>NC_044325.1:101756295-104156295 GCF_007399415.2 Gopherus evgoodei
GCACTGACGTGTTGTTTGGACTTGAACCCCAGTTCTTCAGCTCCCAAACTCATAGATTTCGACTACATACGCTAAGAATGATCTACCACAATAGTGTGCCAGCTCTTATGATTGTCAGGTCTCTTCCTGGCACTCTGGAGCACTAGGATTAGAATCCAGATTACTTACTGCATAGGTCTGGTGTACCCCTTTCGCTAGAAGTGTATCATCCACACCCAAGAGATCAGACGCTCTTTGCAAAATTTCCAGTTCTCTGACAGACATATGTCCTGCCTACATAGATATGCTCCAAGGACAGCAGGCTTCTCTCTCCCAGTCATACAAAAACAAGGTGAGTAAAAAGCAAATCAAAACATTTTAAAACCTCAAAAGGAGATTGAATTTGATTCTTATTTCCATACAAAATCATCTTGTTCATCTATTATGAAAGAAAGGAAAACAGGCATGTGCATTTATTGGGCACCAGACATGAGTATGACCTGCTGATACAACCAACCAGTATGATCCAAATGTCCAAAGTCATCTCCTACTAAATAAGTATGGATTAGTACAGTATGGTGGATTAACTGGTTAAATTCAGCACAGAAATAATGGATGCTGAAACTTCTGACATTTAATTTAAAGTATTTTCTTGATAGTTATTGAATATTAAGCTGCTGCATTACTATAGCCTGAAATTTTCTACCATGTCAATAAATTAAACTTGTTCTGATGTAGTCTGGACCTTCAATTATAATGATGCTCCAACCTTGTCAGACTCAATCAGGCATGAAATGGTTTGATGATCCTATATACAGAGGCACTCTTACTCTAAAATATAAAATGGTAAAGGTTAAACCTGCAGTTAAAAACAAGAAAAATGGCTCTCCTATGACACTGAAATAAGGAAATTCCCATTCCTCCCCTTAGGAAGTTAAGCACCGTACTTTAGCTCAAGAGTGATTAATAATTTTTTTTAATCATTACTTGCCTCTGCTTATACCACATACATAATAATGGCAAGCCAGCTCACTTTGAAAAGAAGAAACCAGGACCTGTTCAACAAGACATTGGCAAACCCTGAACCTGCCCCTGAAAAGTGCAAAATAATGGCCTTATTATGGAATAAACGGTTGTAACTTTACAATATTGGCAGTGTAAGGGGCAGTGTGTAACTGCATCACCGCAGGAATAAACTAGAGATTGAACTGTGGTTCAGAAGTGCTATTCCCTCCCTTGATGTCCCACCTCTCATCAGAGGATGAGTATGCGACTTAACTCCTTTTTATGGAGCACCATCTCCATGCAGCATGCCTGGCCAGCTACTCCTGTTCATCTCTTCCCCCTTCTCACCCACTTGTTCACAGAGGGGGAGCATCAGGTTGAAGGCACTTTCTCCCTTTCCCCGACCACACAGTCAAAGTCACACTCTGAGCGGGGGCTGGGAGGACAGGTTTAGTTCCCCTTAATGATGTGTGGGGCAAAGAGCTAGGAGTGGTCTACGCTTCTATGATCTGTGGTACTTTGCAGGTGGAAGAACAGATACACAAAAAGAAAAATTTCCCTTTCTAGTCACAAATAGTTGCAGTCACTATATAAGCCATTTAGAAGACATCTACACAAGTTATTTGCAAGTGCAACTAGCTAGATACTATGACATACTGTAACCAGTGTTACCCACATATTCACCATTGTTATATATTTTGTACAAAGTATGCCTTGTGGGATATTATTTGAAAAGTTTTGATTTGATGAACCTCATTATCCTGTTGAAATGTATGTATCAATGTATATTAAGTTTGAGAGATTTTGCTATATGTTAAACACTGAAACATATTGTGAGTCTGGGAATACCCACAGACTAGCCCCTCAGAGAGGACAAAGGAACCATAAACACAGATGTCTTACATATCAAACCTCATATAGACAAAAGGTGCAAGCAAGAACTTGCAATTCATAATGAAGGACTGTCAGCAGAGCACCTGCACAATGGGGCTGCCTAAACCCCATGACACAGCAAGGATTTTTCTAGCACTTGGAGAAAAGTATAAATGAGGGACAGTGACATCACCACTGAGCCTGCCTCTTCTTTCTCCTCCCACCCCTCCACCCCCAATCTGTACACAAGGAAGCAAGATTATTTCCACTGAGATTTTGGGAGGGGCTGGACCTACCTGGAAGGCATTCAATTAGCATGAACTTCTGTGACGATTTGAGTGAGAGAAATCCTTCTGCTTTAAGAATTATTAGCCTGGTGAAGTTTAGTATTTAGAAGATTGCAGTTTTGCTATTTTATTTCCTTTTGTGACCAGTTCTAATCTTCTATGCCAATGCCACTTAATCACTTAAAAATCTTTCTCTAGTTAATAACTTTATTTGGGGGTTTAATCTAGACCAGTGAGTTTTTCTACAGTGCTAGGGAATCAGTTCAGATTATAGAGTCCAAGTCACAACCTAGCCACTCTGTTTAATTGTTATATTCCAAGACAATGTAGATGCGTCTTTTGGAACAAGGCGATTTTAATATTGAAAATGACTGTGAAGTTATTAAAAAAAATCCAAAAGTGGTTAAGAGACTTTATGATGGTGTTAGTAAGAAATTAAATGAAGACTTCCAGCTGGTAACCCAGAACACATTAGTGCATTTCCTAGCATAATCGTGGTTAATGCAGAGAAAAGCTGTATGTATCCTGAACACAAATGCAATAAATTCTTGCCAACCTGTTTTAATCTATGTCTCAGAGGACCTTGGGAAGTTCACCTGTTAATGCAGTCTAGAGTACATGATTATTTCAAGACACTTAGCAGAAATGCGAGACAAAGAGATAATCCAAAGTATCTGGACCAAAATATTCTTGACATCAAAAGGCATTAAATATGTGGAACCAAAAGAGTGACCAAGGAGGCCCATGGAATGCCCAATGACACAAGTATCATGACTGTTTCCCCCCCTTCTCAAAAACAACATATTCCATTGAGTGCTTTTTTTGTTAAAACTAAATTACTAACCATCCCTGATAAGAAAGAGGGGTCAAATTCTCTGCTTGTGTTATATAAATGAGCTTAATACCTGGACTTCAATGAAGTTTTTTGCATTTTACTCCAGTGGAGAATTTCACTTCAGATAACTTGTAGACACCTAGAAAGTGACCATATCCTAAAGTGTGCTCTGAAGGAAAAAGAATAAATGTGCTCTTTTTTGTCATCTTTCAGATCTACAGAATCAGTTCTTCCTGACCGACCTTCTTAATGTTGCCTTCCATGGTGAGCTACATTAACTCAGTGACGGTGGTGAATGGTGACATTCATACCTGTTTTGATTAAACTGATGTCTACTTTCAGAGTACTGGCAGTTGTTTTGAACACAATAAGATTTTATTTTTAAATTAACTTTCATAGTATTGAGGTATCAGACAAGTTGGCAGGACTGGAGTAGAAAAGATTGGAAGAACTCATGTTCTTTTTCCTCTCCCTTCGTGTTAATCATCACTTGAAAAGTTTGCTTGATCATTGCCTATCTCCTAAATGTTTTTTTGGGTCACCACAGCCAGTCTGTGCGTTGGGAGGCATCTGAAGAGACCAAGATTTCCAACTTTTGTCACAGGGAAATAGGCAATAAAAATGCCCAAGCTATTATTTTGAGAATCTCCTGCTCAATAAAACTTATTGCTGCCTTTTGTGACTCTGAAAATCCTTTGCCAACAGTCAATAGCAGTTAGGAGCATCAAGCTGTTTTCTCATTTCAATTTTAATTGCTGTACTTCAGCTTTGTACAGAACTGCTGACATAATGTTCCTATTGTACACAGTTTCCAGGAAGGTTTATGTATACTGCACTTGAGAGAATGGTACAGAAAGCTTTGTCAGTAAATAAGTTCTGGATATCAATCAATCAAATCTTCACCTCTGCCCCTGAGAGTGGAGAGGACCTTCATCTGGCACATAGAGGTTTGCAGGGGTGGCAGGAAGAAAACAGATGGGAGAAAAATGTCAGCTCCCCGATCCTGCAAAAGTTCCTCTCTGGGCACACAGACTGGGCTCTCCAGATTGGAGGAGAGTGAATCCAGAACAAGAATATGGCCACTCTACATAGCATAATTCCCTTCCAAATTTATAGAGAATCCCCACCTAAGACAATACTGCTGGTAGTGAATGTCCCAACTGCTAATGAGACATTTAGAAGCTGTAGAAAACAAGGAGACATTGGAAGACCAGATTTTCATGAGGCCATAGGGACCTTCGCAGATGAAAAAAAAAAAAGATTTAAAAGAGTTGAATGCCCTGCCTATTCCATGAGAGGAGAAAACCCTGCTTCTTTATGCAGTGTTGGTGACTGAGAGGAAACACCACAAGTGGAAGCTTAAGAAATTTCCTGCCACGTGGATTTTCTTCTTTATAATTCTTCCATGTGTAGTATACCAAGTGTCAATCATATTTGACAATGTTTGTGTGTTGTATTATGCAAACTATTAGGATTTTTACAGGATGCACATAGGTTAAAAGTGGCTCATCGCCTATTATTTATATTGCAGTAATGCATAGACCCCCAATCTCTGACCGGGCCCCAGTGTGCTAAGCACTGTAAACTGTTAAAAAACAAAAAAAGACAAACTTACAATCATATAATGGGAGCATAAACCAAAGGAGTTACAGTCTTTTTTGTGTGAAAACAACACTATAAATATTGGGTGATAACATATATGTCAAGATTAGATTTCTTTCTAAAAGATACGCTCTAGCTCAACCATAAATTGTCAGGCTTTATGCAGGAGTTGATGGGTGATATCCTATGGTGTGCATTATCCTGAAGTCAGACTAGATAACAGCTGGGATTATCTCTTTTCATTGTATGGTGCCCAGAACAATGGATCTACAATCCTGATCAGGGCCTAATATTTATTTGATAATAATGGCCTTAATGTCTATGACTATGACAATATAGTAATACTCCCAAATTTTAATATTAAGTCATTGGAAGATTTGTTTCGCATGTAAAAACGTATCTACTTAAAATGGATTTATAACAGAAATACAAATCTGAAGTTACAACCATCAAGTGAACCTTTTATTTGAAGGGGCGGGGTGTCAAAATCCAGACAACCTCAAACATGCATTTCACTGCCAGGCTCCATTTGCATTGCCTTACTCAAAACAATTATTATTAGGGCTGGTGTTCTGGGTTAAAATTGGGAGAAAGTGCTAAAGATCAGAGAAATCAGAACAATTATGAGAAGGCCCTAGCCTGCTTGGTGGTATCTACACTGTATTTGATGAACCAGATAGGATTCCAAGATTCCATTTCCCTACCCGCCTCCCCCCCAAATATCTGAATCCTACTCCCCACTCTCAAGTAAAATAGACTTGACTCAAGAGCATATGGGAGCAGCCTGGATAACAGAATTCACCTTTTCCCCTCCCCAGAGCCTCAACTGCTGCCATGGGGCTGGGGGCAGCTGGCTGATAGAATCATGTGCCCTTTTATCCTGTGCACACTTAGCTACTGATCCCATCCCTCTTCACAGAGGAACTCTTTATAGAGCCAGGCTTCAGTTTTTCTTCATTATTGTCTTTAAATATGACTAGGAAACTTATCAATCCTCTTGCTGGCCTTCACCTAGCTGTTCTCAATGATGTAACTCCAATTACAGCTGGCTGAAGTGTTTGATGAGGTTTTACTTTTAAACCAAAAAATGACTTAGAAAAAACAAAAACATTTACATAAAATTTTAGTTTCCTTCAAAACTTTCCAGCTTTTCAAGGTTTTTAAAAAACAAAAAAACCCAGAAACATTGAAAAAATATTATTTTTTTATTTTTCACACAGAGAAGTTTGAGAATTTATTGAAGATATGGGGAAAGGAAGATTTTTTTTTTGTTTCTTAGATAAAAAGTTGGAGTAAATTCTGACCATTTTCCAACCAGCATTGGTTCCATCCCCAGTGATCCTCTACTATTACTATTGTGGCAAATTGCCAGCACTATTATGATGGGTCTCACGCTTTCTCTTCTTTGGAGGGAGGGGGTTCAGAGTGCCATTTCTTGCCCCTGAACTGGAATATTAATTGCCCCACTAGTGTCCTTGAGGAGGGGAGTGGAAAGGGAAGGCCCTGGGCCCACCCTCTACTCCATGTCCCAGCTCAGGGGCCCTGAGGATAGTGGTGAACAACTTGAACTGGCAGTTCCTTCCCCTGGGCTACTTCCCTCTCCTTCCCTTCAGCTTGTGGGGGGCTTCCTGCCCTCCCTCTGCACAAGCCAAGTGCCCCTTACCTAGAGTCTTGGACTTCTTAGCTCACCACAGCACTTCTCCAAACTGTTCTCTGCTCCAATACCAATCCTTTCTGCTCCAACTCCCACACTGTCTGATTGAAGCAGGGGGTTTTTATCATGTGACTGACTACAGGTGCTCTAATTGGCTTCATGTGCTCTAGTTAATCTATAGCAAACTTTCTTCCCCTTACAGGGAATAAGGCTCCCTTCTAACACTCTCCTGCTGCCCTCTGGCCATGCTGTATCACACTATCCATTTAGAAACAGCACCAAATGTAGGAGGAAAGCACTGATATTTGTGTTTGTGACCCAGAGATTCCCTCAATGACAGCTGGCAGAGGGCACGGCCTAACTTAACACAACACATCAGACCTGACACACTCATAGCCCCAACACATTGGTGTCATAATCTGTATTTAAAAGGTGTCATATGGGGTACCATATGTGATCTGGTAACACACTGGTCATAAATATTATTGCGTGATATATGTATGGGTGAGATTATAAAGAATTATAGATGTGTGATGGAAATACATTCTTTAAAGTTGTTTTTCAAGCTGTGCTTAAACCCAGCCTGTCCTAGACAAAGGAATGTTGTTTCTCCTGTTTTCCTCTGTCTCCAATGTAAATTGAGCCAGATAACACCTCAGAGGACAAAGAAAAGTACATCTAAACAGAAGGTAAACAAAGCTATCCAGCTAAACAATCAGGGTGGGGAAGACTTCCTAACGATCATGATGGGGGATGGAGCCTGCACCTCAAGGAAGCCTTCCTGATTCTTGAAGCAGAGACACCAGACTTCAGAAAAAAAAAATAAGTAAAGGCAAAAAGCCATTTTGGCATCCATTACTGGGCAGACAAAGGTCAGAGCTCTTGTAATCTGAGAAAGGTGGATCCTTCAGTCAAGGGGGTTGAAGTCTCTGGGAACTGACTGTAGGAAAGAGACCTGCTTAGACAAAGATTGTAACTTGCTGAAGTTAAGTTTTAGGCACTAGAAAGGATGTTTTGTTTACTTGTAACCATAACTGTGCCTTCTATTCTTATTTATCATCATTTCAACCTATCTCCTTTGTTAATAAATTTATTCTCAGTTTATTACAAAAGCATCTCTGTGCTTTGTGTTAAACTGAAGTGTAGGACTTCAGTTAAACTAACAGACTGGAGTGTGTTCGGTTTCTTTGGAGGCAGCAAACATAACTTCTGTGAGTGTCCAGTGACAGGGATTGGGACACTGCAGAAAGATATCTCAGGGGAACTCAGGACTGGGGTTCACGGATTATTACCTGCATAGGATTATTACCTGTGATAGGATATTGCTATTGGCCTGGTTGGCCACCGCAGTAACGGTGAGCACTAGAATCTTTACAGTGGTTGAGTATCGTGGGGATACATGGATTGTAGTGTAATGTTTAAAACAGTCACTTAAAACCCTTCTTCTGTTTCTTTTCCAGCACTTGGACTGGCAGGGTCCTGATGAGTTTTCTGGCAAGGCAGGCAAGCAGGTGTGTCAGGCTGCTGACACATAGCTTAGCAACAGCAAACCTCATTCTCACTGAGGCAGAGTGGTAGCACAGGGGCTCACAGTTCTGGGTGACCGGAGCAAGACATCACAGTGCCTTGATGCATAATGCCCAGGGAATCTATGATTTTCACAACAAAGAGACTTGGTCAAAACTCAGTCTTACCATTCCATCAGATATACCTACATTTCAAAACTTACTTTTGTACCAAATCAGAAGGAAAAGTTGAAATTACTCACAAAACAAAGTTTCCAAAGAAGTTCATTTTGGAACTACTTACTTAACCTTATTGAAGCACTTTATTTCAATCAAGTCAAAGTGCTTTGCTTCCAATGTACCATTTCAACTTTGATATAATAAAAGCGCTGTGACCTTCTTGAAGCAAGATGTTTCTGTAATTTTTCAGAAATTTTGATGAAATAAAAATGTTCCTGTGAAATGTTTCAACTGTTCCATCAGAACATTTTCAACCAGCTCTAATGACACGCTTGCATGCCACGTTATCATAGTACCTACAACTAAGTATTACCAGAGTTTAACTGCTAACATTGCATCAGAGTAAGTGCACAATTACAGCATGTAAGTTGTAATGAATATAGAATAATTTCTTCATGAGTAATCAAGGAGAATGTTACTACCTACTTAAGTCCATGAACAGTAAGCCCAGATCCAGGTTGTGGCATTTCTTGGTCCTCTTGCAGTCTTTGCCTCAAGAATGAGGTGTCGGAGTTTTAGTGCTTCATTTATTCTGTGAAAGATGGTAGTAAACTTTACTACTGTGACCTTTTCTATGTTGCTTATTTGAATTGCTGGCCATGCCCTGTTCTCCCTGTTCAAAATAGCAGTAGCCTGTATAAGTTCATGTATGCGAAAGATTTGGAATAAGCAGTCAATCAAAATATAGAATATTAAACATTTTAAAGTCCGTCTTTACAACTCTTTTAAACTTTATAGTCTTTTACTGACTTTACTAGGTAGTAACATTCTCTTAGATCACTGGTGATGAAAACTGTAGCAGGAATACAATTTAACTGCTTTGCTGCACCGTCCTTATGTGCCAACATTCCACGGTGGCACTGGCTCGTCAAGACAGATGGCCCAGGCAAATGGGACTACACTGCAGGTGTATTTTGACCCATGTGTTATGACCTTGTGTTATTTACAATATTTGTATAATTTTGCCTCCTTTTTATTGTACTATTGAATTTGTGACCTTGATGTGCTCTTCAGATATTGTAACACAGCCCTTGTATTTACCTTTCCATGAATCTCACCCACTGTTGCAGTTTGGCTGTCCAGCTATATCATGTTTTCCATTTCTTCCAGTTCATCTTGCAAATGTTAGCCAGCATAACTCCTTCCTCTTCCCCTCACTTTGATAAACTTCTAACTCTTTTAGAAGGATGTCTGGGAAAGTCAGCTCTATGTTTTTTTCTGAAATTATAACTGAACAGTTGAAAGTATGAACATTTGAACTAGAAGGAGAAACTAATCAGTAAGTTCAGATTGACTTTCAGCCACCCTGAAATAAAAGGTTGATGATCAGATTTTCAAAAGGGCTGAGTGCCCAATGGCTTCCAGGAGAATCGGATATGCTGGGTCTTTGCCACATTTGCAGATGAATAAAAGCACCCTATATATTCACGCTTAGACACTGCCCTGCTTATCCTCATTTCTAGGCACCTCAGCGCCTTCTAGAAATTAACAAACTGGAGGGAGTTCAAAGCAATGCAACAAAAGTGGGGCCATGAGTGACTGATTTGTGGAGAAAGGAGAAAAGCATCAGAAATGTGCAGTGCTTGTTTAAGCAACATCCAGGGGTAGGACATCAGAGCCAATCATGCGTATCTGCAAGGTGTAGACATCCAGAGGAAGAGAAGTTATTTAGGGTGCTATACAGAGTTGGAGATGGAATAATAGGCACTCCCTAAAGAGTTGTGAACCCTCTTCTCCTGAGCTCTCTAACATGGCACTCTACAAAGTGCTGTTTTAATCCCCAGCCCTTGTTCAACATTTGTGTCACAACCCTGGGTAGAGTGCAAAGTGTTAGGATCTTAAATGCCAGCAATATGCAATCATCCAACAATATTTTTCACATCAAATGCAAACCCTGACATGTCCCAGCTCTCTCAGAGTTAGGACAAGATCATCTCCTGGTTAAAGAGCAGCTGAACAAAAGTAGAATCAGGCAAAACTGAAGGAATTCCAGTGGGTGTCAAAGGGCTTGTCTACATCACAAAGTTGCAGCGCTGGTGAGGGGGTTACAGCGCTGCAACTTAGGAGGTGTACACATCTGCAGGGCATCACCAGCGCTGCAACTCCCTGTTTGCAGCGCTGGCCGTACTCCCGTTTTGTCTTGGGTGTAGAGGATCCAGCGCTGGGGATCCAGCGCTGGTAATCAAGTGTAGACACTTACCAGCGCTTTTCTTGACCTCCGTGGAATAAGCAGGTATCCCAGCATACCTGAGGAAGCCTCTGGTAATCAAGCAGGTCTCCTTCCCCGGTTTGCTCTCGCGTTCCCCGAACCCCCGAGCAAGCAGGTCTCCTTCCCCGGTTTGCTCTCGCGTTCCCCGAACCCCCGAGCAAGCAGGTCTCCTTCCCTGCGGTTTGCTCTCGCGTTCCCCGAATCCCCGAGCAAGCAGGTCTCCTTCCCTGCGGTTTGCTCTCGCGTTCCCCGAATCCCCGAGCAAGCAGGTCTCCTTCCCTGCGGTTTTCAGGGGGGGTTCGGGGAACGCGAGAGCAAACCGTGGCGAAGCTGGTCTCCTTCCCCGGTTTGCTCTCGCGTTCCCCGAATCCCCGAGCAAGCAGGTCTCCTTCCCTGCGGTTTGCTCTCGTGTTCCCCGAATCCCCGAGCAAGCAGGTCTCCTTCCCTGCGGTTTTCAGGGTGGTTCGGGGAACGCGAGAGCAAACCGTGGCGAAGCTGGTCTCCTTCCCCGGTTTGCTCTCGTGTTCCCCGAACCCCCCTTGAAGCCGCCCAACAGCGCTGCAGTGTGGCCACATCTAACACCACTTGCAGCGCTGGTTGCTGTAAGTGTGGCCACTCTGCAGCGCTGGCCCTATACAGCTGTACTAATACAGCTGTAACAACCAGCGCTGCAAAATTGTAGATGTAGACATACCCAAAGCAACTTGCCAAAATTGCAATCACCCTCAATAGATCATGTTTCACATCATAATCAAAGTGGCATGCAGCCAAAAATTCCTCCCGCACTCCCTCTTTTACACTGGGTATTTTGCAATAGCAGCAAAAAAATTGCTGTTCTGTACCTCTGGCTGGCTAAGACGCAGACCACATCCTATCCTGTCAGATGCAGTCTTGGCCACAGTAATACATGAAATTCTGAGGTCTAGATAACAGTGAGGACATGTACTTTAAATCTAAAACAAAAGTTAAGCAGAAGAGGGATCGGAAAGGTTCTAGGCACATACTGCCATGAAGCAAAGAGAGATGAGATCTCAGATACCATTTTCCTTATTGTAATAGATTCAGTGTTAGGAAAAAATGGTTCATTCTTTACCATTGTCACATGACAATTCTGTCAACATATGATACTAAGGAGTGAAACCATAAATATTAAAATACTCTAGCTAGTATAACATGCAGCAGTCCATCTATTGAATATCACTCTGGCACTGGGATCACTTCACAGAGGATCCTCTTTCAAGGTCCTGGTCACAGTCTTCAAAATGCTCAATGGACTGGACCATCCCAGACACCACTTCACCCTCTATAATAGCGACAATCTTCAAGAGCAACACAACTTTCAACCGCAAGACTGAGCATCGTGGAAACTGGAGATGGAGCCTTCTCAATAGCTGGTCTACAGCAGTGCAAACCCTTTCTGCAAACCTTACTGTCCGCTGGACAAAACCCACTTCTTTGACAGAGTTTTTCATAGTAAATAATAAATATCTCCCCATTCTTGGAAATGGAAAGAGAGGGAGGAAGATAGGATCTTAACCCATGTGTAGACCACCTGTGTGGATATATGTATTTTGTAACATGCTTGGATCCCAAGGTGCTGAGTGTGGTATAAATAATACGCTAGTAACCACAAATCCAAGTTAAGGTGCTGAGTACCAGGAAAAATGTCCTGACCATCAGATTTATTAAATTCTGAGTAATCTCCCAGGAATGTGATGGGAACTTAAAAGCATGTTGGTTACAGTTCCGCATTAGCATTCAGCTGGACTGGATGACCCAGTAGGCTGTTTCTGATTCCACTTAAGATGCACACTGGTTCCTTTTCTGTCCTGAACTAGCCTGTTTGACTATAAACACCTTGGGGTTCTTGTTTTTTCTGACAGAGGCTGAAACAAGAATGGACATTGGTCTCCTTTCACCTCTTTACTTTGCTGTTACAATTTAAACTGAATGTTGAAAAACCAACTGCATTCCTCTCTCAGCCACATAGGTGTGATCAAATGCAAGCTATACTGAATGTGTCAGGTTGTTTCACATGTAAAGCTTCCTCAGCAGCTGTTTAGCAAAACCTCATTCTCTCCTACATACCAAATTCAACAATAATTAGGTCTGATTCCCAATCAAAATATTGTAATGTCGGATTTGTCCCGAGGCATTAAGAGAGAGGCAGTAAAATGCTATTACATTAATTATAATTATGAGGCAAGAAGAGAAGGGGAGTTCTTTTTGTTACACATTTACCAGCAAGACCTGGAGACAAGTGCATATCTGTGCAAATGCAGGTTGTAGAAAAAGCACATCTATATTTTAATTTTTCTCCAGTAACTGTCTCAGGATATTCACTCTTTCATTCATGCACAGTATTTGCAAGCACTTGCTGCCATTATAGAGCACTAACAGAGAGTTAATAGATCTCAGACTGCCAACCACCTCTCGGCAGAAAGCTTCTTAGCAATCATTTCCTGCTGCTAATTAAAGCTATGACTTTTACTCTTTGCATTCCTCCTCTTGTTTTATCCTCTCCAAGGAGCTAGGCATATGTGAAACTTTTAGGTCTTCACATCTTCTGTAATGAGAAGAAAATCTCTTTGGGGGAAGTGACAATGTGAATTAGACAGGGGGCAAGAATGGGAAGAAAGACAAAGCAACTGAAAATTTGAAGATCTGAACAATAAAAATCTCTCTGTGATGTATTTATATAGCATTTGCTGTATAATTTGCAAGTCAACTTATTATTAGCTCTGCACTGCATGAGAGAAACATGCACTTATTTTTGTATAAACCACAGCATATAGGAAGGATCCTTTTTGGGCTACAGAATTTAGAGTTGTTTGTTTGAATTAATTTTTTTTCCTCTGGGAGTTTCTACAGATATATCATAGCCCATAAATGTTACCTACATCACCTTTCCCCACACACATTTGTAACCCATGCCTCCCTAGCGTGATGCTCTGTCCCCCCCTAATGGTACTTAGGCAATCTAGAGATTGATGTGTCTGCTACAGTTCATGCAGTAAAGACTCATACACTAAGCTTCAGAGGTCCCAGGTTCAATCCTACTTGCTGACAACTGGCTTAGATGCCACAAGAAGGGGACAAAGCACCGCACCAAACAGGCATGGGTTACATATCCATATCCTCTTTTCTACCTTTCCCCCTCTCTCCTTCCTTCTCCCTCCTTTTTTGTTCTGACTTTATCATTTACCCCACCACAATACATGTCTTTGTTGGGAAAATTTTCAAGTGATTGAGACACTTAGGATCCTAAATCCCATTGACTTTCAATTGGACTGGGGCCCCTAAGCCACCTAGGCACTTCTGAATTGTTTTTCTCATCTATTGTGATAATGCCACTTTTGTTCTCCACATTCTTTATCCTTCCAATATATTATTCTATTATAAGAATGTAAATAAAAAAGTCAACATTTTTTACTGCACCTGTATTCACATTTTTTAAAGAAATGCTTTTTTTTAAAAAAAGGAGCTACAAAAATATGTTGTTATCCAAGTCTATTGCCCTCACCAGCACTGGATTGATCCTTCTGAGCATTAGAGAATTAGACTAGGCATACCTCAGAAAAGAACCTCTCAGAGACTGAACCCACCCAGGGATGAAGATGGGAAGAAATCCTCCAGTATCAGATTATCAGGGTATGGCTACACTTGAAATTTCAAAGTGCTGCTGCGGCAGCACTTTGAAGTGTGAGTGTGGTCGCAGCGCCAGCGCTGGGACAGAAGTCTCCTAGCACTGCATGTAAACCACATCCTCTACGGGTGTAGCTTGCAGCACTGAGAGCCGCGCTCCCAGCGCTGTGGCACTGATTACACTGAGGCTTTACAGCGCTGTATCTTGCAGTGCTCAAGGGGGTGTTTTTTCACACCCCTGAACGCAAAAGTTGCAGCGCTGTAAAGCGCCAGTGTAGCCATGGCCTATGGGAAGAAAACTAAACTTTTGGAGATAAACCTGAATCTAAAAGATTGATCTGAGCTAGCACTCTTGAATTTTGGGAAAGTTGGGTCTAGATCCAACCAGTGCAGATCAGTCCCATCTCTACAAAATATATAAACAAGGAATTCATTTTGCAGACTGGATGGATATGGTCACATAGTGCGAAATTAGGTAAGCGTTGGATATTAACAGTTTTTTAGTGAATCAGGAAAACATGGGGATTTAATCAGTATTTAGGATTTTTTGTACGGCTACATGTTTAGCCAGGTCTACCTGTTTATATTGTAAAATCAAATTTGCTTAATCTGAGCGTTTAATAAGAACTAGGATGCGTAACCTTTCTGTAGCTGATAGACTATGTTAAAGTTTTCTAGTTTAATGTACGGAGAAATTACTTAAGAAATCCAAAACTCATACTAAACCTCATCAGTAATGAAAAGGGACAGAGTTGTTTTCAATAAGCTTTATCCTTCAAGTTTATGCAAGAAGTGATAATGCAAGAGTTTCACTTTTCAGCACTGCCTCCTAGCAGCCTAACAGAAAAATTGCAGTTAAGTACTCTTATTTAAATGCCCAGACAAAAGCAGTAGGAAAGGTAGAGCACACTAATTGGATATGGGAGCTGCTGATACTGTGTTAATAAATGAAAAGTTGCTTCCAATGTAGGCAAAATATAAGAGGGCATGTAGACCAGCTACTGTATGTGCCTAGATTGTGATTCCTGAATTTAATCTCACTAGTATATAGTTTTCTCCATAATACTAAGCAGTTTTATGGAATGAAAAAAGATCTTTTTAGAGCATCTAAAAAAAGAAACGCAGCTTAATAAAACACTGCTTTTATGCTGCAGTCACAGAGTTTTAGATCTGACTTTATACCTTAAAAGTGATTGAAAATTTTAACATTTCACACCCTAGCTATCAATCAAAAGTCTCTTTTCTATCGGCATGAGGCTAGAATTTTGAACAATGTGTGAAGAGGTAAACTGCTCCTGGGGGGCTCCTTTCAGCAACATTTTGACCAGGGTCCTAGTAGGGAGCCAGCTGTGGTCACTCAATTAGGGTGAACTGCAAAGAATGGGGCAAACAATCCCCATAAAGCTCGTGGATATTCCAATACTTAGATTCACCAAGCCAGCATAAAAAAGCTTCTTTATTACCTCACTGGTTACTCAGAAGTCCCTTAAAGTGATCCGGCCTCAGGCATCCATCCAGGTACCCAAGTCAAATATGATGATTTCTGAAAATCTTATTTCATCATATATATATATATATATATATATATATATATATATATATATATATATATATATAAAGTTCTACCAATCCCAAAGGACCAGACACATTATCTCCCAGGTTAATGAATATTCTAGATCTTTCCCAAATACACACTACAGCCAATTCTTATTAACTAAACTAAAATTCATTAAAAACAAAAGCGAGAATATGGTTCAAAGATCAATATACATACAGACATGAGTTCAATTCATTTAGGTGCAGATTCATAACCGAGATTGTGAGCTTTGTAGTTGCAAAGAGTTCTTTTAGAATTAGTTCATAGGTTATAGTCCAATGTCCAAATATCATTTTCAGGGCATACTAGCATAACTGGGACCTTGGACTGGCTTCCCCAGGCTGGTGATTTAAAGAGCTCGGGGCTCCTCACAGCGTCCGGAGCCCCGGCCCTTTAAATTGCCCCTGAGCCCCAGGGCTCCAAGCTGCCTCTGCAGCTGGGAGCTCCAGGGATGATTTAAAGGCCCCAGGGCTCCCAGCCAGAGCCAGAGTCACTGGGCTTTTCAATCTTGATTTAAAGGGCCCAGGTATTTAAAGGCCCCGTCTCTTCCAATTGAGGCCATACTTCTTCCAGTTGAGGCCACGCCCCCCATTCAGGACTTTAGCATATCGGTAAGTCCTTTAAGTTATTTTCACTCCTGGACCTCAGTCTTGCGACTCAAACTTTCCCTGATGAAGCTTAAGCAGATCTGAGATGACAGAATCAGGACCCAAGGATCTTTTATACAATTTCACGTCTTTAGATAAGTTGAAGTTGAAAAGGTAATTATCATGACTTTGAAGGAAGTTCATCACTGATACTTAGCTACAGAATTAACCTAAGGCAATTTGCTTGTTCCTCCACCATTCACAGTACATTTCAAAGCAAGATGAATACAGAGATATCCTGTGTTTACAATTCATTTAAAAGGCCAGGATGTTCTTTTGACCTCTGAACTATCAGAATACAGCATAGGCAGGGACTGTTGCTTACATTGTCTACTCATATATATGTAAATACACAAAAACACAACCATTATCTCCCCACAGATATTTTGAGGGTTATTTATTTTGCAGGGCGTTTAACCCTTTCTAGCCATGCATCACAAAAGTACTTAACCTTGCACTTACCTACACATAGGAGTAGTTCCACTGATTTCAGCAGGACTACTCACAAGCTTAAATTAAGCATTTGCTATGGTGGAGCCATCGGTCCAATCCAGCGTCTACTGAAATTGACTAAAAGACTCTCACTGGACTTTAGTAGGAGTTGAATGAGGCTCAAATAAACACTAGGGACAAGCTTAAATATGTTGTTTACAAGCCAGAAAGGACTACTAAAACTGGGTAACACAGAAATACAGAATCCCAGATCTAAGTTGAGCGTGAATGAGATGATCCCAGCAATCAAAACATAGCACAATCTCAGCAAAATCATCACTTCTGTAAAAGATTATACAAACACAAACACATACACACACACAGAGGCATTTTTATGGAACAAAGTCAGCATTCTGGGCTCTATTACTGGCACTGGCACTGACTTGATAACTTTCAGCTAGACCTGTACAAACCGTCTGTCCTTTTGTTTACTTATCTGTAAAATGGGACTGTAGTAAGCAGGCGTGGCCTCCCTCCGCCCCGGAAGAGGAAGAGCCCAGCCAGAGGCCAGAGTGGGCGGAGCTAGGGAGCTCTGAGCCCGCCCCCCAAAGGGTCAGACGGCGACCCAGAACTACAAATGCCAGCCCTCAGAGCTCAGAAGGGCTCCAGCCACTGGAGAGAGCAGATGCCCCTAGGGGAGCTCGAGCCTGGGAAGCTCCTGTGGCCCAAGGCAGCAACCCAGACTGGCTGGAGCTACCCCGCGCCCGCTCCCCAGAAGAGATGCCGGAGCTACCCCGTGCCCGCTATCCGGAGGAGCCGCCGGAGAAGTTGCCAGACATGCCGCTCAGCCCCAGCCACGACGAATCCATGCTCCTGGACCCCGCGGAGGCCAACGTCAGGACCCAGGTAGGGAGTATGGCAGTAGCCCGAGGGCAGCCGACTTCAGTCTGGCTGCAGCATTAACGGAGCCTATGTCAGTGTGTTGCGGCCAGGATCCCCACTGACTAAGCAGCGGATCGTCAGCCGCTGCTAGGGCCCTGGGCTGGGACGCAGTGGAGTGGGAGGGCCTGCATCTCCCCTGCCACCCTATTCCTGGGTGGCAGACTGCCCCTCTCCCTGGCCTGAGGAGGCCGAAAACTGTTACTGTTGCTCAGCCCGGCCTAAGGGCCTGAGCACTCCTGACTCAGTGGTTTTTGCCCCGCCCTGACCTAGGGCCGGGGCTCACAACTGTTGTTATGGCTCAACCCTCCCCGAGGGCCTGATCCTCCTGAGCCAGTGAATGTTGCTGTGCTGGAGCTGGGGCCAGATGTAACCACCATGCAGCCGACTACCACAAGGGCTACCGAGGGAGATCCCTGGCCAGACTGTTTGCTTGGACCCATCAGTGTGTAGTGAGCCGGTGTGGCTCCCCTCCACGCCAGAGAGGGTCAAGCCCCGGTGAATTCATGTACAGGGACCAGTACAGCTACCATCTATGGTATAGGTGTATTGTGATGTTTAACTAATTGGCCATACTTGTGAAGGTTAGACACTCAACTTGATGGCATTTCTCACTTTGTCTGTGTGTAACATGATAACTTTTGAACATGGCATCCAATCAATTCCAGAATTTCAAGGAATGCTCTAGGCATCAGTGGCCAGAACCCTTTTGATTTGGGGGGGGGGAATGAGGGGGGGGTCAGAAACTGAAAGGTGGGGGGAAATGGAGCCCCTAACATCTGTTTAGCATGGTCACAGCTTCAAACACGTATGCAATTGTCGATCGATCAAATAGCTGGTTGATGGCACCCATTCATGCCTTCTGGCATAACAACATCCCATTTCATCTCTCCCTATCCTCCCAATACAGTTTAACACCTTGACTCCCTGAATGACTCATCACCCTGATAGAAAGAAGACAAATTGTGATGTGTGGGCAGGAGGGAGTGAGGAGGCAGGCACACAGGCCCTGGTACAGGGGAGAATGCGAGACCCTGGTATGAGGAGAATGAGGACACACATAAAATCCCTGCCATAGAATGATGGGGGGGGGGGAGTCATAAACAGACAGTTAAGGGTCAATATCTCTTTTATCTGTAAAGGGTTAACAAACAGGGAACCAAACACCTGACCAGGGGACCAATCAGGAGACAAGATACTTTCAAATCTCGGTGGAGGGAAGCCTTTGTTTGTGTTTTTTGGGTTTGGCTTTGTTCTCCCTGGGTTCTGAGAGTAACCACACGTACCTACAGGCTCTCTAATCTTCTGTTCAAATTTAGTAAGTACCAAAGGTAGAAAGTCTTTTTAATTGGTTTTCTTTATTTGCAAATGTGTATCTGGCTGGTAGAGTTTTAATGTGTATTTGGCTGGAAGTATTTTAAATTGTATTTCTGCTGGAGGAGGCTTTTTTCTCCAAATTCTATAAGCTGACAGACCCTGTAACTTTCACCATCTAAATTACAGAAATAACTTTTACCTTTTTTCTTTCTTTTTTTATTAAAAGTTTTGCTTTTAAGACCTGTCTGCTTTTTTCCCCTTGTTGAGGCGCAAGGGAATTGAGTTTGTACTTAACAGGGAAGAAAGGGAAGGGAGGGGAGAGGGGTGGAATCCATTTGTTTTAGGTTCACAGAGCTTGAATCTGTTTTGCCTCTGGGTGAGGGAGAAGGGGAGGGGGGAAGGAACATTCCTCCCTGTTTTAAGATTCAAGGGGCTTGAATCACAGTAATCTTCCAGAGTAACCCAGGGAGGGACGCCTAGGAAAGGCACTGATGAAGGAAAGAGTTTATTTCCTTGTGTTAAGATCCAGGGGGTCTGGGTCTTGGGGGTCCCCAGGGAAGGTTTTGGGGGGACCAGAGTGTACCAGGCACTGGAATTCCTGATTGGTGGCAGTGCTACAGGTTCTAAGCTGGTAATTGAGCTTAGAGGAATTCATGCTGGTACCCCAGCTTTTGGACTCTAAGGTTCAGATTGGGGAAAGATACTAAGACAGGGGGGCACACACAGCCCCTGCTGGGGAGGGAGGGGGAGGCGCACAGAGAATAGGAGAACCTGAAAATGGGAATAGGAAGTATACAGAACACTTTCTGGCAGGGGGAAATTGGGGAAACCTGGTATTGGGGGAGGGGAGCACACAGAGACCCTGGAACAGTGGAGGGGATGGGGGAGTTATAGAAGTTCCTTCAATAGGGGAGTTGGAGGAATTGAGGAAGGCATGGAGCCCCTAGAGTGGGCAACATACTCAACCCACACAAGATATGAAGTGTGTGACCCCCCCCCATATTTAAAAATTTCTGAGCTTCTTTGTTAAAGTGGGCAAAATATAAAGAACTGCTTAAGAAATGGGGTAGAAATAGTGGGAACTTTGGCAAATTTGTAAAAATTTGGTAAGTGTAATTTTTCACTTTTCAAATTCTTAGATTTTTAAAACAACATTTATTTCTTAAACTGGAAATTTTCAAAACTTTTTAAGTAAAGGTTTTTTTAATTGAAAACAGAATTTTTCAGTTTTGACAAAATTCCACCAAGTGGCGAATTTGACCAAGCAAAATTGGCAATGCACAAAAACTGAAAACCAACCAAACACAATTTGCAGAAGAGAGATAAAAAAACAAACACAAACAAGCCCCCCAAAACTTGTTTAAAAGTTTCCATTGAACATTTTTGAAAAAAAGAAAATGAAAGAAGTATTTTCATAACATTTTTCATCAAAGACAAGAATTTTGACAGAAAAAAATATTCCAAAAATTTTTCAACTAGATTGACATTTTATTTTCTTGGTGCAGTAGGCAGGATGGTGTTAGCATCAGAATGTCACTATGGAGATTTAACCATCTTTTTTTTCAGCCCCAAGGATTCTGCATAAGTAGAATTATTAACTGGGAAGTTCAGCATTAAATGTCTTAATTTAACTGCCATGGACTATAATCCCATTAGTGAGGGGAGTACTGGTAGATCAGACTTTGAATAAGTTTATTTTAAAGAGAGCTACTATATTCCCCCTCGACCCTCTTTTGTTTTTAATGCCAATGTTATGCTTAAGGCCCCAATCCTGCAATGAGCTCTGGGCAGCCAAAGGAGCCTGCCTATGCTACTTAGGATCAGAACCTGAGAGCTGACAAACAAATCAAGAATAACATGAATTTGGTCTTATTGCCTGATAAGACCAAACAGATCAGTGTAAAGGAAGAGAAGATGAACATTAATCTTCCCTTTGCCTTTGACATTTGTTCACATAATAACAGGCTATCAGGATGATATTGTTTGTTTCTGTTTCCTGGGATGTAACAGCTCAATAGCTAAGTAAATTTATGAGAGCTTTCAAATGCCAAGAGAGGATTACTACTCAAACTTAGGCTCTTCCCCTCTCTTCCCTCCCCACCGCCCATCCTCCTTTTATTTATTCATTCCTCTTGTTTACCTAAGGGCTTAAGCTCAGGACTTGTCTTGTCAAATTATTCTTTTGCAGTAGGTTCCAAGCCTCTGACATTTCACAGCATATGCTTCCCAGTAAGTAAAGAAATACATGGGTGCATGTGTTTTTAAATTGGGGAGGGGAAACCATTTGTTTAAATCCATAGGGAGAGAGGTAATTAACTCAAATTAAAGTTTGCAACCTCCAGAATATAGTACAAGAGGTTCAAAACCTCAAGCGTCACCCGGTTCTTCCATCTCTACCTTCAGCCAGTCAGTACTGATGACTAGTGGGATATCACATGAAGTTTCCATATGTGAGGTAGTGCTGTTGGAATTGCCATGCTCACGGGATAAAAGTTTCAAAATTGACTAGTGATTGGGGGTGCCAAATTTAAGACACCTTGAAAGGGCCTCATTTTAAGAGGGCATTCACTCAGAAAATTCAAGCCTCTTTAAGGTATTTAAAGTTGCTCTTCTCCTTCGTAAGTGTCATGTACATTACTGGAGGTTTGCAACAATGGTAGTCCATTCTGTATGATCCTCTACTAATCTCTTTGTGGATGAATAAACGTGATCCACCCAAGATACCAATTTGACCAAGATCTTCTTTTTCTGCCTCATGTTCTTTTGCCATCAACTTTCCCTTCTAGTCCCTATAAACATACACCGTCTGCTCAGCTTGTTTAGATGTGCCCTGCAAATAGCCCCTCTCTTTTTATAAGAACCTAATGCCAATCATGCTGAGTTCCAATCTTCTTCAATACTTTGTTGGTTACATAGTCTATCCATGATATTGTCAGAATAATTCTATAACACCGTCATTCAAAGGACTGTAGTTCCTTTATTATCAACTGCTTGAATGTCCATGTCTCAGGTTGAGGCACCCAAAACTAGTAGCCACATTTTAAAATGTTGGCACAATATGGCAGAGCCCCCAGGTGCAGAAGGCAGAGGGCATATTTATAGAACCTGAGATATTAATACTTGGCAGCCTTGTTAGCAATCTCAGAGACAGCAAAAATTCAGGGTTTCATTCTCCACTGTTCTGATCCTTCGGTAGATCCTGTGCAAGAATGAGCATGGAGAGTGAACTGCCCTTTTCCTCCTAGAGTTGCAGCATATTGGTGGGGAGGAAGGTAGGAAACTTGCAGTGTCATGATGCTCCTGTTCCATGAATAAAGAAGGAACTTCAGACTCCCAGAATGGCCAACCTGGTATCTTTCAACAGCACCACACTCACTACAAGAATGAAAAATTAATTAGAAAGAAGCCACTCATATTTCCCTGTTTTGTTTTTTCACCTTGTTGATGACCCCTTGCTTTCTTCCTAAATTGAACACTAGCCCCGCTGGTTAAGTCTTTTATCTCCTATAGTTTTGTGATTTTTAATTCTCCGAGATCTAGATCTTTTCTCATATAGATTATTTGTCTGCCTTACATTTTATATCATTTCTCTTGAGATATCATCAACAGTAATGATCAATAGGTGAGTTACTTATAATAATCCTGCTGCAGGCAAGCTCTCGAGTGTGAAATTTCTTCTGACACTTGTGCAGTTGTCAGAATCACTAGCAAATGGCAAGGAGTTGGAAGACCCATATCTTGCAGGATTTTTAAGGAGACACTATCATCTTAAAGCTCAGACATACAGATGCATCTGGCAAGAAGGAGAGAATCCATGTATAGGAGGTAGCATAAAGAAAGGCAAAATGCCAACAGTGAGCAACAGATGAAGGGACACTTAGGAGAGAGGATGCAGAGATTAAGGGTATAGGATGATGCGAGAAGAGGAATGGAGATGTGCCAAGCATTGAAGACTATGAGAGGAAAGTGGAATTTAATGCAGAAGGACAGAGACAGATAGTGAAGTGAATCAAGAACAGGGGAGGAATTAGAGCTATGTGAGAAACTGGCCAGGTAATTTTGCTCCTTTAGGGAAGGACTTTGGACCCCCAACCTGGCTTCTACTAAAGGCTGTTTTCCTTACTAGCTGGCTAGATGCAAACTGGGTGATTTTCTGGCTGACTGATATTCTGTAGGAGGAGGTGTCTAGGGCTCCACCTTATCTACCTTCAGAAGAGAAGGTACCTATTATCTACTGTGGGAAGACCAGGTCTTTCCTCTTTCTCTCTCCTATCAGATATCATCCCTTGGATCCCTTTCTCCTTCCACTCACTCAGGACAGGGTAGCTCCAAAAACGTATTAAATATTTGTATTATCGTATCTCCCAGGAGTTCCAGTCATGGACCAGGACCCTATTGTACTATTGTACAGAATCAATAGACAGTCACTGTCACCCCCTAACGTGATTGCAGTGGGCTGGTAATTTCCAGCATGACTGATGCATTTAGAGCAATTTGAAGGCATTTCTGGTTTCCGCCTCTACTTCCCCTCCTCTAACTAAGAGATTTGGATACCTAGACACAGTGCCGAGTTAGCTGATGTTGGGAGATCACTCAGAATGACAGCAGTTCTCTCATTAGATCTGGCATTAGGGATGCTGCAAAGCAACCCGGCCACCCCAAAAGCTGCAACCGGAAAGCACGTGGAAGATGACTCCATGCCTGATCACAATATTTTGGCCACTGGGGGTGGAAAACGACATTATTGGAATGTCTTTTCCCCAACCAATGGCAAAATGGGTTATGAATGTGTCTGCAGCAAAGTTCTAGTGATTTCAATATGCAATACTGGTGCAAAACAATTTTTTTAAAATTGTATTTTTTCCAAATGTCTAATACCAGTTTTTCAAAATGATTACATTGTGCTGTGCCTTTAAATTAAGGTAGATGTGGGAGATCTTTCTAGACTGGATGGAAACGTAGAAACCATGGATGGGAAACAAGATGATTAGGTGGCAGCTAAAGAGGCACAAAGGACAAAGTGTGCTGAAGATGTATGTGTTGGGTGGGGGTGAGGAGTGTGTCTCAGATTGCTGTGGGCACTCTCCAGTATAAGTTACAGATCCAGGAGCAATTACTGTTTTCTGGAACAATAGACCTAGCTGGAATAAAGTAATGTTTTTTTCTTGCCTTACACAGTGTTGTATTTATTTGATTTATACTGAACTAAGAGGTGCCTGTCACAGATATCTAACCAGGGACCTGACTAAAAACATATCAAGACTGGGACCTTAATAGTGGAAAGAAAAAACAAAACAAGAAAAGAAGCATAGCAATCAGTATAGATTTTCTCTTCAGGTTACTAGAGGCCATAGCTCACTTTCAGTCTTTGTGCAAAACACCCATAGATATCAGTGGGTCTTCCACATGAAAAGCAAGGGTGGAATAGGATCCTATATATTCTGCTAAACTTGCAACATTCCAATAAAGTAAATGTATTTCATCCTAGGCAGCATGTAAGACAAACATCTGTCTGTTTTACTGCAGGTAGGTTTGAAACATTCTCTCATCTATTAGAGATGACACGAAGCAGATCAAAATATAAAACAAGATGTATCTATGTAGATACAGCTCCAAACCAAGGGACCTAGATGAGGAGTGAAGCTCATCTTGCAGAATGCTCATCCTGCAGAGCTGTTTGGATGCCTCTTTAATTTATTATTGTTACAGAGATGTCTCATCTAAAGCACTCAAAGAAAAGCAATGAAATCATAGTGATTATAGCTGAGGGAACTTTTCCTAATTTTCCCCAAGAGCTGATGTCACTGTGCATATTTTATCAAGCAATAATCTTAAAATCAAGCTGCCTCAATTTGAGTCTTCTGGTTAGTGAAAACTGCAAAAGAATAGCACATACACAAAGCTCAGAGTCCTATGGGAATGCATTCTCAATTCAGATAAAACAAACCCACAATTCTTTATGTGGAGGCACTTTGCAGACAGCTATAATTCATCCTTAGAATGCCTTTGGTGATAGATATTCTGGGATGCACACTTTCCAGAATGCAAACTGGGACATGTTCAGCTGGAGGTATTTCCATGCCCCCTTGTTCCTAGATCAGGGGTGGGCAAACTACAGCTCACGGGCCGGATCCAGCCCGTGAGCCATTTTAAGTCAGCCCCTGAGCTGCACCAAGTGGCTGGGTCCTGCTCCGGCCAGGGCTGCACCATGCAGCTCGGCAGCGCTCTGGCTGGAGCGCTGGGTTGGGGGCCGCACTACGCAGCTCGGTCCTGCTCTGGCCAGGATGCTGGGTCGGGGGCTGCATCATGTGGCTCAGCCCCACTCTGGTGCTCCGGCCAGGGCTCTGGGTCAGGGGCTGAGCTGCGTGGTGTGGCCCTGCTCCGGCCAGAGCACAGGGTCAAGGCCGCATCACACAGCTCGGTCCCGCTCCAGGGGATGCTAGGTTGGGGGCCACATCCCTGAGTTTCTCCCCATGTCCCAACCTCCTGATCCCCCTCCCACCTCCGAACCCCTCGGTCACAGCCCAGAACACCCTCCTACACCCCAAACTCCTCAGCCCCAGAGCCCACACTCCCTTGCACACCACAACCCCAATTTTGTGAGCATTCATGGTCCTCCATACAATTCCTATTCCTTGATGTGGCCCTCAGGCCAAAAAGTTTGCCCACCCCGGCCTAGATCATGCTTTAGTGCCAGTGGAAACAGCATGTTGAGCACTACAGGCCATTTTAGAACTACTAGGCAAGGCAGTGGAGCAGTCTGAATTCAGGACAGAGTGATGGACCTCAGAAATTCTAAACTCGTTCTCACACCGACTCCTACTATGATCTTGGGCAAATCGTTTAACTTCTCTACTTTGGATTTTCCCTGGGTAAAATGAGGAGGGAAATACCCCACACAGATTTTGTTAGGCTAGACTGTGCTCTCAGCATTAATAGTCCTGCTTTATGGGATGAGGTACAGAAGAGCCATGCTGCTCCAGAGTCCCCAGAAGGACTCCTGGCTGACTCAGAATACTTCCTGGGAGGTACTGGGCAATATGCACCAGAGCAGCCTACGTTAGCCTTGGAGACGGTGCAGCATGCTTCCCAGCCTCCACACCCTACCAGCTCTGCTAATCATGGCCTTACCCTCAGCCCACCCCTTCCCTATTTCTCTCCAGGCTTCTGGGCCTGTGAAGTCATTGGGGCGAGTGGAAGGCAGAGATTCCTTGTACCGTCCTTCTTCCCCTGCTCTTGCGCACCCACAACCTGGCCTTTAATATCAGTGCTTTGAAGATGTGATGTGAAGTAGATAACTACTACCTATTCTACTGTCTTCACAGAAGCAGCTATTCCAATAAAAACAAAACCTCCAAAAAGACCCCTGAGAAGAGATGAGTAAAAATTGGCTGCGATCATAAATCTCTCCATAATGAGAAGCAAACAGGGGCATCACAGCTCATGCTGCTTTCTTTTAATGGCAGCAATGTGTGCTCAATAAGTGGGTTAAAATAAAACAAAACCAAAACATCTGGGCATGTTGGAACTCTTAACAATTCAGGGCCCAAAGGCACATTAGCCAATGAGTTAGTCACTTGATGGTAACATCAACTTCAAAGCCTATTGAACTAATCTCAAGTCTAGGTCCTGCAGCCACACACACTCTAAAGGTTTCCTTGGAAAAGTATTTTGCTGGTTTTCAAAGTTCCAGTCCTGTCAGTGCACATTGCAAGATAATGCATGCATGTCCACGCTGGATGGATAACTCCCGCCTTTTCCCTCTGGAGCTATTAATGATGTGCCAATGGCCATGAAATGAGAAGAAAGTTATTTGAAAGATTTAAAGTATATTCCCAGCTGAAAATTAGATTTAATGCATTTTCTTTTCTGTGGTCCTTAACAAAAAGGCTTTGGAAAAGTCTTTATGCAGACAAGGTAGAAACCACACAAGCAGCAACAGGGCAGATAAATCATTTATGAAGAAAATGAAGGGAGAAAATTTCCCAATGACAATGCAAGAAGCATTTCCCCTAACATATGGGGCATAATAAGTATACTCCATTTTAAAATAAGCAAATGGATAACTGCAGTGACCAAACAAACATTACAGGAGGAAGATGTGAATTATTACAGTAAATTGGCAGAGCACAAGCAACCCAGTGCTCATTCAGCCTGTTTTCCTAAGCAGCAAAATTCCTGCTGAGAAAATAGGACCCTACCTGTCTCTTCAGATACAAATCAGTTGAAGTATTAAAGCAATGGGCCTTGAAAACTTCATAAGCAGGGTTATTGTGCTTTATGAAACTATGAACATTACACTCCCTTGTTGTCTTTTTTCATCAAATGGAAAAGGACTGTTTTCATTTTCTAATACTGTCTAATCACATCAATCAAAGACAAGGGTCTTTATTTTATTGTTAAAGTTTCCTATGCCAATAAAGCATTTTCTCTGCAGGAAAAACACAAAGTGAGTTATTATTAGAGACATGTTCATGCTAGAAGAGATTTGGGGCCAGAATCTCAGCTGGCGTAAGTCTGCAGTGCCTCATTGACCTCACTGGAGTTACACCAAATTATACCAGCTGAGAATCTGATGTATTGTGTCATTATCTCATTAAAATATAAACATGCAAATCATTATTGCTACCACTGTTGTATAATTGCAACGAATCTTATACAAAATGTGTCAATAGAAAGGGTTAAGCGACTCACAGGCTAAAGACACAGAGCCAACCTTTACAGACATGTTAGAAAAGTATGTGAATGGTCATTAGGGCCACTCCATGCTAGATAGGCTGGAACTCTGAAATGCAAACCTGTATTGTTAGAGAATTGGAGGTGATACTAACTGCATGTGTGTACTTATATCTTGTTAGATATTAGCCATGTAAACAGACAGTTTGTGTCTGTCACTATAACTATTGATTCAGAGATCCAAAGGACAGCTTAAGATTTAAAAGAACTGTAAACAAAGTAATATCACTGTGTCCATCTCTCTTTTGAAATGTATAGCAAATCACCTGTGAATGATGAAAAAACAGGCAATTGCCTTATGTTAATTCGTGTAGCTAATTACTAGCAATGTTTAGGAAATAGGTCTACTTCAAAGTCTCCATGATTCCCTACTGTTTGCCTGTGGACTCTGACCTGTCAAGAGAAGGCCTGGAACTGTACAAAAACCACTCGGGTCCTGATCCTTTTTATCTCAGATCTGCTTGATGCTTAATGCAGGGGACACTTGAGCCGCAAGGCTGAGATCTCCACAGTCTCATCTGGATCTCCCTGAATATGGACATTGCACTATAACCTATGGACTGATTCTGAAAGAACTCTTTGTAACTACAAAGCTCACCATCTCGGCTATGAATCTGATCTCAGAACTGTACTCGTGTCTGTATGTATATTGATCTTTTAACCGATACACTCTCTTTTTTCTTTTTTAATAAATTTTAGTTTAATTAATAAAAATTGGCTGTAAAGTGTGTATTTGGATAAGATCTGGAATATTCATTAACTTGGGAGCTAACGTGTCTGATCCTTTGGGATTGGTAGAAATTTCTTATACGATGAATAAGATTTTCAGTAATCCTCATCATATTTGACTTGGTGTCTGAGTGGAGGCCTAAGGCCAGATTACTTTAAGGGAACTGTATTGTTGGCTTCTGGGTAACCAGTAAGGTATTATAGAAGCTGTTTTGTGCTGGTTTGGTAAATCTAAGTGTTGGAATATCGACTGGCTTTGGGGATTGTCTATCCCATTCTTTGCGATTCACCCTAATTGAGTAACCTCAGTGCGACTCTTTGAGAATTCCAGTCACAGTCATGTAATAAAAAGTTGGCTTTGCTTGAACTTGCTTACTTAAAAATAAAAATGAAACTTCTCGGTGTTTAAGTTACCCCAGAGATTCACTCATTGCTACTATTTTGGATTAGCTCCTCTGAGCTCCAGAGGGCACTGGGGAATTAATCATTTTGCTTCCTGAGCACCTATTCCTGTCACCCTCAATAAAAGTTTGCATGATAATAAAGTTCAGAATCAGTGAAAATACACACACAGCCTTACAGGAATAGAAAAGTGCCTGTTTTTACATACGAGTAGTCCCTGATATTTACTGAATACAAATTCATTGCTGTGTATTCAGACTGCACATTCTTAGAAATTAATAGAATTCGCTGAACTTTACTTAATGAGACATGACAGTGAATAATTATTTGTCCTTTGTATTATCCACTGTTAGCTATTCTGCTTGTGCATGTATTAAACATTAAAGTAGATCACAAGGAACTTCCTAAACTTAAAGCCATTAAATGGGTTTTCTTCAACCTTCAATATTTCATGCTTTATAAAAAAAAGCTAGCTCACTGAGAAAAAACACAGGAGCCAGGTGACAATCTGGAAGTGGAATTCACCTATGTTTTTCCACAATATTCTGATTCTGAATTTTGCCAGTTATGGGTCTGACCAAAAGCCCAATGTAGCCAGTGGAAAGGTTCCCCCATTGACTTCAAAAGGCTTTGGATCTGGTCTTAAACACTTTGCAATTATAAGATAAGCATTTTTTACAGTAAAAAATAAAAAAAAAAAACTGTAAACAGAACCATGGAAAGAAGTCTTCTGAGTTAGCAGTGCTAATTAGCTGCAAACACAAATGTATTAAAGATTTAATTAATTAAGCAATAAAACACAACAGTTATTCATGTCAAAAGGATGAAATCCAACAACAGGGATACAAGTCATCCCCTTCCCCATGTGCCCCTCCCCCCCAGTTTTTTCCTCTCTGTTTCATGAGTATCTGCACTCTACAAGCATAAGGTCTGCAGACTGTTCAACTTGCTCAGAACTGACTGAGACTTCTGCTGAAGCAGCCCCACAGGAGCCTGATCAAGAGCGAGGGACAAGATCAGGCAGTCAGACTTGACCTCTTTCCTACTTACAATTTATAACCCAACTACTGTGTCAAAGAGAAAACCAGGCTCAAATAATATTCTTTTGATGAAGATTAAGCAAATGAGCAAGTGTAATTAGTAAAACTATAATTACCAGTACAACGTTCCCATTACTGCAATAAACCGAGAGTGCCTGTGGAATAAATTCCAGCTTTCTTCCTTCCAGAATAACCAACCAGAGAAAGAAATGCAAAAGTCATGAATAATTCAGGCTTTAACTTGCTTTATGCAAAAAAATTATGTAAATTTCAAATGAGTCCCACACTTGCTGAAAAACAACTCATTTACTTTCAGAATGGTTAATGAATAAAATTTCCTTTTGGGCTACTGTACTGTGTGTCTGTTTTGTGTGTGTCTATTTTATGTGCTATTGAACAAGTGAAGGATTAACTGATAAAGCATCTCAATGTCTCCTTTTCTGGAGGTGCAAATTTCAATGTTAAAAGCCTCCATAAACTCAGATTTTGACTTTATTATTATTATGAAGGGCACTTGTCCAGACAAAGGCTGTTAAAAATAAGTCACAGGAGCATATTAAATAATAAACCAGCATAATTAGATCAATATTGAAAACTGCTTTTTCTCTCCCCATCAACTCAAATGAGGAAAAGGTGAGTGACAAGACTCATGCTCTTGTTCCTGAAACTAATTCTATAAAGGGCTAGGCTACACTTCACAGACTCTGCCAATACAGTTATACTGGCATAGCTATGACAACAGAGCTTCTTAGGGCAGTAGTTTCCAAACTGTGGGTTATGTCCTCATGTGGGGTCGCAGGACCAATGGGCCGGATTCAGTCCACGAGATGATTTCCTTTACTCCCAGATCTGTCTGCAATTGCTCCACAAATACCTTTGTGGCAAGACTCCATTTTAATTTACCAAATGCCCTCCTCCTGGTGGAGCATTTGGTGAGAGAGTCCAGTTGCATTTGGAATTGTCTCTTGGCCCAAATCTGGCTTGCTGTGTCACACGATGTTATCTCGTGTAAGCAAGAAGCCTAATGAAACAAACAACATCTTGAAAACTTTCACAGGGAACACATAGGAAAATCAAAGTAATTTTTACAGCACTGGAAAGAAGAAATTTTGCATCAACAAGTGCAATTCAAGAGATCTACATCTGTTTCTGACCAAACATCATTGAAGATGAGTTACTCACACTGCACAGGCCAAGAAGCCTCACATGAGTGGAGACACTTTGATTTTGCCCCCCTGGAATCAATATGGTGAAGATAATATGAGGTGAAAATAAGGCAAACAACTGAAAGCCATACTATTCTCCAACACCATAGTGAAGTGAAGGCTCTTCAAGTTGATGTGAGCACTGAGGCCTGTGATGCACATTTCTTGGCTTTTGTGCCATACATATAGGACAATGCAATTCTCAAAGACATTCTGTTCTGTCTCCCTCTTCCTGGGCTTCAGACAGCACAAGGAATGTTTGTTGTGTTACATGGCTACATGCAAAACAAAAGTACCCTGTGGGATCACATGATGGGCTTTTGCACAGATGGAGCTCCATCTATGGCAGGCCACAAAGCAACCCTGCACACCTTGGTCAAGAAAGTTGCTCCGTTTGTTGTGTGGACTCACTGCATGATTCACAGAGACCAACTGGCATCTAAAACTCTGGGTCCACATCTAGGTTAAGTCTTGCAGTAGGAGTCATCCATTGTGAATTACATCAAGACTCAGCCTCTTCATGTACACTGTTTTCAAACTGTGTGAAGACATGGGGTCTGACCATGACATGTTGTCCCACGCTGAAGCTTGTTACATCTTGAGAGGAAAAGTACTGGGATGATTTTTTTGAACTGAGACACAAGCTGCATGCCTGTGACTGCATAAAGAGTGAATTTACTGATTTTCTATGTGAGAAACAGAAGATGTGGCTTCTTGCCTACACCAGAGAGATATCTGGGAAACTGAATTAACTAAAAGCAAGTCTGCAAGAAAAGTACTCCAAATCCTTCAGCTGACTGATCAAATCACAGGAGTAATGAAAAAAATTGTTTTCAGGAAGAATAATCTATTGAAGACAAACTGACTTTCATTTTGAAAGAGCAACAAAAACTAAATGGAAAGACACCAATTATCAAGTTTTTAATTTTGCCCCAGCAGGTTCTGAAGCAGAATTCCATATCTCAACCCTCTACACAGCTATTTTTAGCCCTGCAGCCTAAGCCCTGGGAGCCCAAGTCAAGTCAAGTGATGAGGGCTCTTGGTGCAAAAGGTTTTTCTTTGCTGTATAGATATATCCTAAAGTGTTTTAGGAGCACAGATGCCATTGAAAAGTCATTGGAACTTATGCCCCTAAGTCACTTGGGCACTTCTGAAATTTCACACAAAATCCTCTCATATCACAGCTTAATAAAAAAAACATAACTGTGGATGCTTTTTAAAAACTGTCAAGCGAGCAGACATCATAAAATACAGACACAGTGTATAATTAGTGATGGATCCCCTAAGAGTACAGGTCTTTTCTAGAGAGGAAGGTATTTATCTATGAGTTTTGTATCGCACCCATTGCCATCATGTCAGAGCACATGAAGGAACCAGAGATGTAGGCAAATTTCAGCATCTGAGGAGACGGGAGGGTTTGGTTCAACCAACTTCACCGTTCTTTGTTATGTCCATTACCAATCGGATGCATTTCCCCTCCTTAAATGACATTTTAAGAATATTAGGATTGGTGAAAGAGGCTGAGATTTCATGATCACTAGTTTAATCTAGGTGTGGCTTTATATGCACAGTCATTAATAAACACATTAAAACATACTTATAAATTAACCTTCAGCAAGAAGATAGTAACCTTTAAAGGTTACTGTCTGTATACTGAGGCAAAAATCATAAGTGCTATTTTGTTATAGACCTTCTGGAAAAGAGACACAGGGGTATGTATTATTTACCATCTGATTTCAAGCTGAGATGAAAAAAATTATCACATATGTTTAGGTTCTTTATTCAGAATGAAATGATTCTTCCCTGCAATACAAATCTGGAGGCACTGTCTCAAAGCGAGCTCTTCTATGACTGCAAACTGACCACAAAGGCCATGAAAAAGGCAGGTTAAGTGACAGGCAGGTCACAACAGGAGTCTGCAGTCTTTTAAAGTTTTCTGTTTGTTGATTAAAACTGAGCAACCCAAAACAAAAACTATGTCTTGGGGTGAGACACAGTACAGAGGTTCTGGAAGAGATCCCTGAGCACTTGCATAAAGTAATGAAGATTAAAGGGCTGTCATCTGGAACTATGTGCTTAGATAATGAACTCCTAGGTGTGGTCACTGATCAACATCTAAATTTGGAGTCGTTCCTCATTTATCTTGATGCACTGGATAAGGGAAATTGTTCCAAGTGGGAAGGTATGGATAGAAGATTTCAGTGCATATGCCTCCAATGGAAGCTCCTCATGGTTCAGTGCCCATCCTGTTTCAGATCTGAGGCACTATTCTTTGTATTATAGCCCTGTTTAGAGGCCAGAGCATCATTGCACTAGGCATTGCTCAGGCATAGAACAAAGACTTCCCCAAAACATCTTGCATGTGTAAACTGCTGTAAACTGGCTCCCATGCATACCAGTTACATGTATCCATTTTCATACGTTACCAGCCTCCACCACATTTAATGGGGGACACAGCAGAACAGAGAAACTATCTGAAAACATCTGGAGAGAGAAACATTAAAAAAGGTAGGGAAAGACTGGAGGGCCCCAAAATGTCTCCAGAAAAGGCAGGCGCCACTGAAAAAAATCACAAGGGTTTCGTTATTGATATTTTGCACGGTTTGACCTTTTTTTAAGGCCAGATACAGGTACACATTGGATTTTTTTCTTGAAACTTATTAAGCAGTCTTGCAAGCACAAGTGGAATGTTACTCAATTTTGCCCGTAGAGGAAAAACAGACAGACTTATTGCCTATGGATTTGAATCACTGAACTCAAAAGCTGGAGTGAGTCATATGCTCCTTGTGTTAACTGTAGGGTTGTCATAGTAATGATTTCTCCCTGTTATTTTTTGTTTTAGTTTTAGAGTCTGTCGGCTGGATTACGCTTGGTCTTGCAAGGGGAAATATACAGGAGAAAGAAGAAGGGTACAAGGAACTTTTGCTCTTCTCCCACCTCACTGCCATCATCTGCACGGGGTATATGGACACAGTACCAGTTCTTGCACTCAGATACCATGGAGGATGGTACAATGACACTGACTCCCACTGCACCAGCCAGCAGAGCTGACCGTGTGTGGAGAAGAAAGCAAATTGCTTCTTTAAAGGGCCATGCTTCCAGACCTATTCTGCCCCCACCCAACGGTATTAATTAAAGCCATAATTTAGCCTTAAGTGTGGTTTGTACATATGCACTAGAAAATATCACTGGACGGGAACTTGTTTTAGACACAGGAATAAGAAGGACATAATTTTGCAATGCTGTAGGTAGAAGGCATATTAATTCACTGTGCTGAGTTGCTGAGGATGATACTAGTTGGCACTGTTGGTGCATTGCCTAAGTGCAATGGTGCTCAAACTTTTCCTCTCACACACCATCTTACTAGTAATGGAATCTTCCCCCCTCACGCCCTCCCATAACTGCACAGTTGGCTCAGCAGAGGACATTGGGCTGAAGGCAAAGCTGGCCTGGGGGCAGAGAGGGAATGAGGGTAGAGCTGGGCTGAGGGCAGAGCAGAGCTGCAGCTGGGCTGGGGGCAGACCAGGGGATGAGTGGCACTCCCCTCCTCCCTGTGAGGGCTGGCCTTGGCCCTGCCGGGGACCCTCCCCAAACATTCCTCCATGCCCCCCTACAGGGTACACCCCACAGTTTGGGGACTGATGGCCTAGTGGTAGCAGATGTTGGGACCTTGCAACAACTTGGTTGCCCAATGGAAGAGAAATCAGTGATGCAGAATCAGAGTGTTCTGTAGACTAATTTATTCATTTACTGGTTGCACTCATCCTGTTTACCTTGAACAGATGTGCTTCCAAGCTGCACACAGGCAATTTTCTTTTGCAGAAGCCTCAGTTAAAACAACATAGCCCAGCTACCAAAAACAGCAAACTTATTCACAGCCCCTCTTTGTGGTTGATAGCTTTAGCCCGGTCATTACCCTTTTCCTGCCCAAGTCCCCAAGCTTCTTACTTTGGAAACCCCTAGTCAAAAGCTGTTCACCCAGACTGCATAGTCTTGCCAGGTCATCCTGGGTGTACATACGCCTTTCCTGAAGCTGTTCTGTAGCAGGAAGGAACTTCAAACAGATTTACCTGGAGCCAGTTGTTGGCCAGCCTCCAAGCTGACAAAGGAACGTGCATAACTTCTTACTGACCGTTGGGGTGCAGTTACTCTCTGGGGTTCCAGGGATGTGGCTGTCTTAATTTAACCCTTTGTATGGAGAGTTCCACACTGACTGCTTATCCAGAAATGATTCAAAACAGGAATATTTTGGGCCATAACATTGATGATACAACAACAACAAGCAGCAGAACCTAAATTATTTAAATCTCTAAAATATTTGTCATTATCGCTCTTCCTACTTTAGCTCATGGCTGAGGCTCTTCAACACTCTCCTTCCTGTCAAAAATGCTCACTTGTACTCTATGAAAAGAAAAGACAAGGCAAAGGTAAGAGAGGAGTTTGGGGGAGGGAAGGGATTCAATAACTAAGACAGAGGCATTGATTTCAGGGAAGGAAAGGGCTGTCTGGGTCATTTAACTTATATCTCTACACAATAGCATGGTTGCTGTTTTGTTTCTTTAGCATTTTCATCAATTTACTTTTGAATACCTCTAGGAGCTGGTGCCTCATCAACCCACCCATGCAAATTCTTCATTGTCCAATTGAACTCACTGCAAAAAATTGTTTCCTAACGTCTATACAATTTTTCTCTCTTTTAGTTTCAGGCTATTGCTCCTTATTATGCCATCTTTAAAATACTTCTAAAAAATCTGCCCCTTTTTAATACCATTATGTGTAAAGGATATATAGACAGCAAACCTGTCCCTCTCTGAGCCTCTTTTCTGAAAGCAGATTCAATTGATAGTTCATAACCTATAATTCTTTGTTCATCTTTGGCACTATTAAGATTTCCTCTATTCCAGCTATGCCCATTATACATAAATAAAGGAGCCTGAAACTGTGAACAATAATCCAAGTGTGAAACTGATACGTGTTGAGGTCCTATGTATGGTAAAATTATTTATACACCCTCACTTTGTATTTGCCATCCCCCCAAAAACCATTATTATTTCTACTTAAAATTAATTTTGCAGTAGTGCCTACAGGCTCAACCTGGTCAGAACCTTACTGTAGTAAGCACTTTATAAACATATAGTATAATGTTGAATAAAGGAACATTCTTCAGATGTGTCAAACCATATTGTAGTTTTCGGTTACCTGGATACTACTTTAAACAGACAGCCATTGTTGGTCCATGAATACCCACTGAAATGAGGTTATGCTAAAGACTCGTATGCATAATATTAGTTATGAACCTAGTAATGAAAATGTTAAAGCTTGACAGTGTTCTATCCTTTTCATTCTGCTATCACATATCAGTGAGGCAAACACTGGAGCCAAAAATTTTCAAAAACGAATGCCTACAGTCCATGTTTAGGCACCTAAATAATGGCCCTGGATTTCAAAAGGTGCTAAGCATTCAACAATCCCCAATTAAGTCAACTCGTTTTTAAAAATCTTGGTTTGTACTTTTTCTATCACCCTGGGAATAATGGTGACTTAAATTGCTAAACATCACGGCCAAGCTTTTCAAACTTAGAAGGCTAAGTTAAGTGCCAAGGCCAAACTCTTCAAAGTCAGGCTCATAAACCAGGATTTTCATTGGTGCTGAGCACCCACAACTATCTTGATTGGGGTCTCTAGATGCTACCTTAATATAAGCATCATTACTACAAATAATAGAAGTAAATGGGAGCTGCAGGCACTCAGCACATCTCAGAATCAGGCCACTTACTTAGGTGCCTAAATATAGATTATGGGTATATCTACACTAGAAATGCTACAGTGGCACAGCTGCAGCGATATAGCGTAGACACTTACTGTAGCAACTGATGGGGGTTTTCCATCGCTGCAGTATATACACCTCTCTGAGAGGTGGTAGCTGGAAGAATTCTTCCATTGACCTAGCAGTGTCTATAATGGGGGTTAGGTTGACTTGCTTACATCACACAGGGCATGACATTTTTCACAGTCCTGAGTGATGTAGTTAAGCCAACCTAACTGTATACTGTGAATGAAACCTTAGATGCCTAGTTCTAAGCACCCAAGTTTGAAAATTTAGGATTAGCATGCTATTTAACCTTTGAAATCTTTTCATATTTTAAATTACTTTTGCACGGGGAAGACAGCAATTCAGTTATTATATCCTTTCAGGATTTAACTGCAGACTGTTAAAAAAATAACAGAACAGCACGGAAATTGTAATATGCAGAAGATCAAAACCTAGCGAGACAATAAGCAGAAAAACTATGATAAGAAAACTTTATGAAAAGCAAATGTAACCCAATTATTCAGAGAGGGGCTCCCAAGCAGTCATAACATGAGTGGGTCATACAAGACTAAACTTTCATAACTTCTAATATTAAAATCTTTGCCTCTGGCTGTTAAAGGAGGAGGTAATATCTCTGGGATTAGGAGACCTCTGCTGCATTCTAGGAGTATAGCTCTGCAATGAAGCTATGAGAATCTCACTAGATTATTAACATTTAGTGATTCTTAATAGCCAGCTTTATTGCAAAACTGCATAATATAAACAGTATTTTATTTCAAATTCTTCCATAATAAAAAAAATACATGGCTTATTATGACAGTCCTGATAAAACAAATAGGTTGTTTCTCTGATTAAAAAAAAAGATGTATTCCTAGCTGCCTCAACATTCTCTAACCATTTTGTACCTTGCAGACTGGACTTGGGACATTCATCAGAAACAAATGCAATGCAAGACCGAGAATCTAAAGTACAGCTGAGGTACAGCATTATTTTAGGCACTTCACACAGGTTGTAAACCATTCATTTTCCTCCTGATTACAGAGGCATTCTCCAGATGGCATGGCTAGAGGTCTAGTTTCAGGGCATTGTAGCCCAGATGACACTTCCACAAAGATCTCCAGCTACCTGTGAACCATAATTAATAGAGGATACTCAAGTCTGAGACTCGAATGCTACTGTCATTTAGCAGCACAACTGGGCACAATTTGCTACATTTATAAAAAACAAAGGAAGTGTCTGTTGTATTATTATTTGTAGTACAGTAACCTGCAGAGCTTGGGTTAGGGCCCCATTGTGTCAGGCATTGGATAAACAAAAGTAAGAAAAAGAAAATGTCCCCAAGAATTGTCAATCTACATAGACAAGATTAGAAATGTAGGACTGCACGGGACTTCGATAGGTCAGCTCGCCCAGTCCCCTACATTCAGGCAGGACTAAGTATTATTTAGACCATTTCTGAGAGGTGTTTGTCTAACCTGTTCTCAAAAACCCCCAATGATGGAGATTTCACCACCTCCCTAGGCAATTTGTTCCACTGCTTAAGTACCCTGAGAGTTAGGAAGTTTTCCCTAATGTCTAGCCTAAATCTTGCTTGCTGCAACTGAAGACTATTACTTCTTATCCTGTCTTCAGTGGATAAGGAGAACAATTTATCACCCTCCTCTTTATAAAAATGTTTTACATACTTGAAGTTTTATCATTTCCCCACCTCAATCCTCTCTTCTCCAGATTTAACAACCCAATTTTTTCAGTCTTTCCTTGTAGGTCATGTTTTGTAGACCTTTAATTAATTTCGTTGCTCTCCTCTGGGCTCTCTCCAATTTGTCTACATCTTTCCCGAAGCACGGTGCCCAGAACTGGACACACTAATCCAGTTGAGGCCTTATCAGTGCTAAATAGAGTAGAAGAATTACTTCTTCTGTCTTGCTTACAACAGTCCTGTGAATACATCTCAGAACGATGTTCACTTTTTGTGAAACAGTGTTACATTATTGACTCATGTTTAGTTTGTGATCCACTTAACCCCCAAATCCTTTACTGCAGTACTTACAAAATAGGAAATGACTGCCTAGGAAGGCGTATTTATGCAATTGATTATTCATTCCCAAGTATAGTACTTGGCATTTGTCCTTATTGAATTTCATCCTATTTACTTCAGACCATTTCTCCAGGTTGTCAAGATCATTTTGAATTCTAATCCTGTCCTCCAAAACACTTGAAACTCCTCCCAGATTTTTTTATTAAATACTTCTCATTCAAGAAACGTTCTTGCTACAGCAGGTTAGTTGAAAATTTGCTTTATGGAATGACCTCAGTTCTGAATTATACTTCCCATGGAAAATGTTCACCTGCTGCTCATCCAAAGGGTCATGGGAAGATTCAAATAGTATTATGTGCACAAACAGCACTTGAGGGTGCACTTGTCTTATTGCTTTTCCAAGTCAGCGTATGCTTTTAAATGTGCAGATTTTACACCCAGTCTTGAAAACATGACCATATTTTGTTAAGCCGAGTGCAAGTTACATTATATATAGGTTTTATAGTCCCCAGTGAAAAAAGTTTTCCTCCTGTGTCAACTGAAGTTGATGCAATTAATTTATAATCATTACCTTGTTCTTCACTTGCTGCACAAGCCAAATATTATAACCCTATTGTCAGAAAAACTGGCATGCTATTAGGCACTGACCATAAATGATGGCCTAAAGAGTTTCTGACATATAAATGCCTCAAAGGAAGCGTTTCACATAATGCCACTCAGCCAAACCCCAATATTAATGGCTATTGTCTCTGTGTAATACGCAGTATGAATATGAGTTAATCAAATTAGGAATGATTGTAAACAGAGTAGTAGGTCACAGAGAATAAATCTTTTTGATAGAACTTGGCATGAATTTTCAGTGCTGCTAACATAGGTTCTATTTCGGGAGTGAAGCTAAATCCACTCTGGCGATGGATGATATGACAATACAGACATATTTCCTTCTGCTTGCCAGTTCACATGTTCAGGTAGGGTGGCCAGATCACCACACTAAAATATCAGGACACATTGGGGTGCCATCAGTCCCACTCACAGTCCACCCTCGCTCCTCCCAGGCTCTGCCCCAGGTCCCACCTCCTCCCCACTTGGCTCCCCCACCGCGCCCTTCCTCATCTCCCAGCCTGCTGCTGGCTTGCTGTGTCCTTCCTCAGTCCTCTACCCACTGCTCGCCTGCCCGCTCACCTTTTCACCCCCCCACCCGCCACTCACCCCTGTGGCACCGACTTCCTCTCTGCCATGTGGGTGCTCGCCCACTCCCCTGCCTCTTCTCGCCCCTACACCGCCCTTGCTCCGCTCCCATTACACCCCCTTCCCCCAAGTGCCCACCCCTGCCCTGCCTCTTCTCTGCCTCCTCCCCTGAGCACACGGCATCCCTGCTCCTCCCCACTCTCTCCTGGAAAGCGCTAAGCACCACCAAACAGCTGTTAGGTGGTGGGAAGCACTGGAGTTTGGGAGGAGCAGGGACGTGGCACACTGGGGGGAGGGGAGGAGAAGGAGGTGAGGATGAGGGAGCTTGGCTGCAATTTTTCCCTGTGGGTGCTCCAGCCCCAGAGCACCCGCAGGGTCAGTGCCTCCCTCCCGCTCGCCTCCTTATCTGAATATCAGGACAAATGGTGTCCTGATCGTACATTGATCGGGACATGGGAAAAAGGGTTAAATATTGGGACAGTCCTGATTTTATCAGGACATCTGGTCACTTTATGTTCAGGTGACTGGTTTATAATAGGTTCTGCATGGGAAACTTGGGCCTTGGCTACACTGGCACTTTACAGCGCTGCAACTTTCGTGCTCAGGGGTGTGAAAAAACACCCCCCTGAGCGCTGCAAAATACAACGCTGTAAAGCCTCAGTTAATCAGTGCCACAGCGCTGGGAGCACGGCTCCCAGCGCTGCAAGCTACACCCGTAGAGGATGTGGTTTACGTGCAGCACTGGGAGAGCTCTCTCAGCGCTGGCGCTCTGACCACACTCACGCTTCAAAGCGCTGCCGTGGCAGCGCTTTGAAATTTCAAGTGTAGCCATACCCTCAATCTCCTTGATCAACCATGGGTAATAAAAGCAAGGCAAGTCTACTGAGCTGACATTTTAACAAACAGCTGTCACAGATCCCATAGGGAATCAGAAATAAAAGCAGTGTGTGTCAGTTCCCAAGATGGCAAAATAGCATAGTCTCTCTCATAAGTGTGTGAGGCAAACTCTCCAAACCCCCTCACCCTCATACACAGAACAACTGCAGAGGTATATAATGTTTGAAAAGGGTCAAGAATACTTAAGAAGTAAATGTATCCATTCCCCAGGCACTGGGATCACTGTTGGCTCAAAATCAAATACACGGAAAAGCACAGGTGGGTGATGTGCACAGACAGTTCAGATAAAGTTTTACAGTGGTTTCAAAATTGGTCTCTGGCTCAGTGAAGCCAAGTTATCAGTGCATAACATTTTAAGGCTCAGACAAAAACTTTGTGACTGTTTCTTTAGAGTGAGCAGGGTAGTATTTTTCATACTATTTAACAGAGGCAAAATAGTCTGAACTTACCAGTCAGGCAACATTTCATGACTGCATCAATCCCCACATGGCTTGTCTAGGCCAGAGTTTGTAGTCCTGTTTTAACTTGAGTTAACCAGTTGCCAATTAAGTTAAATATAAGGATTGTAAATGCTAGTCTAGATGCTTCACAAACATTTGTTCCAGGACACAGGTTGATCCTTGGGGCTCATGTTGCGGGGCTGTAAAACTGCAGTGTGGATGTCCAGGCTCAGGCCGATTCAGCCAGAGCCCAAACATCAACACCACAATTTTACAGCCCTGCAGCCCAAGCTCCATGAGTCCAAGTCAGCTGACATGGGCCATCTGCAGGGATTTAATTATAGTGTAGACAAAACCTTAAGGATAGCCCTAGATGGGTCTGGAATGGTGAAACAGCATGGCCCAGCTTGGTTCTATGCTGCAGCTGGTAAATGGCAGGATTGTTAAACCCCAAAGTATAAAACACAACACTCCTGTGAGATTTACTTCCTTTCTGAAACACACACAAAACTCATTCCCACTGCATATGCCTCTGATTGCCGTGCCTTAAAAGAGCAGGAAATCTATAGGAAAATAGCCTGAAGTTGTGGATTACCACTTATCACCATCTCTTCTTTGCCAGTTAAGAAGCATTGCAGAGAAAGTTGCCAACAGTACCATGTTATAAGGGATATCCCTTATCTGAATAAAAAATTGCCTGTCCTTTTTAATCTGGGGTTTTTTTATTCTGTTTTCAACCTGGGGCATAGTGGTGCTCCAGCAGCACTACACTGCTGGCTGAAATGTGGGATAAAAGATGTCCGATACTATTTAGAATACTGACAAAGGGGCAGCCAGGACAAGTTTGAGTGGTGTTGCAATTTGGCACATGCCACTTAAATTTGACCCAGCTGCTCCTTCACGATGCCAGACAGAGGAGCAGCTGAGTTAAGTGTGAGTGGCATTGCATAATGGATGGGCGGCCAGGACAATCTGAGAGACAACACAACCATGTGTGCCAGGTCTCACTGCCACACAAATTTGGCCCAGCCACCCCTTTGTCATGCACAACCTGTCATTTTGGAAGACAAAGTTGGCAGCTACAACTACAGATCAAACTTTGATCATGTCATCACTATTTCAGCAACAACCAACCCATCTTGCCCACCTGTGCTGTATCTGCGGCTCTAAGAGAACCAATTCAAATTTATTTCTGTAACCCTTCTGCCCCTCTGAGTTGGCAGCAACAAGGGCCGGGTTCAGTATCCAGGGGTTCCGTTTCAGTAGCACTGCATAACCGGCTCGAGCTCCCACCCAGTGACCTGGGACACTCATATACCACACCCCCCCGGGCGCCTCTAAGAGGCAATACTTCCCCTCTCGCAAGCACGGAGTCTGAGTGTAGCAAAATCTTTTTAATAAAGGAAGGAACCAATGCGGCATCCCATTGGAGAAACACCACAAACAGGGTTATAACACAAACCATAAACAAAAACCCACCTCCAAGTACAGTTGGCACTGTCCTTTTTCCCCTTAGGGTTTTAAGTCCAATCACCCCAAAGTCCAACAACCCAAAAGTCTCTGGTCAATGCCACCCCAGAGTTCGAGAATTTATCTGTAGAGGCCCCTCCCCCCAGCCTGGGTAGAAAGGGGCGCCTTACGTGGTCCGAGGCCAACTGCCCTGCCTCTCCGTGGGTTCTGCTTCCGCCTTCTCCACGAACTGCTCCGCTTTACCAGCCACTCCACTCTGCTCCTCCAGCCGTCCTCAGAAACTGCTCCGCTCCACCAGCTGCTCTGCTCCATGAGCTGCTCCAGTTCTCTCTGCAAACTGCTCGGCTCCACTCACTCTGTGGGCCGCTCCACCCGTCCCACAGCTACTCCGCTCTGCCAGCCGCTCCGCTGCCACCAGCTGTCCCGTGATCCGCTCCAGCCGTCCCCACAACTGCTCTACTCCACCAGCTGCTCTGTTCCACAGTATAGCTTCAGGCTCCCCCACTAGTTAACACAGTACTCAGTGCTCTCAGCTCAGTAATTTCAGCTCTTTAGTGATTTCAACTCTTAGTGGTCTCAGCTCTTAGTAGGGGAGCCCCAGTGCTAGTGCACCTTTAGCCCAAAGTGAGTTCAGCTCAGTAACCTGTATTTAGATTCTTGAGGGAATTAAAAAATTAACTCTGACATTCCACAGTGGAGAGAGGAGGGGGTGGAACTGGTGCTTCTGGCTCCACAAGGAGACTGCACCACCAGGCACAGATACCTGTCCCCAACCTCCCTCAATTCACTGGGTTTTTGGAACCCATGTCCCTTGTCTAGCAAGTACCACCCAACTGAGGGTGAGTCATTTGTCACCAAGCAGTCCCACAGCTCGGCAGTCTGGGATAGAGTAGGCGTGCCTATGCAAATACACTCTCTGAAATTCTTTCCACCAGATGTCAGGGTAGAGCTTATCCTGACTCTGCTAACATCCTCCCCCCAGCCAAGAATTTGTCGTCCCAACAAATCACATTCCCTACTATACCAACTTATTGGTCCCCTCCAAAAGGCATTAGATAGCCCACTTTAGCTTTCACAAACCTGTGTGCTAAATGTATAGGCTCCTCACTAATCACCCCAGGTGCATCGTAAGTTAACAGTTTCACTGGTCTTATTACCCTGTCTCGCCTATTGAGAATCTCTGTTGCTATGGTAGGGGGGACATCCTCTTGAGTGACGGATGGGGAGGTTTCCTGTGAGTTCCCCTCAGATACTGGCGTAGGCCCCTGCATTTCTAGTTCTAACAGTGGAGGGTCGCACGTGCTCTGGACATCCTCCATCTGTATGTCACCACTGTCCAATAGCCTGTGTAAGTCATTACACGGGGGTCCCACCAGTGGCTCAGGGATGTCAGGAATGGGCCTAAATACTTCTGCCATAGGGTTTGGGGCGGAAGAGGATGTGCTCTCTTCTGATTCAGCGGATCGAGGCTGAAATCTTGTCTTCATCCCAGGATACACCATGGTTGTATCTTCCTCCTCAGACTCACTCTCAGATGTGCTGAGTAGGGGTAGGTTAGCTGCAGGGAGCCGCTTGTCCACGTTGGAAGGCGGCTTTGGCACAGCACCTTCGTTCTGCCCAGTTGCCCGGTTGTGGCCAATCTCATAAGGGCTGCCTACCAGTTCCCCCACAGGGAGCAAAAGGTTTCTGTGCACGGTCTTTGTCTACCCTGTACCCTCTTCAGGTTTGATCTTATAAACCGGCAGGTCTCCTAGCTTTTCCATCACTAGGTAAGGTATTGCCTTCCACCTGTCAGCTATCTTGTGTTTGCCAGCAATACCCAAATTTCGCAGCAGGACTCTGTCCCCTGGCTGGAGCTCTTGCAGATGTACCCTAGCATCATATCCAGATGTACCCTAGCATTCTTCTGAGCTGCAGATGTAGCTAAGTGATAAGCATCCCGCAGCTTTTCTCGTAGTCGGGATAGATATTGCTGGTGAGTTTCATAGCTATCTCCATCCTCCATCCAAAGCACAGGTCTATGGGTAATCTTGGTTCTTGCCCAAACATTAAGAGATATGGGGTGACTCCCGTAGCGTCGTTCTTTGTGGCGTTGTAGACGTGCACTAGAAATGTGACATGTTGGCTCCAGGTTGCCTTCTGCTCTGGCTGCAAAGTCCCTAACATATCTAACAGGGTTCAGTTGAACCTCTCTGGCTGAGGATCACCCTGTGGGTGATAAGGCGTTCTCCTTGACTTTTTAATTCCTGCTATCCTCAGCACCTCCTTCAGAAGGTGACTCTCAAAGTCTCGTCCCTGATCCGAGTGTATCCGGGCTGGGAATCCATAAACTGAGAAATATTTTTCCCACAGTACTTGAGCGACGGTGGTGGCCCTCTGATTACGTGTGGGATATGCCTGTGCATATCGCGTGTAATAGTCGGTCACTACTAAGATGTTCCCAATATTCCTCTTGTCCACTTCTAAAGACAAGAAATCAATGCAAACCAGCTCCAGAGGTTTGTTGCTGGTGATGTTCTTCAGATATGCAGCCCTCGTGGGCAGAGTTTTCCTTTGAACACATCGCGCGCAGGTCTCACATTTCCTGCGAACATCTTCAGCCATCCGTGGCCAATAGAATCTACTGCGGATAAGTTCCAGGGTCCTCTCCATCCCTAAATGTCCAAAGTCATCATGCAGGGCCCTCATGGCCAGGGCTCTGTAATCTTTTGGCAGCACTAGTTGATTCCGTTGCTTTTGTAGAGGGTCTGTGGTCGTGCGGTGTAGCACTCCCTGAATCAGTTTTAGTTTGGTCCATTCTCTCAATAGTAGTTTGCCCTCTGGGGTAGGTGGGACAACCTCAGCTGGGCCTCGCCCCTCTCTTTTGGCAAGTAGTGTATCACGAATGTCAATATCTTGCAGCTGGGCCTCCTGCCAGTCAGCCGTATTGGGCATGGGCAAGGGAGACTGGTCCAAAGCAATATAGTTTACTGAGGCAGAAGGCACACATTCAGGGGGTAGGCCCAAAGTTTCAGCAACACATCCATGAAGGCTCTCATGGGCCTCCGGCTCTCAGCGACTCACACTGTAAATAGCTCTCACTCCATCCGTGGGTATCACAGCAAGTCGTGGTGCCTGTGGACGCCTGGACAATGCATCTGCATCTACATTGCTTCTCCCTGATCAGTATTGAATGCTGAAGTCATAGCTAGCCAAAGCGGCCACCCATCTTTGCCCTGTAGCATGCAGTTTAGCACTTGTTAACACATAAGTCAGTGGGTTGTTGTCTGTCCACACCTGGAACTGAGCCCCATACAAGTAGTCTCGAAATTTCTCAGTGATGGCCCATTTCAAGGCCAAGAACTCCAGCTTGTGGGTGGGATAGCGGGTTTCACTATCAGACAGTCCTTGGCTGGCAAAAGCTACAGGTTTACGCTTGCCTTCCACCTCCTGGTACAGTACTGCCCCCAGACCCTCCAAACTGGCATCAGTATGCAGGATAAATGGCTTGCTTGGGTCAGCAAATACTAGGACTGGGGCATGAGTTAGGCAAGTAATGATTTCTCGAAAAGCCCTTTCACATCTCTCATCCCACCGTGGCCCAAAGGGTTCGAAGGGGCCATAGTGTCTCTGCACGGAAGGCCCTTTATTCTTGGTCTTAGATTTGTCCTTGCTGGACTGATATCCCCTGGTAAGATCATTGAGGGGTTTTACAATTGTAGCATAGTTTTTCACAAATCTGCGGTAATAACCACTAAACCCAAGGAAGGTCTTGAGTTCTCTGTAGTTGCTTGGACGTGGCCATGTAGTGAGTGCTTCTATTTTATCAGGATCAGTACTCACACCCTCTTGGGACACAATGTGCCCCACATACTTCACCGAGGTCCTGCAGAACTGGCATTTGTTAATTGAAAGCTTCAAACCATAATCCTCCAGCCTATCAAGCACTTTAAGAAGTCTTTCTTCATGCTCCTCCAAAGTTCTTCCAAACACAATCAGGTCATCCAAATAAACTAACACTTGCAGTAAATTCATGTCTCCCACAACTTTCTCCATAAGACGTTGAAATGTGGCAGGTGCTCCAGAAATCTCTTGGGGCATGCGTTCGAACTGATAAAACCCTAATGGGCAGATGAAGGCTGTCTTCTCCTTATCTTCTTCACCCAGAGGGATCTGGTAGTATCCACTCCGAAGATCCAACACAGAGAACCACTGGCTTCCCAGGAAACAGTCTAAGGCATCTTGAACTCGAGGCATTGTGTACTGGTCAACCACAGTACGGCGGTTTAGGGTGCGGTAGTCAATACACATCTGGATTTTCCCATTCTTTTTACGGACCACCACAATGGGTGAGGCGTATGAGCTGCGGGACTCTGTAATGATGCCATTTGCAGCCAGCTCTTGAAGATGTTGTCGCACATCTTCCATCTCGGAGACAGCAAGCCTCCTAGATCTCTCTCTGAAAGGTCAAGAGTCATGTAGTCTGATGTTGTGCTCTACTCCTTTTGCACATCCCACATCCCACTCATGCAATGAGAACACCTTGGATCTTTCATAAAGTTTCCTTCTTAGGCGATCTTTCTACTCCTCGGACAATGGTGAATCTCCAAAGTCAAACTTTGCTGGGTCTATTGTTGGCACTTGAGTCTCACACTGGGGTTTTACAATTGATTCAGGCTCAAAGAGGTCTGCTATCTTTTGTCCTTGCCTCACAACAACATCTCTACTTGTTTCATTAGTAATCAGTATAGTCACCTTTTCCTGGGCTTCAGCAGGTAGAGTTATGACTCCACTAGGGACCAGCACTCCTTCTGGGAGCTCTCCTTCAGCCGGCTGCTCTATCATTGCTAATGCCCCTTTACTGCCTTTCAGCCTGGTACTCATGACTAGTACTTCTTGCTCCGTCCTTGCAGGCACTACTAAGGGGGTTGTACCCATGTACTTCAGTGCCCCAATCGGTAGCTCAGATGTCTCCTTTTTAGCGCTCTCAATTTTCCTATAGGCTTCAGCACAAAGCGTATGGATCATCAGGGTACTCAGGTACTGGTCCCCAGCCCGTTGTCTGCAGTAATCCGCGAGCACCTTGAAGAGGCTGGACTTGGTCCCTATCAGCACAGACACATCAGAGGTCCCTTTCGGGTCAGGACATATTAAGGCAGCGGTGTCTACCTCTTGCTTTACTCCAGCAACCTCCTCTGGGAATTCCAGGTGCACTATGACATACCCTTGATAGGGGTATTCATCCATGCTGAAGCCACACAGACCAATGCCAGTCAGTGGCTGTATGGGCAGGTGCCTAAGCATCTGTTGGTAGAATGACTGAAATATAATAGTCACTTGAGATCCAGTGTCAAGCACGGCTTTACACTCCGCCTCTTCAGTCCTCACCATGACCTCTGCTCGAGGCCCTATCAGTCCTGCAGGGATCCCAGCTGGATGGTCTCCTCTGGGGGAATCTTCAAATCCTCTAGGCCTAGGTGGTCTCTGTCCCCGGACCTTCTGGCAGCTACTGGATCTCTTCCAACTAATCCTCAGCTTTTCATACACTAAGGAGGGGTTCTCTTCCTTATGGCAGTTAGCAGCACTGTGCCCATCCTGACCACACCGGTAGCAAAAGAATTGTCCTTTCCCCATTTGGTGAGGTGGAACGGTGACTCTAGATACTGACTTCTCTATCGTCACAGTCTGAGGCTTCTTATTCCTGGAAATCTTAGCTCGGTCAATGATGCTTTGCAGCTCAGCTATCCGTTCTGTCAGGACCTGCATTTGTTGGGCAAGTTCCTCTGTGGTGCTCACCATCAGTACACTGGCCATTGGCGGTGGCGTCGTGCTGGCTGGTTCCAATGTTTGGGCTTCCCAACACTCACTGGCTGCCTGCCTTTCTTCTTCTTCCCTGACCTCCTTTATCAGCTGGGAGTAACTTGGGGGATGTTCCTGCCGTTCTCTTAGTCGGAGATGAAGTAGGATCGGGTTCTGATACTGAGTCCCTCTTACAACTTGAGCCAGTCTGGTCTGATCCATCTGCTCAGCAGTCACTGCTCCCCTCATAACAGCTCTCTGAAGTAGTCTCTCCAGCCTCTGTATATAGGCTGAAATTTTCTCACCCCTTTGCTGTCGGGAATTAATGAATTTACAGTAGCTGTCCTCAGGGCCCTCTACACTCCCAAAGGTATTATCAAGGGCCTCTAGGCAGTCCTTCACACTGACCTCAGGGTCAATGAGCTTCAGGGTGCGAATTACATCTAATGCTGGGCCACTAAGGCTCTCTATTAGACATCGTCGCTTTTCTACATCGGGTACGGCCCACTCCCGCAGCATTTCAGTAGTATGCTCCGACCAGAGTTCAAACTCCTCTTCCCCATCAAATAACCTTAACTTACGACAAGAGTTCGACGTAGCATAGGCCAACACAATCTTTCCCAATATATGCCCCAGTGCTTTTGCCCAATCATAGGCTGAGTCTGCCGCCCCTGAGCTAGAGGCTGCAGGACTAGGGCCCAACAAACCCGACATATTAGCCATTATACAAACAGTAGTTTCCTCAAAATATAAACACAATTATTTCCCAATACAGTGGAACACTCAACAGGTGCTCGCGAGGGGTACCGACCCAGGGATCCCGGACGAGCCCCAAAAAATGTAACCCTTCTGCCCCTCTGAGTTGGCAGCAACAAGGGCCGAGTTCAGTATCCAGGGGTTCCGTTTCAGTAGCACAATGCATAACCGGCTCGAGCTCCCACCCAGTGACCTGGGACACTCACATACCACACCTGGGCGCCTGTAGGAGGCAATACTTCCCCTCTCGCAAGCACGGAGTCTGAGTGTAGCAAAATCTTTTTAATAAAGGAAGGAATCAATGCGGCATCCCATTGGAGAAACACCACAAACAGGGTTATAACACAAACCATAAACAAAAACCCACCTCCAAGTACAGTTGGCACTGTCCTTTTTCCCCTTAGGGTTTTAAGTCCAATCACCCCAAAGTCCAACAACCCAAAAGTCTCTGGTCAATGCCACCCCAGAGTTCGAGAATTTATCTGTAGAGGTCCCTCCCCACAGCCTGGATAAAAAGGGGCACCTTACGTGGTCGGGGGCCAACTGCCCTGCCTCTCCGTGGGTTCTGCTTCCGCCTTCTCCACGAACTGCTCCGCTTTACCAGCCGCTCCACTCTGCTCCTCCAGCCGTCCTCAGAAACTGCTCCGCTCCACCAGCTGCTCTGCTCCATGAGCTGCTCCAGTTCTCTCTGCAAACTGCTCGGCTCCGCTCGCTCTGTGGGCCGCTCCACCCATCCCACAGCTACTCCGCTCTGCCAGCTGCTCCGCTGCCACCAGCTGTCCCGTGATCCACTCCAGCCGTCCCCACAACTGCTCTACTCCGCCAGCTGCTCTGTTCCACAGTATAGCTTCAGGCTCCCCCACTAGTTAGCACAGTACTCAGTGCTCTCAGCTCAGTAATTTCAGCTCTTTAGTGATTTCAACTCTTAGTGGTCTCAGCTCTTAAGTAGGGGAGCCCCAGTGCTAGTGCACCATTAGCCCAAAGTGAGTTCAGCCCAGTAACTTGTATTTAGATTCTTGAGGGAATAAAAAAATCAACTTTGACATTCCACAGTGGAGAGAGGAGGGGGTGGAACTGGTGCTTCTGGCTCCACAAGGAGACTGCACCACCAGGCACAGATTCCTGTCCCCAACCTCCCTCAATTCACTGGGTTTTGGAACCCATGTCCCTTGTCTAGCAAGTACCACCCAACTGAGGGTGAGTCATTTGTCACCAAGCAGTCCCACAGCTCGGCAGTCTGGGATAGAGTAGGCGTGCCTATGCAAATACACTCTCTGAAATTCTTTCCACCAGATGTCAGGGTAGAGCTTATCCTGACTTTGCTTACATTTCAATGCATACACTGCTTGCTAACTTCCTCACTGCTCCTCCTCTTTTAAAGTTGCAGTGCATGATATTGTTGTATGGCTACTAACTGAAAAACTGGTGACCTAAAATCTTCCAGAGGCAAGGGATCTAGAGTGAACCAAGTTCATTTTGTGTCCAGAAGATCTGTAGGCATTTGTACATGGCAATTAAGTTTTTTAGGCAATTAATGGGGAAGAATCAGACCATCTGCCATATCATTTTCTGACATTAGATACGTGGAACTAAAATTGGTCAGGGATTCCTAGTTTACGATCAGGAACTTGGTTTCTATAACAAGAATTAAATTGAATCTATGGCTAAATGCAATTTTGAAAACTGAGATCTGTACCCATGGTAAATAAAAACTGGTCTTATTATACTGCAGCAACAACGGACTTTATGTAAGATTAAGGCATTATGGCATTTTCCCACCAGGGTCTCTACTGTCCAAAGGCAAGCCAGTCACATCTGTTTGTGACTTTCAACATGAATTACATTAATAGCTTCATCAGTGGCAAAAAAAATGTGATTGGCTGTGTGACAACTCACACATGCCAACAAGTTACAATATTTACAATAAATTTATTTCCTGTTTGTATAAAAGAAGGCACTAGTGCTCAGTCTTATGTGTATATTTCATCACCGAGACAGTGGCTACTCTGAGGTATGAAACTCTACCAAGTTTTCTGTGAAAAAGTGTGGAATCTTCATCACTACTCTAGCACCTGGAGACTCATTACAGCATTAAAGTTTCATCTCTTTTGAAAGCCAGGAAAACTAGTGGTTTGGCTCAATTGTGTTTAATTATTAATAACCTTGGACTAATGCAACTCTCTCTCAGATCCTGCAGTAGAGATCAGAGTTTCATTTTCAAGCTCTTAATTGAACTATGTGACAAAAATGGCTTCTGATTTTCAACCTAGACAGTTCATTTCCTGGTATAGAAGAAGAGAAGCCCCAGGAATAGGCTGTTAAGATTTTTTTTTTTCAGATTATTTTATGCAAGTCTGAGATATTTCAGGGACTTGCAAAATCACTTACTTCAGAAGCCTTGCTACAAGAAGTGTCTCTTTTTGTTGAGAGAGAAAGAGAGCACAAGAGAGCGAGCGAGAGAGAATAAAAACAAAATTCAACCACAAATAAACTATTTAGGATCCTGTTGAGCGACATGAGTAATTAAAGGAATTTGGGCATGTACTCTTCACAGTTTACCTCCAGGATTGGCCTTGAGTCTCCAGGAATTAAATATTAATCTTTAATTAAAGATTATGTCATGTGATGAAACTTCCAGGAATACATCCAACAAAAACTGGCAAGCTTACCTCATAGTCTGGAATCCATCTTGAAATTCCTGAAAGGTTGTTGTGTGTTGGTCATCTCCAGTGTATTTGATTGGTATCAGCAGTATGCATTTGCTGGGTAACTGCACCTGTATTTCCCACGGTTCTCTAAGGCCACCCATTTTGAACTCTCGGCTCCTCAAGCACCACCTTTCTTAAGGTAAAAGCAATACAGAGAAAAAAACACCTTAAAAACCAATAAAAAGAATCAATATGTATGCTAAAAAGCTTACAAGAGGTCACCCCCAGCTCCAACCTTGTACTCTGGGAGGTGTCAGTCCTTTAAAAGCCCAGAACTGGATTTTCCCATGGTTACAAGTTTATAACCATCTCAGATTCAGAACCAAGGTTTAGCAGATCAGCAGAGTTTTTTTTTATATGGCTTGGCCCTTTTATCTCCAGTAACAGGTAATCAGAAAGTAATGACCCACTACTTAGGGCAGTGGTCCCCAACCTTTTTGTGGCCAGTAGCACATTTACATTTTCAGAAGAGTGTGGCTGGTGCCAACAATTTTTCAAGGCTTATTTAATATTTGTACATTAAATAATATGAAAAACATCATATTTAATATACATAATATATGAATCCATAAGATAAAAAGAGTAATTTTACATATAAAAGGTATTAATTAAATTATTTGGCAATTACTCTTTCACCTTACCATGTGAATTTGCTCTTTTTTTATCTACCTGTAAGAAAAATTAAGGAGTTTTTACAAAATAAATATTATAAACAGTTTTCATCTTATTTATTTTTAAAAAGTTAAACATTGTTGAATTGCTAATCCAAATATATTTATTATGCTTACTTTAACATAGAATGAAGCCTGCAGCCCCGGAGTTCTCTGTCCCCGGCAGGCGCGGGGCCGCGGTTTCTTTCCAGCTTAAGCTGCGGCCCCATGCCTGCCAGGGACCAAGAACACTGGCACCCGCAGCCTGCAGCCCCAGAGTTCTCTGTCCCTGGCAGAGGCGGGGCCATGGCTTCTCTCCGGCTTCGAAGCCAGAGAGAAGCCGCAGCCCCATGCCTGCCAGGGACAGAGAATGCCGGCGCCCGCAGTCTGCAGCTCCGGAGTTCTCTGTCCCCGGCAGGCGTGGGGCTGTGGTTTCTCTCCAGCTTAAGCCACAGCCCCGTGCCTGCAAGAGACCAAGAACACTGGGGCCCGCAGCCTGCAGCCCCAGAGTTCTCTGTACCCGGCACAGGCTGGGCCACAGCTTCAAAGCCAGAGAGAAGCCACGGCCCGGCACCTGCCAGGGACAGAGAACACTGGCACCCGCAGCCGGCAGCTCCAGAGAAGCCAGAGAGAAGCCGCAGCCCCACGTCTGCCAGGGACAGAGAACACCAGCGCCTGCAACCTGCAGCCCTGGAGTTCTCTGTCCCTGGCAGACACGGGGCTGTGGCTTCTCTCCCCTGCTGGGCACTAGGCGGGCACACATAAATGCCCCAGTGGGCGCCATGGCACCCGCGGACACCACGTTGGGGACCACTGACTTAGTGTGTAGCTTCAAAGGGCTAGATTTTTGTATGATGGGGTGTGGGGGTGGGGAATTTGCATTAATCTCTCTCTAACCCTTATGATCCCAAAAGTCCATTCTTGTCTGGCACATATTCAGCATAGTCCTTTGAACTCCCAGGCCTCATATCGTATCTACCCCCTGGAGAGGTTACATACAACCCTGGCCCACAATAACGCATCAACTTTGTGTTTAAAAACAATGGGCCCCAAAGATACTTAAACTTATTTCAATAAGGTCTCCCAAGGATATGCCGGAAATTGCTTTAACTGACACAAACAGCTTTTGGCCTTTTCACTCTCTCTACATGGAGTCTATGGTATGATAGATGAGAAAAGTCTGAGACAAGCATTTCCAACTAACATTACCACTAGTGCTCAGGAGGAACAGACTTCTGATCAAAGGCGTGCTAGTGGAAACTCCGATAAAAAGCTTTCTGAAACACTTACCACTACTACATAATGTTTTTATAAGGGGGAAAAAATGAGCAAAATAAAATACTAATGGAGCCTGCCTGTCTGCATTCTCATTTGCTGGAGATGAAAATCAATGCTTATTTCATTGGCTTGCTTTATTGCAGCAGAAAGCATAAAATTTTGCATAACTGTATTACTAGTCAGTCAGCCTCTTTCTCTCTCTCATTCATATTATATATATATATAATAAATAAAATTTAGCAGGTAAGGATAATTGACTAAATAAAAAATGGGGAGAGATATACAAACATTGTAAAACTACAAGGATGCTTCCTTCATGAAACTTACAAGCATTGAACCACAACGAAATTTCACATTTCTCCTGAAGCAGTCACTTAGAACTTGTTTCCAAAGTTTTCTCTGAATATAAAGCTCAGGATGATCTATTAGTTATATGTGAAGTTAATGCCAGGAAAGGGTGGGTTTTTTTGTTTCCTTAAGTGTGAATATTTTGTAGCCAGTTAACCAGATTTATTTCCCGGATCTTCAGATACAAAAAGCACAAGCTTCTATCGCTTGAACTAACGCTTACTTGACAGCAGAAGTAAGTTGTTATGATCTTTGTGGTTCAGCTAAAGAGTGATGAGTAAAACACCATGCAGCCATGTTACAATGTGCATTCAAAAACAGTTTTGTGTTGGTTGCTTGTATCCAACAGATTCTTCATTCCCAGCAACTTCAATTTCAGAATGTGGATGAAAAAATGTAGGGTTTCAGTAATGTAAACCCTAACTCACATTACATGATTTCAATTCCTGTCTCCCTCCCATTTTTAGCTTAACAAATAATAGCCTCATTGCAGACACTTCCTTAGAATAAATGGCCCCACTAATCCCCAGAAAGCTTCTTGCATCCCTACTGTTATTGCTTATACAATGTAGTGAAGGTATGTTTTGCAGCACATCTCTAGGAGAAACTAAAACTAGTATACTTTCTTTAAAAGGAGTTTTTTGTTCAAGTTCCTGGAGATATTTTAAGAAGCAGGCGACCTCAGTCAGATGCAATTAATTGCTTAGAACTATTGTCACAGAGATACTCTGAAATTGTTACTGGCAATGACTGTGCTACTTTTAAACAAAAGATATTGTTTTAGATTGCTAATTATGCATTACTTTTGGGGGGAGGCAAGGACCGCTGGTTCTTGCTGCTCACAGCTTTGCTGTGACTGGCTCCTCCAAATGAGAGGGAGCTAACCATCTGACTAACCCAAGAAGACAAGGAAGGGGAGGGGGGAAATGGTTACCCGCCCCGCATAATACTCCAAAGTGAGGATGGGATGCCAGGGCTAAAAGGGTGGAGGGACACCGTGGGGTGTTCCTGGGTGAGTCATAGGGGATGAGAGAAATTGAAGAAAGGAGAAAGAGGTTCATGCAAACAGGAAATGGGAGTATTTCAGCTGATCTGTAGGGTAGATGGACTTGGGTGTTGGGGACATTAGAAGGACAGGGGGAATAAGGGGTGGTGGAGTAGCAGGGGCGTTGGAGGGAAGTCATTTGATGGATGAAAGAGTAGGAGATATTTAAGAGGTGAGTTTATTGGGGACTGGGGCTTGTGAGGAGTGTTTTGGTAGGGTGATGAGGGTAATGTTTTATGGGTTATTTATTTGGGGAGATGGGGTTAGTGGGACATGGAGGTGGAATAAGCAGACAGAGCTTTGTGAGGGTGGCCACAGCTGGCTCCGGCTGTGTCTGGCTCCCTCCTTAGCAGCTCCTTTCCCTTCTCCTCTCCTCTGCTCCCTTTGTCTCACTCACTCCCTTCCTCCCAGGCACCAGGGACACAGCTAGCTCACTGAGTATTAGCTATGTTATGACAAACTCCGCATGCAGCGTTCTGACCCCCACCTGGCTCTGGTGACTCTCCCTAAGTGTCCTGCTGCTGGGCAGCCAGGCAGCTCAGCACCAACTGGCCCTGGCACCACCAGAGTCAGAACTTTGCTTGTTGAGCTGGGCAGTGCACACAGGTGGCAGGAATGGCTCAAACTTTGGGGGAGTTGAGTCCCCTCTAGTCCTAGCCTCCTGCCCCCTATGCTTATACTAACACTGCTGTGACAAAATCATGTCATTAGTCTCCCAAAAATGCTTCTACAATTAAAAGGCCTCACTTCTCCACTAGCTTGCTCACTTAATGTCAATATTTGCACTTGCCCAAGGTGGGTGTAAATCATGATCATTCTGATGAGGTAGCACTGCAGATCCTCATTGCACGGGTATAAATGACTACCACAAGGTGCAAGGCAGTGGAGAATTGGGCCCAAAGACATAGAGGATTAAATGGCTCAGAGTAAGCTAGGTCTAGATTATAGCCCACACATCACTAAACATATACAGTAACATCTCAATCAGACTGTTTTAAAATGGACCTTCAGTACAATATATGGTGCAACATGCAGGCTCATATATTATTACAAACTGAATTAGATCCAGACAAGTCCATTTCATTACATCTGAAGAAATGTCTCTCAATAGATTGCTGTTCGTGGTGCAGGGAGTGCCTTTTACTTTCTGTAGCTACAAAACCAGCAAACCATCTATGAAAAAACTAACTCATTTTCAACGGCCTGCAAAGATTTTAGCAGATAGTGGGTCTTAAAATTAAAACATTTCACCATAAATGTTGATAAGTCTCAATGTAACATGCATTTATGGTATATTTTACTAAAGTCTTTCTTCACACTTCCCCAGCCTAAAGCTTTCATCACTGCCATACGCAGAAATTTCAGACATTGCTCACCAGTTGACTAAAAAGTCTTCTCAATAACGTTCATTCTGCCACTCAGATAAACATGAAGTAGTTTTTGCATCCACAATATTTTGCCGCATGTTGCATACTGTTTCCTTATATTCTCTTGGCAAGTACTCACCTGGTCCTTCTTGTACACACTGTGATAAGTTGAATCACAGAACCCCCCTTGGGAACTACCAACTGATGTGCCAAGCCTACTTTTGCCCCTGTTTTCCTGCCCTGGCAGCTTGGGACTTCAGTGCCCTGCCTGGTTAGAGCCAGACCCACTAGCCTGCTGCAAACCTAGACCCAGGTCTGAACCACGTTCCCTAACAGCTGTTGGCTTAATTGAAAGCGGCTTAAGAAGTGTTCCTGTCTTTAACACTCAGATGCCCAACTCTCAATGGGGTCCAAATCCCAAATAAATCTGTTTTACCCTGTACAAAGCTTATAGAGGGTAAACTCATAAATTGTTCACCCTCTATAACACTGATAGAGAGATACGCACAGCTGTTCCCCCCCCCCAGGTATTTATACATACTCTGGGATAATTAATAAATAAAAAGTGATTTTATTAAATACAAAAAGTGGGGTTTAAGTGGTTCCAACTAATAGAACAAAGTGAAGTATTAAGCAAAATAAAATAAAATGCACAAATCTATGCCTAATACAGTAAGAAAACTGAATACAGACAAAACATCACCTGTTGTAGGAGCACCAGTGATCTGTATGCTATGTATAACCTGTAATTTCAAAAGGTCTGTTACACTCCCCGCCTCATATCTCCTCTTCCTCTTTGAATACCTGTAAATGGCTTTCCCCTGCCCCCTCCCTTCTGGAATGCTTGTGGGATGAATGGGCTGGCTGAATAGCTGGAAGATCAGAAGAGCTTCCAGGTAGAGAAGGTGTCTGGGACTCTAATTAGGCAGCGCACACACACCCAATGCATGGATGGTGCATGGACACTGCTCGAGGTGGGGTGTGACCAACCAGATGTGGCCAAGTTATCTCTAGCCGCAGGCCATGAGGAGCAGGTCCCTAAAAGGGGAAGGGGCTATGTGCTCAGGAGTGCACTCAGAAGCTTGTACCTCCCGTGAAGGCCTTTTGGCCGGATTGCCGGGCCAGTGGTTCACTGCGTTGCATTCCATCATGCTTCGGGAAGACTCACCTTTATCGCACCACCCATCGCTGCGCTGTGGGACACTTACCTTGAATGACCCTGACATCTCCAATGCCATGCCAGTTCTGGGAGCGTGAGTATGCAAGTGTGAGTGTGACACCATCCCCCCTTCTTTTGAGCTTAGCTATCAATAAATGTGCTGCTTTCTGCCAAACTCTGGAGGGTCATTAGTCCTCCCTAAGCTTACTAGATGGCCCAATTTCAGGTAACATCACCCTCAGAGGTGTTCCAGTAAGCTTCCTTTTACAGACTGGTTTCCTTCTAGTCTGGGTCCAGCAATCACTCACAACCTCTGTAGTTACTGTTCTTTGTTCCAGTTTCTCTCTGGTATCCTTGGGGGTGGTGAGGCTATCTCTTGAGCCAACTGAAGACCAAATGGAAGTGTCTCCCGGGAGTTTAAATAGACTTTCTCTTGTGGGTGGAGACCCCCTCCTCTCTCCTATGCAAAGTTCAGCTCCAAGATGGAGTTTTGGAGTCACATGGGCAAGTCACATGTCCATGCATGACTCAGAACTTACAGGTAGCAGCCATGGTTCAGATGCTGCCTTGAACATCCTTAAGTAGACTTCTTATGTGGATTGGAGCCTTCCAAGATCCATTGTCCATTAACTGCTTCTTGTTTGGGCAGTTAACTTGCACATTCCTTTCTCAAGAAGCTGACCAAATGCTTTACTAAGGCTACTTAGAAATTCAGAAAGTACACAGCCAATATTCATGACTTCAAACACAAAAATGATACATGCACACAAATAGGATGAATAAATTCAGTAGATCATAACCTTTACAGAGATGTGTTATATGGCATATGTAGCATAAAACATATTCCAGTTATGTCATATATACATTCATAAACATATTTCCATAAAGCCTTATTGGGTGCATCATCACACACACATACACAAGTAGTTTTTACTTTGCATGCAGGGTGGGGCAGGGGAAAGAAGAAGTGAAGGGTTTTGGAGATCGAGGGTTTTTTTCATTCTCTGCCATTAGCTCGAATTGACATTTATTGCTATGTCGCTTTAAAGCCCATTTAAGATTTCTATTGCTCTCTGTCCCACTTAAAGTAAAAGCCATTTCAGATTTCTAAATGAGTAATAATTATCTTGGCATCTTTAGACCAATCATGATCCCCCTCTTACCCTATCCTCTGTTTCTAACTTGGAGAATGAAATTAATCAATGAGAAATAACCATTTATATTCAACTTTACATGATGTGCATTGAATATTTCATCAAGGTCTTAAGAAATCACTTTCTTCTACCACATTCTTTTAAATTAGTTGCTTTGTCTCTCTCTTTTTGCCATTGATTCTTGCATCTCATTAAAGCTCATTCTGATCTAAAGAATTAATGAGCCAGCAACATAATATCAGCTGTTACCCTGACAGTGTTCCCTCCTCCTCCTTCTTAATGTAGTCTTCATAATGGATTTAATGCAATGGAGTTTTTCAGTTTTTGCTTATGGACATATGGATAACCTGTTATGAGAATTGTCTTTAAGATCTAAACTATTTTGCAATATACAGCATGGATGGAATTCAGAACAGGTATTTAGGTGCCTAACTCCCATTGATTTTAGTGGATGTTAAGTGCCTAAATACTTTTGGGAATCCTACCAAATGCGTTAAAGCAAGAAAAAGACTGAATGTCATAAGGAGAATTAATCAAAGAGCCAAGAGGATGACTTCTCAGGAATGATGAACAGATTGTCCCATTTTAGAACACAGATCTCCACTTATGCATTGCATATGAGAATGGGCTCATTGTGAAGAAGATTATGATTACACTATCAGGATGAGTCAGAAAGAGATGAAGCAAACCAAAAGAGAATTGGATACTCTTCTGCCAAGTATTAGTAACAAAGGTGGGCCATATTCAGAGCCTAGGTGTTGAAACTCAAGAGCTTGATGTTCTCAGTGCACTTTAGTGGTGCAAACATAACACAGCAGCAACCTCACTTGTGCAACAAAGTGAATTGAGCAGACTAGCTCTCCTTCAGCAGAACTCTCCATTAGCATGCTTGTGATAGAAAGAACTGACACGGGGGTACTCTATGGTTTTGGTTACTACTGTATTTCTGCTTGACCATTGCAGAGAAATTAAAAATTTGTTCTAGCTCTTCCCTTTCTATGTAGGGTTTCCCTAAAAATGTTGACTGTCAAATTAAAAAGAAGAACTGAGACTGCCATGAAGGCAGTGACATATATAGATAACTTTGAAAAATCACCAAGCAGCTGAAAAGCCAAGAAATCCTACTGATACAGTTGTCACAAGTCAGCACCAATATCAAAATCTGCGAATTAAACCATTGGTGACACTTCTGTAGATACCTTGTTAGTTACCATTTACAATAGTGTTATATTTGTGTTGACTTTATAAATACAATGTATAGAAAAAGCTTTTTTACTGTGCTTTTGCTTGTAGTATACAAAATATGTGAAGTGTCATTTTTGGTCCTAGGCTAGTTGAATGACCTACATACTGAACACAGATGCACACCCTTGACAGAGATAGGCGGAAACCAGGAAGTTTGTCTCTGAGCTGAAGCTTCTTAAAGTTTGGCAAAGTTAAAATCGAGGGTGGTTGGTTTGATTTGATTCCATCTCTAATAAAGGTATACATGGAGGAGTATCTTTTTCCCTTGGGGGAGTGCCAATTCTTTATTTCTATGTCAGCCAATACTTGTTTCATTTTGCACCTTTTCTCTTTCCCCATTACTTCCTCTACCAGTTTTCCCACTCCCCTCCTGGTTCTGTGGCTTCCTTGTCTCAACCCCCTAACCTGAAAAGGAGCAGACTTCTCCCACAATATCTTTTTATCTGAGGGGCATCTAAGGAAGATCTGGAGCAGATCTGTGTGCTAAATGGACAAATAATCCTGGCTGGCATGGCTGTGCTAGACCCAGCCCCTCTATATTGTCAAGAAGTATCAAAGTTTAACAGCAGGCCAGTGAGAGAATTTGCCAATCCTCTCATTTAATGGCCACATCAGTCATCCATTGTTTATAGGGGACAACACAGGAGGTCTACTAGAGTACAGTCCCCATTCATGGTCTAATAAAAAGAGAAAACTTCAAAGGTTCCAATAATAAATCACACTACAAAGTGGGGAGGACTGTTTTATTTCACCATTCACCCATTGTGCTCAAGCAGCATTCAGTCTTCCCTTAACCTCATTGTTATTTGGTACAATGAGTTGCTGTTGTTATTATTTATTTGTAGCACCTAGCAGCCCCAGTTATGGACCACAGAACAAAAAGACAGTCCCTGCCCCAAAAAGTTTACAATCAAAGTAGACAGTTGAGTTTTATAATGGGCATCTTAGTTTTCTGAAGTTAGAACAGACTTTCAAAGGAAACATTTAAAATTGGCAAAAATCCACACATTTCATACCTTGAAAATCATGACAGTTGTTCATAATAAAGAGAAATATCTTGTGACAGGCAATTGAATTTTATTTCTACACAAGAACAAAGGGTAGCCATTATAAAATGTTTGCAGTAGGAAATACCTTCTTAATAACAAAACTGAATATCTCCATACATGGAATTTCCGTATTTTTTTTAATGGAATAAAAGGTTTTAGAAACTGGGGAAATTACAGTTTCTGAAGAGTTTTTATATTGATGACTATAGAAATGGTTGTAATTTGTAGTTACAAAAATATACAGCTATTTCCAATAAATTACAAACACAACATTCTTTTTGTGCTGCAATCAAAGCTAAGGTTATGGTTTCAAAGGAGTAGCCCATAGCATACTTCACCAACTACTATTTCTATTTCTCTTAACACAGCCTAAAGGTTAGTCCATATGGGGACATCCAGGAAAGTTACCCTGAATTAACCGAAGGTGTGAATTTGAAATGGGTTAGTTAAACCACATTAAATAACTGTGTGAACATTGTTATTCAGAATTAAATTTACCTTAATTCAGTTTATCTTAATTCAATTCACCTGTGTAGGGCAAAGCCTGGTCCTTTGAGTGTATCACACCATTAAAGAATTTTTAGGGCTTGCTTACATGTACAGTGTACAAGGGGTTTAGTTAATCCGCCTCCTTGAGGGGCAGTAGCTGTGTCAATGGGAAAGCTCTCCTATTGATCTAGCGCTGCCTACAGAGGGAATTAGGTCAGTATAACTGCGTTGCTCAGAAGTGTGGATTTTTCACATCACTGAGTGACATAATTATACCAATATAGGTCTGTAGTAGAGACCAGGCCTTAGTTATTACTAAAGAAGTTTACTTTTGCTATGTGACAATATAGCTGAGGCTAAGACCACCCTGAATCTCACAAAATAAAGAAAGTTAGCTTTGGTCAGTACTCAGATAAGAGGTGTCCTTAGAACTGTCAAAGTGCTGCAGGAAGGGGTGCTCGTGGTTCAGGGAGTGGCACGGTTGCTCTGTGTCAGTGCTGAAGTAGTTTCAGAATGGTATTAGGAAGCCTAGTACCATTCCAGAGGTTCTCTTTAGGATGAGGCAAGCCTCAGTACTGACCAGTTGAGACTGTTACAGATTCCATGGTACTTTTTACCAGAGAAGTAATTTTAGCCTCAGCTTCCTGTCCAAATTATAGATTGAGTAATTAGATTCTGCCTTCCTAAATTCCCCGTGATTTCAATTGACTACGGCATTCTTCACTTCCTGTCCTAGACCATTCTGTGGTGCAGCAATGCACTGTTAGCAATTGCCATCTTGTCACCAAGAGATGGTGACACTTTAGTGGTAGAGGAACACATCTGAATATGTAAAGTTTGTAAAGCACTTTAATAAACAGTTCTTGCTCTCTTCTTTTTTGATTCCCGTCCCTCAGCTTAACAAAAATGATGGGGCCAAATGAAGTGTTTTCCATTTGGTTTCTATGGTCTAATATTTGCCAAGTGTTTGCCCACGACTTCTTGGCATGCACTTGGAAGGCCAGATGTGCCCTTCACTAGCAGTTGCAGCTGCTAGCTACCCTCACTAGATTTAGCATGCCAGTCAAGGCAAGGTCCTGGGATATGGAGCTGCAGTGCACTCACAGCTACTTCGAACCCACTAATAAGAATTGAGTGAGCCGCCAGGACCAACTGCAAGCAAGCCACCCCCTACAAGGGGAGGTGTCTACTATGCAGAGGTATTGCCTCGAACTCACCCATACTCCCCAAAAGGTTTTTATATATATTAGATATTACATAGGAATGATTTAGGTTGAATTATGAAAACTAAACCATACTCAGAAAAATGAGCCAGATCACCTAACCTACTGAACATGCTGGTTATATCTGAATTTACTATGTTAAAAAAAATTTCTATTTGTTCACTGCATCCCGTGAATGACTGTTTCTCACAGTATGCAATTAGGCTTCTGGAACCTCATGCAGATTTAGGAGTCTTACATGACTAATTATCTTGTCTTGGACAAATATCTTATCGGTCTCATGGATACAGTTGCTACTAAATTAAGACCTTTAAATACAAACAAACAAAAAAAAAACAACCCACCCACCATTAAAAATCACAACTATTTAAAAGGAAAATTAAACAAATATTCTAAATGGATAAATTCCCAGGCAGGAATGTTTTACAGAAGCAATGAACTAAGCAAATGTTAGAGAATGTGTGGCTCAAAAAACATCTGATTGCCAATTGTTAGCTGAAGCATTAGAACTTATTTGTCCCTTTCAAATTAAAGTAGCAAGCTGTTGAAAGAATTTAACGGTACTGTTTGTGTGCTCTGTGCTTAGGCCCCACAGCATGGCAACTTTGTGCCAGGATTCTAAAATCACTTTGCTCTTTAATCCTGGCACATAAGTGGCTTTAGAACCCAGTTATAAATTGTTCATGAAAAAAACATCTCTATGTATCTTAGGCACAGACAACACAGACAGTACTGTGAAGTCACAGCTAGATCGGCTGGTCTTTGGCATAATATAAAATATATTATTCCAAGTACTTCACTCGCATTGTTTGTTCCAAAATTTTTATAGATGTCAGAAAAAAAATAATGAAAAGATTCCCTCCAATAAAAAGTAAAGTGAAGTTTTTATCCATGGAGGTTTTCTTTTTGTGCTTTACCCTTTTCTCCCCGGAAAGTCACATATGGAATAAATATCTCCTTTTTAGAAAGGAAAAACATACACTTCTGGGCTTCATCTTCTACTCACCTCAACTCCTTTTTATCTAGGATGAAATAGCATTTCCATTGTTCATTTGATGTGATATGCTCTCTGAGTCTTCAGTGACTTTGCTAATCAAGCCTAGTCCCATATGCCCCCCTACTCCTTTCAAGAAAGCATATGGTGCTCATTACTTGATGGTTTCAATAACAACAATGGCTATTATATCTGGATCATTTTAAATGTATCAGATCTGTGGCACAATTCTCAGAAGTTTTTTTTTTTATTGTCTCCTTATCTTGAACTAGTATTTGAAATCCAGTTTATGAATTTAATCAATAAGCCCTGCACTGAACAGTTCCCTGGAACTAAATTATTTACCACAGTGAAAGATGCAATTCTTGAGAGAAGACTGTGAAAAAATACTGCAAATAAAAACATATTGATGAAGGCTTTTATAAGACTGCCCATGTACACTGTAGAAAAAACAACACTAATTTGTTAAGCTCTTAGCCTGTAAGTATAAAGGGCTGAAAATGATGGCTTGCTCCTGCAGTTTGTAGGACTCTGCAGTGTTTTATAGCATTATATTTGGAGGGTGTTGCAAATACGCAGCAAAATGTATATTTAATTTAAACAATTTAATTAAAAATGATCTCAGCCCAGTACTAGAAAAAAAATCACAAAAGTGGAAGTACTTTTAAATTTATGATGAAGCACAACATTGCTCCTTTTTTGACTATTTGCATTTTTGCTAAAAGAACTTTCAATCTCCTACAGAAATTAAGATGTGGTCACCTGCAGTTATGTTAAAGAATTACACCGCCATCTACAGCATGCTTAAAAACGTGCCTGTGTATCTCTTCTCCGTGATTATGCATTATGAAAATATTTTCTGTATTAGAATGTTCTTTTGTTACATTCTCTGCTCCTGAAAGCCAAGGATTAAGGGCCTGATCCACTAGAGCCAATGGAGGGACTTCCACTGACTTCAGTGGACTCTTCATAGGGGGACTAGATGTCCCGATTTTATAAGGACAGTCCTGATATTTGAGGGTTTTTCTTATATAGATGTCTATCACCCCCCCACACCCCAATTTTTCACCCTTGCTATCTGGTCACCCTAACTTTGCATCGGCCCTAATAGCACTACCTGCAGCCAGACATAGGGAGACAAAGCTGGCCCTAAATCCACTGAAATAAACAGTTATGCCAGAGATGAACCTAGCTCCTTGCAAGCATTCTGAAAGCTTTCTCACACAGCTCTGCCAGAATAGCTCATTGTAATCTACAGAAACATTGCATTCCAGTTCTGGACCACTTCTAAGTCACTGGGCAGAGACTTTTGATGTGGTCAGGTGTCCACTTAAACACTAAGATCTGAGCATGAAACTGATTTTTATTTGTAAATTTAAGGACTTAATCCTGAAAATATTTGCTACCATAATAATGGCTGCTATTATGATTCCCCCAATAAAGCCCATGGTACTCATGGCAATAAACACTATGTCCAGAAGCAAATATTTCCAGGATAGGGCTTCAAATTAGCATTCTCCAGAAGTGACAGGTTAATGTCACTAATCCACTGTACCAGCCAGTTTGCTGAATTTTGGGATCTAAATTAATATATAAGCCAGTATAGCCAGTTTAAAAGTATTTGTGCAATATAATTTGGGTAGGGGCTGAATAATTTAATTTTAAAAACACTCAATCCTTTATTATTAGTTTTAGCAGGTGATGAGAAATTCAGTTCTGAAATATAAAGTATGGCTTTAGGTTTGGTCAGCACACCAGGGAGCAGTATGCAATTTGCAAACAGCAGCGTACAAAATGAACTTCTGAAACAAATATAACCCCAGAGAGGTGTCCTTGTCAGTTCTTTAACATTTACCTGCCATGTGAGACTACATGGTCTCCAACAGTTCCTGAAAAATAGTTAGGTTCAATATCGGTGACAGCAAGTTTGTATAAATAATTGCATTTTGGTTTTTAAGTAAATGAAAGCAGTGAAGGAAGATCAGTGTTGTACAGCCAGTTCATATTTTGGAGGGTCTCTTTCCACATATGGAGAAATATTGCCCACTAGAAAGGCACAGTAGCAGAGATGTTCAAAAGAGGGAACTTTTTCCCTCTCCACTACCCAGTTAAGATACCTGACATCATAATTATAAATTGTGTTCATTTTATTTTTTATAAGCCAAGCTGTAAAAATTTCACATGATGTTCCACAAAACCAACCATCTGCCCCTCTGGACAATTGCCTGCTTGCCAATCCTTAATCCCATTCTATATGTTTCATATGAGTTTAGCATGTAGAGGACATTAAAGTTTAATATCTATCTTGGCTATTTGTATGTTCACCATTACTGTAGTATCAGTGTGTCTCACAGTCTCTCACATATTTATTCTCACAACACCCCATGAGGTAGGGAAGTGCTATTATTTCCATTTTCAGATGGGAGATTAAGGGCCAGATTTTCAAAGTATCCTAAAGATGCAGATAGACACCTACCAGGATTTTCAAAATCGCCTGGGCAGCTAACTCCCATTGAAATAAAATCTGTCCTTCAGTGGCTTGCCTAAGATCACATAGGACATCTGTGGTGAACTAGGGAATTTAACCCAAGTTTCCCAACTTTCAGCCACTTCCTAACCACTGGACCATCGTTTCTCTTCATGACAATGTGAAGAGATGCACTAAGCACGTTAGAGAGACTGAGCATGTTCTCTTAATGATGTCATACAAAGCACATCTCACCATGAGCATGGTACCAGTGCTTTGCATGCTACAGTGACTACCTATTGGTTTTCACATGGAGTTAATCCAAGAAGCCTTACATGACTGGGAATACGTGCCTACTTAAGAGGGAGAGAATGAGAAAGAGAGAGAGAGAGATTACCACATTGCTTTTGATCAATGAGGGAAATCATGAATTAGCTCCTTGGCTAAAGAAGAAGAGGCTGCTGGGGGGCTTTTTCTGACAAAGTCCCTCAACTCCTTCCCTTTGGCCAAATAACCCCAAATTTGCAAAGCTTCAGGGTAAGCTGCCACATCCATTATTTAGCCAGGCTTTGTGGAAGGGTTGAGGTGTAGGGGCTACTCGTGGAAGTTTAGGGGTGAGGGATTGTTTGGCTTTTCCACTAAGTAGCTGTTGTGTGCACTGGGCTCTCTCTATGGCTGTTTTTCTATGCATCTCAGTGATTTGTCAGGCGTCTTGAAGGCTGCAATAAGTGTATTGTGTGTCTGTGTCTAAATAAAAAACAAACAAACCCCATTACACTCAAACCAGTTCCAATGCTCTAAACACATAAGTGCATGAGGCAGCACTAGTGTACAGTTGCTAATTCTATGGACACAGGGGAAAGGGGACATACTGCTGTCACTTGACTGCATGCTTTTAGCTCCTTGGGGTTCTCTGGAACATTTACTAGCTGTTACTCCATTTCCCTGGTTAGAGTAACTAATCAAGATGACTAGGGCTGTGTCATAAACAGATAGCTAAGGGTTAATGTTCTTTTACCTGTAAAGGGTTAACACAGGGAACCTGAAACACCTGACCAGAGGACCAATCAGGAAACAAGACTTTTTCAAATCTGGGTGGAGGGAAGTTTTGGGTGTGAGTTCTTTGTTCTTTGTCTTGTGTCTGACCCTCTCGGCTTTGAGAGCGATTTTTCTATCTCCTGGCTTTCTAATCTTCTGCTTCCAAGTTGTAAGTGCAAGGATAGTAAGACAATAGGTTTATATTGTTTTCGTTTGTATTTACATGTGTGTAGTTGCTGGAATGTTTTAAATTATATTCTTTTTGGATAAGGCTGTTTATTCATTTTTCTTTTAAGCAATTGACCCTGTATATTGTCAACTTGATACAGAGCCTATTTTTAACATCCTTTTTCTTTCTTTTTATATAAAGCTTTCTTTTTAAGACCTGCTGGAGTTTTCTTTAGTGGGGACTCCAGGGAATTGAGTCTGCAGCTCACCAGGGAATTGGAGAGAGGAAGAAGTCAGGGGGAAAATCTCTTTGTGTTAGATTTACTAAGCCTGACTTTGCATACCCTCTGGGTGAGGGGGGAAGAGAGATTAGCTCTCTCGGTACTTGTGTTTCCAGGGCTGGAAACAGGGAGGGAGGAATCCCTCTGTTTAGATTCACGGAGCTTGCTTCTGTATATCTCTCCAGGAACCCAGAGAGGGAACACCTGGAGGGGAGGAGGGGGAAGGGAAATGGTTTATTCCCCTTTGTTGTGAGACTCAAGGAATCTGAGTGTTGGGGTCCCCCAGGGAAGGTTTTGGGGAGACCACAGTGAGCTAGGCACTGTATAATTCTTAGCTGGTGGCAGCGATACCAGGTCCAAGCTGGTACCTAAGCTTGGAGGTTTTCATGCTAACACCCATATTTTGGACGCTAAGGTCCAGATCTGGGAAAAAATGTTATGACAGGCTGCTTTGCAGTCATGTTGCCCAACCATTATAGAATATTGATCTGGGGCGTGGCACACAGCCTGTTCAACTGCAGACACACCTAATTTTCAGGGATTATGCAGGGCAGTACTGATTGTGGAGTGAATTCTGCTTGATGGATAAGGCCTTCACATGCCTGAAATATTGCAAATAGGGACTTCTCTTTGTATTCCATAGCATGTATCTCTTCCCTACAGAAGCAGACATCTAACCAGGACCTTGATTACTGAGAAATTTGATTTGAAAATTCAGTGATTCATAACAAAAATTAAAATAAAGCTTAATTGTAGACAAGAAAAATTAGTCCAAAGCTTCAGAATATATTATAAGTCCCATCTTTTCCTCAACACCTTCTTGTAGTAAAAGGTGAAGAATGTGTGTATATTTCGTACATTTTTACAAAATTGTTAAAGTAGCTGAACCAAGAAGTGGCCAAAGAAGGGTCCAGCATTAATGTTTTATGCAAGTCTTAGTGATATATATAAATATATTATAGCAGTGCGCATTCAGAATCAGTTTGGTTTAGGTCATTTACAGCCACTTGGAATCAACAGCTCTGCATCTTTCAGTTATAGCATTAATTAGAAATCAAAAGGTCAAAATTTGGCTCAATGACTGCAAGACTCACATAGACAAGATTGTGAGGCTCAGCTAGCACAGTTCACAACAGTTCCTAGATAAACCAGAGCTCTGAAGCCAAGATTTTGAATGTATAATGTAACAAACATGTCACCATGGCAAAGCAGACCTTCATAACAAAAATAAAATTCAGGTCCTCCCCAGAAACACGTACTCTAACCCCAAAAGGAGCTTGACAGAATATTCCTGTAACCCTTCTGTCCCTCTGAGTTGGCAGCAACAAGGGCCGGGTTCAGTATCCAGGGGTTTCGTTTCAATAACACAATGCATAACTGGCTCGCGCCCTCACCCGGTGACCTGGGAAAATCTTACACACACCCCTAGGTGCCTCAAAGAGGCAATACTTCCCCTCTCGCAAGCACAGAGTCTCGGTGTAGTAGAAAAGGTTTAATTACATGAGATAAACAACAAGCATTAAATTGGGAAAACACCTTAACTAGAGTTCATAGACCAAACCGTGAGCAAAGACCCACCCCAGGAAATTGGGCCGTGTCCTTTTCCCTGGGCTCTTGAGTCCAGCAACCTCGAAATCACCCAGTTCCAAAAGACCCACAATCCAAAAGTCTCTGTCCTGGGTCAGTGCAGCCCCAAAGTTTGAGAGTCTATCTGCAGACATCCCTCCCCCCAGCCTGGGTAGAAAGGGGCATCTTACGTGGTCCAGGGCCAACTGCCCTGCCTCTCCGTGGGGTTCTGCTTCCGCCTTCTCCATGAACTGTTCCGCTTAACCAGCCACTCTGCTCTGTTTCTCCAGCCGTCCTCACAAACTACTCCACTCCACTCTGCCAGCCGCTCTGCTTCACCAGCTGTCCCATGAGCTGCTCCAGCTGTCCCCACAAACTGCTCGGCTCCGTTCGCTCTGTGGGCCACTCCGGCCGTCCCCACAAACTGCTCCACGCCACTCTGCCAGCTGCTCTGTTTCGCAGTATAGCTTCAGGCTCCCCCACTAGTTAGCATAGTACTCTGTGCTCTCAGCTCAGTAATTCCAGCTCGTTAGTGATTTCAACTCTTAGTGATCTCAGCTCTTAGTAGGGGAGCCCCAGTGCTAGTGCACCATTAGCCCAAAGTGAGTTCAGCTCAGTAACCTGTATCTAGATTCTTAAGGGAATAAAAAAATCAACTCTGACATTCCACAGTGGAGAGAGGAGTGGGGGAAACTGGTGCTTCTGGATCCACAAGGAGACTACACACCAGGCACAGATACCTGTCCCCAGCCTCTCTCAATTCACTGGGTTTTGGAACCCATGCCCCTTGTCTAGCAAGTACCACCCAACTGAGGTTGAGTCATTTCTGTCACCAAGCAGTCCCACAGCTCGGCAGCTTGGGATGGAGTAGGTGTGCCTGTGCAAATACACTCTCTGAAATTCTTTTCCCCAGATGTCAGGGTAGAGCTCATCCTGACTCTGCTTACATTCCTATAGATAAAGTCGAATGCTGCAGAATTCTGACTTTCTGAATTCTCAAGCCTAACTGCATCTTGTCCAATATTTTTGACACTTTTACAACATTTTATAGTACTTCAGCTCACTTTTTGATAATTTATATCATTGTGCAGATAAGATTAAAATGACTAATAACCACCAGGAGAAGTCACACCTATTAATCTGTCAGAAAAGGTCACACGGTTCAGTTACTGCTAAGTTATAGACGTGGGAAAGTATGGATGATTTGGGGTGGGAAGAGGGATTTCTCTCATACTATTTACCTTGAGCCCTAAATCTGTCATAACATGGTATATTTCAGTGTAAGTTTAATTAAAGCTTCAAAATGGAAGGCATTTTTTTTTAATAGCCAATAAATGTGAAGTTTTGAAGTCCAGTTTTCTGAGAATTTCTCAAATGATTTTTCTTCAGCTTCCCTGGATATGTTCACCATCAGTCTGGTGACCTCTACAATCTGTTATTTGGCTAGCTATAGCAAAGGCCAATAAATCTGGGATCAAACATCATGAGTGACCTGAAAGCTTTTCCAGATGAGTGATTGGAAGTATCAGCTTGAAACAATATTAATCATTGCAGTGAAAAGTTTATTTAATAGCATTGTCAGTAAGTAGTTTAGACAGTATAATCATAAGCCCTAATTAGGGTGACCAGACATCCAGGGGTGGCTCTATGTTTTTTGCTGCCCCAAACACAGCAGTCAGGTAGCCTTCGGTGGCATCCCTGTGGGCAGTACACTGAGAATGTGGATTCGGTGGAGTTTCTGCGGGTAATCTGCCAGTCCCTCACCTTTGGCATATCCACCGCTGAATTGTCACCGAGGCCATGGAACTGGCGGACCTCCCGCAGGCGCGCCACTGAATGCTGCCTGACTGCCACCCTCACAGTGACCAGAAGGCCACCCCCCGCAGCTTGCCACCCCAGCACGCACTTCCCGTGCTGGTGCCTGGAGCCGCCCCTGCAGACATCCCATTTTTAAAGGGACAGTCCCATATTTAAGCCCCAACTTTTTCTTAAAAGCAGGCAAATTGACCCATATTTTCTATCACTCTCTTTCCCTACACTCCCCGCCCATCAATACTAGCGGGTCCTGATGCTGGCCCGATCCCTGCTCACCAGCCACCTCCCCACCAACAGTGAGTGTGGGGGGGTGTCCAGTGGCCGATGATGGGGTGTGTGTTCAAGACTGGTGGCAGGACTGGCTGTTCCCCCTACTCAGCCATCAGTGCACCCCCTGCTGCATGCCAGCTTTCAGCCAGCAGGGCCCCACCTCTGTCCAGCACTGGCTGTGCACTGCGAGTTGCGATGGCTAGTGAGTGTGGGCAGCCACCAGCTGGTTATATGTCGCCTCCACTGCCCACCCATCAGCCCTTTACATGCTCCCCCTCTTGCTGTCCTCTCCCTGCTTTGCCCCTTCATACGCTCTCCCAGCTCCACTGCTCCTTTATATTTCTCTCCTGGCAGGGTACGTCCTGCCCTCAGCGCTGCAGAGAACCATCCCCTGGTCAGAGCACTCAGCTCACCAACAGCCTGGCCGGCAGGGTCCTTCCTTCCCCCACTGCCTCTGTCTGGCACAGCGCCCCAGGAAAGCCCAAGACCCTCCAGCCCAGGGCGCTGGTCAGGATGAGCTGGGCACTGCACAGTGCTCGCACAGGGAAGCCTCTCTGCCCTTCAGCTAAGTTCTGGAGTAGGGCAGAGAAGCAATTTCCAGCCTGTTCGCACCCTGACCCTGCAGGCTGCACGGCAGTCCCCCATGCAGGGGCGTAGCACCCTCTTTACCCCTCCCCATCCCCACCCTGGGTCCTGCCCCCAGGGAGCTTGGGGCTGCTCCGTCCCCTAAGCACCATCCCCTGCTGAGCCACCTCCCTGGTGGGGTTTACTGAAGCCCCTGCAGTCAGGTTTCCCTGGGCTCTAGTGCACAATGCATCCCTAGGGGCTTAATCCCTTTCTGACCGCACTGTTGCCAGGGGACAGGAGGCGGCTGGGTTATGCTGGTAGCCAGCAGCAGCCTGGAGGTGTTAGCTGCCTTTCAACAGTGTGCGGACAGGAAGGGACAACAGCTTCCAGCCACAGAAGAGCAAGTAAGTTTACCAGGTGTCCCATCACTATTTTCACATCTGTATAGCCTCTGAATCAGAGACGGATTCTTCACTTTAACCACTAGATCTGATGGGGTAACAATAGGGGGAGCAGTCAAAGAACAGTGTTTTTCTCCCAAGCCAAGGGGAGGAGAGAGCTTCCCTCTGCATTTAGCAAAGGTAGCACATCCCCCCCAACCTCGGCCACTAGCACTTACTTTAACCCCAGTCACACTAGTTTTGGTTGGTTTAACTCCTGTCAAATCAATGAAGTTACATTGGCCTTAGACTGACAAAAAGGAATAGAAAACCAGGGCCTCTGTGTCTGACTGAAGTTATTCTGCAGTGCTTCCAAGCAGTTAAGGCCTGTGACTTCTCACCAATGACACAATAGACAACACTGGTCATAAATAAGCACACTCAGAGGGGAGACTGCGCACCATGACGAAAGTCTCATCCAACCTTAAATGAATTTTATGAAGCCCCTAAAATGGGATTTACTAGGATAAGGCTGGAAGTCTGAATGATCACATCATTTCATTCTGTATCTCCCACTCTGGAAAAAAATATGCATTGCATTTTCATGCCACCAGAGAGATGAATCTTAGCATTTGTCAAAGATCCTTTGGTGCTCTCCTCTGGTATTCTCTCCCTAACCTATAACACTCCCTTTCATCTTGCCTCCACTCATTCTCTTCCTCTCTGTGTTTCTTTGTCTTTGATTCCAGGGTCTTGTCTATTTCCCTCCTTTGAAGGCTCTATCTTCTCCAGAATTCTGTCTCTCTAAAAATGTTAGTCAAACTGGACAGAGGACAAATGCACATTAAAAATTTTACACAACCAGATTAAGATGTTAGAAACCAAAAGGAATGCCATTCTGTGAACTGAATGCTACAAAACATGTATGACTCCACAGTGGAGGTGAACTAAGACTGATTTTTCCACCATACCAATGGAAATAAAACAACAGGTCTCAATCTGATCTGAACACTTTTTTGGGGGTGAAGTGAACCGAGAAGTGAGGAAGAGTCAAGCGAGACATTATCAGTTTAGAAGTCACATCTTTGTCTGAAAATGTTACCTACTGTTGTCCAAAGTAACACCTCTTACAAACAGACAAATTAGAGAAAAGAATACTTTCTGATTTTTCAGTTTGTCCACCTTGTACATTTGACAGAGCTCTGTGTATAGTCAAGTTCACTGCCACTCCTTAATAGTCAGTCACTTAGCTCCCCCTATTGTTTTTGTGGTCTTTCACACAGCAATAGGGAAGAGAAATAAATAATTTTTATACAAGAAAATGGGACTGTAAAAATGACTGGGGATGGGAGGGAGAAGACTGGGGGTGAGGGTGGACCAGATAATAGTCTTTATATATATTAAGGGCTGTTATAAAGAGAGTGGTGAGCAATTGTTCTCCAGGTTCACTGAAGGTAAGACAAGAAGTAATGAGCTTACTCTGCAACAAGGGAGATTTAGGTTCAAGTTAGAAAGTTTTTTCTTACAATCTAAGGATAGTTAAGCACTGGAATAGGTCAGCAAGGAAAGTTGTGGAATTCCCATCACTGGAGGTTTTTAGAACATCATACCTTCCAGAGATGGTCTATCTATACTTGATCCTTCCTCAGCAGAGGGGACTAGATTAAATGTCCTACCAAAGTCCCTTCCAGCCCCACATTTCTGTGAAAACCACAAAAAAATTGGCAGGAGGTTAAAGGGCACCTGAAATATCTTTTTAAAAGGTTTAAAAAAGTTGACTCATTTTCAAGTTTGACATTGACCCATTAAGCCTCAGAAAGAGCCTAGATCAAGGCCAGCTCCAGGCACCAGCAAGCAGCAAGCACCACCAGCCCAGAAGCAGGTGCTTGGGGCGGCCAAGGGGAAGAGGCAGCACGTTAGGCTCTTCAGTGGCAATTCGGCAGCGGGTCCCTTGGTCCCTCTCAGAGGGAAGGACCTGCCACCAAATTGCCGCTGAAGAATGAAGCAGTGGCGGTAGAGCTGCTGCCAAAGTGCCGCCAATCTTGGCTTTTTTTTTTTCTTCTGCCTCTTGCGGTGGCAAGAAACACTGGAGCCGGCCCTGGCATAGATTCAGTGCTAGTCTGTACTGGCCCAAATCCTGACAGCTTCACTTTTTAATTCAGTCTTTGCTCATTTAAAATAAATAGAAAAAGAAATACTCTGGGACTAAAAGGAATTTTATCCTGTATAAGGACTTCAGAGTTTGGCCCAAGATGAAGGCCTGGGAAGTAATATGGAAGAAATGAAACAGTTAAAGTTCTATTTCCGAAAATAAAAGAAAAAAAAAACAATAGATGGATTACTGCTAAATATTTAACCAAGGAAACAGTGTCTTTCATAAAGATAAATGCTATGTTGGGCAATAAACCCACTGCTAGTTTTCACATTTGTTACACACATCTAGTTTAAGTGGGTTCGTAAAATGCACAGCAGATCGTGAAGATTTCTCAAAGATTGCTCAGTGCAAAGTCAGCTAGAACTATCAGTTCTATCACATTGCCCTAAGCACAATTTGCAGGTCCTGTGAGGGTACTGGGAATGGGAGTGTGCAGACAGGCAGGTGTGGAATAGCACAACATTTCCTTTTCCATTGTATTCAAGAGCTGCACAACTGCTAAGTATGTAACCACAATGGTTCTAAACCTCCACAAGCGAAATGTGTTCTAGTTCTTTCACACAATATGAATAAATTAGAAATGCAGAGAATTGTTCTTAATGAATCAGGCTACAATTGATTAAATAAACTGACACTTTCACCAATATGGAAACGTGCTTGTTGATATTTCTGCAGAATATCCACTCCAGCTCAGTAGGTTAGATTTACTGTTTTATTGATTTTGCATAAGAAAACCCTTTTTGCCATGCAAAAATCCAGACAGCAGGAGTGGGAGTCAATCAAGTGTGAATACACTAGAATGCACACAACAGGGGCAATCTTTGCCTCATTCGGTTTAATTGTAAAAGTGCTTCCACAGTGAAGAGTAAGTGAGGAGAAGAATTCTCCCTTAGAAAAATGAACAAGTTCTAGGACGTATGAGAGAGATATCAAGAGAAGCATATCATCTAAACTTACAGGCAGTCTCTCAGATGACATTTGCCTAGACAGTCTTGTGTGAATACAGGAAAGAAAAGTGGAACAAGATGATCTAATAAAGGCCCTCCTGTCCTCTAGGTCATCAATCTGAATCCTGCCTTGATTGGCAAAGACTGATAGTTGTTACAATCAGGTGTTTGAAGGCACAGCTGAAATGAATTGATGGTGTTAGTCCAGTTGAGAGTGGTCAGGTGTCCTTACCACCACACTTAGTACTAATTGATAACCTTAACAGAGAGGGCAGGAATTCAGTAAACAAGTAGACTGAACTACACTTTTGCCTCCAGAGAGTTTATCCCTCAAGTTTAGGCCCACTGAGAAAGCAGTGACGAGAAACTTCCCCTGTCACTGTACCATCTCTACGGCTATATTAAGGACTTTGAGTTCAAGGTCTGTCAATCAAGTCACCCTTAACCAGCATTAAATTTGTTTTTAAAAAAGAAACAAACAACAGCATTGCACACAATTAAAAGAGCTTTGAACAGTATTGTACTGAAATACAACCATTTCTGAATTACTCCTGATCGGGAGACAATATGTTAGTACCTAGAAGAAGAGCCATCTGTCTCACTGAGAACATCACAAACACAAATACTTATAACACCACCACTGGAAGTTATTTAACACCCTTTCAAATTGAGTCTGTCTTTGGAATTATACAGTCAAGTTCAGAAGCAATGTGAAGTTATATTTCTCTCTAGGCCTCTTGGTATATTAGTTACACTAACTTAGATTTCCCTCTAAAATTCACTCAGGCTTTTGTTTTTGATCAAGATATCAAGAATTTTTTTTTTACTTCCTTGAAATAAGTACAGTTGAATCCAGACCCATTATAGATGAGGTTTTGGGTTTGCGGGAAATAAATATGGGAGAAGAATGTTCCTCCTACAGGTAAACAGCAGCCAAAGTGTTCTCTATTTTTGGAGTGTGATGTAGCAGGGTGTGGAAGAAGAGCAGGGTTGCTCCCTTACACATCTTTTTTACTTATTACCCTGGTAACCACATTAGGGTCCATCAGGTTTAAAGCAGTTGTCATAAGTGTACAGGGTAAATCCAACATTGTATCTCCTTGCCAGGTGGTAGGTTCATTTCACACAAAAAATATCATATAGATTCTCCTTCATGTCCAGTTTGATTGTCCTATGGAGACAATCTTTTACAAACTCAGAGGATTGAAGCCAGCCAACTTCATCCAGCAGATCCAATGTACTTTTACTTTTCACCTCAGTCTGATTTTAAAACCTTCCAGTCTTGTCAGATTAATTTTCTTGTGATAATCCATCCATTGCCTATTGGCCCCAGGGATAATCTTGTTCTAAACAGGACTAACCATATATCAATAAGACTATCATGCAGTTACATATGGTTAGATATAATTTACCAAGGCTACAAATCCTAGTGCATAATCAGGTGATCCTATCAATATAAAGTGAAGAACAAACAGAAGGAAATCTACCCACCATGGTATAGTATTGCAAAATTAAATTGTTTTATGCCTTCCTCTGTCTGGCAGTAACTATTGTTACTCTAAAGAATAGTTTGCTCCATTGAATCCATTCTAACTTTGAGATTTGTGATGCAGAATTTGACCAAGTTAAGGTTAGCATTGTCCAATTAACACTATACCACAGTGATGGCAGCCTCTTAATTTATCTCCTGCAGAAAGCCAAGGTTTAAAGAAAGAAAGAAAAAGAAAAACACAGTCAACTCCATTTCATGCCTGTTTGGATTTTAAGAATCCTGATTTAACTCAGGTTTCCATTAGAACTTCATCCCACAGAATCTCCTCAAACTAAGTCATCAGGACTCAGAACTGGAACCCAAATTAAATTAAAAACATTCCCATTTAAAACAAAAAGTTTCAAGCCACATGTAGACATAGCTCAGTAGAAATAACTCTTCCCTCCAACTTCCTGTGGGGGGGGACATTTATAGAATTAGTTTTATTTTATTTTACTGGTTGAGTGGTAGCACCAGATTCAAAACTTGTATAATCTGGTGTAGTTCCATCAAAGTCAGTGGAGCTACCCATCTATACCAGCTGAAGATCAGGTCCATAAAGTATAAGCACTTGCTGATACGTATTGCAACAAGTGTTAGAGAATTGGCTAGTGTACTCAGGTATATATTTGAAGTAAACTGTTTTCTAGGTTACATAATGTTGTGACACATATTGGGGATGAAGCTCCTAAATTAGAGAAGTTAGTCACTTGCAAGCACACAAAAATCACTTTCACATTCTTAAGAAATGTGTCCTATTTTAAAATGAAACATCTAAGGCTGCAAACATGAAAATTGCAATGACAGTAACCCAGAGGGAGAAGAATTGAGATGGCTAGTCTGGTTTTAATCAAAGTATTTATTAAATTTCAGAACATAGTACCATCCTATATTGTGAAGGACGAAAAAAAATCTCATTACTTTGTCAATGCCATGTACATGAGCGTGGCTTTATAAGGAAACTCAGAATGATTGGGTTTCTCAGTGCTTCAGGCCAGCTTGCATTCTGCAAACTATGGGGCTGTGAAAGTATTATACATTTATATTGCAAATGTATGCCTAAGGAGAAACCTTATATAGTTTCTGGCTACTTTCTCAGCTTCAGCAACCATCACTTGACAGAACTATCTCTATAAGGTTCAGTATAATATCACAGCAAAATATTAGAATGTACAATCGCCTCTTCTCATATTGGATCAGATATTTATGACATAGATTACTTAAATAACATCTTTTTAATGATCAGATTGTCATACTATGTACTGTAATATAAAAACAATGATAAAAATGTCAGTATGGAAGAGCTAGAAATGAGACCAAACTGCAACACTGTATTCAAAACTTCCTCAACCATTTTTTTTTTTTGGAGAAGTGGGAAGAGTTCAGATGTGGATCAGAACTTCACATCTTGGGACTAGCACTAAAAAGAAAGAGATTCTCTTAGGAAAGAGGATGGCCACCATAATCACAGTGAAACAATCTGTTAAGTTTTAGCTTAAGATCAAGTGCTAGAAGGTATTGTGATAGGAAACCTAATGAAATACATTTATCCCTCTCCCATTTAATATACATTCAGAGTACAGGGGTCACCCACCATTCAGAAGTCAAGGAATATCATGGGGTTATTAGAACTATTTCCCATTCAACATACAGAGCTAAAACCAGAGTCTCTCACATGCCTCTTTTCTTACTTAACCCTCCCTCACCCCATCATCAATCAAATGACAGCCACCATATCTAATTCCTCACAGCATGACACATTGCTGTAGCTAATGTCGTCTTTCCCTTTGTGAAAGCACATAATGTGAGCTGTGTGCTGACAGATTTATATAGGCATTTTTTGGGCTATACATATTCCATACTTTCTGAAACTGAAGAATTAAAGTCCTGGCTCTTGAGACGATATCTATGAAACTTAGTAGACTGGAGAGAAAGATGGAAGTGGATTTTTTTGATGAAAATCACTCTAAGAGAAGCTTTCCTTTGTTGACTAAAGACATATTATCATTACTCTGTCCAATGCAAGCACCAGAACTGGGATAAACGTTAAATATACCCAACATCTACACCCCTCCCTCAAACCCAGAATCTCTTGAATTGATGCTCAGTAAGGAATAGTATCAACGTCAGAAATCCATTTTTTCCTTTCAGGATTCACGCTGAATTTCCGGATACCCACTTTTTTTATGTAACTGGTCTTTATACCACATTCAGGAAAACACAAGGACATAGAGCACAATAAAACTGTCTTTCCCCAACATTAATAATGGTCTCAAGGACATACATTTCTTTTGGCAGAGATGAAGCTTCACAGCCTTCCCTTACTCTTTTGTAATTTCTCCTTTGAACCCATTTTACTTTTCTTTAATACGTGCTTCAAATCTATTACCTTGCTCTATTTCTGCTTTGTTTTCCCTCTTAGGTAGCATCACAGTCTTACTTTGTATTCTTTCCATTTATTCCATTTCACATCCAGAACTTGGTGTTGCTGTTATTTCTTCTCTTCCTCTGCACTTCCTACTAAATTGCATTCTTTATTTCTAGATCAGAAGCTTTCTCTGGTCTTGACTTTAATGTCTCTTTTGCAAGCCTCAGAAGTTTTATTTATAGAGCAATTATTTAATTCACACAATTAATTATTTTAGATTGTTGGCTGTATGAAAGTGAGGCAACACAGAGGCAGAGGGAAGGAGCAACATAGTGATTGAAAGTGCAATGTATCTTTAAACTTAATATTGTGAGCTAAATCCTCAGCTGTTGTACCTAAGCACAGCTCATCTGAAATCAGTGGAGCTACACTGACTTACACCAGCTAAATATCTGGCTTTGTACATTTAAAAACAGGGATAAAGTGGTCTCATCTCATCCTTGAATTGCAGTTATAAATTCACATGTCATTTTTTCCATGCGGTTTAGAGCATTAGAATATAGCTACCAAATCTGGATGTATAAATACTATTTTCATGAGCAAATATGAGCGCTGAACATACATATTTGCAAGAGTTAATTTCCAGCACAAAGAGTAAAGTAAAGGTACCTATTTGATGTCCTCTCTCCTATAGTGATATGACAGATTATTGAGTGGGGACTGTTTGTTTGTTTTGGTAGCATCTATGTTAGTTGTTCCATGGTACGTGTTCCCTTTTTTAAAAATATATATTAATAGTCCTTCAAGATCAGCATGCATTACTGTTCTTGTCTTTGTTGAAATGAAAGTACCAGGCTGCATTATCTTTAATGTCCCATACTGCCATGAAAAATAGTTAATTCATTTGCTACTTCAAGCTCATATTAGGAAAAGAAACCACGTGTGACTGAATGATATACCACAAATATCCACAGTCTGACATATAAAAGGATTTTAAAGAGCCTGTACTATTTCTCCAGCTCCAGCCCCCCAGTCCTCCCAACCCCACAAAATAGAGCACGAACCATTATGCACTTGTTGTTAAGAGAGTTCAGTGGCTAATTGTTACAGTCTATTCCTCTTCCAATATTCCTTCTGTTTTGGGTCATCTGGTCTTCAGGCTTAACATAATACATTTTAGTCTACAACTCAGTTACTACAAGGATGCATACAAGGATAGCAAAGAAGCTTTTCATATATAGGAATAAATTGCTCTCTTGGGATAAAAGTGATCCCCTAACAGAAGGTGGAAAATAGCCACCTCTGTAGTCTTTCCAATCCTCCCCAACTTGATCAGAAGTGGACTAACATAGTCATTGTTGTTACTGTGGATACAAAAATTATTCAATTAACTCATCACCTGCCAGCTTTATATTCGGATTTAATCAAATCGTGAATACAGGTTGTGTGTGTTATTAACAGTTCTGGGGACAAACAAGCACATTAAAATACAGCAGAATGTTCTAGCTTTTGTCAGTATTGATGTCTGCAATCCATTACACTGATGGAACTGAATGAGCTTTGGCACTGTCTGGCTATACCAAAAGAAGGGCAGAAGACATTTGACATGGGTTCAATCCGACTTCTGTTTGCTATATTCATTTGTTACTTCTTGTCTTAAATTAGATCCTAAACATGAAACCAAATCTGTGCAGATGGACACTTGTGACTGTGCAAAAAACTCACTGACTTTAGCGGGGCTCCATGTGGATGCAAAGGACCACTCATATGGATCTGATTGCAAGATCAAAGCTGTAGATTATAAACTCTTTCAGGCAACCAGGGGTGGCTCCAGGCCCCAGCACGCCAAGTGTGTGCTTGGGGAGGCAAGCCTCGGGGAGCGCTCTGCCAGCGCCGCGAGGGCAGCAGGCAGGCTGCCTCCGGCGGCTTGACTGCGGAGAGTCCGCTGGTCCCATGGCTTCGTAGGACCTCCCGCAGGCATGGACCCTCTGCAGCCAAACCACCGGAGCAGCCTGCCTGCTGTGCTTGGGGCGGCAAAATCCCTAGAGCTGCCCCTGCAGACAACAACTGTCTTTTATTATGTGTTTGCAGAGCACCTAGCACAATGGGTTCCCTATCCTAAAAGGAACCTTTGGGCACTACTCAAACAAAAAGTTACAATACAGGTCATGCAGATTTATTGTTTGTAGTTAGCTATTACGTAAAAGTTATTGGAAATAATCTAATAAGGTTTAGTCACACACAGAGGTAAGAGCTAGGAAAAAAAGCCATATTAGAAACAGGATCACCTTTAAGGGCCAGTTTTGTCATCCTTGTCACTCATTCCCAGCAAACAGAGGCTGGGGACACCATCCCAGTCCATCCTGGTTAATAGCCACTGATGGACCTAAAGCAACCAGGAGTTTATAGATGCTTTGACATCAATCTCTTATATAAAGGGACCAATCTTGCCCTCTGTGTCATTGTATAAAAATGAAGGTGGCCATCTACAACAATGTTGTCACCAATGTTACACAATTGTGATAAATTATGTACAAAATATGCGATGTAAGGTATCCTTGGAAAAGTTGGAAAAGTTGTAATCTGTGGAACAGTGCTATCTTGATAAAATGCATGTACGAAATTTTTACTATATGCTTGTAACTAAACATGTTTTGTTCCTGGATAACACCCACAAGACAGATTTACATCAATACTAGCCAGCCACGTGCTAACGGGCCATTAAGGAGAATCAACTCTTCCAATCTTGGGCCTCTCCCAAGAACATATTCACAACGGATGCCCATGACTCAGCAGGGCATGTGAACATATGATGCAAAGCTCCATGTTTGAGCCAGTACTTTTCCATTTGGAAACATACATTTGTTACTGGCTTGGTAAAGTCTTATGATAGAGTATACCACCAGTTTGGGATACACACTCTGTTTTCTAGCAGTCTGATCTGAGATTGGCGCTCTTAGCTTATGTCCCATACCAGGCAGTGTGACACCCTCATTTAATTCAACAATAAAACTCCCACTGACTTGTATGAAGGCAGGATTGGGCCCCAAATCTGTGGCTCTAGTATTTAATATGGCTTCATTCCCCTCAAGGATGTGTGGCCACTGAAATACTATATTGTCCAGTTTTGAGAACATTTTGTTTTTGAATTCTGTCCAGCAGTGTGGTCTATAATTGGATGATGTGACTCAGTACAGTGGGATATTTGCTGGCACACAAACTAAATGAGATTCTGCACTCCTGATCATCATCAAAGCAGCTGCCGCATGAGTGGTTTACCGACTAGTTCTCAGGTATGGTGGTATTTCAAAAATGCAGTTCTGAGAGATGCACAACGCATGAGGAACACCTATAGCTCATGCTGACCTCAATGGCAGTGCTGGGTGGACCATCTCAACATTTGAGCTTAAATGCCAATTTCCCATTTCATGACAAGTTACCATAAATTCCTTCTATTGATGTAAGGAAGACTGGAACTTGGCAGGTTGGCTGAGAACATACACACAAGGACAATCCGTTATCTCACCCACTGTCAAAATATGATTAAAGCCACATTGTGATGTAAGGTGACTAGATAGCAAGTGTGAAAAATCAGGACTAGGGTGAGGGGTAACATGCATCTGAATATTGGGACATCTGGTCACCCTGTTGTGACATGACAAAAACATTTTAAGAACACTGGCCTCAATCCTCCTTTGTACTAACCATCCCATTTTAGAAATAAGGAAAATTAAGCAGCTTTCCTAAATTCAGAAAGAGTCAGTAGCATACTGACTCTTGACTCCCCCATCCATTAAGTCATTGTGTATTAGACAGCTCAGTGAGGGCTACCTAAAGTGTCACTGAAATATCTATCATCACTAATGGTCCATATTCTATGCGGAGTTACACCATTGTAGTGAAAAGTAGCTCCACTGAAATCAACAGAGAAAACAAATTTGACTGCATACATTCAATCAGAGAATTTAAAAATCCATAGACCCTATTCCCCACAATTTGATAGATAGACAGACAATAGATTTGAGAGTGTTTTTTGAGGGAAACGCCATCATTTCTCAGGGTTGGCAGCATCAGAGGAGAAATGAGAGACTGCCTAACAAAGAGGTCATCTGTAATGTGGTTCAGCTGGAGCTAGACTGGGGTCAAAAAACTCATTTCACACATGCTATTCAAAGGCTATCACATTGGGAGACATTAAAACTCATTACCAATCTGACCTGTATTTCAGCCAAGGACCTAGAAGTACAAACTTCCATAGAGTGTTAGGAGTCCTCTGAACCACCTAGTCCCACTCCAGTGGCAGGCAAACAGGCATTTTTAATCATAATTTTTTATTTCTTGGTTTACACTAGAGAGGGACAAAACATTTATGATGTGTTGGACTCCCCGTTCTGGGATGCCATCGGATTTCACTGAGCCTCCCCTACTCAGTCAGCCTGGGTTCCCGCTCCCTGCTTTGCTGAATTAGGCTCCATGGCATCTTGCAGCAAACCCACATAGGTACAGCCACACCCTCCTGCAGACACAGACTGAAGTCAGCTCTGTGTGGGAGGACTCCCCTAGCACTCACGTGCACACCCCTTTTTGGGAGATAAACCAAAAATAATACTATCTTACACTATATAGAAAAATTTGCACAGCCCAAGCTCATAAAAATCTGTCCTCTTCCTCAATGTGAAGAGAGATGTGCATGACTTCTTGCCTCCCCCAGTTAGAAATTGTACAAACTGGGTTATATTATAAACAAGAAATAATTTATATTCACTTTAACTACAAAAGGTGAATTTTAAGAGATAACAGACAGAACAAAGCAGATTACTGAGCAAATAAACCGAAGTACGCAAGCTAAGCTCAATATACTTAAGAAACTGGTTACAAAATGTAATTTCTTAGCCTAAATGTTATTTTAGGCAGGTTGCAAAGTTTCTGAGGTTCATAGTTCCAGTTATATTTCTTTTCAGACTGGACCCCTATCTCAATCTGGTCTTCCCTCCCAACTCCCCGCCTTCCCTTCAGGTGGCTTTACCAGTCTTTCTTCTTGGGCAGACAGAACATGGGGAGGAGGAGTTCTGTTTGCCTTCCTCCTCACCCTTAGGATTTACATAAGGCGGGAGTCTTTTTTTCTCCAAACTTGACCCTCTTCCCCTCACAGTGGAAAGTTACAAGAAGTCCCAGGTGATGTTCAATATCAGGTGACAAGACCACCTGACCTAGTAGTGTCACAGTTACGTCCTCAGATGCCTCCCAGGAGGGAGAGAGATTAGTATCTTCATGGTTTTGTTGTTCCTTCCTGATGGCTCATCAGATTTGATGGCCTGTTGTCTGGTGGGTGTCTTCCTAATACATACCCAGTTGTAATTGTTACATAGTCCATATTTCTAACTTTAGATACAGAAATGATACATGCATACAAATTGGATACTCATATTCAGTAAATTATAACCTTTCCAATGATATCTTACAAGACCCATCTTGCATAAAGCATATCTCAGTTATGCGGTATTCATATCAAACATATTTTCATAAAGAATATGGAGTGAAACGCCACAACATTCATTAAGAACAATGCATTATTCAGCAAATTTAGCCCTTGTTAAGTCACTGGGAATTCTTCCACTCACTTCAATGTAGTTAGTATTCAGTGCCCATAGTGCAATATTCAAACTCTCTGTCCCTCTAGTTACATGGTATTGTTTCTGTTCCTTGTTTTAAGACAACCAGAATCTTCATAAGCATAAGGTCCTGTATTAGCATTTAAGGCAAAGATTAGTTGTTGTGTGAACAAGTATATCTGTGCAGATACAAGCTTTCTCCAAGTATTCCTGCCAAGACCAACTCATTTGCCAGAAAGTACAATAAAAGCCATTTTAGAATAAAAGGCAAAGCCCATCAAATCAAATTTGAGGTACAATCTGGCTGTAAGTTTGCTAAATGAAAATTCTTCATTCATTCCACTCTACACATACTCAGAGGCAATTACAGAAGAAATGTTCATTTTGAATTAGTGAATTAAATGATCTTCTATATACAGTCAGCAGTGTGGCATGAGGAAATGGCTCTATGCACTAACAGGACAACGTTCAGAAAGAGAAATTGGGCCTGAGCCTGCAGCAACCACACCAGAAGTGATATCCCATAAAGCCTGACCTATTCCATTGTAATATGAAGTTCAGGAGGTTCTGACTGTCTGACCATCCACCTGAATCAGATCTAATGGCAACAGTTCCCATATAGAGAGAACAATAACATGACAAAGTAGTCTGAAAAAAAGAAAAAAAGCCATAAGCCAGCAGCAATAACTGGAGCAGGCAGACTCTAAGGGCATCAAGAATTTATAATATACATGGCCCAGAAGATTAAATATTTTCAGAAGAGAAATTTAATCATATTTTGATATGCCATTGGAAACTCTCCTAAGATAATAAAGGAAATACTAAGATTCTTTTTTAGAAAATAATATGATCCAGCCTCCACCACTCAAGGCAAATACATAAACCAAAAAGTGACAGGCACACCACAAGAAGTAGTTACAGATATATACCATATATTCTGTGTGATATACACAAAGCACATTAAAGTCATTAGGAGTTGATTGTAGACTCTGCTAAACAGTGGGATGACATATTGAAACTTGCATGCTGAAAGCTAGCTCCTAAATACAAATGACGTGATGCTGAAAGGTGCACAGCATCCTCAGCTTCTGCCCACATCAGGAGCAGTTGTAGATACTCACTACCTTTGAAACCCAGCACATTTTTATTTAGGAGTCTAAGGATGTTTTTAAGTGCCTGACTTTAGGGACCCAATTTTCACAATTTTGGCCTGTGTATAAACTTTTTAGCCTATCAAGAGCAGTTTGCAGTGAACGTGAAAATTGAGGGTGTCACATCGCTTACCTTAAGATGTCCCAACCCTCTAACATTAATGTTACATCAAGGGGCATCACCTGATCCACACTTCACATGTGGAAGTAGTGAAGTTCATACTTCTACCACCATGGTCTGATGGGCCTGTCCATAAGCGATAGTCCTGAGCTGAACTGACACTACAGGGTCCTCAACCACCCTAGTAGCTCAAGGATTAGAGCTCTCCCTTAGCCTCAGGGAGATCACTGGGCGCTATGTGTCATAGATTCATATGATTCATAGACTCTAGGACTGGAAGGGACCTCAAGAGGTCATCGAGTCCAGTCCCCTGCTTGCTGCTGCCGCTCAGGAAAGTGTCTCTCCTGCCTGCCCTGCCCACATCTTCCAGCTAGTAATTGGAGCCAATCATTAGCTGCTGTTTGGCTAAATCTGATTCCTAACACCTGCCTGCTGGGTTTCTCCTTAGACCAGGGCTTAAAGGGGCAGATTGCCCTACTACAACCATCCTTTAAGGCCTGTATGTCATTCACACCACTTGGCACTTGTGTTATATTTACAGTTTTCCTAACATTGTGTTAACATCAGGCACAGCCACCTGTCCACCATCTCTATTAATTCCCTGCTGCTCTCTACTCATGCATCAGTGTCAGATATCATATGGTGTGAAGAGTGAGGTGTGACAGGTTAGGCACGTGAGAGTCACCAGGTTGGCTCCCCAACAGTGAAGGCAAAAGGAAAAGAATTCATACCAGAAGACAAGGCAGAAGCATCAGAACTAATTTTCCCAAAGAAACTGGACTTCCCAGAACTATGCTAAGAACACCTGCCATTCTGCTCAAAGCACAAGAAAACGGTTCTATCAGCCTTTGAAACATTCATTTTACCACTCAGTGTAACAAGCCAAGAAAGGCAATGCTGGACTAGAGGAACTTGTCAGTGACACAGCGTAAAGCACCCAGCGTGCCTCAGTCCAGACAAACACTAGTATATTTGCAAAGCTGTTCTATTATGGATGGTTTTAAAGCAGACTCAAGTTGTTACACTTACAAAAACAAGAGGGCATGGACAGACATCACTCTAGAAGAAATAAGGCTAAAAGCTTGGACAGAAAATTCAAATCTAGAGGGCACAAAGTTTATGTTTTACTGCCCATTTATACATGCACACTTTAGTAGACTCATCTATCTTCTAAACACACTCTTGCCTTAGATTTAGCAAGTTTTAATTGTGCTAAATACTCCCAGCTAACCTTTACTGTTTACTTTTGATGGATTTGATGGAATACTTTTTTATTGCTGAGATGAGTATTGATTAAATCTTCTGCTCTAACTTATTTTGATTGCCTTTCATAATTAGAAAGTCTACTGAGGAAAAATTGTAAAGCACAAATAGCATATTACATATACATAAAGACTAAAAGTCTTTACAGACTTCTGACTACAGTTACATACAGCGCCACAGACATGCTGTCACCTCCAAGACAGAGGGCAGCAGATAGATGGGAAACCAGCACACAACACACTGTTCAATAGAAAGGAGTCAGGATATATTGGTAAGCCAGTATTCTTATGAGAAGTGTCATGGAATCTTCAATGTCTGTGCAGAGCAGAAAGGTCCCCAGTTTTTAAGGTCTCATCTGAAATATCCACACACCAGAAATCTGAGCGAGCTAAGTTTATCTAACTTGGAAAGATATACCTCCTGCAATTTTAACTTGGACTTTGAAGGAATCTCAAACTAGGTTCGACGGGGACAGGTGAGCAAGCCCCACAGATAAGTGGGGAACAAGACCTGGGAGATGGGTTGGAAACAGGAGGGAGCACGGGTTATAATGGCAGAGAGAAAGGAGGGTCAGGGCAAAGCTAGGAGGCAAGATCAAACCAGTATCTTAGAAGCCTATATACAAATGCAAGAAGTATGGGTAATAAGCAGGAAGAACTGGAAATGCTAATAAATAAATACAACTATGACATTGTTCGCATTACTGAAACTTGGTGGGATAATACACACGACTGGAATGTTGGTGTGGATGGGTATAGTTTGCTCAGGAAGGACAGACAGGGGAAAAAGGGAGGAGATGTCGCCTTAGATATTAAAAATGTACACACTTGGACTGAGGTGGAGATGGACATAGGAGATGGAAGTGTTGAGAGTCTCTGGGTTAGGCTAAAAGGGGTAAAAAATACGGGTGATGTCATGCTGGGAGTCTACTACAGGCCACCTAATCAGGTGGAAGAGGTGGATGAGGCTTTTTTCAAACAACTAACAAAATCATCCAAAGCCCAAGATTTGGTGGTGATGGGGGACTTCAACTATCCAGATATAAGTTGGGAAAATAACACCGCGGGGCACAGACTATCCAATAAATTCCTGGACTGCATTGCAGACAACTTTTTATTTCAGAAAGTTGAAAAAGCTACTGAGGGGAAGCTGTTCTAAACTTGATTTTAACAAATAGGGAGGAACTTGTTGAGAATTTGAAAGTAGAAGGAAGCTTGGGTGAAAGTGATCATGAAATCATAGAGTTTGCAATTCTAAGGAAGGGTAGAAGGGAGTACAGCAAAATAGAGACAATGGATTTCAGGAAGGCGGATTTTGGTAAGCTCAGAGAGCTGATAGGTAAGGTCCCATGGGAATCAAGACTGAGGGGAAAAACAGCTGAGGAGAGTTGGCAGTTTTTCAAAGGGACGCAATTAAGGGCCCAAAAGCAAGCTATTCTGATGGTTAGGAAAGATAGAAAATGTGGCAAAAGACCACCTTGGCTTAACCACAAGATCTTGTGTGACCTACAAAATAAAAAGGCATCATAAAAAATGGAAACTAGGTCAGATCACAAAGGACAAATATAGGCAAATAACACAGGAATGCAGAGGCAAGATTAGAAAGGCAAAGGCACAAAATGAGCTCAAACTAGCTATGGGAATAAAGGGAAACAAGAAGACTTTTTATCATACATTGGAAGCAAGAGGAAGACCAAGGACAGGGTAGGCCCACTGCTCAGTGAGGAGGGGGAAACAGTAACGGGAGACTTGGAAATGGCAGAGATGCTTAATGACTTCTTTGTTTAGGTCTTCACTGAGAAGTCTGAAGGAATGTCTAGTATAGTGAATGCTTACGGGAAGAGGGTAGGTTTAGAAGATAAAATAAAAAAAGAGCAAGTAAAAAATCACTTAGAAAAGTTAGATGCCTGCAAGTCACCAGGGCCTGATGAAATGCATCCTAGAATACTCAAGGAGTTAACAGAGGAGGTATCTGAGCCTCTAGCTATTATCTTTGGGAAATCATGGGAAACGGGGGAGATTCCAGAAGACTGGAAGGGGGAAAATATAGTGCCTATCTATAAAAAGGGAAATAAAAACAACCCAGGAAACTACAGACCAGTTAGTTTAACTTCTGTGCCAGGGAAGATAATGGAGCAACTAATTAAAGAAATCATCTGCAAACACTTGGAAGGTGGTAAGGTGATAGGGAATAGCCAGCATGGATTTGTAAAGAACAAATCATGTCAAACTAATCTGATAACATTCTTTGATAGGATAACGAGCCTGTGGATAAGGGAGAAGCGGTGGATGTGATATACCTAGACTTTAGTAAGGCATTTGATACGGTCTCGAATGATATTCTTATAGATAAACTAGGAAAGTACAATTTAGATGGGGCTACTATAAGGTGGGTGCATAACTGGCTGGATAACCGTACTCAGAGAGTAGTTATTAATGGCTCCCAATCCTGCTGGAAAGGTATAACAAGTGGGGTTCCGCAGGGGTCTGTTTTGGGACCGGCTCTGTTCAATATCTTCATCAACGATTTAGATGTTGGCATAGAAAGTACGCTTATTAAGTTTGCGGACGATACCAAACTGGGAGGGATTGCAACTGCTTTGGAGGACAGGGTCAAAATTCAAAATGATCTGGACAAATTGGAGAAATGGTCTGAGGTAAACAGGATGAAGTTCAATAAAGATAAATGCAAAGTGCTCCACTTAGGAAGGAACAATCAGTTTCACACATACAGAATGGGAAGAGACTGTCTAGGAAGGAGTATGGCAGAAAGAGATCTAGGGGTCATAGTGGACCACAAGCTTAATATGAGTCAACAGTGTGATACTGTTGCAAAAAAAGCAAACGTGATTCTGGGATGCATTAACAGGTGTGTTGTAAACAAGACACGAGAAGTCATTCTTCTGCTTTACTCTGCGCTGGTTAGGCCTCAACTGGAGTTTTGTGTCCAGTTCTGGGCACTGCATTTCAAGAAAGATCTGGAGAAATTGGAGAGGGTCCGGAGAAGAGCAATGAGAATGATTAAAGGTCTTGAGAACATGACCTATGAAGGAAGGCTGAAGGAATTGGGTTTGTTTAGTTTGGAAAAGAGAAGACTGAGAGGGGACATGATAGCAGTTTTCAGGTATCTAAAAGGGTGTCATCAGGAGGAGGGAGAATACTTGTTCACCTTAGCCTCCAATGATAGAACAAGAAGCAATGGGCTTAAACTGCAGCAAGGGAGATTTAGGTTGGACATTAGGAAAAAGTTCTTAGCTGTCAGGGTAGTTAAACACTGGAATAGATTGCCTAGGGAAGTTGTGGAATCTCCATCTCTGGAGATATTTAAGATAGGTTAGATAAATGTCTATTAGGGATTGTCTAGACAGTATTTGGTCCTGCCATGAGGGCAGGGGACTGGACTCGATGACCTCTCGAGGTCCCTTCCAGTCCTACAGTCTATGAGTCAAAGACTTTAAGGCCAGAAGGGACCCTCATGACCATCTAATCTAACCTCCTGCACATTGAAGTCCACAAAACTTCACTCATGCACTCCTGTAAGAAGCGCATAACCTCTGGCTGACTTACTGAAGTCTTCAGATCTTGATAAAGACTTCAAGTTACAGAGAATCCACCATGTACACCAGTTCAAACCAACAACAGTGACTCACAGATGAAAGTTAAAAATGTCCTGGGTCTCTGCCAATCTGACCTGGGGGACAATTCCTTCCTGATCCCAAATATGGTGATCAGTTAGAGTCAGTGAAACCCACCGGACAGACGGTTGGGAAAGAATTCTCTGTTAACTCAGAGCTCTTCCCATCTAGTCTCTAGTATCCAGTTGTTGGAGCTATTTATTAATAGCAGTGGAGCAGATGGGCCATTGTAGGCAATCTCATCATACCATCATTCGCTCCCTAAATTTATCAAACTCACTCTTGAAACAAGTTATTTTTTTGCCTATTCCAGAACTTCACTCTTCTGATGGTTAGAAACTTTTGTCAAATTTCAAGTCTAAACTTGTTGATGGCCAGTTTAAACCCATTTGTTCTTGTGCCAATATTAGCTCTTAACCTACATAACTCCTCTCCCTCTCTGGTGTTTATCCCTTTGACATATTTATAGAGACCTATCCAGTGATGAGCTGCCAAAATATTAACAACAGGTTCCCTCCTCCTCACCCCATGAGGGGGTTGTGCCCACCCCGGAGGTTGTGCCCCATCCAACCCCCCATGTTCCTTGATGCCCCCCGGGACCCCTGCCCCACCCACCCCCTTCCGTGTCCCCTGACTGCCCCCTGCCACCCCTCTTCTCATTCCTGATGGACCCCCAGGACCCCTGCCCCATCCAACCATCCCTTCTCTCTGTCCCCAATTGCCCCTGGAACTCCTGCCCCTGACTGCCCCCCACTGCCCCATGCAACCCCTGCTCCTTCCTGACTGTCCCCCAGGACCCTTGCCCCCATTCAAGCCCCCTGTTCCCTGCCCTCTGACCACCTCGACCCCTATCCACCCCCCACAACCCCCTGAACTCCTCTGCCCTCTTCCAACACTCCCTCCCTGCTCCCTGCCCCCTTACTGCGCTGCCTGGAGCCGCTTGGCCTGGGCTGGGGCCGCTCAGCCAGGTCCGGGTCCAGGTTGGAGCTGCTCGGCAGGGGTCAGCGCACTCGGCTGGGACCGGGACCGGCTCCATGGGGCCCGATCCAGGCCGAGCCGGAGCCACGGGACTGGGACTGGCGCCACGGGGCCCGAGCCAGGCCGGAGCTGTGGGACTGAGACCAGGACCGGCACCATGGGACCCAAGCCGGGATGAGCCGGAGCAGCCCGGCTGGGGCCGGACTAGGCCACGCCATGCCTCCTTGGAGCCTTCCTCACACACGCACCCTCCCCAGCTTACCTGCCTGCTGCTTGTTTCAGGCTTCCCGTGAACATCTGATTCGCGGGAAGCAGGGGAGGGGGAGGGGGAGGAGAAGGGGGTGGAGCATTCAGGGGAGGAGGGGGAAGTGAGCTGGGATCGGGGGCAGGGTGGACAACTGCCAGAGCTTTTGTTACATTTAAAAGCCCTTTTAGAACCGGTTGTCATGGAACAACCGTTTCTAAAAGGGATTATAAATTTAACAACTGGTTCCTGCGAACTGGTGGGAACCGTCTCCAGCTCACCACTATCATATCTCCCCTCATTGTGGAGGCCTTCATTGTGTTAGGCTAAAGGTAGGTTCTCTATCGCTGATCATCCTAGTAGCCCTTCTCTGCACCTCTTCCAGTTTGAATTCATCCTTCTTAAACATGGGAGACCAGAACTGCACGCAGTATTCCAGATGAGGTCTCACCAGTGACAGTAATAACACTTCCCTATCTCTACTGGAAATATTTCACCTGATGCATCCTAGGACTTTTTACACAGCCACATCACATTGGTTACTCATAGTTATCCTGTGATTGACCAATATACCTGGTCTTTCTCCCCCTCTGTTGCTTCCAACCAATACGTCCCCAGCCTATAGCAAAAATTCTTCTTGTTAGTCCCTAAATGCATGACCTTGCACTTGGCACTATTAAATTTAATCTCATTTCTCAACAGTTCACTTTTCAAGGTCATCCAAAAATTTTTTGTATCTTCTGGTCCTCCTCCATGTTGGCACTACCTCCTAGCTTTGTGTCATCCACCAATTTTATTAGCACGCTCCCACTTTTCGTGGCAAGGTCATTAAATGAAAGTGTAAATAAGATTGGTCCCAGGATCAATCCTTAGACCACTCCACTAGTAACCTCCTTCCATCCTGATGGTTCATCTTTCAGCATGACCTGTTCCTTACCCACCTTTCGATTCTCACATTAATCCCCATCTTCTCCAGTTTAATTTATAATTTCCCACGTGAAACTGTATCAAATGCCTTACTGAAATCCAGGTAGATTTGACCTACTGCATTTCTTTAGTCAGTTATCTTCTCAAAGAAAGAAATTAGGTGGACTGGCAAAATCCTTTCTTTTCTAAAACCATGTTGTATTTTATTCAATTACCATTTACCTCCATATTTGTAATCACTCTCTCAAAATTTGTTCTAAGATCTTGCATGCAACTCAAGTCAAACTAACAGGACTATAGTCTTCTGGTCACTTTCTCCCCTTCTTAAATATTGGTATCATATCTGCAATTCTCCAGTCCATTTTACTGATTCATTAAAAATCCTTGCTATTTGGCTTGCAATTTAATGTGCCAGTCCCTTTAACATTCCTGGGTGAATATTATCCAGGCTCCCTGATTTGGTCCCATTAAACTGTCTGAGTTTGACTTCCACCTCATGTGGTAATTTCTACTTCCATATCCTTAGTCACCCTGTCACTTGTCTCCCAGCTCCTCATTACTCTTATTAAAAACTGAAGCAAAAGATTCATTTAGGTATTGGCCATACCTAGATTATCTTTAATCTCCACCTCATCCTCAGTGCTAAGAGGACCCACTTCTTTTCTTTTTTAAAAAAAAAATGGCTAAAAAAACCCTTTTACTATTTGTTTTAATTTCTTTTGCAAGGTCCATCTGTTTTTGGTTTTGGCAGTTCTTTCCTTTTTCCTACACTTTCTGACCTCCAAGAGGTCGCTTTCCTTATTGATCCCTCCCATCGTCCACTCCTTGTAGGCTCCCTCTAAAATAACCTATTTGAGATGCTTGTTCATCCAGCTTGGTCTGCAACCTTTCCCTATAAAATATTTCCCCTTGCTTGGGATGCAGGATCAGGTTCTTTCTGCAATTTTGACTTAAAATAATTTCAAGCCTCCTCCACATTCAAATCCCTCAGTGCTTCAGTCCAGTCCACTTCCCTAATTAATTCCCTTAATTCCCACAGCCCTTCTGAACTCAAGGATCCTAGCTGCAGTCCTATTTTTGTTTATCCTTCCATTTAGTTTCAACTGAATGAACTCATAATCACTTGAGCTAAGGTTGTTCTCTACAACCAGTTGTTCTATGAGGTCCCCACCACTTGCCAATTCTAAATCTAAAATGGCATCACCTTTTGTTGGTTCAGTAACTATTTGGTGCCGAAATCTGTCAGCCATCACATCCAGGAATATCTGGGCCCTACCTACCATTATGAGCAGCACTTGTCCTCCAATCTATAGCTGGGAAATCAAAATCTCACACAATCACACAATGCCCAGCAGTAGATATTTTACAGCTGATATGTAAAGCACAAAGGCCCCGCTCCTACTGTGAACTCCATGTGGACAGACTGCTGTGCCTGCACAAAGCCTCATTAAATTAAATGAGGCTCTGTGCGGATGGAGAGGTTCTACTGCACTGAGATTATTGTAAGGTCATGGGCTAAGTCTTTCCATCATTTTTCATGGTTTTTCATGCTGGATCAGACCACTGATTGATGTAGGTTGCCATTGTGCCTATGGCAGTTGCCAATATTTGAGGCCTCGGGGATAGAGAGAATATCTGATAACGTATTTTACATGCCTTTAAAAAAACAAAAAACCAAAGTCAGATGTGGCCAAGATATAACTTCATTTGCTCAACAACCTGCTGAGTAACATTATAACAAGGTTTTATGCTGTTTGACTGTTGTCATATGGGCGATTACACTGTAATTACAAGTGAATTTTGAAATACATTCTGTGGATTTAGAATACAGAGTGTGTTCAGGTTCCCAAATGATTCACTCTATAGGCTCAGAAATCAGAGCCAGAGGGAACTCAGTAGGTCTATTCCCCTCATCCAGCCCAGGGTGAATTACATTACTCATGTACTGTAGCAAGTTTTCTAGTACTTTGCCCAATCTCATTTCAAGTGCACACACTCTAGAGAGCAGAGGCTTTCACCACTTCCCTTGGGAGGCTATTCTGCAACCTATTAGATTTCATTGTGAAGTTTTTCCTGACATTTAATCTAAGGTTTTTTTCTCAGCTTCGTCTCATCCCATTAGTCTCTTCCTATCACCTTTTAACTGTGAAGTTACCTGGCCTTCCTGAAGTCTTGTTTAGACTTTGGAGAAAATGTCCACCATGCTCTGAAACAAACAGCTGGCAATGACTCTGAAGAGATGCTCTCAGTGAAGGCCTCCCTCATTTATCCTAATCCCACCTGTTCCCCCAAGTAAAGAGTATTTGGTGCCATATTCCCAAGGAGTCTGAGCAAATAGGGAAGAAACACCATTAAAGGTGACCAGGGAGGTTTTACTTTTATTTCCCAGAGTAAGAATTAAGATGGTTCAGGGCAGAGGTGGAGTCTTTATTTTAGAAAAGGATCCTTAGTTGGATTGAACCCAGCCTTTGTTGCTTCCATTGCTATCAAAAATTACCCCGCACCTCCTTTCCTGTTTCTTGAAGCTAAAGTCCAGGCCATGCGCATACAGACTGTTTTCCTGTGTATACAGCAGCTTCTGAAACTATTATTAGAATGTTTACAAATAGAAACTGACCTGCTGGCTCCACATTGTCTTACGACAGCTCTTGGGTTGAGCCCCAGGGTATGGGTGGTGGCGTAGGGCAGTGGTTCTCAAAGCCCGTCTACCACTTGTTCAGGGAAGGCCCCTGTTGGGTCGGGTCGGTTTGTTTGGCCAAACCTGTGGACGTGGCAGGTAATCGTGGCTCCCACTGGCTGCGGTTCGATGCTCCAGGCCAATGGGGGCTGCAGGAAGCAGCAAGGCATGTGCTGTCCAGACCAGTGGGATCCAAGAAAGGCCAAACCTGCAGATGTGGCAGGTAAACAAACTGGCCCGGCCCACCAGGGGCTTTCCCTGAACAAGCAAAGGACCAGCTTTGAGAACCACTGGTGTAGGGAATAAGAGAAACTTACATTTAAACTCCAGCAGCTAGCACATGGTCCAGTAATGATCAGAAAATAGTTGTTTTATGTAACTAGAATGAGACAAACCATGATCTGCTGAAAACCAGTGGCTTACTTTAAAATGAATCCCAGCCCTCAATCTATAGTGATCAAAAAATAATGGTCCATACATCTTCTCATTAGCTACCAAACCTACATCCCATTCTCTTTTGATCACTATGGATCAAGGGCTGCGATCCATTTTAAGGAAAGATTTACATGAGCATCCCACCACCACCCCCTGACCTCTCCATCCAGCCCCTATTAGTGCCAGAGAATTCATGTTAGCATTAAGGTCAGGGGCCATTTTCATGCTTTGTGTAAACTCTCTGAAGTCAGTGAAATTACACTAGTGATGAATTTTACACAAATGATCTTCAAACACTAAGAATTGAAAAAATAAAACTGTCTATGGGAAATAATAATGTATTACCTACCTGCTGCTGCTCTTCCATAATAATGAGAAGGGCTTTATAGCTTTCTTAGAAGGTGAAAGAAAGTAGCTCTGACAGATTGCTTATGTTTCCTCACTGTGCAAGCTTCCATGGAAAAAAAGACCTGAAAAGCTCTATAGTATGTAAGCGTTTTGCAAGTTCAAGATGTTCTTCTGCTCCATTTGTTTGATAACTGCATATGGATAAATGCAGGAAGAGGATTTGTAGGCACTTTACAATACTAAGAGATTGTGCAGGCATCTGTTTTAAAACCACAGCTCGTTTTATTTACAAACTGCATGTAAAGCATCGTGTAAATTAACACTTAAAAGGGCTAGAAAAAGTCAGTTTATGTTCTAGCCCAGGCCTGTACAACTCGTAAAGCGGCGAGGGCCACATTACTCCAAAGAAAACAGCTGAGGGCCGAAACTCCCCGGCCCCGCGGAAACACCCGCCCCCTGGCCCAGTGGAAACACTCCACCCCAGCACCGCCCAGCCCTGCAGAAACAAACCCTCCTTTCCCAGTGCCGTCCCACCAAAACAGCTGTGGGCCAAAAAGGAAGGTTGGGGGTGGGGAGGTGATACTTGATTTTAAATCAGCCAGGGGCTCCCAGCTGAAGAGCCGGCTGGGAGCCCTCAGGGTCAAATTAAAGGGCCCGGGGCTCCGGCGGCTGCGGGAACCAGGAGCTTTGTGGGGCTAGGGCAGGGATTTGAAGGGCCCAGAGCTCCTGCTGCTGAGGGGAGCCCAAACCCTTTAATCCCAGCCCCAGCGTATCCGCTGGAGCCGCCGCGGGATTCACAGGGCTCTGGGCTGCCCGTGGCGGCAGAGAGCCTGAGCCCTTTAAATCTCAGCCGCGGCCAAGAATCTCTGCAGGCAGCTCAGAGCCCTTTGAATCCCGGCCGCAGCTGGCATTCAAAGGGCTCTGGGCTCCCCACGGCTGTGGGCAGCCCAGAGCTTTTGAATCCCGTCTGCAGCTGGCAGGGCCGGCTTTAGGAAGTGTGGGGCCCAATTCGAACATTTTCGGCAGGGCCCCGGCAAGGATGACTGAAAAAAAAAAAACCCCACATGTAAAAAAAAAAAAGCCTTTCATTTTTTAGCAACCCATTCCCTATAAAAAGTTCTGCCACAGTATGTATTTTTTGTACCAGGAGGGTTACCATAAGTCCGTATTTTCCTCCTGGATGGCGATTTAAGATCCAAAAAGCCTGACATGTCCATGAAAGTACAGATGTATGTTAACCCTACCTAAAGTTCTTTTTAAAAAAGATGTGTCTGAACTAGAAATGAGCTCCGCCACTCCCTGAGGGTGTGCTAGGGTGCACATGTGGGTCACAGCTGCTCCCTGCTCACCTCATTGAAGCAGGTGTGCAGGGTTACTTCCCTGGGAACTACAGGGCACCAGTGGACATGGGGCTGGCTGGAGGTGGCGGGGAGGTGGCAGGAGGTAGGGTCTGGCTGCAGGCTGGGCAAGGGGTGTGGGGCAGGCTGGAGACAGCATGTGGAATGGGCTGGCTCGCTTCAGGCAGGGCCGTAGGGGGTGTGCGGCATGGGTTGGCAGGGCTGGAGAAAAGGAGTGCAGACTGCCTGGCTTCAGGCAGGGGGGTGCGGCAGGGGTTGGCTGGAGACAGGGAAGGGGGTGCAGGGCTGGCTGGAGACAGGGGTTGGTGCAGGGCTGAAGGCAAGGCAGGGGGTGAGGGGCTGGCTGGAGACGGGCTGGTTGTGGGTAGCAGGTACAGGGCTGGCTGCAGACAGGAACTGGGGCAGGCAAGGCAGGAGGTGCGGCAGGGGTTGGCTGCGGGCAACTGGTGCAGGTACAGGGGTACAGCCCATCCTGTATGGTGAGTGCCCCCTCCTCCTGCCTCCCCCACCAGGGTAGCAGTAGCAGCCCGTGGCTCAGGAGCTATTTAAAGGGCCTGGGGCTCTCCTGCTTCCACTGCCCCAGCCCTGTAAATAACTGCAGGAGCCCTGGGGAAGTGGTGGGGCTCCGGGGGCTATTTAAAGGACCAGGGCAGCAAAGGCATCTGGAGACCCCCCCCCCGCTACTCCAGGGCCCTGGGGGCTATTTAAAAAGAGCCTGCGGCTCCCCTGCTTCTACCGCCCCAGCCCTGTAAATAGCCGAGGGAGCCCTGGGGAAGTGGTGTGGCTTCAGCGGCTATTTAAGGACTGGGGCAGTAGAGGCAGCTGGAGCCCCGGCCCTTTAAATAGCCCCCAGAGCCCCCCGCTACCCCAGGGCTCTGGGGCTATTTAAAGGGCCTGGGGCTCCCCTTCTTCTACCACCCCAGCCCTTTAAATAGCCACGGGAACCCTGGGAAAGTGGTGGGGCTCCAGTGGCTATTTAAAGGGCCTGGGCGGTAGAAGCGACGGGAAACCCAGATATTTTAAATAGCCCCCAGAGCCCCACAGCCCTACCCCAGGGCTCCAGCAGTGGTGCTCTGGTGGCAATTTAAAGGGCCTGGGAGCCACAGACCTTTTAAATTGCCCCCTGGGGAAGCTGGGCCACCCCGCTACAGCGTACTGGCTTTTGCCGGTACACCGTACTGGGGCTTGGGCATGTGGCCCTCTTAGGGGCAGGCTGATTCAGGGGAATTGGTTGAATTGGCCTAAAGCTGGCCCTGGTGGCTGAAATTTAAAGGGCTCTGGGCTCTCTGCAGCTGCGGGCAGCCCAGAGCCCTTTGAATCCCGGCTGCGGTTGAGATTTAAAGAGCCCTGAGCTTGCAGGTGCCTGCAGCTCACAGCCTTTTGAATCCGGGCCGGGGCTGAGATTGAAAGAGCTCTGGACTCCCACCGCTGTGGGCAGCCCAGAGCCCTATGAATCCCGGCGGCGGCTGAGATTTAAAGAGCTCTGAGCTCCCCACCGCTGCGGGCAGCTCAGAGACTTTTGAACCCGGGCCGCAGCTGAGATTTAAAGAGCTCTGAGCTCCCCGCCACTGCGGGTAGCCCAGAGCCTTTTGAATCTGGGTCACGGCTGGGATTTAAAGAGGTCTGAGCTCCCCGCCACTGCGGGCATCTCAGAGCCTTTTGAATCCCGCTGCGGGCCGCACAGTGAGCCTCTGCGGGCCGCATGTTGTGCAGGCCTGTTCTAGCCCAAGTAAAGTGCTGAGTATTGCCGTGTTGCCCTTAGAACAGCTTAGGAGGAGATTGCTCTCAAGTCACTATCTTCCTCCTGGGTCTTCCTGTTGTCTGGAGGAGGGAATACACTACACCAGGTCGAACTCTGTCACAGTGTGTGCTTTGTGGCATGCTGCTGTAACTATGTCACTAGACACACTGGGGGCGGGATGAAGCCAAAGTTCCACCAATTCCCTGCCTCCTCCCACCGCTTCCTATCTATCAGAGTGTGCATGGACCTGGAGGTAGGGGATTGGAAAGGGGAAGTAAGGTGTGAGCAGCGTACTTATTCTGGAATAGTTTGCCACACAGGGAGCGATTCGACAGTTATTATTTTTGTCAATTTCCCCATGGAAACAAGGACACAGTGGCTCTCCAGAGCCTGCTTCTATTGTGTAAAGGTAATGGCCCAACACTCCCTTGCACTGGCCCGTGGGACAGTCCATGAATTGGCCCCTCTCAATTGATGATGATTAAGGAACTCTGCCTGAATAAGGCCTAAGCAGTAACCACAGAAGAAACTCTGCGCTTGTCCCAAAAAGAGTACAATAAAGTTATCGTAAGCTGAGGTTCTCTTACTAGTGAACATTGTCAGAATTGTGCAAGATGATTCTACAACCCTTGAAGTTCTATCATGAAATGTGGATGTTCCAACAGATAGCTAAAGACATGCCAGGCCCAGGGATAGATGAAATTAGTGTAGTTTGAGGTTTTATGAACCATGAATTATTGCTCCTTATTCTGACACTGGAGTTCTATTTCTGACCTACCCCTCTCACGAGCAGTAGCAGATGTCTCAAGTCTTGTAGTTCAGCTTCCCAGAGGACAAGAAATCAGTGGTACAGAGTCTAGGTATACTTTAAGTGTCACTTACTTTGTTCTCACAGTCACACATGCTCAGAGTCTTGGAATGTAGGCATCTATCCTGAAATAGAGGCAGTCACAACCAGCATGCAGACAATACTTTCCTCCAGAAATCTCACCTCCCATACTGCTGCCAGGATTCCAAGAAACTACTCTGCCTTGAGAATTGCCTCCAAATAGAGAGTATATAGCAGAGAGCAAACCCACTGCTACACGTCACAGCTTTTCGCAAAGGACTAGTGAATTATAAAACTATCACCACATTTCTAAAATCTCTCTCACACACAAAGAAAAAGAACTGGTAAGACAATGCAAGACAGTGTCCGACCCTAATGCGGGTTCAGGTGAATTTTTAATTGAGAGAGGAAAATTAAAACCAGACAAATTGAAAATTCAAAACACCATGTGGCCGTTTATTAACAGGGAAAAAAATCACAACTTGGGCTGGGGAGGAGCACTTTTACCAACTAGCAATATTATTAGAACAAAAACATTCATACAACTTGAAGCAATCTATTTACATTCATTAACAAGAACCAAATAATTCAAAATTAACTGCTTCCTAAAAATCAAAGTAAATACACCAAATTAAACGAATTGTGCACACATTAACTAAATACTATGGAATACACCAACTAACTACAATAGCAATTATACAACAATTCAGCTCTCATATACTGTATATGTACCAAATAAGGGAGGGAAAGAGAGAAGAGGCTAAGCAAAGCACAGAGTATTTACAGAAAATTAGAAAGCAAGTACCGTATTCCAGGCGCAGCTGACCAGCAGTACAGACACTAGAAGCATACCGAATCCGTAGAAGGTAATTTGGAAAAAATAAATGTCACGTCCCGAGCCGGCTATATCCAGAGGAGACCCCTGGTTGAAGGGTTGATCAGGTCTTTCAGTCAGTATGTGGATACTCCTGCAGATTCTGGAAGGAGGCATGGTTTTATTCGAAGGTTCTTTTACACTTGTCAGAATCTGATTGGTCCCTAGCTCCTTCACCTTCCAGGTTCCAAGCTGGTGCCCTCTACGTAGATAGAATCTGCACACGGCACACTAGAAGCTGCACCCAGCACACTAGCATGATTTTGCACATGATCCTAATCTGACCGTTTGAACTGAACTACGATTGGTCAGATTGGATTCCTTTGCTCACGGCACACCGGTATTATGCACATGGCACCAAACTGACCCTTAGGTGACCAGGCAAAAAGAGCAGGAAAATGCATATGGCACTATAATGTTGCACACTGCACCTTAAAGTAGCGCACAGCACCACGGTGTTGCACACAGTACCAGTGTGACCTTCAGATGACCGACAATTGGCCATACGGAGACCATGTTAGAACAGAGGCTTAGGGCTGTGATAGACAGTACCATCTGGTGACCACTGCCATCACAATATTCTTCAGGTTCACAAAACTAGTTCGAATTTGGGAAATTATTTTCTTTTCTGTGGTTTTCAGGAACATAATCAACCTTATTTCTAGTCAAATTTAAAAAGTGAGTTAAAAGTAGTTTCAGAATCTTCATCTACCCAGACTGTCTCATCAAATCCTAGGTTGTTTTTTGTTGTTGTTGTTTTGGTTTTGGTTGGGTTTTTTTTTTTTTTACAGTCACCCATTCCTATTATTCTAAAATGTTTCTCTCCCCCTCATTGCTGTGTGAAAGACCCACATAAACATGTGAAATTGACTAAGGACCCACTCTGCAAATACATTAACATAGTCCATTGTACCACTACAGAGTTCCAATGATGCAATTTCTAGGTCACTTATAGGGTGACCAGAAATCCTGACAAAACCAGGACAGTCCCAATTTTGAGGAGTTTGTCCCGCGTCCCGACCAGAGTATGGTCGAGACACCATTTGTCCCAATATTTTGTTTCCTGGTCTTTGGTGGCAATTCGGTGGATAGTCCTTCAGGCACGGACAGTCTTTGGCGGCGGGTGCTTTTGTCTTTGGTGGCAAGTTTATTACCCGCCGCCGAAATACCATCAAAGACCGTCCGTGACTGAAGGGCTGTCCACCGAATTGCTGCCAAACTCCCAGATGGGTGAGCGTAAAAAAAAAAAAAAAAAGCCCCCCCCTGCAGTCCTGATATTTTCCCCGTAACATCTGGTCACCCAGTTGGGTTCAGGAATCCACAGTACTACGTCTGTAATAGGATACTGAACTATATTATACAGTTCAGCCACTAGGTGGCACTGTGTGTAAAAGACTTTAAGCTAACCTCCGCCATACCTGGCACGGCATTAAAGGTTTGAATAGTGAACACATCTGGCATGCATCTCTCTGAGAAATAAGCCCTGTAATCAGTCTATACCTGGTACAGAAGCCTGACCTGCTAGTAGCTGCCAACCATACAAGTAGCACATAACATCTATTTGAGATGCAGCATTGCCTACCATAGTCTAGTGCACAGGGCACTGAGCTGGGTACCAGGAAACCAGGCTTCTACATTCCAAGCAGTCACTGATCCCTTATGTGTCTTATCTGCTTAGGGCTTGTCTACAGTGCCCTGCAGTTCAGACTACGGGGGGCAGGGGTGAATAGCAGGTCGCACCAAAGTGCTGTGCTGTAGCTCCCACCATGGGGATGCTGCAGGCACGAACCTGAAGGCTCCTAGTTCGCATTAATGAAATCTCCTTCAAACGGGATTACATTAATACACACTAGGAATGTTTTAGTTTGTACCCGCAGTGTCCCCACAGGGGAGGTGCAGAGCAACACTTTGGTGCTCATTGCTGTTCGTACCCCTGTAGTCCAAACCGTGGGGCAGTGTAGTCAGCCTCAGAGTGCTAGCTCTTCAGGCCCTGACTACTCAGAGGAAACAGTGAAACTGACTGTACAAAAAGTGTTTTCAAATGCACAAAGTGAACAAATTGAAAAAGAGGAAGAACTTTCTTCTTTCTCTCAGGTATAATAATCCTCAGCTGTTACTGGAGGAGGTGGCTGAAGTGGGGTCAAATTAAGCACAAGTTCTCTTTGCTCTAGTCACAATACTAACCAATAGTTTTAATTGACAGGGGCAGAATGAAAGACATTGCCAAAAAAGCATTCAACTGCATCAGCTCTTACAAAAGCTAACATGAAACACAATTCCTTTTAGCTGCCAGGCAAATGAGACCATTACAACAATCACACTTAGTTTTTAAGTTTAAGAAAGCTGCCTACATTAGGCTTCTGAATATGATAGCTGCACCTTGTTTAACATCTAGAGTCTTGATCTAGGAATTTCAAAAACAATTACTTTGCTGCATCTCTTATTCTGAAAAAAAGAAATCTCCCACTCTGAAATGAATCACTACGTACAGCCCTGCAATAGTGGAGCTTCTAATATCAATTCTAAATCAACTGCTCTCTGAATGAATTTCTAGTCGTTCTAACAACAGAATCAGATACCAAAGGCACCTCTATTAGAGATCTAACAAACCAAAAAATAACAAAGGATATTGAGAGGCAGAACTCTCATTTTGTTTAATATTCACTGAGATGGGATTAGGTTCTCCTAACAGTGGATAGTTTTACAGACCACACATGCTACAGTGGTTAAGTTGCAATCAGGTGAGCTAGCAACGGAGTTAACCTGCATGTACAGTGTCCTTTTTTGCTTTATTTGCATTTAAACGAGAGATGCAGACAGGGGTAAAGGATTCATATTTTGTGTTCACCAATTTGCTTTATATTTTCCCAGGCTTTTAATGCCTCATGAGGGGCATTGTGTAACCATTATATCTAGCATTAAGTTTCAAATCTCTTATCCTCTCTGCCTCCCCTTACTTTTCCTTATCTACAGTCATCCACATTGCTGAAAGGGAGAGGAGCAGGGAAAAGGGAATGAGTTGGTGGAAGCATTCTCTTGTTCTGTTCCCTGACCTTTCATGTCTTTCCAGCTTCTCCTTGTGCATGTAGTCAAGTCCCACTGCTTTGACTACCGCACCACGAGCTTCATCTCTTGGATTCCCTGCTGTCCAGTCTCTATGACACCCATCCCTGTTCCCCCAGGAACTGTTCTTAAGAAGATCACCACTGACCACTCCTCAGCCTTTTTTAGGAAGTCATCATCTCTGTGCTGATCATTCACAATATACCTGCTGCTTAGGTCCGACAGTCAGCCATGCCCTCTGTCTACATGCTCTTTCCTCCTTGGGCTTTTGAAACTACTCTGCTGATTTCCTCTTACCACTCTAACCTTTTCATCACCTTTTGGTGACTCCTTCCTTTAACCTCTCCCTTACTATTTTACAAGGTTCTAGTCTCTGCTTCCTGTCTCCTGAATTTTCTTCTTTTTTTGCTGCAGGATGGCCACCTTAAGGTCTGCTATAGTGTGGCCAGGGAGGCTGAAGTGTTCTCCTACAGGTTTTTGTATATTGCCATTCCTAATATCTGATTTGTGTCCGTTTATCCTAAAGGTTTATACAAAAACCTGTAGGAGAACACTTCAACCTCCCTGGCCACACTATAGCAGACCTTAAGGTGGCCATCCTGCAGAAAAAAAATTTCAGGACCAGACTTCAAAGAGAAACTGCTGAGCTTCAGTTCATCTGCAAATTTGACACCATCAGCTCAGGTTTAAACAAAGACTGTGAATGGCTAGCCAACTACAAAACCATTTTCTCCTCCCTTGGTTTTCACACCTCAACTGCTAGAACAGGGCCTCATCCTCCCTGATTGAACTAATCTCATTATCTCTAGCTTGCCTGCATATATATACCTGCCCCTGGAAATTTTCACTACATGCATTTGACGAAGTGGGTATTCACCCACGAAAGCTCATGCTCCAAAACGTCTGTTAGTCTATAAGGTGCCACAGGATTCTTTGTTGCTTTTACAGATCCAGACTAACACGGCTACCCCTCTGATACTTTCCATCTCCAGTTACTTACTTTCATAGCCAACAGTATGGCCCACAGATAGTTCCAATTTTCACTAATGTGCATGAACCACCATGTGAAAAGGAAAAGCTTCTCATGTGCAACTACTAAAGAGTGGTAGGGTTAGCAGCATCTGCACTGATTTGCACTAGTCCATGACAGTGGAAAAGAAAAACCCTTTGCTGTATGTGAAAGGAGTGGAATGAAGACAGTGATCAGTCTTAAAAAAAGGGAAGGAAGAAAACAGATGGACAACACTGGTGGGGTTACAAGAAGACAGAGTTTGACTTCAGCAAGGATTTTCATGGCACACAGAAACCTGACTCAAATAGAATGTTGTAGTAGAAATATTTGTTTTCTTCATTTTACCTCTCATAGGCAGATATACTTGTAAAAAAAATTGCCTATTTTCTGTGCTTCCAGATAGTCTAGATTTTCTTTAATTTCCTAGAACTACAACTGAGGGAGGCAACCACACAGTTACAACCATATGTATATTTACTGCCACATGTAGTTTACACTGACTTTCCCATTCATTTTCTTGTTGCCTTCATGTTAAAGACTTCTATAGGATTACACACATGAATTCAGCTATGCACAGGAATAGTTTGAAAGATCAGGTTCCCAGTGGACTCATTACCTGAAAGTCTCATTCAAGCTCAATCATTGACAAATTCTGTGAATTCTTTGATTATTTTGTGTGAGGTTATGAGCTGAGAAGTATTTGTCTGAAATGTAGCAATCACTTTCTGTTGATGAAATAATGTTGACAGCTTAAAGTAAAGGGTTGTACAATGTAATGAAAAAAGTATTGGAGAAAGTAAATGTGTGGAATTCTAATAAGATGATAGAAGACAAGAACAAGGCTGAGCAGCAGACTGGAGAGAAGCTCAGAAAGAAAGAGCTGTTGAAACATGGCTCATGTAAAGTTAGGCACATGCTTAAATATATTACTGAATTGTGGCCTTAATGAATAAGGATCTGGTTTCCAAGGCTAAGGACTGGAGATTCACCTAGGATGATGTATGTTTTGTGGAGGATGATTGCAGTGTGATAAAGACACAGGACAGGGTTCTAATATTGTTTTATGTCACTTAGGGTTAGATTTTGACATTACCCAGGACCCTAAGTGAGGTGTGACACAAACTGCATCAACCCAGGAATAGCACAACCAGGGACTGTGATTCAAAGAGATTATCTGAGTCACAATGCTGTCTTTACTTCCTCCCAAGCAGAGGGTAGTTTTCTGCTAGCCTATACCAGCAATAATTTACTACTCTCTGCCTTGCACTGGCTCAGCTATTTCAGTTAGTGAGCAGGGAGGGGTAGACCAACGATCCACCCATTTCCTCCCGCACTCCCTGATTCTCACCTCTCACTCACTCCCACCACACCTTCTCAAGTGAGGGAATAAACAGATGTATAGCCTGACTTACTCCTCCATGTCCAGACTCAAGATCCTTGTGTGGGTGCATAGTGCAAGTCATCATTTATAATCTCTCTGATTCCATTTATTCACTTCTAAAGTGGGACCTTGCAGTGGTGGTATGGAACAACCAGTAAGTTAATTAGTGTTTGTAAACAACACTGAGATCTTTGGATGAGGAGCACTATATATAAATGCATGCTGATCATGAACATTTTGCAGAGGAAGCAAAAAGAACTGTCAACAAAAAGGCAGGCTCCATTGCTGAGGTAGATCAATGTTCTTCCATTTTTTTTTATAATACACAAAATTACATCTATATTTATTAGTTAGGATTTTTAAATGTTAAAACTAGTTCTAATTATGTTGCAGCAATGGATGTTCTACTGAATTTGCCTAGTATTTTCCTTTACATAACCAGGGATCTTCAGCAAAATCAGTGGCAAACTTTCAGCCTTAGTGGTGCATTTGTAGCAGTTTATATTTTTAAGGCTGCCTTTGCAAGGGTGAAGGTGAGAAACTTACGCTGGGATTTTCAGGAAGTTAGGCATCAAACTCTCAAAGAATTTCAATAAGATTTCAGTTCCTTGCTCTTTCAGGTTCTTTTGAAAATCCCATCTTTCTTTTTTCCCCATAGTGGAGTTGACTCACCACTGGTGCCTCCTTGTGGCAAGGTGTGGCATAGCAGCTCTCTAGGCTGCAATATCCCCACTCATGTTGAATAGCCCCTTACTCCATGAGCAGTACCTTACTCCACCAGTAGTCCCTTTGATCTCCACAGGACTGCTTCTGGAACATGGGAATACTCAATGGGAATGAGTAAAGATATCATATTCTGGCCTCATTCTCCCATAGAACAAGAAATGAGAGGAACCTAGTTATACAGCATATATCCTAGGCACAGTAATCTAACTTTTTCCTCCACTTTTACTTGAACATGCAATACATCACCGTGAGTCCTAGACCCACAGTGCAGCTAAATATTTATTACAAAATGACCTATGGCTCTGAAAAGAACTCATCTAATCTTGAATCATACTCTTTGAATCTTAAGAGAAAATATCTTTCATCGTGGGAGAATCTCATATTAAACATATCAAAAGAAGAAGTATGCATTTTTTCATTTAATATCTGATATTAAACATAAATCTTGCAGCTTAGCTGCAGACTTTATGGACCGCAGCCAGAGGTCTGGAGTCTAGTCACTGCTTAGGTCAGTGATTTTATCTTCTCAAGAAACAGATGGATGCTGATGCCAAGAGATGGTCTAATGTCACAAACAAAATGTTCCAATGTCAAGTTAAATCACTAAAGTTACTTAGAAGCAAAAGCCGAGAGAGATTTTTCACTCTTAAACTGTTCTATGGATAAGTGATTATCTATTTTTATTAATATCCCCCTCACACCCACACACATGAATGGTGCCTTTTCCCCTTTATCCTGTTTCCCTATATGGTGATACATTACCATCCTTTCTGAATTCTGACACAGGCGACACTGATGCAAATTATGCATCTCAATAAGATTGCTCTACTGAAATGGAGATAGATGAGAAAAACACATTTGTATCTCGGTTAATTAAAATTCCAGGGTTTAAATAACTTATCATGCCCAGAGACAGAGATAAATGGATGAACAGATAGAGAGATCCATATACCACATGCTTGGAATAACATTCTGCTTTAGCAGACAAGAGAAGGTGGAATCAATAACTGTTCTCTGAATATTAACAGTTCTGAAATGCCAGTAGTGCAGTGCCTCTGTACCTGAGCGCATCTTTTTATTTGTGCATCTGTAGCTTGTAAAAGAAGAGCTACATTTTAAAACTTATTAAGATAATTTTAAATGATCCTTCAAAAGAGCTTTTTGAATACCAAACAGTTTATCACATGAAGACTTATGTTACTTGCACAATATAAAGAAAATTTCTCTGATCTTATCTCAGGCCCCAGTGCTGCAAACTGCTTAGCATTACACGAGTATATTTCATTGATGCCAATGAACACTTTACATACAAGAAGTCCCATTTAGTGGATAGAGATAAGAATATGGGCAAGTAATGGTAGGATTGGGGCTTTAATGAATAACCAGAGGCTGCTAAATCAGATTGAAAAGGAGAAATATTCATTAATTTACAGGTGAGCTTCAAAAGGTTCATAAATTCTGTTTGGATAAAGCAACCAAAACTTTAGATGCTTTTCCAAATTTTATGAAAGCCTACTGGTCTGAGAAATGAGCTGGACACCATGCAGGAACAGCATCTCCCAAAATATTCCTGCCTGTCTGCCTTTCTATGGGTCAGCCACAACCAGGTGGTAGAGAGTGGACGGAAATGAATACACAAAACAAATCATCAGGACTTTGATTCCAATCTATTCTTCTGGAAGTTGAATGTTGTCTTAAAAAGGAAAATAAAACAAGGTTTGAAGAAATCAGGTGGTTTCAGATATTTCATGATTTCAGAGATTCTCTGTAGTATAATAAAGATCTTTGACTTCTGTCCTTTTCCAACCTTCAGATATAAATGGATATTGTATATTGGTTCATCTAAAAACTGTAATAAATACAATTACAATGAAAGACACTTGATTTAATATTTGACCACTCAGACTCAAAAGTAAATGTAATTTTCCTTGTAATGGTCCCTGAGGCCACATTTTTGAGAAACCACTTATAGTATATCATGAGTTGATTGAAATGAACGGGCTTAATACTTATTCATGAAAAATTTCTCTGGAAAAAGAACAGGACTGGTCTTAAAAGTAACTAGATGCAGGCAAAAATAATTTTGTATTTGGGATTTGCCTCTCACTGGTGTAAAGTGATCACAGAGACAAATCAAAGCAGAAGAATGAAATGAGAGCTGGCATCTTCCTCCTCTTTTATCAAGCACATTTTTCAAGCTGATATTTCTATGGCATTTCAAAAACTTAAGGAACTCTATGACAACTTTTGGGATAGCTGCTGGGGAACACAAGGTTTACTGGCGAGATTTTTATTCCCAACTAGTAGCTATGTCCTGAGAGACTTGTATCCTGGGAGCAAAACTGCTCTTTGACTAATGTTATAACCCCTGGATATTGCTTTGTTAGTAGGGCTCATAGCCAAGAGTGACAAATACAGGGAAGTGAGCTCTCACCTATTAGTACTGGTAGTGCTGCAAGACACTGATGAAAATAAGACACACACACACACACACACACACTCTGACATTCTGGTTCAGAATAATATAGGAAGCACTGACAATGAAGCTAACTTGCAACACGTATCACAAATAAAAAGATATTTACATGAATTTATGGATATGGATAGCCTCCTATTACCAAGCCCACACAACTTCATTGGATATTTGCTTATTAATAAAAAAAATGATTAACTTATTCCCAGCCACTCAACAATGTATGAAAAGGCTTGTGATGACTGATACCATTGCACTGCTTGGCTGCCTGCTTCCCTGATGTACTGTTTAATAGATCTGTCTCCTTGTTCTTTTCTTCCATTCTGTGTATACAACCTATGAAGTATGGCAAAAACCCTATATAAAGTTTAAACCACCTGAAGTATGAACTAGTGTCAGGTAGACAGAACCCATGTCTGCTTATTTTTTTGGAATAATTTGTTAGCAAACTTTCACTTGTGATTAGCGTTACCAGACAGCAAGCATGAAAAATCGGGACAGAAGGTGGGGGGTAATAGGAGCCCATACTAAAAAAAAGCCCTAAATAACAGGACTGTCCCTATAAAATCGGGACATCTGGTCACCCTACTTGTGATAATCTTCAGACCAACTTCCTATCAGTTTCTTTACTTGCCTAGTTGGACTCAGTATACTTCCCAAAGTAAAAGAGAACATATCTAATGGAGTCGTATGCGTCAGCATCCAGAGAAATAATGCTACGACATGCATCCGAAGTCTCAGCACCACACGAAGTATTATTTGTAAATACTTTACCCCCCTCACGCACAGAGATTTCTACATAAAAGGGGTAGATTATGGCAAAGCCTGTGTGGGACTGTTCCACTCACTGCCTTAGGCCTGGTCTACACTATGCATTTAAACCAATTTTAGCAGCGTTAAACCGATTTAATGCTGCACCCGTCCACATAACGATGCCCTTTATATCGATATAAAGGGCTCTTTAAACTGGTTTCTGTACTCCTCCCCGATGAGAGGAGTAGCGCTGAAATCGGTATTACCATATCGGATTAGGGTTAGTGTGGCCGCAAATCGATGGTATTGGCCTCTGGGCGGTATCCCACAGTGCACCATTGTGACCACTCTGGACAGCAATCTGAACTCGGATGCACTGGCCAGGTAGACAGGAAAAGCCCGCGAACTTTTGAATTTCATTTCCTGTTTGCTCAGCATGGAGCTCTGTTCAGCATGGGTGGCGATGCAGTCCCAAATCCAAAAAGAGCTCCAGCATGGACCGTATGGGAGATACTGGATCTGATCGCTGTATGAGGAGACGAATCTGTTCTATCAGAGCTCCGTTACAGAAGACAAAATGCCAAAGCATTTGAAAAAAATCTCCAGGCTATGATACAGAGTCCACAGCACAGTGCTGTGTGACAAGCGTAACGAAAAGCCGAAGAATCAAATGGACGGCTCAAGGAGGAAGGGAGGGGGTACCGAGGACTCCAGCTATCCCACAGTCCCCGCAGTCTCCGAAAATCATTTGCATTCTTGGCTGAGCTCCCAATGCCTGTAGGGTCAAAAACATTGTCCGGGGTGGTTCAGGCTATAGCTCGTCAATTTACCCCCCTCCGCCCCCGTGAAAGAAAAGGGAAAAAAATCATTTATTGACTTTTTTATATGTCACCCTATGTCTACTGCATGCTGCTGGTAGACACAGTGCAGCGGCATTGAACAGCAGCATCCTCTCTCCTCCCTTCCCCGGTGGCAGATGGTACCATACAAAAGGACTGATAGCCATCATTGTCATCATCCCGTGAGTGCTTCTGGCTGGCCTCAGGTGAGGTCGGCTGGGTAAAAATAGGAATGACTGTCGGTCATTCCCGGTAGATGGTACAGAACGGCTGGTAACTGTCTTCATCAGCCCCCCCCTTTTCATGTCTAAAGAAAAGATTCTGTACTGCCTGGACTATCATAGCAACGAGATGCTGGGCTCCTCTCCCCCACACCGTTTAATGTCCTACCTGGACTATCATAGCAGCTGGAGACTGCCTCCCCCCTCATTTTATCTCACTAAAAAGTCTGTGTTTCTTATTCCTGCATTCTTTATTACTTCATCACACAAATGGGGGGGACACTGCAACGGTAGCCTAGGAGGGTTGGGGGAGCAGGGAAGCAATGGGTGGGGTTGTTGCAGGGGCATGTAGCTCATCATTTCTGCAGGATCTGACATAGAGCGGCTGTGCTCTCTGGTACACTGGTTCTCTAGCACACTTGCCCCATATTCTAGGCAGGACTGACTCTCTTTTTAGATACAACCTAAAGGAGGGAATGACCTGGGGAGTCATACCCATTTTTGTCTTTGCGCCCCCGGGGCACCCATGACAGCAGCAGACGGTACAGAATGACTGATAACCATCATCTCATCGCCAATTTACAATGGCGCAGCAGACGGTACAGAACGACAGGTAACCATCTCTGCTATCTTGCAAAGACAAATGAATGCTGCTGTGTAGCGCTGCAGTACCACCTCTGCCAGCGGCATCCAGTACACATACGGTGACAGTGACAAAAGGCAAAACGGGCTCTATGGTTGCTGTGCTATGGCGTCTGCCAGGCAATCCAGGGAAAAAGGGCGCAAAATGATTGTCTGCCGTTGCTTTCACGGAGGAGGGAATGAGTGATGACATTTACCCAGAATCACCCGCGACACTGTTTTTGCCCCATCATGCACTGGGATCTTTACCCAGAATTCCAATGGGTGAGGGAGACTGTGGGAACTATGGGATAGCTACGGGATAGCTACCCACAGTGCAACGCTCCGGAAATCAACGCTAGCCTCGGACCATGGACGCACGCCACTGAATTAATATGCTTAGTGTGGCCACGTGCACTCGACTTTATACAATCTGTTTTACAAAACCGGTTTATGTAAAATTGGAATAATCCCGTAGTGTAGACATACCCTTAGTGTCAAAGCATGCTGTTGCAGTCTGTCTCCAGCACCCCCTATTGGCCGCCATAATGGTCCTGCAATGGCCTGTCTCTAACAATGGCTTCTGTGGTCTAGCCTTTTAGTCAGGTCACCCCTTTCCAATTCTCTCCCCTTCCTGGGTAACAGAAGTCCAAAAAAAACCAACCCCATTCAAACAGAAGATTCTCCTGCCCTTCTCGGGTTACACTGAAGTTCCCTGCTTGTCACTCTTACTCCCAGGGACTGCAGAGTTTCTTCTTTGCTCCTTAGGCTGAACGCTGTTTCTCAGGACTTTTTTCCCTGGAGCCCCTTCTTCCTAGCAGTTTCCCTACCTCTTTGCCTTTCCGGGGACTCTGCCAGCTTCTCCTTGGGACCTCTCTGCTTCTTACAGGCCCTATCCTCAGGCCCTCTCACAGGAGCCTGACCAGCTCCTTATGGTTCTCTCCAGTCTGCCTCCATCAGGCCCCTTCCAGAGAGCAGGTATTCCTCTTGCTCCTTCCTTCTGGGTCTCCTTCCTTTGAAGGAGTTCTCCGCTCTCCCTATGTAAGTCTCCCTCACCCTGTCACAGCAGGGTCCTAATGCTAATTAAGCTACCAGAGTGGGATCAGCTGGGGGGATAACTGTTACATCACAGGAAAGGCTGAGCCTGACTTCTCTTAAAAAGCAAGCCAGCCCGGGGCCTGTGAAGATGCCAGCCAACACCTCAATCCTTGTTCTACCCCATCTCTAAAAGAAAAAATGTGAAAAGGGAAATATAGCCCAGTTTCCTAATTCTATACCAGGCAGCAGCAAGGAGCAGGTGCAGGGAAGTGTGGCCTGTTAATGGGTGTTTCCTTCCTTCCTCTGACCTGCACTCCCCCAGTAGGAGGAGGAACTGTAGCTAAATCAACTAAAATAACTTGAGGGTCTCTAACTGGGAGATGTATTCTATGCCCACCCCAAACCCAGCTCTGCATCCACCCCTTACCAGTTGTGACTTATCAGAAATAATACAGCCCCAAACAGAAGTTCTGCATTTTAAGACTATACAGTGTCTGATTACTTAAAAATATATTTATGACCTGCATCTGGATCACTTCTGTGGTTGTGCCTGGATCTCTTCCAGACAGGCTAGAACAGTTCTCCAACACCATTAATTCAGAGTTTACCATTTAACACTTATAGCTGTGAACTTGGTCCAGCTAATTCCTGCCAGCATTCCAGAGTAAAGCTCTGAGAAAAAGATGGTTACTCACCTTTGTAACTGTTGTTCTTCGAGATGTGTTGCTCATATCCATTCCAGTTAGGTGTGCGCGCCGCACGTGCATGTTAATCGGAAACTTTTTACCCTAGCAACTCCAGTGAGCCGGCAGGTCGCCCCCTAGAGTGGCGCCGCCATGGCGCTTGATATATACCCCTGCCGGCCCACCCGCTTCTCAGTTCCTTCTTGCCGGCTACTCCGACAGTGGGGAAGGAGAGCGGGTGTGGAATGGATATGAGCAACACATCTCAAAGAACAACAGTTACAAAGGTGAGTAACCGTCTTTTCTTCTTTGAGTGATTGCTCATATCCATTCCAGTTAGGTGAATCCCAAGTCTTACCTAGGCGGTGGGGTCGGAGTGAGAAGTCGCGGCATGGAGCACTGCTGAGCCGAAGGCCGCGTCATCTCTAGACTGCTGGACCAGGGTGTAATGGGAAGCAAAGGTGTGGACCGATGACCAGGTCGCCACCCTACAGATCTCTTGGATCAGCACTCGGGCAAGGAAAGCCAGCGATGACGCCTGCGCCCTGGTAGAGTGCGCAGTCACACGTCCCGTAGGAACGTGAGCCAAGTCATAGCAGGTCCTGATACAGGACGTTACCCACGAGGATAACTTCTGTGAGGAAATGGGAAGCCCCTTAATGCGGTCCGCTACTGCCACGAAAAGCTGGGGGGATTTGCGGAACGGTTTGGTCCTCTCCACATAAAACGCGAGAGCCCGACGGACATCAAGCAAGTGGAGCTGTTGCTCCCTGCGTGAGGAATGAGGCTTCAGGAAAAAAACGGGGAGGAAGATCTCCTGGTTGACGTGAAAGGCTGAGACCACCTTGGGGAGAAAGGTCGGGTGCGGTCTCAGCTGCACCTTATCTTTATGGAAGACCATATACGGGGGATCTACCATGAGAGCCCGGAGTTCCGACACCCGTCTAGCTGAGGTAATGGCTACTAGAAAGGCAGTCTTCCAAGAAAGATAGAGCAGGGAGCAAGTCGCTAACGGCTCAAAGGGGGGCCCCATGAGCCGAGTCAGAACCAGGTTGAGATCCCAGGTAGGGGCAGGGGGGCGGACGTTGGAGTATAGACGTTCCAGCCCCTTCAGGAATCTAGTCACCGTCGGGTGAGAGAAAACGGAGCAGCCATCCCCACCCGGATGAAAGGTGGAGATAGCCGCCAGGTGAACCCGAAGGGACGATATCGCCAGGCCTTGTTGCTTGAGGGACCAAATATAGTCCAAAATATCGGCGACCGAAACTTCCATAGGGAGGAAACCCCTCTCCGTGCACCAACAGGAGAAACGCTTCCACTTGGCCGAGTACGTCGCTCTGGTGGAAGGCTTCCTGCTGCCCAAGAGTACCTCACGTACCGGGGTAGAGTAGCGTAATTCGGATCTGGTCAGCCACGCAGGAGCCACGCTGCTAGGTGCAGCGACTGGAGGTCCGGGTGACAGAGAGTACCGTGGTCCTGGGTGATCAGGTCCGGGTGAAGGGGCAAGGGGACTGGGTTGGCTATGGCCAGGTCCAGCAACATGGGGTACCAATGTTGCCTGGGCCACGCTGGAGCTACCATAATCACGCGGGCCCTGTCCCTGCGCACCTTCAGAAGGACCTTGTGGACCAGTGGGAACGGAGGGAATGCGTAGAACAAGTGGGTCGTCCACGGAATAAGGAAGGCATCCGCTATAGACCCGGGTTCCTGGCCCTGAAAGGAGCAGAATGCCTGGCATTTCCTGTTCCCCCTGGACGCGAAGAGGTCCACGCAGGGACAACCCCACCTCTGGAAGAGCGGGAGGGCGACGTCCGGGCGAAGGGACCACTCGTGCGTTAGGAAGGATCTGCTCAGGCGGTCCGCCAGCGTGTTCCATACTCCGGGGAGGAAGGAAGCCGTGAGGTGAATGGAGTGGGCTATACAAAAGTCCCAGAGTCGCATCGCCTCGTGACATAGGGGAGAGGATCTGGTGCCGCCCTGCTTGTTGATATAGTACATGGTCGTAGTGTTGTCGGTGAACACCGCGACACAACGACCTAGGAGCTGATGAGAGAATGTTTGACAAGCAAGGCAGACCGCTCTTAACTCCCGCATGTTGATGTGTAAATCCACCTCCTGTGGGGACCACAGGCCCTGTGTCCTCAGGGTTCCCAGGTGGGTCCCCCAGCCGAGATCTGAGGCATCCGTTGTTAGGGACACCAAGGGTTCGGGCGGATGAAACGGGAGACCCGCACACACGACGGAGTGGTCTAGCCACCACTGGAGGGAATCCAACACCCCCTGGGGGAGGGTGACAACAGTGTCCAGCGAATGTCTGGTCAGCCGGTACTGCGCGATGAGCCAAGATTGGAGGGGCCTCATGCGGAGCCGCGCATAACCTGTCACGAATGTGCAGGCTGCCATGTGGCCTAAGAGGGTTAGGCATGTCCTTATAGAGGTCAGAGGGGCCGCCTGCAAGCGTTGAATAATGGCCGACAGTGACTGGAACCTGGGCAACGGCAGAAGGGCCCTGGCCAAGGTGGAGTCCAGAACGGCCCCGATGAACTCTATCCTCTGCGTGGGGAGCAGAGTGGACTTGTCCACGTTGATAATGAGGCCCAAGGTAGTAAAGAGGCCGCTGATCCTGCGGACGTGGTTGCGGACCTGCAGCTCCGAGGTGCCTCGGATCAGCCAGTCGTCGAGGTAAGGGAACACGTGAATGCAACTGCGCCGAAGATATGCAACGACGACAGCCATGCATTTGGTGAATACCCTCGGGGCCGTAGAGAGGCCAAACGGGAGGACCGCGAATTGGTAGTGATGGTGGTCGACCACGAACCGAAGGAAATGCCTGTGATGTGGTAATATGGCGATATGAAAGTAAGCGTCCTGCATGTTGAGGGCGGCGTACCAGTCTCCAGGATCCAGGGATGGGATAATGGTCCCCAGGAATACCATGCGGAACTTCAACTTCACCAGATGTTTGTTGAGTTCCCGCAGGTCGAGGATAGGTCTGAGGCCTCCCTTGGCCTTGGGGATGAGGAAGTAGCGGGAATAAAACCCCTTGCCCTTCTTGTTCTCCGGAACCATCTCTATGGCCCCTTTGTCGAGAAGCGTCCGCACCTCCTGGCGGAGGAATTGCTCGTGAGAGGGGTCCCTGAAGAGGGACGAGGGTGGGGGGCGGGAGGGAGGGAAAGACGTAAACTGCAGACGGTATCACGTCTGCACAGTGCGTAAGACCCATTGGTCGGATGTTATTTGGGTCCACGCCTGAAGGAAAAACGAAAGGCGGTTGGAAAACGGGGGGGAAGGATCCATGGGGGAAACTGGTACTGCACCCTCGGGCGCACCTTCAAAACGAAGGTTTGGGTCCAGGCGGGGCTTTGGAGGAGCTCTGATTCTGCCCCCCTTGGTTCCCCGACTGTCTGCGCCTGCCATTTCTGCTGCGGCACCTATTGAGGTCCTGGCACTGGCGGAGCTGGGGGAACGGCCGGCACTGCTGCTGTTGCTGTGGCCGGAAGGGTCTGCGTTGTGTCCCGGGCGTATGCATCCCAAGGCAGCGCATGATGACCCGATTGTCCTTTAGACTTTTTAGTCTGGGGTCTGTCTTCTCCGAGAACAGGCCCTGGCCTTCGAACGGGAGGTCCTGGATGGTATATTGGAGCTCCGGTGGAAGGCCAGAAACCTGAAGCCAGGAGATGCGGCGCATTGTAACCCCTGAGGCGAGGGTACGAGCCGCTGAGTCTGCTGCATCCAAGGAGGCCTGCAACGAGGTTCTTGCGACCTTCTTGCCCTCGTCAAGAATTGCCGCAAATTCTTGACGCGCCTCCTGTGGCAACAGCTCCTTAAACTTATCCGCTGCCACCCAAGAGTTAAAGGCGTAGCAGCTAAGGAGGGCTTGCTGGTTGGAAACCCGGAGCTGAAGAGCCCCCGCCGAATAGACCTTGCGGCCAAGGAGGTCCATACTCCTGGCCTCCTTGGATTTGGGAGCTGGGGCTTCTTGTCCATGACGCTCCCTCTCGTTCACCGACTACACTACGAGGGAGCAGGGTGTCGGGTGAACATGGAGGTACTCATAGCCCTTGGAGGGGGCCATGTACTTCCGCTCCACGCCTCGCGCCGCAGGGGGGATGGAGGCCGGCGATTGCCAGATCGTATTGGCGTTGGCCTGGATAGTCCAAATAAAGGGCAGGGCGACCCTGGTGGGAGCATCTGAGGAGAGGATGCTCACCACGGGATCTTCAATCTCGGAGACCTCCTCCGCTTGTAGGTTTAAGTTCTGCGCTACGCGCCTGAGGAGGTCCTGGTGAGCCCTGAGGTCCAGTAGGGGAGGGCTGGTGGAAGAAGTGCCTGCCACAGCCTCATCGGGAGAAGAAGATGAGGAGACCCCTGGCAAGAGAGTGTCCATAGGGGGGTCTGTCTGAGCCTGCGCCTCTGACTCCGGAGGGAGCTCAGGGTCCTGCTGTTTGGACCAGTCCTCCACATCCAGAGAGGGAGGGGGGCGAGACAACGATGCCTCCGGCGCCCTGTGCTCCGTCGTCGCAGGCCAAGGAGGAAGCTGCTGGGAACCCTGGGCTTGGTGGTACGCCCAGGGCATCCAGAATCCCCACTGCTGCGGTCCCTCGTCCTGTTGAGGAGGGTCTTGAAAAAGGGCCGCGTGCCTGTCTGTGTCCAGTGCATAAACACTGTCCGCCTGTGACGATACAGACGGCTGTCTGGAGGGCCATGTAGGAGCCGAACGCGGCCGGTAGCCATGCCTTTGTCCTGACGCCGAAGATGTTCTCGGTGCCGGGGACCGGTACCGGGAGTCATACCAGTGCCGGGATCAGGACCGGGGCCTGTCTTGGACTCGGTGCCGGGAGCGGGACCGGTACCTGCCGCCGACTCGGTGCCGGGAGGTCGACCGGGACCGGGACCTGCCACCAGCTCGGTGCCGGGAGGTCGACCGGGGAGTTGATCGACGGCGGGAACAGCTCCTAGAGTCCCGGTGCCGGTATCGGTGACTGGAACCAGACCGGGACTGTTTGGAGGATGACCGGTGCCGCGAGTGCGACCGGTACCGCCGAGGGGAGCGGTGCCGGGACTGCGAGCGGCGTCGGGATCGGGAGCGTCCACGGTGACGGGACCTGGACAGCGAACGTGAGTCCCGAGACGGCGCTCTCATCGTCGGCTTGCCTCTGGACACAACCCGCACCGGAGGTACTGGGGGTGGAGGCTGAGCTGGCTCTGTCAGAGCGATTAGGTCCCGTGCCGAGGCAAAAGTCTCCGGCATCGATGGGACCAATAGCTCAACCCCAGATCTTATGGGGGAGCTAGGAGGGACCGGACTCGACGGACCCTCCTGGCCCGGAGTCGACGGGATCCCTGTCGATGGTGCCACGGCCGAGGTAGGTGCCGGGCGCTCCACTCGAGTCTGCCTGGATGGAGTTGCAGACTTCGAGGGCCTTGCTTCGGGACCCGGTGCCGGGGAAGGACGGTGCCGGGGAGTCTTTCCGGTGCCGGCGCGGTCTGGTGCTGGCACAGAGGCGACGGTCTGTGAAGCTGCCGGGTTGAGTGCCGCTTCCATAAGGAAAGTCCTCAATCTCTGGTCTCTCTCCTTCTTTGTTCTAGGCTTAAAAGCCTTACAAATCCGGCACTTGTCCGAGGTGTGCGATTCCCCCAGGCACTTTAGGCACGCGTCATTGGGATCGCTGGTCGGCATTGGCTTCTTACAGGCCGTGCATTGTTTGAAGCCCGGCGAACCAGGCATGGGCCCGGTGCCGGGAAGGGCTACGGCCCAAACCGGCTAACAAATATTTACAACTATTTTCAGAATACTACTCAACTAATTATACTTAACAACTATTTACTACTAACTACAACTATGAACTGTACAACGAAGGAGAGCTAGGGACGTGGAAGGCAGCCAAGCTGTGTTCCACAGTTCCAACGACCGACACGGCGGTAAGAAGAAACTGAGGAGCAGGTGGGCCAGCAGGGGTATATATCAAGCGCCATGGCGGCGCCACTCTAGGGGGCGACCTGCCGGCCCACTGGAGTTGCTAGGGTAAAAAGTTTCCAACAAACGTGCACGCACGGCATGCACACCTAACTGGAATGGATATGAGCAATCACTCGAAGAGAACCTAGCAGTTTCCATTGCAAAAGTTCCCAGTGGTGCTGGAACAATTTGTATAGTGGGGGTGCCGAGAGCCATTGAACTGTAAACCCTGTATATGATGGAAACCACTTCAAGCCACAGGGGCGGCAGCACCCCTCCCCTCTTGCCCCCCAGCACCCCTAGTTCCAGCACCTACAGAAGTTCCCAGGGCTTTTGTTGCAAGCTTTTCCCAGAATTCTACTACCAAGTTTCAGACACTTAGACTTTCCAAGACCAAGGATTGGTTACTACAAAGAAGGCAAAACTATAAATCCCACTAGTACTTCATATGTCCCAAAGCCTCCAGGCATCCAAAACACCCAACACGGATGTTGTACAATATGCTTTGAATCTTCAGAGTTAGAGGGACAGTATATTTTTCAGTACCCAGGGGCTGAAGCTAATGGCCACATAGAGGAATCAAGTGTCTTTCTGGCAGGCTACAGCATGTCTCTGAAGAGCCAGTCAGGTAGTTTATCTCAAAAGACACTCAGAAGTGATTCACTGTTAAACCTCAGCACAATAAAGCTTTCCCCACCACATCCAGCTAATTAGCTCTCTGCCATTGCAGATGCACACTGTTCTTTGGATGGGTTTAATCTACATAGACATCTACATTAAAACAAACAACTGACCCTGAAAATAATGTTTTCACTGAACACAAAGGAGGACAGAAAGGGAGTCGAAATGGAGACAGGCTCCGATCATGTCACTGCTTTGGTAGGACAGAGTATGGTATCTTGAAACCTTCTTAGCACCATTCCACCTGCAGCTAGACTGATGCAAGCCTTTCTTCATAGTGTAAGCAAATTATTCCGAGGGTGTCCTTGGAGGTTCAGAACTTTCAGTGCTACCAATACATAACATGATCTATGTTTTGATACAGCCAGACAAGCTTTGCAACATTCTATGGGAAATGCAAAATAAAATAAGCACAATTTTATATTACCTGTGTCAATAAGGTGTTATATTTAACAAGTGTAGCCCCTCCCTGGTGTCTGTTATATGGAGTGGCGTCTCTCCCTGTCTTGCAGGGATTGGGTCCTGGGTTCTTTGTTTTAATGCCTGTTGCCGGCATCCAAGGTAACCCTCTCAGTCTGCCTGGCACACAAGAGGTGTTGTCCCCTAGGAAAATGACTACTACTACTCTTAACAAGGAGTATGACTCAGGACACAGGAAACAAAATACATCAATGCAAACCCCAACAAATGAAATGCCACCCCCCCAAAATAACAATATAACAAAAGGGGACTGTATCGGGTACAGTAAAAACAGGCTCTAGGGAAGGAAAGGGTTAAGATTAACTAATAAGTACTAAAACAAACTAATTTCCCACCTCCCAATATTCACAACTGTACCACAATGTTCAGATCCCTCCCTGGCACCTTTCCAGGCATATGAAATATGTCGGATGAGACCAGAGATGGATGTAGAAGTGCTGTAAACATTGTCCAGCTTAAAAAAAAAGAGAATGAAAGAGGCCCCTTCTTGTTGGGAGGACTATAGTGTGGCTGTCCCTTGTGTAGCTACTTTGGAAAGGGCATTTTAAAACATCTCCTCTATAAAAATGTGTGATGGGAGGGCAAATCTATTTTATTCCTCATGAGAAAGGCTTAAGGGTTTGATTTTCAAAGCAAAATATTGGGGCTATCCATCTAACTGCCTGCCATTTGTGCCTCTGCAAAATCTCTCCCTAGTTTACTATATATTGGTAGTTTAATTAGAAAAAATCATTTGGAATCAGGAAAGTAATTTCAAATCAATACTATTGCTCTGATGTAAATCTGTACTAGGATTGCAGTACAATTCTAATTGAGATTCAGCATTAACCATTTGAAACTCTCTTCTGGTTTCCATTTCAGATGATGGCCAGGCTTCTAAAACATTTTAATAGACTTCAGTCCTCTTGGAGATACACCATCATCATGCTCAGCTACTCTCCATGCACAAAATGTTTTTGCAGATTTCTGTGAGCTCTTTTCCCCTAAATATAGATATAAAATATTTATATCAATTAATTATAATTATAGTTAGTTAGTCTGTCTATCTTTGCATATCTTCTGGTAGGTCCTGGGAAAAAAAAAGACTCCTGTTCATGAAAGCAATCATCCTTTCAGCTCCAAAGTAGTTAAACCAATTCACATAGTGAAGACTATATCCTACTAACTGCACAATCAATTATCCTGGCAAAGAAAGGTAGATTGAATGACTTCTACTGGCTTCAATGGGCTTTGGATAACACTCTGTATTATTAGGAGCAAACCAGATCACCAGATTTAAGCCCCCTTTGAAAATGCTGGAAATTCAGATTTTAATCTGATTCTGGATCCAGATTTGTCACTTGAAGACTGACTCTCTCTCCACACACACACACACACACACACACTGTCCTGAAGAGGAAAATATATTTGATAGGTCTTTGTACTAAGCATCTCAGAGCTCTTCATAATAAAACATAACTAAGAAATGTACACTAAAGGGTGAATGTTCAGTTCACTAATATGCAAAACAAGTCAGTCAATTTAATCTAGACAGACTTGAATAGCATTGGATCATGTTCTAAAAAGGCTTGCTCCAGTATTGCAACCAGAAAAAAAGAACTGACAATGTTCTCAAATATAATAAAGCAATGTAAAAATGTATGAATTATAGAAAAAACACTTAGGCCTGGTACATACTATGCTGTTAAACCGAGTTTAATAGCGTTAAATCGATTTACGCTGTACCCGTCCACCCTACAATGCACTTTAAATTGATTTAAAGGGCTCTTAAAATCGATTTCTGTACTCCCCAATGAAAGGAGTAACGCTAAAATCGATATTAACGTATGGATTTAGGGTTAGTGTGGCCGCAAATCGAAGTTATTGGCCGGATAGTTATAGTGATAGCTACCCACAGTGCAACACTTTGGAAATTGATGCTAGCCTTGGACCATGGACGCACACCGCCGAATTAATGTGCCTAGTGTGGACGCGTGCAATCGACTTTATAATATCTGTTTAATAAAACTGGTTTAAGTTAATTCGAAATTATCCTGTAGTGTAGACGTACCCTCAGAATTGTTCCATTGTGTAAACAGAAACCAGTATGCATTGTCAAAATGAGTGTGGTGTGCTTGGATTATTTAATTCTTCTTCTAATCCTAGCCACTTATACTTGTCAGAGACCAAAAAGTGGCAACATTATGAAAAACTGCTTTGAAGTACAATTAGTAGTGAATAACTATAATCTAACCTGAAGGACTAGAGTACAGTTATGTGGCTTGCTAAGCTAACACACTGCACTGTAGGTCTAAGTTTGTCAGCATTTCTAAGATAGAAACACAGAGATTTGTGATGATAAAGATGACATGCTTCTTAAGTGACTGTCCAGAATCACAACCACCACCAAGCTCTCTCAGGGTATGTCTACACTATGAAATTACTCTGATTTTACAGAAGTCGATTTTTGGGAACAGATTGTATAAAGTCGAGTGCATACATCCACACTAAGTACATTAATTTGGCGGTGTGCGTCCATAGTACCGTGGCAAGTGTTGACTTTCAGAGTGGTGCACTGTGGTAGCTATCCCACAGTTCCCGCAGCCCACTGGAATTCTAGGTTGAGCTCCCAATGCCTGATGGGGCCAAAAATTTGTCATGGGTTGTTATGGGTAAATGTCGTCAGTCAACCCTCCCTCCGTGAAAGCAACAGCAGACAATCACTTCGCGCCCTTTTCCCTGGATTGCCTGAGCAGATGCCATAGCACGGCAAGCATGGAGCCCATTCAACCATTTTTTCCACTGTCACTGTATGTCTACTGGATGCTGCTGACAGACAGTACTACAGTGCTACACAGAAGCAGCTCCTTGCCTTTGCAAGTTAGCAAAGACGGTTACCAGTCATACTGTACCGTCTGTTGCTGTCATGGTGTTCCTGACCAGCCTCGGTGAGGTCAGTCGGGGCACCTGGACAAAAATGGGAATGACTCCCCAGGTCATTCTCTTATTTTAAGTTTTGTCTAATGGCGATTCAGTCCTGCCTAGAATATCAGGCAAGCCTACTAAAGAACCACAGATACAAGCAGCCACTCCAGGTTAGAGACCCAGACATCCTGCAGAAATGCTGAGCTGCATGCCATTCTAGGGGGTGCCCCTACAACAACGTCACCTGTTGCTTCCCTCCTCCCACACCCATCCCAGGCTACCTTGGCAATTATCCCCCCATTTGTGTGATGAAGTAATAAAGAATGCATGAATTTGAAACAACACTAACTTTATTGCCTCTGCAAGCAGAAATGAAAGGGGAGAGGGGAGGGCAGTTGGCTTACAGGGAATTAGAGTAAACCACCATTCTGCACTTGCTCAGCCTATAGTTGGACTGCTTCTTACCACTGTCCAGGTTTCATGAGCCATGGGAGCAAAGGGTAGGCGCAACCACGCGGTGCTGCCACCTGGGAGAGCAGCCTGAGGCAGAAACCTCCAGCTCACATGATATTCCAGGCAGGACTGAATCTCCATTACACAGAACTTAAAGAGAGAATGACCTGAAGTCATTCCCATTTTTGTCCAAGTGCCCCCAACCGACCTCACCAAGGCCAGCAAGGAGCACCCATGTCTGCCCAAGAGCCCCTGACTGACCTCACTGAGGCCAATCAGGAGCACCGATGGGATGACGATGACGGATACCAATCATACTGCACTGTCTACCGTTCGCAAGACAAGGCAAGGGGATGCTGCTGTGTAGCGCTGCAGTATCGCGGCTACCAGCAGCATCCAGTAGACATACGGTGACAGTGAAAAGAAGGTGAGAAACAATTTTTTCCTGTTGCTTTCACAGTGGGAGGGGGAAGGGGCTGACAACATGTACCCAGAACCACCCACGACAATGTTTTTGCCACATCAGGCATTGGGAACTCAACCCAGAATTCAGATGGTTGGCGGAGACTGCAGGAACTCTGGGATAACTACAGTCATCAGTTGCTTTTCCCTCCATGAGAGCAACTGCAGACAATTGTTTCACTCCCTTTTTCCGTGCAGACGCCAAAGCATGGCAAGCATGAAGCCCATTCAGCTCACCACAGCAGTTATGAGCATTGTAAACACCTCACGCGTTATCGTGCAGAACCAGAAGCTGAAAAACCAGGCGAGGAGGTAACACAGCGCAGTGACGAAAGTGATGAGAACATGGGCATAGACTTCTCTCAAAGCACAGGCCCCGGCAATGTGGACATCATGGTGTTAATGGGGTAGGTCATGCTGCGGAACGCCAATTCTGGGCCTGGAAAACAAGCACAGACTAGTGGGGCCGCATAGTGTTGCAGGTCTGGGATGATTCGCAGTGGCTCCAAAACTTTCGTATGCATAAGAGCACTTCATGGAACTTTGTGACTTGCTTTCCCCTGCCCTGAACCACAAGAATACCAAGACGAGAGCAGCCCTCACTGCTGAGAAGCAAGTGGCTATAGCCCTCTGGAAGCTTGCAATGCCAGACAGCTACCAGTCAGTCGGGAATCAGTTTGGAGTGAGCAAATCTACTGTGGGGGTTGCTGTCATGCAAGTAGACAACACAATCACTGAGTTGCTGCTATCAGAGGTAGTGACTCTGGGAAATGTGCAGATCATAATAGATGGCTTTGCTGCAATGGGATTCCGTAACTATGGTGGGACGATAGACAGAAGCATATCCCTATCTTGGGACCAGACCACCAACGTAGCCTGTACATAAACCGCAAGGGGTACTTTTCAGTGGTGCTGCAAGCACTGGTGGATCACAAGGGACGTTTCACCAACATCAGTGTGGGATGGCCAGGAAAGGTTCATGATGCTCGCGTCTTCAGGAACACTGGTCTGTTTAAACGGCTGCAGGAAGGAATTTACTTCCCAGACCAGAAAATAACTGTTCGGGATGTTGAAATGCCTATAGTTATCCTTGGGGACCCAGCCTACCCCTTAATGCCCTGGCTCATGAAGCCATACACAGGCAGCCTGGACAGTAGTAAGGAGCTGTTCAACTATAGGCTGAGCAAGTGCAGAATGATGGTAGTGTGTGCATTTGGACATTTGAAGGGTCGTGGTGCAGTTTACTGACTCGCTCAGACCTCAGCAAAACCAATATCCCCATTGTTATTGCTGCTTGCTGCGTGCTCCACAATCTCTGTGAGAGTAAGGGGGAGATGTTTATGGCGGGGTGGGAGGTTGAGGCAAATCACCTGGCAGCCGATTAAGCACAGTCAGACACTAGGGCAATTAGAAGAGCACATCAGGAAGCGCTGCACATCAGAGAAGCTTTGAAAAACAATTTCATGACTAGCCAGGCTACGGTGTGATTGTTCTGTTTGTTTCTCCTTGATGAAAACCCGCTCTCTTGGTTGACTCTAAAATTCCCTGTAAGCAAACCACCCTCCCACCTTCAATCACAGATTGTAAATAAAGTCACTATCATTTAAAAACCATGTATTCTTTATTAATTGATTATAAAAATAGGGAGATAACTCACAAGGTGGGGTGGGGGAGGAGGGAAAGAAGAGGCCACTTCAATACTTGTTGAATGACAGCCTTCTGTCCACTAAGGTGGAGTTGTTGGGTGCCTGGAGCCTACCCCACCCCACTCCCTCAGCGTTCTTGGGCATCTGGGGGAGGTGGCGGCTATGGAACATGGAGAGGAGGGAGGGTGGTTAAACAGGGGCTGCAGCAGCAGTCTCTCCAGCTGACGTTCCTGAACCTCCACCAGACGCCACATCATGTCCGTTTGTTCCCACAGTAGCCCCAGCGTTGCTTCGTGCATCCTCTGATCTTCCTGTCACACCTCTCCTCACATTCACTCGCCGCTTTCCTGTCCTGTGCTATTGTGTCCCTGCACCCTTTCTGCTGAGCTCTTTCAGTGCAGGTGGCCTGCATGAGCTCAGAACATTTCACTGCATGTGCGTTTTTTTCGACACCTTATCTAAGATCACCTTTGGAATGGAGGAGGGAGGCTTGAAACATTTGCAGCTGCAGGAGGAAAAAAAGAGAGAAGTATTTAAAAAGATACATTTTACAGAACAATGCTTATACTCTTTCACAGTGAACAACACTAATCACATTACCTAGCCCATGTGATTTTGGTACAAGGTCATTTTTTGCATCTTACATTGAGTGTCTGCAGCTTTGGTGTTTAGACATCAAACATGCCGGACAACAGAATTTGGCTTGCAGATGGCCATAGTCTTTCAGCTTCTGCAATCTTCATAACAGCAGTGTCCTCCTTTCCCATACCAAGCAAAGCCCGCTGAGTTGTCCATTTAGGGCTGCAGTTTTCATGTTAATGTGCAGCAGCAGAAACCAAACTAACCCACCCCCTACACACCATTCTTTTCTCTGGGATGATCGCTTTAACCCTCCCCACACCACCTGGCTGGTGTCAGGGAAGATCCCTGCTAGCCAAATGCGAGCAGCTCAACACCAATGCCCCTACCCCCATCCCGCTTGGCTAACTGCGGAGAGGATTTCTTTTCAGCCACTGGCAAACAGCCTGAGGATAACATAGAGAGATAAAGAACAGATGTTCCTTGAATGCCAGTAAACACTGGGACCATACGCTGCCAGGCTTTGTCATGCAAGGATACCAGATTACTTGCTACTAGCATGGCGTGGTAAAGTTCCTACGATGGGGGATGGAATAAGGCTGTTCTCCTCAGAAACCTTCTGCAAAGAGTACCTCCAGGAGAGCTTCATGGAGATGTCCCTGGAGGATTTCTGCTCCATCCCCAGACACATTAACAGAATTTTCCAGTAGCTGTATTGGCCATGAATGCATCCCAAGTCCTCAGGGAAATTAATCATTAAAAAACACTTGCTTTTAAACCATGTTTTATATTTACAAAGGTATACTCACCAGAGATCCCTTCTATGGCTTCATGGTCCAGGATACCACCTTGGGAGGGTATTTCAGTCAGGGTGAGAAAAAGATCCTGGCTGTTGGGGAGAATGGTGTGCTGTGTGCTCTCTTCAAGGTTGCCATCCTCCTCATCATATTCCCCATCTGCAAAATCCTCAGGCATGGTGACTGAGTGTACCCCATCATCGGAGTCCACGGACAAGGATGGGGTAGTGGTGGCGGCCCCCCCTAGAATTGCCTGCAGCTCAGCGTAGAAGCAGCATGTCTGTGGCTCTGTCCCAGAGCATCTGTTTGATTCTTTAGCTTTCTGGTATGCTTGTCTCAGCTCCTCAAGTTTCACGCAGCACTGTATTGAGTCACTGTTCATCATGGCCTTGGAGATTTTTTCAAATATTTTGGCATTCCGTCTTTCGGAACTGAGTTCTGATAGCACAGATTTGTCTCCCCATACAGCGATCAGATGCAGTACCTCCTGTACAGTCCATGCTGGAACGCTTTTTCAATTATGGGACTGCATGGTCACCTGTGCTGATGAGATCTGTATGGTCACCTGTGCTGATCAGCTCTCCACGCTGGGCAAACAGGAAATGAAATTCAAAAGTTCACAGGGCTTTTACTGTCTACCTGGCCAGTGCATCCGAGTTCAGATTGTGACCGCTATGGACAGCAATGGTGCACTGTGGGATAGCTCCCGGAGGCCAGGACCGGCGCTAGGGGTTTGAGCGCCGTAGGCGGATGGGAATTTCGCCGCTCCGCGCACTGGTCCGCGGCTCCAGTGGAGCTGCCGCAGTGGTGCCTGCTGAGGGTCTGGTGCTTCGCGGCTCCGATGGAGCTGCCACAGTGGTGCCTGCGGGAGCTCCACCAGAGCCGCGTGAGCAGCCGACCCTCCGCAGGCACAACTGCGGCAGCTCCACCAGAGCCGCGGACCAGCAGACCCTCCACAGGCACCACTGCGGCAGCTCCACTGGAGCCACCTGCCGCCCCCTCCGACAAAACGGCGCCCACTATTTATTCTGGCACCCTAGGCGATTGCCTAGGCTGCCTAAACGGTAGTGCCGGCCCTGCCGGAGGCCAGTACTGTCAAATTGCGTCCACACTAACCCTAATTCAAACCGGCAATGTCGATTTCAGTGCTACTCCCCTTGTCAGGGAGGAGTACAGAAACGATTTTAAGAGCCCTTTATGTTGACAAAAATGGCTTTGTTGTGTGGATAGGTGCAGGGTTAATTCAATTTAATGCTGTTAAATTCGACCTAAACTTGTAGTGTAGACCAGGCCTTACATTAGGTGCTGAGTCAAAGTGAAATAGTCCAAGGAAAGAGTAAAAAGCTACAGGGGAATTTGAAAGGTAACAAGGAATAATTACAAACATTTCTGAGGAGTTTCAGCATTTAGTCTTGAATGGATATTTCTGCCAGCCTGAGCCTGAAAGACATACCTGACAATGAGCCAATCTCCTCCCTCAGCTTGGAGTGTGCAGTAATGGGAAGAAATCTGTGTATCAACTGCCCCAAAATGCTAGTTGTGCCATATGTAGATGTTACTTCAAAGCGCATATCAGTTTTAAATAAATCCTTGGAAAACTCAATAATAAATCCACTAGGAATCCTTCAACCTCCGTCATGATGTGCAATATCTTTACTATTCCATCCTCTTCAGATTATTCACACAGTCATGATGAATTGCTTAAATCTATGTGGCCATTTCATGATCTGCATTAAATGTGCAGTAACAGCTAATATGACAGTTTTATAATCAACCTGTGAAACTCTTTGCCAGAGGATGTTCTGAAGGCTAAGACTATAACAGGGTTCAAAAAAGACCTAGATAAATTCATGGAGGATAGGTCCATCAATGGCTATTAGCCAGGAGGGGCAGAGATGGTTCCTTAGCCTCTGTTTGCCAGAAATTGGGAATGGGTGACAGAGGATGGATTGCTTGATGATTACCTGTTCTGTTCATTCCCTCTGGGGCTCCTGGCATTGGCCACTGTCTGAAGACAGGCTACTGGGCTAGATGGACCTTTGGTCTGAGCCAGTATTGCCATTCTTATGGTCTCATGATAGTTTTTTCTCCTGGTACTAGTAGCAAAGTGTGTCCAAGGATGACTAGTGAGTTATGAAGCCCTGGTAAACTCATTTCAAGAAAAAATGCCAAAATTTTCCAATGTGGATGATTCAAGTTAGGCACTGAAAACCTTATTTAGGCACTTGAAACAGATGGTTAGATTTTCAAAGGGGCTGAGCACTCACTCACAGCTCCAACAAGACCTGTTAAGAAACAGTTCTGTGCTCAACATCTCTACAAATTTCAGTTGCCCTTTGTAATTTAAAAAACCTTCCATATTTCATATATTCTTGTGTGCCAAGCAATGTCCAGTATGTGTAATTTCCATGGTTAATTAATGGTGTGGATCCTTTTTAAAAAAAAAAAAATCTACATTAATTTTTTTTTCATGTATTCATAAAAGCTCAGTTCTTAAAAATACCCCTCACACAAAAAAAGATGGATTTGGATGAGTGGGACAGGAGATTCACACTAGAATCTATAATCAGATTGTTTTGCTTAGTATGCTGCTGGGAATTCAAATACATTTCTTCAGTCTGCAGTGCTACAGTCACTGCCATTAAGAGTGGGAATGAGAAGTAGCATTACGCAAACATTCATGCTGATTTCCCCATAAAATGCCCAGCAGGTTCAAAAGTATGGACTGCTAAAATTGCTACACTGGAGTCCCAGTAGAACTGATTAAATTGGATGTTTGCATAGTGTTTCAGTGCTCAATGGCATGCCATGACAGTTTTATTTCACTTCTCCAGGTTGCTGGCCAAATATAGGAAACAGTTTGTAGACCAGCACTACCAAGGACGATATCCTTCCCACAACAGACTCCCTGCCACCTGAAAAGCGGAACACTGAAGCACCGAGTTTATCGAGTATATCAGCTGTTTGAAAGATTATTGGGCTTTTAGCATCAGAGGAGATAGGTCTGCCAGTGTCAATGAATTATATGTTATTTTGGCAACTGCTCCTATGTTGCTGAGTCAAAGTACAGCACTGAGGTTGCCCAGAATGTGCTCTCTCTTTTTGCTCAGTGCTTCAGTAATCAGAGGGACAGAAGGTTTTCAAAAGCCTATTACCCAAAATGAAGCAAATGAGCGCAAAACCACTGCATTACACAGGATGCATTCTCCAAGCAGTTTTAGAAGATTTAGAACTCAAAGATATATTCAGAGGAACTGGTGCTGTTCCTTCCTTAAAGGGCCATACAGAAAAGCTACTCGTACAACTCTGTAATGTGAGCCAAGACTTGCAGGCATATACCACATCAAACAGACAGGTCTGAGTGCTCAGCTAAGCTACAGTGTGAAAATGGTACTATAAAAGTGAACCAGATTTTGGCATGTCCTGATCTGCATTTGGAGGAGAGTTACAGTGTTACTCATTGCCCTGGGTATGCCATCTTCTGTAAATATGCCTTAGGCTGAAATCCTCCCAGTCAGGATGGCCATTATTCCAGGTGCTTGTAGTTAGACTTGCAAAGTAACTTAAAGCTGTGTTTGAGGTATTTGGGATATTAAAGTTTAATTTATTGTTTGTCTGGTCAAAAGCACACGAATGAATAAATAAATACAACATGTTACGTGCACCACAGCATTCAGTGTTCAACTTTTTGGCCAGTTTAGAGCTATAATATCCAAAGACACCTTAAAAAAAAAAACCCAACAGTGACCTATTGGAATAAAAATGCCAATTTTAACACCTTCCAACTTAAAGTTATTAGAGACAATATTTTTCACTTCACTCTAGGGAGGCAGGAAAAGCTGCCACTGGTCCACTGCACTTGGGCAACTCAAACATCCTGCATTATTTCACATTCCTAGGGCATTAATTCACACTCGCCTTCAAATTTACAAACTTCCTGTTTGATTGATCTTCTGTTAATACCTAGGTGGGCATCTGCCTGGCTTTTTAAGTAACTGCGGTATTGTTAGATACTATAGATAACAAGATCTTAGTCTTTAAAAAGTAAGTATGACTCTTCAGGCAATATTCCATCTCTCTGATCCACACCGTGGAGCTTTTCTTCACAGTGCAGAACTCCATTGCATACAGCTGGCATTCAACCTGGGAGCTCCCATAAGCAATAGTGATCTGCGCTGAAGAGCCAAAGGGCTAACTGAAGAAGAATCTTCTGCCATTCTTGCCACGTGGGAAGAGAATCTGTTATCACTAAATTTTTTAAACTTAAAGCTAGAACAACAACAGCATACAGACAAGTACTTTAAATCAAATTATAGGCCCATACAAATCCCACTGACTTCAAATGAGTTGCACAGGTGTAACCATGCAAAATATGATCCATTACGTATGTGAGACTGCCATGAGCTTGTGTAGCCTACCTCTTTCAGCCAGCCTAGCACCAAGACAGGGTCATCTTTAAAGGACCAATCAAAAAAGGGATAGAGGAGAAACAGCTGCATCCTCTAATCTGCATGTACAGTTACCAAGGCAATCTCTGCTCTGCATAAGATCCTCCAGTCACCCAACTTCAATGATCAGCTGGACCAGGGCTGAACAGGAAGAAGTAAGCAAATCCAACCATGCATTAACTCCCATGGCTGGCAGTATAACTAGGTCTAATCATTGCACACACAAAAATAAAGGTGGGCCGAGGCAGGGAAGAGAATTCTATTAGACACTAGCAACAGCTATAGTGAAACAAGCTCATAAAATGCATCAAGAACAGTGAAAAAGCAATTCACCACAGAGATTGTAGTAAGGAGAACATAACTGTCTAATATAGACTCATATATGAATGGTGACTGTCTTTAGAACATCTCCAGTAATTTTTGCTCATCATACATAGGCAATTGATTCATCATTCAGCTCAAAGGGCAACCTTTATTTTTCTTTAATAAATCAATACAAAAAAAGAGAGAGATTTCACTAAATGAAATTAATGTGTGTAAAAGATGCAGTCATCCTGCATTTTGCTCAGAAAGACGGGATGAGAAATTCCTCATACTGACACCCTTAGTCTGCCTGAAAAGAATGATCTTCCTAATGCTACCTTGAGATTGAATGACACAGGAGGTGGTGGTGATGGTGTATTATGTAAAAGCAGGCAACACATGGATTGGCTTAATAAAGGCAATGTACTGTTATTCCCATTTAATATTTGCCTAGAAATGAATGTCTTCAGTTAATTTTTATTTGAAGTGGAACGTACATTTTCATTGGAAGTTTGTCAATCCACTTTTCCAGTTAAAACAGAAGGCATGCTTTTCATCTCACTGAATGAACAGCCTCCTATATTTCTTTTCTAACCCAATCAAATGCTAAAGAAATAAAATATACATGGTCTAACAAAAGAATGCATAGCTCTAGTATTTTCAGACATGACAGGATCGGCTCCATGTGTTTAATTGCATTTTTTATTAATTGCATTGAAGAAAGTGTACTAAAATATACTTGGCTCATCATATTTAAGTAGCGTGTCTTATATCTCTATGGGCTTTAAAGCCACTGCCATTGGAAGTACACTGCACAAGCAATAGGTCCCAGAAGTGCTCTTCCTATAGAATAAAAGGCTAGCAGAATTTCTCCAAGGGAGCCGGGAGCGGTTCTTATCTTTCTTTGTGATAGCATAAGGTGCAGTCTAGCTGTACCAGCCTTGGACTGCTAGTCAGTGCTACAGCTCCATCCCTCTACAGTTTAGCCTACCACCTTTAGGTAGCTACTATTACTGGTAGAGAGCGCTATCATTATCCCATTGCTTGTGCCTAGAGAATGCAAACAAACCCTTAGATTCTGGCTGTCTCCTTTGCAGATAGTGCAAGGTTGGGGGTGTTGAGTAAGCCAAGTTGGCAAATCTACAAGCCAGTGCCTTTTTAGCTCATCATATTAAAGAACAGTGTGCAATTAAAAAACACAGTGACTACTACATCCAGTTGCCAGGAAGAGTAAATTACTCAATCAAGGAATGAAGGCCTTAAAATATAATGAGACAGGTTAATCCAACATGAAGCCACTCTTCTGAAGCAGATTACATGGCGGGGTGCGGGGGAGAGGTCCCCATTAGAAATCAGTGACAATCAGTTTCAAAGTGGTTTTAAAGTAATTTTCTTTTAAACTATTTGGCTAAATTGAATGTATTAAACCATTAAATTAACAGAAAGCTTTTTCTTTCCTTCTTTTTTAAAGTTACAGAGTTTGAAATCAATTTTCTCTGGTTTCTGGTGGGGCCTGAAGGTTACTCATTTCTAATTGCTCATTTCAAATTCAATGCTTGAAAATGTAAGGTGGTATCACTCTGGGCTCTGTCTCACATCCCTCACATACCCCTTACTCTTGTTGGCCACAATGGGGAGTTTGGCTTGTGTGAGGAATGGAGAAACTAACCCTGAATTCAACCTCCCCTAAAGACAATGAGAGAGGTGCAAGATCAGGACCCTGCTGAGAGAGAGAGAGAACTCCTAAAGTCACTGAGGGCAGGTACTGAACAAGCAATAATATTAGTAGACACACACACAAGGAATGTGTGTGTGTGTATATGAGAGTGTGCATGCACATGGACACCCACCCTCCCACCCACACACTTAAAAAACTGAATCTTCAAAGCAGCTTTCAGAAATACCTAGCATCCTAGAGTACTATATTATCCTTTTTAAATCTGCCTAGGAGATAGGTCATCATGATAACCAAGCTGCCTCACAAGCAGGTAATTTGTTCTGTCTGCCTAGAAAACAGGTCAGTGTGTGTAGCATATGCCTTCCTTCACAGACGAAATTATTACCATCATTTAGAAAGACTGAGGCAGGAAGCTATATGGATCTGCCAGGCAGGTTGGTTGTACCCTCTATAGCGTTTTTCTTATAAAAATTCCTGTCCCTGGAAGGAAAACTGACTTGTCAATATATTTGCAGAAAAGTTTCTTCATCTTCATAAAAAAAACAAAACCTAACACTCACTATCACCACTAACACAGGACTCTTAAGGAAATTCACTTCAACATACCTCTGAAGGTGTCTTGCTTCATCAACTTTGTAAAAGCCTGAAGGACAAGAAAGATGCATTTATGAGCAAGAAGTTGTAAAATAAAATTTGACTGCACCTTTACTCTTCCATCAGAGGGCCACCTGAACACATCAGAAATGAGGCGGAGGTTTGAAGAGTGTTTCTTTTTTAAGACTTTCAACGTTGGTAATTATGTCTGGAGTCCAGATTCTGCATTTGGATGCTCAGATCCATATTTAAGTGCCTAAAACATGTATTTATTTGGGTACCAGTATGAAGCTCAGAACTGGAGCTGCTTGAAGCATTTCAAAATTCTTCAGTGAAAAATGGGACTCATTTTTCTCAATTTTTTAAAACAAAATATGTCCCTTCCCCACCTCCTCCCCAGTCACTGCTAATAAAAAAAAAGTGTATGCTAATTTCAATACTCAAGTTTGAGAACTGGGCCCAGAATCATCAATAGAGTACTCTTCAGAAATGTGCCTTTACCTAATGTGTCTAGAGCACGTGTCCATTCAGAAGACAAACTTTTACTTTAAGCCCTTCCTTTAGTCACATCTCAGAAGACATTCCTTGTGCCCATTAGTCATCATAAGGAGAAGATTATGTTCATTTTTAAAACATTTTGTACTATCAATTACCACCCACATAGAGTGTATCCATTACTGACATTGTTCTATGTAGACATTATCAAAAGGTCAGAGCAGAAGCTGACAGTATTATCCAGTGTATGTACCATAATGACTTTCCAGTATTAAACACATTACCAATCTACAAGAAGACATGCAAATGTTAGAATCAGCCCCGATTTTCTCAAGTAACATTTTATTTAGACACTTTTTCTTTAGTATTTCTCCCTCAGTTAATGTGGATGGTGAAAGGTGTTGGCCTGATGACCTGAGAATTAAGTTTTCTATTTGTGCCCAGAACAGGTGTCATATGAGCATAGAAAACTTTCTCTGTTGTTATCCCACCAATATGCCCTAACTCTTGAATCTGAAGAATTTGTGCTGCTGCCCCGAACTGTAATATCCATGTAGCTACTAGGAAAAATAGATTGCTCTTGCTAAAGTCCCTAAAATCCCTGGCTCTTCTCCCCTTGGGGTTTGTAGAAAGCTCTCTGCCGATGCTCACAACAAGGATGCTAATTAGTGCCATTGATGACAGCAGTTTTTGCAGTGTGGTTGCCTGTTTAGTAAGAACTGAACTAACATGACTAATTCGTTACATACATCCATACCCAGCCACCAGATGACAACAGTTTTCAACTCACTGAGAGGTGACTGAATCACTTGTTACCAACTCTGTGCTACTATGGGTATGTCTATACTGCAGCTGGCCTGTGTCAGCTGACTCAAGCTCTCAGTCCTTGGGCTGTGGGGCTATCAAATTGCTGTGTAGATGTTCAGGCTCACACTGGAGCCAGGGCTCCAGGACCCTATGATGGGGGAGGGTTCCAGAGCTTAGGCTGCAGCCTGAGCATCTACACTGCAATCTTATAGCCCCATAGCCTGAGCCTTGTGAGCCTCAGTCATCTGACAAAGGCCACCCGTGGGTGTTCTATTGCAGTGCAGACATACCCTATGTGGTCCGGTAGTTATAGCAGCTGATTAGGTGCCAGGATGCTTAGGTTCTATTCCAGGTTAAGCCAAGATCACCTATATGACCATGGACAAGACACTTCATCTCACTTTACCCATCAGTACAATGGGTATATTAATGCTTACAGAGCTCACCAGGCTGACGTGAGGCTTCTTTAATAAGCATTTGTAAGAGTGATTTAAGACCATCCAATGTAAGAGACTATAGAAATGTAAAGGTTTTACATGAGTTAACTAAGTATTAATTTTTCCATTTATACTATATTACAAACCATCGCTCTATGAGAAAAAAAATAATACCTATTGCACTTTTTCAGCAGAGGATCTCATAACATTTGCAAATAATTATGCCCCCCCAACACTCAATGAAGTAGATAAGCATTCCCATTCCACAAGTGAGGCAAATGAGGCCTATATTGACTAAGTGATTTGACCAGCATCACACATCAATGACTGTTGTGAATAGTGGTGAATAAAATAAACCCTGTACATTTAGGGCAGATTTTTCAGAAATGTTCAGCATCAACTTAACTCTGCTACCACTGAAATCAAAGGGAATTTTACCATTGACTTATGTGGGAGTCAAGTTAGGCCAGAGCAGATTGGTTTTAAAAATCCCGCCTTCAGGGTACATCTATACTGCAGCTCAGGTAGATGGATACATGCTAGCTTTGATCAAATTAGTACCAGGAAATAGTTGCATATCCAGATTAGTACTTACATAGGGTCTGGGAAAGGATTGTGCTCAGGTGACTAGCCCATGCCACCACCTGTGGCTACACTCCTCCTACTAGTGCACTAACTCGATCAAAGCTAGCGTGTGCACATCTACCCAACCTGGAAATTATACCTCCAGCTGCAGTGTAGACATACCCTTAGTCTGCAAAGCATGCTGGGATTCTGCAGGGTCAAGTGTGCCATATAAAAATAAGGTACTGTTATGTTGCAAGACACTTCTTTGGTCTTAGTCACATCTCAGTTACTGGTGGGACTCTACTGATACACCTGGACTCTGTCATTGTAACTGGAGAATTTGATCCAATCTGCTTGAAAAATCTACATATACCGTGACCTACCATATTGGCCCAAGAGTTAATGGCATGTGTATATACTAGAGAAGCACAGATACCAGTTTCATCCAGTTCTAATTAAATAAGAATTTCAAGACCTAAAGTCAGAGTTCAAGTAATAGCTAAACTTTGAATTTCCTACCACCCTATGTCCCACAGGATAACAGACTAGTTATGATTCACTTTCTTTCCTGTTTGTTAGACTTGATCTGCAGTCTGACCAGCATCACAATTGTTTAATTAACATGGTGGCAAAGAAGATATGAATATTGTTAAATATAAATACATAATTTCTCTAGTTATCTTTTAATGCCATTACCAGCTCACAAAATCTTGGCTATTGTCCCTAGGTTTACCACAGTATGAAAAATCAGACTGACTCATTTTTGCTTCTTACAGCATCTGCAATAGTTAAGACATCCATTAGTAAGCACAAGAGTTTTCACAAAATTTTTATGATAACAAAGTTCTCTTGCAGATGGCTGCAACAGTTGGGCCACTGTGGACCTTCTAAGGCTATTTAATATTTCTATTCACACAAATACAATGCAAGCTCCATCTTTTCACAGGGCTTTTGATTTTTTTTTTTAAACAATACCAGCCTTACATATTCATTAGAGGAAGAATGAGAGCAGCATAGTGGAGTGAAGCAGTTTCTCCCTTCCCTGAAAACGGGGTTGATACTGCTGATCCTTTCCTCATGAGGTTCTCTTCATTCCCACCTTCATCTTGCCCCCACAAACCATTTCATAAACAAAGTACTTTGGCCACTGAAGGGCTACCAAAGGCAAGGAGATGGCATGTGTAATAATATTATTTAGGTAAAAACACTCATATATAACCAAGCAGAGCCCTAGGTCATGAGTTTGGATCATAATAGAACAGCATTTCAGGAACTTACGTTTAGATATTGCTGCTGACTTTGGCTGTAAATAAGATACATACACAATGAAGATATCATATTTTGTCCTTTTCTCTTTGAATTAAAATGTATGCAAAAAATTTTTGGTCTGAGGTTGATGGAAGAAAAAAAAAAATTCATGCCAAACTTTTATGTTTTGATCTGGGTGAGAATGATCACAAGTCAGAGAATATAGATTTGATTTGCTGATTAGTTATCTTCCTCCACAGCAGGAGGCAGACGGGTAGCAAAAACATCATGACTCATTTTCTCAGAGGGAGTAGTTGTATGTGTTATGCTTTGATCTATCCAGAGGAAAAAAAAAGTCCTCCAATTTTGTGTAAGAAAAAAAAAGTGTATTAGAGCAAATCCTATAGAAGGAAAGATACAATTTTAAAATTAAGCATATGGGGTGAAAGTTACAAAAAAAAAACCTAGACCTTTTATTTTGAATTGGGATTAAAGACTAGAAATGTCAAAATTGATTGTCTCCAAAAAGGGATTCTTAAATTTCTAAGTATGTGTTAGGTAACATGTCTAAATCAAAAGTCAAAAATCTCAAAGTTCACACCCCATTTCCAGGATGTTGCTTTGGTAATTGGAGCCTAGTGGGAAGAACCACATTTAGACATCTTTGTTAATCACTCAGGCACTTACTGTAGATACACACATAATGCAAGATGACTACAGAGATGGTATAACCAATAGCAGTGACAAAATTGCTAACTGGGCCTAGTGAAAGAAGGGACAGAAGCACAGTGTAGAAGAAAAGAAAGTGAAATGGATTTATTTTAAAAGGTTTACTCAACTATCGACTTTCAGACAATCACTAAACTATTCATTCAATTTAACAACCTGCCAAGATGTAAGATTAAAAAAATATATAGTTTAGGAAGGGTAGCACAATTGCACTAAAACAAGGCTCTTCCTTTTTAATTCTACAGCCCACTTCATGAATAGAGCAATCATTTTTCTCCTTTCCCCTTCCAAGCCTCAACTTTCTTATAGCATGAAGGTGTTATTTAGCTGTCAGGCATTTTCATTCTGAACGTCACCAGAGAGGACTCTAAACTATTGACAGCCTGTAGACCACACATCTTAAAAGGTAAGATATAAAGCCAAAATTAAAATAGAGTTAAGCATAAGTTTTATGTAATATTTATAGTGATTATGAAAAAGAACCTAAGACCTAGATGATACAATAAATTCAAAACATGGACAAAGTAATGAACCAAATCACCCAAAGAGAACCAATCAGAAACAAAACTTCTGGCAAAGGAGCAAAATCAATGGCCCTTTGGTTCAATCCCAACTAACATATATAGGGATGAAAGGCGATAGTAAATGTAAAACAGCAAAGCATACATAAAGAAGGAAAACAAATTTGTGGTCAGGGATAAGGTTGCTGAAATAGATTCCCTGATTGGCTGCCTTTATCTTGGTTGGAGTAATGGAAGACCTTTTTTTGGAGTGACTACTAATATACAAAGGACTCTACATATTCGAGTCTGTGACCAACCTGCCTCATGAACTTGGGGATGGAGAAAGCATACAAGTAACTACTTGTAATGTGAATAGTGCTATCTTTCCAGTCCTTAGGAGTCCTCCCAGGTGAATTTCTGACTTGATCAGGTCTCTCTTCTTTATTCTTCCTACACCCCAGGTTATTAAAGGTTGGGCTTTATTAGAAAACAATAATGGATCTCCTGCTCTGTTGCCTGTGTTGAGTCCCCATGCAGTCAGAATTTTGGATAGGTTCCTATTAATGTTGTGTCCAACATTTTTGGTTTGTTTTTTTAAAATTAAATATTATGTGAATTTGGTGCTTGTAAACAGTGCTGGATTAGCAGATCTGGAAAGAGAAGTTCTCCGGTTATTCACAAAACAGGCACTCCCTACATAGGGGCAATGCAACCGCAACCTTCTTCTAAGCATATGCGCAACATGCCTCAAGTGGCACATGACCAGGATTCATCACCAAATTTGATCTACTACTCCCCTGTGCCTCAATCCTGATCTAGAAAAGCCATTTAGCACACTGCGTGTACTAGGCTCATTTCTATACATTTTACCCCTTTGGTGCCTCCTAAGCAATATTGGGAGTGCTGAAATAAACAGGATTTCAAGCAGTTGCCTATACCCTAAGCACTGTTTCATGTAGACATGTTTCCTTGCTGCCTGGAACCCTGTGAATCCCACTGCTGCTATTACTAATGCTGCTGAACCAGTGGTAGGTTTGTTTTGAAAAAAAACAACCCCATACTGTAGACACATCCTAGGAAGTTATAGTTCAATCTCCCTGCCTGAGTCAATTCCGAGCCTCTCGATACTGGCAACAAGGGGATTAATTAGCACCATTTGTGGTTGGTTTTATATATGGATGCTTGTCCGTCAAGGATGAGGCTGAAATCACCAAACTCATTTGACATAGGCTCCCAAGCAGCAGTCAGATAACTACTCTCCATTTGTAATAACTTGGGTAGGAATTAGTATCCTAGATCTACATCCTGCAATCTCACAAATACCAGCAAATCCATCTGTCTGCACAGTGCCCCACTGATTTCAATGGGGCTCCATACCAATGCAGGGGTCCACCTGTTTGCATCACTTTGCCACATCAAGAGCCTAAAGCTGAAAGTTTCCATGTTGCCAATCCCCTAAAACTATTCAAGTCCCATTTCAAAATCCTGTTCCCATTGCAATTGGTGAGAGTTTTGCCACTGAATTCAAAAAGATTAGGATCAGGCCTTCCCTACTGTTTCTCCCATTTAAAGTATCTATGCGGGGGTGGGTGGAATGAGTTCTGTCTGTATTTTTAAGATCTCCTCACTTTTTCCCTATTGTGCTTTTACTTATTTAGCTGGTTATTGTTAAATGACGTGAAGCTATATTAGATTAAAATATTTAAATACAAGTAGCTGTCTCCTTTTATATCCATATATAACCACAGTGCACCATTGATACTTCTACAGCTGAATTCACAGTCTCAAAAAAATGGTAAGACATTTATTTCAAAGTGTAAAAAGGTTCAAAATGTAATTTCTACCTATTTAAAAACAAGAACAACCGGTAGCAATTTAATGAAAGTACTAAATGCCCAGCTGCTGAAGCATACCGTAACTAAAAATTGTGCAGCAAATGCATTTAATGCAATGTGTTATATACTTGATCTCACTGGAAAGCACACTTTGTCTGTGGCTAAGCACTATGCCGGTAAAATTCCATAGAGCTCTTGGGCTTCCCTAAGGCAAGTTTCAGACAGTATTAACACATTAAGTGATGCTATTCTTCAACAGAAGTAAACACTAAGCACAATCTGCAGTGTTAACTTTGCACGTCACTTTTCTTTATCATCAATTGTGTGTGATTTTGTCTTCAGTATATTAGAAGTGAAGGAATAATCTTTTAAAAGTAGAGTTGTCTGCAAAAACCTACTGAATTATCATAGAACCATACAAATGTAGGACTGGAAGAGACCTTGATAGGTCATCTAATCCATGCCCCTGCACTCAGGCAGGACTAAGTATTATCTACACTGTCTCTGACAGGTGCTTGTCTAACTAGTTCTTTAAAACCTCCACTATCAGAGATTCCACAACCTTCTGAAGTAATTTGTTCCAGTTAGGAAGTTTTTTTTAAATGTCTAAGTGGGTCTCAACCTGCTGCCCAGTCAGCACACAGCTGTGGCACATGTGACATCCTCAGGGCCATACAGGTATATATTGTACTCACCCGGCAATGGTCGGCGCCTTCAGCAGCACTGAAGGGCCCCCCGCTGCTGAAATACTACCGAAGACCCGGAGCGGCTGAAGGGCCCCCTGCCACCAAAATGCCACCGAAGACCCAGACCGCCGCCGGGCCAGGGCTCGTGGGGCCCCTGCAGGGCCTAGGGCAAATTGCTCCACCTGCCCCCCCCTCCCATGGCTCTGGTATTCAGCAGCAAAGAGCACAAAGAATGTATGATAATCCCATGAATTCAATTAAAACTATTAGTTCATATTTCCATAACCAATGCAAGCATGTGCCTGGGGTAAGGAAGAAGTCACTATATTATCTCTGAAAAATCATGCCGTTAACTGTAAAAGAATATAAGGAAATAAAGAAAATGGGTTGTAATGTCTACTGTCTAGGACATCAGTACATAACTAAACTTATCTGACACCCCATAAAAACATAGAGAGATTTGTTCCACTTATACCAGACCTAAATTTTGGTTCTGCATTCCTTTTTTAATCAATAATTGTTTATTTGGATCAGATGAAGTTATTTCTGTACTCGTTTTTTAAACGAATTCTATGCAAAGTTCATGAAGTTTTAAGCAGCTAGAAACATGAATTTATGCAAGGAAATATAAGTAAAAGTAGGGGGTAAACACCTATAAAAACTGTGTAGCTGGATTCTTCACAAGGTCAGAAACTTGAACCAGTATGAGTCTCGGCTGCTTTTTGTTAAGTTTTCGCACAGATAAAACAAAGTAGAATGACATTTGGCAGATCACTTACCATGTAACCCTTAAAGTTCATTTCTTTACAAAATGAACACAAAAGATAAAGATAAAAGATTATTGTATAACAATCTGTTGGGGAACTAGCTGGCTTGAGAGTGGGGTAATGGGATTTGGTGTGGATAAGCTGATAGCAGACAATGATGAAGGAAGAGGCCTCTGCAAGTTTTCCTCCTCAAGATTTTATAGCACATTGGTTGCCACCAGCAAAATAAAACACCTTCATTGGGCTACACACAAAACAGCAAAGCACCAACCTGAAGTACAGATCTGGCACACAACTGGGCATACAGCACTTGTGCCACTGTGTCACCCTACTGTAGATGCTTCCTAAATTGACAGAACAGATTTTTCTGTTGATGTAGTTAATCCACCTCTGAGAGGCAGGAGCTAAGCGGGCAGACAAATTCTTCCATCAACCTAGATGTATCTAACTGGGTGTCAAGTTAATCTAATTATAGTGCCCAGGGGATAAAATTTTTCATAGCCCTAAGCAAAGTAGACCAGGCCTAATGAGCTACTTGGAATTTCATTCCCCAGTCCTGCTTCCTGGCTCTGCCCTGTACACCTGTTGGAGATCTAAGTAGAAAGTTAACAACCTGCTTGCTGGAAACCAGGTGGTTTTGTATATCTTGCTGCAGTGTCTTTCTGGCAGCAAAACACATCCCTTGCGGGCCATTATAAAGGTAACTATTTTATTGCTGTTTGATGGCCACTACGAAGTGAATCCTGCCCAACATGTTATGAGATGCATATGTAGATCCTGAATCTACAGCTTAAAAACAAACATTATAACTGAAACCAACTGACACCTTTATGATCAATCTCAGCAAAGACATAAAAAATAACTGGACGTAGAGGCTGAATTGTCCTTTCACCCCCAGAGGGAGCAGTTTCCAACTCAGGAATGAAGAAACTTTGTCAGTATGAGAAACTTGACCAACAAACAAACAAACAAAAAAATCAAACAACCACTCTATTTGGTATTAATTACTGTACTTACTAGAGCAGCCAGTGCAACAAAAACTCCCAGCTTCTGCTACTCTGGTTTAGGAGAAGCCAGGTTGCTTTCTGATTTTCCAAAGGTGCTTTAGGATTGGAGGAACAGTGTTCTTTACTTAGCAGCAACCACTCCCCTGCAGCTGTGCAATGGGGCCATGTGACCTTCTATAGTCAGCACCTATCTCCATACAGAGTAAGTTGGGTAGAACAGGCAATCAGTCCTCTCCTTTGGCCAGAAGACAACAAAGGTAAGTTTATGAGGGAGGAAGGGGGAGAAATGTAAGCTGCAGCTCACCATTGCCAGGTAAAACTAGAAGCCATTTTGATTGGGGTGAGGGGCTAGTGAGCTTAGGCTTCTAGCAAAGCCTCTTGTACCTGTGCCCCAGAGAGCTTGTTCAAGTATACTAAGTTATACTGACAATTGTTGATATACATGCAGCTTAATATAGCTCTTGAGGTATTCTACAGAATTTACTTACATTTAAGAGATGTTTCTAGCCTTTCTAGTTGTACATATGTGACTCAGTGCTCTGTGAGTGAATGTCTCCCCAATATAAAAGCTACAAACAAGGCCTTTGTCTCCATTTGGGTCCTATTTAATGCAGGACTAAAGTACTGAAGGGACCCTAGCATAAAGACTTCTGTGCTGGTATGAATTTTGTCTTCTCTTGCTAGTTCTCTGGCAAACTCATTTGAAATTTAAGTATCAAAGCTGCAAACTTCCTCAATCACTTTAAAGGGGCATTAACTTCAAAGCTTATTTCTGGCTATTAAATGCTGACTCTGTTAGAGCATCAAGCCATAAACCAAACACCTGACTTGTCATTGAAATGTAATTATAAGGGACAGCTGTGTGCAGTTCTGGTTTTGACCCTGAGGAGCCATGCAAAATGAAATGCCACAAAACCAGAAGTGCCCTATGACAACTTAATGGAATTGAGGCGAACAAAATCTATATGTGATTTTTGAATTGCTGCTTCTAATGGAGCATTACAAAACATCACTTCAATTAATGAGCAGTTTAACTCATTGGCATAAACTAAAATGACTTTCAAAAGTGTATTTACTTAGGATCAAATTCTCTTCCCAGCATGCAGTAAATGATCTGTGTGCTGAGGTGGGCAATGGGTGAAGGGAAGGAATGGAGTCTTAACCATTCCATGATGGCTGCTCTGTCTCAGGGCTGCTGAAGACCATATCTTCTGTACTCCTTCGCACTGTGGAGGAACGAATGGCTAGTGGATCCATGTAGTAGTGCATCCTCCCACATCCAAACTGCACTAGGACACAAAGCCTCTGCAGAGGATCAGGAGATGCAAACACAATACTTGTGGTCTTAGAATTCTATAGTACTACCTCTCTCCAAGGTGACCCCATAGGGCATTCAGCAGCTATGGAAAGAACAGTAGGATTTGCTTCATATATTCTAAGATCCCTGGGGCAAAGATCTGTCTTCTGTGCTCTATCAGGCTGATCCAAAGCCCACTGAAGTCTGAGTGAGTCTTTCCATTGGTTGTAAAGGGCTCTGGAACAGGCCCTATACTCTGAGCACAGTGTCAGGGCTTGGCTTAAAAAGAGTTTTGAATTAAGATTTTTTTTTTTCCCCTCAGAGGAAAAAGCAAAGCTATTTCCACTGAACTTTTTGCCTCTTCTTCAGAGAATTGAAAGTCTCCTCGTGGATTTGGATTTTTCCTTCTGATAAGTAATTCTTGTATTGTTGACATCTAAACATACTTTGGATATTTTGGTTGCATCCAATTTTGTCCAAAGATAAAATGAGCAAATATAATTAGTGTTTGCTTAATCTGGTATATAGACTACCTTTTGAGAATAAAAGTATGTTCTGATGTGGATTTGATAAAGATTTAGCACACAATGTATTTTATCAGATAGAAACATCTTTTTTGGCTAAGTGATCCATGTTTGAGCAAAGTATGATTTTATACTTTGACAGTTTTTAGTGCTTTCAAAAATTCCCACTTTTGAGTAAAAATGGTGATGTGTGGGGAAAGCTGTCAGTTATTCATTATGGGATAACTCTGTTTGTCTGCACAGTGCAGTTTTTGCTGTGAATATATATAAAATAGAGACTGTGTGCCATTAGCTTTATACTGAAGACTCTACGTCAAGTCCAAGTCTCAACACACAATCATTACATCAACTAATTTAACTAACCTAATTTGTTGTACAGAACTATATTATATTAGAGATACACAGGCAAAAAAGAACATGGGGGCATTTTATTATTAAATTTTAAGAACTCATCTTTAAAAAAAATTAATTCTATAAACCATAGGATTAAATGAGAAACCTTTTCATATAAAAAAGCTAGGAGACCGGTTTTCTTTTATTGATGCACTAGTCTTACGATAACCAAGACCTAAGCCTAGAGTGACATCCAGTGGAAAGAGTGTCCCTATTCTTTTCTCTCTTTAATGCTGTTCAGAAAACAGCTTTCACCCAAATAATAATTTATCAATCAACAAATTTGTATTCTGAAAAACGAGTAGAGAGACAGGCTGATTTATATATAATTGAGAAGATTCTGGGCCAGATCTTGATCCCACTGAAGTAACAGGCATAATTGCCAGTGGCTTCAGTGAGAGACAACTTGTCTGTTTAGGTTCTGGACTGCTATCAGGTTTTGTAATCAACCTAACATTAGGATAATAGTATTCTTCTGGTATTTCACCCATGTAGAATATGGTTTGGGACCCTGGTTATTCATAGCCATATTGTGATTGGCTACTTAAGTTATCTTCACTGCTATCCCATCCATGCACCATCTCTTAACAGTGTGACCATGAACACCACTGAAAAAGAAAGATTAACAATCCTCTTTTGGCAGGATTTCTTTGCACCACATAGAAAGTCTAACTGACTTGTTAACTACTTCAGGGCTCAAATTCATACCTGGTATCATCAAATTCAGCTCCATGGGGGAGCAAGTTCAGACCTGCTGTGGGTACAATTTGTTTTCTTTGCCTAGGAACTCTTTTTCCCTTGGCTTAATGGTAAGGTTTGTTTTCAAAATAAAATTATAAACCCTTACATGTCTGTCATTTTTTAAACAATAGTATAATCCATTGCTATGGTCTGAGTGTAAGGACAGAGGGTCTACAAACTTTGCATGTCATGAAGCTGTGGCCTATAGAGACTCCCCATGTCCTAGCATGGAAGGTTGGGTTGGACTAGAAGAAGAGCTGAACAACCAGCCATTCCCCTCCATAGAGCAGCAGTACAGAGATAGTTCTAAAGCTGCAATCTCACCCTTCCTTTTTGGCCCCCACTGTTCTCCCAGTCAGAGCAGAGGTTTTCAAGGATTAGCATATGCATACAAGAGACAACACAATGGTGGTGGCGTTGTACAGGATACTAGAGCTTGCTCCAAAGCCCACTAAAGTCCATAGTAAAACTCTCATTGACTTCAGTGAGGCCAGGATTTCATCACCAGCCTTTGGCCTTATGTTTGTAATGCACCTGAGAAGTGCTTCTAGTAATGCAGACCTAATAATGTTCAAATCAACAATGAAATACTCTATAAAACTGATTTTGTTTGGCAAGTGGCCAACCCCGGTTGTAAGCAAGTTCCTGCTTAATTATATATTGCATTAAAATGTTACTGATTAATCTCTTCTCCGAACAACTGCATTTTCTAACAAAACCTGCCAGGATTGGCAAGTAAGTATTTATTTCATCTCTTCAGGAAGGATGTACAAAGAGAAGAAGATAGAAGCAGGAACTGTAGACTACAACAGATGATAAAGATCTCTGGTCAACTATGTGTATTTAACAAAAAACCAAAAAGTATTTTTAAAGTTTCAAAGCAACAAGGTGCATTTTCTCATTTTGACTTTTATCCTGTTTAATAAGAAGGCTGGGGAATTAACAAGGGTATACAGGGCCTTTCAGCTCAAGGATGTATGTTCAAATCTAGCTAACATCATGAGTCTATGAATGACTCCCACAGTTGTATTTGACCTATAGATGAAACCACACTTTTTTTTTTTAAAGTCAGGAGAGTGAAATTGTATTAAAAATATAACAAAAGACAAAACAAGCATGATACCCAGGCAGAGCTAGAGACAGAAATTGTCCTGGGCCACCCTCAGCAAAAGTTATCCCTTTCTGCTTTAAAAAATAGTTTTTTAAAGTTATTCTATTGTATAAATTTTGCATTTTTCTTTTCTATTAAGTAAAACTTTTAAATGTATCTTTTCTCCCTTATGTTTATTCTTTTTCCTTTCATTTCCTTCACTTTTTTCCTTTCCTCTTTCTTTTTTTCAGTCTGTTTTCCCTTCAGAATCACTTTTCTATATCATGTAACTGACCTATTTTTACTTCTTTCCCTTTACTCTCCTTCGTCCCTTTCCTCTTTCTCTTCCTGTGCTGGTCTGTTCCTCCTTACCCCAATTTTCCAATCCTTTCCTTCTCCGTCATTCTTTTCCTCTTTCACATTCCCAGTCTCTCTGTACGCTCTCCAGTGCCATCTTCTCTCTCTTAAACACACTCTCTTGCCTCTCCCATGTTTTAAAATAAATTACAGGCTTCTTCCTTGCACTAATCCCATCAAATGGGGTCTGCTCTGTAAGTCTTCTCCCTCTAAAGTGCTCTGTTCAGTGCCATATCTGATATCATGCCACATGCTAACATGCCTTTCTTATTAAACTTGATGACATCCTACCACTTAAATTATTTTAATGTTAATAAAAAAACCTGTGGTAGTTCCTATTATTCTTTTCAACAGAGTTTCTTTGCTTTGGAAGCAAAGAAATTCTATCCGACAGGATAATATTTATTCCATCATGCAGCATATTTCATTCATCCAAGGATAGTGAGGCACTCACAATGATGGGTACTATTCCAATATTTTAGATAGGGAAACCAAGACATACAAAGCTGAAGTGCTCGTTTGACTTGTTTTAAGGAACATTCATTCTTTGGTGCCTAATTTTCCCATGTACAAACTCTAATAAGGATCCCTACTGAGAAACTCCATCTGATCAAATGCATGTTTTCAAGCAATAATTATGCACAGAATCACTGATACAGGTGTGATATTTTTCCCCCCAATACCAAGAAAAAGTCACCATGGGATGTTCTCTTGTAAAAATAAACTATGTGGGTTTTTTTTTTCACGTCATTGCTTGAAATGTAGATAATCAGTATTGTTCCAGGAGATGGCAATGATGGTAGCATAAACTTTCCAAAAACATACATTCACCAGTTAGAAATCCAGTCCTGGTTTTTCAAAACCCCAGTAGTTCAGGGCCACACGTAAATATATTCACAAAATCTCATGCCTAATTTGAATATAATTTACATTATTGTGCAAATAGGCCTCTAATTGGCCAACTGTGGGGAGAAGTGTCATAATTGAGCATGCAAATTAGCAGAGTTTCATGCACTTTTTTAACAAGACTCCTGGTGTTGAGGAAAAATTCGACCCTTCATGTTTATCAACCAAATCTTCAGGATGTGAATGAATATAGCTAACCAGCTAGTGCCAGTTAACTGGCTGTGGGAATTGTGGATAATCATAACAAAGCAAAGTGCTGTGAAAAATAAGTTCCATTTCCCAGTGATGTGAAAGCTAGGAGACTGGTTACTAAAAATGGAAAATTATCTTGGCTGATTTTTAGATTAGTGATAAATGAAGGATTATAAGGAAGTTTGGCCCAGGCAGCGTAGTTATTGAATAACATCACATAATAAGAGATAAAGAGGACAGGAGAATAAAAATGAAACAAACCAGTAAAATACCCTTCCATTGCAAATGAAAAAAACACATAATCCTCTAATTACTGTACTGGAGAAGAGGGGCCTGGATAAGCCAGGAAAATGATTGGAAATTTAAAATACCAGAATGCAGAACTTCTGTCATGGGACAGGTAAAATAAAGCCTCAATAGTAGTGGCAGTATTAATCAAGGATGATATTAAATATTCAGAAAAATGTTTTGGTTGATAAATCAGAGATAATGTGGATCTACATAAAAGATGATGTGCCACAATGAGTTTTGTGTGGCATAACTGAGAGTAGAATTTGGTCCCGAAGACACTCATGTGATTCCTGGTTACTGTAGCTTGTGAGAGTAGATTGGGACTTTTTTTTTCCTTTTGCCCACTTATGCCCTAATCCTGCAACTGGATTTGCACAGGTGGGCTCCTGCATGTTTTTTGACACCATTGACTTCATTGGGACTTTTCATGGCTTGTCTGATAGTCATTGCAGCATCAAGGCTAAAAAAGGCATAAAACTCTGATCGTGGAGAGTTAGTGACTTCAGCATTTGAACATCTATGCAACAACTAAAGGAACGTAGTCTCTCTAGGGACAGCAATTGGTAGCAGACGTTTGGAAAAGCTTTGGTATAGACACGGCTGGTAAAGCTAGAGCCTTCTGATTCAGCTTGGAGACCAATTTCTAAAAAATAATGCAAGTATTATAATGTATGATGGCAGTGAGTTGAAGTTGTAAAACTATTCCCACTATAATCCCCCATTTTCATTTGCTGCAGCTTTTTCCAAAAGTCTCTTGTGAGACTGAAAATGTCAATGTTTATTCCACCTCTGAGGTGGATTTTTTTCTTTAAGTTTGAGAAAAATCTTTTGACTCTGAGTTACAACATAATTCAAAAGAAAATAAAAGTTGGAGAGGGTAGAATACAATACAGTGACTTCAGGAAAGGTATTGTTGAGGAAATACGAATTTCACCCATGAACTGCGATTGACATTCTATAACAGTGGGAGTGTTTTTACAGAAAAACAAACACAGACAATGGCCTTGACCCTGCAAATATTAAGCTTATGCACAGGTTTGTAAATTGTGAGTGATCCCATAGACTCCAACAGGGTAACTCCTAGTATATAAAATAAAACAGGTATAACTCTTTACTTGATCACAGCTATCTTTGTATTTAAGAGACTTGTCAATTTCAGCCTGTAATTAAATTCCATTTAATCATAAACAAGCAAAAATAGAGACCAGGTCCTCAGATGGTGAACATCAACACAGCTCACCGGAACTCAATGGACCTGTGACAATTTACATCAGCCAGTGATCTGACCTTCTTAGGAAAAAGATAGATGGTCTACGAAAGCCCTTAGTAGATCACAAGTTTTATTACAGTGAAGGGGACTAATTGGGGAAATGCCAGAGTACCTAAGTGCATTCTGGAGATCAGAGATACTTGGGTAGCTGCACAGATCAGACCAGATTAGAGAGGGCTGGAGCAATAAAAAATAATAGCCAGTTTTGATCTGGTGCCAGTGTGATTCAGGAGTAACTCAAAGGAATCACTCTGGTGTAAAATCAGTGTATAATTGAAATGTCTCAATGAGAATTTAAGAATCAGAATGACATGGAACAATGAGTTAGGGAATGAGAGATAAGGAAAGATCTGAGAGGACCAGAGTAATACTGAAGGCAATCAGGGGAGATGAGGCTTACAAAGGTCCTGTGTGAGAGGTCCAAAGGGGCTAAGGTTGGGGAAAGGAAGCTTCTGAACTTGGAATTGTCCCTCTGTGAGAAGTAGCAACAAAAATAAGTGGTAAGAGGTTCCAGTCCTGCAAGGATTCCATCATCTTCATTTTGCTCTGCATAAGCACAGGGGCCTGCAAATACAAAGTTCCATATCAGGATTGGCACCTACATTTGGTGGGAGGTGAAGCAGGGCATTAATTCTGAGGATACTATATAACCAGATTAAAATGGATTTGTATTTTAGTAGCTTTGGATGGTAAGAGGAAATATTCCATATAAAATACATTATATGTCTGAGGACAAAACAAAGGAAGATAATATGGCGTAAATGGAGCAATTGTACTGAATGCCTTACACAAAACTGGTAGAGGCTTATTGTGGGCAATTATATGAAACTATCAGCCCATGTTTCTACAATAATAAAAGGAAATAAGGTACTGAGATTCAAGACACTCCCAAAGAGAGAATGAGATAGAAAATAGGATGCAGGTCTCAAAAAGAGAAAGTTTTATGATATTGTTGTTATTCCAAGTGCTGGGTGAACACAATTGATAGTGTTCATGTCCTCAACTTCACACTCAAACCTGCTCCTTTGAAGGCCTGAGGGTGGCACTAGATAGCAAAGGTGAAAATGGGGTGAGGGGTGCAGGGGGGGTGTGGGGGAGAGTTATAGGCACTTATATAAGACAAAGTCCCAAATATCAGGATGTCTGGTCACCTTAGGTGGCAAAGATATCAAGTTCTGAGATCAAGGCTTCTGGAGTGATTTTTCCTGCAGGACAGACAAAGCTTAATGCTGATCCTGTAACTGTTCTGCATAAGAATGAGAGGAAGAACACTTAAAATATGTCTTTCCTCCCATACCCATTTCTTCTGTGCATCAGAAAAATGGCCTGAAACAATTGACTGACACTACACAGAAAGCTATTGTCTGTCTTGTCAAAACAACCTCACGGAGAATGTTGATCGGTTATTCATTTATATCGCCATTCATTTATATTGAGCATTCTATCAGAATTATAATTAAACACAGAAGAAACAAGACTAATCAGCCACTACTACAAGGGAAGGCTCAACAACAACAAAAACCCAGGACACTAACCTTCTAATAATGGTACTGTCATTAAATGGAAGGGAGGGGGAAATCTGTTCAATTCACTGAAAATCATAGCCCCAATAGTATACTGCACATTAAATAATGACATTGAGTGGCTGTTGTAAGAGGCATGAATTCCCTAGAAGTGCCTAGTAGAACAACAATGCCAATCAAAGCAATTGTCCCAGAAGCACTTTGGGAGGGGAAAAAAATCACCACAGGAAAAGTCATTTTGGATTATTTTTTGTTGAAGAAAAAACCAAATGAATTCAATAGTAATAACAAGCTTGGTCCAGTGCTCTTGCCTTACAATTTACAGAGGAGGGTTAATGCACTTTGAGATTAACATCAATCCCTCAGCAAATGCTTGAGGTTTTTATACTGTCTATATTTTGGGTGGTAGCACCCAAAAGTGCTATTAGGGCTCAGAGCTCCATTATGAGAGAACCATATGTACACACAAGAAGAAACGGTTCCTACTAGAGCTATTTGGAAAATGAGTGGTTGTTTTTTTTGGCATTTGCGAAAAATGTTTATGAAAGCAAAAGTTGATTCAATTTATTTTGAAGTTTTCAGGTTTTCATCAAACACTCCCAAAATGGAAAAAACAATTAATTTTTTGGCTGAAATATTTTGACAAAAATATGAAACACTTCATAGAAGAAATGTAGCGATTTTAATTTTTATGAAAGCCATTTTTCAACAAAAAAGTTTCAAATTTCAACTAGCTCCAGTCCCTGTCCCAAAGATCTTACAATATAATTTAAGACAAGATGTAACAAGTGGGTAGAATGAATAGCAGGAGGTGAGGAAGGAAGAGAGTAATAGTAAAGAAGTCCTTGCAGTTATGAAGCTGTTCATATTGCTAGGTTTGAATCATTTGAAAAGGTGTTTGTGGGTTTTTTTAATTAAGAAATAAAATATGTGACTAGGAGTGGCTTAATTTTCCTTCAAAGCTCCTTGGTTTCCATGTTTATTTTGTCAGAACAAGCCTTTCCTTTAACCTAATAACATACATTGTTTCAAGAAGAAAATATTTCAAACCCAGAACCTGATCCTGCAAACCCTTAGCTCAAAGAATTTAGTCCCATGGATTTATGAGTAAGAATTCTTCACATGATTAAGGGTTTGCAGGATTGGGCCCCCAGTGGCTAGCAAGGATGAGTTTCTATCTTCAAATCCAGATCCCAAAGTTTAGGTGTATTTGTATCTGAGATTAGAGAAAAGGACCAACTGTCAAATTCAGAAGCCGATCTATTTTCAGGCTCATTCTAGTAACTATCTCACGCCAACCTTTTTAGAAAATATTTGGCAAAAAGCTATTTTATGCACACACTACAGCAAGAAGGAGATGTAAAATTGTGCTGTAATTAAAAAAGAATCATGCTACCCCGGGAGAGTTTTGTGTTGTAATAGCTCTGGAGGTTGAAAACTCTGACAAAAGACATGATACTGTTGTCTAATCTCACCCTATTATTGTGTTAACATACTGACCCTCATAATGTGATGCAAACACCACACAAAATGGGAGAATATTGATAGAAATCCTGTATTCAGTCATTATTAACTCACCACATTACACACCACAGGGAATTTACATTAGCTCATATAGGAAAATGGCAAAAGTGGATTCCATTAGCCTGTGCGTCTGTGGGAATAATTTTTGGTATCTTGGAGGTGGCCTAAAGAGATTTTAGCCTATTTCAAAATGTGCTGTAGGGCTGCTGCTATACAAAAGTTTGCATGAAAAAATGAATTCACAAATTATATTAATCCCCTACAGGTTCTCATTTATTTGTCAATTTGTAAAGAGAAGGAAAGGGCATCTATCAATTTGATCTAAGTGCATGTGACATTAATTAAAACACCATTATCAGAATCCCCTTCATTATAACCTCAGCAATTTATCTAACCCAGAACCAGACAAATTAAAGCAGTCTCCCTTCACATCATTAACTACCTTCCTAATTCTCTCTCTCCTTTCCCTCCTCTCCCCCCCTTAAAAACATGCCCTGAAAGTAGACAAATTTGGGCTTTTTTGAACCAGGATGGAAAGCAAGTTCAATGTTGTGGCCCCTTCAGGGAGAATGCCCTGTCTCTTTCTTACTCAGTCTGGAGCTCATGTGATGTAGCTCTGCTGATCACAGTGGTGGCAGTATGTCATCCAGAGAGGCATTGCCTTTACTTGAACCCTCAGTGGGTATACAGTAGAATAAATCAACTAATGATATAGAATGGGGGGGGGGAAGAGTTGGCATCAGCTGACTTAATGACATGCAACAGGAGTGAAAATCCAAGTGTGCGCCTGGACTTGGACCAACAAAGGCAAGCATGTGGTGCAGTGGATGTTCTTGGTCTCTGGGAGTGGAAAAGACTCAGTCTGGTGAAGTCAGCATGAATCAGGCCCCTAGAAATACTCTGAGAAAATATTGCTGCACCATTCAGCAATCACCATGGTAACACAAGTGAATGAAGCCTGATTACAACAACCAAGTATGAACACTTTGGTTTACAAAAAAGTGATGCATGCATAAAAAGTAGTATGTACATTAATAATTAGTGGGAGGAGTCAGAGTATTAATGTCTCATGCAGGAATTCGGGGAGAGATGAGATAAGAAAAAGTCTTTGATTCAAATTAGATTGAAATAAATCTTTTAAAAAGCAGTTTAGTTTACTAGGTCAATTTCTAGTCCTTTTTTAATTCCATGTAATTAACAAGACATTTTTGCAATACGACTTGTGACTGCATAATTACTTTTAGTTATTCAAGTTGCCACAAAATTGTGCTCTTCAATTAAGGCTATGATTTATTTATTTTAAAATTGTTTCAAGCCTTTATGGTGCAAAAGTAAGTGAAGGAATATAAAATAATGCCTGAGTCTTCAGATAGCATGAAACAGTTCTGAGGTATGAACTGCCTCAATTATTTCAATGGGGCAGTGTTGGAGCCTTATGAAAATTAAAATGTCAACATTAACTAGTTCATTGCTGGTCATTTTAGCAGAAACAGTAAGTTAAGAATTGTCTGAGATGCAATTACCAATATGTGAGTGAGAGGCAGTGGGCAGCTATGGGGATGTGATGTGGAATGAGAAATTCAAGCTTGCAAGTTCCATTGCGTAGGACATGGAATTTGGTAACTGGTGTTTAAATAAGAACTTCCTCATTCAGTTTATTGAACGAACAGTTTCCCATAGTGAAACATTGCCTCATGGGAACTGTAGTTCAGGAATCTGATGCCCCCATTTTTGCATATGGGTCAGCCTCCTTGGCTGAACTACATCTCCCATGATGCACTGTGCAGCTCAGTCAGAGAGAAATCCATATAGGGTTGTGAGAGATGGAGAGACACACCCCTCCCCCGGAAGACTGGCTGAGAGGAGAGAATGGGGGCCTGAACTACAAATCCCATAAATCAATGAACTCATAAAGAACTGCCCTTTAGTATTTTGTTGAACTGGTTTGAAACATTTTCTCTCAGTTCAAAAAAATGAAATATTCTGAATTGTGGAAATTTTTTGGCAAAAATCAAACTTTTCCATGGAAACTTTTGCTTTTGTAGAAACTGCATTTTCCATTCAGAAGTCATTCATATAGAAAAGTCCCTACCAGCTCTTTTTTGGAGCAGCAGCAATAGTAATCTTTGTTTAGATTTTTAGATAGTGAGTGGTTTTCTTATGATAAGTACAACCATTGCTTCCCTTCTTCATGTCTGCCTCTCACTGAGAAAATATATTCCAGAATTTAGATGTGAAGGTATACTCACTCTCTTTTTATTATAGTTTTTCTCTTGAAATTTAGGCAAAATTACTTACGCAAAGTTACACTGATATCAAAGGTGTTCTACCGTGGTGTGTCAGCTTGCATAATCTGCATAATTCGTTCCATCAAATTTTGTACATTTAGTGAAATAGCATAAAAATAACAAATTTTGTAAGGCGTATGAATCTGACATATATGGTCCAGTACAGACCCAGGGTAATTAACAATAAGAACAGCTGTTGGGACTGGAGCTGGGTGAATTTTTCAGTTCACAGGCAGTTCTAAAAAAAAATGGGAGTGAGGTAGAAATTCGGTGAGATCAAACAGAAACCAATTTTTATTTTTATTTTTTTTGAATCTGTAGTGAATTGGAAAAAGTTTACAAATCTAGTTTCATTTCCAGGTATTTTAAACCATTTTTAATAACAGAAATGATGGACTAGCATGCTGGGGGGACTGTATGCGGTTATGGGTGCATAAGAAATATGAGATTTTTCAGAGTAGCAACAATTCTAACTTGCATAACCATCAGTCTTTTTTCCAGCTTTTCAATGTCTGCAGATAATTTTTCTCAAAAGTTAATTATTCTTTGGATGAATGTCTGTATGGAAAATTTTGTCCTTCTTAATAAAATAACTATAGAATGTAAGATGTTCTTCCCTTTGGCTGATGGAGGAGTTCAAGAACTATATTTGTATGTAGCAAGCAGGTAGCAGAAGAGAATTGAAGCTGACAGAAAACACACATATATAAATCGCTATTAGAATTTTTGCCAAATAAATATAAGAGTTCATGGCGTGAAGAGTTTGGCAAGAAAGCTAACTGCATTTGTCATTCAGGCATATCATAACACTTCAGTGACACAGAAATGCCTTCATGATGAAACATCAGATCTCGACTGAACAAATATATGCTTATTGTCACCTTGGTAAGCTGCAATCAGTTCACATTTCTTTGATAAAAGGAAGCAGCAAATTGATATGGCATAAATGGGCAAAATGTCCACATGAATTATACACTCCCAAGCAGAAAAAGGAAGCTGTCTGATCCTTGGAAGCTGAACCAAACTGCTTTTCTTCACCATCTCTTCTCATACCACTTCAATTTATTCTCTTTCATTCTATTGCCATCTTCTCATTCTTTAGTACTTCCCACTTCTTTTCCCCCTGTCCCTTGACTCTTTCTTTGGAAAAAACACACTGGGCTCCAGTTCAAAAATGAAGAGACTTTTCTCCCATTCAGCTCCTCTGCTCATAAAAAATCAGAAGCTATTAAAATAATCTGGAAATAGGGCAGTTGAGGTTCCTCAGGGTAGTATGTGTTGAAACAGAAACATTATGACCTTTGCCTGATATATCAACTCTTTACATCAGTGATTCTCAACCAGGGATATGTGTACCCCTGTGGGTATACATAGGTTTCCAGCAGGTACATCAGCTCATCTAGATATTTACCTAGTTTTACAATAGGCTTCATAAAAAGCACTAATGAAAAAAAATTTAATACAATGTTTTGTTTATACTGTTCTATATACTATACACTGAAATGGAAGTACAATATTTATATTCCAAATTATTTATTTTATAATTTTATATGGTAAAAATGGTACTTGGCTTAAGACTCCATCTTTTACAATAGGGCTGGGGTTCTCAAACTTGGGGTTGTGATTGTGACCCCTCAGGGGTTGCGAGGTCATTATGGGGGCGGGGGGAGGGATTGCAAACTGTCAGCCTCCATCCCCAAACCCCGCTTTGCCACTAGCATTTATAATAGTATTAAAAATTTAAAAATGTGTTTGTTTTTTTTTATTTGGAGGGGGGTTGCACTCAGAGTCTTGTTGTATGAAAGAGGTCACCAATACAAAAGTTCGAGAACCACTGCAATAGGGGGACATCTCTTTCATGGCATCATTCAGGACTTCTTCTAAGTACCTGAAATCCTGGTCCTGTTCTGCCAGCTGATTGTCATCTGCTTTAATAAAACACGTGGTAGTGGTGTTGGGAAGGTCACTTGTGAAGAAATTGAAGTGTTGATGCCAGCCATGAGGTACACCGTTGTTTGGGACCTCTAGGAGCTGGCTGTGGTTTCGGTTTGGTTTGGTGTTTTGGTCCAAGTAAAACTTGAAACAAGCAGCCATTCAGCAAAGAGATCTACAGCCATGACAACCCATTGCAGTAGGACCAATGAGTTTGTACAGTAACCTGCATGTCAAATCATGCCGTTGGCAGTAATGAGATTTAGAAATACTGTGCCTGTCTTCTGCCTAGTCTGGAAGGCACTTGATGTAGGTGGTAAGTGCCAGCAGTTGATCAAAGGTGTGGCAGTTTGATCTGAAACCTGCTTGATCTATACCCAGGATATTATCAACAATGGGGGCATTTGTTTGAAGGATAAGCCTTTCAAATAATTTACACGTGCAGCTTAACAAAGAGATGTGGCAGTAACTTTTTGCAAGTTGGTCTCAGGCTTTGGCAGGGCTATTCCGTAAGATTTGGTGAATAGCAGAAGTATTTTATTCTTATGGATTACTTCAGATAGAAAGATGGCTACATATTGTTTGCTAGTTTTTCCCCAGGTTCTTCAAGAATTTTCAGGAGATATTACGAAGCCCACAGGCTTTATCTGTTTTCAAAGTTTTGATCACCCTTTCCATTTCATCTGAGGGGAAAGGCTGGAAGCCTTCTTTGGTTTCAGGTATGCACTTCATGTATTGCTGCCTTTCTTCTTCACTTCTTCAAATGTTTTGTCCCTATCCACTTTTGCAACATTTATCAGGTGGGTAGCAATCCTGTTTGGAAAGACTGGGTAGTGCACTATGCTGGAGGCTTCTGAGCAGCACCAAATTTTCTGATTAGTGCCCAGGCTTTGCGGCTGGATCTCTGCATGTTTAGTTCCTTGGTGACCTGCTCCCATCGTGCCCTTCTAGAAGCATTCAAGTTACTTAAAAGCTGTCTGGCAATGTCTGGATTCCCACTCCTTTCATATTCCTCGAGGAGTTCTGTATACACCTCATCTAGATAGGGACTATAGGTCTTAGAGACCTCTTGGAATTGACTTGGTGGCAGGTTTGTAAATAGCTTTTGTGAACCACATGCAAGTTTCATCAATAGAAATGGTGTGGGATATGAGTGATGTAGGAGTTGATGGACTCCCAATTTGCTTTCTGATAGCTCCAGTGAATGTTTTATTGGTGTTCACAATAGGTATTGTTACTCCAACTTTGGAAAGGATTGGATGATGATGACTATGTGGGAAGTTTTTCAGTACACTATAACCTGAAATGGATGATTGCCTGTACTAGTGACCTAGGAGAAGTCAGGGGAGCGGTCTTGCTTCCATCTGGCAGAATGAAAAGTACCCTCTTGTTTTGGATCATGAATGAGTTGAAGGTCATAGAGTGAGACCCAGTCCAAAAGCTGAACTCCATTTTGATCTGACTCTCTGTATCTCCGGGTGTTGTGGTGACTGCTGTATTCTCGAACATAGGTGGCAGGATGTGTGAGTTGAGGAAGAATATCTGGATTAGGTTAGGGGCTTGTACTCATTTGCCACTCTAAAATGTCCAACTCTCAACATCACAGATGTATTAGGTGGGAGTGGCTTTGGGTCGACAGGATCTGCTGTAACATAGGAAGCATGTTTTCTGTCAGAATGACTTGGTTACAGGTGTCTTTAGCTTATCAGCTAGGTAGACCAGATAACCTGTAAAGCTACATAGGTCAATAGGTCATTTACACAGAAAAAGAGATAAAGAAAATGCATGGTATATAAGGAGGAGAGTTGCTGGTTGTTAGTTGGGAGTGAATGAAGCTGCTTCTCTGGATTAGTTTGGTATGTATAACCCTCCTTTCTGGACTGTGCTATATTGATCTTTGACTAATACATTCCAGTTTAATCTGGTTATTCAGCATCTTGCATTTAAACCTGTAGCAGCCTGCTAGTTGCAGTTTTGGTTTCCCCTGCCAAAACAGGGTACTTATGGGGTATATGATGGAAACATAGGTACATTGTACCTGAGTGAGAAGAATTACTGATGCAGTTATTTCTATCTGTGGTAGTTGTATGGCCCCCATTGTCATACTATTTTAAGTGCCTTGTCATTTTTAATGTAGTTAACCTCTCTGTACCTCAGTTATTCATCTTTAAAATGGGAATAATAGAACTTTCTTCTCTCCCAGGCTGTTGAGGAGAGTAAGTGACTTTCCTAAGGCACTACAATTCTTGGTGTTTTAAAAATGTCTGGAATAAAAACCTAGTGAACTATACAATGCTGTTCTGTGTCTTATTCACAGTGTATAACCTACATTAGATCAGGAGTAGTGTATGCAATTGGTATATACTGGTCTTTAGTCTGTAGCAGGGCTGGTGACGTCAATATTTTTAGGAGTTATGAAGCTGCTCGTGAATTCCCTATTCTTTACAATTACAGGGCTACAGGGTTTAGAGTGTACGTCTAACAGATGTTGGTTTGGAAGGGCAGTTCTTCATTAGTTACATATGACTTAGAAGAACTGGAAAGTTCAGTTATTTACATCTTAATATTAGTATGATACTAACTGTGGACTAGAGCTGCTGAAGCCCTGTAGTATAAGTAACTTTTTTTTTTTAAGCTTTTGTTGTTTGCACTTCCTTCCAAAAGAGAGGGGATTGAACTGTTTTATCCTGAAGTTGAAAAGCTGGCTACTTAAATATATTTAGGAAAAGTTTTTAGTTCTTTTTGTTTAAACATTTGCTGAGTTATAACACTGACTTACTGTACTTAACAAATAAAGGACTTATGGCTGAATTTTCATAAAGGGAATACCAATACAGAGCATTAATATCACTTCATAAATTAAACATAAAATTTGAAAGCTTCATTTTAATCACCTTGGCACCAGTGCATTAGGCGTTCAGGACTCACTGTGACATTTATTTTACCTTTGATTTAAAACAAGCACACCCTGTGTTAAGTGGCCAGAGTTTGTGAATCGGAGGGCTCTGTGCAAAATAACACTGTTTGTTTGTCCTGAGGAGACTGATGATGATATCCTTGCTTAGTGCTCAGATGTTTTAAACCAGCTGTTATTTCTGTCTCTCATGAAGTTCATGGGGAATATCTGGTAATAATGTTCAATCAAGCTGCTGACACTGCATGTCACAATAACTTTCTTGATAAATATCAGAATAAATCCGAGTCTAACTTAGTCTATTGCCTCCAAGGAACTAGAGACTCATTATTAATATCATCTAAAACTAATTAGTACTTGGTGTTTATAGCCTGCTAGCATTAGGATGCTGATTAACATTCCTCTGAGGCAAAATTGGTTTGTTTTTCATTTTTTCCTTCAGCTTCAAATAGAGAGAATAAATGATTAACTTTATATCTCTGCACAATGCAGATCAATTCCTTTTATTAATTTATAGAACACAGGATTAATTAGCTCTTAGGTTGTGCTCAAGGCATTTACATCATTGCTTGACATAACTATCCTGTTCTGGGGTGCAATTCACTGCTTGTATTTTAATCCTGGGTGCCTCCAAAATGCTTCTGCTATTTGTGGCTCCACGCTTGGGACGTACACACGGCCATCCTGCACTCCATATTCTGTATACCGTGCAGCTGTGATTCAACCACTTTGAATTCAAATTTATCACAAATCAGGGTCGCCCAAGGAGGGGAGCAAGTGGAGCAATTTTCCCTAGGCCCCGGCCCAGCGGTGGTCCGGGTCTTCGGCCAGCATTTTGGCAGTGGAGGGCCCTTCAGTGCTGCCGAAGACGCTGAGCGACTGAAGGGCCCCCTGCCGCCAAAGACCCAGACCGCCACTGCTTCCCTGCTTTGCCCCAGGCCCCCTGAATCCTCTGGGCGTCCCTGTCACAGACGCACCTTTTTGTCTTCACCAGACTTGGTTAATGTTAGCTGGTACAACCTGAGCACACCCAAAGTCCTGAACTTCCGCAGTCCCTTGTGCTTTCTCCTGCAATGTTCAGAGGAATAATAAGATATTTGCTGCTTTAATGAGACAAAACACATCTGTTTGCCACATTAACTGAAGCTGACATTCACTTTAGTATGAACACAGCACTTTCAGCTTACATTAAAGTAAAACAAGTTTAACAACAAAAAATAGGATTTTAAGTGAGTTCAGGTATAAGAGAATTGGTAGAAATGGTTACAAGCAAATAGACATTTAGATGTGTGTTTTCACTTTTAAAACTTAATCTAGCAAGTTCTTGTTCAAGATAGCCTTTCTCACCCACAGTCTTCCAGCAAGAGGGTGACTGACCCTCTCCTCAGTCAGGATATTTTCCAGAGGCTTAAAGGTGCTGGTGCCTTTGTCTTAAGTTAAAGAGAGAACTTGTGGTTCTCTGCCCTCTGCCCCTTTCTTTTATAGTCCATTGAATCTTTGAAGAGCCTTCTTCTGAAGGATACCCCTCAAAGTACAGTTTATTCAAGCTCTGAGGAAGGCAACATGGAGTCTGGTGGTAAAGGAAGCTCTATGCTTTCTTCCCTCATTTGTTTGTTGAAATGCATATTATTCTGTTTCTTGCCATCTCCTCTCTCTGCTGTCTAGATGATCCTGTTTACTACCTATACGTAAATTGGGGTAAACATACATTCCTTTGTCTAGGATAGATCTTAAGAATTTTTGCCTAGGCAGAACTGTCTGGTTTTGAATATGTGCTAATAACATAGTACAGAGTGAATTCATATATTTATATTTCACCATGATGATATTTACCAGAGAGTTATTAGTATTCAAATGATGCCTCACTAGGCATATTTGTACAAAGATTCGTGCAATAGTGTTTAGGGGGTGAATACAGGAGTGCTTTGGGTCACAATAGCATGGTCTGGTTTTTTTTGCTTGTTTGGGGGATTGCAGTAGGAATCTTACAGTGCAATTAGAATTTATTACTATTTAAGTAGATGCTTCATGGACTTATCAAAACAGATTTCATGAACATTCTAGAACAGTGCTATTTTTTTTCCAGGATATAATTTGTTCCCAGATACTGTGGTAATAGGGATAAATACCTTAGATAACACTGAGAGGTGGGTTTTTTTAAACTTTTTCTCCTAAAGATTTAGTAATTTTATGTTTCATTTTAAACATTACTCCATGTAATCCTTTTCCTTTTAGCCTATTTTTTTCCAGTCCTTTCATTCTTTTTGTCCATTTTGAACTCCATTCTTCAACAGCTCATCAGGCCTGGGTCTTTCAAATTAATGGCATCTACAACTCAGTCTCACTACTCCCTTTTTTTTGTTTTTATTTTGGTGGAATACAATTTAGGGATGGGATCTTCTTAAAATTCAAAATCAGTTTTCCCCCTCAGAGAAATAGTTCTACAGTGTCAGATGCTTAATAGTCAGGGAGCCCTTATTCAGTGAACATGATCAAAACCTGATTTGCAGATGATCGCTCCAAATACATTCAGGTATTTTGTAGCACTAATTTTCCCCCTTTGCCATTATCCAACCACAATTTAAGTGGATGACACTGTACATAGTCCACGCACTATGTACATTGTCCCCACAATTGTGGACCAGATAGCCAGAGCTTCCTTCCTATCTCTTTTGGTTTATAGGTGGCAGTACATAGTATGTGTGAAGGGGATTTGAGAAGAGAGAAACTAGTCTGATGTCTGCAAAGGCTTGTTACAGCCAAAACAGATTAGTAAACACAGTTCTGGTTCTATTCTTGTAAGATGTTCTGAACCACAAAGTTTTGGAAATGTTTATCCTGATGACTAATCATTAAAAACATACAACAATTTCCTCATCACATGCACAACACTATCACTGAGCTTTACTGTCCTAGTGGAAGGAATTACTCAACTGTACCATAGACCTTATCCTACTGAGAGGTAATGAAGATTTTCCTTCAGCTTAAGTAATAGTTGCTTCTGTTTCAAACAGGTGGCACTGAGTTTAATCCCTATTACTACATTCCTGAGATGGCAATATAATGGCCACCATAAAGTCCTAGGCATGACTGGATTTGTTGTAGCAGCATTCCAAAGAGTAATCATTCTTGACAGAAAGATGACTTGTAAAGAAATACATTCCAAAACAAATTTAAATGCAATTATTGTCACATTTAAAAATTAGGGCTGTACCAAAACAAAGTATTAACAAAATTGTAATTTTGTTCAAGGTCATTGCTTGGCTCAAATTTCATTTTTATTAAATTGTTGCAAAATTTCACATTAAACCATATTACATTAAAATGGTGTACTGATGCAAAAATTCATAAATAAAATTTTAAAGTCTAGAATGGTGCTATGTTTGTACGAAATGCCAGTTTTTGGGAAACTAGCACAAGTTAACTAAAGCAGCATGAAATAGGAATGCATCTGCTTTTTAGGCTTTTTAATTCCACTGCAGATATTTCAGAACCTTGTTTAGAATGCTCAGCCATAGAGGGGATGTTTAGAGAGGGGCACCTGTGTAATTTTTGTTCTTATTGTAGGTTAAATCTAAAGTAACAGAAGTCTGTGTTGGCAGATGAAGTTAAGTAAACTTTCAGTAAAAGATCAATGCTTTTTCATATAAAATCTGCAGTAGCACTGCTGTACATGAGATGGTTCTACTAGCATTGAGGCGAATCAAGTATATTCACTCTGGCTTTAACCTGGGTTGGGAGGACATCATGTGGCAGAATAATATATAACCATAAAAATTAATGATTGGATCTTTTCAAAAATCCCCAACTTGAGAGGGTGGGTGGGGGTCAAGGTTTAAGAGGATAACACTTTCATATTTGTTAACTCTAACAGGTAAAGATATTTTAATGCTGCTGATTATATAATGTTAGATTAAAGAACAGGCATATTAGTGAGATCTTAAATTCTGTCGCAGAAGTGAGTGAATGAACAACTAAGTCAAAAGAAGCATATGTAAATGAACATAACCTGACACTTCTGCAAACAATTTTTATTACAAAGGCTGTTCCTCTTCCAGGGTGGAATTTACCTCTCCCCTCTAGTGAGCCAAACTTAGTTTTGTGCAGAGTACTGATCTCCACTGGGGATTTCAGACAGCGGTGATCAATCACCAGTCCTAACTGCACTAGGATAGACCAAGCATCTGATATGATATGTACCAGCATAGTTTACCCCTGCTTACTACTAGCTGGCTGTAACTGAGGCAAATACACAGTCTAAACAAGATCTGAGTGACAGTAGCAGTAAAAATGAAATTTATCCCCCCCTCTGTGTGGGCAGGGCTGCAACTGCCACTATTACTAATGTTTTTTGATAGATTAATATTTTTGTTTGGGTACCAATCTAAGAGAGTAGCTAGAATTTAAATGAGAGCAATTTGGTAAAGCTGCTAGTGATGGACAAACCTCTAAACATTTGGAGGGTCGTTTTAAGATAATCACTGAAGAATTAGAATGCATATCTGAATCTTATCCAGGCTACCTAAAGTTCATTGAGCTGCAAATCTTCCCCAAAATAAGTCAGAAGATGACTTTTCCCTACTTCCTTTTTCTGATCAGATCAGATAGGAAATACTATGAACAGTTGTTTTTTTTTCTTGCAGTATTACAGTTCTACTAACTCAGTGGAAAAAAAATATGATAATGAAGCTAACACTATTTCCCCCCTACACTTTTTTTTAAGGGAAAAGAAAACAAAATTCTCCCTGTGGGTATGTAGAATTTTGCAAGACTGATTTTTTAAATACGCTTGTTCAGGAAGAAGAGGCAGGGAAAAAAGGAAGGTGGTGTTGCATTATACATCAAAAGTATATACACCTGTTCTGAGATTCAGAAGGAGCTGAGCGGGAAACCAGTTGAAAGTCTCTGGGCAAAGATAAGGCAGGGGGAGGGGATAAGGGTACATCATGGGAGAGACCACCAAGTCAGGAAGAGAAGTGAATGAAGCATTTCTAGAACAAGTAGGAGAAATATTACCAGAACTCATTTGGGATAATGGGGGACTTCTCCAACAGATGTCTGGGTAGTTAAAGTAATATGGCAAAACACAATTTCTAGTAATATATTAGGGGACATCTTTGTTCCAGAAAGTAGAGGAAGTGACTAGAGGGGGAGAGGCAGACATTTTAGACTTGATTCTGACCAACAGGGAGGAATTGGTTGTGAATCGGAAGGTGGAAGGTAATTTGGGTTATAGTGATCATGAAATGAGATGTCATCATTCTAAGGAATGAAATCAGTAGAATAAGGATAAGACTTCTGTCATAGTATAATTCCCAAATCTGAACCTTAGCGTCCAAAATATGGGTACTAGCATGAATTCCCCTAAGCTTAATTACCATCTTAGATTCTGTAGTGCTGCCACCAATCAGGAATTTCAGGGCCTGATACCCCCTGGTCCTCCCAAACCCTTCTCTGGGGACCCCCAAGACCCAGATTCCTTGAGTCTCAAAACAAAGGGGAATAAACCATTTCCCTTCCCCCTCCTTTCTTTCTCCCAGCTCTTTCCCGCCCTGGGTACACTAGGAAACTACAGACCAGTTAGTTTAACTTCTGTACCAGGGAAGATAATGGAGCAGGTAATTAAAGAAATCATCTGCAAACACTTGGAAGGTGGTAAGGTGATAGGGAATAGCCAGCATGGATTTGTAAAGAACAAATCATGTCAAACTAATCTGATAGCGTTCTTTGATAGGATAATGAGCCTTATGGATAAGGAAGAAGCGGTGGATGTGATATACCTAGACTTTAGTAAGGCATTTGATACAGTCTCGCATGATATTCTTATAGATAAACTAGGAAAGTACAATTTAGATGGGGCTACTATAAGGTGGGTGCATAACTGGCTGGATAACCGTACTCAGAGAGTAGTTGTTAATGGCTCCCAATCCTGCTGGAAAGGTATAACAAGTGGGGTTCCACAGGGGTCTGTTTTGGGACCGGTTCTGTTCAATATCTTCATCAACGATTTAGATGTTGGCATAGAAAGTACGCTTATTAAGTTTGCGGACGATACCAAACTGGGAGGGATTGCAACTGCTTTGGAGGACAGGGTCAAAATTCAAAATGATCTGGACAAATTGGAGAAACGGTCTGAGGTAAACAGGATGAAGTTCAATAAAGATAAATGCAAAGTGCTCCACTTAGGAAGGAACAATCAGTTTCACACATACAGAATGGGAAGAGACTGTCTAGGAAGGAGTATGACAGAAAGAGATCTAGGGGTCATAGTAGACCACAAGCTTAATATGAGTCAACAGTGTGATACTGTTGCAAAAAAAGCAAACGTGATTCTGGGATGCATTAACAGGTGTGTTGTAAACAAGACATGAGAAGTCATTCTTCCGCTTTACTCTGCGCTGGTCAGGCCTCAGCTGGAGTATTGTATCCAGTTCTGGGCACCGCATTTCAAGAAAGATGTGGAGAAATTGGAGAGGGTCCAGAGAAGAGCAATGAGAATGATTAAAGGTCTTGAGAACATGACCTATGAAGGAAGGCTGAAGGAATTGGGTTTTAGTTTGGAAAAGAGAAGACTGAGAGGGGACATGATAGCAGTTTTCAGGTATCTAAAAGGGTGTCATCAGGAGGAGGGAGAAAACTTGTTCACCTTAGCCACCAATGATAGAACAAGAAGCAATGGGCTTAAACTGCAGCAAGGGAGATTTAGGTTGGACATTAGGAAAAAGTTCCTAACTGTCAGGGTAGTTAAACACTGGAATAGATTGCCTAGGGAAGTTGTGGAATCTCCATCTCTGGAGATATTTAAGAGTAGGTTAGATAAATGTCTCTCTGGGCTGGTCTAGACAGTATTTGGTCCTGCCATGAGGGCAGGGGACTGGACTCGATGACCTCTCGAGGTCCCTTCCAGTTCTGTGAGTCTATGAGGAGACCACCGTGATTCAATTCCTTGAATCACCCCTTTCCACTCCCTTCTTCCCCGGAGAGAGATACAGAGATAAACGCAGAGAGCAGGTTTTTCTTCCCTCCTCCCTTTCCTTTCTCCCACCAATTCCCTGGTGAGTGCAGACTCCCTTCACTGGAGTCTTACAAAAGATAACCAAAAAAATCAATTAGATTCTTTTAAAAAAAAAAAAAAGAGGAAAACTTTAATAAAGAAGGAAAAACATAAAAATTGTCTCAGTAATTAAGATGGTAAATATACAGGGTTTTTTATAGCTTATAGACAATAGAAAGATGCTTTCTCCAGCAGAAACACAGTTTAAGCTACTTCCAGCAAGTACACATCTGCAGATAAGAAAAACAAGTTAAGACTATAACCGCCTTTTTACTTACTAACTATTCTGAATAAATAAGAGACTGTAGCAGGGAGATTGGCAGAAACCTGGTTGCACCTTTAGTCCCGTCCAGGACCCAGAGAGAACAACCCAAAAACACACACAAAGGCTTCCCTCCACACAAGATTTGAAAGTATCTTGTCTCCTGATTGGTCTTCTGGTCAGGTGTTGCAGGTCACTGTTTGTTAACCCTTTGTGAAAAAGACATTAACCCTTAGCTATCTGTTTATGACAACTTCAAAAAAGCAGACTTTAACAAACTGAGAACTGGTAGGTAAATGTGTGTGGGGGTGGAATCTCAGGGACAAAGGAGCTCAGGAGAGCTGGAAGCTTCTCAAGGAGATTAATTTTAAGGCAAAACTGCAAACTATACTGATGCAAAGGAAAGATAGGAAGCATCGTAAGAGGCCAATATGGCTCTGTCAGGCTCTTTTTACCTATAAATCTAAAAGGAATCTTAGAAAACCTGGAAACATGGATCCATTGCTAAAGAGGAATACAAAAGATTAGTATAAGTCTGCAGGGACAAAATCAGAAAGACTAAGGCACAAAATGAGTTACACCTAGCATGGCACATAAAAGGCAGTAATATTTTCTGCAAATACATTAAAAGCAAGAGAAAGATGAAGGGAAGTGTAGGTCCTCTACTTAGCAGAGCAGGAGAGCTAGTAACTGCTATCAAGAAAGTTGAGGTGTTTACTATTTGTTTTGCTTCAGTCTTCACTAACCAGATACTCAACATAATTAATAGTGACAAGGGGGAAGGAATACAAGCCAAAATGTTGTTTCCCAATTTTGGCTTGTGCCTTTTCCCCTTGTTCAGAGGTGGATTAGGGGTTTGTGGGGCCCTGGGACAGAACAAGTGAGAGGCCTCCGGTGCCTCTGCCGGGGAGTGGGGTTAGGGCATGCGGGCACTCATTTTTCCAGGGGCTTCCCAATTAGCTGGGGCCCCGGCACATGGGCCCCAGTGGCCCAGTGGTTAATCCATCACTGCCTTCATAATTACTGTTAACACTAATTATGTTAAGCATCTGGTCCCCATCAGCTTTTTGGTGAAGACTGAAGCAAAATAGACTGGCAAAAGAGCAAAACATGAAGTGCATGTAAGGATGTACTGGACCAAATGATCAATGGAACCACCTGATGGCCATAGCAAAACAAACCTAACAACTGAATCAAAACAAAAAATGGAAGTTCAATGAAAGCTAATCATTTGTGCATCCTGTCTCTCTTTGACCTCTGCACATTGTCTCAGACCTTTGCCCATCCATTTCCTAGGTGAGAACATCAAGAGGCAGTAGAAAAACAAAAAAACAGTAACTGTGTCAATGACTACAGGCTGTTACGGTAGGGGCAGACTGCTGCCTTGGGCAACAGAACCCCATAGAGCCAGTCCTATCTGCAACAGCACAAAAAGACTGCAAGCAACATATTAACATTTTAATCTCAGCAAGTGGAGGGTGGGGAGTTAAAGGAACAAACAAGTTTTTAGAACCTTGAGGACATTTGTCACCAAGCCAAGCAACAAAAGATTTCCTGTGAAAGACTACTCTGCGTGCCAGGGGGAAAAAGGAGTTTGCTGAATAGGTTTTCATTCTCCCCTAAGAAATTGATCCTGTCTGGTCCAGCAAAAAGAAGAAACAAATTTCTTCACCATGCTGCCTAGACAGCAGGGAAAAGGCTTCTATGAGCTAACATCCAAAATAAACCAAGATCAAGTTTCTTCAAACCCAGTTACATAGGGCAGGCATTAGAGACAAGATACCCTTCTGCCATTCTTAGATCTCCTGATTTCCTCCAGGCTACTGATTTACATCCCCCATTTGCTTAATCATGTGCCCGCTGCCAATTAAACTTGTTAACATTGCCCCAAGGAACACCTGTTGTAATTTCTGAGATACTGGAGTCCAAAACCTCAGGAGACTGCTGTCCTCTATAATTTCAGCAGTATCTTGAAGGGGCATGGCTACCTGAAACAGGATTTTACTGTCTCTCCCCCCCACTCTTTTTTTTTTTTTTTTAAATGGGAGAAGAAAAATCACCTTTTTATTTTATTTGCAATATTAAAGACACCTTGGATCTCTAGACTTCATCAACAGTAGACACAGCAAGGCTTAGTATAAACAGCCTATATAGGGTCATAGATTTAAAGGCCAGAAGGGACTATTATGATCAACTAATCTGACTTCCTGCATACTACAGGCCAGAGAATTTCACCTAGTCATTCTTGTAGCAAGCACCTATCTTGTGACTGAGCTAGATAATCTTTTTTAGAAAGATACGTAGTTTCACTGTAGGGTAAATGTGTGGGTACTCCTACGTGTGTTTTGTTAGTGACTGCATGAGAGTTTGGGGTGGGGGTGTTGCTAGGCAGATATAATGTAGGGTTTCTCCACCAACTCATCAGTTTTTTTTAAAGTTTGTTTGGTGATCAAGTAATACTTCTGAAGTGTCTACGGTGGTATGTATTAGGGGGTTTACATTTTGTCAATATCTACCCCACAAATGGAAACATTATACTGGCATCTATAAAGTAAACAGGCTGCCTTAACATTTCATGGATGACTCAACATCTGCAGTGGGCTGATAGATGGTCACCATTACAAAGGACTCATTTCGCACCAGGGAAGAAAATGTCCGCATCCTCCTCTGTCCTTTATACAAGCATAAAATAGTGTACGTGTGGATAACATAGAGTGACATAAGCCAGCTGGAAAATATAATCCTTCAGTGGAGTTATTTATACAGAATATGAGTTCAAAATTTATATTTGTTTGAAAGAAAAAGAATAAATACCTCCAAACTTTGGAGAAGTTCTCACTAAAATTTGAATTTTGTAACAGCCTGTTATAATGATAGGAACCAAACAGAAGTCTGATTATAAATGCTGCCAAACTTTCACATTCAGATCTAGATCTAAACTTTGCAGTTCATGCTTATCACTATGTTGTCTGTAACTAAAACGGTGTTACGGTGTTAGAAAATGGGGGAAAAGGCAATTACACCTATTCTTTGTTTCATAAACATGACCTGCTCTGCCTGACTGTATGCAAGTGGATGTCCCCATTAATTCCCTTCATTACATTCTTTAGTGTCACAATTAATAATGATGCTAAAGCCTGAGTTGAAGAAAATTCTGAGCAGGTTGAATCATAGCTATGTCGGGCTGGAAGTCACCTTGAGAGTCAGCAAGTCCAGCTCCCTGTGCTGAGGCAGGACCAAGTAAATCTAGGCCAGTGGTACTCAGATACTCAGTGGTTCAGGACCCAAACTAGTGATCAGCATTACCCAAAAGAGCCACAGTAGTGTGAATTCATTTACTATAGTACTATATAGTGTATTTAAACAGTATGACCTAGGAAATACTTACTTTATATTATTCTCATAGCAAATGACACATTATTTTCAGAGTATGCAATCAAACAAACAAAATTTTTGCTCTTTGCATTTTTTCCATCAGAATGTTTCCTTCCCTATCGCCTCCAGTCACTTTTTTGTAAAACTTCAATAAAAGTACTTGTTAGCTTATGCTAACATTTTCAAACATGGATGTAAGAGCATAAGTATCAGTGGCCCGATTTCCAGAAGTACTGAGTGCCTGCAGCTCCTGTTGACTTTAGATGATGTTGTGGCTGCTCAGCACTTCTAAATATCAGGCTCAGACATGTTCGAGTTTGGGCACCCAAAATCGGTAGCTATTTTGTAACTTGCCCAAAGTCACCCCAGGAAGAAAAAGCAGAGAGAGAAACAGAACCCAGATCTCATAAAGTCCCAACCCTAGCAATAAAATGCTTTCTCTTTCACAGCAATTTTAACTTGCCTACACTATCTATGTATATTTCATATGACTCCATTTTGCCTTGGATACATCCATGCAGTCACTGATGTCGTTTCATATTGCATGCGTATCTGAGGGTAGAACAATTCATGCTGCATAACTATAGGTGTCCCACCTATAAATATTACCTGACACTTTCCATTAAATTTAAACCATTTGGGCTGAAATTTTCCATGCCCTTGTGTCTTCCACAGGCTGATTTTAAGTTTCAGCTAAAACAGTTCTGCTGCTTCTCAGAATGAGATTAAGGGGAAATGTTAATTTAGATGCAAAAGCCAAGAGTGGAGAGGCAGGGGCAGGATCAGGGGGGAGGGGAGTGGGGAAGAGATGGGAGGGGTTACGAGTAAAGAGAGGGAGCTGGGGGCAGGAACTGGAGAAGGATTAGGATCTAAACTGGAGGACAATGACAGGAGCTGGAGAGAGGAATATAGGAGCAGAAGGGGACAGGGAGAGGCTGGACCAAGGCAGAAGCTTGTGTGTGTGTGTGTGTGTGTGTGTGTGTGTGTAATATAGAGAGCAATCCTCTAAAGAACCTGGAATAAATCCATTATTCTTGAGTCTCAACATTCCTTTGCTGCCTAGCAAATATCTGAACCCCATTGGCAAAGTGAGTGTCTATCCCCCTCTAGCAGCAGAGCCACAGAGCCTTCTACTGCTACCAGTTTCTCTGTTAGCTTAAATGGTGGAAGACTGTGCCATATATCTAAAGATCCCTACCCTGCCAATGACCCATGTAGGCATCAATATGATTACATAAGATAAAATTTGTTTCAATTCTTAAAAACATGTGAAATTACATCCAAAACACAATGTTAAAAGAATGTTAAGGTTGAAAAGTCAATTCCTGTGACAGAAAAACAGCATGTGATCATGTACTTAAAGACTGTATCTACCTATACTCATGCAACAGACTTTTGAAGTCAGTAGGGGTTTCAGGGATGTAAATGAGTAGAACATGACTCTGGAGTTGGTCCAGTTAACACTTATACACAGGAGTAACTTCACTCACCCAAGTATCACAGTGAATTCTATGGACCCGCTTAGTGAGTATGCTTACGTGAGTAAGTATTTGCATGGCTGGGTCCTATTTATATTATCTCATGTTCTTTTCTTAGTTTCTTTTCTTGTCAAAAGCTCTCTTTACCTTTTGCCTTTTCACTCATTTTTGCTCACTAAGTAAATGCCATGTTGCTTTACCACTAGCAGGGTAAAGGGGGCAAATATAGTGCCCATCTATAAAAAGGGAAATAAAAACAACCCAGGAAACTACAGACCAGTTAGTTTAACTTCTGTGCCAGGGAAGATAATGGAGCAGGTAATCAAAGAAATCATCTGCAAACACTTGGAAGGTGGTAAGGTGATAGGGAATAGCCAGCATGGATTTGTAAAGAACAAATCGTGTCAGACTAATCTGATAACGTTCTTTGATAGGATAACGAGCCTTGTGGATAAGGGAGAAGCGGTGGATGTGATATACCTAGACTTTAGTAAGGCATTTGATACAGTTTCGCATGATATTCTTATAGATAAGCTAGGAAAGTACAATTTAGATGGGGCTACTATAAGGTGGGTGCATAACTGGCTGGATAACCGTACTCAGAGAGTAGTTGTTAATGGCTCCCAATCCTGCTGGAAAGGTATAACAAGTGGGGTTCCGCAGGGGTCTGTTTTGGGACCGGTTCTGTTCAATATCTTCATCAACGATTTAGATGTTGGCATAGAAAGTACGCTTATTAAGTTTGCGGATGATACCAAACTGGGAGGGATTGCAACTGCTCTGGAGGACAGGGTCAAAATTCAAAATGATCTGGACAAATTGGAGAAATGGTCTGAGGTAAACAGGATGAAGTTCAATAAAGATAAATGCAAAGTGCTCCACTTAGGAAGGAACAATCAGTTTCACACATACAGAATGGGAAGAGATTGTCTAGGAAGGAGTATTGCAGAAAGAGATCTAGGGGTCATAGTGGACCACAAGCTTAATATGAGTGAACAGTGTGATACTGTTGCAAAAAAAGCAAACGTGATTCTGGGATGCATTAACAGGTGTGTTGTAAACAAGACATGAGAAGTCATTCTTCCGCTTTACTCTGCGCTGGTTAGGCCTCAACTGGAGTATTGTGTCCAGTTCTGGGCACCGCATTTCAAGAAAGATGTGGAGAAATTGGAGAGGGTCCAGAGAAGAGCAACAAGAATGATTTAAAGGTCTTAAGAACATGACCTATGAAGGAAGGCTGAAGGAATTGGGTTTATTTAGTTTGGAAAAGAGAAGACTGAGAGGGGACCTGATATCAGTTTTCAGGTATCTAAAAGGGTGTCATCAGGAGGAGGGAGAAAACTTGTTCACCTTAGCCTCCAATGATAGAACAAGAAGCAATGGGCTTAAACTGCAGCAAGGGAGATTTAGGTTGGACATTAGGAAAAAGTTCCTAACTGTCAGGGTAGTTAAACACTGGAATAGATTGCCTAGGGAAGTTGTGGAATCTCCATCGCTGGAGATATTTAAGAGTAGGTTAGATAAATGTCTATTAGGGATGGTCTAGACAGTATTTGGTCCTGCCATGAGGGCAGGGGACTGGACTCGATGACCTCTCGAGGCCCCTTCCAGTCCTAGAGTCTATGAGTCTGAGTCTATGAGCATTCAAAAATGCAAATTAAACCACCACTGACTTCACTAGCAAACTTGGCTCACAGACTCTCATAGGAGATCCACCTATTTTCAGCAGAGTTTAACTCCACCTTTAAAAGCAGTGTTGTTCCAGTCTTATATGCACTAATTTCCAGGGATTTTAACATTCTGCTTAATAGCGGTTCTTGCCTATTGTATGTCAAAAGAGGCTTCTCTAGCAATATTAGCTGTGTATTTGGTTGTCATGGTTTTTGTTCCTATGGCAACTGAGTTAGATTATTAGGGGATAGCCCAGCCAGCTTCGGCCGGTTAGGCGAGCTCTGTGTCTGTAAGTAAAGGGTAGTTTTGTTAGCCATCTGCTCTCTGACCTCAAGTGATTTCTTCCTAAACTGGCTGCCCCCAAGGATATAACAACTGGCAACGGAGGTTGGGATTCCGGTGCTGCTCCAGTAACAGAAGGAAGTAGAAGTCAAGGTAAAAAACAAACAAACAAAAAAACTGCTTGTTTGCACTGACTGTGAAAGTGAAACTAAAAATCATGGCTACTCTGACCAGGCCACTGGAACCTTTTGATGAGAATATAGTGCAGTGGCATGTGCATGCTGAGCATTTTGAGCTTTTTGTTATTGCAAATGACATTACAGAAGTGAAGAAGGTGCCAATATTCTTAAGTGTTGTAGGGGCTAAAACCTACTCCCTGCTACGCAGCTTACTACACCCTGTTAAGCCTGAGACTAAATCTTACAGTGACATCGTGGAAATCCTGGGGTCTCATTTTTCCCCAAAACCACTGGTAATTGCTGAAAGATATCGGTTCCACAAAAGAGACCAAAAAGAAGATGAAACAGCTGTACAATTTGTAGCAATTTTAAAAAAGCTAGCAGAACACTGTAAATTGAAAGAGATGTTAAATGATGCCCTGTGTGACAGGTTAGTGTGTGGCCTCTACAGTGAAGCTATACGGAAGCGCCTACTGACAGAGGTGCAGCTTACATTACAGAAGGCTGTTGATATTGCTGTCTCCATGGAACTGGCTACAAGGGAGGTGCAATACATCGGTGTATCCCCTAGGGTGCAAAAAGTGTCACAAGAAGCTACCCACAAAACTGTGCAGAGTCAAGAATGTTACCGCTGTGGTAAGCCAGGTCACCAGGCATCAGAATGCTGGTGTAAGGACCTGGTGTGTCGACACTATGGCAAAAAGGGACACATTGAGTGTGCCTGTAAACAAAAGAAAAAGAGGCCTGTGGTCTGGCCAACAAAAAGAGGAACCCTGCATACCCTAGAGCAGACCCAGGATGATCAAGGTGACACTTCATTGCACGAGGAAGTGCCATTGCATGTTTTGTCTTTGGTGGTGGGCTCACATGAATACTGGGTAACCTCGTTGTTGGATGGCAAACCTATACGCATGGAACTGGACACCGGTGCAGCCATCTCGCTGGTCTCCGAGACTGTGTATAAAGAAAAGCTACAGCATCTTCTGCTTAAGGCAACAAAAACTGTTCTGAAGACGTATACGGGAGAAGCTGTGCCCATGTTGGGCACTATTGATGTTAAGGTGGAGCTCAATGGACAGGCTGCTAAATTGCCACTGTTTGTGGTGAGAGGTAACTACCCAGCCTTAATGGGTAGGTCTTGGCTTGGGAAGATTCAGCTGAACTGGGCAGAAGTGCACCGGATGACTAAAGAAAAAACCAGTCTAACCCCTATACTAAGGAAACATGCTGCTGTTTTTGGAGATGATTTGGGAAGTATGAAGGGAACCACTGTGACACTGAACATTAAACCTGACAGTCCACCAAAATATCTGAAAGCCCGAACTGTGCCATATGCCATCAGGCCAAAAGTTGAAGCAGACCTGGAGCGCCTGGTCACCAATAGAGTCCTAATACCAGTTACCCGTAGCTCATGGGCCACTCCTGTTGTTCCAATAGTGAAGAAAGATGGCTCTCTCCGGATTTTTGGTGATTTTAAAGTCATTGTCAACCCAGTGTTGTGTGCAGAGCAATACCCACTTCCCTGCATCGATGACCTCTTCGCAAGCCTGGCTGAGGGACAAAAGTTCAGTAAGATTGATCTGAGTCAATCATATTTACAGATGCATGTCAATGAAAAGTCTCAAGAGCTGTTGACTATTGTGACTCATAAAGGGCTTTATCAATACTGTCGCCTACCCTTCGGAATAACGTCTGCTCCTGCCCTGTTCCAGAGAGCTATGGACCAGATCTTGTGTGGCTTGTCAGGAGTTCAGTGCTATCTGGATGATATCCTGGTCACTGGAAGGAATGAAGAGGATCACTTAAAGAATTTAGAGGCTACCCTACAAAGACTGGAAGAATATGGCCTACAAGTTCGCAAAGACAAGTGTGAATTCTTCAAGCCCTCTGTTGAATATTTTGGACACATCATTGATTCTGCAGGTCTTCATAAGGCCCCTGCAAAAGTTAAAGCTATTGTGGAGGCTCCCCCACCTCAAAATGTAAGCCAGCTGCGCTCGTTTCTAGGACTACTGAACTATTATGGAAAGTTCATCTCACAGTTAGCCACACTGCTAAAACCACTTCATGAGCTCCTAGGGCAGAACAAGGCCTGGAAGTGGACTGAAGCCTGTGATGTTGCATTTAACAAAGTTAAGGATGCATTGCTAAATTCTGAAGTTGTAACACACTTTGATCCATCCTTACTCCTACAATTGGCCTGAGATGCCTCCCCTTATGGAGTGGGAGCAGTCGTATCACACATTATGCCTTCAGGAGAAGAGAGACCTATTGCTTTTGCTTCACGCACTCTAAGCAAAGCAGAAACTAACTACACCCAAATCGAACGTGAGGCATTAGGAATTGTTTTTGGAATTCGGAAGTTTCATCAGTACCTGTTTGGGCAAAAGTTTACTCTTCTCACAGCCCATCGACCTCTGATGTCAATTTTTGGACCCTACACAGGCATTCCCCCATTAGCTGCTAGTCGTATGCAACGTTGGGCATTGTTACTTTCAGCGCACACATGAAATCAAATATCGGAAATCCACTCTGCACGGCAATGCAGATGGCCTCTCAAGATTGCTTTTGCCAGTCAAACATCAAGATAGTGCCCAAAAGGAAATCTTCTACTTTGAACAGGTAGAGAATACACCCATCACTGCTACTCAGATAAAGAAGGCAAGTCGCGTTGACCCAGTATTGTCCCAAGTTATGGACCTGGTGATGCATGGAAAATCTCAACAAACCTTTCCGGTCTCACCAGACCTTGTTACCTACATGTCCAGGAGGACAGAGTTATCGGTCCAATCTGGTTGGTTGTTGTGGGGGAGACATGTCATTATTCCACCACCAGAGATCACAGATGTTAGAACAGCTACGTTCCAGTCACTGTGGAATAGTGCGTATGAAGGAAATTGCACAAAGCTATTTTTGGTGGCCTGGATTGGACAGTGCTATTGAAGAGAAGGCAAAAGCTTGTATGTCATGTCAGTGTGAGGAATGCACCCCTACACCCATGGGACTGGCTTGAAAACCCGTATTCACATTGACTTCGCCGGCCCCCTTGAAGGAAGCATGTTCTTGGTGGCAGTAGATGCCCATTCTAAATGGCCAGAAGTCTGTCTGTCTGTCTCTCTCTCTCTAATGCAGTCGACCTTACTGCAGAGAGTACTATCCAAAAACTACGGGGACTCTTTAGTCGTTTCGGTCTGCCAGAACAAATTGTGAGCAACAACGGACCGCAGTTCGTCTCTCAGGAGTTTCAAAATTTTATGAAGGCAAATGGGATACACCACATCATTTCTGCACCATATCATCCATCCACCAACAGATTAACTGAAAGATTTGTGCAGACAATGAAACATGCTTTGAAATCAGCAAGGGGACAACACTCCATTCAAAAGCGTCTGGATACCTTCTTACTTTTCTACAGAAACACACCTCATGCTACGACCCAGGCATCCCCGGCCTTTCTAATGATGGGATGACAGCTGCGCACTTGCTTTGGTCTGCTGAAACCTTCTGAACCCTGACAAATTGTGCAACATCAGCAGCAATATCAAGTCATCAGACAGGCACCCAGAGCAAAAGACCGAACCTTTAGCCCGGGACACCAGTTTTGACTCGGAATTATACTTCCAGAGCTAAATGGGTCCCTGCCACGATCATCACTCAAACAGGACCTGTTTCCTACACAGTCCGGACTGCAGAGAATCTTACCTGGTGGCGACATGTAGATCAGCTGTTGCCAGGTCATGCCAGTCCTCAGGACACATCTGCAGTTGAGTGGTCTGACTTCACCTCTTCTGGTGAGACACCAAATCACCTGTTCCTGACTGTTCTCCATTACTGCCGGCGGCTGAGATACCCCTTTGCCCAGCATGAGCTGATACCACCTCCTCACCTGTTCGTGCTGTGGAACCTGAGCCCATGGTACTTTCAGGTGCAACAACACCAGAAGTTTGCCGTAATCCACCTAGAGACAGAAGGTCACCTCATCGGCTGGATCTTTAGCTAGGGCAAACCCACGGTTATGGGGCAAAATAATCCCCAGGGTTTAGCTGGGAATGGAGGCAGTCTACCCTCCTTCTCTAATCTAGTGTGTGTTTTATTTAGGGGATGTTCTTATTGGGGGGGAGGAATATGTTGTGTATTTGGTTGTCATGGTTTTTGTTCCTATGGCAACTGAGTTAGATTATTAGGGGATAGCCCAGCCAGCTTCGGCCGGTTAGGCGAGCTCTGTGTCTGTAAATAAATGGTAGCTTTGTTAGCTGTCAGCTCTCTGACCTCAAGTGATTTCTTCCTAAACCGGCTGCCCTCAAAGATATAACATTAGTTTACCCTTCATTCCAACCAGTAATAATGTACAAGGCTAACATGAGACAAATAAGTTGAATATTTGTTTCAACAGGCCTTATTTTATAGTAAAAATCTTTTATTGTGAGAGTGAATCTCCTTTTACATTGCAGTTAGGTAGTGTTTTTGTTTGGTGCTGTTTTGACAAAGACATGTTAAATGTAACTGCTTAGCTGCTGAATATATGTGATATAACAAATGTGGAAAGATACAGGAAATCAGACTGGGAGTTGATGAGAGTACAAAGAACTGCAGGGAATTAATTAAACTCTTAGATACACTGTAACCTGCTTGTTTGTTTTTTTTCCCTTCTCCCCTTTACAGACAACCTTGTGGAACTGACTGGTAGCTAGTAATCAGACAATGGTTAGAATTAAAGTAAGGCCAAAACGATAAACTAGGTGTTTACAGTATGATGCTTAGAGTTCAAATACTGCAGGCTTTCTCCGGCAAAACTCACATTGACCTGAGTAGGAATTTTGACTAAGGACTGCAGAAATAGCCCATGCAGTACCATGTGGGTTCTACCAGTACACCTACACTGGTTCTGTATTGGGTGAGATAACCCTGTGCTTGGAGCACAGTGATTTCTACAAATGGATGGAAGGTTTCAGAGTTTGATTACACTAGTGCAAAGCAGATAGCCCTTATTTTTAATGCAAAATATCCAGTACAGGTATCTGGGAATGCCTGTGAGAAGTCTGATAAGATTTCTTCATGCTTCACTATCTCAATTCTCTTGATTGATCTAGTTTTATCAAAAGTCTGAGTAAAAAAGCAAGATGGTCTGACCTTGCTCTTTCATTTACTTGTGCATTACATATTATGGCAGCAGTGATGGTATGCACCATAAACAAAAAATATATGTTGGGCCTCATTCTGCAATCCCTATGCAGGTAGAAGTCCCATTGAAACAAATTGCCATGGGAATTTTGCTGCCTAAGAACTACAGGATTAAGTTCCTGATTTGCTTTTGTCTGAATTAAAAGGCATCCAGTATCGTTCTGAAGACCAGTATTAAAACAATCTCAAGCTGAGCGTCTGCCTGCACCATTTGGAATAACTGTGTAGCCTTATTGTTTGAGTGCTGCTAATATGCTTGGTATTATGTAAACATGAACATCTTGTAATTAGATCTTCTCTCACTAATACTGGATGACTGTTTGCTTTTTCCATGCTTCCACAGTATGCTATGAACTTGCCTTGAGAACCTGTTGAAGACCGAATCAAATGTGAGCATACCAGAGTACCATGAATTTGGTTAATCTAAAGTGGGTTTGAACTTTGAGTAGGGCTCAGTTCTGTAAATGTCACTCCTGTTTAATAGTAATTAATTGTCAAGATGTTCCAGGGAAGTCAGTGGGTCTTGTGGGGTGTATGTGTAAGTCCTAGTCAACCTGAGTAAAAGTTGCAGAATTAGGCTCCCAGGCACTGGCAGTTCCTACTGAAGTCTGCTAAACTATAGTAAGCAGCAGCAGTATCAAAAGACATGTCTTTTTGAGAGAAATCATAATTTCATCAGCATTTGGATCCTGAAGATTGCTTCAGAACCATCTATTTATTGCAGGCCTACCATACTTATAAACATTTACATTCTACAATCATTCAAAAATTTCAGCTAACAATAGTGTTATTACATTGTTTGCAACTAATGCTGTAAGATTATGTAGTCTGCGTTAAAGGAGAGCCCACAAGGTCTTAAACATTACCTAGTGTTCACTGTTGCATATTATGGAGTATGGGAAGTACAGGAAAATTTTGAAATCTGTCTAAACTCAGTTTAAAATCCATACTTCTCCAGATATTCACTCCCTGTAATTATAGCTTTTTAAAAAGGAGATGATTGATGGTGGTCTTTTAGTGTAAAATATGTTGTTTGTGTTATCTCCCTAATGGTCATGAACCAAATTCTGTTTTAATTTACTTATGTGAGTAGTCCCTTTTAAGTGAATAGGATCACTTGCATGAGTAAGGCAACCTGGATTGTGAGCATCCACATTCTGCATGATCTCCCCTTCTCTGTGCACCTAGGGCCTAATATATGCAGTTGCATAAATCCTTTTGTATATAAGTGAAGTTAGGGATACTTCATTTAGACAGAGATGGTATTGCGCCCTTTTTGACCAGAATGGTTCACCAATATTCAGAGTCTTGGGGTTGTTCGCACTGGAGGATAAATTGATGACGGAGTCAGGTAATACTTCGATGTAATCCTATTTATTTGCAAAGAATATACAGAGGAGATGGTTCTTTGCTCAAAGTTCCAATACAGTTTCAGGCATCATTCTACCCAAAAAGGTTTCTCTTGTCTTTTATTCAGAACCATGTTCCCAATGCTTGTTCTGGCTGTCGTCTTGGTTTCTGCTGCTTTTCTCAGATTCTCTGGTGTTTCTGAGGTTTCCCCATCCAACTTCATCTTCACCCAGAACAATACCCAGTCTCCCTATATGGTGGTATGGGGCAGGAATACAAGGATGATGTGTTTGGTGGGGCACAGCTAACAGTTCTTTCTCTCTGTGTGTATGCATGTGTGCGTGCGTGCTGTGGTGCCTTAATATAAAACACCTCCCTGGCTTGGATGTAAAACTCTTGATTGCTATTACTTTTAAAGCACTGTTGGGGGAAAGGCTATGGAAAAGATTGGATGGTCACATATTGAAAGACCTGAAGTACTTTCTGTAAGGTAATCCATTAGGGTGACTGGATGTCCTGTTTTTTAAAGGGACAGTCCTATTTTTGGGGACTTTTTCTTAAATAGGTACCTATTTACCTCCCACCCCCTCTCCCTTTTTTTTTTTTCCCCACTGTTGCTATCTGGTAACCCTATAATGCATACACTTGTTTCTTGTGTCAAACTAGACTGAACTAGAAATGTCCAAACTTGAATGGCATACTGCTCTAGATTCTTTAGCCATACAAAGAATAGATACCAATATTTACAATCTAGAGGATGCTGTGATGACTAGGGAGAAAATTGTCTTGCACAAAGCACAGTAGGTTCAGTGAAACCAGGCTTAGCTCACCAAATTGTAGGATTCTGCACAGCATAAACACTTAATCCTTCTGTAAATATTAATGCTGCTTCTGTCTCTTGTGTTTATTTGATAAACTATTGGTTTTTCAATATCCTTTCATCTGTGAAATAACTTAGAAACAGTTCTCTATGGCAGAGAACATCTACTGTAAAAGTGTAAGAGACTGACTAGAATTAATAAGAGGATATTTCTCATCTCCTTAATATTTACAGGAGATCTATCCAAATCCCATAAAGCACTCAGGGATTTTCCCTTACAATTTCTAACTTATTACATTTCATAATATTAATTAACTTTGTTTTGTGGAGGACTGGACAGCTTGGCTGATTAGTAATGGGAAGAAGAGCCTTTCACTCATATTGCATGTCTGAATCCAGGCTTGGCTGGTATTACTCAAAGCTTTTCAGTGGCCTATGTCACATGTACCTGGTGGTGTCAGTCCAGTCCACATCATTAAAACCGTCATCTATCGTAGCTGCACTAGCTGTCAACTTCTGTTCAGTCTCAGCAAAGAGGTCAACGACTAGATGGGCATTTGGGACTGAACTATCAACTCAGGATTGGCAGAGCAATATGGAGAAGCTTAGGCTTGGTCTACACTACGAGTTTATCTCAAATTTAGCAGCGTTAAATTGAATTAACCCTGCACCCGTCCACACAATGAAGCCTTTTACTGCGATATAAAGGGCTCTTAAAATCTATGCCTGTACTCCTCCCTGACGGGGGGACTAGTCTCAAATCAACACTGCCATTTTGCATTAGGGTTAGTGTGGCCGCAATTTAACAGTATTGGCCTCCGGGAGCTATCCCACAGTGCACCATTGTGACCGCTCTAGGCAGCAGTCTGAACTCAGATGCACTGGCCAGGTAGACAGGAAAAGCCCCGCAAACTTTTGAATTTTATTTCCTGTTTGCCTAGCGTGGAGCGCTGATCAGCAAGGTGACCATGCAGTCTCAGAATCAAAAAAGAGCTCCAGCATGGACCGTACGGGAGATACTGAAGCTGATCTCTGTATGGGGAGATGAATCTGTTCTATCAGAACTCCATTCCAAAAGACGAAATGCCAAAATATTTGAAAAAATCTCCAAGGCCATGATGGGCAGAGGCCACAACAGGGAGTCAACACAGTGCTGCGTGAAACTTAAGGAGCTGAGACAAACGTACCAGAAAGCCAAAGAATTAAATAGATGCTCCCAGAGGGAGGGGCAACTGACGACTGTCACTATCCCGCACACTCCGAAAACCATTTGAATTCTGGGCTGAGCTCCCAAAGCCTGAAGGGTCAAAAACATTGTCGCGGGTGGTTCAGGGTATATGTCGTCAGCCCCTCCCGTGAAAGCAAAGGGGGAAAAAATCATTTCTCACCTTTTTTCAATGTCATTGTATGTCTACTGGATGCTGCTGGCAGATGCGGTGCTGCAGCACTACACAGCAGCATCCCCTTGCCTTGCAGATGGTACAGTATGACTGATATCTGTCATCGTCATCCCAGCTCCTGCCTGGCCTTGGTGAGATCGGCCAGTGGTACCTGGACAAAAATGGGAATGATTCCCCAGGTCATTCTCTTCAAGTTTTGTCTAATGGAGATTCAGTCCTGCCTGGAATATCATGGCAGCTGGAGGCTTCTGCCTCAGGCTGCTCTCCCAGTCAGCAGCACCGTGCGGTCACGCCTACCCTAGCCTACTCCTTGCTACCAGGGCTCACAATCACATACTTAGACCTCTACATTTTTGCTGCAAATAAAAAAAATTAAGCTGCCGTTTAGAACTGTCCCCCAACATATATATCCTGGGACATTTTGTATTTTACCCATGTCAACCAAAGGCCCACACACAAATGGAGATTCACTCATGCCTGTGCTTCTATCCCTAGTGCTTGTCACAGATTCCCATTTTCAGCTATAGGCTGAGCAAGTGCAGAATGGTGGTTCACTGTACTTCACTGTTAGCCAACTGCCCTCCCCTCCCCCCCTTTGATCTCTGCTTGCAGAGGCAATAAAGTCAGTGTTGTTTCTTATTCATGCATTCTTTATTACTTCATCACACAAATGGGAGGATAACTGCCATGGTAGCCCAGAAGGGGTGAAGGAGGAAGGAAGCAACAAGTGGGGTTGTTGCAGGGGCATCCCCTAGAATGGCATGCAGCTCATCATTTCTGCGGGATGTGTGGGGCTCTGACTCGGAGCAGCCGTTTGCCTCTCTGGTTCTTTAGTAGACTTGCCTGATATTCTAGGCAGGACTGACTCTCCATTAGACAAAACTTGTAGAAGAGAATGACCTGGGGAGTCATTCCCATTTTTGTCCAGGCGCCCCTGACCGACCTCACCGAGGCTGGCCAGGATCACCCATGACAGCACCAGATGGTACAGTATGACTGGTAACCTTCTTTGTCAACTTGCAAAGCAGCAGATGGTACAGTAGGGCTGGTAACCGTTTTTGCTAACTTGCAAAAGGCAAGGGGATGCTGCTGTGTAGCACTGCAGTACCGCGTCGGTCGGCAGCATCCAGTAGACATATGTTGACAGTGAAAAAAGGCTGAATGGGCTCCATGGTTGCCATGCTATAGTGTCTGCCCAGGCAATCCAGGGAAAAGGGCACAAAATGATTGTCTGCCGTTGCTTTCACGGAGGGAGGATTGACTGATGACATTTACCCATAACCATCCGTGACAAATTTTTGACCCCATCATGAATCGGGATCTCAACCCAGAATTCCAATGGGTGGGGGAGACTGCGGGAACTATGGGATAGCTACCCAGAATGCAATGCTCCGGAAGTCAACGCTAGCCTTGGTACATGGATGCACAGTGCCAAATTAATGTGCTTACAACAGTGCTAACCTGTTTACAAAAATTGGTTTCTGTAAAATCGGAATAATACTGTAGTGTAGACATAACAAAACATACAGTGATAGTGCACCTATTCTGGGCCCAGTTCTCCATTTCTTGCATACTCCAAGCACAACTTATTGCAGTGCTTCTGCCCTGATGCCTACAAAAACTTGACAGTGGTTAGGCAATTAGCATGCTATGACCGCTGCTTAACACACTGATTACTTGTCTCATTGTTACCTTGTGCTCCATCATCTGTTTGTTGTATCCACCTGTTATCTCCCATTTTATACTTGGATTGCAAGCTATTCAGGGTAGGAACTGTCTTTGTTATGTGTTTGCACAGGGCTAAGGCTAAGCATAATGAGGCCTTGATAGATGAGTGGGGCCCCTAAATACTAAAAGGATTCAGTACTATTTTTCCAAGCTGATGGACTGTTTGACAACTCAGTTTTCAAGACACACTGAAAATGTTAGTACAATGTATCTTATATTGTATATTAATATACAATACATCTACATTTGTAGTTTATGAAGCTGGTGAATACAGGGTCAGGCATGGATACAATAAAAGAGCAATACAAGGGGTTTTTTTGGTTGTTGCTTAGCAATACAATATGACTCCTGCAAGCCAGCAGAAAGACACTGTTATGGGAATGGAATATAAGCTACTTAAAAACAAAATAGTGCACAACCTTCAGTCCTATACCAAAAAGATATAATGGAGACTAGTAGAGAGAAGGTAATGTGAGGCCAGCATAAGTCAACCATGTCCAGCAAAATCTATCCAGAGTGTGTGTGATGCAAAGCAAATATAGTACATAATATTATAAAGCGCCTAAGTCTGTTCAGTCAAATGATTACATTTTTTTTCTTTATCCCTCTCCTATTAGTAGAGTGGTGCTGTCTCTCTGGGCCAACTGGCCTGGCTTTATTTTAATTGTTGTTTTTAACTTTGTACAGCCCCACAGCTTGGGTGCTATATATACAAATAAAGAAAATTAAACTGGCTGAACATTCTGGCACGTCTTTCCTTGGAAAATATTGCATCATATAATGGAATGTTCAGCTAGCATTTACTGTGCTGCTGAGGGGAGAGAACTTTGGGTTGATTCTTTTTTCTTTATTTAATATAAACTCTTTTTTTTTTAATTTCACTGATGCCTTTTAATGTATTTAAGGTCTCTTCTGTCAGTGTCATTCTGGTAAAACAAAGTGTTTTTTTTCTTCATGTTTAAGGGCTGGACTGGCAAGATCACAAGCCAGAATCCTATGCTACAAGAATAAGTCACAGTGGTGATGTTGCCTTTTCGGAGCAGAACCTGCATTGGCCTTTTTTATTATCCCATTGTAAGTAGCCAGTATTCTTGCCTGACTGGGGTAGAAAGTGGGTCCAGCCAGGCAAGAATAAATGCTGTTTTCCTGACAGTCTGTCAGCATCACAAGCACCCTAGGCTAGTCTACCCCTGGACTATTTATTCCAAAGTTAAGGTCAGCAACCCTCTCGTGCCTTCATCCAGTCCTTCCTTAAACCACTTTCCTTTCACAAAGTCTTCCAACAGTGACCCTCCTCCAAAACCGATCTCATTACTACCAACATCTGCTCCTGTCCATATTTGAACTCTTGCTTATTATATTGAATTTTATTAATATTCATGGAGCAGACACCTTGGGTCAAATTATTCTCAGCTGCAACAGTGTAAATCCAGAGTAACTCCAGACTTCCTGTGTGACCATGGGCAATTCACTTAATCTCTCTGTACCTCCATTTCACATTTGTTAAATGGAAAATAATACAGCCATGTCTATACTATAGGCACTACAGTAGCACAACTGCAGCTATGCCACTTTAGCACCCATAGTGTAGACTCTTTGTACATCAGTAGAAGGGGGGTTTCCATGTATGTAGCTAATCCACTTCCCTGAGCAGCAGTAGGTGGGTTGAGAGAAGAATTCTAGTCACCTCTACTCCCGGGGTTAGTTTGGCTTAAGTGTGTGTTAACAGGGTGTGAATTTTTCATGCCCCTGAATTACCTAGCTAGGTTGATCTATTTTAAGGGTAGATTGGTCCTCAGTCTCTTCTCACAAGGGTGTTCTGTGGATAATTACATTCAGGCCTGATTCTCTTATACACTAAGAGCAGTGTAAAGGGGCTTTACATTGGGTGTAAATGTAACTTACAATATAAAAGGACCTGCCTGGGATGTCTGGCCACTAATGTTTGTGAGTTGCTTAGATACTATAGTAATAGAGGCTATATAATTACCTACAAGGATAGAAGATTAGAATAAAGTAGACCTGAGTAAGGACTCTGAGATCTAAGTCATGGTAAATAAATTAACTTGCTTTTGTGTGTTGCAATATAAATATAATGGCAGTAGTTTTCATTCCTGTTTTACTGCACTACTTATTGCATAATATTCATTAATTCACTTACCCCTAATAGTGGGAGAATAGCTGGTCCTATTCTCTGTGTGTCGATTCACTGTAACAGTATTTACACGCACATTCAACCAGAGTCCTTAGTCCCTGCAGAGGGCACTTCATGTACCCAGAGATCTAAAAGCAGAGAATGGGTGGGCTGGGGTCAAGTGCCTTGTCCCCACTCACACTTGCCCCATGGAAATTCCACAGAAAAGCTAATATGGCCCTAAGTTGTATCAATTTTCTACACACTCACCCTGACATAGATTCTCCCAAGGCAGTTGCAGGCTGGGGAAACCCTAGCATATTGGCCCTATTGGCTCCAAGTTGTCAGAAAACATGCAGGGACTGGGAACGCAGAACTGGCACAAATGCAAGGGCTGGCCTTCCCATGAGGCAAACTGAGGCGGCCACCTGAAGTGCCAGATTTGGGGGCGGGGTGGGGGTGAAAGCGCCACTAGGACCCAGGGTGTAGAAAATTGTGTCTGCTGCTGGTGCATATGTATTCTCTCTGCTCTAGATGCACAGAGATGGTGGAGTGCAGTGCTGGAGGAAGGGGGGCACAAGAGACATAACAGGCAGGTAGGAGAAAAGGTGAGAGGGAATAACAGAAAGCAGCAGGAGCTGTAGGGAGAGAGAGGAGGAGGAGCCTCTTACATACCTCTCTAGCACCCCCAGGAGCCTGGACTGATTAACACAGCTTCTCAGGGAGCTTCCTGTTTTCTGCTGCTTCCCTGAACCCACTTGAGGAGAACAGGCAGACACCTGAAGTAGTAGGAGCCAGTTAGACCCTTAAGACACTGATATCTTCCCTCACTCAGGCCTTGCTACCAACCTGCTTATTTGTCCCCTTCAACTGAGCATTAAGAGCCCCTATAGCTGGCACAGAACAGCAGTCATGAGCGAAAGAAGAAAATGCCCCTCTGGGGCAGCATTCAGAAAAAGAAAGTAAGCAAAGGAAGCTTTTCTGAGATACATAGACAGCCTTGTGGCCCCAGTGAGGATGTGAGTGGTGAGAAGATGCCTGATCTTCCAGTTAGTCAGAGTGCAGGTGACCTGGCAGCTACTGCAGCATCCATATCTCCATCTCAAATGGATGTAACCATGCGCATTCCTGAAGAAAAGTGTAGATCAGAGAAGTGTGGCGGAGGTGCAAGAAACAGCTGCTGAGTTTAGTTCCTTAAGTTTAGATGATCCAGGACTGTGAACCCACTTGAGCCTGAGGGACTTCCTTGTACAGCATTGGCCACAGTAATTGAAACACTTTTTTCTATTTTCATTGTCTTTGGGGAACATGAAATTTCCATCCAACACATTACTGGCATGAAATCCCCAAATTGGTACAAATTGGAGAGGCCATGGCTTATGTACCCAAAAGCCCAGAATGCTACATACTGTTGCAAACTCTTCCAGTCTAATGTTCCAGCCACACTGGGTTCTACAGGAACAAAGGACTGGAAAAATCTGGCTAGAAATCTGGCATGCCATGAGAAAGCAGCAAATCACCAGAGAGCATGTCATAGGTGGAAAGATCTTGAGATGAGACTAAGATTAAAGGCCACCATAGATGATCAGCATTAAGAGATGATTGCATCAGAGTCTCTTTACTGACAAAATGTTCTGAAAAGGCTAATGGCCATTGTGAGAATGCTTGCTACCCGAAACCTAGCACTGCATGTCACTTCAGATCAGCTGTATGTGCCAAACAATGGAAACTTCCTTAAAATTGCCGAGCTGATGGCTGAGTTTGGTGCTGTACTCCAGGAGTATTTAAGCAGAGTCCCCACCCAAGAAATGTACACACACCACTACCTTGGAAAAACTATTCAAAATGAGATCATACCGTTATTGGCAACAAAAGTCAAACAGAAGATTGTGGCAGATCTGAAGTCAGCAAGATATTACTCTGTTATTCTGGACTGCACACTTGACATCAGCCATATGGAACAAATGACTTTAATGGTGCATTTTGTAACAATGACAGAACCTAGTAAAAATGTCCCTGCAGTGGTGACTGTCAGAGAGCATTTTCTAGAATTTATCGACACTAATGATACTACAGGAGCTGATATGACAAATGTGCTTCTTAAAAAGCTGGAAGATACAGGAATTGCGATAGCTGACATGAGAGGTCAGGGCTACGATAATGGTGCCAACATGAGAGGAAAGAACAGAGGAGTGCAGACACAGATCCCAGAGTTGAACCCTCGAGCTTTTTTGTCCCATGCAGTTCTCATTCATTGAACTTTGGTGGTCAGTGATGCAGCATCAGCTTCTAGAGAGGCTGCTGAATTTTTTAATGTAATTCAAAGCATCTATGTATTTTTCTCTGCATCAACTCATTGATGGCAGATTTTGAAGCAACATCTGGCAACATTCTTTCTGACACTGAAACCACTGAGTGCCACACGATGGGAAAGTCGAGTGGAGGCGATAAAGCTTATCAAACACCAAATTGGGAAGATAGAGGATGCCATAGATGCCATTGTGGAGGATAATGCTATGACCGGAACTGTTTGTGGGAGAGCAGTGGCAGAGGGAAATGGAATCACCAGAAACATACATAACTTCAAATTTCTGTGTGGCTTAGTGTTGTGGCATGACATACTGTTTGAAATAAATGTAAGCAAGAGACTCCAAGGTGTTCACCTTGATATATCTGGAGCAATGGAACAACTGGACAAAGCAAAGTCATACCTACAGTCTTACTGGTCAGATGAGGGGTTCCAAAATGTTCTGAAGAGTGCACAGAAGTTGGCAGAGGAACTTAACATTGAAGCTATTTTCCCACCCATTCAAGAATACAAGAGTCACTGAAGAAGATGACATTTTGATTACGAGGCATGGGATAATCCCATAAGAGACCCCAAACAACAATTCAAAGTTGAATTCTTTAACCAGGTGCTAGATTGTGCAATACAGTCAGTTGAACGTTTCATGCAGCTCAAGGAACACAGCAATATATTTGAGATATTGTATGATATTCCAAAACTCCTCACTATACCTGAAGAAGACCTACACCAGCAATTCAGGGCACTAGAGATAGTGTTGACACATGATGACATGTGCAATATTGATGCAAGTGATTTAGGTGATGAACTGAAAGTCCTTTCAAGATACATTTCAGCTTTTGTTGTTCTGCACATACTTCTAACGCTTCCTGTAACAGTTGCCAGGAGAGAACGCAGCTTCTCCAAGCTGAAGTTAATAAAAACATCTATGCTCCACAATGACACAGGAGACGCTAGTTGGCCTTGCAACCATCTCAATAGAGCATGAGCTGGCCGAGATTGTGGAACTTCAGGAAGCAGTTCAAATCTTTGCAACCAAGAAGGCACGGAAAGCACCACTTTGATTATTCAAACAGATGAAAATGCCAGTGTTTACTATGCAGACAAGAAAAGTTACATTTGCTGTTCAGGCGTTTTGAAAGTTAAGCGTTTACTTAAAAATTTTTAACAAGGCATTTTAAGTTGTTAGTTCTCCTCTACTTGGGTAGGTAGCAGAACAGTACCATGAGAGGAATAGAACAGGAAGAAGGCAGAACTGAGACCTTTAAAAGTTTGGCTCAAGTGAGAGGGCATGGGGGCGTCATTTGAGCTCCTCACCTCACATGCCAAAATGTTGTGGGCTAGCCCTGACACATGCACATAGCCTTTGCACAGATTGCCCTTGCCTCCTGCTGATTCTCATAGCGTAGAGATGCCATACTGAGTCACGTGAGCTATGCTTCAGGTGATTGATTCAGATTAAAGATTGAACTAGTGTAATTCAATATAAATCTCCTATTCTCTTGCCATTAACCGGCTGAGGAGCCTGAAAAAACTGACAATGAAGACAGAATAATAAAATAGTTTTAATGTCACTTTATAAGAAAGGGAAACTGTCAAACATTAATACTCCCCAAAATTGCTAGTCTTTTTTAAAAACAATTTTCCTTGCAAACAGAAATATTCCCGTGGCATTTTTAATCAGTGCAGCAGTTAGATGTGGGCATGCTTTTAGACTTAGCACATCACAGCAACTCGTTGTCATGATGCACCAGGTATACTGCATCTGACGTTGGTCAATACTTGATGCAGCATAGGAAAGCAAAACATTTCACTGCCCAGCCCTCCACAGTGCACCTGGCTGGTTGCCTGCTGTAGAAGCAAAAACACCTTCCCCTATGCAATCTTTTCATGCCCTGATACAAGAGAATTTACACCTCATGCAACTTTTTGATCTAGATCTTGCAACAAGCAAACATTCGGAAAGCTATTTAACTTGCTCATATCCTGTGATTATATTCCCCAGATTTAATATATGCTGCTGAAAATAAGTGTTTTTCTTATCTGGCCTAAAACTAAAAGTCAGCAAACTGAGTAAGTGCCTAATTCTTACTGTGCCATAGGTAAGACACATATATCCCCCCTTCCCTGATCAGAGTCCATCATATTGTGCATTACTTTATAAAGCGTTCCCCTTCTTCCTCTATTTTTCTTCTCTCAGTTGGGCTAAATAATTTCATTCTTTGAGACCCCCCTTTCAAATAAAATGCTTGCACAAATCCTTCATTTGAACATGCATACAGGAATTTCAGTGCACACTTACTCATTCTGCATACCTGGGTGCCCATTTTGTGTGTACAAACTTTGGGATCTGTGTTCGGTCTAGATCGGTGGTCCCCAATGTGGTGCTGCAAGCATCATGGCGCCCGCTGGGGCATCTGTGCGCCCACGTACTGGCCGGTGAACAAGCATCTGCCGAAATGCTGCTGAGAAGCGGCGTCATCAGGAGGCACAGCCACCGAAATGCCGCCAAAAAGCAGCATCACCAAGAGATTTTTGGTGGCATTTCCACGGCGATGCCTCTTGACGTTGCCGCTTCTTGGGGGCATTTTGGCAGATGCTTATCCACCGGCCACGGTCCTCAGTGATTCATTGTCCAGCATCCGCCACCCGGAAAAGGTTGGGGACCACTGGTCTAGATGACCATTTTTAAAAATTACAGGGGATATCATCTTTCATCACGTGTAAGGCACCTCTGTCCCATTCCTCTTTTTAAAAGTCATTTTAGTCTCAGCTGTAACAGATATGGCAATTTCCTGCACTATCCTTGAAAAACCTTATCAAATTAAGTTTAAGTATCTTTGGAATCCACTGAATTAAATAAAAAGGTTATGTATTATTGTGGCCCTGGATGATTAAAGGACTACGCTGAACAATGTGCAGACAACAATCGTCTTTTGTGACAATATGTGTAAAGTGGATTTCTTGGGAAATAAGTAAGGGCAGTGAATGCAAATTCCCCATCCCAGGTTATGCAAAAGCCCAGCCTTTTAAAGCTACGACCTGAGGAGTGGGCCTTTGACTGATGCTCACCTGTTACATGAGGCCAAGATCAAAGGCCCAAGCTGTATAAAGGAAAGACTGAACTATTCATAGTGGTTCTGGTTCTGAGCTGAGTATGTTGTAACCATAGGAAAACCCCCTCTGTGGGGTTTGAAGAACTGACTCCTAATCAGAGTCGTCCTTTGAGTTGGAGGGTGATCTTTGGTAAGTTTATTGTCATGCATATAGCCCCTTTTATTGTTTTTAATATATTTACTCCATCATGCTTTCACCTTAAGAATAAACGTGCTTGCTTATAAAGAACAGCGTGGTAACTCGTCATTGCTGACAACAACATTGTATGTAGAGTTCAAAGAAAAATAAAAGCAGATGCTGGCCTCTTTAGGCAGTCTGGCTTTCTGGGAATATCACAGTATAAGCAGGGAACTGTGCAGCCAGAAAAAACACACAGTCAAGAGAGACGCATCTCTAACCAAGAGAGGTGATTGCTGAGGAGCCTGGAATGAGCACCCTTGGTCCTTTTGAGTGAGTTCTCATGCCCCTCGCATGAAACTGTCTGCAAAAGTACACCAATATGGACAAATACAATCACTTAATCATTAAATCTTACTGGTAGCAATTACAATAGTCACTTGTCATTTGTTAATGAATAGGTTGTAGAGTCTGACAGATGGCACCTCTTAAGGCTAGATTGCATCATTCAACATCTAAAGGGTGCCAAAAGAATTGCTCAAAAGTGTTTCCTCCAGACCAACCCTGTTGCTGTTAGCAAATGAACCCCCTTCAGTAGCAGCAGTGAAGCAACTCAACTCTGAGGGGAGACAAGCAGCAGTGACAGCTTTTTTTTTTAAAGGGGGGGCAAGGGGCAGAGTAGTTTGAAATATCAGTGCCAAGCTTTTTAAGATCTAGTGGTAGCAACACTAAAAAGACCATTATCTCTGTCTTTTTAAAAATAGATTAAAGAAAAGTAATGAGTGTAGGACTTTCTGATAGCTGTGTTTTATATTTAGTATCCAACAAAACTTCAAGCCACAAAGGTATCTTTTTGAATTGCTGTTCTGATTGACACCGTACCTGCCTAGAGCACAGCTACTAAACTAGTTGATTCTCCTCCCCCTCAGCAGCTAAATAGACCCAAAGAAAATAACATGCCTCATTACTATTTGTATGCATCATGTGAAAATGATTTTAAATTATGACAAATATTAATTGTCACTACTTTACTTAACTATATGTTGTTTTGGAACTATCAAGCTGTTTAACTTAGCAGCTCTGATAAAGAATATTTTGGAAGTGGCTTCACATCTGGAAACATGGAACTGTGCTAATGATTGTTTTTAATAGAGAAGTTTGAAGACCACACTTAATTATTGCTGCCAAAAACATTTAAATCAGTGAAATAACATTTGGAATAGGTCTGGAATATAACTCTGCTACACAAGTAATCTAACTTCTTAAAAACTGGATGGTATGTGATGTTTGTTGAAATTTTCCTGAATGTGTGGAATAGCACAATCATCTCTTGTGAAACATCTGTCAAATAGAAATTCCCTAGAATATGAGAGAGAGTCATGGAGGAGTCACTAATTATTTAAATATATCAGTCACAAATAGCAGAACTTGAGGCACTTGTACACATTGGGAATAGGGTCAGAGCATGAAATCACAGCTTTGTTTAAAAGTCTTTGGGCACATAATCCCTGTGACAAGATACAGAAGCTGTTTTTGATTTCTAGCAAGCAGAGTTAGTGCTTGGCTCTGATCTGACACAGCTGTTGTAAGGTGGAATTATAAGGCAGGATTGGGGCCTAGATGCCCAATCAGGTACTCCAAGGAAGCCCAGGAGATTTTATGCAAACTTGGTAGTCAGAAGAGAGAGAGAGAGAGAGAGAGAGAGAGAGAGAGAGAGAGGCCTTTTGGAGGAGGCACAGCATCCAGTGCCCAGATGCTAGCAGGCAGAGGTCTGACTTCAGGTAGGTTTTTCTGTTTGTGAACTACTGTATGTTTGAGGAACAACTTTTTTTTTTTTTTAACTTGGACACAAGGCTTGATAGTGAGGGGAAAACATCTCACTTTCACAAGTTAACCTTCTCTACCAATTTGCAATCAAATTTAGAACATACCAAAGAAAAAAGGATGGAGGGGAACGTATTGTACACAGAATTCTTTTTTTTTTTCAATACAGAGACTATAATTCCCCACCACACACATTTTTCTGTGAATATCTGATGCAAAAGCCTCTTTCCTTTTTTGTATGGTTGCCAAAACATACAAAACCTGGCAAGATACTAAATATTGGTCAGTCTTTTAAACCATATCCTTCCTGGGGCTATTTTCTTTTCTGGAGTTGAGCCTCTGTGCAAAGTCTCACCTATAGAATTTTTTCTGTATTTTTAAATATGAATAGTATTGCTCCTTTGGTCAAGAAACAACAAAAGCTGTACCAGGTCAGTTTCTTTCTTTTGTTCAATTGAACTCTGTTGTGTGCTGACTAACAAACCTGATTTGTGCTCCCTGAAAATGGCATTTGAACAGAAGGAATCTATTGTACTATGTAGCTCGTTATCAGAACTGAATGGATAGGGGTATCAATATAAGCTGCTGTTATGGAAAGCAGGATCTTTAGCAGACACCATAGGAAATGTATCTCACAACATTAAATTAATACACGAATAGTGAAAATCTATAGTTCAGTGGTTGTCAAACTTTTGTAATGATGACCCCTTTCAATAACAAGCATCTGAGTGTGACCCTCCCCCCCACAATATATTTTAATTTATAACACCATTATAAATGCTGGAGGCAAAGCAGGGTTTAGGGTAGAGGCTGATAGCTCTTGATTTCCCCCTCTTCTCTCCCCCCGCCCCCGTAATAACCTCATGATCCTCTCGGGGTCCTGATCCCCAGTTTGAGAATGACTGCCAGAGTTAAAGTAGAAACAACATTCTTCATTCTCAGTGTAGTAAGATTTAAACATTGTAATCTATAAGGTCATTCAATTTGAGTATATACAAGGAAAAATTGCTCTTTTTTTCCTCCCATGAACATTAAAAATCAGTATTTAAAAATAAATGAAACTTCTTGTCCACAGCTATTTCTACTTGAAATCAGCATCGCCAGCCTCCACTCTATTAAAATCTAATAAAATAACTGACTCTGAAAACCACTACTTGGTGCTCCAAAACTATGTCCACTACAATAACATGATGTATCCCAATGGACTAGCAGATGCAGAAAACAATGGGAGGGGGGGAAATGAAAAGGTAGGACATAAATGGGGATGGGAAATGCTGAAAAGGGGAAAGGAAGGCTTTATAATGCCATTCTCATAAGAGATTAATATTAATAATACCCAAACTCCAGCACTCTACCCACAGATTTTTAAAGCACTTAAAATAGCATCCCCACTTGGTGGTAGATGAGCAAGCTGAGGCACGGCTAAGTGAAGTGACTTGCCCCAAATTCACTTAACAGATCAGTGGCAGAACTAGGAACAGAACTCAACTCTTCTCAGTCCCAGTCTGGTGTCTTACGTGATGAGTCTCACTGCCTTGCTCCTAAGGAAAATTGATGATAACCAGTTAAGAAGTAAAGTCCTGTCATGGTTATACAACTGTTAGAAGACAAGAAATACAATGTGTGCATATATACGTGGCCAATTCTCATTGAGAAAAGAGGTTGATAGACTGCCCTAGAAATTAGTACTACAGTGACTGCTAAATATAGTTACGATCTGGAAGAGGAATAAATGGTGAGTTGCCAGAGGACATACAACTCTTATTTAAGGAAGACAAGACTAAGGAAACCAATGTGAGGAACTCCAGAAAGACCTTTCCAAATTGCCTAACTGAGCATAGTAAGCACAAGTCGGGACTAATTTAAGTAACCTATATACACTTAATTGCTGTAACCACTGGGTGGAGGGTAGAAGTGGACATCTGGATGCTATTGTACATAGTTCTATTTAGTCATCTTACTCACTGCAGTAGTGGTCAAACCAGACCATCTGATGGGACTTTAATGCCAATCACCTGCTCCCATCATACTAAATCTTTCCCAAATACTGTTAGTAGGGAACGGCAATTTATCTTCTGAAGGAGCCAGATAAACCATACAACTGTGGTTCTTGAAACAGATTCACTTTACCCGGAACAATCAGGTTCCCCTTAACACCACTTTCATTTAATTTTCCACTTGAGAACTGCTGTGTTTCACGATTCAATAAAGTCAATAAATGAGTCAATGTAAATCAGTAAAGTATATAGTATGTGTAATATACTGTGAGACAAATTAATCTCTGGTGTAACTCTGGTGAAGTCAGTAGTTACACAAGGGATGAATCTGGCCCTGTGTGTTCAGAGCTCAAATGAAGAAGAATATGGTCTGTTTTACCTTCCTATATATATATTAGTATGTAGTAGGAGAGGACAAAAGGGAAGACAGTTTCCTACTATTAAATGTGTAGAGATGACCTAAGGAGTCTGTTTGGATCTGGATTAGGTTTAAGGTTAGAGTTTGTGTATCTTATCCAAAAAAGCCAGTGCATTGATTCAAATATGTCAGTATCAAAATTTTATGAGCAGTTCTTCAGAGACATCAGCCCAGTTAATTGAAATCTTGCAAGGTCAGTTGCTCTCATGAGTTCTTAGCCACTTAAGCCTGCATTTTAGTTGGATCTGGAAAAATAGGCTCCTTCCAGTTTTTACTTCAGTCTGCAACCAACTCTAATCCCAGTACCCAGGCACTCAAATGTGAAACACCCAACACATGCCTAATACCAAAATGTGAGGTTCCTGTGAAGGCCCATCTGGTCTAAAAGCTAAGCCTCATAAAATCTGAATTTTATAACATTTTCAACAAAACATTTGTATTAACCACAATAATTCTACTAGTGTGCATTGCAATTAGTATTAGTACAGCTCCTTGGTTTAAAATAAATAAAGGGGGAGACATTTTGCGGCCAATTCTGTTTTCTCTATACAATTTAGGCTAGGCAAAGGGAACAGAAACTAGACACAGTTTCCCAGCAAGAGATTCCCCCACTGTAAGACAAGCCACAAGAGGCGCATATAGCTAGTGCCTTCTCTACCCTCTTACCTCAACTTGCAGCCCCAGCATGGGAATGTATTATGGGTGGAGAAGTGTGCTGTGCTCCTGCAGGCTGCAGCTGGTGGATAGTTTTGGGGGACTGTTGCCAGCTGGCAAGGCCTAGCTGGCTCAGAACTGGCCAGAGAATCAGGTAACTATAACCATCTCCTTTTCAGGTTCTCCCTCTCCCATACTGAATGGAAACAGCCCAGGAGAGAATGTGGGCCAACAATTCATAGAACTTAAATGCACACCTATGGTCTTTTATTACAGTTGTTAAAAACTTTGTATCTTCAATTCATGAATTGAAGATACACAGTCTTATCATTTGAGTAAATGTCATGCTGCTGAAATAAACCAGGTTACCAATGTTGAGAAATGAAGTATTTTTAATTTGCAGAACAAATACAGTGCAAATTTCCCCACCAATGTACCCCTAAACTACTTGGATTGAAAGAGGTCAGGAAAATACATTTCTATAATAATAATACCTAGCTCTTTTTCATCAGGAGATCTCCAGGTGCTTTATAAAGGAGGTCAGTATGATTGATTATTTTATATTTATCATAGCACCTTGGAGTCCCAGATGTGGACTGTCTTGGTATAATTCCCCACTCTGAACCTTAGCATCCAAAAGATGGGGTACCAGCATGAATTCCTCTAAGCTCAATTACCAGCTTAGTACTTGTAGCGCTGCCACCAACCAGGAATTCCAGTGTCTGGTACACTCTGGTCCCCCCGAGACCCAGACTCTCTGGATCTTAACACAAGAAAAGTAAACCCTTTCCCTCGCCATTGCCTCTCCCAGGCTTCCCCTCCCTGGGTTCCCCTGGAAGATCACTGTGATTCAAACTCCTTGAATCTTAAAACAGAGAGGAAAATCCACCTCCTTCTCTCTCCCCCTCCCAGACTCTCCCTGAGAGAGAAAGTAATCCTAACACAGAGAGAAATTAACCTCTCTCTCCCCCTTCCCTCTTTTCTCCCCACCAATTCCCTGGTGAATCCAGATCCCGTCCCCTGGGATCTCACACCAGAATTAAAAAAAAATCAGGTTCTTAAACAAGAAAAGCTTTTAATTAAAGAAAAACAGTAAAGAATTATCTTTGTAAATTTAAGATGGAATATGTTACAGGGCCTTTCAGCTATAGAGGCTGGGAATACCCTCCCAGCCTAAGTATACAAGTACAAATTAAAATCCTTTCAGTAAAATACAAATTTGAACTCCTTCCAGCCAAATACACATTTGCAAATAAAGAAAACAAACATAAGCCTAACTCGCCTTATCTACCTAGTACTCACCATTCTGGAGATATAAGAGACTGTATCAGAGAGATTGGAAAGAAACCTGTTTGCAGGTCTGGTCCCTCTGAGCACCGAGAGTGAACAACAGCCAAAAACTAACAGCACACACAAAAACTTCCCTGCCTCAAGATTTGAAAGTATCCTGTACCCTGATTGGTCCTCTAGTCAGGTGAGAGCCAGGCTCACTGAACTTGTTAACCCTTTACAGTCAAAAGACACATGAAGTACTTCTGTTCTATTAACTCTTACTTATCTGTTTATGACATGGACCAAGACCCCATTGTGCTAGGCTCTAAACAAATACCGAACAAGAAGACAGTCCCTGCCCCAAATAGCTTACTAACTAAGTCTAAGACAAGAAACAACAGACAGATACAGACGAAGCAGGGAGGATTACAAGGAATAGGGTGACCGGACAGCAGATGTCAAAAATCAGGACAGGAGGTGGGGGGTAATAGGAGCCTATATAAGAAAAAGACCCAAAAATCAGGACTGTCCCTATAAAATCAGGACATCTGGTCCCCCTAACAGGGAACCAATGAGACAATATTTGTTTTAGGAAAGGCTGTATCTTAGAGTTGCTATGCAGAAAGAATCTGCAAGACTTAGATCTTGGCTGGATGTGACTATGTGAGGACCTGGGGAGAGGTCCAAATGGAAGATTATGGGCCTTAGGGACATGTAGAATGGTAGTGTTGTCCACAGGGATTGAAAAAGGAGGTAGTGAGGATGGTTTTGTGGAGTTTAGATTATGAGCTCTATTTTAGCCATGTTGAGCTTGAGTTGATGGCCAGACAGCCACAAGAAGATGCCAGAGAGACAAATTGAGGGTAGGTCTATATGCAGTGCTCCAGAAGGAAGGGGTCAGCACAAAACCCGTTCTGCTTTAGCAAGGGCACACTCAGTGCAATTAAAATGCAACCCATTTAAAACTGATAAAAGGAAATATTTTATACAATGCATAATCTGTGGAACTCACTGAGACATAGTGTTGGGGCCAAAGGCTTAATGGGTCTCAAAAATAGATTATTTTTTAATGGAAAATAACATTTACTATTGCATTAGGTATTATGCAAACTGATGAGGGATATACACCCATGTGCATGTACTCTTGTGCTTTCGGGCATAAGTCAAGCATTAAGTAACTGAAGGTGGGGCGGGGGGGGGGGGGGAAGCTTCTCCTGTAGGCAGGTACTGTGTAATTTTAAAATCACGTCTTATTCTAAATAAACTTGTCCTGGCCATTGGCAGAAACAGGATACTGAACTAAATTGCCCCAGTATAGAAATTTCTCTGATCATAAATATTATAAAATGCTGTCACTAATTTAACAAGGTGGTGAATCTAAGCATTCTGTGGGTCCTGTATACCAGTAGGCAACATTTAATAAAGGGCCACCATTCCCCCCCCTTCCCCCCCCAAGAGCTCAAACTATACTGAGGACGTATGCACTATTTTAGCTTTAAAAAGGATTAGCATATTTAAATATTTGTATTACTATAGTTAGGTTTTGGCTTAGAATATGCACTATTTTTAAATGGGATTGCTGAAATGAAGAGCACACTGGTAGGTTATTGGACTGTATAGATAAACCTGTGCACAAGATCTAGTGTAGTACTAATTAAAGCAGGGCTGGCTCAAGTTCTGCTACCATTAAGCAAACTAGCAAATGCCCACCCTTAGCAGCCCACAGTCATTCACACAAACAGTTATTGCTGTAACATCAATGCCCCTAATATTTGGTGTCTAGTGATTGCCTGCCCATGGGGTAAAGCTGGTCCATAATTTATCATTAGCCAGTGAAATTATGAGGTGATAAATTTTTTGCCTTCTTTGGTCTCTTGTTAGGGTAAGTGCAACAAGCTGACGAGCATGGCAAGCTCCTGAATAAACAATGACATTTAACATTTTGGGTTCCACATTTTTACAAAGAACTCCACTAAATCACACACAATCCTGACTGTAAAATCTGAGGAATCCAGTGAGTATTAGTTGATAGGCCAGTGCATAAAAAAGGAGGTGGGGGGGGGATGCTGCCAATATATGTGACAGAGAATTAAATGGGGTGCTGGGCAGCAGCAGCAGCAGGAAATCCAGATGCTGATGTAATTTATGTAGACCTTGATTTTCAGAAGCTGACTAGATAAAGCAAAACTCTGGCTCAGATGCATCTGGGGCAGATGTGACACTTGAGAAGTGTAAAGAGTTCCAATTACTATACTGAAATGTTGTTTGCAGTGTTGTAGCCATGTTGGTTCCAGGACATGAGAGAGACAATGTAGGTTTAGTCAACTTTTATTGGACTAACTTCTGTTAGTGGAAGGGACAAGCTCTCAGCCTTCAAAGAGTTATTCCTCAGGTCGGGAGAAGGTAACCAAAGTGTCTAAACTAGATATAAGATGGGACAGATTGTTAACCATAAGAGGTTCATGCATGCTGTAGGATACCACTTAAAACAGTGATCACCAAACGGTCTATCGTGATCTCTGGAGGTGCAGTGTGGCTGCCACTAATGCAGACTCCCTGCCTACCACAGCCCCACATCGCTCCTGGAAGCAGCCAGCATGGCCCTGGGGCCAAGACGCCAGGAGTCTCCCTCTGTACACTGTTCTTGCCTGCAAGCACTGCCCCCACAGCTCCCATTGGCCAGGAGAGCTGCGGGGGTGATGCTTGCAGAGAGGGGAGCATGCAGAGCCATGTGCCCCCTGTCCCTCCCCAGAGGCTGCAGGGACATATTCGCCCCTTCCGGGAGCGGTGTGGGGCCAGGATAGGCAGGGAACCTGCCTTAGCCTCGCTGCGCCCACTGGAAGCTGCCGGAGGTAAGTACTGCTCAGCCAATGCTGCACCCCAACCCTGAGCCCCCTCCTGGAGTCAGTACCCTATGCCCTCTTCTGCACCCTGTACCCTCTCCTGCACTCCAACATTGCATCAGCCCAGAGCCCCCTCCTTCACCCTAACTCCATCCTAGAGCTAGCACCCCTCACCCCCTCCTTCACCCCAACCCACTGCCCCAGGCTCAGCGCAGATCCCCCTCCCACACTACAAACCTCTCGGTCCCAGTCCAGAGCCTGCATCTCCTCCCAAACCCCAGCCCCGTCCCAGCCTGGTGAAAGTGAGTGAGGGTAGGGGAAAGTAAGCAATGGGGGGGAATAGAGTGAGCAGGGCAGAGCTTTGGGGAAGGGGCAAGGTTGATCCTGGGTTGCCCCTAGATTCAAAAAGTGATCTTGAGTGTAAAAAAGTTGGAGACCACTGACTTAAAATGAAGTGGGCAGTTAAAGGTTACCAGGCAGTAGAGTGTGTCACACATTGTAATGAGCCATAAAACTAATGTCTCTGTAAGTTCATAGTGTCCAACAAAGTTATGAATGTAAGTTCCCAGACTGGTCTTTTGAAGGTGTTGTGCAGATTTCCTTTGATGTCAGGAACTGAGTGGTCAGCTATGGAATGACTGCTTTGTGAAATGTGCTTATCTCTGGGTGATAGGATGTCTTTGTCATGTATCAGTTTTCTGTGTGAGTTCATTTGGAACCGGCATGATTGTCTGGTTTCACCTACATAGTTGTTGTGGCATTTGATGCATTGGATGAGGTACACCACATGTTGTGAGAGGCACGTAGGACCGAGGGATCTTGTAAGGTGTGTTGGGGGGTATTGATCATCATAGCAGTGGAGATATGTTTGCAGGTTTTTCATTTGTTCTGAAAGGGTCTGGTCTGTGGGATGATGAGCTTGGTGAAGTTGGGGGTGGAGGCGGGCTGTTTGAAGGTCAGAAGAGGGGAGTTGCAAGAAATTTTTGAATGTGCCAGACAAGCACGGATCTGGTTTGGCTCCCATCCCCTCTCCAAGGGTTGCAGCTGTCTGGAGGTGCTGCCTTCCACGCCTTCCTCAATCACACCTCATTCATTCAACAGGGCAATTGATTACAAAGTTGGGGGAAGATCTTATTCTACTTCTAGCAAAAAGATATTTTTCTTTTACCTTAATTATACTACCTGAGGGGCCCACTATAACATATTACCAAGGTTCAATACCACTGTTTCCGTGGGGTGGTGCTGGGGAAGGAGGGTTTGTTTCTGTGGGGTGGGTGGTGCTGGGGAGGGGGAGTATTTCAGGGGGGCTGGAGGGATTGTGTTTTGGGGGGGGTGAGAGGGGGCGGGGTTCGGCCCTCAGCTGTTTTCTTTGGAGTAATATAGCCCTCAATGCTTTTCGAGTTGTGCAGGCCTGTACTATCCATAGCCCTTGCAGAGAAAGCTAAGTACAGGCACTGGCCTTTTTGGCAAACTAACTTGCTGAGGATAGTGCAGGGAGTTGTGCAGCCTTAAAACCCTGGTCAGAAGGGAGTGAGATGGGTCTCTACCCAGGATTGGTGACAGCTAGGAGCCAAAAACCTTTCAGCGGGTGCCCTTGAGGGACCATGGAGGGGGAAATACAGATGCAGTTACCCTGAAAGTCTAACAACATAAAAAGATATTCCTGAATGTTCAGTGATGAGCTGTCAACTTCCCTAATCTTGCAACTGTTCCATGTCAATCAATGGGGATGTACGCTGACATTAGTGGGGTTCTGAATGAGTGTAAGGGTATACCAACATATAGCATTTCTCAGGGTCTTAGCTTTCCTGATTAGTCACCAAGTCACAATGAGCAGGTACTGAAATTGGATTTAGATTCTAGAGGACCAGACTGAGTTTTTACTTTTGGAGTTAGCAGTCCATGTCAAAAACCATGTTTTTGATGTAGGGTGAAGAAAGGATATTGAGGCTTCTTTAAACCTTTTTCTTTCTTTACCAACAAAAAAGGCAGTGGACCCCACCTTCAGGAACAGCCCAGGTGCCAATGAACAGCAGCATCAAGAGGAAAATCTGTCACAGAGATGGCACAAAACATGGAATAAAGATTATGGATAGTAACTGTTTGTTAAAGAGGCAACTTATTCCATACTCGCAGAGAAGCAACTGCTGAGGAGAGGTATAGCTAGATCAGTCCTGGCCCTGGATTCTTCCGGACATTGAGCTGGTTTTCAGTATAAGTGACATTATGGAAAAAGAAAATATTTAAAGGGGTAAGGATAGGGTAGTTTGGAGAAACCTTTATCGTAAGTTAGTCATCAGGACCACAGATGACCGGTCAAAGGGCGTACTGAAACTGATAACTGATTAACGTATGGCTGATTGCCTGGAGCAAAGTGGGATAATATAGAAACCCCTTCAAGTAAGATGTGTGCTGGATACTATACTAGTGATTTGGGCTATGCCCCTCTCAGATGAGAGCAATGATGTACCTTCCGTGTTGGTTGGTGGTACTGTTAAGATGGGCAATATACGAGACACTGGTATTTCAAAGCCTAATTTGTCCTGCCAACATTTTTAGCAGTAGTAAAGAGGAAGGGAAACCAACTCTCCAGAGATACTCAACACCTTGCAGGCTCACATTAATGGCCCACTTCTTCAAACATTTATGCGCCTGTATAGTCTCATTCAAGTCAGTGGGACTATTTATGTACACAGCTACTTACATGCACATTTGCAGTGTCAGGGTCTAAGAGAAAAAGCACAATTTTAAAAGGTAAGGATCATGCACCATGAGCTGTATTCTGTTAGTTTATTTAGCAATTGTAGTTTAACATTCATTTTTTTAACTATAATATAGAAGTAAATATTTTGTAGTGTAGGTTTTTTTTTTAAAAAGTAATGACATTGATACAATGGTCTGCTAATCAACACCCACATAATTTTGTTACATAAATAAATAGTGGTTTCTACCCACTGCCCAACAAAGACTAATTAGAGAAAGTCAAAAGATCAAGCTTTTACTTCACTTCCACTTTGGGATCCTGTACCCTAGCACAATGCTGGAATATTTGCGCTGCAAGCTCTGTAGGGGAATGTCCTGTAATTGAAAGCAAAACACAATCCCTCATTTCAATTTGGTTTTCCAGAATTCTGAGTACTACTTACACTTTTTTTTTTTTTTTTTTTAAACCTCAAGAACACACATTTTTGGATCTATTCTGTACTACTATTCAAAATCTTTTACTTGACAGAAGCCTGGTACCACCCTAAATAATTGTGTTTTAATAGCTGAAGCCTTGATCTCATAATCGCCTCTGTGTGCACAGACCCTACATCCACATGGAACCCTGCTGATATTAGTGGAGCTGTGGACAGGTGCGGAGGTCTGCCTGTGTGAACCCCATGCAGGCTTAAGGCCAACATTATTGCTGTAAAGCTCCTTGGAAAGGCTGCCTTTTGACAAAACACAAAGGGTGGAGGAATATTTTTTCCCCCTCACAAGTCATAAAGAAATCTTGAGCTTCCTAGTTTTTTTTTTCTTTTTCTTTAAAAGCAGTCCCTACATGTGTTTACCTACATATAGCATATGTGTCTGTGCATGACATTTATTTTTAAATAGTGCTGGGGTAAATTTTACTCAATACAAATTAAAAGCCTTATCCCTACCAAAACACTGAACTGCAAGCTATAATTGTATTATGGCTTGTATACACTACAAAATTAGGCTGATTTTAATTTAGGTCACCCTACAGCCACCGCAGTAATTCAATTGGCTGTTGGTGTTCATGCTACCCTCCTTCTGCCCATAGTGTATATCATGGTGGTGGGTGAAACCCCCCCCCCCGGCACTTCGGGAAGGATAGCTCACCTACCTGGCCCCTTCCCCACTCACCCGCCAGAGCCCTGAGGGCCCCCCTCCCCCTGCAGCCAGAGAAGCCCTGGCCAAACCACCCCAAGCCCTCAGCCATAGACTTGCCCGAGCTGCCCTTGGCTGCCATCCAGCATGAGCCTGACACCTCCACCCCCTACGCCGGACCTGCCAGCCAGCTGAGTCACCCCTGGCCACCAGCGTTCCTGTGGGCTGACCTAAGTTGCTCCTGGCCCTTGGCCGCCCCAAGCTGCCCCAGGCCACCAGTAGGCCCAAGGACTGGGCACGACCAAGCACTGGCCCAACCCTCAGGCTGGCCTGAGCTGCGTCGGGCTGCCAGCCAGACAAGCTCCGGGCCACTGGAACAAACTCAGCCCCTGCTGGCTTCGGGGGAGCAAGGCTGAGATTTTGAAGCAAAGCATGGATGGAGCTATTGCCTGAGTTAGGGGAGGCTTAACCTGCCCGGCCTATTGTACCGGCCACCAATGATGCATATCCTCACCAGGAGCAGTTGCATGACTGAAGTGGGACACTGACAGCAGTGTGGAGCTCATAGTGAAGTAACCCACCATCCCCAGGGTGACAGCCTGAGCTGTGAGCCAAGTAGGGGCTGAGTTTCACTGCTGGAAGCCTACCAGCAGTGAAATTGACATTCTTGTCAGTTTCACAACTGCCTTCTGCTCAGAGCAGCAGCCTGGGGCTTACAGCTGAAGCCGTGAAACTGACAAGAATGACAGCCAACAGCAGATCTAAGTAATGCAGTGTCTACACAGACACCTAACTACACTGAAATAAGCACTACACCTCTCATGGAGGTGGAGTTATGTCAGTGTAGCAGGCCACTTACTCTGACAGAAGCAGCATTCTAGTGTAGACACTGACATAATTAGGTTGACTTAAGATGCCTTAAGTTGACTTATCTCTGTAGTGTAGACCAAGCCTTAGACAATGATAATATTGTTATGGCACACATTATGAGGTGGTGCTGTTACACAGTCTTCCAGTCTTTCTAGTGTGCAAGCAAATGTTCAGCTTTGGGATGGCACACAATACTGTTGTTAGTGTGGGGTTATGCAAGTTCTTCGTAGAGGTCAGTAGTTCAGGAAGAAATGGCTGTGTGAGCTGTAGGAGAGTTTGCTCTCTGCCTTGTCTCTGTTTATAGTCCATTCTTGAGACAAGAGTTCTGTGGGACCTAGGCCTGGAAGTTGGGTTATTATTCCTGGAAGAAGAGATTACCCTTCCTGTCATCTAACCACCACTTTTCTAGAACTAGTGTATTGTGTAACCACTAGGTAGAGTACAGGAGTATATTCAGCCTCTGCTGGGTACTTACCTGCAAAGCCCTTGGCCTAGACCTCTCCTACTATTTTTTCCAGATTGTTGACTGTCAGAAGAAGGAGCAACACTTATTGCTAAGCACAGTTTACCATGCTTCACAACTTATAACATGGTTATAGTTGTAGCTGACAGTTTCATGCTCTAAACAGGGCTCTGTTTATTTTAAGTGATTAGAGTATGCTCCTTAAAAGCTCAGGCTGCATATATAAAATATTAATTTAATCTTTAAATCTTTATAACATGCACTTTGGACCAATGTCAATAAGTAGAATTCTCCCAATTGCCCCCTAACTCAGACTCTCCTATAACCATCCTGATATCTACTAAAACGTGTCATTATATTTCTGCCACCACCCTCTGAAAAATGAGGAAAAAACAATAGTTTGAGAGACTATATTTTGAAATGTGTCCTGCAAGCTGAACAATCATGGTTCTGGACAAAATCCTGGGTCTAGAACCCCCTGGCATGCAGTCTGGGACTGGCATGGGCCCGCGGTGCACCTCAACTCTTTTCCCCCCTGCTTGCTGGGAGCCAATTTAAAAAAAAAAAAGCAACAAGCCAAAAACTAGCCAACGGGCGATTCACAAGCCAATTAAGCGAAAAACAAGCCCAATTCTGCGTTTTGGGTTTGTTCTTTGTTTTTTTTGCAGGTTTGATATGTCCGATAATGATGATTACTATTGACCAGCTTGAACTCTAAAATAATGTGCAAAAATATCAGTTAAAAGGAGGAAAGAACTGTGATTTATTATCTAAGGAAAATCTTTCATCTGCCTCATAGCTGCATTATGAAATGTGCATGTGCTCTCAGTCACAGCAGCAGCAAAAGTCCTTCCATGGCAAGGCATCCAACTGTGCTACCATAGCTACAACTGTGTTCAGAATGATTGTTAAACACGGTATAAACTATGCAAGTCAGAACCAGCCTCCTAAATCATTGTCAACCATGTCAGGTGCATGATGCCATGTGATGGACTGAACAGCTCTACCAGCTGAATCCATCTACTGTACCCTAGCTGGCCCCTAAACAGGGAATGTAACCCTAGAATTGGTTGCAGGGGACTAGACCCCTGCAGCCCCCATGGCAACCGTCCTTCATGCAGCTGTTTTCAGGCTCAGATCACAATGTATAACCCTGAGTGTGTGGCAACACTATGTGAGGTGTGTAAGTGTGTTTTCAACCTGGTCAGACAGGATGAGTAGTATAGTAAAACGTTCCCTCCCCTTGCTCGCTGTGAGCAGGGCAACCCGATGTACTGCATAGGGACAGCTCCTTCACGCTCCTGAAGCAGGAGACTGCCTGTTGGGAGAAACATAGGAACAAACAGCAAACCAGGGAGACGGGCAGGCAGCACCCATTGAATGGGTGCGCCACTTGCGCAACCGCCCCCCTTTCACCCAGTCAGCTACGCAAACCTCTTGCCGTAAATGCCTTCGCGCATCCCGGTGCTGCACTGCGGAGGTGCTGCTATTCAACCAACCTTTCTTTGCTCGCTCCTCCCCCAACTTTGCTCTATCCCCGCCCCCTTCCTCTGCTCTGATTGGCAAGGGTGGGCGGAGTCTCCGGCGGCAATTGGCTGCTGTTGTGCTGAGGCGGGGTAGGTTGCGCGCAGGGTAATAAAGTTAGTGGGGCTGGCTCAGTGCGCGTTAGAAGCGGCTGTGAGTTGGATCTCCATGGAGGTGGTGGAAGGAAGCTTTTGGCTGCTCCTGCTTGGGTGAATCGGAGGCTCCTCCTGCGTCGTACGCTCCCCCCCCTCCCTACCCCGGTCCCCGGCTCCCTCTTTTCCCCTCCCTTCTCTCGCCTCTCCCCCCGCCCTTGGTAGCCGCCGGGAGCCGGTGAAGCTGACGAGGCCCTAGGGAAGGTGAGGAAGCCGGTGCCGGCGGACAGCGCTGGGGGGTACTGTTGTCTAAAATGGCTGCCGGTAAAATGGCCGCCATCTTCTTTTCGCCGCCTCCTCTTTCTTCACTACAAAATGGCGGCCCCGGCCGTCGCGACCGGCTTCTCCCCGGTCTGTGGGCGAAGGGCAGAGACTCGCAGCTCCTCCGGCTCGGATGAGAAGCCGGGCGGAGGGAGGCGCGGCCGAGGGAGCAGGTTACGGGCTCTGCCCTTAGAAGGGCGCCTCAGCCGCTCGCGGCGGGGGGAAGGGGAAGCAGAGACCCGAGTTTTCCGGGGAGGGCAGCGTGGCTCCCGCGTAACCCCGGAGCACCTGCCTGCCCTCGCGCACATCGGGAGGGCAGGTGAGGGGCCCTGATCTGACCCTGACCTGCCCAAGAGGGGGATGCGCCTTCGGGACCGTGATCGCCCCCACAGGGGGCGGGCGGGTGAGCCCCTCGATCCAGAGGAACGTCATCACCGCCCCCCCTTTGTGTTTTTTTCCGGTGCCTCCCTGCGCTAGCGAAGGGGGAAGCGCTTTGTCTGGGCGCGAGGCTCTCGCGGGCTGCGCCTAACTGGGGAGCAGCTCGTCGCCCTGCAGAGGGTGGGCTGGGGGCTTCCTGCTTCCCTCGCCGAGAACAAAGAGCCGGCCCGGCCGAGCCTGGGAACGGGCGGGGGCGGGGGAGTGCCGGTGTCCTGCGGAGGTGCCGGTGCTGCCGCCTGCGTTTCCCGCAGCCCCTTTGTTCCTTCCCTTGTCCCCAGCCCGAGCAGGCTGCTGGAGAAGGGGGGGGAGCGGGGAGCTGCCAGGGCAGGATTAGAAAGTGTATTGCTCAAGCGGAAAGTGTCTCTAAAGAGCAGGAGGTAGCGCTTACCTGCCAAACGCGCATAGGAGGGAGGGGGGGACTTCCTCAGGGGGAAACATCTTTCACGGTTTTCTCCTCTGGTGAGGAGAACTCTGCTAGGCTCCATCATGCTTTATCTCATGACTTAATTTTTTAAAATGGTTGAGCCAGTAGAAAAGGCTATGGAAGCAAAATTTTGAAACAAAGAACTGTTCAGATGCTCGATCTTTTGTCTTCAGAGCAGACTACCTCCATGATGAGCACTGCTCTGATTTTTCTTTTAAAGGCCACCCACATTTCCAGGCACGATCAGACTGCCTCCATCTTTGAATCTTAACCATTTGTAGGGTGAAGCAAATGGGGCTTAAAGCAGTTCTGTAGTTAAAATGATTATCTTTCGTATGGATTAGATATTCATGTGACCTTATATAGGTCTGGATTAAACGCTTTATGATCTGGCACATCTGTTCACACTACAGTGTTTAGGATGCATTCCTGTTAGATTTGACATTATTGCGTGGCTGTTCCTGCCAAACTTCACCATAGTACAAATAAAGATTTATTTGAAAACTGGACAGAATCTTAAGCGAATATGACATCAGACAGAATATATATATATACTTTTTTAAAGTAACCTGTAAGAAAAAGCTTTGTCTCAGACAAGAATTTAGACCTTATTTTTGGCCACAAGAGAGACAATTATGGTCATATAATAGAGCTTTCTGAGGAAGTCCCTACAGGGCTTTATCAAGTGTTGCACATAAGGGACGGAATAAACTGACTTTCAAACCGTATTTAAGCTCTGGGGGACTTCTTATTATTTAAAAAAAAAAACAAAACCACCCATAGTTAAATTCAGATAATATGGTTTGTGTTGATAGACATCATCCTGCTGAAGAAAAGAACTGTTATAAGCACAAGCGAATAATTGAATATGAACTCTTGATTTGTTCTAGGTTTTTTTTCCCCCCACCCTGTCAATTTATTATTCTTTTGAAGATTCTTCGTTGTCAAGCCGCCAAAGTGGAGAGTGCGATTGCAGAAGGGGGTGCTTCTCGTTTCAGGTAGGTGTTGTCCATCCGCGCGCGTGCCCGCCCACCCTCCCATATGACAGACTATTGTGAAATAACTCAAAAGCAGAATGTCTGACAATATATATGTTCAACTCTCTCTGAGAATGTTGAGTTAGTTTCATATGCTAAGGGACAGATTAATTGTATCACTTTTAACTTCTGTTTGTGAAGGATGTATAGCTAAACTTTCAAATAAAATATACAAAAAAATTGTGTAGCTAGGCCTGTGCTAGAGTGTACTTTTGAAAAACCTTGAATAAGGATATATTTTTCTCTGAAACAGTGCTTCTTCAGGCGGAGGAGGTAGTAGGGGTGCACCTCAGCACTATCCCAAGACTGCCAGCAACAGGTATGTCCTATATAGCCATAAATAAAGTCTGCATGCATACATAACAGCAATTATTGATCTCAAACCTGTAGACTTCTCTAAGACACCATCTGATTAGACTTTTTTGTCAGCTTTTGTTGCCTTCCTAACAGATAACGCTGACACATTTTATTCCAGCTTTGTATACTAGAGACACATATTTTTCTTTTTAGTTAAACTGGCTAACTGTAGGCAATTACTAACAGATTTCATTTTACTGAAATGAGGTCAAGGGGGTGTGGAGAGGAGTTGATGGGGACACTAGAGAACACCCAATCCTACAAAAAAAGTATGTGGGTCTCCATAATGTCCCTATAGGCTATGGGAGCACCTATTGCACAACTACTTGCAGGTTCATAACCTAAATCTAAGGTGACATTCAAAGCTTATGCTGCTTATGACAACATTTGAGCAACATTTTCTTTTCTCAGTTTACTTCCTTTATTTATATCTTTCAATAAATATAGCGAGTTCCTGGGGAAAACCCCAGGGCAAAACGCTCAGAAATGGATTCCTTCACGAAGCACTAGACGAGATGACGACTCCGCAAATGACAAAGAACGACATGATGCAATCTTCAGGAAAGTAAGAGGGTGAGTTGGTATGTTGTTTTTAAGGTTAATATTGAGTGGCAAAGTGGAATACTAAAAATTACTCCCCCCCCCCCCCAAATATTATCTTATTAACCTATAATATAAGTACTTTATACCAGTAGTTTTCAACCTGTGGCCTTCAGACCCCAAGGGGTCTACAGACTACATCCAAGATTTCCAAAGGGGTCAACACCTCCATTAAAAGCTTGGGGGAGGGGGTGGTTTTTGGGGTCCACAAATGAAAGGTTGAAACCATTGTCTTGTATGTATGAATTGAAATACATGGTTCCTGATAGAAGGGTTAGAAAGAGGGGCAAATACATGTGCATAAGCTTTAAAGAGAATATTCCTCAAGCTGGTCAGAGATTCCTGAGTAGCTGTCTTCTGTCATGTGCCCTAAAAAGCCTCCTCTAGTAACAAACACTTACCTAAAGTGATAACTGGAAGAAAACCAGGACAACTCAAATCTTAACCCCAACTCACATAAATTAAACTCTATGGTCTATATGAACATTTTACAAACATAACTGATTCCTCTAACTTTTTTTTTTCTTCTTCTAGCATACTAAATAAACTTACTCCTGAAAAGTTTGACAAGCTATGCCTTGAGCTCCTCAATGTGGGTGTAGAGTCTAAGCTCATCCTAAAAGGGATCATACTGCTGGTAAGTCAGGTGTATTTTAAGTACATATTAATTTAGTATTCAATAAGAATATCTAAGTGATTGTACTATAAAACTAAGTTTTTGCGTAAAGGATGAATAATCTTGGTTAAAGTCTATCAGGAACAATTCTGATATAAAATAGGGCCAAATAAATGAAGGAAAATTGCCCCAAACTTAATTTTATTACATATTGGGGATTACAACTGGAAGAGAAGCAGCAGCCTAAATTACAACCAATTTAACTTTCTATTCATATATTAAAACAACCCTTCCTGGTAAAGATTTCTGCAGTAGTACAGGATGTGAAGGCTTTTTCATCTAAAGCAGGCTTTTACTAGCCACAAATGCGTCTGATATTTCTGTAGGTGGTCTTGGGACACTGTTACACTTCGAGTGCCAAGTGATAGTGTAGCTTTTTTGAAACATTGCTACTAGTAGTAGTTATACTGTGAAAAACAAGAGTTGTACTGTACTGCCCATCCTTGTGCTTTATGTAAATTACTTAAATATAGTCAGGTGAACTAAAATGGGGCTGGCAGGGACTTTGAGAGATAATCTAGTCCACAGACACGTATACCATGCTGTGACCCCCCCTGATGCTGAGGCAGAACCAAATACACTCGTCGTGAGCTCAGGCACAATTACGGTCTTAAATCCCATAGCAATGTTGTAAGGCTATAATAGATTCTGAGATGGTTGGAGGGGAGGGAGGAGGGTATTTTTTAACACTGGAATACCAGTTTATTGAAGATTACACAAGACACTAGAGTTCTCTTAAGGCTATAAGAGGCTAGGAAATACTGGGAGTCCATCTGGAACAATAGTCGCACACAAAGTGACTCTTGTAATTTTATGATTGGGTACTTTGCCTCCAAATAAAACAGTTTTAAAAATCATCTCTGTTAGTGTCCTATTGGACATACTCTATCAGGATTAAGTAGTGAATATCTTAAAGTTCTAATTGAAGTCTAATCAGGTACTGTACTAGAAACATACTATTTTCTTTAGATTGTAGACAAAGCCCTTGAAGAGCCGAAGTATAGCTCCCTGTATGCTCAGCTATGTCTGCGGCTTGCAGAAGATGCACCCAACTTTGATGGCCCATCAGCAGAGTGTCATCCAGGACAGAAGCAAAGCACAGTGAGTGTCTTATTCCTCTCTCTCTCTCTCTCTCTCTCTCTCTCTCTCTCTCTCTCACAGAAAATCTAAACTTTTTGCTTGTGTGGATAACTGCATTGGTCTGAAACCTAATTATATCTCATTTGTAGACATTCAGACGCCTCCTAATTTCTAAACTTCAAGATGAATTTGAAAACCGCACCAGAAATGTTGATAGTAAGATTTAAACTATTCTATATTAAATCTAGACTTACATCTTATGTATATCTGTACAGTATTGTTGACCAACATCTCTTTTATGTCCAGTCTATGATAAGCGTGATGGCCCCCTCCTCCCGGAGGAGGAGGAACAGAGAGCTATTGCCAAGATCAAGATGCTGGGGAACATCAAATTCATTGGAGAACTTGGCAAGCTTGATCTTATTCATGAATCTATCCTTCATAAGTGCATCAAAACAGTAAGTGTCAGGATTTCCTAAATTTGGTGTGTACCACCTCAGTAAAATAGTTCTTTACACCTAACATTCAAGTGCAAAATAGTCAATACTGCTTCAAGAGATGTATGTATTTTTTTTAGGGTGTGTATGTAGGGAAAATTGAATAGTTAATGACAGTGCAAAATAGTTGTGTGTGTTGTTTTTTTTAAAGGGGCAACTTTCAGTGCAGTACATAGCTTTTATTAAGAGTTCTATAATAATTCTCCAAGATGAGGCTTTAAATTGGTCCAGGTATTTTGCAGGATAAGGCTCTATATAGAGAGAGAGAGGGGAGAGCAGTCTGTATTTTGAATTAACCTCGTAACTGTCTGCAAAAAGAATCCCCCTCTTAATGGAAATAATCTCTCTTTAGCTTTTGGAAAAGAAGAAGAGAGTCCAACTCAAGGATATGGGGGAGGATTTGGAGTGCCTCTGTCAGATAATGAGGACAGTGGGACCTAGACTAGACCATGCAAAAGCCAAGGTATGTCTTTCTTGCAAACTGAAGTATTAACACTTTTTTTTTTTTAATGGCTCTCTGCACAAAAACAAAAGGGGGCGGGGAGCAGAAATAAGTTGCTTTTTCACAATTTTAACTCTAGAAAGCTGAGGAATTATGTACGTGAATACTAATTTTTATCCCAGAAATGCTGTAAGATTATATTACATAATGTGTGTTTTATGGCCTATAACTTTTTTGTACCCCTGGTCTCTGACTTGTCTTGTCATCTTAGTTATTTTTAGTAGCTGGTCACTGTCAGAATGTTTACAAAGCTAAATAGTATTGGCTGATATTTCTGACCTTTGCCTCACAGTGACTTGGGCAGAAGATAATCTAGGGATTCAGCTACAGTTCAGTCCAAACCATTCCTTTAAGGAAATGAGAAACAAGGGGAGGACAACAGCCTGTTTCTCTTTACCATTTGTAGATAATTTGAATACTGCCACATTTTAAATATAATTTGTAATACTCATACTGAAAAAAGAGACTACTGAGGGGGAAACTGCAACTTTAATCAACTAAGTTAAACTTGGCTTCTTTCTCCTCTTAGTCCTTAATGGATCAGTACTTTGCCCGTATGCGCTCCTTGATGTTAAGTAAGGAATTGCCAGCAAGGATTCGTTTCCTGCTGCAGGTAAGAGTGCTAGTCCTATTTCTTGCCCTCTTTGTCTCTTTCTCTTCCCCCCCCCCCCTTTTTTTTTTGGTACATTAAATTTTTGCTTTTTTCCTCTAGGATACTGTGGAGTTGAGAGAACACAACTGGGTTCCTCGCAAAGCTTTTCTTGACAATGGACCAAAGACTATCAATCAAATCCGTCAAGATGCAGTAAAAGTAAGTACTTCCATGTACATTTGCACCAAGTGTAATGATGTATTATTATTCATCTGTGGCATGTTTGCATGAAGGGGTTGGTCAAACTCCTGGACTCCGACTAAAATCTTAATTCTAGAATCTGAATAGACTGGTAATACATGTTTCTGGACTTGCAGAACTAAGATTCTAAATCTATCTTTGAAGGATCTGGGAGTCTTTATTCCTGCTCCTATGGCTCAAGGGATGAGAAGTGACTTCTTTCTGGAGGGACCGTTTATGCCACCAAGGATGAAACTTGACAGGGACCCACTTGGAGGGCTTGCTGATATGTTTGGACAGATGCCAGGTAAACTGAAATCCTAAAGCTGCTGTGGCGGCTGCGGCAGAAGCAGCATTCTCTTGAATGCCGGGTGTGTACATGACTGACTGACTGTTCTCATTCACCTTCTTATGTACAGGTAGCGGAATTGGTACTGGTCCAGGAGTTATTCAGGATAGATTTTCACCAACCATGGGACGTCATCGTTCAAATCAACTTTTCAATGGCCATGGGGGACACCTCATGCCTCCTGCTCAATCCCAGTTTGGAGATCTAGGGAAATCTTTTTTAAAAAATCAGGTAAGGAAGACTTTTGGTGATTAGGTATGTCTGAAACCTTAGTTTTTGGAATCTCTTTAGATTGAGACAGAAGTTCAGGCTTCCAGATGGATGATGGTCATCTGTGTTTGTATAAGGTTTTTACAGCTGGTAGGAAAATAAGCACTTCTTGCACACTGCAGTCATTTCTTCCCCAACTAGCCCCCCCACCCTTCCAAAAAAGAGGAAAAAATAGAGAGACTGATGCAAGGGAGACTTCTTTCTTTATTGCCAGGGAAGGTGCACATTTTATAACTAAGTCAGTGTGTAATGTGTCCATTTATTTCTTTTAAATCCATGGCCCTGGTTTTAGGGATAGAATACACTACTTTATTTTCCTCTTTCTTCCTTCCCTGGCAAATATTTTCTAGTTCCTTTGGTGGTACTACCATATTTTGTGCACCCTCGTCATCTGCACTTCTTTCTCTCTGTCTCTTTCTCTCTCTCTCTCTCTCTCTCTCGGAAATAGGGGCAAAGCCAGCTCTACCATAACCAGAATCAGGGACTGTTATCCCAACAACAAGGACAGTCGAAGGATATGCCACCTCGGTTTTCTAAGAAAGGACAGCTTAATGCAGATGAGGTATATACCTACATTACTTGCAGCATTCTTAATATATTGCCCAATGATTATAGCAAGACGCGTTATTACGAGGACTAATGCTGGACCTCTGCTTGTTATCTCCTCTTTTTTTCTTCTTTGTCCCTTCTCCACTTTCACTTTAACCCTCATTATCCTTGAGTGTCCAGCGTCCTGTGAGCAAGATTATGAGATATGAGGGCAATTTTTCAGGATTTTTCTTTCCTAATGCACGGTCAATACCCCTGGCCTTTCATATAAAGGAGCTCTTCATCTGGTCTTAATATAGGTTTGGGGGGCTTTTTGTTTGTGTTTTTAAGATCTGCTTTGGGGAGTGGTTGGCCATGATAAAATAATATTTACGTCAATTTTAAAACTGATAGTCATGTACAGTAATGCAGAGTTTTACTCTGCATTTGACATAGTCACCAAGATGTAAACTTGAATATTTTCCCTTTAAATCTTGTCTTATCTAATAGCCATGCATCTGTTTTCAAAGCAGATCACTTTGGGTCTATTTTGCAGTCATCAAAATACCAGCCCAAGGCTAAAACTCGCAATATTGTGTTTTGATACTGATTTAAGCCAAGACTTAAATATACAGGTACTTTATATTAACACATCTTGTTTCAAATTGGACCTTTTATCCTTGGTTCATCCTGTTGTTCTTGGGCGTTGAAGTATACACGTGGCCTAATCCTGATTACAGTTTTACCCGTGTAAATTCTGAAATAATCCCATTGAATACACTAGTGTGAAACTGGCATGAGATCAAGATCAGGCTTACAAAAAGTGTCCTGAGTCACTACACTACATTAGCAGGGCTTCTGAGATACTCTGATTTATTTATTGACTTGCCAGGGAACTTCAGCAATTGATGGGCTAGGATTTGTCTTCTTACAGATTAGCCTGAGACCTGCTCAATCTTTTCTAATGAATAAGAACCAAGTGCCAAAGCTTCAGCCCCAAATAACTATGATTCCTCCCAGTGCACAACCACCACGCACTCAGACACCACCTTTGGGACAGGTAAATATCCTAATTTGATAACTGCCTATTGTTTAGCTCTGTATAAATATGTATGCAATTTAAGTGCTGACAATTAAAGTAGCTGTTGCATATGCATCAAAATAAGTCACAATCGTATATAAAAAACAATGTTGGAAAGAATACAGGGTTTTCTTCTGGCTGTAGTTTCAGTAAAAGATTTGAATAAATGTAACCAAATATTTAATTTCTGAAACTACCCTAACTTTATCACTTATTTTCAAGCCTCCTCAGCTTGGTCTCAAAACAAATCCACCACTTATTCAAGAGAAGCCTGCAAAGATCAGTAAAAAGCCGCCACCTTCTAAGGAAGAATTGCTTAAACTCACTGTAAGTTAATTTTGTACTCTGTCCCACATGGGACACAGCTACTGCACGAAATCATTGGAGCTCAGATTCATTTCTATTTCAGGAAGCTGTTGTGACTGACTATCTGAACAATGGAAATGCAAATGATGCTATCAGTGGTGTGAGAGAAATGAGGGCTCCAAAGCCCTTCATACCTGAGATGTTGAGCAAAGTAATCATTCAGTCCCTAGACCGATCAGATGAAGATAAAGAGAAAGCAAGTGCTTTGATCAGCTTACTCAAACAGGAAGGAATAGCCACCAGTGACAACTTCATGCAGGTACTCCATGTTGTAGCTCTGGAGTTCTTTTTGAGCTAAAGGTTCTCTTTCTGATGCTTAGTTTTTAAGCGGACTAACTTTTTGAAGCTAAGTTATTTGAATGCTAACTTTGTAAGTGCCTGTCCCAATTGTTGTGGCTTTACAACTACATTCCTGCTTCAAATGTGACAGACAGCCTCAGTGGATACTAAGATCCACACATGAAAATGGTGAAACTGACTAGATTAAAATTATATCAAGTAAGGAATTGGGAAAACACTCTCCTTTTCTCCCCCTCCTCTATTCCTCTCTCTCTCCTCTCCTCCCCCCCCCCGTATCCTATAGTACAAGGGTTCTCAAACTGGGGGTCATAATTCTTCAGGTCGCAAGGTGGTTGCATGAGGATTGCAAGCTATCAGCTTTGCGGGACAGACTGCTCCCAGCCTCCATTAATTTGTCTCCTCTTCCCCACCCCCAAAATGTATAAGGGGGGGGTCGCACTCAGAGGCTTATGTGAAAGGAGTCACAATACAAAAAGTTTAAAAACCACTGCTATAGTAAATACAGGTGGTACTCCAAATAATATAGACACTTTTCACTGGATGTGTAGTTTCTTTTTTAGAAAGAATAGTGCTTGCATGTACGGGTCTTTCATCTTGTAGTTCCCTAGACTAATCATGTTGCTGACAACTTAATATTCTTCCCTCTTCTTAGGCATTCCTGAATGTATTGGACCAGTGTCCCAAACTGGAGGTAGACATCCCTTTGGTGAAATCCTACTTAGCACAATTTGCAGCCCGTGCCATTATTTCAGAACTGGTGAGCATTTCAGAACTGGCTCAACCACTGGAGAGTGGCACCCATTTCCCCCTCTTCTTGCTTTGCCTTCAGCAGTTAGCTAAGTTACAAGACCGAGAATGGCTAACTGAACTCTTCCAACAAAGCAAAGTCAACATGCAGAAGATGTTGCCAGGTAAGCGATCAAAATACTTACTGTGACATGACATTAATCATTTTATCTTTCAACTTCTATAAAGTGCACTAGGGTGGAAAATGCTGTGAAACATTCTTGGGGAGGGGGATGTCAGTTAATAAATAACTTTGTCATATAGTAGAATTTCTTAAATTAATCAGGTTTTTTCTACCCCACTGACTTATATTTGCTATAGTATCCATGATATTCTTCAAGTTGTCTATATGGATGCTGAGATGAGGATGTTTGCGTGCCATTGCATTCTTAATTGGAGATTCTTTTTGGCTAGTAGTGCCATCAAGATCATAAGTGGAAGCTGACAGATGTGCTATTTTTGGAAGATAGCCTGAACAGGGACCTTCCTCAGGTAGACCTTCTTTTTTGCCATGCCTTCCAACTTAAAATGCCAGTTTTCTCAGAGCACAGTGTGTGGAAGATACACAGTTGTGACTCCCTGGGAGATGGTCTTCTGGCACAGTGGTCCCTGGGGTCTCTTACATGTCTTCCCTCCAACTTCATTGATCCGTAAAGCTCTTCTCAAACTGAAATGAGAGAGAGCCATGATAGCTTTCATAACCGCAGTGTGGCCAATACTGGTGTGGTTCCTGACCCATCTGGTCTGTCTCTCTAACTTCTTTTGACTGCCCTCCTGACCCAGTAGTTGGGCTCCATAACCTGCCCAAGCTTATCATCCCTGCTTCTCAGGCCTAAAGCAGTAATGTCCTCCTGAAATTCGATTGGTTCTATGTGTAGGTAGATAACGGGAGAATCGATAGAAGATACATAATGTTGAATGTACCAGATCTGGAAGTACTTGTACTCTTGCAAGTCCTTCTGAATAGCAGGAAATCTATCTTCAGCTTTTGTTCTAATCCTGAAATTGATGGGCTTGTTCCATCTGCCACTCAGAAAAAACCCTTATCTTTGCATATCCTGCAGCAAGATTCCTTAAGGGCTTTTTTAATAGGTTCCCTCCAGTGTAGGACCACAATTTACCTTGGAACTTCAGCTTAATGCTTAACACAGTAAGAGGATCTCTCTTCAAACACAGGGCAACCTGCTTACTACTACATCTGTCCTTCAGCTGTTCATTCCTTGGTAGTTACCTAAACCAGAAGGAATGGGGAACTGGAAGCTTTCATGGCTGACCCACCATATGCTGTGATTTTTCTGAACAAAGTTACATTACAGGCCTATCACACACTTCTTCCATAAAGTATCACTGGACTGGACATCAGTCAGGACATTCAGCTGTCTTCTCTAGACAAGTGGAACTTGGATACGGTTCAGAGACTAGTCTTCATACATAGGATATAAAATGAGCCCTGGCTTTCTGTCCTTTTCAAAGTAAGTCCTCCAAAGGGCTTTCCCTGAAATCTGCCCTTGGAGGGGATCATTCAGTCTCCTCTCAGACTGAAGTGGATATGGCGGTGCATTTTGCTCTCTGGGATGAACTCCCTCGAGTCACTGCTTAGTCCATGAGGGTTCATCTAATTCCATTGCCCTCCTTAAGAAGGTACCCACCAAGGACACTTGCAAGTCAGCCACCTGTTCCTCCCTTAATACATTTTCATAGCATCATGCCTTCAGAGTGGACATAGCCTTTGAAGCTGTTCTACACTGTACAGAATCCACCTCCTAAGCACCCTCCTCCACATTAAGGAACTGTTTGGGACTTTCATGTGGTACACCCATAGGGACAATAACGCAAAGAAGTTACTTAACTTAAATGCATAGACTTTCAGGCCAGAAGGGACCATGGTGATCCTGTAATCCAGGAGTTCTCAAATTTTTGAATTGGTGACCCCTTTCACACAGTAAAACCCAGTGCAACCCCCCCCCATTAAAAACACCTTTTTTTTAATATTATATTTAACACTAATAAAAATGCTGGAGGCAAAGTGCGGTTTCAGGGTGGAGGCTAACAGCTCATGACTCTTCTGTCACACACAATTTTAACTTCATAACCTCCTGGTTCAGAACTCTTGCTCTAATCTGACTCGCACATTACAGGCCACAGAACCTTGACCACCCACTCCTTTTAATAGGCCCATAACATCTAGCTGTGTTACTAAAGTCCTCAAATCATGATTTTAAAGACTTGAAATTGCAGAGGATCTACCATTTACACTAGTTTAAACCTACTCATAGTAATTGGCATTCGTCCTGATGTCTTAGCCCTATGTGTTTTTTTTGTTTTGTTTTGTTTTTTTTGCCACTATCCCCTTTCCCATTTGCTTTGGAGTCTTAACTATGCTGTGAGGTTCTGAAGGAACTGGAGTGTCATAGTCTGCTCCTCCTTCATACCAGAGCACAAGGAGGCATACAGTGCAGATGCAGACTCATCGGCACTATTAGAAAAATATCCAAGTCTGCATGGGTGCATGTACATCGTTACCTGGAGCACCCATCGTAGCAAAACATTGTGAACTCTAGTTACTGTGCAATTGTAAGTAATCTCTCCTCCTCAGCTAAGCTGGTTTGGTTCACTGTTTGCCTTCAAAAGTTGTCTTAGTTATTCAGAATTTTTTCCTTCAATTTTTCTTAGAAATAGATCAGAATAAGGATCGTATGCTGGAGATCTTGGAAGGGAAAGGACTGAGTTTCTTGTTCCCACTTCTGAAACTGGAGAAGGAACTGTTGAAGCAAATAAAGTTGGATCCATCTCCTCAAGCCATCTATAAATGGATTAAAGACAACATTTCACCCAAACTTCATGTAGATAAGGGATTTGTGAATATTTTGATGACAAGGTGAGATGATAGGTTTGCTCTGAACTAATCATACTTTTTAGTAGTTCAGACATGTTAAAAATGGACTTGTGCTCACTCATGGCTTATGCAGTATCCACATAGCTGGAATAAAGTGTACCTTGCAGAAGGAGGATATAGAGACAAAGATCCTACACGAGAGAGTTCATGATGACTTGTTTTAGTGCTTTAAACAGCATTAATGACCCTAACCAAGTCCAAGGAAACAGATTAGGATTCCTTGCATTTGAAGAAGAACAGCCCCACAAATAACTTACCTATCTATCGCATAGAACTGAAAGGTCATTGAGTCCAGCCCCCTGTCTTCTCTAGCAGGACCAAGTATTGATTTTTGCCCCAGATCCTTAAGTGGCCCCCTCAAGGACTGAACTCTCAATTGTGAGTTTAGCAGGCCAATGCTCAAACCACTGAGCTATCCCTCCCCCAATGAGTACTTTCCCAAATAGGACCTTGTTGGTCTTGGGTTTAATGTGGGTAGTTTTAAGCAGTTGACAGTAGAAAAAATTAATAGTGAATTTAACCAACTGACAAAAGTGCCTTTTTTTTTTTTTTTTTATATACATACAGCTGCTTTTACATTGTCAAAGTAATTCACTAGTCTTAGATCAGGTTGGCAACCTTTCAGAAGTGGTGTGCCAAGTCTTCATTTATTCACTCTAATTTAATGTGCCAGTAATACATTTTAATGTTTTAGAACATCTTTCTATAAGTTTAATACATACTTACTTTACATAGAATAGTTTAGTTAAGGTTTTTAAAATGTTTAAGAAGCTTCATTTAAAATTACATTTAAAATGCAGAGCCCCCTGGACCGGTGACCAGGACCCATGCTGTGAGAGTGCCACTGAAAATCAGCTGACATGCTTCCTTTGGCACGTGTGCCATAGGTTGCCTACCCATGTCTTAAATATAACTTCAAAATGTTCTCATACAACTTTTATTTCTAGTTTCTTGCAGTATATTTCAAGTGAAGTGAGCCCACCTAATGAGGAACCAGATTCTTCATCTGCTCCTTCTAAAGAGCAGTTAGAGCAGGAAAAACAACTGCTTCTTTCCTTCAAGCCAGTAATGCAGAAGTTTCTTCATGACCATGTTGATCTACAAGTGAGTGCTCTGTATGCACTTCAGGTGCACTGCTACAACAACAACTTTCCAAAAGGTATGAATAATGTATTTATATATTTCTCTCAAATACAGTAGCAAATTGGCAAAGTATTAGTCTGGTACCATCCATGCCATGGAGTGTTTAGTAATCTCTCTGTCAGAGGGCACTCTATAATAATAGTAGCCTCTGCTACATTTATAACTAGGATGTGCTTAAAGTTTACCACCTGGATGCAACCATATACTTACCTAATGAAACTTCATTTAGCGTGCAATTGTCATCCTTGCATAGAGCTTTCTATAGCTAGGGAAACTGCTTCTGAGGAACACAATGTGCCTAATATTGAATTGGTTTACCGGGTCTCTCTCTTCCTCCCCCCCGCCCCCCTTAGGCATGTTACTGCGCTTTTTTGTTCATTTCTATGACATGGAAATTATTGAAGAGGAAGCCTTTTTGGCATGGAAAGAGGATATTTCTCAAGAGTTTCCAGGGAAGGGCAAAGCTTTATTCCAGGTAAGAAAGACTTTTATACTTCCATTGTGCTGATGAGTTCAGGGAAGCCTGTTGTAAAAATATTTAAGTACTTAGCTTAATTTAGAAATGCTCTTACGTGGCATTTATTTGGGCTGGGGAAGGGAATATGAGGCAGGATAAAGGAGCACTCCCCCTCCCCCCGAATAAAGGGGCAAAGGTCCATGATGACATGCATGCTACCAAAAATACTTGCTTTTTATGCTAGTATTTTAGGGGAAAGCCTCATGCACGAGATATACAAAATTTCTGCATGTGCCACGCAGTCTGCTCTTTCTGCTTCTGAAATTGCATTGATATGATTGCAGGTAAACCAGTGGCTAACCTGGCTGGAAACTGCTGAAGAAGAAGAATCTGAAGAAGAAGCTGACTAAAGAACCAGCCAAAGCCTTAAATTTGTGCAAACACTGTTGCTATGATGTAACTGCATTTGACCTAACCACTGCGAAAATTCATTCCGCTGTAATGTTTCACAATATTTAAAGCAGAAGCATGTCAATAGGATGTTCTTCTGCATAAGGTTTTTGTAGTATGTCTTAATCATAGTCTACCATAAAATATTTTAGAGTATCTTTAATGTTTAGATAACAGTGTATTAGCAGCATGCAATAATTACATCATAAGTTCTCAAGCAGAAGCAGTCTATTGCAAGGGTTTTCTTTGCTGCCAGTTATCATAGGCTGTTAAGTTAGAAAACTGAATAGCAACACAGAATACTGTAGAAATGCACTTTGCTCAGTGTAATACTTGAGTCGTTGCAATATTTGATTATCCATTTGGTTGTTACAGAGAATCCTTAACTGTAATCGATGGTTGTTGCTGTAATAGTATATTGCCTGTAATTCTACCTCTAGTAATGGGCTTTATGTGCTAGATTTTAATATCCTTGAGCCTGGGCAAGTGCACAAGTCTTTTTAAAAGAAACATGGTTTACTTGCACAAAAACTGATCAGTTTGGAAAGGTGGTTAAATGCCCTTGGAAGTGGTTTTTGTGGGTGTGAAACATAAAATGGTGAGAAATTGGATTGGTCCCTCTTATTATAGTATTGAAATTAAGTCTACTTAATTTATCAAGACATGTTCATGCCCTGATTTTATATACTTGTATCTATCAATAAACATTGTGATACTTGACTTGTTTCCCAATGTCTCCCACTAGAAGAACCTTTGACAGTCCAAAGCTAATTGGATTCCTTTACTACATTTGGCTGAAATGGTTTTTAAGTTAAAGTATAGAGGTGGTGGTGTGCTGGTGAGGTAGAGCTGAGGCCTTCCTAAGTGCAACTGCCCTCATTATTATAAATAAAATTTGTTTAAAAAAAGTTGATTTAAACAGTGTCTACCAGGGAGTTTGAGTGGCTTATGTGGCTGTCTAAACATATTCCTAATTTTTGCAGTTTAGCTTAAATGTCACCCTTACATTGTCTACTGAGGGATTAGGGCCAGTTGAATTTAGATTAATGCTTTATTTAATATTAGTGCAATTTCATAATATGTAGACACTGTTAAATGGTTGGTTTTTTTTTTTTTTGGTTGTTTCTTTTTTTTAAAAGATGAGATACAGGGGAGTGAGGGTGAAGAAATCCTCATCACAGGGCAAGTTTTACTAATTCCTGAGATCTGGGTGACTGCATTTTTGTAGTGGTGTGGTTGCTTGTACCTTCTTGTGAAGTATCTCATACTGGCTACATTTGAGGACTAGATGAACCACTGGCCTAACCCAGCATGGCAATAGTATTCTACAAGCAATTTAAATTAGGATTTCCTCACTTGAAGGACAAGCTATTGCCTTCTACTACAATAGAGAAATAGTATTGACAAGCTTGCAAACACTTGTGTAACTTTTTAATGAAATGTTGACAAAAGGAGAATTTTACATAAGCACTAAATTGCTGCATTTTCTGGTAGATGAGATCTTAAGGAAAGCAAGAATATAACTGTACACAAAGTGTTCAGGACTGTTATCTAAATGTTACTTCTACTGAATTATGTAGCTCATCCTATGAATAGGATGTATTTTGAGGTTGGTACTGAGGGTGCAGTTCTCAAGGGCTAGAAGCATGCTCAGTATATCATTTAAATTGGAGGTGGAGGGTGACTGGCTTCAAGTGGTGCAACATGGTCTGAAAGCTAGTATTGAAAATAGCTGTTGCCAGAGTGTGTGTAAACATCTCTTGGAAGAAGTTTTACCATATATAAATCTTTTTAATTCTCTTTACCTTTGTCTAGCAACTATTTCAACATAATGTAGGTTAGATACAGGGCAAGTGGAGGTGCCAAACTCATTGATGTTAGTAGTATGGATAATGAGCAGTACATAGGGATAACTAACATTTTAAACTGTGTAAAAACATTTTACTAATGAAGCTTCAACTGTATCCCCTTACTGATGCCTTTTTTAAATATAAAGATACTTACCCCCGTCAGAGCAGAAAGCAACATCAACTATAGTTTTCTCTTCTACTCAGACTATTCAGTTAGCCACAAACTTTGAGCTGTTTAATGATATTCTATCACTGCAGGCTCAAAATGGCATCTATGAAATGTTTTCAACAGTTGTACATCTCATCATATACATTTTACTAGGGACAAATTGGCAATTTGCTTTACCAATATTTGTTTTAATGGTGAAAGTGCACTTAAAGACAAAATCAACTTATGCTTGAGTCAGGCTGCTTATAAGCTTGCTGTTCTAAGTAACATCCCTTTCCTGCTGTCAGTGCAGCTGGACATAAATTGAAGCAGATACTGTTCACCATATAATGAAGATATGGGGGAGAGAGAACGATTGTCATCTAAGTGGTAGACAACTTAGGCTCAGGCAAACTCGTTCAAGATGGTGGCTCAAACATGAGAACAACTAGTTCCTTAGCATTAAAGGAGCATCAAAAAACCCTTTACGTGTCTCCCTCTTTTCACACAAGGAGTTTCTCTGGCTTGTAGTAATAGAAGATATACCAATCACTGATTTGACTGGGGAACATTTTAACTGCAGAAAGGCATCTTTTTATCTGAACAGTTCCTACAAAAATAGTGGCCGGAGGCAGGAGCATGGGTCCCAAGTACTACTGCAATAGTAGTTCCTTCTAGAAAATTACCTAGTTTGAGCTGTCTCTTCGTGTAGCTGACAGGCAGTTTTTAGACCTGCTTCCCAAACTTAACAGCATAGGGGAAAAATTCCATCCTGTGCTGCAGTATTGCAGTGAAGGGATTTAAGAATCACATTTCCACTCCTCCCAATTTGGGACATCAAGAATAAGTATGCAAAAGAGGCATCAAAGACAATTACAGTAGCTGGTAGGAGAGGAGGAGTCACCTGATACACCAGCTGAACCACACACAAACAGCTTGGAATGGCATTATGGGACCCTGCAAAGGACCTTTTTCTTTACATCCTCTGGCCCCAACTGCCACTAACTACAGTGCATCTCAGCAGTCTGTGCTCTTCAGTAGGACTAAGAACATGGGATTCTTCAGTAAAGAAGAGTAATCAATGGAAGGTTTACAGAGATGCACCCTTTCCACCCATGCCCTTGGTCAAATACAGACTAATCAATTCATGCTGCCGTCTGCTTTCCTGTGGGATATAGGCAGGTAGAATGAGGCCACTATCTGCTCAGCTTCAGCAGACAATTTTTCAGAAGTTTGGAACCCAAACTCAAGAGTTCCTTACAATCCCTCCACCAAAGGACCACCTTCCACAAAAGGTACAAGTTGTCCTAATAATCTGGAATGAATTAACAGTGTGTGATCCTTCTGAGCAGCCAAATGTCATCCTTCAAATTCCCTGGGCAGCATGGGGATTTGTTCACACTAGAGATTAATCAGTGGAATAATAAAATATTCTTTGCATATGTGTCAGCATAGTTCATGCTGTGGGTATGAATATAAGTTCAGAATATTTTGCATAGCCATGTCTGTTAAAACCCTGGGTGGGCCTTGTGCTCCTAGGCAAGGACAGTAGCTCTGACCCTTCCTCAGTTCTCTCACTGCCCACAGCAGCAAGATAGAACTTGACCTATGCCCAATGTACTCAGTCTTCTTTAGACTTCAGTGATGAGTACTTTTTCACAAACAGTAACTTTCTAAATTCTTCATTTTAGTTAGAAATTCCAAAATACAAAAATAGAAGAGAATCCTCAGACAACCAATGCAAATTAGACTTCAAGCTCTCTGCCCTTCGTGTGATATCCAGTTGCCACTGATAGAGTGGCGTAACCAATGTCTCTGCTGCCTGAGGGAAGCTCAGATCCCCAATAAATGCTCCATCTGTTGCTCTTTCTCCAAAAGATTGTACATCTGATACAGAGCTTCACCACAAATGTAGCTCCAACAAGCTATCACATCTGTATCAGAAGAAGGGCCTTGAGTCCAAAGACAGCTATCAAGGCTTTCCTGCTTCAGGAATGGAAGCACAGCATAAACAGAAGCTTTGGGCCTGGTGCTAACATCAACATCGAGAGCCCAGCCAACCAAGAAACTATTCCAGCTTTTAAACATCCACCTTCACCTTTCCAGCACTGATTTAGGAACCAACACCACTATTAGCACTGTTTTCACCAACATCAAACCCAATAGCACCACTATTCTGAGAGAACTCTGGTGCCAACCATGGACTACCTTCAGGCATTCTAGAAACTTTTGTCGAGATGCAGATACCTTGGATATCAAAACTATAGTCATCCAAGGGGACATCCATAAACTGTTTTGACATTTTTGAGTTCTGTGGAGCCCACATGAATTGCCTTATACATTAGCAGGGGCTTGATGGATCCTGCAAGAAGGGCTTTTGGCACGCTAGGGTTTCACTCCCCAACCTTTAAACAGATAGAGAAGAGGTGCCAAATCACACCCAGTGGGTTACTTTAAGCAATTCGATATGCATCCTACATTACGATCACTTCTTGGCAGTCCAAGACATAACAAGGTCCACTCAAAGTATCCCAATGGACAAGGATCTGAAGAAATTTGACCTTTTCATCAGAAAAAGATACTCTTTAGATTACTGCAGTTTTGAATTGCAAATTAAGCACTATTCATGAAGTAAAGCTTCCTTGTGCGGGGGGGAGAGCAACCTCATTCCTTTCCAGACTGTCACAGAACTGCAGAGAGGAACTGAAGGACAGTCACACCAAAGGCAGCATTACAGGCAGCCATGGGTGAGTCAAGACAGAGCCACCTGGTCCATGGCCACAACTATCCTGATACTCTGAGCATCTTTTCTGCAGGCAGCAGGCATCCCTTGGATGTCCAAGCAATCTTCAAATATATATCTTCGAGGGAATGGATCTGTTTAGCTTTAGGATGGATGAGGCATTCCACTCTAAGACTCTAGGGTATGTTAAGATACCTCTGGATCTATAGCCCCATGTCATACCAGAAATCATTCTGATACCAGCACTCTCCAAGGCGGAGAACATCGTCCTTCATCCAGACCAGTTATTGTGAGCATGTGCTGTCATGTTTTGGGGTGCAATTCAGACCAGTGAGAAGTTGTCACTGCTTGTCATGTAACACTGAGGGACTTAGAATGCTCCGCTGCTGTAGCTCCCTGTCTGGACACTCCCAGCCAGCATATAAACACTGGGTGTCTGTGTTAAGAAGCCTTAGTTCTTCTTCGAGTGATTGCTCATATCCATTCCAGGTAGGTGTATGTGCTGCGCGTGCACGTCTGCCGGAAACATTTTACCCTAGCAACTCCAGTGGGCCGGCAGGTCGCCCCCTAGAGTGGTGCCACTATGGCACTAGATATATACCCCTGCCGGCCTGCCCGCTCCTCAGTTCCTTCTTACCGCCGTGTCGGTTGCTGGAACTGTGGAGTGCGGCTTGCTGACCTCCACGTCCCTAGCTCTCCTGTTCATCTTCATTGTTTGATTGTAGATAGTTCTTAGTTGAGTTTAGATAGTCCTTTAGTCCAGTAGTTAGTTAGAATCTTGTAAATCGTTATCGAACGTTGCCTGCGGGTGGGCCGTTGCCCTCCCTGGCACCGGGCCCATGCCTGGCTCGCTGGGTTTCAAGCAGTGCTCGGCGTGCAAGAAGCCTGTGCCTACAAGCGATCCCCACGACGCATGCCTTAAGTGCCTTGGGGAATCGCACATTAGTGACAAGTGCCACATTTGCAAGGCCTTTAAGCCTCGCACTAAAAAGGAGAGAGACCAAAGACTTCGCGCTCTCCTCAGGGAAGCGGCCCTGTCTCCGGCACCGGCGGCGCAGTCAGCCAGTTCTACTACTGCACCGGCAAGACTCCCCGGCACCGACCATCTCCGGCACCGGGAACAGATCTACGTCCCTCGGCGTCTGCGACACCATCAAGGCAGGCCCGAGCGGACCGCCCGGCACCTACCTTAGCCGCGGCTCCGCCTGCAGGACTGTTGTCGACTCCGGGCCCAGAAGGTCCGTCGAGTCCAGCTCCACCTAGCTCCCCCGTAAGATCAGGGGTCGAGCTAAGGGTCCCATCGACGCCGGAGACCTTTGCCTCGGCCCAGGACTTAATTGCACTTACGGAGCCATCGCAGCCTCAGCCGGCACCCCCGGGATGCATAACTTCCAGGGGTAAGCCGATGCTTCGAGCGCTGTCTCCCGAGTCCTGGCACCGATCACCCCGGAGGCGCGAACGCTCACGCTCGGGGCGCCGCTCAGAGTCCCGGCACCGGTCGCCCAGACGGTACCGGTCGTACTTGCGGCACGGATCATCATCCGCACGGTCCCGGTCGGGCTCATCTCACCACCGGCACCGAGACTCCAGGAGCCGTTCGCCTCGGCGTTCGGCCCCGCGGTCGCCCTCCCGGCACTGAACTGGTGGCAGGTCCCGAACCCGGTCGACCTCCCGGCACCGCGCTGGTGGTAGGTCCCGGTCTCCGCTGCCGACCTGGCACCGCGTTCACAGAAGGTCGCGGTCCCGCTCCCGGCACCGACATTGCTCCCGCTCGGGATCTCGGCACAGATCATCACGCCGTTCCCGGTACCGATCCCGGTACTGATGTGGGTCGCGGCACCGAGCCTCGGCACCGAGGGGAGCGTCAGTCACGGCGCATAGAGCTGCATATCATCCAAGCTCGGCGCCCCCCTGGCCTTCTAGGGAGCCGTCGGTTTCCTCCGACACTGACAGTGTCTATGCCATGGCACAGGACAGGCACGCGGGCCTGTTCCAAGACCCTCTACCACAAGAACGAGGGCCTCCACAGTGGGGATTTTGGACCCCATGGGCATACTCTCAGGCCCAGGGTCCGCAACACATTACCCCCGCCCTGTGGCGGAGCGCAGACCACCGGAGACGACGGCGTCTAGACCCCCTCACTCCCCGGAAACGGACGATACTCACCGGGACCCAGAGCTCCCTCCGGAAACGGAGGTGCAGCCCCTCACGGAACCCCCCGTGGACACCTTGTTGCCGGGGGTCTCTTCATCCTCGTCTCCGGATGAGGCTGTGGCGGGCACCTCGTCCTCCAGCTCCCCCCCCCCACTGGATTTGAGGGCACACCAGGACCTCCTCCGCCGGGTGGCACAGAACCTGAACTTGCAGGCGGAGGAGGTGTCGGAAATTGAGGACCCGGTGGTGAGCATCCTTTCATCCGATGCGCCCACCAGAGTGGCACTGCCCTTCATAAAAACGATCCAGACTAATGCCACTAACATCTGGTAGTCACCGGCCTCCATCCCTCCGACGGCTCGAGGGGTGGAGCGAAAGTACATGGCCCCCTCAAAGGGCTATGAATACTTATACGTTCACCCGATCCCCTGCTCGTTGGTGGTCCAGTCAGTGAACGATAGGGAGCGCCACGGGCAAGAGGCCCCAGCGCCCAAGTCGAAGGAGGCGAGGCGGATGGACCTCCTGGGCCACAAGGTCTATTCGGCGGGGGCGCTGCAGATCTGGGTCTCAAACCAACAGGCCCTCCTCAGCCGCTACTCTTTCAATTCCTGGGTAGCGGCGGGGAAGTTTGTGGAGCTCTTGCCCCAGGATGCACGCCAGGAATTTTCCACCATCCTGGACGAGGGCAAGAAAGTAGCAAGAACATCGCTACAGGCCTCCCTTGATGCTGCCGACTCGGCCGCTCGGACCCTAGCTTCGGGGCTTACGATGCACCGGATTTCTTGGCTGCAGGTCTCTGGCCTTCCGCCGGAGCTCCAGCACGCAATCCAGGACCTCCCCTTCGAAGGCCAGGGCCTGTTTTCGGATAAAACAGACCCTAGATTGAAGGATCTAAAAGATAACAGGGTCATCATAAGGTCGCTGGGCATGCACACGTCGGCGACACAACGTAGGCCGTTCAGGCAGGAAAACCAGCAGCAGCAGCGGCGGCCATACTCTCAATTCCGCCCACGGCAGGACCTTTCGAGGCGCCAAGGCAGGAACAACCGCCGCAGGCAGTCTGGTGGGCAAACGGGGCAGAACCAAGGCTCCACCAAGGCCCCTCCAGGACCTAAGCCTTTGTTTTGAAGGTGCGCCCGGGGGCGCAGTACCATTTTCCCCTCCGGATCCTTCCCTGCAGTTTTCCAACCGCCTTTTCTTTTTCCTCCCGGCGTGGACCCAAATAACGTCGGACCGTTGGGTCTTGCGTACGGTGCAGGTCGGCTATCGCCTGCAGTTTTCTTCGCCCTCACCCTCCCACCCACCTTCCCCGTCCCTCTTCAGGGACCCCTCTCATGAGCAATTCCTCCGTCAGGAGGTGCACGCGCTCCTTGCCAAGGGAGCCATAGAGGCGGTTCCGGACAACGAGAAGGGCAAGGGGTTTTATTCCCGTTACTTTCTAATCCCCAAATCCAAGGGCGGCCTCAGGCCCATTCTCGACCTGTGGGAACTCAACAAGTATATCGTGAAGTTGAAGTTTCGCATGGTATCCCTTGGAACCATCATCTCTTCCCTGGATCCCGGAGACTGGTACGCCGCCCTCGATATGCAGGACGCCTACTTTCATATCTCGATTGCCCCCCAACACAGGTGTTTCCTCCGCTTCGTGGCCGACCGCCAACATTACCAATTTGCGGTCCTTCCGTTTGGCCTCTCTACGGCCCCGAGAGTCTTTACAAAATGCATGGCAGTCATCGTCGCACATCTTCAACGTTGCCGCATCCACGTCTTCCCCTACTTGGACGACTGGCTGATCCGAGGCATGTCGGAGCTACAGGTCCGCGACCATGTCGACAGGATCAGCACCCTCTTTGTGACCTTGGGCCTTATAATCAATGTGGACAAGTCTACTCTACTTCCAACACAGTGGATAGAGTTTATCAGGGCCGTTCTAGATTCTACCCTGGCCAGGGCCTTGTTACCCTTGCCCAGGTTCCAGTCCTTGTCGGACATCATTCTACGTTTGCGAGCGGCCCCCCTGACCTCTCTACGAACGTGCCTGGCCCTCCTAGGCCACATGGCAGCCTGCACGTTTGTAACAGCATATGCTCGACTCCGCATGAGACCTCTTCAATCATGGCTCATTGCACAGTATCGGCCGGCCAGACAGTCGTTGGACACGGTCGTCACCATCCTTCAGAGGGTGCTGGACTCTCTTCGATGGTGGCTGGACCAGTCGGTAGTCTGTGCGGGGCTCCCATTTCATCCGCCCCAACCTTCGGCATCCCTGACCACGGACATCTCCGATCTGGGATGGGGGGCTCACTGCAGCACCCAGAGAACCCAGTGCTTGTGGACGCCACAAGAGATCAACCTCCATATCAACGTACGGGAGTTGAGGGCGGTCCGCCTTGCTTGTCAAGCATTTGTCCATCTCCTTCAAGGTCATTGTGTCGCGGTCTTCACCGACAACACAACGACCATGTTTTACATCAACAAGCAGGGCGGCACCAGGTCCTCTCCCCTCTGTCTCGAGGCAATACGTCTCTGGGAGTTTTGCATAGCCCATTCGATTCACCTTTCAGCCTCCTATCTCCCGGGAGTGTGGAACACCCTAGCGGATCGGCTGAGCAGATCCTTCCGTTCGCACGAGTGGTCCCTCCATCCGGACGTCGCCCTCTCACTCTTCCAGAGGTGGGGTCGTCCCCGGATGGACCTCTTCACGTACAGGGTGAACAGGAAGTGTCGAACATTCTGCTCCTTCCAGGGTCGGGAGCCAGGGTCTCTAGCGGATGCATTCCTGATCCCATGGACAGCCCGCCTGTGTTATGCTTTCCCGCCCATCCCGCTGATTCACAGAGTTCTCATCAAGGTGCGCAGAGACAGAGCCCGGGTGATTCTCATAGCTCCAGCATGGGCCAGACAGCACTGGTATCCCATGTTGCTGGACCTCTCAGTAGCCAACCCAGTTACCCTGCCCCTTCATCGGGACCTGATCACTCAGGACCACGGCAGGCTCTGTCACCCGGACCTTCCGTCTCTTCACCTGACTGCATGGCTCCTGCGTGGTTGACAGACTCTGAGTTGCGATGTTCCACCCCGGTTCGCGAGGTTCTCATGGGCAGCAGGAAGCCTTCCACCAGAGCGACTTACACAGCTAAGTGGAAGCGTTTCTCCTGCTGGTGTTCAGAGAAAGCACTTCGTCCTACGGAGACTCCCGTCACCACTCTGTTAGACTATATCTGGTCCCTTAAGACCCAGGGTCTGGCACTGTCCTCTCTCCAAGTCCACCTAGCCGCCATCTCTGCTTTTCATCCTGGAGTGGACGGCTATTCGGTCTTCTCTCACCCTATGGTGGCGAGATTCCTGAAGGGGCTGGAGCGGCTCTATCCACAAATTCGCCCTCCAGCCCCTTCATGGGACCTCAACCTGGTCCTGACTCGGCTCCTGGCCCCTCCATTCGAGCCATTAGCTACTTGCTCCCTGCTCTACCTCTCGTGGAAGACCGCCTTCCTTGTGGCCATTACCTCAGCTAGACGAGTGTCAGAGCTGAGGGCCCTCACGGTGGACCCACCGTATACCGTCTTTCATAAAGACAAGGTACAGCTGAGACCTCACCCTGCCTTTCTTCCCAAGGTGGTCTCAGCTTTCCATGTGAACCAAGAGATTTTCCTCCCAGTCTTCTTTCCCAAGCCCCATTCATCCCGCAGGGAGCAGCAGCTCCACTCGCTAGATGTCCGTCGAGCACTAGCATTTTATGTGGACAGGACCAAACCCTTCCGCAAGTCCCCCCAGTTATTTGTGGCAGTAGCGGACCGGGTCAAGGGGCTACCGATTTCCTCCCAAAGGTTATCTTCATGGGTTACCTCCTGCATCAGGACCTGCTACAACCTGGCCCAAGTTCCAACGGGCCGTGTGACTGCTCACTCCACCAGAGCACAGGCATCATCGCTGGCTTTCCTCGCCCGCGTCCCGATCCAAGAGATCTGTAGGGCGGCGACCTGGTCATCGGTCCATACATTCGCTTCCCATTACGCCCTGGTCCAGCAGTCCAGAGATGATGCGGCCTTTGGTTCTGCAGTGCTCCAGGCTGTGACTTCTCTCTCCGACCCCACCGCCTAGGTAAGGCTTGGGAATCACCTACCTGGAATGGATATGAGCAATCACTCGAAGAAGAAAAGACGGTTACTCACATTTGTAACTGTTGTTCTTCGAGATGTGTTGCTCATATCCATTCCACACCTGCCCTCCTTCCCCACTGTCGGAGTAGCCAGCAAGAAGGAACTGAGGAGCGGGCGGGCCGGCAGGGGTATATATCTAGTGCCATAGTGGCGCCACTCTGGGGGGCGACCTGCCTGCCCACTGGAGTTGCTAGGGTAAAAAGTTTCCAGCAGACGTGCACGCGCGGCGCGTACACCTACCTGGAATGGATATGAGCAACACATCTCGAAGAACAACAGTTACAAAGGTGAGTAACCGTCTTTTCAGCATCTCTGACTCCAGCAGCCTGCTTGTTACACCACAGCCATACTCTGTTCTCCATTAACGGTTACTACTAGCCCAGTGACGCCCAACACAATACCTAGTCCCAAATTTCTCCAAAACCTTCTTCCCTGAAATGTCTAGCCTCCTGGAACATTCAGAGAAGTAATAAGGGCTGTTGCTCATTTAAAGATGCAAAAACACAGCAGCTTGTTCCTTTAATGGGCATTAATGCTCAAGACAAACCCGATAGATTGATTTTAGAAAAAAAAAGTTAAGTAGTTTATTTAATCAAAAAAGACTTTTAAGTGAGTTCAAGTATAAGAGAGAAAGCAATGGTTATAAACAAAAGTGAAAACACACCTCTAAAACTCTCTTACTCGAACACAATACAGTCTTCATTGAAGATGGTTTTTCTCACCCAGTCTTCTGTCCAGCTTTTTACTGGTTGGCCTGGCAAGGACCCATTACACAGATCCAATCACCTGCTTTCTTTGTCTCCTTGTGATAGGGTGTATGAACCCACACTGGGGAAGTAAGGGTTAAGGAGGAGCTCTTGGCCCAGAAAGCCCGGCTCACTACCCCTGCTAGGCATGCTTACGGTGAAGGTTGATCTCAAAAGCGATCACTTTAGCTTAGTCTGGTGGATGGAGCAGGAGAGCAGTTTTGTGTTGCAGGTTCCTGCTAAGGAACCACAAAGACCCCACAGAGCTGGGCCCATCCCTCAACACCAAGCTGACACAAACCTTTTAGTATGGAGATTGGCAACAATGAGCTTCAACTGCAAGAGGATAGTCCTTTGGAGTGCAGATAGAACTCTAGAAGGGACTCAGAGGGGAACCACTGACACCAGCAGAGGAACAGAAGCTGGGGTAGGAAGTGGCCCAGGCTGCAGTGTAGAAGTACCCACTCCCCTAAGCTGCATATTTTGGAATAACTGCTTCAATGGGTCCCGTATTGGAACATGCTGAAGCAGGGAGGGCCTGGGTTTCTCTGCCCCAGCCATTGACTCTTGCCATTGGGCGGTACAGCCACCCACTGACACTAGCTGCTAGGCAAAGCAGCTGTTGATTCGTGCCAGTGGGTGATCCAGCTGTTGACTCTCACCGCTGGGAGACACAGCCATTGACTGTCGCCACTAGGCAACATAACCCAGAGTATCGGCGCCAGGCAGACCAGACCTGAACCCCAATGAGACATGGTGGAGAATGTGGGTAACTGGACTAGCAACTGAATGATCCTAAAGAGGCCAGAGTCTCAGAAAAACTGCTGAAATGGAGAACTGCCAACAGCAGGCAACTCATCAACATTAATAGCAGATACTGCAACAGATTTCAGCCCAGCAACAATAGCTAATTCGAGAGCTGGCAACCCAGCACCAGGCACAAAAAAGCACACCTTATCTAGCAGGTGGCGATACTATTATAGCCCTATTAGGTGTCCGGACCCATAGGAGATGCCCTACACACCAGGCTGACCATCTGGCTCACTAAAAAGACCCCAGAGATGACCCCAAAGCCTTCCTTGTTACCTTCTAACAGGTGGCTACCACAGCACATTGGCCACCAGAACATTGGGCTATCTATAGTCCCATACTTGACCAGCTCTGCGCAAGCAGCCTATCAGAGCTTGGACCCCACTGAAGCACTAGACTACACTTAGGTGAAAGCAGCCATATTCAACTCCTTAGATAGCCCTGAGACATTCCGTCAGAGGTTTCATGAAGAGAGAGACCCACCTAGAGCCCGGCCCTGGGTAGTGGCCCAGCATCTGAAGAACCAGTGTTTGCGCTAGTTAGACCCAGAAAAACAGACTAGGGTGCATGGTGAAAGTTACCGTATTAAAACAGTTCATCCAGATTCTCCCAGCTAGGGTGACATGCCATCAGCCGTCAAACCTGATAAGAGGCCCTGACCCTAATGGAGAACTATGTGTCCACCCAGGGCCAGCCTCACCACCACAGATGGCAGGGGCCCCTGGAAGCAACATTTCGACCCCTAGAGGGGACTGGGCTAGGATGGAAGGCTGAGGACAGCTAAACCGCCGTCACCTTGGAAGATACCCCTGGCTGCAGGGAGAAACCTAACTGCAGAGGTGAAGTGGAGGCTGGGTCACTGAGGACTCAAGTAGAGGCAAGGAGTCCCTGAAGAAAATGCCCTCCGGGTACTACTCAATTTCAGAGTGGGAGCCTTGCAACCTACTCGGACCAAGTGAGGGTACCATGATGGGCCCTGTTGGACTGTTTTAGAAGACTTAGCTCAGGGAGGGCTGCAGGACATTGGGGACACTTTGGATTGTGTATCCCAGAAGGGGTGGGATTGTTTTGCACATGCACAGAGTTTGACTTGGCCGGAGGGCTGAGTGACCAAAGACCCTGACAAGTGCAGCAGCCAACATGGGGCACTATGAGCAGAGGAAACTTCAGACACGCATACGCTCGACTAGGGGGTGCTCGCAAGAGGTGAGTGCACCCCATTACAAGGCCTTAATGAGCAATATGTGCTTGCTAACTTTCAAAATAATTAAAATAAGATCTGAATGCTGGAGAATCCAGAACTGAGCATATGCAGTAGAAAATTGCACTAGCTGTGCGCTTCTGACAGATTGCTGTAAGAATTTATAAGCTCATCTGCTGCTGAAGTAAGAGATTGCAAGAACAAGAGGCTTGTACATCATGCAAAATACTAACTGTAGACTTTTCCTAAAAACAAACCAACAAACTGCAGACAAATACAAGTAATAATAATGTTATTGCAATGATAAAGTTGTGAATGAAGCACTGAAAGTTCAGGAAATAAAGTTTTCTCCACAAAAATTAACTTGGCCATCTTGCCCTGTTAGCAGTATTTCCAATTCCTTGTTAAAAGTATTTTTTCATTTGTTGTTCCTTTAATAAAGTATAGCTTCTTATATTGGATGGGCAACACAGCTGAATTAATGCTACACAAGAAATTTCACCTTTTGGATTCTCCTGACCTTTGAGTGCTTAATTTTGAAAATTTAATGTCCTATTACCATTGGGCCTTTTAATTTGCATTTAATTATATTTTACTTTTAATCTGAAGGTTTATTGGCTTTAAAAATGCAGCATGCTTTATACAGATTTGGCTATTCTGAAACTCTGGGTAAAAGACAGGGACTGGTTAAAAGACAGGGAACAAGGAGTAGGAATAAATGGTAAATTTTCAGACTGGAGAGGGGTAACTAGTGGTGTTCCCCAAGGGTCAGTCCTAGGACCAATCCTATTCAACTTATTCATAAATAATCTGGACAAAGGGGTAAACAGTGAGGTGGCAAAGTTTGCAGATGATACTATACTGCTCAAGATAGTTAAGACCAAAGCAGACTGTGAAGAACTTCAAAAAGATGTCACAAAACTAAGTGATTGGGCAACAAAATGGCAAATGAAATTTAATGTGGATAAATGTAAAGTAATGCACACTGGAAAAAATAACCCCAACTATGCATACAATATGATGGGGCTAATTTAGCTACAACTAATCAGAAAAGAGATCTTGGAGTCATTGTGGATAGTTCTCTGAAGACGTCCGCACAGTGTGCAGAGGCAGTCAAAAAAGCAAACAGGATGTTAGGAATCATTAAAAAAGGTATAGAGAATAAGACGGAGAATATCTTATTGCCTTTATATAAATCCTTGGTACAACCACATCTTGAATACTGCATACAAATGTGCTCTCCTCATCTCAAAAAAGAGATACTGGCATTAGAAAAGGTTCAGAGAAGGGTAACTAAAATGATTAGAGGTTTCAAATGGGTCCCATATAAGGAGAGATTAAAGAGGCTAGAACTTTTCCGCTTGGAAAAGAAGACACTAAGGGGAATATGATAGAGGTATATAAAATCATTAGTAGTGTGGAGAAAGTGAATAAGGAAAAGTTATTTACTTGTTCTCATAATATAAGAACTAGGGGCCACCAAATGAAATTAATGGGCAGCAGGTTTAAAACAAATAAAAGGAAGTTCTTCACGCAGCACACAGTCAACCTGTGGAACTCCTTGCCTGAGGAGGTTGTGAAGGCTAGGACTATAACAGAATTGAAAAGAACTAGATACATTCATGGAGGTTAAGTCCATTCATGGCTATTAGCCAAGATGGGTAAGAAATGGTGTCCCTAGCCTCTGTTTGTCAGAGGGTGGAGAAGAATGGCAGGAGAGAGATCACTTGATCATTACCTGTTAGGTTCACTCCCTCTGGGACATCTGGCATTGGTCACTGTCGGTAGACAGGATACTGGGCTGATGAATCTTTGGCCTGACCCAGTATGGCTGTTCTTATGTTCTAGGGTAGCCCAACTGAAATCAATGGAAGTTTGGCCATAGAATTCAGTAGGCCAAGATTTCATCCTAATACCTAGCTATAAATGCATTTCTTCTGCACTGTTTGAATTTTTGCCTGCAAATTAAAAGCTTGTTTCAATTTTCTCTATTTGATTATTTTTTAGATATGAATTATCTATTTCTAAATATCGTTTATCTGAAAGATTGCAAAATACTATGCACTTTCAATCTCAACCCAAATGCTGGAAAGCAGGAACAGGTGCTATGGAACAGATAAATACTTCCCTTCCTGGCCAGAAAAATAATATTGCCTGTGTGGTAAAATACAGATGATAGCAGTTTAGGACTTTGCAGGGTAAGCCTTCTTAAATTACATAGAACTGAATTATAACACAGTGGAAGTTCTATACTGATACTATAATTGGCAAATATTACCTTCAAATAAAACCTAAAATCAGATTCTTTTTTCTTCTAAAACAATACATTTGGGGGGAGAGGTGTATACAATATGGTTAAAACTGAATCAACATGTTGAACCTTGGATTAAGTTTTCATGGAGGATGTGTATTAAATACAGCACAATCATGGCAGACACAAAGTTTTAATTTTTGTGTGAGAGGAAGAGGAAACTTGCCTTCTATATACTATATTTTAGTGACTACCTTAGGTTCAAGTACTCAGTCACAATGATTCATACAACTAGATCCCTGCAAATCTGTGTATATCCGCTGTATATCTTCGGACATCTGTGGACCATGTTTGCAGATCATGGATCAGTTACAGATACAAATTTGCAGATACAAATCCATGCAGGGCTCTACACATAACCCAAACAATTTACATTTCAGTAAGATGAAATTTAGCAATAATAAAGAAATTTTCTTTAAACAAAGAACATCTAGGGGCTGGATTTACAAAGAGGAACTAAATGTTGCAACACCCAACTTTTAAATCCTTAGTCTCCCCAGGTTGAATCCACTAACCCTGAGTTAGGCACCCAACCTCTTTATATAATGCAGGGGGAGACTTGTGTGACAACAAACAAAATTCACAAAAGCCAGCATGTTGAGCCACCTAAACTAGCCAATAGCAGCTGTCAAAAAGAGGAGTGCATCTAAATCCAGGCCAGAGTGAAGCACTTATCTGCATTTGGGGTTCACAGCCATGAATGCTCCTGGAGGCAGGCACCAACGCCATTTCTTGCAAGAAAGATGACCGTGTATGCCTAACTCCACACCAAACAGCTGGAGGAGTCACAACCCACTCCCTGGGGATGAGGGAAACCCTGGTTCAATTCCCTCCTCTGCTGGAGGAAGAAAATAGATTTGAAGATGGGTCTCCCCTCTCTCTCAGGGGAGTGTTCTAACCACTGGAACATTCTGATGCTGTTCCACTGCGTATTAAATAATTAAATATGCAAGAGACATTGAAGGAATCTCACATCAGAATAGCTCACAGAACACTAGATAGGACACTTATTTGATAAGTAGGAGACCCCGATCAAATCTCTTATCAGGCAAAGCAGGGGGTGGGAACGGGGGTATTGAACCAGTTGCTCCTATATCCTGGGTGAGCACCCTGTGTGGGGGGAGGGGCGATATAAAGTCCTCCTTTGCTGTCTTGTGTGGAGTTAGGTGCACTCTGAACCTAACCCTATTGCATTGGGCCTGCAGGCATAGGAGGTGGGGAAATGCCTAGTTTGAGGGTCCTTCAGGGCTTGAGTGAGAGAGAGATGTCACAGCACCTGCCTGAGGCAGAATCTTAGGCAGGAAGAGGACTTCTACAACAAAAATTTAGGTGTGTGGGGAATTTAGGCACCTCCACAGTTGGGTGGCAGCTGAGCCGGCATTTTGCGAATGCCAGTGGTGCCACATGGTTGTCAAGCACACATGCAGGGATGTTTTACATTAGCTGGTGACTGCTGGATTGTTGAAATATCTCCATGGGCAACATTTAATTAGTACTGCCTTTTAAAATCAAAATAACAACATCTTTAGAACTGTTACGCTGATATTTTGTTTAAGCAATTGTTTGTCATGTATTGATTGACATTGTGGACCTAATTTTGAAGCCAATAACCTTAGATTAATAAGATCTCAATTTTGTGTAAGTAGGGAATTTGAATCTGTATTATTCTGAAGTATTTTCTGGTTGATTATAAATAATTATTAAAGGTATACAAGCTGTTTTGGTAAGTGCATGGTACTAAAGCTGCTCTCCTTAGTGTGACACTGTCTCAGTGTGGTCAGGACTGTAAATCACCTTGTTCTTCTTCGAGTGATTGCTCATATCCATTCCAGTTAGGTGTGTGTGCTGCGCGTGCACGTTCGCTGGAAACTTTTTACCCTAGCAACTCCAGTGGGCCGGCAGGTTGCCCCCTAGAGTGGCGCCGCCATGGCGCTCGATATATACCCCTGCCGGCCCACCCGCTCCTCAGTTCCTTCTTACCGCCATGTCGGTCGTTGGAACTGTGGAGCTCGGCATTGCTGTCCTCCACGTCCCTAGCTCTCCTTCGTTTTACGGTTCATAGTTGTAGTTAGTAGTAAATAGTTATAAAAGTATAGTTAGTTAATTGTTGTTTGTAAATAGTTGTAAATACTTATTAGCGGGTTTGAGCCGTAGCCCTTCACGGCACCGGGCCCATGCCTGGTTCACCGGGCTTCAAACAATGCTCGGCCTGTAAGAAGCTGATGCCGACCAGCGACCCCCACGACGCTTGCCTAAAGTGCCTGGGGGAATCGCACATTTCGGACAAGTGCCGCATTTGCAAGGCTTTTAAGCCTAGGACAAAAAAGGAGAGGGAACAGAGATTAAGGACTCTCCTTATGAAAGCGGCACTGAACCAGGTAACTTCGACGCAGACCGTCGCCTCTACACCGGCACCGGACCGCGCCAGCACCGGAAAGACACCCCGGCATCGTCCTTCCCCAGCACCGGGACCTGAAGCAAGGCCCTCGAAGTCTGCGACTCCATCCAGGCAGACTCGAGTGGAGCGCCCGGCACCTACCTCGGCCGTGGCACCACCAGCAGAGATCCCGTCGACTCCGGGCCCTGAGGGTCCATCAAGTCCAGTCCCTCCTAGGTTCCCCATAAGATCTGGGGTTGAGCTATTGGTCCCATCGACGCCGGAGACTCGCTTCGGCACGGGACCTGATCGCTCTTACAGAGCCAACCCAGCCTCAACCCCTGGTACCCCCGGTGCGGGTTGTATCCAGAGGCAAGCCGACGATGAGAGCGCCGTCTCAGGATTCACCCAGCCGGCACCGATCGCTGTCGAGGTTCCGACGCCATGGACGCTCTCGCTCCCGGCGCCACTCGCAGTCCCGGCACCGCTCCCCTCGGCGGTACCGGTCGCACTCGCGGTGCCGGTCATCCTCCAAACAGTCCCTGTCTGGATCAAGTCACCGCTACTGGCACCGGGACTCTAGAACCCATTCCCTTCAGCGATCAACTCCCCGGTCGACCTCCCGGCACCGAGCTGGTGGCAGGTCCCGGTCGACCTCCCGGCACTGCATCGGTGGCAGGTCCCGGTCCCGATCGGCCTCCCGGCGCCGCGTCGGAGGCAGGTCCCGGTCCCGATCCTGGTACCGAGTCAGAGGCAGGCCCCGGTCCCGATCCCGGCACCGGTATGATTCCTGGTACCGGTCCCCGGCACCGAGAACATCTTTGGCGTCAGGACTAAGGGATCCCTACCAGCCGCGTTCGGCCCCTCCATGGCCTTCCAGACAGCTGTCTGTCTCGTCACAGACAGACAGTGTATATGCGCTGGACACAGACAGACACGCAGCCCTCTTTCAGGACCCTCCTCCGCAGGACCAGGGACCGCAGCATGGGGGTTCTGGACACCCTGGGCGTACCACCAAGTCCAGGGCCCTCAACAACTTCCTCCTCAGCCTGCGACAGCTGAGCGCAGGGCGCCGGAGGCATCGCTGTCTCGCCCCCCTCCCTCTCCGGAAGGGGAGGATAGGTCCAACCAGCAGGACCCTGAGCTCCCTCCGGAGTCGGAGGCGTGGGTTCAGACAGAGCCCCCCGTGGATGCTCTTTTGCCAGGGGTCTCCTCATCCTCCTCTCCCAATGAGGCAGTGGCAGGCACATCTTCCACCAGCCCTCCCCCACTCGACCTCAGGGCGCACCAGGAACTCCTCAGGCACGTAGCGCAGAACTTAAACCTGCAAGCTGAGGGGGTCTCCGAGATCGAAGATCCCGTGGTGAGCATCCTCTCAGCAGATGCTCCCACAAGGGTCGCCCTGCCCTTTATTAGGACTATCCAGGCCAACGCCAATACCATCTGGCAGTCGCCGGCCTCCATCCCTCCTGCTGCACGAGGAGTGGAGCGTAAATACATGGCTCCCTCCAGGGGTTATGAGTACCTCCATGTTCACCTGACACCATGCTCCCTCGTAGTGCAGTCGGTGAACAAGAGGGAGCGTCACGGACAAGAGGCTCCAGCACCCAAGTCCAAGGAGGCGAGGCGTATGGACCTCCTAGGCCGCAAGGTCTATTCGGCGGGTGCCCTCCAGCTCAGGGTCTCCCACCAACAAGCCCTCCTTAGCCGCTACGCCTATAACTCCTGGGTGGCAGCGGATAAGTTTAAGGAGCTGTTGCCACAGGATGCGCGTCAAGAATTTGCGGCAATTCTTGACAAGGGCAAGAAGGTCGCAAGGACCTCGTTGCAGGCCTCCTTGGACGCAGCAGACTCAGCCGCTCGAACCCTCACCTCAGGGGTTACAATGCGCCGCATCTCCTGGCTTCAGGTTTCTGGCCTTCCACCGGAGCTCCAATATACCATCCAGGACCTCCCGTTCGAAGGTCAGGGCCTGTTCTCGGAGAAGACAGACCCCAGGCTAAAAAGCCTGAAGGACAATCGGGTCATCATGTGCTCCCTAGGGATGCACACGCCTGGGACACAGCGCAAACCCTTCCGGCCTCAACAACAGCAGCAGCGCTGGCCGTATCCCCAGTTCCACCAGCAGCAGGACCTCAATAGGCGCCGTGTCAGAAATGGCAGGCGCAGTCAGTCAGGCAACCAAGGGGGGCAGAACCAGCGCTCCTCCAAAGCCTCACCTGGGCCCAAACCTTCGTTTTGAAGGTGCGCCCGAGGGTGCGGTACCAGTTTCCCCCACAGATCCTTCCCCCCCGTTTTCCAACCGCCTTTCATTTTTCCTCCAGGCGTGGACCCAAATAACATCCGACCGCTGGGTCTTACGCACTGTGCAGACGGGATACCGTCTGCAGTTTACGTCTTACCCTCCCTCCCGCCCCCCCACCCTCGTCCCTCTTCAGGGACCCCTTTCATGAGCAATTCCTCCGCCAGGAGGTGCAGACGCTCCTCGACAAAGAAGCCATAGAGGCGGTTCCGGAGAATGAGAAGGGCAAGGGGTTTTATTCCCGCCACTTTCTGATCTTCAAGGCTAAGGGAGGCCTCAGACCTATCCTCGACCTGTGGGAACTCAACAAACATATGGTGAAGTTGAAGTTCCGCATGGTATCCTTGGGGACCATTATCCCATCTCTGGATCCTGGAGACTGGTACGCCGCTCTCGACATGCAGGACGCTTACTTTCATATCACTATATTGCCGCAACACAGACGTTTCCTTCGGTTCATGGTCGACCGCCATCATTACCAATTTGCGGTCCTCCCGTTTGGCCTCTCCACGAACCCAAGGGTATTCACGAAATGCATGGCAGTCGTCGTCGCATATCTTTGGCGCAGTTGCATTCACGTGTTCCCTTACCTCAACGACTGGCTGATTTGAGGCACATCAGAGCTGCAGGTCCGCAACTATGTCCGCAGGATCAGCGGACTCTTTGCTCCCCACGCAGAGGATAGAGTTCATTGGGGCCGTTCTGGACTCCACCTTGGCCAGGGCCCTTCTGCCGTTGCCTAGGTTCCAGTCACTGTCAGCCATCATTCAACACTTGCAGGCAGCCCCCCTGACCTCTATAAGGACATGCCTAACCCTCTTAGGCAACATGGCGGCCTGCACATTTGTGACAGGTTATGCGCGGCTCCGCATGAGGCCCCTCCAATCGTGGCTCATCGCGCAGTACCGGCCGACCAGACATTCGCTGGACACAGTTATCAACATCCCCCAGGGAGTATTGGATTCCCTCCGGTGGTGGCTAGACCAGTCCGTCGTGTGTGTGGGGCTCCCGTTTCATCCGCCCCAACCCTGGGTATCCCTAACAACGGATGCCTCAGACCTGGGCTGGGGGGCCCACCTCGGAACCCTGAGGACACAGGGCCTGTGGTCCCCTCAGGAAGTGGACCTCCACATCAACATACGGGAGTTGAGAGCGGTCCGTCTTGCTTGTCAAGCGTTCTCCCATCAGCTTCGAGGTCGCTGTGTCGCGGTATTCACCGATAACACGATGACCATGTACTATGTCAACAAGCAGGGCGGCACGAGATCCTCTCCCCTATGTCAGGAGGCAATGCGGCTCTGGGACTTTTGTATAGCCCACTCCATTCACCTCATGGCTTCCTTCCTCCCCGGAGTACAGAACACGCTGGCAGACCACCTGAGCAGATCCTTCCTCTCACACGAGTGGTCCCTTCGCCCGCCTTCGCCAATCTCACTCTTCCAGAGGTGGGGTTGTCCCCGGGTGGACCTCTTTGCATCCAGGGGAACAGGAAATGCCAGGCGTTCTGCTCCTTTCAGGGCCGGGAGCCCGGGTCGGTAGCGGACGCCTTCCTTATCCCATGGACGGCCCACCTGTTCTACGCGTTCCCTCCATTCCCGCTGGTCCACAAGGTCCTTCTGAAGGTGCGCAGGGACAGGGCCCGCATGATTATGATAGCTCCAGCATGGCCCAGGCAACATTGGTACCCTATGTTGCTGGACCTGGCCATAGCTGACCCAGTCCCCCTGCCAGTTCACCTGGACCTGATCACCCAGGACCTCAGCAGGCTCTGTCACCCGGACCTCCAGTCGCTGCACCTAACGGCGTGGCTCCTGCGTGGCTGACCAGGTCCGAATTACGCTGCTCTACCCCGGTACGTGAAGTACTTCTGGGCAGCAGGAAGCCTTCCAGCAGAGCGACGTACTCGGCCAAGTGGAAGCGTTTCTCCTGTTGGTGCACGGAGAGGGGTTTCCTCCCTATGGAGGTTTCTGTCGCCAATATTTTAGACTACATCTTGTCCCTCAGGCAGCAGGGCCTGGCGATATCGTCCCTTCGGGTTCACCTGGAGGCTATCTCCACCTTTCATCCGGATGGGGATGGCCGCTCGGTTTTCTCTCACCTGACGGTGACTAGATTCCTGAAGGGACTAGAACGTCTGTACTCCCAGGTCCGACCCCCTGCCCCTACCTGGGATCTCAACCTGGTTCATGGGCCCTCCTTTTGAGCCGTTAGCGACTTGCTCCCTGCTCTATCTCTCCTGGAAGACTGCCTTTCTAGTGGCCATCACCTCAGCTAGACGGGTGTCGGAACTCCGGGCCCTCACAGTAGATCCCCCGTATACGGTCTTCCATAAAGACAAGGTGCAGCTGAGACCGCACCCTGCCTTTCTCCCCAAGGTGGTCTCAGCCTTTCACGTCAACCAGGAGATCTTCCTCCCCGTCTTTTTCCCGAAGTCTCATTCGTCATGCAGGGAGCAACAACTCCACTTGCTTGATGTCCGTCGGGCTCTCGCGTTTTATGTGGAGAGGACCAAACAGTTCTGCAAATCCCCCCAGCTTTTCGTGGCAGTAGCGGACCGAATCAAGGGGCTTCCCATTTCCTCACAGAGGATATCCTCGTGGGTAACGTCCTGTATCAGGACCTGCTATGACTTGGCTCACGTCCCTACAGGCCGTGTGACTGCGCACTCTACCAGGGCGCAAGCGTCATCGCTGGCTTTCCTCGCCCGCGTGCCCATCCAAGAGATCTGTCGGGCAGCGACCTGGTCATCGGTCCACACCTTCGCTTCCCACTACGCCCTGGTCCAGCAGTCCAGAGATGACGCGGCCTTCGGCTCTGCAGTTCTCCATGCCACGACTTCTCACTCCGACCCCACCGTCTAGGTAAGGCTTGGGATTCACCTAACTGGAATGGATATGAGCAATCACTCGAAGAAGAAAAGACGGTTACTCACCTTTGTAACTGTTGTTCTTCTTCGAGTGATTGCTCATATCCATTCCAGTTAGGTGTGTGCGCCGCGCGTGCACATTCGTCGGAAAACTTTTACCCTAGCAACTCAGTGGGCCGGCAGGTCGCCCCCTAGAGTGGCGCCACCATGGCGCTTGATATATACTCCTGCCGGCCCACCCGCTCCTCAGTTCCTTCTTACCGCCCGTGTTGGTCGTTGGAACAGTGGAGCGCGGCTTAGCTGACCTCCACTTCCCTAGCTACTCGTATTTCTCGTATATAGTTATGCAGTTATAACCCTTATATATATATATTGTATAGTTATACGTGTTTTCTTTGCTAACATGGTTAGTTTAGTTAGCGGGGTTCAGGAAGTAGCCCCTTCCATAATCCCGGTGCCGGAGCCCATGCATGGCTCACCGGGTTTTAAAATGGGCCCGGCCTGCCCGAAGCCGCGGCCGAAGGGAGATCTACACGACTCCTGTTTGAAGTGCCTCAGGGAATCACACTTGACAGCTAAGTGCCCCATTTGCAAGGCTTTTAAGCCGAGAACAAAAAGGTGCGGGACTTTCACTTACCCCTCCACCTTGGGCGCCGAGCGATGTTCAAGCGGTGGGCAGAAGCGCCTCCTCGGCACCGGACCCCGCCGGTACTACCAAGGCGTTTCGGCACCGATGTCGACTCGGCACCGCTCCCTTCTTCCGAGGTCAAGAAAGCCTACGATTCCTGCTGGTGCCTGACGGCTCCCCGGCACGCGCCGTGGTTGAGCCCCCTGCTCCTGCTGCTTCCGTGCCACCTGCATCGCAGCCAGAGAGCTCGTCTAAGTTGGATTACCCGGCACCAACACCTGCAGAGGCACCGATGACATCGGCACCGTCGATTCCAGTCCCCCAGGGCCACTGAATCCGGTGCCTGGCAGCTCCCCGGCACGCGCCGTGGTAGAGCTTACTGCTCCTGCTGCTTCCGTGCCAACTGCACCGCAGCCAGAGAGCTCGTCTAAGACGGATCGCCCGGCACCGATGACGTCGGCACCGTCGATCCCGGTCCCACGAGGACCGTAGAATCCGGTGCCTGACGGCTCCCCGGCACGCGCCGTGGTTGAGCTACTGCTCCTGCTGCTTCTGTGCCAGCGACACCGCAGCCAGAGGGCTCGTCTAAGTCGGATCGCCCGGCACCGACACCTGCTGCGGCACCGACGACGTCGGCACCGTCGATCCCGGTCCCACAAGGGCCGTAGAATCCGGTGCCTGACGGCTCCCCGACACGCGCTGTGGTTGAGCTACTGCTCCTGCTGCTTCCGTGCCAACGGCACCGCAGCCAGAGAGCTCGTCTAAGTCGGATCGCCCGGCACCGACACCTGCTACGGCACCGACGACGTCGGCACCGTCGATCCCAGTCCCACAAGGGCCATAGAATCCAGTGCCTGACGGCTCCCCGGCACGCGCCGTGGTTGAGCGACTGCTCCTGCTGCTTCCGTGCCAACGGCACCGCAGCCAGAGGGCTAGTCTAAGTCGGATTGCCCGGCACCGACGCCTCTGAGGCACCAACAACGTCGGCACCGTCGATTCCAGTCCCACAAGGGCTATCGAATCCGGTGCCCGACGGCTCCCCGGCACGCGCCGTGGTTGAGCTTATTGCTCCTGCTGCTTCTGTGCTGACGGCACCGCAGCCAGACAGCTTATCTAACTCGGATCGCCCGGCACCGACGCCTACCGAAGCTCTGACGACCTCGGTACCGTTGATCCTGGTCCCACGAGGGCCGTCGAATCCAGTGCCTGACAGCTCCCCAGTATGCACTGTGGTTGAGCCTGCTGTTCCCTCCACGCCGGAGACGTTACCAACGGCGAGGGCTCTCAGTGCCATGACAGAGTCGATGCTGTCTGATCCCGACACCGCCGGTGCGGGTAATACAGTCTCTTCAGGTAACCGTCCTCTGTCAGCACAGCAGAGCGGCACCGTTCATGATCACGGTCCCGCAGACACTCCAAGTCCTGTCGGCACGCCGGACACCACTGGCAGTCCCGGTGCTGTTTTCCTCATCGGTACTGGTCGCACTCGCTGCACCGGTCGGTATCCCGTTCGCCGACCCGCTATCGGCACCGTTCCGACTCCCGGCACCGCGGCAGGTGCCTTGACTCCTGTAGCCTCTCCCCGAGCCTCGAGATCTCGGTCGACCTCCCGGCACCGTTCTGGTTGCGGGTCTGGATCTCGTTCCAGGTACCGATACGCCTCCCGGTGCCGGTCCCCGGTGCCGAGTTGGGCAAGGTCCAAATGAGTCAGAGACTCTGCCTGTGCCTTCTTTTAGTACCTCCATGGCCGTCCGGACACGCATCCGTGTCATCCCATATGCGCAGATTTTATGCTCAGGACCACGATTCTGATATGATGGCCAGCGGGCGCCAGCCCCGAAGCCGAAAGAGGCTTGGCGAATGAACCTGCTTGGCCGCCAGGTGTACTCTGCAGAGGCCCTGCAGCTCTGGGTAGCAAAGCAACAAGCCTTGCTTAGCTGCGATAATTATAGCACCTGGGTGAAGGAGTTTCTCCCTCAAAACTCCCACCAGGAGTTCGCTGCCGTCTTGGAGGACGGGGGAAAGAAGGTTCCCAGAGCGTCCCTCCAGGCCTCGTTGGACGCAGCAGACTCTGCGGCCAGGACTCTGGCCTTGGGTGTCGCCATGAGGTGCATTTCATGGCTTCAGGTTTCATACCTCCGGCCGGAGCTGCAGTATGCCATTCAGGATTTACCCTTTGCTGGTAAAGGCCTCTTCGCGGCAGAGACAGCCCCAGGCTACGAAGCCTGATGGGCAATAGGGTCCTAATGCGCGCTCTCAGCATGCATACGCCAGCGACCAAACGCAGGCCTTTCTGGCCCCAGCCGCCATACTCTGTACCTAGCCAGAGGCAGAACTCTGGCAAACGGCAAGGCCAAGGTGGTCGCAGGCGAACGTCAGGACCCCTAAAGAGCCAAAGTCAAGGTCCCTCGCAATTACCACTGGGACCGAAGACGAACCTTCCAAGGTTCGCCTGAGGGCGGTGTACCAGTCACAGGCCGGGATCCCGCTTTCTCCTGGCGTGGCCCCAGTTACTTTCAGATCGGTGGGTCCTGAGCACGATGGAGCATAGGTACCACCTTTAATTTGCTCCAGCCCTGTCCCCCTTCAGCGGACGAAAGGGGCAAGGGGTTTTACTTCCGTTATGCCCTAGTCCCCCACTCGAACGCAGGTCCCAGACCTTCCTGGTCCTGCACGGACTCAACCGGTTTAGGATAAGGTTGAAGTTCTGCATGGTATCCCTGGGAACCATTATTCCATCCTTGCCTCCTGGGGGCTACTATGCCGCCCTGGATATGAAGGACGCGTACTTTCGCAATGCCATCTTCCCTCCGCACAGGAGATGCCTCCGCTTATAGCCAACTGTCAATACTCCTGGTTTACGGCCATAGTCGCCACCTACCGTCGCTGATGTCGGATATGCGTTTTTCCGTATCTGGATGATTCGCTTATCCGAGGAGACTCTGAGACACAAACCACTCAGCGCGTGCGCATCGTCACGGTCTTATTCACAGGTCAAGGCCTGATGATTACTATAGAGCAATCCACTCTGGTTCCCACGCAGAGGTTGGGCTTCCTAGGGGCTATCCTGGTCTCCTATCTAGCCGGAGCCTCCTTATCACAACTGCGGTTTTAGGCGATGGCAACAATCATCTGAGGTCTGAAGGCTTTCCCAACGACCTCAGCTCGTTCTTGTCTCAGTCTCCTGGGTTCATGGTTGCCCGCAAGTTTGTAACCAAACACGCCAAGCTTCGCCTCCGTCCTCTCCAAGTCCGGCCCACCTCGGCGTACCGCCCGGACAGGGAGCCAATGGTCATGGTAGTCACCGTTCCCTCGAACACCTCAGGCTCCCTAGAGTGGTGGCTAACTCCCTCCTTGGTGTGGACAGGGATGCGGTTTCATCCGCCCCAGCCCTCACTGCCCCTGACGACGGACGCATCATCTCTCTGCTCGAGTGCTCATGGTCACCTCCGAGCTTAAGGCCTTTGGTCTTCTAGGGAGCTGGCATTCCTCATCAATGCCCCAAAAATGAGAGTAGTCCGCCTGGCGTGCCAGGGGTTCCAGCGGCAGCTGCGAGGCCGTTGTATCTCGGTGTTTACAGCCAACACAATGGCCATGTGCTTCATAAATAACCAGGGAGGGACATGGTCCTCCCCCCTTTTGTCAGGAGGCCATCCATTTCCAGGTCTTTTGCATGGCACACTCGATGGAGCTGGCGACGTCCTTTCTCCCAGGCGTTCGGAACATCTTAACTCTTTGACTCAGCAGGTCTTTCCTGTCTTACGAGTGATCACTCTGCCCCATGTGAGGCGTCCTGCTTTCCGGAAGTGGAGATGTTTCCTCACACAGACCTGTTCGCTCACCGCGAGAGCAGGAAATGCCAGCTGTTCTGCTCCTTCCAGGGTCTCTCCTCAGAATCGATCTTGGACGCGTTCCTGATGCCGTGGAAAGGCCAACTGCATTATGCCTTCCCACTGTTCCCACTGGTTCATTAGGTCCTGCTCAAACTCCGCAGGGGCAGAGCGCGCATCATCATGATCACTACAGAGTGGTCCAGGCAGCACTGATATACCACGTTGCTCGGCCTGTTAGTAACAGACCCAATTACCCTTCCACCCCACCCAGACCTCATCATTCAGGGCAACGACAGGCTTCGTCACTCGGACCTGCAGCCTCTTCGCCTCACGGTGGCTGCTGCGTACCTGAGTCGGGGGTGACAGGCAGCCTTCCACCTGCTCAACGTACCGGGCCAGGTGGAAGCGTTTCTTCTACAGCTGCAATACGCTCGATCTTGCTCCTGCTGAGGTCTCGATCCCCCTCTATTTGGCCTGCCTCTGGCCTTCAGCGGCAGGACCTGGCGGTATCATCGCTGAGGTTACGCTCAGCAGCCATCTCTACCTTCCAGCAGGCTAAGGTGGACGTTCCGTGTACTCACGCTCTATGGGTTCGAGGCCCCTCAAAGGCTTGGAGCGCTTGCACCCTCGGGTGCGCCGCCCAGCCCCAACCTGGGACCTCAACCTAGTCTTGGCCAGACGGGTCTCCGAGCTCAGAGCTCTTACGGTGGTTCCGCCGTACATTAGATTTCACAAAGACAAGGTGCAGTTATGACCGCACCCGGCTTTCCTCCCTAAGGTGGTTTCGGCCTTTCATGTTACCCACAGCTCAACGCAATGGGCACAACCATTGCACTCCTTGGACATCTGTGGAGTGCTCGCATTATATTGTGCTGACCGAACCATTTCCTAAGGTGCCCCAGCTCTGTCCCGGTAGCGGGCCACAGGGAGGGCTTGCTTGTTTTCCTCTCAGAGGATCTCATCTTGGGTGATGGTGGACATCCCCACTTGTTATGATTTGGCTCATATTTCCCCAAGCCACATCACCGTGCATTCTACCAGGGCTCAGGCTTCATCTGCCGCCTTGCTGGCTCGTGTTTCTACCCACGAGATCTGTCGCGAAGCTCCATTGGTCTTCGGTCCATACCTTTGCTTCGCAGTATGCCCTGGTTCAACAGTCAAGAGAGGCTGTAGCCTCTGGCTCAGCAGTTTTCATTCTGCCACATTTCACTCCGACCCCACTGCCTTTGTAAGGCTTGGGATTCACCTAACTGGAATGGATATGAGCAATCACTCGAAGAAGAAAAGACGGTTACTCACCTTTGTAACTGTTGTTCTTCGAGATGTGTTGCTCATATCCATTCCACACCCGCCCTCCTTCCCCACTGTCGGAGTAGCCGGCAAGAAGGAATTGAGGAGCGGGTGGGCCGGCAGGAGTATATATCAAGCGCCATGGTGGCGCCACTCTAGGGGGCGACCTGCCGGCCCACTGAGTTGCTAGGGTAAAAGTTTTCCGACGAATGTGCACGCGCGGCGCACACACCTAACTGGAATGGATATGAGCAACACATCTCGAAGAACAACAGTTACAAAGGTGAGTAACCGTCTTTTCTTCGAGATGTGTTGCTCATATCCATTCCACACCCGCCCTCCTTCCCCATTGTCGGAGTAGCCGGCAAGGAGGAACTGAGGAGCGGGTGGGTCGGCAGGGGTATATATCGAGTGCCATGGCGGCGCCACTCTAGGGGGCAACCTGCCGGCCCACTGGAGTTGCTAGGGTAAAAAGTTTCCGACGAACGTGCACGCACGGCGCGCACACCTAACTGGAATGTATATGAGCAACACATCTAGAAGAACAACAATTACAAAGGTGAGTAACTGTCTTTTACCCTCTACCTAAGTGAGAGAGAGACTTGCAAGTGTTAAACTGGCATAGCTGCCTGTCATGCTAGTCTGTTAGCTGCCCAAACAATCTGCTCAGCTTTGCCAGCCTTTACTCTGATTTGTAGGTAATGCTTGGTGTACCCCAGCACCTCAGAAGTGTCTCCCTATAATGTCCAGCCCATCAGTGGCCACAAATAGTAATTACCAAGTCTGCTGTCTCCAAAGAGACACTGTACACACCCACTCGCTTGAGTCAACTGAGGATGCACATTTAATATCACAGCACGAAGATGAATTTATAATAAAAAGAGAATGTTTATTAACAAAGAACAGAGATTCAAAGATGTAATGAGCACGGATAAAAACAGATTACAAGTAAAGCAAAAAGAACACACTTCTACAAGACTAGAACAAAAGATTAACATACTCAAGTTATCTAAAGCAGTTTCTCACCTAAAACCTTTTCTGCAGAACTTGCTAGTTTTCAGTCATACCAGGATCCAGACTTTCATTATTGCTCTACATACTATGAGGGTTTTCCTCAGTAAATGGATAACAAAGGGGTTCTTTTTCCTTCCGCTTATAGCCCAGTAACTTTTAAAATGTATCCTTTTGAAGTGCACCCCCAGATAACACTCTCTGCCCTGTTGTTTGTTCTCTGGTGTGTTGGCACCATGTTGAGTTCACATTCCCTTGTCAATCTGTTTTTCCTGTTGACTCTACATGCAAATAGAGCTTCCTTTCTATCAGCTTCACCATGCTGAATTTATATTTGAGACACAAGGTGCTGAGGTAACTTCTTTTATTGGACCAATTTCTGTTGGTGACAGAGACAAGCTTCCATGCTACACAGAGCCCTTCTTGAGGTCTGGGAAACGTACTTGGAGTGTCACAGCTAAATACAAGGTGGAACAAATTATTCAGCATAAGCAGCTAACACACATTCTGAGACACTGTTCAAGGTGAAGTGGCCAGTTAACCCCTCTGCAGTCATAAGACAAAGAAGGTGGCTTAGTGGGTTACAGATTGTTATAATAAGTCATAAATACGGTGTCTTTATTAGGATCATGGGTTTGGTTTTTTTTTGCATTTAGCAGTTATGAATTTAAGTGCCCGGACTCACCTTTGGAAATTGTTGTGCAGGTTTCCTTTGAAGATGAAGACTGAGAAATCAGACGTGGAGTGATGGTTTTGTGAGAAGTCCATGGGGCATACAGTGTTTTTGTCCTTTATCATTTTTCTGAGTTCATTCAAAAGTATAGTGATTGTCTGGTTTACCCACATAGTTGTTACTGGAACATTTAGTGCATGGATGAGGTACAGTGGTACACCACATGTGGAGATAGGCATGCGTAGGACCCATGGATCCCGACAGGTGTGTTGGGGCGTGGGGGGTAATTGGTCATCATTATAGTTGAGATATACCTGCAGGTTTTGCATCTGTTGTTACAATAGTGCCTGGTGCCTCTGATTTGATTTGTCCTGGTCTGTGGTGATGAACTTGATGAGGTTGTGGGGTTGTTTGAAGACCAGAAAAAGAGTGTGTGGTTTTCTTTCAGGATGTGGTCCCCATCGAGTATGTGGTCAGAGGGATTTTATTTTTCCTGTATTGAAGCGGATTCTCTTGGGGTTTTTGGATTACATGATGTAAGCTCCTTCTCTGGTGGAATGGCTTTGTTTGAAGTTAGTTTTAAGTATGTTAAGGTGTGTATCCTGGACTTATTCCTCAGACCATATTCTGTGGTATCTGATTGCCTGGCTGTAGATAACAATTTTTTTGGTATGTGTGGGGTGGTTACTTGGACTGTAAAACTAGGTATTGTGAACTGTGGGTTTTTTGTATATAATTGTCTGCAGGGTTCCAGTGCTGAAGCATGGTGTCCAGGAAGTTGATCCTGGTCCATGAGTGTTCTAAAGAGAGTTTGATGATGGTGATTGTTGAAATTGTAGTAGAAATCTATGAGGGAAATTAGATCATCTGTCCAGAGGATGAAAATATTACATTTACATTTGATAAAGATAACTACCTTCCCTCCTGTCTGAAAGAAAACGTGTTTCTTCCTTTCGTTACAGACTTTAAAACTTAGTATCAGTAGATATACATAATTCCTCACATAGTGTTAATACAAACATTGCATGATAATATAAATCATCAGTGTCCCACTGACTTTCATTTGATACCTCACAAGATGCTTTTTGGAAATATTATGAAAGCAATATGTTAGGTGTAGTGAGTTGGTCATGTTGCTGACCGAACTATGAACCCTTCGCCAGTTGGCACTGAGAAGCTCTTACGGTCACACTTGAGTCTTTTCCCATCTTGTGTAAAACGCTATATTTGCTTGTAACCATCTCTTCTCTTCTCTTAATCTTCAGCAGGAATTCAGAAATATTCAACAAATTTCTTTCTTTTTCTGGCAGGCACTCTCTCTTATAGGTCAATGAGGCAAAGTGCCCTCAGCTGCTCTTGTCCAGGGCTTGAGCTTGATGCAGCAATTTTATACAATATTCTAGAAAGCTAAAGAAAAATATTAGTATATACTTAACTTGGGGCCAGAGGCAAAGTCCACTGAAGTCAATACATTGACTTTAATGGCACCTGGATCAGGCCCTTGATGAATCTTACTGGTAGAGGCTTAAGTTTTAAGTGGATCGAATGCCAGAGATTTAAAAGAAAATATATTATTATGGATTTGAGACTTTGTATACAATTTTTTTTCTGCCCCCAAGGGAAGGCAAAGGAAAGTGCACTTTTGCTAAGGCAACTGAGGAGGTCTTTTAATGTCTAGTGAGCATGTTATTAGCAAACTGTAGTTCTTCCCTGAGTTCAGATTCATATTACATGTTGCTTATACCGATTTTTTTTAATATATAATTTATTACTGATGTAAGCAAAGTCAGGATGAGCTCTACCCTGACATCTGGTGGTGAATTATGGGAAGTGTGGAAAGAATTTCAGGAAGTGTGAAATCTCAGATATTTGCATAGGCACGCCCAGCATAGCCCAAGGCAGCCTGGGATGGTTATTTTGACAGCTCTGGGATCCCCAATTTCTTTGTTATTGGGGCAGGATAAATAAAGTGTTGCCACCTGATTATGTGAATGAAAAACTACGAGACTGCTTTATGACAGAGATGTTTCAATACAAATTAAGTGACACTTGCTAGACAAGGGACATGGGTTCCAAAACCCAGTGAATTGAGAGAGGTTGGAGGTTGGTGTGTGTACTTGATGGTATGGGCCCCTTTTAAGGGCCTGGAACACCAATTGCACATCCTCCTCTCTCCGCTGTAAAAGAGTAGAGCTAATTTTGATTCCATTAGGAGTCCATCTAGAGACTGCTGAGCTGAATTCATGTTGGGCCAATGGTGCACCAGCACCAGGGTTCCCCCACTAAGAGCTGAAATCACTGAAAGAGCTGAGCTGAGATCACTGAGTGCTGTGTTAACTAGTAGGGGAGCCTGAAGACCTATCATTAAGCGGCTGGCAGAGCAGAGCAGTTTGCAACATGCTGGAGCAGCCCATGGAACAGTGAGCGGAGTCAAGCGGTTTGCAGGGACAGCTGGATGAGCGGCACAGCTGGTGTAGTGGAGCTGATCGTGGTGAAGGCTGCAGCAGAACTCCACGGAGAGGTGGAGCAGTTGGCCCTGACCCATGTAAGGTGCCCCTTAACACCTTGCGTGGACTTCCCTCCCCCCATTTCCACCCAGGCTGGGGGGGGGTAAAACTCTGCAAATAAACTTTTGAATTCTGGGGTGGCACTGACCAGAGACTTTTGGGTTGTTGGACTTGGGGTGATTGGGCTTAAGACCCTAAGGGGGAAAGGACATTGCCAAAAGTACTTGGAGGTGGGTTTTTGCTTATGGTTTGTGTTATAATCCTGTTTGTGGTGTTTCTCCAATGGGATGCCGCATTGGTTCCTTCCTTTATTAAAAGGATTTTGCTACACTCAGACTCCGTGCTTGCGAGAGGGGAAGTATTGCCTCCTAGAGGCGCCTAGGGGGGTGTGGTATGTAAGTGTCCCAGGTCACTGGGTGGGGGATCGAGCCGGTTATCCATTGTGTTATTGAAACGGAACCCGTGGATACTGAACCCGGCCCTTGTTGCTGCCAACTCAGAGGGGCAGAAGGGTTACACTTAGTTGGGTCCCATCCAAAGCACTAACATAGGAAAAAATATTAGCCTCATTACTATATCATTAGGAATACTCTAACAAAAACAGGCCTCAGACTTTGTGGTGCTGCAGCTGAATCAGAATCACTGGGTTAGAAGGGATCCCTAGTGAGTCATGTAGTCTGTCCCCTACATGGTGGAAGAATTGATTTCACCATTTCAAAATCATCCCTAAGAGATGAGTGTCTAGTCCAACCTTGAGTGTGGCTAATGATGTAGATTCTTCATTCCTAATTATTTTTACGAAGCATGATAAATGTGCTTTAGCTTTAATAAATTCTATAAATCTGACATTCTGAGATTAGTGAAATGTTATTTTTAATCAGTTGACTAGGCAACCGTGACAACAAAATTATATTTGACGTAAATATAGGGTGGAAGTGGGGAAAGCAATTGACTATTTGACAGTGATTTTGATCTTTGAACATTTTTAAGTTTATAACTAAAACAGAATGTTGCATTTTGACTACCTATATTTAGCTTTTATTTATGTTAGCAGTGAGATGGCTAAAGTATTTGCATTCTCAGGGTTTTATTGGTGTTATAACCTTATTCCCAGATTTGGACCTTAGCGTCCAAAATATGGGGGTTAGCATGAAAACCTCCAAGCTTAGTTACCAGCTTGGACCTGGTACCTGCTGCCACCACCCAAAAAATTAGAGTGTTTTGGGGCACTCTGGTCCCCCTGAAAAACCTTCCCTGGGGACCCCAAGACCCAAATCCCTTGAGTCTCACAACAAAGGGAAATAATCCTATTTCCCTTCCCCCCTCCAGGTGCTCCTGGAGAGATGCACAGACACAAGCTCTGTGAAACTACACAGAGTGATTCCCCCTCTCCGTTCCCTATCCTGGAACAAAAGCACTTTCCTCTTCACCCAGAGGAAATGCCAAATCAGGCTAGCAATCCAACACACCGCTCTCCCCTTGATTTCTTCCTCCCACCAATTCCCTGGTGAGTACAGACTCAATTTTCCTGAAGTAAAGAAAAACTCCAACAGGTCTTAAAAGAAAGCTTTATATAAAAAAGAAAGAAAAAATACAAATGTTCTCTCTGTATTAAGATGATACAACACAGGGTCAATTGCTTAAAAGAATATTGAATAAACAGCCTTATTCAAAAAGAATACAAATCAAAGCACTTCAGCACTTATATTCATGCAAATACCAAAGAAAAGAAACCATATAACTTACTATCTGATCTCTTTGTCCTTACACTTAGAAACAGAAGACTAGAAAATAGAACTACTTCTCCAAAGCTCAGAGACAGCAGGCAGACAGAAAACAAAAGACCCCGAGACACAATTCCCTCCACCCAAAGTTGAAAAAATCCAGTTTTCTGATTGGTTCTCTGGTCAGGTGTTTCAGGTGAAAGAGACATTAACCCTTAGCTATCTGTTTATGACACGCCCCCCAAATTGCAGACAGTGGGGAAGCTCACTGGCGGCAATTTCCTTCTAGAACTTGAAAATAAACAGATTAATACAACACATGCACCTTTACATATACTACTAAGTATATAACTAACAGACTTTTACATTTTAAGAACACTTTTTAACTACTGGATTATGGGAAACTGTCACGGGAGAGTGCATCAGCAACTTTGTTAGAAGCTCCTGTGATGTGTTGAATTTTAAAATCAAAATTTTGGAGAGCTAAACTTCAACGAAGAAGTTTTTTGTTGTTTCCCTTGGCAGTATGAAGCCACTTTAGTGCAGCATGGTCAGTTTGTAGTTGGAACCGCCGTCCCCAAACATATGGGCGTAGCTTTTCCAGGGCGTACACAATGGCATAGCATTTCTTTTCACTGACTGACCAGTGACTTTCCCTCTTAGACAGTTTCTTGCTGAGAAACACGACAGGATGGAAGTTGTGATCTGTTGCTTCCTGCATGAGCACTGCTCCTATACCACGCTCAGATGCATCTGTGGTTACTAGGAATGGTTTGTCAAAATCCGGGGCCCTGAGTACAGGGTCAGACATGAGCGTTGCCTTAAGCTGGGTAAAGGCTTTTTGACACTCATTAGTCCACTTAACGGCATTTGGCTGGGTCTTTTTGGTTAGGTTGGTCAATGGGGCAGCGATTTGGCTGTAGTGTGGTACAAATCGCCTGTAGTATTCGGCCAAGCCTAAAAAGGATTGGACCTGTTTCTTTGACCTTGGGACAGGCCACTTTTGGATAGCATCCACCTTGGCCTGTAGGGGGTTTATGGTTTCTCGACCCACCTGGTGCCCCAGGTAAGTCACTCTGTTTTGGCCTATTTGACACTTTTTGGCCTTAACAGTTAGTCCTGCCTGCCTGATGCGCTTAAAGACCTTTTCCAGGTGGAGTAGGTGTTCGGGCCAGGAGTCTGAAAAAATGGCCACATCATCGAGGTAGGCAACTGCAAATTCTCCCAGTCCAGCTAGTAGACCGTCTACCAGCCTCTGGAAGGTGGCGGGTGCATTTCGAAGGCCGAAAGGAAGGACATTGAATTTATACACCCCCGTATGGGTGACGAATGCTGACCTCTCCTTGGCAGGTTCATCTAGCGGTACTTGCCAGTACCCCTTGGTTAAGTTTATGGTAGAGATGAACTGGGCACGTCCCAACTTTTCCAATAGCTCATTAGTACGTGGCATTGGATAGTTGTCCGGACGAGTTACAGCATTTAGCTTACGGTAGTCCACGCAGAAGCGTATTTCCCCATCTGGTTTGGGTACCAGAACCACTGGAGATGCCCATGCACTGGTAGATGGGCGGATTATACCCATTTGTAGCATGTTCTGGATCTCCCGTTCTATAGCAGCTTGGGCATGAGGAGACACCCGGTAGGGTGGGGTTCTGATTGGGTGAGCATTACCTGTATCAATGGAGTGGTATGCCCGTTCAGTCCGTCCTGGGGTGGCTGAGAACAATGGGGCGAAGCTAGTGCACAGCTCCTTGATTTGTTGCCGCTGCAGACGTTCCAGGGTGGTTGAGAGGTTCACCTCTTCCACGCCACCGTCTTTTTTCCCGTCGTAGTAGACACCGTCAGGCCACTCAGCATCATCTCCCTGGACTGTAAACTGACAAACCTGTAAGTCTCTGGAATAGAAAGGCTTGAGAGAATTAACATGGTACACTTTAGGCTTTAGTGAGGAATTGGGAAATGCTATGAGGTAGTTTACAGCTCCCAGGCGCTCTTGGACCGTGAATGGCCCTTCCCATGATGCTTCCATCTTATGGGCCTGTTGCGCCTTCAAGACCATAACCTGGTCTCCTACCTTGAAGGAACGTTCTCTGGCATGTCTGTCATACCAGGCCTTTTGCTCTTTTTGAGCATCCTTTAGGTTCTTTCTAGCAAGGGCTAAAGAGTGTCGGAGGGTGCTTTGTAGGTTGCTTACAAAGTTCAGAATGTTAGTTCCTGGAGAAGGCGTAAACCCCTCCCATTGCTGCTTCACCAACTGTAATGGCCCCTTAACCTCGTGACCATACACAAGTTCAAATGGTGAAAACCCTAAACTGGGATGTGGTACAGCCCTGTAGGCAAACAGCAACTGCTGCAACACTAGGTCCCAATTATTGGAGAATTTGTTGATGAATTTTCTTATCATGGCCCCCAAAGTTCCATTGAACCTTTCCACCAGGCCATTGGTTTGATGGTGGTACGGGGTGGCAACCAAGTGATTCACCCCATGAGTTTTCCACAGTTTTTCCATGGTCCCTGCCAGGAAATTAGACCCTGAATCTGTAAGGATGTCAGAGGGCCAACCTACCCTGGCAAAGATGTCTGTTAGGGCCAGGCACACAGTGTTAGCCCTGGTGTTGCCTAGAGCTACTGCTTCTGGCCATCGGGTAGCAAAGTCCACTAAAGTCAGTACATACTGCTTTCCTTTGGGCGTTTTTTTTGGGAAAGGGCCCAGAATATCCACAGCTACTTGCTGAAATGGGACCTCAATTATGGGGAGTGGCTGGAGAGGGGCCTTGACCTGGTCTTGAGGCTTACCTACTCTTTGGCATACCTCACAAGACCGGACATACTTGGCAACATCCTTGCCCATCCCCTCCCAGTGGAAGGACTTCCCCAACCGGTCCTTGGTTCTGTTCACCCCAGCATGGCCACTGGGATGATCATGGGCTAAGCTTAAGAGCTTCTCCCGGTACTTAGTTGGAACCACCAACTGTTTTTGCGGCTGCCATTCTTTCCGGTGTCCACCAGAAAGAATTTCCTTGTATAAAAGTCCTTGGTCTATAACAAACCGGGATCGATTTGAAGAGCTGAGAGGCGGTGGGGTGCTCCGTGCCGCCGCCCAAGCTTTCTGAAGGCTGTCATCTGCTTCCTGCTCAGCCTGGAACTGTTCCCTTGAGGCTGGGGTCACCAGTTCTTCCTTAGACTGTGGACTTGGGCTTGGTCCCTCTGGAAGCGATGTAGGTGATGGGGTTGTTTCCGTTGCTGGTGAACCGCTCTCCGCTGGTGCACCTGAGGGTATTTCAGGCTCTGGCTGAGCCTTTTGGGTATGGCTGTCTTTTGCTTCTGCCAGTTCTGGCTTGCTGGCGCCCTCTGGCGTTGAGTTTGAAGATGTGGTTGCACTTGCTGGTGCTGTTTGCTTTTCCAGTTCCGGGCCTGGGACTGGAGATGCTGTGGCTGTTTCAGTGGTAGGCATGGACTCCGGGTCCACTGCCTTTGTCTGGGTCTCTGGTAACACAGACGGGGCTTCTGTGGACGGCTCAGGAACAGGAATGGGTCTGGAAGCTTGCCTGGTTTGGCTACGTGTAACCATTCCCACTCTCTTGGCCCGCCTCACCTGGTTGGCCAAGTCTTCCCCCAGTAGCATGGGGATAGGATAATTGTCATAGACTGCAAAAGTCCACATTCCTGACCAGCCTTTGTACTGGACAGGCAGTTGAGCTGTAGGCAAGTCTACAGCTTGTGACATGAAGGGGTAAATTGTAACTTTGGCCTTTGGGTTGATGAATTTGGGGTCAACGAAGGATTGGTGGATAGCTGACACTTGTGCCCCCGTGTCTCTCCACACAGTAACCTTCTTTCCGCCCACTCTCAAATTTTCCCTTCGCTCCAAGGGTATTTGAGAGGCATCTGGGCCTGGGGATCTTTGGTGTGATGGAGGTGTAATGAATTGCACTCGCATGGTGTTCTTGGGACAGTTGGCCTTGATATGTCCCAGTTCATTACACTTAAAGCATCTTCCATCTGATGGGTCACTGGGCCGAGGTGAGTTACTGGAGACTGGTGAGGTTGAAGGGTAGGATATCTGTGGCTTTACTTGGGTGGTATGTGGGGTCTTTGGCTGTCCTCGGTTGTAGGGTTTATGGTCTGTGTGCCCCCTGTGGTAATCGTTTCCCTTGACAGTAGCTTTTTTGCTTTCTGCCAGTTCCATCCATTTGGCTCCAATCTCCCCCGCCTCAGCGATAGTTTTGGGATTTCTATCTTGTATGTACCGTGTGATGTCTTCAGGAACACCATCCAAGAACTGCTCCATTTGTATGAGGAGGTTCACTTCTTCCAAGGTTTGAATGTTGTTTCCTGTTAACCAGGCCTCATAGTTTTTTGCAATGTAGTAGGCGTGTTTGGGAAATGACACCTCTGGTTTCCACTTTTGGGTTCTGAAGCGCCGACGGGCATGATCTGGGGTTATCCCCATCCTGTATCTGGCCTTGGTTTGAAAAAGTTTATAGTCATTCATTTGCGGCTTGGGCATTTCAGCTGCCACCTCTGCTAAAGGTCCACTGAGTTGTGGCCTTAATTCCACCATGTACTGGTTTTCGGGGATGCTGTACCCAAGACAGGCTCTTTCAAAATTTTCCAAGAAGGCCTCGGTGTCATCACCTGCCTTGTAGGTGGGAAATTTCCTGTGCTGTGGAGCAATAATTGGCGCCGGGTTGTTAGGGTTGGCTGGCACATGCAGCCCAGCTTTTGCCATCTCCAGTTCATGTTTTCTCTGTTTTTCCTTCTCTTCATTCTCTTTTTGTTGTTTTTCCATTTCTTTTTGTTGTTTTTCCATTTCTCGGCGGTGGGCCACCTCTTCTTCTTCTAGTTTTCTTTTGTGTGCTGCCTCTTGGGCTGCCTGTTCTCTTTGGAAGGCTGCCAGTTTGATGCTTTCTTCCTTGTCTTTCATCTCCATCTGTCGCCTGTGTTCAGCTTCTTTTAATTGGTCTACGGCCTCCATTTTTGTCCTGGTAGACATGGTTTCTGTTTTTTTGTGTTGGGGTGCCCTCCGGTGTTTCTCTTTTGAACTGCAGGCTCTGTTGCCTCCTGAAGTCTGCCTAGCAACAGTGCTTTTTTCCCCTTTCTCTCTCTAGCTAATGTTCAATGAAGGGAAACCAGAAAAACCACTTTATTTGCATGCATATAAGTGCTGCTACTTGCCTCCTAATGGGAGGGCTATTGCATGACAAAAGACCCTTAACAGTCTTCTCGCTTAACATGCAAACCACAAACTGCTAGAGAGAGCAGAAAAAAAAAATTCTCTCTGGTTCCCTTTTAAAACCAAACTGTTTCTCTCTGCTAAAAAGCCCTTAGCAGAGAAAAGAAAAATATAATATTCCTACTGGCTTCTGGATTCTGTCTATATCCCGCCGCTGCCACTCACGTTATAACCTTATTCCCAGATTTGGACCTTAGCGTCCAAAATATGGGGGTTAGCATGAAAACCTCCAAGCTTAGTTACCAGCTTGGACCTGGTACCTGCTGCCACCACCCAAAAAATTAGAGTGTTTTGGGGCACTCTGGTCCCCCTGAAAAACCTTCCCTGGGGACCCCAAGACCCAAATCCCTTGAGTCTCACAACAAAGGGAAATAATCCTATTTCCCTTCCCCCCTCCAGGTGCTCCTGGAGAGATGCACAGACACAAGCTCTGTGAAACTACACAGAGTGATTCCCCCTCTCCGTTCCCTATCCTGGAACAAAAGCACTTTCCTCTTCACCCAGAGGAAATGCCAAATCAGGCTAGCAATCCAACACACCGCTCTCCCCTTGATTTCTTCCTCCCACCAATTCCCTGGTGAGTACAGACTCAATTTTCCTGAAGTAAAGAAAAACTCCAACAGGTCTTAAAAGAAAGCTTTATATAAAAAAGAAAGAAAAAATACAAATGTTCTCTCTGTATTAAGATGATACAACACAGGGTCAATTGCTTAAAAGAATATTGAATAAACAGCCTTATTCAAAAAGAATACAAATCAAAGCACTTCAGCACTTATATTCATGCAAATACCAAAGAAAAGAAACCATATAACTTACTATCTGATCTCTTTGTCCTTACACTTAGAAACAGAAGACTAGAAAATAGAACTACTTCTCCAAAGCTCAGAGACAGCAGGCAGACAGAAAACAAAAGACCCCGAGACACAATTCCCTCCACCCAAAGTTGAAAAAATCCAGTTTTCTGATTGGTTCTCTGGTCAGGTGTTTCAGGTGAAAGAGACATTAACCCTTAGCTATCTGTTTATGACAATTGGTACCTGAGCAGCTGTGCAAAGCACTAAATCTAAAAAGAAAAGGAACTATTTAGATTCAGTATGTGGATGGAGGTTGCCATTAAAGAATGCAGTTCAAATTGAAAATAGTTGTTTGTTACCTTTTGGTAACTCTAAAGAGGCACTCTAGAAATGAGGGCATTGAACCAGCTGCAGAGTTTGAAGCCTGCCCTGCTGTCTTTTTTTGAATCTTATGTAACTCTCAAATGAGACATAAGGAAGAGGCTCAAGAATGCATGGAGTTAAATCAGGGTTTGATTTGTGTTACCATGGCAATTACCAGTTTATCTTAAAGATGAGCTGCAGTACTAAAATCAACATTGAGGCTACTCCAGAGGTAACTGCTAGATGTCCCCACTAACCAGGTCAGGTAAGTGGGAGGTTAGGTGGGGAGGGAGTCATCTGGCACATAAATAATGTAAATTAACCTTCTCAGAAATTCTATTTAGTCTCTGAAGTTCCCTTGCTCTTTTGGGTTTGCTAGCAATATCCCAGCATGGATCTGTTTGGGGGTGTGGTACTGGTAGCAATGGGAGATCAGCAGTCTTTCACAGAGGCTAACCCGAGGGGCTTTAGTGCCCTTTCAGAACCTGTGGTTAAAACGCAATTACTCCTGCAGCTGAGTCGAGCACCAGTTCACTTTGCCTGTGGCTGACGCCCACTGTTAGCAATGGGTAATAGTAGATAAAGCCTAAAGGATGTCGATGCTAGTTCTAGTTTTATCTCAAATCAGAGTTGGAGGGGGACAAACTTTCAAGTGTGTCAGTAAAAATCTTTGGTAAATTAAAGGCTGTGAGGATACAATTTAGTAATAGGATAATTTGGTACTGAATTTGTTGGGGCCAAGGAGGCAGAATTTCACTGGACAGTTTAACAAACCAGTTTAGTCATTTTGTGACTCCTATCTTCAGTCTTCAGCAAGATCTCTGAAGCCATTGATTCTAGTGACTATTGTTTTTTAAAATCTCACCCCTTTCATCTACTCATTAGCCAGGCCAAACTCCCTTTATTAAGATCCAGTTACTCTGAACCAGATCCTGTAGCACAAAGTCAGCTTAGCTGATTACCAGAAGAGGTCTCTACTCTCCCAGTATAAGGAAATTTTCAGATAGCATCGAGCCACAACAGTGGTTTCTATGCCACCCTTTCTCCCTATTACCAATATATGGTTGGAGAAAGGTGAGTAGTTGGGACATCCTGGCAATTGACTGACTGTTGTTACAGCCCTGAGTAACACTGGTCATCAGTGCAGCTTTCACACAACTCTAATCCATAAGCATGGGAACTAGGGATGCAGGGGGTGCTGTCCCATTCTGGGGCTTGGGTCCCAGCTGCCAACCCTGCTCCCCAACTGCTAGGCCTGCGGCTCCATGCCGGGGCCGCGCTCATGGGCCCCCATACCCAGGACTCCCCGGCCCTGCACCCAGGCTTGGATCCTGACTGCTAGCCCTAGCTGTGGGGGAAGGGATGGACAGGGGCAAGGGGGCTGGCTTTCAGCACCCCATTATTAAAAGGGTTCCAGCACCACTGTTCTAATCCATGGGTAGGGGCCCAGTAACCAGCCAGCTGGAAAATGGGTTACATATGCAGCACTGCCCTCTTCCACCATTGCTGAGCTGCATGATTACTCCTTGGCCACAGCTCAGGATCTGCCCTTAGTTTTCTTCCTCACACCATTTCTGCCTGATACAAATTGGAGGACGAGGTCTTGAGAGACTAAGGTGCTTAGAGCTTCCTGAAATCAATGGAAACTGAGAGCACTCAGCATCCTGTAGAATCAGTTCTAGAGTTTGGGAATGCTGAATCTAGATGGCTTGAGCTGTGAATGAGAAACAACTAAATGCTGCCTTCTGTCCAACAGTAGCCAGCTTTCCTGATCATTCATTAGAAGAATAAAGACAAGAAAGTCACAGAATAACCCTAAGATCACACTGTCGTGACTGTTTTTCAGCCACTAGCATAAATCCATTGCACAAGAATGCATTCATGGTTTTAGACACTGCACTGACTTCATTTGTTGTACATTTCCAAATGACAGCACATCCATGTAGACTTCATACGCTACCTGTCAGCACTCCTTGCTTTTCATTCATTTTCTGCAGCAGGGATTGAACAACAGAGTTGCTCTCCTTCCTGAAACAGGTGTAAAATTAGAAAGTCAGGCCAGCTCTGCAATTGTACTTCCGTTTTTTCTTGCCAAAATCTAGTCTTCCACTGATGTGTATGCTGTTTAAATCAATATTTTATATTCAATTTTGAATTTTCCAGTTTTCAGGCACAAAGCAGCGTAATGAATAACAGCAGATGAAGATTAGATGAGAATTATTGCCAATCACACTGCTGGCAAATTTCCTTAGGCTAGCTAAAAATATCCACATGGGAGAGTACCCTGCCCATGCAAATGAAGCTCTTTCGTCTCACTGTATCCCATGGTATCTACAATAGATCGGGTACCCAGAGGAGTCATACAGGATGTAATTAGAGCCCTTCCAGAAGATTTGAAAATACACTTAATGTAACCCTATTGCATATGATTTGACTAATATATGGGAAAATATGCTGCTAACTCAGTTCTAACTTTTGTTAGTTTAATTTGGGCATTTACATTCTGAATAAATTAACTTCACAGATTGTCAATGTTAAACTGCCATTACAGTGGTTTGAGCATTGGCCTGCTAAACTCAGGGTTGTGAGTTCAATCCTTGAGGGGGCCATTTAGGGATCTGGGGCAAAAATCTGTCGGGGGCTTGGTCCTGTCTTGAGCAGGGGGTTGGACTAGATGACCTCCTGAGGTCCCTTCCAACCCTGATATTCTATGATTCAGTTATAACATGACATCATACATGTGTGTCTGGTAAATTAATTCACAGCTGCCTCTTTAGAAAAGGAATTGAAATCCCCAGAGGAGTAAACAGAGTTAACAAGCTGGATAGACCAGCCATGTGTTCTTTCTAACCTAGCAGCACAAAAAAGGGGGAAGCGCTGAATGCCTTATTTTTACTCTTTCAAGATATTTCTTGATTTTACTCTCTCCTAGCAAATCAACCAGACAAATGTCATCTGATAACTCATTATTTTAAATGTGCACTATGCCTTCTGACTTAGCATTTCAGATCACTATGAAAAGAACCATTTCCTCCCCAATATTTAGATATCTATCAGCAAAACAACAGAAGATATTCATTTCATCCTTAAATGTGAAGATATTGGTGCGGTGAAGAACTGATTCAAAGCTCAAGACTGCCTATTAACTAATGTCATACAAAGGAAACAAAATATTTTAAATAGAGCCTCTAAGTAGTCAAGCAGTAACAGAAATCACTTTTGGAGAAATACAGACTGACAGAAGCATCATAAAACACCAAGGGAACTACTTCACTTTAACTTTCTCCCCCTCCCCAAAGTTAGTAAAGACCTGAATAGATGGATGCTCGATAATTAGCCAGCAAAAGTGCTAGATCTGGAAAGGAAGGATGGTGCAGTGGTTAGGGCACTATCCTGGGACCTGAGTTCAATTCCCTGCTCAGGCTTTGGCTATATACACATACTACAGCTTATGTCGGTATAAGTTATGTCGCTCGGGGTGTGAATAAGCCACCCCCCTGAACAATGTAAGTTACGCTGACTTAAGTGCCAGTGTGGACACAGCTATGTTAGCAGAAGAGCTTCTCCCACCTACATAGCTGGAGTAATTAAGTTGACAGGAGAGCTCACTCCCATCAGCGTAGAGTGTCTGTACTAGCAGCACTACAGTGGTGCAGCTGCACTGCTATAAGCTCTGTAGTGTAACTATAGTCCTCCTCAATGTGGAGGAGGGTGTACACAACTTCTTGCCCTCCCTCCCCATAAGAAATCTCATAAACTGGATTATAACCCAGAAATAAATTTATTAACTATAACAGGAACATTTTAAGTAGTTAGGAGGTAGCAGACAAAACAAGGCAGATTACTGAAAAATAAAACAGAGCACACAAACTAAGCTTAAGTTAAAGAAGCTAGTTACATGTAAGTTCTCACCCTAAATGTGGTTCTAATAATCTTCACAGGCCAGACGCCCTTCCAGCCTAGTTCCAGTTCTTTCTCCCAGTTCAGTCTTAGTTGTTTTCCACAGTTATCTTGGGTGGGGAAGCAAGGAAGACCTGACACCCTGGATTATCTCACTCCCAACCCTTAAATAGGATTTGCATAAGGTGGGAGTCCTTTGTTTCGTAGTTTGACATCCCACCACCACTAACTTCTCATGGAAAAGTACAGAATTCAAGATGGGTTCCAGTATCAGGTGACATAGTCACATGCCTCTGTAGGGCCCCTGTAGCCATTCTTCACAGGCTGACCCACAGGTTCACAGGAAGACTAAGCTCTTTTACAGTCCATTGTCTCTTGCTGATGGGCCATCAGCACTATCAGGCTTTTTCACTGTTGTACCTTAAGTATCAGCAGTAGGGGTCACCCAAAGTAGCATAATTGAAATACAGATACATAGTCAATATTCCTAATTTCAGATACAGAAATGATACATGCATACAAATATGATAATCATATTCAGTAAATTAAAACCTTTCCAATGATACCTTACAAGAGTTATCTTGCATAAAGTATATCTTAGTTGTGTCATATTCCTGCCACAAGCATTTTTTCATAAAGAATAGGGAGTATAATGCCACAGTAATGTCTGAGCTACTGTAATGGTTAGGTTTGTGGCACTGAAGTAAAAATCTGTCATGGAGCCAGCTAGCACGTACAGGACACAACTGCACTACAGACAGAATTGTGTGTAAGGCGGATGGAAAAACATAGGACTGCAACTATGTTGAGAAACAATATTATACTGCCTATTACACTTCCCACCATAGTTATAACATAGATGCTCCTATAACTCTAGGTGCATATGAGATAGTTCATAGACACTGCAAACACTATTTTTCATGCTACACTCAGTTTCAAACTAGATTTAATGAATCAGTTTAAAAAACTTGTTTTAAGTCCAAACCTAATTTAGTTGGCTAGTCTGTATGGATTAGTTATCAGTTTTATAACCAGTATTCTAGCCAAGCTTTAAACTTTGGTCTAAGTTTAAACCATTAAGGGACTATTGCCCGACCCTGATTTCTACCCTAGCCAGCCCAACTGACCTTTCCTTCAACATCTCATTGAGTGATTCTCCTCCTCTCCCTTTTTCTCTTTTGGTGTTCTCCATTCATGCTCTCTATACCTCAGTGATGCTATCTATCATCTTCTTACCAAAGAACCCAACTCTACTTCTCTCTTTCCCCTGCAACCCTTTCTGACCATTCGTGCATCTCTTCTTGGATATCCCACTGGCACTTAAAAATCTTTCTCTGTAACTGAGTTGCTTCATAATCCCATTTCCTCCAGGTATCCACTCTTCAGGGCTCGCCTTACCATGAGGCAAACTGAGGCAGCCGCCTCAGGTGCCAGACGGGAGGTGGGGCATTCCACTAGGAACCAGAGTGTAGAAAATTGTATCTGCTGTTGGTGCATATGTATTCTCTCTGCTCTAGATGCACAGAGATGGTGGAGTGCTGTGCTGGAGGAAGGAGGGCACAAGAGACATAACAGGCAGGCAGGAGAAAAGGTGGGAGGGAATAACAGAAAGCAGCAGGAGCTGCAGGGAGAGAGAGGAGGAGGAGCAGCCTCTTACATACCTCTCTAGCACCCCCAGGAGCCTGGACTGATTAACACAGCTTCTCAGGGAGCTTCCTGTTTCCTGCTGCTTCCCTGAACCCACTTGAGGAGAACAGGCAGTCAACTGAAGTAGCAGGAGCCAGTTAGGCTCTTAAGACACTGATATCTTCCCTCACTCAGGCCTTGCTACCAGCCTGCTTATTTGTCCCCTTCAACTGAGTGTTAAGAGCCACTATAGCTGGCACAGAACAGCAGTCATGAGCGAAAGAAGAAAACGCCCCTGTGGGGCAGCATTCAGAAAAAGAAAGCAAGCAAAGGAAGCTTTTCTATCTACGCAGGAAGGAGCTCTCCTGAGATACATAGACACAAATGTTCACGTGAGCCTTCCAGCCTCATTGAGGATGTGAGTGGTGAGAAGATGCCTGATCTTCCAGTTAGTCAGAGTGCAGGTGACCTGGCAGCTACTGCAGCATCCATATCTCCATCTCAAATGGATGTAACCATGCACATTCATGAAGAAAAGTGTAGATCAGAGAAGAGTGTGATGGAGGCACAAGAAACAGCTGCTGTTTCTTGCATGGCTTATGTACTCAAAAAAACAGAAGGTTGCAACAAAAACAGTATGCAGACTCTTCAAGTCTAGTGTTCGGTTCTACAGGAACAAAGGACTGGGAAAATCTGGCTAGAAATCTGGCATACCATGAGAAGGCAGCAAATCACCAGAGAGCATTCCATAGGTGGAAAGAGCTTGAGATGAAACTACGGTTAAAGGCCGCCATAGATGATCAGCATCAAGAGAAGATTGCATCATAGTCTCTGTACTGGCAAAGTGTTCTAAAAAGGCTCATTGCCATTGTGAGAATACTTGCTACCGAAAACCTAGCACTGCATGTCACTTCAGATTAGCTGTATATGCCAAACAATGGAAACTTCCTTAAAATTGTGGAGCTGATGGTTGAATTTGATGCTGTACTCCAGGAGCATATAAGCAGAGTCACCAGCCAAGAAATGTACACACACCCTTACCTTGGAAAATCTCATAAGAGACCCCAAACAACAATTCAAAATTGAATTCTTTAACCAGGTGCTAGATTGTGCAATACAGTCAGTTGAAGAAAGTTTCATGCAGCTCAAGGAACACAGCACTATATTTGGGATGTTGTATGATATTCCATAACTCCTCACTATACCTGAGGAAGACTTACACCAGCAATGCAGGGCACTAGAGATACATGATGACATGCGCGATATTGATGCGAGTGATTTAGGTGATGAACTGAAAGCCCTTTCAGGATACATTTCAGCTTTTGTTGCGCTACACATACTTCAAACACTTCCTGTAACAGTTGCCAGTGGAGAACGCAGCTTCTCCAAGCTGAAGTTAATAAAAAAACACATCTACACTCCACAATGACACAGGAGAGGCTGGTTGGCCTTGAAACTGTCTCAATAGAGCATGAGCTGGCCCAGACTGTGGACCTTCAGGAAGCAGTTCAAATCTTTGCAACCAAGAAGGCACGGAAAGCACCACTTTGATTATTCAAACAGATAAAATGCCAGTGTTTACTATGCAGACAAGAAAAGTTACATTTGCTGTTCAGGCGTTTGAAAGTTAAGTGTTACTTAAAATTTTTGAATATCCATAATCTTTCCTACAACTCCTCATGTGCCTCCCAATCTTTTCTCATTCTTGCTCCCTTCATTTCCTCTTCCTCCCAGTTTTCATGTGATTTTGGACCACTCCCCAACTTCTTGTCTGCCAAGCACTTCCTGTCTTTGCCTTCAGAGATTCATACATTTTAAGACCAGAAGGGAACATTATGACCATCCAGTGTGACCTTCTGCCTAATGCTGCTAAAGGTTTCTAGAACATCCTTTGAGCACACAGAAAAGAATATTTAAAAAAATCTTTTTTCAAAACCCATGGTACTTAATTGATTGTATATTGTATATCCATGGTATACTAATTTATTTTATCTGTCTGTTTTCTCCTCTTGAGATCTCAGGAACATTGTGTGTTCATCCATAACTCACATTCTCTCCTCTTCTCTTCTGTCACATTCCAGTAAACATTCCCCCTTTTGGCCTCATACTTAGGCATGGTAACTTTCTCTAAAGCCTCTTCAGTGCTGCCTCTTTGCATCGTTGAGATACTTCTCTGAAAAACCAAAAGGAAACAAACAATATAGTCATTTTCAGAATAACCATAAAGGCACATCTGTGCTATAAAATCAGTACTCTCCCAATACACTATCCTGTAAAATTGCTATATTTTTTTTACTCTCCCTCATATTTTCAGAGACTACAGTATTGTCAATCCCCAGCTTTCAGAAATCATGTATCAGGCCTAAAATACCCAGGAGACTAGCTGAAAAATCTTGACATTTAAAAAAAAGTAATAAATGTTGGCTTCTTTTTATTTGCCTTCTTTCAGAGCCTCTAGAGTGTTCTCTCCTCACATTTTCCAACTTCTCTCTGGAACCACAAGTGCTAGATGCTTACTTTTTAAACAAACGAAAGCTGAGATTCTCATGCAAACCCCTGATTCTGGCAGCTAGGGCTCTAGGGAAAATACACCAAATATCTTTAGACTTATGATAAAAATCACAAGAGCTGGCAACACTCAAGCCATGAAATTTGAGTCATGGTTCTTCTCTCATGTACAATAGTGTAAACTAGGAGTAACTCCTGTGAAGTAAACAAAGTTACACGGGTGTAAATGGGAGGAGAATCAGGTCCTCAGCCTTTAAGATAAATCACAAGATACACAATACAGAGGTAAAAAGTATGAGAAAGAAAAACTCACTTTTCTTTCAATTTAGAACTTCCCTTCATTCCTTCTTTCAGCTGGTGCTTCATTTAATTCCTTTCATGCGTCAGATGTCTATTTTCTTGTATGATGATTTCTCTCACCATAGTTATTCTGTCTACCTTCATCTTACTTTCAAAGTGATTCTTTTCCACTTGTGCTAAGAGCAGTCACATTGCTATTAACTACAATGGCAAAGAAAGCTCCCTTTTGTCATCTCTAAAATTCCAGATGGGGGTTTGATGGCAGGCTGTGGAGAAGAAATTTAGTTGTCAGTCACAAGTGCTGTTAATGTTTTTTTTTTACAAATAATAAAAACTGAAACAAAACAAAGAAAAAACTCTTTAAGTGTCATAAGAATGGCCATACTGAGTCAGACTAATAGTCCATCTAGCCCAGTATCCTGTCTTCAGACAGTGGCCAGATCCAGATGCTTCAAAGGGAATGAACAGAACAAGGCAATTTTGAGTGATCCTGTCATCCAATCCTAGCTTCTGGCAGTCAGAGGTTTAGAGACTGTCAGAGCATGGGGTTGTGTCCCTGACTACCATGGTAAATAGCCACTGATGGACCTGTCTTCCAGGAACTTACCTAATTCTTTTTCTAACCCAGTTATACATTTGGCCTTCACAACATCCCATGGCAATGAGTTCCACAGGTTGACTGTGTGTTGCATGAAGAAGTATTTCCTTGTGTTTTTTTTAAACCTGCTGCCTATTAATTCCATTGGGTGACCCCTAGTTCTCGTGTTATGTGAAAGGGCAAACAACACTTTCTCCACACCGTTCATGATTTTATAGACCTCAATCATATTCCCCCTTAGCTGTCTCTTTTCTAAACTGAACAGTTCCAGTCTTTTAAATCTCTCCTCCACATGGAAGATGGTTCATATCCCTAAACATTTTTGTTACCCTTCTCTGTACCTTTTCCAATTCTAATACATCCTTTTTTAAATGGGGCAACCAGAATTGCATGTGGTATTCAAGGTGTGGGCATACCGTGGATTTATATGGTTGCATTATGATATTATCTATCTTTTTATCTATCCCTTTCCCAATGGTTCCTAACACTTAACTTTTTTTGGCTGCTGTTGTACATTGAGTGGATGTTTTCAGAGAACTATCCACAATGACTCCAAGATCTCTTTCTTGAGCAGTAACAGCTAATTTAGACCACCATCATTTTGTATGTACAACAGATTATTTTTTCAGTGTGCATCACTTTGCACTGATCAACACTGAATTTCACGTGCCATTTTGTGGCTCACCCTTAACACCTTTCCCAGACCTGAAGAACTCTGCATAGCTCAAAAGCTTCTCTGTCTCACCAACAGAAGTTGGTTCAAAAAAAGATATTACCGCATCCACCTGGTCTCTCTAATTGTGTTGCCCAGTCACCCAGTTTTGTGAGATCTCTTTGTAGTCAGCTTGGCACTTAACTATCTTGAGTAATTTTGTATAATCTGCAAATTTTGCCACTTCACTGTTCATCCTCTCTTCCAGATCATTTATGAGTCTGAACAGTGCACATCCTAGTACACGTCCCTTGGGGAATGCTGCTATTTACCAGAGGCAATGTGTAACTCTTGATTGGAGGGACAGAGGGACGAGGGGGACACACAATTTAAAGCTTCTGGGGGTGTACATGGCCACTCCATGCATCACCTCTGGGCCCTTCCCATGCTCCCTGTGCCTCCTAAACCCGCTCCAAACCAGCACCACCTTGCCCCCTCTCCTCTCACAGCTCCTTCCCCACATACCTCTCCCATCGCCTCTTGCTGTGGGCACGGCGTGGACCTTAGTGGGCTCCAGCTACCTACTGCCAAGCAGTAGTAGCATGTATGAATGTAACAGGGGCTTGTCCAAACCAAATCTGTTGTGGTTCTCATTCAACCATTAACATATGCAATATTTGATCCTGGGATAGTAGGTTTCCCTGATAATCTGTGTAATAGGTCAGCTGCCATCAGCATTCACCATTCTCTGAAACAAAGTATCCTTGATGTAAGACTTGTACCCTTCTCTTCAGCTGCAGCGTTTCATCTTTTAAATATCGTTCTCATCTCCTTTTGTGCTCAACATTGCTGCTCCTGGGCTTGAACTTCTGCAAGGTATTTCTCTGCCTCCGCTTGGGTCAGCAAAGCCTCCGCAGTGAGTCAGGAACAGAGTTGCCTTCTGCTGAGAAGCATGTAATTTCTGCTTCAGCTGCAAGGGATCCCAAAGATGATATGAACAGTTCTACAACCAGGACTCAGAAACAACTGAAAAACCTGAAGAGAAAACATCCCAGAGACAATTGTTTTAGCGAGGTGCCTTTTCAAGGGAACTCCAGAGGAAGCATCTCAGCTGAAAGATTCAGCTGCAACAGGTTTTCATGCTATGCCTAGGGTGACCAGAGGTCCCGATTTTATAGAGACAGTCCCAATTTTTGGGTCTCTTTCTTATATAGGCTCCTATTACCCCCCACCCTGTCCCGATTTTTCACATTTGCTGTCTGGTCACCCTAACCATGCCCCACATTCAGCCACTTGGCAACTGGAGTTCCACAGATACAGCCCAGAATCCTTTGTACCAATTCTCTTTGCAGTGCTTCAAAAGCAAGTGTCAGGTCTGCAGAGCTTCAAAGAAGGAAACAATATACTGGTTTATGGCAGTCTTACAAATTTCTCATGCAGTCACTTACCTGGGCAAATTACAATCATTTTAGGACCAGTAAGATATATTTTTCTCATTATAATCATCAAGTTAAAAGGGTGCATGCTTAGGAAACCAGATACCTTAGAAACACAGCAAGTAGGTAAATATATTAGATTTATTGTATATGTCTGCACTGTTATATTTTCAGGACAATGTTGCAAAGCTGGTTTGGTTGGTCTTAGTATCTGGGAACCTAATGCAAATCACTGTGCAAATTTGCTTCAGTAGAATTCCAGAAATATCCTGAAATGGGAGTCAGTTTATTACCCCCTGGTTTTTCTGACAAGGGCCGGTTTTGCGCTGAGGTGGATTGTTGATCTCCACAGCGCTACAGTGGAAACATACAGGATGTAATCAATTTCCCAGAATGTGCAGCTCTGAATTATATGAGATTACTGTATTTTTTATTCTCATATTAGGCTCCAATTTGACTGTTCAATGGAGCATTGAAGAGAGACTGGCCACACTCTGTTGTGAAAAACCACCCTTTTATTTGCTACATTTATGCATATTGTCACATTGGATTTTCCCAGAAAATTTTTAGACCATCTCCATCTAGAAATCACAAGCTGCCTCTTTAGAAATGTATCTAAAGGAGGACGCTGTAACAACCACCACATGACCAGGTTTTTCCAAGCAAATAGGATGAATACTAGCCTTCTCCTGCTCCTAGCCTGGAAACTCTTCTAGCTTTTACATAGTCCTCTTCTCTGATAGCAAGTGCCTAGAACATATTCCAAGTGCTGTAATTTAAAAAATAATCTTGGGTCAGATTCTCTCCTGTGCCGAGGTCTACTTAGCACTGGAGAGGTGGGACAATCTGTAAAGGGGCAGCTATACAGTTTGATTCTCTGCCCTGTTCAACTCCAACCATAGCAGGTATTAGAGCAGTCTAAGCACTGCTGTAATCTACATCAACTGGCAGAGATCCTCAAGGAACCATCCAGCGTAACTCACTCTGGCCCCACTTCCTCCAACCCCTTGTATCAGGACTGGAAAAAGGTGGCTTAGGAGCTGGCCATGTTGGCTTTACAGCAATGGAAAGCTCCTCCATACTGTCAGGGAAAATTCTCTGCTGGCCAGATACAACCGGTCCTCGCTTACAGACAGCCCCCCAACCTGAAGCAAATACTCACCAGCAACCAAACACCGTACAACAAAAACACTAACCTAGGAACCTATCCTTGCAACAAAGCCCAATGCCAACTCAGTCCGCATATCTATTCAAGTGACACCATAATAGGACCTAATCACATCAGCCACGCCAAACATTTTCTGCATTTCCTTTCCCTTCAATTTATGACTGCTAAGTCCTTAACATGCAGGTAGCTGCTTTCTCTTTCATTCCAATCTCTTCTGGCCCCAATCTCCTCTGCTCCTGGTCCCTACCCCAAAAATATTTAAGATTTTAAGTATATTTACCTTAAATTGCTCCTTCTCAAACTTTTTCCTGCTGTGCACTATTTCTCAAGACAGAGATCTTCTCTTGGACTTCTATTTCTCAACCGCTGTACCCATTCCAAAATCAACACCTTCCCTGCAGCAACTATTGTCTTCGGTTATATCATAATAAAATATTAGGAAAGTGATAGGGGAGACTTGATGTGAGGACTGTGACTATTTGAGTATGTTCCCTCTATTTTGTATCCATGGTTTTTATTTCTTTTCCCTCATGCTGGAGGAACTTACATGTTCATATCAATTTTTTTCTTGCTGAATACAGCTCCAGTACTCTTTCCAGGCAACTTAGGCATTTAATGCTAGTTTTCCATGTGTTTGCTACTGCCATCCAATTTGTAGATCAGCACAGGTTCCACAGCACTAGAGCAATGCCATCTCAGGGAAGACCAGGCAGGTCCCTTGCTGTAAGTCACATGAGGCAAAGAACCTGCAGCAGAAAGTGCAGGGCAGCTTCACTTGAAATCAGTGGGGGCTTTTTTCCCCCATTATTGTCTGAGCACACTTCCACGTGAAGCAGCATGTGCAGCTATTCTGTGAGAGTCTTCAGCTCTATTCTCCCCCATGGAACATGGTATTGTTGAATGTATCTGAAGCCAGAGACCCCCAAAGCCAAGGCTCAGGGCAGAAGGTGCACCTCAAAATTTGCATACCCACAAGGTGCATTTTCTACTTGAACTAGCCCTACTAGTCTCAGGTACGTTAGTACTAAGTCAGGGGCTTAGGTACCATATCATCATGCCGATAAATTCCTTCGTATGAGGGAAGACAATTTGCATACCACACTTAGGAAAAAAAGGAGTCATGGGGATTCTCAAACCCATAACTGTTGGTAGAAATTTAGCTGCTGTCTCTGTATTTATGTTAGAGAAGGCAAAAAAAAAAAAAAATCAAAGAAAGGTGCTTTGCACTTGGAGCAGAATGGGGTAAGGTCTGTGATGGCCTTTAGTTCTTGGAGTTCATTTCACAGTCTCTGATAGCCCCGAGAAAATGCTGTCTCCAGCACTGACGGGCTTTACTCTTATTGTTGAGAGTTCCATTGTGCCAGAGGAGCATAAACTGCCTATCACAGTCTTCAGAGCTTTTAGATATCCTAGGCTCAAGCCCTGGAGAGCTCTGAAGATAGGGGCCACGACCTTAAACTTGATTTGAGATTCTATGGGAAGCCAGTATACAGGACAGGTCTGATGTGTTTGCAGTAACCCGTGTTGCTGAGGAGAAATGCTGCAGCATTCTGTATTAGATGGAGTTTCCCCAAGCGATAAAGAATTTATACCCAGATATACTGCATTGCTGTAATCCAGGTGAGAGATGACGAAGGCATGAATAACTGAGACCAGGGTCTTAGTCCACCAGACTAAGATGGTAGAATGTTACTTGGTGATGCTATGTGAGAGCTCAGCATCAGTGAAGAATGCATGCGTACTCCAACACTATGGACCGATTTGACCAATCGTGAGTGTCCATCTTCAACCAAGACTGCACTGTGTCTGCAACCTCTTCCAAATACTGTCCTCTACCCACCAGCGTCACCCTTGTCCTGCCCAAATTCTGCTTCTGCCAGTTGGTTTTCATCCAAAAACTGCTCTCATCCAAGCACTGGGCCATTTTGGTGGGAGTGGTATTGTTGTATGTGGTGAAGGATAGGTACTGCAGTGTATTATCTGCAAATTGCTGGCACCTGAGGCAGTGTCAATGACCAGTTCACCTAGTGGCTACATGTAGATGTTGAAAAGGACCAGAGAGAACTGATCCTTGTGGAACGACGTAAACGAGGAGTCTAGTGTGGAGATGCAGTTTCCCATCACTACTTGTTTGGTACATCCATCCAGAAAGGACTCAAACTATTTTAGTACATTACCCTGGACCCAGCACTTCTCTCAGGCGATATAGTCTAATATTATGAAGTTCTATACAATATACTTTGAGTGCCCATTTTGAGTAGGCCTTTAATACATGGTGAGGTTAGGGAATCAAATTGGTTTCCTTTTCCAAAGGATAGCTCAGCTCTCAAGTTTGGCAAACATTGCCACAACAACTAGAGTAGCAGATTGAAAAGTCTGGTTTTAGTGTCTATATACAATTTGGTTTGTACATGGTACAGACAATACTAGATGGAGCGTTTTTAAAACTCTTGAACGTGGGGCCATCTATTAGAAATTAAAAATGAACTTAAATATCTGGATTGCTGGCAAACTTAACTACATCTGAACTTCAAGATTTTCTGCTGCCACCATCATAATAGATTGCAGTGTGTTTGTTTCAATACTGATGGGTTTGGTAGATAGGCGTTTTTTGTTGTTTTTTTTTAAAAAGAATGAAGTAAAATAGATCACTCCAAAACAGATGGTAGTAACTACTTTTTATTATTGCAACATTGGCAGATCTTTTCACTCTACCAAATAAGAATACAGAAAGTTTTCTACATCTTTATTTTTCACCTGTCAACTTAATACATTTGCATATTATCTACATATATGTAATGTTATTTCATAAACTTTTGTTTAAACCTGCATCTTTGTTGCTTTTTATTTATTTTTTTAAATTGGTATATCAGGAAAACAAGCAGGCACAAGAAGGAAAACTTTCAAAACTTAGGAGTTGCATCACAGTAAACTTATCCTCTAACAGAAAGCAAAAAAAAACCACCATTGATCTCTATTCAGAGTGACACAAAGAAATAAATACCCAAAGTTCTTTGCACCATTCAATAAGATCTCATGAAGATTGGCCTGTACCTTTTTTGCATGTGGAAACATGGAACAAATACACCATAGTTTTAACCAACTCTTTGAACTTGGTGTTTTTGTTCTGCAGTATTTACATACACCCCACCCTCATTGTGTGAGTTTATTACCACACACTGTACAGCATCTGTGATCTTCAGCTATGTTAGCTTCAGTATAAAAATACACCATATACACCAACACAAACAGCCATTAATGCCTAGTAATGTACAGCTTGATAGAAAAAAAATCATATGAAGCAAGTTTCACAACAGTTTTACTAAAACATTAAGCTTTCTTTAAATCAGTTTTCAAATATAAAAATTGGATTTTCCTCCTTATAACTGAAGTATATTTAAAAAACAATTTTTAAAAAATGGCTGTAATTTAAATCTAATCACTATCATCTGATCCACCTTCTGATCCACGTTCAGACCCCTCAATGTTGGATGCCTCTGGTTCAGATTCATTGCCAGACTCTCTGCCAGAGCCTTCGTTGTCAGATCCTCTATCAGAATCTCTGTCTGAATCACCACTGCGAGAAGCTGGACGAGAGTCATTCTCTGACCCACCGGAGTGACTTCTTCCTGACTGTACAGAGTGGCTTCTCCCAGATTGCACAGACTCATTGTCAGACTGTTCTGAATCTGACCGTCTCTTCTTTCTGACTGACCTGTCACTGTCAGAATCCTCATCAGATGGATGAGCACTGGACCTCCGTGGACTACCTACCTCACTACCAGACTTGTTTCTGTTATCTGAATCACTGTCCGACATGATGTGTTTATTGTGCTGCTGTTCAGCGTCATCAGAATCACTGTTGCTGTTCCTGGCGTTTCTGTTTTTAAAAAAAAGCAGTATAATCAATTATTAAAGCCGCAAGCATTGCCTTACTATGATCAAGCGAGAATCCTGGATTTCACAGAGATGTTGACACTCCCACTGAGAAGGAGGAAAAGAAAAGGACACTCAAATAATTCAGAGAGGAAGATGGTATCTTGTATCATAGTGAAGTACTCACTATCTTCCCAAGTGCAGTGATTCCTAGTTTAGCTATGAAAAAGGGCATTTGGCAAATCTGTGTGAATCACCAAGGAAATATGGTAGAGAATGAAAGGTGAAACACAAAGAACCCATTTAGACTAACATGATAGTCCTGACTTGCTGAGATTGGAACCCTCCACTTCTCTGACATCACTGAAGCAGCAATACCAAAGGAGACACGAGCATATGCTTTGACTGAGAATGTTTTTTAGACCTCAAAAGTACACACTTTTTGAGCACAGTATTTCAAAGTAATGACTGTTGAATTTTTGTCTGTTTAACAATAATTAGTTTGTTAATTTGAGGAGTGTCAACCCTATAGTTATGTTAATTTAGATTTGGGACTAATATATACTTAGTTTTATTTTAATCATCTTCAAACATGGGTTTGCAACCTCAGGGACTGGATGTCAAGGGGTCACGATCTGCCCTTTACATATTGCTTATTTAGAGAATGGTGTCAGTTAACTAGGAAGGGTTGTCCCAATATGGCAAAGGTTGAAAGCCAATCTCAGAGCTTTTTCCAATCAGGTAAAAGTCAGCATTTGATTTTCAAAATGTACAAAAATCAATAAAGATTCATACCCATCATCAGCAATTTTGAGTTTATCCTCATCAGAAGAATCTTCACTAGACGAAATTATGGCTTTTGATTTGATCTTTCCCTTCATTGAAGGAGGCAGACGTTCTGGTTTCGCCTGTATGGGGAAAAAATGTGAAGTAATATTGCTTGTTCACTGGAGTAAAACTGATATCAATAACTGAGAGCTTAAAAGTACAGCTGTTCTAACATAACAGATAGCTGTTAGAAATAAGTCTAGTTTTCTACATCGATTTATAAATCTGGTCACAATTTATGTTCTGATTTCAAAATGGAAGAGGAGAGCTTCAGAAGCATCCCTGTAGCTACTGCTATATTAGGAGACATAAAATAAGGGGAAGTATGATGCATATTTGCCGCAGGAAGTATTTTCCATACTTCTCTCTACAGCAAATGTCACTTTACTGAATGCAGTCAAACTGTAATCTTTCAAATGTGAACAGGCACTATCAAGGCATTACACTTTTAAACTTACAGCCTTTTTCCTCTCTGCTTTGGGTAGACGTCGTTTTTTAGGTCTTGGGCCATTTTCATTTTCTTCATCATCAGTTCCATCGTCTCCTTTCTGGGGTCTTAAAACACAAAAATCAAGTCAAAATTAATATTTAATTCCTGCATAAACAGCGTATTATTTCCAACAGTGTCAAAGTATCAATGTGTTAACCTGACATTTCTTGTATTATAGGAATATGAACAGTTAGCATTTTGCTAACATTTACGTTTTATAACTGATGTGTATGGCCATTTACAACTGGGAACTTTCTTTTTTAAACAAAGTTGTAAGGGGGAGGGGAAAGCAAATTTACTTGGTCTTATTCTAACACTATCTGCAGGCACTTGTGTAAAGCATACTCTAAACCGATACTACAGAGTTACAAAAAGAATCAAAAAAGGTTTAAACTTAGTTACCTCCTCCTCTTTTTCTTCTTCCTCTCTCCATCTTCTTCTTCACCATCTTGTTCACTACCACTGCCTTTCCTCCTCTTTTTCTTTCTAGACACAGGCAGATCTTCGTCACTCTCATCATTGACAAACTCATCAAATTCTCCTCCTTTTCTGGAACGCTGCAATAAATTAAAAACCCACGCCATACTAGATTTGTAATCTGAAAACCAATCAACATATGGAGACTATAAGACTTTTCACAGTAATGCCCCAACTGTCCCATTATCTGTACAAACTTAGCACTAAGAAGCTGGTTCTTAAGATGAATATTAGAATATAAAATTCCACTCACTGCTGCTATTTGTTGGATAAAATATTCATTTTTGGTAATGTACTCTTGGAGCAATATATAAAATTTACCTTCCATCTCAAAGGTGTCTGCATGTCATTCATGAGCACTCTATAATGCCTCACTAAATGTCAGGTGCTGATTAATTCCTGTCTTAATTCTTGTCACAGAGTAACTCTACATTATAAAAAAGTGTGGAAAAAACTCCATTCTGTACCCTTCCGCCACCACGTTTCTTCTCCTTCGATCCTTCTACTTCTCCAGTGAACATCAAAATATTCTTGGTCTTCTCCACATACTGGGCTCTTTGTTCCAGAAGTTTCTTCTGTTCTTCTTTCTCTCTGAGGCGTTTTTCTTCCTGAACGAATCAGAACAAACTGACCATTACCAGGACCCTGCACTGGAGGCATGGAGAAGCAGCTACTGCTAGTGTAGTTCATAGATCACAGTGACTATGGATGGCTTGGGGTGGGAGAGGGAGGGGTGAATTCTGTTCTCCCAAACACCACTTTCACCCTTCCTTCCCCAAAGCCCAAATGAACAGGCTCCATAGAGGAAACAATTTCACCCCTTTTTACATATCCCTAAATTTTCAACCCCCTCTTTAAGTGCTTACATTAAAAAATTCACCTTGAATATTACTCCCCAAACAGTTTCTAGGTATCAACACAGAGCTATGGTGGAAAGCATACCCATTTAAAACACACATACACACAGTACTACAGGGAATATAAACCTGTTCTTTAAGCAGTTTTTGGCGGAGCAACTCCTTTTCTTGCTCTTGCTTGGCACGCAGTTCTCTCTCTTCTTCGTCCTGCTTGCGTGCACGAGCCACATGATACTGAGCTTGACTCAGTAAATCAGAGCACTGCCTATAACATTCAATGTTTCCAGTTAAAGGAAAGGAAGTTTCTAGGCACATCCTACATGCTAGAAAAAGAAACAGTTATAAAAAGAACACACATCACAATACTAAAGTTGTCCATATCACTGAACAAAATACAAGCCATTTGAAGTAACATAACTAAATGTTTAAATAATTCTATATACAATATAGATTTTTCCTTTTAAAATCCATTATAGTGGTATGACTTTTACTTCAGTTTATTCATTCATCTTCTGAGACATATGGATTTTCTAATTAGCTTTTTTAATTTAAGCCTGAGGAACATGTTTCCACACAGAATGCTACTCAAAGCTGTCTTGTTCGTTAAAAAGTTTAGCTACTTCAGTAAGAAAAAATCCTTAATATAAAGAGGAAGAGTCTTGAACTCATCTGTGCAGCTCCACAAATACCCCTTACAAAAGCACCTTGTATTTAAACAGCTGTAATTAACCTAATCCAAAAATATATTGAGAAATTAAGATTGTATGTTAAGGGCCCAGATTTTTTAAACTGATTTAGGACTAAATCTCGGTCAAAGTGATTTAAGCATATAAGAGCCTAAATTCCATCAACTGTCAATGGGATTTAGGCACTCAGGTGCCCTAAATCACATTTAAATATGAAATTTAGGCTCCTAACTAAATCAGACATGGCAATGCTGAGTGCAGCCCTGTCTAAATGCCTTTAAAAATCTGGGCCTAAGTGCTCAAACATCAGGAAATGAAGTATTAAGGGCTCTCAGTTCAACCCCCTTGTAAACTAGTGTTCATTGTGAAGTGACCTTTAATATTATGTTGACAAATAGTTTCTCAAATACAATGCAAAATATTTTTCTGCCCACAATTTTAGACATACCTATAACTTCTATTTGGTACTGTGGTCTGCACATGACAATCTGTGAAAGGCCTGAATTTGTAAGATGTGCAATGAATAAAGCCAAGTTTTTTCATTCATTCAATGTGCATCTTAGATATCTGTTTACTGCACACCTAAGCTAGATGGGCTCATATGCACAGTACTATATTATTTAACTTGGAGCCCTGATAAAAACAGCTAAGAAGCTGCATCCAAAGTACTGCGATTGCATGAACTCATTTTGAAGGCCTAACAACTTTTCAAATAACTGGTTTCACCAGCACTCAAAATGACTTCTCAGTGAAAGGTAGTTAGCTGCCAGATTTCATCTTCTGATCCCAAGCCCCATTTAAAAAAAGGTCAAAGAAAGGGGAAAATATTTGCCATTTAAAAAACCCCACAACTCATTTTCACAATGTTTTGCTCAAGCTTCTCAAGCTTATAAACAAATATTCCACCAGAGGGCAGACACCAGGCCTGGAGAGTTCTAACCTCTCAGCAGTAAATTTTGGAAGATTATGAGCAACTGAAAAAAGGAAATTCTAATGGAAATGCTCACAGAGCCTTATCTATAGTTATCACTATTCCCCCATGATGATAAACTGACAACTGAGTTTAGTTCTGGAAAATACTGTTTTAATCACAATAAAGGAATAATTTTTACCTGGCTTCAGTAGCAGCAAGAGCCAAATCAAATCTCATTTTATCTCCTACTTTACTTAAATAACTGAAGTATCTGGAGGGAAAATGAAAAACAAAAGCAGATTGAAATAGTGACATTTCATCTTATATTCCCTGTTTTGTTTTACTTAAACAAACACTCACCTAAACCAAAAGGGAACATGTCATTGCAAAATTTCATAACACTACTAATGTGATACGCTGACTTCTATATCTGTACACTGTGCATGGGCATTCTAGTACAAAAGAAAGCTACTATATTGAAATTTAAGTCTGATATCCCTAAAAAACACTCTTAAAATGATCACTACAATTATTATTGCTCTTTTCCACCTTTAATCCAAAAAATTTATAAAAAACACTTTATAGGCTTTGTGTAGGGACTGATTCACTCAGTGTGTAGGAATGTTTAAAGTGGAACATGGCAGTCTTCTAATGCTGCTGACACTATCAAACTGTTTACAACAAGTATGAAAAAAAAACTTCAGCCAATTGAAACTGCTGGGAAAATGTAGGTAAATAGAAAATTTGGCTGTGATAACTCAGGTGAACACCCTAACTATTGCAAAAAAAAAAAAAAAATGAGATAGCATCTTTTCAGCACAGCTGGTTTGGTTCTATTCTATTTTAAAGTACTCAAACAGAACTACATCTAACAATCAAGTCTTAGACCTTTTTAATTTAAAAATTAATTCTTAGAACTCCCATTAATAGAAGGTCAAACACAAATTCTCTATTTGCTTCTATACTGGAGGCAGGCCTAGTTTCTAGACACAGATGTGTCAGGTAGTTCCTATGTACTGTAATTCTCACACAGAAAGAAACTGAAGTCTCAGAAATAGAGAGCTCTGTTGGAGACAGCCTTGAAAATAATCTCTCCCCCCTTACAGATTCCCTCAGCTTTCCCAGGAATCTCAGTATCTGCTTCTTCTGCACCTGGCTAACCCAGTCCTGCTACCCTGCCATTCGTAGCCTCTGCTGATGACATCAACAAGAGGGAGTCTTTAAAACCTGCTCTGCTGGCTCCTGACTAAATATGTTGTTGGACTAGTCACACTTATCTGTTTTTCATTCTACTTCAGACTGTGGTGATCACTGAAACTGCAATGAGAAAGGGAGGAAAATAGAAAATATATATTTTTTCCTGATAAATCTCTGCCCTGGCCCAATTTACATGTTCTCAACAGAAGCACAGTTCTCAGAAGACGTAGGAACGCAAATGAGTGAGGACAGAGCTAGAGACCTATAGGTATAGCAATAGAGAAAGATTTCCCAACTCCATCCAAGATAACGTCTCAATCTGCAAGCAAGGATTTGTCTAGGTTTACTTGGTTTTGCCTCAGCACTGAGGGCTGGGCTTCATGATTTAGGAGTCCCTTCCAGCCCTACCTTTCTATGATTGAGAGGATTTCTATATTAGAACTTTTTTTTCTGTGCTAGAATGACCTAGCATTCTACTGCAAAGGAAAAACAAATACATTTTTTTCATAAGACACACAAGATTCAGATTCCACCCTCAGGTTTATCCTGACAGACATGTCATGAAATGTGTTGGAAGTCTGAATTCCCCCAGATTGGAGCATCAACTCCACTTAAAAAAAAAAAGAAAATCTGGCTAATTTATGGGTAATCTTAGAAGGACCGTAATACTTTAGTGAGTACAACCAAGCAGGATAATTTAAATTCCACAGCAATTCTGACAATTCAGTCATGTAATGCAAGCCATTTTCCTCAAGAGAAGAGATTACAGACTTTTTTACAGGACTTCTAAATGGAAATTTGACTGGATTTTTGTATTACAGCATGCAATACAATTTTGAAGTGATTGCTTGTGTAAATAACAGTTTTTTACTTTTTATTTGTGAGCAAAATAAATTAGAAGCCTTTATCCTGATGAAGTCAATACTAGGAGCAAGATATTTCTGGGCATGAATGAGGAAATAGGGCAAAATGGCTCAGACAAAGTAAGTTCCTGCTATAATAGAAGTTTGAAAAGAAACATCCACTAGGCAACTTTGCCTTGCATTTCAGAGTTGTGCTTAAGTAAGTGACAGCACAGACTGTTTGGAAGTATATCAGAATCCCTCATGCCGATATGACTGGCTGATCTTCCTCTAGTTGGTCTGACTGAGCAAATTCAATGGCAATTGATTAGTAACTATGAATGAGATCAGAATTAGAGATGTCCAGTGGCAAAGTGAAGCCAGGACTAGTAAAAAAAAAAAAAAAAGTACTCAATTTGTAACATTGGTTGATACCTGTAAACAAATTGCTATCTACATAAATGTCTCACTTCTGTAACTGAACAAGTCACTTTGATAGGTATACAGCTTAAAAGTGAAGAAAGACATTGCGGTTTGTTCAAGCAAACAAAAAAGTAACAAAAAGTTTGCCTGCCACCCAGTGTTTTGGAATATAAGGTAAACTGCTCCTTGAGATCTGTGACTGGAGTAGGTTGGCAGGAAACCAGGATATAAAACAAATGACTTCATCCAAGATTTTACAACCAGAATCTGCACTGGGAAAGTGGGCAGGAAGAAAAGAAAGCTGAGGAAGGCCAGCATTAGTTACCAAGGAACAGAATTAAGCCTTAATTCCTATGGCATGTTCAACTGATTATGCTCACAAGTGCTGACAGTTTGATTAATCTAATTACACACAGTTCTCTTTATTAAAAAAATACAGTTTGTAAGATAACTCATGAAGTCTGATTAATTAAGAGACTTTGAACAAGTTCATGAAATGGTTCCAAAGCTGGTAGTTTTGTTCTGTTTTGTTTTATTTTCACAATTTCTGCTTTGGTTGAAAATTTTAACCAAAATTATTTATTTTCAGTTAATGAATAGTGGTTTGTGATAGATTTCCCCGCCTCCTTCAATTGTGATCTTCTCCCACCAGAATGAACTACATAAGGTGGAGACATAAAACAAAAACAGAACTTCTTTGGAGATTAACTCATTAGCGTATCAGTATTTATGACATCAAAATTGGATTTGGAGCAAAGATTGGCAGATCACTTTCAACTAGGAATGTAAAGAGAGATGTAACTTTTTTTTTTTTTTTTAAACACAAGATTTTTACAGAAGACACTTTCACTCGTATCAAAATTGGAATTTAAGATACACACTGAGTATTTTCTAGAATAAAGTATTTTATTTAATAACATAGTTAAGTAAAACATACTATAGCAATTTAAAAAAAGGCATAAAAACTTTTTTTTTTTTTTTTACTGCATATTGTTACCTGTGGGCTAACTCCAGTTCTTTCACAGCATTTAGTACTTCCTTCAGGTTACTTTTTTCATCTTTCAGGACAGAGGTGGCTAGTCTCTGTAGCACTAGAGCCACATTAAACATAAGGACTGTATCACTGGGAGCTACATGTCTAGCCTGTGAATGAAATGCACATCTTTTAAATCGCAGAAAGTTATCAATGACATATGGATGGTAAGCAATTAAATGTACATTAATAACCCAATGATATGAAACATCATGCATTAAAAAATAAAATTACTTTAAAAACTGCAATATACATACATATTTTTACCTTCAGCAAAGTCTGTTTGCATTCCTGTAATTTGCCACATTTGAAGAGTGCTCGGGCCAAGTACAACAATACTTCAGTATTCTGATGCTTATAGAACTTTCTGAGGCAGTTTTCATACTGAAATGGAGAGATCAATTTACTAAAAAAAGAGATAGCGGCATTTTAAAGAACTCTTGTATCGCTTTTGTATTGCGGACAATTCCAAGTAACTTGGGTTCTATTCATGAGAGGTTTATTTCATTATTATTATTTTTTAAATAATTACATCATACTGTGTGGCTCTCTTCCACTTTGTTTACTGTATACCATTTTGAGTTCCCAGTTATTGTAAAAATTTGTAGGTCCCTCAAGACTCCTGCAAGTCCTTAGCTTAATACAATAGGATCCTACACATTTTGGAACGGACAACATTGTAAGCATGTACCATTCATTTACAGAAGTGGTTGCCTGGGGGTACAATGAGGTCTTCCGGGTGTACATCAACTCATATAGATATTTGCTTGGTTTTACAACAGGCTACATAAAAAGCACTAGCGATGTCAGTACTAACTAAAATTTCATACAGTGACTTGTTTTTACTGCTCTATATACTATATGCTGAAATGTAAGTACAGTATTTATATTCCAATAATTTTATCATATGGTAAAAATGAAAAAGTAAACAATTTCCAGTAATAGTGTGCTGTGACACTTTTGTATTTTTATGTCTGATTTTGTAAGCAAGTAGTTTTTAAGTGAGGTAAAACTTAGGGTAGGCAAGACAAATCAGAATCCTGAAAGGATACAATAGTCTGGAAAGGTTGAGAATCACTGATTTACAGTAACCAGAGTAAAGGTACAAATTGTGTAAGAAAAAGAATTGTTATAATAAGCATGTTCATTTAAGTTACGAAATTTGACATTCCCATTTTCTCTGTCTCTATTCATGTATATGTATTGCTACCATAACCTGAAATGTACTTGATGTACCTCTTTCACCCTCCTGCCCCTTCACTATAATTTGGGATGAAAAAGAACAATCAGTTTTAATAAATGCTTATCAAGTTAGTTCTATCCAGCTAATTTAATATTCTTTGGCACAGTAACTTATCTAAGTGTTGCTGAAGTGTAATGCAGGTACAATCAGCCTACAACTGGGCTTCATGCTGCATTTAGGGTTTTATTCTCTGTTTCCACTGGTCATTACCACCCTTTCTTGATCCAGTGGCAGGCTGTCATGTAACATGCCATTTCTCTTTTTCCCCTGCACACAAAAGTTATGCAGTTTTTCCTTGCTGTTTTTTTAATTGAAAAGCCTTGCATCATTTCTGATCATTTGTGGGAAAACCATTTGATTTGAACTTCTTCACTTTTGAACACTGGAGTAGAAAGCGTCTCAATCTCTATTAAATTGGCAGGAAGCACTACCCTCTGGGGTTGGACTGTGCTTTGTTTCTCAATTTCCACTTGTAGTTTATGGCCAAGGATTCTATATTCAGTGAGAAAGCTACCTTGGCTTTGCATATTTTCTGCAGAGAGTCAGCTACTGCAATAATTTTGTGGTTGTAGCAGGCTAAGTTGTTATATTTGATTTGCTCTTCCATAGACACCAATACTGGTGCTCTCTTAACGTGTTGTGCATTTTTAGTTCTGGGTGGAATTGTTTGTGTTGGCAAGACCACAGAGTGATAATGCACTTCTATTTGGATACGATCTTTTGATCTCCCTGTGCTTTGCAATGGAGGAACTCTGCTGTGCTGCTCTTAAGTTTAGCGTTCTTTTCTGCACGTTAGAAGCATACAGGTAAGTGACCCCCCAGTTTGTCCCTGGAGTTCTAGTGCTCATAGAATACCTGCAAAAATGTTGAGGTAAAGTTTCTATTAAGATTTTTGTCCCAAACAATACAATTGTCTGTTACAATAGGCTTGTGACTTCACTTTCATATAGTATAATTTGACTCCTACTGCTATCAAATAGTTTTATCGGTAGTTTAAATGGAGGAGTGTATCTAGTAGGTTTTTTTATGGCATATTAACTATGAAACCATATGGCATCGCTGTTTCTCGTAATGCTTTTATAGCCACTCTGAAGCTCCTGGGTGTGTTTATTCTAAGACCCACGTACACACAATTTAAGGAGGGTTCTATTTCCATGTCTCTAATAAAGTTTTTGTTTGTTCGGAGCTTGTCTCCAAAATATCATTCAGTTGAGTTTTGCTTGTTTTTGTTATTTTAAGTTTGACTTGTAGGGCACATGTTTTACAGTAGCAGTTTTCTAGCAGATGGATGTTTCTTTGGAAATGATTTTGTTTAGGCCATAGTTTACTAGATCCCCACTATACAAAAGGCATCTTCTCTCTTAATTATTTAGTATGACTCTTGAGTTTGTGGATTCGGCCAAAATAGTTGGTAGGATCAACTGTGTGAGTGTTGAAAGGGCAATGAAGTTATAAACGTTTTCCTGGTAGTTTTGAAAGTGTGTCACATACACGTAAGCAGTCAATCTGGGCCATGATTACAAAACTTTGTCATGAAGGAAAGACAGCAAACTGTACTTCTCTACTTCAGTTAGGTTCTCTTATAAATGACATAAAAGTGACTATGTTGACTGAACTACACACAATCAAAAATGCCTCCTAGTAGACCAAAACTCTAATCTATTTATATCTTAACTCTACTTAGGACAGCATAAAAAAGATAAATGTACAAGTTGATACATCCTTTGTTACTCTTGTCCACAGTTGGCAGTTCACTTCTAAATCTAGACATAAAATAGAAGTCCTTTTAGCTGCCAGGTTATTTTGAATAGGATCATAATTTGTTAAAACAGAATATTATTGAGAATAGCTGAAGCTGCCGGCAACGACCTCTAGCTATTCCTTTGCTACTTCATTCCAATATTTTAAATGGTTCAATGGTTATAGAGGTTACCATCTGCACAGCACTGATGTACTGCTTCTGTTCTACGTAGATGTGTGCCAAATTCAGCCACACATCACTGATATCTGCTGTTGCCTCTCTCACTTGGGCAAAAACATCACGAGCCTCACGGAAATATCCTTTGTGTGCCAATACAGCTCCTAAAGGGAAAGTTAAATGTACAGTGTAAGCTTCCAGGTTTAAATACTATCAAAGTTACCAGAATGATGTTAACAGAGAATTGAGACAATTAACTGCATGATATAGCAAGACATTCCTCCAGAGATCAGTTATGTATAGCCCCTGCAAAAAAACAAAAAAGATGCTTGAAATGCTCTACAGATTATATAGTAAAAGAGCTAAATCCAAGAACCACCACTAGTAAATTACTAAAGGGAATTTAAGTGTAATAAATCACCTATGCCATTAGCAGCATACAAATTCTTTGGATCATTTCTAAGTACTTGCTTGTAGATTGCTAATGCACGATCTTGATGACGCTTTTCCTACAAACATGAGTAAGAAAAAGATTAATCAATCATTCATCTGTTTGGTGACACAGTGCACCTAATATTTTACAACTGATGAACTTCCCATACAACAGAAAATACTTGCGCCAGGGTGGTCAAAGGTTAATGGCATACCAATGCACTTCAACCGGCGTGAAATTTACCTTCTCTCTATCCCTGGTGGGCTGATGCAAAGTTTGCAACCAGACATTACCAAGAGCCAGCATGGAGTAAGTGTCATTTTGCGTGGATGGTTGTTTCAATATCCTTTCAAATTTCTTCTGTCCTGGACCCCACTCTTGTTTAGCCAAGTGAAGATTACCAATTAAAGACCAAGCATCTGGATGATCCTGAAACAAATTCCATCGGAAGTAACTTAAGGACTGCTTTCACTTATCTGGGTTAGACATCTAAATACAAGCCTTAATCCTTGTATTATTACACATGTATTATATGGAAATAAATTACATTTTTATGTACAGAAAACAGAGCAGAGGAAGTTAACTAGAAGAAAGGACTACTTTGGAGAACTTATATATATTCATAAAAAGAGACAGTAATCCAGTGAATCTAATTTGAAATTTTAGTTCTAAATTAAACATTTAAGAGTCTCACTCACCTGATTTATTTGAAGTGCTTCTTTAAACCAATCAGAAGCCTCATAAAAATTGCCTTTATCTCTAGCCATAGCTCCTAAGCGCAAATAGCCTAAAAACAGAAAATGACTTTACATAATCAGCTCAAATAGAATAAATTAGGTCAGGTATGAATTTCACAAACTGTTTTTTTTCCTGATACATTTAGGATATCAAGCACCTAAAGATATTCTATATTTTTATTTCTACATATGGACACACATTACATATGATTTTTATTTAAATGCCGGAAAATATCTTTTGTTGGAAAGCTTATTCTATCTCTGACTATATCTTTTGTAAGTGTTAATAGTTAAAATTTGAACACACTCTAATTTGACTTATGAGCTATGCATTGAATAGAAGAAAGAAAAATTTAAAAGAAAGAAGGATACATCAGTTACACAAGACAATTGCTCAGCCTCCTGAAGTCTGTTATAAAACAAAAATCTCACAATACAAAGGGGCAAATGAGGGCCTCAATACAAAAATCTTTCAGTTTGAAGAGGATTGTTGAACCAAAATAGAAGAATTTCTTACAGTCAACATAGTTAGGATGTTCTCTTAAAATGTTTTTATATAGCTTTTCTGCTTCATGGAATTCACACATTGCCTCATATAATCTGGCAAGATTATAGGATGTTGTTACTGAGATAGCATTGTAGTAATGCTCATCATGTTCAGCTTCTGCCTTAGCACGATCCAGAGATGCCAAAAAGTATTTCTAAGGACAAAATAAAAAGAGAGAGGAACAGAATGCTTGGATGATTAAATAATTTAAAAACTCAGACTTTGGATAATTTCTTAAAATTAGGTTATTTAAAAAGTAGTAATGTGGTTTAGTACCTTTGCTTCACCTAGGTTTCCAAGCCTAAAATGGAGAGCACCCACATTATTCAAAATCTCTGGTGGCACATCAGCCTGCACTTTCTCCTGAAGGATGCGTGTTGCCGTTCCATAGGCTGAAAGGGCACCCTGTGCAATTGTAAGATTGAAGAAGTGGGAAGGAAATAGCAGGATGAGTTCTATGTATCACTTTGTAACTTAAACCAAGTGTACGCGTTACACAATGTCTCCATTTTACAGCATTAATACCTGTATGTCAGTCTGCTCAAGGATTTGCGCTAGTTCAATCCACGCTTCTACGTCATCTGGATACTGTTCTGTGACTTTCTTCAAGTGACCCTGAAAAAATCCAAACATTACTTATGCATGCAAAAGTTTAATATAAACTGTCAAAAAATGCACCAGAGTTGGTTTTTCAACGTGTTTAGGCTTGAAAGCAGTACATTTCTCTTCTGTAAAGATATAAAACCTCAAATGTATGCATATGACTGAGCATGTTAGGCAACAAAGCCAACCTAGTTCATCACTTAACTCAACACCATGTATTTTCCACCCTTCCCGCCCCCGACATTTAGTAAAACATGGGGAAAGCCCTCAGGGTTCTAGATATTCAGAAGGAATATAAACTTCTTCAAAACTATCACATTCCAACAACTGAGAAGTTAGCAGACTGATTTGCCATGAAACTTATTTTCAGTTCAGTCCCAATGTCTGTTTTCATTAAAGCTCAGCTCTGGGAAATGTCTGTGTTCCCTACCAAAAACATAGTATGTCATGATAGAAAGATATTATATACTGTTAAATTACCGATCAGTAAACCAAACCATGTTAACATACTGCCATTCAAAACTTGAGGGAAAAGCAGTGCTGACTAAACGCAAAGAAAATCAGTAGGAAAAGATCTAAGCATCAGAAAGATAAACAGACTTAAATTTTAAAAAATGTTGTATTGGTATGTGACAGTGTCCTTTCAGAATGTTAAACTGGGAGGACAAGAATATTCCCAGATATTTGATCATCAAGTTGTCATTTACAGGCAAATCATCTTTTTTGTGCAGAGGAAAACAAGTGTTTTTCCATAAGCAACAGAAAACAGAATGGTTTTGTTAGCTTTAGTAATCAGGTCTCCTAGTGTGGTCCCACTTCTGTTCAGATGACATTACCTCCTTTGCATCTGCCATTTGGAAAAGTGATTGACTTACTAAAACTATCACACATCCAGTCCTATTTTCACAGCAAAGTAAACCTGATTTTTAGTGATACCATAACTCAGATTTTCAGGGACAAAATTTTTCCCTTGGATGCATGAATGAGGCATCAGCTGGAGTGACATACATTCAAGGTCATCAAACAGGTAACACTGAGATCCAAAGTTCAGCAAATAAATATCTGAACATACTTTTGCAATATCTCGTTTGTCTTGGTCTTCTGAAGCAGCATAAAGAGATCCAAGGATTTTCATAGTCTCATAATTGTTAGGATAGGCTTTCAAAACTTTTTCAAAGCACTGTGATGCATTCTCCTTGTCCCCCCGATAAATGTACATTTGACCCAATCCAAAAAACGGTAATACAAAAGAGGATGAGGCAAACTGTGTGGCTTGGTAATAGTATTGGAAAGCTTGATCATAATCTTCCTAATTTAAAAGAAACAAGAAAACAAAGAAGATGGATTATTTTCTTAGTGTTCTGTTTAGTTTTTTTTAAAATGTTGAATATATTTGAATATTACAATGTTCAAAATGTAATCTAGAAGAGGATTTTAAAAAATTCATTCTACCTGTACATGAAAAGACCGGGCCAGCTGGTAGCAACTCTCTGCCTGCATAGCTTCAACTTCTGTATTATGGAAAGCATGGAGAGCCAAGTGCTGGACTTTACCATAATCCTGAATGATGAAAATAAAACTCAGTTTGAAAAATCCCAACCCATTTATGGTGAAGTTTATACACTTCTGAAACAACAGGCCTGGACTGATTAATGCAGACAAACAAGCAGTAGAATTTGGTAAGTTAACATCAGTAGATTTAGTTTGACAAGTTACTGTTCTTTTCTCTATACCCCAGTTTTAAAAGTAGCAGAAAATAAATGTCTTCAGGAAACACAAGTAGGTTTAAATTAAGAAAAAAGTGTGCGTGCTTTCTTTGCAGTCTTGAGAAAAAAAGTAATAAGGGATTTAAAAACTGAAACTTTACACTTGTCTGACTATACTAAAAATTTACTCTGACCCTTTGGCCTTATGAAAGCCACACGATGGGTAAAACATTCTTTTAACAGCTGTACTTTAATACCTTTCAAAATGTAGGATTTAAAATGATTTTTGTAAGGCAGAAGCAGTAATGAGTTTGACACTGGTGCTGTTACTGTTTAGAAGGTTATGGAATTTTCCATTCACGTATTTTCTTACCTTTTTGAAGAAGAAGTGATTAGCCAAGTGGTTCAGCACCATTGGGTTACTGGGATCAATTGTGTAAGCTCTAGAAAGCAGCTGAACACCATTTTTGATAGAATCAGCCTAGAGGAAATATTGATAGATATTAGCATTATATTTCAACATATTTCCTCAATATAACATCTTCAGAGCTATTCTTCTCACAAGTCCCAGGAACTGTGGCTCAGATGGGTCTTCCCATTGATGGCCAGAAGCAGCATCAGGACAGACAGAGATCCAGCCAAAACCTCTTTACTCCCCCCAGATTCACAACAGAGAGTAACGAGTCTTTTCATGGGTGGGAGAAAGGGGGACAGGACTTCCTGAGGTGGAGGTTTCCCCTACCTCCTCACAGATCCTCTCATGGCTGGACTTCCTCTGCCCACTATGGTACGTTCCCTAACACTCAACTACCTTGTTCCTGTTTACTCCCCCAGCCACCCCCAACATTCCCTTTCATCCCCACTCTGGCCACAATTACTAAAAGAGGAAACACCATGTATCCTCATTCTCATCTTGACTGTTTTGCTAATATGTTGTATCCTTGTCTCACTCAATATGTTTTTATCTCTAATGCGCAAGCTCTGGCCATGTGTTCCTATGCCTTTGTACAGCAACTAGCACAATGGAGCGCCAAACTCAACTAGGGACTTTAATATTTTATAGCGTAGTAGTGCTCAGATAAGCATTTGCTTTTTATAGTCTGCCTTTTACAAAACGAACATTACATCATTCCCTTCCAAAGGGATCTCTTAATATGCAATAATTTAGTTTTCCTGAATATAGACCCAAACTTTATTGTAAGTCAGAACACATGACAAGTACAGTAACTTGCAAGCTGGCACAAATGTGAAATTGTTACAGGGAAGAAATCTTATCTCTAATTCTATTTTCTGCTCTACCATTGACTCAATGTATAATTTCTGGCAACTCATTTAGCATTTACATCTCAGTTTATCCATCATAAAAACGGTAAAATACCTAACTGAGATTAATTTTCATGAAATGCTTTCCGATGATCAGATGGAAGGTGCAATAGAAGTGAAAGCGTTTTACAGTCCAAAAATATATACGGCCTTTCCAAAGCTATCATAGCAATATCCCTGTGAACTTAGTTTAATGAATCACTTACGATCTCAGGTTTTAGAACTTTGTTTGGTTCTATAATTTGAACAATGTAAATTCTCTCATTTCCATATATGTTTATTTATACTGTAGATAAAGTTAAATGTGCAAGTGCAGGTTTGAAGGGATGCAAAAGGAAAAACCAGACAGGAATAGAATTACTATTTGTATTTTCAATGCACGCTACATGAGGCTACATCTTAAATTTATATGAAAGCTAGAAACAGTGCAGAAGGTGGTCACATGGCTAGTAAGTAGGGTGTCCAATTGAGAGCAAAGCCTGGTCTACACACAAAAAGTTCTATTGGCATAACTATGTTGGCACAGGGTGCAACTTTTACTGATGCTGTTATTTGGGTAAAAGCCCTTGTGTAGATGCACGTATATCACTTTAGCTCGTTTTGCTTTGCCAAAATGGAATAACCAGTGCATGCAGTTATACCAGAGTAAAAGTGTATCAACACAGGAGGGTTTTGCCAGTGTGATTAAAGTGGCAAACCTTTTACTGTGGACAAGGTCCATGTGACACTTGTGCTCCTGAATCTACAATAGTTACATGCAAACTTCAGACAGATGTTAAGGTATTGGACTTATGAAGTCTGAATGGCCTGGGATCAGGCCACCTGAGAGACTGCCTTTCTTACCATGACACTCTGCTACAACAGCAATCAGTGGAGACACCAACAGTAGATTACTCCTTGATACAATGGTGAGGGAGCTGCTGGTATAGCATTCTCCCTAAAGTGTCCTCTTACACCAGACCAATTTTACTTGAGATTTGCAGACTTTCAGAGGATACTAAAGGACTTGTTTTTAATGCCTGGCCTTTAAAGCGGGTAAGGGAAGAATGCAGCAGTGGCCAATGTGTTGCAGTGTTATTTGTATTTAGAGGTGCTGCTTATTGAAGGTGGTGAACTAATTAAATTCCAGAATTAAGGACAAATTTCAAACAATTAACAATGTACTCAGACTGCGTACATGGGCAGAGTTTACTATTCTATGTTAATAAATAAATATAGATACGTACATACACACACCCCCACATATTAATTCAAAATTATAGTGGTGTGTTAAATATATATCACTTAGTGTACATATCATTTCTTAGAGCCGCTTGCATTTATAAGCGCAGGAGAGATTAGCATTATTTACTTTGCACTCTTCATAACTATTCAGAATTGCAATACCATCAACATCACTGATGTTGATTAAAGTGATTCAGATAATATATAAAATGTAAAAAAAAAAAAAAAAATGATTTTCAGACTGTTGTGAGGCTCACTATTTAACTAGAAACCCAATATAGCACTTCACATTCTCCCCATCCCAGCTCACACCTACCTCTTTGTTATTGAGTTCTAGAACAGCCAATCCAACCAAAGCCCCTACACATTTCGAATTGAGCTCCAGAGCCCTGCTGAATGCCAGACGAGCTTTTTCCAACTTGTTCAGTTTCACGAAGCAATGGCCCATGCCTAATCGAACCTCAGCTAGGAAATAAAAGCAAGTCATTCAGAATGTCAAAAATCAAAACTTTTTACATGTATGTTTTTTACTCTAAACAGTGAGCTGATACAGGATTGATATCTTTATTATTTGATTCACACTGTATTTAGAGATAGTTATAAACAAGGCCCCGTGCTCAATAGAAAAGATGACATTAATGGTGTGGTAAGATCCTGGTTTCTACTCTATTCCAATGAAGTAGGCTTCTATTTCTGAAGTAGTTTCAGATAATTTTTTTCATTAAATGAAATATGAAAGATTAGTGCAGTCAGTGTAACATTTATGCTTATTTAATATCACTTTTAATCTATTCCTAATAAGTAAATTTTTATTGTGCTGCAGAATGACATTTAGAAAGAACAGTATTACAGAATTGTCAAGCAGGAAAGCTGGAGGTTTGATCAGCTAGTAAGGGGACAGTTTTGGTACCTCACCAAGGGTATGAGATGGTTTGGGATTGTGGGATAAGCAATTAAGCTAGGTGTTTCTTCTAAAATGATTAGAAGTGTAAGAGTTAACAAAGGCTGCTTAAATCATCATCCACTGGTATCAAAGTTCTCACACAGTTCAACATAAAGGGAGGCGTTCACACTACAGACATTGTTTCAGGCTCCCTGCAGACTCAGGAATAAACAGCCACATTTGTTTACAGTCATTTCACATTTAGAAGTTATCCTTGTAAGTAGTAAAAAAGTTTAAGAAAAACATCACTTCAATTTCTGAGCACATCTCTGCAGAAAGGAGTTGATTCTGCAGCTAATCCATAGCTAAAGAATCAAAGATTACATGTGGCTCTAATTATAACTCATGTTTAGGACAGAAAATGGTCAAAAAGCTCCTGTAGGTGTACCCCATCTTTAAGTGTTTTATTACACTTATTCCTCTATTAAAGGAATATGTGACAGCCTCTTCAAGTACTTCTTTAACTTCTAAACACTGCGTATATAACTTCTCCTGCCTCTGGTAGTTCCCACAGAATTTCAGTAATAAAAATCCCATACAATACAATGAACGATTAGCTCATCAGATATTTTTGTATCATTTGACACATCTTAGACAAATTTGACACATACATCATTTGTTTTGTTCAGAATTCTGTGACATATCCATTTACCTCTGTCTAACTTCATATTCAAAAACCTTAGAGCTAGTTTCTGTAATCCTTTTTGGACAATAGTCTTGATTCAGACATCCCTTTTGTACTTTCTGCACTTCTTTAATGGCTTTTAAAAAAATCTATTGGTCAGAAATGTATGAAATACTATTCTGAACTTGGTCTCCTTAAGGTATGCCTACTCTTTGAACTGGAAGTATAAATCTCAGCTCAAAGAAATGTATCTGCACCGGCTCCCTTTGAGCTAGCATACTAAAAATGGGGCGAAGCCACTTTGGTGTGAGCCACTAGTCACCCCGAGTACATACTTGTCTGAGATGCTAGGCACATACTCAAGGTGGCTGGCCCTTCCCACTGGCAAAGCTATCCTCCTTTTGATGAGCGCACTAGCTCAAATCATAGCCAGAGAAAGTATGGCCAATGCTCAGATATCTACCCTAAACTTATTCATTTGATCCTCACCCAGACCAAATTTTACATTCAACAACAAACACTTCAACCAAACCATGGGAACAGCCACTGGTAGTAGGATGGCTCCTCAACATACCAGCCTCTTCATAGGACACCAAGGAGAAGAATTTCTGGACAAATGCACCATGAAACCAATGATATACTGGAGATACACTGACAATATTTTCATCTTCAGGACAGAGGACCTAGACTTCCTCAGATTTCCACCACAACTTCAACCATCCCCATCCATCCAAACTCTCTCTAGAACACTCCCACACCAGCATCAACTTCTTGGACACCACAATCAGCTTCAACAACAGAACACTGCAGACAAAACACACAATAAACCCACAGATCACACCTATCTTCACAGATCTAGTAACCACCCCAAACACACCAAGAAGTCCGTTATCTACAGCCAGGCTCTCGGATTCTCTTCGGAGCATATTCTGTGGTAAGTCTGGGATATACGCTTTAACACATTTAAGACTGCCTTCATCAAACAAGGACACTCCACCAGAGAAGTACATCACATCATGGAACAGGCCACCCAAACACCCCAAGAGAACCTGCTTCAATACAGGGAAAAAAATCCTTCTCCAACTGCACATTTCTATTTGTCACTTTCTACTCCACACTGGAACCCCTATGGGGTATCATAAAATAATCACAACCCATATTAAATGGGGACCACATCCTGAAAAAAAAAAAAAATCTTTCACAAACCCACTCTTCTGGCCTTCAAACAACTCACTAAACCTCACTGTCAGAAGCAAGCTTCTCACAGACCAAAACACACGAACTCAGGGTCTGGGGCCAGACCCTACCATAACAGATGCAAAACCTGTACGCATATTTACATTGCTATGATGACCAATACCTCCCACACACCTTTCAAGATACATGGATCCTACACATGCCTATCACAACATGCCTACTTTATTGGGGCATTTAGTGCACTGCATGATGTGTTAACTACCTATGCTAAACAATCTCTTCTGCATTATATTTAGCTGTGACACTGAGTACCTTTCCCTGAAGAAGGGCTCTGCGTAACTCAAAAGCATATCTCTTTCACCAACAGAAATTGGTCCAATAAAACAAAATTACCTCTCACCCATCTTGTGTCTCTAATATCCTGGGACCAACATGGCTACAACAATACAGCAGACATACTCGTAATCATTTACTCAGTTAGCAGCTATTACAGAGCCAGCAGAAAGCAAATCTGTCCTACAAGAATAAGAATTTCATTTGTGACAGCATGGATTTGAAAAAAGAAATTATAATAAAGCCCATTTTCTAACTGCAGGAATTTTAAGGACATTTTAGGTTTAAACAACTTAGTAAGATTGCTTCAGTAGCAAAGATTTTCTATGCCTTACCTGGACAACCTGGGTTGGTTCGCAGGGCTTTCTTGTAGTAGGCAAGGGCTCCTCTATAATCTTTCTTGTTGAATGAAATGCATGCTTTACCTGTTACAACAAACAAGTTACAGAAGTTGCTATAGGTTTGCTGTTCTGTAAAAGGTTTGACTTTTTCAGTAGTTAATGCTGGAATAAATGGAATTAATGAAGGCTTGGATGCTGTCAGGAACATTCACTTGATTATAACTGCGTTGTGCATCTTGATGCCAATCCTACAAGTGTCAAGTATCTCAGAAAATAAAATTAATAAAGGGCAACAGCAAACATAAAAGTAAGGTTTTAAAATAATTTTTAAATAACTTTCATTTTCCTTTCTTGGTTAGGAAGTTTGGATGAAAATTGCCCTAAGCTTCACTCTAGAATACTGACTGAAGGGGTTACTGCTTGCTGACTCTTCACTACTGAAAGGGTTCTGACCACCATAAGTGTCAGTAAGAAAAGACTCGTAAGTAAGGTGGACCGTCCAGGTGACCGGCCTCTTTTAGAGTAAAGGGTCTGCCCCACCTGTGCCTCATTCAGCTCTCCTCCCCAAATGTAATTAAATCAGGTAGGTCATGTGACTAAATCAGTCACATCAGTATACATCAGTCACAGGCTTAGGAATAAAAAAAGAGAAGCCTCCAGAGAGCCAAAGAAGGAGAGAGTGAGCAGACAGCTTGAAGGAGGCATACCTGCCTAGCGAAAGTAGAACTGTGCATCTGCCTGTTGGCCCTTCAGCCTACTGACCTTTCACAGAGCTGGGGGAAAGGACAGCTCAGAAGTTGAGTGGTACAGCCAGCCTGTATTATCAGCACAGACCCTAGGAGGGCTGAGAGACTCCTGACCTACAGAGGGGTAGCCTATAGGAACACTCATACAGAAGCCTAGAAGGAGGGCTGTAGGAACCCTGAATCAAGGGGAACAAGGACTTGATTTCAGGGGTTAAAAACTAAATTGATACATTATAAGAGACATATTAAACATACATGACCCCTCACAGAGGAATCTCAATTTAAAATATTTTGACCTGGGAGTTGCTTCTTATAAGAGCCAACAAAGGGGGAAGAAGAGGTAGCACATCTGCAGAATCAAGCCGTGTTACAAGGGTGGACATGTACATAACCACACAGGCATTAGCATACAGTTGTTGATAATGCCCCCACCACACCAGCTCTCTTTTCCGCAGGCACTTCCTGAATCCATCTCAGAATCTTAAATGCTTATTACCCCAAGACAGATCTCCCTTCTTTATTGCAAGGCCTACATATGTCTCTACTTACACGAATTTAGACAGACTGTGAACATGCATTTTCTACAAGTCCTAAACGGAGATGGAGAGACTGGGTTTTTGCAGAGATAGTCACAAAATTCTTACCAAGGAGGGCTGGAATATTATTTGGAGACTGGTTGAGCACAAAATGAAACTGTGCGTCAGCCTGGTCCATTTTATCACCCTCCAGCAGACAGAAGCAGGCTCTTCCCAACAAGTGATTCTAGATGAGAAACAGATTTCTAAGATATTATTCTTTGCATTTTTATACAAAATACTAGGATTTTTTATTTGGGTCTCTCTTTAAAAAGTTATAAAAATTAGACTAAAGGAAAGAGTGTTAAGGTACTACTTTAAACCTCATTTTGGTATTTTATGATGAATTTGATTCTCCTGCATCAATGCCTGTGGCAATACCAATGGTGAGACTGTAGGTTCCCACAATTAATTTCTACAAATCACATGCCATCAGAGTAGGAAGATATATGAGCAAAATGTTTAGGCCAACAAAAAAGGAATACACAGGCATAGTTACATTAAGATGCTTGAGCTAGGACCACTTTTATTCTAAGCAGTGCTATGCAAGTGCCAATTTAATCCAAATGTTTGTGAAATCAATAGTGTAACACACACTAATGAGGTTATAAGGGCTTCCCCATCATTGGCTACCTTCTCTTTAGGGAACAATAATTAGATATCTGCTTCCTTTCAAAAAATGTACTTTGAATCCAGAGTTGGAGTATGGATACTATAACAAAGTTACAAACTAAGTTTTATGACATAGTTTATAGCTATGATTGTGTCCATTTATACAAAGAATCTTTTTTTTACCTGATCATACATGATAATTTTGTCAGCCATAGTATACAGCAGGGTAGCTTGCGTAATGAGCTCCTTCTTGTTGTCTTTATTCTTTTCCTTCCGTGCCTGCTGTACATAGTATGCTGCCAGAGTATCTAAGCATGTCATCTGATCTTTTTCATGGTCTCTATAATCCAAGTTGCCATCTATTCGTGCAGCTTCCAATAGTTTCACAAAATCTTCTGTTTTTCCTTGTTTGTAATATTCCAGCTATAAAAGCAAAAAACATTTTAAATGCTACTTTTATAGCTATTCCACCATGATATTTTTCCAGTTAATCCACAGATATTCACTTACATACTAATGTAACATGTTTCAATATAGCTCCTTGAGTACTTTTTCTTAGTACAAAATCTTTCCAGTGATTAATTACATACACAAGTACAAAGAAAAGGAGTACTTGTGGCACCTTAGAGACTAACAAATTTATTTCAGCACGAGCTCTCGTGAGCTACAGCCCACTTCTTCGGATGCATAGAATGAAACACACAAACAGGAGATATTTATACATACAGAGAACATGAAAAGGTGGAAATATGCATACCAACAAGAAGAGTCTAATCAATTGAGATGAGCTATGATCAGCAGGAGAAAAAAAAACACCTTTTTTTAGATTAGACTCTTCCTGTTGGTATGCATACTTCCACCTTTTAATGTTCTCTATATGTATAAATATCTCCTGTCTGTGTGTTCCATTCTACACATCTGAAGAAGTGAGCTGTAGCTCATGAAAGCTCATGCTGAAATAAATTTGTTAGTCTCTAAGGTGCCAAAAGTACTCCTGTTCTTTTTGCAGATACAGACTAACAAGGCTGCTACTCTGAAACATACAGAAGTACAGCGGTTGTTAGAGCAAGTGCTCTGCTGTCCACAATAATTCATTCATACACACACAAAAAAATATTCAAAGATGAAATTGGACAGTACACAAATGATCTGGTACTCCTGTCCAGAAGAGCTCTGGGATCCTTAAGTGTTCAACTGGACAACCAGAGACTAAGCAAAACAAAAAAAAAAAGTCAGTTTGAAGCCTGCCTCCAATGCAACAAATCTGAGACTGCAGAACCTACTAGTAGTGTACAGTAGTCAGAAGAGGGTGAGCATCCTCATGTAGGACTTCAACCCCACAACCTTCTGGTACAGAAGTGAGCATCCTACCAGTCAGGCTGTAATCATTCCAAATTAATTAATTAATTAATTCCCTCCTTCCTTCCTCTCCCTCTCTGAAACAGGTTATACAGTAGGAAGAATACAGTAACCAAACGTTCGTGTCAGTTACAGCAAGTTAAGGTCTTTTAATTAAAAAGGAATGTTACTTTACACAGAAAGTATCCAGGATACCAAATTTCAACTATACTTACACTGCTAAATAGCAGTACGCCAAGACAGTATAAACATCAGACAAGAGTTTTACACACTGAAAATTGAAACAGCACATAAAATACTCGGAGGGTTAATTTTATTTAAAGGAAGTGAAATAACTATTCTAGGAAGCAATAAAATTTCTTCTCTTAAGAAGGAATAGAGATATATTTGGTTATGGAACCATCGAAAAAGCTATATATAAACCGGATTCCCAAATGTGATAGAACATCTTACATTCACAGTGTTCTAAAACACACTACATACTTTTGGAAAACACCTTTGGAAATTTAGCTAAGGCATACAGAAGTTGAACTTTACAAGGAGAGAGTTCAGGCCATTTAATCCTAAAATTCTATATTGTTGATTCTTTTCACGTTCATAGTCTTTTACAACCATTTTTCCTCCATTCACTCTTTTCTTATTTATCAAAGCACTTCCCTGGGAACTGTTCAGATCTCCCTTCCAGACAGCATAAACTTGATAGGGTAGTTACGTGAATATTGCTAGCACTGATCTTGCCTCATTATGATGCATAGCCTAGGTAGTAACTTCTGTGTTATAATAAAATCTCTCTCAATTTAGTAAGCACAATCAAAGAGATAATTTTATTTTTCTCAAGTCACCAATGTATTTTCCCCACTATATTTGAACACTCTTTTCTTAGAACCAAGTTTTTTACTTTGAAAAACCGAAGCTGAAACAAAATGAAGTGTGCAATTTTTAAATATAGTAATAAAAGCTGCCAAAAATGGTATCATTTAATTACAAACCTCAAGTTGTAGAGCCTCTACTGATATTTGCAATATCAAAATTTATATGTAAGAAATATCAAGCCCAGAATTAGTGACCTAGAAGAATAATTTAATTTGTCAGCTAACAAATGCAAAATAGTAGAAATTAATTTATTTGCATAAATACTCACTGCTAAAGCAATCCATATGTGCAGCTGAGTATGTTCCTGTTTCAGGATACTTATAACTTCATCCCCCTCCGGTAACTGATCGAAGTCAAGCTCAATGACCTAAAAGCAACAATAATATTCATGTTAAGTGTTAATTCATGTTATCTACTTTTTTAAAGTTTCATTTAAAGTCTATATTTACGATATTTATAATAGAAACTCAACAGAAACCCTAATCCTCACTCTACCTAGCACGCCAAAAGTTAGATTAGACAACCTACAAGTGTCTGGATTTTTCACTTGAAGAGGTTTTCTCCCCCACCGCCCCCCAAATAACATAGAAACTATTGTATATACTCGTTCATTAGCCCGTTCGTTTATAAGCCGACCCCTCAAAATGGATAGGCAAAAATAGCAAAAACTGTATGACCCTTTCATAAACCGACCCTATATTTCAGGGGTTGGAAAACTTTGGCTCCCGGTCTGTCAGGACAAGCTGCTGGCGAGTCAGGACATTTTGTTTACTTGGAGTGTCTGCAGGCATGGAGCCCCTCAGCTCCCTGTGGTTGTGGTTCACCATTCCCAGCCAATGGGAACTGCAGGAAGTGGCACCACTTCCCAAACCATGACCACAGGGAGCTGAGGAGCTCCATGCCTGCAGAAACTCTGGGTAAACACAACAACAATGTATTAGATCAGGGATCGGCAACCTTTGGCAGTTTAAAGAGTTTAAAATCATCAAATTTTGGTGTAGACCCATTTATAAGCCGACCCCCACTCTTTGATGCGTCACTTTTTTACCAAAAATATAAGCTCATTCGGCTTATGAACGAGTATATATGGTAAATACCTATGAGGTTGGGAGCAAATACTCAGAACACTAATGGGCACAGTGGTCAATAGAAACTGGACATTTCAGAGAGCAGAATATAATCCATTTTTTTGCAGTCTATGGGCAAAGGGAGAACAGAATAAATCTGTCCTATTATTTATACAACACTGACAATGTGCTCTGTAATGTAAAAGACATAAAATGAGTCTCTCTCAAAGAAGTTATGATCCAGAAGACAGACATATGGAAGGAAGTTTGGTCCAGTGGATAAGATGGCAAGTTTCAAACATAGTAACAGCTAATTGCAGTGAAAGATTTTTTTTAAACAAGTATGTGTAAGAAGTATCTAGTAAATGACTATAACTGCTTCACCAGTTTAAGGATTCGTCTTCATACAAGATTTGTATCAATATTAGTTTTAAATTGATCTAATTATACTGGTTTAAACACCTGTGGCACTCTTAAATCTATATATCCCTATTGTCAGTTTAGTTTATGTTGGCAAGGAACCCCTCGTAACCCAACTTGATATAAATCAGCTTGAAATTGAATTAGGAGTGGCTACAGAAGGTTTTACATCAATTTAATGAAGCAAACTTTAGAACACACTTTTAGCTAAGCTGGTGTGACTTTGTACATAAAACAACATGAAGTTTAACTATTCCATGTTATAGCTGGACAGCACATGGGCAAATGAAAGTTACTAGTCATCAAAGGAGTTCGGACTAAGCACCTTAGTGTCTTTGTAAGAGGCTAACATGTTTATTATTGAAGGTTATCTTAAGGGAACGAGGCCATCATTCTCTTCCTTGTGGTGCGTGTGTGAAAACAACCACTACACCTTGCGGCCGGCCGAGGCTCCGAGGCTGCATTTCCTAACAGCTGCTATTTCTCACCCCCATGAAAACCGGCCAGGCACAATCCCGCTGGACCCCAAGGAGGGACAGACAGGCCCGGGGGGGGGGCGGGGAAAGAGGTTCAGGGGAGTGAGGACGGCTCACAAGGCCCGAGTGTGTGTGTGTATGTGGGGGGGGGTCACAGTTATGAGGCCACCTCCCCCACTCACACACAGTCCTGGGGCCCCCCCGCACGCTGCCAGGGGACGGGACGGGGAAGGAACCAGGCCCGGGGCCTCCGCCGCGTCCCCCTCACCTCGTCAGTGTCCCGGAGGGGGATCTCGATCGAGCCGCGCGACATGATGCTGCTGGCGCTGGCCGCAGCCGGACCGCTTCAGCCTGGCGCTGCTGCCGCTGCTCGGCCGCTGCGAGCTCCGGGGCGGTCGCCCCGCGCACCCAACCCCCGTCACAAACACGCCCTCTGACCCCGGAAGGGCTCCGGCGGAAACGGCCCAACTTCAACCCGCCTCCCCCGAGACCCCGCCCCCAGCCTAGGCCGGCGCGGGGCCGCAGCCAGCACCGCTCATCCGCCAGTTGCGAAGCCCCCTTCAATTGCCCCCTCCCTGCGCCCGCCGTTTCCCCGCGAGCAGCTCACGGGTGTCCGAGCCGCCCCGGGACGAGCAGCGCCCGCTTGGGGGAGGGCCACATTAATGGGGTGACGCCCCTGGCCCCTCGTGGGGCCTGGCCGCGCTGGGAAACAGCATCGTGGGCAGCAGCCTGGCTTAGCGCCGGGAAGCCGTGTCAGTCTCCGCCACCGCCGAGTGCCACATCGTGCCAGGCCCGGTCTCCGGTGGAAACTTGCTGCCCTGGCGGTAACGTTAGTGTGGTTGGGGGTAATTCGTATCTTCCCTGGCGTGTCGCTACCAGGATGTGCCCTTGGTGTCGACTCAGCTGTGGTGACGCAGAAGTCCGTTGCTGGTATCGCTTCTTTCCCTCAGGCAACAGGCCTAAGGCGTCCCTGCCAAAGCTCTTTTTTCACCTGTATACGCTGTGGCCGACTGCCAGTAGCAAACCTCTCCCAGTGTAGACAGATCCTTAGGGTATGTCTACACTGCGAAGTTGTCAACACAACTTTTGTCTTTCATGGGTACTTTGAAAAGTCGTCCCCCAACCCGGGCCTGCGAAAGGCAAAAGTTTTGCTGAGGCAAGTGGCAGTGTACACATGGCTTTGTTGGCAGGAGCATTCGCCTGCCAACAAAGCTAAAGCTGCTTGTGGGGCTGGAAGTATTTTGTGGGTAAAAGTGCCAACAAAAAGTGTTTACACACGCTGACTTTTAGCAACAAGGCTGTGTACAACCTTGTTGCTAAAAACTGTGTGAGGTAGATGAGCCCTTAGTTGGTATGTGTTATAGCACAACTCTTATGTGCCTCTTTAATGGCATGTTCCTTTAACCCTTTCTTGTGCAAATAGCCTGGAAACACACAAGTAGACTGTTATTCGCTTGAGTAAGGCCTGTTCATGTGATTAATAGTTGCAGGAGTTAGCCCTAAATTAGGTCCTGATTCTGTAGCTGACTGCACAGCAGACTCTTGTGCAGCATCTCATTAACTTCAAGGCCCTGATCAGATTTGTGTAGATAGGTTCCCATTCAAGTCCTCAAAGAATCTGATTTTGTTTTAAGCAAGAGCTAATAAAGTATTCAAAAACCTTTTCCTATCATTGGGGGAAATAATTTGCCAATAGAAATGTTTATTATTTGACTATATAAGTGATGCAATAAAGTAATAAAATAATTTGGCCACATATGCTGTACTGTACATGGGAATCACACTGTGTACATGCATATACCCACAACTACACTTGTGCTGTTGTTACATGGTGTTGGCACTACCATTTCAGGGGTTGTATCCCAATGTGCTATGCATCACTGCAGACACCCTAGGAAGTGCCTTGCTGTGTACTGTTAGTGCTATTCCCCCCTACCATCACACATTTGCTGATGACAGTTCCTGCTCACCTCCTGCCAAACTGGGTGGAAGGCAGGGAGCAACTGGATGATGATCTGGTTCTGCTGCTGCTTCTTATTGCAGTGCAAATGTTTATGTGGTGGCATTTTTGATCGGTGAAATACAGGATGAAATCTGGGCTGAACTTTCTGACATGGTGAAGACAACCAACTATGACAGGGGTAGGCAACCTATGAAATGCGTGCCGAAGGCGGCACACGAGCTGATTTTCAGTGGCACTCGCACTAGCCTGGTCCTGGCCACCGGTCCGGGGCCTCTGCATTTTAATTTAATTTTAAATGAAGCTTCTTAAACATTTAAAAAAACCTTATTTACTTTACATACAACAATAGTTTAGTTATATATTATAGATTTATAGAAAGACACCTTCTAAAACATTAAAATGTATTACTGGCACGCAAAACTTTAAATTAGAGTGAATAAATGATGTTTCGGCACACCACTTTTGAAAAGTTGCCGACCCCTGCACTGTGAGGAAGAATGACCATTCATGTTCCCTGGACAGATATGATGAATGCCAGTAATGGCAGAGGCCTGCATGGCTTTTTAAGTTGTGTTTCATTGTTCTGTATATGAGCCAAGCAATAAAAATATCAGAGGGGTAGCCATGTTAATCTGGATCTGTAAAAGCAGCAAAGAATCCTGTGGCACCTTATAGACTAACAGACGTTTTGGAGCATGAGCTTTTGTGGGTGAATACCCACTTCGTCGGATGCATGCTTTCACCCACGAAAGCTCATGCTCCAAAACGTCTGTTAGTCTATAAGGTGCCACAGAACTCTTTGCTGCTTAAGCTATAAAAATGTTTATCTACTCATTTTCTGTGTTGTGATTCTGGTGTTTTTAAAACTCCCAGTGCCTTCTGTGAGCGGATAATATATTTTCCCCATTCCTCCCAGGTATCCTTAGGATTTTGGATACTTCTTAAACTGATGCAGGGATTGTGGGCGTAGGATGGACAGAAAAGTGTTTGCAGTATGATGGCACCAGTCAGCTACATCATTCCAGTTCATGTTCTGTGAGTTACATGGCATAATACCGAATCTGAAAACATCTTTAGGAAGGAGCGTCCACACACAAGTCAAGGAAATTATCACATTTATTAAAAGTAGTATATGGAACGTGTAACTGAAATCAGGGTAGATTTGATCTAAATCAAATTGATTTTAATCATGATTTAAATCACCAATCAGGAAGACCCGATTTAATCATGGATTTCTACATAAAAGTCCATTCTTGTTGGTTGTTATAACCTTAATACATATTTTCACAACTCAGAGATAGATGTATGTTTCATTTTTAGAAGATACACACTATATGTTTTTAAAGTGATTTATTTTGAAAACTTCAGATTAGTTTTACAGCTATATCAGAAAATGAATGATTGGTTATTTCATTTACCAAAGGTAATTGAAGCAGATATTTTTGAAGTCACTGGGAAGTGAACTATCTCCAACTCAGAAAGAAAAACAAGCTCTCCTGCTTTTTCAGGTCCCAAACGATTTCTCAATTTGGAATGAATTAGTCCAGAGGAAGAAAATATTCTTTCTACACCGACAGAAGAAGCTAATGCCATTAAAAGTGAGATTATCACTTCAACAGTCTCTGAATCCAAGTACTTAAGTGACTTCCACCAGTTCACTGGCGTGACTTTCTTTAAAACATCATCAGCAAACATACATTTCTTGAATGGTTCACCCTTAGCTCTGAAGTTTATGATAGTTGGCATTATGGAGGGATGATTGCTGAATGTCCATGTCATAGCCAACTCCTCTTCAGCAGAAAATATTGCAAGAATACCAAACATTGAGAATATTTGCAAGAAAATGAGCTGGAGATTGTGCTTGTTCCATTCTCTTTTTTTTGTAATTTCTCTTTCTCTTGTAATTTAACTCTGTCACTGCATATTTCTCTTTTTAAGATCTCACTCAGTTCCTTCCAAATTTCAACAATATCAGCAATAAAACAGCTATTCCCCTGCATTTTGTTCACAGCTACAGAAATAGACTTCAGGGTCCTCAGCATGTGTTCAACATTTCTCTTAAACCCAATGTTGAGAACTTTGGCTGTGACAGTGCCATCTATTTTTTCATGATTTTGCTCACAAACTGTCATCAGATTAGGCCAGTTTTTGATATAGTGCTCAAAACAGTCCACTACTGAGTTCCATGGCACGTCTTGTGGGACAGTTAGCTTGGTTTCTCCCACCTTTTTCAGAGCAGCTGCTGCAAAGTGGTTGTTATGGAAGTATTTTGCAATTTCAACAACATTAGCCCTTATTTCTGGAACACTGAAGTCTTTGGCTAGGAGGTGCATCAAATGAGCACTCCAACTGTATGTTGTTAGTTTCGGACTCTCTTCTAAATTTCTTCTCATCTTGGATACATTTGCATTGTCTGTGACCAAGCTGCATACTAGACATTAGAATTTTTTCCCACAGTTTGTTATAGCTCTTACTGCTACTTCTTGTAAGTATTCTGCTGTGTGTGCTTTTCCTGATGTATCAATTGTTTCTGTAAGGAAAACATTCCCTTCTTCTGTTGTCACACGAGTACATACAACTGGACCATTGTGGACATTGCTCCACCATCAAGACTCAGGTTAACAATTTCACCCGCTAGATCTTTTGCACACTGCTCAATTTCTCTTTCATACACTTTATCCAGCAATTTGCCTGCAATATCTGCTCTGTTGGGTGGACTGTATTCTGGTCTTAAGGACTGAACCATGTTAATGAAGTGTGGGTCCTCAGTCGTACGGAAAGGAGAGTTTGCTGCATAAACAAACCGGGCGATTTTTTAATCAGTTACCTCTTTTTTGTAATTTGCTGGTTCTTGTCACAAATTTATCTATGGTTGTTTCTGGATGATGGAGATTGTCTTTTTCTTTTTGCTACAGGTGATATACTGTGGCTGTGTGACATACATGATGTGACTGAAACACTGTCATTGGCAGATAACTCTGAAACTATAGAAAATGATGGTGATCTTGAAGGTGGATAGTCTTCAGAATCCTGGATGTTGAGGATAGATTCTCCTAAACAAAATATGTCAATACAGTTATTTAATTATTATTACCATACTGCTCATGTAGTATTACTCATTGCATTCACTGACACTCGGTACTACTTTAAAGGTGAAATTGTAAAAGGAAAATCTGCCTGTTTCAGCTATTTATTTTTTATCACAACTGCATCTGAGATGATAGTACCATAGAGTAACAACTATATTTTTTGCTCAATCATGAGAATTCAAGATAGTCCAGAAGAAAGACAGGAAGTCCTTAAGAAACAAGTATGAAATAAAAAAGTTTACCAACCTAAAGATCCTGCATGTTCAGACATGTTCCTTTCATCATCTTCAACCCAGCTTCCTCCTGAGAAGAAACACTTCTCATGATGTTGTTTCATTTGGGCAACCAGGTCTTGCATTTCTTTGTTGCACTGTTTGCATTTTGGATGCATGCCTGTCTTACCCACAGATAGAGGAACTTCATTAAAATATTCCCAAACTGGGTCTCTTTTACAGCCTGCTGCCATTATAGGTTTTCACTTCTAGTGAGAGAATGGTATGGTAGATCTCAAGTAAATGAAGGCTACACTCAGAAAGACCTCAAGATTTCTGGAATACACTGCTCAAAGTTTCACTTTTGTGTCTACTGCCTGTCCCTCCCTTCTCACATTTATCTCCAGATTTCTTCTCCTTGTCCAGATCTATTCTGCCCTGAACTTTTAATTGAACTTTTTGAAACTTTGCACTTTTAGAGAGAGGTAAGGGATTGACTCTGTGTACACAAATTTGCAGAGGGACAATAGGGGTGAGCTCTGTTATTTCTCACCTCTATATATTATTTATTTAGAAACATTTTCGCTGTTAATGAGCATGTTATCTCTGGAGAGACAAATCCACAATTTGAGAACTGCAAACTAGGCATCTCTGATGGTATGTTCTACGCTGAGCACTGAGTCCCAATGGGTAGATAGAAAGATTAACTTAAATAATCTATACAGAAGCCTGTGGAACTGCATAAGATTGGGTCCCAAATCCCTGAACTTTTGGAACTCATTTACAAACTTTTCTTAAACATTACATGAATATATTGTCTCATACTATAGAATTAGAATCTATAATCCCTATTCCATGGTGAGATATCTTTGAGCTATAATTATTTTAATTAAAACTACCTTTAGATCAGATTTTTTTTCAATAAAATGCTTTTTGAGGAAAAAAACTATTTAAATAAAAACCGATTTAAATAAAAAAATCTGATTTTTTAAATTTTTTGAAAAGAATCATTGATTTTTATCCACCCTGACTGAAATATTTTTAAAAGAAAACATCAACCAAGAAAACATAACAGGGCCTAGGGGGAGGGGGAAGAGGCATGGAGGCCTGGGATGCCAAAATACATGTTTGCCCAGAGTGCCATTTTCCCTAAGGCCAGTCCTGCAGCTCAGTCCTGGCTGTAGGATATTTGCTATGGGTTATTCTGAAGTGAAGCTCCCTCAGTCCCTCCTGTTGAAGCTGTTGCACTCTGGATAAATGATGAAAGAGTGGTTGGAGCACAGGAACTGGACCTGCAGTCTCCCACCTCCTGGGTGGGTGCTCTAACACCTAGACTACCGGGTCATTCTCACACTTTTTCTTTCTCTCTTTGGGCCAGAAAGCAACTAGCCACTGGGCTAAAGGTTATAGGGTGGGAAGCAGCACCCCCACCTCTTCATCTGGCCAGATTCTGAATGGGGCCCAATCCAGCTGGTAGCTTCTGTGTACAGCTTAAGTGGACAAATAAGGGCCGCCCGGGGGGGGGCAAGTGGGGCAATTTGCCCCAGGCCCTGCAGGGGCCCCCACAAGAGTTTTTCAGGGTCCCTGGAGCAGGGTCCTTCACTCGATCCAGGGGCCCCGGAAAACTTTCACTGGGCCCGAGCCCCTGGAGCTTCTTCCGCTCTGGGTCTTCGGCGGCGGGGGTTCCTTCCGCTCCAGGGCGGAAGGACCCCTCGCCGGTGAATTACCGCTGAAGCAGGACCCGCTGCCGAAGTGCCAGGTCTTCGGCGGTAATTTGGTGCCAGGGGATGCAGGTCTTTGGGGCACTTCGACGGCGGGTCCCGGAGCGGAAGGACCCCCTGCTGCTGAATTACTGCCGAAGTGGGGGCCCCCCACCACCGTAGACCCCAGGCCCCCTGTATCCTCTGCGCAGCCCTGGGACAAATGCCTGTCTTTACCTGTGAATTGCTGTGAGGTTTAGGTTAGAGATAGGTGTCAGGACATTTAGAGTGAGGCAGCAGTGGACATGCCCAGATGCGGAAATTTAGGCCTGATCTACACTTAAAAGCTAGGTCAACATAGTGTATTTATTCGTATGAAAAATTCACAGCCTGGAGCAGTGTAGTTATTAGTCCAACTTAACCCCAGCATAGATGCAGCTAGGTTGACAGAAGAATACTTCTGAGTTCTACTATAGTGCTCATAGTTCTAAGTGGCTAGGGACTTTTACCCTGAAAAGATAGGCACCAAGTGAGTTTTGGAGCCCACATGGTTCAGCAAGAGTTTTGTGGATAACAGTAGAGCCAATCTAGGTTTTAGGCACCTAAACTCAAGACATAGGGCTAAATCTAGGAGTTAGGCACCTAAGTACCTTTATGCATCCCACCCTTACAGCCATGAATAGCATTTGAGACAAGTCATGTCAGTGAGCACTACTCTCATTAGTGTTTGCAGGCTTGAGTCCTAGGTAGTTTTTATAATATTTTTCAAAGAGATGTGTAGAGAAATTGAAATGCAGAAGATAAAAAGACACAATATTGTTCTTAATTGCAACCCATGAGTTTGATCTTGTGATCCTTATTCAGACAAAACACCAATTTACTTACACCCTGATTCTGCCACCTGTGTTGCTTGGATCTCTGTGGAGCTTCTTGCTCCATGCAGATGCATGAATCCACCTGTGAAGAACAAATTGCAGGATTGGGCTCTTAAATTGGTATTTTGCCTCCATTACGACTGTCAGGATCAACTCAATATGCACAATAAAGGTACTGGAGTTTCAGTATAAAGTATACAGTGGGTGGTAATTTACTATAAAAAGAGCTGCTACAGTTACCTAGTTTTGAAGCAGTATTGAAAGAACAAAACGACAAGGCAAAAAGACTTTTACTGAAAAGAGAATCATAAGGATCAGTTAAAAGAATACCTTTTAAAAAATATATTTTTTTCAAGGAAAATATATTTCATATATAAAAAGGGAGCCCATCTCCCCTTACATATGTATGTCAATTGAAATAGATATGTTGAAATCATTTAATTTTAAATAGCTGTTTTCGTTTGCATTATCTTATTAATTCCTAGGCAAGTGGTACATCTGATAATTATAAGGTTTGGTTTGGTTTGGTTTGCAATACAGGGAGAATGGAAACTGACACACTAAGAAAAAAAAACTAGACATTCTGATTTGAATGTTGACCAGTGCATTTTAATCAATATAGATTCTGGGTGAGATACTTTTTCAGAAGATATACATCTATCACCAGAGAATAGTAACTCCCTGTTGAAAGACTCTGCTGAAATTTCAAAGCCTGTGCTCCCTCTTCTGTTAGACCTCTGTGTGTTTTTTACCACTGAAAGTAAGTATGTAAATTTTTTGAAGTGTGACAAGTTCTGATTGCAGATACTAATAAAGGGCTCTCTTGTGCTATGGAGGCATTGCCCTATGTTTGGGGCTTGGAAGAGTAAATGGTCTTCCCAGAGCATTTCCAATTTAGACAACTTCTGCCCCATTCGCAATATGGTGTTGTGCACATAGGGGCTGGAAATAGGGTGCTTCTGCTCTTTCTGTTTATATAGAGTATATTACAGTTTGGTTCAGTGGCTCTCAGCACCCTCTATAAAAATTGTTCCAGCACCCCTGCTTGTACATAAATGGACCAAAGAAACCCTTATCACTCCCTCTTCATTGAAACAAATGTCAGTACATTGTGTAGTGCTCTAATTTCTAACAGTATTGGCTTGTTCTTTCCTTCTGGGGGTAGTTTATGGTTGTTAACTTTGATTGTTTAAAAAACTATATGAATTGGGGCCTAACTACTTGAGACCATCTTGAGACCAGCGGGGAAAGGCCTTATTTGCGCACAGACTGGCTAACCTAGTAAGGAGGGCTTTAAACTAGGTTCGACGGGGACAGGTGAGCAAAGGCCACAGGTAAGTGGGGAACAAGACCTGGGAGATGGGTTGGAAACAGGAGGGAGCACGGGCTATAATGGCAGAGAGGAAGGAGGGTCAGGGCAAAGCTGGGAGGCAAGATCAAACCAGTATCTTAGATGCCTTTATACAAATGCAAGAAGTATGGGTAATAAGCAGGAAGAACTGGAAGTGCTAATAAATAAATACAACTATGACATTATTGGCATTACTGAAACTTGGTGGGATAATACACACGACTGGAATGTTGGTGTGGATGGGTATAGTTTGCTCAGGAAGGATAGACAGGGGAAAAAGGGAGGAGGTGTTGCCTTATATATTAAAAATGTACACACTTGGACTGAGGTGGAGATGGACATAGGAGACGGAAGGGTGGAGAGTCTCTGGGTTAGGCTAAAAGGGGTAAAAAACACAGGTGATGTCGTGCTGGGAGTCTACTACAGGCCACCTAATCAGGCGGAAGAGGTGGATGAGGCTTTTTTCAAACAACTAACAAAATCATCCAAAGCCCAAGATTTGGTGGTGATGGGGGACTTCAACTATCCAGATATATGTTGGGAAAATAACACCGCGTGGCACAGACTATCCAATAAGTTCCTGGACTGCATTGCAGACAACTTTTTATTTCAGAAAGTTGAAAAAGCTACTGGGGGAAAGCTGTTCTAGACTTGATTTTAACCAATAGGGAGGAACTTGTTGAGAATTTAAAAGTAGAAGGAAGCTTGGGTGAAAGTGATCATGAAATCATAGAATTTGCAATTCTAAGGAAGGGTAGAAAGGAGTACAGCAGAATAGAGACAATGGATTTCAGGAAGGCGGATTTAGGTAAGCTCAGAGAGCTGATAGGCAAGGTCCCATGGGAATTAAGACTGAGGGGAAAAACAACTGAGGAAAGTTGGCAGTTTTTCAAGGGGACGCTATTAAGGGCCCAAAAGCAAGTTATTCCGATGGTTAGGAAAGATAGAAAATGTGGCAAAAGACCACCTTGGCTTACCCTTGAGATCTTGCGTGACCTACAAAATAAAAAGGCGTCATATAAAAAATGGAAACTAGGTCAGATCACGAAGGATGAATATAGGCAAATAACACAGGAATGCAGAGGCAAGATTAGAAAAGCAAAGGCACAAAATGAACTCAAACTAGCTATGGGAATAAAGGGAAACAAGAAGACTTTTTATCAATACATTAGAAGCAAGAGGAAGACTAAGGACAGGGTAGGCCCACTGCTCAATGAGGAAGGGGAAACAGTAACGGGAGACTTGGAAATGGCAGAGATGCTTAATGACTTCTTTGTTTCGGTCTTCACTGAGAAGTCTGAAGGAATGTCTAGTATAGTGAATCCTTACGGGAAGAGGGTAGGTTTAGAAGAGAAAATAAGGAAAGAGCAAGTAAAAAATCACTTAGAAAAGTTAGATGCCTGCAAGTCACCAGGGCCTTATGAAATGCATCCTAGAATACTCAAGGAGTTAATAGAGGAGGTATCTGAGCCTCTAGCTATTATCTTTGGGAAATCATGGGAGACGGGGGAGATTCCAGAAGACTGGAAGGGGGCAAATATAGTGCCCATCTATAAAAAGGGAAATAAAAACAACCCAGGAAACTACAGACCAGTTAGTTTAACTTCTGTGCCAGGGAAGATAATGGAGCAGGTAATCAAAGAAATCATCTGCAAACACTTGGAAGGTGGTAAGGTGATAGGGAATAGCCAGCATGGATTTGTAAAGAACAAATCATGTCAAACTAATCTGATAGCGTTCTTTGATAGGATAACGAGCCTTGTGGATAAGGGAGAAGCGGTGGATGTGATATACCTAGACTTTAGTAAGGCATTTGATACAGTTTCGCATGATATTCTTATAGATAAGCTAGGAAAGTACAATTTAGATGGGGCTACTATAAGGTGGGTGCATAACTGGCTGGATAACCGTACTCAGAGAGTAGTTGTTAATGGCTCCCAATCCTGCTGGAAAGGTATAACAAGTGGGGTTCCGCAGGGGTCTGTTTTGGGACCGGTTCTGTTCAATATCTTCATCAACGATTTAGATGTTGGCATAGAAAGTACGCTTATTAAGTTTGCGGACGATACCAAACTGGGAGGGATTGCAACTGCTCTGGAGGACAGGGTCAAAATTCAAAATGATCTGGACAAATTGGAGAAATGGTCTGAGGTAAACTGGATGAAGTTCAATAAAGACAAATGCAAAGTGCTCCACTTAGGAAGGAACAATCAGTTTCACACATACAGAATGGGAAGAGACTGTCTAGGAAGGAGTATGGCAGAAAGAGATCTAGGGGTCATAGTGGACCACAAGCTAAATATGAGTCAACAGTGTGATACTGTTGCAAAAAAAGCAAACATGATTCTGGGATGCATTGACAGGTGTGTTGTAAACAAGACACGAGAAGTCATTCTTCTACTCTACTCTGCGCTGGTTAGGCCTCAACTGGAGTATTGTGTCCAGTTCTGGGCATCGCATTTCAAGAAACACGTGGAGAAATTGGAGAGGGTCCAGAGAAGAGCAACAAGAATGATTAAAGGTCTTGAGAACATGACCTATGAAGGAAGGCTGAAGGAATTGGGTTTGTTTAGTTTGGAAAAGAGAAGACTGAGAGGGGACCTGATAGCAGTTTTCAGGTATCTAAAAGGGTGTCATCAGGAGGAGGGAGAAAACTTGTTCACCTTAGCCTCCAATGATAGAACAAGAAGCAATGGGCTTAAACTGCAGCAAGGGAGATTTAGGTTGGACATTAGGAAAAAGTTCCTAACTGTCAGGGTAGTTAAACACTGGAATAGATTGCCTAGGGAAGTTGTGGAATCTCCATCGCTGGAGATATTTAAGAGTAGGTTAGATAAATGTCTATCAGGGATGGTCTAGACAGTATTTGGTCTTGCCATGAGGGCAGGGGACTGGACTCGATGACCTCTTGAGGTCCCTTCCAGTCCTAGAGTCTATGAGTCTATCAATGTGGGGCCACTGCAGTTGGGGTCAGCAAGGTTGTGCAAGTTAACAAGCCATAATTTAAAACATCTGGGTGCTGTTGGATGGTGTTTTCAATAGCAGACTGTAGAATTTGCTTCTTTTGCTGCTCTGATAGAGCAGGCAACTATTGGCCTCTAAAACATAATACAAGTCAATTTTTTTTTCTCAAGGGTTTGCTAGAAGATGTGATGGATCGGGTTGGAAGAGACTGCTTTTGGGATTTTTTCTTTTCTTTATGAGACTTGGGGAAAACAGCTTAAAAGTGGTATATTTTTTATTAAATGATTGATATGTGTCCTGAAGTCATAACATAAGATATATTTTGAATTTATAATATTTCCATTTAGGAAATGCTAGTACTGCTGTCAATGAAGGCGTAGCTAATAATATAGTAAAAGTTGCTGGTTATGCAGAAGATGATTTGATCAATGTTATTTTTGAAGCTTGCAACCTTAAGGAAACAGGTACTCTTGTTATACTGGTACTCAATCAAAATAGGACAGGTAAACATATACTAAACTGTGCTCCATATCACTGCTTTTTCTACAGGACTAGTTCCTGCTTCTGTTTTTATAAAATATTTGGAAGATGTGACAGGATAGAGCCATGAGAAATGCAGATTATTAATCCTCTACAATATGTTAGACCCTAAAAGGCAGAATATCTTTATTGCTAGAGAAACATTTCATGCTAATATGAAAAGCTGGATTACCACATGCTATCACGACTGGTAACTGAGTTTATTTTTATTCAAACTGTTTTGACTTGGTTATATTTGATTTGTATGCATGATGGATCTAATACTGAAGTCAGTGGTGGTTTTGCCTTAATGAGGCTCTTGAGTATGTCTCCAAAGTTTACTATGCAAAAAACAAATGTGAAAATGAAGAAATGATGGTAATTTTATGGTTAAGGCACAGCATTCAATGGCATAGCTGGCATCTGTCCTAGCTGTTCCATTGACTTCCTGTGTCACATTAGGCAAGTTACTTAGACCTAAATCCACTCCTGAGTACCCAGCCTGCTAGATAAAGCTCTGCCTTCTCATCTGTTTTATCTATTCCCTACAGCTACCCATCTACCTGCACAGAAGAGGGAGTAGCAGCCTTATGTGGGTTCCCCTCGCTCATTTGTTTTGTGACCTGTGGGGAAAGTAGCTTCACTTCATACCCTCTTACTCCTCTTCACAGGCATGAGGAGCAAGAGACAATGTATTTCTAACTAATTATAGAGCAAATCTCTCACCTATGGTGTTTGATATAATTCTGAAAACTACAGGAAGCAAGCTTTTCCACAAAGAAGAAAGGAAGATATGTGCAGTGTTTATTTTGATCTTTTTAAATAGATGGACTTATAACGCTTTGGGTAGGTCTACACTACAGGATTATTCCGATTTTACATAAATCGGTTTTGTACAACAGATTGTATAAAGTCGAGTGCACGCGGCCCCACTAAGCACATTAATTCGGTGATGTGCATCCATGTACCGAGCCTAGCTTCGATTTCTGGAGCATTGCACTGTGGGTAGCTATCCCGTAGCTATGCCATAGTTCCCGCAGTCTCCCTTGCCCATTGGAATTCTGGGTTGAGATTCCAATGCATGATGGTACCAAAACAGTGTCGCGGGTAAATGTTGTTACTCATTCCTTCCTCCGTGAAAGCAACAGTAGACAATCATTTTGCGCCCTTTTTCCCTGGATTGCCCTGGCAACACCATAGCATGGCAACCATGGAGCCTGTTTTTCCTTTTGTCACTGTCACCGTAGGTGTATTGGAAGGCGCTGACAGAGGCGGTACTGCAGTGCTACACAGCAGCATTCATTTGCCTTTGCAAGGTAGCAGAGACGGTTACCAGTTGTTCTGTACCGTCTGCTGCTGTCATGGGTGCTCCAGGCTGACCTTCGTTGAGGTTGGCCGGTGGCGCAAAGACAAAAATGGGAATGACCCCCCCCGGGTCATTCCCTCCTTTATGTTGTATCTAAAAATAGAGTCAGTCCTGCCTAGAAAATGGGCAAGTGTACCAGAGAACACAGCCGCTCCGTGTCAGATCCCACAGAAATGATGAGCTGCATGCCATTCTAGGGGGTGCCCCTGCAACAACCCCACCCATTGCTTCCCTCCTCCCCCAGCCCTTCTGGGTTACCGTGGCAGTCCCCCCATTTGTGTGATGAAGTAATAAAGAATGCAGGAATAAGAAACACTGACTTTTTAGTGAGATAAAATGAGAGGGAGGCAGCCTCCAGCTGCTATGATAGTCCAGGCAGTACAGAATCTTTTCTTTAGACATGAAAGGAGGGGGCCTGATGAAGTTCAGCCCCCAGTTGCTATGATGAGGACGGTTACCAGGTGTTCTGTACCATCTGCTGGGAATAACCAGGAGTCATTCCTATTTTTACCCAGGCGTCCCCGGCTGACCTCACCTGAGGCCAGCCAGGAGCACTTACGGGATGATGATGAGGATGGCTACCAGTCCTACTGCACTGTACCATCTGCCACCGGGGAAGGGAGGGGAGAGGATGCTGCTGTTCAGTGCCCCAGCACCGTGTCTACCAGCAGCATGCAGTAGACATATGGTGACATTGAAAAAAGTCAAGAAACGACTTTTTTCCCTTTTCGTTCACGGAGCGGGGGAGGGGGAGTAAATTGATGAGATATACCCTGAACCAACCTGAACAATGTGTTTGACCATACCGGCATTGGGAGCTCAGCCAAGAATGCAAATGCTTTTCAGAGACTGCTGGGGACTCTGGGATAGCTGGAGTCCTCAGTCCCCCCTCCCTTCCTCCATGAGCATCCATTTGATTCTTTGGCTTTCCGTTACACTTGTCACACAGCACTGTGCTGTGGACTCTGTATCATAGCCTGGAGATTTTTTTCAAATGCTCTGGCATTTCGTTGTCTGTGACGGAGCTCTGATAGAACAGATTTGTCTCCCCATACAGCAATCAGATCCAGTATCTCCCGTACGGTCCATCCTGGAGGTCTTTTTGGATTTGAGACTGCATCGCCACCCATGCTGATCAGAGGTCCACGCTGGGCAAACAGGAAATGCAATTCAAAAGTTCGCGGGGCTTTTCCTGTCTACCTGGCCAGTGCATCCGAGTTCAGATTACTTTCCAGAGCGGTCACAGTGGTGCACTGTGGGATACCGCCCGGAGGCCAATACCGTCGATTTGCGGCCATACTAACCCTAATCTGATATGGTAATACCGATTTCAGCGCTGCTTCTCTCATCGGGGAGGAGTACAGAAACTGGTTTAAAGAGCCCTTTATATCCATGGAAAGGGACTCGTTGTGTGGACAGGTGCAGTGTTAAATTGGTTTAACGGTGCTAAAATCGGTATAAACGCATAGTGTAGACCAGGCCTTTCTAAATTCAGTATTTCAGATGATGAAGCTGATGAAAATAGGTCAACAAGTAAAAGGAACATGTGTAAAAATAGTAAGTCTCTTTGGTCTTGCATGTTTTATAGAATGTCAAGCACATTTTGGGCATTACTGTAATATGCTATAAATAATAAGCTTTATTGCATGTCACTTTTTGCTGCATATAATACAGCATTTGATTAGGTACTTAAAACACTTAACCATTTTATGAGTGACATGTTAAAGCTGTACATTTCTCTTCTTTCAAGGAGGAAATACATCATTCCTATCTGAGGAAGACCAAGACATTCCAGGGAACAGCTGAAGACATATGTTTCCTATAGTGTATTGTTTAGAAATGTGTGATTGATTGCAGTGGGGTGGGGAATTATTTCTTTTAGACATCTTCATGTATTGGGGGGGGTTGTTTGTTTTTTGCCTATTTTGTGGGTATTTATAATGTTACATTTAAGGTATGGGCATCTTCTATTCCTGACATGTTACTATTTAAAATGGCAGAGCATAATACAAAAATAGCATCCCCTTTCCCCCCCACTCACACACACATGCAGTGTGTGTCTGTATTTCTCTCTCTGTCTAAACTGGTTCATTCACCTCCTGGAGTTACTTGATTGAAATCAACATAGTTACCCCAGAGATGAATTTGTCCAACTGCACATAATTAGAAGGGTTTTCATTTAATTTTAGATTCAGATCTACCTCTGCTGACCTTGTTGGGGGGTGGGTTTTTAAAAATTTTATTATATATGCCCCTTTGTTCTAGAAAACTAAATGTTGTTGTTTTCAATGCATATTTCCTACCTCCTCCAGTTAGGGCCCCTTTTGTGTCTTGTAAGTGAACTCTCTCTCATCTAACTTACCCAGATATATATAGAAAATATACTTGAGATTTCATAGCTCACAGATCCAGCTGGATTGTCTCTTCTGAGGAAAAATCCCGTGAGAAATGTTCAAGGGAAGGAAATTTCCACAAGAATGCTTTTTAATGGGTTCTCCTGTTTTTATCGTGGGAGACAGTTGAGCCACAGGTCATGCGTGTCAAGCACCTACCAAATTTGGTAGAGTCCCAACTCCCTATAGGCACTGACTTTTTTTTGGTTTTGCCAATGGATGCTTTTGAAGAGAGGTGTGGGGAGCACTCTGCTAGTTTTGGGGGGAGGCTAGTTTCAGCATATTTATACTTTTTTTTTTCATATTCTAGTTATTGAATGTGTCTATCATTGGTATCTTAACAATTGAATCATTTATTAGTAATGAACTACATAATTACATTATCATGAATTACAGTATATTAAGATCCTAGTAATCACCTACAAGCTGTCTTTAGGTCTCACTGTAGCTTTCTGGATAAACTGTCAGCAATCTTATTTACATCTAGGTTCTCTGGTATTATTTTGATGCACGTTAAGGACAGCTACATTATTCACTTGCATGTGTCCCATTGACTGGAGATAATTTTTAAGTGTTCTGAAGCAAAAGAATGAGCATTCCACAGTTCAGGATGATACAGGCATAGTGAGAAGGATTCTTATGAATTTACAGTACTCTGGAAACATAGTGCTTCTAGAGTACTGCAAATGACTCGAGATCTTACAAAACGGTGCCTAAGTCAAGAATAAATTGTTGGGATTATGTTTTGCCATGTGCATTACTTTGCATTGAACACTGAATTTCATCTGCCATTTTGTTGCCAAGTCACCCAGTTTTGTGAGACCCCTTTGTAACTCTTTGCAGCTGTTTTGGACTTGAATAATCTTGTATCATCTGCAAACTTTGCTACCTGTTTACCCCTTTTTGAAGATCATTTATGAGTCTTTTGAACAGCACTGATCAGAGGGTATGGCTACACTTGCAGCTGTACAGCACTGGGAGTTACAGCTGTCTTCGTACAGCTGTGTAGGGAAAGTGCTGCAGTGTGGCCACATTTGCAGCATTTGCAGCGCTGTTGGGAGTGGTGCATTATGGGCAGCTATCCCACAGAGCACCTCATCTCATTTTGGCGCCGTGGGTTGTGGGAAGGGACGGAAGTGTGCGGGTCATTCCGCTTCCTGTCCCAACACCCCGTGATGCATTGCTTCACATCCCAGCAGTCATTGTTTTTCCATCCACGTTTGGCGCCATTGTGACTCTCCCAACAGTTTCTGTGCAGCGCGATTTCTGTGGGAAATGGAGCCCGAGCTGCTGAGGAGTATGCTGATGAGTCTCGCCAGCACATCACGTTTGGCAGCTGAGCTATTCCTTCAGCTCCAAAGTGACAGTGAGGAGTCCGACGATGATATCGAGTCGCCTGACGCGTATGACACTAAATTGCTTGTGGCATTCACAGAAATGCTCAGCACTGTGGAACGCCGCTTTTGGGCTTGGGGAAACAAGCACTGAGTGGTGGGATCACATCATCATGGAAGTCTGGGATGACGAGCAGTGGCTGCAGAACTTTCGGATGAGAAAAGCCACTTTCATGGGACTGTATGCTGAGCTCGCCTCCACTCTGCTGCGCAAGGACACGAGATTGAGAGCTGCCCTGCCAGTGGAGAAGCGGGTGACTATTGCAATCTGGAAGCTGGCAACTCCAGACAGCTACCGATGGGTTGTGAACCAGTTTGGAGTGGGAAAGTCGATCGTTGGAATCGTGTTGATGCAAGTTTGCAGGGCAATCGCATCCTGCTAAGAAGAACCGTAACTCTGGGGAACGTGCAGGACATTGTGGATTGCTTTGCACAAATGGGTTTCCCTAACTGTGGAGGGGCGATAGACGGGATGCATATTCCTATTCTAGCACCACCCCACCTAGCATCCGAGTACATTAATCGGAAGGGGTATTTCTCTATGGTTCTCCAGGCGCTTGTGGATCACCCTGGGCGTTTCATTGACATTAACACAGACTGGCCTGGAAAGGTGCATGATGCACGTATCTTTCGGAACAGTGGCCTGTTCAGGAAGATGCAGGCCAGGTCTTTTTTCCCCAGACCGGAAGATCACAGTAGGGGACATTGAAATGGCCATTGTGATCCTTGGAGACCCCCTTACCCTTTAATGCTTTGGCTCATGAAACCGTATACAGGGAAGCTTGACAGAAGCAAGGACTGGTTCAACTACAGGCTGAGCCGGTGCAGAATGACTGCAGAGTGTGCTTTTGGCCGTTTAAAAGGGCGCTGGCGATCTCTGTATGGGAAGCTAGACTTGGGGGGAAAGCAGCATCCCTGCAGTTATATCCGCGTGCTGTACCCTCCATAATATTTGTGAAGGGAAGAGTGAAACATTGAGTCAGGAATGGACCTCCGAGGTTCAACGCCTGGAGGCTGAATTTGCACAGCCAGAGAGCAGGGCTACTAGAGAGGCCCACTACAGGGCTACAAGGATTAGGGATGCCTCGAGGGAGGAATTTGAGGCTGAAAACCAACAGTAATGTTTGGTGCCTTGCACGGGAGTGAAGTGCAGTGGTTACAATGTTAGTAGGAATCTGTTTTTCCTAAGCTGATTTGCAGTGCTTGTTTCTTTCCTGGGCTATGGTATCTTTCACTTTCTGCAATAATAAAGACTGTTTTCAAAGCCAAGAATTCATTTATTGAAAAGAAAATAACTTTCTTGACAGACACACAACATTTTGGGAACCAAAAAGGGCAGGGGGGTGGGGTGGTGAACTGTACAGTCACAGGTTTGAATATGTCCTGCCTGGAGTGCTGTGCAATGACTGCTGCACTTCAGGATGAAAATACTGGATGGTGATGGGGGTTGAGTGCAGAGGGTAAGGGTCGTAGTTCTCAGGGCTGGTTGGTGAACGTACAGGTGTTGAGGGTAGCTGGTGATGGTAAGAACCTGGATGCTGGGGAAGGGGGGTTTGGAGCTGACATTGGGGCACGAGGGAAAGAGCTTTGGGATGGGGAGGACCGGCACAGTAGTGCTCTGCCTGCATGGCTACGAGTGACTGGATAGAGTCTGCTTGGCAAGCCAGGATGCTTATCAGCTGCTTTGTGCTTTTCTTCTTAGCCGCTGCTTTCCCTTTCCCTCCAGTCCTGCAGTTTTTTTCTTCCAGTCCTGCAGTTTTTTACTCTCTCGCAGAGTGATCCATAACTGCTTTCAGCATGTCGTCTTGCTTTTTCGCGGCTTCTTCCTGAGGTTTTGTAGCCTCTGAGCAGTCAATGATACGGGTAGTCGAGTAGTCAAGGACACTTGTTTCGAAAGGCAAAAATGGCAACAGTTACCAGAGGCAGCATTGTTTATAATCTCACCCAGACAATTATTCCCACACAGTGAAGGAGTTTACAGTCTTCACTTTAGCATACTTTTCCCATACCAAACAGAGCGCACACAACCCACAGGAGCCATGAAATGGTAAGTAAGGGGGACTGATTGCTTCAGGGATGTGCAGGGGTTTCCGTGCATTGGGGAAAGCAAACTGCTGCAGGGGGCATCTACACTGAACAGTCTCCCAACATTTTCTACAGGAGTTAATCCTGGAAGATATCTCGCTGCTGCGGGTCACCTGGGAAGAGCGGGAGGGTCTTCTACAGCAATGCAGATTCCGCCTTGGCCCTTATGCAGCTTGCCTGTGTGCAGCAATGGTCCCCCCACCCCTCGTAGCACAGTGGTGTGGACGCGTTCGCCTGACTGGGACAAGGACCACAGTGGCTCTCCCTATAAACTTGCACAAGTGCATTACCCATGCTCTGGCTGAAACTTTTTGAAGAGATTACCAAGGCTGGTTACTGCAACATGACAGACCACATCAATGGGCTATTCCACATCTAGGCATGCATGTATTCAGCCCTAACCCCCCCTCCTCTCCTGAAACATTTCCATCCTGAAAATAAAAGCCGCTTACCGGTAACCCGCTCCTCTGCTTGTCCTTCACCAAGTACCGGCTGCTGCGACTGGCTACCTTCCTCCTGGCTTGAGAAGAGCTCCTGGCTGCATGCCTCCTGGGACTCGGTGGTGTCTCCCCCCACCCTAGTACCCTCAGTCTCGGTTTCCTCCCCTCCTCCTCCTCCCCTCACTCCCTCCCCCCCCGAAGTGTCCATCGTGGTCATCAGCTTGGCAGTGGAGTCACCCCCAAGTATTGCGTCTAGCTCCCTGTAAAAACAGCAGGTCGTGGGGGCAGCGCCGGAGTGGCAGTTTCCCTCTCGGGCTTTGCAATAGGCACTCCGCAGCTCCTTCACTTTAACCCTGCACTGCACCACGTCCCAGTCATGGCCTCTTTTCAGCATGGCCCTTGAGATCTGCCCATAGCTATCGTAATTCCTACGGCTGGAGCGCAGCTGTGACTGCACAGCTTCCTCACCCCAAACACTGATGAGGTCCAGCAACTCGCTGTTGCTCCATGCTGGGGCTCGTTTGGCACATGGAGGCATGGTCACCTGGAAAGATGCACTGATTGCACTCCACACCTGGCTGAGCAAACAGGAAGGGGATTTTTAAAATTCCCAGGGCATTTAAAGGACGGGTCACCTGAGGCCAGAGCAGTAGAATGCGAACTGATGAGCAGAATGGCTGAACAGGCATCCTGGGATACATCTGAATACCTCTGGAGGCCAATTACAGTGCTTTTGGTGGCCACACTGGCGGAGCAGAGCTGCATCACCAGCGCTGCAATTGTTATACCCCAGGCAGAGCAGGAGTACAGCCAGCGCTGCAGCCAGGGAGATGCAGTGCTGTATGTGCCTTGCAAGTGTGGACGGTGAGTAAGTTACAGCACTGTAAACCCACCACCAGCGCTGCAACTCTCCAGTGTAGCCAAGCCCACAGACCAGTACAAGTCCCTGGGGAGGGGAGCACCTCTATTTACTTTTCTCCATTCTGAAAATGGACCATTTTATTCCTACCCTTTTTTTCCTTTCTTTTAATGGGAGTGCCTGGAAACGCTTTCAGGATCATCTAATGATCCTTAGCAACTTAATTTAATGACAAGCCTTTTATCTTAATCACCTTGACTCTGTTTATAAACCAACTCCTTGTCCCAAGGGCTGAAGCTGTTAGCAGTACAGAACTCATCAGATTCAACACTCAAGCTCTGATTCCTGGGTGCTGAGCCCTGGAATACCTACGGGGCAGCGGCACAGCCAGGTGGAGGGAAGAGGGGGACCAGGGGAAAAGAAAAGGTGCCACCTGCTGCAGCACTTTTAATGATGGGGCAGCGCTCTGGATCTTCGGCAGCGGGACCTTCACTCGCTCTGCACGTCTTTGTCGGCATTTCAGCAATGAAGCTTCAATGCCACCAAAGATACTCAAAGCAAGTGAAGGTCCCACCACTGAAGTGCCGCTGAAGACCTAGAGTGCTGCCCCGTCAGTAAAAGCACCGCAGCTTTACCCAGGTGAGTAAAATTAAAAAGGTCCCACTGGTGCTTGGTGGGGGAGGGGGAGGGGAATTTTGCAGAAAAACAATAAAGCCTAAGGCTATATTTTCTTTTCCAGGGAAATTTGTGGGACTAAACATTTATGGTGTGGAGGATAGAGAGAGCAAACATGTTGTCCACCCTATGTCCTCCCAGGCTTTTCTCGCATATGGTGCAGTCTCCACTCCTTTCCCTTGCAGCCCTCAGACTAATGAGCACTCATCACAGAGTTGGTGAAAAGGAGGAGCGTTGTAGTAGAGGAGACTGACATTCCTTGTTTCCCTCTACGCATCTGTCTACAGTGCAATATGAGGTGTGATTGCAGCTCGAGTAGCTTTTCCCATGATAGCATTATAGGATGCAGCAGCTCAGACTTCAGCCTAGGCAAGCAATGTATTTGTGTGGCTTTTTTATAGCCGTCCTAGTTCATGTCTGTCTACCTGAGCTGCATTCACACATCAAATGGCAATATTGATATACCCTTTTGTGGGAAAGAGGAAATGAGCTGTGCCTGAAAAAGGCCCAAGTGATGAGAACTGCAAAAACATCAAGTTACTCCTTTCTTCTGAATGTGGAAATTGGCAATATAAAATAAAACATCCAGTAATAACACTTACTACTTATATAGTGCTTTTTATCAGCAGATCTCAAAGTGCTTTACAAAAGAGGCAAGTGTCATTATCTCCATATTACATCTGGGGAAACTGAGGCACAGAGATGAAGTGACTTTCCGAAGGTCATCCTGTAGAAAGGGGGTAGAGCTTAGAATAGAATCCTGACTCACAAATGTCCTGACTCCCAGTTTAGTGGCTTAATTGTTAGAGCATTGATCTGTTTATATTGAAGCTTTGGACTTGTGTCTAATATTAATTTATCCTACTGATTTATATTATTCTTCCTGTTGGCCTTACAAATTTTCACATTTAAAAATACAACCACTTTTAAATATTGGGACTTATACAGTACATCCAATAAGTAATGATTAAAAGATTAAAATCTGTCCTTTAAGTCATCAGTTCAGATTTTGTCCAGGTCATATAGTGGCATAATGGGGAGGGGAGAAATTATCCTCCCTTTAAAACCATGGTCACCAGCCCATCGATCATTTTTGACTGGTCAATCCTGGAGCCTCTGCCAGTAGATTGCCATCTCTGGGCTGCTAGCAGTGGGGCTCAGGCCTTGGCTACACTGGCGCTTTGCAGCGCTGCAACTTTCTCACTCAGGGATGTGAAAAAAACACACCCCTGAGCACAGCAAGTTACAGCACTGCAAAGCGCCAGTGTAAACACTGCCCCAGCACTGGGAGCACGGCTCCCAGCGCTGCAAGCTAATCCCCATGGGGAGGTGGAGACTTCTCTCCCAGCACTGGCGCTGCGACCACACTCGCACTTCAAAGTGCTGCCATGGGAGCGCTTTGGAGTTTTGAGTGTAGCCAAGCCCTGAGGCAGGCTGCCTGCCTGCCATGGCCCCACGCCACTCACAGAAGCAGCTGGCTGCTGGTATGTCTCTGCAGCCACGGGGGGCAGGGGGGATGAGGTGGCTATGCTTGTTGCCCCCGCCTCCACCACTGTCCCTGCAGCTCCCACTGGCCAGGAATCAGCCAATGGGAGCTGTGGGGGCGGCATTTGCTTGCACGGACAGCACTTAGAGATCCACTGCCCTCCTCCCGTCCCAGTGGCCACAGAGACATGCCAGCAGCCAGTCCATTCTGGGAGCGGCTTGGGGCCATAGCAGGCAGGCAGCCTACCTGAGCCCTGCTGTGCCGCCAGCCAGGAGCTTTAATGTGGTAAGTGCCTCCAGACCACAGCCTACACCTTGCACCTTTCCCCCTCCCCCCTGCAGCCCTGCCCCAGCCTGGATCCCCCCTGCAGTCAAATTCCCTCCCGGAGCTTGCATCCCTCACTCTTGCACCCCAACCCCCTGCCCCAGGCTCAGCCAATGCACACCCCACAGTTGAGAATGTTACACTGATTTGTGACAATCCTTGAAAGATTTTGGATCTATAAACCACAAATTACACTAATAAAATTCATGAAATGTCCAGTGAATTCTAAAAGATTAGGTGCAGTGTGACCATAATGACTCCAGCACCCCAACTCCTTGCCCCAGGATCAGCCCAGAACCCTCTCCCACACTCCAAATGCCTTGGCCCCAGCCCAGAGCCTGCACCCCCTTCTGCACCCCAACTCCCTGCTGCTGCCTGGTGAAAGTGAGTGAGGGTAGGGAAGAGCGAGTGACGGAGGGAGCTGGGGATTGGAGTGAGTGGGACAGGGCCTTGGGGAAGGGGCAGGGTAGATCCTGGGTTGATTTTAAATTCAAAAAGTGATCTTATGCGTAAAAAGGTTAGAGACCACTGCTTTAAGTTCAAATTAAATTTAGGTGACATTTGCACAAAATGTATGTACTAAAAAGGTACCTTTTTCTTTTCCTACATAAAGGGTATTTGACTCCTTAACCAGCAGTGTTGAAGACTTAAAGTACATGAATCAGAAATTAAATGGACAAATACAGGGTATGCAGAAAGCAATGGAAGTACTAGATGAAACCTATCTGCAATTGGCAGATGAAATTGCAGAGCTGAAAAGCAGAATAACACGGTATGATTGATTTTTAGAGTGAGCTGTTCTTTAGACAGCACTGTTGTGTCTGAAAGTATTTCATTTGGACCCCATCTATGCTGTACTCCAAATTCATATCTCTCTTAGAATATTATTTAAAAAAAATAAACTTGCACTTAAAAGTGTCTTGAGGTGCCTTTGGATAAGAGTGCATATAGACTAACCTAGGATTTCTGGTTCTCTTACCATTAGACAAGAAACCTGTTCAGATTTGATAGTGGTGCTGTTTGAAATGGAAACTGCTTAACATGGAGCTCATAATGGTCAAAGATTAGGGCTGTTGATTAATTGCAATTAATTCACATGATTTAACTCAAAAAAAAAGAATTGCAATTTAAAAAATTAATCGCTGTTTTAATTGCACTGTTAAACAATAGAATACCAATTGAAATGTATTGAATATTTTGCATGATTTTTCTACATTTTCATATACATTGTATTCTGCGTTGTAATTGAAATCAGTGAATTTTTTTTTTACAAATATTTGCACTGTAAAAATGATAAACAAAAGAAATAGTATATTTTTTCAATTCATCTCATACAAGTATTAAAGTGCAATCTTTGTCATGAAAGTGGAACTTACAAATGTGGATTTTTATTGTTACATAACTGTTTTATTTTTGAGTGCAATGTAAAACTTCAGAGCCTACAAGTCCACTCAGTCCTACTTCTTGTTCAGCCAATCGCTTAGACAAACAAGTTTGTTTTCATTTACAGGAGTTAATGCTGCCCTCTTCTTATTTACAATGTCACAAGAAAGTGAGAACAGGCATTTGCATGGCACTTTTTTGTAGCCAGCATTGCAAGGTATTTAGGTGCCAGATAGGCTAAACATTCGTATGCCGCTTCATGCTTCGGCCATCATTCTATCATATGCGCGTTAAAAAAGTGTTAAATTAAATTTGTGACTGAAGTCCTTGGGGGAGAATTGTATGTCCCCTGCTCTGTTTTACCCACGTTCTACCATGTATTTCATGTTATAGCAGTCTCAGATGATGACCCAGCATATGTTGTTCATTTTAAGAACACTTTCACTGCAGATTTCGCAAAATGCAAAGAAGGTACCAATGTGAGATTTCTAAAGATAGCTACAGCACTCAACTCCAGTTTTAAGAATATGAAGTGCCTTCTACACCTCATCTGTCTAAGATTTTCGACCATGCTTTCAGAAGTCTTAAAAGAGCAACACTCCATTGTGGAAACTACAAAACCCGAACCACCAAAAGAGAAAATGAACCTTGTGCTGGTGGCATCTGACTCAGATAATAAAAGTGAACATGCGTCAGTCCACACTGCTTTGGATTCTTATCAAGTGGAACCTGTCATCGGCATGGATGCATGTCCCCTGAAACAGTAGTTGAAGCATGAAGGGACATCTGAATCTTTAATGCATCTGGCATGTAAGTATCTTGTGATTTCGGCTACAACAGTGCCATTAGAATGCCTGTTCTCACTGTCAAGTGACATAAACAAGAACTGGGCAGTATTATCTCCCGTAAATGTAAACAAACTTGTTTGTCTGAGCGATTGGCTTAACAAGAAATAGGACTGAGTGGACTTGCAGGCTCTAAAATTTTTACACAGTTTTATTTTTGAATGCAGTTTTTTTGTACATTCTATATTTGTAAGATCAACTTTAATGATTGCACTACAGTACTTGTATTAGGTGAATTAAAAATACTATTTTTTTACAGTGCAAATATTTAAAATAAATATAAAGTGAGCACTGTACACTTTGTATTCTGTTATTGAAATCAATATATTTGAAAATGTAGAAAACCTCCAAAATATTTAAATAAATGGTATTCTATTATTGTTTAACAGCGCAATTAATCGTGATTAAAAAAATGAATCATTTGACAGCCCTACCAAAGATGCTAACAGAGTGATAGATTAACTACCTAAACTTGGACTATTAATCTAGTTCCTTCACAGTACATTTAAATGTCACAATCTCTATGTTATGATAGCTAATGCCTAGCTTTCTCCCTTTCCCCCCAAAGCGTTTTACAGGAATTTATATTAAAAGAACACTTCTTGCCAGTCAGTGTGTCAAAATCTGAAGCTTCACCCCCTTTCCCCCAAAAAAACTCCCTTTGACTTGAATAAGAGTTCTGCCTCAGTACTAACTTAATAAAAAACTTGGGGGGAAAAAAAAGACACAATCTCCACAAATACTGTTTCAGACATTGGTAGGAGTCAAATATGGACCAAATCACCTGAGACTGTACCTTACTTTAAAATGTCTGCTGGTAGATCAGTTGAACGTGTTTCTGAAATGGGCCTTTTTAGCACTCGCACAAGTTTTAACAGAAAGTTAAAGCAACACATAGCTTAGTCAAATTATACAAGCATAGACATCAATACAAAATTAAAAGCTAACTCTGAGTGAAAATACTTGATTCAAAACTCCCCAGAAGAAGGAAACCTGAGAAGCAGAACAAATGAAGATGGGGAAAGTTAGTTGGTTGTGGTTTTTCAGTACAGCAAAACATCTTTCTCTATTTCCTATTTAACTCCTCTGTCATTAATGTGACTTTTTAAAAACTAAACTTTCATATTGACCATATATAGTTTCATTAGGTAATCAATTGATTTTCCTTTCCTCTTCACTAGTTTTTCTAACTTTATTCCTTCTGATTTTGTCTTTTCTATTCCATTCCCTCCTTTTCTCTTCCCTGAACCACTCCCCATTGTCAGTCTTCTCTAATCATTTTTTAAGGTCTACAGCTATTAACACACCAGTGGTGGTTTGGTTTGGTTTGGTTTGGTTTTTTCCTTCCTCCTGGTTGGACAGCATGCCATACTGCAAAGGGTGATCTAAAAATCAACCTCTTGTGGCCTTAAATCCTGTAAAAGTATGTGCATAGGTGCTGATTTCCTCTGTTCCCGGGGTGGGTGTGCTTGACCCCCTGCTCTGCCCCAAGCCCCCCCTCCGGCCTCTTTCTGCTGATCTACAGCATGGGAGGCCCCAGGAGAGGGAGAGGAGCTGATCAGTGGGGCTGCTGGTGGGTACTGAGCACCCACAATTTTTTCCATGAGTGCTCCAGCCCTGGAGTACCCACAGAGTTGGCACCTTTTTCAAAATAAATGTGGCTGATGTCCATCTACCTTACAGCATGCAGCAACCTCTAGAAAATTTAAAATATGTATCAAATGAGCTTGACAACATCAAGAGCAAAATTAATGAATTTGTATGAGGAGAATCATGTGGTTTGTGGATGTTGCAGAAGACTGGTATGTATTTTTTAAATTATATTACATCAAAAGATGCTGTCTTTTTTTTTAATGAATTTTAGCAGCTATTGTTAGTCTAGCTAGATTTCACATTTCATATTATATCTGGGTCATATTTGATAAGGGCCTGATCCTGCAAATATTCTGAATGTAAAACTTAGACATAAGTTGGTACTCAAAGCATGGAGTGTTTAAAGGATTGTGTTCCATGTTGGTGAAATAATTTTAAAGTTGTACTAATAAAATATTTTTCTAATATTTAGAATAAATATTTGATAACATTTCTATAGGCTTAATCATAACCTTTTAATGATAAGATTTCACTTTTCTGACTGATAACAGAATACAAAGAAATATTTTATGACAAAGGGCCCACAGTATGTGTGAGTTCAGTTTAGCTTGCTGGCTTGGAAAGCAAGAGATTGTGGAACTGGGAAGCAAACCCAGGGCTTCCACGAGACAATGCAAAGTACAGAATCAGCTCTGAGCCATGTTTTTAAAAATCAGAGTGTGTAATGATATAACAATAAAAACACTGAAATATTAATATGCAGGCTAAACAATATTTAATCCCTGTTAGTCACAGTATTCATTACCAAAGGATGTTAAGTTTTCATTGAGGATAACTCTTCTTTTCTCATCTGTGTATTTTCATGTGACTTGTTTTTCCTTTTTATAATATAGAAAAAACAAGCTGAATCTTTCACTTCAAAATTGACTTTGTTACAGGAGGTAAGTACCAGATCACTTTTTGAAATGTCAGAGGTTTAAGTCAATAGCACAGAGTCTTGCTTGGTACACTAACCACTATAGTTCTTGTTTGTTTTGTTTTTTAAAAGAAACATAATTGAGTTTTTTACAATGTCTCTTTGTGACAAAACAAACTGCAAGAGATCTGAATTTTCAAGACTCAAACTCTTAACTCAATGGAAGTAATTGCTAGGTACAGAAGTGTGCTTTTCTGTAACTTACCATTCTTTTTTTATCTCTGGGATAAGTTTTCTCTTGTTTTCCATATTTTTTTCTTGTGCATTCTTTAAATAGTCTTGTTTATATAAACAACAAATCATTAATTTCACTTCTAATCTGCACTGGATATGGTAAATCCCCTAATCCTCTGAGACTAAATTCCAGTGCAATAATAGGTATAGTTAGCACTAACTTAAATCTGTTTCTGCAAGAAAAATCTGTGGAATGTTATTTGTTTCATTTCCTATGTTTACTTCCACACGTCTTTTCTCCCCCATCCCCCCCCTTAGGAGACAAGAACATTTTTATCTATTTCGAGAGTAATGTGGATGGATGCCAGATCTGAAAGAAGGTGAAGGTTTTTAGACCTAAATACAGGCATGGTGCTTGAGTATCTTGCTGAATCAATCTGGAAGGGAGCCAGTAACTACCTTTGACCAGAGGTGGATGTGATTTCTAGATGTTATGAGTTCTAATGCCAGTTCCTTGCTAATGCAGAACAAAATATGATCACTGATAGAATAGGTCTTAATCATATTTTTCTTGCTAAATTAAGAGTCTGTCTCTCTCTCTCAAGCTACACTCTTACTAGATAGATCTGGTGTGTAAGAAGTAATGCACATCTTTGTTAGTATTTCTTGACTGAAACAAGATCCTGTTAAAAATGAAGCTTCCAATAAGTCCTGCAACTTCCATGGATGATGTATTTTCCTACTTCTACATCCAATATTTTAGTATAGAAAATGGTAATATTACATGGCACTTTTAAAAAAAAAAAGTGTTTTTAATTGACAACATTCTACTGATTCAGTGGGATCATAGTACAGTGTATATAGACAATGGGCCCCGTTCATTCACTGGGTTCTGTTGGTAGAACCCCGGCTGCAGTTCATAGCTGTAAAAAGTCACCATGGATAGCGTGCAGCTCTGCAAGCTGCCTGCAGTCCTCACTCCACGAAGGTGCCTGGAGCTAGTATGTGCTATCACAAACTGGATGAGGCTGAGGAAATGGGAAGGAGCCTCCTGGGCTGCCTTTGTCAGAATGTTTCATTATAGAGGCCTGACTGGAATTCAAAGCTGCCCTCCTCCTGGCAGACGGCAGCTAAGGTACTACAGTGTGTCCTCACATGCCCCTACAGGTGGAGCTGCCCTCTCTGGTACGGGGATGTATGTTTTTAAGTTAGAAAAACATTTTTATCTACTAGTGCTACAGAGTCAGCTTGGGAGCTAGAGACTAGCTGTGTTCCTCTTGGCTTGCATGTTATAACCATTAATAAAGCTTCTGCAGCTGGAGCTTGGTCAACAATTCTGTTGATGATGGTGGAGTCAGAAAAGAATTGCCCAGAACTGTAGTGCCTCAGCAGGGAGAAGAATAACTTCATTTTTGTCAATCAAGTAAACAGTTATGACCTTGAATGCACACAGAAATCTCTTCTTCTTGAGTGAAGGAGCCATTTTCAGTATAGTCAGTCTTCCTGAGCATAACTTCACTGTGTACCAGATTCCTCCTTTATGTAACTCTACAGACTGCAGTTGGATACTATACATGAGGAATGATATGGCTCCATTAGAATGAGGGTCGAATAATGTGCATTATACTAGAATTTTTTTTTTACATTGTGAAATCTTGTTTCTCTTATGATTTTTGTTTTGAACTTTTAACGGTTCAAGTCCTAATATTTTTCAGCCCACTGAATATAACTCTTAATTTGCTATTCTGTTGAATCCCATTAATATCTATCTTATTAGAATTCTAAGGCCCAGGAAGAGAAGAAATCAGCTGTGTAAGAAGTGTTGTCAGTTGAAGATGCCTGGGAATATTTGCAGGACTTGTTGCAGGAAATAAAATCTCAGAAGAATAGCATGTTTCTGGTCCTGACGGATGAGATTGTAAGCAACTCTGCTAGTCATTCAATCTTGAAGGCCAATAAGATTTAATTAATGTTTTAAATGTGTATCTCTCATCTTCCTTTTTACTTGGAAAGTAGGTCATGCAATCAATATACCTACCTTAATATCAAGAATAAGGCATGCTTATGTTTAGAAATATCAGGAGAGGTCCAAGTTAGTTTGGCTCAGCTCTCGTCAAAGCAACCTTTTCATCTCTACCAGTTTAAGGGCTTGATTCTCCAGTTGTTTCACAATGGGAGTCTTGTCTGCAGAATTAGGCCTTGATTCTGCTTTGAAACAATCACAATAATTTGCACAACATCAGAGGGTTACATAAACTGTTATGATTTACCATCAGAACAAGAAGGGAAATCTGAAGTGGGAGGATGATGGCTTTTGCACATCTGTGCCTGAATAAAATAATAAAGGATTACAGAACACGACCAAGCACGTTAAAGTTCTAGAAACGTTTTTTTAAAAAAAAATTCTGTAGCCTAGAAATCTTTTGTGTGTGTGTGTGTGTGTGTGTGTGTGTGCGGATGAACTTGCTCGAGGTGGAGGAGATAAGATTTAGCCCATAATGCAAGTCAGATGGCGCTCTTCTTCTTCGAGTGATTGCTCATATCCATTCCAGTTAGGTGTGCGCGCCGTGCGTGCACGTTCGTAGGAAGACTTTTTACCCTAGCAACTCCAGTGGGCCGGCAGGTTGCCCCCTAGAGTGGCACCGCCATGGCGCTCGATATATACCCCTGCCGGCCCACCCGCTCCTCAGTTCCTTCTTACCGCCGTGTCGGTCGTTGGAACTGTGGAGTGCGGCATAGCTGTCCTCCACGTCCCTAGCTCTCCTTCGTTTCACTGTTCTCATAGTTGTAGATAGTTGTAAATTGTAGTTAGTTATTGTTAATTGTAGTATAGCTGTATATACTTATTAGCGGGTTTGGGCTGTAGCCCTTCCCTGCGCCCGGCACCGGGCCCAGGCCTGGTTCGCCGGGGTTCAAACAGTGCTCAGCCTGCAAAAAGCCGATGCCGACCAGCGATCCCCACGACGCCTGTCTGAAGTGCCTTGGGGAATCGCACATTTCAGATAAGTGCCGCATCTGTAAGGCTTTTAAGCCTCGGACAAAAAGGGAGAGGGACCAGAGGTTAAGGACTCTCCTGATGGAAGCGGCACGTAACTTTGTGGCCCCGACGCAGAGCGCCGGCTCCACGCCAGCACTGGAAAGACGCCCCGGCACCGACCTTCCCCGGCACCGGGACCCGACGCAAGGCCCTCGACGTCTGTGACTCCATCCTCGCAGACTCGAGCGGAGCACCCGGCACCTGCCTCTGCCACAGCGCCACCAGCAGGGATTCTGTCGACTCCGGGCCCCGGAGGTCCGTCGAGTCCGGTCTCTCCTAGTTTCCCTATAAGATCTGGGGTTGAGCTGTTGGTCCCTTCGACGCCAGACACATTCACTTCGGCGCAGGACCTAATTGCTCTCACGGAGCCTACCCAGACTCAACCCCCGGTACCCCCGGTGCGGGTTATATCTAGAGGCAAGCCTGCGACAATGCGAGCGCAGTCTCTGGACTCGCCCAGCCTGCACCGATCCCCTTCGAGGTCCCGGCACCGTGGACGTTCTCGCTCCAGGCGCCGCTCGCAGTCCTGGCACCGCTCCCCTCGGCGGTACCAGTCGCACTCGCAGCGTCGGTTATCCTCCAGATGGTCTCGCTACTACCAGCACCAAGACTCCAGGAGCTGTTCCCGTCGGCAGTCAGCACCCCGCTCGACCTCCCGGCACTGAGCTGGTGGCAGGTCCCGGTCCAGGTCGAGCTCCCGGCACCGCGCTGGTGGCAGGTCCCTGTCCCGATCCCGACACTGGTTCGATTCCCGGTACCGGTCCCCGGCACCGAGAAGATCGTCGACATCGAGACCGAGGGAGCCCTATCAGCCACGTTCGGCCCCACCATGGCCTTCCTGGCAGCCGTCTGTCTCATCGCAGGCAGACAGCATGTACGCCCTGGACGCAGACAGACCCGCGGCCCTCTTCCATGACCCTCCGCCGCAGGATCAGGGACCGCAGCAGTGGGGTTTCTGGACACCCTGGGCGTACCATCAAGCCCAGGGCCTTCAACACATTCCACCTCAACCAGTGGCATCTGAGCGCAGGGCTCCGGAAGCCTCGTTGTCTCGCCCTCCCCCCTCTCCGGCGGGGGAAGACCGATCTAACCAGCGGGACCCTGAGCTCCCTCCAGAATCAGAGGCGCTGGTATAGACGGAGCCCCCCGTGGACCCGCTCCTACCGGGGGTCTCCTCGTCGTCCTCCCCCGATGAGGCAGTGGCGGGAATGTCATCCTCCAGTCCTCCCCCACTCGACCTCAGGGCGCACCAGGACCTCCTCAGGCGTGTAGCGCAAAACTTGAACTTGCAGGCTGAGGAGGTTTTGGAAATCGAAGATCCTTTGGTGAGCATTCTCTCAGCGGATGCTCCCACCAGAGTCGCCCTTCCCTTTATCAGGACTATTCAAGCCAATGCTAATACCATCTGGCAATCACCGGCCTCCATCCCTCCTGCTGCACGCGGGGTGGAGTGCAAGTATATGGCACCCTCCAAAGGATATGAGTACCTGCATGTCCACCCAACCCCGTGCTCCCTTGTCGTGCAGTCTGTGAACGAGAGGGAGCGCCACGGACAGGAGGCCCCAGCACCGAAGTCCAAGGAAGCGAGGCGCATGGACCTGCTAGGCCGGAAGGTCTACTCATTGGGCGCCCTCCAACTTGGGGTCTCTAACCAACAGGCCCTCCTTAGCCGCTATGCCTATAACTCCTGGGTAGCAGCGGATAAGTTCAAGGAGTTGTTGCCTCAGGATGCGCGTCAAGAATTCGTGGCAATTCTTGATGAAGGCAAGAAGGTCGTAAGAACTTCATTGCAGGCATCCTTGGACGCGGCAGACTCGGCCACCAGAACTCTGGCTTCGGGGTTACAATGCGCCGCATCTCCTGGCTACAGGTTTCTGGCCTTCCTCCGGAGCTCCAACACACCATCCAGGACCTCCCGTTTGAAGGTCAGGGCCTGTTTTCAGAGAAGACTGACCCCAGGCTGAAAAGCCTGAAAGACAATAGGGTCATCATGTGCTCTCTAGGGATGCACATGCCCGGGACACAGCGCAGACCCTTCCGGCCACAACAGCAACAGCAGCGCCAGCCCTATCCCCAGTGCCGCCAGCGGCAAGACTTTGGTAGACGCCGAAGCAGGAATGGCCGGCGCAGACAATCGGGCAACCAAGGGGGGCAGAATCAGGGCTCCTCTAAAGCCCCACCTGGCCCAAAACCTTCGTTTTGAAGGTGCACCCGAAGACGCTGTACCAGTTTCCCCCACAGATCTGTCCCCCCCGTTTTCCAACCGCCTTTTGTTCTTCCTCCCGGCATGGACCCAAATAACTTCCGACAGTTGGGTATACGCACTGTGCAAACGGGATACCGTCTGCAATTTATTTCACACCCTCCTTCCCGCCCTCCACCCTTGTCCCTCTTCAGGGACCCCTCTCACGAGCAATTCCTCCTTCAGGAGGTGCAGATGCTCCTCGACAAAGGAGCCATAGAGGCGGTTCCGGAGAACGAAAAGGGCAAGGGGTTTTATTCCCGCTACTTTCTGATCCCCAAGGCCAAGGGAGGCATCAGACCCATCCTCGACCTGCGGGAACTCAACAAACATATGGTGAAGTTGAAGTTCCGCATGGTATCCCTGGGGACCATTATCCCATCTCTGGATCCTGGAGACTGGTACGTCGCCCTTGACATGCAGGACGCTTATTTTCATATAGCCATTTTTCCGCAACACAGACGCTTCCTTCGGTTCGTGGTCGACCACCACCGCTATCAATTTGCGGTCCTCCCGTTTGGCCTCTCCACAGCCCCGAGGGTATTCACGAAATGCATGGCTGTCGTCGTCGCATATCTTCGATGCAGTGGCATACACGTATTCCCCTACCTCGACGACTGGCTGATTCGAGGCACGTCAGAGTCGCAGGTCCGCAACCACATCCACAAGATCAGCAGACTCTTTGGAGCTTTGGGCCTCATTATCAACGTGGACAAGTCCACTCTGCTCCCCACGCAGAGGATAGAGTTAATCGGGGCCATTCTGGACTCCACCTTGGCCAGGGCCGTTCTGCCGCTGTCCAGGTTCCAGATGCTGTCGGCCATCATTCAGCGTCTACAGACGGCTCCCTTGACCTCTATAAGGACGTGCCTAACCCTTTTAGGCCACCTGGCGGCCTGCACCTTTGTTACGGGTTATGCGCGGCTTCGCATGAGGCCCTTCCAGTCCTGGCTTATCACTCAGTACCGTCCGGCCAGGCATCTGCTGGACACGGTTATCACCATCCCCCAGGAGGTACTGGATTCCCTCCGGTGGTGGCTAGACCAGTCCGTAGTGTGTGTGGGGCTCCCGTTTCATCCGCCCCAACCCTCGGTATCCCTAACAACGGATGCCTCAGACCTGGGGTGGGGGGCCCACCTCGGAACCCTGAGGACGCAGGGCCAGTGGTCTCCTCAGGAAGTGGCCCTCCACATCAACATACGGGAGTTGAGAGCGGTCCACCTTGCTTGCCAAGCGTTCTCCCATCAGCTTCAAGGTCGCGGTGTCTCGGTATTCACCGACAACACGACGACCATGTACTATATCAACAAGCAGGGCGGCACGAGATCCTCTCCCCTATGTCAGGAGGCAGTGCGGCTCTGGGACTTCTGTATAGCCCACTCCATTCACCTCATGGCTTCCTTTCTCCCCGGAGTACAGAGCACACTGGCAAACCGTCTGAGCAGATCCTTCCTTTCGCACGAATGGTCCCTTCGCCCGGAAGTCACCCTCTCACTCTTCCAGAGGTGGGGTTGTCCCCGGCTGGACCTCTTCGCGTCCAGGGGGAACAGGAAATGCCAGACGTTCTGCTCCTTTCAAGGGCGGGAACCAGGGTCGGTAGCGGATGCCTTCCTTATCCTGTGGACGACGCACCTACTCTATGCGTTCCCTCCGTTTCCGCTTATCCACAAGGTCCTTCTGAAGGTGCGCAGGGACAGGGCCCGCTTGATTATGATAGCTCCAGCATGGCCCAGACAACATTGGTATCCGATGTTGCTGGACCCGTCTCTGGCTGACTCAGTGCCCCTGCCCCTTTACCTGGATCTGATCACCCAGGACCACGGCAGGCTCCGTCACCCGGACCTCCAGTCTCTACACGTCATGGCGTGGCTCCTGAGTGGCTGACCAGGTCGGAACTACGGTGCTCTACCCCTGTACGTCAAGTACTACTGGGCAGCAGGAAACCTTCCACTAGAGCGACGTACTCGACGTACTCGGCCAAGTGGAAGCGTTTCTCCTGTTGATGCAAGGAGAGGGGTTCCCCCCCATGGAGGTTTCTGTCGCCAGTATTCTTGATTACATCTGGTCCCTCAAGCAGCAGGGCCTGGCGATATTTTCCCTTCGGGTTCACCTGGCAGCTATCTCCACCTTTCATCCGGGGGGAGATGGCCTTTCGGTTTTCTCTCACCCTACGGTGACTAGATTCCTGAAAGGACTAGAACGTCTCTACCCCCACGTTCGACCCCCTGCCCCTACCTGGGATCTCAACCTGGTTCTGACACGGCTCATGGGCCCTCCATTTGAACCGTTAGCGACTTGCTCCCTGCTCTATCTCTCCTGGAAGACTGCTTTCCTGGTGGCCATCACTTCAGCCAGACAGGTGTCAGAACTCCGGGCCCTCACAGTAGATCCCCTGTATACGGTCTTCCATAAAGACAAGGTGCAGCTGAGGCCACACCCTGCCTTTCTCCCCAAGGTGGTCTCAGCCTTTCACGTCAACCAGGAGATCTTTCTCCCCGTCTTCTTCCCAAAGCCCCATTCGTCCCACACGGAGCAACAACTCCACTCGCTTGATGTCCGCCGGTAGCGGACCGAATCAAAGGACTACCCATTTCCTCACAAAGGATCTCCTCATGGGTGATGTCCTGTATCAGGACCTGTTATGACTTGGCTCACACCCCTACGGGCCATGTGACTGCGCACTCTACCAGGGCACAAGCATCATCGATGGTTTTCCTCGCCTACGTACCCATCCAGGAGATTTGTAGGGCGGCGACCTGGTCCTCCGTCCACACCTTCGCTTCCCATTATGCCCTGGTCCAGCAGTCCAGAGATGATGCGGCCTTTGGCTCTGCAGTCCTCCATGCCACAACTTCTCACTCCGACCCCACCGCCTAGGTAAGGCTTGGGATTCACCTAACTGGAATGGATATGAGCAATCACTCGAAGAAGAAAAGATGGTTACTCACCTTTGTAACTGTTGTTCTTCGAGATGTGTTGCTCATATCCATTCCACACCCGCCCTCCTTCCCCACTGTCGGAGTAGCTGGCAAGAAGGAACTGAGGAACGGGTGGGCCGGCAGGGGTATATATCGAGCGCCATGGTGGCGCCACTCTAGGGGGCGACCTGTTGGCCCACTGGAGTTGCTAGGGTAAAAAGTCTTCCGACGAATGTGCACGCGCAGCGCACACACCTAACTGGAATGGATATGAGCAACACATCTCGAAGAACAACAGTTACAAAGGTGAGTAACCGTCTTTTTTGTACAGGTGGAGGATCTGCCAGGCCTGCATTTCATGGGTAATTCAGAGCTTAACTGTGTAGCAACTCCTTCTTTTTGTTCCCTTGTAACAGTTTGAGAGAGAGGGGCATAATGGGCTAGGGAGGAAGCAAGGATAACCAATTTACTTCTGCATGGTACCATTAGCTTCTGACATCTCCATCTCCCTACAGTTTGGGAATGCAGCAGCAATGAGAGCTACTGCAATCTAGGGTGGGTAAAAATCAATGATTTTTTTCATCAATTTTTTTTTTATTTAAATTGGATTTTTTTTGATAACATGCTTTTTGAGGGGGAAAAAACTATCTAAAGATAGTTTGAATTAAGATACTTTATAGCTCAAAGATATCTCATCATGGAATAGGGATTATAAATTCTAATTCTATAGTATGAGACAATATTTTCATGTAATGTTAAGAAAAGTTGTTTGTCAATGAGTTCCAATAGTTCATTGATTAGGGACAAGGGGCGGCTCCAGGCACCAGTGCACCAAGCACGTGCCTGGAGTGGCAAGCCAGGGGGGGAGAAGGGTGGGCCTGCCGGTCACCATGAGGGCAGCAGTCAGGCTGCCTTTGGTAGTGCACCAGTGGGAGGTGCGCCGGTCCTGCAGCTTCGGCAGCAGTTCGGTGGCGGGTATGCAGAAGGCACGGGACAGGTGGACCTCCCATAGAACCACCGCTGAATCTGCGTTACCAGCAGACCTCCTGCAGGCATGCTGCCAAAGGCTGCCTGACTGCCATGCTTGGGTGGCAAAATGCATAGAGCCGCCCCTGTTAGGGACCCAATTTTATGGGGTTGCACAGGTTTTTGTATAGATTATTTAGGTTAATATTCCTATCTACCCAATGGGACTCAGTGTTTAGTGTAGAAGATATCATCAGAGATGCTTAGTTTTGCGATTCTCAAACTGTTGATTTGTGTCTCCAGAGGTAACATGCTTGTTAACAGCAAAAATGTTTTAAAATAAATAATGTATAGAGGTGAGAAATAACAGAGCTCACCCCTATTGTCCCTCTGCAAATTTGTGTATACAGAGTCAATCCCTTACCTTTCTCTAAAAGTGCAAAGTTTCAAAAAGTTCAGTGAATAGAAGATTGTTGTGAGAAGCGAGGGACACATGCTTGTTTTGTTAAAATATTTTGTTTTCTGTTGAAGAAAATGCAGAATACTTAACGTTGTTGTTTTTAGTTAAATAAAACAATTTGAATGTCTGTCTGGTGGTGATCTCTTCTTAGTACAGCATGGCAAGAAAATCCTCCAAATATTTATGGTTAACCTGTTGATTGGAGATAGTCCCCGCACCCCCATGACTTCATAAATATCTGCTACAATTACCTTTTGGTAAATGAAATAACCAAACAATCATTCATTTTCTGATATAGCTGTAAAACTAATCTGAAAATGTTCAAAATAAATCATTCTTAAAAATGTATAGTGTATACCTTCTAAAAATGAAACCTACATCTATCTCTGAATTGTGAAGAATATGTATTAAGGCCATAATCAGGGGTGAAAGTAACTTAAAGGACTTACTGGTATGCCAGAGTCCTGAACAGGAGGGCGGGGTCTTAATGGGAAGGGACGGAGCCTCAACTGGAAGATTGAAAGGGCCCGGGGCTTCTGGCTGTCTCCACTACCCAGGGTCTCCGGCAGCAGCGGTCTGGCCACTGCTGAGAGCCTCAGACCCTTTAAATCACCAGCCTGGGGAAGCCGGTTCTGTCGGTGGTGTACTGGCTCTCTTGCCGGTACGCCAGACCAGCTTACTTTCACCTCTGATTATAACAACCAATAAGAATGCACTTTTATGTAGAAAACCATGATTAAATCAAGTCTTCCTGACAAATGATTTAAATCAATCCACCCTGCTGCCGTAGCAACTGTGGATCATGATCTGAGTTGGAGGATTCCTTCCCGTCACAGAATCCCATGCACGCCACCAGGCTTCTGACGCTGATAGAAGGGGGCAGATATAGCAAACTGTAATGTAACATCACTCCACCCTGATGGGGGTAGACTTCTGGCCTAGATATTTTTAATCTAGTCTGATACTTTGCTAAATTGACTAAAACGGTGGTTAGTGAGTTTTTTGTTTTGTTTTACTGTTAAGAAAAAACAAATGTAGCAGCAAATATGTCATTTATTAAAGACTAATTTGTGCTATTTAGACACAGCCTGGGCTTGAGGGTGGTATGGAGCCACCCTGTACCTACCTCAAGAAGAGCATACTCATTTGCTGCACCATTTTAGGGCATGCAACCTGCTCTAAGTCTGCTCTGTGAGCTGCTGCAGACTGATGCTATGTCCTTAGAGTGATGTTTCCCTGTGGATACGTGGAGGGAACAGTCCCTATTCTCTATCAACAAGGAGTGCATTGTGCAAGTAGAGGAAGTCCCTGTGTGCTCCTTCTCACCTCATTAGCTTGTAGAAAACCACCAAGGGCCAATAACAGCACTGCCCCCCATCCTCCTCCCAAAAGCTACCTCATCTCAAATGGAAATTGTACTGTATACAGTAATTTTCTATGGAGCACTTAAAGATTGTATACTATAAGCCTGTTATAACTTTCTACAATATGCCTTACACTAGAGCAAATGAACACTTTGGGGTGGGGAGGGGGAAGATAGCATTATATTAAATCAGGCTAAAAAAATTGCTATTTTCCCAAAGGAAGTCATTACTCTTACAAAACATTTCATGGCAGATGTGATCAACTTCAGTATTAGCGAAGCTGTTAAAAATAGTTTGTACCAGTCATGATGTTGACAGATACAATGCAAGCTTCTCCAAACACTGCTCCTAGTGCCTGTCAATGCTGACTTTCAAGCATGTCTGTTACTCTGTTGCTGAGTAGATGCTGTAAATGGACAGGTCATGACAAATTGAAGGTCAGTAATGATAGAAAATATCTGCTAGCTTACTTACATTTTGTCTGTAACTTTTTTGTAAAATTGGAGCCCAGATATTCAGAGGTGGAGGGCTGCTGAATTCATAGACTGCCTTACTACTTGATCTTTGAGTCCTTTTCTTGCCTTGCCTTAACATCACTATTCATTTGCTTCCTTTTTAAGTGATCTGCATTGTGGTAACTTTGTCCTCTATCCAAAGAAGTCTGTGTGCAGCTGTCTTGGGAGCTTCTCACCTACCCTGAAGGCATGGCTGAGAGTGTCTGAAGCAGAGCATGGTTCTCAGCCTGTGCCACTCAATGAAGTAGAGACCAAGCTCATTCTGTGACACAGAGCCTCCCTATATGGAGCTGAGTGAGACTATCGATGCCCTGCTCATTTTTTAATGTGCTCTGTCTTAAAAATATAAGCTTAAAGAATCCAAATAAACCCAGGGATTCAATAGACTGACCTGAACGTTAAGATACAAAAAAAATCTGTTATTTTATAAGATTATTTTTTGTGTGTGTTTCATTTACAGGAAAATATTTAACAAATTTATCATGTTTTAGCTCAAGAAGAGAGAGATCTTCCATGCAACTTACAAAGTAGAGCATGGGTTCCAGCAGAGGGCAATATTAAACTATATATGAAAATAGCTTTTTAAAAAACTGCTTCATCTGTGAAGTTGGCATGTTTCCAGTTTTCTCTTATGGAACATAGTAATCTCTGTAGGCTTTAACTTGTTATATAACAGAAGTTAGGATTGTAATTCCTACATAAATAAGATTGAATATGCTTCCTTTAGAAACCTCTATTATATCAGGATTCACAAGTCAGCTGAAAAAAATTTGTGTCCTGTGCTGAAATGCGATTTCTTAGACATTTTGTACAATATTTAAAAAAAAAAACTGTTCAGACTTCATTTCTCTATCTTGTGTTATCATAACTTGTTTGATTAATCAAACCAATTTTTTTCAGGTTTTAGCCCCTAATAAGTTCTAATCACTTGTTTGAATTTTTTTTTTTAATTGCCCAGTGTTGAACTTTTAAGGGTCAGAATTTCAAGCATGGCCTTTAAAAATTCTAGGCTCAATTTGCTTTCCCACCTTTTTTTACATGCAACTTTTGAAAGCAACAGTACCTTGGATTTGTATGCAGAAACTGCATTTACTCACACAAATGGGTTAATTGAACACCTGAGTGTCCTGACAGTTAAAGTTGTTTTTGCCCCAATTATTTAAGAGTACATGTTTAATCATGTACTCAATGTTCATCTTTTCAAACAACCCTCTCTCATCTTAGTCTAAATTGAGACATTAGGGCAAATTCTCTATTCAGTAGATCAGTACAACTCCTTTGAAGTCAGTGTGATTAAAATGGAGTAACTGAGGGCAGAAATTTGGAGATGGTGGGTAGATTCCATGATTACAAACCCCATGTGCTTATTTTGAAATCTTATGATTACTAATGAAGCTTGATAGGTGCCTTCTGGTGGGGGAGCCTTAAATTATCATGTTTTCAAACTTTTCTTCACTGCCATAAAGGTTACAAATTTATTCTTAAATAATGTTGCTATTTTCAAGTAATAGCATCATTCCAGCAGCTGGGGCTTTAAGAAAAACACCAAATACTGTCCGATCTTCCAATTTCATCCACCTTCTCATAATACTGGAAGGGCAAGCAGCCTCCTATGAAAGAGGAGGCCTGGAATGAGAGAGCGGGAAAGGTGCTCCAGCAGCAGAGTCCCTGCGCCACCTATGGCAGCACTGCAGATAGCAGGAATCTGAGACTGCTTGCTGGCAGTAGTGCTGGTGGCCTACTTCCCACTGCCTGTATCAGCTTAGAGCGAGACCAAGGGACTCTATATATAAATGCATCTATACATATGCATTAGACCAGTTCTATACAGTTAAAATGTTTGAACAAAAACACTTGGCTGTAGACCACCTTTCCTCTCTTCAGGCTTGTCTACAAGTGAAATTTACCAGTAGTGGTATATCAGTGTAACTCCCCATTTGCACATAATAGTTCTGAATGTGTGTGTGTTTTCTGATTTAGCTTATTCTGTTTGCTGTTCATGATTCATAGTAATATGATCAACTAAGTCCCTGTGTATTGTTTCTGCTTCCTTGTTGGATGACTGAAAAATGTTATATGCAAATAAAAAATTAGTGAGCATTGCACTAATGAAACAAATATTCAAATGAATAATCATTCTGCTAAATATGACACTTTTAGGATATAGGAACTTTTTCGTGAATAACTGGCATTCATCCAAGCACTCAAGCACAGCTAATAAAATGATCTTTACATATAACATTGAGACAAATTTGCCACTTCTATTTGAGAAAATTAATTTCAATTTTTTTCTGTCAGCCTACTCTTAGTGGCTGAAGTTTGAGTTTTGTGGGACAGAGCTTATTCCTGTAGTTTCTCATGTGGGTCTGCTATAGTGGTTCTTCCCCCCAGTCCTCCCCCCCAAAGTGATAATAGTGTGAAACAGCAAATTCCTAATGTGGGAAGTAATTGCCTACTATAATACTAAGCCCAATGTTATATTAGGGAGTTTACTGACACTCTTGTCATGCTAAAGTGCTTTTGACATTTCTTTAAACCATTTACATGAACTAACAATTTATCTCATTGACTTCAATAAAACAAGTACTCTCTTAATGTCTTCAATTTGAGCAGCAAAATTATTACATTATACTTCTACTTCTGTGAGTGTTTCATTGTTTTCTTACAAAAAATGAGTTGCAGTGCTTATTTGAACAAAACATTTGTAATTCTGCATTTCTCTCTACAATATCTAATGAGCAGTTTTGTTTATCTATAACATCTTTTATTCTTTCCTGTTTTAGGCATTGAAAGAGTAGTTGAGTCACTCACTCTTAAGTGTGGTACGGATGCTTGCTTGCTTACATCCATTCATAGAAAACTGGAACAAAGTCATAAAGAAACTGAAAACAACGTTTCTGGAATGTCCTGAACTTTCAGCAAAAGCAACCAGGTATGTAAGTTGTTTAGCTGAAAAGTCCCAGGAAAATATGGCTTTATTTCATTTTGTTTTCCTTCCATACAATTTAGAATACGGTATGGCTGCTTCCGTCTTTAGGATGGTAATTGACGGATGCCTCTGTGTAGATATGCCAGAATTGAAGAGGAAGGGTTTTTTGTTTTGTTTTGTTTTTTAAATCTCATGCTGATGTCTCTGCCTCTAGCTTTTCCAGCATACACTCATCAGTACGTAGACTGTGTGGCCAGATTGTGATCCTATAAAACAGAATGATATACTCACAAAAGTACTGTGCTAGGGATAAGTTCAGTTTATCTTAAGAGTGCCCAGATTTTTAAACACTGTTTAGACAAATAGGTGAAATCATTACTCTTCTCTCTGCCTATTTAAAATTTACACCGTGTTGGTACATTAGTTCATTCGCCCCATGGAATGATATACACTGGTGTGCATGGAATTCTGTGGGAACTCTAATATAAGGTTTGTCAACTTGAATAAACCATGTTTTCAAGGAGGGCTGGAGTTAGGTTCCGCTGAACTAGCGTAATCCCCCCCCCCTCACACACACACACACACTAGGAGTTGGAAGTAGTGGGTAAAGTGGCAGTACAGCTGAAAAAAAATGCACAAAAGCATTGCTTGTAACACAACTGGAGTAAGTGTGTGAACACCAGGGGACTGCTTCTCCTCTCATTTGCACTGGGTTTGCTCTGGTATAATGCTTGCTCATTTCACTAGTTACAAATGTGCAGCTGGGATAGTCTCAAGCTTTACCGAGCAACTTGTTGGCCATGCTTTTCAGCCTACTGTCGGCAAGGTCACAGAGCTCTAACACCATAGAAATATAACACTTGTTCCATCTTAGAAAAGAAAAATGAATAAAAATAAATGTGGTTATAGTAGTGTACATGTGCAAGGAAACTTTTTTGGCTTCAGTTTAAAGGAAATCTTATTTGATAGTCTTTCACGAATTCAGGTAACATCTATAGTGAGAAGTTAAATTTCACTGAAATTTGAGCAAAATTTCAAATTGTGATGCATATATCATTCCTTGACCATGAATTTTACTGATCTATGATAATAGAAACAAAAATTAAGGTGGATGATAAACTTACAAAGGATTAAATACCACATAACTGCTTTGACTTGTAAGCTTGACAGCCTTAAATTAGAACAGTAATTTAAACAGCATCCATTTAGAGAATTGCTGTAAAATAAACATCTGCCTAATATGACAGACATTCATGCTCTTTGTGCAATGTAACCTTTGAAAGAACAATGCTAAAGAAATCTGCTAGCCTTTTGAAAGGAGTGTTTACTATATACTCACCTCTTATATAGGTGGTGCAAGTAGCAATTCCTACTTAAGGCTGCCTAATACTTTCCATTATAAGACCCTGTTTTCAGTTGCTTATAACTTTGCCAGACGTTAACAGTCCAGGTTTCTGCCTCAGGATGATTTTTTTTAATTTTAATTCAGCAAAAATGCATCCACCATTTCTCAGACAAGTTCAGGGGAAAATGCATTGTTTTACCTGTGTTAATATTTTTTATAACTGTTTAGTTGAGAAGCTCTAGTGCCTCCATTCTGTGGAATAGGGACTTGAAATTTGGTTGGGGCAGCAGTCTCCATACTGTCAGGGATATGACATTGCCCATCTTTGTGAAAGTCCACCCAAATTTGGCCAAGGTATGAGCCTCTGAAACTCTGAGTTCACACCTGTTTAGAGAAGACTAATTTGAGTTTTGGGCATTTAAATTTTCCGATGATTCCATCTTCCATGAGCACACTCCATCCACTCACAACTTGCATGTACCAGACAACTGGACAAATTCTGTATGTGCCATCCCATCAGAGCAGCTGAGTATGCCTGGGGCTGCAGGCATTTCCCTGCAATCGCTCCTCCCATTTACCATGGTTATTCCATGCACAGAGTCAGGAAACTGTCTCTCCTGTTCCTTTAATGCATCCCCTATTGGCCTCCTAGCAGAGAGAAGGAGAAGGGAGATGAAGGCTGTTTGTTTTTTTTAAATGCAGAAGAGTATGGAGTCACACCTGGGGGTATAGTGGCAGGGTCAGACTGCAATGAGGAGCAATGGGGAGATTGGAAGCCGAGATGAGATGGGGAGGTTGGGAAATGGAATGAGGAGCCAAGGGAGAGTTGGGGGCCTCAAGACTAGGACAGGCTGGAGGGCAGAAGCAGTCAGGCATGAGAAGTTTCAGAAATAGAAGTGTCTAGTGCAGTGTTTTTCAAACCCGCTACTGGGTTGCAGCTTGCCAGATGCTGGGTCGCCTTGCTCTGGTCAGCAACACCGACCAGGACGTTAAAAGTCCCATTGCTGGTGCTGCCCAGTTAAGGCAGGCTAGTGCCTACCTTTTCCGACACCACGCTGTGCCCTGGAAGCAGCCAGCAGTGTGTCCAGCTTCTAGACAGGGGGACCACAGGACTCCACGAGCTGCCCCCACCCCAAACACCAGCTCCACACTCCCATTGGTCAGCAATTGGCCAATGGGAAGTATGTGGGGGTGCTTGCAGGTGAGAGTCACACAGAGCCACTTGCACACCTCTGCCTAGGAGCCAGACCTGCTGCTGGCTGCTTCCAGGGCAAAGCACAGTCCACAGTGCATCCCAACTGCACCACTGACCAGGAGCCACCGGAGGTAAGTCTGTGCCCATGCCCCAATCCCCTGCCCCAGCCCTGAGCCCCCCCAAACCTGGAACCCCTTCCTGCACCCCAAACCCCTCATCCCCAGCCCCAACCCAGAGCCTGCACCCCCAACTCTGAGCCCCCCAAACTCAGAGCCACTCCTGCACCCCAAACCGCTCAGTCCAGAGCCCTGACCCCCTCTTGCACCCCAGCTCCCTGCCCCAGCCCTGAGCCCCCCCAAACCTGGAGCCCCTCCTGCACCCCAACTGCCTGCCCCAGCCCAAAACCTCTTCCCACATCCTAAACCCCTCATTCCTGGCCCCACCCTGCAGCCCTCACCCCTGCACCTCAACCCTCTGCCCCAGCCCTGAGCCCCTCATCTCCCAGCTCCGTTTGGTCGCAGGCATCAGCAATTTTCTTCAACAGGGTTCCCAGAAAAAAGTTTGAAAACCACGGCTCTAGTGTAATCACTCAGAACTTGGAATGGCGCCCAGAATTACTGAGTCTGAACACTCTTCTGCTGTCAGAAATAGCTGTGAAACCCACTGTCTTATCTCCTTCTAGTGGCCGGCCCCCATGGAAAATGACAGCCTACTACTGCTATTAGTTACTCTGATAGTTTGAAAGGCAGAGGTCTGTGTTATGGATTTACAGGTTCCAACACTGCTGATAAGAATGGCTATACTGGGTCAGACCAATGGTCCATCTAGCACAGGGTCCTGTCTTGTAAAAGTGGCTAGTGCTCGATGCTTCAGAAGGGATGAACGCAACAGGGCAATTATCAAGTGATTAATCCTCTGTTGTCCAGTCCCAGTTTCTGGCAGTCAGAGGTTTAGGGACACCCAATCTATGGAGTTGTCATGGTTCCATATGATGAAACATCTGTTTTTCCTCTTTGCTTTTTAAGATTCGAGAGATTTTGTTAAACCAGTTTTCAAAATGCACAACTTGTGTGAGAAGATTGCTTTAAGCCAGTGTCCATATTTCAAGGTGGGAAGTGACTGGAAGCAGCTCCAGCAGGCATGGAGCCTGAGCTACCTCTGGGGAATGCAACAAGTAGTGGCATCTGTGTTCTTTACCTGGCTGCAACATATGCTGTGCCCAGCACTTGGCCCACCTCTGCTGGCTGGTGCAGAATGAGGCAGGACCATAGCCCTGCGGTTTGTCCCCTTCTCCACTTCTATTATGTTTCTAGCCCTATTGTTGAGGCTAGAGACCTTTTGGCTCTTATGCACTGGGTGTGCATTGACCAAGACTGTGCATAGTCCCTTAGCTTGAATGCAAGTTGAGATGCTCCTTACTTATACCTCCTTCCCCCTTTTCATCCAGTCAGGCCCTTTCTGTAGTATGATTTTTATGCTGAAGTGTTTTATAACTCCTAGGATTTGAATGTTCTGCTCTTTAGCTCCTGCATTCTGACACTTCTTGACTTAACAGCAAAGGCTGGCATTCCTAGTGTGTGCATATAACAAGCCAGAGTCTTCAAAACAGCATTTAGAAAGGGGTGGGCACAGAGAGTCCCAGTTACTTGGATTTTTCTTCTGTAAGAGGTAAAAATCTCCACCTTGGCTCCTAAATACCCAGTGGTAGAGGGTAGGAGGAACCCCAGAGTGTGAGTTTTGTGGGCTAGCAAAAGAAATCTCATCTGTGCCCTGAGCACAGCATCGGTCACTTCTCCAGAGTGGCCAGCAGAAGCTAAGGGAGTGCCTGGCCCATGGAAGCTCCTAGGCCTGGCCAGTTATAATCTCTGTAGAGCCTTTATTTTGCTGCCATTTTTTATACATTGATGACACTTCCACAGTAGTATTCAAACAAAAAGCATGCAAAGCTTTAAACATTAAGAGGTAAACTCTGGTCTCCGATGTGTCAGTGGCTCCAATTGACTGCCCTATTCTGCTCTCGGATGGGTGCCCATAAGCAGAGATTTTAGTTCAAGCACTTGTAAAATCATTTAAAAGTGAATATGTAAAAACAAAACAATCATATTTGAATTTCAAAAATGTTTTTTTACAGGTTTTCTTAAAACTTTTCTTTTTTTTCTTTTTTTTTTCTTTTAAATGTATGAGCTGGTAAGAAGTCAAGGAAATTTAAAGAATTTATAACAGTTTATTGTTGCGATTTAGAGAGGCAGTAAATCAAGCCATGTATTTCAGTAAGTTCATGTTTAATAGTCATGTACTTTTTCTGCATGTCCTTTCCTGTAATGGCTAGTTCGGATGATACCATAGGAGCACCAAAAAAAATTCAGCCTCAGTGTAATCAGACACAGTTCCATTGCTGTTGCTGGGGTCTCACCAATGTAACTCAGGGCCAAAACTGAACCACAGAGTGCAACAATCTCTGACTTGATACTCTGAGTCCAGTAATGCAATGCCTCATGCATAGAAGGAGTCCTGTTTGGAGTCAGTGGGATTACTTATATGAATAAGACTTTGCAGGATCTGGCCAAATTCCACTCTGTTAAATGTGTTCAAGTCCACTAAGTACAATGAGTTGCATGCTTGTAACTGAGAGTAAAATTGTCTCTAAGAATTTATCTCTGCATTCAGCAACAACTGGAAATCAAAGTCAGAAATAATAAATAGCTAAATGGAAGTCAAATTACAGTGAGGGTTTTCAGGAAAACTATCCATGAAATAACTTCTTGTACTTGATGCCAGTATATCTCCTGCTAATGTGCATAATCTGAAGGACAATTCTTTGTTTAACTCAATACCAATATATTATAAAAGTATTGCTTGTTTGTAAGAAGTCATGGGACGATGATGATGATTGATGATAGTGTAGTAACGGATCCAATTTAGTTCAGTTAAATGTCTACCTGATGGACTTACTAGTTTCTTATTATATGTCTTTTCTCTCTCATATCCACCCACACGCACACATTAATCTGACATCCATGTTTATATTTTTTCTAAATGAATTAAGCAGTTTGATGAAAAATGTATAGCATCCTGAATGGGTACTTTAATCCACTGTTTGACTCCACTTACTTTTTATAAGAGGAGAAAATGAGTCATCATAACCAAGGCAGTGGAAGGATAATATAAATAAAGCTGATCTTAATAGCTAATAATAATTACAAAAAGAAAAGTAATCTCTTGTCTTATGATCTGGCAGTTTGCTGTAATATACTTAACAGCAACATTCCTGCATATAACACTTTTTGTAAGAAATGATTGTCCAAATATTTAGTAAGAAATATAGGTATTCTTCCTTGCTACAACTATGTTGACAGGCGGCGTTTTCCAGTGAACTGTGTACAGGACTGAAAGACTCAGTACATTTTAGTTTAGTAGTGATTCACGCTTGATCTGGTTCCCACTGAAGTCAATGGCAAAACTCATTCTGATTCCTATGGGGCCAGATCATAGCTTCCATGTGGCCTTTAGAATATTTCTTCACCTCTCTGTCTCTATTTCCTCATGGGAGCTGGGTGATATGGTAATATTTGTTTCCTGCCTCACAGGGGTTCTGTGAAAAATTTACTGATTGTTTTACATTTTCAAAGCATTTGCCTCTCCCGCCCCTGCACTCCCAGCATGCTATAGCTATAACAGTGCCTAGAGAGTCCAGCCGCATAGTGCTAGGCACTATACAAATGGGATGGTCCATGTGCTGAAGATTTTACAGTTCAGCTATAAGATAACAAATAGACTGTGCAAGCATAAGATTCACTTAGATGATCCAGATAATATCTGCTTGCTCCCATCCCCAGCAATTTCTAGGACCCAAAGTGGAGGTAGGGCATTCTTACTGAAACTTCCTCGAATCTGGAATAGGAGTTGTCTTTATTTGTAGACCTAGGGTCTACACAAGTAAGGGCTTTAAAGCAGTATTGATTTAAAGCTATCAATCAGCCACTTTATAAGCAGCCAGTGTAAAGTAATGGGCAAACAATGCAAGCTGAATTGGCAAAGTAAATGTTCTAGGCATCTGATATGAAATAAATATAAGTACTCAGAGGAAATAATTTTTTTAAGGAGAAAAATTAATAAAATTAGTAACAAAAAATATTCCATTTTGATAGCACCCAAGATCCTGAATTACAGAAGGTCCTTTTAGAAGAATCAGATGAAACAAAAAAGCAGTCAGAAAAAATACAATGTAAGAAAGAATAAGTGGTCGATAAAGATGGCCAAAATTAATTGCCACAAAGGCCAAGATGAAGAAACCTTTTTGCACACCAGCCAGAAGCTAACTCAAAGCTTTAGATTAAATGTGCATGTTTCAGACCTGGCAAAAATTATTACAAGTAGAAGGAAAAGCTAAAACAACAAAAGAAAAAATGGAGGCTATATTGGAAATCATGAAGTCTTTGACAGAAGACAAAAGGAACAGTGTGGCTTTGGCTGAGCAAAGAGTAACTGAGAGAAATAAACCTGCAGGTGCTACAGAAAATAAATCTCAGTCAGAAGCCAATAAAGAGCTATATCCCCTAGCGTCCATTTTGAACATTAATAAACTGAGAGGATCTGCTCTTTGGATTCTGAGAGATCTCGATGTAAGCAGAGTCAAGATGAGCTCTACCCTGACATCTGGTGGTGAATTTTGAGGAGTTGTGAAAAAGAACTTCAGGGGCTGATCTTGTTTGCATAGGCACACCCACCCCACCTAGCATGAGTCCACAGCAGCCCAAATGGTCACTTGGGCTGCTGTGAGGCCCCCAGTTTCTCTGCTATTGGGGCAGGAAAAATAAAGTGTTGTTACCCTGATTATGTGAATCAAGGACAATGAAATTGTTTTATGACAGAGGGACTTGCGATCAACTAAGTAGCACTCACTAAACAAGGGACATGGGTTCCAAAACCCAGTGAATTGAGAGAGGCTGGGGACAGGTATTTTTACCTGATGGTATGGGCCCCTTTTGAGGGCCTGAAATATCAACTGCACCGCTTCCTCTCTCTACTATCAGAGCTAATTTTAATTCCATTAGGGGTCTAGTTACAGGCTGCTGAGCTGAATTCACTTTGGGACAATGGTGCACCAGCACTGAGGCTCCCCTACTACAAGCTGAAATTACTAAAGAGCTAAAATTACTAAGAGCTGAAATCACTGAGTGCTGTGGAGGGGGGCCTGAAGATATGTTGCTGAGCAGCTGGCGGAGAAGAGCAGTTTGCGGGATGACTGGAGCAGCTTGTGGGACAGCTGGTGGAGCGGAGTGGCTAGGGGAGTGGCTCACGGTGAAGGCTGTAGCAGAACCCCATGGAGAAGCGGGGCAGTTGGCCTCGGACCACGTAAGGTGCCCCTTAACGCTATGTCCCTCCCCCGCACTCCACCCCCCAGCTAGGAGGTAAAACTCTGCAGATAAACTTTTGAACTCTGGGGCTGCACTGACCAGGGACAGAGATTTTTAGGTTGCTGGACTTAAGACCCTGAGGGGAGAAGGACACTGCCAAACTTACTTGGGGGTGGATCTTTTCCTCATGGTTTATGTTATGAATCCTGTTTGTGGTGTTTTTCCCCAACATAATGCCGCATTGTTTCCCTCCTTTATTTGCTACACTCAGATTCTGTGCTTGCGAGAGGGAAAATGTTGCCTCTTAGAGGTGGCCGGGGGAGTGGTATGTAATTGTCCCAGGCCACTGGATGGAGGCTTGAGCCAGTTTTGCATTGTGTTATTGAAACGGAACCCCTAGATACTGAATCCGGCCCTTGTTGCTGCCAACTCAGACAGGCAGAAGGGTTACACAGTAATGATGTACTGGAAATTGGTGAGTTAATTTCACATGTTCTGCAGATGATTCAGGCAGTTCAGCTATGGTTTTCTGATGCTGAAAGAACCACAGCGCTTCCAACATGCCCAAAGGAAGTAAAAAGCTACTTTAAAATAAAAATAAGAAGGAGAGCAACTGTCAAGCAGGTAGTGTATGTAAACCAGATGCCTATAACTAAACTTAACTGAATAATTTTAAATATGCTTTGATTTAAAATGCTAAAATCCTGCTTCAGTCATAATATTGTAGGATCTTCCACAAGTATCAATGCACTTTACTCCCTGACTTTTGTCTGTCCCATACTGAACCTCTCCTTTGCAAGGATTTAGAGTAGGACCGTCATTTGTGATTCTGGTCAAAACTGAACTCTGGTCTTCGAGAGGTAAAGGGTGAGTGCATCATGTGTTTCTACATCAACACTTGTTTGTACATATACAAAAACCTGTAGGAGAGCACTTCAACCTCCTTGGCCACACTGTAGCAGACCTTAAGGTGGCCATCCTGCAGCAAAAAAACTTCAGGACCAGACTTCAAAGAGAAACTGCTGAGCTTCAGTTCATCTGCAAATTTGACACCATCAGCTCAGGACTGAACAAAGACTGTGAATGGCTTGCCAACTACAGAACCAGTTTCTCCTCTCTTGGTTTTCACACCTCAACTGCTAGAACAGGGCCTCATCCTCCCTGATTGAACTGACCTCGTTATCTCTAGCTTGCTTGCTAGCATATATATACCTGCCCCTGGATATTTCCACCACATGCATCTGAAGAAGTGGGTATTCACCCACGAAAGCTCATGCTCCAAAACGTCTGTTAGTCTATAAGGTGCCACAGGATTCTTTGCTGCTTTTACAGATCCAGACTAACACGGCTACCCCTCTGATACTTTACATCAACACTGTTAACTAGTGTACATCTTTAGGACCAACTGTTGCTCTCATTTGTTCATGTAGGGCTCCTGCTGAAGACAATAGGAGTTGAATATGTGTGTCTGTATTCAAAATACATTGGAGTGCATTTTTTAAATGCAAAATAATGCTGCCATTGAAGTGAATGGTAAAACTCTCATTGACTTCACTGGGACCGGGATTTAGTCCTTCAGAGAAACAAAGGCCCAGTGACTTCAAGTCTGTTTTTTTTTTTTTACTGTTTTATTGAAGTTACAGTCCTGTAGGAAACAGAATCAATATCACGTGATTTACTTTGACCAGTCCTACTACTTGAACATCAAATTATGAATATCTGCCAGCAATAGTCACATTAGCTTTTTGGTTGCTCAATTGTTTAAGCTGTCAGACAAAACACTTATCAAATAAATGTGTTTAAAGAAATCATTGGGTATCAAGATCTGTGTACAAGTTTCAAACAGAATATTTCTTCAGTAGAAGTAGTTCTTTCAGCCCTAGTAAAAACATAACTTGACCCTTATGGTTACACAGGCTAAATTCCATATGAAACATTTAAAATGCAAATTTAGCTTTTCAAGATTCTAAAGTGGTTGCAGGGCTTCCCCTTGGAGGAAATCCAAGAAAGCAATAACAGTGTGGGAAAAGATTCTTAACTGTGATGTTGTACACTCATAATAATAATAATAAGTACATCCAAAAAACTATGTTTAAAGAACATAAAGGTTGCAAAGTCAAGCACTTAAAATTAAGCAACCTTACAGCTAGCATTTCCTGTGCAGCCTTAATTCATCACCCTTTGTGTGCATGCATTACGATACGGTCTCTAATTACATGATCATGTAATTCGGTTCTGTTAATTCCCTCTGGAGCACCTGGCATTGGCCTCTGTTGTAAGACAGGATACTGGGCTAGATGGACCTTTTGGTCTGACCTAGTAGGGCCATTCTTATGTTCTTACTACTTCCTCCCTCTTCCCCTCCCCCCATGAGACCCTGGCCTCATTTAGTGGATAGGTCATTAGGCAATATTTGTTTTTATCCTCCACATTCAGTGTGTTCCTCCACAGGCCTTATTTAGTGCAAACCATCCAAACAGTGCTATATGTACTGAAAATGGATTTCAAGAGAATAAGAAAACCGGAGCTGTCTTCAGACCTTACTGCAGCCTATGATACTATCTGACACACTGATATGCAAGATATCAAGAGTTCTTCCTAGATGGGTTGTCCTGGCAACTGAGAAGAAGCAGCTCATGCTCCGAGTTAAATGTTTTCAGGTGGCTCTGTGTCACAAAACCAACAACTGGAGATTTCAGAAGAATTGACTCCTGCCAGACTTGCTGTTGGCACCAACTTTACTTAATTTATTCAACAATGATTTATCGAACACCATCTCCATGTGGTAAATGCATGTCAAAGATATTTGCTTGGCCTCAAAGGACTGTGACTTCCAGAGGACTGAAGAGAACTTGAACCCCATGTTTCAGTCTCCATTTCTTGCAATAGTTACCTTTGGCAGCCATATCAAAATACATCAAAAACCATGTCACCGTGCTTCCACCTGCATAAGGTTCAGAGCCAACGTTAACTTAACATCTTCTTGAATGATTCGTAGATTCATAGATTCATAGACTCTAGGACTGGAAGGGACCTCGAGAGGTCATCGAGTCCAGTCCCCTGCCCTCATGGCACGACCAAATACTGTCTAGACTATCCCTGATAGACATTTATCTAACCTACTCTTAAATATCTCCAGAGATGGAGATTCCACAACCTCCCTAGGCAATTTATTCCAGTGTTTAACTACCCTGACAGTTAGGAACTTTTTCCTAATGTCCAACCTAAATCTCCCTTGCTGCAGTTTAAGCCCATTGCTTCTTGTTCTATCATTGGAGGCTAAGGTGAACAAGTTTTCTCCCTCCTCCTGATAACACCCTTTTAGATACCTGAAAACTGCTATCATGTCCCCTCTCAGTCTTCTCTTTTCCAAACTAAGTAAACCCAATGCTTTCAGCCTTCCTTCATAGGTCATGTTCTCAAGACCTTTAATCATTCTTGTTGCTCTTCTCTGGACCCTCTCCAATTTCTCCACGTGTTCCTTGAAATGCGATGCCCAGAACTGGACACAATACTCCAGTTGAGGCCTAACCAGCGCAGAGTAGAGTAGAAGAATGACTTCTCGTGTCTTGTTTACAACACACCTGTCAATGCATCCCAGAATCATGTTTGCTTTTTTTGCAACAGTATCACACTGTTGACTCATATTTAGCTTGTGGTCCACTATGACCCCTAGATCTCTTTCTGCCATACTCCTTCCTAGACAGTCTCTTCCCATTCTGTATGTGTGAAACTGATTGTTCCTTCCTAAGTGGAGCACTTTGCATTTGTCTTTATTGAACTTCATCCAGTTTACCTCAGACCATTTCTCCAATTTGTCCAGATCATTTTGAATTTTGACCCTGTCCTCCAAAGCAGTTGCAATCCCTCCCAGTTTGGTATCGTCTGCAAACTTAGTAAGCATACTTTTTATGCCAACATCTAAGTAGTTGATGAAGATATTGAACAGAGCCGGTCCCAAAACAGAACCCTGCAGAACCCCACTTGTTATACCTTTCCAGCAGGATTGGGAGCCATTAATAACTACTCTCTGAGTACGGTTATCCAGCCAGTTATGCACCCACCTTATAATTTATAACAGCCCCATCTAAATTGTATTTGCCTAGTTTATCGATAAGGATATCATGCGAGACCGTATCAAATGCCCTACTAAAGTCTAGATATACCACATCCACCGCTTCTCCCTTATCCACAAGACTCGTTATCCTATCAAAGAAAGCGATCAGATTGGTTTGACACTATTTGTTCTTTACAAATCCATGCTGGCTATTCCCTATCACCTTACCACCTTCCAAGTATTTGCAGATGATTTCTTTAATTACTTGCTCCATTATCTTCCCTGGCACAGAAGTTAAACTAACTGGTCTGTAGTTTCCTGGGTTGTTTTCATTTCCCTTTTTATAGATGGGCACTATATTTGCCCTTTTCCAGTCTTCTGGAATCTCTCCCATCTCCCATGACTTTCCAAAGATAATAACTAGAGGCTCAGATACCTCCTCTATTAACTCCTTGAGTATTCTAGGATGCATTTCATCAGGCCCTGGTGACTTGCAGGCATCCAACTTTTCTAAGTGATTTTTAACTTGCTCTTTTTTAATTTTATCTTCTAAACCTACCCCCTTCCCATAAGCATTCACTATGTTAGACATTCCTTCAGACTTCTCAGTGAAGACCGAAACAAAGAAGTCATTAAGCATCTCTGCCATTTCCAAGTTTCCTGTTACTGTTTCTCCCTCCTCACTGAGCAGTGGGCCTACCCTGTCCTTAGTCTTCTTCTTGCTTCTAATGTATTGATAAAAAGTCTTCTTGTTTCCCTTTATTCCCATAGCTAATTTGAGCTCCTTTTGTACCTTTGCCTTTCTAATCTTGCCCCTGCATTCCTGTGTTGTTTGCCTATATTCATCCTTTGTAATCTGACCTAGTTTCCATTTTTATATGACTCCTTTTTATTTTTTAGATCATGCAAGATCTCGTGGTTAAGCCAAGGTGGTCTTTTGCCACATTTTCTATCTTTCCTACCCAGTGGAATAGCTTGCTTTTGGGCCTTTAGCAGTGTCCCTTTGAAAAACTGCCAACTCTCCTCAGTTGTTTTTCCCCTCAGTCTTGATTCCCATGGGACCTTACCTATCAGCTCTCTGAGCTTACCAAAATCCACCTTCCTGAAATCCATTATCTCTATTTTGCTGTACTCCCTTCTACCCTTCCTTAGAATTGCAAACTCTATGATTTCATGATCACTTTCACCCAAGCTGCCTTCTACTTTCAAATTCTCAACGAGTTCCTCCCTATTTGTTAAAATCAAGTCTAGAACAGCTTCCCCCCTAGTAGCTTTTTCAACCTTCTGAAATAAAAAGTTGTCTGCAATGCAGTCTAGGAACTTATTGGATAGTCTGTGCCCCACGGTGTTATTTTCCCAACATATATCTGGATAATTGAAGTCCCCTATCACCACCAAATCTTGGGCTTTGGATGATTTTGTTAATTGTTTAAAAAAAGCCTCATCCACCTCTTCCACCTGGTTAGGTGGCCTGTAGTAGACTCCTAGCACGACATCACCCTTGTTTTTTACCCCTTTTATCCTAACCCAGAGACCCTCAGCACTTCCGTCTCCTATGTCCATCTCCACCTCAGTCCAAGTGTGTACATTTTTAATATATAAGGCAACACCTCCTCCCTTTTCCCCCTGTCTATCCTTCCTGAGCAAACTATACCCATCCAAACCAACATTCCAATCACGTGTATTATCCCACCAAGTTTCAGTGATGCCAACAATGTCATAGTTGTATTTATTTATTAGCACTTCCAATTCTTTCTGCTTATTACCCATACTTCTCGCATTTGTATATAGGCATCTAAGATACTAGTTTGATCTTGCCTCCCAGTTTTGCCCTGACCCTCCTTTCTCTCTGCCATTATAGCCCACACTCCCTCTTGTTTCCGACCCATCTCCCAGGTCTTCGTGTTCCCCACTTACCTGTGGGCTTTGCTCACCTGTCCCTGTCAAACCTAGTTTAAAGCCCTCCTCACTAGGTTAGCCAGTCTGTGTCCAAATAGGGTTTTTCCCCTCCTCGAAAGGTGAACACCATCTCTGCTCTCTGATCAATAGTTGTCCCATGATCTAAAGACTGTATGTGGGGGCCGCTTTAGATTGTACACTGACATACAAATATCATGTCACTAAAATAGCTCAAAAGATGAAGAGCAGAAACTGTTTCTTGAACAAACTGGTAGGGTAACTCTGGGGAGTTAATGCACAAATACTGCATGTTTTGGGGCTCCCTCTCTTATTTAGTTGGTGAATATTGTGCTCCAGTTTAGTTAAATTGCCCCACATTAAACTAGTGGACACACAGCTTAGTCATATTAGGAGAATTATCACAGGCACACTGAAGTCAGCAAAACTTGTATGGTTATCAGTCCTACCCAATATTCCTCCACCTAACAACATCTAGTTTTGGCAGCCAATAAACTGATCACCAAGGTACAGCAGATGCCACACTTGCCACTGTTTAGGGATATACAGGATGCATCCTGCTACTAAGTGCATAGTAGAAATCCTATCTGGACAGTGCTGCACAGCTTCCATGTAACTGATAACTTCCACCATTCACTGTGGTGGACAGAATGGAAGAGAGCAGAAGCTGCTGCTGCTGGTGCCACTGCTAGCAGGAATTCTCACATCAACAGGCTGGATGGATGGCTACCTGACTTCAGTTTCCTGCACTTCCTTTGGAGCCAGCTTAAAAGTTCAAGTGAGGGGTGGTTCACTGCATGAAGACTGACCATGCCTGGGACATCCAGGACAGCCCACTGTGTATCTGTGATGCTTTTGTAGGATGCTGCACATCTGCAGGATGGCTCCTGGTTTTGTGCTCATCTTCCTGGAGGTCATCTCTAGCTCAGCAGTACTGACTGAGTGTCCACTGACTGGCTCCAGACTATTTAGCTGTGGTTCTTCCTCTTCCCCCCAACCCTTAAACCTAGCCTTGCTTGTTTTGCCCACATGCTCCACAATATACACTCCACAACCCTGATTTGTTTCCAGAGTGCCATCCACTCTGTGGACTAAACAAGGCAGGAGTCCTGTAGAAAAAGTAGTATGTGTATGATTTTAACATTGGCAAAACAACTTCTTTTTCTGTGGCTGGTTTCTGTGAAATGGACAAACCCTTTTAGCTGAAACTTTCCAAAAATGTTTAGGAGCCAGATGCCTGGCATGCAATATTTCAGCCCAAACTGCTAAACCTGGCAAAGTTTTATAAGCAATTGAAATAGGGTCTTATTGTAGAAACTGTTGGGCAACTTTAACTATAGGTAACATTACCTGCTCTGCCTGTAGTTCTTGGAACTCACATAACACCTTTTTAAAATATCAAAATGTTATTTGCTAATGAATCCACAAAATGGCCCTGTCTTGTAGGATTAATTTAAGTGGTGGTATGTTTATTTTACACCTGGGGAAACTGACAGAGAATTTAATAACTTACCTAAGGCTATGGAGAGGGTGTTTTGATAGGATTTCCCCACAGCATGGGTAGTAGCCAGGCATATTGCTTGTTTTATAAACTTATTTCATACGAAGATGGTATTAGGGCCAGGTGTACCATCCTACCCTTTAATAATCCAAGCATGGCTTAAAAAATTAAAAGAATTGTAATTGCTTTGTTTTAAAGATTGATTTTTAATTTTGGATTTTTTCACTTGACCATACTTAGTCTGTTTAAGCAACAAGACATGGCCATGTGACAGAGGGACATTTTCAGAGACACAAAGAGGAATTAGGCATCCAACTGTCATTGACTTTCAGTGGGAGTTGGGAGCCTAACTCCCCTTTGGGTCTTTGAAAATCTTCCCCACCATCTTTTATAGAATGTTGATCCCATGCTGTTCACTAATCCCTCACTTAACCCCTTCTGTGAGCTTGGGTTTAGGATTTGGATTTACGAAGCAGTTATATTTTAAAGATGCCTAAGAAATGAATAGGTATAAAATTTTTGATTTAGTTTGTTTTTGCTGCATTATGACAAAAGTAGTATATCTTTTAATCTAGTTTTAGTTAAAAAGTTGCAGCACCGGTTTAGTGGTTTTGGGGTGCTTTTGTTGTTTAAATTGCTTCCAGTCTGCTATATTTTACATCATTGTCAATTTTCAGCTGAAGAGAATTTAAAACAGCTAATATCAAAAGACTTTAAAATACAAATCTCAACTGTGGAATTTGGTCCCAAAAATAAGTGCTTAGAAGGCTAGTCAGATCATTTTAGATTAATTTACAGTGTCTTCCTAAATATGGTATAAATCCAGAAAGTACTATTAATAGAATGCAGTAATACTTAACAAAAGATGTGTTTTATAAGGAAAGGATTATGTAGTTTAGTTTATCATTTTTCTCTTTCTAGGTGATATGTTTTTAAGAGAACTTGTGGTTACAGGTCTACTTCAGTGGTTAAGTATCAGAGACATGCATCTGACGAAGTGGGTATTTACCCACAAAAGCTTATGCTGCAATACGTCTGTTAGTCTATAAGATGCCACAGGACTCTTTGTCGCTTTTTTCAGTGGTTAAAGCCCCTTCTACATCAGAGCACAAGGAACCTTTGGACTTCACCTAAATTAATCCCAGTCTAAAAATAAAACTCACCCAAACTCACAAAGTCATGTATTAGTAATGGCATATTAATTTAAGAAGGAATTTTTAAGAGCACTTGGCATCCGCCTAACTCTTACCATTAACTTCAATGGGAGCAAACTCCCAGGGACTTTTAAGGCACCACACAGGCTGAATTTTGTTAAAATTTGTTTACACAAGAGGCAACAATCTGGAGCTGGAAATCTGCCTGTGCCTTGTCCAAGACATCTAGAAAGCAAAGCAGCAGAGTGCAGCTGAGTTTAAAAAATTCCAAACTTTGTTCTATATGTCTCATCCTCTACTTTTCTCTTCAGCGTCTCCCAATTTATATAATGTAGCTTCTCTGTTTGTAGCTTCTTTCACAGTAAATATGCCTATTACATTCTGCCACAGAATGAGTTGACTATTGTGAAGCTGCTTTGCAAGAAATGAAAATCCTACATTGGTTCAGTGCATTTTAGTAGACTTTCACATCTCTTATGGCGAAATAGGGCTTCTCAGGAATTTTTTTTTTTATCGGAATGACTTTTCCAACCAAAAAAACTCCTTATATGCAATTTTTTTTCTGGAAAACTTGAAGTGACAACTCCCAGGACTGCCTGTCTAGAAGACTCAGCAATTTCACTTTCTGCCCTAGAAAGTGAAATTGACAAACACCCTGGCCCTTAGCCTCTCTTTCTCTCTCCTTCCCCCTCTCCTCCCCTTATTTCTGGGGCCAGAGGGGCAGAGAAGCCAGGGCACTCAACCTGTGGTCTCCCCCTTACCTCTAGCAGTGGGAGAGACAGAGATCCTTGATCTCCCTCCCTATCTCACTACCCCCATCTCCAGCAGGCAGAAAGGGTGAGCATGTCCAGTTCTCCGTCTTTCGGGCAGCTGGAGTGGAAGGCCTGTGAATAATAGTTTCTGTCTGGCCAGCCAAGAAGAAAAAAAAGTTACTTGGGTTTTCCTAAAAGGAAATTTTTCTTGAAATTCCTTCAGTGAAAAATGTTTGAGATGAGAAGCAGTTTTTAAAAACTGCTGAATACTAAAGTTCCTCATAATGCGGTGAATTGGTGATGTCAGAGACCTTGTCTACACTTGGGATGGTGGGTGTAGGGTACTTCTAGTGCCACAGTGAAAGGCAGGCTGTGTCCATAGTCACCACGGTGTGTAGTTACATATGGCAGTGAAAAGCTCCAGCAGTGGGGATATAGCGAGGAAAGGCTCCACCAGCAGGGATGCAGTGGGACAGGGTAGTGCTTTAGAGCTTACACTGCTAAAAATAGTAGTGTAGATTTAAGAGGCACTGTTTGCATGTATACAGAGCAATGCAGTGTTCATATCCCACGATTCTGGTGTGTGGGGCACTCTACTCACCTAAGCTACTTGTCTATACTGGTTTGTATACCCATGCTTGCTGGGTGTGCAGCATCTGTATGCTATATGCTGCCATATCCAGGGATGGCAGAGCTGTGGCTAAAGGTTCTCTTTGGTTAAGAAATTCACCCAATGGAGAGGGGCTGTGCACTACTTAGGGAGACTTCATTGGTGTAATGGCCTTATGATGGCCCTTTGCTCAGTGGTGAAGAGATGACAGAGGTGGTGTGAGGCTGAGGAATGTAGAATGGAAGGGAAGGCCAAATACAATATTGCCAACCTCAAGGTTCCAAAAATCATGAACAGGTCTGAAAAATCATGAGTTTTTTAACTAATTTTGGATTCATTTTATGTCTTCCTGTTTCTGAGCCTTCAGGAGATACACTGATCATATTCTTAAGCTTTGCAGTCATGGGGATTATAAGTTTTGATTTGTGGGTTGTTTGTTTGTTTTTCAGCGAAAGCTGAGACTCTCCCAACTACTTGTCTCCAGGAGATTTAAGAAAAACACCATGAAACTTGTAATAAAACTATGCAAGTTGGCAATGCTGGATAATATTCTCATAGAAGATGTATCTAAATTTGAGTTTGAAGAAGCAATTACCAAGAGGTGGTTGGGAGGCTGAGTCAAATAAGGAAGCCACTGTGAAACTGGGGGATGACACTAGCATCTCAGTGTTCATGCATTAAGAGCATGTCGGGCAAATTGAGAAATGCAGCTCCTTCAAGTGGAAGAGGAAGAGAGAAGGAGTTTGAGAGCAGCCCCTCTCAACCAGATGTCTGGGGCTCACGGGAGAGCCATGAGTAGGTTTCAGGAGATCAGTCAAAATACCCAGAGATCAGGGCCAATGTTAGACTCGCTGAGGCCAGGGCAGAAAGCCAAAGACTGGGCTCCACCACCTGGGGCTGAAGCCAAAGCCCACACAAGTTAGCTTCACAGGGGCCCTGGGCAGTTGCCCTGCTTGCTACCTCCTAATGCTAGCCCTGGCTTTTAATCTACTGGATATGCAGAAAAATAGCTGTAGCGCAGGTGGGCCACGGAATTTTTATAGCATGTTGGGGGGGACATCAGAAATAAAAAGGTTGAGCACCCCTGTCCTAGAGCCTGAGATGTCTTTTGACTCTTCAAATCAAATTTTCTCTGTGGCATTCAATACATCACAGCATAAGGAAATAGACTAACTTGTGAATTCAGATTTAATTTGCATATGCAAATATTGTAGCAAGTCAACATTTTAGCTTTTAGCAACTTCTAACCACAAAGTGGTTAGAAGAACAGCCTGTTTCTTCAGTATTAGGAATCCTCTTTAAGTCTAATTTTGGTAAGCCAGCGAGAGATGCCTGTGTGTGGGGGGCATCCTAGCCTATACTACAGCTGCTTCTTAGAGCATTGCCAAGTGTTTTGTTTGTCATTATCTGATGCAGCTGGCTGGAGAAGCTGGTATTGTGGATATCTATAGACTTTTCAAAAAGGTGTATGTTTAACTTTTTTGTATTATTATGGAGCACAATTGCATTAAACACTTGAACTGTCCAATACATCCGTGCTAGCATGTCTGGGTGTTCTTTGTTTTACAATTTTTAAACGTTCAAAAAGTTTCACCTGAACTTAGTAGTAGTAGTAGTAGCAGTAAATATTTTTTTACATTGTGATATTACCCAAAGACCCTTCAAAACATAAGCAGATGCACCATCTTGAGCAGTCCAAATAAAGCCCACGTGCTCAAGTTTAGTTCCAGGCAGACTTATTAGGCAACAAAAGATGCACAAGATCAAAATAGTACAAAGCATTTAAGAACAGGGACCTTTCTCATTCCCTGCAGCTGGGAAGATCTCTCTCTCCCTTTCAGTGTACTGAGTACTGACTCTCTTTTCCTGATCCTGGGTATCTCCTATCAACCTAAAAGACATGAAGCCTTATGAGGGACTTTTTGTAAGGCACCATGATTAGGAGCAAGCATGTGACCTACAACTATAGTTCCCAGTTTTAAAAGGCTCAGTAGTCATAAAGGCAACCTGGGGCGTACAAAGGTGTCCCAAAATGTAGTATCCTACTGACGGCTCCAATCAAGATTGGAACTCTGTTGTGCTAGTTGCTGCACAAACACAGTAAAAAGTTCCCTGCCTACATACTGAATGACACTTGCGTGTATATCATCATCCTGTGTGTGTTCAGGCATAGGACAGCAGATGTCAATATGTTCTTCAGTTCAGAATTACATACTTTTAATTACACGCTAGTCCCTGGCAAAATCATATAGTTTTGTGTGTTTTCTGTTGCCCTTGTTCCTTAAACATGAACTTTCTCAATTGAGCTGCCATATATTTGTTGATATGTATAGATGCTTGAAACTGAATTTGTTCAGTCCACAGATCTAATGGGTAATAATGGTTTCAGTCATTGCCATGTAAGTGCTGCTGCTTGTTTTCCATGCAAAGAAGAAGTATCTGATTGTTTTGCAATAGCTCAACAACTCCCAGCACACCGGGATTTTTATAATGAAATGCATGGCAAGAATAATTTAAATAGATCTGAAAAAGACAAATCCTTAATATACTTAAAGCAAAATTAGAGCTGGTCCTGCCTAGGTATATTAAGAGTGGGAGGCTGTTCAAGGAGCCTCTTTCTTCCAGTGCACCTACTGCAAAAGACAGCCATAGTTTGGATGTTCTGAGATTTAGAAGGACAGGGGATAGATAGTATTTTCAGCTGCACTTGCTAGTCTAAAGAGGGCACATCTGGATAAGAGAGGGTATGGTCATGGGCCCCTCTGTTTTTCCATCCACTGGACAGTGCCAACAGAAGATAGTTTATAATCCTCACAGGAATCCCTTTATTCAGGTATAACACAATCTGCTCCTCATATGGAAGTCTCATACTTCCCTTTAGGTCTTCTCAAGTGCTCAAAGTGCTTTCTGTGCTGCAGCACTACAAGAGCCCTTAGATTCCCCCTCCCCCCCATTTATTGTCCTTTCTTTTGTAGGTTGAGTGAATCACATACATTTTAGTTATCTCTCTCCCCTCCATTCTCCATCTGTATGGTGACCAAACTTTTAAAATAGAAAAACTAGGAACCTAGTGGTGGTGAGGAGTGAGGCTGATGGGTAAAAGGGGAGAGAGGTTGGTACCAAAGTGGGAAGAAAAGAGAGCCCACTCATTCCTCTTCCACTCCCCTTTCCCTTTCAGAATGAAAAGCTGGAATACATCACAGAAAAGGGGAGGGGTAACAGTGTTTATCCTTATGTGACCACTTTACTCTTTTCTCCATGGCATTTTCTTCTCCTGTCTCCATGCCACCTCTGTAATATACTCAGGGGTGAAAGTAACTCCACACACTTGCTGGCTCCGGCCTCTGAAGGGGCAGGGCCTCGGGCATAAGGGGCAGGGCTGGGGGTCAGCATCCCTCAGTCAGCCCTTCCGGATCCCCAGGCCCTTTTAAATCGCTGACCCCAGGGCAGCTGCTCCTTTTGCTGCCCCCCCCATCGGTGCCCGGGGGGAAAGGGGAGGGATGTTAGTGCTGCAGGGTCCTTTGTTGCGGCAGTGAAAGCACTGCTTTCATTTCAAAGGAAACATTGCTGCTCCTTCTTCCCCCCCCCCCCCATCGGCAGCCCTGCTGGTATGGACCTTACTAGCAGGGCCGCCAAAGGGGGAAGCAAAAGGGGCAGGGACATTAAAGTGCTGCCATGGCAGTGCTTTAATGTGGGCTGCGTATGAGCCTGTGCAGATTCTTACCGGTACACCGTACTGGCTCACTGTCACCCTTGAATGTACTCCTACCGTCTTCTGCTCATCCCCCAATATACACCCATGCTCACTCACAGAACTAGTTCACCCAAGCTCACACCTTCATTCATACATTATCCCACTTACACTCCCACTAACTGTCTTCTCTCCCTCAACCACCCACACTCATCACTGTTGATCTTACTGCCAGCTCAGAGCCCACCCCAGTTCTCCTCAGCTTCCTTCAGCCAGTCCCTCTCATTTGAGAACCAAGATGAGAACCTACTCTTCTTACCTAACAAATCTCACACCCAAAAACCTGCCCATATACTGAATCCTTCTCACTAACTCAAAACCTTCCTTGTTCCAATTCAATTACTCCACAGGCTCAAACCCCAAATCCTTGGGCTCAGAAAACATTTTTCTCTAGGCTCAGGACACTTCCCCTGCAGCCCAGCACCCCAACCTACCATGTTCAGAACCATAGGTCAGAAATCCCTTCCTCATACCCATCTAGTAACCTCTGCTTCCCCTCTTCTCTTCCCCCACCTGTTGATGGAGTAGAAGGAACAAAGGCAGCATGGCAGGAATGCAGCTGCAAGCAGCAGAAAGCTTGTGCAAGGAGTCCTGTACACTGCATCGGCAAGGCTAACCTGAATTAGCTCTTTGCAAGCCTGTAATCTCTGATCTACACCTCCTCTCCCTATATCTGAATCTCATGGCAGGAGGGACTTACATTTGCTTTCTAGTTCATGCTAGGTATACTGAATGTCCTAGTTGATGCTAGGTGTACTGAATGTCACTTCCACCAGAATCCCCTAGTAGCAGCCAGGAGTACTGCAGCCTCTAGTTCAATATGCCCTCTGTAGCTAATAGAGTGTCTAATATTTAAACATTATGGTTTAGGCTAAGCCCCAGCAGCTCTAGTGATCAGCCGCTCCTGGTAGTTTGCTGTTTAATTTCATTTGTCCACCTTTGCCTTAAGTTTGAATAATGCTGCCAAGTCTTTATTTTTCTAGACGTATCTTGCATGTCATTGCAGTGAATATTGCTGGGAAATGTGTGAGCTGGTGTAGATACCTGTGAAAGTTGTTTAGTTTACCCTGCTCTTAAGATACTAAAGTGGTAAATTGAGAAAGACCCAGCTAGGAATAACTTGTTAGCCTTACCATAACGTTTTGAACAATTTCAGCATCCTAGTACTTAATGTGTACCTGTCTCATTTGTTTACCCTCCGTGAATATTCTCCTATGTAAATAAACTTCTCCAGTGTCAAATAAGCTACTAGTCTAGATTTCATTTCAAAGGAAAATTGTTCCCTAGCACATAGGGCTAATCAGCTGAGCTACAGGGATTCCAGAGATCAGGATAAGGTTTTCTCTCTGTAGGGTCTCACATGCTATAGGCAGCTGAGGTGTTCTAAGGCTGCTACTCATCACTCCAATGGCTGCCACAGCTAATATGTGTGTGCACATGTGCACCCACACTCTCACACCCCTTTCACATGGGCAATGGTCAGTGGATCTTTGAGGTAGCAGAGTCACCAGTCCTAGCCTCTCCTCAAATCTCCCTCTGAACTGCATTAATTCTGATGTGGTCAATGTCTTTTGTGATGTGGAAAGGTAGCAAGAGCTCTGCTCCAAAGAAATATGGAACTTTATCCTCCATTCCAAAGGAAATTTTTGGCCATTACATTAATTCTGCTTGAATTTACAAAACTATCCTCTATTCACCATCAAACTTTGCCAGTCTCCAGACCCATTTTCTGCTGTCATAGAGAGCTGTTCAGCCATTTCTTTGACATTGAGCTACTTACTACCCAGCTCAAGGAGGTCAAAGGCTGTAAGCTGCTTCTGAGAAATGAATTCTAAAGATTTGGATGCAGAAGGCTAGATTAAGTCCCTTTTGCATCCACTAGGTTGGCTTCATGTACCGAACTAGTAAAACATAGGATTCCTTTTCTAGTTTTAAATATTTTTCCTCTATTAATTCATGGCACCTTCTTATTTTGATTAGGGGTAAATTGACGAGGATCAACCTTTTTGCATTTGTCATCTTTAGCTGCTGGGTTACTGCCCCCCCACCACACATGTTTTAGAGGACTAAGCATTCAGTTGAATGCCCTTGACATCAACACTTGCAGTCCTGTACTATACCTCATATGCTAACTGGAGGAAAGTAGAACCAACTACTGAACTGATGTTCCATAGCTTGTTCTAAGAAAATGTATACCTCCTAAATCAGGATTAGTCTGCATGGGTGCTGAGGTGCAGAAGCCAAATTTTTTGACGAATGACATTAGAAATTTAGTAAAATATTTTTGAGAAAGTGGCCATGATAAAGGACACTAATGCATCAAGGGATTTACTTCCACAGTGATTTAAAGCCTTTCAGCCTTTATTCATCAAAATACAGAACATAACAGGATTATTGATAAAATATTAATGAAATCCACCCTCATGTGTTGAATGGTTCATAGGTAAAACAATGTTGCATATCCCAAACAGTAGGGTCAGCTCTAAAGTTCTCATTAAAAAGCTATCATGAAAGAGATAGTTGTAAAGAAAAATAAAGAGCTCCAAATGAGGGATGATTTAGTTATCATAGAACCAGACAACTTTATTACTTAATTGTATGCAGCAGTTCCTTGAACATCTTTTCTCTGATTAAATTTGGCCCATTGAGTAGGAAGACAAAAAGAAACTGTTGCTAGGTCTGATCATTTTAATTGCATGGATTTCTTCTGATGAAATGTGGTTGCCAGGTTATTATTGCCTGAGCTATATAAAGGCAATGCAGATGCTATACACTTGGCTGTGCAATATATATGGATGACACTCTTTCCTTATTCCAGCATTTCTCATGTAGTTCTGGATCAAATATACTGTTTGATAATCATAGTTTCTACTATATTTGAAATATAGCATTATCTTTTTCTTTATGTGAACAGAAAAAAATTACTCTGCACATGAAGAATTCATCTTAGATGACAGGAAAGAAGGAAAGCCCCGCAAGGTAAGAGTTTGAAAGCATGAAAACTTATTTTCCCTAAATTGCTGGATTTCTGCTTAGCTGATGTTAAATCTAAATCAACACATCCAAATAATAGAATGAACATACTCTTCTATTAAATCCTAAGATTTTACAGAATATTTGGGGACCCTCTGAGGAACCCATATGAGCAAGGAAATTCAGGCTCCATACTGAAACTTCATCCTCAAAACATTTTGTCTTGCAGGAATTATACAGTGTTAGAGCCTTTAGATTTCACATGTCCTGTGAAGGATTTCTTGGTCTGCTTGATAAATTGTATTGAATAAAACTGAATTCCTGCAAAAACAGACTCCTTCCTGCAAGACAGGTGGGATTTTAAGGTTCCAGTACTGTAGCACTCATGATAGATAAGATAACACACTTTTTAGGGCTTGGAAGGAAACCCAATAGAGTATGGAAAATGCATCACAAATTATAGGTCAGTAGAGCCCTGCAAATCTGTGGATATCTGTTTTATATCTGCAGATATCTGCACTCAGATCATTTTTTCAGATCGAATGCAGATACAAATTTTGTATCTGTGCAGGACTGTATAGGTCAGCTTGTCAAATTCTGATTTCCCTTGCTTTTGTTAGATGCAAGAGACTCTATTCATGCATTGGAACATAAGTTTTTGTTGTTCAATCTCATTTAGTTTGATGGAGCACAAGAGAGAATAAAATGTGTCCTCAACATGCTCTTAGTTAACTTGTATTTTGGCAAGTTTGGTTTAGGGCAGGGATCGGCAACCTTTGGCACACAGCCCACCAAGGAAAGCCCCATTGGCCTGGAACGGTGAACCGTGGCCAGTTGGAGCTGCGATCGGCCAAACTTGCGGACACTGCAGGTAAACAAACCGTCCTGGCCTGCCAGCGACTTTCCCTGATGGGCCACGTGCCAAAGGTTACTGATCCCTGCTTTAGGGGGTTCCTTGTTTTGTTTCTAACTCAGTAGTTTGGTTTCCCATCAACTCTCCCCTACCCTCCCAATCTTCAAACTTACTTGATTCTGGGAATCTTTTTTTTTTTTAAAGGTCATTAATCCTCCATCAATTTATTTCAGTGTTTCAACATATCAAAATGAACAAACTTAATCAGGCAATCAGGTTTAAACTCCTTACTCAGGCAAACCTTCCATGACTACATGCTTCTTTAAGGTCATACATTTAAAAGAAGTAATATCTTCGTTTTTAAAAAAAAACTTTGATGGGCTTTTACTTTGGAACAACTTCTACTTAACATTATTTTGTAATAGCATCTCTCTTTTCTCAGAAGAGTAACTTTCTGTTAATGAAAGTTAATGGTCCCCAGGCTTCCATGAATTGGTAAGAATATCATCTTTCACTACTAGGAGGTTCTGTGTAAAATTAGAATTTCTCAGGACAGATTCAGAACAAGACTTGTTTATACTGTGTCCTTTAAGTATGTGATTACATTCCAGAGCTCATTTTACATTAGGGTGTACCCTGCATAGGCTTGTGTGTTGTAAACTTTAGTGAAGTGCACAGAATGTAAACATAACTCTTCACAGTGTATCTGGGAAAAGTGGTTCATTTTTCTGTTAGTGAATACTTCACAGTTTAATATTAGAAGGTTTGGGATTTTGATGTATATCATTAAGGGTAGTTACCTGTAGCAGATTCCCTAAGCATATTTATGAAGACCGGAGCAAATCAAGAAAGTCAAGTGGAAAGTGAGTAAGAACCTCAAGATTTGGTACACTGACTGCGCAGACAGGATTTAATATGTTGGAAATCCAGCTAATAGGTTTAGTCCCAGTAAAGACATCAAACCTTGCTGGATCTTCCAAATAATATGCTAAAATGCATATGTCCCTGCAGTTCAGATAATCCATCCCAGAGAGATAGTAGGGGCACAGTGAAGAGCAAAAGGAAGCCTTATAAATTAACACTAGCAATCAGGAAAGGTACTTGGTGATATTTAGATTATAGAAATGCTAAAAAAAGGGTGCCATATACTCTAGGTACCCTTGACGTACCTTCAGGTGTAATATATGATATATTTTTAAGAGCAGCGGTCTGGTGTGTCTCAGCAGAGTGATGAAAGGTTGGCATTTCTAGGAGGTAGGATTAAGGTTGTGGAGTGTGGCATACAATAGTTGTGGTAGTGGATTAGGTGTGTACCTGTAGGAATAGAGGGTATATACTGTTAGATAGCTTGACTTTTTTTCTGTCCTCTTTTAGTTTGGGGTCAGGTATGTCATGTTACAACCTCTATCACAACAAAGTTTTGGTTTGTTTGTATGAGTATTGCATGTCACAACCATATGGAAAGCCACACTATCCCAGCTTCTCTCTTCATCCCCAGACTTGGAATGGCAGGTTTCGGCCAATGAACTGTGGTTTGTCAGACCCAGAAGCTGGCCCAATAGCAAAGCTCACAGGCCCACTTGTCAGGGACGATTACCTGCCTGCCAGTGGAGGTGTTCCCTGCAGCTTTTAGGGGCTGGGACATGGGCAGGAGGAAGAGAGGTGGAGATTGTAGTGAGGCAAGTTGAAGTATTAGAAGCAGCAGTGCCCCATACAAGTACTCAAACATAACGCAGACATCTACAAACCATGAGACTTCAAACAAAAACCAGATCGTTCTTTTTTTCCATCAGCCTTCTGATTTTTGAGCCTTTTAGGGGAAGCGCTCCAATGTTAACTTGTATGTGATCATTTGAGCTTCAAAATTGAAACTTAAATGCCCAAACAAAAATGTGAGACTCACTGCTGGCTGTTTTGGAGAGGACTCCTTACCTTCCCCTAAGCCTTGAGATGGGGAGGTGCCATGATTTCTTTTTCCATCCTCCTCCAGTATCCCTATTTGCGAACCCTGAATCCTTCCTGCCCCCTTCCTTTTCTATTTCCCTGACCAATCTCCTGTTTTTATATCCTCTTGCCTTTCCCCCTCATTTTCTGTCTCCTGTCTCTGTTCCTCTTGACTCTATTCTGCTGCCCCCTTATCTCCCTCCTCCACTCCCTTACATTCCCCTACACAAACTCCTCTCCCTGCTGTCCTTGTGCTCCTACATGTGTATGCACACACACTTCCCCTCCTGCCCTCAGCGACCTCATGCGCACACAATTTTCTCTGTTTCTGCCCCTCTCCATTTTTACCTGCTCCTTACATTGTGTTTCTCTGCCTCTTGACAGCACTGGAGGCCTCCATCTTCCCTGAGGACATTTTGCCTTCATTCCCAGTGGGAGCAATTGGAGATGGTATTGGCTTATACAGAACTTTAGAACTCACCCTTTATCTTTTAGGTTTCCATATTAATAGCACATCCTGTCGTGTTTTTGATTGTCATCATGTCAATGTTATTAACAGGGATGCACTGAAACAATAACAACTTTGGAAGGACATTCATCTTTACCAAGGCTACCCTAGCTGGCCAAAAAATTTCTTATTTGTTCCATTCCTCCAAGTCTTTTATTCTACACTGGAGAGTAATTTGCCTTTAAAAAGATTTGTATGTTTCTACACAATATATATTCCTTAATAGTTTAAATATTGCTTTGCCAATTTAAATTTATGTAGCCGATGATAATTTGTTTTGACCCTTTCAGGAATATTAATTCCTAAAACTTCAGATCTGTTATATAGTTTATTTTGAAGCCTGATACCTGCCCAAATTCCAAAGTCAATTGTTCCATAATTTTTAACGAGGCTTCTGGCTCCTGCAAATGTAACAAGATATGTCAGCATACAAAGCTATTTTATGTTCTAATCCAAAAAAGTTTTGATGCCCTTTTCCAAGGGGCTATTTATCACATGTATTGGAAATGGCTCTATTGCCAAAGCAAACAACAGCAGGGATAACTGGCAACCCTGTCTCATACCCCTAGACAAATTAAAAGGACGAGACTGACAACCATTAACCATGGCAGACGCTAAAGGATGAGTATATAGGGTCAATATGCTTCTATAAAACTGATTCCACAACCAAACCTTACAAACCTGTCTGTGATACTCTCAATGCAGCCAGTTTGACTAATATTTTTTCAGTTAAGAACAACAGCAAAAAAAACTCGTTATCATAAATATTTTTTTTAAAAAACTACTTATTGCACTAGATCCATTTGAGTCACCTCTACCAATCTGAATAGATAGACTATGTTGTTTTAAAGATACCTATCAGTAATAAAATGTTAGAAACCCAAATTCTAGTTTCAAGCACTTCCTATTAATGTATTACACAAAATCCAAAAACAAACAAACAAACAAAAAAAACCTATACAGAAAATTTAAAGGACATGAAAACTAGTATTATGTGACAAGTATCAGAGGGGTAGCCATGTTAGTCTGGATCTGTAAAGGCAGCAAAGAATCCTGTGGCACCTTATGGACTAACAGATGTTTTGGAGCATGAGCTTTCGTGGGTGAATACCCACTTCGTCAGATGCATGTAGTGGAAATTTCCAGGGGCAGGTATATATATGCAAGCAAGCTAGAGATAACGAGGTTAGTTCCATCAGGGAGGATGAGGCCCTGTTCTAGCAGCTGAGGTGTGAAAACCAAGGGAGGAGAAACTGGTTTCGTAGTTGGCATGCCATTCACAATCTTTGTTTAATCCTGAGCTGATAGTGTCAAATTTGCAGATGAACTGAAGCTCAGCAGTTTCTCCTTGGCTTGCTCAGGAGACTCCCTACACTAACACCAGAACAAATCAACATACCCTTAGAGCCCCAACCAGGGTTATTCTATCTACTACCCAAGATCCACAAACCCGGAAATCCTAGACGCCCCATCATCTCAGGCATTGGCACTCTCACTGAAGGACTGTCTGGATATGTGGACTCTCTACTCAGACCCTATGCCACCAGCACTCCCAGCTATCTCCATGACACCACTGATTTCCTGAGGAAACTGGTGACCTTCCAGAAAACACCATCCTAGCCACCATGGATGTAGAGGCTCTCTACACAAACATCCCACACACAGGTGACATACAAGCTGTCAGGAACAGTATCCCTGATGATGCCACAGCACAACTGGCTGCTGAGCTCTGTGCCTTTATCCTCACACACAACTATTTCAAATTTGATGGCAATATATATCTTCAGATCAGTGGCACCGCGATGGGCACCTGCATGGCCCCACAATATGCCAATATTTTTATGGCTGACCTGGAACAATGCTTCCTCAGCTCTCGTCCACTCACTCCCCTTCTCTACCTACACTACATTGATGACATCTTCATCATCTGGACCCATGGGAAGGAGACTCTGGAAAAATTCCACCACAATTTCAACAGCTTCCACCCCACCATCAACCTCAGCCGGGATCAATCTACACGGGAAGTCCACTTCCTAGACACCACGGTGCAAATAAGTGATGGTCACATTAACACTACCCTATACCGAAAACCTACCGACCACTATGCCTACCTTCATGCTTCCAGCTTCCATCCTGGGCACATCACATGATCCATTGTCTACAGCCAAGCACTGAGGTACAACCACATCTGCTCTAACCCCTCAGACAGAGACCAATACCTACAAAATCTCCACCAAGCATTCTCAAAACTACAATACCCGCATGAGGAAATAAGGAAACAGATCAACAGAGCCAGACGTGTACCCAGAAGCTTCCTACTGCAAGACAAACCCAAGAAAGAAACCAACAGGACTCCACTGGCCATCACATACAGTCCCCAGCTAAAACCCCTCCAACGCATCATCAGGGATCTACAACCCATCCTGGATAATGATCCCACACTTTCACAGGCCTTGGGTGGCAGGCCAGTCCTCGCGCACAGACAACCTGCCAACCTGAAACATATTCTCACCAGTAACTGCACACCGCACCATAGTAACTCTAGCTCAGGAACCAATCCATGCAACAAACCTCGATGCCAACTCTGCCCACATATCTACACCAGTGACACTATCACAGGACCTAACCAGATCAGCCACACCATCACCGGTTCATTCACCTGCATGTCCACCAATGTAATATATGCCATCATATGCCAGCAATGCCCCTCTGCTATGTACATCGGCCAAACTGGACAGGCTCTGCGGAAAAGGATAAATGGATACAAATCAGATATTAGGAATGGCAATATACAAAAACCTGTAGGAGAACACTTCAGCCTCCCTGGCCACACTATAGCAGACCTTAAGGTGGCCATCCTGCAGCAAAAAAAACTTCAGGACCAGACTTCAAAGAGAAACTGCTGAGCTTCAGTTCATCTGCAAATTTGACACCATCAGCTCAGGATTAAAAAAAGACTGTGAATGGCTTGCCAACTACAAAACCAGTTTCTCCTCCCTTGGTTTTCACACCTCAACTGCTAGAACAGGGCCTCATCCTCCCTGATTGAACTAACCTCGTTATCTCTAGCTTGCTTGCATATATATACCTGCCCCTGGAAATTTCCACTACATACATCTGACGAAGTGGTTATTCACCCACAAAAGCTCATGCTCCAAAACGTCGTTAGTCTATAAGGTGCCACAGGATTCTTTGCTGCTAGTACTATGTGAAAATTTTCACAGAAAGATCAACTGCATATAGAGGAAAAACAGGAATTTATTTCCTATTTTAGAACACAGTTTTTAACCATGGAGTCACAATTAACACTTCCAATATGTGCCAGCAAATAGTGGTGGGCACAAAAATTCAGACCTAAATATTTGCGGGTGCAAAGTTGCAGCAATAAAAATAGAGGCTGGGTTGAGGTTGAAAATCTGACCCAATATACAGTAACTACTTTTTGTCAAAAAAGTTTTTGTGTTTGTAGATTTTTTGCGAAATGTGTTATTCAAATGCAAGTAAAGCACCATTGCCTATTAACTCACTTTTTGACTGAGAGAAAAAACAGTGCAAGTTTCATGTGAGAGAGACAGTTTTTTGTCAAATGGTACCTTTCTTGCTATCAGCAAAATCCTCCTGTTCATATGACACTCTGATTGATTGGAAGTGAATCTTTTTTGTATTTATAGAGAGTAGTGTAGCTTCTCTCTAGTCTCGTGTTGAAGCATTCTCATGCCCTTTTCATCTTTTCAAAAAACTGAAAAACCTCTGATGTGAATTGGAAATCGTTGAATCCTTCAGCATAAAATAGGTATTTGGATGGGCTGCTTCTTGATATATTGCTTGAAGGATTTTATAGTCGCATTCTGCTCTCAGGTGACCAAATGGTTCCTTTTGCCTTCTGGTTGATAAGAATGATGTGTACATTTGAGGGCAAACTTTTGGCAGACTAATAGGCAAGTATAGGAGTTGTAACTTTTGTTAGAGACTAAATTTTCCTACTGATCATTGTCTGTTTATCATGTCACATGCTTCCTTCAATCCTGAATACAAGTGAGTAAACTATAATTTAATCCAGTTATATTCCTGCCTTCAAAAAGTCCCACTGCATAAAATTTTATATTAATGTTTAATATGTATGTTGTGTGGGGAAGGGGAGGGTGTGTGTGTGTGTGTGTATTCTAAATGATTCAGGGTTGTGTGTGTTTTATTTTCTTTTGGCAGCAAGCTTTTTAATAGATTTGTGACCAAGTCACTTTGCAATTTGGTATTTTTTCCTCCTTCTATCTGATGTTCTTCATTGACCCTGAAGGTCCTTGCAGACTTATTTATATCTGGATTCAAGAAAAAAGTGGATTATTATTTGGTCATCCAGTAGTACCTTGCGTTATAACTGGAATTAGATGCTTCATTAAGGTAATTCTTGCTTATATACACAAGCTTTAACTTGATTGCCAAATTGGGATTGAGAAGGCATTTTCTCCAGGGCATATTGCCAAGGATTTTTTTTCAGGGTGGATAAGAGGAGTTTTACTTTGTCTCCTAATATGATCAGATTGACATTCTACACAATCCTCTGAAACTGAAATGACTAGGCATTGATGGATCCCCATCTTTCCCATGTTTTTCTGTGTCTTGGTTTCTGTGATAACAGAGCTATATCTGGGTGTCTTGATTATTAATACAGTGCAGAAAGATTCTTTTTGGTTCTGGAAGTTCTTTGTGTAATCCATGAAATGTAGTGGAATTTGATAAGCATTGAAATTCTACAGAAGTCAATGAGTTTTTACATTTAGAAGTCAGTGGGAAGTGCTAGCTAATGTATCCTCAGAGAAGTTAATGAGTTTCAGCAGTACATTGACTTTACTAGTGTTGTAGGTTCCAAACTATGTAATAGTCAGGTTGGCATGGAATATATGTTCATTTTCAAAGAAAGATGAGGTAAGACTTCAGTTGAGGATCAGATCTGGTGAGATATTTGCAATGTTTGTCCCATGTGCACTTTCAGATTTGTTTTTTTAATGTCAACATGTTGTGTTGCCTGAAATCTAATTATTAATGAAAATGTTCTGGTGTAATAGAAATAGCATGTCTGCACCTTGTCCTTTCCTACTCGCTGATCATTTGAAATTTGTAAATTTCTGTCTCACCTGATTGATTTTCACCTGAGTTATGTTGAGGTCTTCCCACACTTTTGGCTATTTTGATTTTATTTGGATGTTGAGTTGGCCATCTTAGATTGACTTTAGTAAATTGTAGCTATGTTTTGAGCAGCATTGAAACATAGGCAAGTAAAAAAGAAGAGAGGATATATGTACATTTAGTAATGTTTCATGTTACTGGATTTAGCAGGGCGATGATGATGATGATTTGAATCAGTGGATACAGGAGAATTGACAAAGTGATTGTTTCTTACTCTTGTATAGCTAAAACAAACTTCTTAGTTTCAGAGAAGGTAAAATATCGGTTATTGTATAACACTATCATATAAATGTGCTTCTTGAAGCGACCTGAATTTGAGAAACTGGATAAAAAATATGTAAGAATCTTGGGACTAATAATTTTCCAGAACCATAAAACTCAAGGAAAATTCTGAATCTGGGAATTAAAACTAAGCCATATTTAAGTCTTTGGATAAACTGAATGAATATAATGGGAGAAAATTGTTTAAAAAAAATGAAGAGGGTTAAATAAAAGTCTGGCAGACTAAAAAGAAACTAAGTGGCATTAAGGCCAAGTGAACAGACTTCTGAGTCTTAGGAGAATGAGGATGATAATTTCTACTATTTTAAAATTAGCATAAGCTAAGAAGTTCTGCTCCCATCCTGCCCCCAGCTCTATCCCCTTTGTTCCACTTTGGCATTGCAAAAGGGACAAAGAGCAGCTCTAAAATGACTATTGGGGATTCCCTTAATGTAGAGAAATCCTTCAGTGGCATAAACCATTACATGCTGCCATTCCCAGGCATAGAGAGTATTTCTGTGGAGGCCACGGACATGGCTTCATTATGCACTCTTGTGATGCCTCACCATTGAACTGGACCCTAGGGTTTATGTTCACTGCTGTAATTTAGAACAACACCTAGGCTGCTCTAAGACCTTGTCTACATTTGGAATTTTGCTTCAGTTCCAATATTTGATGGCAGTCCACTGATATGGCTGCACTAGTGCAAACCCCAAGAACAGACAAAGAAAGCAGTAGTCTGCACGTGGGGGAGCACTTACCCCAATTGAAACTGAAGTAAGTGCCGCTGATTTGAATCATGGCTTTCCTTGTCTACACTTGAGGTTTGCAACAGTGCAGTTAATGCAGACAATGCCTAAGTTATGCCAAAAGTCAGTTTCACCACTAGCCATGGATCAGGCCTTCAGAGTTAGGGCTGAAACTTTATCACTGCTGTTGCTACTGTTGTGAAGGTTCCTAAGCAGTTATCCTATTTTAGTAGTAATTCTGAGGCATAATGGGGTTCATTAGGAGGGAGCTTCCATTTTAATATGGAGTTTGCTAGTTTAAAGAAACAGTTCTCAATGTGTAAGTTACTGCACATTGGATGTAGAAGCATTTTTATTTAAGACCATTTTTAAACATTTAAGGCTAAACTCTGGGGTACATTTCTGCAGTTCTGTTGATTTCAATGAAGCTGCCTCGGTTTACACCTGCAGAGAGTTGTTGCACATACAAAGCTCCCAACTTTGTCAGTGGTAGATATATGCATGCAAGGGCTCAGGCTTAGTCCTCTTTTGGTTTGGGCAGAGTAGGGATTTGTCTCCTTGGGATAGCAACAGTGCCCATAAGGCACTTCAATATTCCTTATCTTTTGGGCCCATTTCTTCACAGTCCAGGAGCAGAGGATTTGCCATCCCAGTTCAGATCACTGGTCTTTCAAGTCCCATACCCTATATCTCTGACAGTGGGCCATACACACTTGATGTTTCATAGTAAGGTGAAAAATCATCACGAAGCATTACCGAATAGTGCATTTCTCTGCAAAGAAGTCAAACAATGGAGTGAGCAAATTACACCCTGAAGTGTTGTGGAAGTACAGAAAGTAGAAAGTGAGAACTAAGTTTTTCTCCGACAGTGTGATATTTGAATACCAATGTCTGAGCATGCTTTTTTGTTGCCTTTAGAACAAAACTGCCCATTTGTTCTGTAGAAATCAGTATTCCGGGCCTTTAGAAGGACACTGGTCATTATAGTTAAAAGACAGAAGGGTGGAGTGTGATGTTTAAGAGACTTTTCCCACCCCAGTTCTGTAGGGAAAAACCCTTACTGTCTAATACTGATTTTTAAAATGTCTTTTCCCTCCTATCCCCCTGAGATAATTGCTTCTTGTTAGAATGTAACTGCATGGTTTCTAAAGAAGACTGAGGTTTCCAATAAAACCCCCAAAACCTGAATTGTTTAGCTTTTTAATGGTGGTAGCTCTTGGCTTTTTGCGTGTGTGGCTTTGTTGTTGCTGTGTTGTGTGGGAGGGGGTTGTTTGTTTGTTTTTAAATCAGTGGGTTATATTTAACTCCGTATACTTAGAAATATTCCCTGGCTTTCTCCAGCAGTATGAAATTACCATTCGTATTTGTGAATCAGAGAAGTAAAGGTATTTTCATCTGAAGGTCACACCTTCACTCACTAGCTGTCTAAAATGATTCAATGAAAGTCATAAACCCAAAGATTTATTTATCAGACTACTACATTACATTTTTTTAAGTGACATTTTAAAAAACAAATTTTCAACTGATTTTCTTAACTGTCTGCAATATTTGTATACCTGTGAATGGATATGCCCAAATGGGCACTTGTACACATACACTGAATAACTGAGAATTTAACTATAGGGAGACCTGCATTTACATAGTTAGCGCATGAAAATCTGAGTTTGTATTCTTTCTTATAGATGTAATTCTTAATCCTGTGGGCACAATAAAGGAGTCTATATGCAGATTTAGCCCAATTAGGTTTTTTTATTACTCTTTACTGCAATGGCATATTAACTTTTTATATTGTGATGATGTACTTTTGTTAGTCTTGAGAGCAGTGTTTAGCTAAACACCAGTTTTACTAACCTCATATCTCTCGAGTGTTACTGAAAACTGCTAGGCTGTTTGTTCTCCTCCTCCAGACAGGTAGTGCTACATAGCTCTTCTTTCTCTAGAGTTGCCTGCTGACCCCTGTAAAAACAGTGGTAGAGAGAAGCAAGTGGACTGGCTGAATTCAATGTGATTTTATTGATCACTGATCTTATATGAATTGTACAAAACTACTCTAGGTGAAGAACAAAATACTGAAAGTTAATACCCTGAGCCTGCAAACATTTAAGCAGGTACATATCTCTTCACCCACATGAATAGTCCCATTGGGGCTACTCCAGGTCTAAAGTTAAGCATGTGCATAAGTATTTGCAGTACCAGGGACTAAAACTGTAGTTTAATAAACAACTTTTCTCTTAAAGACATAAAACTCTTGTCATTTCACAACCAAATTGTTTGTGTTAGCAATAAAAACTTAACTTTGTTAATCTATTTAAAGTTTATTCGGAACTTTTTAAATACACACAGGCCAACATTTTTAAATAAGAGCTTAAAGTTAAGCTAAAGCTCACAATTAGGCACTCATGGGTAGGATATTCAAAACCACGTAAGTTCAGTTGGAAGTAATTGGAAATTGTGCTCCAGACAGCAGGGATGCCCAGAGGATTCAGGGGGACTGGGGTCTTCGGCAGCAGGGGGGCCTGCTTCAGCAGTAATTCTGCGGCGGGGGGGGGGTCCTTCCACTCCGGGACCCGCCGCCTAAGTGCCCTGAAGACCCGCGGTGGGGGCTCCCCGCATCGAATTACCACTCAAGACCTCCCGCTGCCGAAGACCCGGAGTGGAAGAAGCTCTGGGGGCCCCAGCCCCGCAAGAGCTTTCCAGGGCCCCCGGAGCGAGTGAAGGACCCCGCTCCGGGGCCCCAAAAACTCTCGTGGGGGCCCCTGCAGGGCCTGGGGCAAATTGCCCCACTTGCCCCACCCTCTGGGCGGCACTGCCAGACAGAGTCAAACTCTGATGGATGCGTATGGCATAGTTAAAGCATGTCAGCTTTCTTCATTTGTGAAAGCTTTTGATTCATATCACAAGGTGATGTTGGTTGCCAATATAACATGGGCTATTTGCTTATGCATTTTTCTGTTGTTCACATGGTAAGATTGTTAATAAGGTCCTAAATGTGTCTTTTTAAAAGCATAATTAATTTTTTTTTTTTACTAAGAAGTTTCATAAAAGTTTCTAGGTAAAATCTGAAATTCTGCTAACAGTTAAGAAACTAATTTAAGAAACAAGTACAAAACATCTACTTTAGCAAAGTAAGACTACAAAATGGGATAAAAATGAACTATCAACATGAAAATAAAAATCTGATTTAAATCTTCTTAAATAATTTAAATAAACATAAATTTCATTTTAAAAATCATTTTATCTTATGATTTTTATTCCTCTGTGAAGGGCTAGTAGCTGGGGAAACAAGAATTAAAATAAGTTGGCAGGCAGCCTAGCAGGAAATGGAGATTCTTTGCCAGACTTAAGTGATGGAGAGAATTGGAGAGGAGATGGGTGGAACAGAGAGAAAGAAAAGAAAGGAGGGAAACTAAGGAGGAAAAAAGAGATGGGGGAGGAAGATGACTGGGATGAAAAAGGGAGGGAGACCTAGAGCGAAGGAAGAGAGACAGATATAGGGGGGGAAAAAAACTAGCAGGGAAGACCGCCTGTCAAGAATCTTTGGCATACAAGGGGGATTCAAAAGCTCAGGGAGAGGTAATGAAGTTGTAGTGTGGTCTGTCTGGGGGATCATTGTAGAACTACAGTGCCTTTGGAGGGTGGTCCAACAGAGATTGTGCCTAAGAGCTTGTCTATATTAGAAAGTTTATCAGTAAATTTCTGCCAGCATAGAGGGATTGACAGAACAATTTCAGCATTGTGTGTTCACAGTTGGCTGCATGTACTGGTACATTGCATCCACACAATATCAAGTTGTGTCTGCAAAAGGTGTATTGCACTGTGTGTGCATAGCATCTCAGTATCATGTACACCACATCAGGCGCACTATCATGGGAAACGGTCGCTGTGTAGTGTGGAACAGCTGCTATGTATTTTGGGATAACTGCACACCTTTCAGGGAATTGTTGAAACCTGGGGTCAAATGTCCACAATTCCCTCTGTTTTATCCCATAATCTAAGGCTGTCAAGAGCTATTTTTGAATTCACCACTGGAAACTTGGATGCAGCATGGTGAAACACAGTATTCGTATCCATTGTAAGGTCTGGACATACCATCCTGTTGTTTTCGTGAAGAACGTGGGAGCTGCCTATAATATTCGATGAATATGATATTTCCATCTGTTTGTTAATTAAAGAAAGGGTTAGCTGCATGTAGGCAGGAAGGGAGACAATGGCCTGATAATAGCTGCTCCAGGAATACCTGAGACAAGGCAGAAAACCAACCACTTTGAAGTTTATCTCCAACCCAGGGTGAGTTGCCTGAACCAGTTTAATGAGATACAGAACAATCAAATGACTTGGCTGGACTGAAAAAGGAGACACTCTCCTTGAAGGGGAGAGATGGGGGAGCAGAGAGCAGGGCTCCCAGCCTGGGTAGACAGAAACTCCCTAGCTCTGACTGAGCTTGCAGTGTAAATGTTGCAGCCTGGTGATGGTGTAGGCAACAGTGGGGGCTACTCACCTGAGTATGGACCCCAGCAGGGGTCAGGCAGGCTTTTATTCAGGCAGCTGGTCTGTGCCACAACATCCACACTGCTATTTTTAAGGCGATAGCTCAACCAAAGCTAGCACATCTGTCTGACAGGGCTGGGGGAGACGCTCCCTGCTGCAGTGTAGACATACCTGCAGAGGGCTGTAGCGTAGGGACCCAGTCTGAGTGGAAGAATCACAAAATTCTACCCCATGACAGGTGAAGGCAAGAGGCCTCTCTCTGAGGAAGTACATTCAGAGAGACCAGAGGGGGTCAAAGGTGCAACTAGCCCATGACAGTATTTGCAAGTATGCAATTCTCAGTCAACTGAGGATGACTGGACAGGGAATGCAGCAGCTACACTCTTACAGCTAATGGTGAAACAGCTAGACACAGTGGAGAGATGGTCCTGGGCCAGTCCAATGGACACCGAATGGTAGGACTGGATAGTCCTACAGGCTTGGGGAGACCAGTAATGGCTCCTGATCTTGCAGTCGCGGAAGGGCACATTCCTGAAGTTGTGTGTCAAGTTCATCCTAGTCCTGCAATGCAGAAATACCTAGATAAGAGCTGTCCTAACAGTGGAGAAACAAGTATTGAATGCAATATGCTTGCAGCTCCAGATTGTTGTTGGTAGGTAAGGAATCAAACTGACACTGGAAAATCAATGGTGTGAGTGGTTGTCATTGAGGTGTGCCAGAAACTAAAGTGTGCCCTGCTGTACAGGGTTGTCAGGTTAGGCAATGGGCAGGAAACAATGGATTCAATGACATGGGCTTTCCTAACTGCTGGGGTGATAGATGGGATGTATGCCCCATTCTGTGCACTCTGCCAAGCCTCTGAGTATATAAACAGAATGAGGTATTTCTTGATGGTTATACAGGCCTTGGTATATCACTGCATGTGGTTTATTGACATAAAAATTGGCTGGTCTGGGAAAGTCCACAATGCCTGGATTCCTAGAAACACTGGACTTTTTGACAAGGTGAAAGCAGGGTTTTTTTTTCCTGGACCGTCCAACTGGTATTAACAGCATCTCAGTGCAGGTCATGATTCTTGGAAACGTTGCCCTCCTTTTTCTTCCTTGATTTGTGAAGCCATATATCAGTAAGGGTGGGAGAAGCAATCACTCTATCCTCTTATTGCACCTTAGAGGCAGTTTGTACCCTGGGACATGCAATCCCTTCACTCTTTTGAACTCTGTGATTCTCCCAGACCTCTGTGTGTGCAACAACCAGGGGCAGTTTGGTCCTTGGTGATGCATCCATGTAGTACAGATTCCTGTGCTGCCTTGCTACGCACAATCAGATCAAATAAGAAAGAAATTTAAATTGTAACTTTGAATTTCATTCCTTTTATAATTTTGTCAGACTCCTTTGAATGCTTTTCTGTGGATTACTATTTAATATTTTAAGTATTATATATTATATGAGGGAGAGGGATAGCTCAGTGATTTGAGCACTGGCCTGCTAAATGCAGAGTTGTGAGTTCAATCCTTAAGGGGGCCATTTAGGGATCTGGGACAAAAATCTGTCTGGGGATTGGTCCTGCACTGAGCAGAGTGTTGGACTAGATGACTCTCAAGGTCTATTCCAACCCTGATATTCTATGTGAAGGTTAATAATAGCATAACCTGTTAAGGTTGCCCAACACTTCCCATTATAAGATCCTGTTTTCTATGCCTTATGATTTTGCCAAACTTTAAGCATTTGGGCTGAAGGCTTCCATAACAGGTCTCTCAAATAGAATTACTTTGGAAAGTTTTAGCCAAAATGATTTTTCCGTTTCTGAGAACAAAGTTAGGAAAAAATCCATAGTTTGGCCACTTTAATAAAAATATTCTGGTGACCTTTTCTTTGTGAAGCTCTGACACTCCCATGCTTTGGGGCAGGGACTTGAAATTCAGCTGGGAAATGGCCTTTGTATTAAGGATGTGTCTCTTGCTATTTCTGTGAAAATTGCCCAAATCTGGTCAAATTATAAGCTTCTGAAAAAATGTAGTTTATACAGGTTAGCAGCTAATAAATCGAAAGATTCAGTCCTGACTGATGGTGCTGTACCCATCACAGCTCCTAGTGATGACTGGACTGGAAACAGTCAACCTGGTCCTCAAGTAGTATCTGCAATGCTACATTAAACATCACAAGAATGATCAGTCCCTGACTCTCACTTATGTGAAGTTTACATATAACAACACAGACCATGCATCTGTGGGTCAAAACCCTTTTTAATATAAACCAACTACTTCCGATTCCATCCATAACTGCTCATGTCCTCTCCCTGTCTGGCCACCTGTCATAAACAGATAGCTAAGGGTTAATGTTCTTCTACCTGTAAAGGGGTAACACCAGTAACCTGAAACACGTGACCAGAGGACCAATCAGGAAACAAGACTTTTTCAAATCTGGGTGGAGGGAAATTTTGGGTGAGAGTTCTTTGTTCTTGGTTCGGTGACCCTCTCGGCTCTGAGAGTGATTTTTTCTATCTCCAGGCTTTCTAATCTTCTGTTTCCAAGTTGTAAGTACAAGGATAGTAAGACAATAGGTTTATATTGTTTTCTTTTGTATTTACATGTGTGTAGTTGCTGGAGTGTATTCTTTTTGGATAAGGCTGTTTATTCATTTTCTTTAAGCAATTGACCCTGTATATTGTCACCCTATACAGAGACCATTTCATGTCCTTTTTCTTTCTTTTTATATAAAGCTTTCTTTTTAAGACCTGTTGGAGTTTTTCTTTAGTGGGGACTCCAGGGAATTGAGTCTGCAGCTCACCAGGGAATTGGTGGGAGGAAAAAGTCGAGGGGGGAAAATCTCTTTGTGTTAGATTTACTAAGCCTGACTTTGCATACCCTCTGGGTGAGGGGGAAGAGAGATTAGATCTCTCGGTACTTGTGTTTCCAGGACTGGAAGCAGGGAATCTCCTAGGGTCGTCCAGGGAGGGCAGCCTGGGAGAAAGTAACAAGGAAACAAGGGGAGGGGGTTATTTCCCTTTGTTGTAAGACTCAAGGCATCTGAGTCTGGGGGTTCCCCAGGGAAGGTTTTGGGGAGACCACAGTGAGCTAGGCACTGTATAATTCCTAGCTGGTGGCAGCAATTACCAGGTCCAAGCTGGTAACTAAACTTGGAGGTTTTCATGCTAACGCCCATATTTTGGACGCTAAGGTCCAGATCTGGGAAAAAATGTTATGACACCACCTCAGACCTAGTGCAGCAGAATCACTGGGCCTGGGAAGAATTGAGGGAACACCTGGAGAAGTTGAGAGCAGACTATAAAGGGTACGCCGCTCAGCATCAACAGCAAGGTCCCACCTACTCATTGGGACAGAAAGTATTGCTCTCCATGGAGCATCTCTGCAAAGTCAAATCTGCTCACAAGCTGGACTTTTGGTTCCTTGGTCCTTTTAGGGTCCAGTGATTAGTTATTCCAGTCACTTTTGAACTTCAACTACCCTGCTCTCTGAAGATTCACCCAGTGTTTCATAAATTGCATTTGAAACCCTATATGGAAAATCCTTTCCCTCACAGGACCACGCCACCTCCTCCTCCATGTACAGGGCCACAAGGAATATGTGGTTCAAAAGATCTTGGAATTTAAGCATAAATGTGGCAGGCTCTGGTTCTTTATTGACTGGGAGGAATACAGCCCCAAGGAGCAGGTGGAAAATGTACATACCCTAGCAAAGTACAAGCATTCTGTAGGAACCACCCTAAAAAGCTCAGTCCTACATTGCCCAGAGGGAGAAGATGATGTCAGGACCACGGGTCTCAAACCCTAGTCCACTGGGTTCTTAGGAGCCAGTATGTTCTGACCTGCTAATAATTGCCAGAACTCAAAGCTCAACTCTGGCAGAGGACCAACCTAGGGATTTGATTAGAGGAGTCCTGGAAGTCCTTATTGGTTCCTTGCTTCTGTTTAAATCAAGCAGGAACAGAAAGTCATCTATGCAATGACTCCAGCATAGGACTACTTGCTCCTGCTGCCTGACTCTGACCTCAAGGTATCCTGACCTGGCCCACCTCCTGACCTGACTCCTGGTGTGCCATCTGGCTGTCTGATCTCCTGGTAACTTAACTCTGTTTGCCTCCAGGTGCCTGACTCTTGCTCTGCCCTTTGGCCTGCCTCAGGCTCTGATATCCTGGTATCCAGACCCAACCTGCCCCCTGACTCCCATTTCTGACCACTAAGCCAGAACAACCACATCCTGGTCCTGAAAAACCAAGAAATTAGCTGTCAATATCCATGACTCTGTAATATTTTTGCAGAGGGAGAGCTATCCAATCAGCAGAGGTGTATGATTTAACAAACAAGCCTGATTTACAGAAATGTTATTGCTCATGAAAAATCCATGTGTGCCAGCGGAAATGGGAGAAAATAATTTAGTGTGATACAAATTCCTGATATTCTCAGGAACTGCTTGGAGATCTTAGAAGGAAAGGTACAATATAAGTACAACATTTTAATGTTTAACACCAACAGGCCTTAAAGAGCAGTCCTAGTTTAACTGCTACTGATTTTTTGGATTGCTGTTCTGAAGGTCAGATATTTATTTCAGATAGCATATCCCTGAACAAAGCTTCCCATATTGCTTCCTGAAAAATTTATTTTTACCATAACAAATGTACTTTTCACTCTCAAAGCAGTTTAAAAAAATAAACTTAGGCCATTCATGAATGATTCGACAAGCATGTTAGGTCAATGTGTGTAGTGTAGATTTTGGTATCAAATTTTGCAAGTGATTAATGAAACTTGCCCTGTTGTTAGGATTAATCCAGCAAAGGAATGTCAGCTCAAAAATGTCAAAAATTTGTCTGGCTTGTGTCTTTTTTGCTCTCTAGAAAAAGTTACATAAACCTACAAAAGATAAAAAGGGCAATTTTTAATTTCATTTTAGGAGTAAAATATGCTATTTTGATGATGCAGTACCCAAATTAAATATGTGTAAGCAGAGTCAGGATGAGCTCTACCCTGACATCTGGTGGTGAATTATGGAAAATGTGGAAAGAAATTTTAGGTATTTGCATTGGCACATCCACCCCATCTAGTATAGCCCATGGCAGCCTGGGATGATTATTTTGACAGCTCTGGGATCCCCAATTTCTTTGTTATTGGGGCAGGAGGAATAAAGTGTTGTCACCCTGATTATGTGAATGAGGAACTATGAGACTTCTTTATGACAGAGATGTCTCAATATCAATTAAATAGCACTTGCTAGACAAGGGACATGGGTGCCAAAACCCATTGAAATGAGAGAGGTTGGGGACTGGTGTGTGTACCTGATGGTATGGGCCCCTTTTGAGGGCCTGAAACACCAATTGCACATCCTCCTCTCTCCACTGTTGAAGAGTAGAGCCAATTTTTTATTCCATTAAGAGTCTATCTAGAGGCTGCTGAGCTGAATTCACGTTGGGCCAATGGTGCACCAGCACCAGGGCTCCCCTACTACAAGCTGAAATCACTAAAAGAGCTAAGCTTACTGAGCTGAGATCACTGAGTGCTGTGTTAACTAGTGGGGGAGCCTGAAGATCTATTGCTAAGTGGCTGGCAGAGCGGAGCAGTTTGCAACATGTTGGAGCAGCCCACGGAACAGTGAGCGGAGTGGAGCGGTTTGCGGGGACATCTGAAGGAGCGGCACAGCGGGTGTAGTGGAGCTGGTCGTGGTGAAGGCTGCAGCAGAACTCCACGGAGAGGCAGAGCAGTTGGCCCTGGCCCACGTAAGGTGCCCCTTAACACCGTGGGTGTGTGTGCCCCTCCCATTTCCACCCAGGCTGAGGGGGTAAAACTCTGCAGATAAACTTTTGAACTCTGGGGTGGCACTAACCAGAGACTTTCGGGTTGTTGGACTTTGGGGTGATTGGACTTAAGACCCTAAAGGGGAAAGGACATTGCCAAATGTACTTAGAGGTGGGTTTTTTGCTTAAGGTTTGTGTTATAATCCTGGTTGTGGTGTTTCTCCAATGTGATGCTGCATTGTTTCCCTCCTTTATTAAAAGGATTTTACTACACTCAGACTCCGTGCTTGCGAGTGGGGAAGTATTGCCTCCTAGAGGTCCCCGGGGGAGGGGAGTGGTATGTAATTGTTCCAGGTCACTGGGTGGGGGCTCGAGCTTGTTTTGCATTGTGTTATTGAAACGGTACCCCGGATACTGAACTCGGCCCTTGTTGCTGCCAACTCAGAGGGGCAGAAGGATTACATATGAATACTTCATTTCAGAATCCTTTGGCCTGGATCAGTATGTAGTATTGTCCCATCAAATCTGTCCATAGATTGCCATGCAAAAGGCACGCTTTATCTCCTTCCATGTTGATGGGAAGTCAGATATCCTTGTGGCATCATTTTCTTTCCCCTGTCCCTCCCTTTCTGCCAGATTCTACGGAGGCAAACTGAGGGCAGGATTGGGGAAGCCACACATTGTCTCTCTTCAGCTTTGTAAAAAATATACCCACAAAAATCATCCTTGAGTTATATTATCTTCTTTTCAGTGCATCCCACTCTTCTCCGGGAGCTGCACTGAAAGGAGTTTCTTTGTACTGTAACTGCAAAGGATCTAAGCTGCCAGAAGCCTGTGAGGCCAGTGCTACTACCGAGGCAGAAGACCTCTCTGCACCTGTGGATCCTGCAGGTTGTTCCACAGATAAGCAAACCCTTCTTATCTCCCCACAGAGCAGTAAGGAAGGAACTCTGATGGGGGCTCTTTGTGGAGACTTCCTCTCCCTGTCCTGTGTGTGTTTTTATGATGGGAAATTTTGACTCAGGTTATTGTTCCTAAAAGCTGCTGTATAGAAACTAGTTATTTACAGTACTTCATAGTGGATTGTGTAGATGTTGGCCTGTTCAAGTCCAGTTAGTACTGACTGAAAGATAAACCACTTAACAGCTTTCACATGTTAAACTGGAATGTGGTGGTAGTCCTAGCAGACAATTGTTCGTGACAAACCAACCATATCTAAGACCCTGTAGTCTCTTGGTGGAGTGACTAATGCTTGAATGGGCATGGAAATTGAGTTACTTTCTTACTGCAGAGTCCACATTGGTGTGGGAAAACTTGTGTTGTTGCTGCCAGTATTTTACTTCATCTGAAGACAAACAAGAATCTGGAAGGCTGTCAATATAATACTTTTTCACAAGAACTGGATTCACTTATTTTTACAAGAAAACAAAACTTTTTTTTCCAAAAGCCTATAAATACTGCAAGTTTAAATGTAAATGTATTATGAAAAAATATTGCAAATTGTCCAGAATGGCATCTTAGCCAATAGTTTGCCATTTTAAATCAGTTCATTATCAATGTCATCTGCTCATGCATTCTACAAAATATATTCTTACATTTCCCAAGTCAACAATCCATTTACATCCTATCAATTAACTTTTTTTGAGCATCACAGCAATTACTTAAATCCACTTTTACAATGGGATCACTACTCTGAAACACTATCTGGACCAAACTGATATATAATATTGGAAAGCAATGGAATGTTATTCCTTTTGTGGGTGTTTTGTTAGTGTTTTGTTTTGTGTTTGTGTTTTGTAAGAGCTATTCATTCTCATGTTTCATATAAAACTGAAGTTATAAGGCCCCAGTCTTGTGAATGCTCAAGCATTTCCTTAACTTTATGCACCTAAATATTCCCATTAAAGTCATTTTTAAAATCCAAAAATGTTCTGTCCAGGGCCACCCAGAGGATTCAGGGGGTCTGGGGCAGTGCTCAATCTTCGGCAGCAATTCAGCGGCAGGTCCCTCTCGGAGGGAAAGACCCGCCACCAAATGAAGCGGCGGCAGTAGAGCAGCCTAAGTGCTGCCGATCGTGGCTTTTTTTTTTTCTTCCTTCTTCTTTTTTTCCTGCCGCTTGCAGTGCTTGTACTCACCGGGCAGCGCTCCAAGGCTTCGGCAGGACTTCAGCAGCGGGTCCTTCAGTCACTACGAGTCTTCAGCTGCACTGAAGGACCTGCCGCCGAAGACCCAGAGCGAGTGAAGGGCCCACCACTGAAGTGCCACCAGGTGGCTTGCAGGGCCCCTGCAGGGCCCAGGGCCTGGGGCAAATTGCCCCACTTGCCCCCCTGCCCCGGGCGGCCCTGGTTCTGTCCATAACTAGAACATTTAGGCCTTAATCTTGCATAAATATCTGTCCACACAGCTTGGAGCATCTAAAGGAATCAACTAATCAAACCCAGCATTAAACTTTGTTACATTGTTAGGGCTGGGACATAGGCAGGCAGGTCTTGCAGTTGGAGCAGGAGTCAGAACTGGGCATCAAGCGAAGGGTTAGAGCTGTAATCCTAGATTGTGCCAAGGGTCAGAGCTGAAGCTGGAGACCAGGGGCCAGGATCAGGAACAAGACAGGAACCAGGAACATCTCAGCAAGGCAGGAACCGGGGCAATTCAGGGAAGCAGAGTTTAGGAGTCAGGCAAGAAGGCAGGATCCAATGTAGCAGCCAGGTCTAGTGCAAATAACTATTTGTGCCTCTCTTCAAGTTTAAATAGAAAGCCCTGATTAATCAGAGTTCCCTATGTTCCTCTGGGTGGGCCCAGGGAAGCCCTCCTTTGTGTAACTTCAGGTTTCATTGTCTCTCCTGATAGATTGGTTAGTAATGAGCCACTAGGTGGGAGCTTGGAGGTAACAGTCAACTGGGCACCCTGCAGCCGGAAGATCAAGACCTGGGGGCCCATGACAATTACTCTGTATTATTTTAACTGAATGGGCTCTAACTGGTGGTGGACTTTTAATAAAACAAAATTTCCCTTCATTTTTGTTTGTCTATTTTTTCCCCAGTAATGTGACTATAGATTTATTCTTTCCACCTTTCTAAACAAACAAATAAATAAAATTCATATGCACAAGAAAAGCCAAGTTGGAAAAAATGATAAAATCATATAAAAGATATATCTAGAAAAACAGCCATGTTAACACAATCAAATTTAAGTAGTTAAACTAAACAAGACATAACTGGGGCTTTCTCATTCTTCCTTACATTCATAGTTCCCATGAGTGGGTATATGAACCATTAGGTAGTTGCGTAATTAATCTTAATTGTCTGGTTTTTTTGTTTTTTTTTAACTTTATCTAAAAGGTGGTTAAGGACAGAAAATTAAGTGTGTTAAATAACACCTTTACTCCTCACATCTGCCTAGCTGACTTAAATTTTGTCTCTTTGTCTTATCCTTGTAGAGCCAAAACACCTATTGATGAGTGAGCTGAATTACACATCAGCAACAGACTTGTTAACTAAGGGCATGTCTACATTATGTGCTGGATCGACAGGTAGCGATCAATCCGGGGGGGTCGATTTATCGCAACTAGTCTAGACATGATAAATTGACCGCTGAGCGCTCTCCCATCGACTCCCAGAGAAGCATAGGCAGAGTCGACTGGGGCGTGTCAGCCATCGACTTACCACAGTGACAACACCGCGGTAAGTAGATCTAAGTACGTCGATTTCAGCTACCTTAGTCACGTAACTTAGATCGACCCCCTCTTCCCCCACCACCACAGCCCCCATGTAGACGAGGCCTAAGTTGCAAATGAGGAAGCTTTATTATCTAGCTATCCTTGTGGAGTTTTTTTTTAATATATAGCTTCAAGTACCATAGGGCTTGATTCTATATCACATGTGAGTTCTGCCTGAACTGAGCAAACCAGAGTATTTGGCCCCTTAGTGTTTAAGAGCTGCATGGAAAAATGAGATATGGTCAGATCCACACTGTAGTGAGGCCATCGTAATGATAATATCCAAACCAGAAACAAAAAGACATACAAATCCTAAGCTGATGCAAATCTGGCAGTTACTTTAAAACAAAAAATATTTTTTCTTGTAACTGAGTAAATTTGTTCAGGGGGAGACAGTAAACGTGGACCTCAGTTTTGCCAGATTTGAAGTCACTTTTCTGAGTAGATCTGCACTGAACTTTTTATGTTTATGACTGAACACTTTAAAAAAAAACTTGGAATGTGTGAAATGTTTTCTGATCAAAACTCCTCACACTAAGTCTCAGGGCTGACTGCCAAAATGACGTTGACAGTCACATTGTTACTGAGGAGAATTTATTTATAAGTTTCCATAGCTTTTATGTTTAATAGAAATGATTGCCCGTGGTTGAAGTAAATGATGATTTGTTTAGAGTGAAGACTGTTGTATTATAGGAAACTTAAAAATAAAACAACCCAAAGATGAAACCTTCTGTAGCACAAGGGACTGATTAAATATAACATTGATTGCTCTTGGTTTTTCAAAGTTTAAAAGTCAAGGAAGCATATATATGAAGAAATATATGAATCTCTCTGTTCATGTACTGTTTGTTTCATGCAGCATTCAGATTGAGGGACAGGGGTTTGAATTTTTGTTTGGGGGCAGGACTTTTTGGGGAGAGCATATGGAGTCTTTGAACTGACTGACTATTCTTTCTGGCTATACCTGTCTGTTCTTTTGCATGACTCCATGACTCTTTCATACTGTGCTTGGCTCGTCTCCCTATTATTTGTGTCTTTTTGTGGACTGAAACTGACACTCTTAAACAGTCTGGATCATTGGCTGTCCCTAGCCTTCCTACATAATGTTCTAACTTTTTGTACTCTTCCTGAATTGCTGTCCTTGATTTCTGAACCTATAAAACGTTCTTCCATTCTCCTTTATACTGTTTACGCCCTCTGGGCTATCTCTGCTCTTTTTGTGCTTTCTATGCCTGATTATCCCTTGCTTTCCTCTATACTGTTAGTGGATATTTGACTGTCCTTGGCCTTTCTTTATGCTGCTCATGGCTTTCCCAACTGATTTCTGACACTATATTGTTTTACACTGGCCTTTACAGACTCTCTCTCCCTGTTTTACATATTTGGATGTACTAGAATTATTAAGAAGTGAGCAATATGATCTCTGACACCTGAAGGATCTCTGAATGTCTTCCAGGTACACACAATTCCTGTGGCTCTTCTATGTGGTTTTAGTTATGGGCTCCAATGTGCATCTCAGTGAAGTTCCAGTTAGGTTTTTTTACTGCTATGTCATTTATATTGTTTGAAGTGACTAGCCCTTAGCTATCCTGATTTTTGTTGCACCCAAGTAAAGCATAGTATGATGTTTGAAAGAAAGTGAACTATCCTAATAAGAAAGAAGAACTTAGAAAAAACAAGAATAAGACAATTTCTGGAGCAGTTCAAATAACCAAAATATTAATGGTGATTGGCAGTCTCATTGAGAAAGTAAAAAAAAACAAACAGGGGGACCAGAGGTTCTGAAGCTATCTGGAGTATTTCTGATGTCCAAGGACATGCAAGTAGCCATGGTAAGGCAAAGGTCCTAGAACTTTATAAGTGGTCCCTAGGGAACAGATATTGCTAACATCAAATTCTAAAATTCATTTAATAGAATCTCAATTTAACATCGGAATTTTACACTACTGCAATACTTGAGCTTGTTTGCAAGATTTCTCTATTCTCAGTTCTGTGCTTGCAAAACATAGGATCAAGTCTTTCTCAAGATGTAAACAGTTTTTATGTCTGGTGTTCCCCCCCTCTCCTAGGCATTACACAGAAAAGCTTCAGAAAAATAGGTCAAGCCAAAAGGTAGTAAGTAACATATTTCGTATTTCATACAATCCCAGCATACTTATTCTTAGACTCTTGAAAATAGTACAAGAATTTATTTGTAACTTTTCCTAAGAACTGTTTCTTTCAGACTTGACTGAGGAATTTCCATCTCTACACAAGTAAATCAAATGTTCAGATGAATTTATATAATTGCTTTCTACTGTTCCCTCTTCCCATCTCCCAATAAGTTTAGTTTTTTTGAACAGCAGATCACTATAGTGACAAATTTAAGACTCAAATTTATCAGTAATTATGCCAGATTACTTAGTCATTGTTGGTCAGAAAATAATTTTGTGTCTAGACTTGCTTCCACGAAGTAAAGACCTTGGGTGAAATCTTGGCTCTACTGAGGTCTATGGTGCAACTCACACTGACATACTCCAGAGCCAGGATTTCACCCTTGTTTCTAAATTCAGACCATTGGCTCTAAGCTTTTCCTCTCTATAGGCATCTTACATTGGGATGAAATGTGAGTTATCAGTGTTCATGCTCCATCTCCTCATAAGGCACACAAATCTTAAATTGATGACCCTTGACTTTATAAAGAAGTACCTGTTTTTTAGCTTTTTGTTTTGTTTAAACCTGATGCACTTGGTCACACTGCAAAGCTTCCATAATGGCAGAGTCATAGGTCACCGAATCCTTATCTTCTAGGGCACCAATTGGAATGAGCACATAATGACTGACTTGCAGGTCAGGCCCCACATGTGAAGAAGCACTGAACAAGCCAATGAAATATCTCAGAATAAGGATAATGAAGCATTTGGTGATATTAATAGAGAATACATTAGTGTTAATGACATTATTATTGCTGCTGAGAAGGCTGCTATGAGAACATTCTAAGTAGAGTAATCCAGAGAAATAAGACACAACAGGTTCATCCAGGTTGCTGAGTGTGGTCAGATATCTCCTCTCAAATATTCCAAAAGAGGCTGGTATCACTCTTCCTTGAAGAAAACCTGTATGTAAAATTATATTTATGGAGAACACAACACCATGCCTCACTTGCATTTGTGGGTAACAAAATAGTTATCCAAGGGAGAGCAAGAAAAGATTGGTTGAGAGCCATCCAGGAGCCCAAAGGATTTAGGGCCTAATCCAAAACCTGTTGAAGTCAATGGAAAAACTCTCATTAACTTCAATGAACTTTGGGTCAGGCTCAAAGACCAGAGCTAGAACAGTGATATAGCAACTGACCTGACATGTTTTATGTCTTTCAGAGCACTATTGAGCAGGTGTAGAAATTTTGCCCTAAATCAACGTAGTATTAAGCAGAATAATAGAATGACCACTGAAAAGTCCAGGTCTGCCATGGCACAAACTAGACCAGGATATTTTTTTTATTCCAAAGAAACTGTTTTTGAATGTTAAAAAAATTGAATAACAGTTAAAAAACTGATGTGAACAGTAAGGAGGGAGAGAAATAAGTTGATATGGTTGATGGGATATAATTAGGAGTAATAACAGTATTTTGTACTTATAGAGTGACTTTAATCTGAAGATGGCAATGGAGTGGTATGAAATTAAGCAAATGTAAGTTTAAGCTAAATATTAGGGAATAGTCTCAGGAAGCAGGGGTGCTGGAACTAGGGGTGCTGGGGGTGCAGCAGCACCTCCTGGCTTGAAGGGGTTTCAATCACAAACAGGGTTTACAGTTTTGTTCAATGGCTTACAGCACCCCCACTATAAAAACTGTTCCAACACCACTGTCGGGAAGCCTCATCACTTGACTAATTTAGAACTAAACTTACAAGCGATGTAGAATGTACTATAGTGTATGTTCTCATCCTGGGGGTCATTGCCCAACGAAAGTCAAGGGCTCACAACCACACTCCCCTTCTCATATTGCTAAATGGGACTAGGGTCCTGTGTAGACAGGAAGTCCCAGTATGGAAAAGGTTGAAAACCACTGTACCATAAGAAACATACACTAGTAAGGAATGTATTGTATGACCTAGTGGATTTGTAATGAGATGTTTATAGGGGCTTTAGATATGGACAGGATCAGAAAAGCCAGAGGACAGCATGGGGAAAATTCACAAAGGCCCTTGTTTTCCTTCAAATCCCTTCTTTATGACCCACTTCTGCCATGATGGTCATGGTCATCTACTGCACGATAATGGCTTGGAAGGTGGCCTAATAGTGATTCATTATTATCTCTTGTTCACTTAAACCAACTCCAATTATACAGTCTTCAAATTTTACATCAAGCTAGTATGTACAATCTTGTGCTGTTATTTCTGTCACACTTATCTCCCCACTCACCACCTGCTCCTCTGTTGTGTTCTATGCAACTTGCCCCCATTTTTTTTTTACAGCACCTCATATAATGGGGTCCTGATCTGGGTGCTACTGTAATATAAAATAAAATAAAATAAAATATAAAAATTAGGAGCTCAACAGTTGGCTGTCACAGAGTTAGGATTTTTAAATCTCAATTCTTTATATATAAAACATTGAAAAGAAAACTATTTATTATCTTATTGAAATGGCAGAATTCTCTCCCTGCAGGATGTGAGCAATCCCCCTTGACTTTGATGGGAGTTACTCATACTCTGTGAGGGAAGAATAAGGCCCAATATTGGAAAGAGGCCAATGTTCTTTACAAGTTCACATGCCTTTTGAGTGGGTCATTTAATTTAGGCTGCCTCTGACCAACCAAAGGAAAAACTTCTTCAAATAATGACGTTTATTTCTGTACAATTTCATAGTAAGGGTTAACACATTACGATGAAAATCGTATTTCATCTGTTCTTCCCACTTGCCCATTTTTAATCTGTTATTCAGAAATGAGTAAGTAGATCCTCACATGCAGTGAACTCAGAGAATGCTAATGGGGTATCTGCGTCTTTTTGTTCTCAGAGGCTTATGCCAGAATAGGGAAAGCCTTTTATTCTACCACTCTCTCGGAGTCAGAAGAAGGGGGCTTTCTGAAGAGTTACTTTAAATTGAAACTCTCTTCTAATGTTAGTCTGCTGACCGTCTTGGGTCTCTTGAGTTAGAAACTGCTTCAGCTTAGTTAATAGAGCCAGATGTAACATTGACCTTAAATGGTAAAAGCTCCCAAGAGTGAGAGAGAGGCTCGCCTGAGGGGAAAAAGAGGAATAACTCAGTTTTAGGTAAGTAATCTGTGTAACCAAGAATAAGCTGTCTCCTTCAGCTGTGAACCAGAACGGAACCATTTTTCCTCCTTAAAGGTACAGTACCTCATTGTTGTGATACTTAACTTACTTGGGTAGATTTTTTTCCATTAAATTGACTGTCTTAAAAAAAAATGAGTGTAGCACGACCCATTCTTCTTGCATTCTGTTTTGGGAACAGACAAGTATGGTAAAGAAAAGTCTGTGCTGGTTAGACAGAAGTTTGCTAAAGAAAGGTAGGTAATCAGTAATTAAATGCAACCCTGATTCAGAATTGTCGGAAACTGTATTGTGCTGTGTGAGATAATTAGATAGTATCCTGAAATGTTTATAGATAAATATGTTTAAAATGAGTTCATTATATTTAGCACACAGTTGTATGGTCGTCTTCCTTGCATGCACTCTTTTAACAGTGTATGCACCAGAGTTGCTCATTTTGATGGATTACCTACTTGTCTCTGGAACCTGTCTTTTACAAGACATTTCCGGAACCTTTTCTTTATATAGTACATCTTTGCTTTTAATGCCAGTAAGGGTAAATGAATGCTGATAAGTTACAACTAACTTAGCTGCTGTAATTCTTCAATATCTATTGAAAATAGTCTCCCCCACTCAACACATTGAAATATATTAAAATTCTAAGTAAATATTTTTTTTAAAACAGTATTTGAGGTTTCTGATATTTCAAATTTCAATGTAAGTCTATGCTGAAGCTATTGATAGTTACATTTTCTTGGTAATTTAAAATTTTAAAAATACTTCTTGTGATTAAAAATATGCACGCTAAGCATCTTTTCAGATAGAAATATGTAAACGTAATATGTTGCAATAATATATTATGTAAATGAGAATTCAGATCAAGATCATGAAAGTTTAGGCCAGCCATCATGTTAATAATATAAATGTTCATTAGTGAGTTAGATTTCAAGCTTCTAAAAAATAGCTTGGTTTCAATTGGTGAAAAATTCCTGTGCAACTAAGTACACATGGAGAGAATAGACACCTACATTAGTTTATGCTGCATGCTCTTTAGAAGAAGCATTTTTGTTTTGAATCTAGACAGAGTTCCTGCAAATAGTTACTTCATTTATGTTTGACATTCGTAGGTGTTGTGTACACTGTAAGTGAAAGATCACTACATCTAGTTTCAAGAGAATATGGCAAATATTTCTTAATTGTTTTAACATTCAGATCCAGTTACAAACATGATTTACTTCACTTCTATTTTTCTCTAAAATTTGAGTCTTTCATTAGTGGCTATTTTTAGTACACTACACTAGTTGATCATTCTTTAAATCATTGATAAGGTTGACCTTGCATCTATTAGTACCCTAATAATAAATATCCTGTAACTGTAAATTAATACTTTTATTAGGCTTTATAATTGGGCCACCTAGATGAATGGAAATGACAAAATACAGCCTGCAAAATTCAGCTCAGATTTGTGAGTGACACAAAGTAAGAAACAATCCAATACATTAGAAAAAGTAAATGATGTACTATAGGGAACTCCAATTTCCATTCCAGTATCTAAGGGCATTACTCTGATCTACTGGACTTGCATGTATCTTCACTTGTGACATTATCTATGTCCTTTCAGTGTGCATGATGATTCCCAGTTGTTGATCATACGTAGAAGGAATTTGGACCATTGCATATTTTATTTATAACTTCATATGTAGACTGGACTAACTTCTTCCTTTCAGTTTAAACATCTTCTCATGCTTGCCCCTAGGGCAGAGGTATCTTTTGTTAATATCGCATTTAACAGCAACTTGTCAATTGTTGTGTTAAACCAAGAAAGAAAGAATATAATGTAAAGAATGTAATACCCAGAGTTATAGTTGTTATAACTCTATCATTAAAAACAATCATACTTAGTATAAAAAATACAGGTAGCACTCATGCACTGATACCTAAGGCTCTGGATCTGTATTCACAATAATTCTTTTTAATTGGGGGCTGTGATATAGTAGCTAAGCTTACCACATTATTTAATCACTTTTAGAGCTAACTTATAGGCGCTGATAGTATCCCTTCTAGAAAACTTCCGAGAATTCTGTGGTGTCTGCATGTATCTATGTATCTCATTACCTTTCATTTTGTCCATTTTTTTAGGAGGGGGGTCAGTGATAGCCTAAGTCCCAGTCCATGGATCCAGGCACCAACCAGAGAGGGGACCAATGGCTACTCAGTGGCTGGATCTATAGATCCAAGGATTTGAGGGTGTTGGTGAGAGAAAGTGGTCCAGTATACTGTCACTGCAGGAGGCAACTGATGCCAAGGGTTGGGGCCACTGGACTCTCTGCCTCTTGCCAACCTGCTAGTACTAGTCACTTTTCAACTAATACTGCAGAACACCTGAAGCAGCTGGTAGCTAGTGGGAATGGGAATTAGGGAGCTGGTGATGAAAATTGGTCCAAAGAGGTGGCAGCGTCTATTTTCTAGGGTCATGTCCTCTACATATGAAGGTTGTGTGATACTCCTTTAGCCCCAGATTGCCAGGGGAGATGTCTCTGCTAACCCAGCAGCTGCTGATAGAGAGCTGGGGCTGAGTGACTGAGAAAATACAGCATACGAATATATCTCACTCTACCTGTCCACTATAACTTCACTCCATCTATCTGTCTTGTGCATCTATCTAGGTAGTATGCTGCCCACCACTATAGTATCAGAGTGCTTAGACAGGCAGAGCAAGTTGGGCCCTGATCAGCTGGTTCAGATAGTCAAGGGCTGCAACCACTTTTCATCACTGCTCTCTGCCCACTCCTGGTTTCAGGCATGTGAGAAAGAAAGAAAGAACCTGCTGCAGTTCCAGGCAAAGGAAAGTACATCCATAACCTTTTTGAGGGGGAGAGAGAGACTAGCCATCTAGTGGGCTGGCTGCCTCTTCCTTAGGTTTGTGGAACAGAAAAAGAGAGGAATCTCACAGCTCCCTTCCCCTATCCTGACCTTCAGACCCTCTATGGGGATTGGGGATAAGGAACTCCTGCTGGTGCCTTTACACCTGCTCCCTTGTGGAAGTGGGTCTGAGAGAGACTGTTTGGAAACTAGGTATCAGTGATGGAGAGGAGACTCAGAAGCCAGTGATGGGGGTTTATGAGTGGAGAGAGGTCCAGTAACCAGTGATAGTGTCTCTCTGTGTTAATTACATTAATTATGCATTTGATAAGTTAAGGGGAACTATGATTATGAAGACAGAGTTTTGAAATATTGCCTGACTTGCTTCCATTCAACAGTCAGCTCCTGAGAAGCAGGGTTCATTTCTGTGGAGGAAGGGAGGAGGATCTTGAGATTTGAGGAGAAGAGGACAGTAAAGATGGGAATAAGTGTCTGTCAGGGAAAGCATATAACTGAGGGGCAGAGATTTGACAGGATTTGGTTTGCTTAATCCAGGCCGACAAATAGACAAAATTTGCTCCTGCAGTAGAGTGAGGCAGCCAGAGGTCTTTCTCTACTGATTTATCTTACCCTTCTTCTGTGAAGTCTTTCCATTGTAGAATGATATATTATATAACTCCCTACCCCCCAAAAGATTGAAATTTTATTCAAAGAAATAAAAATTGAAATGTAATAAGCTGAAGAAAGCATGCCAGTATATGTGTTAGTAGGCTATTTGTCCACTTTGGGGGCGGGGCTGTAGGCACAAGGTCCAAAGATTTTATACCTCACAGTTCACCAGTAACCTACAAATGCATGTCCTGTTGTGGCTTGTCAGTCCAGAAAGTTGCATGGTAGAACTACATTACATAACATATTCATCCAAATTACATACATATCTGAAATACTCATCTTGCAAGTGAAGAGGGAATATGGTTTTTGACTGTTATCCTTGTGTCATAACATCCAGATCCTTGTTGTTGTTCTTCAGTCAATAGGAGTTTTGAGTAGTTACATATCTAGCGATAAAGAGGCTGTCTTTCTTGGAGAATTCACGTTGTTAGTTTCATTGGTTGCAAAGCTTGCATACTGAAATATGCAGGTACAGTATGTTTTGTACTCCTGTGTCTAGGAGGACAAGTATGTATGCTTTGGGTCAGGGGGTTGTCAGAAGAATAAAGTTGTTAGTGCTTATGTAATAATGCAAAGTGTTCTGCAATGCTGACATTATATGTGGACTCTGTGGCTCCAATCCTATACTATTGAATTCAACAGCAAAACTGCTGTTGACTTCAATGGAGCAGCAACAAGCCCTTAATGAATACCACAGAGGAAGGTTATGATAGTTCAGAGGAAATAAGAGTCTGAAATCTGTGAATCTGGCCAAGAACAAATTGATTTTTAACCCATCTTGCTTTGTACCCATGCACCAATAAATAGCAAGGTGTGTAGAGTGGCATCTGTTTCAAATCTTAAAAAACAAGCCCTGCAATGAAAAAGCAAACTGGTTCCCTTCTCTGAGTGTTCTAGCAGTTTCTTTTGACTTGTGATACAGGCTAACTGGGACAGTGGAGTGTACTCAACAGGGTAGCATAAAATGAGAGACATAAATTATTAACATTTCCTGTTTGGGAAATTTAGCAGCATGTTCAGTAATGGTGAACTGTGCCCTAACTGCTGTACGCAGAAATTAAAATAAAATGTTCAACCATAACTCAAAGAAGAATTTGTGGAGGGGGAAGGGAAATATTTTAACAAAGTATAAAAATACACACACGGCTTTGACTTATTTGACAAGAGCTGAAGACATTTTAGCCACTGTACTGCTCTTATTTTTCTTTTTCAAGAGTGAATGAATGTAGTTACCTTCAGTACTCATGGAAATGGCATGATGTGGCTGGTTGCAGCTAAATCTAGTGGCAATAAGTATAGATGGTGAAATGTATATTATTGCAGAAGGCCTGCACAGGGTCTGTACAATGCTTAGGCACCATGTTATGGTTTTAATTGGGGTATAAGACCTTCCTTGTGCAGATCTCTACACTGGGATAAATACTGTTCTTAATGAAAGCTTCCCCACATAGTAGCTCTACTAGTGCTCATCATCTTGACACTTCTGAATGATGATTACATTTTAACAAACTTCCTGCAGAACTTGCTTTCTGGAATGATAGTTGTCATAATTGCTTTGCCTGCTGTTTTAGATGGAGGTAGATTTAGGTCTTACAAATAACAGTGGTCAGTAAAGCAGAATGAGGAAAATGAAATATTTGCATGTCTTGATTTGTCAAATGCTAATCTTTGGATATAGGGTATATTCAGCATGGCATACTAGGAGTTTTGGAACTTGTACTGTCTCAGTCACATACCACTGATACTGTACCTATTTCCAGCAGTACTAAAGAAGCATGGCAACAAAAGAGTAATCATTGTGTGGTAGGAAGACTTGCCGTGGACATAATGGGATGTATTATCTGAGTTGTACATATCACACCTCTATGCTAAACTTTTGTGACAAACTTTTTGAATACAGCACTGCACTAAAATGTTTGTTCTGAAATTCACATACTGTACACCGATGGGAAGGACTTGCTGCAATATTAAAAACCTTGCACTTGTAAGATGCTTTTGACATTTCCTGTTGAATTTGACTTTTTTTAAAGGCCTTTTACATTTCCTGTTTAATGGATCTAGCATGGTGTTTGTCAGTAAAATGGCAAACATCAACTACCCCAGTTTATACAAGACTGACATAAAATCATAACAGAAAGGTGAATAATACCACAGGACTTCTCAGGAAATCTGCAATTATGCTTCTTGATATTTCCATGTGTTGGAATGGGTTCAGAAGTTGCATTATATTAAACTGATCAGTATTTTTCACTCACCAGTTGCAGAAATGGCACAATGTCTGAGAACCTGAACGAAAAATACCATATCAAAGAAGAGTAACTTTTTAAATTGTATATTGGTAAGTGATGAGATGCAGTTTGGTCTTTAAGATACAGTAGGGCAAATCTTGTAAATCAGTGTATCTCCATTGAAATCAGTAGAGCTATGCCAATTGACATCAGCTAAGGGTCTGGCCCAATGAATTTTGATTGCCACTCAGAAGAGAGGGTAAATCCACTGCCCCATCCACCTTCCCCAGAAGATATTAAAGTAGTACCCCTTCTGTTACTAAGGAGGAAGACGCTCCTACTGTTTCATAAGTAAATGTCAGAGTCGATGGAATTTCCTTCCTCTTTCTAAAATTAATTGTAGCTGGACCTTTAAGCTTAATAACTTTTGCCTTTATTAACCATATCTTGTTACTGTAACTATTAGCTATAGATACAGTACTCAGCTACCCTGATTTTTAACTTCTGCTCCAATGATCCATAAAAATGTACAGAAATTCACAACGTGCACTGCCAGTTTATATGATTCAAAGGTTACAAAAGTATTTCATGCAGTTACAAGAGGTTTTTCCCTCCTGTAGGTTAGATACTGCACTATCATCTTTTTATATTTATCTTGTGAGCATCTGCTAAGAAAATAAAAGAATATGTGACTTTGACAACCAAGAAAGTTCTATAAAAAGTCTGTTGCTATGTTTAAATGCCTACATACAGTTGCTATGGCAATAAAATTCTCAGAATGATTTAAGAATTGACACAGCTCATTGCCAGTCCTTTCTGGGACAGGAAACTTGTTGGACTGAGGAGATGAAGGCAGTCAATGAATTAGGACAGAGCTCCCTTATATAGTTTTAGGTGCCCTATGCTCCACTCTGGTAAGCAAAAGGCAGCCTAAACCCACAGACCCTAGCTGGGGAGGACACATGGAAGAGAATGTAGCATTCTTCTCTTTCCTGATTTAATGGAAACCCCTTTTCAAGATTTGTATTGGTAAGGAGGGGATGGAGATGTCAGCCATTCTCCACAATTCCCCCTCCTCCATGGAAGGGGGAAGGATAGCTCAGTGGTTTGAGCATTGGCCTGCTTACACCCAGGGTTGTGAGCTCAATCCTTGAGGGGGCCACTTAGGGATCTGGGCCAAAAATCAGTACTTGGTCCTGCTAATGAAGGCAGGGGGCTGGACTCAATGAGCTTTCAAGGTCCCTTCCAGTTCTAAGAGATAGGTATATCTCCATTTTTTTTTAATGAAACGAAGTATTGCAAGTCACTGCATACGTTTTTACAGTAACGTGTGTGGGTTCCCTGTCTGCCCCATGGAACACTGTAACCATGCTATAAAAAGATGGGAGGGAGGAAGGTGGATGAAAGTTGTGAATGCCTCAAGGTCTGTGGGTTTGGGTAGGTGGAGCTTCCAGCTGCTTCTGAGAAGGGCAGTAAATCCTATTTCTCATGGGAGAATTAGGAACAATTTTCATTATGCATGAGGAATTAAACATGCAAATCCTAATAGTTATACTAGAAACTATGATGAAACGCTTGATGTAGAATTGTCAGCTCTGTAGGATTTGCTACAACCCTTCATGTTATTTCTTCCATCGAGCAACATATTAGATGAAAGTAAGTCAGAGAAAGTCAGGACTAGCTTTATTTATCTGGGAGCAGTATGCAAAGTACTGGGCAAGTGTATAGTGACTTTCATCACCTCCACTGTGTCTGTCTTACTGACCACTAATGATGATTCTTCAAAGACCCCTTCAGAGTCCTATATTATATCCCAACATGTGCTGTTTAGCTGAAATGTGGTGTCCAAAGTCTGTAGCACACAGATACATTAAAGAACAAAGAAAAATTTGAGTAAGGTACCTTTCGATGAAGTACAGTTGAGAGAGATGATAATAAGAATGCATCAGAGTTGGCAATCTGTGTTCTTAAAGTTGCCAAGTACTGAACAAAAATACTTCTATTCAAGGTTCAATCTACTGATTAGCCTCCTGATAAAATTGATCTTGTAGGTGCTATAGTATTCTCTGTTGTATTTATTTAGATAGAATATATGGATCCAAAGAATCATGACCTTAGCTGTCCAGTATTAAACAATGTTCAGTGTTTAGTATATGAAGACCTTAGCCTGCTTAGCACCATGACAAACACACCATTAAATATCCTTTTAACCCTGTATTAAAGATACAGAAAAGAAGGAAAAACAGTTAGAGCATTTGAAATGTATTAAGTAAGGATTTCATTTTAGCATTGCCCCTTGCTCCCCTTCCCTTTAGCTGGAGAGAGTTTTTAGAAGGAAAACCCCCTTATCTGACACTCTTTTAGATGATGTTAAATATGGTAATTGTCCTTTTCCGGGGGAGAAAAGAAGCTAGTTCAGATGGGCTGGAGTTGTTGTTAAAGTCCATTCCTGTGTCCTAGAAGACCAAAACAAGTCAAACACGCATGCAAGAGGGAAGAAGAAAAGAACAGCAAAGACAGAAAATGCAACTTCTGTGTCTGATGTTGACTTTTATTTGCAACCTCACTGCTCAAAAAACACAGGCACAGCAAACAGTCTTATCAGCCATGCCAAGACCTGGCAAATTTGTACCAGTGGCTGGTTAGGGTATTGCAATGAACTGCGTCTCTGGTTACAGGCTTACCAAATATACAGTCGTAGGCCTTGTCTACACTGGCAAGTTTCTACACAGTAAAGCAGCTTTCCGCGTTGTAACTCCTGAGGTATACCCAAGCCACTTTTTGCGCAGAAACTGCACAGTTGCAGCGCTGTAAAAAAACTACTCCAATGAGAGGTGTAGAGCTTTCTGTGCTGGGGTTATAGCACTGCGGTGCCAGTGTAGACACCCTGGACAATTACTGCACTATGATTGGCTTCCAAGAGGCTGTCATAAACAGACAGCTAAGGGTTAATGTCTCTTTCACCTGGAAAGGGATAACAAACAACACCTGATCAGAGGACCAATCAGGAAACAAGACTTTTTCAAATCTGGGTGGAGGGAAGTTTTGGGTGTGAGTCCTTTGTTCTTGGTCTGTTCTTTTTCTGGGCTCTGAGAATGACTACAGGAATCTCCAGGCTTTCTAATCTTCTGTTTCCAAGTTGAAAGTACAAGGATAGTAAGACAATAGGTTTATATTGTTTTTTTGTATTTACATGTGTGTAGTTGCTGGAATGTTTTAAATTGTATTCTTTTTGGATAAGGCTGTTTATTCATTTTTTTTCTTTTAAGCAATTGACCCTGTATATTGTCACCTTGATACAGAGCCCATTTTTATGTCTTTTTCTTTCTTTTTATATAAAGCTTTCTTTTTAAGACCTGTTTGAGTTTTTTCACTGGTTAAGGCTAAGAAACGAAGGGAGGGGAAAAATCTCTTTGTGTTAGATCTACTAAGCCTGACTTTGCATACCCTTTGGGTGAGGGGAGAGAGAGATTTGATCTCTCGGTACTTGTGTTTCAAGGACTTGAAGCAGGAAATATCCTAGAGTACCCAGGGCGGGGAAATCTGGGAGAAGGTAAAGAGGGGGAAGGGAAGTGGGTTATTTCCCTTTGTGGTGAGACTCAGGGCATTTGAGTCTTGGGGTCCCCCAGGGAAGGTTTTGGGGAGATCAGAGTGAGCCAGACACTGGAATTCTCTGGCTGGTGGCAGCGATATCAGATCCAAGCTGGTAATTAAGTTTGGAGGTTTCATGCTAGCTTCTCATGTTCTGAACTCTAAGGTTCAGATCTGAATAGGAAAGTTATGACAGAGGCGTACCACAATGCCTATTCTCGCCTCTCTGGTCAGCGGTTTGAACTCTACTGCCTGACATCAGGTGACCAATCGTCATCCCGACCCCATACAGTCCTTGGGAATTTTGAAAGTCCCCTTCCTGTTTGCTCGGTGACCCCTGCAGTGGTCTCAGCACATCTTTCCAGGTAGCCATGCCTGCTCCATGCACCATGTGATCCCTGCTTGGAGCAATGCTGAGCTGCTGGACCTCATCAGCATTTGGAGAGAGAAGGCTGTCCAGTCCCTGCTGTGCTCCAGCTGTAGGAATGATGATACCTATGGACAAATTTCATGATGCATGACCGGGACACACTTCAGTGCAAGGGTCAAAGTGAAGGCACTGTGGAACGCCCAGGGCTGCCCAGAGGGGGTGGGGCAAGTGGGGCAATTTGCCCCAGGCTCCAGGCGGGGCCCCACAAGAATATAGTATTCTATGGAATTGCAACTTTTTTTTAATGGAAGGGGCCCCCGAAATTGCTTTTTCCCAGGCCCTCTGAATCCTCTGGGTGGCCCTGGGAACGTCTACCACAAGGTGCCGTAGGCAAATCGCTGCTCCGGTGCTGTGCCCACAAGCTGCCAGTTCTACAAAGAGCTGGACGCAATACTCGGCGGCAACACCACCTCCACTGCAAAGACCACCATGTATACTTTGATGGCTTATGTGCCAGTTGAGAGTGGACAGAGCCAGGAGGATGAAATCTTGGACGAGGATGTGGAGCGGGGGGGACCCAGAGGCAGAAGACCACTTGGAGATCAGAGATGCAAGCAGCCAGGAGCTCTTCTCTACCCCAGAGAAGGCTAACCAGTCATAGATGTCAGAGCTTGGCAAAGTGCAAACAGGAGAGGAGGCCCCTGGTAAGTGGCTTTGATTTTTGGGAATAGCTAAAGCGAGTTGTTGGCGGCAGTAGGGTTGCAGAAAGAAGGCTTGTGTACCTGCTGCACGGTATTCCAAAGGAGAAGGTTGGATATAATATCTGGACATACACAAATGTTTAACTGACCTGGGACCCCACCTTTTCCCTTCTCCTATCCTCCACAATGCTAATGTGGTTTTTGTTTGTCTCTCTCCTCCAGTTGTTGTTTTTTAACAAAAGTATTGTGTTGGTTTGAAAGTGATATTTATTCCATTAATTGAAAGCAAACGGAGCCCTGCAAAACAACAAGCGATTTTCTTACACCTTCATAGTGCATCATCTGCACCAATCTCAATCACCTCCTAGCATTACAACCACTGCACTCCCAAGCATTGCAACAAACATTAGTGGCTTTCAGCTTCAAATTGCTGCCTCAAGGCATCCCTGATCCTTATGGCCCCACACTATGCCCCTCTAATAGCCCTGGTCTCTGGCTGTTCAAATTCAGCCTCCAGGCACTGAGCCTCAGCGGTCCAGCCCTGAGTGAAACTTTCATCCTTCCCTTTACAGATATTATGGAGCGTACAGCACATGGCTATAAGCATAGGAATATTATCATTGGCCAGGTCCAGCCTCCATATAGACAGTGCCAGCGGGCCTTTAAACAGGCATTTTGAATTCCCCTATGGTGATCTTCTGCTCTGGGAAGAAAGTCCCTGCTTGCAGCTTCCTGAACAGGCCAGTGTTCCCAAAGATGCGTGCATCATGCACCTTTCTGGACCAGCCTGTGTTAATATCCGTGAAATGCCCACAGTGATCCACAAGTGCCTGAAGAACCATTGAGAAATACCCCTTCTGATTAATGTACTTAGTGGCTAGGTGGTCTGGTGCCAAAATTGGAATATGTGTGCCATCTATCCCCTGTCTGCAGTTAGGGAGGCCCATTTGTGCAAAGCCATCCACAGTGTCATGCATGTTGCTCAGAGTCATGGTCTTTCAAAGCAGAATGCAATTAATGGCCCTGCACACTTCTGTCAACACAAGTCCAATGGTCTACTTTCCCACTCTGAACTGGTTAGTGACTAATCAGTAGCAGCCTGGAGTAGCCAGCTTCCACAGTGCAATCACCATGAGCTTCTTCAGTAACAGGGCAGCTTTCATTCTTGTGTCTTTGCGCCACAGGGCTGAGATGAGCTCATCACGCAGTCCCATGAACGTGGCTTTCCTCATCCGAAAGTTCTGCAGCCGCTGCTCATCATCCCAGACGTGCATGACAATGTGATCCCACTGCTCAGTGCTGGTTTCCCAACCCCAAAAGTGGCGTTCCACTGTGGTCAGCACCTTTGTGAATGCTATAAGCAATCTCGTGTCGTAGCAACTGTGCATGGTGAGATCAATGTCATACTCCTCTTGCCTTTGTAGTTTAAGGAATAACTCCACTGCCACTCGTGACATGTTGGTGAGAGCGAGCAGCATATTGGTCAACAGTGTGGGATCCATTCCTGCAGACCTGCAGAGTGCACAGTACACAAACCGTTGAAAGATGGCACCAAATGCAGACGGAAGCAGAGGGGTTGCTGGGATGCGAAGCAATGCATCATGAGGCATTGGAACAGGACCCAGGATGCCCCGCAACCCCCTCCGCCTTCCCACAACTCATAATGGCAGAAGAGGAAGAGATGCTGCCCAGAGTGTACCGCTCCAAAGACCTCTGGCAAGTGCCACAAGTGTGAACACACTATTGCACAGGCAGCTGAGAGTGTGACCACAGAACTACCGTTTCCCTTCAGTGCTCTCTGAGCGTCACTGTAACTCTGCTAGGTTAGATATATCCTTCGTTGACTAGGCCAGACTCTTACGAGACAGAAAGAAAAAGTTGTGTGATTGGAAAGAGAAGAAATAAGGTGGGGAAGGAAAAGAACACACAAAGGGAGGGGGGTGTGTGTGTGAGTGAGAGAGAGAGAGAGACAAAGTCTCACGCCCCAGGTGGTGGTTGGGATTCATCCAGAGCTGGTAGAGGTGAAGATGTCATCTGGGTCCCTCTCTCTGGCCCAGTCTGATCAGAACTTCTCTTAGGATTAGGATGAAGAAGGTCTGGAATCTAAGGAGACTAGGTCGAGGGGGTGGCATGGCAGCCGTGATGGTGATGATTGCTCAGTAGCCAGTTTTTCTCCCCAAAGTCTTTTTTTATAAGGACCCAAAAAAGGAGTGGTGGGTGGAATAACCCATCCCCTCATTATTTTGAGGCCTGATTTCCAACACACCAATTTTGGTTTCTTGTATTCTGGTTTCGTGCTTTTGTTGTTTACCAAGAATGATCTTGACACAGTCCTTGAATTATATCAATAGGCCTTTTTGATTAGACTAATCAGCCTGTCTGTCCCACTTTTTGAGCCTTTTCCCAAAAACATTTGTTCTTAGAGGCTATTGTGATATTTTATGAACTTCCACTTGCTTTTTATAGTTGAGCTCACCCTTAGGACCCAATGGTTATAACACATTCAGTGTCTAGTAGTAACTGTAACAAATCTATATATGTACATTTGGAGCACTAAGCAAAATTGATATAAGGCAAGCCTGAACCCAGCCTAATGTGTATGTATTTTCTCAGAATGGGAGTTTTAAAATTATATGGATTAAAAAGTAGGCACTCATGGCACCTATTACTCATGTCTGTAATTTAGAGATACTCTGTAATTAGTATCATTAAGTACCAAGTCTGTTATGTAGTAAACTGTGAACTTCCTAGTATTTGTTGGCTACCTCTAGAGTTATAGAGTTTAAGGCCAGAATATACTACCAGATATCTAATCTGACCTTCTGCATATTGCAGGCCACCAACACCTCCCAGCACCTTCACACTAAACCCAACAACTGAAATTAGACCAAAGTATTACAGCTCACAGGAGAACAGACTGTTATGTGTTGCAGGGACAGAATAGGATGGATTGAGGAGGCCCAATGCCTGGGCCCCAGTAATGGCAGAGAAATGATTAAATTGAGAAAATAACATGCAACTTCATTACTATATGATGTGGGACCAGTTATATGGGCATGAAAACAAAAGTAATCTTCACACTTTGCATGGATTTCTTGAATGCTTTCCTTCTGAACCTGCAGTTCTTTTGTGCAGGGGGGACTTGACCACTGTCTTGCAAATAGCCTAATTCTTAAATATTGGATAATAGGGCTGGATTTTGATCAGACAGAACTCTTGGATGAACTAGAATTTGATGTCCCTCATAATAATCCATTTTTGATAAATGTTGAAAAATTTCCTTTGGTGTACTCCAGTGTCCAACCACAGGGGAAGCTGGCCAGCTTAAACATCCCCTCAGACTGACCTTTGGATTTAGCATGTATCTCTTCCATGTTTAATAACCTGGATTTCTCAGCATGCAACTTGATGCTGACTCAGTATGTGGTTCCTGGAGGAAGCAAACTGAAAAGAGAGCAGAGAATGGGTTTGAAACTAGTGGTCTGAAATAAGTTAATGCCATGTCTATGCTACAGACTTTGGCTGACAAAAGTTACATTAGCATATAAGCTGCCACACTTAGTATACTGCTCATACACATGCATATTTGACTTTTTGCATCAGTGCTGCATGCACTCACCAGGAGTGCTTTCTTCAATGCACAGTGTGGTGCACTATGGGAAGTTATCCAAGCGTGCAACTCACCACCATCCAGCTTGTTATCTTTTGCCAAGTTTTGACAATGCAAGGTGGAACAGAAACGAGCCACGCAAGGGTGACTGGAAGCTAGGACTCACGTTCCCATCATGCAACTTCTCCATCCAATAATGTCATTCATATCCCATAATTTTCACACCTTAAAAAAAATCCCATGAACCTGCATATGGTCCTTCTCGCTGTCCACAATCTCTGACAGAAGCTTGGAATGTGCACAGTTCTGCATTAGTATTGCAAGCTTTGGTATTTACAGAGCAGCAAGAAGAACGTCATCAGCGGGGAACATGACAATTTCATGGAGGATTGATTGCTGTGGGATGTAGCAAAAACCAATTCAAGGTTGTTTTTGGTATTCACAGAGCAGCTGCAGATAATGGAGCACTGCCTCTGGGCCTGAGAAACAAGCACTGACTGGTGGGATTGTAATGTAATGTGTTCTTGGGAAGATGAGCAATGACTGCAGCACATTCAGATGCAAAAGGCCATGTTCCTGGATCTGTGTGCTGAGCTCACACCCACCCTCCAGCCTTGAGACACCAGAATGAGAGCTGCACTGACAGTGGAGAAACAAGTGGCAATCACACTGTGTAAACTTGCAATGGTGGCTTGCTAACTGTCCATGGCAAATCATTTTGGAGCTGGAAAATCCACTGTGGGGGCTGTTGTCATGCAAGAGTGCAGAGCCATTAATAGTCTTCTGCTGTGCAGGACTATGGCTCTTGGCAGTGGGCAGGACATAGTGGATGGATCTGCAGCAGTGGGGATCCTGAACTACAGTGGAGCAATAGATGGCATGAGTATCCTTAGCTTGGCTGCAGCCCACTTTGCCCCAGAGTACATCAGCAAATAGGGCTACTTCTCTATTGTTATTATGCAAGCATTGGTAGATCACTGGGGATGGTTCATTAATATCAATCTTAGCTGGTCAGGGAAGGTGTATGATGCGTGCATATTTAAGAACACAGGACTGTTCAGAAAGTTACAAGCAGAGACTTTTTCCCAACCAGTGCATGGCCACTGGCAATGTTGAAATGCCAGTGGTGATCTTGGGGGATCCCAGCCCACCTCTTGCTCCCCTGGCTCATCAAGCTTGGGCAGTCCTCTGGGGTGGAGTGGTTGGGTGCCCAGAGCGTGCCCCCCCCCGTGTTCTTGGGCATCTGGGTGAGGAGGCCCTTGGAACTTGAGGAGAAGAGCAGGCGGTTATACAGGCACAGCAGTGGCGGTCTGTGCTCCTGCTGCCTTTCCTGCAGCTCAGCCATACACTGGAGCATATCAATTTGATCCCCCAGTAGCCTCAGCATTGCTCCTGCCTCTTCTCATCATGCTGCCGCCATCTCTTATCTTGCTCCCGCCACCTCTCATCTCATTCGTCCCTCCTGTCGTCGCATTCATTTTCTGCTTCCTGGACTCTGACATTGTTTGCCTCCACGCATTCTGCTGAGCTCTTTCAGTGCGGGAGGACTGCATGAGCTCAGAGAACATTTAATCGTGAGTGCATTTTTTTCTTTTTCCTTATTTGCGCTAGCCTCTGGGATGGAGATGATGGGGGACCATTGAAACATTTGCAGATGCGGGAGGAAAAAAAGGGAGAGTAGTATTTAAAAAGACACATTTTAGAGAACAATGGGTAGATTCTTTCATGGTGAACCAAGCTGTTAAAATTACATAGGACATGTGCTTTTGGTACAAGGTCGCATTTTGCCTCTTATATTGAGGGCCTGCCAGTTTGGTGTGAGAGATCACATATGCAGGGCCAGGCAACAGAATCCAGCTTGCAGGCAGCCATGGTGAGCCACAGTCTTTCAGCTTCTTCAACCTTGATAACATGCGGGAATGGTTTCAAACAGCAGCACCCTCCTTTCCCATACCAAGCACCCATTGGGTTGGCCATTTAAAAGGAGTGGCTGTACTGGCCATAAATGCATCCCAAGTCTTCAGGGCAAATTAATCATTAAACACTCTTGCTTTTAGACCATGCATTATATTTACAAAGGTACACTAACCAGAGGTGTCTTCTCCGGCTTCATGGTCCGTGATCCCGCCTTGGGAGGGTTGGGAGATTATTGGCTCCAGGGTGATACAATTCCTGGCTGTTGGGGAGAATGGTTTCTCCGCTTGTGTGCTGTGCGCTATCCTCATCCTCCTCCATCTCCTCATCTTCCTTGCCCCCTAAATCCTCATCCCTGTTGCATGAGTCTCCCCCCTTGCAGGTGTCCATGGACAGGGGTGGGGTAGTGGTAGGGCCCCCCTAGAATTGCATGCACCTCATCATAGAAACGACATGTCTGGGGCTCTGAACCAGAGCAGCTGTTTGCCTCTTTGGTTTGTTAGTAGGCTTGCCTTAGCACCTTAATTTTCATGTGACACTGCTGCAGGTCCCTGTTGTAGCCTCTGTCCATCATGCCCTTGGAGATTTTTTTCAAATATTTTGGCATTTCGTCTTTTGGAATGGAGTTCTGATAGCACGGATTCATCTCCCCATACAGCGATCAGATCCAGTACCTCCTGTTCGGTCCATGCTGGAGCTCTTTTGAGATTCTGGGACTGCATGGTCACCTGTGCTGATGAGCTCGCTATGCTAGCCAAACAGGAAATGAAATTGAAAAGTTCCCAGGGCTTCTGCTGTGTACCTGGCTAGTGCATCTGAGTTGAAAGCGCTGTCCAGAGTGGTCACAATGGAGCACTTTGGGATAGCTCCCGGAGGCCAATACCATCAAATTGCATCCACACTATCCCAAATTTGACCCGTCAATGTCGATTTCAGTGCTAATCCCCTTGTCAGGGAGGAGTACAGAAATCCATTTTAAGAGCCCTATAAGTAGACAAAAATGGCTTCGTCGTGTGGACAGATGCAGGGTTAAATCCATCTAACTCTGCTAAATTCAACTAAACTCGTAGTGTAGACCAGGGCTAAGGCAGTAGAAACTCCATTAGGGGTCCAAGTTTGAGAAGAGAGCTCAGTAAAGTGAATTGGGAGCTGCAAGCTGCCAAGAAGCAGAGTGCTGTTCCAGTAGGTTTCCCTATAATCCCCTGTTGTAGGGCTGGAATTCTTCTCTTTGGGAGCTACAGCAGCAGAGTACTGACCATTCATCTGAATAGATTGATCTGAACTATCACAGAGCCTGTATGGGAACATGTGAGACCCAGGGTACATGAATATCATTTTTCTGGATCAGATCATAAGTACTTGATTTTTTTTTCTGTTTTTCACTTGTTAACTTTTAATAATAATACATTTGTAACTTATAAAATTCATGCTAGTGCAGAGGACCTGCTCTCCCCTCCACACACATACCCAACTACTTAAACCCTGTATAAAGGGCTTAAGTGGTGCTTAGGGGCCTTCTATGGGTCCTTTGTATGGAGGTTAATTTAGCTCAAAATAACAGAACAAGATTTTAGAGAGACAAGGTGGGTAAGGTAATATCTTTTATTGGACCAACTTCTGTTGGTCAGAGAGACAAACTTTTGAGCTCTGGGTGGCTTGAAAGCTTGGCTCTCTCTCTCACCAACAGAAGTTCGTCCAATAAAAGTTATTACCTCATCCACCTCGTCTCTTCTAATATTCTGGGACTGACATGGCTACAGTCACACTGCATAGAGCATGAGCTTTTTCAGTATGTTTTTAAATAGGTACAATACGTGTCATTATCTTACTTTTGGAGAGAATGATGCATGTTGCTTGATCATTTTTAGTGCCTCCAAATACAGCTAGGCAACATCCTACTTTTTGAAAAACCTTCAGGTTTGCTATTAAGATTTTTTTTTTCTCTTATAACAGGAGGGTCCTGCTTACTGTGTTCAATCCAAAAGCCCATTGCCATTTCATTATCCCTTCTTCACCTACAATACCGGGCATTATCCTGACCATGGCAGTTCCAGACTTCAGACTCCACTGTTAGGTAATGGAAATATCAGTTTATTTTATATTTGTATTACTTTTCAACCTTACCTTTGCTCATTTCTTGGGCTGGGCTATGGTGATGTTTCATTTGGGGTCTGATCCTACAACTTATACATACAACATCCAGTGGCATCAGCTAGAGTTTTAATATTTTCTTTTTGTTTTCTTAAGAATACAGGCTATTTGTTAGCAGTCATAACGTAGATTCTCTCTTATATAAAGGTAGAGGAGTTATTGTTTTTTACTTATTGTAAGTAAAGTAATTATAGGATGGAGAAATCTGTTGCTGAGACTACAACTGTGATAGATTATTATGGAGCAATAATAAAACAAAAGTATTTGGAAACAGTTTCTGCTTTCAGATGCACTCACATGAATGGCTTCTGTTGCAGCCAGTGGGAGTGGCTTATATTCATTAAAGGACAGAATTTAGCCCTTGAAGTCTGAACTAGATGTTGTGAGGAACTAGTTAATTTAATTGGGCTGGGTGAGGAGGACTTTGACTCAAGTAACTAATGGTCCAGAGCCAAATTCTGCCATTAGTTGTCTAAGTACAGCTCCTATTAATTTGTCTCTTAATATTAATTACTTCTGCACGTCTTCTGCATTGAAAATGTCTGCTGATTTGCAGTCAAATACCTATTGAGATTGGGATATATAAGGAATGCAGGATTGGGTTGAGAATTTGCCAGGAAACAGCCAGATGCTATTTTTCTAGTGCCACCGAACAAAATCATTGTATGATTAGCAATGTGTCCTGTCTCATTAAATAAATAGCTGCTAAATGTTCTGCCTGAAAGAGTGAGTGAGTATGATAAATTTAACCCTAAGTGCTTGCAAGGACCATTTCTACTTGAAACAAGTATCCTATCAAGAGTCTTAAATCCATGGTAGCAAAAGTTGTTGTTTTTTAAATAGTTTAAATTACATGTTGTAACTAATATTTTTGCATATTCTGAAATTGTTTAATGGGTCAGCTGTTTTACACTCTCCCAGAATAGTTGTAGATTGCAGCACAGTGAAGAAAACAGCCAAACTATCTGAACATATTAGCATTGAACTATATTCTCACCAGGCCCTGCAACAAACAATTCCAGTGTTTCCTGTTGCATTTGTGCTCTGAAACATTAATGCTAATGGATAAATTTTCAAAGTATTGCACAGACATTTATGAAGACAATTCAACAATTTGTGACAATACCTTTGCATAACACCCTCCCTACCTCTTTGAAAATACAAACCTTCCATTCGCTGCCTAAGGAATATTAAAACCTTATGAACCAAAATCTGCCCTCAGTTATGTCCATGTAACCTCACTGAAGTAACTGAGACAAAGTTGCTGCTGGTGTGTGTGTGCACAGCTCTACTGACTACAAACGGTTTTGCAACAGCTGATGTCTGTGGTGAATTTGGTTTGGTGAGGCTGTGTGAGTATGAATGAAGGATGACTTTGGCCCTCTAAAGCAGAGGTGAGCAAACTTTTTGGCCCAAGGGCCACATCTGATTATGGAAATTGTATAGCAGGCCATGAATGATCACAGAATTGGGGTTGGGTGCACAAGGGTGTGAGGGCTCTTACTGGGGGTGCGGGTTCTGGGCTGGGAATGAGGGATTTGGGGTGCAGGAGGGTGCTCCAGGCTGGGATCAAGGGGTTCGGAGGGTGGGAGGGGGATCAGGGCTGGGGCAGGGGGTTAGGGCATGAGAGAGGGTCAGGGGTTCAGGCTCTGGGCGGCGCTTATCTGAATCAGCTCCTGGAAGCAGCGGCATGTTCCCCCTCCGGCTTCTACGTTTAGGGGCAGCCAAGGGGCTCTGCACTCCCATTTGCCAGGAGACCCCAGACCCTGCGCCCCAGCAGGAGTTTGAGGGCTAGATTAAATTGGCTGGCGGGCCGGCTGTGGCCCAGGGGCCATAGTGTGCCCACCCCTGCTCTAAAGCTATCCCAATGAGATTGTTTAAGAGACCTTCACTCAAATTCTAGATGCCTCCCTGCTGCAAAAATGAAGGAGAAAATGTAATCCTTAATACTTAAACCAGTTATGTTATGCAGAGGTATGTATTGTCTTTGAATATTCATGAGACTGTACAGCACACTTTTCCATTAAAGTTGTCAGTTGTAATTTAAAATGAGCTTCTTAATTGCTACTTCTTTTTTGGCTCACCTCAACACAAAAGTGTTGCCATGCACACCTAGAATACAAAGTACTCTTGATCTCAGTGCTGGCAATAGAAGAATGCAGTGCTACTCAGATTTAGCAAATGCAAAACTGACTTGATATGGTAAGAATTTTACTGTCCCACTCTTTGTTTATCAACCCAATATGTTTCTGACTTCTCTAATCAAGGTTTGAAGCCATTTTTCTTTGAATTAATTGACTATAAGGAATTTGGAGGAAACTTTATAGTCAGAGCTAGCTTTTAAATTAAAATATTTCCTATAATAAAAAGAAAAAATAGTATATTCAGTGTTACTTTATCCTTTTTATGTTATAAAATATGCTTTTCTGTTTAAGAGAGCAACAGAAAATACACTAGAGCCAAAAACTCTTTAAAATGAATTTGCATGTTGCCATTAAATGCCATGGCAACTAAAACAAACATAGTTCTATTTAGGAAACTTTATTTTTTTTTAAATTGTGTTGAATGTGTTTGAGATTTTTTTTCCAACACAATTATTGAGTGTCCTTCATGCCTAGAGATCCAGCTATTCTGTCGTGTGTGGCAATTGTAATCAGATGGGATAAAAAGAGGTGTTTTTATATATTATGGTTGGGGTTGGTAGGACCACCTATTAAGGTTGTCCAACACTTCCCATTATAAGATCTAATTTTCAGTTGCTTATAACTTTATTAGACTGTATTGTTTGGCTGAAATTCCAGTTCATTCCAGCTGATCCTTGGGGAAAAAAAGTAAAAAAGAAAAGAGCAGATTGGGACAAAGGTTGTCTAATGGACGGAGCAAAGAGGTGAGAAAAATGGGATCTGGTTTTTATCTTCCCCTCAACACTAATTAATAGAGTGACCTAACCCAAGTTAATTTATGCTTATTTTTTTTCCTGAAGTTTCTACTGATTTTGGGTAACTCAGTTTTTGGTTGCTCAACTTAATTTACCTAGGACATGACTTTTAAAGGTTCTAAGTGAGCACTCACAGTTCCCAGTGACTTTTTCTGGAGTTGTAGTTGCTCCCTATTTCTCAAAATCAGTTACTAGGCATTTGACATTTCCAAAATCAGAGACCACTTTTGAAAATTTAGGCCTTTATTTCTTTGTAATATAATATGTAATATGGGTGGTTTTGATGTTTAATCTTTGCAAAGTGGTTTGAGATCTTTGGATGAAAGGAACAATAAAACTAAAACTGCTGTTAATGAGACAGATCTTGATGTCCCAACTCAGTTTATTCAATCAAACTCTCACTTAGGGTTGGTCTACACTACGGGGGAAATCGATCTTAGATACGCAACTTCAGCTACATGAATAATGTAGCTGAAGTCGAATATCTAAGATCAGATTACTCACCCGTCCTCACTGCACGGGATCAATGTCCACGGCTCCCCCTGTCGATTCCGCAACTCCGCTGGGGTTGGTGGAGTTCCGGAATCGATATAAGCGCGCTCAGGGATCAATATATCGCATCTAGATGAGACGCGATATATCGATCCCTGAGCAATCGATTTTAACCCGCCTATACGGCGGGTAGTCTAGACGTAGCCTCAGTGAAAGTTTTCACTCAAAAAACGGTTTTCAGGATTTTACCAACAGCTATTTACTTAATAGCTGGTAGGTATATATTTTATGATAACAGCTTACAGTAAACACCACCCTTTTTTCTCTTTTTTTTAAAGATGACTTGCAACAAGAAAAAATAAGTTTTTTTCTGCTTCTCCTTTACCTTGGAAATATTGGGAATTCAAAGTGTGCTGCTCCCTGGTTTTGGAAGTGACATTAGTGAGAAGTTTCAGATGAGTATTAGGAGCTTTATCCATCCATAAATGAATGGGTTAGGAAGTGCTGAACATTTTAACAAAGAAAGCTTTTCTGACAATTTTTTAATCTGGTTTTTGAGATAAATAGGTGGTGACAAAACCAAAATATTTTAAGTAGTTCTAAATCAAAATAATTTCCCTTCTCAGTTTATCAGGTTTCACTTGCATGATGGTATCTCTAGTGTCATCATAATACTATTTCTTATGTTGACCATAATGGGGCTTGCACCAATTTAACTAAATTGATAGAGAAAATAATTTAAATTGGTGCAATCTCCCATGGCACTGAAGCAGTTATACCAATACAAAGAAATGGTATGTAAATTTAGAGTTTGACAGGATTGACAGGAACTTAATTTCTGAAATTAAAGACAACAAAAATAATAAATACCTAAACATTTTTCAAGTCCTTTCCTGTCTTTTTCATACATCATAAAGAAGCAAAATAAAAATAAATAAAAAAATAAACAAGGGCACAAACACATTGTTGTTCCTTTTCTGTATCACCTTGAAAGAGTCACTGTTCTTCACTTCAGAAACTTCAAGTTACAGACTCAAATTGAATTTTGTTTCTACTTTAGTAAATGGTAATGGATGTATTTTTCATTATAGTTTTAATCTTGATTTTAAAAAAGCATTTACAAAATGACATGAAATAATCTTAATTCCAAAGCTTTTTATGATCAAATATTGTGTTTTGAATCACAGAAGCTTTGAATTTAGAATGTATTTGTACTCAGGAAAGATGCCAGAAAACATTTTGTAACACACTCTTCCATCAAAGGATCAGAAGAAAATGTTTTAAATAAGAAAAGGCATGCCTATAAAACAGAACATGGGAATAATCATAAAAGGTAGAGTGAACCTATTTCAGTTGTCATTTATGATGAACCTATTAATAAAATTATGATTTGCAAAGTCAAAAGTTGAAACTATTTCCCAGCAAAATTTTTATTAGATAAGACTATTCCTAAAACTGTTTTAACAGTAAAGCCAAAAAAGGGGAAAGCTTTCATTAAAGCATTGTTCAATGTAACCAATAATTCTGATGTAACCAATTACTAATATAGGGTCAAATTCTGCCTTCAGATATTCACTTACAACTTCTGTTTGGGAGCCTTTCAAAGGAATGTATGTACAAATGAAGTTCTTGGGGCAAATACTTGTTTGTGCACCCACCTAACATTGCATTAGAAATGCTACATTTATATCTGCTTATGCTAATAGGCCAGACAGTAGACATCTTATGCCTGAGGCTCTATGCACTCTGCATACCATGAAGTGTCTCTGCACCACAACAGCAGGGGCAGACATGGGCATGAACAGTAAATTTTCCTACCAAACTAATGCCTCATTGTGTGTCCATTACTCCACTTTCCACATGGTAAAGGTCCTGAGCCACCTGTTGGAACTGAGGATTCTTTCCCTCAGTCTTTCTGTGCTTCAGTTCCTCTTTTTCAAGGTACAGCCCAATATCTGTAAAGTAGCTTGAGATCCTTGTGCAGGAGAGACTTTCCCACAAAAGCTTATGCTCAAATAAATTTGTTGGTCTCTAAGGTGCCACAAGTACTCCTGTTCTTTTTGTAGAAGAGCAAAGTATTTATTTTAATCTGGAAACAAGAGTACTTGGAAAAGATGTGGAAAATAATTTACATCTCCAGAAAATCTGACAATTTTTCATGAAAATTGTTTTGCAGAAAAGGAGAATAAATTCCAACTGTTTGCCAATGTAGTATCAAAACTGGCATCATAAAATCACTGCTGTCTAATAGCCTAGGCTTGTTTCAGTTTTAAAACCAATGGGCCAAAGCCCTTACTCAAGCAAAGCTCCCATTGACGTTGAAGAGTGAGAACTTTGGCCTAAATTTTCAAAAGTAACTAGTTAGAGTATCTCAGGTTTTGGTTGCCCCACTTGTGACAATTTAAAAGAGCGTGATTTTTTTTTTCCAGAAATTGAATGCACAACACTTTCTGCACACTGGCAACACAGCTCCAGGCTGTCTTTGTTGAAGAGATATTCATGAAGGAGGTGCTCTGATTCCACAGTAACAGGGCCCATATAAATACCTGAATAGTAGAGGTCAGAACTTCCTTTCTCAATAGATCCCCAGTATTCACAAGATTTGATGGCCGTGGACTTCCTCTGTTTTGTCCAACAGTCTTTGCAGTGGCAAGATAGAATATGGCCATGAGATTACTATGGCCCTTTGTCAACTTAGCTGACTGGGAAATTAATAGGACACAGAGAGCTATAGAACATTCAGTACATCTATGCAAAACTTTTCTACAACAGATTATATTTCTCTAATGCTTTGTTTAAGCGGGAAGGAATTCCAGGGACCCCAGAGGTTCAATAGCTCAGATTTGTCATTTAGCATGGATAGTATGATTTTATGCAGGAAGTGTGTTGTGTTGTTTACTTGTTTCCCCTGTGATAGTGTATCTAGCAGTTGCAGTAGAATTACTCTGGTGGCACGTTAAAGCAATATCATTGTTACAGTCTGGTGTAACTTTTCTTCCAAATTCTGTTCAATAGATACATTGGGCAAAATTTGTTTACAGTATTATATTGTTTGGAGAGATAGAGTGATTACATTCTATCAGCCATGTGAATCTCTAAATGATCTTTGTTTTCAGAACTTGATTAGCCTCAGGAAGAAAGACTATTTATCATGTCTGAGACCAATAGCTTTGCTTGGTTTGAGCCTCTACACAGATCTGATTGAGGATCTGTGCCTGATGGACTAATGAGTGGTACATGTCAGTGAACTGAGGAAATAAAACTTAGAGATATAGAATAAACTCTTTTACTACCTAGATTAGAGATGGTGATCTCTTTCACAGCACACTGACATGATGGATCCTGGGGGAACAGAGCCAGTGGGAAATAGCATGTTTGAGACACTCAAATTGACTGACATTTATTTGTACTGTTAATTTTAGGAAGTTGGGCCAGTATTGGGAATGGCTTAAGTGTCTCATCTCCAAGTGAGATGGGGAGTGTGTGTGTGCAAGATGGGATGGAAGGAAGTTTGTGCAGTTGAGTGTGTGTGATGAAGTGACGGAGCAGAAATTTGAGAGATGAGTAGACAGTAAAGAAGTAAAGAAAGGAAAAGAAAAAGAAACCCAGGGGATTAGAGTGAGGTAGATAGTAATTAAGTCTGGTAATTGAAGGGGCAAGAATAGAATTTGATTTCCTTGCCCAGTCACTGGTCACCAAGCAAGTATGGAGCACCCCATGTTGCTTTGCAGTGACCCACCTGGCTGATACAGAAGAAAGTATGCTGGGGCTCAAAAAGAGATTCCATTCAGCAATTCTGTGCAGAGTAAAATCATCACATGGAACTTTCACTATGGAGGGTGTAAAATTGGAGAGCGAAGGCTCTCCCCTGGGATGAAAAATAAAAGAAACCTGGAAGTCAAGTCCTTGAGAAATCAGATTTATTTTTTTTAATTTGGCACTAAAGGTCAAAAAAGTTTGGGTCTGTATCATTTACCTAGCATATCCAGTTCCTCTGCACTGATGAACACCCTTTTGCAGTACTAGAAATATATCTGGTAGCCTGGCATCTATATGCCTTCTAAAAATATTTAATGATGACCACATTCAAAAATCCAAACAGACAGAGCAGGGAGATTCCAGGCATTCTCCAACCTGGGATGTTTTTACTGTCTCGAATAATAGATTGACCACACTAGGTCAGATCAAAGGTCCACCTAGCCCTGTCTTCCAACAGAGGTCAGTGCCAGATGCTTCAGAGGGAATTAACAGAACAGGGCAATTTTAAATCCCTTGTCATCCAGTCCCAGCTATTGGCAGTCAGAGGTTTATGGACACCTCGAGTATTGGGTTGCGTCCCTGACCATCTTGGCTAATAGCATTGATGGACCTATCGTCCAGGAATGTATCTAATTCTTTGTTGAATGCTTTGTTATAGTTTTGGCCTTCACAACATCCCCTGGAAACAAATCACACAGGTTAACTATGCATTATGTGAAAAAGTACTTCCTTTTGTTTGCTTTAAACCTGCTGCCTATTAATTTAATTGGGTGACCTCTAGTTCTTGTGTTCTTGAAGGAGTAAATAACACTTCTGCATTTACTTTCTCCATTCATGATTTTTATAGACCTCTACCATATCCTCACTGAGTCACCCCTTTTGTAAGAGTCTTTTTTAATCTCTTCTCATATGGAAGCTGTGCCATACCTCTCTGTACCTTTTCCAATTCTAATTTTTTTTTTTAAGATGGGGCAACTGGAGCCACATGCAGTATTCAAGGGGTGGGTATAACATGGATTTAAATAATGGCATTATTATATTTTCTGTCTTATTATCTATCCCTTTCCTAATGGTTCCTACTATTCCGTTAGCTTTTTTGACTGCTGCTGCACTTTGAACAGTGTTTTCAGAAAACTATCCACAATGACTCCAAGATCTCTTTCTTGAGTGGTAAAAGCTAATTTAGACCTCATCATTGTGTATGTATAGTTAGAATTATTTTTTCCAATGCATATTACTTTGCATTTATCAACATTGAATTTAATCTGCCATTTTGTTGCCCAGTCACCCAGTTTAGTGAGATCCCTTTGTAACTCTTCACAGTCAGCTTTGGACTTAACTAATTTGAGTAATTTAATATAATTTGCAAATTTTGCCATCTCACTGTTCACCCCTTTTCCTGATTATTTATTAATATATTGAATAGCACAGGTTCCAGTACTGATCTGTTGGGGACCCTGCTATTTACCTCTTTCCATTGTGAAAACTGACCATTTATTCTTATCCTTTGTTTCCTATCCTTTTAAACGGTTACTGACCATGAGGGGACCTTCCCTCTTATCCCAGGACTGTTTACTTGGCTTAAGAGCCTTTGGTGATGGACCTTGTTAAAGGCTTTCTGAAAGTCCAAGAACACCATATCAATTGGATCACCCTTGTCCACATATTTGTTGACACCCTCAAAGCATTCTAATAGATAGATGAGGCACGATTTCCCATTACAGAAGCCGCATTGAGTCTTCCCCAACATATCGTGTTTATCTGCGTGTCTAATAATTTTGTTCTTAGTTATAGTTTCAACCAATTTGCTTGGTACTGAGGTTAGGCTTACCAGCCTATAATTGCCAGGAGTCTTTTTTAAAATATTGAAGTTACATTATCTACCTTCCAGACATCTGCTACAGAGTCTATTTTAAGTGATAGGTCACTATCATAAACAGATAGTTAAGGGTTAATAGAACAGGAGTACTTCATGTCTCTTTTACCTGTAAAGGGTTAACAAGTTCAGTGGGCCTGGCTGTCACCTGACCAGAGGATCAATCAGGGGACAGGATACTTTCAAATCTTGAGGGAGGGAAGTTTTTGTGTGTGCTGTTAGTGTTTGGTTGTTGTTCACTCTGAGGGCTCAGAGGGACCAGACGTGCAACCAGGTTTCTCTCCAATCTCTTTGATATAGTCTCTTATATGTCCAAAATAGTGAGTACTAGGTAGATAAGGCGAGTTAGGCTTATGTTTGTTTGCTTTATTTGCAAATGTATATTTGGCTGGAAGGAGTTCAAATTTGTATTTTGCCGAAAGGATTTTAATTTGTACTTGTATACTTAGGCTGGGAGGGTATTCCCAGTGTCTATAGCTGAAAGACCCTGTAACATATTCCGTCTTAAATTTACAAAGATAACTTTTACTGTTTTTTCTTTCTTTAATTAAAAGTTTTTCTTGTTAAGAACCTGATTGTTTTTTATTCTGGTGAGACCACGGGGACTGGATCTGGATCCACCAGGGAATTGGTGGGGAGAAAGGAGGGAAGGGGGAGAGAGAGGTTAATTTTCTCCCTGTGTTAGGATTACTTTCTCTCTCAGGGAAAGTCTGGGAGGGGGAGAGAGAAGGAGGGAGGAAGGTGGATTTTCCTCTCTGTTTTAAGATTCAAGGAGTTTGAATCACAGTAATCTTCCAGGGTAACCCAGGGAGGGGAAGCCTGGGAGAGGCAACGGTGAGGGAAAGGGTTTACTTTCCTTGTGTTAAGATCCAGAGGGACTGGGTCTTGGGGGTCCCCGGGCAACGTTGTGGGGGGACCAGAGTGTACCAGGCACTAGAATTCCTGGTTGGTGGCAGCGCTACAAGTACTAAGCTGGTAATTGAGCTTAGAGGAATTCATGCTGGTACCCCATCTTTTGGACGCTAAGGTTCAGAGTGGGGAATTATACCATGACAGTCACACAGCACAGTTAGTTGTTCTGCAGTTTCATACTTGAGTTCTTTCAGAACACTGTCTGGTCCTAGTGACTTATTACTGTTAAATTAAAAATTTGTTCCCACCTTCTCTGGCACCTCACTTTGGGACAGTTCCTTAGATTCATCACTGAAAAAGAATGGCTTGGGTGCAGGGATTTCCCCCATGTCCTCTACAATAAAGACCAATGCAAAGAATTCACTTAGCTTCTCTGCAATGGCCTTCCCCCCTTAAGTTCTCTTTTAATACCTCCATTGTCCAGTGACCCCACTGATTGTTTGGCAGGCTTCCTGCTTTGGGTGTACTTAAAGAAAATTTGTGGTTAGTTTTTCTGTCTTTTTCTGTTTGCTCTTCAAATTCTTTCTTGCCCTGCCTTATACTTGAATTGCCAGGGTTTATGCTCCTTTCTATTTTCCCTACTAAGATCTGACTTCCAATTTTTAAAGGATGCCTTTTGCCTCTTTTACTCTGTTGTTTAGCAATGGGTGCATTTTTTTGTTCTTCTTACTTTTTTTTAATTGGGGTATATATGTAGTTGGAGGCTCTATTATGGTGTTTTTAAATGGTCTTTGTGCCGTTTGCAAGCATTTCACCCATGTGACTGTTCCTTTTAATTTGTTTAAATAGCTTCCTCATTTTTGTGTAGTTCCCCTTTTTGAAGTTAAATGCTACTGTGATGGGTTTTTTCGGCATTTTCCTCCCACAAGGTTGTTAAATTTAATTATGTTATGGTTGCTATTACTGTGTGTTCACCTCTTGGACCAGCTCCTGTGCTCTGCTGAGGACAAAATCAATAAATTGCCTCTCCCCTTGTGGGTTCCAGGAAAAGCTGTTCTAAAAAGCAGTCATTTATGGTGTCTAGAAATTTTCTAACTGCATCCCTTCCTGAGGGACATAAACCATTCAGTATGCCCACTCAGGACATATACCCACACCCATTATTACTATGTGTTCTACCTTTGTAGCCTCTCAAATTTCCCCGAGCATTGTTGCCATGCTGGTCAGGTGGTTGATAGTCTATTCTTATTGCTATATTCCTATTGTTCAAGCATGAAATCTCTATAGTGATTCTATAGCAATTCGTACAGCTTGATTCATTTAAAATGTTTACTTTATTTGACTCTTTCACATATAGAGCCACTGGCCCACCAACACGACCTATTCTGTCATTTCTACATACTTTGGTATTACCGTGTCCCGTTGACTATCCTCATTCCACCATGTTTCCATGATGCCTATTATATAAAAACCTCATTTAATTCTAGGCACTCTAGTTCACCCATCTTAATATTTAGACTTCTAGTACTTGTATGTACCCAACTGCATATTTTCAAAATTTCAGTTTATCAATATTCAGACTAGAAATAAGACATAAATTGTTAATAGTGAGAGTAATTAACCATTTGGAACCATTTACCAAGGGGCATGGTAGAGTCTCCATCAATGACAATTTTTTAAGTCAAAATTGGATATCTTTCATAGCTTCTAAAGCCAGAAGGGACACGTATGATCATTTAGTTTGACCTCTGGTATGGCACAGGTCACACAATTAGGAATTATTTTATGGAAGTTGTGTGACCTGTGCCATACCAGAGGTCAAACTAAATGATCATACGTGTCCCTTCTGGCTTTAGAAGCTATGAATCTATGAGTTCTTTGCCTTCATGTGTTATATTTAAATAGGAATCCTTTACATTGGACTAGCTCCTACTTGTATTTTACCAACTTCTTTCCTGTCTTCTTTATTAGGATATAGTGTTCTCCCTTTAATAAATTCATCTCTATGGGATGTCTGCATCTGAACCATGCGCTGCTTTCTGCACTCTAGGAGGTCTGCATGTTAGCTCTCTAATGCAATGCCATCCTAAGGCAGCAAATAGTGAGTGTTAAGGTCTGTGTGCTATTCACCATTGTCTGGGATAGAGGAGAGCTCATGAAATCAGATATGGAACAGAGGGCTATGATGGAGAGAGAATTAGCTAGGGTCCTTGTGACTATGGTGCCAGGAGGGGCCACACTGAGAATGCCACACTCATGGCAGACTTCAAGAAATAGGCAGACAATCCCCAAAACTGGTGGTTTATTCTATAATTAGATTCACTGAGCCAGTAATAAAAGAGCTTCTGCAGTGTCACACTGGTTAACAAGAAGTCAAACACAGTCCCCTTTAAGCAATCCAGCCTTTGGCTCCCATCCAGACTGCCAAGTCTAATATAGTGAGGGATTATTGAAAACCTTATTCACTATACTTAAAGTTCTCCCAATTCCAAAAGATTAGACACACTGCCCATCAGGTCAATGAATATTTCAGATCTCACCCCAAATACATGCTTACAGCCAATCCTTTATTAACTAAATCTAAAATTTATTAATAAAAGAAAAGAGAGCGTTATATATGGTGAGAGCAATATATATACAAATGTGTGTAAAGTCCTTAGGTCAGTTTCATAGCAGAGATGGTGAGGCTGCTGAATCAATTTTAAAGGTTGTAGTCCAATAGGCTGTTCAGATGTAGAGTTTGTTCAAATTCTTCCATGAGAATTCCAGGGTGAATCCAGAGTAAACCTGGAGACCTCAGTCTTGTGGCTTAGACCTTCCCTTCAAAGTTGAAGCAGACCTGAGATAAAAGGGACCAAGCCTAAAGCTTCCTTTATATTGAAGCAAGCGGGGTACTGACAGGTAATCCTACCAAGAGGCTTTGATGAAAGCGAGCCAACTGTCTGATCTTTTATTCAATGAGTCCTTTCTTAGACAATACATTAGGCAATAGCCATTCAAATTACTAAGACAGTTCATTATATCAAATAATTAAGCTGAAGTCAATGTAAATATTAGTTCCTACACTTTCGTACATCTTTTGAATTAATAGAATACAGTAATGAAGCATCAAAAGACAGGAACAGGATTTTTCATCCATAAGCTAATTAGATCACATTGTTCAACTTCTAACAAGATATAGGTAAACACAGACAAATACACTTAGCATCTACTCGTGATTTTCTAACCATACAGGGAAACATGTTAAAGATTTGAGTCTACTTAACGTGGCATTGATAACTATCTATGAGGAATGGCCCTGTTTACCATTTCAGTGCCTCCTGTTGTTATGGGTCATACACAAGTTGACCAGTCTGTCAGTTTCATAGTCATCTTTGTCTTGGCAGATGAGGACACATTTTAGGACTCTACTGGAAATCTAAGGCAGGGGGGAATAGCCAAAGGGCGAGGAGTCTGAGAAAATTCCATTCTGTGTGGCATAGAATCAGAGATGTAGAGCTAGAAGGGATCTTGAGAGGTCATCTAGTCCAGCTCCCTGTACTGAGTAAAGACCAAGTAAACTTGACCATCCCTGACAGGTTTGTCTCACCACTTCTTATAAACATTCAGTGACAGGGATTCCACAGTCCCCTTTGGAAGTCTATTCCAGTGCTTAACTATCCTAATGGTTAGAAAGATTTTCCTAATATCTAACCTAAACCTCCCATATTGCAAATTAAGCTGATTACTTCTTGTCTGACCTTCAATGGATGTGGAGAACAATTGATCACTATTCTCTTTATAACAGCCTTTAATATATTTGAAGACTGTTTTCAAGCCCCCCCCCCCCCCCCAGTTGTCTTTTCTCAAGACTAAACATGCCCTTTTTTTAACATTTCCTGATAAATCAGGTTTTCTAAACCCTTTTATCATTTTGGTTGCTCTCGGCTGGACTCTCTCCAATTTGTCCACATCTTTCCCAAAACGTGGCACCCAGAACTGGACGTAATACTCCCAGCTAGGGCCTCACCAGTGCAGAGTATAGTAGGACAATTACCTCTCCTTTTTTACATATGTTAATACCTCCCAGAATATTTGCTGTTTTCACAGCTGCTTTACATTGGCTCATTCAGTTGTGATCTGCTACAACCCTCAGATCCTTTTCAGCAGTACTACCACCTAGCCAGCTGTTCCCCGTTTGGTAGTTATGCATTTGATTTTTCCTTCCTAAATATAATACTTTGCTCAGTAATGCTCACTTCACCCTAAGTAGAGGAGGACCTACACTTTCCTTCATCTTTCTCTTGCTCCTAACGTATTTAAAGAACCTCTGATTGCCTTTTATGTACCTTGCTAGGTGTAACTCATTTTGTGCCTTACCTTTTCTGATTTTATTCCTACATTCTCATGTTATTCTTTTATGCTCCTCCTTCGTAATGCATCTATGTTTCCACTTTTTGTAGAATTTCTTTTTGCTTTTTCAGAACATTGAAGAGCTGCAGGATAGATAGGCCAAAATTCATGGAAACTGACCTTGCTGTTCTCACAGCAAGGAAACTGGCCTTGCTGTTCTCACAAAAAAATAAACAACTACTGCATTAAAAAATAAAACAATGTTAAAGTTGAGAGCCTACAAGTCCACTCAGTCCTACTTCTTGTTCAGCCAAACACTAAGACAAACAAGTTTGTTCATATTTACAGGAGATAATGCTGCCCTCTTATTTACAATGTCATCAGAAAGTGAAAACAGACATTTGCCTGGCACTTTTGTAGCCGGCATTGCAAGGAACTTACATGCCAGATATGCTAAACATTCATATGCCCCATTATGCTTCAGCCACCATTCCAGAGGACATGCTTCCATGCAGATGATGCTCATTAAAAAAAAATGTGTTAATTAAATTTGTGATTGAACTCCTAGGGGGAGAATTGTATGTCTTCTGCTCTGTTTTACCTGCATTCTGCCATATATTTCATGTTATAGCTGTCTCAGATGATGACCCAGCACATGTTGTTCATTTTCAGAATGCTTTCACTACAGATTTCACAAAATGCAAAGATGGTACCAATGTGAGATTTCTAAAGATCCCACCACTGCCACCATGTCATAACCTAGTCCCAGATTTGGACCTTAGCGTCCAAAATATGGGGGTTAGCATGAAAAACCTCCAAGCTTAGTTACCATCTTGGACCTGGTACTGCTGCCACCACCCAAAAAATTAGAGTGTTTTGGGGCACTCTGGCCCCCCTGAAACCCTTCCCTGGGGACCCCAAGACCCAAACCCTTGAGTCTCACAACAAAGGGAAATAAAACTTTTCCCTTCCCCCCTCCAGGTGCTCCTGGAGAGATACACAGAAGCAACCTCCATGAATCTAAGCAGAGGGAGTCCACCCTCTGTAATTCCAGTCCTGGAAACAAAAGCACTTTCCTCTTCACCCAGAGGGAATGCAAAATCAGGCTAGTAAATCTAACACACACAGACCTCCCCCTGACTTCTTCCTCCCACCAATTCCCTGGTGAGCTGCAGACCCAATTCCCTGAAGTTCCCCACTAAAGAAAAACTCCAACAGGTCTTAAAAGAAAGCTTTATAGAAAAAGAAAGAAAAATACATACAAATGGTCTCTCTGTATTAAGGTGACAAATACAGGGTCAATTGCTTAAAAGAAATATGAATAAACAGCCTTATTTAAAAAGAATACAATTCAAAGCACTTCAGCAATTATAGACATGTAAATACAAAAGAACATATAAACCCTTATCTGATCTTTGGTACTCACAACTGGGAAACAGAAGATTAGAAAGCAGGAAATAGAAAAACTTCTCATCCGAGAGAGCATACAGGAAGAAGACAAAGAACTCAGACACACAATTCCCTCCACCCAGAGTTGAAAAAAATCCTGTTTCCTGATTGGTCCTCTGATCAGGTGGTTCAGATTATTCTTTCCAGATGAAAGAGACGTTAACCCTTAGCTATCTGTTTATGACATAGCTACAGCACCCGATCCAAGGTTTAAGAACCTGAAGTACCTTCCAAAATCTGAGAGGGATGAGGTGTGGAGCATGCTTTCAGAAGACTTAAAAGAGCAACATTCCAATATGGAAACCGCAGAACCTGAACCAGTAAAAAAGAAAATCAGTATTCTGCTGGTGACATCTGACTCAAATAATAAAAATGAACATGCATTGGTCTGCACTGCTTTGGATTGTTATCAGTTAGAATCCATCATCAGCATGGACACATGTTCCCTGGAATGGTGATTGAAATATGAAGGAACATAGGAATCTTTAGTGCATCTGGCACCTAAATATCTTGCAATGCCAGCTACAACAGTGGCATGAGAATGCCTATTCTCACTTTCAGGTGACATTGTAAACAAGAAGCGGGCAGAATTATCTCCTGCAAATATAAACAAACTTGTTTGTCTGAGCAATTGGCTGAACAAGAAGTAGGACTGAATGGACTTGCAGACTTTAAAATTTTACATTGTTTTATTTTTGAAGGCAGTATTTTTCTACCTGATTCTGCATTTGTAAGTTCAACTTTCATGATAAAGAGATTGAACTACAGTACTTGTATTAGGTGAATTGAAAAATACTATTTATTTTGGTTTTTTACAGTGCAAATACTTGTAATCAAAAATAAATATAAAGTGAGCACCGTACACTTTGTATTCTGTGTTGTAACTGAAATCAATATAATTGAAAATGTAGAAAACATCCAAAAATATTTAAATAAATGTATTCTATTATTGCTTAACAGTGCAATTAATCATGATTGATTTTTTTATCACAATTAATTTTTTTTAAACGCTTGACAGCCCTAATTTTTACAAATCAGACATAGGGAACATTTTGCCTCCTGCACTACAATTAAACTATTACAAAGAAATAAAACTATTAATTGTCTTACTGCTCTTCTCCTAAGTTGCTGTTCTTAAATGTCTAGGCCCCATCACATTAAAAAGAAAAAAAAAAGGTTGATTTTTCACTGTACATAAAGCCATTCAATCTGCATTTTCCTTTTTCTTAACTTACTCTGATAGGATTAGTATGTTATTGCCATCTTCCTTGGTTCTATTTTTGGAGGACAATCTTTTGGGCAACACAGGGAATAGGTTTACAAACCATCTGTCCATAACAACTTGTTCAGTTTTTTCAGTTGTCTGCTTCATAAAGAAGAGCAAGAATCTCCCCACTCATTTCTCCCTCATCCCCATTTACCCAAAATTTCAGCTTTTCAGAACAAAATTTTCAAACTTGGGTATATAACATATAGGCACTTAAATCCATATTTAGACACCTAAATAAATGGCTTGATTTTTCAGAAATGCTGAGCACTCTCAAGTCCCATTGTTTTTAAAGATCAGGACACATTTATCTAGGTAGTTAAAAAATAGTTTTAGGAGCTAACTTTAAGCACCCAATTTTAAAAATATTGATCTTTGTGTATATGCATACGTTAGATCTGTGCTTCTCAGACTGTGGTCTCAGGACCACCAGCAGTGCATGGAGTTCTTCCTGGAGAGCTCATCTTTACATGTTTTCAGAGCCAAGCAGAAAGGGAAGTGGGCTGCTGAACTGGGAGATTGATCCATGAAAGTTCTTAATCTTACCAAGTAACCTGCAGAATAAAAACATCGAACCACTCACTGTATTAGATAATTGTCACTGTGAGAGAGTTGGAACATCATTCCGGTCCTGGGATACTATAAGTAGGGAATTAGGAGGCAAAGGTCTGGATTTTGAGGGTGAGGAACTCTGGAGTTTTTATTTTTGTGCTGTAACTCTAGGGGAAGGAGAGACTTTTCTTGTCTTCATTGTTGTAAGAATCCTAGTGGAGCCATAAGAGCAGAGCTCTCAGAAGACGGGGAATTGGGAGGTATATTTTCCTTTCCTGGGTGTATTTGTTTAATATAAGATGGTTTTGTGGCTACTGAAGAAAAGTGAATTACTAACCGCTCTACCTCATTTTCTATCTGTCCTGACCTTTCTGCTGGCCAGAAAACCAATTCTCTTCCTGTCTTTCTCAACTGACAATGTGCTGATTTCCTCCTCCCCTACAGCTGCCAATCTGCACTTGTATTAAAAACACTTTTGATTTTTTTTCCCCAGAATCTATGTTGCCTGCTTGCCAACCTTAACAGAATGCAAACATGGGAAATTATTTCTCTTGTAAGGTGGCTTGTTGTAGTCTCCCACTTTTTCTACATCATACTTCTTTCTTTTCCTTCCATCTTTTGAGGGTGGTTATGGAAATTCTAAGACTGAGTACAGTAGGCAGCACTTCATCTTAGGTAAGGCTAGTTGATTTAGAGCTTTATAGTAGATGAGTTGTATTACCATAATAATTAACCAATCTGTTAGACATTTGAATTATGGCCAACATCTCTGTGACCTCCTTGTTTTCAGTTAAGGCCTCATGTGCCTTAGAATTGGAAAATTTTCTAGTTTCCAGCCACTGATATAGCTGCATCAGTGCACACCTTAAAGCAGTGGTTCTTAACTTTTACTGCAGCCTGCACCCCTTTGGCTCTCAAAATATGTTCTTGCACCCCTTATCAAAAATAGTTGAAGTAGGTCAGTTCTTTAAACCTAGATATATCATAACTATAGAATGAAAGAGAGAATTATACATTTATTTTAATTTTGCAGTAAAATTAAGAATACATGAATACATATGTGCCTGTGCTTAATTTGTGTTTTTGAAAGTTTACCTTCTAAAAAAATCTGGCATGTGTTGCACCCCCAGAAAGGGCATCTCACACCCCCAGGGGGTACATGCACCCCAGGTTAATAACCACTGTCTTAATGTTAGAAAAGAAAGCTGCATTCTGCGCTGGTGGAGCTTACTTATCTTTGTATCTGGAGTAACCTTCACTGGTACACATGATTCTCTTTGTTGATTACATTTGGGATGCGCGCCAGTGCTGCTGCTGTTTTGTGGAGCCCCCTCTTGAAGTTTACAAATATGTACTGTGGTACTGGAGCATCTGTTGTCAAATGGATCTTTCATGGAAGAGTTATTTTGCTAATATAACAACTATAGATGATGCACTGAATTGAGATGATTGATTTTATTTATTTTATCCTGGGAGGAGTGGCACAGTTTTGGACCCTGTGTTTTAAATCAAATACCCTTTAGTGGTTTACCTTGGAATTGCATCATTGCCTGAGTTAAGCAAAATCCTTTTAAATATAAATCCAGCTTTGGGGCATTTCATCACAATCTCAGCTAATACATAAACTCTTTTGAGAGGCAGCCAAATCATTGCTATCTTGACCAGTGAGATTCCTGTTGAATTTCTTGGCAAGAGACAGAAGAAATAGGATGGCCTTCCTGCCCATAGATGGCAGAGAGGATCTTTTGTTTTTAAATCCCAGTAAAAAAAAATTGTCTCCAATTATTTCTAAGGGATAAACTACAAAGAGTCTCATGACTTCCTATTATGGCCTCACTCTGTCCTCTTTGACTGAGGCCTCAATCAGGTTTCTTCAACACACTTGAAATAGTCTCTCTCAATCAAATGGTTAAAAAAAAAAGTTTCACCCACTGAAAATAATGCATAAATAATAAAATATGCAGCATAAAAGAGTCCAGTCAGTAAACAGTAGAGGAGCTGCCTATTCACAATAGACTCCTTTAGACAAAATTATTGACTAGGGAAAAAAATAAGGGCAGTGTTTTAATACAAGAACTCTTTCTTTCCAATATTGAAATTAAACTAGGTCAGATTGAACCAAAAGATACTTCACAGCATATTATTACTAATGCTTCTGAGAGTCTTGCTGTCAACAGCTAGGATGAATGAATTTCAGGTGAAACAATTGGGTAACTGTGCAGTGCAAGCAAAAGACTTACTGGAAAATATGCTTTGCAAACCTTTTATTTCATTGAAATTAATGGGAGTTCTGTAGCTGACTTTAATGGGAACAGGAGCAGTGCTTTAGGCACCAATCCTGCAATGGATTGGTGCCTTTGTAAGGATCAATTTGGAATAACAGTGGGGATAGTGAGAATCCTTCATCCTGCCATCATAATACAAAAAAAGAGATGATGAGAGGTTGGCTGTTTCTGAAGCCAGAAACATGTATGGCAAAGTAAGGTCGATATCTGCTTGCAATGTTTTTCTGCTCTGAGACTCTGAAATATGGCAAAATGGGGTTTCATGTTTATTGTTTGTGACTTCTGGATCATGATGGTCACAAATGAAAAGATGGTATGGTTTTTCCCTCAAATTGCCAACCCTGCAAACTCAACCTGGAAGTGAAGTTGTGGTTTTTCTGATTCATACAGAAGTTCCAGTCAGAACATACAACTGCAGAGCCAATACTATCATCAACAGGAGTAAAAATTAGTTTTAACTTTTCAGTAAAATAACATATTGGACTCTGAATCCTCACCGCAAGAGGATTGCTTAAGAATGTGCCATTTTTAGTGTAAGGCAACACTTTAAGATATCACTCAGATTCATAAACAGGAAAAGCAACCAACTCTCTTCTCCTTCCCTATGTTGACTTTGCCATGCTAACAAAACTAATAAGCAGTAAAAACAAATTCATCACTAAAGTAAGCAGATCAGACTCTGAATATCCTCAGAGATCAGATCTGCTGAATAAGGGTGCTCTTTTTTATGTAGTCATTTTTCAGAGTGGAACCGCACTTTGAACTGCCAGTTAGGTCATGAAATAGTTGATCTTGTTTGCTGAATAAGGCTTTCTAAAATCTGAGCCATAAGAGTAACCTTTTTGTACATTACTAGTAATTGCTCTGTTTTTATCACTCTGGCAATGCAAAATTTAACTAGCTACATTTGACACTTGCTTAGATGAGCTGTGGAGTTTAATGTAATTTGTGTCTGCCTAAAGGACTGCAAATACCTCTTAGGATCCCAAAGTAACCTGTTTATGGTGGTTTTAGTTAAGAGAATGTGTTCTTTCCTATCCCCTTTTTTAAATAATGACAAAAAGAAGTTTTGTTGCATTTATTTCTTCACTTGGTAGACTTTTTGCTTGAATAAGAACAAGCTGTGTTTAGCTTATTGGGTCACTAACCAATTCTGTTCTGCCTTAGTTGTCTTAAACTTATTTAATGTTGCCAAATTAAGTCTGTTCTAATATTTTTTCCAAATTATATAATTTGTTTTCCAGCTCCACTGATGCTTATATGATTTTTTAATATATATATATAAAGTGTTTGAAATTGTGGCTCCATGTAGTGTAACTTTAAATGATTCCCCAAAATGGAATGAATTGACATGAGAGGACATGGGATATTTTTCTCAAAGAAAATGTCAATTTGTTCTTTTCTATTTGCTAAGAAACTTATCAAATTGCCATTTCAGATCTCATCTCTGCTGATCTTCCCAACTCAACTTACATGCTAGCCTAAAGTAAAGATGTGATCTGAAATAGTTTTGAGAGTAGTAACATCTCCTAGGCTTCTCCAGGTTGAGAGGAGAGGTGGCAAAAAAATTGGTTACTGTATCGGTGACACTCAGTCAGCAAAGGTGTCTGCAGACATATATTTGTATTATGGTAATATGTAGGGGCCTAGTCACAGATCAGGATGGCCCTTTCCCCAAAGACCTTACAGTGTAAGGCTACATCTACACTACACTGTAAGCTAGAGATGTGAATTCCCTGCCATGTACGCATAATCATGCTAGCGCTCATCGATCTAGCACAAATATAAATAGCAGTATAACCTCAGTAGCACTGGTAGCGGCAGCAGAGGCCTGGCTTAGCTATGCTGAGTACATACCTGCTGGTTTCAGGCAGGTTTGTACTTGGCACAGCTGGGCAATGCCTCTGCTGCCGCTCCCTGTGCTATCGCAGCTGCACTGCTGTTTATACTCACGCTAGCATGTTGACAGCACAAATGTGTGTACACAGGCACGAGAGTCACACCCCTAGTTTGTGGTGTAGACATAGCTTCGATATGCATGTTGTTTGATAGTGGTGTTAAAATCCTTTTCCTTAGAATGCAATGATGTTGATGCTAAGAGGAGTTTGTCCACGACATTTGAAAGTGACATCTATTATCAGCTCACTTTGGGAAATAGTAGTGAACTTAACTATTGGGCAAACGTAGAAATCATTTTCATAACAGGTAGGTGAGTATATGCATTTTCACAAGCAATTCTCTATCCATTTGTTTCCTTCATCATAATTCAGAAACCATACTGAATAGTTTGTTTTAATTGTCTTTTTGAATTAATATTTACCATTCTCATACAGACATCCAATACACCTCTCTTTTTTTTTTCCAATGCAGGGTCTTCCTTATCAGACACATGTGTAACCTGGAAGAAATCAGTTCATAGTATCTCATTTTTGAGAACATTAAGAATGTTTTTCATTTTTCATTTTATCATTGCTCCTGGGATATATAGGGAATAAAGACTGATGTTGCCCTCCTACATAAATTAGCCAGTTTCTATACAAAATATGTTTGCAGTGTTGTTGTAGCTGTGTTGGTCCTGAAATATTGAGAGATGAGGTGGGTGAGGTAATAGCTGTTATTAGACCAACTTTGGTTGGTGAAAGAGACAAGCTTTCGAGCTCTACAGATCACCAACAGAAGTTGGTCCAATAAATGATATTACCTCTCCCCCCTTGTATCGCTGTACAAAATATGTTAGCTAGAAAAAGAGAGGAACCACTATCTCTTTCTTCACCAATTGGTCCTTTTCAAGCTTCTTTCTATTTTTTAAATGTTCACACGGGTAAGCTCCATTTGCCGCAAGACAATATCTTTGTCTTGGGCAGGTTTTCTTATGATTAAGGCTGTGAGTCTGTTACGTAAGTTATGGATTCAGTGACTTTGCATGACTTCTGCAGTGGCTGGTGCTGGCCCTGGACAGCCCTTGGGCCAGCAGCAGCAGTTTGGGTGTGGGCAAGGAGGTTAGGGGCTGGGGTGTGGGGGGTGCACTTACCTGGAGTGGGGGGACCCCCCTGCAGCTCCTAGGTGGTGGAGGGCTTCGAGGGTCTCCGTGCTACCCGCACCTGCAGGCCCTGCCTCCCGCAGCTCCCATTGGCTGCGATTCCCAGCCAATAGGAGCTTTGGTAGCTGGCACTTGTGACGGGAGCAGCAGAGGAGCCCCTGCCCTGGTCCCTGCCTCCACTGCCTAGGAACTGCAGGGATGGAGTCGATAGGAAGCCCTGCCAACCCCTTCCCCCAGTACCAGTGGAGGTCCCAGGCCATGCACTGCGGCCTGGCCCCCCTCCTCCACCAGTAGAAATGGGGGTCCCAGGTCACCTTCCCCAGCACCTGTGGTGGCCTCAGACCACCTCCACCCAAGTTTTAGTCATTGAGGGTATTTTTAGTAAACATCATGGACAGGTCATGGGCCGTAAACAAAAATTCACGGACCCATGACCTGTCCATGACGTTTACTAAAAATACCCATGACTAAAACATAGCCTTACTTATGATCACCCCTAGAGCTAGATTCCTCCCAAGGCACCCGCCAAAGTATCACTTGATGATACTTTTTGTCCAAGGTCTGTTTCTTAGAACTAGAATGACTAAAAGATCAAAGAGTACACAAAATCATCAATTAAAGTTTGCAGGGAAAATATAATGGAAATAAAACAAAGGTGGACAAACTTTTTGATCCAAGGGGCCATGAATGCTCTTGAAATTGAGGGTTAGGTGAGGGAGGGGGTAAGGGCTCCATCTGGGGTGGGGCCAGAAGTGAGGCGTTCAGGGTGTGGGAGGGGGCTCCAGGCTGGGGCAGGAGGTTGGGGTGTGAGTTGGGGGTTGAGGGCTCTGGCTGGGGGTGCAGGCTCTGGGATACAGGAGAGTAGGACTGAGGGGTTCAGAGGGCGGGAGGGCTGGGGCACAGGAGGGGGTCAGGGTGCACTTACCTCAAGCAGCTCCTGGAAGCAGCGGCATGTCCCTTTCTCCGCTTTCTACGTGGAGGCGTGGCCAGGCAGTTCTGTGCACTGCCCCATTCACAGGCACCGCCCCTGCAGCTCCCATTGGTCCCATTTGCTGGCCAATGGGAGCTGCGGGGGTGGTGCTTGGGGCAGCACACAGAGCCCCCTGGCTGCCTCTACACAAAAGAGCTAGAGGTGGCACATGCCGCTGTTTCTGGGAGCCATGCACAGCAAGCCCCTGACCCCACTCCCCAGCAGGAGTTTGAGGGCTGGACTAAAATGTCTGAAGGACGGCATGCAGTGCCTGGGCCATAGTTTGCCCACTCCTGCAGTAAAAAGTGAGATGAGCGTAAATGGATTAATGGTCATATGGCGAGGATAAAACAGCACAGGAGCACGTAATATCTCCAGCTTTAGAATGGTGTAACACATGAAGCAGGGAGAAGAACTGATGATGTATGACTAGGATAGGTTGAACCTAAGAGGAGGAGGAAAATTCTGCATGAATATCTGAATGAGCTTCCCGACAGCACAACCTATGAGGCTATGGCATAGTAGCAACCTAAGGTCCTAATCCTGCATTGGAAGTACTTGCATGCACATGTTTTCTCACATGTGCACAAGTTTGTTCTGGTGGATGTAAAAGAGAAAATATAATTATTTATGAGGTACTTCATCTAGAGTGGCCCAAATCTTGAGGTCCTTAGTCAGTTTTGACTCAATCCATTCTTCAGCAAACTCCCACTGAAGCTAATATGAGTTTGTTTGAGTAACAGTAATAATTGAGAGTTTTGTTGTGGCCCCAAAATCTATAAGTTGATCTTCTTCTGCATGATCACCCTCTTCTCACTTGGCTCCATGGCAACATTCCTACACCTTTTCTTTCCTTGGACTCGCTGTTAGATTGTGTGATCTACACAGGTACTTGGAGGACAATGAGAGAATAAGGCAGACTGGGTTTGCCGGAGTGGGAGGATGCAAATGTCTGTTGTTTCCTGTTTTGCCGAGTGGCGATTGTTACTATATTAGTTCCATAGCACCCATCTACTGTGGGTATCCTTTCTTAAGGGTAGTCCTTGGGACAGCTGCCAGTTTAGCAGTCTTGTGAATGCAGGCAGATGGAGACAGTCACTGGGGACCCATTGTGCCCACAGTGAGCAGGGGATAGGACCCTGAACTCCCACAATGGAATGATTAAGGAGAAATCTCTGCAAACATTTCCCCTCTCAACTCCCTCTGGGCCAGTTTTCACACACAAAGATATGATCAGACCTTGAGTAAGGACCTCCAAATTTGGTCCAGTGTTTGGACATGTCCATGCTGAATGATAAAGTATCTCACTGGATCTTTGTCATGAACTGATGAGTCAAAAAGAATAGGCAGAATTAATAGAAATGTAGCAGACTGCTATTAAAAATGATTTATGCAAAATCATACACACAATTCCTACACTCATTAGTAGAGGGATATGCCAGTGACATTAATAGTAGCCTAATCTTCTTCAAATTCTTTGTATAACTAAATAAAACACAAAAAAATGGAAATGGAAAACTTTGGTTCCAGGATTTGTGACTCTTTCATAAAAGGTCAAGTCATGCAATATTAACTCCTTACTACCCAAAGCAAAGGGGCCCTGAATTCTTCCAGAGACATTTTTGTAAATGGACCTAGAGATTCCTTCTTTAAAAGAAAACTGCATCCATTTTCCTGAGCACATTGTTCTAAAATTTTAAGAATATTCCTCACTATTACTAATGCTTTTTAAAATATATATTAACTGCATTTGCCAGTTGAGTCTCCTGTTAGTAGCAGCAAAATGGGATCCTAATACAAGAGGCTACAGACCAGGTTCAAAACTGATTTAGTGCTACTTAAATGAACAAACCTAAGTTTTCATGTTTGATACTTGAGTAGAAGTGGCAATATTCATATAGTTTTCTTCTGATAAACTAGTGTTAAAACAGAATGGAACTTGGCTGACAATATTTTATGGAGAATTCCTATTCTGCAGGTGTAACTAACGAGCCATAACCCTGTATGATGGGTCTATGTTAAAACTATTTTGTGTGTGTAGTAGAATCAATATAGAACATTAGATTAGGGCAAATATTAAAGTTGGGATTTTCATAGGTGCCTAAAGCAGTACAAACCTAATTCCCCTTGAATTTTGGCCATAAAATATTGTTGCAGAATAAGTTTATGTTACTGAAATTCAGTGGGTGCCTAACCCCCTTAGGCACTTATGAAAATCTCAGTCTAAATGGCCAAGTGCCTACCTGCTAATTTAGTTGCTATTTTACAGCTGTACGTACTACAAAAAAAGCCACTACATTTAGTTCTATTTTGTGCGGTGTTGGCAATTTCAGCACAGACTCTGAGGGTCTTGGTAACTGGAGGTATTCCCTGCAAACTAGAATGGAGGTACATTGGAGAAGCATTTTGGGAACATTAAACTCTCACTATCCTTTGCTGTATTTACTTGGTAGACAAATGAAAAACTCCATTTTCCATCAAATTGAATGCATCACTTTTCACCAGAACTATTTTTTAAAGTACTAATGCCTGTAATATTGCTCTCCAAACAATCCACCATATCTACAAATTTTTCAGCCTAGGGCAGGCTACTCTTTACCTCATTTTTTGAAAGTACGGTCTCCAAAGAATGATATTTTTAGATGCTCTGGAGAATCAGAATACTTTGCTGCCTACCTAATTAGTTATTTCTTCTTTGTTCAATAACAAGATGGTGGCATAGTCTAATTTGTACATAGTATGATGAACAAAAATAACTATTCCAGCTGTGGGCCTCTGCACAGAGTTGAACCTTTTCAGTTTATTTCTAAAACAGATGCTTACAAGCTGATTTTATTAAATAGTACTGTAAAAGTTGTGCTATCCAGCACTTTACCAACCCAAAGCTCAATAAACTGACATTTCTGATCTTCATTGAAAATTGAGTTTATAGGGCTGGCAGGCTCACTACCTGACTCCCCGGAAGCGACGACATGTTCCCGCTGCTCCTAGGTGAAGGAACGGCCACGGGGGCTCTGTGTGTTGCCCCGGCCCCGAGCACTGGCTCCGCACTGGCTCTGCAGCTCCCATTGGCCACGGTTCCCTGGCAGTGGGATTTGCAGGGGCAGAGCCTGCGGGCAGAGGCAGTGCACAGAGCCGCCTAGCCATGCCTCTGCCCAGGAGCAGCAGGGACAGGTCGCCGCTTCCAGGGAGCTGCCCGAGGTGCACAATGCCAGGATCCGACATCCCAAAATCACTCACTCATCCACACTCCCTCCCAGAGCCTGCATCCTGCGCCCCCTCCCACATCCCAGCCTTGATTCCCCTCCTATAACCAAAACCCCTCACTCTTAGTTAACAGGAATTTTTTACTTACTGGCACCCTCCATTCCCTCAACATGCGGGATAACAAAGCTTTTACTGTATTGAGTTTCAGATATTCTTGGACCATGAGGAAACTACAAAGTAGAAAAGTGTCATTTCCTCTGGTATGTTTATGTAAAGTGAGACCTGGGGGACAGGTAACTGTATGCAATCCTTATTATTTTAAGAAAGATTTTATAGCCATGAGATTATATGATAATTGAAAGATCTGTAGAGGCTAGGGGCCTTCTTTTTTGCTATATGCATGCTATTGCTTGGTCAGTCTCCTTTTTTGGGTTCTTTTTTGATTTTTACCTCCCTGTATTTGTAAGGGATAAGAAGATACAAGAATAAAAAAGGATTAAGAAGTTAAAAGTCAATATATGTAGAAATTATTCATGTTAAATATTATTATGGCACAATTATTTGAATTTCATCTGCATATGGTGTTCAATCCTACAAGGTGATGGATGCCCTCAACTCCCATTTAAGCCAATGAGAATGCTCTCAGACTTGGCAGGATCAAATCCTATATGTGAGAGGGAATAAACCTTGCATTAACATTCTAACTGCACACAATCTGCACAGCCTAGAAAAGTATTGTTCAGTATCTCGTCAGGAGGAACAACACTGTAACGGCCTAAAAAACTTCTCGGTCCTACCCAATGGGGTTGAATGGATATTAATGGGGGCAGAATTTGGTTCATTAAACGTTATTGCAGAATACATTGGTATTATACAGTGTCTATGGAGTTAATTATCTGTGCAGATCAATGATGGCTAAAGCAGTTTTAGAATAACTTACACATTTAAGCACTGCTTCAAGTGAAAAATCAACTTTATAACTTTTAAAAAATTACATGCAGTAAATAAGCATCTTCTGTCAATGTCCATGACCTCTCTCTATATATCTATATCTAAAGATTTAAATTGCCAACAAATGTTAACAAATTACACTTTTTCTTAGTGGAGTAATAATTATGATTAATAGTGCTTTATGACTGCAAGGCATATCATGCAGTACAAATAAATTGGCAGGAAAATTGTATTTCTGTCTTGCATTAATTTTCACAGAATGAAATAGAGCTATAACCTGTCTACACTGCAATAAGACATCTGTGGCTGGCCCATGGCTGCTGACTTGGGCTTACAGGGCTCAAACTGCAGGGCTATCAAATTGCAGGGTAAACATTCAGGCTCCAGGAAAGGAGCATTTTACATTCACTTCCCACTTGTGTAAAAGAACACACTGTGCAGCACATCTGTGAATCAAATCCTCTGACCTTAAACTTCTTAACATGGAGGGTATGTCTGCATTGCAATAAAACATTCATGGGTGTCCCATCTCAGCTGATAAGGGCTCGGGCTCCCAAACCAGAATGCCTACACTGCAATTTTATAGCCCTGCAGCTTGAGCACAGGTCAGCTGACATGGGCCAGCCACAAATGTTTTATTGCAATGTAGACATACCCTCAGTGTTAAGAGGTTTAAGGTCAGAGAATCTGATTCACAAATGCCCTGTGCCCTGTGTTCTTTTACACAAATGTGAAGTGAATGTAAAATGCTCCTTTTCTGATTTGATAGCAATTTACACTCACCTGTCATTTACTTTGCACTTGTGCAAATGACTGCACAAGTGCAGGGCAATGGAAAATTGAGCCCACACGGAGCAATTCAAAAATATTTCATTCAGAAACCCAGATACTATCCTTGATAAGAATATGGAACTCCCACTGCTGCCAATGGGAGTTGCTTGCCTTGATTGGGGGCAGTATATGAACCAGGGAATCTTAAGAAAACAATTTCTAAACTTTGTGTTTATATTTTTGCTCTTTTTCTTATATATTTGCTGTGATTTGACAGAGCATTTGAGGTCAGCTGTCAGACTAGCAGTGGAGATGGAGTAAAGCATCTTTATTCTAAACCCTTGCTAACACAGTTTTCAGCTGTGACTCAGACAGAGAGGGTAAGTTTACTGATTATACTCTGCTTTCTCTACTGTGGTGAAATGGGTTGCAGAGGGAACCGATCAAAAGCCAAACATTTCTGAATACTTTTTCCTTTTATGGAATACTGTTCCTATATCATCATTTCCTGGAGACTGTGTTCTAAGCTACCCAGTGATAGAAGAAAGTTCTCTGTATCCACTGATCTATATCTGACAACAAATTTGAACCCTAAGGGGATCCTTTTTAACCTAACTATTTTAAGCAGAGGGTGTACAATAACAGACAAGAACTAAACAAAACTTATTTATACTGCGTGTCACTCAGTGTGAGAATAAGTAGAATCTAGTGGATAGGGTGTTTGCTTTGTTTAAAACAGCTAAATTTTTTCTCTTATAGTCCACGAAGTGGTTTAACCAAACCGATTTTCTAATCCTCCATCCTTTTCCACTTTGCTTGTGGCATTGAGTTAAAAAATAATTTTTAGAGATATTTATTTGGAACTGATTATTTTGAAGCTGTTTCTGTTACTCCATGGTTGGTTTTGAAATGGTTTTGTGGATCATTTGCTTTAATAAAAATAGTAACAATAACATAATGATAGAATCCTTTAGGATGGAAGAAGGTCATACAGAGCCTGATCCAATGCCTGTTGATGTTGCTGGAGATACTTCCACTGACTTGAACGGACATCTGATCAGGCCCATAGTGCATCCTTATGAAACATGGCAGGGCTAATTTTCTTATTCCTAAACCATCGATGGCTGCCTTGTCCAGCGTTGGATATCTCCAGTGATGGTTATTCCACAGCATCCCTTGGAAGCTTATTTTGTGTATGTTTTTATAAAGAGGTTTCTAATCTTTAACTTAGAGAGGTAAAGCCAGCAGTACTGAGCTATAATGGCAGTAGAAATCCAAAGCTAACCAGCTGGCTCGTGTCAGACCAGGGAGCATCTGGCACTCAACACTACAACCCTGGGACTGTTACCTGGTTTCCAAATGGAGGTTTTGAGCCCTGGTGATTTCAAGGTTCACCCTGTCTCCCAATATCCCAAAACAAAAGTCACTTTACCTTAATGGGGGAATGGTGGTGAACTCTGAAGAGTTTCTAATGATTATTTTCCCTCTGCTGGTTTTTTGTGGGAGGGCAGATCAGATCCTACCATTCTTGCTATAGCTCATTGCTGGTGATTGTCTGTTCTTTGACACTGAGCTTGAGTCTTCATTCCATCCAAGCTCTGCTTATGGGGCCATAGGAGCAACCCCAATTGATGCCAGTGATGTAAGGTCACTCCAGTGAATGATCTGGTGTGACAGAGCTCTGGTTCACCACACCTTTCCTCTCCTTCCCACCCATGACCCAACATGCCCCTTTTTCCCCCTTACATGAGAGGGAAGGGAGGATGCAGGAAGTGTCACAGAAGCCCCCTGCACAGGGTAAATTCTCCACTGGATATCTCCAGTCAGTTTAAGGCTAATTTGTTGCTTATGTAACACCTCTGTCTTAGTGTACCAGAGAATCTGACCCTTTAAGTTTTACAGTTTAAAGTGTCTAAATAAAAAAACTGCAATGCTAATGTATACGTCTTTATTAGGAAGGAAAGTATATGCTTATATTTTGCTAAAATCCTGGATGATACTAGGCCCTCTAAGACACTGTGGCAGTGTATAGGAGACACAAAGGCACCTCAGTTAGCCAGGGGAGAATATCCCAGGCATAGTGTTTTCTAGAGATGGGGTTGAGCACCAAAAGAGATGTCACAGGGTCAGGTGAGGGAGTTTTCTTAGTGCTCAGCAATACAGAGATTCTTGGCTGCACCTGGCTCCAAAGTAGCCCATCGGCAGCCTGAGTAAGGCTCTAATATTATGCCAGAGGCTGTTCCAAGCCCCCGTCACCCAGGATCCAGGCACTGCCATGGTGGCTTAAATTAACCTGTATTCCACCAGCCCCTTAGGCTATACTTTCTGAGAGGCACAGCACAGAATCTGTTCCTCTGCACTATATGCAAAAGTGGGTGGGATTTGTTGTTTTGTTTTTAATCAAAACAAGGGACTGAAACTTAAGGTGCTTAATGGTTAACCTCATCGCACAGTGCATTGTTGTCTTTTTTTAATTTGAATTAGGTGATCATCAAAGTAAGACATATTAGGCTAAGTAGGTAGCTGATAGAATGAAAGATTTTACATTTAGCAGTATAGCAGGCACAACTCTGTCTTGACCTCAAATAATTCCTGATATTTCAGTCCCAGGGTTCTCTTGAGTACTTGTCTGTCAATTGTGCCAAATTATATGGTGGTGTGTTTCTGTGTCTGCTGAGAATTAGGTAAAACAACCAAATTCATTTTCCTTTGTGATCTAAGAAAGGACCTTTTATGTAGTTGTGTGCTCAAGCTTTAAAGCTGTTTTGGATCTAAATTTTCACCAAGTTCAGAGATTGCTCAGATCGCAGGATTTTGTTCAATCCTATGTATCCGGAGATGAAAAGTAAGAGTTTGTTTATATTACAGGGTAACACCCTTTAGTGACTTCTAAAGGACACTAACCATGTTGTGCACTAATTGGTCCATGTGCACTAAAGGTTCTGTAGTGTGCTTTACTCTAGTACTGTTTGAAAGAGCACTACATTAAATTACACCAGCAGGGTCACAACACTTTTGTAGCTGCTGCTATGACTCCTGTGACTGGTGTCACTAGCGTAATTCACCAAAGCAAGCATGGCAACAGTTTTAAATGTCAGTCTGGTAAAATCAAACTGTTGCTGAACAAATTCTTCCTGTTCTTTCATGAAACAGTTAGATCAAAACTTTTTAAATTAGTAAAGACAGTTTACAATTAACGGTTCTTGTAAAAGGCATTGAATATTAAATTATCTGTGCCTCTTCCTCCTCCAGACAAAACAATATCTCACTCAAGAGTAAAGAATGAGTCGACTTTGTAGAATTCTATATTTATTATCATTTTTGACTGATAATGCTAATATTTATTTTTGAGCATTTTTTTCTATTTTTATCAATTTAAACTTTCACAGTTGTGGGAAATTAAGGGTGGAGTGTCAGATAACAGTTATTTAATGGTAGTAGACATTGAGATTCAAAAAGTTAAAACTTACAACTGTTAAAATCCAAATTGTCAATATCCTATGTTAACATATATAAAATAAATAACCTTACATTAAACTCTAATAAGTGCTCAAGCAGCATTTTTCTTCCTTTGCTTATCTGTAAATTTTAATTATAATCTATCAGTTTAGTGTGTATGTGTGTAACGAAATCCATGTTTATTGACATGTACCAATAAAACTCTGCTCCTTCAAGACTAGGAATGATGCAGTGATTCAGAGTTGGGAGAAAATCATAGGGTTCAAGTGTTGAATCTGTTCAGGACTGGTAGGCTACTCTATCCTTTATCAACCAACAACTGTAGGTGGTGATTATTCTTCCCTGCACACACAGACCTAATGTACCTGCTCTTCACCAGCCAGAAAATTAATATAGTTAACATTTGCCTTCATGGTAAACTGAGCAGTGAGTTCTGCCTCTGATATCCACTTCATTCCGTGATTTACTTAGGGTGTTTTAAGAGGACATTAAATAATACACATAAGTGTTCTTCATTTCTTTTGTCTTGTACCTCCTATCAGTGATACTGAGAGCTAACAAAACAATAAATGTAAATTCAAGCCACAATGTTTCTCCAATTTTCACCAGTGAATAAACTTTAGCAGGTAGCTGATACTTCGGGAGATAAATTGAAACAAGAGAGAATGTTAATTACCCATCTGCCTAGTAGGTACAGTTTCTATTTTGTCCAATTTCTAGTTGAAGTTTAAACTAAAAAATTAAGACTCTTACAGTAGTGTACCAACAAGCTGTTGTCAATTAGAGTTTCATAGTGACATGAACAATAAGAAGGTAGTTAGTATGCAAGACAGATTTGCCCTACTTTAATGGAACCAGAATGACTAAGCAGTTGATCGGTCTTTGCTATTTTGATACTCTCATTAAATCATACATCAACAAATCTGACTTGTTCACTCAGTAAGTTGTTTTGATTTAGCTGTAGAAATTTGTCTGACTGCTGTATAGGTGAGTATACACACCCATGCACTGACGTCAAACCCAATCTAGTTTGCATTCTCTCTAACCAATACCTCTTTTCAGTAAAATAGTGTTTATTTGCTTTTGTGGTGGGGTCACTGTAGTCCTTCATTCTGTCCAGGGAAGCCTATCTAAAGCAGGCAATTACCAAAAGCCAGCCACCGAGTAGATTAAACTCTCTTATGTGTTTACTAACCATGTTCATAAACTATCCACCAGGGGTCACAGTAAGGTTTTAGTGCTTAGTGACTGCAATATAATATACAGTGAACACCACTTAAAATAATTCTTCATGTTATATAGTATTTTTCCTCTTCAACTTGCTTTATAGACATTAACTAATTAACCCTTACAATACACACATGAAGTGGGTATTATCATCCCCTATTCGATGGAAAAGCTAAGTAAGGGAGGTTAAGGGGACAACATTTTTAAGCATCCATTAATCTGAGGTACCTCAGTTTTGAGGTATCCAGTTTGAGACACCAAGGGTCTGGTTTGTTTTTTAGAGGCATCATGTACCTACAGCTTCCACTGATTTCCATTGGAGTTGTAGCTGCTTCACACCTCTGAACAGAGTTTCTAAGGTAAAGTAATAGTTCTAACACCTCTAGTTTAGGCATCCAAAATTAGTGGAAGTTTTTGAAAATTTGGTTCCAAGTTCAAATCCACAGAGTTGATGTCTGAGACAGGACTAGTATTCAGAAGTTACTGGCTCCCAGTTCTGTGCTCACACCACTAAACCAGGCTCTTAGTCTGAGCATAGATAGTACACAGTGAAAGCATTGAAGGTGTGTACATATACTTACAGGACTGCAGTTGTAACCCACACTCCTGGGTGTAGTGTTCTGTCCCATCCAGTGGCACCGAGACCATTTAGAGAGAGAGAATAAGGAGTCTGCTCTACAGCCTTAGCTAAGGGCCACATGGCTTTTAGCTCATGCAGTGGAGGCTCATGAACTAAGCTCCAGAGGTGCCAGATTCAATCCTGTCCATCAGTGACCAGGCTCTGTCAGTGCTATGCAGTGCTAATATTTTTCTATCTTTAATTACCGTAACAAATTTATATAATACAATTTAAAAGTATAGTATTGTGCAGTTTACCTCTGTTCCTGTAATAAAGTAGCAGTTGCTTTCTTTCCCCCTTGTTGCCAATAGATGCTATGCAAATGGAGCCATAAAATTCCTTCCAGCCTTTCTTAGACATAATTGTTTTTTTCACTTTGCATAACTCTCACTGGAAAAGAGATGCCCCAGGCTGATCTGGATTCATAGGAAGAGACCTAATAGCTATGGGAAGTTAGTAACTTTCCACAGAAACCTCAAAACTCTAAGATTGCTAAAAAGACATGTCCCACGTTTTTTCGACGTTCTTAAAAGCAGAAAAAATCCTCTTGAAAAGTACAGGTAAGAAAGCATCCCCAGGAAATATGTTCTTGGAATGTGATGACTGTATTGCCTTAATAAGTCCATCAGGCAATCTTTTCTTTGAAGCAAAAGTTGGAATATATGATCTTGGTTATTATACAGTCCTTGTCACCCAAATGGATCCAAAGTGCTGTACAAATGATTTCCATAAGAATTACAGTAACCACCTCTGAAATTCAGCTACTCTTGGGGTTAAATATGGTGAGTGTTTGTGTGCTCAGCAACACTGCCCAATAGTTTAAGACAGGAAGTGAAGAATACTTCCTCCCGTTGAAAGTGCATGGAGAATTTAGGTAGGCATATATAATTTCCAGAGTTGAAACTTGGTCAGGACAAGAGTTAACATCTTTGGGTTTTGTAAAAACGGCTATAGGATTTACAATGGCTGCATTTGATCAGGAGTTATATTTTATGCCTTATCTAAGGCTAGGTCTACACTTGCGGGGGAGGGGGGAATTGACCTAAGATATGCAACTTTAGCTACGCGAATAGCGTAGCTGAAGTCGGCGTATCTTAGATCGATTTACCTGCCTGTGAGGACAGTGGAGAGTCGACTGCTGCCGCTCCCCCATCGACCCCGCTTCTGCCTCTCGCCACAGTGGCAAGAGTCAATGGCAGAGTGATTGGGAATCGATTTTTATCACGTCTACACTAGATGCGATAAATCGATCCCTGATAGATCAATCACTGCCCACCGATCCAGTGGGTAGTGTAGACATACCCTAAAAGACAACATCTCAGACAGGACGGAGCCCTTAACACTAGTGTTAGCTATTGATGTATTACCTAGTGCAAAATAATGGCACTGAATCTCAAAACTACTTGAACTCAGCCAGGCATTCAAGATTCAATGTGTTCATCAGCTTTGTTCTAGTCCTCTGAATGTTAGGTGAACATAGACTGAATGTCTGCATAGTTTGGAAGCCAGTAAGCCTCCATTCCTGAAATCAGCCTCCCTCCTTCTTTCGCCCAACAACCCTAAAGGCATCTAAAGTAAGAAGGAGGGGTCTGATGAGCGTGAGAGGGTTAGAAAGCTGGCTGAGGCTTGTTCTTAGGAGATTCCAGTTTGTTAAACCCAAACCACTAAAAAAAATTGTGCAGAGGTTTGATTCAATTGTAACTGCAGCAGTGAGCCTCCAGGGACCAATTTGTGAAAACCCTTTGCTAACCAAACTGTGCAAGGTACACATAGACCTATTCAATACTAGCTCAGAGGAAAAGTGGCACCTCCGGAATCAGCAACATTTTGTCTTGGAGATTTTCCTTTCTCATCCTCCTCAGCATATCAGATCTGAGATCACACTCTGCAGTAGTAAGGTTGCAGTGTTTGCTCAGGGATATATTGTAGGTATCCATTGCATGCTCTCCCTTTCTAAAGAATTTTTGGAAAGGGCAGTTCATAGTCACATGCAAATCAGATGCAGAAGGTCTGAAAAATCTCCTAGGAAACAGAAAAAAAATCAAGTAAAATAAGGAAGATTGTTCCTTTAAATATTTTATCATGTTATATTTGATCTTTGAAATTTTAGTTAATAAAATGCAAGAAGACACATCGGTTTTAATTTTAAACTTTATTTCTGTTTGTTGTTATAAAGTGATCCCCAGTGTTTGAACATAGATTTTAAATGGATTTGATTTGTATTTTTGGCATACACTATAGTCTGTGGATCACAAGGCATCTCAGTGCTTGTCCCTTGAGGTTAACTTGAAACAGACATTCCCAGCAGTGCATGGTCTTTTTAGTCCACATTGCAGTCCATCGTGTCTCTCACCAGCTACCATGCCAACCGTACCTGAAGACGAGGGACAGCCACCAGAAGCACAACGCACCAGTTCTCCTCCAATCAAAGTAAGCAATCTTAAAAATCTTTCTATTGATATTATGCTGCACAAATCTAAGACTGAACCCTGTCACTTTGTATACTTTCTGAAGTTTGTAAAATTGTATACGGTTTTTGCACATGGCTTTTATAAAGGAAAATCGTGCCTCAGCAATCTATTAGAATGCTTTGAAGGTGTCAACAAATATGTGAACTAAGTTGATCCAGTGGATATAGTGTACTTGAACTTTCAGAAAGCCTTTGACATGATCCCTCACCAAAAGCTCCTAGGCAAAATAGGTGGTCATGGGATGAGAGGGAAGGTCTTCTCATGGATCAGTAACTGGTTAAAAGATGGGAAACAAAGGAATTGTCAGTTGTTACAATGGGGATAGGTAAATAGCAGAGTTCCCCAAAGCTCTGTAGTGGGACCAGTGCTGTTCAACTTATTAGTAAATTATCTGGAAAAGGGGGTAAACAGTGAGGTGGCCAAGTTTGCAGATGATATTAAATTACTCAGGATAGAAACTCAAGTCCAAAACTGACTGTGAAGGGTTACAAAGGGATCTCTCTAACCTGAGTGACTGTGCAATAATATGACGGATGAAATTCAACATTGATAAGTGCAAAGTAATTCACCTTGGAAAAAACTGTCCCAACTATACATACAAAATGATGGCATCTAAATTGGCTGTTACCACTCAAGAAAGAGATCTTGGAGTCATCGTGGAGATTTCTCTGAAAATATTGGTTCAGTGTGCAATGGCAGTCAAGAAAAGCTAGCAGAATGTTAGGAACCCTAAGGAAAGGGAGAGATAATAAGACTGAAAATATAATGCCACTATATTAATCCATGAATACTGCATGCAGTTCTGGTTGTCCAATCTCAAAAAAGATATTTTAGAACTGGAAAAAGCACAGAGAAGGGCAACAGAAATGACTAGGAGTATGGAACAGCTTCCTTATGAAGAGAAATTAAAAAGACTGGGGCTGTTCTGGTTAGAAAAGCGATGATTAAGGGAGGATATAACAGAAGTCTATAAAATCATCAATGGTGTGGAGAAAGTGAATAGGGAAGTATTATTCACTCCTTCACATAACACAAAACCAGGGATCCATTGAAATTAATAGGCAATAGGTTTAAAACAAATAGAGAGGAAGTACTTCTTCACATAACAGCCACTCAACCTGTGGAACTCACTGGCAGGGAATGGTATGAAGGCCAAAGTATAAGTTGGTTCTAAAAAGAATTGGATGATAGGTCCATCAGTGGCTATTAGCCAAGATGGTCAGGGATGCAACCCCATGCTCTGGGTATCCCTAAGCTTTTGTCTGCCAGAAGCTGGGACTGGATGACTGGGGATGGATCACTAGATAGATTGCCCTCTTCTGTTCATTCCCTCTGACGTATCTGACACCAATTACTGTCAGAAGACAGGAGATTGGGCTAGCTGAACCATTGATCTGACCCTGTTGATCATTATTTGTATATGTAGGGTTCTTCCATTACATCAAATGACTTGTATACATGAGGGATGAGAGCTGTACTTTTTCAAGTATAATATCCTCGGTTTGTTTTGGAAACTTATATTACTTATTATAACATTCTGTGCTCTTTATTCCAAAGCTGCCCAAAAACGTCATGTTCTTCAGCGACCATGAATAAAAAAGAATTATGAAAACATATACATACTGTCTGTTTTATTGTAACAAGGAATTGGAGTAATTTCTTTGCATTTTCAAAACTAAATTGCAGTATAATATACAATAACTTAACATCTGAGGAAAGGACTGAGTCTTGTAGATGCTTTAAGCTAAAACTAGAAGCACTGTTGTCCTCAGAGCTACAGAGCTTGTTTCTGAAGATGTTATCTTGTTGATACATGATGGAAATCAATTCTGTGTACAGTATCTATCAGTGCTTCAATCATCACAATGGTATCTGAACATGTACCAAAATTATATAAAGTCAAGATTTCTACATAGAAATCTACATGCAATTTTGTAATTTTAGATAAATAAAATAACCAATAAAATACGTTTGGCCTTCAAATAATTTGTATGTTCCTTTAAAGATTTTTTTTAATTTCTCAACCAATTATTTTTTTTAATAAAAAGCTTATTCTTTCCTGAGATATGTATGAATTTCTAGCTGAACAAAACAACATCATTCCATATAACAATTAAAGAATCACAGCCCAGACTGGTTATCCTGTTTTATGCAACCTGGTGAAAACGTAGAGAGGATTTATATTCTGGCATGTTTTCAGTTAAAATATATCATTGTCACTGGAGCTAGGACACTGTATTCTACACTTTGGATAAAAACATCCGCTTCTTTTCTTTTAACATCATAGGAAAATATTGTCAGCAATGAACCCTGCATTGATTTGTCATGCACATTTTGCTGAGGGTTAGTTTCCTGGTTTAAGATAAACACCCCAGTTGGATTCAAGTTTAGCAAACCATTAGTTGGGAACATACAGTAGGTCAAGCAGATTACTATTATCTGTCATGTGCAAATTGTATTTGAGTGTACTAGATACTCATTCTGAGCTTGCTAGGCACAGCACGCCAGAAGAGGGCTAGTATGAGAGAAACAAACATCTAGATCTAAATCTTGTTAATCTGGATGGATATAACATCATAGCCTTTTGTTCTAAAAACAAGTTTAAAATGAACTACAGTAAATGATAGATTATAAATCTTTGTTTACTAGGCAAAACACTTGCTTTTCAGAGGAATGTAATTTTAAGGGGTAAGAAAACAGAAGAAGGAATTTAAGCAGCAAGCTACTTTTAATCCTATCTAAATGTTTGGAACAAGGATTACAACTGGCAAATGTCTGGGCTAGGAGTTTAACATGTATGTTCCTGTCACCACCAGTGGGCCGTACTATAGCCTGAGTCCTACAGCATAATCTAGGTATTAGCTTAAAATAATGATAAATAAAGTCGTTCTGTTTTTCACTAGCTTGAAAAATTCCCACTGAAGTCAATAGAAGCAGGGTTTTAAGTAAGGAGGAACACAGCTCCCTGTTAGGTTGGTGAAATGAGGACTTGCCCAGCAGGGGAATCTAAAATCGGAGAAGCTAGTGACTGATTGAGGAATATCTGGGGCTCTGATCCTTTCCTGCTACTAAATAGACCAGCAATAGTACCTGCTGGGAGAAGAGATGGCCCAACTTGGAGTCTTCCTACCCTTCCTCTTTTCAAATAGTAATATTTGTCCTCTAGCAAGCCCTCATTCTCTTAAGGAGGTAAACTCAATCCTACCAGATTCCTTTATGCAGAACCTCTTTCTAGGAATTTTTAAGAAGATATTTAAACTGCAGAAAATTGCATTGGGTTTGTCCAAAATTTAAGGAAGAAACCTTGGGTCCGTGTTTTTAATTTATTTTTACATCAATACAGATTCTCCAACTTGCCCAAGTCAAAACAATAATATTAGGTAGGAATTAAAAAAGCACTCAGCACTGGCCTAACTCTGCTCCCATTGACTTTAGAGGGAAAGGAGTTAGGCCAACGCTGAAGGCTTTTGAAAATCTCACTCAGTGGTTTTTAGGAAAATGGATGGGCAAATATTAGGGATGTGCATCTACCCAGCTCTACACACTGCCCACACGCATGCACACTGTTGCTTGGTTGACTAAGGGTCTGCTTGTGGACATGTATGCCTTACAGATACATTTCTCCTCTTCTCTTCTCTTCTCTTCTCCCTGCTCTCTTCCTCCTGCTGCATCCTGTCTCTACAGCATGATGCAACACTGAGATCTATAATAACGGACACCAAAATTGGCAAGCATGAGCACCCTCTCCTATTCTGATGCAGTGTAAACCCTGACACTGAATAGGAATGCTGCCTGAATCGGGAGTGCAGGATAGGTCTTGTGTGTGTCCTGCCCCCATAGAACATTAAACAGTTTTTTTTTTATTTTTTTATTTTTTTTACAAGACCATTTGTTCAACACGGAAATGGTTTATACAGAATGATTGCTCAGGATACAAATTGTATCCCTTTTTCTGACTTTGATGTTGTGTCCTTTTATAAATTCACTTTCTTAGAATGAACTGACCTGCAATAACAACCAGAATCTGTTGATCATAGAGTTTTAGAATTAAAAAAAACAAATTGAATAGTTTCCTACATTTGCGTTAAGAAGCTAGAGACTAAGAAATTATCTGGGGATATGTGATAGTAGAGTTTTGAGACTGTGTGTAATTCTCATCTGGGATTAGAAACTGGCTATCTCAAGCCTTCTGTATTCTTTTCCACCTACATGTTATCAGGGTCCAATGGAAGCTCTCTCTTTCCCTCTTTTTAGTATAGAGAGTCCCTTTATCATCTTCAAGCCTCCTCCTCTTCAACTATAATCTGATTTTACTAGCTCTCCTGAGTTCTGATGTCATATCATCCCATTATATTTTTAACTTTTCTTTTAGACCATTTATTTTATTCCATCATCCAAATCTTGATATTGCTCCTTCGACTGTTTCTTATTCCAATTTGTATCAGACATTGATTTTCTTTTAAATTGCTGGATATTATCTGCTTTATTTTGAAAGGGGAAAAAAGCCTCTCATTTTTATTCTGTCTTGCTCTCCTGTCAAGAGAGCTACAACTGTGAATCTCAATACCCTACTGCCCTCTTTATGCCTCCAATTCAGCAAATCATTTAAGTATATGTTTAAACATGAGCTTAAGCCCTTTTGAAATCAAGGTTAAGTTAAGCATGTGACTAAGTGCTTTTGCTGAATAGGAATGGATTTAAGCATATGCTTAAAATTTATCTGCATGCTTAAATATCTTGTAGAATTGGGGCTTAAGCAGGAAAGGAAAAAGAACATTTTAGTTGTCAGAACATTCTATGATAACAATGGTCAATCCTTGTGTTACATTAGTTACTTAAAACAAGAATCCATTTAACTAAAATAGGATTTGGTTGATGGTTTTATTTTAAGGATAATCTGGTCAACTAAACTAAATATTTGTTATCTAGGTACCTGTATTGTCCTCCATTTCTCATGTACTCAAAACTCCTATTGACATCAATGAGTTTTCAATCTGTCCCAATATTGCAGGATCAGACTCTAATGTAAAAGATAGATAATGTAAATATTGGGTTGTCAATGCAAAAATTGACTTCTACAGATAGGAAATGTAAGATTGGTTTCTTAGTGTAATTAAATTAGTTATCACAAGTAAATAGCAGAGCCCCTAAGGCTCTGTCCTAGGACCACTGTTGTTCAACTTATTCATAAATTATCTGGAAAAGGGGGTAAAAAGTGAGGTGGCAAAGTTTGCAGACAATACTAAATGACTCAAGATAGTTAAGTCCAAAGCTGACTGCAAAGAGTTACAAAGGGATCTCGTTAACCTGGGTGACTGGGCAATAAAATGGCAGATGAAATTCAGTGTTAATAAAAAAGGGGAAAAAAAGAATATATGGAGATATATCTGTCTCATAGAACTGGAAGGGACCTTGAAACAGGGCCAGCTCCAGGGTTTTTGCTGCCCCAAGCAGTGGGGGGGGAAAAGCCACCAAATCACGATTGCAATTGGTGGCAGCTCCACCGCGCTGCTTTCTTCTTCAGTGGTAATTCGGCGGCAGGTCCTTCCCTCCAAGAGTGAGTGAGGGACCCCCTGCTGAATTGCTGCTGAAGAGCCTGACTTGCTGCCCCTTCCCCTTGGCTGTCCCAAGCACCTGCTTGCTGAGCTGGTGCCTGGGGCTAGCCCTGCCTTGAAAGGTCGTTAAGTCCAGCCCCTGCCTTCACTAGCAGGACAAAGTACTGATTTTGCCCCAGATCCCTAAGTGGCCTCCTCAAGGATTGAACTCACAACCCTGGGTTTAGCAGGCCACTGCTCAAACCACTGAGATACCCTTCCCTTGGTAAGTGCAAAGTAATGCACCATGGAAAAAATTATCCCAACACTACAAACAAAATGATGGCATCAATTGCCTGTTACCACTCAAGAAAAAGATCTTGGAGTCATAGTGGCTAGTGCAGTGAAAACATCAGCTCAACGTGCAGCAGCAGTTGAAAAAGCTGACAATGTTAGGAAACATTAGGAAAGGGATAGATAATAAGACAGAAAATATCATAATACCACTATATAAAACCATGGTCCATCCACCTCTAGAATACTACGTGCAATTTTTGTTTTAGACGACTTATGCCTCCCCATACTGGGGTGAGGCATAATCTAAAAGAGAGGGAGCCTGGCTAGGATGATGGTGGTGGCAGGCCACACCTCTCTCATTCCCAGGCCTGACTGCTGGGGACAGGGGCCGGGCGAGCCGGAAACTTGCCGGGTGGGATGGGGAAATCTGACTCGCTCAGCCCATCTCCAGCAGCTGGGCCTGGGCAGGGGGCAGTCAGCTGCCACCACCACCTCCCTTGCCACTCTCTCTGACAGCCACTGCACCGCACAGAGCAGTGACCCAGAGCAGCTCATGTGAGAAGTGGCTGGTCCTACCTCTTCTGCTCCCCACCTGGGCCCAGCTTAGATACGTTCCTGGAGGACAGGTCCTTCAATGAGTATTAGCAAAGACAAGTGTTTTAAGCAAAGATGCTTACAATGGAAGCATGTATTAGCAAAAATGGAATCATAGAATATCAGGTTTGGAAGGGACCTCAAGAGATTATCTAGTCCAACCCCCTGCTCAAAGCAGGACCAGTCCCTTGATTTAGCGCTGGATGTCTCTACCTCACTCATTGCAAGAAGCAGGACTGAACAGTAGGGGTTTGATCACTGGATAATTGCTCTGTTCTGTTTATCTGTCTGAAGATCTGGCACTGGCCACTGCCAGAAGATGGGATACTGGGCTAGAAGGGCCATTGGTCTGTGGCCACTGTGGCCATTCTTATGTTGAACTTGGAGCTAGAAACAAATTGGTGTCATTTTAGCAAATATGCATTTATACGTATTTTATCAGAGTTATAAATGATGTTTCCTTTCTGACATGTAAATATACAAATATTTTTACAGTTCTCAAACTGCATTTTAAATGAGTTCTATTCTTCTTGCCTAGATTTGGATTGTACCTGGATAAGCAATGCAAAATTACTGAAACAATGAAAATGAAACTTCCTTTGAACTTGAAAACAAATGTTTATGTATAGTGTGAGACAGGATCTCTAGAACACACACAGGATGAAGTTCATTTTATTTCAGAAGTAATCTGTTATTATTATTGTTTCTGTTAAAACTTCCTGAGAAAGAGGATAGGTGGGGCACATCATAAAGAGAGCGGTGAATCAGAGAACGTGGGAAAAGGGCAGTTAGCGTACTGTACAGTTTCTTAGTTTGAGGCTGGTTAGAAAGATTATTTTGCTAAGTTTGATCTGGGAATTTACTGTTGTTCTTTATCTCTGATAGTACATCATGTGTTTGAGTTACTCAGGTTTATTTTTATTTAATTTTTAATAGTGGGTGAGTTTTCTAGCTTAAAGGAAGGAGAAGAGAATTCATATCATGTGCTTCAAATTAGTCACAGCACATAAATCCTTTTTGAGGCAGTTTTGTTTGAGATACCATTTTGTTTGTACTGTTAAAATGCATTAGAATACTGAGTATTATTGTCTAATGGCTGAATTATAGCCATTCCTTGTGCAAGTGCATAAGGGACGGGGCATGAGGAGCTTCCCACTTTAATCATTCAAAGACTCATAGATTTTAAGGTCAGAAGGGACCATCATGGTCATCTAGACTGACAGCCTGCACATTACAGACCACAGAACCTCACTCACCCTCTCCTGTAATAGACAGTAACTCAGCCAGAGGTTATGTAATATCCTCAATCACGATTTAAAGACTTCATGATTTAAAGTTACAGAGAATCCACCATTTACAATAGTTTCAACCTGAAAGTGACCTGTGCCTCATGCTGCAGAAGAAGGCAAAATACCCACAGGGTCTCTGCCAATCTGATGCAGGGGAAAATTCCTTCCCACTTCCGAATATGGCAGTCAGCTGGGCCCTGAGTATTTTGGTAAGACCCAACAGGGTCCAACCACAGTTGCTCATTTGAGTACAAAGACTGCTCTTGATTAATAGTATTTGGCTCTGTGACAAAGGGCTCTGTGACTCCTTCCCATACATGCAACCATGTATTGCACAGGGTAGGGCAAGAGCTTTGCAGCACCTTAAAGGGTGTGCTGTCTGAATTATACTTGAGAATATATATGATGACCTAGATTAGGTTACTTTAATCTGACCTAATCTTGAATTCAGTTGTTTTTGAAAAATAATTGAAGCCTCTTATTTAAGTTCCTAAATATGGATTTAGTCACCTAATTTTAGTCACATGTTTTTAAAAATCTCAGTTGCAATCCTGACATAGTCCAAAAGGTTTAACCCTTTGTTTATACCAGCTTTATAAAGATCACTAAGGTGTGCCTGTGTAGGAGGCCTGATCCTGCTCACACTGAAGTTAATGGTCACAATTGTCATTGACTTCCAGGTAAGTAGAATTAGACCTGAAACCTGATTGTTATAGGCATGTGCTATTCATCCAGTAAACAGGGCAGGAAGATAGCTCTTTCAAAAATGTAAATAAACAGGGTTCTATATCTGATCATAATAGTTTCAAAGCAACATCAGCATTGCCTTTACAGTCTCATATTACAATAATTAGGGTTTCTAGGTTTTGGCATTTATTTTTCCAAATATTCAGGCAATATATTTCTTTAAGTTTAAATCTTCACAAAATTTTCTTAGCATGTTTTTATTTTTCTTAATTCTTACTTCCCAATGATCACTAACATGGAATATCCTGAATGTGACATCTAAATGAGAGTTATGGTCATGGAGATGAGGAGCTGTGTACATTTTTTTTTTTTTTGAGTAAAAACTTCTGTTTACCAGCAGGTCAAAAATTTGGTGCCTGTTTTTAAGTAATTACTTTGAACTTAAAATGGAAGCCTTAGCCAAAATTTATTTTATCAATTTACATTTGTCATCTTGATTTTAATCATATGTCATTTGGGAGGGAGGGTTTTATCGGTTCACTTGCAATAGTGCCACGTATTTTAGTTTTAAACTATTTTGAAGCTATTGTCTATTCATTTGAATTTATCAGATGAATACATGTATTCAACAAGAACAAAATGTGACCCTTGAGGAAAATTTATTTATAAAAAATTGATAAGTGGCGTACTTAATGGAAAACAACTTTAGAATTGTTGAGATCAGAGTATATTTTATTCCATGTTAGTTGTACTCTTGCCCACTGGGTAAATATGTTTGTAATGACTTTGTTTACTACATTGCATTTTTAAGATAACCTCAAATGGAGAAATGATTGAATGAAAGGTATCAAAATAGTCTTTTGAAAATTATTTTTAATTGTTTCAAATGAAGAAGTAGTCATTTTGTAGCCTGAATGTCAGAAACTTTTTTGTTTTATTGTGACAATACTCCTAATTTTGGAGCATGGATTTTCAGCTCCGTGAAACTGAATACCACATCTTCTAAATACACAAATCAGTTTTGTCAGGAGGACTTCCATTAATCTACGTATTTTGAGTAGACACTGATGAAGTAGTTCTAATATTTTAACCCTAAATTTTACAGATTTAAACCTATCTTCTGATTAGTCATATGTCTTTGTTATAAATTAAGATTACTTCCTTGAGCACAGTTGGAACAAATACAACATTTCACTCAGAGCCAGTTTGAATTTACAGAATGGAAAAGCACATGTGAATCTCTGCCATATTGAGAGCCAAATTCTGCTGAATCCATTGCTCATTGAAGTCAATAGTAAGTCTCCTTTGGGTCAGGCTTTCAGTTACTGGGGTGCAATTGAGGGGAAATTTGTCCCTCAAAAACTTACATATTATATAGCTGTATTGTATTGTAACTATGCTATAGAAATCCTATTTTAATTAGTTCATAAAGTATTTCATTAGAATTGTCTTGGTTCTTAACTCTTTAAATTGAGACTCATTAGAGTGGTAATTTATGGCAAATGCTTTCTCTGCTTAATTCTTATCGGTGTCTTCTTGGTAGAAGTTCCCCGAATTAATCTCCTAATCATTTCTGCTGAAAAGTGGAGATACAACAAGTTATCCTATTGCTCCAGTAGATTTGTTCCTTCAGAATACAGAGAAGAAAGTGCCATTCACCTGTGAGCAACTTTAACTCCAGCCAGGAATACTAACAGTATTGCAGAGTGATGTGTTCCATTCATTTTTTCCTAAAATACAAATAAATCTTTCAAAATGGGCCTACACTCTCTTTTATCAGTATAGTTTTCTGTGAATTGAGGCTTTTCAAACTTATTTACTTGATTAGTGTCAAGGAGTAACAATAATCCATTTGTTTATGAAAATACTTAAAATGTGCAGTGAATTCTTCCTTTTTTCTCGTTATATTTGCATAGAATATAACACTACTTATCATTTACATAATGACTTTTTATCTTCAAAGCATTTTACAAACATGAATTAATCTTTGTAACTTCCCAATTAGGGAGGAAAGTAGTACCTGAATTTCCCAGATAGAGAAACTGAGTCAGATGTTAAGTGGATTGTCTAAAGAGTTGTAATTAGACTTCATGTGGTTTTTAATGCTCATCCCTATGCTCTGAGTTACTATGCTTATCCTCCATCTTCATTTGGCTCTACTTGTATGTGCATATGTTTATGCTGAATATTTCTTCTAGCATCATTCTTTTCCATGTGTAAATGATTGTTTTGTATTTTTTTAAATGATACAATTTTTGCTAATTTGAAGCAATCTTCCTCCTTAATATTGAACAGAATAAGTCTTTCAATTGTCCTCGATCAGGAAAAAAGAACTTCAGAAATACATAACCATCTAACAGTATATAGATGATATTTGGCTGACAACATAATGTACTTGACAGTTATTTAAATATGGGTCAAGGGCATACTCTTTTTGACTATGTATTGGAAATCCACAGGTCTTAATTCCAAATGTATTCTTTGCACTTTTTCTAGTAATATCATCATCAGTAGATCATACACAGGAAACGGCCTCCAGTAAACTCCAGTATCCACTTCTCAACTTTTGGCATTATTCCCAGCTCTCCAGTACAGGTCATGGGCAGAGACAATAGAAATTTACAGTTGCTAAAAGTTGTGGATATAGGTTCCTCTAACAGTTCTTACCATATTTTTCTAAAGAGAAGTGTCAAAATCATAGTACCAGGATGACTCAATTAGATTTTTAATTATTGACCTTGGACCAAAGCTACAGTGTTAGGATCATGCATTACCTTGATTCATAGTAGATCTTCAACAGATGACAATGGGACTTTTTCCCCATGATTGAGTGTAAATATGACTTTTATATAATAAAGATAATGACACATTTACTCATTTTGGGGGGATGGGGAGAACTGGAATTACCCCTATTGAAGTCAATTGAAAGAGACTTGTGGAACAAAGTATTGAAATCAATAAAAACACTTGTGAAGGCACTATTCAACATGACTTAAAGGTGACAGAATGTAGTCCTTCTGTAATACAACTAATGCTATATTCTGCATTGCTAATTTAAAAAAAAAGCTTATGAAGGGCACTGCTGAGACCATTATTATTTCTGCCATTGTTTTCTATGGCTATTTGCAAGTTCAGTTATGCAACTTGCATGTATATTAGTTGTGCAGTCCCATGTTTAACTTCTTTGGAAATTGGGACCTTAAAATATAACTACTGGATATCAGAATCAAAACCCATTTTCTAAAAAAAAAATCCATTTGTATGAAAATGAAAGCGTTCTGTGGGATCTGAATCTATTATGGGGCTGGAATAGGATATTAAGTAAACTGGGGGGGTTGACACCTCTACTTCTAGCATCTAAGGTGTCATTTCTAAAAATGGTGTATCTGGCCTTTCGGACTGTGCAGAAAACTTCACAGTGCAAACCAGTGCAATGTTGTCTTCTTTAATCTGCAGACAACAGATGGAAATTATATTGCACCCAGAGACTTGTGAATTTTCTTCATATATCATCATAGTGTATCAGCCTTCAAGGTTACTTACGACCATTATTAATTCACATAACAGGTACATGTTATCCAGCAGATACATATGTCCAGTGCCGACAGATACTGTGCTGTTTCATTTGTTTAAAAAGATATTCCATAGAAACTGCTGTCATTATGTACATATTAAAGAACTGATAAAGGGAATGAAGCAGCAAGTTAGGACAGCTGGATTCAGTTCTGGTATTGATTTATAAGACCCATGCAATTTTTGTAATCAAATAAAAAATTAACTGTACTAATTTAGTAGGTTCATGTTTTAAAAAAAAAACAAAAAACAAAAAAATTACTATCCTAACCTTTTTTTTTTAACAGAATTAACTAGAATGTGGAGGAATTTGGTTTTTTTATGGAGAAGAAAGCTTTATAATATATTTCTCATTTTCCTCCAAAATCCATACAAAACATCAACAGATTTCCCATTTGTTAGTTATGGCTAACCTTAACTAACTTTCTTCAAAACTGCAGCCACCACCTCTATTTATTGGCAGTTCCTTATAAAATATTTTAGTATGAAATCTGTGTCTCAGAAATATTTCTGTACTGATTTGAAAGAAAGATTTTTTCCCCTAGGGCAAAATTTTCATGCAGCCACAAACGAGCATCTCATTTTGCACCCTCATAAAAATGAGTGCTCACCTGTTTTCTGCAAGTGATTCATCATACACCCACTTTTGTAGGTGCAGTCCAGAATACATTTAGAAATGGGGGCTGTATAATTGCCTGATTTGATGAACAAAGGCTAGTTTAAACGCCCAAATGCAGGATGTTGTGATTACTATATACATGCAGTGAGTGCACATCTGTCACATTGTACAAAGCTTTAAAAATTTGACCTTCAACAGTAACACCTACTAGAGAGACAAGGTGAGTGAGGTAATATATTTTATTAGGCCAATTTCTGTTGATGAAAGAGAAAAGCTTTTCAGCCACAGAGAGCTGTTCTTCCAGTCTGGGAAGGGTACTCAGCTAAATACAAGGTGAAACAGATTGTTTAGCAAAAGTGGTTAGTTAACACATTCTAAAAGACCATTCAAGGTGAAGTGGTCTGTAAACAGTTCTGCAGTTAGGGTTAGTGGTTACAGATTATCAGAATAATCCATAAATCCAGAGTCTTTATTTAGACCATGATTTTCAGTGTCTAGCAAACTTATGAATTTAAGCTCCAAAGCTTGTCTTTTGAATGAGATATTGTGCAGGAGTCTGATGAGAATGAGAACTGAGAGATCAGATATAAAAGGATCACTTTGTGAAAAGTGTTCACACTCCGGGAAAATGGCATTTTGTCTCTTATCATTTTTCTATGCGAGTTAATTCTAGAGCATAGTGATTGGTTTCACCCATAGTTGTTACTAGGGCATACAGTGCACTGGAGGAGGTATACCACATGTAGCGAAAGCCATGTATAGGATCCAGGGATCTGTTGTGGGAGGTTTTGATCACCATAGCAGTGGAGATATGGTTGCAGGTTTTACATCTTTTGTTATGGCAGGGCCTGGTACCACTTTGAGTTGGTGTGTCCTGACCTGTGGGGAGCTTGCTTCTGATTATGAGCTTGGCCTTCAACAATAGCTACCCATCCATCAGACTCTCTTAGAACACTCCCACACCAGCATCAACTTCCTGGACACAATCAGCTTCAGCAATGGAATCCTACAGACAACTATATACAAGAAACCCATGGATCAGCACCCTTACCTTCACAGATCCAGTAACCACCCCAAACATATCAAGAAATCTATCTACAGCATTCAGATACCACAGAATATGCTCTGAGGAGAAAGTCCGAAATACACACCTTAACACATTTAAAACCGCCTTCATAAAACAAATACACTCCACCAGAGAAATAGATCACATAATGGAATGGGCCACCCAAATACTCCAAGAGAACCTGCTTCAATATAGAAGCTACCCGCCTCCCACACATCCTTATCACCCTGCGCTGGAACCCATATGGGTTATCATTAAACAGTTATAACTCATACTCTATGGAGACAGCATCCTGAAAGAAATTTTTCCTGAACCCCCTTTTCTGGCCTTCAAACAACCCCCAACCTTGCCAAGCTCTTTATTGGAACAAGCTCCCCACAGACGTGGAAGTAGCAATTCAAAGCAGCATCAGACCTCTCCATAACAAATGCAAAACATAACTCCACTGCTATGGTGACTCCCACAACATAGCTTTCAAGATCCATGTGTACCTTTCCCAGACCTGAAGAAGAGCTCTATGAAGCTCAAAACCTTGTTTCCAGGATCCACCTTCTCTTTCTAATATCGTGGAACCAATACCACTACAACAACACTGCAAACTGACACAGACTGTCATGTAAACTTTTAAAAATGACATATTGTATTTTATTAAAATATCTGATTGTTGTAAAATCTGATAATAAGTCCCACTATATTTGGTTACAACAAGCACTGCTAATTCATGTTGATGTGAGATAGGGAAATAGAAAGCAAGCAATAAACAACATTAAAATAATAGTTTCTGTATGCTGAAACAAACTGTTGTTGCTACTAATTGGAGTTTTGCATCGAATTTAACCCACCATTGTAAAGGATCCATTCTTCCCCTTTTCTTACATGCCATTCTTATTAACGTCAGTGGGATTTACACTTGAGCTTCAAGGGGAATACACAAATTACTCACAATGTGCCTCAGCACCTCTGTGGGACTAATCCTGAGAGTCCTTGTAAAAACCAACCTTTTACTGATTTTTACTTTGTGCAAGGACTGCTAACATCAGGCCCTATGTGAAGAAATTGCATGTCAATGGCTAGTCATCATTTCTCCTCAATAGTTGGAGTTAAGGATTGGTTTCATTATCTGTTGTGTTTGAAGGAGATTTAACTCTTATATTATTGAACCATGTTGATCTTTTCTCCAGGTAAATTGACAGAGAAATACATTTTATATTCCATATACAGCATCATTTTTCAGTGTTTTAAATTTTTGTTTAACTACATTTTTATTTGTCACAAACCATTCAGGATGCTACTATTGAGGGGACAACATGCAGTACACCTTCTATTGTTCTTCCAGAGAATGCTGTAACGCCAGATGTAGAAATTGATAAAAATCTGGTTAACAGGTACTGCATATAATACATGTGTTATCAGATTATACATAACTGGTATAATAATTCCAAGATATACATTTCAGAGAATCTGTGGGTTTGAAATGTACTTCGTTTTAAAGAAATCAGCATTTTATTTTTATTTGTAACTCGATATATTGTCTTTACCGTTCTCTGACTATTTTTAACATAAGGAGGTAGAATTATAGAGATATCATAATTGGTACCAAAGGAATAGGTTTTTTACACCACTCAGTCCTGTGACCTAACTCTGGGAATAATCCCAAATGAAATCTGTAGGAGTTTGACATGAATAAGGACTGCAAAATGCATGCATGAAGTTTACATAAATTTGCTAATCTTCCAGATTAACACAATTTAAATTTTGAGCAAATGTGAGATTAAAACAACTATGAAAATAGATTTTTCACATAATTTGGACCCAGTCTGACAACTATTACTCATGGGAGCAGGCCTTCCTCATGTGAGTAAATTCACTGTAACCTTGTGAGTAAAGGTTGCTGCCTCTGTTTCTTTGGCATGTGATGGAGTGTCCTGGAGCCCTCTGCCCTTGTGTAGGGCATGCAGGGACCTGTAACAATTGTGCAAGGAGTATTCCTTTGACACACTTTACTCCATGCACAGTATCCCAAGCTCTTTGACCCCACATCAGCTTCCTGTATGACCACCAGTGGAGCACAAGTTGGGCAGTTTGGGAAGGGATTGTACCTCAGGAGGAAGGCACAATTCTTCCCTGAGTGCCTCATGGGGCAGTATACCCCTAGTCAGTTCAATGGCTAAATCCCACCTTCTAGTCCACTAATTGTAGTTGTGGGGTCAGATTCTGCTGATTTTATTCACACAAGTGAATATTGGCATATGTAAGGTGAAGAGAATTTGGTCCAAAATGGAAAAAAAATTTTGTTAAAATCCTTAATATATATCGTTCCTTCTTCGTTAGGTTATACTCATGTAGCTTAATAAGTGTGTACAGAATGCATAGTTTGAATCTGATTATACCACTCCTTTTTTGTTACCCACCTCTTAGAATGTTGTTTTAAATTATGCCTGCTACTATTATATCCTAGTACCATGCAGAAAAGTTTATATATATTAGCAGTCATTCATATTAAATAGAACCTGTAACCTACTTTGCAAGAACTATGTATCAACACAATAATTTGTACTTAGAAAAATCAAGAACATTCCATTTATCTGAAGCTTAAATTAGTAAAGAATTCAAAACCAATAAATTAACTAAAAAAGGAAAGTACCAATTTAAACAGAAGTCTTATTTATAGTATGTAAGAACAATATAGCAACAAGGCTTAACTGTAATGGAAAGTAATTACCGAAGGAAATTGAGTAAACTAAAAATGCTTTCTTTGCAACATGTACTAACAGCCTTTGCAAATACTATATTTAATTTTATTCTTTTATTTTGCATTTTATGTTTTCATGCATTGTTGAAAATGGTTATGATTTCTCTTGGCATATTTAGTTGATGACACATCTGTTATATGCCCTCTTATTTCCAGTCTTGTGTACATTATCTTCAGTATTGAATAAATTATTAAAACTTACACCATTATAACTATCAACATCAATAACTGCTATTGTGTATCATTTCATTATCACATGCATTGTGGGAAAGCTTGTATCACTGCAGATTCCCCAGTCAAGCCATTATTTAGTAAACTTGTGGTGGCAATAAAGGAAATGTTCTGTTTCCCAAAGAGTGGGAAATCTTCAGAATACTGGCAAAAACATTTTGAGTTTTCTTTTAAAGAATTTGAGCTGGCTGGTAACCTGTGTGAGACCACATTCATTTCAAAATAACCATCTAACAGTTAGCAAATGGTAATAGCTCTATGTAACAGATCTTTGAATTAATGAAATGGAAGAGAGATATTCCAGATTCTGGCCCCAGTTCAACACATGTTCATGCTAAACTTTAAACACATTAATAATACCATCACTATTCAGCAAAACACTTAAACATTGAGGTCAATGGGATGTAAGTACTATCTTAAAGTTAAGCATATGCTTAAATACTTTGTTGAACAGGGATAGGATTATCAATATGATTAAAATTAAGTATGTGTTTACATCTTTGCTGATTTGGGACCATTATTATCGGTCCTTCGAGCTACCCAGTTCCTCATCCTGATGTAGCTTAATATCTATTTAAAATAAATGCATTTTTTTTATCTCAGAGAGAACAAATAATCATAACAAATTATCAGTTTACACACATTGGAAAGTTTTTCTTGCCATGAATCACATTTACATCAGTCTTAGATCACGACACTGAACTTAAAAGGTGCAGCTTTTGTTGAAAAATAGTGGATCCATTTATGAAATTCAAGGTTATCAGTAAAAGTCAAAACTTCCACCACTTGAGAGTGATGATTGCAATACACTGCTTCCTTGATTTCTCCCTTGCATCAGAGATATCTCAGCAAAACACACCTTTTCTTTTCTTTTTTTAGGGTCTGACCCAACTCCCATTGAAGTCAAAGGGAATCTTTTCATTCATTTTTAATTGGATCATCCTGTAGTGAAAAGAACCAGCTATGTAAACACTTTTCAATAAAGCAAATTCAGAACTTTGAAAAGAGGATGCTTGCCTATTTTCCCCAGATTTTGGAAAACTTAAAATGTCTAAAACAAAATTTGCATAATTCACTTTTATGGGGAAACTAATACAAACCTTTATCAGCTTGAGCATACTGTTTCTTTTTTCTGTCTTTCTTTTTTTTTTCATTCTAAGACAATAGTTAATTGGATATCAAATTGTGATTTGGGGGGAGAGAGAGAGTTAGTTATTTTTATATTGTGTTTTTCCAAAAAGCATACCAGTAAATTAGAAAACATGTTATTTTTGTAGAAACTTTTGTGTGTCAATGAATATATATGATAAAAGCAGTATTTTAATTTCTTCGTTGTTGTTTACTGCTATGTTTTCTTTTTCTTTCCCTAGACCTCGTAGTCCTCATCTGAGACATTCTAACCGACACACTAGGACTTCCGTTAATTCATTGACTTCTGTTGGTAAGAAATAATTCTGTTAATAGTCAAATTAATTTATGTTAATGTTAATTTTTCCCCCCAAAAAAATCTGACATGTGCAAATAAGATTTAAATAGATCTCAACTGGAATAGCATAGTCGATTGACCTCAGTGGAACCACACCAATATACATCAGTGGATAATCTGGCCCACAGAAATTAGAATGACTGTATAATGCCCTCTTCTGTACACACTGCTGAAGTGGGTTTTAGCTCATGAAAGCTTATGCCCAAATAAATTTGTTAGTCTCTAAGGTGCCACAAAGACTTCTTGTTGTTTTTGCTGATACAGACTAACACAGCTACCACTCTGAAAACTGAGTACAGTGTGTACAGAAAATACTTGATAGTATAGCAGGATAAATTATCACCCTGTTTACAAGTGCTGAATAATACACAGAATACACACATGAGCAGAGCTAGGGAAATACATATCTTCTAGCGCCAAAATACAGTAATAAAATAATAGATCTTACTCCCTTTTTTTTATAAGGCTGGCAATATATCTTCTTAGAAACTCCTGTTTTGTGAAAATTATTGTACAGTAGTTCTATTTTTTCATTCTTTGTGCAGAATCAGATATCTAATTAAAAGAAAAAAACTTCATGATCCGGTATCTGTCAAAATATTTGGGTCAATTAAGATACCAGCAACTTAAATATCTAATGAAAATTAGCATGTTCTTTAGGGCGAGATTTTGATGCCCTTCCTCGCAATGAGTACCTTACTTCATGAAGAGTATCATTGACTTCAGTGTGGCTACTTATGGAATAATGTATTACTCAATAGGAATAAAGGTGATATAATCTGACCATTATTATACGTATATGCATTTGGAAAACTTCCCAGCGTTTGGAAATGAAATGTTGGCAAAACTCCCATTGACTTCAATAGGACCAGGATTTCATCCCATGTGTGTTTGTATCTGGATTGTTGCTGCAGACCCATCTCTAGTTACAACATCCTTCCTTTACCAGTACAAAATGTACGGAATTATAGGCATGATTACACTAAAGTATAAAAAGATAAAGGAATGAACAGACATGAGCTATTACCTAAAGAAGGAAAGAAAGAAAAACAAACCTCAGAAGTCCAGGCCCGATTACACAACAGATAAAATGGTGCATGTAAAATTAAGTTTAGATATTGAAATACATTAGAAATGTTTTGTTTCTTATTATACTTTAATAGTCAAGATTCTGGTTTGATGTTTTCAGTTTATTTGATAGATTATATTAAAATGATGAGTATATGATTTCATTAATAAAAATCCTAGCAATTTATTTAGGCAGATTTGTTTTTCCAAAACTATTTGGAGCTGTTTTTAAAATAGCATGGTATATGGTATGTGGTGGCTCAAGACATGTGAAGTCATACATAATCAAATATGTGAGAAAGCAAGCAAACTATGGCACTACTGAAATTAAACTTTAAAATGCCTAGCGATCTAAGTGGACTGGAAAACCCTGTACCATATTAATACCTACATGCTAGCTAGATCAACAGCGGCACTCAAGTCATGCATACACTGTGAGATGCCATTGTTTGGTGAGAAAATGAGAATGCTGAACTAAGAAAATGAGAATTGTTTGGTGAGAAGTCAGTTCCCTTAGACTCTTTTAAAAAGATAACTGAGGGCCTGATCTATAGCAAGTCAATGGGAGTCTTTTCACTTACCATAATGGACTTTGGATCAGGCCCACTGAGGTGGATTTTTGACAAGACCCTTAGGATAAAATGTTCAAAAGCTCCTAAGTGACTTACCACTTAGTTCCAAAAGTGACTTAGGCTCCTAGATGCCTTAAGTCACTTTGAAAATGGGACTTAAATTTCTAAGTTACCAAGTGGTTTGAGAATTTAATATAAAGCTACATGAAAAGCCAACTTTTAAATAGAAGAAGAAAATTGTAGACCCTGTTGATCAAATTTTCAAAACCAGCGTCTAGAATTACAGTCACAGTTACAGATGGTCAAATATTTGCACATGCAAAACTCTGGGCCCCAATCTGCAAACCTGCCAATAGAGCTACTCATGTGCTTGAAGTTAAGTATGCACTTTCTTTGCCAAGGATGTTTGTGGGACTTTGTGCTTGAAAAATTTTATGGGCAGAAACTTTCACAAAAAATCATTTGTAACAGAAATGCCGACAGTACTAGCTGACGTAGGGATAGTGCCATGCTCATTTTTATAAATAAGGAAAATAAATCTTAGAAATAAATAAAAGGATGGGTGCTATATAGAAAACCAAGTTTTATCTTAAGACAGCTATTTAACGCGGTGATGAGCAGCTTCACCTCCAGTGATTTCGTTTTGCAGATCATCAGTATCTTTTAGGATTGGTTCCTGAATCTGGGGGCACAGCACCACTGGAAAGTGATGTTCAATGTGATTGATTAGTGAATATGAGTTGATAGCTCAATTATAGGTCTATTTTAAACCATGTGATATGTGCACATGATTTTTTTAAAAATATGCAACAAATTATCTAGAGACAGGATTATACTATACAGATCTAAGTCACATGCTTTGCTACTGAGACAATACAGGTCAGGTGATTGATCTGGTAAATGGCCAACTGCCAGATGTCAAAATCTCAGATGAAGATAAAAAGAAGAATCTTGAGTTACTAGAAGAAGCAAAGAGAGTGAGTGAGAGGTTCCTAATGCGCAGAGGCAGAAAATCAAGAAGCAGTCTTCCAGAGTCTCCCACAGGTAGGTGCAAGATGTGAAAATAACATACAACATAGAAATCCAGAAGTTTGCAAATGTATAAGGCACATGTTCAACATGATCAATGCACATAGTTTGTTGTTGTTAATCTCCCTGAGGATATTTCTCTCTAATTGTCTTGAAAACTGAGTAGCTGACTAGAAAGGCCTTATAATCTAGAGCTGGCACACATTTATTGGCAGAGAGTTTTCCTACTCAAAATATGAAATTCTACATGGGAAGATGTCAATTTTAATTTGATTTTTTCCCCACAGGAAATATGTAAATGAAAATTTGTTTTTCAATCCATAGTTCTAAACTAAATTAAAATTGTGTTGACTTAAAAAGCTGTTTTATTTCATTTTTTGGTTTTAAAAAAATGAACATAATGACATTTTATGCTGGAATGTCGATTTGAAATGACACTTTTTTTCCCAACTTAAAATTTTTTGAAAAACCGAAACAAAATGACAAAGTAAAAATTGTCGTTTCATTTTGAAATGTCAATTTGAAACCAAACATTTTGTTTAGAATTGTTTGAAACTTTCTGGGAAAAAACAAGATTTTTTTTTTCATTCAAAATTCCTGTTGGCAACATTTTTGTTTTCTGATCAACTGTGAGCGCAGTGTGATTTTTTTTCACTAGTTTCCTTTGTGGGTTTATTGTATATGTAAGATAATATTCCTGATACCCCTTTTACCATCATTTTTTTTGGAATTGCCTGTCTGTTTGGGAGGGGGGGTTCATTGAAGCCAGAACCATTATTGTTGCCATTAGTTTAGCTGTTTTTTCTTATCGGTCTGATGCTGCAAACAGGTGGGCACATGTAAGGGGATTGGTCTTAGAAAAATATGCTGTAGCACAATGGGGATAAGGTCAAATATTTTGTCACAAAATGTTCTGCAGGGGCTTTAAAACCCAACCAGTCTGTGATCCACAAACTATTGCAAGATATAACTAAAAGTCACAGAAGCAGCTTGCTGCTCGCTTCCATTGTGGGTTCTGGCCCTTTTCAATTCACACTGTGTACAAATTCCCATGCCCTCACTCCTGTACATCCACTTCCCTGCGTTGCAGTGCAAACAGCCACTACAGATGACCCATAAATGCAGTAGAAATGCAGCATCAGAGGATCATATTTAGCCCATTCAGGAAGTAGGAATGTTTGTCAGTACAATTTGTTTATATTTTTAGAAACTAGTTTCCATTTCCCCAAAACGTTTTTAGCAATCTGAAATAATTTGTTGAGATTTGTAAATGCTCTGGCCATGAACATTACCATCAGATGACTATGCTACTACTGTCTGTTGGGATGTTTTAATCTGAGCAGGAACCTTGGAAACCACAAGCCAAGTTAAAAAAAAATTACCTAATGCTTTCTTTTCTCTTTTCCAATTTAATGAAGCTGTTTCTCCTACACTTAGTCCAAGAGTTTCACCTGTACCATCTCCGAACAACTCTCTCACTCTTCCAATCCCAACAGGTAAAGTTATCTGTAGATGTTAAAATATAAACTATTTTACAAAGCCCCGGGGGAAAATGCACATTAGGCTACACTTCCATCCATTGAAAAGTAGCCAGGATTCATAAATTCACAAGTCTCTCTCCTTGAAAATGATGACTTTTGTGAATACCCACAATAAATTAGTAAGTATGCAGTGTTGTTGTAGCCATGTCAGTCCCAGGATACTAGAGAGACAAGGTGGATGGAGAGACAAGCTTTCAAGCTCAGACAGAGCTCTTCTTCAGGTGTGGGAAACTTACTCAGAGTGTCACAGCTAAATACAAGATGGAACTGATATATTAAGACAGTTATTTTGTGCTTATTCCTAGGTTATATGTCCTGTATTTTATTGTCCTTCTCAACTGTGAAGCTTTGCTATAATAATTAATGTTCTGTTCCTACTGCAGTAGAATGGGCATTTGTTTATTATTACTACTATTATTATTATTATTTTATTTATTTCCACTTTAAGATACAACTTTATGAATTCTAATATCTAAATGGGAAATTTTCAGTGTTGTGCCTTTGAAACTCTCCACCTCAATTATCTTGTGGGTCTGGGTGTTGCTGAAATATAATAAACAAAATATAAAAGATCAGGAGATTGATCATATATTTTTTACTATTCTAGGGTCTGATGTATGTACAGCCACGGGTGCTGGGTCAGTGTCTCCACTGCAGGTAAGACTGAGTTACAGGTGCTGGCTGTGGTATACTGTAATTATAATAATACCACTTTACACTGTTCTATTGATCTCTAAGAATAATGTGAAGCTTTCAATAGCAGTCTCTGTACCAAAAGTAGCAAAAGTTAGGGTTAAAGATACATCTTTTATTTAGGTTATGGTCAGCTTAATGAGCTGACTCTGAAAGCCAATTGCACATAGCATAATGACAGTTCTCTGAAACATCCTGGAGAGCCACTGGAAGATTAGAAAAGATCTCATGTGTTCCTGATTTAGAAAAAAGGACAGAGCCATAATCTTGGCAGTTACCAGTCCATAAATCTAATTTCTACTTCAAGTAAAGTAATGCAACAAATATTATGAGATTAAAATATCGTCCCTGAACATCTAGCAGACAGCAGAATTAAATGCAATAGGTGTCATGTGTCTGTCCCCCCCCAAAAAAAGTCTTGCAAGACAAATTACTTATTTTTTTATTTTTTGCTAGAATAACAAAATTATAAAAAAGGATGAAGGGCAAGCAGCAGAAGTATGCATTTGATAATAGTGTCTTACAAACTCTTACCCTTGAAATTAAACTCAGGTTGGCTCAGATAAGAATACTGTTGTGTGGCTTTGAAAGACTGTACTGTAATCAAAGTGAAATGAGATGCAGCACTGAACCAGTAGGCCAGGAGGGGTCTACTGCAGTACTAAAGGGAAAAAATTGCTTCCAGCCTTAGGATCTAATTGTGTGAACATTTATGTTCCTGTTTATACACATGAATAGTTCCATTGTTTTTAACTGAGCTACTTACGTGAGGAAAATTTAGAATATATGTGACTTGAGTGTTGCAGAATCAGGGTCATAGTTAACATTTAGAACAATATTGTAACCCAATCTAATGCAGCCATGCAAGAGAATAAAAGGAAAGAAGATTCCCACCTCCACAAATACACATGACCCTGAACATCTGCATTTGTGTTCCCTGCATTTCAGCAATAGTGCTCCTTACCACAGTAAAGAGAGGATGGGGTGCATGCCCCATACTTCCTCCATCCCTTCTTCTCCTACAGGCATGTGAGTAAGGAATAGGCAGATTCCTGGCTCTGACCCCCAACACACAGGCCACAGCAGAGCTGGCAGATGCTGGGAGGGGTGGGGAAGTAATGTGCACCCAGTAAAGGAGTGGTGCAGATCATTTCTTCCTGTGAACTATAGGTGAGTAAGGAAGAATCTGTGTTTACTGCGACAGTTCCTTCTCATGCATCAACTAGAGCATTGGGCAAAGGCCCAGTCTAGCCTTTGGCAATCAGAAGGCGAGAGTAAACACCATGTTAAAGAAATTTTCCAATAATATTCAATTAGGTGGAGTTGCAATTATCAGTAAACAGAGAAATAACAGAAAGGGACCCAGAGAAATTAGAAACATGGGGAGAAAATGAGATAATGTGATTTAACTCTGGAAATATGAAGGCTCATATATTGGTGGTGGGGGAATAATGGAAAGTTATCATGCTGAGAGATGTAGGGGTAAATGCATATAAGCACTTTGATATCCTCTGATAGAATAATAGTAATAAAAATGGTGATGGTAATCAATTAAAAATGTAATAATATGTCATTTCACAGAAGCAAATGGTGGTGAAAGGGGAAGTGGACCTTCACAATTAAATACCCCACCTTGCTCACTCTGTTTCCTTATTTTGTGTGTGTGTGGTAGGCACTTTTCAAACACATAAAGAAGTCTGCCCCTTAAAGTACTGTTAAACCAGACATGGTTTAACTGGTTAAACTTGTTTAGGCTCTCCTTACAGAGAGCTCCAACAAATTTCTTGTGAAAATATCATTCATTGTAAACCAGATAGATTGACATGCCAATAATATATCTTCTGCTTCAGTATAAGGTTACTTGTTTGACACATTTATGGACCTCATCCTGCAGCCCTTACTCAGGCAAATCTTACACTGAAGTCAGTAGGGAGTTTTGCCTGATGTAAGGTTAGCTGCATTGAACCCTGGAAGTGGGGGTGTGATTTTTTTTTTCAAAGGCACAAATGAGAGGCACCCATCTCCCATTGATCATCAACGTGCCTCCAAGCACCTACTTGCTTTCTGGGTCTTTCAAAATCTCCCTACTCCCTACAATGAAGCATTTATAAGCAAATGGCAGTGAAAACAGAAGTGTTCCTTTACAATGCAATCCAGCTTTTTTCTCTCTCTCTCTCTCTCACACACACACACACACACACAGTGTTTCCATACCTTTTATACATATCCTTTTCTTTCAGAATGTCACAAAAGGTTTAACCGATCGAAAGCAGAATGATCAGAGGAAGGTTTCTCAGGGAAGGTTGGTTCCTCGTTCCACTAGTTTTGAAAACTCCAAAGAGAAACTCTCTGCACAAAAAGAAAACTTTGATCCACTTACACATATGGATAATTTACCCAAATCCTCTCCTTCAGGCAGTGATGCTGGCAAAACTTCTCTTAACACAAGCACAAACAGCTGTGAAAATGAACATGGAAAACCATTACTTAAGAAATCAAAAGAAAACGACTTTCCTTTAAGAATGTATCGACAAGGACCAGGCATAGGTACTATGGACCCAAAATTTAAAAGTTCTGTCCCAGAACTGATGGACCCTAAAGTTACCTGTAAAACAGAACTTAAAGCATCTGGAACACGCCCTCCTCTAGTACGAGCTGTATCATGGGATAGCATAGAACCTGGACATCAAGAAAAGGCACCTTTTAAATTACCACCTGAAGAAGATAAAAGCTTTGCCATTAGTAATAAATCCAGCAATCAGTTGACTAAAACATTAACGTTCAAAGATCTCCAAATACAAGTTCAACCAGTTCGAATGCAGAAATTGACAAAGCTCAGAGAGGTGAGTTTCTGGACATAAATAGTATTATGTACTGTTACACTAAGTTACATAATGTTGCAATATCCTATATGTGACCTACTGTGTTTGTACATCACAAAACTATATAATTAATACTTATTAAAGTTCTACACTGTAATAGACTCGGCAAAAAATAATTTTGTGCCGTTTAGAGATGGAATTGAGGAGATTGGATAGTGAAATATAAGAAAACAGATTTTTTTTCATTTTTTGTTTCTCATAAGAGACCATGCAGACTAGAATCTTTTGATTCTATTATTATTCATCTAACTGTGCATTTTCTAGGTCTTACATAGTAAGAACTTATTAAAAAATATACAGTTATTATTCTGGACTCTGAGCACTCTGAGGTTTATGTTCTTGATTGGATACAAAAGTCATTGGATGCGAAACACAGTTCAGTACTAATGGAACATGCGTAGCTAAAACTTTAGCTGTTATATTTAGAAAATTGGGTCCTAATCTGAAGTCCATCTGAAGTCAATGAAAAGTCTCCTTTACTTCAGTGGACTTTGGATCAGGCCCTTATTGAGAATACTGTTAGTGGTACTCCTAAATAGTTCTTCTGAAAAAGCGGCTTCAATGCACTGCACACAATGTTTATCATTTGGACATAAAAATCAAACTACAAAAAAGCAGCATTTTGTTACATTTTAGGCTTGGTGTGTTCTCTAGGAAACAGTCACATTTTCTTATTTTATCACTATTTTTATAATTACAAGAAAGTTTATGCTTAAAAGATGGAAAGAATTACAGCAAAGTTAACATAGTATTATGTTTTTATTTTTTGGTTCCTATTTATTGAATGAGTAGCTTTAAAATTCCTTTCAACTAGTGTATTCTTATTCTCAGTGCCATAGAAACTGCAATCTCTTCACAACGCACATGCTGCTGTTACATACACATTTCTTGGTTCCCAGAAACTGTCTTATGGGAAAAAAAATTATCACATGGCTGTGTGGGAAACATTAGTTGTTTCCCTCTATTTTAATATAAAGGTGAACATAACACATAGTACAGTGGTATTTCAGTTTTAGATATAGTGCATTACGTGTAAACAGGAAGAAGCTGATTAACTGTCTTGTCATTGTAAGTAATACTTGGGAGTGAAATAATCTATTTTAATCTCTAAAGAGAGATTTAGATGTGAAAAGCTGTCCTTCCTGAGGATATATCAACAAACCTTATGTAAAAAAAAAAAGTTCTTTAAGAATGTAACTTCTGCTTATGCACTTCATTTTCTTCAATATGCTATATTTTTCTGTTCCTTCCAGAATTTCTCCCTCAAAACGAGACATTCTCTGACTTTATATGTTAATAGAATTTGGTGTGTGTGGACTGAGAACTGTATATGGATCCAAAGGTTCAACTAAAGTTTATACCTGGTTACTGTACTTTGTTAAAGTCTGACTCTGCCCTGGTATACCCCTACATGTCTGTCACTGGAGTCAATGGTATCTTATTTGTCCTTATTGTAGACACCCCTTTTTTAAAAAGATCACTTTTGTTTAGCTGTGTTGAACACATTTGAGTGTTTCTGTAAAAAATAAAAGAATGTAATTTTAAAGGGTTTTGGCCTTTGATCCAAACCTTGGCTTACAAGATATAATGAAGATTAAAAAAAAAAAAAGAAAAGAAAAGAAATTGCACTTTCTCAGATAAACTCTCAAAGTGTCTGGTGCATTAACGCAAAAGTGTCCCAGACAAAATACATATGGGGACAGTGCAAGAGCTGCTGTGCCAAATTTCTTTAATGGTGTAAATCTGACTACAATGGAACTACACAAAGGATTAATTTGGTCTTTTAAGTCTAAAAATTAATCTCCTTAATAATTGTAGGTATCTTAGCATCAAAGTACATGCTTTTTAAAGTGATTGTTAGAGATGCATGAAATTTAAAAGATAATCCACCCACGAACAGTAGCAAACTGATACATATGTATTGCAAAGAAGAATTAAATTGCAGTAAATCTTTCATTAGAGCTGAAAGAAACCCTTCACTGATTCTTAATTACAATGACATAACCAAGGTATCTTCTTGCAAACCTCCAGCTGTTTATATGCGAGGTTAACACAGCACGGAAACAAGAAAGAACATCAGATTTTAAAGTAGGTTATTTAACTCCATAGTATTACTGAGAACTGACAGACCATTAGTCATCTTTTTGTTGTTTACATATTTTAAGATGTAGAATTATGTACTGGAAAACCAATTTCTTTCAATAAGTACTCAGATCATGTGAATGCCATAGAGATTCCTAAAAATAAATAAAATTAAATTTATAAGCAACAGAATCAGTACCTGAAATCAGGAAATTTGCACTTAGATATGTGGCAAAACTCAAGTTAAAAGAGATTAATCTTTAGGTTTAACAAAGAACCTTTTTTAGCAAAGGACAGTGTTTATGACTTATAAATACACTTGAGAAGAATGTTATTTAAATTCATTTTTTGAAAAATTTAATCCCCTCTGCTTGGGAGCATAGTGGCACCATAGACTGCAATAACTCTGAGAAGCACTAGCCTGCAGGAATAACATAAAACGGGTTTTGTGAAGAATTCATTGTGAAGAATTGTGGACAACTGGGCTAAGTGACAGTCACTTGAATGTCCTTTTCTGCATTTTTCCCTCTCTCCTTCCTGGGATCAGTTTTACACTGAATTATTGTAGCAGTAACAACATCTAGAACTTTTTATTTTCTTCCACTTGCATAGAGAGAAATTGACCTTCAGTGAATGAGAGAAATAAATGCCTTTTGCATATCTCTATAGGCATTGAGCAACTACAGTTGTGACCATAAATCTACATTGAAGATTCGTTAGTTTGGAAATTTTACTAAATAAAATGGGTTGAAGTGTTTTATACCTGAGTTATTGAGTCATACAATTTAATACAATTTAATACGTGACTACAATTAATTCCTTTTGCATACTTCATAAATATGTACATACGTGTATTTCAGAAATATAATGTTGACCTTAGTTTTCCAGTGCTGTGATATTTAAATTGAGACATCTAACTATTCTGTTTAGAAATATTTCAATTTTTTTCAACAGGAGCATATTCTGATGCGAAATCAAAACTTAGTTGGACTTAAACTGCCTGAACTCAGTGAAGCAGCTGAACAGGAAAGAGGTGCAATGTCATCAAGCTGGAAGGAATACTTGTTTATTTCACACAGTCTTTTTATCCAAATAACATACAAGGAAATGTTGTTTAGTTACGTTTTGAGAATGTACTGAAAGTACAGTAACAGTAAATGGGGAATCATCATCTAAGTGGTGTGTTTCTAATGGGGTCTCTCCAGGATCATTTAGTGGTCCTATGCTATTTAATTTTTTTATCAATGATCTGGAGGAAAACACAAAATAATTGCTGACAAAGTTTACAAATGACACAAATGTAGTGTAAATAATTAAGAGGACAAGTCACTGATACAGAGCAATCCAAAATGCTTCATAAACTGGGCACAAGCAAACAATATGCATTTCAATACGGCCAAATGTAAAATCATACATCTAGGAACAAAGAATTCAGGCTATATTTACAGGATGTGGGACTGTTTTCTAGGAAGCAGTGACTCTGAAAAGGATTTTGAGGTCATGGTGTATAACTTGCTGAATGTGAGCTGCCAGTGTGATTCTGTGGCCGTAATGCAATCCCTGGATATATAAACTGGGATGTATTGAGTAGAGGAGGGTAGATTATATTGCCTCTGTATTATGGCACTGGTGAAAAATTAGAAAGACTGAGAGGGGAGATAACAGTGTTCAAGTACATAAAAGGTTATTACAAGGAGGAGGGAGCTGATGGGGCAGGAGGCACTGGGGGCGGGAGGGTGGGAGCTGATGGGGGGCTGCTAACTTATTACTGTGGCTCTTTGGCAATGTACATTGGTAAATTCTGGCTCCTTCTCAGGCTCAGGTTGGCCACTTAGTACTTAGTCCTGCCATGAGTGCAAGGGATTGGACTAGATGACCTCTTGGGTCCCTTCCAGTTCTATGATTCTATGAGAGGATTCAGAGAAGAGCCAGGAGAATGATTAAAAGATTGAACAACATGCTTTATAGTGGCAGAATCCAAGGATCCCAATCTGTTTAGCTATCAAGAGAAGGTTAAGGGGTGACTTGGTCACCATCTATAAGTACCTACATGGGGATCAGAAATGCGCTTTTCAGTCTAGCAGACAAAGGTATAACAAAATCCAATTGCTGGAAGTTGAAACTACAGAAATTTAGACTAGAAATAAGGTACAAAATTTTAACCATTGGAACAATTTACCAAGAGGGGCGGTGGATTCTCCATCACTGGCAATTTTAAATAAAAGATGATTTTCCTCTAGTTTGAACAGGAATTAATTCAGGGAAACTCTATGGCCTTTGTTATACAGGAGGTCAGATTAGATGATCACAGTTGTTCCTTCTGATCTTATAATCGATGAATCTGTGTAAGAGTGAAGGTGAGCGAAGCTTGACTCATAATCATTTCGGGTGTGATCCAAAGCCCATTGAAATAAATGCAAAGATTCCTATTAACATCATTAATTCATAAGTTTTCAGGCCAGAGCTACCATTATGAACATCTAGTCCAACCTCCTACAAAATGCAGACCAATAATTCTTTCTTCAAGCACATAACTTCTAGTTGAACTAGCTCTTATCTTTTACAAAGACCTCAAATCTTGATTTAAATAATTCAAGCAATGGAGAATCCATCATGTTCCCAGTAAGTTCTTCTAAAGGTTAATAATTCTCATGTTTAAAAATATACACCTTCTTTCTAGCCAGAATTTGTCTAGATTAAGCTTCCAGACATTGGACCTTGTTATGCTTCTGTATGCTAGATTAAACAGCCATAGCTTCTCTTTGCTAGATTACCAAATTTCTGTTCCCCATGTAGACATTTATAGACTGTGATCAAGTCACCCTTAACCTTTTCTTGGATAAACTAGATTGAGCTTCTTATCTCTCTCGCAGTATCTTGTGGATATTTTCTGAATCCTTTCCAATTTTTCAACATCCTTTTTGAAGGGTGGAGACAAGGCATGATATCCTGGCTCAAACAAAGTTAACAGCAAAACTCCTATTGACATGAGCCAGGATTTCACCTTGGAAGTGGATGGCAGTAGCATAGATGAACCAACATGCTTATACTAATCTCCTGTATCATGATTTTTTGTGTGATCAGATGTACTACCTTATGTGGGGCTACCATTCAAATGAACAAATGACCTTCCCTTTCCTCAAGAGAGTTCCATGTTGCTCTGTGACATGTGTTCCAATGAGTAAAAGTAATATTAGTGACAGGACTGTAAAGGATGAGGCCAATGTTTTCAAACCTGTGTGCCTATAATCAGTCATCTAAATCTGTGTTTAAAACTCTAACATAAAGGTGGCCTGGTTTTTCAGAGGTGCTCCGCATTCACAATTTCCATTTATTTGGATGGGAGTTTTGGGTGCTCAGCACCTTTGAAAAAGAGGCCACCTTTTACATAGTGGCTTTAAATAAGGATTGACATTACTAACTTCAGTCACCCAGTTAGGAAATATTTCTAAATATCCGAAATATTTCTGCACTCTGTAGTTCAGTTTTAAATATCATTACAAGAGAAAAACAAACTGTGGTAAATATCCCTTCCAACAGGGAAGAAGGCTCTGGGAAAGGAAACTTCTGCAAGGATTCTCTGACAAACATCCCTTCTCCTACATTATCCTGTCAGGGGTGCTGGATAATATGCAAAATAGGTTGTGGGACTCACCTCCAAACCTGGCAGCTATCCTGGATCCTGCAGGAGGTTAGGGCTGGGTGAGCAGAGACTCCACTTCTTCCCTCTCCCCACCAGACCCACTTGGGATCTCCAGCAACATGATTCCATTGGCGTTTCAGTACCATGGATTCCTCCAGGTGGCTACTGCTCTTAGGATCCTCAGAGTGGGGTATGCTCTGTAGAGAAGATAAATGCACACCCAGGCTATATTATCTCTTTCACTAAGTTCCACAGTGCTGGAGAGGGGAATGATGAATCCCATACCCCACCTGCCCTGTTTCTACTCCTTTCCCCATGCAGACCTTGGACTACATCAAGAGGCTTACACAAAGGGTAGAGACAGGTGAAGGAAGGCACAGTGCAGTGGAGGTGAAATACATTTTGTTGCTTTGCACTCCTTAAGTAAGACACTGTCAAAACCTGAAGGTTCAATTTCACAGGAAAACAGTTGAGATTTCAACTGTAGCATCACAGAAAATCACATCATAGTATCACAGCCTGAATAAAAGACACAACTTGCCATCCACACCCCCCACACACACACAATCCCCTTCCCTACAATTATTTTAAGGGGATCTTGGTTGCAGTGATAGTTAGTGGATGTAGTCTCTTAGTCCTGTTAATATACCTTTAAATAGTCATTTTCAGCAAACCTAAGTTTGCAGGGCTGGAATAATTGCTACCTTTCAAAATTCACACATGTAGATTTGGCAGACCTAGAACTTTTGAGAAGAAAACGTTCTGAAATTCTACATATTATTTTACATAGTACTGCAAGTCTAAGGTGTCACACAAAGTCTAAGGCATAGCAGGGACAATTAGAAGCCAACCACACATCAGAATCTCTAGCCAGAGCCTTAAAAATCAATTCCTTCACCTCACTAGCAAGAGCAACGAAGAGCAGAACCCTTAGTTTACTTATTAAAGAGCCTCTTACTACCTCACATTGAAATGAAATTAACGTAATGTTTCCAAGTGGCATAATGTTTTACTAAAACATATAGTAAAAACCAAGGTGCCAACAGTTTCCTTTGTTATGAATCACACAGTTTGGCTCCATCTTATCTTATCAGTGTCAAGTTGTCTGTCTTGGTCATCTTGGGATAAACACTACTTTAAAACTATAGACTTTTAAATAAATTAGTAGACCTAGTAAATTGGAGACACTTATTAGGCAGGCTTGTTATTCTTAAGGGCATATACACAACAGTGCTGAGGTGGGTGCTGGACAATTTTTAAGTATTAAAAAGGTACAGAAAACAGGAAATACAAATTTAGTTGTATAATTAGAAGAGAATCTGCCTCCACTAAGCTTCGCCAACTCCGACTACTATCATTCACATTTTGAAAGGGTCAGAAGTTTTTCTTACTACCTCTTACATTTTTCCCAAGTCCAAGAGTTAGTTAAACAGGGAGGATTTATCTAGATAAAGTGAACATGCGTATTCATAGGCTTTCCAGCTTCATTTATAAGTGTTCATGTTCTAGAAATGAGTCTTGTCCATGGTGGTCACAACCAGCTGTCAGGGCAGTGTAATTACCTTGTCTTTTTCATATTGCTAACCACTAGATGGGAAAGAGGTAGTAGGGGGCTTCTGGTACGGAAAAGGGTGAGACCCTGTGTTGGATGAGAAAAAGTGACTGAAATACACTGAGAGCCACTGGTCCTAGTGAAGATGAGAGAAGTTAAGACTACAGTTCAGTATCACTATTCTATCACATTTGTAGCAAATGAACATGTAATATAAATCAGTTAGATATCATATATCCATCACAACTTGGGGGAACAGTGAAGCCATATAGTATAGTATACTTTCTACACCAGCAATAATCTTGGCCAGATAGCACTTAAATCATCTGATAAATGACAGTTCCTTGTTATAAAACATCTAATGCAAAATTCTAAAATGCTATGATCAACTAACAAAGCTCAAAGGCACTGGACTTGATGTTCCAACAGTCTATTCTGGTTCAACTTCTGGGGTTCCTAGGAAAATGCTCACCTAGAAAAATAGAGTATTTGCTCTTTTCCAATATGTTCAGAGGCAAAGGTGGGTTATAAATTGATGATTGGGATAAATAAGGTACATGTTTCAGACTGTGGAGACAAAAGGATGGGGTTTTAAAAGCACTCAGCTTTTCACCTAACTCTATTCCCGTTGAAGCCAATGGTAAAAGTTCCACTGACTTCAATAACAGCAGAATTCCGTTGACATGGGATATTTTTTTAAAACCCTCCCCAAATGTCTATGGGAGGCTGATTTCTGTATTAACACATGACTTCTTACAGTGACTTAATTGTGTTGTATGAAATTGTCCTCAGGGCCTTCACCTATACCGTGCACCGCTGAAGAAGAGGAGTCAAAGAATAGCTCTGATGTCATGCCTAATATTCCTGATGTACTGCTACGAAAACTCCGTGTGCATAAATCTCTGCCAGGAAGGTAAAAGCTAACTAAGGATATTGGTCCAGCATCCGTTGGAAGTCTGCTATCAAAGAAATAGTTGATTCAACTGAACTAACATTATGTAATTCTGCTCTCATCTGAAATCCGTATGTAGAGATTTCTGAATCAGGATTTTTGGAAGGGGGATTGAAGTTATATCTTAAAATTTACTCAGCAGAGTCTTATGAAAATATATGCATTTCTCAAACACTTAAAATGACAAAAAAGAGAACCCATTTTAAAAATAATTAAAAAATCATAGTTCTGTAAATGTCTTATATTTGTACCTTGCACCTCATGTTTATTCCTTACCAGATTGTTCATGGTCTGACAGCTCCTAGTTTTCCAGGATGCTGCTGCAAATGTAGGCAGGGCCACCCAGAGGATTCAGGGTGCAAAGCAATTTCAGGGGCCCCTTCCCTAAAAAAAAGTTGCAATACTATAGAATACTATATTCTCTTGGGGGCCCCTGTGGGGCCTGGGGCAAATTGCCCCACTTGCGCCCCCCGGGCAGACCTGAATGTAGGTATTGGAAATGTTTGTATTTCCTCCATCAAAAAAATGAAACAATATTTTTGGGCCAGATCTCTCCTTGCCCTAATAAAACCTGGGGAAGGAAAACTCTGCAAGGAATCCCTTCTGCCAGTTTCTCCAAGATCATTGCTTTGGCAGCATTAATGCTAAATCTCTGCAGATTTAGATGGAGGACCTGCCCACAAATTCCACAGATCCCAGGGGATCTACAAGCAGCCTGAGACATTGATGCAGAGATTCTGTCCCTCTGCCACAACTCTAGAGTCTCATTCTCCTTCCATCCTACCTCTTCTTGTCATTGCTGACCCAGGATCCCCTTTAAAGGGCAAGAAGTTCCCCCACCACATAGGGAGCTCCATGGGAAAGATAACAGCTTGTCTTACTTGTCAGAGGTAATCTGTATGCAGCACCATCGGAAGAGGATATTGTGTCTACCCCATCTGCACTCAACACGGGACTAGATGACCCTGTCCCCAGTTTGTCCCACTTCTAGCCTTCTTGCACAGATCCCAAGCCCACAGTGTACTCCCTGTGGGTTCTGAGACAAGAGCAGGAGACACTACTACAAATGCTTTCCACATGGGAACGTGGAGATTTGTGCAGACATCATTGGACACCTGGCCCTATGTTAAGAAAACCTGAAAGTTGCATAGTTAGGCACTCAAAAATGTAAAAGGTATCTCTTTACCTTAATTCTGCTCTCCTTATGTACCACAATAGTCATTAATTGCATCATCATATAATGTTTCTCAGATACTATAGTAGAATTCCATACATTTTTCTACTACTTTTGGTACATACAGGTAGCACGTACTCTGTATATTCCAGACCAAATCAATAAAAGTCATGTATGCACAAGATGTACAGTGAATTAAGAAGGAATATCTGTAGAGTTCTTGCCTCGTTCATGGCCTATATGGCAAGATACACGTTGCACAGTGGGAGAAAGAATGGCAAAGTTAATATTATTATGGCCAAATTCTGTAGTATGTGGCCTAGTATTTAAAACCATATTTTAATTCATATATACAAGTGGGTAAAGATAAGGTTATATGGATAGCCTTGACACTGGATTTCCTGATTTTTGAGCACTTCACCGAGCAACCTTAACATTCTCTTTTATATAATTTTTAATGCAGTTTCCATAATCTGGAACAATCTGGCTAAAACCTATTGTCCTGTCCCAAGCAGTGTGGATGCTTAGTGAAGAAAGAGCTATTGTGAGGCTCTCATTCACCACCTGTCTTGCTCTATGGCACAAGAGTTCCACAGAAATGTATACTGTAAACAATTGAAATCTTTAGATACTGAGCACATAATCAGTTGAATCTCGAAGTGCTTTATATAAACTTGATATGAATTGAGTCACAGAACATCTCTGTAAGGTAACTAAGTATTGTCCCCATTTTACATTAAGGTAAGATGAGGCATAGTGCGGTGCCAGGTGACTTGCCCACGGTCACACTGAGTCAAAAACACAAAGGCAGTAGTCCTAACTGCCAGTTCCCTGTTTTAAGCATTACATACACTCTCCATCCTACAAATAGAATACCTCTTGGGCCAATTTCATCCTTTAATCCATAGATTTCAAGGCCAGAAAGGACCAATTGTGATCATCTAGTCTGACCTTCTGTATGAGGCTTCCTCAAAGTAATTCCTAAAGTATATCTTTTAGAGAAATATTCAATATTGATTTTTAAATTGGTGGTGGAGAATCCAACACAATACTTGCGAACCAGTGGATACATCATTTAACTCATTTGGGGTCAACAGAGAATGAATTTGGCCTCAGAGTTTTTGCATAAGTTTTTACAGCTTTGAGTAGTGAAAACCTAAAATGTGTGTAATGTAAAACCAATATTTTACCAAAACCATTCCTAGATACTTCTGTGCATTTTTATAGCATATTTGTAATCATGCAAAATATTCATTGTGATCAGTGCAGCAAACATGCACTGTAACACAAACTTCATGTAAGAGAATATTTATTTAGCTGCAAGATCTTAGTAAAGACAAAGGCAATTGAGTAGCCAAAGACAAAATAATTTAGAGTTGTACTGAGGTAAACACCTAACAAGATTCAGAAAAATAGAATTTAACCACTAAATAAAACCAATCCATTGAATGAATTCATAAATGACCTTGCACCCGTACTGCATGTTTGCTGGAGTCTCCATGTCCAAATTAAGGAAGTGATATTTCCTGGTCATTGTAACAGTTCTGTAACACTGGCAGATGCTCACACTTTTTACTCCTTCTTTCCAAAATTAACTAACTCCACATCAGCGAAGAAAATGATTTGTTTACAAAGTACAGTGATAAAACAATAAATGAACTTTACTTGCATATACTACTGCAAATCAAAGAGCTTAATACTATTGAGCTTGCCAAGAAGTAGACATCTGTCCAAAATAACAAACCCTAATATGAACACTTTGCCCTCCAGCAGGAAATGTCTTTTCCCATATGATTGATGTGCTGGTCTCCCCTTTTGGGAATAGCTATCAATTCCAGATATTAATGCTGCTCCACTTCACCAAGAAAATCTCTTGCTCATAAATGACAGACAGGCTAACTTCTCTTTGGGATTAACACTCCATACAAAATGTGAATAACATTCCAATGTGCTGAGAAACATATTGCCCATACAGTACCAACTACACATGCCAACCACTTCTTCCATCATTAGCATCCCAACCTGTAGGTGAAAGAAGTACTGCCACTCCTTTCAGATATTGCCTTTGTTTGTTCACTTATGTAAACACTCTGGGTAGCATTCAAAAGTATCAAAACAATTGCAGGGGATTAAAATTCTGTAACTCGCTGGTAATGTGGACACAGTCACTAGTCATGCCCACCTATAATCTAACAGGCTTACCTAAATCTGCTCCTCTGTAGCATTTTGTGGAATCAAATTTGGTATCACTTCCTACTTCTCATGCTGATATTCATCATCCTTGTAGCAAACTCTGCTTTATTGTGCTGCAGTTGCCTCCTAGCCAGTTACAACAGACTGTATCTCAGCATCTTACTACATGAAATGTTCATATTTGCACCATTTTTCTTCGTGTGGGTTTATTGGGGGGGAGAGATAGCTCAGTGATTTGAGCATTGGCCTACTAAATCCAGGGTTGTGAGTTTAATACTTGAGGGGGCCACTTAGAGATCTGGGGCAAAATCAGTACTTGGTCCTGTTAGTGAAGGCAGGGGGCTGGACTCAATGACCTTTCAGGGTCCCTTCCAGTTCTCTGAGATAGGTATATCTCCATATACATTTTTATTTTTATTTTTTTATACAAGGATCATATAGTCTAACCCCTTGCCAAGATACAGGATTTGTTGTCCAAACCATCCAAGACAGATGGCTATCCAGCCTCCTTTTGAAAACTTCCAGTGAAGGAGCTTCCATAACCTCCATAATTGCCCTCTTCTATACACTCCCCCTGAAGCTTTGATACAGGCCACTGTTGGAGACAGGATACCAGTATGGCAGCTGTTATGATCTCACGTTATCAGGTGAGCTCCCAAACCAGCACTGGTTCATTTTCTGGTTCCAATCTGGATGCAGATGAAATCCAGTAAGAACAGTCATTCTTCCAAGACTCTGTGAGATACATGTATTCTACAGTATCAGCCAATGATCACAGTACAGCTTAAGTGCTTTGAAACTAATTCTGTCTGCTGATCTGTCTAAGCTTTTATACTGTGTTCATCACCATGCTGCCTGAGCACTTAACAGGAGGAGGATGGTTGGGGATACTGATTCCAGACATAATACATTCAACCGTCAGTTGTCCCAGCAGCATCTCCCTCGATTTTAATTTGCATGCTCATGGTGATACAATGTAATGTTGCTGTACCACCTGCACAGCTCAGTTACAATACATTTCTGTCAGTACCTAAGTATTACTGTCCTGAAATTTAAAGCAGTTATAATTTAATTTTACCAAAAATGAGTCATTTTTAAAAAATATGTAATAAATGCTGTGTGTTTGTTTCAGCTCTCCTCCACTTACTGAAAAAGAAGTTGAGGTAAGCAATTTAGAAAACTCAAGCTTCATAGATTTTTTTTTCAAGGCCAGAAGCAACCACTGTGATCCTCTGGCCTGACCTCTGCATAACACAAACCATAACTTCTATGTTGAATAAGAACATTCGTTACAGAAAGATATTCAATCTCAATTTAAAAACTTCAGGTGAAGGAGAATCAAGCAGGTCCTTTAGTAAATTGCTCCAATGCATGGGTTCTCAAACTGGGAGTCGGGACCCCTCAGGGGGTCCCGAGGTTATTACATGGGGAGGTCACGAGCTGTCAGCCTGCAGCCCAAATCCCACTTTGCCTCCAGCATTTATAATAGTGTTAAATATATAAAAAGGTGTTTTTAATTTATAAGGGGAGTGGCGCTCAGAGGTTTGCTATGTGAAAGGGGTCACTAGTACAAAAGTTTGAGAAACACTGCTCCAATGGTTACTCACCTTTCCCGGGCTGGGGGTGCGGGGGGTGAGGGGGAAGGGGTTTAAGTGCCTTATTTCCAGTTTGAATTTGTCATGAAAGTTCTTGGTTATGTATAATTCAGATTATGCTCTTAATTCTATATTTTATTTTTTATTTAAAAATTCAGTTATCATGGTACTACTGTGTTTTCTCTGCTGAGTTGGTTTGTATCTTTTGTAGTATGCTGTCAATTTTGTGAAGTGAAAGGATAGCTGGTCTGTTACAGAATAATTTAGCAATTATCTGTGCTCAGTTAACTGCCATGAATGTGAATGGTTGTGAACAGGAATACCCACCAGCACAAGGATAGTATTGACTGGGGGTATTGTGACACCTTCTTGTCACATCTATGTGAAATATAAAGTCCCAGTTTTTCAAGAATGACCACTGCTTTTACAGTGCTTCAATTTTAAAGTACCTAACTTTGGACATTGTAACTTAGAGAGGATGCAGATCACTTACAACTCTAATCAGCTGTCGTCCAACTATGTGGGAAGGAGAACAGGAAACCCTGGATGTGGTTTTATTAGTTCTCAACTTTATTAACGACTGTCTTGGAGTACGTGGCAGATAAAAAGTGTTCAGTACAGGCAATTCCATGATCATTTCAACATATATCTATAGGCATGGGCAGTGGCTATAATAGGCCAGGGCAGTCTAAAAGACACCTGGGCCACGGTGGCCCTGCCCCTTTCCTGAAGCCCCTCCACCCACCAGCTTCTGTTGCTGCCTGCCTACCTGCCTGCACTTCACTTGCCCTATCCCCAAGTCCCACTGCTCACCGCATCACTTCTCCTCGAGGGCAGGGGATTGAAGAGGGACGCTGTGAGCAAACGGCAGGCATGGGGGTCTAGTGGGGGAGTGAGGCAGCTCGGCCGGGCACTGGGGCTGCCAGCTTGGACTGGCACTCAGGCAGGGGGTGGGGGAGAGCGGCTCGGGCAGGGGGCGGATAGGAGTGGTTCGGCCTGGTGCTCAGGTGGGAGTGGCTCAGCGCTTGGTGGGGGGAGGGACAGCTTGACTCAGCCCGGCATTGGGGCTGGCTCGAGGGCAGCTTGACCTGACGCTGGGGCCAGCCAGGGTTGCTGGGGTGGGCAAGCCAGGGCTCCTCTGATTGCGGGGCAGGGTGGGGGTGCTCAGGGCTCCTCCTGTTATGGGGGCGGGGTTTGGGGCTGCAGCGTGCAGGGGGAAGGGGCAGGGTCTGGGGTGGGAGGGGCAGGGCCGGCAGGCTAGTAGTAGCCTCCTCAAAGTGGGGGTTCACCCGTTGCCCATGGGGGGCTTCCATCAGCCCTCCCCCTTTCCCATCCTGGTCCCCAGGCCACCTGCTTTTGGGACCTTACCATCCTCCCCCTCAAATGAGGGGTAAGGTGGTCTATAAAGGAGGGGAACTGGCACCCTGCCATGCCAGTTACAGGAGCCCCGAATCTTTCCTTTCTGCTACGTCCTTTAAATCCTTTACCAGTCAATTTATCTGATCACTGATTCACTTCCCTACAGAGTACCTGTGCAGTGCAGGTAATAACAATATTTCAGTATGTACCAGGGGCCTTCCATCATCCCTCCCGATGCTGGGATCTTATCATCCCTCCCTATTTACATACCTCCTAGCCTTGTCAACCCCAGGGGGCTTCACAGCTCTCTGCCACATCCTGTGTTGCAGCATGGCCAACCACATAATTTTTACTTCAGGGAAAAGTTCTAAGATCTGTCCCAAGTTCCTTTTAGTCTACCTTAGAGAGGGTGCTGATCAGCCAGCTGGAAGCGTGAGATCTCAGCACTTCACAAAGTCAGCCGTAATGGGTCTAAACTTTAAACGTCCAAAAAATTGAGGCTATTTTTAAGAATATGCCTAAAAGCTTTAGATTTGTGACAAGCAATAATATCTTTTAAAGAAGAAAATACTCTCAAAAGCAGGTTCAAGAAAATGTCAGTTGATAATCTTTTGCTGCCTGCTATAGCAGATGTTTATGTCCTAGAGAAACATTTCTAGTAAATCATGAGCTTAAACCTGAATTTCCTTTGCACAGACTGCCTGTTTAAAAAACTTAGGGACCTTTGGGGACAGTCCAGCTGAATAACAGACATTTGTGATTCTGATACATAATGCTGTTAGGTAGTCTAATTCCTTCATTACACGTCAGTCACACTATGCTGGTATTTCCGAAAACATTGAGGAAAAGATACACTGCAGCACACATAATAACTAATCTCAAAGAGGAAGTTGAAAATAAAATAATATAATCTCCAAAAGATAATGTAATATTTAATTGTATTGTATGTGAGGGGGCTGATCCTGTGGTCCTTACTTAGGCAAAACTGCCAGTGAAGTCAGACAAGTCATATCTTACCAGTAATTTCTTTACCAGAATAGAAAGTTCTAGTATACAATCGCTTTATTACAAAAGCCCTTTGTTTCCCTCCCCCCAACAGACTGTGTTTGTACAACTTTCCTTGGCCTTCAGAAATGATAGTTACACCTTGGAATCTAGAATTAACCAGGCGGAGAGGGAGAGAAATCTTACTGAGGAGAACACTGAAAAGGAACTGGACAACTTTAAAGCAGCCATTATGGTAAGAAAACAGGGATAAATTCTCTTCTCATTTAAACCAGTAAAACTCCACTGATGTCTATGCAGATACACCTGCTAATACCAGATGTGAATTTGATTCACAGACTTCATTTTCTATCGCTTTTACTTTACTACTTTCACCATGACAAGGCAACCAATCAAAGCTTGTAAGTAGGTATCAGAGAAAGATATCCAGGCTTGATAACCTCCAGACTTAGAGCAAGACTGTGGCTTTTATAGACATACTTCCTCCCGGAGCTCCCCAGTCTGCAGAGGAACTGCAGCTATTGTGGCACCCTTTAAGCCAGCAGTGTAGAGAGCATTGCACTGTCCCTCCCCACCGCGCACACACTCTTTGGGGAGTAAAAGACCTGTAATTGTGCTCAGCCCTAGTGTGAGAGAAGGGGGCAGGGCACAATGTAAATTCTGACATGACTGGGAACACTGCAGGAATGAAGTATTTCTGGGACTGCAATGGAGCATTTAGCCATGGAGAGCAGGGGTGGGATCTTATTGTCATTTGGTAATAAACCTAAATGGACAGTTTAGGTATGATATTGAAAGGTGTTGAAGACAGCTCACTCTTCAATATCTTGAAGCTCATGGCTTGATGTAAAGCCTTACTGAAGGTGTTAAAAAGAGGCATGGGAAATGGAATAGTGAGCTTCCACAGGACCCCTTTCGGGTCAATGAAACCCCCTCAGTAAAAATATATGTTGTTCCTGGACTCTTTTCCACTTCTTACATAGCTTCCAAGGTGGCTGTTTTCTGCTTCTAATAAAAGTTTGTCAGCTATCAGCAGTTACCTTTCTTGTCCAACTTTCCAGCTTTCCCTGGATTTTGTAACTGAAATGCCAAATTATTTCAAAATATGTCAAATTACAATACACTGCAAAATTCCTTGTGCAGCAAAAGCAGCAGAGACCTAGGTACCATGGTGATAGCTACAGTATTAGGTAGACAGAATGATGTACTGATCTGGGGTTGATAAATAGTTAAAAAGCATAAGGCAAGATTCACCTATTATATTTGGCAAGCAGGGCACACAAAGTTATGAAACTGAAGAAGGATACAATTAAACAAGGATTATGATGTTTACATTTTTTCATTGGGATTTCAAAACTGCATTTGAGGATTATCTGTACCTAAAAATGTGGGGGTTGTATTGCTGCTTTCTCCCCTGTTCTTGGCTGTTTAGAGAGCTTTAAGTAAGCAGAGATGATCTATTAAATCTCATGTCTTCATTTATAGTAATCCTTTGTGTACATACACATTTTTATAGCTAATGCATAAGGGTGCTTTGAAATGCAGCCTATTAGTCATTTGTAGTAATACAAATATTTCAGTTTAGAATCATTTACTCGAGAGAGATACAGTAAGGATCATGTTAACAACACGGGAGAAAAGTAGCTAACTTCCCCTCCTCATTCCGGTTCACACTGAACAATTTGGACTTAAATGGCTACTTTATATAACCTGAGATGATGTGTCTAATTTTTACTAAGCAGAGTTTTATTCCAAATGTTTTGATCCTTGACAAAGGGGCAAATTAGCCCAGGGGAGTTCCTGTATTACACATGGATCATATTAGGGCCTATGTCTACACCTTTGGAACTCAATGGAACATTGCTTGTTCATTTCTGTAGGAGCAGGCCCATTGAACAGTGTTGCCAACTCCCATGATTCTTTCAGGAGCTTCATGATATTGATGTTTTATTTAAAGCCCCAGCTCTCGAAGACAACTGATAACATGAGAATCTCAGCTTTCATTTTTTAAAAAGGTTTTAGTCCACATGGTTGCATAAAAAAGCTTGAAAATGTAACCTAAAGTCTCAAAGACCAGATGGTGCATAAAACCCCCACACACATTTGTTTAATGTCATGAGACTTAAAAAATAGATCTCATGATATTTAGGAGTCCCCTGACTTCATGATTTTTGAATATTTGGGGTCTGTAATAGTGTAAAAGTCATATTCATGATGACAGATGTAGGTTTTTCTTTCAGGTATATTTACATAAACAAATAAAATCTGAATCACAGATATCCATGTTTATTTCTGATTCAAGTGTCCCTTTGAAGTTACTGCAGCCCTTTGACATTGAAACATGCTATAGAACATAGAAATTTGGGGGATTTGAGCCATTCTTTTTTAAATAAAGTGACAAAGAACTAAATATTACAGAGAACAGCAGTCACGAATTAGGAAAAGAGTTGTTCATTAAGGTCCTGATTCAGCAAAGCATATGAACACATGCTTAACTTAACTATGTGAGTAATCCCATTGAAATCATGTACTTACATGCTTTCCTGAATTGGGGCCTAAATTACCAAAGTGATTTGAGTTAGTATATACAGATATTTCTGATTCATTTCTCACCTATCCACGGGATTATCTGTTTTTTGCAGGGAATACTAGAGAAAGTCATGCTGCTTGCTATTGCTCTTTTTTTCTTTCTGAGTTCTTGAAAAGTTAAGGGTTGATAGCTTATCAAAATGTGAATGTATCATGGAAATTAGAAAAGCTGAAGAGACTTGTTGACATCTACTACACTTGCAAATTCAAGAATTCTTTGGGTTTTGGAAACAGATTTGTAAATGGTTATTACTATAAAGGTTACGTTTCTAAAGTTGTACATGGCCTTTAGCAATGAGACTTCCATTGACTTCAGTGGGAACAGCACTTCAAATGTGCACCCTCTGAATATTTGCCTCTAAAATTCTTATCCCATGCTTTGATGTTTTGGTGCATTCTTTCACTTCAGTCTTCAGCTGCCTTATGGCATCACTATGAACACAGAGAAACTTGCCAGAAGCTATTGGAGGATATTGCTGTACTACATCGTTTGGCTGCTAGACTCTCCAGTCGTGCTGAAATGGTTGGAGCTGTTCGCCAGGTAAGACTATTTTAAAAATCTCCAGCATGTTCCTTGATTTCTCTACTTTAGCTATCACATTTTAGATCTTAATGAAAAAAGTTAATGTTTCACATAGTTGCACATGTATGCACATGTGTAAATATATTATGTCTCTCATCATGCGATGCATTTACACACACCAAATTTTTCTGTAGTTAATATTAATCCTTTGGAATTTATCTGTCATTGTGACTGGTTTAAAGCAATTAATGTAACATCAGATACCATGCTATTGCCCTCAATATGTCATGTGTAAGTAATAGAATGGACACAGAGGGAAACTACCCTTGAAGCCACTCAAGATTTGTATGATACATATAATTTTAAATCATAGATATTTCTCATACAAACCAAGTAATTATAGTAACATTTTGTGTATGAGAGTTTGTGTATAAATGTATGATCTGATCATCATAAATATCAATATGGTCAGTATATATCCATGTATGTGCTGGGATTCAGGTGTGGGAGATAATTCTATTTAGCCTGAGGAGTTGCCAGTCTTGAAAGTCCTTTTAGAACAACTGTTCCATACTCAGCTCTGGCAGAACTTGGCAGACATAGACTCATAGACTCTAGGACTGGAAGGGACCTCGAGAGGTCATCGAGTCCAGTCCCCTGCCCTCGTGGCAGGACCAAATACTATCTACACCATCCCTGATAGACATTTATCTAACCTACTCTTAAATATCTCCAGAGATGGAGATTCCACAACCTCCCTAGGCAATTTATTCCAGTGTTTAACTACCCTGACAGTTAGGAACTTTTTCCTAATGTCCAACCTAAATCTCCCTTGCTGCAGTTTAAGCCCATTGCTTCTTGTTCTATACTTAGAGGCTAAGGTGAACAAGTTTTCTCCTTCCTCCTGATGACACCCTTTTAGATACCTGAAAACTGCTATCATGTCCCCTCTCAGTCTTCTCTTTTCCAAACTAAATAAACCCAATTCTTTCAGCCTTCCTTCATAGGTCATGTTCTCAAGACCTTTAATCATTCTTGTTGCTCTTCTCTGGACCTTCTCCAATTTCTCCACATCTTTCTTGAAATGCGGTGCCCAGAACTGGTCACAATACTCCAGTTGAGGCCTAACCAGCGCAGAGTAGAGCTGAAGAATGACTTCTCGTGTCTTGTTTACAACATACCTGTTAATGCATCCCAGAATCACGTTTGCTTTTTTTGCAACAGTATCACACTGTTGACTCATATTTAGCTTGTGGTCCACTATGACCCTGAGATCTCTTTCTGCCATACTCCTTCCTAGACAGTCTCTTCCCATTCTGTATGTTTGAAACTGATTGTTCCTTCCTAAGTGGAGCACTTTGCATTTGTCTTTTTTGAACTTCATCTGGTTTACCTCAGACCATTTCTTCAGTTTGTCCAAATCATTTTGAATTTTGACCCGGTCCTCCAAAGGAGTTGCAGTCCCTCCCAGTTTGGTATCATCTGCAAAATTAATAAGTGTACTTTCTATGCCAACATCTAAGTCGTTGATGAAGATATTGAACAGAGCCGATCCCAAAACAGACCCCTGCGGAACCCCACTTGTTATACCTTTCCAGCAGGATTGGGAGCCATTAGTAACTACTCTCTGAGTATGGTTATCCAGCCAGTTATGCACCCACCTTATAGTAGCCCCATCTAAATTGTATTTGCCTAGTTTATCGATAAGGATATCATGAGAGACCGTATCAAATGCCTTACTAAAGTCTAGGTATACCACATCCACTGCTTCTCGCTTATCCACAAGACTCGTTATCCTATCAAAGAAAGCTATCAGATTGGTCTGACACGATTTGTTCTTTACAAATCCATGCTGGCTATTCCCTATCACCTTACCACCTTCCAAGTGTTTGCAGATGATTTCTTTAATTACTTGCTCCATTATCTTCCCTGGCACAGAAGTTAAACTAACTGGTCTGTAGTTTCCTGGGTTATTTTTATTTCCCTTTTTATAGATGGGCATTATATTTGCCCTTTTCCAGTCTTCTGGAATCTCTCCCGTCTCCCATGACTTTCCAAAGAGATGAATGATTTGTTTAAATAGTATAGGAGTTACCTCTGTATTTCTCTCACTTTAGGAGAAACGTATGTCAAAGGCCACAGAAGTAATGATGCAGTATGTGGAGAATTTGAAGAGAACATATGAAAAGGATCATGCTGAGCTAATGGAGTTTAAGAAACTGGCCAATCAGAATTCTAGCAGAAGTTACAGTGCATCTGGTAATAATAGTGTTTAAAGGCTTACCTTTAATCACATGGGTTTATAATGCTATTTATCTTGTAAAATTAGGTATTGTGAACCTTCTCAGATACAGAAGCAGATTTTACAAGGCATCTCTCAACACAGATTTGTGGTATAGTATCTGCAAGAGGTTTCAGGCCTGGTTGGATTTCCCTATTTTAAGAGTATCTTTTTGAATTTCCCTTGTATATGACCAAAACTATTTTATCTAACCCTGCAGTTGTCAAGTGCACACCATCTCCCATGAAAGTCAATGGAAATTTGAGAGATAATGTGAGTAAGGTAATAGCTTTTATTGCACCAACTTCTGTTGGTGAGAGAGACAAGCTTTTCAGCCACACAGAGCTCCTCTTTGGGGCTCAAAAAGGTGCTCCCAGCGTCACAGCAAAATGCAAGGTGGAGCAGATGGTTTAGCATAAGTATTAGCACATATTGTAAGGGACCATTCAAGGTAGACTGGTCAGTTAACCGCTCTGCAGTCATAAGACAAAAGAGGAGGTTAGTGGGTTATGGATTGTTGTAATAAGCTGTAAATCCAATGTCTCTGTTCAGCCCATGATTTTTAGTATCTAGCAGAGTTATGAATTTAAGCTCCGAGGCTTGTCTTTTGAAAGTGTTGTGCAGGTTTTCTTTGAGGATGAGGACTGATATTTCAGACATACTGATCGCTTTGTGAAGTGTTCTCTCACAGGTGATAGGGTGATTTTGGCTTTTATCATTTTCCTGTGTGAGTTCCTTCCAGAGTGCAAGGATTGTCTTGTTTCACACACATAGTTGTTACTGGGACATTTAGTGTGCTGGAGATGTACACCACATGTTGTGATAAACATGTGTAGGACCATGGATCTTGAAAGTTGTCGGGGGTCGGTGGGTGTTGATCATTGTAGCAGTGGAAATATGTCTGCATGTTTTGCATCTGTTGTTCTGGCAGGGTCTGGTGCCACTTCGAGTTGGTGGTCCTGGTCTGTGAAGAGCTTGCTTCTGATGATGGGCTTGGAAATGGGGGCTGTTTGAAGGCCAGAAGTGAGGTGGGAGCTCAGGAAAGATTTCTTTCAGGAAGGGGTCCCCATCCTGTATGGGTTGTATTTGCTTTATGATACACAGTTTGGGATGGAAGGTGACAGCTATGGGTGTGGTTGGAGGGAGTTTTATTTTTCTATTGAAGCAGATTCTCTCAGGGTACTTGGGTGGCCCATTCCACAATGCTATCTACTTCTCTGGTGGAGTGTCATTGTTTGGTGAAGGTGGTTTTAGGTGTGTTAAAGGTGTATATCCCTCCTGAACTTTGTCCTCATAGTATATTTCATGGCATCTGAGTTATCTGCCTGTGGATTACATATTTCTTAGTGTTTTGGGGGTGATTACTGGATCTATGAAGGAAGGTGTGGTGATCTGTGGGTTTCTTGTACATGGTTGTCTGTAGGGTTCCATTGCTGAAGCTGATTATAGTGTTCAGGAAATTGATGCTAGTGTGGGAGTGTTCCACACCAGCAACCACCTGTCCATTAAACTTTCTCCAACACTCCAACTTCCTGGACACCACAATCAGCTTCAACAGTGGTGCAATATGTATAGTGTGTGGAGCTGAACTAGTTTAAGAAGTAAATAGACACTGACTACATTGAAATAAATTTAACTACTTGAAGAACAACTGATGATGCATGGGAAACTTAAAAACATTCTGTTTGGAAACAATTCTTGTTTCTACTGTCTATATTAAACATTTTATCTGAGCATTCTTTACTACTAAGAATATTTGCATGAAAACAGGATCTTTGTTTCTTGAGAGAGCTCATGTAAATGGTTTTCAATATAAAGAGCATGAGAAAAAGAAATACAGGAAGTCCATGATAGAAGCAATATTATTTCTAAATGGAACATTTTTCATAGTTTCCAAAAGACATCAGTCACTTTTTAAAAACAAAACATTGGATATTTAATATCTTTATAAAATTTTGTATGTATAGAGTTGTTTTATGGTTGTCTCTAGGATCACAAGTTTGGCTGTTTGTTAAATACTCATTGGACATGCTCTTGCATGTGTTTAGAGTTTGTTTTCAGCAGACATCCGTTCTGCAAAGCTGCTATGTCTCCTTAAAATAGATTATGAAAGCTTTTGTGCAATGCCTATATAATACATTTTATATTTTATCAACTACATTTACTAAGTACAGTTATTCTAGATGATTGTTAGTTATCCAAATACCATAGGCCCAAATTTTTATATTTAATTGCATTACTTGCATGTATGCTTATTTTTACCTGTTTTCTATAGAACTATCTCAGAAGTAAGATGTGATGAAAAGGGATTTATTCCAGTAGGCAATATTTTAAAAGAAATCATTGGTACTTCTTTGCTGTCATTTCTTCGTTGCTTTTGCCTATGTAGCCTACTGGAAGTTTAAGTATTAAAACTTTCTTCTGAAAAATCAGCATGTAGGAACAGTCCACAGGCCAGATTCTGATCTCAATGGCAACTGAAGTCAGTTGAAATAAGTGGAGTCCTTACAAATTTCCATTGGGGTAACTGAGATCAAATCTAGTTCATATATCAATTTTATTTATAGGGATTTAGCCATATAGTCTAACAGACGTTTTGGAGCATGAGCTTTCGTGGGTGAATACCCACTTTGTCAGATGCATGTCAAACATGACATGCATCTGACAAAGTGGGTATTCACCCACGAAAGCTCATGCTCCAAAACGTCTGTTAGTCTATAAGGTGCCACAGGATTCTTTGCTGCTTTTACAGATCCAGACTAACACAGCTACCCCTCTGATACTTGACGCCATATAGTCTAACATTGTTCTTTATCTACTGTCTTCCATGCAGAAGATGGAGTGCCTCGTTCATCTAGATCCATGTCTCTTACTGTTGGAAAGGTATTCTTACAATATTAACAGAAATTAAACTGTTAAGTAAAGATTTTACATAACAAAAGTTCAATCACCATCTAAATATATGGAATTTTATTGCATACTCCAGTCCTGATAAATCTGCAGTACAGTTTGTGTGGTGGACAATTCAAATATTTTGGAATTTTGTAAAACTGAGAATAACTGTATACAGTAATAAATAGTAATTCTTGGAATTAATTGAAAATTTATAAAGGGACCTCATTAATTTGTTTCAGAATAATACTGTTTTAGAGCACAATCCTGCTTTACAGTCCATGGCCAGTTCCTCAGCTGTGACTTTCACAAGTTGAGTATCAGGCCAAGAATGACTATTATGAATAGGGGTTGCAGGATCAGTCTCTTAGGTTCTGAAATTGTCATTCTTAGCAACCACATTATTTCCACAACACCATAGTCATAATCCAGTAGTTTTTAAGGTGTGGCTCACTGATCCAGTCAGCACAGGAAAATCTTTTTTTATTGTTTTGTTAAAGCATTCATAACAGAGAGATTCTCCATGCTTGATATTGTAGCCTGACTTTTTAATAGCTTTAACAAAGCTAGTTTTAACTATGTGGAGAATCCTAGGCTTTGGAGATCCAGCTATAAGGCAGCTCCATAAATTCACTAATTAATACAGCTGAGAACCTATTCATCTAATAGGAAATTTGATGTGTATATGTTGTTCAACTTCTGCATGCTTTATTTCATATTTATATTCCATCATTTGTAATAGTTAGGTCCAGATTGTTCCCAGCCCCATGCAGATACTCAGTAGGAAGAGATAGGGAACAAGACGCCTCCTTTATTTTCCCTCTCTGTCCAGGTGCCACCCATACTCTCATTCCTTGCACTCTTTGCACACAAAGACCAAGAGACTTGAGTATCTGCAGCAGTGCTAGACTTTCCAGAAATGGTAGGGCTGTCCTCCTTCTACCCTTCCATACCAGCAAGTAAAGCTCAGCTGGCATTTGGGGAGCATAGAGCACTGTACTTGGATAAAGATTGTCACAGTGTACATTCAGGCATGCACTCACCCAGCATGTCTGGGAGGCATATTAACTGAGTAGGAAGGTTCAAATTCCATCCCACCCCCATGCTTTTTCTTTTGGGGGGGAAAAAAAAAGCAGCATCAGCCTGGGAAATTCCATACCAAAAATTGTGTTAAGAGAATCTTAAGTTTGCAGAGTTAAATACTCAGAAGTCAGGAACTACCAAGCTAAGGTTGCACGTACCATTTTAACTCCTCTTCATCTCTATATGCATTTTGATAGTCTTTCTTGGTTTACATTTTATTTACTTATTTATTTATAACCAACCAAAAAAAGGGGGAGTGGGGGGATTGAAGAAAAGACAAAAGACCAAACAATGTAAAGGAATGGGAAAAGAGGGAAAGGAGACTGACATCTTGGTTTCCATCCACTATGGAATAACTAAGCTTTCCATGAGTTGGAGAGTTTTCAAGATGATGAGCTATATCCCAAAACATAGTTCTGGGAAGTAATTTTTAAGGAGGTATCTATCATACTAACCTTACTACTTACTCTAGCTGAAACAATTGTATCCTGGAACAGTCCCAAAACATGTGAACCAGTGTGGTTCCAGGAGACCCACATCTGCAACAGCAGTCTGCTTTGGCAAGATCCATGCGCTGTAATCTATGCGGGGACCAGTGTTTTTGCAAGGCATTTCCCTATTGTCTAGGGCTCAAAAATGTACATAAATCTTTGTTTCAGGCCTGTCACAGGCAATCTGAATTAGGAAGGTCTTTTGGGCCAGGAAGTCAGGCTGTAATTGATTGGGTGTACCTACAGATGGAGCTCCCTCCACATCGACTATAATTCTGGCACCTCTGCTGCTCCCGGAGCGTTGGGACCAAATATGTCCTTCAAGAAATGCTTACGCTGTGGGTAATACCATGCCACTGGACCAGGCTAATAGTATTGTAGTTGAAGTACTTGGGAAAGAAGAAACTTGTTCCTCAACTGAGAGACCAAATTATCCCCTTGTCCATCCAGTCTCTCCACATTAATGGTTTCTGATTTATTTTCAACAATGGGCTGCTCAAAGTACAGCATCAATGTGTGAGAAGGGATGGAATTTAATATTTTTAGCCAAACTGGCCCATGTTTATTTGGTTGTTAATATTTATGGGGACATTTTATGATTAAAAGACTAATGGGCTGAACTCAGCCTTCCTGCCAGCGGGAGAAGTTGAAGGCTGATTGTCTTTAATTACACGATTACATACTGTTTCTCAAATTTATAATATTGTATACATTTTCCTACTACCTTATCTTTATCATCTTCTAATCTATACTTAAACTGTTGTAATGTTTTTGTGTTAGACTACAACTTTATGCTTTAATACTTTAGACCCCAATTCAGGAAAGCACTTAAGCACGTGCTTAACTTTTTGAAGTTAGCACTTAAGTCCCATTTACTTCACAGTTAAGCAGGTGCTCAAGTGTTTTTCTGAATAGATACATTTCTGAATCAGGACCGTCGTCAGCAGCCATTATCAGACCTTTTCTTTTCAAGCAATAGGAAGTGCCAACTCGCTTAGGTGCATATCAAGGAATGAGGCACTTAACTACTAAATTAATTTATCTGCCAACTTATCTGACCTATATTTACCAGCAAAAAATCACTCTTACTCTGTTACATTTAATCTGTAATATATTGTATATATTGTAATATAATGTGTACATTTACTGTGTACTTTTCTTATAAAGGATGGTCATGTCTTTGTCTGGTATATATGGAGTGAAACACAGTACTACAGAATGCTAGATATTTGTCTAATTTTGTAGAAAAAAGTGTATAATACTATATTGTGTTATTTAAGAAGCAGTATGTGATCATGCACTTAAAGATTATATCATGATGGATACACCCAAAGGGGGGCAGAGTTAAGGTTGCACATGCCACCACTTCCTGACTTTTGCAATAGTAACATTCTCTTAGTATAGTTTTATGTATGTCTTATCCAAAATAGATAATTATGTTTGCTGATGCTAGTTATAGGTTAAAATATTTCTGTTGTATGGATTGTATGAATCTGCTTCTTTACAATACCTACCAACTATAGGGAATTATCCTTAAGTTGAGCTTCTTGTATAATAAAGTTTGTTGTTTAATGACAGAATATGCCTCGGAGGAGAGTCAGTGTTGCTGTTGTTCCTAAGTTTAACTCATTACACATTCCTGGACAGTCACCTACTACGTCACCCATACCTTCAATGCCATCCCTGGTAAGTAAAAATAAATCTATAATTTGAAGAAATTAACATGTTTCTTAAACCCATTTCATATAGGACTGAGCAAACATTTCTGAAAAATCTGAGCCCATTTGACATTGCAAATTTGAGTGATTCAAACTGAACTCAAGTATATGGTTTAAATTGGGAATATCCATGCTATTCTCTCCTCACCTTTTCTCAGGACAAAAATTTATGAGACCCCCCAAGCTTGAGGAAACGCTTCTAAGAAGCCTCACGCCCCCAAGCCTACCTAAATTGATTAGGGCTTCATTAGGACACACAGGGAATTTCCCAGTGCCATGAGCCTGAGTGGAATCTGTAACCCAACCTTTGTGATGGGGATAGTGATAGGTGGCTATGTAGCCCATGCTGCATAAAGGAAGTACCCCCCTCCAAATCAGTTTCCTTGTCTGCTTACCTTAGGAACCCAGTGATGCAGGGCCAGTGCAACCATTTAGGTGACCTAGGCAGTCGCTTAGGGCACTGGTATTTGGGGGGCGCCATTTTTTTTGGCAGCGACCGCAATGGCAATCTTCGGCCACTCCAGTCACCACCGGCATTTAGGCGGAGGGAGCTGGGGCAGGGGAGCGTGGGGAGGGCCGCCTGCAGCAAGTAAGGGGGGGGAGTGGCATGCAGGGGAACTTCCCGCCCCAGCTCACCCCTGCCCTGCTTCCTCCGCGAGCACACCGTGGCCTCTTCACTTCTCCTGCCTCCCAGGCTTGCGGCGCCTAAGCTGATTGGCGCCACAAGCATGGGAGGCGGGAGAAGCGAGGCGGCCACGGCGTGCTTGGGGAGGAGGCGGAGCAGGGGTGAGCTGGGGCAGGGTGGGGTGCTGCCACAAGGGGGGCGCCACAGGGCGGGTGCGCGGTAGGGGGTGCAAGACAGAAGTTTCGCCTAGGGCGTGAAACATCCTTGCACCGGCCCTGCAGTGACGCTGTATGTCAGCTGACTGGGGCCTCTAGGCAGCTCAAAGTATAATCAGATTCTACATTATAGTTTCTGTTTATTCAGTGGTAATGTACTATGCATAAAAAAGTAAAAATTATCTCCACAGTACAACCCAGCGGGGATGATAATTTCAGTCATTTACTGCTCTGTTAGTGTGACAGCTTCTAATCAACTGTCACAAAAGTCTTCATTATGAACCCAAACTGAAAAACTCATACAACAGAAATGTTTAACTCCCACGATAGCCTGGGATGAGTAGCATATTCAGCTCCTGTGTTGCCTTTTTTGTGTACAGTGGCATAATCTGGTACTACATATTGTTCTTTAAAGAAGAACCAAATAAAACGTGAGCCTAACAAATCTACCAGGTACTCCTAGCTTCAAAGACAGACTAACAGATCCGAGATGACAGATCTAAAACTTTTAAAGTTGTATGGTCAAGGCTCTCTACTGGAAGGCCAAAGCTTCTTTAGTGGGGATTATTGCAGACAAGCAGCTGAAGAGCAGCACGTCTGACAGAAATGTCTTCAGAGGGGCAGTATTTTTAGCTGGGTGAGAGTTAAAATGAATTTTATCTTTAAATTGAATTAAATTTTAAAAACAACATGATTGCATGACTATGTTATGTCATTATGTGCCCACAAGAATTGTTTAAAGGCATGAATGGAGGTGAACATTACATTGTTAAAATTTCTCGTTGAAAACCCAAAAGAGGAAGCACAATTTACAGAAAAGGAAGAGACTAGAAAATAATCAACATACTACACAGTAGTCAGTGCACAACAAAAGGAAGAGACTAAACAACACATACATAAAGGAAGCAAGGTAGAAAGAGAGGCACAAAAGTGGTAAAAATAGCTACTCGTAATCTTTAATGTCCATTGTTTACAGAAGTAGTTTGAGAGCTCAATTTTCAGATTTTGTGTGATGTATTTGGGCAGAAAAACTTCAGATAAGAAACCCATTAATTTTATCATCATACTGAAATTGCATTAGAAATCAATTCATGAAACTTAACATTGCATGGAATCTAACATTTACTTATCATGTTTTCAATTCACAGTCTGAATCACCCAACGGAAGAAGCAGTCTGACATGTACTCCTGCCCTACCAGCCCTTCTAGAGAAGTGAGTGTTCTTAGGTTGTTTTTCATATTAGATTTATTAGACAATGAATGTATTTGATATAAAAATGCAACAATTTCTGTAAGGGAACTAAAATGATAGGATTATGGACCTTGATGTCAATGAAGCTATACTGATATACACCAGCTGAGGATCTGACCCTATTATTCTATTACTGAGTGATCATGTTTTGCATTTCCTGTTTCATGTATGAAGTTGTAACTTAATGAAGCAATGTAACTTTCTTAGAAAATCAGCAATTCCATTTCTACAAAACTAGGCTCTGATCTACACAGGCAGTCATCTGTTTGGTTAGCCCAGGCCCCACTAGAAACACTTACTTTTAAAAATTAAATTTCCCTTGGAAAATAAAGGATTCAAAGTACAATAAAAATGTTTCTTGAAACTCTACAAAGCTTCAGAAACCCATCATTTTTACAAAAGTTCTAGAGGTTTCACAAAACTCAAAATCCCACCAGCTTTTTCTCCTCCCTACAGTGCATGAACTGTACTCAATAGTATAGAGTGGTTCTGTGCTCTGAGATTTGAGAGGTCGTGATTTATTTAGTGCCACATTTAACAAAAATTGCTGCTTAATTTAGTTGACCCTCATTATAATGCTATGCAAATCTTTCAATGGTTTGGATTTAAATTTAGACATGTTTTTAGATTTCAGGTCTTTATTGCACCCATATAGTATATGTTTCATGCTGCTTTTAAGCAAGATGAAAGCGGAAATGGGTACATCCAGAAAAATTTCAGCACGCAATAGAACAGCTCCCTAACATGCTTTCCAAAGCTTTTGTCTGCTATATTGTCTCGGAAACTATCTCTCTGGACCTTTTTCATCATATCACAGTGCTGATGTATCTATCAGCCTTAAAAACTCTTTCTTTCTTCCCTGTCTCTGTTCTTTTCCCCCACTGTGTTCCTCATTTTTTCTTTTTTTCAGCCTTAGATCTGAGTTCAAGCTGTTGGTTCTAAGTGTAGTCTGTAAAGCTGTGTGCACCTGTACAGCCCTACAAAGGTCCAGCAAACTAGCCCATAGAGAGAGCTCTGTTTCTTTAATTCTTCAGTTTGTGAAATAATAATCCTTCCTTTTTTTAAACATTCCTCATTTTTGCTTGTCTGGGCACATATTTTGTTCATACTGCAGACTGTCTGCCCACAGTGTTCTTTATCAACTTATTCTGCTTCTTAATTTTCATTCATTTTACACTTTAGTGTACTCTTTAATACAGTGAAACCCCACTATCACACGATGATTGGGGTCCAAAAAATTGGATCACAATAAATGCGGGGTAGCGGTATAGCGAGGTTTACCATTTCAAGCTGGTCAGTTTCAAGCTGGTCAGTTTCTCTTGGGCAGAAAACAACTTGCGTTTGCAAACTGCCCATAACAGTAACTGAAAGGGTGCAGCTCCAGCAGCGGGGGCTTTCAGCCGTGCAGCGGGAGAGGGAACCCCTTGGGGAGAGCAGGGGAGACATGCAAGGGGCAGAGGAAGAGCGAGGAGCACCTCGGGAGGAGAACGGCTCTTCTCACCAAAAGAAGAAGCAGGGGTAGGGGGAGGAACAGGCAGTGGGGAAGGCACATTCCATTTTTTTTTTTTTGGCTGCGCTCCATCCTCTTTTTTTTCTTTTTTCCTTTTTTGTGCTTCGGCGGCGCTCTGGCTGCCTTTTTTTTTTTTTTTTTTTTGTGCGCTTCGGCGGTGCTCTGGCCATTTCTTTCTTTTCTTTCTTTCTTTTTTTCACTTCTGCAGCGCTCCAGCACTTTTTTTATTGTTTTTTTTGCTTGGGGCGGCCAGAGCCATCTTATGATCGCTTTATATCCAAATTCGTGTTATTGCGGGGTGCGTTATAGTGGGGTTTCCCTGTACCAGTTTCCCCTCTTTCTGCTCCCTTCTTTTGAACCATTAATGCAAAATTAAAAGGTCTCTGTCCAACCCTTGCATCTAACAGTCCTTTCCCAGTATTCCCCTTGTTATGTTATATAATCTCGAACATCTGCATTGATGATGGTACAATGACCTCTGCTGACAAGTGCTTTGTCATCTGATCACACCAGCAGAAAGGCAGGATGTAATGGATGTGGTTTAATTAGGCCACAAATTTATTCACTTAAAATATCTGGGAGTAGCCAGCAATAAATTGTACAGTGCAGATCATCATCATTTCCACATAATCTCCAGCTAGGTCCCAGCCATCCTGCTGCCGGGGCAGTGCTGCCCTTCTTCGCCATCATTGAGGGGGGGCTGCAAAAGAAAAAAGAGTTATCTCTCTGCTGTGCCAGACATAGGAGCCCCCCGTCCCCCCTTCTTCGGCTCCCTCAAGGGATGCTTTTCTTCAAAGCCCCTTTGAATTCATTTGATCTGATAACCATATCCCTTCCATACGGAGTACCTACACTGGACATCTGCCACAATGAGCTTGGCTGCCTCTGGCCCATCCCCCGCAAGTTTCCAAAATAGTTACTGATTCCTTCCTTAATAGCTGACAAAAATGTCTCTAGTTGCATTGGTGTACCCCATCCTCCCTAAATAACTTGGATGCCCTGTAAAATATGTCCGGATGAAGAATTTCCAAAGCCATTTCATTACCTATGAATTTAGCCACATCCCTATTCACATATCACCCAGTCATATCAATCCATGGCTTCACAGCTTCCTGCCACACCCTGCACTGTAATATGTCAGACCAAATAATTGTCATTCCAGGGCAAAAATCCTGGATTTGCCCCAAATCCATCTTAGCTCTGATCATCAATTCAGCTCCCCTACACCTTCCCAAATCATTTTCACCAAGGTGAACAATAACCGCATCCAGTGCCTGCTCCTGGGCCTTCAAAGAGTATACATGGGGCATTACAATGAGCAAGCTTCTCCTTCCATGCCAGCTCAGAATTGCCTCACTACCAAGACCCAGCTGTTTTCTCCAGGCAACCTGGAAGGCCACCTAAGCACCCAGTATACAATGCTGCGCTCTCAGATCCAACACCACCGCTCCCTTGGCCTGTTTGCATCATTCTGAAATTGGAAGCGCAGGAGAATTAGCTTTGATTCTCTACCTGAGGTCTCCTGTATTCATTTGAATGCCATCACCCAATTGCCTGCATCACTGTGGCCCCTCATCCAAGTTGGGCCGAAGCTTTCGTAGCCCCGATTTGGAATGAGCAGGAATTAAATTCATCCACTGGTAGCTCCAACTTTGTAAGCCCCTTTCTGAAAATTGCAACAAATGTACATGTTATGAGGATTCTTCCATCCCTGTTCTTCCATCCCCAACCAGTCTCATTGCTATATAAGTCCTTAACGCCCCCATTGGGTAAATCCTGGCCTCACCCCTTTCCATGGTGGACTAACCTTGTCCCCACCCCACCCCATCTGTTTTAAAGATCCTCAGGGTCAAGAGGACTGACCATTCCTTCCATTGTAAATCTCACTGTCACCACTCCAAAGCCCTTCCTGGTGTATCCCTCGCTCCCACAGGCACTGGTTCGCTGACTCTGAAAGCTCCAAAAAACACAACCTGGACTGCAGTTTTGAACAAGGCCACCTCCTGTCCGCTTCTGCGTTTTTGGTAGAGAACTTGCATCAAAGCCCTAAGTGTCTGAACAGTGATGAGACAATGGGGATCCTTGCTAGGGCCTCTGTCCCAAAACCTACTAAAAACCTCCAGACTCAGAATCTGCTACAAGGAGATTTGACTGACAAATGTAACGCCCAATAGGTGACCAGAAATGGCAGATGATGCCAGCCCACAGAGGGCCAGTGACCCTGTGTATTGAAGTATCTGGTCTTCTGGAATAGGTCAGGTCATCCACAGAGCCCCATCTCTGAAAATGCACAAAATCATTGAACCTCCTGTCATAGACCTAGATGTTCATGCTGTTCCTGATCTCTTTAATACCCTGAGATCCTTCATGTGCCCTAGTCCCAGAGCATTATGGGTATCCATTCTGGTTCCTCGTTGGTTCCTGGTGCCAGATCCCCAAATTTGTCCAATTAAAATTGAGAGAATGCATCAGCTACACTATTATCAATCCCAGGTACATATCTGGCAGAGAAACATTTTAAGTGTTAAACACTGTAGTAAAAATTCACTTACCAACTTTATGACCCTGGCAATCTGGAGGACTGGCAATTGATAAAATGTGCTACGGCTATGTTGTCAGTCCAAAAACCCTTGCTTTTGTTTGCAAAATCCATTCCCCAAATAGTCTCTGCTATCAAAATGGGAAAGAATTCCAGAAATGTTATATCCTTTATTATACCTTTTAGTATCCAATCTAAGGGCCATTTCTCGGCACAGCACCTGCCTTGGTAAAATACCCCAAACCTATTCCTCCCAATGCATTGTAATGAATCTTTAACTCTGCCTCTATCATCCATTCCTCCCTCCAAGACACTCTATTAAAAGGATTCAGAAACTGTTCCATGATTCCTAAACCCTCCTCCATCTCTTTATTAACAATTTGAAAATGGATGGGCTTCGATATTCCCAAGGCGGCAGCTGACACTCCAGTGCAAAATATCCACCCTGGTGCCACCAATTGACATGCAACATTTAAAAGTCCGATAATAGATTGCAGCTCCCGCAGTATAAACTTCCTGGCTGCTCTAGCCTTGATGATCAATTCCAGAAGTTCCCCCAGTTTATCCTGGGGGAGTCTAGATATACCAGCCCGCATATCTAACTCAACCCCCAGATGGGTCAGTTAAGGAGAGGAGTCCCTCTGGTTTTTTTCTATCAGCCAGAGGTACCCCAAACCTACTGGTCAAAGCCTGGAATGTGGCCCTGGGCTGACTTGCTCCTCAGAATCTGCCCTGCCTGCACACAAAAACTCATCCAATGAATGTACCTCCTACTATAAATAAGACTCCTGTGCCACTTCCCATTCCAGCAGAGTGCTGAATTTTTCAAACTCTGAGTATGAGATGGGTAATCCCATCAGGAGGGACTTATCAAAATAAAACTGACCTTCAAAAAAGAAACCTAAAAGATTAATATCAGAAGGCTGCACTGGCAGCAATTGATGAGCCATCTTGATGTCACATTTTGAAAACATTGCCCCCACAAACAAGTCCTAACCATGCACACAGGAAGAATAGAATATTGAACATAATTGTGAGTCATTAACTGAATTGCCCTGTGGAGATGACAAATGGTGAATCAAGCAATATTTGCCAGCTGCCTTCTTAGGAATCAAGCCCTGGGAAGAAAATCCATAGGTTCCTCATAGGTAAGTGATTGAATGGCCCTGCCTCAGATAAGCCTTCCTCCTTCATGTTGTGTCCTCTCAGAGTAATTCTACACTACAGGATTATTCCGATTTTACATAAACCAGTTTTGTAAAACAGATTGTATAAAGTCGAGTGCATGTGGCCACACAAAGCACAATAATTCGGCAGTGTGCGTCCATGTACCATGTATGGCTAGCGTCAATTTCTGGAGTGTTGCACTGTGGGTAGCTATCCCATAGCTATTTCATAGTTCCTGCAGTCTCCCCCGCCCATTGGACTTCTGGGTTGAGATCCCAATGCATGATGGTGCAAAAACAGTGTTGCGGGTGATTCTGGATAAATGTCATCACTCATTCCTTCCTCCGTGAAAGCAACGGCAGACAATCATTTTGCGTCCTTTTTCGCTGGATTGCCCTGGCAGATGCCATAGCATGGCAACCATGGAGCCCGTTTTGCCTTTTGTCACTGTCACCATATGTGTACTGGATGGCGCTGACAGAGGCGGTGCTGCAGTGCTACATAGCAGCATTCATTTGCCTTTCCAAGGTAGCAGAGACAGTTACCAATCGTTCTGTACCATCTGTCGTGCCACTGTAAATTGGCGATGAGATGATGATTATCAGTCGTTCTGTACCATCTGCTGCTGTCATGGGTGCTCCTGGCTGGCCTCGCTGAGGTCGGCCAGGGGTGCAAAGACAAAAATGGGAATGACTTCCCGGGTCATTCCCTCCTTTATGTTTTGTCTAAAAATAGAGTCAGTCCTGCCTAGAATATGGGGCAAGTGTACTAGAGAGCCAGTGTACCAGACAGCACAGCCGCTCCGTGTCAGATCCCGCAGAAATGATGAGCTACATGCCATTCATCGGGGGTGCCCCTGCAACAACCCCACCTGTTGCTTCCCTTCTCCCCCAAACCTCCTGGGCTACTGCAGCAGTGTCCCCCCATTTGTGTGATGAAGTAATAAAGAATGCAGGAATAAGAAACACTGACTTTTTAGTGAGATAAAATGAGGGGGAGGCAGCCTCCAGCTGCTATGATAGTCCAGGCAGGACATTAAACAGTCGGGGGGAGAGGAGCCCAGCATTCCGCTGCTATGATAGTCCAGGCAGTACAGAATCTTTTCTTTAGACATGAAAGGTGGGGGCTGATGGAGCTCAGCCCCCAGTTGCTATGATGAGGATGGTTACCAGCCGTTCTGTACCATCTGCCGGGAATAACCAGGAGTCATTTCTATTTTTACCCAGGCACCCCCGGCTGACCTCACCTGAGGCCGGCCAGAAGCACTCACGGGATGATGACGAGGACGGCTATCAGTCCTTTTGTACTGTACCGTCTGCTACCAGGGAGGGGAGGAGAGAGGATGCTGCTGTTCAGTGCCGCAGCACCGTGTCTACCAGCATCATGCAGTAGACATAGGGTGACACTGAAAAAAGTCAAGAAACGATTTTTTTCCCTTTTCTTTCATGGGGGCGGAGCGGGGGTAAATTGACGAGCTATACCCTGAACCACCCCGGACAATGTGTTTGACCCTACAGGCATTGGGAGCTCAGCCAAGAATGCAAATACTTTTTGGAGACTGTGGGGACTGTGGGATAGCTGGAGTCCTCAGTCCCCCCTCCCTTCCTCCATGAGCGTCCATTTCATTCTTTGGCTTTCCGTTACACTTGTCACACAGCACTGTGCTGTGGACTCTGTATCATAGTCTGGAGATTTTTTTCAAATGCTTTGGCATTTTGTCTTCTGTAACGGAGCTCAGATAGAACAGATTTGTCTCCCCATACAGCGATCAGATCCAGTATCTCCCATACGGTCCATGCTGGAGCTCTTTTTGGATTCGGGACTGCATGGCCACCCGTGCTGATCAGAGCTCCATACTGGGCAAACAGGAAATGCAATTCAAAAGTTCGCGGGGCTTTTCCTGTCTACCTGGCCAGTGCATCCGAGTTCAGATAGCTTTCCAGAGCGGTCACAATGGTGCACTGTGTGATACCGCCCGGAGGCCAATACCTTCGATTTGCGGCCACACTAACCCTATTCCGACATGACAATACCAATTTCAGCGCTACTCTTCTCGTCAGGGAGGAGTACAGAAACCAGTTTAAAGAGCCCTTTATATCGATATTAAGGGCCTCGTTGTGTGAACGGGTGCAGGGTTAAATCGGTTTAACGCTGCTAAATTCGGTTTCAACGTGTAGTGTAGAACAGGCCTCAGTTATTTGTATGGCTCTGTCATACCTTCATGTCTTTCAGTTATATGCACTAAGTAGCGTTCCTTTAGCCTTTCTTCATGCCATGTCTTCCTTCCATTACTATATATTTTCTATATTTTCCTTTATTGCTATGCAAGCATGCAGCCTACAACTGCCTATATTCACTTTTCCTTCTGTTTTTAATACTGGTGAGTTTTGTGTGTTGGTTTGTTATAGTTTTTTATGGTTTTGTGGGGGGAATGTCATTTTGGTTTTGGTTGGTTGGTTTGTTTTGTGGGTTTGTTTGTTTGTATTTTTTCTTTTGTTTTTGTTTGGAATCTGGTTGTTTCTTTTAAGCTTCCCAGGCAGGGCTGGCTCCAGCCACCAGCTCAGCAAGCAGGTGCTTGGGGCAGCCAACGGAGAGGGGTGGCACGTCCGGCTCTTCGGCAGCAATTCGATGGCGGATCCCTCACTCCCTCTCGGAGTGAAGGACCAGCTGCCAAATTGCTGCCGAAGACTGAAGTGGCGGCAGTAGAGCTGATCGCAATCGCTGCTTTGGGTTTCTTTGCTGCTTGGGGCGGCGAAAACCCTGGAGCCAGCTCTGTTCCCAAGCTAGCCTAACTTCTCCTCTCTGTCTATTCTCCCAAATGGTACCTCCAAGAGTATTATAAGCAACTAACAAAATAAGGACGCAAGCAGATGTCATGATGAATGACCAATTATAAGGCAGTAAATGATTTTAATTATCTGAGATCATATATACCTAACCAAGAAGATGTTTCCAAAGAATTCAGAAGAAGACTAGGGATGGCTCACTCGGCTATGCCCTCCCTTAAGAAAGTGTGGAAAAACCATGGCATCTCGAAATGTACAAAGGTAGACAGGAAAATTGCATTTCCTGTTTGCCCAGCATGGAGCTCTGATCAGCACAGGTGACTGGTGAAAAGCCTAACTTTTTCCATAGCGATTTTGGATGTGAATTGTGGGAAGTTAATGCTGGTGACAAAAAGAAAATTGAAGCTTTTGAAATGTGGTGATGGCAAAGTATCCTGTGTATCTCCTCGATTGGGGGGGGAAAGACTAATGGCTATTTTAGAAATATTACTGTAGAGAGACAGACTCTGACTGCAGAAATCAACAGACACAAACTTATGTACTTTGGTCATAAATGACACAGAGATGGAAATAGCCTTGAGAAAGTTAGTAGGGAAGGAATGGTGCAGGATCATCATAATAGGGGATGTCCAGCAAGGAGATGGATGGATGATGTGCAGCAGATCAATGGAAGATCACCTACTGAGTGCTTGAAGTTAGTAATGGATTGTGTAAGGCTTCTGAAAGTTCTGTTATTATGTCACCAATATTGAGACATTAATAAATGGATTTATGTACTTTACCTATTTATCAAATAAGGTGCTGCTTAACATGAGCAAGACTGGAAGTCTCGGGCCCCTAGAGAACTGCTCTGTTGAAAAACATATATGCATCTATAGAAATTTCTGAAGACAGTATAAAAATATTTGGGTAGAGCATGCCCAAATAAATTTGTTAGTCTCTAAGGTGCCACAAGTACTCCTCATTCTTTTTGCTGATACAGACTAACATGGCTACCATTCTGAAACCTGATACCTAGTTGAGTTTTATTGCAACTAATTTCTTGAACTTATGAATGCAAATTATGTTGTACACGACACTTTTTTTAAGATTTTGTATATTTATGGCTTGCATTGGATCACTTTCCTGTTCAAATAGTGACAAATGTAAAGCTTCTGTAATAATTTGATGGTAAAGATGACTATAATATGGAAACAGACTGAAAAATAAACACATGATATTTTGAGATGGGAACAGAAGACACACCCAAGCTGTTTGTGCAGATTTTGACAAAGGATTTCCATTGTGGACACAGGATATGCTGCACTTAAAAACTGTGTGCATGCAAATGTATGAAAGTATACAGCATATTGACAGGCTCTTGTCCATGGCAAAACACTTATCTCTTGCAGGAAACATTGCACATTCTAAGGAAGTTGCTTGCTGACATTTCAGAATTAAAAGATAAGTAACTTGTTGAAGGACAAGATAATGCTAAAAACCTTCTTGGTATACTGTGTATTTTTAACAGTCTTAGCTTGGGCAATGTTAAATATCATTTGAAATTATTTGCATTATATTATGTTAATCTGAGCCAAAATGTGTTAAGACGCTTTAGGCATTATGCAGAATTGAAAATGTCAAAATATGCAGTTCCCGTTCAGGTAAAGTATGTTAACTTTCATCTTTTTAGTTTGCTTTAAATCTGAAGATATGTTTTGTTTTATCCCCATTATGCTTTACTGAAAGTTCTAATATTCTAAAGCTGGGGAAACAGTAGATATGAATGACACAAAGGGATGGGTATTCAGTAATACAGCTGTTGATTTTTGGTCCAATCATGCTGTCCTTACTTGGGGAAAATTCCCACTTCAGCAAAATTCTTGTCAAATAGAGTTTTCCCTAAATTTGGCCCATCTCCTGAAACAATAAAGAGATTCCAAAATGATCAGAAATCTAATCTACCTTTTCTCCTCAACAGGGCCAGTGCTACTGTTTAGGCAGTCTAGGCAATCGCCTTGGGCGCCAGGATTATTCGGTGGGCGGCATTTTGCCGGGGGGGGCGGCAGGCGGCTCCAGTTGACCTGTCGCAGGCATTCCTGCAGAGGGTCCGTTGGTCCGCGGCTCCGGTGGAGCTGCCACACTGCCGCAGTCATGCCTGCGGATGGTCGGCTTCTCATGCAGCTCCAGTGGACCTCCCACAGGCATGACTGCGGCAGCTCCACCGGAGCCGCAGGATCAGCGCGGGGGGCGGCGAAATGGCTGTGCACCTAGGGCGCAAGAAACCCTAGCGCCAGTCCTGCTCATTAATAAATTTTTTTAAGTCCATATTATTCAGTAACAGACACATGTCTTGAAGATTCCAGGTTAATGGCTTGTAAGTATGTAGAAGATGTGGGGCCAACTGGCTCCCTGGCGTAAGCTTGTGCAGCTCTATTGACTTCAGTAGAGTTATGCATATTTACCCTGTGCCAAATTTGGCCCATGAAGTGCTGGATTTCAAGAAGTAAATAAGGAAACCTTGCCTTGTGATTGTTCAAGGGATGTTGGCCAGTTGGCCACCAACTGGGAGGAAGACAAATTGCTATAAATATTATCTTAAAAGAATCAATTGACCACAGATAATCTGTCCTCCTCTAATGGGACCTGATCCCACACCGTTGAAGGCAGTGGAAGTTTTGCCGCTCACTTCAATGGCAATAAGATCAGGCCTATTTAAAGAGTTCTAGTTGCTTGAAGTTTGGATGAGACACACATCTGAGATTATTTCCTGATTTTTCTAGATTCCAACACTCTTCAAGTGAGTTAAGATTTATGATCCAGAGACAAATAATTTTTTCATTGTGTGGCTAAATATAGATTTGACCCTTAATCTTTCAAGTAAAAAAACACTTTCTTCACACAACATAAATTATCATCTTCCTTTCTATCATTCACAGATATATAGACATTTAAGCAATATGCAGTGGCTTATATTAAAGCTAAACATTCAAAGATCTTAAAGTCAAAATGAAAGTACATGTGTCTATATGTATGCATACAGCATATGCAACCCATGAGAAGATAGATTAATATGCAGAAGAAAAATAAGAGGAGAAATATTAAGTGAATAGCCAGTATTTATCTGTATTATCACAGGCTTCGATTTCTAGGAAGTCTTTTAGAAAGTCCAGGGGAGAAATGGGTTAAATGGAGAACAAACTAATGCTGAATATGAGCGAGGAAAAAAAACTCTCTAAAAAAAAATCCAACATTTAATGCCTTAGAGACCTGTCAGTTACTGCTCTTTCGATAGTGATCTTTTAAATTAAAAGCTTGCTCAGAACTATTGGTTTTCTCTTTTACAAGGCTTTTCCACAAGATAGTTGAAAAGAAGGAATTCAGACCGCCTCCCAAAGATACATTTGAGTTTATCGTAACAGGATCAGAATTAATATGAAAAAAATTGCATCCAATTGTTCTCCAATTGCATATTCCAACCACAACACTTTCCAATGCTATTTTTCCTTTCTCTTCTTCTTTCATCTTATCAGTGGAAAGTCAAATGGAGAGCATGACCGTGAATCACTTGCTTCTCTGCTGACACAGAGCTGTTCAGAGGAGATCAACCCTGAGACAAAAGCCAAGATAGAAGAGGAAGCTTATAACAAAGGGTGAGAGTGTTTATGTGAACTGAATTCCCCACTAGGGATTTACAAGTTTAAGACACATCCTTTAATGATATAAAGCAACTGTAAGTGTATGTGCACCACTTTCACTTCTCCATTAAGATGAGAGCCAAATACTTCAAAATAAGTGGATGATAGAAACAACATTTACTGAATTCCCCTTAAATGACAAAACCTATTATCAATAATACGTTGATTTGTAATCTGTAAATAAATAATGTAGGAATAACTGCCCCGGATAAAAAGAGTAAATTAAAATAATTCTGATAATATGCAACAGTTTTAATGTCTCTATACAATGTGCTGATATGTTTAATGTTTGTTTTATTGTCCTGCATAATAGCTTCCCTAGCATCAGCGCAGCTAGCACTTATTTGAGAAACTAAGGAACTTAATTTTATTAAAGCTATACAAACAAACAAGAGCTAGATAAAAATTGACAATTAAAGCAATAGTTAACCCAAGTAGCTGTGCCCTACCATACATCACGCCTTGAAGCTCATTAGCTGTGGTTCCAGCAAACTCCCAAATGGAGCAATTTCCAAGGCAGGAGTTCTCAATTGAGAAAATTCTACTTCCAGCCCTGTAGCGTTTTCACTAGGAACTGATAAACCTAGCAGGGTGGCTCTTGTTTACTGCTACAGTGGGATACTGGGTAAAAGGTTTTATCTCAGATAACTGTATCCCAGACCACTCAGAGCTTCAGAGATCATCAGCAACATTAAATCTGCAGCCAGAAGAACAGGAATCCATAGGTGAACATGGCCACAGCAACTTATCCCAAGCTGTATTCAGCACCAGCTATAGGTTCTGGATGAACTTCAACAGTATCTCTACAAGAAATGTCTAGCATTAATCCAAAGTGGAGGTAACACAGTCCTGAATAACTTGCAAAGTCAGCAATATAGAGAAATGTTTGCAGCCTCCTAGACATCTCTACTTGAGGAAAGACTTCATGGGCCCCTACTGCTCTCCAAGATCAGGAGCTCTACAATAGCTCCAAGGATGTGAACCCAGTTGATGAAAGCTGGGCAGTTTTCCAGCAAATCACTTCTGTTTTATCTGAACTGAGTCACAGCTGGTCACCTTTAATCCCTATACCAATCTTGGTCAGACACTGGGAGAGTAGTAAGACTATAGAATCTGGGCTCAGTAAAAAGAAAATGCAAAGCTGAATGTCATCAACATTGTAAGGATAGAACTGCCCAAAACATCTCCCCTAGGCCTTGATCCTGCAAAGGGTACAGCAGAGTTTGTGGTCCAGCACAAGGTTGAGCAGAGAATTTATATGGTCAGAGTGAGACTGAAGACTTGACATAGCCTTTTGCACAACACAGACATAAGTTTCTTGCCCTTTGTGCACCCACTCCTGTAGTCACAAGAGCTTAGAGTAATCAATGGACAGTGGGTCTAACTGTCTTCAAGTGCATACCATAGAAAAAGCTCCACCACCCTGACAAGTATCAGGAAAGGCAGTGAATTCATCCTAAAGAAGCTAATGATAAAAGTATCTTTATTTTTGGGATGGGACTGAAAGCAACTGGTAAAGTCCAGTGTCCAAAATGAGTCAAAACCCATGCCTCCCATGTGACACCACAGCAGTTGTGATCAACTGAGAACTATAACCCATATTTGCAAGGTGATGGATTCAATGATCTGATAGTTTTTTTCTAACTAATATGTAGGACGAAGGGACAGTGGGAATCTGTGGTATCTTAGTGGCCTCTGCCAATATTTTCCTGTTGCCTAGGCACCACACCACAAGCAGTATTTGTATTTTATTTAGTATGTTCACTAAATGGCCAGTTCTTCACTGAACAAGAAAGAGGTATTTACTTGGCACTTCTAGACTCAGAAATATGTTTTATGCTTAAAGTTATCAGGAAGGCTTAAAGAAAACCAAAGAACTTCATGAGCTGAAAGAGGACGATGAAGAGAAAACAAATGAAATCCCTGATGAGCATGAAGAGGGTGAAAGTGAAGAGATAAATAACATGAAAAACAGGTGAGAATCCAGTGTGGTGCATCTGTCAGGAGGCCAGTTTAATTTGAGATACACAAAGTATTCAGTACAGCTGAGTACTTCACACTGTTATCCACATCTCACAGTATTTTTTGGCTTACCTCCAGGAATACTTTTTGAAGGTTGCAGTTAAGTTATACTTTCCAAACACCAGGTCCTGAAAGGTAATGAGCACCTGGAGTTCCCATGAATTTTGGAAGTTGCAGATGCTCAGCACCTCTCAAGATCAGGGATTCAGTTTGTGCATGCACCAATTGCTTCAGGAAATGCTGAATTTGCAGACATAAATGTGTGATATGCAGTCACAATGGGTGAGCATGTGCAAACAGAACCCTATGTTTTGCCTCTGGGGGTGTGTCAGTGCAAACCTCTCTCCTTCACCTCCCATGAGAGTGCAGCTTACTCTAACTGTCCACAGGTCCTATTCTGCAGAATAGTGCAAGGTGGGGAGGCATGGACTTGCCTCCCTCCCACCCCTGCTTGACCTCTTGGGTGTACCCATATTCCCCCAGGGGAATTTGAAAGACCAGGCATTGTTCAGCTCTGAGAGTTACAGGCAGCAGTGTTTAGAAATTTGTCCCTTAGTGTTTTCAGGGATATGTAGATATGTAGTAGCGTCCCTGCAGGGCCCTCCTGGCTCCTGCTCCCACTGGGCTGAGAAAGTCAGAGACCTTTAGGTGCAGTGCCCACCTGGTGCTTTTATTTACAGGCTGTGCTCCCACCACCTTTCCACCATACAAGTAGTCCCCTTCTCGTAGTCCGCCAGCAGGACAAAAGGGCAAGTTATCTCTCTCTGCTTCCCTCACTGCCTTTCCTCGACTGCAGCTTTCCTCTTTCCAGCTCCCTCTGACTTCCTTCCCCTTGGGCTCTTATCCAGCCCCAGCCTGATGAGTCAGCAGCTGTTCAAGCTTCCCCAGTCAGGGCCAGGTGGTCTACCCAGCTCCAATTCACCTCCCTTAATTGGAGCTGGAGTGACAGAGGGTTGGCTAAGCAGTTTTCTGCTTAGCACTCTGTCACAAGATACCTTCACCAAAGCATACTCCTGCCTATCAAGGCAGGTCTCTATTACAAAAAATGTACTTTAAGAAAACCACACAAGAAAGCTCACATATGGGCAAAGGGTCTCTTGCTTAGGTAAAAGCAACATTTCACAGATGTGCATCACGTAAACACCTGTAAAAGATAATACTGACTGAGAGGTGAGCAGATAGATGTGCAATTAAGAGATCCATTCCCATGTGTATTTCTGTATCTGTTACATATTTAAAGATTAATTAAGCAAAAATAAATCTAGCTCCTTTTGCCTTCCAAGTCTGCACAAAGGCAAAAAAGCCCTGTTAAAAATCTCTACAGTGTGTGCAATACAGCCAAGCAAAAATCAGAATTTCAATGCCATGAGAAAATCTAATATATCAACATTTGCTTTTGTCCCAAATTGGGACACAATGTTGAAATATCAAAATTTTTCACAGAATAAACTATTCCAAAAAATTTCAACTGGGAAATGTCTAAACGTTTTTGACATTTTTTTGAGCAAAACAAACATTATTTTCCCAAATCAAAATGTTTCATTTGGTTTGTTGAACTGACCCAAAATACTGAGTGTCAAGTCACATTATTAATATGCAACTCCCAATGATTTGCCTCCTTGGAGCTATAATTCAAGTGCCTGATGCTACTATTCACCACTGAGAACCAGGTTTCCTGGCTGGACTACATCTCCCAGGGTGCACCAGGCACGTTGGTCAGAAACTGTCGGTTTCATCCTAGGAGATGTAGTCTAGCAAGGGAGCACAGTCTTGAAGAGAAAATGAGGGCCCATACTAAAACTCCTATGAGACAATATGGCACAATAAGGAAACACTCTTTAATGTTGAGCTAACTCAAAAGAAAACTTCAAGTCAGTTCAACAAACCAAAATATTTTGTTTTGGTTTTCACAGGGAAAATTTCAATTTAATAGAAATTGCATTTTCTGTTGGAGAAAAAAATAAATTTAATGGAAAGTTCCCAACCAACTCTACAGTTCAGCATGGAAGAGGGTGGGAGTTTTGTTTTTTGTTTTTGTTTGGGCTAGGGGGGGGTTGGTTTTCTTTATTTTTATGTTTGTTTGTTTTTGTTGTAAGTTTTTTTTAAACAAATTGCTTTAAAGATCATTATGCTGGTGATAGTGAACATCTATTGTTTCAGTATATGACCACATTGAAATTGTACTGTCAGGTGGGCTAAGCGTGAGCAAAAGTGATGAGAATTCTAGGATGTGTATTGAAAAGAACAGGAACACTTAATAAAGGTTCTGAAGCTTCTTCTTTTTACATTGTTTAATGGGACTTTTGAGTCCAGTACTGGACACCTGACCTGAAGCCTTTGATGCATAATTTACAAGGCTTGCTACAGCTAATTGCCCTTTCCTCTTGCGGATAGTTTGATGTTCTTGTGTGGATGTACCCATTCTATTTGATTATACCTAAACATTCTTATATTTTAAAAAACAGGCATTTGTACGTTACAGAACATTGATCAAAGCAGGTAGAACATCTGACCAGAAGCTGAGGCAGGTCTAGGAGGAACCCAAATATCCCAAACCTCTTCATTCTGGGATCCACTATATTTTGCCCTGTAATTCACCCTTCTTCTAAATCTCTGCAAACATGTGGGCCATCCCATGGTCCGAATGTCAGCCTCCCTAGTGGCAACTCATGGAGACTTATATTGGAAAGGAACTTCTCTAAAGTTATTTAAATTAAACAAATTCTGAGCTATATAGGATCTGAAATATTGTCAGAGTCTAGTAATGGGACTGCCTTTTTGAAAGAGAGGGAAGCAGAGGACTGGAAGTGTCTCCCTGTGGGGGACTCTGGAAAAGTAATTCATTTAATATTGATCTACATTTCTGTTTATGTATTTGTAAAAAGGACATAACGATATGGTTTTTAACTAGCAGAGAGTGTTGGTCCTTGTATGAAAGATGGCACAGCATATAATTGCAAAGTTATTAATAGTCAAAGTATTAAGTTAATTGACTTGTATATCTTTATTATAGAAGAACACTTATATCTTTTTTCCATTTTACAGCAAACTTGAAGTTGTTATTAATTATTTACATATACTGTACCCAAAACTGTGTAAACACTGGAATGTGGTCTGGATTGTAGCAGCTGCGATAATCATTTTTGCTGCGCTGTTGGGGATCTACCATTCATACAACTCCTGTGTTGAATTATCAGATGGACCCGAGGGGAAAGCCACCTGTTCTGCTGTCCAGCAATACTCCTGGTGGAACTCAGGACTTCAGCATGAGCAAGGCACAGAATAATAAACAAATTATAAAATATTTACGGTACATCAGTAAGCACACACTTTAAAACACGGTTATTAAAGCAAGGTAGCACTTTGTCATTTTCCTGTTGCTAAATATGATCAGTAAGCCACACTAGTTATTCTATGCCATCAGGCGTGGGAATGGATTGTGATTTACCTAGTGAAATTGACCATCTGATAAATACTTCTGTCTTTTTGTCTTGATAATTGTATCTGACTAATATGACTTCATACAAATAAAGTCACATTTAAATCATGCCAAGGTTGTGACAGTCACCAGCAATAGCCAGGATATTAAGAGGGAAGACTGATACGTTAGACCTTAATTCATGCACTTTTGAGGAAAGCCATAAAAGCTACCAGTTAGAGAGTATTTGCTTTAACTTTGCATTTCTTGGCTTTTATTGACTGATGTCATAACTTTCACAGCAGTTATATATAGGATTTTTTTTTAAATGTAATGTCCTTGTTTAGAATGAGTGGGTGGGAAAGAAAGGCCTTCTGCTGAAGATTAAAAATATTATACAAGGCCAAATTTATCCTTGGTGTATTTCCATAATATGAGTTACACCAAGGATGAGGTTGGTCCAATAATCATACAACAATGCAAAATGGAATGCTGACTAAATACATGTTTTCTATTGCTATTCATAATGTATTGCAAGAGGGAAACCACTCTATTGTTTGAATAGGGTTTATGTTAAGGATTAAATCCAGGTCTGTGTGGCAAACAGATCAAGTGCCCAGTGTGTCTTAGAGCCTCTTTGTATGTCAAAGGGACATGCTGTGCGGTGCATTTTGCTGCTCTTCTGAACAAGAGTGCAATGCACTCCCCACTAGCAGTTCCTACTGACCAGGGCTGGCGCTTCCATTCAGGCGACCTAGGCGCCTAGGGCACCAGGATTTGGGAGGGCAGCAGACTGCTTCAGTGGACCTCCCACAGGTGTGCTTGTGGAGGGTCCGCTGGTCCTGCGGCTCCGGTGGAGCATCCGCAGGCACGCCTGAGGTAGGTCCACCAGAGCTGCAGGACCAGCAGACCGTCCGCAAGAACACCTGCGGGAGGTCCACCGGAGCCGCAGGACCAGCGAGCCAGCCCTGTGCCTAGGGCGCCAAAAACCCTGGCGCCGCTCCTACTAACTGACTGTAGCAAAATAATTGCTGCTTGGCAGATTAGACATAGTCCCTAAGCTTCAGACCACAGCACACTAAGAGAAGGGGTGAAGCCCAGCAGCTGAACTGTGGATGGATTCTGCCCAGCTGCGTGCACTGAAGACTGAGACTTCCTATGTCCTCTTTATCCCCTTGCACACCATCCCCCAGCACTGGTCAGAGCTGAACCCTGTGTGTGTTTAAAGTGCTTACTGATTTAATGTCCTCATGTAGAGAGGTTACTGTGCACATGCAGCAACTCAATTTAGAATCAAATGCTGTGTGTGTTAGCGGGTCTAATATATTTTCAAAACTCCAGCAAGTTATTAGGCCATTACTGATTAATCATTTTTAATTATCCAATTATTTGGGAGTTATCGAAGCTCATGGAAGGATAAGAAAATATTTACCCAAAGTCAAAGCTTTAGTGCGTGTATAATTTCAAAATGGCCAAATCATTTTTGAAGAAAATTCACCCATGGGCTAAGGTACTGAAATGTCTGGCACTTAAGAGTATATTGTATGTACCTGCAGAACTTGAGTTGGGATTTCTGGTCAAATATGTTCATCTTTCCATTGCTATGCACTTGAATACAGCTGAACTTTCAAAGTGAGTGTGACCCTGGAGAGTATTGTTGGGTCTCAGATATGTCGGTGTTTTGTGGGATTATGAATCTAGTTTTCTGAGTGACTAACGGCAGTTTCTCCTTGGGAAGGACAAGGAAGCTATGTGCAGTACCTAATTCTGATTTATCTGCAGCCAGTAGCAGGATGTTTTCTTTCAATATAGTCCCCAAACGCTCAGCAAATGAAACTAGTTGGGAGAATAAAGGTTTTTAACTGACTCAAAAAGTGTTTTAACTCTGATTTCTCCCACCAAAAAACAACTAAAACTCTCTGGAGAGATTTTTCTCTTTAATGTTAACTAATTTGTTGTTTTACCGTGATATTTACAGGCAGATATTGCTCCAGGAAAATATCAGATGGCCACCACTGTTGCTAAACAAATTGTGCTTGATTTAACCACTTGGTGTCTTAAAAAAAACAAAACAAAAACCTCTGGAGGAGTAAAAGAATCAAAGTGATTAAGGAAGCTCCATAAGGCTAAATGAAATATGCCATTTGTTCTCTCTCTGTAAACAGCAAAGAATCAAATAAACAATTGAGTTTTTATAAATTTTCTATCAGTTTGGGTGCATCTAGAAAGCCTGACAGTTTCAGACTCCTCCATTCCGAAAGATGGACTTTACTCAAATGATGAAATTAGTATGTTTGATGACCTGAGCATTATTGTTATTAGGTGTCCTTTACAAAACAAAGCATTGGTACTGATAATTCCTGTGGTTCAGCCAGGGCCAAATCTCTCTGCCCTTACTCACATGGGCCCTGATCCAGCAAAATACTTATGCTTGTGCCTAACTTTAAGCGTGTGAGGAATCCTACTGACTTCAATGAGACTAGTCACATGTTTAAAATTAAGTATATGCGTAAGTGCTTTGGTGGATCTGAACCACAAGATGAAATTTGCCCCTGTATAGAGGGCATGCACACCCCATCTGGGACTTACTTAGTGCATCAGCCTTTTGTGAGCTCACTGCACAAGGGTGAATTTCACCCATGAGTTGTTCCATTGGTTTGAGTAGAATTTCTCCCATGGGTCAGATACACAGAATTTAGCCTCCAGAGTCTTTAGTTATTAGCGACTTGGGGGAAAGGATGGGGAAAGGGACAAGGGTTTTTAAGTAGATTAAAAGATGAAAATGAAATAAAGTGAAAAATAATTTTGGGATTATTTTTATACCTACTGTAATTAAGCTGCCCACTTAAAATAATAGCACCACGGTGTCTGTAACAGCGTATTAAATACTTTACCTTGTTCAACTAATTAATGAATATACTTTTGTGTTTAGTGAAAATTAGAGTTGTGCTCAGAAAATTCTAAAATCAAATTTTGTCAGTCTGATTTTAGTTTACTATATCTGAAAAGAAAACTTATTTTCTCTGTGTTCATAAGGCATGTCAAATTACAAACAATAGGTCAATTATTTATACTGAAATAGTTTTCTTGGGGTGCAATATTTATTTTTCTGCTTCAACAAGACACGTTTATTGTTTATCATGCACAGCACTGAAGTTTTTATTAGAAAGAATTGAAAAGGGGCACTGTTTTTGTGTATCATATTATTTAAATTTGTAACATTGTAAGACCTTGCACAAGTGTGCTAGTATTGTACTGTATAGTATCACATACTTGAGTTTTGAAATAAAAATATGGTTTCAAAGTCCTTTCAGTTCTCAGCACAAGACTTATTTTATTTAAGACATGCGCACATATCTAAGACTGAACTTGTTAAGCTGAATCCTACCCCTATACAGGTTTTTGCTAGGAACCATAACAACAATTTAACCATGAACTAGTAATTAAGGTTTCCATTCCACACTTACTTCCACTTGGCTTACTGTTTAATCTGAATAGAAGTATAAAGTGTTGGTGCCCCTCTCACTCTCATTCCAGTGATGGAAGAGCAATCTATGCCCTTCTGGAACTTTGGGTACATCTCAAGTAAAACCTATTATTCGCCAAGAAGGTGTGCACCATAGCCTTCTAATAAGATGAAAGTAGCCTTTTTAAAGTGCTTTGGCCACTTTTTAATATTCTGTTACATAACCAGGTCATCCCATTTACCCTTTTTAAATATTGGCACAATTTTAGCTTTCTTGCTGTCTTTTGGAATGTCCTCATTGTTTCAACATTTTTACAAACTCTTTTAATACTCTTGGATGCAATTTAGTGGCTGCTGTCTAACATCCTCCTGAGGAGTTGTTATTGAAATCGAAAATGTTACACTGTCATCATACAATATTGACTACATTAACTGTTCTTCTCAGATATAATACAGAAATATTTATTGACTACTTCTGCCTTTCTGAATTACTATTGACAATTCTATTTCCAGCCAGTAATGGACCAATGCCATTATTAGGATTCTCTTTGTTCCTAATAAACTTTAAAATCTCCTCCTTGTTGTCCTTAACTCTACTAGCCATAGATTTGTCCTTTGTTCTTTTGCTTCCCTTATCAGTTTTCTACAATTCTTAGCTGATTTATATTTATTACTGTCAACTTCTACTATCACCTGATGCAGAAGCAGCAAGCAGTGGTATTTTTCAAGATTAGTTATATCAGTGGCAGACTCCTTTCTCAATGGGAAAAGAGTTTTTAAACTTTCTTTTGACAAGCATTGGGTGTTGCTGGCATTCCCGTAAAACAGGGCACGCTGTCAGGGTACAGGCAAGACACTGCCTGTTGTCATGTTCAGGACAGAATGAGTGGAATTCTAGGAGGTCTAGTTCTCAACACTGATGAGAGATGTATGCCTTGCATCAATGCACGATATGAAAGGGGGGCATGGATATAAGGTGCTTCTTTTTCCTGTGTGAAAGAGAGACCAGGGAAGCAAGACCTGGTGTGGGTGTCTCTACAGAGAGAGAGAGAGAGAGAGAGAGGCCTGGGGGAAAAGCCAGTGAAAAGTTACATGAAGTTCCAAGGAGGGGTGAAGGTTGTGGCAAGGCAAAGGAAGTAGCTTTGAAGGAGAAGAGAGAGTTGGGGGTCAGATTCAGACCTAATGCTTCCTTCATTGTTAAGGACCTAAGGCTGGTACTTGTTGAACAGGGAGGGCACAAGCTCCCCTTTTACTCTGAGGGGCTAGTGGGGAGGGGATGCTGTTGTACCCTAAAGAAGGGAAAAGAATGAAGATTGGCATATCTTTAGGCGAGAGCTGAACTTGGACTCCCAGAGAGAGAAAGACAGGGTGAGGGGCTATTATACCTCTGAGAAGGGTGAAGACTGACAAAGCCACAAGAGAACTGTGATACAGCGAGAGAAGCTGGGTAAAGGGTTTGGACTTTTTTATTTGGTCATTTGTTATTCTAGAAACACTGATCTCCCCCTCAGGTGGTGTTGGCACCCTGAAACAAGGTCCTGACATTTGTAAACAGATCGTATTGAATTGAGACTCTCTACTGCTCCTCACTCTTGTGCATCCCACATGGTCCCTTTACCAAGCACCACAGAACCCTGTTTGGAGTCTTCTGACACAATCTAATGAATGTTCAGATTGTCATCTCACAAAAATCACAAGTTCTCTGATTAGCAATGCTTGTCAGCATTTCTAAATATTATTGTGAAACTTCAGCACTTCTAAAAAATCTGGCACCAGATGCTGACAATTTTCCTGACCAAATATTCTAATAAATTATTTGTTTAAAGTCCATTAATAAACATGTCTGTCATAACACTGATCCTAATACCAGATAAGTTAAAATGAAGAACAAACTCTAATTTTGCTTCCCTGTCCTAAGAGTAGCTTCTTTCTCTCAAATTTCCATTTTAGCTGTTCCAAAAGCTTGTGAAAAATCACACATTTTAACACTCTATACTGTTACAAAGGTTCTTAATACTTCAGTAATAAATATTTTTGTTTAAAACCCTTTTGATCTCACTATTTGGTCAGGCAAAACTCTCATAGACGCCAACAAATCTGGACAGAATTTAGCTAATCTAATTATTAGGGCTGTCAATGATTAAAAAAAGTAATAGCAATTATTTATGAGATAAAAAATTCATGATTAATTGCAGTTTTAATCACACTGATAATGATAGAATACCATTTATTTAAATATTTTTTTGTTTTTCTACATTTTCAAATATATTGATTTCAATTACAACACAGAATACAAAGTATACAGTGCTCACTTTATATTAGTTTTTATTACAAATATTTGCAATGTAAAAATGATAAACAAAAGATAGTATTTTTCAGTTCACCTCATGCAAGTACTGTAGTGCAATCTCTTTATTGTGAATGTGCAACTTACAATTGTAGAATTTTTTTACATAACTGCACTCAAAAACAGAACAATGTAAAACATTAGAGCCTACAAGTCCACTCAGTCCTACTTCTTGTTAGCCTATCACTAAGACAAACAAGTTTGTTTATATTTACAGGAGATAATGCTGCCCACTTCTTATTTACAATGTCACCTGAAAGTGAGAACAGGCGTTTGCATGGCACTGTTATAGCCGGCATTGCAAGGTATTTATGTGCCAGATATGCTAAACATTTGTATGCCCCTTCATGCTTTGACCACTATTCCAGAGGACATGCTTCCATGCTGATGACAGGTTCTGCTCAATGATAATCCAAGGCAATGCAGCCCTTCACACATTCATTTTCATCATCTGAGCCAGATGCCACCAACAGAAGATTGATTTTCTTCTTTGGTGGTTCGGGTTCTGTAGTTTCTGCATTGGAGTGTTGCTCTTTTAAGACTTCTGACAGCAAGTTCCATGTCTCGTCCCTCTCAGATTCTGGAAGGCAGTTCAGATTCTTAAACCTTGGGTCAAATGCTGAGGTTATTTTTAGAAATCTCAGATCGGTATCTTCTTTGTGTTTTGTCATATCTGCTATGAAAGTATTCTTTAAATGAACAACATGCTGGGTCATCCTTCAAGACTGCTATCACATGAAGTATATGGCAGAATGCAGGTAAAACAGAGCAGGGGACATACAATTCTCCCTCTAGGAGTTCAATCACTAATTAAATTAACTTTTTTTTTTAACAAGCATCATCAGCATGGAAGCATGCCCTCTGGAATGGTGGCCAAAGCATGAAGGGACATACCAATGTCATGCTCATGCCAGGGATCTAGATTCAACACAGGAAGGCCCTGCAAGAAGGCTGATGTCTGCTGTGACTCTTTCAAGCTCTCCAAGGTTTGGCAGCAGGACCCCTTCATTCCATGAGCCAGGTGGTTTGTTGGGAGTTTTCATTTGGGAGCCAAAGGACTCATTCAGTAACATGTTCAACTTCCCCCACCAGCCTTGATGGAACAATCCAGGGAAAATGCCCAGAGAAATTCTCGTATTCCCTGCCCAAGATAGGCCATCCACAAATCTATGCCTTATTTAACTACGCCTCAAACAACCTCTGCATTATTACACCCATTTTATACATTGAGAATGTTAGCCATGGAGAGGTTACGTGACTTGCCCAAGAGTCACATATAAAATCAATAGCATAGCTGGGACTGTAACCCAAGAATGCTGATTGCCAGCACTCGGTACTAATGGTAAGACTTGTTGATTAACAAATGAATCCACTATGTGAGTGCTGAGCTGACACCCAATTAAACAGAAACAGTTACAAAAGGAATAGAAAGAAAAAAATATTTTGCAAACTGTTTATAAGACTGACAGACTAACACTGCATTATCTCCCTTCCTCAGCTGGATGTTTTCTGAGTCAGCATTAGCTGAATTTTCCAGCCAGCCACTGTGAAATGTTCTGGGAACGTCATGTATTTCCAGCTAGTGCCCTTGACCAGTAAATGCCTTTTTAGCTGAGAAACAAATACTTGCTGACATTCTTTTGGTGAATCAGTACAGTGGCATCTACAGAGCTGTCAAGACAGTCATCTCAAAGCCCACAACAAAGGGACTGGCAATTCACCATTGTCTTTAAAGTAGGCAACAACCCACCCTGAGTTTTTTCATTTGTTACTGGTGTTAATTATAATGGGAACTTATTCTGGAGTTACCCTGGTTTTGTTCTCAATCTGGATTATGAAATTCCTTGCTCAAGGCTCTTTCAACGTGAAAGGTATGTTTTCTTACAATTTTTCTGTATGGGCAACTTTTTCCCAATGTCCAAAAATATGTTCAAGATAGATGGAAATTGGTTTTCTTTCTCTCTTTTTTCCAGAAAAGATATTTGCTACATCAGTGTGTTTGAAAATAAAATATGCAGGTGTATAATTATATCTGTGAATATATATAACTCTGAATGTGTATATATTTTAAAGTGACCTATAATTTGTAGGTATATGAAACCACAGATTTCTCAGAAATCAGTGCAAAAGCAAATATTTTTCAGTAACATTCTTGCTTGTGAATATCTTTCACTGAATATTTATGTCCAATTTAAATATTTGAATCATTTTTAATAATGTCCAAATGTGTCACAAGACTTTGTTTAATTGTTGATGATATTTTTAGTAGCAAGTGAAAATCTGACCAGATGTCAAATTTTTTTGAAGATGCCACAGCAAAAGCTTTTGAACGGTTATCTAATTGCAGAATATGCATGAAATTGGTCATTGGGTACCTTAGAAAAATGTTATTTTAAATGTAAACTTTGTTTTGATTTTGAAAGATTGTAACAGTGAATATGAGTCTCCAACAAAGTTCTCAGTGACATAGGCATGATTCTTGAAGTACAGCTTACGGGTAATCAAGTCTGCCTCTGGTTATTATTGGAAGGAAAAAATAACCCAAGCACTTGGGAGTTCCCATTTTTGGAAGACAGTGTATTTCAGGAATTAATAAAGGAGTATCTGCCTTAAATAGCTCTCAAATGCAATGGTTGCATCATAATTCCATTAACAAATAGTCATATAATTTACTTTTGAAATATTTTTGTTTAATTTTTTTGTAATTAATGCTTCTTCTAAGAAAGTACTTGGGGACTTGGTTTGCAAGCCATGAAAGCTGAAGTCTGCTCTTCAGCTACCAAACAAGTACAACACAGAAGGACATATCCCCTCCACCAATATGACTTGATGCCCTGCCTTGGCAGGACTACCATTAGAGGTCAGAGGGAAGCCAAAGGAGGAGGAGAGTAACTGCTCCAAGAAAACTGGCAAAGAGATTGCTGATTAGTTGTTGGTGGATTGTGTAGTGCAGGGGTTCTCAAACTGTGGGTCACGACCCCATTTTAATGAGGATGCCAGGGCTGACTTAGACTTGCTGGGGCCCAGGGCTCATGCCCAAGCCACACCACCCAGGGCCAAAGCCAAAGCCTGAGGGCTTCAGCCCTTGGCAGCGGGGCTCAGGTTACAGCCCCTGCCCAGGGCTGAAGCCCATAGGCTTCAGCTTTGGCCTCCCCACTCAGAGTGGTGGGGCTTGGGCTTTGCCCGCCCCCACCTAGGGCAGTGGGACTCAGGTGGGCTCAGGCATCAGCCTCCCCTTCTGAGGTCATGTAGTAATTTTGGTGTCAGCAGGGGGTTGCGGGGCAATAAAGTCTGAGAACCCCTGGAGTAGTGGGAATGTGCGCCACAAGTAAGTCAATCCTGGCTCCAGTGGGCTCAAAATTTAAAAGACAAAATGATGGAAGCAGAAGATGGGACTATCACATACAAGCAAATGACTATACATACGCAATTGTCAGCAGTCAACTCCCTTATATTTAGATAATGATTGGGAAAGACTGTTGGGAGACGGACAAACTGTGAGAAGGGAGAGTCAGCATTGTAATTTATTTCATAGGAAGCACTAGCTCCTGCTTCAGTTTCTTCTCTGCAGCTTTGTGAATTACTGCTCATGCTGCTGGTCACATTACACAGTGTCATGATGCTGATAAATCAATTACAGGCTTTTTCATACTGTAGATAGAGGAAGGATCCCAGTTTTCCACCAGAGGAAAACAGAATTGCTGATTCAGAGCACCAGCAGACGTTTTCACTTCCTGTGTGGCTCCAGGAATGCACATAGAAAATTTGTTTGTGGAATAAGAATCTGACTGCCACCAACTCCCGTGGCAGCTGTCAGAAAGATCTCTCTGGAGGAGCTACGCAGAAGCTCCAAAGGCTAATTCTGACGAAGATATGAAACATTGCTGTACTGCAGCATCAAATAAAATAGAGGCACCTAACACTCCTAAACTTGGTATTTCCAAGAACGAATGCAAGACTATTTCCCCCAAAAATGTGTAAGTTGTGGGGGGGAGCAGAATCTATCAGAAATGAGATCTATCTTTAACAAGGCAAAGGAAAGTATAACGGTACAATTTTCAAAAGTGCCAAAGTTTTGTTTTCAAAGTTGATTGTCAGTGAAATGTGGGCTTTTAAGTGCCTGTGTCACTTTTGAAAATGGAGCTTAGGCTTCTAAGTCACTTTGGTGCTTTTTGAAAAATACATCCTAAGTCTTTTTTGATCGATACAACTCTTAACCCATAAGTCAGAGGTAGGGAAGATGGGAAAAAACACTAGTGAATGTGCCATACAGAGAAAACTACACTTGAGCTAAATGAACCTTGTTACATAACTCACTGTATTAGTCATAAATACCGCATACCAATCCTTTTAGGTGCACACCTTTCACAGCTAGCTATAATACTAGCTTGTGTCATTTCCAAAGGCCTTGTGGGCCAGCTGCAATCTTTCTGCCATGTGTCAAATGAAACTCAGACATCCTCTGATTCAGCCTCCATCTTCAAAATCAGCCTAAGACGACCTTCTCGTTTATGTCCTCAATAGCTATTAGCATGCAGGTTCCTGCAACATGGCAGGGATGAGCTCATCAGTCTCTAGACGTGAACTTAGTCACACTTTGCAAAGAGGAAATTTTCTTTTTACCTGTGTAAACAACCAGATTTCAGTGTCAAACGGATTTATTTTTCTTATCTACAGAAGGATCCTACACAACAAATTATGGCTGGGATTTTCAAAGACACCTAAAGAAATTAGATGCCCAACTTCTGTTGAAATTCAATGGGATTTGTGTACCTAACAGTCTTAGCCTCCCTTAAAAATCCCAGCAGGCAAAGATCCTTCTCACCATGGCAGCCTAAGAATGTCCCTCTCTGCTACCAGCAGACAGAGGAACCCACCCAGCACCTCATGGATAGGACATTGCAATATGAACTGAGTATCTGGGGAAAAACACAGAGACGTCATCAGCAGTTTCCCGAAACAGCAAAGAGACTAGATCACATTAAAGCAGAAGCGTCTCCCTCACTTTACAACTGCTCAAGTCCCTTTATTCTATTCTGCACCCACCATCTTTGTCTTATTCTCAGATTTTATTTCTCCTAATTTGTCAATTCCACTGTTCTTCTAATGAAGTAGATTTCTCCTGCAAATGTGCAACATATGATTCAAGATGAAGATATCCTTTTGCTGTTAGACCAGCCAAGTACAGAAGAGCTCAGAGACTAGCTAAGAGCAGCTTGTGTAGCCAACCCAAATTCAGTTTGCTTCATCACAGGACTCAGAGAGATGATTTAGGAAGTCATGAAAATGGTAGGATGATTGGGTGGTTGCTGTTTGCTTCTAATCTTTTTCTTACATTGTAAAACTACTTATAGTTCACAATAAAGCTGATAACTGTCCAAGAAGGTGCTTTTTACTTCTCCATGTTGTTTCAAACATGTTAATTTCAAGTACATATTACATTTTATCTTCTTTTGTATTTTTCAGGTTAAAAATTGCACTCTATCTGCAATTCACTCTATTTTCTTTTCCTTCCTCCGACTGAGCCCTTATTTTCTGATACTGAATCTTCCTTCTTCCCATTCATCGGGTGAACATCTAGTTGACTGCTTTTCTCGTATGAAAATATTTCTTTTGAGTATATTATGCATCAGTCAGGCATTTACAAGTATCCAGCCAACTTGTCAAGTGTCAGGAAGTTCCATTCAGTCAGCAGCTCAACTCAGTTTGAAAAGCTGCATTGTACTTCTCAAAGTCCTTCTGAGGATTGGAAAATTAAGGCTGGTAGTTAATATGACTGGTCATTAAGAAGCTTCTATCATCATTATTATACTTTAAAAAGCCTACTCAGCCACATTTTAACAGGTGCTGAGCAAATCCCTGGACTGGGAATAGAGAGGGTAAGGACAGGAGAGACTGTGTCTGAATGCAGAAAGGGTGGGAAAGGATCACGTGTAAATAGTAAGAAAGGAGAGAAAGTGTGGAGCAAACCCTGGAGACAGGAGAGGACAGGATGGACTAGGCCTAAGAGTGCAGAGTGGGAGCTGGGACATGGAGAGGCCCTACAAGAGACGACTGGGTCTGACAGGGAGGAAAAAGGGCAGACAGAACAGCCTAGAATAGTGTGGGTTAGGTCTGGAGGTGCTGACTGAAGTAGGAGGAGTCGGACCAAATGGAGGATATATTGGCCACCGAGAGGACATTATAAGGTAAATTTACGTTCTCTTCACAATCAGACCACTCTCGTTGTCTGAGCTGAGCACTATGGTACGCAGGCACACCCTTCCCACCATAAATGTATACATGGTGGTGGCTAGTACAGTCTGAAGGGGATATCTGAGAAGCAATTATTGGATTATTTATTGGGTTTTTTGTTGCCACCTTATATTCATTCTGTTTGGTCTCTACAATGTTCCTTATTTGTTCTACAGTGTATTTATTCCTTGTTCATATAGCTTGTCTGCTACTATACATAAAAAATGCAGCTTTTTGTTTCTTATGGCCCTGGAGAATGTACATGGAGTTAAAGAGCCAAATCTTGCCCCCTCTCCCTCCCTGTCCCCTTAAAGTTGCTTTGGGCTCTAAAGCCAGCACAAGAGAATCCCCATGTAGTGTAGGGCTGATATAACCAGCCTTAGCCCACCCCTTCCCAGTTCTTGATGTAGTGGATGTGGCCAAAATGCCACTGTGCTCCAGCAATTGTTGTCTGCCCATTGGGGGCTGTTGTAACATGGTGAAATTTGAAGCAGTTAGCTGGCCCCAGGAGGAGCACAGAAAGGTGGGGTAAAGCTGTGCCAAGCCCTCAGCTGTGCCAAGCACTGCCCCAGCACAAATTGGGTTCTACCTCAACCTGTGTAAAAGACATAGGTGCTGGAACTAGAGGTGCAAGAGGAGGGGAGCATGCTGAACCACCCCCTGACATGAAAGTGGTTTCCATTCTATCTGGGGTTTATAGATTGGTTCAGCTGCTCTCAGCACGCCCACTATACACAGTGTTCCAGTTCCTCTGGTAAAAGATAGTAAGTAATTTAATTTGGCCCATGCTTGAACCTTGTTACATTTTTTAAAAATGATATCAAAGGTATCTGAGTTTCTCCAATGGCCTAAAAAGTTACAGCTCAGCAGAGCGGAGGTGACGTAATTAATAATTACTAAATTCTTCTAATGGGCATCTTTTTGTGAGTAAACTCCACATGCTTCCAACCATGTTTGCCATCCACGGCAGGCCTTGTAACCATGTCACTGTGTGAAGCTCACTATGCTGAGGTCATTGGTGTTTTATCATAAGCACTAGTTTTATTATTTTAAGACATTATTAATCAGGTGGGAAAACTGGTTTCCAGCCCACCCATGGGGCTCTCATGCACATGTGTCACAAATGACATCCTCTTTAGCAAGATGGCTGCCCCCAGGCACAGGCTCAAAGTTACCATCTATAATTAATTTTTTTTAATATACATTTTCATAGTCTAGCCATGGTGACAAGTCCTCCTTACCCTCTGAACTATTAGACTGTTGGGGTGAACAAAACAGATTATTTTCTTATAAAAGGCTAAATTAACTCTCCCACTGGAAGGTAACTCCTCTAATGACCTAATACCCATAAAACTTAAAAAGTGAATAACAATATGCACCACTACACACACAGGCACTTACTTAAAATAAAAGAATAAATTCTAAGGTAATAACCTTGAATATTTATGTTTTAATTTACAGATCTCACCATTCAAGAATGCAGGATCGCAGGCATAACCCTAATTTCTCATCCAAAAAAACTGAATTTCTCAGAAGCAGAAAGTGCCTGTAGACAGCTGGGGTTACAGCTGGCAAGCAAAACCCAGGTTGAGAATGCCCGGAATCATGGCTTTGAAACATGCAGGTACGTGAAGTCTATAAGTTACTAGCAGCTTTTAGCAGCTCCATTTCCTTATATACAATAATATGCTTGTGAACGCATCCAACATTAAAGGGATTGATACTTTTTATTCTAGCTTTGGATGGGTGGCAGATAAATGGCTTGTCATTTCTCGGGTTATCCCAAATCCAAAATGTGGTCAGAACAAAGTTGGAGTAGCAGACTGGAAAGTCCCTCTCAACCGCAAATTTCATGGTTTCTGCTTCAATTCTTCAGGTAAGTAGGCATGAAACCTAGAGTCCTTACATTTAGTTTTATTATTTCAAATCTTCATAGAAAAACTGTTGTTAGTGCTTTTTTTTCTATCTTAGATGGTGGATTGAATCTTTCCCCTCTAGGGAAAAAAAAGAGCTGTTGCTAAATGCAGGATGCTAGATGGACAGAAGTTCCACTTAGTTCACTGAAATTAATAAAATGATGCTGTAATTAGTTCTTGAATAAAGCTTTCTTCACTATATTCAGTTATGTGGAACCAGCAATGTGAAGCCCTTAGGTATGCTCAGTCATACTTGTGCCAGTGAAAATGTGTCAAACACATGCAAATGCATAGCTAGTTGATACTCCTTCAGTAAAAACAAAGTTTCATGATATATATTATTTTACTGCAAAAATTTAAAAATGACCCAACAAACTAAATTAAATCTAAAAATACCTAAATTAAATACATTTGTTCTGGCTAAAGTCCACACTAGGTAGTAAACTCCAAAGCCACCATTGTCACATATTCCCAGAATCCCCATTTATACAGCCTTGTATTTTACTTCATACTGACCTGTAACAAGGGGAGAAATTAGATTGTCACATTAGTGACTCCACCCAAGCTAAAGGAAAAGATGAGAGGGGAATTGATAAGTCTTCAAATATATTAAAGGCTGTTATAAAGAAAACAGTGATTGATTGCTCTACGTGTCCACTGAAGATACGACACAGGGCAAAGAGAGAAATTTTGGAGAGCCTAGAATGTAAATTGAAGGAGTCTGAACTTTTTTAGATCTAAGAAATGGTGGAATGTGGAAAAAACAGCAATAAAGGCAAGTGATTTTGATGGAAGCATTTTTAATGGCCTGGAATGAGAGAGATGAAAGAGTAGAGAGAAACTAGAAAATGGGATAATATCTAGGTAGCTGTGGGGAGAAGGAACAATGGATTTTGGAGATGGGCAGTGGATGAACCCCGGGCTCAGGGAGGCTAGCCCCTGGCCCGGCCTGCTTCTTCTGCCTGAGGTCCCACCCCTCCTGGCTGGAGCCCAAAGCCCCCTCATACGGCCACCATCACCGTCCCCAGTCCTGGGACTCCCCCCCTGCCCTTGAGTGCCGGGCAGTTGGGTGAGGGGCGTGCCCGCCCCTCCATGTGCTGGGTGGGCAGTGCAGCATCCCTTCCCCAGCCTCAGAAAACTGGGTGGGTTGGTAGGTGGCATGGCCTCCCTTTCCCAGCCCTGGAGTGCTGGGTGGTTGGGTGGCACAGTCCCCCCCAAATCCCGGAGCACAGGAGCCCCCATTAGCCCCAGCCCGAGCCTGGGGCTATGGGGAGGGTGGAGGACAGAACACCCTTCAGCACAGTGCCAGGAAGCAGGAAGGAGCCTGGAGGCAGAGCACAGGCGGGGCCATGCAAGGTTGTTTGGGGAGGCTCAGCCTTCGATACTCGTGCTGCCCAAGATTTTGGAGTTGTTACAGTGAAAAAGACATCAGGATTAGCTAGAGCCTGAGTCTTAGGAAGAAAGAGGGAGTGGAGTTAAACAGGGCCTAGGGATTGTTGGTTTAAGTAATAGAAAGAATGGTAATATTGTCAACAGTAGTAGAGAAGGTACGTAAAAGAGAAGGATAAGGAGGAAAGAGATAAGTTTTGCTCTGACTTGTTGACCATGAGATTGTGACAGTGCATCCAGGAAAAGAATAGATGTGTTGAGACTGGACAAAAGAAGGGAATACAGGAGTAGAGCGAGAAATGGAGTGCCATCATCGTAGAAATGTTCACTGAAGTTATGGGAGAATATGAGTGTCATGGTTACAGGTCTACCTGCACCTCTGACCCACTTCCTTGATCTCTCTGAGATCACACTTCAGGTATTAGGCCTGACATCCTTACCTGTTCTGAGGTGGAATCCCACAATTCTTCCCTCCATAGACCAGGCCCTGGGCTACAGTTCCTTGGTTTGGCCCCAGCAATTCTTCCCTTTGGGAGCTTGTGGCCAGCACTGAATACAGTGACTAACCAACTATCTTAAAACAAAATAACGTTTAATCTTAATAATAGAAACACAGCAAATCAGAAGAGAAAAAGGATTTTAACATAATAAACAATCAATATGCCTAGCTCTCTTATGGAAGGCTTACCATCCCCCTGGAATCTTTGGAAGGCTCAACTGCTTCATACCTCCTCAGCTGGGCCGGTGTCTATGTCACCCTGTTCCTCAGGAACAGCCCTTGACAACTGGCTCCCCCTCTCCCAACAACTCACTTTTTAACCATTTCAAGTCCTTTGGATCTGTCCATTCCCAGCCTGGCCAAAACAGAGCATAACTTTGGGCTGGAGCAAATAATGTAGCATCTTTGCAACATAATTCCTCAGGATTGTTTCTTAACGACATCCACCATGTTTACCGAGAGGTTACGTATCTAAAGACATTGTGTTCCCTTCCTGCTAGTGTCTGAACAGCCCTGCTAGTACATTAAATCAATACATTCATGCAGTAGATATTCCAGTAACCCAATATAATTATACAGTAACTACCCCAGTAACCAGATCATATACAGTATTCATAAATTATTACAAACCAGCCGCACATCCTTCACAATGTGTAAGGAGAGAAGACCAGAAGACATTGTATGGAACTCTGAAGGGTTTCAGTGGAGGAAAGTGGCTAAACATGAAAGAGTGGCTGGAAAGCAAGGGGAAAGCCAGGAGAGTAGCAAGTCATGGCAACCTTGGATATATCCATAGGAACAACAGTGTCAGAAATGATTAGCCACTTAAACAGTCCAATTAAAAAGGTGTGACTGGGGTAAACTTGATCCTTCTTTAAAGTTCAGAACTCTCATGTGTGGGTTTATGAACCTATGTGGGAGGTTAGCTAAGACTGTGTCTTGTTTAAACAGCTACACTTTTTTAATGTTGCTGATTTTGTATGTGCTGTATCATGTCTGTGTATGCTTGAACTGTTCTTTTAAAATGTGGCTTTTTTTTAATCTGTGTAGTATTTTGGATTGTACTACACCTATAAGATGAGCTGGGTAAAGATAAAGTGGCAATTTTAACCCTGAATTCCTTACTTTTGCAGGTTTAAATAAAGAGAATTGTCACTATTTTACATCGTTATCATATTATTTAGTAGAGCAAATTAAGCCTGTTAAATGCTATTATGAAGCAATTTTTATTTAACTTAGGGAATGAAGAATCACTGTTTATCCTAATGGCCAAATTGTCACTTGCTAGAACTCTTGTAACAAAAGTCTTTGGCAAGAGCTCATTTCGCTGCATTTTGACCTTCCAGCTGCAGTGTGTAGAGTCACTTAAAGGCCATAGTGAAAAAAGTACAACTCTATGTCATCTATCCTCTTACTTTGTGAATGAAAATGCGTCATCAGACTTCCCACCTGGGACTCGTATTAAGAACTGTACATAAGTCATTTCCGCCCATTATTTTTATAACATATTCAGCTGGTTAATATAGTGATAACTTTATAGTTTCCAGATTATGTAAGAGTACCAGCAAGAACCAGTGACCAATTCCTCATTAGTCACATTTTCACTCCAGCCTTACCAGAATTCCAGTTTTCCACTTATAATTTTAAAGGTGCAGTTTTTTACAGGCATCATTTATGCAATTTGTGTAAGTTACTGGCTGTCCCTGCAGATCAGGTGCTTATATAACCCTCATTAGGATACAGGGTTGCCAACTTTCTACTTGCACAAAACTGAACACCCTTGCCCCTACTCCACCCCTACTCCAAGGTGCTGCTCCTTCTCTGAGGCCCTGCTCCCATTCACTCCATCCCCCTTCCCTCTGTCACTCACTCTCCCCACCCTCACTCACTCGCTCATTTTCACTAGGCTGGCTCAGGGGGTTGGGGTGCTGGAGGGAGTGAGAGCTGCGGGGTGTAGCCAGAAATGAGGAGTTCAGGATGCGGGAGGGAGCTCCAGACTGAGGCAGTGGGATGGGATGTGGTAGGGGGTGAAGGCTCCTGCTGAGGGTGCAGGCTCTGGGGTGGTGCCAGGGATGAGGGATTTTGGGGTGCAGGAGAGGGCTTTGGGCTGGGATCAAGGGATTTGTAGGGGAAGAGGGGAATTGGGGCAGGGCTTGGGGTGCAGGGGAGTGACAGCTGCGGCTGGGGGTGCAGGCTCTGCTGTGGGGCTGGGGATGAGGGGCTTGGAGTGAAGGAGGGGGCTCTGAGCTAGTGCAGGGAGTTGGATGCGGTGGGGGGGCTCTAGCAGGGGTGCAGGCTCTAGGGTGGGGCTGAGCATGAGGGATTCTGGGTGCAGGAGGGGGCTCTGGGCTGGGATCTGGGGGTTCAGAGGGGAGGGGAATCAGGGCTGGGGCAGGGGTTCGGGTGCGGGAGGGGCTGCAGACTCTGGGTGGCACTTATCTCAAGCAGCTCCCAGAAGCAGCAGCACATTCCATCTCCAGTCCTATGCAGAGGTGCGGCCAGGTGGCTCTGCACACTGCCCAGTCCATAGGCATCCCCACCCACAGCTCCCATTGGCCATGGTTTCCAGCCAATGGGAGCTGCAGAACTAGCACTTGAGGCGGGGACAGCATGCGGAGCCTCCTGGCTGCCTCTACACATAGGAGCCGGAGAGGAGACATGCTGCTGCTTCCAGGAGCTGCACGGAACCAGGGCAGGTAGGGAACCTGCCTTAACCCTGCTGCGCTGCTGACTGGACTTTTAACAGATTGGTCAGCAGTGCTGACCAGAGCCACTGGGATCCCTTTTTGACTTGGCATTTTGGTTAAAAACTGGACACCTGGCAACCCTATTAGGATAATGTGCAAACTGCAGATTTTCAAAGGTTTATAGCGTGGCCAATTTTGCATGGATTTTCTTGGGGACAGAAAAAGACACATTCCTGACACAAATATAACCCCACTGCCAAACTTGAAGTCCCTGTTCCAAGCATGTAGGCATTAAAACTTCTCAAAGAAAAGGTTGCCTGAATGTTTTGACATGGACAAAATAACATATTTTCCCCTAATCTTGTTCTTGGAAAGTGCTAAACTTCTTTGGCTGGAAAAAAATAATCAGTCTGAGGTCGACACCAGACACATAAAATTTCAGTCCAAATGGTTACTGTTTGGCAAAGTTATAAGCAGGTGAAACCAGGGGTTTATACTGGGAAGTGTTGGATAACCATGCTAATAAGGCAGGGCTCATAGCACCACTTGTAATGATGTAAATGAACCTCAGAATGCTGGGTAACCACATGACAATGTAACCTGTGTTCTTACTCAGTTCTTCCCTCCATTTTGTTTTGTTTCCTTGTCATGTGTAACACAGGAAATTATATTGTAAGCTCTTTCTGGCAAGGATCTTGTCTTTTGTATGCCATTGTAAAAGGAATTTTGTCACACTTGTGGGCTTTGTTCCCTGTTAAAAAAGGTACTTAAGCATGTGCCTAACTTTAAGCAGGTGACTAATCTGGAACTACTCTTATACATAAAGTTAGACATGCTAAATGTAAGCCTCTGTGAATAAATACATAGTAATAAACAGTATCAATAGTTGTATCCACAGTTGTTTTAGTTGTGTTGGTCCCAAGATATTAGAGAGACAAGACAATATCTTTTATGGGACCAACTTCTGTTGGTGAGAGAGAGGAGCCTTCAGGTTTACACAGAGACCTGAAGAAGAGCTCGGTGTAAGCTCTGAAAGCTCCTCTCTCTCACCAACAGAAATTGGTCCAATAAAAGATATTACTCACCCACCTTGTCGCTCTAGTATCAATAGGTATGAGTAGTGGTCATCTCATTACCACAGTGCATAACCCTCAGAAAAACTTCTGAAAATATCCATCATAGATCAATGTGTGGTTTGCCTCAGGTATGTGCAAAATTTTGCGATAGCGCCCAGTGCAACTCATTACACTTCCTTTTCCCCTTTGCAGATATTTGGATTGATTCATGCATACCAGAAACAGGTACAACCCTGTTATCTGCAACAGATCCAGAAGTAAACTCATCTTCAACAGCTTCATCTCAGGGCATCACAGAGATGCTTACTGCTACTGAGTCACCAAAACCCCAAATACCTCGGAAGACCTTTCGCATAAAATGTGTAACGGAAACCATTTTACAAACAGTACAGACTACTTTGGAAAGTGAAGAGGAGATAGCAGTGCCTAATGGAAACCGAGCTGCCTTTACAAATGATAGTGTTGTATTTGGAGGTACACCATATGTCTTTTTTATATGTACCCTAGTTATTAAATAGTGTTTTGTAATGGGTTAGTTTGCATGGCTAGAACCAAAATCAACTATTGTTACGCATGAGTGTATGAGGGCCGAAGAAGAATATAAGGATTTGCAAAGCCAAAACTATAAACACAAAGGAAACACCTTTTCTTTTGAAAATTAATTAGTATATTTGTGGAGGATTAAATTAGCTTTTTAATAGGAATCAGTGGAATTTTACCACATAAGTTCCTACTTCTGAGGAAGTCAATGAGAATTTTGCCAACACACACTCCATGCTTGGTGCAAGTGAAAAGCCTAACTGGTTCTCACACCTGCCAGGATAGAGCTATCAAACACCCACACAAAACCTAGTGTTAAACAAAAAAAGCAAAACGGTGTCATTTTCTTACTTGCCAATAATCACTATATCTTTCTGATCCTCAACTTTTACTGTATTACTTGGAAAATATGTTGTAGACTCATATATGCATGTATGCGACTGTGTAGATTATATAGCTAACAGAGCAGTCTGGATACAAATCTTTGGCAAACCCTGGCACTTTGGTTTTACAATACATGTGTTTCCATGAATAATGACTCTGAAATTTTCATCCAGCATTCATTATCTGCCTGGAAAGAACATCAGCTCATACTTTGTTTCCTGTTTAATAATCCTGATGACAATGCTTAACTGAAGTGTTTTTAAAAAAGCTTTCCTTTGACTATGTATATTTGAATGCAATCACATACAATTTACATAGGATGTCTTCCTGAAGAACATGAGAACATGCCATATACCTGAACAAAATCATTGTAGTGACGTATTTCTCTAAATTCTCCTGCTTTAATACACAGTAAAGATTATTTTGAGATTATAATTCAAATTCACCAGTGACAAAAACGATAGTCTAAATATCAAACAAGCCTGCAGTGGTTCCCCTTGAACTCAATGGCAAAACTACTGTTGACTTTAATGGAAGAAGTACTGGGTGTAAATGGCAAAGTAGTGTAACTTACACTCCGCTGGTGTGCAAAATGAGTGTAATTGATGCCACTGCTTAGGTCATTGTGAATTTGAACTAGATATTTCCATGGGGACTGGAGCCACTTAACCAAGGCTGCCTTTAGCAGAATCTGACATTAGGCACATGAATTTTCAGAAAGGCTGATTTTAGAAGTAAGACTATTTTTAAAAAAAAACAAAAAAAACCAAGAGAAACACATCAGTTATCTATATCATTTTATCTTTAGGTGTACCCATTGCACTCCTTGTACTGGCACTCACCTTCTTTATGGCATCGGCTGTTCTTGCAGTCTGCTATATCAGAAAGTAAGTTTGTTCTTTCATAATGTATTTACTCCTAGATTACGGCTGATGAAATATTAATATTTGTATATAGTACAAATGTAATTAAAACATATGACAAAGAAGAGTGAAATGTGAGTATCTGTAGCTCTGCAGATAAACTTTATTGCTGTTGTAGCTGAATGCCTGTCATAGGAAGGACCTTAATCAATTAATCATGTGCCAGGTGTGTGATTTCTGCATGTCAGCTCATCTGTCTACATTTAAGTATCTGCTGTAGTGTTAGTATATTTTTCTTCTTGTACCTTTCTACCATCCCAGTCCTGATAGAAGAATTCTTATTCTCGAATTATGATTGTGTTCAGAAAGATTAACATTTGTAAAGCTTTTATAGTGATGCAGACAGACATTCAAGGCAAAGATTTGTTAAATCCAATCTAAAAGCTACATATGTCTGAAATTGCATTCCATCTAGATTCATCATTATATACTGCTACTTCTGGTATATGTTGTCTGATTTAAAAATATTTAAGAACTAAGTCTAAAAACCATGTGACCACTGGAGGGGAACTAATTCAGCATCCCCATGACTTTAGTGGGAGTTTTGCTTGAGCATGACCTGCAGGATCAGTTGATAATTCTAGATACTTTGTATTTCATCTATTCTGTGATTATTCGGAGCTCATAATATGTGTGCTACCTGGTAATGTTTCTGTTCTAACTTGCTTTAATATTTCTATTTAAAGGTACAAGAGAACCTGCCCATTTTCAGACAAGAAGCCCCAAAAAGAAAGGATTGAAGCTAAAGTCATCAAAGACGCTAAGTCAATTGACAGTGCTCCTGAGAAGGAATCAAAGAATAATGGGAAAAAAGCAGAAGAGCCTCAAACCAAGTCGGAGGCCACAGTAAAATGTGTGGAAGCAGAAGTTTGAAAGGATAAATATAACAGCTAGTTTTACAGATTTAAAATGAAGAATGCAGAATTAGCAAAACATTAGCAAGTTTCCCCCATCTTAAAAAGGGAATAATGATACCTACCTATCTTTGTAAAGTGCTTGGAGATCTACTGATGAAAAAGCACTATATAAGAACTAGTGTATTATATTACTGTAAATACTGGCAAGGTGAATGCAGATTTCTTAGTTCAAATGCTTGTACAATCAGCATTCTATGATTATTAATTACACTTCCTCTTTGGTATAAAATGTTCTTTTGCAGAAGCATGGTATCTTATTCACATTAATATTAAAAATAAAATAAAACAACCATCTCACAACTCGACATTTTCCATCTTAACAAGAAGTCACTAAGTCTAAGAATGCCTTGTTGATTGAGATACAGTGTATAATTGTTTGCATAAAATTCAGATCAACACATCTAAAATAAAATGTATGTTTCTTTCTATCCTGGAGGTTGTCTGTTAATGTAATAGCATCCACAGTTAATACCTGATCCTGCAAACCTTGCTCGTTCAGACAATTCATATTCAGGCAAGTAGTCCCATTGAGTTCAAAAGGACTGCTGGCATGAGTGAGGATTACTCAAGTAATGGTTGCAGGATCAGCCTCCTAGCCTGTAAGTTCCCAAACAAGGGGATTTTTAGATTTGCTATAAATATAAGTAAGGTATTTATACTGAGTATAATGTAATCAACAATGAAGTATTTTCTTGAGTATATCACTGTATCATAATTTACAATTTTATTTATTAAACTCAGGACTGCATCATTCTTCAGATAACTGACAGTAAAAACAATTTAAAACTGTTTCACAATCTGTATCATAAAGGTCTCTGATGTCTATTTCAATGTGTTTTCAAAAGAAACAGTGGCATGGGAAGTTTACAGCATTTAATAAGAAAATAAAGTACAGTAGATATATTTATTTGTTACATCTGTTTTATTTATTATTCTCATGAAAACTACTTCCCAGGAAAATCCAAACAGTACATATTGCCTCAATATTATGCTGTACTTGGAAAAGAGACAGAAACACATGGCTGGTGTTATGTTAATTTATAAAAGTTGAATAATCTAAACATGAATTTGCAATAACAATAGCAAATGTACCACATATCTCTATTAACAAACATTTTGGATAACATTTGCTGTACATGTTAAAAATGCCCTTCAGTAGGCAGATTAGTTTGAAAGACATATCACAAAATATCTTCCGCTATGGCAGCCATTTTAGCATAGAGCTGCTATAACCAGTACCCAAATTAGCACCATGTTGTCTGAAAGGAAATAACATGAGTTCTCCTGGTAATCCAGGTTGTTAACACAATGAAAATAGAGCAGCATTTAAAGTATGGACTAATGTAATTTACTAATGAGTGTCAAGGGTCTCCTTTCTGTGTCCAAGCCAAAAAAGATTCGTCTGTTACAGTTTTAGTGCATGCTTTTAGTTACAGCTTTTGATATCCCCTAGTTCAATCCCCAGTGTGTTGGCCAAGATGGGAACTGTCGAAATAAAAGATGTGAGAACACATCTCTTTGAAAGCCACAGGATATGACTTACTTAGTTCGGTAAGGGAGTGGTAATGCATAAAAACACTGCTGCCATTCAGGATATCCTCTTCATTTCTGAAGGATTTGTGTTCATCACAAGGGGCCTTATCCTGTGAGGTGCTGAGTGAACACAACTGCCACTGGGGAGGCAAAGTCACTTAGGAAGTTCAGGCCCATGTCATGTGAGACTCTGGGCAGGCTTACCATCTTCCTGAGCTCACTCACTTTGTAGCTAAATGTGCTTATATAATGGTCTAGATGCTTATCTAAGCTTTTAAAGCAATACTATCATTACTCACTCAAACGTGAACTCTACCACATATGGGTGCCAGCATAAGGGCTATGCACCACTTAAATTCCACTTAAGCCATTCGGGTTTAAGTGGCACATAGGTTTAATGCTGGCTCTCGGCCCAAGCATGAATTTCATCCACATGTAATTACATTTATTCCTAATTTCAATGTAGGTTGTGACTTATTCCATGATTTTAATAGAGACAAGTGCTCTGTAGCTCTGTCAGGCTCTCCTCCATGAAACAGAACCAAATTCTGTGGCAGGTACTCTTTATTTTACAGTAGGGAACACTCAAGTCTGAGTGTACTAATTAGGTTAATTTGTTAATTTTTTCAGAATACATTCCTAAATCCCAGTATCACACCCTCAATTTATGGGGTCACGTGAGTATGTCAGACTCCCCACTTTCATTTTAAGAACATTATGTTTCTAGTCCTCATGGTTGTGAAGAAAATTGACAGTGTGACCCAAGTGTAACTAATAGAGCAGTATTGGCCTGAGTCTGCAGAGTTTGAAGCAATAGATCTGAGATAGGTGGCATACCCCATTCATCTCCAGGAGGTGTTAACACCAAACCCTACTTGTCTGGGAAGTCCACCAACACCATCTCAGCAGAGGGCAATGTATGTGGCAGGAACAAAAGAGTGCAACCAACCTGACTCACCCAAGCAGATACAGCTTGGCTCCTGGATTAAGTACTGGGGGGGGGACCTCATGCCCTTGTCCTTGCCTCTTTGTAAGGGAAGGCAGGGCCTTAACACCAGCACATTGTATAGGGAGTGAGGATATGATGCAGGGGCAGGGCTGTAAGGGGGGAAGCCACAGAAGGCTCTGTGTCATCTTGTACCTAGAGCCCTAGATTGCCTTAACCTTAGGGTTGCCACAGGTTCAGGTTTTCCCAGGATTGGTCCCTTTTTTGGGGCAGCTGTCCCAGAAAATCTGAGTGCTCAGTACACACTGCCTGCTAGCTGTCAAGTTTGATGGGCTGCCCTGTTTTTCTTCTACCTAAGGTGGCAGCCTTACTTAATCCAGACCTGTACACACTTCAGATCCTGGGCAGGATGGAGCCCAAGCCAGAGAATGCAGCTCATTGGCTTGGCTCCTCCAGCTGACACAACCCTCTATCTGCAGCCCCATTTGGAACACAACACCATGCACTTTGCATCCCAGGCAGGATGGAATTCTACCTGGTGCCTGTGATGCTCATAGACTAATCCCTGGCTCCCACATTTTCCCCTTTTGGTATATATCTTAAAGACAGGTCAGGGTGGTCCTGACAGCCAGAAGCTCTCATGTCCTGCTTTGTAGCCCTTAGGGTGACCAGATGTCCCGATTTTATAGGGACAGTCCTGATTTTGGGGTCTTTTTCATATATAGGTTCCTACTACCCGCCACCCCCTGTTCTGATTTTTCAAACTTGCTACGTGGTCACCCTAGTAGCCCCCTTTTTATGGAGAGCAGGGCAGGTGAATGTGCTAGTTACATAATACGCTCCCCATTGTGGTGAAAGCAGCACAGAAAATGGCAGTTGTAGCTTCGCACTGGGGGAACAGAGGCAGAGGCAGAGACAACAAAATGTCAAACATGGAGCTGCAGCAGTTTGGCAAAAAGCTGAATTCTGCAAACGTGTTATTACAGAGTACCTGATACCTGCTGTAGTATATTTTAGTCATCAGGCCTAGAGGCTAGGAATACATAATTAACAACAAAGAGCAACATTAAAATAAAGCATTTTGCAGTCAAAGGTGACTTATGTCCTATGTTCTCCATCTCTGCAAAAGCACCGACCTCTACTGATAGGATGGGACAGGCTGTGTAACCTTTCTGGTGGATGTGTGGACTGGGAGAAGGCCCATCCTCCTCAATTCAGTCCAGTCCTCTCCATGAACAGATTCTGGAGAGCCCCCACAGTCTCCAGGTAAGGGAGAACACACAGTACACTGAGTTGGGGGCAGAGTCCTCTGCACATATGGATATTGGGGTGACGATCAGAACTCAAATAACAAAAGATCTTCTTTGTTCATCATATGAAATACATCTAAGAAATGTGAGACCTGATTTCTCAGATGCAGCCAAAACACACACACACAGCATGAATCAAAGGGATGGGTGCAAAGATGGTTTAAAACACTTGGCATTCCCCTAATTCTAGTTTTGCTCTGTGCATGGCAGTTTCCCCTGGGGTTTATTAGAACAGCTAAAGATCTGATTTTAATGGAGCTGCAGTGACCAGAAATGGTTTTACAGATTATGCCAGCACTGTGAAACAAAGAGGCCATATAGAACAGAAGCATCTGGCTCATTGCTCTCCATAAAGTGAGAGACTAGCTCTGCAATGACAACAGTGATAGAAACATTAATCAGCAAGTGCCATAACAGACAAGTATGATAGTGATGTAAAATATAGTAGAACGTGCAAATGTTCTTGGACATTGTTTAAATGAATTCAAATGGGTTTTTCCACTACAAAGCGAACAGGAAGATGAGCATTAAGATCAGGATGTGAGCTAATCTCAGCAACCAAACTCTCAACAAATAATTTCACTGAAAAAAAAAATATATATATATAAACTATATATTGCTGTCTCCACTTTTTAAACATTTTTTATTCTTTTACATTCTTACTCTTTCTTTTATTACTGAAACAAGTGTGAGGAAAAATCCAAGCATTCTTATAACAATGTAACTTCATATCGCAAATAGCAGTTACGCCCGTCATTATCACAAGCTGAACTCAAATCTAAATACATTTACTGAGCTGTATGTACTTTTTTCTTTAAAATATTTGATTAACAAAAACATTACAGCAGTTGCAATATTTGTATAATTATTGCACAGCCCTCCAAGGACCAGAATGTGACAGCCTTACATTAAGTGGTACCTAACTCCATTTGCTTCAACAAGACTACTCAGTGTAAGGTGATATTCAACAGCAGTGAAAATATCACAATCCAGCCCATGTGGGAGAAGGGAGGGAACAGTTTATAAATAATATTATATATTAAATATATTATGTAATTATATACGCTATATTAGCTATAATTGCCCATCTAGTAAGAAAAACACCACCTGGTTTTGAAGGCATTTGCCTGATCCCAAGCTTTTATTAAAGTGAATAACAATTACTCAGGAGAACAGAACTAGTAACTTCAGTGGGATTATCAGGTCCTAGGATTGCAGTCTGAAAGTTAACAAAATTCTACTGTCTAATGACTGGCTGTGTTACCACCAGTGATGTCATAATTCCATCACCCAATCATGAGCTGTTATACAACTGTCCTGAAATCAAAGTGTAAGTGTTAAAAGCATGTTGCAGAACTTCAGAGTTACAGACTGACCAGTCAACCACACACCTCATTTTGAACTGGAAGTACACAATCAGGCAGCAGCAGAGACAGAAAAAAAACCAAATAAAGTACAGTATGGTGTTAAATGTAAACTACTAAAAAATAAAGAGGCATTGTTCAGTTGTAAAATTTTGAAAGAATAACCATAATGTTTTGTTTAGAGTTACAAATATTTCAGAGTTACGAACAACCTCCATTACCGAGGTGTTCGCAACTTTGAGGTTCTACTGTATCTTTAAAAGTCTCTGTTATCTGACAAGAATTACCAAAAATGCAAGATACACAATGTTTTACATGCAATTTTAATAAAATGATGTTCATCTTATAAAATGATCTATCAATAGCTTAGAAATGTGATATCTCAAATACAAATATTCATAAAGCAACGCCAGAGATGTATGAATAAGGCTACACCACCCACATAAGATCACAAACTTCAAAATGTATCCTTCCAATAACAATGCATGAATTATGTATATATTCATACTACATGGGTATCCAATGCAGTTTTAAAAGCTATTTATTCTGGTAGGTAGGACTGGATATGAGAATTATGAAAAAAGAGTGAAATCCTTACTACGCTCACAGCGCTTTGCCCTTTAACCATTATTGAATAGTGTTGCAAGTGCTGGAATTCTAAGAACAACTACAGGATAGAATCCTCGGGCCAAATCCTAAACTCCCGACTCAGGACAAGATTCTGCCTGGCTGATATGCAAAAGTGCTGTGGTAGGGTAGGCACAAAGAAACTTTCACTACCCTTTCTGCATCCTATATAAAGGCCAAGCAGAATTGCAGTCCTTGAACTCCTCAGACAGAAATGACATGCTCCCTTCCTATTCCCATTGGAGTGCTCCTTGAGCAGTGGAAAGCAGTTAGAAGGGGAATGAGGATCTGGTCCACAGTTTCTGCTGAAAGGAACAGATGATTTTACATCCACTGTAGGTTGCTTAAGGAACTTCTCATTAGGTCTTAACCCAGTGCAGGGCCTTTTGAACCCAATCACAGGATCAAAACTTTATTATCTGTTGAAGATAGTCAGGCTCAGTCACTGCATAGTGCGCCTTGTTAATCACCTCCAGGAAGTCTCAGAAATGGCAGTCAGCTTGAGCTTCCTATAAGAATGATTGGTTCCATCTAACATCTAATAATAATTTGTATTATTCACTCAAAAGTAACATGAGTTGGATTCCCACACTTAGGCTCCAGATGTTTGCTGACCTTATAAAAGAGGGAGGGAGGTGTATGTACTGTCCGCAGGAAATACGTAAAATGTCACAAGTCCAAGCCAAATCTTATTTGGAATACAGGAATTTCTTTTTAATGGAACATATTGTAGTGAGGCAGCAACTCCTTCTTTCTCTTCTTTAAACAAAAAACACTACATGTGAAAGCTTTCCAGGCTATGATGGTGGAAGATCTAGAATATTCTATAATTTCTATGTAAAGTTGTTGTTTCTCTCATAGTAAAAATTAATCCCCAGTGTCTTTTGATATTTTCCACATATGTCCAACATTCAAGCCCAGATCTTCTGCTATGGCAGTGAGTGCCAATGTGGCTTTTAATCTTCCCCAAGGCTGGACCGATTCTCTACACAGGCTGCCAATGGTTCCTGTCAGCACCAGGGATATCTAAGAGCAGTGGGTCTGCCTGTTCTCTCTAGCAGAGGATCTTCCTTCACTCTGTTTAGCCTCACACTGCCTGTTAAAATAGCTTTATCAAAATTAATCAGTGATGTGGCACTAAATAGCCACAACATAGTAGAGGTTCTGGGCCTCAGAAACTGGTACACTGAAAGGTATGTTTTGGAAGAAATTTCCCATCTATTTTACTTTTTCAAATGGCCATTGGGCTGGAATTCACACTGTCAGTACTAAAAGGAAATAGTATGTTACATCATGAAGTCCTGACCCCCATAATTATTCAGCCAAGGAGGAACAAATTACAACCCACGAGCCATACCAACCAGTCACTTTCTTAATCCCTTCCCTGGTGCCAGCCATGGCACTCCGTGTGAAGCAGCTGTGCCAGCATGGCTTGAAGTGGCTGGGTCCCACTGTAACAGCAGCATGGTGAAGGCCAGGTATGCACCAGGGACAGTGAGGTAGGGGACAAGGCAGGAGGGCAGTAGTTCAATGCGAGCCCCACGCTGGAGGGAGCACAAGCAACTTGTCCATCGCTACTGTCCGGCCAGCGCCTCCCAACAGCAGGACACCTCCGCCGCCCCATGTGTGGGGCCACAGAAACCACACATGGAAAATCCCTGCCTGGCGTCCTCACCACCTCTCCCTAGGATGCGCACCCCCAGCCAAAGGGCACATTAGCATCTCCGAGGAGGGGGGCTCCCCAGCCCACCAGAAACTTTCCACCCTCCATTCCCCTTCTCCCAGCATCTCCCCTGGCTAGGGTGACCAGACAGAAAGGGTGAAAAATCGGGACGGGGTGGGGGGTAATGGGCCCCCATTTAACACAAAGCCCCAACTATCACGACTGTCCCTATAAAATCAGGACATCTGGTCACCCTGCCCCTGCTGTGCAGCCCCCACAGACACTCTGGGCCATGAGCGCTGCTCTGCTCTGGGCAGCAGGTCTGCCAGGCGCTATGGCTGGGCCACCAGCAACCCCCGCCCCCGCCCGCAGTTTCAGCCCCAGCCTCCAGGTGAGGGGGCGGGGCGCGTTCTCGATCTCCTGGCCGCTGCGGCTGAGGCGCGCGCGCACAACGGAGCACGTCAGCGAGGCGCCGCGCGTGACGGCGGCCCCCATTCCTCGCGCTGGCGGTTGGGTTTAGGGGACGCGCGGGGAGGCTTCCCCGTCCCAGTCCCGTTACCAGCCCGTGGCGGGCCCGGCCGGCCGGCGGGGACAGGATGCCGGGGGAGTGGGGTGAGGCTGCGGCTGGGGCCGGGCGCGGCAGTGACGGGGCGGCGGGCAGGGCAGGGCCCGGGCCCAGGGGAAAGGCTGCGGCGAGAGTGGAGCACGCGGCGTTTGTCCTGGGCAGCTGGGGCCGGAGCTGGGCGGGGTCGGCCACGTGCCCGCTGCTTGTGGCGTCGGGGTAGCGGTCAGCAGGGGTGAGCGGTGGGGGCCCGGCAGTCCCGGGGAGCCGCCTTCCGCGGGTCTCTGTAAGCTTGGCTTAAACCCGCCAGCCAGAGTGCACCTTGCCTGGGCGTTCAGGCCAGTGCCCGGCCCGTGCGAGCGCCAGGGCTGTTTGTACCTAGGCGCTCTGGCTTTGATGCCATCACAGGGGTCCCAGGTGGTGCGAGTTATGTAACGGCAAGAGGTGTTGTAAGGGAGGGGAGTGAGTTGTGCTCGAGGTTTACGGGCTGGGCCTCAGCAGCGGTACTCGAAGCATAGCAAACATCAGTGGCAATACAGTAAAATTATGGTACATGTGCACTGTAATGTGCATGACAACAGGACTCTGTCGCTTTGCACCACAAACCCTCCCCGGAAACAGTGGTAGCGCCTACTTACCATCTGCAGGTCTGGCTATGCCAAGGGTGAAGCACAGGAGTAATTCATTATTAAATCTCCAGTAACTGTAGAATGGAATAGATATGCCTGCTTGTTTATAAACTAAAGACTTTTGTGTGTTGACAATGTAGTATATTAAGGGCTAAGTTGCATAGTGGCTTACTGAAGCAGAGAATTTACTAGTTCATCTCTGGAGTACCGAGTTCAAATACAAATACTTAAATTAAGGATGTTTACAATAGAAATGGAGAATCAGTGATGCAGGCTTAGTTGCACACTTGATTATAGTGTTAGTGATTGTCACAGCTATATAATTTCAGAGTAACTGAAGAGGGAAAACACCTGTTAGGTAACCTATTCTCTCACCATAATTTTGGTCTTTCAGCTATTACATTATAAACCCTTATTTTCAGGTTGGCTTAACATGGCTGTAAAATTGACTAGACTGAAAGTTACTCATGGTTTTAGTGTGGCCTTTAAATTATCATACAACAATCCAAGAGTTCTGTAGCTTTGAAAGCAGTTTATCATTTGTTAAGTCAATTTGTTAACTTCTTCAGCTAAAATTTTTCTAACCAAATGTGGATTATGTTGGTCTTTATGGAGAAAATATTAAGGCAAACAGTTGTTTAAGAAGGCAACTTTTTGCATGTGTGCCAGCTCTTTCATTTCCAAACTCTGTTTTGTTGTGTTGTTAGGTACTAATAGATTGGCATATTTTTGTCATTTTTGTAGCCCCATTAAGATGCATTGGCCCTAAGAAATTAATAGTTTAAATGGGGCACAAGTTTACAAAGAAGCACAATAAACAGAGGATGCAGAGGAAGGTTGTATGGGAGGGATGGAGGTTATGCTAGTGAAAGATCTTGGGTACTTATTGTGGTTATAGATGCATCCATTTTAGCATTTATTTTAAAAGCTAAATTTGAGTGCAAGAGCCAGGAAAGAGTGGCATTGGAGAGTGATTTAAGTGAGAGTTCAGAGAACCTGAGAACAGAATTGGGCCTGAATTTTACAATTAAGTTTTAAATTTTTGTTATCTTGATGTATAACGTATAGTTGGATATTTTACAGTAGACCCTTCAGAGGAGAATATACTTTTCACAACTGTAACACACATTTTGTCTGTTTTTCTTGTCCAAAATTTTATATAGTTGCAATCAGCTATTTACAGCAATAAGCCTTGATCCTGCAAATGTTTATGCAGAAATGTTTGCTGGACCAAGGTCTTGTACAGTGACACTGTAAATCTGTTTATAATGTGGCTAGTACCAAACTCAGAGCGCAACTGCAGATACAAAGTGAGGGTATGGCTACACTTGCAGCTGTACAGCGCTGGGAGTTACAGCTGTGTAGGGAAAGCGCTGCAGTGTGGCCACACTGACAGCTACCAGCGCTGCATTGTGGCCACATTTGCAGCCATTTGCAGCGCTGTTGGGAGTGGTGCATTATGGGCAGCTATCCCACAGAGCACCTCGTTCCATTTTGGCGTTGTGAGAAGGGGACAGAAGGGTGCGGGTCATTCCGCTTCCTGTCCCAACGCCCCGTGATGCATCGCTTCACATCCCAGCAGTCACTGTTTTTCCATCCATGTTTGGTGCCATTGTGACTCTCCCAACAGTTTCTGTGCAGCGCGATTTCTCTGGGAAATGGAGCCCAAGCTGCTGAGGAGTATGCTGATGAGTCTCGCCAACACATCACGTTTGGCAGTTGAGCTATTCCTTCAGCTCCAAAGTGACAGTGAGGAGTCTGACGATGATATCGAGTCGCCTGACGCGTGTGATGCTAAATTGCTTGTGGCATTCACGGAAATGCTCAGCACCGTGGAATACTGCTTTTGGGCTTGAGAAACAAGCACTGAGTGGTGGGATCACATCGTCATGGAAGTCTGGGATGACGAGCAGTGGCTGCAGAACTTTTGGATGAGAAAAGCCACTTTCATGGGACTGTGTGCTGAGCTCGCCCCCGCCCTGCGACGCAAGGGCACGAGATTGAGAGCTGCCCTGCCAGTGGAGAAACAGGTGGCTATTGCAATCTGGAAGCTGGCAATTCCAGACAGCTACCGATCGGTCGCAAACCAGTTTGGAGTGGGAAAGTCGACCGTTGGAATCGTGTTGATGCAAGTTTGCAGGGCCATCAATCGCATCCTGCTAAGAAGAACCATGACTCTGGGGAATGTGAAGGACATTGTGGATGGCTTTGCACAAATGGATTTCCCTAACTGTGGAGGGGCGATAGATGGGACGCATATTCCTATTCTAGCACCACCCCACCTAGCATCCGAGTACCTTAATCGGAAGGGGTATATCTCTTTGGTTCTCCAGGCACCTGTGGATCACCATGGGCGTTTCATTGACATTAACACAGGCTGGCCTGGAAAGGTGCATGATGCATGCATCTTTTGGAACAGTGGACTGTTCAGGAAGCTGCAGGCCGGGACTTTTTTCCCAGACTGGAAGATCACAGTAGGGGACGTCGAAATGCCCGTTGTGATCCTTAGAGACCCCGCTTACCCATTAATGCCTTGGCTCATGAAACCGTATACAGGGAAGCTTGACAGGAGCAAGGACCGGTTCAACTACAGGCTGAGCCAGTGCCGCATGACTGTGGAATGTGCTTTTGGCGGTTTAAAAGGGCGCTGGCGATCTCTGTATGGGAAGCTAGACTTGGGGGAAAGCAGCATCCCTGCGGTTATATCCGTGTGCTGTACCCTCCATAATATTTGTGAAGGGAAGAGTGAAACATTCAGTCAGGAATGGACCTGCGAGGTTCAACGCCTGGAGGCTGAATTTGCACAGTCAGAGAGCAGGGCTACTAGAGAGGCCCAGCACAGGGCTACAAGGATTAGGGAGGAATTTGAGGCTGAAAACCAACAATAATGTTTGGTGCCTTGCACGGGAGTGAAGTGCAGTGGTTACAATGTTAGTAGGAATCTGTTTTTCCTAAGCTGATTTGCAGTGGCTGTTTCTTTCCTGGGCTATGGTATCTTTCACTTTCTGCAATAATAAAGACTGTTTTCAAAGCCAAGGATTCATTTATTGAAAAGAAAATAACTTTCTTGACAGACACACAACATTTTGGGAACCTAAAAGGGCAGGGGGGTGGAGTGGTGAACTGTACAGTCACAGGTTTGAATATGTCCTGTCTGGAGTGCTGTGCAATGACTGCTGCACTTCAGGATGAAAATACTGCATGGTGATGGAGGTTGAGTGCAGAGGGTAAGGGTCGTAGTTCTCAGGGCTGGTTGGTGAATGTACAGGTGTTGGGGGCAGCTGGTGGTGGTAAGAAGCTGGATGCTGGGGAAGGGGGTTTGGAGCTGACATTGGGGCACAAGAGCTTTGGGACGGTGGGGGGACACAGTAGTGCTCTGCCTGCATGGCTACGAGTGACTGGATAGAGTCTGCTTGGCGCGCCAGGATGCTTATCAGCTGCTTTGTGCTTTCCTTCTTAGCCACTGCGTTTCTCTGGCGGATCCTGCTTTCCCTTTCCCTCCAGTCCTGCAGTTTTTTACTCTCTCTGGCAGAGTGATCCATAACTGTTTTCAGCATGTCGTCTTTGCTTGTTCGCGGCTTCTTCCTGAGGTTTTGTAGCCTCTGAGCAGTCGGTGATACGGGCAGTCGAGTAGTCAAGGACACTTTTTGAAAGGCAAAAATGGCAACGGTTAACAGAGGCAGGATTGTTTATAATCTCACCCAGGCAGTTATTCCCACACAGTGAAGGAGTTTGCAGTCTTCACTTTAGCATAATACTTTTCCCATACCAAACAGAATGCACATAACCCACAGGAGCCACGAAATGGTGAGTAAGGGGGACTGATTGCTTCAGGGATGTGCAGAGGTTTCTGTGCATTGGGGAAAGCAAACTGCTGCAGGGGGCATCTACACTGAACAGTCTCCCAACATTTTCCACAGGAGTTAATCCTGGAAGATATCTCGCTGCTGCAGGTCACCTGAGAATAGCGGGAGGGTCTTCTACAGTAATGCGGATTCCGCCCTGGCCCCTATGCAGCTTGCCTGTGTGCAGCAATAGTCCCCCTACCCCTCGCGGCACAGTGGCGCGGACGCGTTAGTCTGACTGGGACAAGGACCATAGTGGCTCTCCCTATAAATTTGCGCAAGTGCATTGCCCACGCTCTGGCTGAAACTTTTGAAGAGATTACCGAGGCCGATTACCGCAACGTGACAGACCACATCAGTGGGCTGTTCCCGATCTAGGCATGCATGCAGCCCTAACCCCCCTCCTCTCCTGAAATATTTCCATCCTGAAAATAAAAGCCGTTTACCAGGAACCTGCTCCTCTGCTTGTCCTTCACCAAGTACCGGCTGCTGCAACTGGCTACCTTCCTCCTGGCTTGAGAAGAGCTCCTGGCTGCATGCCTCCTGGAACTCCAGGGTGTCTCCCCCCACCCCAGTACCCTCAGTCTCTGTTTCCTTCCCCCCTCCACATCCTCCTCCTCTCCCCCCCGCTCTGAAGTGTCCATCGTGATCGTCGGATTGGCAGTGGGGTCACCCCCAAGTATCGCGTCCAGCTCCCTGTAAAAACGGCAGGTCGTGGGGACAGTGCCAGAGCGGCAGTTTCCCTCGCAGGCTTTGCAATAGGCACTCCGCAGCTCCTTCACTTTAACCCTGCACTGCACCGCGTACCGGTCATGGCCCCTTTCCAGCATGGCCCTTGAGATCTGCCCATAGGTATCGTAATTCCTATGGCTGGAGCGCAGCTGTGACTGCACAGCTTCCTCACCCCAAACACTGATGAGGTCCAGCAACTCGCCATTGCTCCATGCTGGGGCTCGTTTGGCGCGTGGAGGCATGGTCACCTGGAAAGATGCACTGATTGCACTCCACACCTGGCTGAGCAAACAGGAAGGGGATTTTTAAAATTCCCGGAGCATTTAAAGGGCGGGTCACCTGAGGCCAGGGCAGTAGAGTGCGAACTGTTGAGCAGAGTGGCTGAACAGGCATTCTGGGATACCTCCGAATAACTCTGGAGGCCAATTGCAACGCTTTTGGTGGCCACACTGGCGGAGCAGCACTGCAATCATTATACTCCAGGCAGAGCAGGAGTACAGCCAGCGCTGCAGCCAGGGAGATGCAGCGCTGTGTGTGCCTTGCAAGTGTGGATGGTGAGTAAGTTGCAGCGCTGTAAACCCACCACCAGCACTGCAACTCTCCAGTGTAGCCAAGCCCTAAGACTCAGATCCTTCAATTGAATCTGGTAACTCAGACTGGTAGAGCCCCATTAAAGTCAATGGAGCTCCACGGGTCTGTACTAGTGGCGCTGGCTGTGGGATCTGAGCCTATGTCCCTACAGATTTGTCTCCCTATTAGATGTTACTCTTAAATAAATAAAAATAGTAAAGCGAAGCAAATATTTGACTGACTTGAAATGAAGTTTAGATAAGATGAAGATATGAAGAATCTTCTGGATATTGGGATCAGAATCAGTAGAGAATGATCCTGCACCACCAGTGGGGTGAAAGTGTGGAGGAATGTAGAGGAAGCCTGTGCTGGATGAATTGAGGAAATGGGAAGAGAAACTGGAACAAGTCTATACAAGGTTGTTTAAATGAGGGAAACATTTTTACTTGAATCAGACAAATTGGTAGCCAGAGAGATATCTGAGGATCGTGTGGGTGTGCCTAGTTTTTAATCCTTAATGTAATCATGAATCTTAATGTTTTACTGTTCTGTAACATCATCTCTGGTTTGTATCTTCTTTGGCTTGTGTTTAATATTCAGAAGCCTTGTATGCATACAGAAATTGCACCAATTTAATTAAATGGTTTTTAAATTGACTTAGTTGTGTCAGTGCAACCCCCTACAGTGGATGTTTTGAAATCAATTTAAGAGTGTTCACCCAAGGGAAATGCACTGATAAAACTAAGAACTTAGAAACCAGTTTAGTTACATCCAACTTCTTTGTCGACACAAGCATAGGGAAACACATTTTTGTTCTGTACATATCAGTTTAATTATACAGTTAAATATACAATTAGTTCTTAGAGCTTCTGACTTGCAGAGAAAAATCCTTTCTTAAACTGACATATTAGCCTCACTTCATAATTTTCTCCCTCTTGTTGCATTCCTGTGTTTGAAAACATTGCAATGTGGAGTTTTTCAAACAGTACATTCTGTATATAATGGGAATAAATTTATGAACAAAAGAATGCCTTTTCACAAGTTGCTACTTTAAAATGTAACACTTCAAGAAATGTTATTGCATTGTTCCTGGGTTATGTTATGGATGTGTCCCTTATCCAAGGCTGTGTCTTTAGTAATCAGTGGGTGATTTTCCAGACTCCTTAGTGAGTAGATAAGTTGCTATGCTTAAAAGGAAAGAGAGAAAAGGGAGCAGAGACTCTTAAATTTATATTAATAAAACTTTTAAACATGTATTTAGCAGAAGCTCCACAAATGACTGAAACCTCCTTTCTGCCTGGACATTGAGCCGAAGAATTTCATCATGGGTCAACAGATTTCAAACCAGACACACACTGCTATTAACAAGTTGCCAGAAAAAGTAATAAAACATGCATCTTTGGTTCGAGAAAGTGGCTTTCTGACTTATGAAGAGTTTCTGGGGAGAGTAGCTGAACTTAATGATGTGTAAGACTGCATGTTCTTTATTCCTTTCCCATTGTTGTGTTGTACAGAGACTGTACAGAAGAGTATCTTGGATAGACTTATTCATAATCTACTACCAGGTTTTCAAATGTGTCCTTAAATTCTCAACGTCCACGTTGAGATAGAAATTTATTTATATAGGATCAATCAAATGTATAATATTTCACAAAAATATCAGTGTATGGTTTTTATTATAGCATGTTGGCCCTTTTTTATCCTTTTAAAGTATTTGTGTATAAGAAAAATATATTTAAAATGTTAATATTAGGTCTGAAATTGTAAGGTTATCTATTGACGTTTCATTTATTTACAGGGTGGATTTGATTTAAATAAAATGGATTTAAATCATGATTTAAATCCAAATTGATTTAATCACTAGTCAAGAAGACTCGATTTAATCATGGATTTCTACATAAAGGTGCATTCTTGTTGGTTGTGATAATCTTAATACATATTCTTCACAACTCAGAGATAGATGTAGGTTTCATTTTTAGAAGGTATACACTATAAATTTTTTAAGGGATTTATTTTGAAAACTTTTCAGATTAGTTTTACAGCTATATCAGAAAATGAATGATTGGCTATTTCATTTACCAAAGGTAATTAAAGCAGATAGCTCACTTCCCAGTGACTTCATAAATATCTCCAATTCAATAGGTAATCATTAATATTTGGAGGATTTTCTTGCCATGCTGTATTAGGAGAACATCGCCAGACAGACATTTAAATTGTTTGATTTAACTAGAACAACGACGTTATGTATTCTGGATTTTTTTCTTCAACAGCAGACACACAATATTTTAACAAAACAAGCATATGCATTTTTTAATTTAGTTAAACAGTCAAATTTTTTAAAATCAAGTTTGTTTTTCTTAATATTGTTTTTAACTAAAATGGTTAAATGAAACATTTAAAAAAACCCAAATCAACTACGTCAGCCAGGTCAACATGAGAAACTTAAAATATTGGCTTCTGCAGTTAACTCAGTCATCTTCACATTCATTTTCCTGTTTGTTCATAATCTGGAAAAGAAAAACAACCGTTCCTGCCTTTTCAGGTCCCAAACGATTTCTCAATTTGGTATGAATTAATCCAAAAGAAGAAAATAATTCTTTCTACACCGGCAGCAGAAGTTACTGCTGTTAAGTGAGATTATCACTTCAACAGTCTCTTGAATCCAAGTGCTTAAGTGACTTCCACCAGTTCAATGGTGTGACTTTCTTTAAAACATCAGTAAACATATTTCTTGAATGGTTCTTACTCCCCAACTGGGTCTGTTTTATAGCCTGCTGCCATTATAGGTTTTCCCTTCTAGTGAGAGAATTGTATGGTAGATCTTAAATCAATGAAGGCTATGCTCAGAAAGACCTTAAGACTTCTGGAATATACTGCTCAGTTTCACTTTTTTACATGCATCTGAGGAAGTGGGTATTCACCCACAAAAGCTCATGCTCCAAAACGTCTGTTAGGTCTATAAGGTGCCACAGGATTCTTTGCTGCTTTTACAGATCCAGACTAACACGGCTACCCTCTGATACAGTTTCACTTTTGTTTCTACTGCCTGTCCTTCCCCCTCTCACATTTATCTCCAGACTTGTTCTCCTTGTCCAGATCTATTCTGCCCCCAACAATCTTCTATTCATTGAACTTTTTGAAACTTTGCATTTTTAGAGAGAGGTAAGGAATTGATTCTATGTACACACATTTGCAGAGGGACAATAGGGTTGAGGTCTTTTATTTCTCACCTCTATATATTTATTTATTTTTAAAACATTTTTGCTGTTAACAAGCATGTTATCTCTGGAGACACAAATTCACAGTTTGAGAACTATAAAACTAAGCATCTCTGATGGTATCTTCTAGACTGAGCACTGAATCCCATTGGGTAGATAGAAAGATTATTTATGTTAATCTATGCAGAAGCCCCTGAAACCCCATAAGATTGGGTTCCTAATCCATGAACTATTGGAACTCATTTACAAAACTTTTCTTAAACATTACATGAATATATTGTCTCATACTATAGAATTAGAATTTATAATCCCTATTCCATGATACATTATAGCTCAAAGATATCATATCTTAATTAAAATTATCTTTAGATAGGTTTTTTCCTCAAAAAGCAATTTATCAAAAAAATCTGATTTAAATAAAAATCCAGTTTAAAAAAATATATTTTTATCCACCCTGTTTGTTTATATTTAAGAGTGTGTATATATAATACTTAGCAATTATACAATTTATTGTGGTCCTGAGTCTGCAAATATGCATGTGAGTAATTTTAGGCACATAAGCACCCTATTGATTTGTACGGCATTAATATAAATGCAGCAAAGAGTCCTATGGCACCTTATAGACTAACAGACGTATTGGAGCATGAGCTTTCGTGGGTGAATACCCACTTCGTCGGACGCATGTCACCCACGAAAGCTCATGCTCCAATACGTCTGTTAGTCTGTAAGGTGCCACAGGACTCTTTTGATGCTTTTACAGATCCAGACTTAACACAGCTACCCCTCTGATAATTAATATAAATGCTGTTCAGGTTTAAATGTGGATGGGTAAATGATGCCAGTGTCTGTTTCTTTCAAAGGTGACTTCACCAAGCATTGCCTGCCTAATATATAATATCGGATTAATGCATCTGTGTTTCAGCACCGCAAAGTTGGCTTCTGGCCAGGACAAACATCTGTTGTTTGAAGTACAGCCAGGTTCTGATTCCTCTGCTCTTTGGAAGGTGGTAGTTCGGATAGTCTGTACTAAGGTAAGATTATCAGAACCTTTGACTCAGGTTTTTAATCTGCAAGTAACTGAGAAAAATGGCTTTTCAGTGAAAATCAAATTGTTGTTCAGTACAATATGTTTCAAAAATATTTGGAGATATTCCTATACTGTTAAGTACAGTTAGGCCTAAAATATAGGTCTACCTGAAAAGTCAATATCAACAGTAACATTTCCATGACCACTTTTAAACGATTTGCAATCCAGTCATTGAAACATCTTTCTAATATATAAGAAACAGAAAGTGAAACAAATTGGAGACTAAATTAGTTTAGTTTTATAGTCCAAGCTTGACAGAGGTTGCATATTAATAAAGGACATTCAGAATGAACTTCACCGGAAGATGAAATTCCTACACCCTTAAAAATGAAGTGAATCTTACTTTAATTTGAAACTTTGACCTTTAACAGTATTAGTTTAGGCCTGATCCTGCAAGCTGAACCATGTAGGCAAATCATTTTTATTGGGGCTTCACAGCAGTTCAACCATCTTGCAGGATCAGGACTTTATTGTGACACTTTAGTTAATTTTAGGAGCAAAAGAGGTTTCCATGACACTGTTAAAAGTACATAATTGATAGCTGCATTTAACATGCAGCAATAAATGTGTATGACTTCAATTTAATTTTTTTTTTTTACTGTAAGACTTCATCTTGGCTCTCTGCCCTACTGAAACTTATAATTAACACACTTGTTCAATGATGCTTCATCCTAAGAAAGCAAATAGTGCTACTTTGGAATACTGAATTGTTAGTTTTGCAATTGGTATTCATCCCACAAAAGCGAAGCTGACACTGAAATTCAAAAGCTAACAGTATACAAAATCAATGTGGCAGCTATTAAATGATATAAAAACTAGCTAACTTGCAGTTATCCTGGATAGAGATGACTCAGAAAAAGATTAAAAGGTGAAATCAACTTGTTGGTGTGAGCCTAACAGGGTTAATCTACTGCAGCAGAATATAAAGTAGGATTAAGGAGTAATATTACGATTGTATATGGTATTGGTGAGACTGTTACTGGTATATTGTGTCCATTTCTGGTGTCACTGCTTCAAGAAGGATGTTGGAAAAAAATTGGTCAGGGTTTAGAAACAAGCTACAAGAATAATTTGAGTTCTTAAAAATCTGCTTTACAGTGAGATTTAATAATATAATCCATGTATCTCATAGAGACCGTTCAGAGGTGACTTTATTATGGCTTGTAAGTACCTACTTGGGGAAGAGATTTCTGGTACATGAAAGCCATTTAATCTAGCAAACAAGCATAACAGATTCAAATGACTAGAAATTGAAGCTAGGCAAATTCAAGTAAGGCGCAAGGTTTTTAATTACTTTACATCATTCAAAGTTTTTTAAATCAAAATTTCATGTCTTTCTAAAAGAGATGCTCTAGTTCAGTGATACTCAGATCTCAGGAGTTCAGGAACCAAATTAGCCATCAGCATTACCCTAAAGAGCCACAGTAGTGTGAATTCATTGTTTCATTTACTATTCTCTCTCTATATATGTATAAAAAATAAAATTCTCACAGCAAAATAAATGACCAAGTATTATTTTATCAACTACAATTGGTTAATAACATGCTAATAACATAGTAATAGCATCCTGGTTGGCTAATAACTTTGCTTGATTAATATTTAATCACACAGTGTTTTAACATCTTGTGTTGCAAAGAACTTCAGGTGACACATTAAAGAGCAACTTTTGGCTCCTGAGCCTCAGTCTGAGTAACGCTGTTCTAATTCATCCAGAAGCTATTTGCCTTGAAATGGGAATTGTTGGGTGAAATTCTGTGGCTTGTGTAGTGCAGGAAGTCAGACTAGATGATTATGATCTCTTCTGGCCATAAAATCTATTATTTTAGTCTCTTTAAAGACAACATTTACTGCATTTTTAAACAGATCACTTGATAGTGTTTTTTGTAATACTTTGTCATTCTTAGTTGTTTTCTTAATGTTTTTACACGTTACTTTAGCTTGTCAAGTGACATCCAGAATCTTAATAAAGCTCTTGAATTCCTTCAGTTAGAGTTCAAATCCAGCATAGCTCAAGACTATTCTCTGGGACTAACAATTTTTAATATAGCTTTATTTTTTACTTTTAGCCTCTATATAAAAAATTGGGCAGGGACAGGTACTTTGAAGAACAAGATTTTCATGATGACTTCTATCAAGACAGCTATCATTGTAATCATGATAGTGGGTACTGTATAATTTAGATACTGGCTAGGCTAAATTAAGCCCTAAAAATGAAACAATAGATTTCTGTCCAAGGTTTTGTTTATGCTTAAAGTTTCTAGACATAAACGCTTCTACTTAATTATAGCTTAATATAGTTGAATACCATAAGTCTAGTGTGATGCAAATATCACACATAAGCTTGTATTTTCCAATGCATTTGATCATATTTACCTACCTACTACCTATGTTCAGATATGATGGCAGATAAATTTAATATTTGTTACATAATACAAATATATTTTATAAACTTTTGTATCTTTAGATAAACAAAACAAGTGGCATTGTAGAAGCTTCAAGAATTATGAACTTATATCAGTTTATTCAGCTTTATAAAGACATCACAAGTCAAGCAGCAGGAGTTCTTGCACAGAGCAGTGCCTCTGAAGGGACTGCTGCAAGTCTGTCAGCTGTGTCATCTTGCCAGGCCAGCTTATGGATGGGAAGGTAGTCCAATATATTACAGGTTGTTTGTGTGTGTGTGTATATGTATATATGTTTGTTTGTAATAACTATACACCCTCCAAAATCATATTAAATCTGAACTATTACCATCCAACACAATAAATGTGGGTAGAACAGATTTTGTCTGCCAAACAATGAGCATGTTACCAAAAGGGGTGTGGTGTAAATACTTGTAATCATGTAGTAGACTCTGAATTACCATTGGTGCCTGTACACAATAGGTTTGGAATAGTCTTTTTAGTTATTATAGTGTAATATAAACCTAGTATATGTTGTCTCTTCTGAGTGAGGAAACAGAAGGAAATGAAATCAGCTGTGGCTACAAAACTGTTTTCAGTTATGTTTGTTTACACAGACTTAATGTTATTGTTCCACTTAAACTTTCTTTTCCTCACATTTTGGCATTTGGAAATTCCCATCTGTTGTCATTTGAAAGTCATCAATGATAACCATAATTTAACTTGTAAGTCTGGAAAAAAATACGTACTAGTTCATAGGTGTTGACATCCTGCTTTGTTAGCTAGGAGGAAAAGCAACAGACTGAGATCAGCACATGTAGTAGCTTTTAGTTTAAAATCAGTTTAGATTAAAATTTATAAAATGGTTAATGTGAATGTAGTGAAATCTCCATGTTGAAAAGTTGTTACTGATAACTGTTTAAATGTAAAGTTTTTGTATTACCTTGAAAGTTAAATGTGAAAGTTGAAGTAAAGTAGGGAGATGTTTTAAACAGTGATAACTAAATGGAATCATTTGCTGTAAAACAATGCTATTTCGGAGTAACGGGTGAGGAAATAACTATAGCAAAGCTGGCAGTCAGGAATTTTGCAAATCCTAAGCAAGTTACTAAATCAGTTTTAACTGTCTTTAAAGACTGAAAGCTCCAGTTGTTTGAGGGCATAAGAGAAAGGGAGATTATTCAGAATAAAGATAGCACAGTGTTTTTAAACTGACATACAAGAGTTGGTTTAGCAACTTCAGAGGACTTGTGCACAGAACTTATTCTAATATGAAAAAAAAAGTTGTTGCACTTTCAAAACAAGTCATTGTTCTGTCTTTTTTAAGAAGGGAGAACACCTGTTGCCTAGAAACCACATAACAGAGTTGCTGGAATTTTGGCTGTGAACAGGAAAAATTCCCAAAGCAGACACTGGTGTGGATACATTTGATGAAACTCCTAATGTAAATGGGGAAGCACCTCTGTTTGTGTTAGTGAAGTTGAACCTGATTTCAGGAAGCATTAAACTCCTATGGGGCAAATAGTGGCTTTGCTTCTCTACATTAGGGCTTGCACTAGTACAGTTATATCAATGCCTAGAAAAGGCCCCCTTATCGTCTTCTTGACTCCTTAGCGGGGGGTTATTTTGACCTTGTCTCTTTGAGCTGTTAGTGTTATGTGGTTCCTTTAGTGTAGTTTGTATTCTTTAAGAAAGAATATATTAAATTTAAACATGTGGCTTGCTCTTCGTGATTCTGTGATAGTTAGTTGTTCTGGCTACCAGATATGAAGCTTCTGAAGTCTTATACTGTTGATCTGCTGTTCACTTCAATGTCTTAAACAGTTTGTTTTGTAGGGTGAAACTTCCAGTGGTTTTTGATGTGGCTGTAAAAAGCACCAGTAGGAAAAATGACTTTTTTCAATTGATCTGTAATATAAAATCATGACTATGAGGTTTATTATACATGACAGCATGTTTTAAAAAAAATAGCATTTAGCAACTCCGAAGCTCAGATAAGTGTGCAGCATCCAAACACCGAGCCATGCAACATGGGAGTTGCATGGCTATAACTGTGGGCAGTATCTGTTTCTCTGTTTTAAGATGTATGAAAATTAAAATGCTAGTCAGACTTAGACTTTAAGGTCAGACAGGACTATCATGATCATCTAATCCAGGGGTCTCTAACCTTTTTATGCACAAGATCACTTTTTAAATTTGATCTACTCTGCCCCTTCCCCAAGGCCCCACCCCACTCACTCCATTCCCCCCTCCCTCACTAACTTGCTCTGGGCTGGGGTTGGGAGGTTCAAAGTATGGGAGGGGGCTCAGGGCTGAGCCTGGGGCAGGGGTTTGGGGTGCAGGAGTGAGGAGTGCAAGCTCTAGGAGGCATTTTGGGTGCAGGGGTCATATTGTCACACTGCACCCAATCTCACAGAATCCACTGGACATTTCATGAGTTACTTTTTATTAGTGTCATTTGTGGTTTATAGATTGTTACACTGATTTGTGACATTCTCAACTGTGGGGTGTGCACTGGTTGAGCCTGGGGCAGGGGGTTGGGGTGCAAGCTCTGGGAGGGAGTTTGGGTGCAGGAGGGGGCTCCTGGCGGGGGTAGTGTGTTGAGGTGTGGGAGAGGGTGAGGGGCGTGGGCTCTGGGAGGGAGTTTGTAGGAGGTGTAGTTTGGGTGTAGGAGGGGGCTCCAGGCTGGCGCAAGGCATTGGGGTGCAGGAAGGGGTGTGAGGTGTTGGCTCCGGCCAGGAGATGCTTACCACCAGTGGCTCCCGGTCAGCATCGCAAGGGGCTCAGGCAAGCTGCCTGCCTGCCGTGTCCCCATGCCACTCCTGTAAGTGGCTGGCACATCTCTGTGGCCCCTGGGGGGGGGAAGCGGGTCTCTGTGTGCTGCCTGCACCCACAAGCACCACCCCCACAGCTCTCATTGGCCAGTCCCTCCCTCCCATTCCCCCCAGGGGCTGCAGAGACTTACCAGCAGCCACTGGGAGCAGTATAGGGTCACAGCAGGCAGGCAGCCTGTCTGAGCCCTGTTGCGCTGCCAGACTTTTAGCGGCCTGGAGATCATGATCAACTGGCAGAGGCTCCAGGATCAACCAGTCAATTTGTGATTGACAGGTTGGTGACCACTGTTCTAATCTGACTTCCTGCACATTGCAGGCACAGAACCTCACCCACACACTCCTGTAATAGATCCGTAACCTCTGACTGCGTTACTGAAGTTCTCAAATCATGATTTAAAGACTTCAAGTTACAGAGACTCCACCATTACACTAGTTTAAACCCGCAAGTGACCCATGCCTCAAACCGCAGAGGAAGGCGAAAACCACCCCTCGGGTTTTTGCAATCTGACATTGGAGAAAATTCCTTCCTGACCCCAAATACACCCCTGTTTAAGTTATGTTTACAGCAGGCACTCTTTCTTCAGTTTCGAGGGACATTTTCTAGTCCTGCAGCATTTCCCATCTTAAATGTACGGAATACTTTTGCAGTGGTAGAATCTTTCAAAGTGGAAAAATTCAAATATGACTCCCATATAATATTTGTCTTGCCAACTTGTTCCATCTCTGATGAAAACTTTGGGGATAAGCTGTCACTTCGATAGTCTTCATTGAGCTTTCTTAACTGCGTTCTCACAGCAATACTGAAAAGAAATATTGAGCCAAAATTTCAAGAGCATCTAAGTAACTTATCACAAATCTTATGAAAATTCAGTGGGATTTGTGCTCCCACTTCAGTCAGGAACTCAAGGAAATCTCACCAGTTATTATGTTCTATAATAGTGGTTCTCAACTTGTGGCCCAATCAGCGCACAGCTGCAGCCCATGTGAAACCCCAAGAGCCAAACGGGTAGTATTGGATGCGGCCCACGTAACACATTCTGGCCCACAATGGTAAATAAGTTGAGAACCACTGTTCCATAAGCTGGAACACAAAAAGCATAAGAAATAGCTGTGGTGGGGGGAGAACAGCATGTGAAATTCCTGCTAATACTACTTTCCCAATGTGAGGAGAGAGACTGCAACTTCATCTTACAGAGAATGATAAACTAAACTGGGATGGGACAGATTTGCAAGACACTCTTCTTCTCTGATTTAATTTCCTGTTTGTCTTGCATAGGAACGTTCAGTCTTACGTTTTTGGCTGATATATTGACTGATTTATTACTGATTTATTGACGCACTAACACTACCATTAACAAATATATTGTAGGCATATTTGGGAAGGAGGTATTTTCCTGCTTTTTAGTCACACACTCACAGATGGACACTGTGTTTCCATTTGCATAATTGCTGTAAGAGGCTTTTCTTTGGAAGCTTGATACACTGTACTAGTCTTCAATTATGAGGTGAGGCAATAAGGATGGGATATATGGAGAACAAGAGAATCTTTTTTTTTTTTTTTTTTTTTTTTTTTTTAAGTGTGGGTATGTTTTGTTGTTTGTTTGGGGACTGATCAAGAGCAACATCCTCTCCATTTAAATGAGCTGATGGATGTAAATCAGATCACTTGGGGCAACATACCTGCCAAATGGAAGTAAAGATTTTGAAATGCTATTTGTAATGAGCTTGAGTCAATTTAGCTAGTGTCTTCTAATTTTTCATGTCCCTCTATATCTGAAGACTCTGAAAAACAAACAGTGAAGCCCCTTCAAGTGTTCTTCTGCCTACTTAATCTGTTTGGTTTTTTGTGTGAAATACTCAGTTGGCTAAACTCTGCTTCCTTTCAGATTTTTGTTAGCTCTGCAAGAGCTAGCTGTCACTGAGCAAAAATAGTGAATATTATCTACTTAATTCTTCCTTTCATCTTAATCCCTTCCAGTTAAACAGTGTCCCATTCTTGTGTTGCATCCACTTTCCTATCCAGAGTATATTAAAATATCTTTATTGTTTCTACTAACTTTATCTAATACTAGTGAAAAATAAGCAAATGCTTATGTCTTAAAACTCATTTTGGCCTATCCAAACTTGTAAACCTTCCAGAATGTCATCTATATCCAATACTCTCTGGGTTACTTATAAATTGGCTGCATGTATTTTGAAGGGCTTGGTCCTATGACTAAATACCAGCCCCTTGAAACTTGCTGAAAATGGTGCATCAAGCAGGTACACTAGTATGGGTGTACCAGTAAATCCCTCATACTTTGAAATAGGGTCATAGAAAAGTACAGCTATTACCAGAGACAGAGAATGGAGTCCTTTAATTTGTGTAGCAGTACATATGTTTTTCAACCTTTTTTGCCCCATCTTGATGGAGATGGGGAAATTTTTCAGTGTTCCTTGCATAGCAAACTAAAAAGGCCATCCTAGGCCCATCCCTGTTTTTTGGTTTTTTTTAACGGAGAGGAGGTTGTTTAGAAGACCTGTGGTCAATAACCACCTCTACTTTTTCTTTTTTTTAAATGCATTCAGATGCTTTCTTTGGTTATCAATGTATTTCGCAGCAGGCCTTTTCTATATCCTAACCACTACTTATATTTGTAAAGAATGTCTTTTCTATTGACAACAGCCTGAAATAAACTACAGAAATAAGAGAATCAGTAATTTGGAAAGGAAATCCCAGGCATAAACTTGGCCCTGAAAGAAGTGCTGAGGAACAGAACAAAAACACTTGAACTACTAGCCATTACATTAGCTGGCATCCATTCTGTATTAGAATAGTTCACAAAACATCTAATCAAATGACCACCCAGATTAGTGTCTCACTTTTGTTAAATAGCCACAAACCAGGGCAGTCATTCTAGAAATATAATGGCACTAAATGAAACTTTCTGCAATGTTACCCTCACTGTTCAGCACTCCATTGCAGTATTTTGAAGAGAGACTTCAATGTGCCCCCTAGGAGATGTTTAAACAGCTGGTCTCTGACATCAGCATCAACTGCAATATTATGGAAAATGCATTCTGTCAGTGATCCTGTTTTTTAAAAAAAATCAGCTCTTGACTGTTCCAGACAGTAAACAAAAAATTTGCCTTAAGTCAAAGTTTAATTTATTAAAAGCTATATCTGCTTTAAGGTAGTATTTTGGCCATTGAAGGCAGAGTCTGTCCCTGTCCTTATTGTAAAATATGTCAGTTGTGTGGTCAAAAGATGCAATATGCAATCGTTTAGAATAAGAACTTTGCAGACCTCACTGGTCAGTATGAAAAGTGATGAGTATATAACCCTTTGTGAGACCAAAAGAGGAATCATGTAATACAAAAATAGGTTGCATAATCCCAATGAAGCCCCAGTTCCCTGTGCAGTTTTTTGTTGATGACTTTGGGCCACAATTGTTGCCACAGATGGGCTGCATAATGGATGAGATGTTCTTAAGCTCTCTTCCGCTTATTTATCACCAATCTGAATGTTTATATCTACAAAAAATAACTAGTTTGCATATGGACAAAGGGAATATTTTGAGATAGAAGAATAGCGTTGAATTTGTTTTGACTGAATAATACTGTTTTGTCTATTGCAGGGTTAAACAGCTGACTGAGGAGGAGGAATGTTGCATCTGCATGGATGGACGTGCTGATTTGATCCTACCATGTGCTCACAGCTTTTGTCAGAAATGCATTGATAAATGGTAAAGTGCTTAACGAGGAAGCTCATTTCTAACATGTTTGGTTTTAGTATGGAGGACTCCTCTGTACCAATATGCTCTGATGTTTAAAGAGATCTTTTGAGTAATGTACATGTGATGGATAGGATTCTTTAGCAAATACCAGGATTGCAGCAGAGCGATGAAGGGTCACTTCAGAATTTGCAAGCATTTGATTAACAACTTGATTCAGAAAAAGCTCTAATTCTTAATGACGACTAGCAGAGAATTCACTTGTAATAATGAAAGTAGCTGATAAATTATAATTAGATGTAAAGCAAGTTAACTAACAATTACAAGGGAACTGATTAACTTTTGAATCGATGAAGAAGATTGAGAAGTATCTTAAACCTTTTTTGTAGTTTGTTGCCCATATTATTTTTAATTCCTGAAAACACTGTAGACATGCATGAAGTTTTCAAAAGGAGGAAAAGGGGAAACACATTGAATCTGGCCTCTTGATCTGTTCAGGTCAGAAGTTCCAGAAAATTTTTCTCTTTAAAAACTAGTCTAGTCCTCTTTAAATGTTACAAGCATAAGGCAAAATGGAATGCCCAATTATTTTTGTGAATAAACGTATTGCAAAGGGAATATTTTTAGGCATTAAATTGAGAAGCCTTTTCACTAGTCAAATACTCTAAATTTTCCCTTAAATTTGGTAAAACTCCAGTACAATAATTTTTGTGGGGAAAAGTTTGTTTTTAATTAATACTAAATAGTATTTTGAAATGTATGCATAACTTTTATTTTACAATATAGTATCAAGTTAGACACAATACCACCAACAGATTGCCTTTTAGCTTCTCCTTTTGCTCTAAAGTTAGAGCTGAGGTCGTGCTATTGATTAACATGCCAGTCTTTAGAATCATGGGGAAACATCAGAGAGCCAAATTCAGCTCTGGTTTACTTGGGCAGCAGGCCCAATCCATATTCATTTAAATGAGTTGGCCATTTACTCATGGCTACATTTGATTCTCTGTGGTTGTTTAAAATTCTTGATGAGGAGAAAGTCTTTAACGCAATACTCACACAGCTTTAATCAAAGAAATTAGATCCCTGTGTATAATCAAACTTATCTTCTTACCTTGGACAAGTAGGACTTCGTGCGTTCTGAAGTGCTAACAGGCACAATCTCTGCTGCGTGAATGAGTTGGTTTCCATGATGATGGTTGATTGACAGAATTGTTAACTAGATTCCAGTTACATAGTCTTTTATTATTGTTTGATGTATGAGTCAAAACAAAGTTTGACATCTGGATCCCAAGTTAAGCTTATATGGTTAGAGCTGGAAAAACCTTTTTATTTAACCTGAGAAAATATGATTGAGCCACTAAGACAACCTTTACACCATTTTTATCACTTTTAAGAATATTGCTGCACTCAGAATTGTTGACGAATGTTGATTGCAAAGACAACACAAAGGCACTATTCAAGTGATTGGGTTTTCAGTTATGCTTGCAGTCATCTACTCGTTATATTCTGCAGTCTCTCTCTTAATATGCAGTGCATGCAAAGGCTGACAGTAAAAACAGATGCTGTGCAATACTTGCATCTCAGAAGTGTGCTTTTTTTGCTTTTTTTTTAACCAACTGTTTATCTGATTTCCTAAACAGGAGTGATCGCCACAGGAACTGTCCTATCTGCCGTCTACAAGTGACTGGGACAAATGATTCTTGGGTGGTGTCAGATGCACCTACAGAAGATGACATTGCTAGCTATATACTCAACATGGTAGATGAGGCAGGCCAGCCTCACAGACCATGATGTTGATGACTACTGGTAGAAGTACTTGAAAGTTCATTGTCATGAACATCTACTTTTTCTTCTCATTCCCATTCATCCATACTTCATTTCATTTAGGTGTCTCTACACTATTCTTTTAAAACAGGGAATATGAGCTAATATGTCTGGGTGCATTCTTAACTTTTAATATGTAGCTTCATTAAATGCTCTAAACTGTTAAATCACTAACGCTTGTAACGTTTACTTTAACAGTGTCTTTTCTGACAAGATTAAGAGCCACTGGAATAATTTTATTAGTATTAGTTATAACATAATAGCATTGTGCACCAGCTTTTTGAACACCACACATGAAATTTTATTATAGAAGATGCAGTGTCTTATTATTAAAGGGCCTGCCCTGCAGCCTTTTTCCTCATAAGTAATCCATTGTCACACAGCCAGTCCCACTGACTTCAGTGGGATGATTTACAGAAATAAAGATTGTTAACATGAGTTAGGATTACACAATTATAACTAAACTGTGAAGTTTTATTGCTGAAATTTGAGATGCATCTTGTGCCCCTTCCCTCACCCGTGGTCATTTTTTCTGTTTAGTATTTACATGTTTTGAGTTAAACCAGTAGTAGTTTTTAGCATAGAAAACTGTTTTAAATCTATTCTCAGAGATTACAGAAACCAGCCGTGTCAACGTGTGTGCTTTCCCTTTTTCCTATCAGAGTAAACCTTTTAGAAGGCTGTTTTATCTGATCTCTAAAGTTTCGTAGCTAACAAAACTATGCTAAATAGCTTCACACACAGGCCCTAAGATTAAAACAATATATTTCCATAGCGTTTTGATGAGCAACAGCCAAAAATTGTCTTATGCATTAAGCATATCTGAAAAGAACTCACTTTGCTGAAAAGCACTGTACAGTAGCTGTCATGGTTTTGTTTAGTCTGATGCTTTTGGCTTTCTCCATTTTTCCTGAGTTTTCAGAGTCACAACATTATGCATACTTTAAAAAAAAAAAAAGGTGATAAGCTAAACTGGTGCTGTACTTTATTTCTACAAGTGCAATATGCCTTTCTGTAGCACAGAAACTTCTGCTTTGATAACAATAGTGTCATTTTTCTTCCAATAGAATGTACAGCTCTGAAAATCTGGTGAAAAGGAAGTCATGAGAGTTCACCAAGATACTTCTGTAGTGTGTTTGCAGTGAAATATTTAAATTTATATTTAAAAAAAAAAAAAAAGGTTTGCCAGTGCACAGGGAACAGACTGAATTATCTCATACATAAATGACTTATTGAGCTAATATAATTGTTCTTCTTTTTTGCAATTAAGAAATTGAACTGTTTTGACTCAACACTTGGAGTCATACAGATACACTTACATGCAGTTGTTCCATTGAATACAAATGGCAACAAATTCTTGTATAAATTTCAGTTTCATTTGCCATACCTGTTAAAACATAAGTGTTGTCTCAGGCTAAAACTCTGTCATGGAGAGGTTCTGCATTTACAGATATACAGTTTTTGTGAAATTTTGTACAGAAGAGTGACTAGTAACAATGCCCAGGGACCAAACCCTGGGGGTCTTACCTATGTACCTGTCAAACCTTTTTCCTTGGAACTTGTACAGAATACAACAAACATTTGAGTTTGGCTTATGGCAGAGGAGTCAGACTCAAAGCTAGAATGAGCCAAGTAAGACTGACATCCTGTGCAACTCACCCTCACAACCATTATGGCTTATTGTGTAAATCTGTATTTAGGCATCTTTAAAAATCTGTCTGAGTTTACAGATCTAAAACAATTAACTAGTTCCTCCTCTTACTCCTATCATGTCAGTGAGTACTCCTGGATACTTCAGAAAAACTGTGGATTACTTGTTTGCACTAAATATTGTGAAGTAGTTGGCTGCACTAAATACTATGAAAACCTGTGCTGAAAATGCATAATGTTCTTGGTTTTTCTCCACTAAAATAGTAACATTTCTAAACAAAACCATTTTATTCTTATTCCTTTCTACCCAGCATTAGTCCGCATTCAGGAGGTTATTTTAACCTTTAATTTTTTAAGCTATTTTTATATTGAACCACAGGCAAGCATCTGAAATCACTAAATCCTCCAACTGATTTTATTTTTTCAAACATTAAAAGAAATTAACTCCCTGAGTGAGATGATTTTTTTTTTTTTGGTATACTGATTCTCTGGTGAGTGCTTATATGTACTCACTAAAATGTGACTTTGTAGTGAATGCAGATAGGTTAACCACAACACAGTGACACACAGCACTAACTAAAGCAAAAACTAAATTTGTTTAAAAAGTGAAAATGTAAACTTTATATTCTGTACAGCTTTTTAAATTAAGCTTCTCTAATGCACACTGTGATGTAGTTACTGTAAATGTTTGCCTTGTATGTACTGTATATTATAAAAGGAAAGTATGTTAGCACTGGAAAATGTAGTTCAGCAGTGGCAATATTTCATAGTCTGAAATACTACCTTTAGATGAATACTAGAAAAGGAAAAAGCTCAAGTTAACTTGAACATGGTAGTGGGTTTCAAAAGGCTGATGTTTGAATGTGAATTAGTGTAAATAGCTGTTGGTGGAGGCCATATGAAATTACCATTTTATGCTCTGTATTCTAGCATTAAAGTGAAGATTTCTTAAAGGTTTGATATGGGGATACAACTTATACACTACTGATTGTATTAGTAGCTAAAGGCATTCCAATGTATTGTAACTTGTGTATGAATTGTGCAATAAATACACTCTGAAAGAAAATGTTAAAGGAATTCCAAATTTAAGGGACTTCCTAGTTTCTCTAATATGATATACTGAAAAATAAAGCTTTAATTTCAGTTAAATTCCCTCATACAGATGGTATGCTTAACAAGAACATATGCTATTCATGAGTAGGATGTGGTTTAAACTTTAAAAGTGTAATGAGACTAAGCAAGTTACCCCTATATCTGGGGAATCTGTTGCTTATCTCCCACCTCCAGTCCATAAAAGAAACATTGCAGTTGGAGTTTCTTGCACCAAAGTGTTTTGAAAAACTTCTTGTTAAAGGGATGTAGTCAATTTAAAATCAGGCTTTTCAGAAAGTTTAGCCACTCATATTACAAAAGTAACACCTGAAACTACTATACTGGAAAGATTAGAATATTTTTTCCTCCTTGTCCTGTTAGGTCTGATGTGTTTTTAAACAGGATTTGCATGTATCATTAGTGTCACTGTTTCCCTCGCTAGTCAGTTTGTGTTGATGTGGGCCTTTTGCCCAACAAGTGGGAGGAAGGGAGGGGTAGAGAGGGAGAAAAGTGAAGAGGAAAATGAGTGCACTGCCACAAAAGGGCAGGGAGGCAAGAGTAATATGTAAAACTACATGTAATAACTTGCTAAATTTGAAAATGTTTCTCTGAAGGTGCCAGCCAAATGACTACTGGCTGCTTTCTGTTATAGAAGTGTTCATATATAATGCATCTACGTGTTTGAGACACAAAGCAACCAATACAATTCTTGAGTGGTGTAGAATTGGCAATGGAAATGCTATGCTTCCCTCTGGCAGGGGCCATTCCTTAGGGAAATGGAGACATAGCTGTGGCCCCTCAGTGCTGGCTGCTGGAACAGCTCCTTGGGGCCAGGGACAGATATGCATAAGTTGAAGTGTGTTAAGCAGACATAACAATCAGGGGCCAACATGTTAATATTCCCTTGTACACTAATCTATATTGCACATTAGATAATTAATTGTATTAAACTCTTAGTCCTGGTCTACACTACGCGTTTAAACCGAATTTAGCAGCGTTAAACCGATTTAACCCTGCACCCATCCACACAATGAAGCACTTTATATCGATATAAAGGGCTCTTTAAACAGATTTCTGTGCTCCTCCCCGACGAGGGGAGTCGTGCTGAAATCGGTATTGCCATGTCGGATTAGGGTTAGTGTGGCCGCAAATCGACGGTATTGGCCTCCAGGAGCTATCCCACAGTGCACCATTTTGACCGCTCTGGACAGCAATCTGGAGTCGGATGCACTGGCCAGGTAGACAGGAAAAGCCCCACAACCTTTTGAATTTCATTTCCTGTTCGCCCAGCGTGGAGAGAGCATCAACACAGGTGACCACGCAGAGCTCATCAAGTAACAATGCAGTCTCCTGAGAATCGAAAAAGAGCTCCAGCATGGACTGCACGGGAGGTATTGGATCTGATCGCTGTATGGAGAGAGGATTCCGTGCTAACAGAACTCTGTTCCAAAAGACGAAATGAAAAAACATTTGAAAAAATTTCCAAGGCCATGATGCAGAGAGGCCACACCAGGGACTCAGTACAGTGCCATGTGAAAGTTAAGGAACTCAGACAAGCCTACCAGAAAACCAAAGAAGCAAATGGAAAGTCTGGGGTAGGGCCGAAAAAAAGCAGCTTCTATGCTGAGCTGCATGCAATTCCAGGTGGGTCTGCCACCACTACCCCACCCCTGTCCATGGATTCTGAGGTGGGGGTGGTAATCGCAGTCATGGCTGAGGATTCTGCGGATGGGGAAGATGAGGAGGAAGCGGAGGACGAGCTTGTAGAGAGCACGCAGCACTCCGTTCTCCCCAACAGCCAGGAGCTTTTTCTCACCCAGCCTTCCCAAGCAACTATCCCAGACAATGAAGCCATGGAAGGGACCTCTGGTGAGTATACCTTGTAAATATAAGACATGGTTTAAAAGCAAGTGTTTTTTAATGATTAATTTGCCCTGAGGACTTGGGATGCATTCGCAGCCAGTACAGTTATTGGAAAAGTCTGTTAACATGTCTGAGGATGGAGCAGAAATCCTCCAGGGACATCTCCATGAAGCTCTCCTCGAGGTACTCCAAAAGCCTTTGCAGAACGTTTCGGGGCAGCGCTGCTTTATTCCGTCCTCCATGTAGGACAATTGACCACGCCATGCATGTAGCAAGTAATCTGGTATCATTGCATGACAAAGCCTAGCTGCGTATGGTCCCGGAGATTGCTGGCATTCAAGCAACATCCGTTCTTTATCTCGCTGTGTTATCCTCAGGAGAGTGATATCGTTAATGATAACCTGGTTGAAATTCAGGAATTTAAGTAAGGGGACAGAGATGGCCATTCCTACTAGGCTGTTTGCCTGTGACTTAAAAGAAATCCTTCCCTGCAGGTAGCCAAGCGGGGGAAAGGGAGGGGCGATTAGTGCTGAGCTTTTCCATGTTTGGCTAGCAGGAATCTTTCCTGCTACCAGCCACAGGGTTGGGGGGTGGGGAAAGGAGGGTGTGTAGCAGTGATCTTTCATGATACCAGCCACGGGGTGGTTTCTGCTGCTGCATGTTAACAGGAAAGAAGCAGCACTCAACAGGCTTTGCTTGCTATTTGGGAAAGGAGGGTGCTGGATAGATGAAGGCTGCAGAAGACGAAAGACAATGGCTTACCATGGCCACATGCAAGCCGAATTCTGCTCCCTGGACCTGCGTCTGATCTGTAACACCAAAGCCGCAGGCACTCAATATTAAAATGCAAAATGAGACCTTGTAATGAAAACACATGTGCTATGTAAGTGAATAGTGTTGTTCACTGTGAAAGTATGAACATTTTTCTCCAAAATGTATCTTTTTAAATACTTCTCTCCCTTTTTTCCCTCCCTCATGCAGCTGCAAATTTTTCAAGCCTCCCTACTCCATCCTGAAGGCTATCTCAGATAAGGTGGCGGGGAAAAAAAAAAGACGTGAGAAGAAATGTTTTCAGAAATCATGGAAGTGACCCGCAATGAAAGAGCTCATCTGAATGAGTGGAAGGACATGGTAGCAAAGTACAGGAAAGATGCCAGTGACTGTGAGGACAGGAGGGATGAACGTGAGGACACGAGGGACGCTCGAGATGAGAGGTGGCGGCAGGAAGATCAGCAGTGGCGAGATGCAAGTCTGGGGCTGCTGCGTGATCAAACTGACATGCTCCGGCGTACGGTGGAGCTTCAGGAATGGCAGCAGGATCACAGAGTGCCGCTGCAGCCCCTATATAACCACCCTCCCCCCTCACCATGTTCCTTAGCCTCCTCGCTTGCCAGACAAGTAAGAACTCATGGGAGTAGGCTCCATGCACCCGCCCACTCCACCTCAGTGGACAGCCCAACCAAAAGGCTCTCATTATTATGAAATTTTTTTAGTGGCCTTTTCCTTCCCTACTATCCTCTTCCCAAACCACACCCGGGCTACCTTGTCAGTTCTCTCCCTCTTTTTATAATTAAGTAATAAAGAATACATGATTTTTAAATGAGAGTGACTTTATTTCCTGAGAAAGCAAGCTGTGATTGAAGGGGGAGGTGGCTTACAGGGAATGAGTCAATCAAGGGGGGTGGGTTTCATCAAGGAGAAACAAACACAACAGTCACACTGTACCCTGGCCAGTGATGAAAGTGGTTTTCAAAGCTTCTCTAATGGGCACCGCTACCTGGTGAGCTCTTCTAATCGCCCTGGTGTCTGGCTGTGTGTAATCAGCGGCCAGGTGATTTGCCTCAGCCTCCCACCCCACCATAAAGGTCTCCCCCTTACTCTCACAGAGATTGTGGAGCACACAGCAAGCAGCAATAACAATGGGGACATTGGTTTGGCCGAGGTCTGAGCGAGTCAGTAATGTGCGCCAGCGCGCCTTTAAACGGCCAAATGCACATTCTACCACCATTCTGTACTTGCTCAGCCTGTAGTTGAACAGCTCCTCACTGTCCAGGCTGCCTGTGTATGGCTTCATGAGCCATGGCATCAAGGGGTAGGCTGGGTCCCCCAGGATAACTACAGGCATTTCAACATCCCCAACTGTTATTTTCTGGTCCGGGAAGTAATTCCCTTGCTGCAGCCGTTTAAACAGAGTAGTGTTCCTGAAGACGTGAGTGTCATGAACCCTTCCCAGCCATCTCACGTGGATGTTGGTGAAACGTCCCTTGTGATCCACCAGTGCTTGCAGCACCATGGAAAAGTACCCCTTGCAGTTTATGTACTGGGTGCCCTGGTGCTCTGGTGCCAAGATAGGGATATGGGTTCCATCTATTGCCCCACCACAGTTAGGGAATCCCATTACAGCAAAGCCATCCACTATGACCTGCACATTTCCCAGAGTCACAACCTTTTGTAGCAGCAGCTTAGTGATTGCTTTGGCTACTTGCATCACAGCAGCCCCACAGTAGATTTGGCCACTCCAAATTGATTCCCGACTGACCGGTAGCTGTCTGGCGTTGCAAGCTTCCAGAGGGCTATTGCCACTCGCTTCTCAACTGTGAGGGCTGCTCTCATCTTGGTATTCTGGCGCTTCAGGGCAGGGGAAAGCAAGTCACAAAGTTCCATGAAAGTGCCCTTATGCATGTGAAAGTTTTGCAGCCACTGGGAATCGTCCCACACCCGCAACACTATGCGGTCCCACTAATCTGTGCTTGTTTCCCAGACCCAAAATCGGCATTCAGTGGCTAGAACCTGCCCCATTACCAGCAGGATCTCCAAAGCACAGGGGCCCGCAGTTTGACAGAATTCTGTGTCCATGTCTTCATCACTCTCGTCACCACTCTGCCGTAGCCGCCGCCTCCTCGCCTGGCTTTGCAGATCCCGGTTCAGCATTGACTGCACGAGAATGTGTGAGGTGTTTAAAATGTCCATGATTGCTGTCTTGAGCTCAGCAGGGTCCATGCTTGCCGTGGAATGGCGTCTGCACAGTTCAACTAGGAAAAAAGGCACGAAACGGTTGGCTGCTGCTGCTTTCACGGAGGGAGGGGTGAGGCTGTACCCAGAAGCACCAGCGGCAATGTTTTTTGCCCCATCAGGCACTGGGATCTCAACCCAGCTTCCAATGGGCGGGGGAGACTGTGGGAACTATGGGATAGCTATGGGATTGCTACCCACAGTGCAACGCTCAGGAAATCGATGCTAGCCTTGGTACATGGACGCACACCGCCGAATTAATGTGCTTACTGTGGCCGCGTGCACTCGACTTTATACAATCTGTTTTAAAAAACTGGTTTCTGTAAAATCAGAATAATAGACATACCCTTATATACACAGTCTGTGCAATGGGGGCAAGTTGATATATTTGGACCCGTTTCCTTATAAATTGGTGGAGATAATTTTGGAATTGCAATTCAACTTTCCTTCCAGCTACTGGAATTTAACTTCTGAAGTCTAGAATTTAGCATGATGAGATATGCTTTGTAGATGGAACACTCTTTCCTGTTGCTACCTGTACCAGAGCTTAATCTTACCAGTATTATATCATCTTTCATCAATTCAAATACTATGGGCCACTTCTTCAACTGCTCTAAATCAGCATAGCTCCACTAAGGTCCCTTGAAGCCGAATCTACTTCCATCCATCAAGGAGCTGATCTTAGTTAATGTACCCTATAATACGACTGCAGAGACCTCTACATGCATTTGAAAAAAAATATCCCCTGGCAGCAAGTCTCAGAGCCTGGATGAGTTGACTGGGGTTCATGCCATGGGGCTAAAAATAGCTATGCAGATGTTCAGGCTAGGGGCTGCAGATCAGGCTCTGAGACCCTCACCAAGTGTCAGAGACTGCTCCAGGCCAAACATCTACACTGCTATTTTTAGTGCTGTAGCAGGAGCCCTGCAAGCCCAAGTCAATTGACCTAGGCTCCGAGCCTTTCTAAAGTGCACTTCTTTAGCATGTTGTATGCACTTACGGGCTTACCAGTAAGTTCTAAAGGTTAAAATATTGAACTGCCAGTTTGGGGCGGGGGAGGGGTGGAAGCATATAACTTGCCAGCTCAGACCCTTACATGGAGCTTTATCCCTCATTCATCTGTGAGAGCACGCAATATAAGAGAACTGACTTACAGATAAATACATATTTGCCTCATGTACCCATTATGAAATGTGAAATAAGACTCTTAGCTGAAGGTTTATTTAATCTCATAAGGCCAGATAGGTCATCTCATGCAGGTCTGTTGTACATAGCTCGCTCTTGAGAAACAAGCAGGGACTTTTGGCCCAAAACCTGCACTCCTTAAGGCTTTGCCATATGTTCTTGTCAACGTGTCTCAAGCCTGCACTGATGGGACTTGCACTTCCAACATACACCCTTAGACTTTTTTGAGGGAGACAAGGAAATCCACCTGTAGGAGAGTCTGCCACCTTCAGATGACTTGGGACCATGTAAAGGGGTATTATATTGTACTATTATCCTCCCATGTATACTGTTATATGATGGGTTATTTGGGGGCACAGTTTTTGTGGAAATTAGATGCATGATTTTAGCATAGTTAGGTTGATGGATCCAGGCCAAACCAATCCAAAACCTCTTGTTTCCTTGTTGTGTAGAGAAGCAAAGGAATGTTACGGAATATTTTGTTTACAGAGAACTTATTTTTATTGTTCTAATCTATTTGATAGACTCTTGCCCTGTTCCTACTGAAGTAAGCAAAATCCTTTTAAGTTAAGCAATGTTCTTTACTTCAGGTAGAATGAGATGTAGAAAGTAGTTTGCTATTTTGTCAATTACCTTAACTCATTTAAAATATTTTGTATGAATATACAAACTTTGGGTCTCGTACAATCCTTTGAAAGATAGTTTTAAATCATGGGGTCTCAATCTTTTTCCTTTCTGAGCTCCCCCTCCCCCAGCATGCTATAAAAAAATCCACAGCCCAGCTGTGGATCAACTGTTTTCTGCATATAAAAGCCAGGGCTGCTGATAGGGGGTCTCAAGGAGGGCAAGTTTGTGTTGCCCCCAATAGGGGGCAACACAAACTTAGATGCTCAGGCTTTGGCTCCAGGTGGCAGGGCTTGGGGCCTCAGGCTACAGTCCCACCTGGGGGGGGCTTTAACTTTCTGCCCTGGGCTCTAGCAAATCTAATGGCAGCCATACTTGATGGACCCCCTGAAACCTGCTCACAGCCCCCCAGAGGGCCCCAGATCCCTGGTTAAAAACCACACTTTTAAATGAAAAGGCTAGATTCTCAGGCAGGGTACATGAACATATTTGACTTCAGTGGCACTAAACTAAGAGGAGATAACCCTGGGCCAGGACAACCTCTTCATCTATTGTCTGTTAGCAGAGTGAGTACCCTTAATCTGTCAAACAAAGCTAGTACACAATGGGAAAGCTTTGCTAGAGCCAGATCAGAGATGTATGCTGTGGACCTTAAGTACTCCTATCGCACTTCGTAGCTTGTATGAGAACCTTCTTACAAATGATTTGAGTGTGATGTAGGAAGAACACCAGTGGCACCTCCTGCTAGCCATCCTGGAGGGAATTAACTCCACCAGCTTGTGCTCTCCCTCCAGTAGTGTCTTCTCCTGTCTTGTCTTGCTCTGCTGCCCTGCTTGCTCCCAGGTCTGTAGCTTCCTCTCTATGGCTTGGCCCTCTTGCCAGGTCATTAAGAGGCCTCCCCTTGTGGGGAATGCAGTCTTTCCAGATCTGTTTTCCAGCTGACACCTCCAGTGCCCTTGCCATTCCTTAGTGGCTTAGGGGAACCCAAGCCCACCATATACACTGGGATGCAGCTCAGGGACTCTAACAAGCAGCCACAGTCCCACCTCTTGCTGCTGTTTCCCTGGGCTCCTTCCTACATATCTGACTTCCCCCACTTTCTGGGTTTGCCAGAACCTCTAACTCTCTTCACTCAGAGAGTGACTGCAGCCTACTTCCCTGCAGCCTTTCCCAGCAACAGCCCCTTTTTCCTGCATAGATGAGCCTCTCCTTACTTAACTGCTTCCAGCTTAAACTGCCCCTGCTTGCAGCCTGATTAGCTGATTAGGCCCACCTGGCTTAATTCAGCTCTTGCAGGGCTAATGTGGAGGAATCCACCCATCACAACTACTTAAAGAACTAGCGGAAGCAATTTCAGAACTTGTAGCCATTATTTTTGAGAACTGGCAGACAGGTGAGGTCCCAGAAGACTTGAGAAGGGTAAACATAGTATTTATCTTTAAAAAGGGGACCAACAAGGCCCGAGAGAATTATACACCAGTCAGCCTAACTTCAGTTCCTGGAAAGATACTGGAACAAATTAAATAATACTTTTGTAACTATTTGGAGGTTAATAAGGTTATAAGTACAAGCCAGCATGAAGACATCAAACATGAGTCATGCCAAACCAACCTAATTTCCTTCCTTGACAGGGTTACTGGCCTAGCAGATTGTGTGGGGAGGACTGTAGATGTGCAACATCTTGATTTCAGTAAGACTTTTGATACAGTCCTACATGATGATCTCAAAAGCAACTTAGGGAAATGTGTCTAGCTGAAATTACTAAACTGACTGGAAGAGAGGACAGGGAGCTGCAGACGGGGAGTTTAAAAGGGAAGCTTACGATGGTTAGGAAGATCCGCAACACCTGTGCCAGCACTGCTTCTGTCTCCTCCACCTGCGCCTATAGCCAGACAGAGCACCTGAGCATGGATGCTTCTACCCAGATCCTGGTGTGGTTTTGCAGGGACTGTAACTTGCAATTTCCACTTAACGATATCCAGCCTGGGGTGGGGCATCCAATGTGAAAGGTGCCTACTGGTGGAATCTCTCAGGCAGCAGGTGGGAGAGCTACAGGAGGAAGTGGCTAGGTTGAGGAGCATCTGAATCCATAAGCAATTCCTGGACAGTGTCCATGTGGAGACAGCTGAGGCAGCTGTCCCAGTACACAGGACTGCTGACACACCACTGGTGGAGGAGGAGATGGCTCAGGGTGGACACTGGCAGCTGATTACTTCTGGCAGCAGGCAGTGCTCCACCCCTGCTTTGAACCCTCCCGCCATGGTAATAGGTAACCGTTATGCTCTTCTTGATACAGGAGAGAAGGAATCACCCCCTACAGTAAAGGAGGAGAAGCCTCATACCCCTAAGGCTGGGAGGTCTGCTGCCACCACTGCGAATAGGAAATGTAGGGTAGTGGTGGTTGGAGACTCTCTGCTGAGGGGGATGGAGGCGCCCATCTGTCACCCTGACATTTCATCTCAGGAGGTATGCTGCCTGTCGGAGGCCCATATCCAAAAAGTTACAGAGGCATTGTCGAGGATTATCCAGCCCTATGACTACTACCCCATGCTACTCATCCATGTGGGCACAAATGATACTGCGAGGTGTGACACTGAGGGGATCAAGTGTGACTATAGGGCTCTGGGAGTACGGGTGAAGGAGTTTGGAGAGCAAGTGGTATTCTCTTCGATTCTTCCTGTCAAAGGTAGGGGCCTGGGCAGAGACAGATGCATCATGGAGGTGAATGCCTGGCTGCGAAGATGGTGTGCTTTGGCTTCCTCGACCACGGGATGCTATTCGAGGAAGGACTGCTAGGCAGAGATGGCGTTCACCTTTCCAGGAGGGGAAAGACCCTATTTGGACACAGACTGGCTAACCTAGTGAGGAGGGCTTTAAACTAGGTTCGACAGGGACAGGTGAGCAAAACCCACAGGTAAGTGGGGAACATGGAGACCTGGGAGATGGGTCAGAAACAAGAGGGAGTGTGGGCTATAATGGCAGAGAGAAAGGAGGGTCAGGGCAAAACTGGGAGGCAAGATCAAACTAGTATCTTAGATGCCTATATACAAATGCGAGAAGTATGGGTAATAAAAAGGAAGAACTGGAAGTGCTAATAAATAAATACAACTATTACATTGTTGGCATCACTGAAACTTGGTGGGATAATACACGTGATTGGAATGTTGGTGTGGATGGGTATAGTTTGCTCAGGAAGGATAGACAGGGGAAAAAGGGAGGAGATATTGCCTTACATATTAAAAATGTACACACTTGGACTGAGGTGGAGATGGACATAGGAGACGGAAGTGTTGAGAGTCTCTGGGTTAGGCTAAAAGGGGTAAAAAACAAGGGTGATGTCTACTACAGGCCCCTAACCAGGTGGAAGAGGTGGATGAGGCTTTTTTTAAACAATTAACAAAATCATCCAAAGCCCAAGATTTGGTGGTGATAGGGGACTTCAATTATCCAGATATATGTTGGGAAAATAGCACAGCCGGGCACAGACTATCCAACAAGCTCTTGGACTGCATTGCAGACAACTTTTTATTTCAGAAGGTTGAAAAGGCTACTGGGGGGAAGCTGTTCTAGACTTGATTTTAACAAATGGGGAGGAACTCATTGAGAATTTGAAAGTAGAAGGCAGCTTGGGTGAAAGTGATCATGAAATCATAGAGTTTGCAATTCTAAGGAAGGGTAGAAGGGAGTACAGCAAAATAGAGACAATGGATTTCAGGAAGGCAGATTTTGGTAAGCTCAGAGAGCATGGGAATTAAGACTGAGGGGAAAAACAACTGAGGAGAGTTGGCAGTTTTTCAAAGGGACACTGCTAAAGGCCCAAAAGCAAGCTATTCCGTGGGTAGGAAAGATAGAAAATGTGGCAAAAGACCACCTTGGCTTAACCATGAGATCTTGCATGATCTAAAAAATAAAAAGGAGTCATATAAAAAATGTAAACTAGGTCAGATTACAAAGGACGAATATAGGCAAACAACACAGGAATGCAGGGGCAAGATTAGAAAGGCAAAGGCACAAAATGAGCTCAAACTAGCTATGGGAATAAAGGGAAACAAGACGACTTTTTATCAATACATTAGAAGCAAGAGGAAGACCAAGGCCCACTGCTCAGTGAGGAGGGAGAAACAGTAACAGGAAACTTGGAAATGGCAGAGGCTTAATGACTTCTTTGTTTCAGTCTTCACCAAGAAGTCTGAAGGAATGCCTAACATAGTGAATGCTAATGGGAAGGGGGTAGGTTTAGAAGATAAAATAAAAAAAAGAACAAGTTAAAAATCACTTAGAAAAGTTAGATGCCTGCAAGTTACCAGGGCCTGACGAAATGCATCCTAGAATACACAAGCAGCTAATAGAGGAGGTATCTGAGCCTCTAGCTATTATCTTTGGAAAAACATGGGAGATGAGAGAGATTCCAGAAGACCGGAAAATGGCAAATATAGTGCCCATCTATAAAAAGGGAAATGAAAATAACCCAGGAAACTACAGACCAGTTAGTTTAACTTCTGTGCCAGGGAAGATAATGGTGCAAGTAATTCAGGAAATCATCTGCAAACACTTGGAAGGTGATAAGGTGATAGAGAATAGCCAGCATGGATTTGTAAAGAACAAATCGTGTCAAACCAATCTGATAGCTTTCTTTGATAGGATAACGAGCCTTGTGGATAAGGGAGAAGCGGTGGATGTGGTATATTTAGACTTTAGTAAGAATATCGCATGACATTCTTATCGATAAACTAGGCAAATACAACTTAGATGGGGCTACTATAAGGTGGGTACATAACTGGCTGAATAGCCATACTCAGAGAGTAGTTATTAAAGGTTCCCAATCCTGCTGGAAAGGTATAACAAATGGGGTTCCGCAGGGATCTGTTTTGGGACCGGCTCTGTTCAGTATCTTCATCAACGACTTAGATATTGGCATAGAAAGTACATTTATTAAGTTTGCAGATGATACCAAATTGGGAGGGATTGCAACTGCTTTGGAGGACAGGGTCATAATTCAAAATGACCTGGACAAATTGGAGAAATGGTCTGAGGTAAACAGGATGAAGTTAAACAAAGACAAATGCAAAGTGCTCCACTTAGGAAGGAAAAATCAGTTTCACACATACAAAATGGGAAGAGACTGTCCAGGAAGGAGTACGGCAGAAAGGGATCTAGGGATTATAGTGGACCACAAGCTAAATATGAGTCAACAATGTGATGCTGTTGCAAAAAAAGCAAACGTGATTCTGGGATGCATTAACAGGTGTGTTGTGAGCAAGTCACAAGAAGTCATTCTTCTGCTCTACTCTGTGCTGGTTAGGCCTCAACTGGAGTATTGTGTCAAGTTCTGGGCACCGCATTTCAAGAAAGATGTGGAGAAATTGGAGAGGGTCCCGAGAAGAGCAACAAGAATGATTAAAGGTCTTGAGAACATGACCTATGAAGGAAGGCTGAAAGAATTGGGTTTGTTTAGTTTGGAAAAGAGAAGACTGAGAGGGGACATGATAGCAGTTTTCAGGTATCTAAAAGGGTGTCAGAAGGAAGAGGGAGAAAACTTGTTCACCTTAGCCTCTAAGTATAGAACAAGAAGCAATGGGCTTAAACTGCAGCAAGGGAGATTTAGGTTGGACATTAAGTAAAAGTTCCTGTCAGGGTAGTTAAACACTGGAATAAATTGCCTAAGGAGGTTGCTGAATCTCCATCTCTGGAGATATTTAAGAGTAGGTTAGATAAATGTCTATCAGGGATGGTCTAGACAGTATTTGGTCCTGCCATGAGGGCAGGGGACTGGACTCAATGACCTCTCGAGGTCCTTCCAGTCCTAGAATCTATGAATCATAATCAAAGAGTAGTGAGCAAGGATTTGCTGTTAAATGGGGAGGGCATATCTAGGGCAGAGGTGGGCCAACTACGGCCTGCGGGACCCTCCTGCCCAGCCCCTGAGCTCCTGGCCTGGGAGGCTCCCCTCCGGCCCCTCCCTTGCTCTTCTCCCTCCCCCGCAGCCTCAGCTCACTCCGCCACTGGCACAATGCTCTGGGCGGCGGGGCTGCGAGCTGCTGGGGCAGTGCAGCTCCTGAGCCTGGCCTGACCCGGTGCTCTGTGCTGCACAGTGGCGTGGCTGGCTCCAGCTGGGTGGCGCAGCTGTAGTGCTGCCAGCCACAGGTGCTCCAGGCAGCACAATAAGGGGACAGGGAGCGAGGGGTTGGCTAGAGGGCAGCAGAGTTCGGAGAGGATGGTCAGAGGGTGGAGAACAGGGGGGTTGATTGGGGGCAGAGGTCCCAGGGGGGCAGCAGGAAGGAGAGGGGGTTGGATGGGGCAGCAAGGAGCAGTCAGGGCCAGTGGTTCTGGGGACAGGGAGAAGGGGTGGTTGGCTGGGGCAGGGGTTCCAGGGGGGCAGTCAGGAATGAGAGGGGTTGGATGGGGCAGCAGCGGGCAGTTAGGGGCAGGGGTTCTGGGGGTGGTTGGGGGACAGGGAGCAAGGGGGTGGATGGGGCAAGAGTCCCTGTGGAGCTGTCAGGGAATGGGGGTGTTGGATAGATCAGGAGTCCTGGGGAGGTGTCAGGGGGCAAGAAGCGGGGGCCAGGCCACGCCTGGCTCTTTGGGAAGGCACAGCCTCCCCTAACTAGCCCGATGTACAATTTCCGAAACCCGATGCGGCCCTGGAGCAAAAGAGTTTGTCCGACCCTGATCTAGGGGGAGGTCCTGCAGCATCAGTCCTGGATCCAGTGCTGTTCAATATTTTCATTAATGGCTTGGACAACGATGTGGAAAGTGTGCTTATAAAATTGGCAGAGGACACCAACATTAGCGAGGGTGCAATTACTTGGGAGGACAGGATTCAAAACAACCTTGACAAGTTGGAGAATTGGTCTGAAATCAATATAATATTGAATAAAGACAAGTACAGGGAAGGGAAAAAAATCAAATGCCCAACTACAAAATAGAAATAACTGGTAAGGTGGCAGTACCACTGAAAAGGATCTGGGGGTTACGGTCAGTCACAAATTGAATATGAGTCAACAATGCAATCAGCTGCAAAAAAAGCTAACATAATTCTGGGATGTATTAATAGAAGTGTAATATGTAAGAGGGGGAGGTAATTGTCCCACTCTGTGTGGCTCTGGTGAGGTCTCAAAAGAAGTCGTGTGTGCAATTCTGGGTGATGCTCTTTAGGAAAGAAGTGAACAAATTGAGAAGAGGGTCCAGAAGAGAGCAACAAAAGTCATAAAACGTTTAGTAACCCTAGCTATTATAAAAGGTTAAAAAAATGGGCATGTTTAATCCTGAGGCAAGACTGAGAGGGGACCTGATAACAGTCTTTAAATATGCTGAGGGCTGTTACAAAGAGGATAGAGTGATCCATTGTTCTCCGTGTCCACTGAAGATTGGACAAGAAGTAATGGGCTTAATCTGCAGCAAGGGAGCTTTCAATTCGATATTAGGAAAACCTTTCTAATTAGAAGGGTAGTTAAATACTAGAATAAGCCTACAAGGTCGGTTATGAAATCCCTATCGCTAAAGATTTTTCAGAATAGGCAGGACAAATACCTGTCAGGGGATTGTCTAGGTTCACTTGGTTCTTTCTCAGTGTAGGGGACTGGCTTTTATGGCCTCTTGATGTCCCTTCCAGCCCTACATGTCTACAATTCTATGAACTCTTGAGATTTATCAGCCAGTTGGTAAAAAACAATTACTTCATTTAATGATTTTATTATAAATAGCATTTGTAAGATGATAAAAGGATTTGGTGCATTGACAAGGGAATTTCAGATGAAAATAATAAATATGGTTTATTCGTAGCACCAATAAAAATAATGGAACAACAGTATTCTTGAAAACAATCAAGGGATACCCAGAAAAGTGTTCTGCATTGATATTTTACGCACTCTCCCTGCATCTTGGGAAATTGTTCCAATGGTTACTTACTCTCACTGTTTAAAAAGTATGCCTTATTTCCCATTTGAATTTGTCTAGCTTCAACTTCCAGCCATTGGACTGTGTTATACCTTTCTCTGCTAGTCTAAAGAGCTCATTGTTATACTGTTATACTGGAGATGATGCAACCAGGCAAGACCTGCCCCACTAACGTATGAGTGCAATGGAAAGGAAAGATAAAGGACATAGTAATGCAGATGCGTGGCTTGTATCAACTTCTGCTGTCTCATACCAGGTATATACTAAAAGGGTCCTTTGAAGCAAGTCAGATTCAGGTTACATATTAGGAAGAACTTTCTACCTACAAGGTAAGTACTGGAACAGGCTACCTAAGGTGACTGTGGAATCCTCATCATCTGATCTTATTAAGAACAGGTTAGACAAACATCTTTCAGGGATGGGCAAGATCTGTTTAGTCCTGTCTTGGGTTGGGGGGCATGGAATAGATTACTTTGTGAGGTCCCTTCCACTCCTACAGTTCTGTGATTCTAAAATGGGAAGGAGGTTCTTGTGAGGAACTAAAGTTTCATTTATGATCAAATACAAGTCAGTCCCTGCAGAAAAAGCACCGTTTCAGAACAGAACCAGAGAATGAAGGGCCTCCTGCCACTTAAATAAGAGAGAGACAAAGAACATTAGTGGAAGCTTGAAAGGATGTGGGTGTGATTTGTGACATAACATTTTGTATTAACTCAATTTGTCAGTAATTTACAGTAGAACCTATGCAGACTCTGGAAGCAAAATTGGTTGTCCCTTGCAATAGCAGTTAGTCAATGTGTTATTACTGTCCAATAATAAGAAGCAAGCCAAATGATCCACTGAAATCCATTTTTATTAAGAGTCTCATCTTGGTGCTATAGATTGGAATCTCGCTGAGAGATTCAGCATCAGAGGAGCTGACAAGGTATTGGCCATTAACAGCTTTGACTAATTATAAAAGGTAAGTTAAATGACTTAGACAGAAGACAGCGATAAGAGCAATCTTTAAGAGCGAGAAACAATTAAAATTATGTAAAATTGTGCTGCTGACAGTGCAAAAATATACAGTTCTAACCCTTTGTTCAGACTAAACATTGCACCCAAAAGCTTGGATGCTCCAAAGTCCTAACAAAGTGAATGAGGGTGCTGGGAATGTTGGAGCACAGCCTTTGTGCAATTTTCTTAACATACGTTCAAACATACGTTATCTTAATAATATAGCCTTCAATAGGAATTTCAGGTGTGCAAGATCTCACCATAGATGGGGAACCTCAAATTTTCAATTAAAAAAAATTATTTTTTTTTGTATGAAACCACATACAATTTTCACAGTGAATGAGGTGCTACTGGTATGTTTAATCATCTCAGTTTGACTATCAGTGCTATGCCATAAAGAAGACCAAGCAGAAAAGAAGAGGAATCTCAAATATTACAGTAATTACATTTTTCTAATCCACCTCTTTCATAAATAAAGTTGTTAGCATATAATAAAAAACTGCATATCTCAAAGTGGGATAATTTCTATATAAATGTACACAGATGGCGTTACTATCGCCCACTGTAACCGACTAAAATAATATTAACAAAAATGTGGAAGGTGGTCAGAGATGAGACTTAAATTCTACCAGTAACGGACAGGCACATTTTCTTTGTTCAGGTCAATTGTTTCTGCTTTACACTTGACCAGAGTTGTTCACATGAATTTCCAAATAATTTAGTCTGAGCATGTCCACCTCTCTCTGGTTATAATGTAATCAAAATCCATTCTCCATTTTCACAGCTGCGCTTTCATACTGAAGCTAAAACTTTTGAAAAGTCATTTTATTATATGTTTACATGTACAGTAGTCATTTTCACACAATTTTCTGTTTTCATTAGCAAAAAGATATTAGCATCTATTTTTCACACTCACCACCCAAATACTGGGTAATAAGAATGACCTGATGGAACTGTTTTAACCAATTCATAATGATGAAAAAGATATGCAATAATTATCTGGTAACATCTTGTTTCTAAGATCATTGCTGAATACTCAATGTAAAGGTTGGAAAGTGTCTCCAAATATTTTCCATAATGAAAGTGAGCTCTACTAAATTGTGCATCATATAATCTGCTAATTAACCAAGGGCTAAATTTAAAAACGCTGTTTGGTATGACTGCCACTGACAACTGTCGTGACAAAAAACAGGTGCATGTGTACTAGCAGCATCTGCTGTCGTCATGCATCTTGTGTTTGCAGGAAAATACTATAGATCACAGATGCAAGCATTATTAATATTATGATTGGTTTCAAAACTACAATGCAAAGCACAGTTAAAATGCAGTATGCAGCATAAATGATGCAGTTCTGAGCTGACGTGTTTACTGCAGTCTTACATAACCTAATATATGTACAAACTATTACATTAAAGAATGTAATGCAACAGAAAATAATTTTGCACACTCTTTAACTCTGTCTCTCATAGATACTTTTCTCCATATTATTCAAACAGTTGTATCTAGGCAGCTGTCAATCACAGAAGATTCATTATTAAAAAGAAGATGGTAAATGCATGTGGTCAGGTGGAAGACAGGCTTGTTTCTTGGTGGTGTGACTCCTTAGATAGAGCTGTAATCTCTTCTGATTTCATTGCGTCAGACAGGAAGCTGAGCTCATTACATAGTGTCTCATACCTGAAAGCCATTCGGATCTGTGCCACATTTGTCTTTCGAATATCATTTCCTTCAGGCCCTTCTTTATAATAATTTACCCCTAAGAATTTTTGTTTTTCCTGTGAACAAAATAAAGTTTAAAGCATTATGGAAAAGTCAGTCTTAAATTACTTTGATTTTTTTTTTTTACTGCAAGTAAAAGCATCTTTTTAAGCGAGTGGCACTGAAGATAAGTGAAAAGAAACCACAATGAGCTGTACATGTAATTTATGATGTTTAGCCATTCACCTTCTTTTTATGTAGGTAGCTTGCTTGTATTATGTTGCTTTGCCAATGCAGTTCAGTGCTGGTTGGTTCAACCAAGATATGCTTTTTTCCTAGCTGTTTTTTCCATTTCTCCTGAATTACCTTTTACTTAACGTTAGAATCCTTTTAAAAGTTAATGCTATTAGCCTCAGCAGAGTTCTTCAGTCTTATGAGCTGGTTTTCACAATAGCTTTCTATCGGAGCAGAACACATGACATGCTCATGTGTGTATTTCTTTCTTCTATTAGTTGTGATAGTAAAGCTGCTCTGTTACAGCCTGACCCAAAACCCACTGAAGTTAATGGGAAGACCCACTGGTTTTGTTGGGCTTTGCATCAGGAACTTACCACCTCAGGAGTTTAAGGAGAGAGATTTAGATATCCTTGGCAAGTTGCCATTTCTTTATTTCTTGGGGGAAAATGGATGACAGTGGTCCCATCAGACCACCAGAGGATGCAAGCCAGAATGGCAGTGGAATATGCACCACAGAGACATTCCTGTGCCAGCTTCTTAAAGGGATGGTCCAAAGAGATAGAGATACCTACTTAGAAAAGATGAAGTAGCTTCTCTAAAATAGCTTTTATGGAGAGAAATTCATAGATTTAAGGCTTGAAGGGACTATTATATCATCTAGTCTGACTTCCTATATAAAACAAAGGACATAGAATTTCACCCACTTACCCCTGCAATTGACCCCAGTAACTTTTGTTGATTAAAGTAAGTCTTCGAGAGAGGAATCCAGTCTTGATTTACAGAGACAATCCCCACCTGAATCAACTACTTCATTCACATTAGGATAGGCAACAGTAAAAAGAAAGGTTCAAAGAAGAAAAGGGAATGACTGAATATATGTATGGACACAGTGTCTTTGTTTGCTTTGAGAATCTCAAAACAAGGCTGGTAAGCTGACAGTTTAATACTTTTGTGGGGTAATGACTGCATAGCAAAAAGCAAGTAAATAGTATCTGAACTCATGCCTCAAGGTGGGGAGAATTAAAGCTATGTCCTTTGCCCTTCAGATAATACGAATAACTATTGTCTGCATCTGGCTGGAGATAATTAATCACCAGTTCCGTAAGTGACTTGCTATTTATTGCTTTTGTCAATGGAACAGAAAATAGTTATTAGGCTCAACATTCCACCAAGCTCAATGTCCAGTCTAATAAGATTGCTCCATGGTCATCATATATCTGGTTACCTATGGTGATGGGTATTTCACACACACCAGTCATTTCATAGTCCAAAAAAAATTCATTTAATCCTTGCATACCTTTATATTCACAAAAAGTCCAAGCAATGACAACGTGTGTCTTGCAACAAACCAAATTTACCTTATGTGATAATCCACTTTGTAGTACGCTGTTTCTTGCTAGTTCACACGAGTCACACGTGCTCAGTTTCCACACTTGAGCTGCTATGGCATATTCCTCCATAAGTGCTTCCTGTACCATCAAAAATATGATTTGTTAGACTATACCCTATTTAGTAATTGTGTTTGATATGTAATCATTTCCAATTATTAAACAATTTTGTTAGATGGACACAATTTTCAAGTTTTTAGGCTTTAATCTTAATTACTGGAGACTGAATGTTTTGTTTATTTCAAGATGCCTGAGGAAGATTGATTAATTCAAATTCATAGGAATTGGCACCCAAATCCCTTAGGATGCTTTGCGAATTTCAGTCTAAATGCTTAATGAATACACCCTGAAAGTTTCTCTCTTCTGATATGACACTTTTGAATGCAACGAGGCAGATACTTGCCACCTGAGAATTCCTCCAACAGTGGGTAGCTCTCAACTGGTGCAAAGTTTGTGCAGCAAGCTCCTGCGCAAACTGCTCCCTATTGTAGGCAGATTGCAGACGGGCAGGGACAGGGCAGAGTGAAGCAGACTAGAGCACTGCTGATCCTCAGATGGCAAAAGTTAGAGCTGCCCATAGGCTGCTCCAATTCACACTGGGGTTGAGGTCAGCATAGACCAGCCCACAGAATCAGGGAACTGTAACTAGTTTCCAGGCACTCTCTCCTCTGCTACACTGAGTGGAACTTGGAGCAGGAGAGCATCAAGCCCAGTACATCGAATGAACAATTTGTAGTTTATCTTCAGAGATCTCAAATGACATTTTTTTCAGTAAGCTTCAACCACATTCATTAAAAGGAAACAGATCTTCCCTGCCACCCCACCTCTAAATCATTGCTTATCAAAACACTAACATGGGAGCTCTCCATCCTCTTGAGCTTCCTCTGTACTTGAGGAGCCAGTGGCTGGAAGAGGCAGGATTACAAAAAAAATGTAATTTGGCAATTAGTCATTTCCCCATGAAATCTAACAGTTTTCAGAAGAGTAGGAATGAGGGGGGACATTGACTGAGAGGTGTGTAAGGACATGAGGTGTCAAATACTATGCCATGAGAAATAAAGTGTTTCAGGCCACTTTGGCACTGTTAACAAATTCACCTTAAAGACAAAAATTTTCATTGTGCTTACCTTTGTATAATGGAATTGCATAGGATCATCTGTAGAGAGAGAAATGTGAAGTCCCTTATGTAGAAATTCCCGCAGTGGATTTTTTGAATACTCAAGGAATAGGCTATTGTTGCTAAGTGGAGACATGGCAATGGGAATTTGTGCAAGATAATAAAGATATTGAAGAACTGGACTCTGTACAAAAACAATACAGATATTCATTATTTAATGGCCCTGTGAGATAACAGGAAAGGAGGTTTTCAATCAGAGGAAATGGAAACAGCCTAATTGAATATGATTGTGGAAGGACTATGACCAGAAAAACTGAAGTCTTCACTGAACTGACTTTTTGCACAGATTTTTTTCAATATTTTCTAAATGCAACTTTAAATGCCATTATTTTCCTTTTTTTAAAAGCAACAAATATTCTACATGTTGGATGCACTGAGACAGTATTCTCATTAAAACACAATTATTAAGTATTTACAAAGCCCAGTGATTGTACATGATTCTGTTGGAGAGCTCTGTTCCATACTAACAGAGCCCCTACCAAAAAGAACTTAAATACAGATGCCCCACAAGTACATTAGACTAGAGAACACTAGTTATATCCAAAACACTCCACAGAATAGATCAGTTTGGTGGTGGTAGTGGGGGTGTGTGTTAAAGAACCGAAGTAAGGAGCTTTCATTTATCTGAGGGTATAAATATGGGTGCACATGTAATGTATTCAGACTCTAGGGGATTCATTCTCATCTGTATTCATGACTATTTTTGGCTTGTAATCTAACTAGTGTACATGACACGAGCCTGCACCACACTTATCAGCTCTGCCAGGTTTATTCCATTCTTGGTTGTACAAGACTAGAGCTGACAGGCTAAAGAGAAGAACAGCATAATGTAGTGAGTATGTACAAACTATGGCACACTGCCTGGGTTTAATTTTAGGACTATCAGTCTTAATAGAGACTTAATAGTGATATGACTTCAGGTCAAAATTTTCAGTTTTGGGTACCTAACATTAGACACCCAAATCTATACCCATATTTAGGCATCTAAGTTAGTGGATTGATTTTCACAGGACTTAGGTACTAGCAGTTCCCACTGACTTCAATTATGTTCTGAATTTTTTAAATAACTTGTTTCAGATGCCAAATTACAGGAGGACTAGACTAGGGGAGGGGCACAATGCCAAAATGTTAATATTTCAGCAAAAATTCTAGAATTTTTGGCCAAAATCAAAAATTTTGATTCAAATATTGCACCATGGTGCCTCATTCCTTCATTCTTCAAGATGGACCAGGTTCCCTGGCTAGACTATATCTCCCAGGCTGCACCATGGCTCCTATCTTGCTGAACCATTGCACGGCATCACCAAAATCTCTGGCTGCCATCATGGGAGATGTGGCTTGGCTTGGGAACTTATCTCAAAACAGACTGCAGGGCCTGCGGCACCCAAACCACAACTTCCATGAAGCATTAGAGTGGTGGTTCCAACTTGAAATCAACTTGGTTTTTTTCAACAAAAAATTGAAATATCCATGGAAAGCTTATGCTTTGCATAAAAAAATGTGTTTTGTCAAAAACCCAATTTTCCATCAAAAATCCATTTCAATCAAAAATTTTCAACCAGCCTTAGGGAACCATTTTGTGGGGAGATGAAAGCAATTCTTCCTAATCTTAGAATAATCATAAGAGATTAATTTTTAATTCAAAGAATTTACACATGAACTATGGAGCGATTCTTATTTGAGTCTTCCTAAGTAAATCACCATTTATAAAGGAGCATGTATTTTTACCAGAATGACTACTGAGTTGATACAAATCTGCCACCCGGTGGCCAATTATTTTCACAAAGATTTTCTTAATGGATGAAAGCCTGGCCCCCACTGAGTTTGAGTTTTTTCAATAAACTAAGACTATGATAAATGAACAACAAAAGCAATACCTTCTTCAGGAGTAATCCATGAGAAATGTTGTCAGATGTCAGAAAGGCTGACACCAGATGAGTGATGGACCCAGCTTCTCCACAATGAGGGCGAAATAGGAAGGTACTCATGCCTCTTTCCCTGCAGAAATTAAAAATAAGTCCTACCCCAAGAATAACTGGTGTCTTTTCATGCATTTTGAATGTAAATCCCATTAATATCAATTGAAAAATATCCATAAAAATAACTATACACATCAATGGGAAAACAGATCTAAGAGTAATTATTTACTTCACTAGACTCAGATGTGCTTAAATTACAATTTTTTGTGTCTTAACCTGGTACCATTTCTTCCACAAACCATAACAAACCCTGCACAAACTGAAATTAAAAGCATACATTTTTGGATTGGCTGAGTATAAAGAGGTTCTGGGATGTAATCTTAATTACAAGTCATACTTATAGAATCAGTTGAGGGTGTATTTCATCTTTGTTGACTTTGCATATGCTATCAGGTTACTTAAAAATATGAAATGGTTTTGCAATGGGGTAGCAATGTTTGCTTCAAAAGCACTGAGCCTGCTGAGACTGGATTAACAAAGTGTTTGTCTTAGCAATTGGCTGAACAAAAAATAGGACTTGTAGGCTCCAAAGCTTTACTTTTTGAGTGCACTTATGTAAAAAAAAATTCTACATTTGTAAGCTGCACTTTCATGATAAAGAGATTGCACTACAGCGCTTGTATAAGGTGAATTGAAAAATACTATTTCTTTGGGGGGGGTTACAGTGCAAATATTTGTAATATAAAATAAATATAAAGTAAGCACTGTAAACTTTGTATTCTGTGTTGCAATTGAAATCAATATATTTGAAAATGTAGAAAAAAATCCTAAAACATTTATAAAATTTAAATGTGTATTCTATTATTGTTTAACTGTGTGATTAAAACTTTGATTAATTGCAACCATTTTTTAATCTTGCTATTAATTGATCGCATTTTTATCATTTGACAGCCCTAGATATAATCAAAGAATGTATGGCTGATGTTTTATAGATTTAAAGATTGTAAGGGATTTTATTTCGTTTCTTTGAAAATGGTGGTTGCACCCTAGAAGTGGTAAGAATTGTATGGCACTAGAAGGAAAAAGGAATGTTGAAAGATATCCAGCCCAGGTCTAATTTTAGAATATTAAGAGAAATTGCTTAAAGAGGGGGATCCCAATGAATAGTCAGGACAAATAATGAAATACAATCTATTAAATGAATTAAACCATCTGACTGAAGGAAGCATTAAAGAAATTTGTTATACACTGATGCCATCTACTGCATATCAATGGAAGCATCAGAGAAACGGAGACAGCTGAGACCCAGAACAACTGACCAACAGAAATCAAAGGGTGGCCCTTTCCGAAGAGCCCTGAAATCAGGGTATACAAAACTGAGGTAACTGTATGGGACTCCAGAGTTTTTCCAGTAGAGTGCTAAGCAGATCTCACTGAACTCCTCTCTCCTCCTCATTCAGGGTCACAAGACCAAAAATTGACTGAACTTGCAAAGAAGCTGCACAATCCTCAGTGTGATCAACATCTGGACCAGCTATGTAGAAAGGATTCTCCCTTATTCCAGGGTTAATAAGATAAGAAGTGGTTGACCTATTACTACGCTTGTGGTTCAATAAGAATATTTAATCAATTGGCTACATATTATTCAACAATTAGGATTTCCTGTATCTTTGATAAAGAGCTGTTGTTGAGTCAAGATTTCAATGTTTTTATTTTAATACAATATAGTATCTCTGAAATATTTGGTGGTAAAAATTTACAATACAGGTAGAGTGGAAAATATGTAGAGAACCATACTATAGAACAAGAAAGAACTGACAAACTTGTGGTACTGCTCCACAGATGAGCTATTTGAAGCACCCTAAACTCAGAAATACACCCTGAATAAAGGCAAGGTAAGCCACAGAGGGCCAACTGTGTTTTAAGGATATTTTCGGTTGAAACAAATACTTTTGTTTTTTGTTGGTGGAGGTAAGTGTGAGTGCCATAATTTAAGTTATAGTATTTATCTGTCACCTAACAATCCTAGACACAATCCCAAATAGTATATTTGACTTCAAAACTGTACCTAAAAATGTTCTGAGTTTTAAAATAACAAAATCAAAACTGGGCATAAATTTAGACTAGGTCCAAGATGATTACTGTAATCCTCTCTACCCCATTTTTCCACCAAAGATCAACACAGAATGGTATGGAGGAAAATTACTACTTACTTTCTAAGGTTGTTGAGCACCATGATGTTGGCATACATGTAATACAAATAATAACTATATGGAGGATTCTTTTCACTGGTCCAGATCTCAGGGTTAGGACTTCTGTTAGAGAACATGTGGTCGGTATGTTTGGACTCATCATCAACACTGTCAAAGCCAGTCACCTATGAAAAGGGATTGATAGAAACCTTTTTTTTTAATAAGCAAGTTTCAGAACTATCAATTCTAGTTTTATTAGAATATTAAAATATCCACCTCCACCTGTAAGTACTTGCCCTCCTTCAGTCAGTAATCCTGCCACTCTGCTATTCTAGAGCATCGTTCCAAGATGCACGGGATGCAGAAGGCAGTTCTTTTGTGATGTGTGTCATAGGAACTGAAGCAGCAGTTCTACTCCATGGCTAGAACATTTGCTGGAAATTTTGGAACTGATCAGCTGCAGCTTTCAAAATTAAACTAATGTAACTATGTAGCTTTACATAATCCAAATTAGTATTAACATTTTGTGCATACTTTATTAAAGCTCAATCATCGATTTAGTAGTCCTTTCTCAACATGAAGGCAACTGGCAGGACAAATTAAGAGCATGAGGTGATATGGACATATATTAAGAAGCACAATTAGTATTTTTCTTTGATTGTTGAATGACCGCTATGGAAGTCTTTATAGTTTAAGGAACTGAGTTTTTTCAAATGACTTTTTATTCTGCAGGCAGCCAGCAAAAGGGACTTTTGTGGTGCTTACCAGAGCTTGTTCTTGCTCTCTGCACTAGCATGAATGTAGATTCACTACTCTCTTCTACAGACAGGACTATTAGAAGGAGCCCTGTGCTGCTTCCAGATTAAATAAATGGTGGTTGCTTGTCAACACATTCTTACCCATATTTATACTGAGGCATATGAGTGTTTAAAAAATATTAACTGCTATCTTCACAGGAGGGTTTTTATTAATAATGTCAGGGGCTTTCATCATCTCCCCTGATAGAGAAACTAAAAATCTAATTGTGAAGAGAGGATCCATTTGGAGTAAGGCACAGGAGAGCCATACATACTTACATATTTGAGGAAGAGGTGTAGCTCCCTGTGATTTGTGGGATTGATGGTTGCCTCAAACAGAGGTAAGAAGATGTTCTCTAACATTTTCCCAAAATTAGCCAGAAGATTTTTTGACCTAAATATGTCACTGAAAGAAGCAGATATACAACTGTAACTACTTTTAATTTGTCAGCCAACCTTTTTCCTCCCTGACATTCTCAGAAAACATTTTAGGGTCATATTCTGTCTGGATTCAGAAATCCAAAGCATTTATCACATGGTTGGTGCTACACAAATATATATTTTGGGACCAAGGCTGTCCTTTTTTTTTCTTCCTTTGTTCTGTGTCTGTACAGCACTAACACAATTGGGTCCTAGATGCTACTGCAATAGAAATAATAAATACAAGTGTCAGTAATAATAATAATAAATATCAGAGGGGTAGCCATGCTCATCTGTATCCACAAAAACAACAAGGAGTCTGGTGGCACCTTAGAGACTAACAGATTTATTTGGACATAAGCTTTCATGGGTAAAAAACCCACTTCTTCAGATGTATGGCGTGAAAATTACAGATGCAGGCATAAATATACAGTACTCAGAGAGTAGTTGTTAATGGCTCCCAATCCTGCTGGAAAGGTATAACAAGTGGGGTTCCGCAGGGGTCTGTTTTGGGACCGGTTTTGTTCAATATCTTCATCAACGATTTAGATGTTGGCATAGAAAGTACGCTTATTAAGTTTGCAGACGATACCAAACTGGGAGGGATTGCAACTGCTCTGGAGGACAGGGTCAAAATTCAAAATGATCTGGACAAATTGGAGAAATGGTCTGAGGTAAACAGGATGAAGTTCAATAAAGATAAATGCAAAGTGCTCCACTTAGGAAGGAACAATCAGTTTCACACATACAGAATGGGAAGAGACTGTCTAGGAAGGAGTATGGCAGAAAGAGATCTAGGGGTCATAGTGGACCACAAGCTTAATATGAGTGAACAGTGTGATACTGTTGCAAAAAAAGCAAACATGATTCTGGGATGCATTAACAGGTGTGTTGTAAACAAGACACGAGAAGTCATTCTTCCGCTTTACTCTGCGCTGGTTAGGCCTCAACTGGAGTATTGTGTCCAGTTCTGGGCACCGCATTTCAAGAAAGATGTGGAGAAATTGGAGAGGGTCCAGAGAAGAGCAACAAGAATGATTAAAGGTCTTGAGAACATGACCTATGAAGGAAGGCTGAAGGAATTGGGTTTGTTTAGTTTGGAAAAGAGAAGACTGAGAGGGGACCTGATAGCAGTTTTCAGGTATCTAAAAGGGTGTCATCAGGAGGAGGGAGAAAACTTGTTCACCTTGGCCTCCAATGGTAGAACAAGAAGCAATGGACTTAAACTGCAGCAAGGGAGATTTAGGTTGGACATTAGGAAAAAGTTCCTAACTGTCAGGGTAGTTAAACACTGGAATAGATTGCCTAGGGAAGTTGTGGAATCTCCATCGCTGGAGATATTTAAGAGTAGGTTAGATAAATGTCTATCAGGGATGGTCTAGACAGTATTTGGTCCTGCCATGAGGGCAGGGGACTGCACTCGATGACCTCTCGAGGTCCCTTCCAGTCCTAGAGTCTATGAGTCTATGAGTCTATATCTGTGCCTGTATCTGTAATTTTCACCCCATGCATCTGAGGAAGTGGGTTTTTTACCCACGAAATCTTATGCCCAAATAAATCTGTTAGTCTCTAAGGTGCCATCAGACTCATTGTTTTAATAATAATAAATGTTAGCGCCATGTATCCATCCTGAGAAATGTATCAATCGTGAGAATAAGTAACCCATTTCCTTAAAGGAATCCAGGCACTGAAAGTGGAAAGGAGAGGTAATTGTGTGATTCGGTTTTCCAAATGAAGCTATTGTAAAGGAAAGTAAAATGTTCTGTCACTTTGTAATACTGAAGTTTCTCTTTTGATAGTCCCAGTCTGCATGACTATTGCAATGGTCATCCTCTGATTTATAATGTTGTGCGGGAAAGTTAAAAGAGAAGAACCAATATGCCCAGGGGTAGCTGTGCTATGCTGACAACTCATACTAATTTTCCAGATGCCTAAATTCAAAACATGCAATTCAGACACCATCTACTATGACAATCTATGGCAAAACTCATAAGTTACAGCATACATTGCTTAGTATAGTAGTCCCCAAGGATGCTAAATGATTGGGTGAAAACTGATATTGATTTAATTTTGTAATTTATAATTTGTTTTGGTTGAAGTACCATGATCTTGTAGAAAACCCTCTGACAAAGTTTGCAAAGCATTTCCCCCTCCTTATGCACCATTTCTGGAATCAGATTCTCACTGTTTCAGTAATCAAAACTGTAAGTGATATTTTGACCTGCTTTTGATAAAATATGTTTTCAACATTAAAAAAAAAAGTCATTTGAGTTAGATGTTTGTAAATATTTTTGGAGGAAGTCACTAGTTTTGAAAAGCTTGAAGAAGAATAAATTTTAGTCCCACAAAGGAAGCCTGCAGATTGAAGCAGCCATGCAATTAGCCACAAGGAAAATTCCCTGACATTTTTATTTGAAAGAAAGAAAGAAAGAAAGAAAGAAGTACAGGACAGCTGGTGTAGTAAGATGAGGCCCTGAAACATAAACCCTTATCGAAGGCCCAGTATGAGGCTTGAGGCCTGAACTACAGTATTGGTCAAGACTTAAAGCAAAGTTAAGCTGTGAGCCAGAGGCAGGCCCTGCTCACAGATGCTAGCAAGGAAAGGGCTTTTTGCTGATACTGCAAAAAGAGACATACCTAAAAGGTACTGGACACCAGATATCAGAACATTTGCATACCTGTACACTCCACACAGATAACAAGGAACAAGCTGACCCATCCCAATGACAGGGCCAAAAGGGTAATATGATGGATAGAGTTGTTTTGTTCGAACCAACATGTACAAGGTGAGAGGCGACACCTTACTACATAGAGGAGTTGCACCTCAATACGTCAGGAGTGATGTGTAACTTGTTTGTACCTCTGTATAAGAATGCATCCCTGAGTGGATGTCTTTGTCCAGCCTAGGGGGTAGTGGAAAGTGTCACCACTGACTGAGCTGAGTCCATTGCCAGGGGGCGCATATTCGTAGTATGTCCTGTAGAGTAAAGTCTAGAGGGAACTATCATTGTGCTTTGTTTGACAATAAACCTGGCCAAAGTGCCTTCATACCTTACTAGAGTCTGTGGACATTGGGGGTTCTCTCGGGGTCTGCTGTGTCAGCTATCTGCGCAGAGCTGGGACAGCACACAGAGGGAGCACGTGCACACAGCCGATTGATATCAACATTGAACAGAGCAGAGCACCACACCGGGAGCATCTGACAACAGCTGGTAACGCTAAGGGGATAGCAGAAGAGAAAATGCATCCTTTTGCAAGATTTTAATCTGTTCTCATTACCAATAGCTCCTGCTTACTTACTAAATTCTGGGAACCTGAATTATCCAGCGTATGTTGGGTGAATAAACCTTGTGTTCAATGAACCATATTGCCAAATTCTTCCATTCATCTGGAGACCGCCCATAAATGGATAACCGAGGTTCCATATACTGGTATTTATTTTCTTCTAGCTCACGAGCTACTTCCTATTGGAGAACAACTCATTAATGTTTGCTTATTTAAGGACACAACGTACCATGCATAGTTAGTGTTGTTTTTGTCTACCACACTTTTTTTCTCAGACCTGCTCTACAATGGAATGCAGCCGATCTGAGTCTGGCAACTGTTAAACGTAAAAGGAATCTCTTGTCATTCCTGCTAAACTATCCCATTTAGCATGCAGGAAGGAATGTCATTTAGTGGCTAACTTTGAAATCTTTAAAACACTGTGGATTTAAATGCAATCTTTGGCTTCGGAGGGCCTTCCCTCTGCCTTGTGGAGTCACTTATACCACAATATCCTACAATGATAGCATTTTGAACCCCCTTTACACTGTTGTAAATGACTACACAGTGTGCAAGACAATGGAGAAACAGGCCCAGAATATGTATGTAAATTGCCTCCTGAAAAAGTTACGCTATTAGCTTTAGTGAAACACCTGTGTAGGTGTGGAAAGAAACTGAGTAATGCATATGCAGGAGGCCTCTCCTCCACACATTTTTGTTGCAAGAGGACTTTTGCAGCAGTTGTGTATGTATACCATTCCCAGCTCCTCAGTCTTTAATTTCTAGTGCTGAGGGCTCCCTATCATGTCCTGAACCACAATGTTCTATCGCTGGCTGCTTCCCATTAATTTGTAACTGCACAAGATTGAGGAGGCTTAGGAAAGCTAAAGCTCCCCTGCAAGTTAGAGCATGTACAATTATACAGGATGTGCAGTTATGCAGGCAGTAATTGGCTCGGCAGAGGTCTCAGACTGGTAACTTGGTACAGCAGCCTGAAGCCTTTGGGAATATCCAAACCATTGTACATACTGTAAATTACTTCTACAAAATACTGTGCCATTACAGCTGGAGAGATACAAATAAGGGGCATCCCTTATGGAGCAAGGTAGGCAATCCCCATCCCTCCCAACTTTTCATAGGTATATATACTCTATTATGTCTTTCTCCCTCTCACACACACCACACACACACAGACTTTGCAGGATATGTAATCACCTTTTATGTTTCTATATGCTTACACAATTTCCTCTCTCTTCTCCAGAATTTTTCTGAAATGATATCCCTGGTACAAATTTTATTTACCTTGACCATACGAGCAAAGTATTCACCACCAAGGTAGTTCTCAGTTTTCAGGTACAAGTCCCTTAGCTCACTGGCACCAACTGGATTGTACTTGGAGTTAAATTTATCAAACCGATGAAATGTTTGGCGACCCTGGAGGAAAAAAACATCTCAGTATACATATCCAAATACTAGTGGTTAGGAAATACCTAACCGTGTTATAAATCAAATTAATATATTTGTTTTCTACTAAGATTGTTTTCTAGCCACAAAACTGTTAGGAAAGAAACAACCTAAGTAAATCCTTGTTTACAACATAGTGACAAATAATTTAAGCACTGTTTTTTTGGGGTGTATTTTTTTTTAAATATCATTCAATGGATGCAGCAAAAAACTCTTTCCCATCCTTTCCCTTCTCCCCAAGCAGTTTGCACTAATAGAGAGCTGATTTTTTTCTATTTTATTTGTAGAGGGAATAGACTTACAGCATGGACATCTAAAGAGTCTACAGTGAGGTCATAAGGATCCATGTGAAGGCTCTCAAACACTTGCTTTAAAGTCATCTTCTTGCCTTCTTTCTCTGCCACAATCCGATTTGACTCTGTTTTGTAAGTGCGCTTAATGAACTTCAGCAAATGTTTCTGATTCATACAGGCAGCAGCATGGATATGAGTATCAACCTGAAATAAAAAACAGATTACTCTTGTTTAACAGATAGTACATGCCCTTTATCTAGCCAAGTACCTCTGTGTCATACAGAATTATAAAAATGTCACACAATATTTCTCTTTGGGAATCAGATGGCATGGGATATTACATCCCTCAAAATGTTTCAGCTCCTGGGTCTCAAGGGGTGAAGAGGGGGAAGGGTTACATTACATTAACATAGTGCCCAGTTAATATTTTTTTAAAGGGTATTTTAGTTTCCACAGTTTTAAACTAGAACATAAAAACCATTGATAGATTAAACTAAAGAGAGATGATAAAAAACCTGGAACTCTTAGGACAACATCCTGCCCCCCATCCCCAATGGAAAAGAAGTTGAGTAACAGGGTTGTACACAGATGATCTCTTTCCAGGGCTAAATAGAATCCTTCCCCTCATGCTGCAAAGTGAGAGCACTGCTACTCCACAGGCATTCTGTGCAGTCTCAGCCATACTGCTGCCAGTACAGTGCTGTAATCCTTCACTGTGCTGTAGAATAGCTGCTGGATCTGTGTAGTTGTGCGTGTCCTCCTTCCTCATCTGTTCCTCTCCCACACCATCCCAGACTCTGTTGCGTGTTTCACTTGTGTGATCCCTTCCCTCCATGCAGTGGAACAACACTTCTACTGTTGTCAGGGTTCTTCTTCACAGTCACAGCAGAGCGTGGCATGAGATGGGATTTGACCCGTAACTGATATTAAGAAAACGGCTTCACCTTTTGAGGACCTATTTTGTAATTTATATACCACCATATTATTGGATCCATTTATGAATCACTGATATCTTTGAGCAGACTACTAGGGTGGTTGTGGATATTTTCTGACTTGAAGAGACTTATGGTCCTTAGCTGTTTGCTATTATGTGGCAAACAAACAGTAGCTCTGATATGCCTCTTCGACACACAAATAGCTGAGGCCATTTGAGAGAAAACACACAAGCCAAGCACTTTATTGAAAACTACTCAGTAGTTTTCCAAGTTTCACTATAATGCAGTGATGCTGGCCTAACTGCAGGGCTAGAGTTTAGAGCTTCTTTAACCTCCTCTTGCAATGAGAGAAAATACAGAGGGCCACAGAGCTTGCTTCAGGGAATACCCCCTCCATTTTGAGACCCTAATTCTGCCTAGAAGTTTCAGAATGTCTTCGTTTTGGTTATAGAAACAAATACACTCAAAGGGTTTGTTTTCCAGAGATGCTAAGCAGCCACATCTCCCCTTCACTCCCATTGGAGCATCAGGTGTTCAGCATTTCTGACAACCAGACCCAAGAGCTTTACTGATAGACATAAAATAATCCATTTGGGGTTTTTCTGTTCAGAAGGAAAATAAACTGGCAATAAAATTAGCTCAGAAGTAAACTTGCAGGAAGGCCATCTATTTTACTCTTCATCATGAATATTAGGCAAAGTGACAGTCCATTCAAAAACTGTGCAATTCCTGTGGAACAGACTCACAGTTAATGTCACTGCCATTTATACCTTTCACACAATACAAATTATTCAGTAGGAGGTGAAGCATACTGGCATCCAAAAGCATTTTGATTTCTTGAGCTTTCTGACACTCCTATCCTGCAGCACCCCAGGAATAATAGGTAACTTACATTCTTCTGTCCAAGAGATCATACTGCTACAGTGCCTTCTAGGAAGACTACTTTGCAACATGTAACGTAACATATTCAAAGTAACAACTGGGAACTTTATTTTTCAGCTTTCTCCTTCAACTGCATGTGCAATACGTGGGGGTGCATCCAACTTGTACACACAATGACCCACTCCCCTTGCACTTAGGGCTCACTTGTGCATAACTGTACAAGGGAGCACAGAAGAGGGAAGGGAATCAGGAGTGTTCCCCAAATTTCCCCCTCCCCTTGTTTCCCTGGGCAGGAATTGGGCACAGTACTTGAAAGAGGTGGAGCAGGAGTGGGGTCAGAGCTCTACTGAACCCACCAGCAGAGCTGCACCCCATTAATGAAGTGGCAGAGTTGCTGTTCCAAAGTTGCACTTGGTGTGAACCTGCATGAGAAATTCCGGTTGATTCAATCCAAATTTCCCTGGGGGCTTGTGAGGAGGTGTTAACCTTACACCAGCCCAGCTAGGGTGAAGGTGGTATGGAAGGGGTCAATTAACCCTACAGGCTGCAGCTGTGGGGGAGTCAGGCTTGGCTGATAAGCACTAATTGAAGATGAAGCCCAGCTGGTCAGGAGCAGGCTGGGCTTCTATAAAGCCATGAGATTGAGTACAGAAGGCAGTTGCAAAGAGAGGATCTAGATGTCCTCTGGGTGAAGGAAGGAAGGAATCAATCCACCCACGCAAGCCATAGGATCCTGTCTGTGGCAGAAGAGGTTTACCCAGAGATGTTGTGGGAATGAAAGCCCATGGAAGGTAAACATACCTAGCTACCACCTCTTCTGTCAGCATAGGTAATGTCTGCTCTGGAGCAGTGCCACTATAGCATTTTAAGTGTAGACATGCCCTAAGTTAAGTGCAGAGCTGTTGAGTAGATATGCTTATACTCTGACAAGCATAATGATGTAAGCAACATAGCTATTTTTACTGCTTTAAATACAAGGGTGTCTATTGTGCATTTAGTTGTGTATCCTAGACCTCTCTGATTAGGAACTAACTTTCTCCTGTATGCTGCATCACCTCAATTACCCACATAAAGTAACCACCTAGTTCAATATTGATTACTACATTGCACATCTAGGGCCAATTGCTATCTAGCTTCTTTAGTTGCCCTATTATTTCCTGGCACATCAACTTGCCTATGAAAACCCCCCACATCTTCATGCACAAGTAAGTGTGTGTTTATGCAAATACATCTGCATTTGCAGACTGCCTGTGGGCAGGCCAGACAAGGGTGTGTGTGTGTACACCATGGCTCATGCTGGAAGGATTGCAGAAGAGATGTATTGTAATCAGAGCCCTGTTGGGGTGAACTCACCTAGGGCACCCCCTTGGGGGCTAGGTCTGTGGATCAGCTCCTCATGCTATATAGAGCAACAGAAGGGGGTGCTCTGGGGCTCAGGATACTCTCTGTGATTCAGCTCTCTGGCTAGGCCACTATACAGTTGCCCCCTCCAACCTGCTTCTGGGATATCACAGTCTCTCTGGATTGGCTATCTACCTCAATCTCTAACAATCCTATGCCACTCCCATCTGCTACTCCAGGTTCTAGCCTGGGACCCTACAATCAGCAGGCAAGGTCTACACAATCTCAACCTTTGCTTTTCTTTCTGTGGGAAGCACTGTCTACATCAAGGGTCAGTTCATCATAGCTATTTCTCTTAGGGACATAAATTCATAGTGTAGACCAGCCCTTAGAGATGTTCAAGGTGTTGAAAGATTTTGATTCTGGACACAGGCACCATGTTCACTGTCAATATTCTCTTGCCCAATGAAATACTAGAAACTAGTTGGTTTGGCTGATTCACTGAGCACCTCAGGTACAGTTAATAGATGTGACCTAACTTCCAGGGAAAACAGTTAGTAAACATAAAATCCAACCTTTAGCAAACCTGAGTAGAGTGCAGAACGCAACTCCCAGATGCTGTAGAACTATAGGGACTCAACCTCTTGTAATTCATAAACCTTGTAGATAACCATTCCCTCCTTTTCAACCCAAAAACGAACACACCTTTGTTGAAGGAAAAGACTGGAATCTTATTTACTTGCTGTCAAAGATGGTGACCGATCAGCAATTGCAGCTTCTTTAAAGTCATTCTACTCAGAAAAAAATTTTTTCTCTCAACAATACATGGGTGATTCAAGAGGATCATGTAACGCCTCTAAGGTGTTCTCACTACTCTGCCATGGATGCCACCATATCTGAGCTAAGATCAGGAAGCTTATTCCCAGGGAAATATGACTCTATTCATTATCCGGTAGTGTGATCACTTTCCTGGCACCTCTGTCGTTATTTCTGCCGGACTACTCCAGATTTTCTGGCTACCTCCCTGAAATATACCCAATGAATGTTGACCTCCATGAGTGTGGCAAACCGACACAACAACATTTATTTGAGTATAATGCAGTCTTGAGTTTCTGAAATGTACTTGGAAAAGTGATCCGTATATTGTACTGCATAATTTATTAGCACACGTTTATACACACTGACAATTCAAAGTCCGAAGATGAAAATCAACTTGGATAAACCAGCTAAAAACAGAAATCTGAATAAATGTCGTCATATATGATTTTTGACTGGAGTTATGCAAGAGTTTGTCTTTGAATGCAGCATAAATTGTTTTGAAGTACTGTATGACCAACCCATCCTTCCCCTCCACAAATTTGCCTTTATTTGAAATTTCATCACAATGGCTATTTTTATCATAAGCATATGAAAATGTAACTACGTACATTACTTTTTCCGTTATGAAATGCATCTTTGCTCAAAAACGGAAGCATATTTTCACTCAGATAGGGGTCTCTGTGTGTATGCAAAAATTGCAAAACTAGGCTCCTTTTTTAAGAGTTCTTGATATGGTGCCCAGAGTGTGCTAAGGGTACTATAGACAGATCTAACAAGTCCCTGCCCCAAAGACCTTATGTTCTACCTTAATTACATCACATACAGACAATAGAGAGAGGGGATGGATTCAATATAAGACTGAGGCTTTTTCTTCCTATGTTTTCCAGCCTTTCCCATTTGACCCTTTTTGGATCTGTTTCTTGTCATTTGCGCTGTCTTCAGACATTGTCTCATGTCTCCTTTGATATCTCCTAAAACTTTTTTTCCTTTTGGTGAAGAGTCAGAAAACTCACTGCAGGGTTTCCTGGTTTCCTTCCATGAGAGAGAGCATGTAGCCCATGATCTTCTTAATCTCACTACTTTATTCAAATAAACCAATAACCCTAATGATATATGGAAGCTTCTGTTTGAATATGGACTACACCTCATGTGAACTAAATGTCTCACTCAACAAAACCCACTGCACCCCAAATGTTTCCTTTAACCTTTCATTCCAGTGTGCCACTGATCAAAGAACTGCAGCACTCCCATTTGCCCTGCAGCCCTTCCTGTCAGAGCCAACTCTACTGAATTTGCACTGAAGGTTTTCCCCACAGGTCCCTTCTCCTCCTCTTGTCACAAGACTGCCTCTGGACCCTTTTGACCACCCTCTGCCGTCAGAGCAGGGAGAATGAAATAATAGTTCCTCCCACCAACCAGACAGGACAGCTGCAGTTGTATATCATCTTCATCCTGCTTGGGTCCCCATACTTACCACATCCTCCTGCCCCCCTCACACCTAACCTCCTATGTCCACTTCCCTCATTCCACCTTCCATTGCTTCTCTTCCCTACCACCTTTACCTCTGCCTCAGCAAAGCATGTTCCTCAGCTGACACACTATGCACACAGTCCCCCTCACTAGCCAGCCATCTTTCACTGATTTCCATCCTACTGTCCCCATTCCTGAATTTTCAAAAAGTTACAAATGAAGGGATTAACTGTTTCTCTAAGCTTTTACCTACACTGTTTGGCTTGAATCTGTCTCAACACCTTCTAAGTCACCAATAAAGCAGTGTGTGGGATGGGGCAGTCTGTCCCCCTTAAAGGTAGTAGGGCCTAGTGGTCAGCTCATGCTATGATTTGACATTGCTCTTTCAGATTTTGAAAGGTAAGATATATGTACACACAAGGATGTAGGGGATAAGGACAGAGAGGAAGCAACTCTGGGAATAAGCAGTGCTTAGGTGGAAATCTCATCACTGTGCCTTTAAGGGCCCAGGGCCAGGAGCTGAGAGGGGGAGGCAGACTCCCCCCTCAACAAACCAACTGGGAATGAGCTGGGCGAAGGGGACCAACATAAATGTTGCTTCCTCTCTCATAAAAGACAGACACCAGTAGGAGAGGTCTGTGTCAGTCAAACAAACCTTCTGAGCCTGAGGACTAACAGAAAGGAAGAGTCACCTAAGAATAAGCTGGCTAAGCCCGTACTGGTGACTAAATTACAACCCTGCTCCAAGAAGGAGAGCTGGGGACTTCAAGCAGTCATTAACTCTCTCCTTAACCCAGAATTACCCAGCTCTCTGAGGAGGGCTGGGGTTGCTGCCTTAAGGAGAGACAATGACTGTTTAACTGAAGTATACCCTGTTCCAGGAAGAGAGCTGGGAATTCCTGTCTTGAAGGGGAGAGAGTGACTGCAACTCTTACATGGACCCAGAGTGGGGCAACTTTACCAAGTGTGACTCACTGTGTTAAAGACTTCAAGGAAAAAATCCTAGACCCCACATGGGGGGGGGTACATGTCTTAAACCAATTTAGTTAGGGTAACAGTGATAGAACATGAGGGGGCCAGGTGTGCAATGATACTACAGGGCTATGCTGGAGACCTGCACCCCATGATAGTCTATACAGATAGTCTTATGTGCATATATCATATATAAAACAACTGTCACCAAGTTGATGCTATACATTTAGAACAGTTAATGATAAATATAGTCACAGGTATCTTGAGCAGTCTATTGATGGTGATGTCTTTCCAATACTTAAGCCAGTGAAACTCTCAGCTGTAAACTACTTGGTTTTCTAGGTACATACACTTTCTCTTGTAAACACTACTACCCTTCCTAGGTAAGAGCTTCATACTACTTCCTGTGAAACCAATGAGACATCTAACATTAACTTCACCTAAGCAGACCTTAGGATAGGATCCCACAAGGTGGTAGCATCCGCAACTTCCATTAAGACCAATGAGAGATGAGGATGGTCAGCACTTTCTAGGATTGGGTCCTTATTCACCAACTGTCTCTCAACAGGAAATGTGTAGTGTAGGCTCAAAAAATATAGTACATGGAGTATATAGGAATTGCAATCGACAGGGGGTTATAGAATTAAATAAAACCTGGTTTACATGGCTTCGTTCATTAACCTCATAACTGTGCTACAGCCTTATAACTACTAAATAAGAAACTGGCAGCTATGGAGACTTAAGGACTCGAGCAGAAGTAGCAGTGCAAGCTCCCCCTCTCCCCAAAACCACTGCTGTGCACCAACCCTAATTTGGAAAGATTTCTTCTATGGGCTGCTTCAACTTCTGTGTCAAATCTGTCCTTGGATTTTCTGCTGAGAGATAGTACTGGTGTTGGCTATGTATTGTTCATCTGCGATTCCTCTTTTGGCTATCTTAGCTTTAGTGAGGTGTACACTGATAAGCTGGGAGCTACAAAAACCCCACCAACTTCTGGTCACTGCTAACCTTTAACACATGGAATGTCTCCATGTCCCTTTACTAGTTCCCATAACCATGTGCTTTGTCTTCCCTACATCCCTATGCCTTCCTTCAGAGGGCTGCAACAAGTTGCAGAATTACCTCTAGAGTCTTGAATTCAAATGTTTTCATATCATCCACATAATGGAAAAATCTCACCTTAAATAAGGCCAGCGCTAGAATATGTTTCTGGGATGTAAGGTGTGAGGTGCATTAGCAAAGCACCCAATAGGATTTGTATAACATTTTTAAAGCTATACTTTCTTCCCTAGCCACTAGTATTAGTGTCTCCCTTCCGGAGTATCAAGTTGATATGCAAACTTTAGAATAAAAAAGATGTTCTTTAAGATTGGTAATTAATAGCAATATTGTTCATGATTAACAACTTGGTTGGACTTGCTTACATTATTTAACCCCAGGACCGGAAGACTTAAAAGGGATGAAGTGCTCCCTCTGTTACTGAGAAGGGGAAAAGCCATTTGTTACAATGTTGTTTACTCTTAATTCCACCTACTGAGTTTTGCTGCTTTGGTTGGGATTTATTTACTCATGTGAACAAATCACAACCAAAGCAACAAAACTCAGTAGGTAGAATTAAAGGTAAACATGAGACTTACTATTACTAGTCTAGTGGATAGGGAGGAAACTGTAAATGTGATATCTTGATTTTTAGTAAGGCTTTTAACATAGTCCCACATGGCATTCTTGTAGGCAAATTAGGGTAATGTGGTGTAGATTAAACTTCTATGGGGGGGCGTGCTTAACTGGTTGAAAGACCATATTAAAAGAGTAGTTATGGTTCACTGTCAAACTAGAAGGATGTATCTGGTGGGATCTTGCAGAGAGATGTCCTGTATCTGGTATTCATCAATATTTTCACTGATGACTTGGCTAATGCAGTGGAGAGTCCACTTATAAAATTTGAGGATGACTACTGAGCGTATTTACTGAACTTGAAAAATGATACTCTGTTGCTTAGCACAGATCCATAACACTTTCTTACTGCTCAGTAGTTAACAGACCATTCTGTAAATACATCCAGGCTGTCTAAAAATACAACTGGCAATCTTTTTGAGGTTTAAAGGAGGAGATTTCCTTGCTTCTGGCAGAGATCATCCCCATTTCTGTTTACTGCTGATCCCTTGTTCAAACATACTTGTGAACCGCCATTTATCTTTGATGCACCTGATTACACAAAGTGGAAGATATGCTTTGCTACAGGCACAGTTTCTCAGTCGTTCATTTAAGAGAATTCAACTGTAAGTCCCAAACCACATCTCTGCATTTCAATATGCTTTCCTTCCTCGTACGCCGTGACTACGCTAGCCACATCTGGACTTCACTAGCACAGTATGAAATAAACATATTATGAAACTGAGCAACGTTACTGGTATCAGTTTTTTTTTCCAGGCTGGCTCATTTTCTTTTGCCGTGAACAGTCCTACAGGGGGTGTGCAATCTGTCAGTGGAGAAGATAAGAACTGGGTCTGGACTTGCAAAGGGAGGGATTGGTGAAATGGTCTGTTCCAACCAGATAATAAACTCAGTTTATTCCAAGCCTTAAATTTGTTCCTAAACTATCTATAATAACTGAGGCTGCAATGGGCCTGCAATGAAGAGTTAAACTTATAAACGATATGTGTTTAGCTTTTTTAAAAAATTACTATATTAGAATATTAGCCTGTAATCTAAATGTTTAGTGTGTGTGGTATTTATACAGCATCCTGTTCATTCCATCTATATTTCACACAAAAGTGAATGATATAGACTAAAGGGAGACAACTGAAAATTCCATCACAAAGACAGTAGCATGCCAATAAACCCTTTCACACTAACCTTTCTCACGTTATAAAAGTCTCGATGGGGATTACTCTTCAGTTCTTTAAATTCAGACATTTCATTTAGCATCTCATGTAAACTGAATTTAGATTCTAAAAAGTTAAGCCGTCTGTGGCAATATGTTTTTCTGCAAAAGAGAGACGATGTTTTAATTATGATCAGACTACTCAGATTAAGTTTGAGTGTAAATTACTTTGAGTGAAACAGCCATTAGATTTATCCATATTTTAATAAGTCCCAGACGTGATTTATCAGATCTATGGATGAAAACGGCTAGATATCATCAGTGCCACAAGTACTTCTTGTTCTTTTTGCTGATATAGACTAACACGGTTACCACTCTGAAACTTGGTTTTTGTGGTTACCAAGTAGGCCCTAAATTTGATTTGATACCAAATATGAAGCCAGTTAATAAAATACTAACAATGTGCTGGGAAGCTTTCTGGGTTTTTGTTTTTTTTAACAGCACAGAACTACAAGGACACTGAAGGATTGTATCTGGCCATGACTTACCCCCTTTTTGCATGCTATTTTTAACTTGTAATATTTTATCTCATCACTGTACCTCTGTGGAATTTCTAGTTCTTTCAGTCTGATACATGATTGGGGGGGGCGGGAGAGCTACATTTTACTTTTTTGTATTAGCTAACAAATGCTACCACTCAGATGCTAAAGATCACCTTCTTACACAATAGAAGCAACCGGTAAACAAAACTATTACAACATGGAAACGTAAGTTATTTTCAACCAGAATAGTTATACCTCAGGATATGATCTACTGTGAATGTGATTTAAGTTTTGGGTGCCTTTATAGGTGGTACATGTATTTACCAGTATTTTATCACTGTCTTTTTTGCTTCTTTTTGAGTTTTATTCTTTTTTTCACTCTCTCAAATTGCTTCACTTTCACCCTCTCTACTCCACTTTTTTTCTGTTCTATGTTTACCCCAATTTTTTATCTGCACCATTTGTCAAGCCTAATCTATGGTATTTCTAAAGTGTCTGTTTAATAACTAGCCCTTCTGTAACCCCATTGCCAGGACAGTCCCCCTTCATGGCCTTCAGAGCATAACCCCCTCCCACTGCAGGTATCTGTCTCTGAGGTCAGGGTATTGGGGCTTTGACCTCACAGCTAAAGAGCACTTTAGTCCTACCCCTTTCAGGGCATTGAACCTTTCAGTGGGACCCTGCTTCCAGTCTGGGCTTCCACAGATTCCCTTCCCAGGATCTGTTCATCACTTCCTGGAGAGCTGATCCAGCAGGCAGGCAAACACCATCTCAGGATCACCCAGGCCTCTCTCCCACCAAAAGAACTAGAGCTCTGTTCTTCTCCCTTGGCAGGTTTGAAGTGAGCTAGGTCCTCTCCTCTTATCTTCCCTCTCCATAGCTCACATTGCTGCAAGTGTAGTGGAGCAGGGTCAACTGGGTCCACAAGCTTTTCTTAAACCCTTCCTACCAGGCAGGGCCGGCTCCAGGCACCAGCCCAGCAAGCAGATGCTTGGGGCGGCCATGGGGAAGGGGTGGCTTGTCCGGCTCTTCAGCGGCAATGCAGCAGTGGGTCCCTTGGTCCCTCTCGGAGGGAAGGACCGGCTGCTGAAGACTGAAGCGGCAGTGGTACAGCTCCCACAGATCGCAACCGTGGCTTTTTTTTTCCTGCTTGGGGCAGCAAAAACCCTGGAGCCAGCCCTGCAACCAGGGAGGAGCCTGTCAGACTCCTTAACCCCCTCGCTGTCCAGGAGTCCCTCTTTGCTCCAAGACACTTTCTCTTTTGCTACTCTTCTCAGGGTATGGCTACGTTTGGAATTTCAAAGCGCTGCTCCGGCAGCGCTTTGAAGTGTGAGTGTAGTCAGAGCAGCAGCGCTGGGAGAGAGCTCTCCCAGCGCTGCATGTAAACCACATCCCTTACGGGTGTAGCGTGCAGCGCTGGGAGCCACACTCCCAGCGCTGCTGGCCTGATTACACTGACGCTTTACAGCGCTGTATCTTGCAGCGCTCGGGGGTGTTTTTTCACACCCCAGTTGCAGCACTGTAAAGTGTGAGTGTAGCCAAGGCCAAAGTCTTTCCTCAATGGAACACAAATTGAATACTGTTGTAGTCAGTGAATCCATAATGTCTGAGTGAATTTGACATTAAACAGAATAAGTTTGCCCACTATCAGGGGCCTGGGATAGTCGGGAATGTAGGTGAGGAGACTTAAGGTGGCAAAGGTTAAAGGCTGGCACTCAGCCAACTGGAGCTTGTCATCCTGCCAGCAGCCCAAACTGGAATGGACAGAAGTGCCAGCAAGGCAGATGCCTGCAATGCAAAGATAGTTTGGTGTGGTTAGGCTAAGGGAAAGTTTATGCTGATTACTGTGAAGACTTTCTTGTGGTTGGGTTGTGTTCAGGCTGGGGTGGGAGTCAGAGTGGTAAAAGCCTAGTCTGAAGAAGTGAAAAGGCTCTGGGGAGCTTGTTCCTGTTTTCAGTCTGGTAAATGGGGGTTTCAACATACTCTAAAATTTAGCCTGAAGAAAGGGTTTGGATTGTTTCTCTCTTTGGCTTGCTTAAAGTGACAACATGTACCCTGCCAGAATAAAGGGTTCAGAACTGCTCTTATTTTAATTTTTTACTACTCCATGAAAATCTCTCTGAGAAGCTAGGCTAGCTTGTCACTAGTGAAGGATTTGGCCTCCCTTAAAGGGAGAGGATCTAGGGCATGTGGTGGTTGTGAGGCAGGCAAATGGCTTGGTGGATAATCCAGACTATTGTTCTGTTTCAGGGTCCACATCTGAGACTCCGGGGAGCAGTATTCACTGTAGTGCCCCTCTTTTCCTGATATTGGGGCACTGAGGCTAATGTGAGCTCAAGTGCTCTTATCCTGCCTCCTGACTGAAGACTTAAAAAATATTAAATGCAGTACTTAACATCAAATGCACAAATCTTCATTATTCAGTAAGAAAGCTGATATTCCAATTATATAGTAGTGGTGACATGCACAGTTCTGGTTCCCACATTTCTAAAGGTTCAAGTCAGATTTGGCCTGAAACATGTTTTATGTAAACTTGTTCACCCTTCACTATGCCTAGCATCTAGAGCAGGGGTTGGCAACCTACGGCACATGTGCCACCTTTGGCACACAAGCTGATTTTGCCTGGTACGCGGCTGCCAGCCAGAGTCCCAGCCGCCGGCCCTGCTCAGCTGAGAGAATGGAACCCCCAGGCCAGCAGGAGGCTGAGCAAGGCCGGTGTCCAGGACCCCAGACCAATGGCAGGCGCGACCCCCCAGCTCTCCTCTCACCACAGTCGGGTTCTGCAGCTCCCGGGAGTGAGAGCCGCCAAGAAGCAGGGCCCTGAGCCTGCTGCAGGAGGGGTGGTGGCAGCAGCTCACGCTCCCGGAAGCCGCAGAGCCCAAGCGTGGCGAGCAGGGAGCCAGGGGGCACATGGGGACCACCACCCCCATCCACTGCAGGAGCCCCCCGAAGGGGGGCACTGGGCTGCAGCCTGACCCAGCGTGTGCCCCCCCCCAGCTCTCCCCTCACCATGCTTGGGTTCTGTGGCTCCCGGAAGTATGAGCCACTGCTGCCACTGCCCATCCCGCAGCTCCCCCCGTCCCGCTGCCACAGCACTCTGCGGGGAGGGGCTGTGCATGCAGCAGCCCGGCAGCGTGTTTTGCCTCCATGTGGAGTCAGTATCTGACTGCATGGGCCTGGTAAGGGGAGTCCCGGGGGCAGTCAGGGAGCAGAGGGAGGGCTGGATGGGTTGGGAGTTCTGGGGGTCCTGTCAGGGGGCGGGGAGTGGTTGGATGGGGCATGGGAGTCCCCAGGGGTCTGTCTGGGGATGGGGGTGTGGATAATGGTTGGGACAGTCAGGGGACAGGTAGGGGGTAAGGTCCTAGGAAGGCAGTGAGGGTGGGGGGGTCTCAGGAGGGGGCAGTCAGGGGACAAGGAGCAGGGGAGGGTTGGGGGTTCTGACAAGGGCAGTCAGGGTGGGAAGTGGGAGGAAGTGGATGGGGGCGGGGCTAGGGCAGGGCTCTCTTCTTTTTGACTGTTGAAATATGGTAACCCTAGACGAGGGGAGAGCTGGGGGACACACGGGGGCTGGTGTCCACATACATCCACTGCAAGCTGTAGAAGCCCCCGGGGGGGCCACCAGGCCACAGCCTGGGCCGGGGGGGGAGGGCGCAGCTGCGCCCCCTGCACCCTGCCGGCTCCTCCATGGCTGGGGCTCGCTGCTGCCTGGCTCTCCAGTACCTCTGGACGGCAGATCCTCCCTGCCGAGCTGCTGCAGTGGCCCAAGCCCGGCAAAGCCAGTGAGTGGACTCAGGGTGGGGGCCACTGGGATGGGGTGGGAAGGGCTGTGCACCCTCCAAGGGAGTGCGGGGAGGGGGAAACCTGGTCTGGGGAGCAGCCCCTGGACAGGCTGGCTCCTGGGATCTATAAAGGCTTGTTGGGATTTGCCCCTCAATGAACTGATGTGGGAGGGTAGGGGAGTGCAAAGTGGAAGTTCCACCACCTAGGGCGCAAAATATTCTTGCAAGGGCCCTGCCCAACGGGGTGTGTGCACCCCAGGTTAAGAACCACTGCACTAAACAATAGTTTACAGACTTATAGCGAGAGACCTTCTAAAAACGTTAATGTATTACCAGCATACAAAACCTTAAATTACAGTGAATAAATGAAGACTCGGCACACCACTTCTAAAAGGTTGCCAACCCCTGATCTAGAGGCTAAAGACACCTTTAGAGGTTTACTTCTTAGGTTTTTCTGTTCATTGTAAGGCATTTTTCACTGTATTTCCTACCCATGAATGGTAAGACACTCAACAGATGTAAAACAAATGCTTTGAACATGAGCAGTCTATCAAGAAATTGGTGCTGATCTGTATTACCAGCTCTTTGGAAAAGCATGGTAGTAAACATACATACGTTGGACCATCTGCAATCAGAGCAAGAACATGGCTAAGGTCAATTGTGTAGGTCTCCAGATCAGGATATGGCAGACTCCGGGGCTCATTGAGTTTCATCGTTTCTTTGTTGTCATAAACAAAGAGAATGCCTCCTTGCATTTTGACAACATAATCCAAATTGCCTGGAGCATCATCAAGGTTGTAAGGATTCTCTAGTTTTCCCGGGAGTGGATGGAAATCTGTGAAACAAGCTTGATGTCAGAAATAACCCATTTTGAAAAGCAAAATAGTTACAGAAAAATTAATATTGTTAGTTTCTGCTCTAAAAAGAGAGATTGATTTCAAATCCATTTTTCATCTGTTAAAAACATGTCGGTAGGTACTCTAAAGGATCTATAGTCATAGCACAGTTGGCTTTATTCTGACCAGCTTCATTAAAATTAAATTTATTTTTTTTAAATAAGTAGGGCCTTACCAAATTCATGGTCCATTTTGATAAATTTCAGTCTTAGGATTTTTAAAATCCGAAATTTCATGGGGTTGGGTTTAGGGGTGGGGGGTCCACAAGACTATTGTGGAGTGGGATATTGTTTCCATTACTTCTGCACTGCTGGAGGCATGGTATTGCCACCCTGACATCTGTGGCACTGGTGCTGCCTTCAGAGCTGGGCAGCCACAGAGGCAGCTGTTGGCTGGGCCACTTTGACTTCTGTGCTGTTGCTGGAGCCAGTGCTGCCTTCACAGCTGGGCTCCCAGTCAGCAGCTGCAGGGCTTCCTGCAGCCAGGAGAGGTTGCTGGATGTGGGTCTGACCCAGCACCTGGAACAGCTTGTGCTGGGGAAGAGGAAGTCACTTCCCTCCCCTGCCCAGCCAGGACTAGCAGCTGGAGCCTGGCACATGGTAGAAGCCCCTGGCTGGGATGCCCCCAGCCCCTCCCCAGCTCTGGGCCCAGCACTCGAGGTTAAAGAGGCCTTGGGTTGGTTGTCTGACCCTACCACGGCATTCTCCCCTCTCCCCCACAACCACAATATGCTGGGCAGCTGGTCACCCAGACATAAGGCCAGCCATACCCCCTCAAAAGTGACAGCCCCCCATACCATGCCACCTTCACTTCTGCCCTGCTGCTGGCAACAGCAATGCCTTCACAGCTGGGTACCCATGAAGGCAGTGCAGAAGTACGGGTGGCAATACATGAACTCCTTACAATAATCAGATTTCATAGAGGAGACCAGATTTTACATTTCGTTTTTCATGGCTATGAATTTGGTAGGACCCTATTTATAAGCTACTAAAGTTTCTATCATAATTCCAGTACACTATTTTATGTACTTTGATGCTATATAGAGACGGACTTCAAATGTATGCATCAACATCACCATATTATAATTCAAGGTATACCTATGTCTCAATACAATTTCAGAAACTTTAACAAAAAAAGAGATTGGGGATGAAAGTACAGTTGAGATCTTTGAGTACTGACTATCTCTCCATGACTACTAGTCCCCTTTCACCTTTTTCTTACAGTGGTTTTGGACATGTTTCACCACAAGTGAATCAGCAGTTCCAATACTGATACATCAGTCAGAAAGGAATAGGATACACTCTCCTCCCTCATCATGTCATACAGTGAGAAGTGAGTAGGTGCAGTAAACTTTCACCCTGTGATGAATATGCTCCATACTTGGCAAAGGTAGGCAATAACCAAGACCCAAGTGTTTCTTAAACTTTACACGATAGACCAAACCTCTTCCGCATCTTCAAAGAAAACTGCTTTTATTTTCATAAACACTCATTTTCATGCTTCTCTGCTTTTGACCAGAATCAGGAAATGCATAAATCAAAGTGACAATAGTTTTCCCTGTAGTTATTCCAGTATAACTAGAATCAGGAATTACCAGAAATGTAGAGAGAAGACCTGTTTTAATGAGATTTTTAGTCCCACTTTACAGTTCCGCAAGGTTTGAATAATTTGGATACAAGTCAGCTATGCAAACTTTTGGGTGCTTATCTAAATTGAACCTCCAAAGCCTTTGCCCATCACTAAGGCTGCGATTTAGTTACGGAGGTCACAGAAGTCACAGAATCCATGACTTCCAGTGGCCTCTGTGACTTCAACTTGCGTTGGTCAGGAGTTGCAGGGTCCCCTGCCGCCCACTGGGGCAGGAACCTGTGGGGTACCCGTGCAGCCTCTGGCATCCCAGCAGCAACCGGCTGCCAGAATGGGAACCGCCAGGCAGCTCTGGGCCCTGGGGTGAGGGGGTGTGGCAGGAACCCCTGAGCTCCCAACTGCTGTGGCTGTGGGGTATGGTGGGGAACCCTGAACTGGCAGCAGGAAACACCAAGAGCTGCAGGTGGCAGGGGTATCCTGCAGCCCCCAGCTGCTGCAGGCAGCTGCTAGTCCCTGTAACTGCCCCACTTGAAGTAGTGTGGGGATCTGCAGATCCTCACTCTATCAGGGATATTTTTAGTAAAATTAGGGACAGGTCAGGGCTTCTGTGAATTTTTCTGTTTTGCCCTGTTCATGACTTTTACTAAAAATATCCATGACAAAATCTTAGCCTTACCCATCACTAATTAGTGATTAGATCATACCCTCTCTTACTGTAGCATACAGTATATTGCAACCTCAGCTATAGCTGACCTAAACCAATTAAACCATGCCTGGACTTAATACTAAGTAGTCTGAATGATAACAAGATCATGCATTCAGTCTTGGCTTAACAGACTAGGTAAGAAAGGGAAGTTACCACATCCTTGCCATTCCTTTTTGAAATTACAGCACCTGAAGATATGTGCTGTGAATTGACATCAGAAGTGTCTCAACAGTAAATAGGTATTCATATTCACAACCACCTGGATACATCTTACTCAAATACTTTAGAGGCACTTACAACTTAAATCACAACCTTAAAATCATATTTTTATTTAATTACTAATACCTTAGAAATAACAATGTGAAACTTGTTTTCAAATAAGATTTCTCTTGCATCTAGACAGCCACGTCGTCTCACCAACTAGTCTAGAAATTCTCACAAATGTCATCTTCTCTTGAATAGTCAGTATATTTCTACCTACCAGAAAAGATTTCTTTTAATATAAAACCTTCTACTTGAGGACATATAAACTTCCTCCTCCCTGCCACTATAGGAGAGGACAACCATAATATCTCTTTCCAGCAAGTTCATGGCTGAGGTCGAACAAAAACTAAACCTCTCACGTTTATGGCTATTTAACAATATATTCTCATATTTCCAGGGATGTAAAATAAATGTGGTCCCTACAATCACAACCTACACCTTTGGCCTCCTTCACAACCTACACCTTTCTCCCTCATTATTGTAGTTAAAATGTAATTTACATTACTTTGTTTCTTGTTTGCTGCAAATATTAATGTCAGAATTCAAGTGTGTCTTTAGGGGCATGCAGGGGTTGGTTGGTTTGGTTAGTTGGTTTTTAAACTAGAGGTTATTCCAGACCAAAATCCCACATTCAAACCTCCCTGAACTTCAGGAAAATTTAAATTCAGGATGAACTTTTGAAGCTTGAGTCTCTGTCTAGTGTTTGCTTATTCAGACTGGAAAACAGATTTCAGAATGTAGCCTTTTTAATCTAAATAGAAATAATCACAGAAACCAAATGATGATTTCTACAGTATGATAGCTTTTTTTTTTAAGGGAAACCTATTGTACCTGGACATACTTCATCTTCCATCTTCCATTTTTCATCTTGCATACTGCATAAATACTGTGCTGTTGTTCTTGGAAAGCGATGGTAAGCAAGGCGACAATACTTCTCTCGAATTAGCAGAGCTTTCACCAGGCCCTTCGCAGCCTGTTCATAATCATCAACTGTAACCTGAAAAGAGAAGCTGTATAAATATTGAGGGAAGAGAAAGAGGAGCATCTATTAAAAGTCAGTTTGTCATTCATTTGAACCCACTTGGGCAATAAGATTTTTATTTCCAGAAGTGGAAGCCTTAATAGGATTTGGTCTAAGGCCTGGATCCACAAATTGACTTCGACATTGCAATGCTCAGCAGTATAGTGCCTATTTCTAGGTGTCTAGAAAATCACAGGAACAACACTGTAATACATAATGCCAAGCTAAGTACCTATGCTCCCCATTGAATCATAGAATATCAGGGCTGGAAGGGACCTCAGGAGGTCATCTAGTCCACCCCCCTGCTCAAAGCAGAGATAGGGGAGAGATAGGAGCCTCAGAATGTGATTCACAAAAGACAGCACATCATGTGGGAAACTTCTAAGCTAGCCAATGGGAGATGCCTATGACAGAAGCATGTCTTAAACACTGCCACTCTAGCTAGGCACCGAGCTCTGCTAGCAATCCATTAATGGGAACTCACCACCTGGAATCAGGTGGCTAAATCATTTCCTGTGGCAACGAGTTAAGCACCTGCCCTCACTCTACACAAAATGGGGGGGGGTTGCGCTGCTGCCCACCCACTAATTTTTAGTCTAGTGGTTAGAGCACTCATGTGGGATATGGGAGACCCAGGTTCAATTCCCCCTTCTCTGGCAGAAATAGAGAGGATTTGAAAGTGGTGTCTCACCTCTCAGGAGAGTGCTCTAATCACTGGCCTATGGGATATTCTGATATGGTGCTTCCGAAATCTCTCCTCCTAAAACTCTTCCACTGTGTATAAATAAGGAGTGAGTGGAGCAGTGGGACTGGACTCTGGGTCTCCCACATCTGCAGTGGATGCATTAACCACTGAACTAGTCATTTTCTCTGTTGCCCAATGACTAAGTATTTATGCACCATTTACCAAGGGACCCTAAAACTGGGACTTAGGCACCTATGTCTGAAACTTAAGACCCAAAGGTACTTAAGTGCCTTGCCTAAGGTCACAGAAGAAGTTGGTGAAAGAGCCAGAAGTTAAAACCAATAGTTGAGTCCAAATCTAGTTGAGGCCTTAACCACAAGAGTATTCTTCCTCCCATCTCTGTATGCTAAAGCACATATTTAATGCCTTGTATTTTACATCTTTTTTTCCTACCAATTAATATACAGTCATAAATAACCTGGGGCAAATTCTGCCGCATCAGACCTGTACAACCCCAGTGACTTCATTGTGAGATGTCAAAGTATAATAGGAGGGCCATAACAGGCAATCATTCCACACTGCACAAGTGCTCTCTCTTTCTTCACTCCCCTCACCCGCCCCCTTTCCCACTCAGAATACTAAAACAAAAAATTGACAGATTTCTTACCCCAGCACAGTAATCCCCACCAATTGTAACTCTCTGAAACTCTGGAACCGTAAATGACACTTGGAGTGGCTGACCAACACCTGGAAGAACTGGAGTTGCAGGAGAGGGAAGTGAACTGACTGATGGTGCCTTCCACTCTTGGGTTGGCATTTGTAATGATAAGGACTGGGACCGAATCATCTTGAAACTTTTCTTCCTAGGAATTCATGGCATCAAAATTTATATATCAGAAACCTGTCTTTATAGCAAAGAAGTATTTCATTCTAGAAAGCTTTCTGCAGTATGATAGATTTCAAATTATTCAAAAATTCTGGTTTATAAAAATGAGTTTTGAAATGTTTAGTCCAGTGATATTTCTGACACTTGTAGCATGCTACATGCAATTTATGTACAACAGACACACAATAAGCCCTGATTATTTAGAAAATAACTGAAAGCTGGTGTGCAGATTTTACTTTTTTGTGGTGCTGCAGAAGCATCACTTACAAGTGAGAGATTGATGTCACTGTAATGGGTGAAAAATATGTTCACTACACCTGTGCTTAATATAACAGGAGTTGAGAAATTTCTGACTCTTAAAACATTGTTGCACTAGAACTTAATAAAATGGCAGCTAGGAATGTGAGTGGGTGTGTACTGTGTAAGGTAAGTGGTTATATACCACCAAAAGCTATTACATAGGCTTCTGATTCTTTGTGACAGCTGCAGGTTTTAGAAACATATCAAGTTGACAGGTGTGTTTCTGGTGTGTTGTAAGTAGCAAAGGCATGTTCTGTCCATATGAGGAAACTCGCTTCAGTTGATTGACTTCAACAGGATCATGCCCTTAGTATTCAAGGGTAATTTGGCCTTTTGCTTCACTGAAAGCAGGAATGGACTTGTGTAACAAAATCAAATCCCTGTTTTAAATTGCCACTAGAATACCACATGAGGTTTCCCAGACAAAGGTAACTCCCATACAAAGGTTTCCCAACTCATCAGGCAAACTGTTTGTTAATCCCTTGCTTAAGACAAGTTTAACTGACTGATGGCTATGCATAATGTCCTGATTAGCAATCAGTCTTGTAAAAGATATATTTGTATACCACTTAAATAAAATCTCCCTTATAATGCTTATTTGCAATTTATTTTTCTAAACGTTTAAAATATACTTGAAATAATGAATTACCTGTGACTTGCATGCTGCAAACTTCTCCAACTTCATAATTTTACAGAAAAAGTGCCAAAACTTTAAAATGACCTTACAGGAAAACTTGAATAGTAATGCAAATACAGAGCCACCATTGCCTAGTAACAGTGACCAATGGTAAAACTTGGCACCTACTTCAAGAACCTCTAAAGATTCCTTCTCCAATCCAGTGTCAGTAAGAGCCCTTAAACAGAAGGAACACTGAAGTATGGAGATTTGTATTAATTCTGTGACACTTTATTTACTTCCTCAAATTTGTGGTATAAATAATACACGAGCCAAATTCTACCTTCACTTACATAAGTGTAACCCCCACACCCTGAAGTCAATACTGAAGCTCCTCATAAAATTTCACTCAATACAAACTGAAGTCAGTGGGAGTTATACTTGTATAACTGAAGGCAGAACTGGGCCATAAGTGTCCTTCAATCATTGAGAGCAAGGGTGATTACTGGTTCCATCCCCACAAGTAAACAGCATAAATATAGTATCCCACTTACCAGGATAAGGCCTGTACTACTACTTAGACACAAACACAGCTTGATTGACGCTATTTTTATAAAGCATTTTCCCACACTAAATATGCTTTGTTTAAATATCCTGTTAGAAGTTTTTCCACAAGAAAAAAAGTATCAAATTGTTGTTTGAATGCATGGAAAGACAAGGTAGAGATTATTTTATTTTTGTGACCATGTCAACTGCTGAATCCCACTAACTGAACTTTCATGATTCATCTCCAAAATATCTCAGCAAATATCATGTTGATAGCAGAATTAAATCACTTTTCTACCTTGCTTCCCTGTTACATTTATAATAAAAAACAAAGTCCATATTTAAGTAATTGATGTAATCTTCTGCCCAAAGGAAAATAAAATGAAAGTGTGTTTTTAGAACTTCATTTGTTTAGTAGATGGCAGTCTATTACTAGATCTCATATGACCTTTATCTCTGAGTTAAGGAGATCCTAATAATAACCCATTTGAGCCCACAACACTTCTCAGTTTCTCCTTCAGTGATAAAAATCAAGCATTTGCAGTCCTCTATTTTTATAGAGAGCTAAAACAAAAACATTGAATGCTGACTTCTGTAAATGTTTAGATGTTAAAACTCACTGACACTGAAAATCATGTGTCAAAAAACACACATAGCTTCCTTAAGTGTGTTGCTGATTTTATTTACACTGAAAGAGTCTGTTTGTATTCGCCTCTCACCAGCTATGTTTTGTTGAACTTGTTGAACCTATGGTATTACTGAGAGTACATGTCAGGGAATGACCTCACCAATTCAGGATCCTTTTATAACTCTGTTAGAGGACACTCCCCAGGTCATCTGCAACAGGAGCCACAAAGGGTGTGAAAGCCACCTGTTCATGTGTGTATGTTCCTTGACCTTGAAATGGTCTCTCCGAACAATCCTGGGGCAGATTATTCCCATCCTTAATGCATCAGATCAAGCAGGTGCTAAGAACCTGTAATTTCCCACTAATTTAATTTATTTTAAAGAGTACTGCAGGTGAAGAGCACCTGTCAGGATCTGGTCCAATAGCAATATGTTTGTGAGGTGCGTTGTGTTCATCACATTCTGAATGCAAGCAAATTCTAAAAAACTTTGCAACATATGTTTGCCTTTTCAAGACACTGTTTGTTGCAAAGCAGCTGCCAGAGTTTGACCCTTTGTATATATCAAATCATTCAGTATTACAACTTCCAGGAACATGTGCAATAAAGCAGCACTTTCTAAATCATACAGCTTGCTTCTGTGTTCAAGTATTATACCATTTGTGATGTATTCCTGTATGTAATTCTAAAACCCACTTTAAACATTTTTCCAGGAAAACAATGGTACTGAACAAACCTCTTAGCTGTCTCCACAGAATGCTGTTCTGCCAACTCCTTCTCCAGTTCCCTCTCTTTAGCCTCTTTCTGCCCAATAGGACAGTCTTCAGGCACAGTGAATAGTGACAAGGCATCTTTGCTGTCTTCTTCTCGGAGAACTTTAGCAAATACCTTTTCTGCTAGAAGCCGTACCTGCTCATCAACCTCAGAAATATTCAGCTTTGGAAATTGCCTAGGCATTTCTGCTAATAAGAAAAAACAAGCCAGTTCACAGAATTGTAACTAAAACTTGAATTAAAATTATTTTTCATGGCATTTCAACTGAAACTAAAATAAGAATTTTTAGAATGGGAGAAAGTGTGCATGCATACAATTTACAGCACACTAGCTATGAAGCACACTAGCTTACAGTAGTCAATAGTATATAAAGTAACATCCAATCTGTCATAAGAATCAAGGGAAACCTTTGAGTACATGTGTTTTGGAGCTCAGTTTAATTTGTGAATTAGGACTTTTTTTTAAACTTAAAGGATAAATTTTGTTACTTCCATCAGAAAGTAACACTTCTAAGGTACAAATTGATTTAGGCACAAAAACACCACAGCCTTAAGGCTGGTTGAAGAGAAGGAGACTGAATGAAAGCCCATTCTCTGTGCCAGATGATCATATGGTACAGGGTAACATGAGATTTTCATTGCTGAGTAACGCTGCTTGGGCTGAAGGATACTCTTGTATTTATCATCTTCTATGTGAAGATATAGAGACTGCAAATATTATGATTATAAGGATGTTCACTTGCACTAATCTTTTAATGGGATTCACAACCTTGTGTCATGGTTCAGGGCAACTGCATCTGTATTTCCCAACAGTGGTCCAGCAAAGGCACCCACTCTCGAACTTCCAGACCTCTAGCCATTGCTTTTCGTGGGCTGATACCTGTGTCTCACTCCCTTCTGACCAGGGTATTTCCAGGCTGCACAGTTTCCTGACTCTACAGAGACAAGCTGCCAAGCACACCTGCTTGCTTTCATTTCAGAGACTGATAGCAGAAAGATTGTCAACAGGTATAAGTGACTACACCGTTCTTTTTATGCAAACCTATTTTATTTTTAAGGTTAAAAACACTACAAAGAAAACTTAACAGTAAAATAACCTACATTCATGCTAATAAGCGTCCCAGACATCAACCCAGTTCTGATATGGGCTCTGTCAGGAGCAGTCCTACCTCACCCTATGGGTTTTCTTGTCACTACAAATTCATCACAGCTTCATTTCAGAACAAGAACAGCTTTATGGGACCTCAGTAGGTCCCATCCTTCCACCTCTTAAGAATTAGGGCCCTCCATGTGTAACTCTCACAACTCCAGGGTGTGGTGCTCTATCCCACCTAGTAGCACCAAGACCACGTAGTGAGATAAAAGGAGTCTGCTCTACAGCTTTTGCTAACAGGCAGGTGGCTTTTAGCTCATGCGGTAGAGGCTCATGCACTAAGCTCCAGAGGTCCCTGGTTCAATCCCACCCACCGACAACCGGGGTTTGCTGGCGTTACACATGCACAAGGGTCCTGTCTGGTTTTTGGTCAGGAAAACTCTGGTCTGTTTAAAACCCAGGCTATTTATCCAAAAGAACCAGGAGAGTGGCTTCAGAACCTCAATAACAGAGGAAGTACATTAGCGTCCCCTACCCTGCTAGAGAAAGTATATACAATGCCACGATAACACACATGCAATGACGTTTTTTATACAACGTACACCAAACGTGTTAACCCTAATTCAGTAAAGTTTAACCTTACTGATTTTAAGTTTCTGAATTCCATAAAGTTAGTTCAGTATATTAGTGTCAGTCTGTCACAATGTTACCAAAATTCTCATATTATTGGGCATTCCCAAGACACATATACATGTGAACCTGTTGAGACTTGGTGCTAGAAATTATACAAATGCCCTGCATTTCCAAAGCAGTGAGTTTTTGTAGTGTAATATATATTCAATGAAGAAAAGTTACAAGTATTCATTCTGAACAGAACATTAATAATGGGAAGCCATACTAGCATGGGAAGTCAACTAGCAGAGTTCTTTCTTGCTTCCTGCCTCCCATTCTACTCCATTGTCTTTAAATCAATTCCATAATCATAGGCAAGTTGAAAACTGATTTTAAATTCAGTCATATTTGCATCTCTTTACCTTTTGTTTGTCACGGAGCTCTTGTGAAGTGGAGGTGGCTATGTGGCGGAAGTTGAAATGCTGTGTTTATCTTGGCAAAGGTTTTTAATTAGTTTTCTAACAGCTCATAACTTGCCTTTGATCTGCATGTGAGAGGGAGGCAGGGTATAGACTGTAGTTTCTATTGGGTTTTTAATCTTCTTTTAAAGCTGTTTTCATATTTCATGTTTCTATTTTAATATCTTTCCATCATAAAAAGACTTCTGTTTTATTACAGATGCACCACTATAGATGATGATCTTTTAGAGTTTCTTCTGCAACTCTACAGTTTTGTTTGTTGAACTCTACACACACTATTCCCAGCCTGGAGCTTGATACATACGGTAGCAATTCAGGGAAAACTGTGGGCAAATTATTGCCCAGCAGTATTAGTCTGTAAAGCATTTTTAAATACTTTTGGGTATGATAGGAGCTATTTCAAGCCAGATTCCATTCTATTTATTTGGGTTTAAAAATAGATGTGAACATGACCAAAAAACTGGATCCAAATACCACCAACCTTTGGAAAGTCTGGATCTGACCTTTCTATTTCAGGCCCCTCTTTGTATTTTTTTAAAAAATACATATTCAGTTACTGTGGTGTTCATTTTAAAAGTTTGTCTTATGCTAAAAACCAGTCTGGGTCATGACAACTTGGCATGATTTGTCAATGCCCAGATTACAATATTTCTGCAGGCATGCTGCAGGCTTCAAATGTTGATATGTGATCCTTTTAATATGTCCGCTTGTTTTCTCAATCTAAAAGATTCTTCTAATTAACATCCACCTGTTTCTACTGTCGTTTTGAGATTTGCTTTTAGTCTAAAAGCTGATGTAGGTTGCAAAAATAGTGAATTTATAAATAAGAACATAAGAATGGCCATACTGGGTCAGACCAATGGCCATCTAGCCCAGTATCCTGTCTTCCAACAGTGGTCAGTGCCAGATGCTTCAGGAGAAATGAAAAGAACAGGGCAATTTATCTAGTGATCCATTTCCTATCGTCCAGTCCCAGCTTCGAGCAGTCAGAGGTTTAGGGATACCCAGAGCATGGGGTTGTCTCTATCTTGGTAATTAGCCACTGACGGACCTATCCTCCATGAATGTATCTAATCTTTTTGGAATCAAGTCACACTTTTGGCCTTCACAACATCCCCAGCAACCAGTGGCGTACCCAGGTGGAGGGAACAGGGGGAGCAATCAAAAAAAAAAAAAAGCACCACCTGCTGCAGCACTTTTACTCACCCAACGGCACTCCGGGTCTTCAGCGGCGGACCCGTCCCTCGCTCCGGGTGTCTTCGGCGGCAGTGAAGGACCCACTGCTGAAATGCCGCCAAAGACCCAGAGCGCCCCTGGGTGAGTAAAAACGCCACAGCGGGTGGCGCCTTTTTTTTTTTTTTTTTTTTTTTTTTATCACTCCTCCTGTTCCTTCCAGGTGAGTAAAAATTCAAAAGGCACCAAGAAATTGATAAGGCGCCACTTGTGTTCAGTGGGGGAGTGGCCATTGCCCCACAGCTATGCTACTGCTGGCAACAAGTTCCACAGGTTGATTGTGCATCAGAGGCATAGCTAGAAGTGAAAATTTGTGTGGGCTCCGACTTTTGGATGGATGAGCAATGACAGGCTACGCTCACTCAGGTTCTCCCCTGATGCCATGCCGTCTTCCTAGCCTTGGTGCCCCTAGACACAGGGATGGCTTCACCTGTCAAGCTGGGCATGCACATGGCCTGGCTCTGAAAAGCTGACCAATCCCAGTCTTTTTAATCTCTCTTCATATGGAAGCTGTTCCATACCCCAATAGTTTTTATTGCCTTTCTCTGTACTTTTTCCAGTTCTAATATATCTTCTTAAAGATGTGATGACCAGAATTACACACAATATTCAAGGTGGATTTATATAGTGGCATTATGACATTGTTTGTCTGTCCTTTCCTAATAGTGCCTAACATTCTGTTAGCTTTTTTTTGACTGCCACTGCACATTGAGCAGATGCTTTCAGAGAACTATTCATGATGACGTCAAGATCTTTCTTGAGCGGTAACAGATAATATATATATATAGTTGGGATTGTTTTTTCCAGAGTGTATTACTTTGAATTTCATCTGCTATTTTATTGCTCAGTCACCCAGTTTAGTTAGATCCCCTTGTAACATTTATTGCAGTTCGCTTTGGACTTAACTCTTGAGTAATTTTGTATTGTCTACAAACTTTGCCATCTCACTGTTTTTTACCTTTTTTTCCCCAGATCATGTATATAGTGAACAGCACTGGTCATGGTATAGATCCTTGGGGATCCTGCTATTTACTTGCCTCCACTTTGAGAACTGACCATTTCTGTCTCCTATCTTTTAACTACACTTCTACCCCGATATAACACGAATTCAGATATAACGCAGTAAAGCAGTGCTCCGGGTGGGCAGGGATCCACACTTCGGTGGATCAAAGCAAGTTCGATATAACGCGGTTTCACCTATAATGCGGTAAGATTTTTTTTGGCTCCTGAGGACAGCGTTGTATTGAGGTAGAGGTGTAGTTACTGATCCATGAAAGGACCTTCCCTCTTATCTCAGGACTGCTTTGTTTAATAAAGACTCTTTGGAGAGGGACCTTGTCAAAGGCTTTCTGAAAATCTAAGTACTGTACACTATAGCCACTGGATCACCCTTGTCCACACGCCTGCCGACACCCTCAGAGAATTGTAACAGGTTGGTGAGGCATGATTTCTCTTTACAAAACCCATGTTGACTATTCTCCAACAAGTTGTATTCATCTGTGTGTCCAATAATTCTATTTCAACCAATGTGCCTGGTACTGAAGTTAGGCTTATTGGCCTGTAATTGTCAGGACTGTCCCTGGAGCCTTTCTTAAAAAATCATCATTACTTTAGCTATCCTCCAGTCATCTGGTACAGAGGCTGATTTAAATGACAGGTCACCGACCACATTTGTAGTTACGCAATTTCATAGTTAAGTTCCTTCAGAACTCTTGGGTAAATACAATCTGGTTCTGGTGACTAACTATTGTTTTAATTGATCAGTTTGTTCCAGAACCTCTTCTACTGACACCTCACTCTGGGACAGTTCCTCAGATTTGTCACCTTCAAAGAATGGCTCAGGTCTGGGAATCTCTCTCTCATCCTCTGCAGTGGATGTGAGATTGCACATGGATTGTTCAGTGGCCCCACTGATTGTTTGGCAGGCTTCCTTCTTCTGATATACTTTAAAAAATATTGCTGTTAGTTTTTGACTTGGCCTGCCTTCTGAAACTTTTACATTTGACTTGACAGAGTTTGTGCTCCTTTTGATTTTCCTTAGTTGGATTTGACTTCCAGTTTTTAAAGGATGACTTTTTGTCTCTAACTGCCTCTTTTACTCTAACTGTGGTGGCATTTTTTTGGTGGTCCGATTGATTTTTTTTTTCTGGGGGGAGAGGGGTATAAATATAGTTTACGCCTCTTAAAAAATACCACAATAAAAGGTTGTCAAGGCTGAATCTCAACTCTGTCACTCTGAGTGCAGAAGTGGGGCCCTCAAGGATTTTAAAAATTAATATTTGCCACTCCAGGTTTGTATTAAACTCCCAAGGTTACAGTTTTTCTCTGACCTTGGCTTGGTAAACTCTGCCACCACCCAAATGAAACAAAACCCCCTTTGAACCCAGGAAGGAGCACTTGGGAATGCTTCCTTGTGGGGTGCACTCAAGCCCCTTTCACCCTCCCTCGGAGCTGAGAAAGGAAACAAAGGAGATTAGCTGTGGCTACCAGCCAAACAAATAAGCAGCACAAACCTCTTAGGACACCAAAAATCCAATCCTGTTCTTAAAAAAGGTAAATTTTATTAAAAACCAAAAGAAAGACAATGCATCTGGAACTTAAGCTTTTGCTACATTTGAAAAGAGCAATTCCAAAACTCAAGCACCCAAAATAACTTTCTTGGAGTTTCAGCTTACAGGTTACAAGCAAACAAAAGCATCTGGGGTTAGTACAGAGTAGTAGAATCATAGAATACCAGGGATGGAAGGGACCTCAGGAAATCACCTAGTCCAACCTCCTGCTCAAAGCAGGACCAATCCCCAGGCAGATTTTTATCCCAGTTCCCTAATGGGCCCCCTCAAGGACTGAACTCACAACCTTGGGTTTAGCAGGCCAATGCTCAAACCACTGAGCTATCCCTCCCCACAAGCCAATAAGAAATAACCCTAATCATGTCTAGCTAAACATTCTGATCTACTTACACATTTGGAGTTCAGATCAGTAGTTCTAGACATGATCTGACGACTTATAATCATACTTGGCTTAGCTGCTTATAGCATGGCTGCTCTGTTCCTCCAGACCAAAGAACAACAGATAAAGGGAAAGTTTCTTTCCCAATTTTAAAAAGTTCTACCTTCCCATTGGCTCTTTTGGTCAGGTGCCCACTTTTTTTTTCTTTACCTGGGGGACTTTTTAACCCTTTACAGGTAAAGCAAGTAAAGAACAGCTATCAAGAGGGATTTTACAGCTAACTGGTTGGCTGGGTGTCCACCAAAAGAAGCTACCCCACCTTAATTTATCACACAGGTATATCAATTTCAGTTTAACTAGCCTCCTCACTTTTGTGTAGTTCCCCTTTTGAAGGTAAATGCTACTGTGGTGGATTTCTTTGGTATTTTCCCCCCCTACAAGGATGTTATACTTAAATACATTATGGTCATTACTACCAAGTAGTTCAGCTATATTCACCTCTTGGACCAGATCTTGTGCACCATTTAGTACTAAATCAAGAATTGCCCCTCTCCTTGTGGGTTTCAGGACTAGCTCTTCCAAAAAGCTGTTAATAATGGTGATTTACTGGATATTTTTATTCTTATCTTGCATCTGATCCAAAGTCCAGAGAAGTCAATGGAAAGACTCCCATTGACTTCAGATCTACCCTTACGCTTTTCTGTTTAGCAGCAATATGGTAACACCAAATATTAAACTTTCACAAAATCAAGTATAATCATAGAACAACTTCTATACACATGGTTGGCCTAGTAATGCAGTGAGAATGCAATATGTATCCAAATTGAGCTTCTAATTTCAGTTTCTCACTCTCAAGTCTCATTAAAGTCATAGGCCTTGCTACACTGGCGCTTTACAGTGCTGTAACTTTCTTGCTCAGAGGTGTGAAAAAAAAACCACACCCCTGAGCACAGCAAATTACAGCGCTGTAAAGTGCCAGGGTAAACAGTGCCCCAGCGCTGAGAGCGCAGCTCCTAGCGCTGCAAGCTAATCCCCATGGGGAGGTGGAGTACCTGCAGCGCTAGGAGAGCTCTCTCCCAGCGCTGGCGCCATGACCACACTCACACTTCAAAGCGCTGCTGCGGGAGCGCTCCCGTGGCAGCGCTGTACGGCTGCAGGTGTAGCCATACCCATAGGAATCTTTCTATTGACCTCTGTAGCCATTGTTGTCAGCAACAATAGCATGCAGTATTGTTGCAGCTGTGACAATCCCAGGATAGCAGAAAGACAAGGCAGGTGAGGTAATATCTTTTATTGGACCAACTTCTGTTTGTGAGACAAACTTCAGAAGTTGGTCCAATAAAAAATATTATCTCACCCCTTGTCTCTCTAATAATAGTTAGACCCAGATATAGCTGCCAGTAACAAGGACTTCCTAGGCTGCCTCAGGTGGTGTTGGAAACAGTTCACAGCTAGTGGATGTAGGACCAAATCAGCTCTGTTAAAAATAGTATGACTAGTCCTCAGTGGCAGATTTAGAGTTAGTGGGGCCCTGTGCTCAGCTTCATTTTTGGGGCCCCTCCTTGGGACCCAGCCAAGAAAAAGAACATTCTCCCTTATCTCCCCTCACCCCTGTTTTTCATTCTTTTTTTCCCTTCATCTTCCTGTAATTAATAGGAAATTAATTAAAAAGTGAGGTAACTTTTATTTTTCCACAGACCACTTGAAAAATTGCTGAGGGGCTCGGTGGACCACTTAATGATCTTTCCAGATATTGTTTGTACCATTGGCTAACTATTGTAAAGTGCTTTGGATAAGAGGTTTTATTTAAAAAAAAAAAAATTTGGGGTGCAGGGTCTGGCCATGATTTAGTGTGTGGGAGGGGGCTCAGAGCTGGGGCAGGGGGTTGTGGTGTGGAGCGCTTACCTGGGGCAGCTCCCATGTGGGGGGGGTGCAGGAGCTCCCATTTGGTGCTCAGGGTGCGGGGGTGCAGGAGTCAGGGCATGCAGTGTGGGGGTGCTGGGGTGAGTGAGGGGGCACAGGAGTCAGGGTACAGGACAGGGGTGTAGTCTGGGGTCATGGGGGTGCTTTCAGCCTCCTGCCCTGAGTGGCTCAAGGCAGGGAGGTGGGGGGGTACATGTGAGGTAGTGCGGGAGCCCTGCCTTTTCTCTGCCCTGCCATGATTCCACCCCCTTCCCCTTCCACCCTGCCTCTTCTCCGCCTTCTTCCCTGAGCATGCTGCAGCCCCTGCTCCTCCCCCTCCTCCAAACAGCTGTTTGGCAGCAGGGGAAGCACTGGGAGGCTCTGAGAGGTAGGCGTGAGAACATGGCACACTTGGGGAAGGAGGTGGGGGAGGGGGAGCTTGGCTGCGGGTGGGTGTGGAGACCACAGCAGGAGCCCCAGGAGCTGGCAGGACCAACTTCTGCCCACGCAGCTGCCTGGCCCTGGGACACCCTGTGTTTTGCTCTAAAACCGCCTCTGCTAGTCCTAGTGGAACATGGAGCTGAAAAATGGTTTTGTCCCATCTATAGCAGCAGTTAAACTGTTTTCATCACTGACTGAGTACGCCTAGAGAGGGATCTACTACTGAACAATCAGTCAGTGACTGATCACTTTTCTAGTGTAAAAATGGTCTTAGTTACGTAACCATTAAACTGAAGTACAGAAGGAAACCTCTTGCATGACAGACTTCAGTACTTAGCCCATTCTGATTAACGAAATGAATTTTAAATCATTACACCAAATGTCAACTTTTCACTTCATTTTATCTATGTATCCATAAACCCCTATTCTCCACTGACACCCAACTATTTTTCTTCAGGACAGCGCTGGTTCCTGCACTCCCTTTTCAGGAAAATGAGAGGTGCAGGCATCTCTTGTCTTCCACATATGCTGTTTTGTTTACTGTAATAAGTCAGTTCATATCACTGAAGAAAACTTGGTAAACATAAAAATAGCAAAATGACTCTTCACTCACTATGCAATTTCTAATCTCCTTTGGCTGAGTTGGTAAGTTGATACATTTCAATATTTACTGTATTCCTTTAAAATAAAATTGGCTAGTGGGGAATTCAATTTCCCCAAATGAAAATGACTCTCTCCTATTGTGATTTTGGGGAAGAGGGAATGATGAAACATTTATCCGCTCTGGGGGGAGAGGCTGAATATTATGCAGTATTCAGAAAACCCTCTGTCCTTTCCTGACCCATTTTTTCCTCCCTGCTATCCCAAGGTTACTGTGGTTGTCTTATTTAACTTGTGTGGGAGTGTTATTTCTCTTAAACTTGTAAGGTAAGAGAGGACTGTGCTAGACGCTACCTGACAAGATGATTACTTAAAAGACAATGATTGATCAGGAAGTTTAAAGCAGTGGTTCTCAACCAGGAGCTACACCAACTCATCTAAATATTTGTCTAGTTTTACAACAGGCTACATAAAAAGCACTAGCATAGTCAGTACAAAGTAAAGTTCATACACATGACTTGTTTATACTGCTCTATTTACTATACACTGAAATGTATGTACAATATTTATATTCTAATTGATTTCTTTTAGTTACCTGGTAAAAACGAGAAAGTAAACAATTTTTCATGAATATGGTGTTGTGACACTTATTTTTATATCTGATTTTGTAAGCTAGTAGTTAAGTGAGGTGAAACTTGAGAAAGGGAAACCAAATCAGACTCCTGAAAGGGGTACAGTGGTCTGGAAAGCTCCGAGACTACTGATTCTGAGGGCGTCAATATTCTATAAGCCTACTATAAACTCAGAGCTGCCCCAGCCCCCATGAGGCATCCTGTTCTGCGCCTTCAGCCTGGGACCGCCAGGAGCATAGGGCTGAGGGGCGGCGAGTGGGAAATCTGGCCCTGGTCAGCTCTGAAGGAGGAGACTCGAACCAGGACTATGCTGCCGCTTTCTGCCGGACGACGACAGCCAGGAGCTAGCGGGCGGGGGAGGCTCAGGCTAGAGTGTTGCAATTTGCTCCGCCCGCTGCAGCGCAGCGGCCCCAAGGTGAGCGGATCCCGGTGCCAGCCCCTGGGGAAGAAGGACTCACCTAGTGCCCCAGGGGAAGCCATGCTGGAGGCAGCGCCAGGACGCAAGCGGCGCTGGCCTGGGAAGAAGCCTGCAGCGCCGAGGGGCAGGCAGCGCTGGGGCTCGCTCAGCCCCCTGGCCGGCCGGGGACTCTCCCAGGGGCGCCGGCCGCAGGCTCCGCAGCAGCATCCCGCCAGGGCGCGGGGTGTTACATTCAGCAGCCAGGCGGCCCCGGCATGCCCCGCCCCGCCCCGCGGGCAGCCCGCCAGCCCCGCCTTGCAGGGGGTCAGCTGGGCTCCGCGCGTGACGCCGCCCAGCTGCGGGAGCGGCTGTGCGGGGGCCCCCCCGGCCCTGACCTTGGCCCCGCGCCGCAGACCTGAAGCAGCGCCCCGCCGGGGAGCCCGGCTGCAAAGGCCGAGGCGGGGTGCGCGGGGTTCCGCCTCTCTCCGAGCCGCCAGCGGCCCGCGTGAAGGGACCGGCAGCGGGTGGTGTCCCCAGCTGCCCCGCTGCGGCGGCAGGGCGAGCCCCGCTCCCTACCTGAGGCGGCTGGGGGAGCCGGTCTCGCCTCCCGGCGCTAGGCGCAGCAACTGCAGGCGGGGCAGCCAGAATGACTGTGCGCAGCAGGGAGCTTCTTGCAAGGCGAAGGCTCGGGGAGGCGGGCTCCACCTCAAGTGCCCCTGGTGGAAACACACCGCAGTGCCGCGGAGCGCTGGGAGAGTCGCCCACAGGCAGTGGCAGGGGAGCCAGGGCCTGACTGGACCCGTTCGTTCAGAGCAGCCAGTGCGCGCTGGTTCCTTACCGAGGCTTCAGGACAAGGGTCTCTTGTCAAATTCCACCTCCCAAGCTGGGGGGGGGGGGAGAGTTACCATCTCTTGGTGCTTCACCCCGAGCCGCTTGGCTGCCGGCGGGGCTGGAGGAGCTCCCAAGGGGACGTTCCCAGCCCAATGCGCCAGGAAATGCTGCCATCTCAAATCACCTGTGTCAAACACATTTCAAGAGCACTTTAAAGAAGAGCAGGGAATGGTCCTGTGGCACCTTCTAGACTAACAGACGTATTGGCGCATGAGCTTTCGTGGGTGTCATGCATCCGATGAAGTGGGTATTCACCCACGAAAGCTCATGCTCCAAAACGTCTATTAGTCTATAAGGTGCCACAGGACTCTGCTGCTTTTACAAATCCAGAGTAACACGGCTACGCCTCTGATACTTTAAAGAAAAGGAAAATGTAGGACCTGATCCAAAGCCTTCTGAGGTCAATGGAAAGATTCTCGTGGACATCAGTGGCCTCTGGATCAGCCCCAAAGTCTCTAGACTTTTCAAACTGCAGGTCGCAGCATGTCAAGCACTGGCTCAGGGTGGCTTTGGTCAGACTGACTGGGCCGTTAAAAGTCCCATTGGTGGTGCTGCCTTGTCCCGCACTGCACCCCGGAAGCAGCCAGCAGGTCCGGCTCATAGGTGGGGGGGGGCACAAGGCTGCCCGCACCCCAAGCACCAGCTCCACACTCAGTGGGAGCTAGGGGGCGGTGCCTGCGGGTGAGAACCCCGAGGAGCCATCTGCATGCCTCCGTCTAGGAGCTGGACCTGCTGCTGGCCACTTCTGGGGTGCAGCACAGTCTGTGGTGCCAGGACAGGCAGGAATACTGCCTTTGCACTCCCACAGTGCCACTGACCAAGAGCTGCCGCAGGTAACCCATGTCCCAATCCCCTACCCCAGTCCTTAGTCCCTAAGCCCACCAACCCAAAGCTCCCTCCTGCACCCGAGAGCCTGCACCCCCAGCCCAGAGCCCTGATTCCCTCCCGCACCCCAACTCCCTGCCCCAACCCTGAGCCCCCTCCTGCACCCCAAACGCCTCATCCCCGGTTCCATTCCAGAGCCTGCAAAGCATCAGGGGTATCAAACTTTGTATGCAGAATCTTGTTAGATGACTGATGTCAGGCCATAAAGTTCAGCCTTTTAGCAGCACATCTGTGTGTTACACATTTATTACACTGCCCATAGGGGAAGTTTTTGCCAGTTCTGTCAGTTAGTGGGTTGGTTTATGCCCTAACACGTGAGAGTTTATCCTTTCTTTTAAAAAAGTTTTAATCTATCTTATGTAACTGTAGGTATTCTCATTATTAAATAAATATAAATGTTTTAATCCTTTTTAAACCTACTGAGTTCTTGGCCTTAATGATATCTTTTGGTAACTAATCTCACAAATTAACTTTGCATTGTGTAAAAATGCATTTCTGTTGATTTTTCAATTTAATTGAATATCCTCTTGTTCACATACTATACAGCAGCACCCAAATTACCTCTTCATATCATCCATAACTTTGTATATATCTATCGTGACTGAAGTAGGAATATTTGTCTGAATAATAACTTGCAGGATCAAGCCCTTAATTTGGAATTTAACCTCTTGGTGACAGTAAACATGACTAGTATAGCTACAATCCAGCACAGAAGTTCCATGATATATGAACTCTATGAGAGTCAGATCAGCATTTTAATGTGACAAACAGAAATTTAGTAAGTTGTTCTGTAGTTTTGTTTGCATGCCAACATCCACTGAAGAATGCAAATTACATACACAATCGTCACATACTGAATTTTGTGCTAATACCAATCCTTTGAGACAATAGCTTTCACCTAGGAGATGATTAAGCTGGAACACACATTAACCAAAATCAGGAAATAGTTTCTCATTTTTACTGGAGATTTTTTCAATTATAAACATATTGCTTTAGCTCCTGAAGTGCCTTGAAGTTAATGGATTTATATTTTTAAGTACATTCATAGCATTGATTTGTACTTTACTAATGGATCAGATAGCAAAATGTCTCCATATTTGTAATGGACCCATTCATGGTATCCAAAGGCATGATGTTATATACTTTTCTTGCCTTTGTCTTTAATCAGTGTTGTAATTAGTATATGTATCTTTATATTTAACTGTTGAAGTTAATCATACTGAAACATTAGAAATAGAAATGATAGATAAGAATAGTTTTGAAAAGCTGGGAGGGGAGGTTGGATTAAATGTAAAATGTTATTGCATTATATATATAAATGTTAAATTATTCATTATATTCTCTCTACTAGAAGATACATGAAATTCAGCAATTTTTTAAAAATTTTTTTAGGACATATTAACATAGATGAGAGTTGTAGTGAACTACAAAGAAAGGAAATTATTCCACGGAGGGTTTGCGATGATGTAAAATACAACAGTGAAATCTGGTCTTGGGTTTCTCTGCAGGTGCAGTATGTACATGCATTAAAAGGGTAGGCTTATGTTTTGCCTCTTTCAAGAATGGAGCCAAAAGACAAAGTAACTGATTGACATGCATGTAAGTAAGTAAACTAGTTAGGAAGCTGGGATTTTAGCTGCTCCTGCCCTGACTGGTTTGTTTTGTTTGGGAGGGAGGTTGTGGAAGGGTTGTTTTTGTCATCAAGAGAGAGCATGAAAAACAACCATTTTTGTTTTGTTTTAAGATGGGTTAAATTTGGAACCTGACAGTGGTGGCAGTATACCTTTCAAATCTATTCCAGCTCTTATGGAAAGGCATTGCAATAACTCAACAGGCCAGGGTTAGAGTACTCACCTAGGATGTAAAAGTCCCAGGTTCAAATCACTCCCTCCCTGATTTAGAGCAGAGAGGTGAAACTAGATATCCCCTCTGAGTACTCTAAATAGTGGGCTATAAGGTATTCTGAGATGGGTCTCTCTCAATCTCTCCTGTTGAAGCTGCTCTATTTTGTATGAGATACTGTCATGGGGCCCACTCATGACAGTGGCACCTCCTGCTGACTGTCCTGGGGATTAGCTCTGTCAATTGCTGTGCTCTTTTCAGGTGGTGCCTCACCTATCATCCTCTCACTCTGCAGACCCTCTTCATGACTTAGACCTCCAACCAAGTCACCATCCATCTTTTGCCCTTCTGGGGTTACCCAAAGTCTTTCTATGCAAACAGTCCCAGACAGTCTTCTCCTGTGCTGCCATGATGGTGCCACTTCCCCAGTGGCGAGTAGGAGAACCCTGGCCCACCCTCTTCTCTGGGTTCCAGTCCAGGGTCCCTCAGCTCAGCAGTTCTGGGCTCTACTCTCTCAGCCCAGACTGCTTCCTAATCTTCCTGGTCTCTTCCCCTCCCGCCATCCCTGGGAGTACCAACTCCCTCCTCCCATTGTATGACTGCTCTTTCCCCAACAGCCCTGTCTGTTGTCAGCTCCTGGGCTTTATTATTCATCTATTCCTGCCCAGCTGAGCAGGGCTTGCAAGCCTGGGCAGAGTGTGAGCTTCCCCTTCGGGGAGGCTAGCCATGCAGCCCTGCCTCTTCCACCCGAGGCCAGAGGCACCCTAGGAACTATCCTGGGCCACCACCTGACTTCAGCACCAGCTGCAGGCCACTAGCCACTGCCAGCCCCAGGATGCCGGCTGGTCCCAGTGCTAGGTCACCTGTCACCCCCAGCACCAGCCATCCCCAGCACCAGGTCACCAGCTGGCCCCAGCACTGGGCCACCTGCCAGCCCCCACATCAGTCCCAGTTCCAGTCTGCTGACTTCCAGCTGAAAATGAGCTCCCGCTGGCTTGGGGGAGAGAGTGGAGCATGGGTGGGGCCAAGGCTTCCCTTAGAGGAGGCTTAGCCTCCCCTGGCCTATTATGCCCACCATCCATGGTTGCAAGCATTGTGGAGGACAGCATTAGAATTCAAAATGACCTTGACAAATCGGAGACTTCATCTGAAATCAACAAGATGAAATTCAATAAAGACAAGAGAAAAGGGCTACACTCTAGAAAGGAAAAATCAAAGGCACAACTACAAAATGTGGAATAACTGGCTAGGTAATTGTACTGCTCAAAAGCATCTGTCAGGTTATAGTGGATCTCAAATTGAGTATGAACCAACAATGTGATGCAGTTGGTTAAAAGATTAATATCACTCTGGGAGGTGTGGAAGGTCATATGTAAGACGTGGAAGGTAATTGTTCCATTCTACTAAGTATTGGGGAGGCCTCAGCTTTAGTAACGTGTCCCATTTGGGGCTCCACGTTTTAGGAAAGATGTGGAAAAATTGGAAAGAGTCCAGAGGAGAGCAACAGAAATGATAAAGGGTTTAGAAAACCTGACCTATGAGGAAAGGTTAAAAAAAAACTGGACATGTTTAATCTTGAGAAAAGAAGACTGAATGGAAGGGACCTAATAAGTCTTCAAATATGTTAAGGGCTGTTGTTATAAAGAGGATGGTGATAAATTGTTCTCCATGTCCACTGAAGGTAGGATAAGAAGTAATAGGTTTAATGTGCTGCAAGGTAGACTTAGATTAGATATGCAGAAAAAGGTCTAACTATAACTTTAGTTAAGTTCTGAAATAGGCTTCCAAGGGTGGTTGTGAAATCCCATCAACTGGAGGTTTTTAAGAACAGGTTGGACAAACAACTGTTAAGGATGATCTAGGTTTACTTGGTTCTTCCTCAGTGCAGGGAGCTGGCCTTGAGGACCCTTCCAGCCCTTCATTTCTATGATTCTACGACTAATATGGAATAGGATAGATATGTTACCCTACTTCCATAACTGTTGCCATTGTTTTTCATGTTATTGGGCTAGGTCTTGTTTTCCCTATATTTATATGCCACTAGACAAACAATTCCCATGATGATTATCCTATATTATGCATTGGGAGAGTTAGGTGCCTAAGAAACAAATTCACAGAAGCCAGTGTACTGAGCAAGGAACTGCCTAAGCTAGCCAGTATGAAATGCCAAGGACATGGGTGGGTGTGTGTAGATGGCTGTTTGGGAATGACGCCCTGCCCCTCAAAGGGACTTAGGTGTTTCCCCCAACCCAGTGTTAGGTGACTATCTCCACTGAGGATTTACAACCATTAACCCTCTCCTGGAGCTAGGGAGAAGGAGTGTGTGTTAATGGGGTTTGGGGATGAGAGAGATAGTTGAGTAAGGAAATAAAACCATTATATTTTTGCTGTCAGCATCAGTCAAAATTGTAACTGGAATATCCTTAGATCCTAGATGGATCTTTTCCCCATGAAATAGTTGGAATATAGCTTTGGAAAACATGTGTTCTTGGTAGTTGGATCTCAGACTAAAGTAAATGTTATACCTATAGATCCCATTTCAGCTCTCAGGGCTTGTCTATATTACCGCTGGATCGACAGGCAGTGATCCATCCAGCGGGGGTTGATTTATCGCGTCTAGTCTAGATGCGATAAATCAACCACCAAGCGCTCTCCCATGGACTCTGGTACTCCACAGGAGCGAGAGGTGCCGGTGAAGTTGACGGGAGAGCATCAGCTACGTTGACTTCAGCTATGTTATTCAAGTAGCTGAAATTGCGTAACTTAGACCGATTCACCACCACCACCACCCAGTGTAGACCAGACCTTTGATATCCTACGTAATTCTCAGTGACTTCATTGACAATAGCACGGATTCAAGTGAAAATGAAATTTAGCCCCCATAGTCATATGTTGGGAACACTTATGTGTGGTTCAGACCTAATATTTGAATTCCTACTCTTTTTAGTCTTAGTGCCTTTGCTGAGACTGTCATCCACAAAACTGACATGAGAATTTGACATACAATCCGTGGGTCAGAGTCTTCCTTGCATTAACATTAGAACTGGGTTCTTATTTATATTGATCCTTTAGGTCTAGCCTTTCCAGAAGAGTCTCAGAATATTTTTCCTGCAGTATGTTACCACAACCTAAAATAAGTACACTGTATAAATCAAAATCTGAAAGGTATCGTATGTGGAAAATTAAAATGGAAGTGAGAACCATATAAACCACACCAAGGGTCTGAGTGTTGAGTCACTACTCAAAAAATAAAACTAAATAAGAATGTATTCATAATAATCTCAATCTCAAATACCATAGCAATAGTTTACCTTCAATTTATAAATGGAAAAAACTGTAACACTTTAGTGCACCAGGAAACTTTTAAAACTAAATGAAAGGATTTGGAGCTTTTAGTCTTGAAAGCTCTCAGTAAGATATTTGGAAAGTGTTCTCTTCTAACCACCTGTTAACTTTCCAGATGGAATCTACCTGTAGGCCTTATTAGTAAAATTGTATTTGTTACAGCAGCTCTTGTGAAATATCATTTCAAAATAAGTTGATTTTAAATCTGTTCAGTTTGGGCTTTGCAAGCATTTACTCTTAATGGAAGTTTCTCTTTAAAGTTATAAATTATATATCTGAAATTCTGAATCTTTCCTAAGCAGGAAAGATTTGGCCACATTATTGTGCAAACCAATGGATCACTCATGTTTAGAGCTTGAATCATCTTTTAATCTGATCAAACAAAGCAGGATTTCCAGGAAGTTAAGTTTCACATCTGTTGTCATAAAATCTCAAATCCATTTATAATCTTTTTAATCCAAATTTCCTGCCAAATTTCGATGTACTGCCACCCAATCATCAGCCTCACCCAGTATACACACAAAGGAAAATATTTGGCTAGCAACTATCTGATAAGGTATACACTGCCAGTGCATACTAAATAATGTAACAATGTAGTCATATGCCAAACCCATACTGAAAAGCTAATAGTTTCTTTAGTATGATAGTTCTAAAAATGGAGAATACTGAGATTTTTGATTTCTGCATAAACAGGATTGGAGACTTAATATAAATCTTGCAGAAGTGTTTGTTTACTACAGATAGTCTCAACAAGTGATGTGCAGTTCTAGATTTGTGTTATATTTAAACTAGGGTTCAGATTTAGTGATGAACCAGATCTACAGCTTGGGTTTGGATTTCATGGTTCTTTGAAGTCTCACAAACTGCTCTTGTGAGATTTGCTCTAAAATGGCAGATATCTTTTGAGATCAGATATCCTCATGAGATTTTCACAGAAAGTTGTTCTCAAGTTATTTTGGCTGTATGTAAATGAGAACCACAAAATAAATTTGGCGTTGGGTACAGCTGTGGTGGAATTATACAAAAATATTTTTACTGTATCTGCTGGAAAAAAGGGGACTGGTAGAAAGTGATCCATAGAGGCAGCAGTATGGCATGTTTGAGTGCAGGACTTAATGTTTATCACATGGCCCTAGACCAGAAGCCAGTGGAGAGGGTGGGCCTTGGCTCCTCTGCTAGCCTTTTGGCAGTGCAGAATGCAGAAAACCTACTCCTGATAAGGGGAATCTGGGGGAGAGAAGGCCCTGAAGCCAAAAATCTTGAGACCCTGAGATCTTGTCCCAGGACAGATCAGAAGCCCTTGCTTAACCAATAGGGCTGAAGTCTTTATATACCCCAAAAGGTCTTACTGCCATTAGATGCATGAGCAGGCCAGAGCACTGAGCCATGAGAGGGACAGACTGTCACAAGGCTGGAGTGGCTGTCAACGGAGCCAAGACACAAGAGAGCCTGCTGTGCCCAGGCCTGCCCACAAGGCAGCACCTGCAATGAGTGATCTCTGTCACACCAACCAGAACTGAGACAGTAAAGTTGGTTTGAGTTCAGCTATAGAGGCATTTGGCCTATCCATTTATTATAGATATCAGCCCTGATTCCCTGATGGAGCCAGAAAGGGCTCAAGGAAGTCTGGACTGGAGGCAAGGATGTGTCTGATGTGATGTGTTGTTCTTACACTCCTTTTTGCACTTTCAGAAAGTAAGGTATGTTCCTGTGTGGGTGTCTAGTATCATGAAGGAAGCCATATAGTGTTTCTTGATGAAATGGCAAATGCCCTCAGTTGAATGTGATGGGATGGTATTAGCTAGCTGCCTAAAGTGTGTGTCTCCTCCCATGGGCATCACTACAGCTTTCCTGGGTTTAGCATCAACCATGTTTCTCATTCAAGGGTCAAAGCTCTGGCTGCAGAGGTGAAGTTGCCCAACATGACCTTCTATCCATAGTTTGTGCAGAAAGGGCAGAACCATCTAGAGCTGCCACTACTAGTTCTCCTGGGAGAACCAGCAGCATCTCGATCAACAGTGTCAAACATCACGTTGTGATCCACAAGGAGGAGGACAGATGTTTTACCATCATCCCTGGCCAGGAGATCATCCAGCAATGCAACCAGCGGAGTTCCCATATTTAAAGCATGATTGAGAAGAATCTAGGATATTGGAAGACTTCAGGTGATGTTGGAAACAGCTTATAGTCATCTTCTTAATTACCTTCTTCAGGAAAGCAATGCTGAACACTGGCAAGTAGTTTGCAAGGTCAGTGGCACCTTGAGTACGGATTGGACAATTTCATGTTTTAAAGCAGGTAGGTAGTTAGACGATCTAGATACTCACTGCAGTCTTTTACCAGCCAGCAGTGACTACTAACTTTCTGGACATGCTGCTCCTTCTCTTTTCTGCATTACATCTGGACCTCTGGGGAAAAAACGATATGAACAACTGTGAATATGCAGCTGATGTACATCTACTCATTCCAAGAATATTTAAAGCCAAGAAAATCCCAAAATCTGTCCTTTCCCCACCCACCCCTGCACCAACTAAACTCAAAGGGACAGATTCTCAGTTGCACCTGAACAAAGCTCTGGCCCAGAGAGGATGGGTAGCATCACATAACTACTCATGGGTCACTGATCCTTCACCACCCAGCCCCAGAGTAAACTGGAAATACGAAATTAAGAAGCAGCTATAACTTGACATTGGCATAAGGTCTCTCAATAACTTATGGCAATTTGAAGATTCTGCATAGCAGAGCTCTGTTCTTCCTTATCCCCAGAATGCCTCGGGTGTGGGGAGTGGCAGATACAGAGAGTTCCACTACACAAGGGGAATTCTCTACTGGCCACCTACAGACAGAATATGGCCACTTAGCATGCCCCCAAGCAATGCTAAGCAGCCACAACAGATCAGAGAATCCACCCAAATATGTTTGTTTTAAATTAATGGGTCTGAGTTCTCACCTGAAAAATTATTTTTATTTTATATTATTTTATATTATTTTGTCTCTAGCCTGATTAGGAGGAAAAATGCTATGCCTATACTTGTATGCAGAATAAGGACGCAAGGTTCTGTCTTACTTCCTCAAAGCTTCCCTAAAATATTTGGAATGGGATCTGTATCCTGCCAATTCTCTCCATATTATTTCCCATTATGTAAATAATGGAAACAAAGGAAAAGCTGTTTTATACACTGTGAACACTCTTTGCCAGGAGGGAAAACTGAGTCCAATATTATAAAATATGCATGTGCCACCCACCTACAAGACAGGGACTGCTTCCGTTTTGCCAGACGTTCATTTATTTTGTCAACAGGCTCCTTATGTCATGACTGAAAGTTCTGTTGCACCACTTACTGTCCCTACTGCACATCTTTGTTTTAGTATCTCCTTGTCTGTTGCGACCTTGTTGGTATTATGTAAACAGCAGTTATGCAAGGAATGAAAGCTGCTCAGTGTCCACAGATTTTTAGATTACATAACACAGTTTACTGCTGTTGGAGCTTTCTATATTCCTACCAATACTCCGCATGAAGTAAAGGGGAGGGGGAAGCACTCTTCACTTTATTAGAGGTATGTATCCCAGCTTCAAGACTGCCTGTCAGAGCTTTTTGCCATCACAGTTTTATTTTACTTCTGAAATGTCATGTAGCCCTATTCTCCCCCACAGGATGGATGAAGTTCATTCCTGTGCAGAAGGCCAGCATAATGACTACACACCTTAACTCTCTTTTGAAGAAGTAAGTGAGAATTAACTGACACATAATTGTTGTACAGGCTTTCTGCCCAGGGATGAATTTAATCCAATAAAGCAAATTCTGTTGAAGTCAATGGGACTCCTGTGGAGGAGAACAGGGACCTTGATGTTTAAATACCTTGTATCTCAAGAGGGCTGGCTCAGAGGATTGATAATAGACTAGGACACAGCCTTTTACCATAGAGACTAACAAGGACTCCTCCTTGTTTTTGCTGATACAGACTAACACAGCTACCACTTTGAAACCTGTCAGCCTTTTACCTCTAGCTTGCCAGCTCAAATCCATCACAGGTCAGTTTAGGCATCAAAAGTTTCTCTTGGTTGTTGGGGCTCCTGTGTGAAATGAATTCATGGCCTCGGTCCTGTATCTAGTGGACAAGTGTCCATTCTCACTGACAGCCTTTTTACTGATCTCAGAAGACAGGCCAATATTGGATGGAGATAGAGAATGACTTATTCCGGGGCCACAGAAGTTGTCTTTTCAAATCAAGGTTGTGGCACTCTGTTGGGGAAGCTGTTCCTTGTGCTATAGTCATTCTGTAGGCAAAGAGAAGGCCTGATTAAAACCCAACATCTTTCATGAAAATTATAATTCAAGTGTATATATAAATCTTATGTACATTTGAGTGTGAATATGTAGGCTTCACATGGAACAATTCTGACGACGTCTATCTATTGTTGTCTGACAGTTATAATGCAAAGATCTTTTTATTTCAAACATGCCCATGCTTGTTCTCTCTCCCAACCCCATATTTTTCATAACAACCATTGATGTTATCTGTAATGATTGCACATATCTAGAAGAAGAGATTGTTATTTATGTTCCCTCTGTTGGCTGGTTCTGCAGCAGCAGGCGAAAGTATTAAATTGTTGTTCATGCCTTTTTTTTATTACACACACACCCTACCTCCTGACAGCACCAGAGGTGTGCTGGGAGGCAAGGGGCTGATATGGGCAGACTTGATGTGGGTCTGGGGCACAGATGGGAGCTGGGGAGGTTAATTGATGTAGGGCTGGAGGGTGTGGTTAATTAACTGATGCGAGACTGGGGTATGGGCAATGTGTGACTGACAGATGAAGGTGGGATACCACATTAAGATTTATTGTGCCACTAGGGAAACATAAATGGAGGACTGTGGGAGGAGGTGAAGAAGAATTTTGTAAATAATGTAGTTCCCTTACTGTTGGGGGGGGGCAGGAGGCGTGGCTTGAGAGGAGCAGTTTCCACAGACAGCCAAAAGCATAAAGGCAGTGCCTGGGAAGAGAAAACTGAAGTGGTCTTTCTAATGTAAATGTTTGAGACCTAGACAGCCAGGGGAGAGTGACGCAGAGGAGTTATTGGGACAGAAGTCTCACTGATCTGGCTGCATAAGCAGAATAACCTGCCCAGGCTGGCACCACCCAAACATGCGTCCTGCTCAAACTTGTGTGAGGGAGACCTCTTCTAGCAGCAGGAGTTGCTCTCTGCAGGACAGGAAAGAGCTCCATTTTGTTTCTTGGCCAAAGGAGTCCAGGCCCCCAGAAGCTCTCAGCTTCACTGGGGGTTCCCGCTCTGCTAACTGTCCCTAAAACACCTTGCCTGTTAATGGCATTGGGCAGGTGGAGTAGCCAGCCCCTTCACCCAAACAATCAGCGTCGTCTAGCCAGAACCAGCAGGGGAAGAGGACAGGCAGCCTGGCCCGGGCAAAGTGGAAGAGAAGGAGCCATCAATTGCCACTGGCCGCCCTCCCCACCTGTTAGGCCTCCCTTGCACCAGAAGTCAAGGCACCAAGGCTTGAGTAGCCTAGAGAGTGATCTCTGTTATCTGATTTTGGGATACCTTAAGAGTGAGTGGATGCTGCACATAGATAGCTAGGAACGGGCTCTTAGAGTAAAGGCTGTGTGTGCTTTCATAGGGTTGTAAGGGTCTGTCAGCACCACACCACACACAAGTAATGGCCAGGCCTGATACAGGACTTTAACATTAAAACAAACTAAACTTTCTAAAATCTGCAGTGCAAGGTATAATGGGTATGTACTTACCAATTAGGACCTGTGGGTATGCGCTGGAGATGAAGCCACTTGCTTTTATATTCAGTTGGTGTGAGGGTGGCTGTACTGTATTTAGTCATTTTCAGGGGTAGAATGTTTAATTATTGTTGTGGGATTGATTAATCATTCATCAATTTTTACCTGTCATTCTCCTGACTTTTTCTCTTATCCCTGGTTCCTACTCTTATCCATTCTTTTAATTTAAACCTATCCTTTACCCTACTAAAGCATTAGTTTCTTCTGACAAGCAGTTGGTCCTTGAGACTCTTGGAAAATATATCTATGTCATAGAGCTCAGAGGGGCTGTGTTCATTTATTCCTCTTGCCACTAAGTGTTAGCCCTGTACATTCAGAAGACCAATAAGCAGGGGCAGCTCTAGCTTTTTTGCCGCCCCAAGCACGGCAGTCAGGCAGCCTTCAATGGCTTGCCTGCATGAGGTCCATCGATCCTGCGGCTTAGGCGTACCTGCTGCCAAATTGCTGATTCCGCAGGAGCGGTGGACCTCCTACAGGTGCGCCGCCGCAGGCTGCCTGACTGCCGCCCTCGCAGGCACCGGCAGGGCACCCCCCACAGCTTGCCGCCCAAGGCACGCACTTGGAGTGTTGGTGCCTAGAGCTGCCGCTGCCAAGAAGCTAAGAAAAGGGTGGGCAAACTACAGCCCATGAGCCACATCACACAGCTTGGCCCTGCTCTGGCACTCCAAACCCCAACCCCCTGCCCCAGCCCTGATCCCCTTCCCGCCCTCCAAACCCCTCAGTCCCAGTCCAGAGCACCGTCCTACACCCCAAATTCCTCATCCCCAGCCCCACCCCAGATCTCGCACCCCCTCCTACACCCCAAACCTAATTTTGTGAGCATTCATGGCCCACAAAAAGCTTGCCCACCTCTGAGCTAAAACCTGCTGTTGTTCTAGGAGAGGATGACATTGAAATAATGCTTTGGTACTCAGGAGCTATCCACATACATATGATACCTCTTATTTCCCCCACTATGCCATGTAAATCACAGATCCAAAGAGAATTAAATCCTAGGGCATCGTTCTGTGGATTTGTGACATGTCCCGAGGATGGAGTTCTATAATATAACAGATGAACTATATGGAGATGTAACTATCATATTTTTAATCTGTGGTGGTGGTCCTTTTTCTGGCGAGTCTTCATGTCAGCACTGGGACTATTTTAGGCACTGTCTTATAATTCTAGCTATTCTAATAATTCATTCTTATGAACATTTTGTTTGCAAATCAGACAGGAATTTTTAATTTATGGAAGTGTCAGTGGCAAATAAATTACGAGGAGGTTACTATATAGATCAGGGTCTCAAAGTCACGGCCCATGGGCCATCTGCAGCCCGAGAACCTCACCACTGACTGTGGCCCACGGAGGAGAGACGCATGCAGCCACGCCGCCAGCAATGTCTGCAGCAGGCACCATCCCCCGCAACTCCCATTGGCTGGAGGAGAGGGACAGAGATACCATCACCAGTTGCTAGGCAGAGTCAGCCATCAAGGCAGTGTCACTTTTTTCCACAATTAATATAAACAAGTCAAAATACTGAACACCACTATCTGATGCACACCTTGCTGCAATCCTGAAGGTTTCAACTGCTCAGTCACTGAGGCCAAACATAAACAAACTGACAGAACCGAAGCGTTGCCAGGTGTTGCAAACACTAAAAACTCTCTGGCAGGCGAGGAATCGTATAAAGTTGTATGACAGTTTTATTATTTCTAAGAAATTCGAAATAAAAAATACAATAAAAACCATTTTCTTTTCTGAACACCATCTTCAGTGACATTATTGGCCCGCTGGAAGGATCTGAGGACTGGCACTGGCCCTAAGGTAAACTGAGTATGAGAGCCCTCGTATAGATGATATTTCTTTAGCATTAACATTTCATATCAATTTTGTCTCTCTCCAGAACCAATATTTTGTTGCACATTAATGAATCTTCATTTTGAAATGTTAAATGGTTATATAGTATCCTATCAAAAAAAATAGGGGAAGAGTATTTGCATGTGTGCAAACACTCATTTACCAGTCCTGAACTGTAAGTTCACCTTTGGGCATATCTTTTTATCAAAGCAACAGTAAAATCTAGCAAATGTTCCATCTCTTTGCCACATCCAGATATGCTTTAATAATTTACAGGTTACTGAAAATGCTCATACAAAATGCAACAGCTACTGGAACAATAATCTGCAAGGAATATTGAAGTGATGCCCTCTCTAGCCAAGAATGCATCCCCTAAAAGCCTGTTACATAGAAAGGTTTAAAGATCTAATATGTCAGCCCACAGTGCCAGTGCATGGCTGTGGACAGAGCTACATTCAATTGTCTTCCACATGTAGAGGGTTGCTGCAATATTAAATCTTCTAGGGTTATTATGGGAGAAGTAGATGAAGGGTCAGGGGAGAGAGGATCCTACATGCCTGATGATATCAGAAAAAATCTAAACTATTATCCTAGACAGTTATAGGTAGTTAACTTTGCTGCTAGACAACATGAGTCAGATTCTCTTCTGCCTTAGGGCTGTGTTGCACCCATCAACCAGCACAAAGCTATCTTAAAGCCAGTTTAGCTAGCCCTGGGAGAATTACCCATGTGATGATAAATCCTGTGGAGCCACCTACTGTTTAAATTAAAAATGTCCCACTTCATTAAGTGCACTATGTTTTATTTTTAAAAATGCATGGACAAGTTCATGATGGAACCATGCAAGTTAGAGAAGAAAAAGATTTATTCAGTCTTCTGATGGAAATCCCTGGCAACACAGGATAGCTCCAGATTGTGCATTTATAAGTGATTTTGATAACTTTCAATTTTAAATGTTTTATCTGATGGAGCTTCCACCATTTCTTGAGACAGCGTTCCAGAACCTGTCAAGAAGTTTTCTCCGATATTAATCTCTTTTATTGCATTATATGACACTTAGTTATACCCTCTGTTCAAACCAAATTATCCTCTCCTCTCCATGCTTTGTATTTAAACCCTTCAGATAGCCTAACACTATTCAGCTATGTCTACACTACAGCTAGGATGCATGCTCTGAGATCGATCCACCGGTGGTCGATTGAGCGGGTCTAGTGAAGACCTACCAAATCAACAGCAGATCGCTCTCCAGTCGGCCCCCCGTATTCTATCCCCGACAACCCCCTCCTCCACCCCCCCACAGTAACTCGACCTAAGGTACATCGACTCCAGCTATGTTATTCACATAGCTGGAGTTGCGTAGCATAGGTCAGCTTACCACGGTAATGTAGAAATAGCCTAAGTTTCCTTTCTTATTCAATGTTTAACCAAGCTATACATATTTAGTTCTTCCCTCAAAAGTAAGTTCCAGCAACCCACAAGCAATTTTTGCAGCTATTCAGTGAACCTCTTCCAGTTTGTCACTATCTTTCTGGCAGTCCGGTACACAAAACTGAATGCAGTATTCTAGATCTGGTCACACTAGAGCCGTAGAAAGAATGACTAGTGTACTTGGTCAGAATATTCAAACTTCAGAAACTTCAAATCTCAGCATGTCTCTACCACTTCAATAGCTATTATCTCCCTGCTCTGAGATATGGTGCCTGCATATGTGCAGCCCAAAATTATGTGTCTTTTTTTTTTTAACCCGTCATATTGCAAAATAATTCTTGGCTCCTCTCACCAGTGGTCTCTTTCAGCATTACTGCTTTTGAGTATCTGCTTAGGATTGTTTTTGTAGAATTTTTTTTCAAGCTAAATATTTTCTTCCCATACTGATAGCCTCCGAAGGGAAGAAAAGATGATCTTGTAATTAAAGCACAGGTTAAGTAGCCAAGTTGTTTGTGCTCTACTCCTATCTCTGCCATAGCTCTTTGGCCTAAGATCACATAGGATTCACTTAACTTCTCTGTCAGTTTCCTTCTCAGTAAAATTGAATTGATGGTATGTATCTACTCTATAGGAATGTTGTGAAGCTAAACTAATGTTTACAAAGCGCATGGAAATCTTCTGATGGAAGGCACTAGAGAGGTGCAAAAGATGAAGATTATTTCTCTGTCTCACTTAACAACTCTGTATTTAGCATCCTCTGCAAATGTCATTAACATTGTTTACTACTCCCTCTTACAGTTCACTAACAAAGAAGTTAAATAAAGCCTTGAGATAAAAAACAACACACTTGACTTTTAACAGGAGTATTTCCATTGAAGTCAGGAGGGTTATTTGTGTGCTTAAAGCCAAGCATGTATGCAAATGTTTGCAGAATCAGAGCCTTAAGATAGTACTTGATACCAATCCTTGCAGCAACACCTCCCAAGGCTCAATATGTTACTGTTTTATAATCGTCCAACTAGATTAAGGGAACTATATAGTCCTAAATTTAGATGGACAATCATTAAAAATGGAATTTGGCTGTCTCTGCAGAGTGACTTTGCACATCTCTAGAGAGTCATATGGGCCATATCTCTGCCAGGGCAGTATTCTCCCCAGTACATACAAATGTTTGATCAGTCAAAATTGTAACTCACTGTTTTAGTTATTCAAAGTAGGTGAAAGTCAAATTCTAGGACACTTCAGTCTGAGCGGCTTTTGAAAGGGCTGTTTCTGCTTTGACTGAGGCATGAGGCCAGGTACTGCTTTTTTCAGTCACAAATGGCAGATAACTGTACATTTTTAATGTCCCTCAGGATTATGTACTACTGGCAACGATAGACTGAAGAAAAAATATTTTGTTTCCACCTTTGCATACATCGTATGGTGTAAAGAAGATGAAATGAATGAGCATAGATATCAACTAAAACAAGCCAATAAGCACAAAAGATCGGAGCAGAGCCTGCAGTGTACCTGTCCCTAACCCAAAATGGTGTCTGGGATGCTCTGACTCCAGTCCTATAATCTGTACCCATACCAGACCCTTCTGAAGTCATGGGTGATGTTTGCACACGCTTGCATGATCAGGAAAGTGGGGACCAGCTCTCTGTGTGGATTCATTGGGCTGGAGACAGGCTGTTGCTCAGAATGCTCTGGGTAACTTAAGAAAAAGCTCATGGAGTGGAACGAAGCATAGTTCATAAGAGATTTGTTAAACATTTGTGTGTTGAGAGAAGCAGCAGCTCAGTTTATGAAGGCTTCATTGATTAAGGTGTCTGACCATTGATCTTCCTGGCAAAGCTCCAGGAAAAACTCTTGTTCTAAACTGTGGCCTTTGTCATAAAACTACTGAAAGCTGTTTAGAAGGTGAATGTACAAGTGGAATAGACAAAGACTCCAGGAAATAATTCTCTGAAGCAAATTAGTCCATTTCTGCTACTACCCAGGCTTTATATCAGTACATTTCTCTGAATGATAAGTTGATGATTCAATTTTTAATCTATTTTGAGGTGGATAATGAGTAGATTTTAGGCATATGTGATAATTTAGGGTAGTTAATCCTGGTAGTTTCATCACCATTATATTACAGTAGTGCCTAGGGACCCCAACATGCTAGGTACTGTTCATAAACATGGTAAAAAAGTGTCCCGACCCTGGAGAGTTTTGAAGTTTAAATAGAGAAGACAGACAAAAGGTAGGGGGAAAGGTGGGGAACTGAAGCACAAAGAGATTAAGTGACATCTTTATGGTCACGCAGACAGTTCCAATTTGACACAGCCAGGAACTGAACATAGATCTCTTCATCCAGTCCCTTACCACATGCCCATCTTTCCTCTCTAAGGCAAATCATCATAAATCATCATTTGTTTGCTCTAGTACTCCACATACTAGTAAATGAACATGTCCGGACTGCCCCTCTAGAAGATGGAAAGACATTAGAATTGATTTTCAAAGCAGCCTAGGGCAGTGGTCTCCAAAGTAAGGTGTGCGCAAGAGGATCCTTTGGGGTGCGTGGCAGGAGGAGCGCCGCCAGAGCAGCGCTGCTTTGGCAGTTTGAGTGGCTTTTTTTTTTCTTTTTTTTTTTTTTGCTTCAGCAGTTTTGCTTGAGTGGCAAAAATGGTAGAGACGGCCTTGTGGCAGGGGATGCGTGCTCAAAATTTTTTTACTGATAGGGATGTGCGATCAAAAAAGTTTGGAGATGGCTGGTCTAGGAGATAGGATTTTATCAGACATATTCCTTTAATTTTAATGGCAGGTAAATGTCTCAGTTAATGGCTAATCTTCTTGACTGGAGACTAGCTGGAGCAATCTGGAAGGGAATTAAATTAATAATGCAAGAGGTAGAGGAGGGGGTGATAGGATAGCAAATTCAAGCTCAGCATGTTATGAAAAAATTGAACCGATGTGATTAAAGAATGTGAAGAGAAAACATTTTTCAGTTGCTTATATTCCAAGTCTAGGAGCATCGGTAACAAGCAAGAATTGGAAATTCTCATTGATGAGAAGAAATTTGACATAACTGGCATTAATGAAACTTGGTGGAACTATTTGCATTACTGAAATGTTAAAATCACTGGTTATAATCTCTTCAGGAAGGATAGAGTGTGTACAAAGGACGGGGGTGGCACTCTATAGTAAAGATGCCATTTCCTGTTTCTGAGTTAATAATAACTCAGAACCGCAGGATCTTGAATTCACAGGTATCCATGTGCGCTGGCACCACCAAGGAGTTGGATACTGGTAGAGGTTTGTTATAGACCACCAAATCAAACCAGAAGACAATGTAAGTTGCTTCTTAAATACTAGTATGTAATATGTGGAAAGAAAAACTGTAATGGGGGATTTCCATTTGGGGAACATATGCTGGAGACCTTATGCAGTAGTAAAACCATCACAAGACTTTCTAAAAAATATAGATGATTTTCTAACCCAAAAGGTGTTCGCCCAGCATGAGGTAACTATTGTGGCCCTCATTATGATGGATAAAGGTGAATTAATTGCTACTTTGGAAATTGGTAGTTGCCTAGGGACCAGTAACCATGATCTGATTACATTCAATATGGACAAACAAAGGATAGTCCCAATTAGTAAAATATATATCCTATATAGATAGATAGATACAGATCTATAGTTGGTGCTTCAAAAGGGATAATTTTCTAAAGCTGTGAAAAATTATGAGCAAAATTGATTGGGAGGAAAAATTTAGACAGAAAAATGTGAATGACAATTGGGATTTCTGTAAGAAGAGTTTATTAGATAGCCAAAAAGCAAAAATTCCACAATCAAGAAAGAGGACAACTTGGTGGGGAAGCACATGCTGGTTCAGTAGCAAAGTTAAGGCAGCAATTAGAAATAAATAAAATAAAAAACCAATATATAATAAATGGAAAAAAGAAAAATAGATAGCAATTAGGGCTATCAAGCGATTAAAAAAATTAATAGGATTAATTGCACAATTAAAAAGATTAATTGTGATTAATCGTGCGATTAATTGCACTGTTAAACAATAATAGAATACCATTTATTTAAATATTTTGGATGTTTTCTACATTTTCATATATATTGATTTCAATTATAACAGAATACAAAGTGTACAGTGCTCACTTTATATTTACTTTTGATTATAAATATTTGCACTGTAAAAAATAAAAGAAATAGTATTTTTCAATTCACCTAATACAAGTACTGTAGACTGAGCAATCTCTTTATCATGAACGTTGAACTTACAAATGTAGAATTATGTACAAAAAGTAATTGCATTCAAAAACAAAACAATGCAAACTTTAGTCTATAAGTCCACTCAGTCCTATTTCTTGTTCAACCAATTGCTAAGACAAACAAGTTTGTTTACATTTGCAGGAGATAATGCTGCCTGCTTCTTGTTCACAATGTCACCTGAAAGTGAGAACAGGCATTGGCACTGTTGTAGCCAGAGTCGCAAGATATTTACACGCCAGGTGCGTTAAAGATTCATATGTCCCTCATGCTTCAACCACCATTCCAGAGGACATGCATCCATGCTGATGTTAGGTTCTGCTCAATAACAATCCAAAGCAGTGCGGACCAATGCATGTTCGTTTTTATCATCTGAGTCAGATGTCACCAGCAGAAGGTTGATTCTCTTTTTCGGTGATTCAGATTCTGCAGTTTCTGCATCAGAGTGTTGCTCTTTTAAGACTTCTGAAAGCTTGCTCCACACTTCATCCCGCTTAGATTTTGGAAGGCGCTTCAGATTCTTAAGCCTTGGGTCGAGTGGTGTAGCTATCTTTAGAAATCTCACATTGGTACCTTTGCATTTTGTCAGATCTGCAGTGAAAGTGTTCTTAAAATGAACGTGTGCTGAGACATAGTTTGAGACTGCTATAACATGAAATATATGGCAGAACGCTGGTAAAATAGAGCTGGAGACAAATTCTCTCCCAAGGAGTTCAGTCACAAATTTAAGTAACATGTTATTTTTTTAACGTCATCAGCATGGAAGCATGTCCTCTGGAATGGTGGCTGTAGCATGAAAGGACATATGAATGTTTAGCATATCTGGCATGTAAATACCTTGCAATGCCAGCTACAAAAGTTCCATGCAAATGCCTGTTCTCACTTTCAGGTGACTTTGTGAACAAGAGTGGGCAGCATTATCTCCTGCAAATGTCAACAAACGTATTTGTCTTAGCAATTGGCTGAATGAGAAATAGGACTGAGTGGACTTGTAGACTCTAAAGTTGTGCACTTATGTAACAAAAAAAATCTACCTTTGTAAGTTGCACTTTTAAAACAAAGAGATGGCACTACATGAGGTGTTGTATGAGATGAATTGAAAAATACTGTCTCTTTTATTTATCATTTTTACAGTTCAAATATTTCTAATAAAAATAATATAAAGTGAGCACCATACACTTTGTATTCTGTGTTTTAATTTAAATCAATGTATTTGAAAATGCAGAAAAATATCCAAAAATATTTAATACATTTCAATTGGTATTCTACTGTTTAACAATGCGATTAAAACTGCAATTAATCATGATTAATTTTTTGAGTTAATCCCATGAATTAACTGTGATTAATTGACAGCCCTAATAGCAATTTATATAACTTAGTTATGAAATGCAGAAAATGTATAAGAGAAGCTAAAGACATCAGGGGAAAATCCATAGCTGACAAGGCTATGGACAAGAAGGAATTTCGTTCTATTAGGAACAAAAGAAAATCTAGCAATGCTAAAGGCCCTTTACTTGATGTAGATGGTAAAATTGCTAATAATGATGGAAAGGCACTGTTAATATATATTTCTGTTCTGTATTTGGAAAGAATTAGGATGATACTCGTAGCACATGAAGATGATGAAGTACTTTCCAGTCCCTTAGTAATGCGGAGGATGTTTAACATAAATATTTATTTAACATAAATAAAATATAAATATTTTTAAATCAGCAGACCCAGATAACTTGTATCCAAAAGTGGGCTGAGGAGCTCTCCTGCCCACTGATGTTAATTCATTGAATTAACATAGATTCATGGAGTATAAATACATCAATGGCTATTAGCCAGGATGGGCAGGAATGGTGTCCCTAGCTTCTGTTTGCCAGAAGCTGGGATTGGGTGACAGGGCATGGATCACTTGATGATAACCTGTCATTTCATTCCCTTTGGAGCACCTGCCATTGACCACTTCAGAGGACAGAATACTGGGCTTGATGGACCTTTGGTCTGACCCAGTATGGCTGTTCTTATGTTCTTCTTATGTTCTTAATATTTAATAAATCTTGGAATACAAGGGAACTTCCAGAAGACTGGAAGAGTGCTAATATTATGCTAATTTACTCTTTTTTTTTTAATATCTGGGTAACTATAGGCTGGGTAGTCTGACAACGGTCCTAAGCACACTTCTACCCTGATATAACACAACCCAATATAACATGAATTCGGATATAACGCGGTAAAGCAGTGCTCTGGGGTGGTGCGGGGAAGGCGGCTGCGCACTCCGGTGGATCAAAGCACGTTCGATATAATGCAGTTTCACCTATAATGCAGTAAGATTTTTTTGGGTCCCGAGGACAGCGTTATATCGAGGTAGAGGTGTAAAATAACGGAAAAGTTGATATGGGATTCAGTTTATAAAGAAAGGATAGGCACATAACTAATGCCAAATGCAACATGGTTTTATGGAAATTAGGTATTGCTAAACAGACCTGATTTCAATCTTTGAGACTGTTTGGTTGATAAAGGTAACTTATCTTAGACAAGTGAGACTTCATAATACATGACATTCTGTGAATAGGGTGTTCCTATGGGGATCTGCAAGGATGGGGATTTCACTGCTGTAACTGAGCTCTTTAAGTCTCTTAATCTGTTTAGTTTATCACCAACAAAAGACTGAGACATGACTTGATTACCTACCAGGGCAGAAAATGCTGGGTATTAAAGGGTTCTTCAGTTCAGCAGTGAAGGGCATAACAAGAAGCAATGACTGGAAGCTGAAGCTAGACAAATTAAAAACAAAGCACATATTTTTAACAGCGAGAGTGAATAACCACGGGCACAAATTCCCAGGGGAAATGGTGGATTCTCCATCTCTTGAAGCCTTTATAGCAGGACTAGATGCCTTTTTGGAAGATATGCTTTAGTCAAACAAATTGTTGGGCTGAATATAGTGGAAACTGGGTGAAATGTAATGGCCAATGATAGGATGATCTAATGGTCCCTTCTGTCTTAAATTCTACGAATTCCCTTAGGCTGCTTTGAAATTCTCAACCTTGATTCCAAACTTCTTTTTATTTCTGCATTTGTTTTTTCTTCTGTTTTTAATTGCATGCTCAGAGGGAAGAATTTTTTTTAAAGCATTAACTACAGTCTGAAAACATTTCTGTTTGTCAAAATGTGGTGGGGGGGGGGGGGAAAGTAGGACAACTATGTTTCCAAAAACGAGGAAGGAATATTGTGTACCCAACAAAACAGGGACAAGAATGCTAGAATGTAAATATGTTACAGATTTCTATTAGAGTTTTGGATATAAAAATAAATTCTAAAAAATGATGATTGAAGGGCTGGACATGAGTAAACGCTTGTTTAAACACAAATACCTTCCATAGATCATTAATGGGGTGAAAAAATATGAAAAAAAAATACATTTGGTTTAAATCTGGAAGCTTCCCTCAGCGTGAAAGTCTCTTTTTACTAGTAAAGAGGAAGAATGTGCCACTGGGAATTCCTAGAAAAATTAACTTTATTAAGTGTTCATGGCCATCTGAACTATCCACCCACCCACTGTAAATGTGTTCTGGCAAAATAAGTGTTTGTGTTACCATGGCCTGTTCCATGATGTTATTTTCTTAAGCAAAGGCATTTTTCTAACTGAAATTTGGACAAGGACATAGGCAGAGTGCAATGATTTAGTCCTTGACGGGGAAAATAACTATTTGAAAGGAATGATTAGAGGGAAATCCTCCCAGAGAAGATAGAAAAACAAAGTTTGTCATGAGGGCTCAATTCTTCAGACCAATAGAAGTGGGTAGAGGATCCCCTCCACTTGGATGTTCCCTTTCTTCAAGAGGGGAGTCAGCCAGTTCTGTGGCACCACTCTCAGCTTGGACTCTCTGGATCCCTCTCTCTTGGGGCTAGTGAGCTGGACAATGAGGGAGGGCCAGGGATGGGGCTCCGTGGGTGTTGTGCAGGCTCTCCAATTCCTGCAGCAAAGCTACCACAGATTTAGTGCATTTGGGGACCTTCCTGCAGCCTCCTCTGTGCTGGGGAAATCTCTGTTAAAGCAACAGGTGCAGGCATCCCTGGCAACATAGCACACAGAGTCCAAAGCCAGCCCAGAGGCACAGGCCTCACATGCAGAGGACACAGATCTCTGTATCTTCCAAGTTCCTCACGGTTCCCTGGGTATCTGTAAGTGAGGAGGGTGGAATTGCTGCCTTTACTGCCCTCTAATTAATTAGTGGAGGGAACTTGTATCAGAGGATATTGCATGATTTTCCACCTCCAGATGGGTATCTTTGAAGGAAGGGATGGATGATCTAGGTCTCAGTGCAGAAACTGATATTGATTCACTGATTTATAGTGTACCTTCCAGAAGTATTATATCAAAATGTTTTATAATCAAAATAGGAAGTCCAATGACAGCACTACTAGAGAGAAGGTGCATTACAGCAATTAAAACCAATGTAAAACACATGGAAAATTGTAAAAAGAACAATGTAAAACCACAAAGGATTAAAATTAAATTTAACAAATCTCAGAGACAGCTGCATAGGGTTGTTGAGGAGGAAGCAATCCAACCACATCAGAGCAAAGGCAAAGCAGTTCTGTGAAATAGCAGAAGATATTAAAGTCTAGGGTTAAAGGCTAGGACCTAACTCCTGCTGAATTTCAACAGGATTTGGGCATCTCACTCCCTTAGACTCCTTAAAAAACTCCCAGCCTAAAGTCATGTGGCCTGATTTTCCTCTCCCTAAAACTGGTTTTACACCCGTCTTATCCCATCGACTGATATGGAACAGCTCTCCTGATTTATGCCAGTGTAAAAGAGAAGAAAATTATGCCTATTGATGTTAAATATGGGTTCAAGTCTAGTGCAATAGCTATTTGTGGGGGAAGATGTAGCTATAATAACTGAATTATAGAAATTAAAAATAGAATAGGACTTTTTGGTCACATAACCCAGGAATCCTCAAGCTTTTTTATAAGGTGAACCATATCTTAATGGAGTGACTCAGAAACTGCTTCTCCTCCTATTCATCATCGTGCAGTCTACGTCTCCTCTGATTTGTCATCATATAATGCAGCAACTACAACAATTACTTTCATTCAACAGTAAATTAGTTAAACCCGTGTTAACAAAATTAAGCATTTTTTAAATGAAATTAGAACCAAAGGAGGAATGCCAACAGCATGTGACTGGCCATCAGCAAATATTCCTGGCACCATGGGTTGGGAACACTTTGGTCTCTGATGACCAGGGCTGCCCCCTACACTAAGTTTTCAAGTGCTCTGTCCAGTCTACTTTTAAGTGTAGCAGCAATGGAGCTTCCACCCATCCCCCTTGGAAATGATTCCACAGTCTAACCAATTACACAGTAGGAAGTTTTTCCTGACATGCAGTCTAAAATTTCCCCTCTATAATTTCATTGCATTGCTATTTACACCTCTGACATACCTTTATAGTTCATAAGGTTCACAAATTTTTTAAATGATTATAGACATTCAAACACAGGAATGATGTTTTGGGCTAAATCAAACATGCTTTACTTACACAACTAGTCCCAGTGAAACCAAGAAGGAAGACTAACAGAATTTGTACCTCTTACTGCAGAAGAAAATAACTCCAATCTAGTATTTTGCACTTCAGAAATGTAAAACATTAAATTATAAAAAGGCTGGTGAACTAAAATGGAATCAGCTAAGCCACTTCACTCCTTCATTTCCATAAAGACATGTCAGATACCAAGAGAGAACACTGGCGCTGCATTATATTCTGGAACTTTAGACCTGATCCTGAAAAGACTTAGGTGTAGAGCCACAGAAGGGTTTAGGAGTGCAGTGCCTAACTCCTACGCACCCTGCAGCCTAGTGGAATCCTCAGCCCTGATTTAGGAACCCAGGATCATCATACAATACAAGAGAGAGTTAAACACTAAGAATGGGATACTCAGAAGCCAGCAAGCTAAGCAGTGAGTTACCTACAGCCAAATGCACAGGAAAGAGATTGGGGTTAGAGCCTAGATTCATAACGGTACGTAGGCACCACCTCTCACTGATCTGGGCCTGAGGCATCTAACCGACAGGATGGAGGGAGGCACCTCATTCTGCTCTGGATTCTCAGCCATAAACCCTCCCCTGAAGTTAAGCACCTAGTTCATCCTTTTCTCACAAAGAGCAAGAGACCCCCCATTATAGCCCAGCGGTTAAGGCCCTCACCTGCAATACAGAAGACTCATATTCAAATCCCTCCTCTGCCTGATTTGCAGCAGGGACTTGAAACCAGATCATCTACCTCCTAGGAGACTGTCTTAACCACCAGGCTTTTGGGTATTCTGGCCTGAGGCTCTCAATTTCTCTTGCTGGAACTATTCCACATCAATAGGGTTAGACTGTAGCTGAGCGATGGTTTTGGGGATGTCATTGGCACCTAAATGTTGGACTTGAGAACCTGAAGAGGCAGTGAGTCCCCCTAAGTACCTTGTGGACCTAGTCTGTATTCACATGGGCTAGATCAGTAGGACTACTCATATGCTTAATTTTAAGCATATGCATAGGTCTCTGCACAATGGGGACCTTAAAGAACACTGAGACAGTTAAGCTACAGTTGACCACAGGGATGCTAATTCTGTAAGTTTCTAATCAGTCATTAATAATCAGTTAAGGAAAATGGGATGTTAGCCCCACCCTGAGGCAAAGCTGCAGCCTTCTCTCTTTTCTCTTCTGGGTCCTGGGTTCACCTACAAGGGTGCCTGGTGCCTCCACCCAAGGAAAGCCCTCTCAGTGCAGACTACACAGAGGGCCTGTCCTTTGGGAAAACATTCAACACCCAAATTCAATATCTCATACAGAGTAATATCAGAGCATACAGAAATAAAATAGCTGTTGCACTTCCCAGAGTAATAAAACAGTAGCTGGGGCTTTATTGGGTATGGGGAACTCAGGAAAAGGGGCAATGGAAAAATGGAACAGGATAATAAAAGACAAAACAACAATACATAAATTCTACCCCTCCTGACATTCACAGCAAATACATACCACCCTGTGCTCCATCCCAGCATCTGCCTAGGCAAATAGTGAGTCTATGCTCAGTCTTTAATGGGTGGTACAACACTGAAATCAGTGACTGGCTTAAAAAACAATATCAAAATTAATAAACAGGAGTATTCTTAAAAAGTATTCATACCCAGGATGGTGAGATCATCAGATGGCTCTCTGGTCTGCATCCAAATGTACCATTTCTCTCTCCTTAACTTCTTGGGTTTGTGGTCTCTGATGAGATGACATTGTTCAGTGTCCCAGAAACCCCAAAAGGGCTCAAAATCTCCCATTGGGTAGGAATGTGAGGGTAGAAAGAGCCTCAGCGATGCTTCTCTCTCTGCACCACTCCAAACCCAGCCAAAACTGAATGTTAAACCAAACCCTTTGTCTTTGAATTCTGGCTTATGATTGGTTCTGAAAGTGTTGCTAGCTAGTTCTCTTTCTGTCCTGGACCCTAGACAGTCTGGGAAATGGAATCCTGAGCCCCTGTAGCCATTGCTGCTGTAGTCCAGGGTGAGTCTCCTAGAGGCTCAGTATGGTATTTAAGGAGTACTCCCTCTTAAGGAGTCATGGGGGCAATTTTAATTAATTCATAAATAATATGACTAGCCATAATATATTTTAAATTGTTGGTTGTGTTCTCAACAATTGTCCCAGTTTCTTTGATGAAATATTATTTCTTACATGAAATGATTAAAAAATTATTCTTGCATGACAAATGGGGTTTTGTTCTTTTTGTTATTTCAGAATGCTAAATGAATATACAGACTTTACTAGAATGAAAACGGAAGGAAATTATTAACTTATTTTTATAGTTTTGCATATTTTTATTTACTATTTAATTTTGTATTTGCTAGTTCTTAATATTTGTGTGAACAGTCAGGTCCCAGTTCTCTACAGCCTGGCATCTTATATTGACTTTGCAAAGCTCTGAGATTCCACCACTCTGATTCAATGAAGCCTCAGATCCTTAAATTTTAACTAACTGATGAATAGGTAGGCTAATTTTCTGCTTAAGCTCCAGGAATGGGCATTGGGAGACCTGGATCATGCTATTCCAAGCTCTACAACAGACTTCCTGTGTGACCTTCGTAAAGTCACCTTAGGACTCAATGTCTCAATGATGATGTGGCCATCCTTTAAGGACTAGACCATCACAAGTCCTACACAGCCATAGCAGTAAGGGAGCATAAGGTGCCCCCTACTTCCTTGAGCAAATTATCCCTACCACAGTGTGCTGCATGAGAGGGGAAGTGGGCTCTGCAGAGCAACTACTTCCCCCTCTCTCAGGCAGGTGACCAGGATGAGGTCTTGGCTCCGCCCCCCACAATGTGTCAACCTGCAGAGCTGTGCTGACATACCAGGTGATTTAATTGAATCAAATATTGGACTGGTACAGTTTGCTTCCTCCCTGAGTGGAGGAGACCAAGAAATAACTATATATTGTCCCTTGTTCAGAGTAGATCAGAGTGGTGATCTAGCACTAAATCAGCACCTTGCAGTCACTGTCTGTAATTTCCATTTAGACCTTGAGCTTTCGTGAGTGAATACCCATGTGCATCCGATGAAGTGGGTATTCACCCACGAAATCTCATGCTCCAATATGTCTATTAGTCTATAAGGTGCCACAGGACTCTTTGCTGCTTTTACAGATCCAGACTAACACGGCTACCCCTCTGATACTTGACATTTAGACCTTGTCTATCACAAAAGTTGCACTGGCTTAACTAGAATTGTTTTTATGTTTTGTGTTGTTTATTTAAACTGGTGCAAAACCTGCCTGGTCACACTTAAATTGGTTTATATTTAATTTGTTTAGATACTAAATTAAAGTAATTCACAACAGCATGGGGGCCTAATCCCAGGTGGGGCCTTTGGGTACTGCCAGAATTTAAATAACCATTGAGATTAGGATCTCATGCTGCTAGACATGGTATTAACATAGTAAACAGAGTCCCTACCCTGGCACATTTAGAAGAAAAACCTTCCCAGGAAATTTCTTTGGCCCAGTTTTGTGAGAGGGCTCCTTGCTCTTTCAGTGATGTGTAAGACAAAGGAGGGAGCAGGTGCTTATTCCTGTTGAAGAGACTGATCTGCCATCATTCTGTGGTTTTTAAAATATGTCCATATTGGGCAATTACTGGCCCCAAGCCTTTTCTTTACATGGCAATGATCAGGAATAGACAACACTGTAAGAATGTCAACATGCAATTGAACCCAAAGCAAACTGTTTGTAAAACAACCAACCCACTCAGTCAGTCAGAGGAGGAAGGAATTTCCACAGACTCAAGGAAACTGTGGCAGGTTACAGTTTTCCAGTCTACAGTCAATCACAGATAGATATACAGAGTAATGTGGGGCTCTGTTCCTATTAGAGATCATTTGTTTCCAGGTTTACCAGTGTAGCCAGATGATGTTGTAGGTTAGGTAAGAAAGAAAGATCCCTTTAGTGGTCATCGGTGTGGTTTGGCATGGCACTTCTGACTGCTTCCTTTTTATCTTACTAATGTTTCAAAATCATTTCATGTTAGATGAAAATAATTAGGGCTTGGAAGAGCTTTTAGCCCAGGAATGGGTGGCAGCATATTGTGGCAGAAGTATAAATTCTGTAGAAAGAAATTACTGCATTCCTAGGCAGGAAAAGTTATAACTAAATCTGTTGACCATTTTAACCATTATTGGAATTGGAGAAAAATTGTGTATAGGACAGACCATAATCTTTACAGTGGCCTTTTTAATTCATTAATCACAGAGGACGGTTGGCCAAGTAGTTGCGGAAATTACAGGGAAGCGATTATAAGTTCACACCAACCTGGACACAACTTGGAAAAGCAGATGCCTTGTCAACACATCCGATTTAGGAAGGCAGTTCCCCATAGTGGCCAAATCTTCAGCACAAGGAATTGATTGTAAAATGAGCATGCTAATGAAGAAAGACCCGGGCTAATGAACACCCGAAGTTTGCACAGCAGAAGTGCTAATGTTCTCCTACTGATTGCTGTAATAACAGTAGAGCCAGTGCTGCAAGGGCAGACCCCCTGAGAGAATGAGCACTGCACAGGTTGAAGGATTCTGATAGTATAGGACTGAAGACTTAACTGCATCCACCTCAGAATAAGACTCTCAGGTTATACTCACTCAGAGTATTAGTTCATAGACTTTTGAACTTGGTGGGAAGTCTGGGATATAAAGATACAATATCGTATAAGAAATGGGAAAACCTAGTCCGTGATGGGTACTGCTGTCAACAGGTATCAGCTGGCTGTATCAGATAAATTGGAAAAGGAGGTATTGAGGCTATGACCTTAAAACTGGGCTGAGTCTTTTAAGGCTATGACAACTTTAGTCAAAGTGGACCGTTGCCTATAAAACATCTTTAAAATTGCTGTTGGTTGAAATCTGGTACGCTATGTAGGTTCCATACAAAAAGAAAACACAAGATTACTTATGCGGTCCATGAAAGCAAGTTTTATAGTATACAGACTTCAGATTCAGATCAAAGCTTTCCAAAGTTTTGGTTGGTTTAGCTCTAAGGTTTTGATTTGGTTCCATCTCTAGTTTATGGAAACACAGGATGTGGTGTACTGGAAGAACTAATGAACTACCCAGCCCAATATTCTATCTCTGGTACTGTCTTAGTACCTGAGGTTTGAGAGAGAGAAAAAAATGTTGGCCAGTTGTCTGTATTTATTCATGATGGAGACAAAAAATTCTTTCCCAACTCCTGCTGCCATCTGCTATGTGATTTGAAGCATGATGTTCACTTTCCTCTATCATCAATTTATAACATGTAACAAAACAAATTCTTGTCTGTTGCAAAATACATTTGGGGCTGCTGTAACTACCATGCTGATATTAATTGATATTTGTTTTTGATAATTTTAAAGTAACATTAATTATAAAATGACTTTCTCACAGTACATTAGTGAGAAAAGTTTCTGGTGCAAATGAGGCAAGATCATTGCCAAAAATAAATCAAAAATTTGAATGGAGTCAGAGACTTCATATACCAGTGTTTGCATCCCTCAGAGCCAAAAATAGAGGGCTTCAGTTCCCAAAACACTTTCCATCTCCTCATCCTCTCAAACACACACCAGCAACCCACCTACTGAGGGAGGAGACTCTCATTTACTAGATAACAGTAATATACATCACAACCAACAGCATTAGCACCCAAAGCCATTTACCATCTCTATACAGACAGAGATCACTTCCTCCACCACTAAAATGCAGCAGCTACTGCACAGCAACAGCAAGGGAAGTGAGAGAGAGGAAGTGAGGAATGCCATCCAACTGAAATAATAGTAGGAATTAAGGTAGGTAGAATGCCGTTATCGAAGTTAGAGACTAACATTTATTTGAGTATAAGCTTTCGTGGGCTACAGCCCACTTCATCGGATGCATAGAATGGAACGTATAGTAAGGAGATATATATACACATAGAGAGAACATGAAAAGTTTTTTCTCTTAATTAATTAGTCTCTTAGAGTTGGTAGGACAACTCCCACCTTTTCACGTTCTCTGCATGTGTATATATAGCTCCTTACTATATGTTCCATTCTATGCATCCGATGAAGTGGGTGGTAGCCCACGAAAGCTTATGCTCAAATAAATTTGTTAGTCTCTAAGGTGCCGCAAATACTCCTGTTCTTTTTGCAGATACAGACTAACATGGCTGCTACTCTGAAACCTGTCATTATCCAAGTTGGAGTTGACAGGGACAGTTCTTGTGCAAAAAATTCTATGGGCTCTTTCATGACTAAGGCTGTAAGAAAGTTGTGGGGGGTTGGGTCTAAAAGCTGCGTCCACAGCTTGTTAAAGTAGCGGAAAGTTGCAGGCACAGTTTGTTTAAGTTGCGGTCAATTCACGTACCATAAAAAATCCAGGAGGAATAAAGACCTCTTCTGCATACTCTCACAAGGACTACCAGCCTTGTGTGCACACCTACGCATGAGCTCCAGCCAAATTTGAGTGAGTGGCATTGTGATTGGTTGCACAAGGTAGCAGTACCACTCAAATTTGGCCCGGTCTCCCTTCTGTCATGATGGGCAGGTACAGGGTGTGCATAGAGGTGCCCTCAAAGCAGAGGTGTGGTGGGGTTGCAGAGTAAGGGGGACTTCAGGATATAGTTGGCAGCAGTGTTCTTTACCCTTCAACAGGGTCTGGATTACTAAGGACTCAAAATTCCTCCAGTCCCCAGGACAGACCTGTCACACAGGGTTTAATTCACAGTTAGATCTTTAGAGACATTCAGCTGTCATCTGGTACAAGTCAATATTTGCTGAATTCAGTAGCTAACTTTCAGCCACTGCAATTAAAGGGATACAAAATAATTCATGGGGTGCCACGCAGTGTGCTATTGCCTGCTCCCTGCTTGCTTCTGTCATAGGAAAAGATCTGTTTTTGTGTGAACAACTCAGTTTTTCCCCTCTCCCATCCCACCCCTCCATTCTCCAGTCCCCAGGGCTGAACAAGAGGTGAACCCCTGAACCCTAGAGCCAGCCCCAGCTCAGAGATCCTTGGAGGCTGCTTGCACCACCAGGGCTCCCCGGTCCCAACCCTGCACCCTGTGGGAGGCACATGCCCCAGGCCCTGGACAGCTCCACACACTGGGGCCATCCTGAGCCCATCTCCTGGCACAACCCGGCAGCCACAGAAGGTGAAGTTCTTGAGGTTATCCTACTCGTCAGCCTCTACCACCACCTCCACCATGTGTGCCAGATCACAATACCATTCACTCAAATTTGGCTTGGCAACCCATCTGTCGTGACTGGGGGTGTGTAGTAGGGCAGTAACCCCATTCCTGTGAAAGGATTAAAAGCCAGCCCTTAGAGAGAGGACTGGGGCTGAAAGCCAAGAAGAAAAGGCTGATTGGGAAGGCAGCCACAGTGGGGCTATGCCCCAATCAGATCACAGCTGGCCCTATCAGGGCTGGTGCAACCATTTAGGTGATCTAGGCAGTTGCCTAGGGCACTAGGATTTGGGGGGCACCATTTTCTTTGGCAGTGACCGCTGCGGCCAGATCTTTGGCCGCCCCGGTCTCCACTGGCATTTAGGCGGAGGCAGCTGGGGCAGGGGAGTGCAGGGAGGGCCGCCTGCAGCAAGTAAGAGGAGGGCAGCATGCAGGGGAACTCCCCGCCCCAGCTCACCCCTGCCCCGCCTCCTCCCTGAGCACGCCGTGGCCGCTTCAATTCTCTCACCTCCCAGGCTTGCGGCGCCTAAGCTGATTGGGAGGAGGCGGGAGAAGTGAAGCAGCGACAGCATGCTAGGGGTGCTCATGCTCGTGCACGGAGCAGGGGTGAGCTGGGGTGGGTGGGGTGCCTCAGGGCGGAGGGTGGGAGCTGCTGTGGTGGGGGGTGCCTCAGGGCAGGGGCACGGGGGGGCGCAAGGTGGAAGTTTCACCTAGGGCATGAAACATCCTTGCACCAGCCCTGGGCCCTATAAAAGGGCTATGAGCCAGGGGCTGGGTCAGGCTCTCTCTAGCTGTAGAGAAAGAAGGACCTGGCTGCCTGGGACAAAAGGGTACCTGAACTGAAACAGTGCTGGGGAATAGGGCAAGGGAGCAGGGTAACTCCAACCTGGCAAACCCCCAGACTGCAGGTCTTATGCAAGGCCTAAAGAAAGGTACTGGGGTTAGGCAGAGGCAGCTGGTCCAAAAACTCCTTGCCAGGATTTAGTAGTTTATAGACTGCAGTCTGCCCCAGTGAGCCGGGGGCTAGATGATGACTGGCAGTGACCACTGAGGCAAGGTGGGGATAGAGGGTTGGGGCTTCCCCCCTGGGAGGAGAGACCCAGACTGCAGGGGTACTGCACAGGTCAGCACCCTGAGGTAAAGGGCACCAGGGTCCGGGAGGGACATGGGGCCAGCGGCAGGCGAGACATTGGCCAGTAGGGACACTCCAAAGTTGGTGAAGAGCTAATTCCCAGGACGACCAGCAGGAGGCACTGCCCCAGTGAGTCTCACCTCACTACAGCATGGCTGCACCAAATTTGAGTGAATAACATTGCAAAAACATTAGAGTGTGTATTTGAAAGCTGTGGTGGGTATTAAAAGTTGCAGTTTCTGCAACAAAATTTTGGCCCACAGTTGCCTTACAGCCTTATTAATGACAAGTGGGAAAGAACCTCCAGCATCACATTGCCACCACCACCATATTGGTTTGTATGGAATCTGAGGTAAATGTACCAACTATTGAAGCATTAGCACCACTTCATACAACACCTGTTTGACTGTACCCAACCCCTTCTGGCTCTGATTAGCTTTCCTAGACCTGAAGATCTCTGTGTGGCTTGAACACTTGTCTCTGTCTCTTCCACCAACAGAAGATGGTCGCATAAAATATATTATCTCACCTAGTTTCTCTCTCTGATTATCTTCTGACATTTGACAAGGCAATAGCTTTGGGTTATATAATTATGGGTTCCAAAACAATGTCACACTCTTGTATTCTAATCTATGTTTGTCAGCACAATGAAAATGTTCATAAAGATTTTATTACCTCGAAGTAAACTATAACAAAATAGCTTTTTAAGAGGACATCTTGCAGTTGTAAGACATTCTGGTTTCACTTATATAAAACTGAATTTGTAGACAAAAGTTTTTGCCAGCAAAACTAAGAAGAAAAACTTTAAAATCTCATTAAACTGATGCCAAGGAATATTCCAGGACTCTGTCGTGCTGTGCTTCTCTGGCATTTTGATGGTAATACTTTTACAATAAGGAGGGTGAGAAAGATAGAAGAATAATGTGTTATATTTGTGGCTTCTTGAGGTTTCAATTATGTCAGGTTATAACACTTAAATTAATAAAATTAACTAAGTCTGATAAAATAAGATTTCTATATACCTTACCACATCCTTCCTAGAAAGAGACACACTAATTTTGAACACATATCAAGTTCCTATAGAAGAAAATAATTATAGATCAGTTGGCTGAGGTGTATTATTTAGCAGCGTTATAGGAATGTGCTATCTTTAACATCTCTGTCATCTAGTTTTAATGGTAGTATTTTTCCTTTTTCTGGCAAACATGGCAGTTGTCGACTCTGATGTAAGTGAGAACTATAAAATTATGGGTTTTAAATAACTACAAGATGTCTAGGTTAATGGCTTACATTTCTACCCTAACCCATCAGCATGGATTTAAGGATTTTTTTTTGTCAGTGTGCTGCAATAAAGTACTGCAAATAGAGAATATGCTCATTAAGTCAGTGTGTGAAGTTCCAGCACTTTGCCAGGGTCAGTGTATTTCTGCTTTCTTTTATGCTGCATGGCACTGTTGCCTACAGTACCATTTTAGCTTTTACGTAATTGTTCTCACTCTTCGGCATCTGAACAATAAGGTCAACTGGAACCATCTCAAATAACTAAAGCAATTTCTATCTTAAATGGCTTCATATGTGGAAAATCATATAATCATCAGATATTACCTCTCACCTGGATTTTCTGAAACCTACCAGAAGTGTGTTAGGATGTACAAAAAGCAACAGAGCTGCGTAGCTGGACAGACCACTTGGCTATTATCAGCCACAGGTGAGCAGCTTGATCAAATATTTGAGTCTGGCACAGATAAAATTAGGATTGAGAAGTTACTTAGCTTTCAGTGACTCATTGTACAGCCTCTTTAAACTCAGCTTTACAAGACAAAAGTATATTTGTTCCAGAAGAAAAATATTATAAGAATGAAAGTCTCATTTTATACTGCTTTTGAAAATTGGCTTTAATACCTTTGCATTCAGCAATGCTACACTGTAAAGCTTTTTAGTTATCAAACATAATATCTGGGATACGGCATCCATCTGATTATGTTTTATCCAAACTGAGCATAGATACCGCATTTATTAACTGAACCATATAGTAAAAGTCCACCAATTTTCCTTTTCTTCCTTCATCTTCTGGGAAATAGAGGAGAAGGAAGGAAAGTCATTAAAACCGCTATAAAAATCCTTAAATCCATAAGAATCCTGTAACTATATAAAATAAAGCACAAGCTTTTCATCAATGTTTCTCCCTTGCAATGAAGGTCAGCAAAAGAAAGAAAACTATATCATATCCAGAGACAAATTAAAGCAAACTAGGGCTTTGGCCCACCAAATTTTTGGGCCCCATTATCTCCAGGCTGATCTCACATACCCCCTCCAAGAGACTCTTCCTCCTGTTCTGATCCCCTTTTCCTCTACAGTCCTGAACTACCTTCCTCTTCCTTCTTACCCTTCCTTGTCTTCTCAGGTCCTTTGGCCTCAGCCCCAAGCACTCCCTCCCAGCCCCATCCTTGTTAGCCTCCTCAACTCTCTTCTCCTTCTCTGCCTCCTCAAGACACCCAGCACTCCCTGGTTTCTTCCTCTCACTCACAAGGCTACCCAACCATACTTCTCAATTGCTTTTCATTTGGAGGGATGGCTTTCTATTTGACCGAAAGCTTTCCTGTCTCACACTGATCTTATGGCATCTCATTTTTTGTATTGTGAATTCTACACAGACAATGTTATTTATGTTAACATAGTTAATCTTATGACATTTACATTTCTTGCACTATACTTTTTGGTTCCTCATTTGAGTCTGTCTTTCACTGTCTCCTGCACTTGGGCATTAGCAGGTTGAGAGTGTATCATATCTTCTTCCCTCCCCTCTCAACCCAGAGTCCCCATTCATGAACCTAAAGTTCTCCTGCTCAGCATGTCTCATGAGCCCTAAAGCATCTTTTCTCTTAAATCACAAAGCCCTTCTTCTTTTTTCTCCATCCCAGCTCTGAGACTTCTATTTTCCCAATCATACTAGATTATCTTATGAGCTGCCAGAGGTAAAATTAAGCTACTCTCCTGTGGACTATAGCAAGTATTTTTAGGCTTGATGATTCACAAGTTATTGGACTTCAAACATTTCACAAATGCAGGACTGAATAGTGTATGTAGGCACCTGGGAACTATGTAATATTTTGGAGAAAGAAGGAAACATTTTTGAGGTGTTCATAAGTTAGAAAAAATAGAACTAATTGCCAAAAACTAAACTACCATACTTTTCCAGCACTCTTTACATCTCCTGACTTGAGGTGAGTCATGTTTTATATTATTGAAGTACTCCCTTTTCCAAATAGATGAAGCTAAAACAGCTTCTCCTCTCTTACTGGTACATCTGGTTCCATTTTGCAAAGTAGAACTCTAGGATCAGAGATCAAGGACCTCAAATCTGCACTGCAATAACTAAAAGGCTTTATTTAATGATAAATAAGGTTGAGAGTCCACGTACAAGTACAAGAGCAATAGACACACTTGTTAGATATTATGAATAATGATAATGTAGCTCTCTGTAGTAAAGTTGTAAACTAAGAATCAAAGCCAGCCTAAGATCCCTTACTGGCCATTCCCTCCCACTCAGCCCCACTGCCCCACAAAAAGGACTGTATTGATAGAACTTTAGAGAGAGAGTTGGCTGGCAAATGCTTTGGCCCTAAATCCTATGCATGTGCCTCTAAGACCAGCATCTGCAAACAGCCTGCCATACAGAAAGGCTGGATAAGTTAAACATTACTTTAATAATATTTAATGTGGAATATGCTCAGGCTATCTGAACAAAAAGAGAGATTACTCAAGAGTAAAGAAAGGATATTCTATTATTTAAGTAGTTTCTAAAAAGGAAAAGTAGGTTCCTGAGCCTCAATCATCTTTGTCAATTGTCCTATTTCATATTCTCCTGAGACTCTGTTTAGAACTTGCAGGTCAAAGAAATTGAAGAGTTACAGTTCGTGGATTTAGCTGATGGAAAAACTGGTGTCACCCCTTTGAAGTCGCTGAAGCTGTGTTGATTTGCAACACAAGGATTTAACTATATTTTTTATAAAGAGCAATCATCTACACTAGTACAAAAATAGGGCCTCAGAACTATGCTTTTAGGAATGTTTAATTACATTATTGCTTGACCTACAGTAAGTATTGCATCTCGTCCTACATATGCACAGACACCCTTTAAATATCAAGGGTCTGTTAAAGGGTGTAGGCCCTGATCACACTACCAGATGGTACGGCACTGTAATCACACTGCCTTAGCTCCTCACTCTTGGTTCTCCAGTCTGTTCAGAAAATAAACACTTCCTTTGTTACTCCTAGCCTCAAACTCTTCTTTCCTCTGAGCAAGGGAGCTCTACCAGTTCCACTCTGCATCCTAGGCCTCTCAAGAGATATCCACCCATATTCCCCACAAGTCTCTTCCTTGCCCTGGTCCCTAGATTTAAATTCCTTCTTCCTTTGGGGCAGGGTCTCCTCAGCCTTCCTTATGGCTGTGCTTAAGTCTAGGCAGTGTTGCCAGCAGCAACGTACCACTTTACAGATTAATTTACACTGATCCTATCTGACTGAGCTAAGTGCTCGCCTTTATGAGCCTCAGCAAGTAGTCAGCTGATTTAAACACCTGGCTCCATTCCCAACATAGCCTGGTATCCTTCCCCAGAACAACCTGTTCTTACAGGGTTCTTAAATATCTTTGAACAGGGTTGGCTGGTCCCAAGTGCCTCTATCCTAAAGGGCCAGACCATCCTATAACAGAGTCCTATCCAGCGTTCATCGTGAACCAAGAAGTCCCACTTACATCAATGCATGTTTTAAATATACTATTGATATGATACATTGGAAATGTATAAAGAATTAGAAAGTAATTACAAGTACCTGGGAAAGCAGGTATAAGATATACCAGAGATGTCTGTGATTTAGAGATATAGTACCTAAAATGAAAAAAGGAATCATACAAAAAGTGGAAACATGGATACATTACTATGGGTGAGTACAAAAGAACAGCACAAGCTGCAGGGACAAAATCAGAAAGGATAAGGCACAAAATTAGTTACAACTAGCAAGGGACAGAAAAGGAAATAAGAAGAAAGTATAAATACACTAGGAGCAAGAGAAAGAGGAAGGAAAATGTAGGTCCTCTACTTGGCGAGGAAGGCGAGCTAGTAACAGACAACATCAAGAAGGCTGAGGTGGATAATGCCTATTTTGCTAAAAGGTTAAATGCGACCAGATTTTAACACAATTACTACTAACAGTAAGGGGGAAGGAACTCAAACCAAAATAGGGGAAAACCAGATAAAATAATATTTAGCTAAATTAGATGTATACAGGTAGGCAGGGCCTGATGAAATTCACTCTAGGATACTTAAAGAACTAGCTGAAATAATCTCAGAACTGTTAGTGAAGAACTCATTGAGGACAGGTGAAGTTCCAGAGGATTGGAGACAGGCAATCATAGTGTCTGTTACAGCTATCCCCCTATTCCATTTTGTTTCTTACAGCTGTCCCCATACTCCATTTTGTTTTTGTTCTCCTCCTGTGGCCGCCCCTCCCTGGCTATTAAGTTGTTTACCAGGGCCACTGCCCTTCTCAAAGGGAGGGCCCCTTAAGTTGTTTACCAAGAGCCATTGCCCTTCTCAAAGGGATGGCCACTTGTGCTGCGTGCTAAGTGGGACCACTGCCCTGTCCTGTTCAAACGGTTAGTCCTATTATCACCTTGTTGAGCCTGGGCTTGGTGTAGGGCAGGCAATGTCCAGAGCTGCAAGACCTATTGTGTTTTTAAGATCCTGGGCATGAGTCATAGGCCTCATGTGCTTGTGAGTCACCTATTGCACAGGACTCTGCCCAGGCATGTCTCTCTGCTAACCTGCAGTTTTTTCCCTGTGCCTCCTCCCCTGTGACAGAGGGAGCCTATCAGGATTACGGGTGGGAAACTGCCTAAATTTGCCTTTAAAAACAGACATTTTTGAAACATTGCTGCCTGGTCTGATCAGCCAGGGGTTTTGGGGGGTCCTTTCTCAGCTCTCATTTTATTTTTGAGCGTACCCCTGATTTTTAAACACCCCCCCCAAGAACGAATTGCTGCCTGAGAGATCTCCTGATTATCGAGACCCTACCAAGCCCTCCTTGCTTCTTCTGATGTTGCTGCTGCTTCTGCCTTTGCTGCTGCCTTGGGGACTAATAGAATCCCTCTGTGAAACTTTCCATACTTTTATTTTATTTTTATTTTATTTTATTACTTTAGCTGCTGGCTCTGTTTCCCTAGCACACAGACTCAAGCTAAACCTTGGTCTGTGTCTTAAAACCTCTCTTAAACTCCGCTGCGCTTTGCTGCTAAAAATAAGCTTGTGCCGCTGCTAAGCTCTGCTCCCTGCTTTCAGCTGTACCCACTGCTGCAGCCACCATCCCTTGGCTTCCTTGGGAGCTGTATCCTGGGCACATACCACTCTGCCCTCTGTGACTTCCCCATAGCATAAGGTGCACTGTAGGTTTTGCTTTTTAGCTTAATAAGTCATAGTTTGCTAAGATTGTAGAGCTTGTAAGTTCCACCTGCCTTGTTATAGCTTGCTGTTTTGTTGCTCTGTATAGTTGCTTGTTATAGTTTGCTTAGAATTGTGATATTTGTCGTTTTGCCTAGTCGTTGATTAAGATAGATTTAAAAAAGCCATTGCCTGGTTGTATTCTGTACCTGTTTTATTACTTTGTATAAGCTGCTTGTAATTTATATAAGTTTGATTAAGTTAGAGGATAGATAAGGTTTTTACTGCTTGAATTCATCTTCCCGCTGTCCCAACCTCTCCCTGAACTTTCCCGTGTCTGTTTTTCCCCCTCACCAATCTCCCCCTTTGTGTACTTCTTCGTGTCTCCTGTTGTAACCCCTTGCTGCTTCCCCCCCCATGTAACTTCCCTAACCCTTTGCCACTTCTTTTCTCTTTTTTTTTTTTGGGTGTCCCTCTAGCCCTTCTTTACACCTCTCTGCTGCCTCTCCCTGTATCCCCTGTGTTTGTGCCCCCGCTCCTCCACTGCCCCTCCCCTACCGAAGATCCCAATCACACTGCTCCGTTTGTCTTCACCCCGCTGCTCCGCAACTTCCCTGAAGTGCTCTCCCCTGCTGCAGCCTGTTTCTTCCCTCAGCCGTCTCCCCCATTCTCCATGTGCCTTCTCATCGCTTACACGTTCAGCGCCCTTCCCTCTTGCTGCTCCCAGACTCCCCTTAAGTGCGCTCCAGCTGCTCTTGTCTCCCGTACCTCCAGCCCCCAGGCTCCTGAAGACTGCTGTTCTGGGCTTCACCCCACAGGGCTTCAGCGTCTCTCGCTGCTTGCAGCTGCACTCTCCTCTCGTCAGATACCACTAATCACTCACTCCCCTCCCCGCTCCTGTTTCTTGACCCAGCTTTTAGGTACACTCTTGCTATCACAGCCTCACAAATTAAGTCAGTAATTTTCTACATTGCATAATTTCACTTATCACCCATATTGTATTATTGCACTGTGACTCACATTTTACTTGTGGTTGTAACACCCCATTAGTTGCCTCCATTTTTCTAATATACTTTGTATACCATTTTTATATAGAAGCTACCATTTTATTTTGCATTTGCTTTTGGGTACGTTTTGCATTCCACACTGTATCTAGAGTTGTTCCTATATAAGGTTAAGTTGCTTATTGACTGTACTGTATCCCATTGTGCTGAACCCCACTTACTGTACCCCACTGTTAAAACTCCCTACACTGTTCAATAAGAACCCCCCCATCATTGTCTATTGTAAACCCCTTATACACCCCATCCCATCGCATTTCATTGTTAAATTCCCACCACTTCCTTTTCCCTTTAATAAAGAAATTAATTGGCACCCCGCCTTGGTGGTAATTGCTCCCCAAGATCCCATATACCTGCAGGCAGGGACACATAGTACCTATCTTTAAAAGGAAAACAAGAGAACTCTGGAAATTATAGACCAGTCAGCCTAACTTTGATGCCTGGAAAGATAATGGAACAAATTATTTAAAAATCAATATGTAAGCACCTAGAGGATAATATGGTTATAAGGAATAGCCAGCATGGATTTGTCAAGAACAAATCATGCCAAACCTACCTAATTTCTTTCTTTGGCAGAGTTACTGACCTAATGAATAGGAGGGAATCAGTAGATGTGATATATCTTGATTTTAGTGATGCTTTTGACACAGTCCCACATGGCATTCTCATGAGTAAACTAGGGAAATGTAGTCTAGATTAAAGTACTTTAAATTGGGTTGGATGCAAAACTGGTTGCAAGCCTGTACTCAAACTGCGTTATCAGTGGCTAACCTTCAGACTGGGAGAGCATCTCTCCTGGGTCCAGTACTAGCCAATATTTTCATTAATGACTTGGATAATGGAGAGTATGCTTATAAAATGTGCAGTTAACATCAAGATGGAAGGAGTTGCAAGCAATTTGATGGACTGGATAAGAATTCAAAATTATCTTGACAAAGTAAAGAATTGGTCTGAATTCAACAAGATAAAATTCTGTAAAGATAAGTGCAAAGTACTACACCTAGGAAGGAAAAATCAAATGGAAGACTACAAAATGAAGAATAACTGGGAAGGCAATAGTATTGCTGAAAATGATCTGGGTTTTATAGTGGATCATGAATATGTGTTACCATTAAGGTGCAGTTGTAAAAAAGGCTAATATCATTCTGGGGTGTATCAAGAGGGTTGTCATATGTAAGACATGAGAGGTAATAGTTCCACTCTACTTGGAATAGGTAAGGCCTCAGATCTAGTGTTGTGTCCAGTTCCGGGCACCATATTTTAAGAAAGATGTGGACAAACTGTAGAGAGTCCAGAGGAAAACAATAAAAATTATAAAGCCTTTAGAAAACCTGACTGATGAGGAAAGTTTAAAAAATAGGCCTGTTTAGTCTTGAAAAAAGAAGACTGAGGGGTGACCTGAAAACAGTTTTCAAATATGTTAAGGGCTGCTATAAAGAGGATAGGGTGATCAATTGTTCTCCGAGTCCATTAAAGGTAGACAAAAATTAATCCTTTTATTTTCTGCAGCAAGGGAGATTTAGGTTACATATTAGGAAAAACTTTTTAACTATACGAATAGTTAAGCATTGAAATAGGCTTCCAAGGGAGGTTGTGGAATTCCCAGCATTGGAAATTTTTAAGAACAGGTTAGACAGACACCTGTCAGGAATAGTCTAAGTTCACTTGGTCCTGCCTCGGTGCAGGAGACTGGAATAAGCTTTCAAGATCCCTTCCAGCCCTATATATCTATGATTCTATAGTTATAGTCAGGTTGTATATAAGAGTAAAAATAAATTTGAATAATTATGTTAAAAAGAATAACCTTTAATGACCATTTCAACCCAATAAAAAAATTAATTATAGAACATATTCCCTTCACCCTTTCCAGATAGTGGAAAACATCACCCTGATATTACAGAGGCTACTAACAGGCACCTATATACTACTGAGATAGCACCTACATACTACTGCATTGGTAATGCCTTAGATAGATAATTCTACCCCATTATATTGTTCTGATTCCTGCTTTTGTGTAACTTGTCATCCATGTGAAAAGGCATGCAAACTCTCCTTGTGGCTGCCATTAATGTTATTCCATTCATAGATGCAAGATAAGGAAATACATGGACTTGCTGTCATGGCCATCAATACTCTAGCCCCCTCCCTCATAAACCAAATATATCACACTCAGAACATGCAGAGGAGACAGATTCTTCATGCCAACATTGGCACTTTTTATGACATATAGCTAGTGAAACTGAGGCTTGGGAATACCCCTGAGATGAAGAGGTACCCTGGGTGTCTCAGAGTTCCATGCTGCCTTTCCTGTAACTCCATGTATAGGATGTGGGCCAGAAGAATGAGGCGAGTATGACCAGAGAGCCTTTGGGGACTGTTGCAGCCAAGTGTAAACTGTGAGGTTGCTCTAATCTTCACTAGGGGCAGAGTAGTTCACCCCCGTCTCACCCCACCCAGCCCCAGAATATGGAAAGATGTTGTAAAGCCCCTTCTGCTTTTATACTGAGTGGAGTTGAGAAGGAATGGAGAATTGGATCCCCTGCCTTAAACAGCCTTGAATAACCAGTCTAGTCCAGATTCAGAATTCTCTTCTAAATTCAGGTGTCCCAGGGGCAGTAGCAGTGTGCTGTATCCAGGAATAGTTTTAAATTGGGAGTTAGTTTTTTCTTCAGTAGACAGCAGGTGGCAGCAAGGTTTTAAAGATGCACCACATTGTTAAAAGAAGAAAAATCCTTTAATCTGTGAGTTCTAACATCATTCCTTGGAAAAACTGTATAATTTGTTTCTAACAGTCTTGCAGTGTGGTGAACATAATAAATCATTCTTCATTGCCCTTATGTACTTGTAATATAAGTTATTTCCTGCATTGCTAGGAGATAGTGCAATCAGACTGGGGCAAGATGATATGCCTTGTCACTCCCAAATACCATTATTTCTGTAGGATTCAGTCTATTGTGTAAATATATTTTAGGCACTTTGATAAACACTTGTTTTTTTATTATTAATCAGATCATTACCTTTATAAAAATATTACCTTGAATACTAGCATCGGGTTGTGCACGTGCTCAGATCAATCCTAAGAGTTCTGACTCCCAGGCCCTAGAAAAGCCTCTTTCCTCCTTATTTGAGTTGTTTGCCTGGATACAACCCTGGACCTAGGGCCTCAAAGTGAGTGCTTAGATTAAAAAAAGAGAAGGAGCAGTATGCCTGAAACAAATGCCATAGAAAAGGAAGTCAAAAGCTCACTTCATGAAATACGTAGTGATGGGCTGGTTCTGGACAGCAACACTGGAAGCTGCGGAGACTTGGTGCCTTCAGTTCAAAAACCACTGAACTCTTTTAACATTTCACTTCACATACGGGTGTTTCTTACAGGCCTAAGGTTGCCGGCAGTAGTGCCTCCATTTAACCCTCTATAATTATAATGCAGGAGCAGCAGTGATCATACGTTAAAGACCCCATCATGGATTCAATCCCAGGCTTTGGGTCAAAGTCACTTCCTTTGAGAGAGTAATTGTCCATCATTTCCAGTTATTAGCGACTCCTTTAGTTTTCAGAAACAAGGCTTTATGTGGAAAACACATGAAGCAGCAGGATTTACGCTGCTGGGGAAGATTGTGGCAGAGATTAAAACTGATTATGCACTCTTCCACTGTAAGCATAGCCTTATAAATAATCTTCGAGTCCAGGGCCCCATATTTTCTCCATTGAAGTCAATGGAAGTTTTGTCATTAACTTAAGTAGGGACAGGCTCAGGCCCCAGATTTGATAGGGAAATTCATCTTCAGTTCATCATATTACCATCCCCAACTCCTGTAAATTCTGCTGCCTATACATAGTTAATGAGGGGGACACAATGATCATATTCTGTTACATGTGTTTTATTTTATCTATTATCAAAGGGACAGACTATGAATGTACATCTCATCCTATATAAGGAGCAGTGCATAGTTGCACTGCCCCAGGAGAAGCCGAGGACAAGGAATGATGACTCAGAAAGCCACTGATACTTCACTGGCTCCTGGGAGAATAATTGGCTTTACAGGGTGCAATTGTCTTCCTCCTCCAGCATGCTGTTCACCTGTGCTCCACCCAGTCCCTGGCCCTCTGCAATCACATGTGCAGTGGGGAGAGAGAGAGGGATAGTGGCCCCTCAGAGCCTACTGTCTGCTTTCCCCCAGTACAAAGAAGCAACACAACTAGGCTATTTAAGAGGATGGGGAGAGCTCTGACAACCCCTTGTCCACCTGCACAATTGTGTTAGGGCCAGTTCCAAACTGGTCCCAAGTTAGTTTTAAATTTTCTAGGCACCATGGTGAGTTCAGTTACAGAAAACCAATTATTAAAAAGATAATAATAATTGTTTTATTAACCTAGACAGAGCATAGACTAACAGATAAAATCCCTCGTTCGTTCTCTTTTTCCCTGTTATACTACCGGTCATCAGAGAGTAAAACCCAGCCACATGTTTTTTTACCATCTGAGGAAAACGTTAAGAAAAAAACTCACTTTTTATATACAATTGCTGAAAAAGTTATATGCATTTTGCAAACTGGCAGCTTTGGGAAGCAATACTGAATTTGCTAACTGCAGTGTAAATGAGGGGGAAGTATTCACATTTCAAACGTATTTTGTGACATTTCTGAAGTTTTAGTGTGAAATTTGTGGGGGGGAGGCAATTTTGTCGTTTCTAATCATAAGGATAATCTTTTTTACACTAGTATATCTTTATAAACTGTTCAAACACTTGACACTTATAGTGTTACCGAATAATGTAGAGTGTATTAAAAGGTCCTTTACGTAACAAAGGTCTTCACCTCATGAACAAACAGTGTTCTTTTTCCTCACCGCAGGATATATGACTCTGTTCCAAGGAACTGTGTGTTTAAAAGTTCAAAACTTCAAAGCTAAGACAAATTATTTGGTGAAATAAATAGTTCTTTAAAAATATTTTGGTAATAAAAGCAACGTGTAAACAATTTGACCATAATAAACAAAGTCTATTAGACTTAATTGTTTTTTGTTATTAACTGCATTAATTCCTGTTGGAATTTATTTTTCTCTTGATGCATGTGTGCTCTGCACTACTTAATTATGATATTAGATAATATAAAATGCTGTATTGACCACAGAAGAGAAATATTTGGACAATTGTCTGGAGTTGCCATTATTGGCTTTCATTATGATCTTCTGTCTTTTGAGTACTGAATGAGCCAGAAAATTCTACGTATGTGCCAAAATATTCATTAGTATTCCCTTCTCTGTCATTGTTCTCGAAGAAAAAGTTATTTCTGGCATCATGTTGCAGTTCTTACTAGTGGAGACTTAGATGCTTCACAGATTTTTGTGATCATCAGTTTTTAGAATATACTTCTGGGTATAACTTATATGTACAGGTGCTTTAATAATCATCTGGTAAAAGTCAAAACACTCTTTGATCTCCTTCTATTATATGCGAATTATGAATACCTTTTAGCCCTCCAAGTGACATAGCTGCTAGAACTATGTTTATATGCTACCTTACTGGAGAGACAAATACAACTGCAAGCCTCTCTCCCAGGGTAGAAGTGATGCTCTGAGTTTTTATGGGTAAGGCACTGGGATTTCACCATTTTGCAGGCCCCTAAAGCAGTAATAATGCAACCTCAAAATTTTTTCATTTTTTAAATAAATATAGTTAGGTAATAAAAACAAGCTAGAACAATTTGGTATTCTTTATCTTTGCCATATTACCCTCTCTGGAGTAGCCAGATAGCATAATGAATGTAACAGCTCTGAAAGGAGATCCCATGAATGAAAGCAGCAATTACCTGACACATCACCACTCAGATTCTGTTCAGAAAGGGGATCACTTTTTTGGCATACATTCTTGGAATGGCTGGTGGGCAAGGAAGACCTCATATTCCAGTACATAGTTCCAATCACAAAAATAATTTTTAACTTAGGCCCTTGTCTATATGGAACTTATAACAGTTTTTTAAGCTGCCTCTGCAGTGCTGGCCTACCATGCTCCACACTGTCCCCTGAAATTGATACTTGAGGCTCCATGTAAACAGATGCTGCTGATTTTGGAGACATGTGATGGCATCTTTCACTTATCACCAATCACACTGGACCATATGCTGCCCTTGATCTTTGCACACAACTCGTATTGAATTTCTGGCACTTTATGTACCATCTCACCTTCTTGGGGCAGATGGTTTGGGAGCAAGTCAGAGCCTGTGACTTGTACAGGAAGATCTGGCTTGAGTGTTTGCATCTTCAGCCTAAAGATTTAGATAATACTCTCATTACTGATCTTTAGGAGGATCACAGAATTGATCTCCTAGACAGAGCTTTAAAGCCTTTGTATTGCTCAGAGCTTTTGGCCTAGCCTTTGGATGGGTGTAAGTTGGTATCTGGTTGGTCTTACTGTTATTTGTACCTGATATTTTAATGTATGGCCTGTATTTGTGCCTAGAATGTCCATGGTGGGGAAGAGCCTTAAACACCCAGTCATGCCCTCTACTTCAAGAAGCAGAGAGGACCCTAGCTGACTTGATCTTGCCAAGGGAGGGGTGCAAAAAAGTATAGGAGGACAGAGTGCTACCTTTACAGCTTTACTCCCTGCAAAACCACTCGGTGTGCTATGGGTATCCAATTCTGTGATATTTTGGGAGATGGACCCTGGGGCAGAAGGGGAAGAAGTTGCTAGTGCCCTTGGCTTTTTCATCTACCCTTATCCCACAGAGGCAGCAAACAGCAGCACCATCATTTTGAGTTCTTTCCATGCATCCTTGTCTCACCACTTCCCCACACCCTCACAGACAGGGCCGACTTTAGGAAGTCCGGGGCCCAATTCGAACAGTTTTGGCAGGGCCCTGGCAGGGATGACCAAAAAAAAAAAAGGTAAAAAAACATGGTCTAGGTCTTCGGCACTGAAGGACCCGCCGCCGAAGTGCCACTGAAGACCCGGAGTGCCGCCAGGTGAGTAAAAATTAAAAAGGCACCTCTAGCCAGGGAAGAGATTCACACTGGGCGCGGGGCCCTCTTAGGCGCGGGACCCGATTCAGGGGAATTAGTGGAATTGGCCTAAAGCCGGCCCTGCTCACAGAAGGGGTTATGGTATGTTGAGGATCTAATTAGGAAGGCAGCTCCCCTTCCTATACAATTTCTAAAATCAGAGGAGTTAGGAAGTTGCACCCATCCCCTTCTGCACATGCACCCCTCATCCTTCCCACCTGAGAGGATAATCAATTGGGAACTCCAAACAGTGATTGTTATGGATGTCAGGCCTCTCCATTCTCGCTCATAAAATGAAATATTTCAATCCATTATTATTATATATGGCAGGGCATCAGCTACCCTTAACATGACCTGTTTCCTTCCCTCTGCTGCCTAAAATTAGTTCCATGGCCCCAAGGAGCTTTACAGAAGAGCTCTATTTGCTTCAGAAGTCCAAACTACCCTGGCTGGAAGTGGAGAGCTAAGCTTAATATTTATATGACAGTAGTGCCTACATGCCTCAGTCCGTTCATGGACCTGATGCTAGGCACTGAATAAAGTCATATAGTAAATGTCTTTGCCCCAAAGAGTTTACTGGGGGTACATCCCTTTTCCCTTACACCCAAAGAACAATACCTGTTCTCTTGCAAAGGGCATTCCAACATCTTCTGGCATGTAGGGTTCAGCAATATTTCTCTTTACACATAATAGACCCCCTTCTTTTCAAAAAGTAATAGAGAAGAAAAACAGATGTTTACTTTTCTTTAAATGTTTAATCCTTTTCCATGGTACCATCCTGTTACATTTATAGGGCTTTGCTGCTCCCTCCAGGTGCAGCAGATGGCACTCTTGATTCTTTTAAGTTGAAGCCTATTTATTAAACTCCTAGGAGATCAAAACAGTGCCATACCACCTAGAACCACTTTGCTGGCTTCAGTCATGCCCAAGTAGGCCATGGATCTTGCAGGTCTCAGCTTTGGTATTTCCCTGCAGAAAAATATAGAAAGTATCCCCTTTTAAACAAGGGACTGTTTTTTGGCAATAGATATGGGGAAAAAACTACAATAAAACAGGTAGCTGGAATGTGCATACTGTAGATTATTATCTACTAAAGCAAACACAGAACCTGTCACCTGTTATAGCCTCACATTACCACTTTGGGGTCACACAGGGTGCACAATTATGTAACTGTAGACAGTGCCTTCCTAAATCATTGCTCCCCACAGCAGGAGAATATGGGCGATATCCTAGCCCTTCTGAAGTCAGTCTGAGTTGTTCAGTTGACTTCAGTGGCATCAGGATTTCATCCGTTGTATTTTCTCTCTTTATAACACCTTACTTTTGTTTGTTTGTTTTTTGACTACAGAAGCCAGCCTTATTTCAAGATCTTGATATAGGTAATTGTAGCTACTTGCTGGCTTTGTAGTTGCCCTGTAGCAGAAGAAATTTGCACGTTAAGACAACACATTTCTGTGGGAAATGGAAGCCTGATCAGCATATAAGGGATAATGTTTTAGGTATGTGATTGAAAAATGTTATTTTCACCCATCCTCTCTCTGCTTTCCACAAACTTTGGATCAGAAAGGCCAGCAGCAGGAATGGGAAAACTCTCTTGTAAATTTTACTTGCCACCTGTTTGGTACATATATGTAAGTGCCAGTTTGTAAAAAAACAAAACCTAAACCAAAAAACTAGCTGTATAAATCCCCACAGCTCTAGATTATAGGAGTCTTAGTTGAGAATTTTTTAGGGAGGTGGTTAACACTAAAGGCCTCTCTAAAATGTGCCTATAAAAACTTGTGGGTACACAAATCAACACAAGAAGCTGATGCACACAACTGCAAGTTTTGTTCAAACAGCTGGGGGCATCTCCACCTTTTGCAGATTCCTTGTAGGGGGAGCTCTGATAAAGGAGACACTAATTGTTCCCCCACACACACCCTAAAAATGATACCCCCTGTAAAGTCTATAAAAGCAATGGTATGCTTCAAGCGGGTGGGGTTCTACCTGCTTGGGTGGTTCAATGCATTGAATCTATGCAGGAGCTGAACTTTAGAGCATTGGTAATAGGTACCATGAGATGGTGCTGTAGCTCCATTAACAAACTCCGTAGGCTCTTGAATTTGTTTTCTGGTCCGTGGTTTGGGGAATTTTTAAGTAACGCTAAGATGTCCTGCCCACATTGATCCGGTCGGCGTCTAACTTTAACCTGAACTGTGGCCCAGGAAATCCTTCACCATAAGTAACCTTGTAAACTGCCATGACCATTTTTTGGAACAGGCTCCCTCAATAAATCTATTACTTTGTTGCGCAACGTTGGAACTTTGCGGTTGTTTCTATGATTAATTATGGCAAAAAATAAATTTGCACGATCAATCCTGCCTGTGAGACGTTTCAGCCTGAGTTGAATCATGTGCTTAGGAAAGGCCTTGGAGCTTTCTGAATAGCCCTGCTCCAGATTTTAAAGCGCAGGTTATGCTTTTATTGTGTTTACTTGCTAGAGGCTTTTCGTCGCTGCTCTGGCTGCTAACAAACTGCCTGTGATTAATGGCTTGATAGCCCTGTTATTGCACTGGCGTAGTGCCGTGTCAAGAATTAGTTACGATCGGAGAGAACAGGGTCAGAAATGACTAATTTTGATCTTCTCTACCCTCTCCAGAGATACCATAACAGCACTGTTTTATGTAATAGTGTTTATTTTATTTCACACGTTACCCATGGAGAATAGCGGATACATTCTCTGCATTTGTCATCAGTCCAGAATACAAGATAAAAGACTCAAAGAAAGTTAAACACCAAGATTTTACGTTCACGCTATGAAAAACAGAGGGTATACAATGCTTTTTAAAATGCCCTTATGCAAAAATAGATAACGTATAAAAATAACTCTTTTCAGATGCAAAAAGGACGGGAAACAGTAACATCTTAAATATTGATATTTATCTTATTATACACACACAGCACTTTTAATTAAACCACGTACAATTGCACTTTTCCTCTCTATTACATTCAAGTATAAGGCAGTCCCCGCAGGGACTAGTGAGTGTCCGATTCCCTGCCGGGTGCAGACAATGCAGAGGGTGCTTCCCCCAGCCCAGTGGCCAGGGCAGGCAGGGAGAATAAATCCCCGTATGTCCGAGATCCAGGGGTCACACGATTTCACTTTGCAGCCCCGTGTGATGTGGCACCAGAAAGAAGAGAGCTAGCTGTGAGCTCTCCCCTGCGCACTCCAGACCCTTTCTAGGGGCGCTGCGCCGCTGGCTGGCCAGGCCCAGCTGGTGCCGAGCGCCTCCGGGATCCGGCAGCTGCTGTACCCCCAACTCTGTGTGTTCAGTCCGAGGCCATGCTGGTGCGCGCCCTGCTCTGTCTCCGAGGCTGCCTTGCCCCACCGGCTCCCTGATGCTGAAGCGCCGGGGAAAGCCACCATCCGAGGTGGCGCCAGCTCGGTGCTTGGCTGCAGCTCTTAAGTCCTGAGAGAGGGGGCGCGGAGCTGCGCCTGCAGCCGGCCGGGCTGGCCTGGGGCTGCGGCGCTCGTGCTGTCCCGGCTGCTGGAGAGCAGGGCGAGCCTCTGAGACTGCGTCCGGCTAGGGACTGGCACTGAGCGCCGCCTGCGGCCGTATCCCAGGGGGCTGATCTTGTTCACGGGGGCGGCGCCGTCCTTGTCCTTGTCTGTCAGCTGGTAGATCTGGTGGGCCAGCTGCTGGATCGTGCAGGTCCCGAACCTGCACCCCAGACGCATAGCCTGGAAGTGGGGGAAGCCGTTCATGCTCTGGCGGTAGCGCTTCACGCGGATGCGGGCATCCTCCGGGCTGCTGCAAGACACAGGGGAGAGGAAGAGGACGTGAGAGAGGAGCAGCGGGGTTGCCGAGCAAGGGGACCCTCCTGGAGGAGGAGGAAGAGGGCTCCAGGGCCGGGGGAAGCCTGGGATTAGCAGTGCGTATAGGGAAAGGGGACTCTGGGCAGTGTTTGCACTGGGTACAGAGGAAAGGCCATAGCCCAAAGCTTGCTGGCTGTAGGAGAAGGTGACCTCGCAGTCTGGTGGCTGATACTATATCTGTGTATCCGGGACTCAGATTCCCATTTATATTTGGCTTTCCACAGCAAACGTGCTAGTCTCCCGCCAGCTACAATGGGGGACGCCGGAGCCAGATCCCAAGAGGTTCTACGGTCCCTAGGGGACCTCCCCGCGGCTGGGGAATATCTAGGATTCAACCAGCCCGAACAAGGGAGACTGAAAACTTTCCACCGGCTTGTGCAAGGGCCCGCCTGCAATACGTGTGTGACCGCGAAGTTACCTGGGATGCGAGACTCGGGGATCCTCCTTCACGTCCTGTGACCGTATGAGAGGCTGCACGTCCGCAGCTGCCACTTGCCCGCTGAACGTGCCGGGAGGTGTCGCGTCGCGCTTGGCCCGGCTCAGTGCCCATTTGGTCCATCTGAAAGGAGCAGCAAAGGGCGGGGGGGGGGGGGAAAACGGGCTGTTAGCGCGAGCCCACAGTGCAGGAGCCAAACCAAGCACAGGCAAGGGGCTAAAGGTTGAGGTTCTGCCAGCGCAGCGGTGTTGTAGGTGCTATTCCCAGAGGAGTTTACACCTTCTAACCTAGGACGGAGCGCGCCCGGACGGCTCGGACTATTAGCCATGTCTCAGAGCCATTCCTCAGCCTGGGCAGTGAAGCACATTTGGATACTTACTTTCTTTTGAAGTCTGAAGCGACGTCTAGCCGTGCAGCATGCACTCCAAGGAAGGTCGCGGACCCGAGATAGAGGAGGGCTACGTGAACCAGTTTCATTCTGGCTGAAATCCTGGTGGAGGAAGACGAGAAGAAATGTCATCGGGGGTATATTTAACATAGAGATGTTGTATTCGGTTACAGTGAACTCTACGCCTCGGGATGGTCCTCAGCCACTGGGGACTTGGTGTGTGTGCGAAACTGAGCGCTAATATTGGCTTAGCAAGTTATCGCAGAGTAAATAAGAGTCCTTCCAAAGTTTGCTTTTGTCAAACATTTTACTTGCTTACATGGCTGAAGGCTAAAATTATTGTCAAAAATACCCCAGTGGCAATGGGTGAAATTAGGATTTCATTCACTCAAGCTATTAGAAAAGCTTGCTACTAAGTTTTTAAAAGCATGCAACGAATTCCCTTACCAGCCTATATGTAATTGTATTTGGTTTTAACCCTTGACAGCTCAGCTTTCTTAACTCGCATAGAAAACTATGATTTACATTGCAAGCTGCAACTGATACCAAGAGCCAGTGCAAACCCAGCAGCATAACTTCACGCATTTTAAAAAACAAACCAGATTGGTAACTATTCGCCCCCACTCCCACCTAATTCCTCTTTTTAAAAGATCCGTACCTGATAATGATGATAATCCACTGAGAAAAATCTTTGTATATTACCGATCCCAAGTAGCAGTTTCCCTCGGAGTCGCTGTGCCACGAGAAACCCTTCTCCCTGTCACTGAGGTAACCACTGGCTATCCTGCGCTCCACTTCACACTTTTATAGAGCAGCGCCGCTGGGGAGGGGGAGGAGCTTCGTATGACTGGTCTGACACTTTCTGCCCCCGACCCCCAGCCTGCCTCAGGCACGTCTAGCATTAATCATACTGCTGCGATAAGCGTGGATTGGGGGCAACCAATACTAGGGCAAAAAGTAAGAAGATTAGCAAAAAATATCCCGTACAAGCTTGTTGGCGTTGTGCTATTTATCAAAGGAATTTTTAGGTGTTGGTTCTTAGTCATTGCATGCTGCAACGTTCATTACAACTTACAATATCTGCTGTATTGATGAGTCTGTTTTATACTCGGAACACTCAATACCTGTTGGTCTATAGAGTATAGATACAGTATATAATATATAGATCCCCCATAGAATATAAACACTATAGATAGACATTTATAGATGTATTGTAGCTAGACCTGATCATGAAAGTGCAGCAAGTCAACACTTTTTTAAAGTTTATGTTTGGAAAACGTGAAGTGCAATGGATAATTTTAATGAAGAACAGGCTTTGTTACGTAAGTCAGGAGATGAATACATCATCCGGCATTGGTATTTATTATACACCCTAGAGCATTTCTGTCTGTTGTTGATCGTTTTTAATGTATCCTGACATTTAGATATTGTTAAAATATTAAGTTTAGAACAAACATTTAAAGATTCAAACAAAGGAAACTGTATTAATATGGAACTAGAGACACGGTCATCTAACATACTAACATCTATAGACTCTTTAAAAAAATGTAAGGGGACAAGCCGTCATGGGCCGTTTTAGCCCTGATCCTGCAAACAGTTAAACATATGTTTAACTTTAGTCAGGATAGTAAAGTTAAGAACGTGCGTGTTTGCCGGATCGGGGCCTTTGTCAGTATTCACCATAGCCAATAAAATATAGCTTTGTTCTACAATAGTGTGACATCTCTACTATGAACATTTCAGACGTTTAGGTTTCTTTTTCTTTCTCTTCCCCTCGGATTCTTTTTACTAGAGAACATTTTTACTCTGTACCAGAATGAACCATACTTATCCGCTGTTAAAATGCAGATTCTTTAGAGTTGCATTGACATTTTTCCAGACGATCCCCTTGTGTTTCTTGCTGCCTTTACCGTTGAGAAATATTGAAGGATAAAAACTGGATTCAGACTCCCGAGACATTTAATTCACAATCGTGCCAAGAGAAACATTATTTAGGAAATCAGGTGTGTATACGTGTGTGATGCTGTCTTTTTTTGGTAAATTTGGCGTGTGTATCACCGTTGGAAAGGTATGTGTATGAAGATGACAGAGACTTTCTTCTGACTGCACAGTTGACTCAGTCTCAGGTGATCCCTCCCTTGCCAGCAGCGTCCAGAAGCATTCACGGTCTCACAGCAACCCCAGTGTATACACCTACTTTGCTAGGCTGGTGGCAATAAGGTAGGTGGTTGGGGTGTGGCGAGGCGTTGCAGGTGAATTACAGAGATGCATTCTCCAGGTTAACTATTCTCCCTGAAATTGCGGCTGCTACAATGGAGGCAGACAGGGCAGTCACTGCCAAACACACGTTGTCTTTCTCCAGAAAAAGTGGGACGTTTCCACGTTGTGATTTTAATACAACTTCAGGGCTTAATCCTGCAAACACTTAGGAATCTGGGTAGCTTTACTGGGTAGTTCCATTTCCTTTCATACATACTATGTCCCAAAACAGAGTTAAATAATGCAGTAGTGATAGTTAAAGGGTCAGCGGAGGGAGGGAACAATTAAGAAGTAGGTGAGGGAGAAAAGAAATTAAATGAATATATCACTAATATATAATTAAAAAAATCTTTCACGGGGTTTATTTTATAGACAAAACCTAGAGTAAACAGTTGACAAAGTAACATACCCTCAAATGGTCATTTATGCAACTAAAGCTCAAGTGACTACTAACCATCTCTTTAAAACCTTCCTTAATCAGCAAAAATACATGATGAAGCTGACCCTTCGTTTTCTGAGAAGGCAGGATTTAATGTAATGGGCATTGCATTGGTTTCATATTATTATAATCCTCTGCAGTTTCAGTAAGAATACATTTCCTCAAATGTGGAAAATTTATAATTAAAATAGGTAATTAAAATTTTTGGCCAAAAGAGAAATTTCATTCTTTATACTTTTAGGAAATATAATACAGGAAGAGTCCTACGCGGATTTAAGATGTGTCATAAACCACTCATGGCTCTGTTTCACTTAACAGTGACGTGCTTAAAAGTCTGTTCATGACAAACACCATTTCAGTGATATATAAATCATTTTAACCTAACCTGAGATTGAAACTTGGCACTCAATTTATCAACCTGCTGGTGTAGTTTCTGAAAAGGTAAAGTTGATTTTAGGTCTAACATGAAAACATTGCTTTCTGAATTCAGATGTTTGTTGTCCTTCCTAAGCATAAACACACAGAGAGTTTAAAAATGAGCTATAAACACTGAGTTTGTACATGGGGTAATATTGCCTCTTTTATTTTGAAAATGATTTCTCAAACAGTCAAGTTTTTACACTTAAAAAAAGAGACACAGAATGTTCCTTGTATTATTCATCATATATTTTTGAGGCAACATAATTAAATATAATGGAAAATATTTCTCCTATGAGATGTCCATTCTCCCATAGCTACTGACTCCCATTAATTGGGAAACGCACTGCTCTGGAGGATGGAGTGCTAGGCTAGATGTTATGAAGTATGCATTTTTAATGTGTTACAAGTTGACTTGCTGTTGACCTTGGGCAAATCACTTCAACCTCTCTGTATCTCAGTTATCCCATATATAAGATTGGATTAACAGTATGTATCATCTTTGCAGGGAGATAGTGAGGATTAGTTAGTGTTTGTACAGCACTTTGAATAGGCAAAGTGCTAAGTATTATTGCTGCCACAAGAGTTTGTCTGAGCTCTCTGTGCATCAATGGGAAAATAGATTTTTGGCCAAATTCCATATGACTTACGCAAGAAAATCTTTCCTTAAAGTCAGAGAGAGATTTTCTTGTGCAAGGAGTATGGAATTTTGCCCTCAGGTATGGATTGATATTAATTTAATGATATTTATAGGCAATTTACATTGTCATACTAGATATTATAATCAATCTGAAGTTGGACTATATATATGAATATAAGTATTCTACAATATGTAGTGTGTAAAATCTCAGCCAAAGTCAATCTGCCAAATTCTTGCTTTTAGTTTTATTCCTTTTCAGTTAATCTGGGCCAATATATTCAAAAGTGACTAGTGATATTAGGAGCCTTGATTTTTGGGTGCCCAACAAGATGCCTTAATGGCATCTGATTTTCAGAAAGTGGTGAGAATCCAAAAATTGAAGCACCCAATAATCCCTGGACACTTTTGAAAATCTAGGCTCTGGGACTTGTCCTTTGTCCTCAACATTTTGAATGTTCCACCTACAAGATAAGTTCACTCAATGTTCTGAATTTTTTTTTTAATTTCCAGGCAGAACAGGATGAGTTCCTCTCACTCTCTGGGAGGAAATATGATCTCATTGTTGAGGCATTGGACAGGGATTTAGTTTCAATTCTCCACTCTAACATAGACTTCCTCTGTGACCTAAAGCAAGGGTCTCTCTCTCTCTCTCTCTCTCTCCCTCCATGTCCTCATTTGTAAGATGGGGATACAGAGATGTACAGAGGATAACTCCATAAATATTTAGGACATGCTCAGATACTATGATGATGGTGACCATATGGTACCCAAATAGGTAGTTTAGTTAAGAAGCGAATTCAAGTTAAGAAGTGCTTTTTCTTTTGCTTGACTGTTTTAAAGGCATGCCACCCTATGCTGTGATCCCACTAGATTTTACAATCTAATCAAGATTTAGCTATGTCTGTTTGGATGGAAGAGGCAGGAATGGTGGTAGCAGCGCTGGTGAGACACCAGATATATTTTTTTCTCCTAAGTGCACACTGAATTAATAACCCAGCAAAGTCCTATGTAACATTGTTCTGCTAGAGGTGCTCCCTCAAAAGAAGTGCGAAAGAAGAGAACCTGCGATTTGTTTTGATTAAATAATTCAGTGGTACTTTTTGTAAAAGTAGAGATGTTAATCCTAAACTCCTGGTCAAATTCCAAATTAGGTAATTACATTCTGCCTATATGAACTCCTCCTGCAGTTTCAGTTGTACATAATATTATTCAGTCCCTGTTCTAAACTGCTCTGTACTCTTGCTGGGCATGGTCAAACAGTTGCTGTGTTTCAAACTCTATTGATCCCACCTCACAGAGGTGCTGTGTAGCTTAATTAACAAATGCATACCTTTTTGCTATTTCAGCATTGCTTTTCATCCAAAGATCTCAAAGTAGTAAAATGATACTATTTTATAGACTTCTTATCCTAAATTTTCAAAGCAGCTTTTTAGGTTTCAGTCATAAAAATCTGAGAACCATGCTGCCAAAAACCTTCACACAGCTTTAAAAATGTATCCCTTAAACTTATTCTAGCTACTCTATTACTCAGGGGCAACCAAACTAATCTAATCAGAACCTCTACAGCTCTTCTTTTTCTCTAATCTAATATGCAGTATTTTATATTAATCTTATGCTCTCATCTTTTCTACTGAAGCTTATACTGCATTTTATTAAGCCTAAATCTTGCTACCTGATAATACTGTATAGAAACGTTGACTAGGTTAAGAGATTTGGGGGGGCTGCTGCCCTCTACTGGAAAGTAACAAGCAAAAGGATTTTAATGATCCATATAATGGTCCACTCCATCTATACTAGGAAAGTGTTGTTTTTAATTACTCCTGTTCTGAATTTAGAGTGTAGTTATTCAGTATCTGAGATATGGACAATAATATTCCTATACAAAACATGTTTATTACTGTATTCCATATCCTAACTGATGGTGGAGTGATAAGAAATAAATCCAGATGTAACCTAACATTAGAACTAAACACTGATTCATAACACTTACTGCTGCAGTTCTTACTATTGTGCTGTAAAACATGTCTGGGATATAAGCAATGTTTTTTTATCTTATTATACTATTTTTGGCATACACTCAACCAGTTAATCAAGCAATGTCTTGTCAGACACAGTACATATCACTGATCAGCATAATCTTCGCAGCAGCTAGTAGGCCATTTAGGTTTTGGCATAAGAGTAAAAGGCTCAGTCCTATTTACACACTATAAATAGCAACCTGAAATCTTCCACTTAACTGTAAATGAGCTCTGCAGGCTCTTGAAGAATAGCATTTTGCTAGGATATCACACAAATGGGTAAGTAGAAGACGAACAATATTAAATAAAAGAGATACTGGAAGTCTACACTTGAGTCACAACAACAATCTTCCCGATGAGAATTTTAAAGTGACACCAGCCTGTGATTTTCGCCCTCCGTGGGTGCCAGTGCCAAAGCTGTACTCCACATGGAACCTAAATGTGGGAAGCAAAGTTGGAAAACCTGTTTCCAGGCACATCCAGCTTTCAACTAATACGGTTACCATATCTCATCACAGTATTTTAAATGAATAGAAAATTGGGCTAGAGGCAGCCTGCTTCTCTCTCTCTCTCTTTCATACACACCTTCTGCCCCAGATTTTCCTGCTGACTTTATTGCCAGAGACAACTCAGTGCAAGCATTATAAGAGTCACAGAATTATTAAAAATAATTAAGGGACTTGGTGAATGCTGTGCCATGATAACCACACTCAGTTTAGGAAAGCCTGCTTCCCTCTGCACCTAGCATGTTCCTAACATCGAAAAGAAAAAGTAAACAGGAAACTTCCTGGAAATTCCTGGCCACTGAAATTCCATTCTTAAGAAGGAACTGAGGGAAGTTATTTTAGATACTCTGATATTTCATATTAAGGCATTTATTTTGTGTGCACTGAACTATAAATGCATCAGCAAAATATTATACAAAACAAGAGGATGATGTGCTTTACTGCAAATTTTGCAACAGAAAAGGTCCCATGTGTAGGTGCTTAATGAAGTCGGGGAAGAGATTTTAGAAACAACTTAGTTTTCGTTGGGTTTTTTTTTTTTTAGTTTTCATGCGTTAAACTCAAAGTGCGTTAATAAGCTATAAATACAAGGAAGGAACAATATACATCTTGCTGCAACCTTTAAAGGAGAAAATGATCTTTGGGTGGGTATCTTTGAGACTTTTTTTTTTTTTGCATGCACTAATATGCATGGGTAATCTACCTTGCTGCAACCTTTGTAATAGGGAGGGCTCAAATTCAAGCGCAGAATGCAAACAGGCACGTTTATTTTGGAAGAGATCTTCGCATATTTATTTGTTTGCCCGTGCGGTGTGCAATCGCGAAATGCAAATAAAGCGGGAGGACGCTGCACCCCGCCGCTGCCTTTGCACCTAAAAGAGAGCCCGTCCCGAATTCAATCGCGTGCTGGGCAAAGCGGACAATAGCCCCAACAGCATCCCCTGGCGCCGCCGCTCCGCGTGCTATTTGTAAACCCCGCAGCCCACGCCCAACCGCCGCGGGGTCACAGCACAGCGGCCGAGGGGGCGCGCAAGCGCAGAGCGCGGCTGGGTGTCCAACATGGCTGAGGTGCTGCTGTTGCTGCTTCTCCTGCTGGAGCAGGGGGCAGGATGCTGAGTTCCCCAGTAGCCAGCAGCAGCTTCAGTCCTGGCAGGGGCGGTGGGGCTGAGGCAGGCTCTTCTCAGCCATGGCTCGGCTGGCTGACTATTTCATTGTGGTGGGCTATGACCATGAGAAGACAGGTAGGTGTGGCTGTCTGTAATGCTGCTGTGTGCTGTCTGGCCGCCCTCCCCCCGCCCCCTGGTGTCACGCAGGCCCCCAGAAAGAGGAGGTGGAGGCTGTGTGGACTTTGTGTGCCAGAGGCTGCTGCGGGGAGAGGGGAGCACTTCTCCTCAGGACTGGAGGGGTTGGCAGGGGAGATGGGGTAACTGCCTCTCCCCAGGTTGGTGGGGGCTCAGGGGGTTGCTTTCACGAAGGGGACTAGTTTAGCAGGGGGTTAATTTCCTCCCCAGGACGGTGGATAGGTTGGAGGGGGAAGAAGGGGATTCTCTTCCTGCGATGAAGGCGGGCAGGTTTGCTCCAGGACCTTCCCAGAGCACGGGCATGTGTGGAGTGGCTTTCAAAATCTGCCAGTGAAAATAGAAACACACTAGTAAAGCCCCCCCCCCTTGTCTCTCCCAGCACTAAAGCGCCTGTCACATCCTGAGCGAGTTATGAACGATGCGGGCGGGGGGGGGGGGTGGTGGTGGTCATTTTCAGCAGAAGAGGTGACATTCTGATCCTGTCACTTATTGGTAATTTCACTTGGATGTGGGCTGTTGTGCTTTCCAGGAGCCATTTTGATCATTTGAAGGAGGGCAATTGTGAAAAAAGAACGAGAGATTTTAAATGCCTCATCATTTATATCATAAAAATTATTCATTATAAGAGCCTTTAAACGTTAGCTTAACAAGAATCCCCAGGTGGGGATTCATGTTTGTTATTTTATGAGGTGTTTTCTCTGTAAGGAATAATATTTTTGTTATTCCTTTCTCCTACCTCTTTATGTATGTAGTTTTTCAAAATATTTTGTTTAGCAGAATAGTAAATTTAATGCTAAAAGAAAGATTAAGTAGGATCTTCCTGGAAACCAATTGGGGTTATTGTCCTTTTGTTTGGGGACAAACAGTTGTTAATCACCGCCTTACTGAGGTGCCGTTGATGATTTAGTATAGGTAGCAATATGGCATTTTGTAGGCTCTGTACGGTTGCTTTTGTTATGGAATTGACACAGCAAAAATGTTTCTGCTCCGCTGGTCAGATGAGAGGGGGAGACATTATTTATGTCCAGTGTGCAACCTTAGAAGCAAAGAAAAATTGAAATATTTCTTTTATTCTCTGACTATAATATTTGTTAATGATGATATGACATCACTTGTTTATGGATATTGCTGAAGAAACTTTCAACCCTCATACTGATATATTTTAATTTTCAGTTGAGTTGTTGACTGGTACACAAATACACACAGACTTGCTTTTCAGTGGATATTTTAGGGTGAGCGTTTAATCAGCTATTGATATTATGCAGGATTTTAAATAATTAAATGCTTTTTTAAATACCTAAGGCTACATGTAACAAATCATATTTAAATCGTGTACATTTGTGGACTCTCTGAAGGTAATAGTTACTCCATAGCTTCCTTTATGTATTGTCAAAATATACATAATAAAGAAAAAGATGCCAAACTAACCCTTTAACAGAAAACTAAAATCTATTAAATCTAAGTACTGTATTTCGAAGGTTTGTTTGGCTTCGATAAAAATCTGTCCATAAAAGTTTTGGTGTTCCTTCTAGAATTCACACATCATTTTGTCTATGTATTGTCTTTTCTAATTCCAATGGTGAAATTATAGGACTTGTGAAGCACTGTGAAGTGGAAGTAGGGTGCAAGAAGCCAAGGGCTATTAAGGGGAAGAGACAAATATGGAGATTGCTTTTTTAAGGGTGTGCAGTCAGCTTTGACATCTTCACTATATGAAGTAAATTGACAGATCAGAATTGGACAAATGTCTGTATTTGTAAGACCCTGATCCTGCAAGCACTTTAGCACTCATTGACTTCTGGACTACTCCCTTGTGTAAAGTTATACACATGCATAAAAGCTTCCAGGACGGGGACCTTAATTTGAAGAGTCCGTGTCCTGAAATAGTTAGTTTAGACCTGACAGAGAAATCAGAAGTTGTTATTGAATGGGTTTGCTGCTGTTTTAACACCTACTGTTCAAAATCTTTGAGAGAAAACAACATTCTCCAGAAGACTAGGCACGCACTGTATTCCAGATTCCTTCACCCCCACATGCAATTCCATAATACGCAGAGTACTGACTTTTTTTTCTTTTGTGAAATTCTGAAGTTCTTTTTGTTGTATTTATTCCATTTCCTTCTATATGAAATAGATGAGCCCAAAATATTTCTCTAAGATAAATGTATAATTATTCTTGATGGTTTTAAATAAATCATTGTGTATAGACATTTTCTCTTCACTTTCTCTTTTTAAAAGGCACTTGTTTTGATATATTAGATTGTTTAAACTTTTAATGGCAGAGAAAAATGTTTTTATTTAATGAAAATGCAAACAATCCATTACACCAGCTTTTCTAAATGATTTAAAATAGACTCAGTATAAATTTTTAAAATCTTGAAATATAATTCATGTAGTTTAAGAAACTATTTCTAGAGTTCTTATTGGCAGAAAGTACTCTCAACAGCAGTGTTACAACTCCTGATCCAATAGGCGTTTTTTAATTGTGGCTGAAAAAGGGAGAAAGATACTGTTTGTTATAGTCTTATTTTTTACATGGCCCTCATCAGTTTAGTGTCCAGATGCCTCACAAACACTAACAAATTTATCCTCACAGCACTCCCATGAGGTGGGTAAGGATTATCCCTACTCTACAGATGAAGAATTCAGGCAAGGAGAGATGAATGGATTTACCCACAGTTGAGAATTCAACCCACATTTCCTCAGTCACAGTGCGGTGTCCCAATGACAAGACCATCCTTCTTATTACAAAGGCAAATCTATTTCACCTGGCACTTTAGCCATAGCAAACATGTGCTGACAATTTTCCCGCTTAGTTGATTATTTATACTTGGATGTTTCAAAATTATAACATTTAGCAATTTACTGGTTCATTGGTTCGTACTTCCTTATTGAGTTTAGTTTCATGGTAATCCCCAAATGAGGAATGTAGAGTTTAAAATTAGTGAAGCCTTTATAATGTTTTCTTCACTTTTTAAAAGATATTTTAACTTGTTATGAAATGATTTTTAAGATGGTGAAAAGGTGCTGTATTGACAATTCTGTTGATTTAATCCTATGTTTATTCATGAAATAGGTGTACAGCTGTGGCATTATAAGCTTCCCTGTGCCACCCTGTTAGTGTGATCAGCTTTGACTTGGAGCTACCATCAGTGTGTCAGTCGCACACAATTGCTGGATTAATCTAACTCCTTTGATTAGATTTTTCAGTCTTTGTTAGTTGGAAGTATGGCAGACATTCACCGACACAAATTGGCAGGTAGCATGTTGTATCTAATCCTGAATCGGTTTAAAAAATACATTGCAAGTATAGAAGTATTTGGGTCCTGATCCTGCATTTGACTGTCTGTAGGTGCACTCTTACACGAACTTCTGCTGAAGTCAATGGGACAGTGTACCTGTGCATAATCATATGGAATTGGAGTGGTGGCTTTTATTGGGAGAGGGTGTCTGTACAACTGCTTATTACTCTGCTATTTATGGTTTGTAATATTGAGCTATAAAATCTAGCAACCTTGAAAACTAACAAAATTATTTTGTGTAGGCATTGTATACAATTCCATGCAACTTTTCTGATGATAAGTATGTGGCTTTTTTTGTGCACACATTTACTAACTGTTGAAAGTTTCAAGAAGGAAAATTATTCTTGTCGACTTGCCCCGTGATGCGTAGAACCGTCAGTATACATACATGTGAGTGATGCATGCACAGTTGAATCTCAGTTCTGCAATTGTATTCACACATGTAGACCCTTGTACCATGATCAAGCCCTACTTATCTTAGATATACTCTGTATGGATGTAAGAGCCCACATATGCAGATTGGAGTCTTAGTTGCAGTTGAATTGAGCTTGCATTCCTTGTGCTCTCAACACTTCTTTTGAAGTCACTGGTCACTTTGGGTGTGAAGAGATGCAGCAGCCCTTGTGGGAAGTGAAATAAGCAAGCATTTAATGTGACAAAAGTGAAGGAGTCAGATTTAATACATGTTGCTCTATAATTGTTAGTTACTGCTCTTACTTTTATTCTGAACTAACAATTATAGAGCTACACATGTTAAATCTGACTTGTTCACTTTTGTCACATTAAATGCTTGCTGACTTCAGTTTCTACTGCTGTATCCCTTACACACCCAGAATTATCAGTGACTTCAAAAGAAGTTTTAGGTGCACAGGGAATGCAAGCTCAGGTCCATTGTAACTAGGACTTCATCTACGTATGTGAGCTCTTAACTGGGATGGAGAAAATTTTTGTTATCCAACCGATTAGTGTAATGGAGAGTTGCTGCAGAAATAGTCCAAAGGGCACGTATTGAGATTTCTTTGCAAAAAATGTAGCAGTTGGAAATGTAGGCCCCATGAATCAAAAAACACCACTTCATGTGCATTCTATGACTTTTTTTTTTCCCATGGGTTTTGAAGTGTGTTTGATGTGCTTTACAACAAGAATTCCCATATAATGTGTTTTGCATAATGGAATGTTGATGGGATTTAGGGAAGTGCACAGATGTTTGCAAAGATCACACAAGGGCATGAGAAAACATGTTGCTTCTTGTTTTTTTTGTTTTTGTTTTTTGCTGGTATAAACCCTAATCACGAATTCATCGTTGGAATTTACATGTGGCCTTATTCAAAAAGGTACGTGAGAGAGACAAGATTGTATTGCTTTCCCAAAACAGAAACAAAGTAGTAGTGGCAAAGAAAGAAGCTAAATACTGGGCAAGTTTAATTTGCCCATACACCCACCATGGCTTTTCTTTAATTAAAACTTTGGAAAAAGAACTTGCATGTAATTGAGATGCAATAATGTATACAATAAAGTAAACTCTAAAAATTGCCAAAACAGAGAGAATCTGTTTGTTGTAAATATTTTTTCTAAAACTAAACAACAATTAGTCTGCATTACTCTTGCTCCTGGTATTCAGTGGTTCTATGTATTAAAAAATGGAATAAGGCTTCAGTACTTTACTTTTATTGACTATTACAATGATTAATAAATTCTAATGTGACAAGTGATCATAATAAACTGCCTGTACCTTCACTTTCAAAATTATATAATTTTGTTTAATTTTAAAGAAATCACTTTCTCTTACCTAGCTTCACATCTTGTTAGATTGTGAAGCTAGATAAGAGAGCATGAAGTGAAGTGGGCAGAAGAAATTCCTAAGATGTGGTATTTTTGTTTTGATTCACCTTAACTTTTCTGTGATCAGTTTGCTTATAAACAGAAGAATGATATTGTGCCCATTTCAGTTTAAACAAAACAAGCTCCAGTTAGAATTAGAATGTTTTCTTTTTTTTTTAAGTCTTTTTGAAGATGATGTAACTGGTGTGTAACTTCATAATAAACGCTAAGTAGTCTTTTCATATTTAAAGTAGTATCACATATAGTACCCAGGACAGGCGTTTGGCTGCTCCATAAATTAAGGAAAGTCACTTCCTCTTTTAAATAAACCCCTTCCCCCCACAAAAAGAGATACTGAAGTAGGAGGAGTGTAGGAAATCAGATTACTTGACTCCCCTGTTTGTGCCACAACTGCATGAGGGCTCGTTGCAATCTAGTCCTAAAAGTACAATATACCTAAACAAAGAATCCAACAAAACAAACAAAAAAGTCCTATACTTTTTGTGGCAAAGGAGCATGAATGCTTCATCAAAGCACAAACTCTGCTTTTGAGTTAAATCAGAATGCAGCTACTCAATACTGTGTATTGGATAAGATATTAGTAATCATACATGATTGATATCAGTCACTTGGTGTATAGGGAAAAATGAAGTTGTAACAGAAGGTTGTCACATGAGTAGTGTAATCTTCATTAAAATATAATCCACTGTTACGTAGGCATTAAGGCAAAGCAGAAATATGTTTCTCATGTTCTTTTCCATTGACATTCTCTGGTCTCTAAAAACTAAGATTCAAAGATTTGCTACCAATATAAGCATATTTATTTATTTAAGCTGTTCATTGTAATTGAAAATGGTTACTCTGAATCACCTAGTTTATAATTTAAGAAAATACTGCAACTCTGAAAGTGAAGTTATACCTTCTTGTTCTGACACTTTCTTCAAAACTTGGATTTTGAACCTTGTCTGCTGGATCTCCCTTTCATAGTGATAATAGCAAGAAAAGAGAGTATTAATTTAACAGAGAAACATTTCACCCAGCTATTTCAGTTTAAAATTTAATGGCCAGAAGGCACACATGCCTATTGTGCACGCATGTCCAGAAACTAGTTTAACTTGTCCTGGCATTGTTTAGTAAGGAAAGATAATGAACATTTTATATCTTCAGGGATATTGTAAAACTAAATTGCAACAGAGAAATAATTGCTCTTTTATTCTGTGGCAGTCTTAAATTAACATACTGCAGTTTCATATCTAACTAAAGGATGTTTCTACTTGACACGGTGTATTCTTCTCTTCTTGGCCAGCACATTACATTGTGCAAGTTTGAACACTGCTAAAGCCCTAGGCTTCTATAACTGCAAACATATTGTGCAGTAGGAAACAGTGGTGACTTGCATTTTTAACTCTCGTAATATAACAAACATAGTAGCCTTATCATATAACACTAGTGAAGATAATTATACTGCACTGGTGCTTCATTGACATGAATTTAAAATACCAGTATGATAGCAACTCACTCCCAATAGCTGCAGCTCATAAAGTGGGGAACTGAAATTGTGGCATAATTTTCAAACAGGAAACAGTAGTTGCAGTGTTCAGCTTTGAAAAATATTGCCAAAATCTGTACCATATAAACTGATAAATTGTGGGGGAAAAACTTGCTGATGATCTCCTTCTACTCCATCTTTGCAGAGTAATGCAAGATTTGCAAGTTGTTAGTGCTAATCTAACAATGACCACTGTGATGAATGAGTAGATTAACGTGATTGTACTGAAGGTGTTTGATTTCTGTTGTTTTGGGATAATTTATGTCAATTTGTGTACTACTTGCTTTTTTTTTAAGAATAAATTGCACCTATAGTGTTAACGTCTTATTCTGAAGTCACGAACAATCTTTTTAGTGTTAATTGGGATTTAACTGCTAAATCCCTGCATACTAGAATATGACTTATTTATCTATTAGTCAGTGACTTGGGGATACAGTGATTTTATTTGGCTTTTTAAATTGCTTCTAAGTTCATTTTCCAAATCTTGTTCCTGCAATTTCAATATGGTCAAACACTGGAACCAACTCATACAATAATCTGTAATATAGTTTAGAACACAATTTTCTTGGGAACACAGCAAATACAATAAAGCATGGAAAATACAACATCTCTATTAAAATATACAAAGATACCAAATGCTTAATGCTGTAGACAAAACAAAGAGTTGGCCAGGATCAGTGAACCTTGAGTGCCCTTTTTGCATGTTTGGGTGTTGATGGAAATGCTAATGTACAAATTCTGAAGATCATAATGATCACAGGTGTTAAGAAGATTCTACAAACTATTTAGGACACTTGAACCTTTATGAATAATTATACACACAATTACATTTAAAAGAATATTATTAAGGTTGCAAAGTGAAGCACTCACGTTAGGAAATGCTAGAATTAAACTTGCCTGTGCAAACTTAATGAGGCCCCTGTGCAAATGTGTTAAGATAGTCAGTCATGTAATTAATGATTATATACAATTTTTTTTATACAAGACTTCTGTCTCATTCAGTACTCCCAGTGGACAATGCCTAATTAATGAGCCGCTATCAATATTTTGTTTTATTCTCATTGTGCGGCCCCATGCTTATTTTCTGCACACTGTTCTTACCTTGCTCTGAAAATGGAATTATTAATTTCCTTGTTGGGTTTTCTATGGCATTCATCACTATAGTATCTGAGTGCTTTGTAAACATTAGTAATTTTCCCCCCAAGACCCCTGTGAGGAGGAGGGATATTATAATCCCCATTTTACAGATAGGGAGCTGAGGCACAGAGAGGTTAAGATCAAAAGTATCCACTAATTTTCTGTGTCCAATTTGAGATGGGTGGGACCTGATTTTGTTTTTTGAGAGCACTTAGCAATATATAGAACTACAGATTCACACTCATCTCCCATTGACTTCAGTTGCAGCTGAGAGTTGTTGACACTTCTGCATATCATTCATCAGGGTCTCAAGATGGGCCCCAGAAAACAAGAAGCACGAAGTTAGTGACCACTTATGAAAATTTTGATTTCATTGTCTTAATTAGCATCACATAGGAATTCTGAGGGAGAGGAGGGACAGAATCCATTTCCTCCAGGGCAGCATTCAACTGCTTTAACCACGAGACTATCCTTTATCTTTCTGTAGGCCCCTACCTCCTTCACCATGATGAATCCCAGAGCAGTTCCATTCTGTGCACTGAACGAAGCAAGGACCCTGTGGAAAATATAGTGAATAATCGTATAATTAAACATTGTATCGTAATGCATATACCCAAAGAGGCTGAATTACAGTTCCACTGACAATCTTAGTTCTGGGATTTCCTAACTTCAGTGCTTGACTTTGCAATCTTAATAATCTTAATTATTTCCTATCTTTTTTTTTAAAAAAAAAGCAAATTTGAAATAAATTCCATCATGTGGGATCATATTGACATCCACATAGGTCATCAGCAGGGTTGGAACCTTTAGGTCCACTCTTCAGACCTCGCCACTTGAGCTAATGGAGTAACTGATGGCAATTGTAGCTTGTCATCTTCTATGGGAGTCAGCAGAGGGGGATGAGACATGCATTTTGCCAGCGGGATTCACAGATATTTGCTGACTGCAGAGGAATGGTGAGACTCAGGATTCTTGAGCTCCATTGCAGCATCTGGGGGGGTGTATTCTTTAGTGGCCAGGATCGTCTTCACATGTCTCTTAAGCCTGATGTCTTCTATTCCATCCTCTCCAACCTATCCTTTCTTTTCTCTGCTCCTGGCTCCTTGTCCTAGTCCCATTCTCCTTGTCTACCCAGTCCTAATCTCCACTTCTCAGGCTTCTTACTCAAGTCCCAGTCTCTCCATCTGTCCAAGTCTCCAGTCTACTACTTTCCCTCACCCCTAGTCTGGCTTTTGTCCCCTTTGCTTTCAGATCAGAGCACATCCTCCTCCAAGCCATCTGGGTGCCAGTGGGGTATGCGTGTGTCCTTGAGACAGGCTGTCAGTTCCAGTGCCTGGTCCCATCTCAGCCCAGGGCAGCAGTTACGGGGAAAATCTTCTGAGGTCTTGTTCATTTGCTCAGTGAGGATAGAGCATGCACAGTCCCCTCACATAAGAACTGTGAGGGGATGGAGCATGTTCTGTGGGGATAGTATGTGTAGGGATTAGGTGGTGTGAGACCCCAATGTGGTCAGTGAGGAAGGAATCTTTGGAGATTTTAGCTATTAAAATTGAAGAAGTCTCTATTGAGTGTATGTGAACTGCAACTTTTTCCTCCAAAGGCTTATAACTTGGCCAAATTTGGGTGGATTTTCATGGGGATGGCAAAAGGTACATCACTGGCAAAAAGGTTGCCTCCTCCTGCGCCCTGTCCACATTTCGGTCTCTTTCCCAAACTATGGGGATGATAGAGCATTTCAAACAAAAGGTCACTAGAATTTTTTTAATATGAAGACAACCATATCTTTTTCCTTGGCCTCGTTCTCAGAAATGGCTGACCCATGGTAGCTGAAATTAAAAAAAAAAGCCACAGGCAGGTCACAGCATGGGAAACTTCAGTCAAAATGGTTAAAGTTTGGAAAAGTTATAAGCAACCGAAAACAGTCTTTATAAGAGGCAGTGTTCAAAAAAAGCATTGATTGGTGTTCCTTCTTACTTTATTATACTATGATCTTTGTTTAGCTAAAGTCTAAGTTCAACTAATATGTAATATATTCTATCTTCACACTTTTTAATGTTGTGATGAAATTGACCTATGCAATTATCTTTGGTTTATGATGTTCAGTTTTGTACAGTACAAGGATATTTTAAATACTTACTTCTTCCAGATTACCAGTTTGTATTAGAGGAAAAAATAGTGGGGAGTAAGATTTAGTTCTTGGCAGCTTTTTGAAAGAGTTTGAGTGTTCTCAGGGCCAGATTCTCAGCTAATGTAAACAGGCATAATTCTCTCAACTATAAAGTATTAACTATCTAACTATTAACTAACAGGACACAAAACGAGGCTGTCAGTGATCTCTGTTGAAAAGCACACGTCTGTAAATACCACCATTTATTAAAACTTAAACTGTTCATTTAACCTGAATTCCTACTTATTGTGTAATTCTGTGACACTATTGCATACGCTAGCTCTGTGTTGTTGTTTTTTTTTTTGTTTTAAATTTAAAAATCAGTCCCTGTGTGCTAGGGTTTCTTGAGAAAACAGCATAGACAAAATAATATCCTTCAAAGCCAGCAGCATCCTACTTGACTTACCTCTGCACTTCAAAAATGTAAATAAACCTTCTTAAGAAATTCTCATGTTATTACCTGCAGAGCAGTTCCTAGTTCATAATCACATCGTGCAACTGTCCCAGCACAAGTATACATGTGAGCTTCAGTATAAAGACAGAGACTCTACATTACTAGACTACTAACAGCCAACAATTAGTTTAAGCAGTTAGTTTAACACAATGAATTACTGAATTTTACTAGTGGTAGTGGAAGAATTTCAAACTCATGGCCTGCCTAACTAGTAGTGAAAGCAAGTTGGGAGGGCCCTGGGTCCAACATCTGTGGAGACTGACAGCCCAACATCCTACCCTTCTTATAGGCACTGATAATCTGGCTAGTTACCAGCCTCTCTTCAGTCTTCCTTTTTTGAAAGTTGATTGAAAAGGTTATTGCATAGCAACTCTCACAATCTCTAGTCCTTCAGATAGATCTCTTTGGCACAGAAATGACATTTGATGCATTGATCTCCTCCAGGAGTAGACAGTGAGCTGATATTCATGCTAATATTAGCTGTTAGCAACTTCTGATACAGTCGATCACAAGATGGTGTTGAATCTGCATATGGCTAATAAAAGTGGATGGTACTAGGAAAGAATGGAGCATTTCAAAAGTAGTCAGGAGGACCCTAAGCATCCTATTGGGGAAATTGCTCACCGACCCCGAAAATGGTTTGGTGTGGTGCAGAAGACGGGTACCCACTTGGTTGGTAATGAGTTTTTTTTTGTGAGGGTGGTGGTGGTGGTGGTGGAGAGGTTGTGTGTGACTCCTATAGTCCATAATATGCATGGTTGCTGGTGGGCTTCTGCATAGAATTTGACCTTAAAGCCTGGGATCTGCCTGTCGGGATTTGCCTGTCTGACTGACTGCCATTCTTCCTATGCAGCTCTGCTGCAGCTGCAGTCAACTGAGGCACTTGAGCTGGAGTTTCCTCAGTAGAAGAGTATCAGAGGAGTAGCCGTGTTAGTCTGGATCTGTAAAAGCAGCAAAGAATCCTGTGGCACCTTATAGACTAACAGATGTTTTGGAGCATGCGCTTTCGTGGGTGAATACCCACTTCATCAGTGCATCTGACGAAGTGGGTATTCACCCACGAAAGCTCATGCTCCAAAACGTCTGTTAGTCTATAAGGTGCCACAGGATTCTCAGTAGAAGAGAGAAGCTGCTGGCAGAGCATTCTCTGTGAAGGTCCTTTGAATGTGGGATTCACTCCCCCTGGGTCTAGAATAGCCTGAACTTGCTGATCTTTAGGGTATTCTGCAAGACTTTTGGGGAACATTAGGTTTCAGACAGAATGGGAGTATTTTGTATTTTTAAGGTGCACCTTCTTATTCTGTTTGTGGCACATAATCTAGTCTCTTGTGTGTCTCATTTACTTTGGTCTCATTTCAGTTGTTGGGTTTAGTGTGTGGGTTCTGGGTGGTGGTGATGGCCTGTGGTATACAGGAGGTCAGACTAGATGATCTAGTGGTCCTTCTGTGCCTTAAACTCTATAAGGTACACCTTTTGATCTGGAAGGTGTGATTCCTGGCTTGTGTAGATGTACCCGTATTAGCTGCCTAAAAATAGCAGTGTGTTTGTGGCAGTGTGGTCACTTGGATTAGCTGACATGAGTACAACCACCTGACCCCTGGGTCTGTACTCAGGCAGCTAGCTTGAGTTGCTATCCATGTTGCTTCAGACGCGCTGCTATTTTTAAATGCTAGCTCGAGCAGAGAGAGTGCAGATACATCTACACAACCAGGAATCGCACCTCTCAGATCAAATGTAGATGTACTTCATAGAGTTTAAGGCCAGAAGGGACAGACTAGTTTTTGTAAAGGGGGAAGCTGATTAGGTTGTGTGTGTCTCTCATAAGATCAGTGATAGTAGGGGTCCCAGAGCCTAGAATGGATGCATTTATAGACTGAAATAAAATATTTGTGTAATGTAGAGAGCAAAAACTATGCCTTTGAGGTAGTAGGGCAACAGTTTGTAGTTCCAATATGTTCAAAACTTCCCATTGGTTCTAAAACATGACAGAAGCCCTACAGAACCATTATTTTTCAGTCATTAGGTATAGTAGAACTATATTGATATGTTTTCTTGTTGTAGACACTTATTGCAGAGGTAAGCGTCAGTGTTATGTAGCTATAGTGTGTTTCATTACAGTTCAGAGTGTCAACCAAAAGAAGAGTCACATGTTTTCCAATACTGTAGAATTGAAAAAGAAAACAAAATCATGTGGAACCATTTATTAGCTATTCTGAATTCAGCACTCTTTACAAAATGGTGTTTCCTGTTGGACTGTGATCTAGGTAAATAATGATACTGTTGCTGAGTAAACAATGTTGATTCAAGTTATGATACTTTAAAAAACCTGATTTTGTTGCCACGTTGATAAACTGTTTTTTGTGAGACTAGAACAGATTGATTATACATTAATTTTTCTGCAGGTAATTTTTAATATATTCATCTTTTTTGGCACTTGTACCCCATAGTAGCTATTTATGATAGGCAATATGATCATTGCAGAGTTTTCATTAAATTAGTAGTATTGTGTATGAATATGTATTTTTCACCAAGGAACAGCTTTTCAAATTTTAATGTTTTTTTTTGAGATAATGATGTGGCCAAGTAAAAAACTTGCTAATTGCTACAGGAGCAGTATTTTTCTAACACTAGAGGAGTAAAATCCCTTACTGACCAGGAGTCCAGAAATGAACAATAGTAGTTTAATAAGAAATAGAATTATGACTAACAGAAAGCAGGGCTGAGAGAAGACTTTTATAAACTAAATTTCCATTTACATTCATGTTCAGTTGAAGCAAAAACAAACAAAAAAACTCAAAACAAAACAGGATTTTAAAATGTAATTTATTGCCGTCTTTTTTTTTTTTTTGGTCTGTTAGAATTTTAAAACTAAATTCCTTGTTGTTTCTCTTCAGCATCTGTTTTCCTCTCTTTAATATTGACATCTCTGCTTATTTATGATTGTTAGTTACAAAAATGGAGAGGAATGATTATTGATTTGTATTACAGTAATGCCTAAAGGCCCTAGTGAAGATTGGACTTGGGGGTGGGGAAGAGGCTATTTTGCTAGGCCTTGTACAAATATATAATTAGACACTCTCTACCCCAAGAACTTACAATGTCTTATGGCTAAAGAAGAGGGCTGGAAACCAGTACATCTGTATTCTAGTTCCATCTCTGCTGCAGGTTGTGTGTTCTTTTGGTCAAGTCATCTAATATTGCTGTGACTTTGCCATCCTGATCTTATATATGAAGAAGCTATGTATCCCTGCCGAAGGGTGGTTGTGAGACATAATTCCTTAATGTTAACAAAGATTTTTGGCATCCTTGGATGGAAGACTGTCTCAAATAGCAAAGTATTATTCTAAAATTGCAACCAACTTCTATTTTAACCACCCAGTATCTTTGAGTTGGAAAAATGGCTTGGTCTAAATATTGTCAGATTTGTTCTGAAGGCAAAGGTAAACGTTTCAGTGGTGTTTGGAAAAAAAAATTGGTCAGACATACACAGATTAGGATCAGGGGTAGCTGTGTTAGTCTGTATCCACAAAAACAACAAGGAGTCCGGTGGCACTTTAAAGACTAAGGGTATGGCTACACTTGCACTTCAAAGCGCTGCCGCGGCAGCGCTTTGAAGTTTCGAGTATGGTCGCAGCGCCAGCGCTGGGAGAGAGCTCTCCCCGCGCTGCACGTACTCCACATTCTCTATGGCTGTAGATTGCAGCGCTGGGAGTGGCACTGCTTACACAGGCTTTACAGCGCTGTATCTTGCAGCGCTCAGGGGGGTGTTTTTTTTTCCACACCCCTGAGTGCGAAAGTTGCAGTGCTATAAAACACCAGTGTAGCCATGGCCTAACAGATTTATTTGGGTGTAAGGTTTTGTAGGTAAAAAACTTCACTTCTTCAGATGCATGGAGTGAAAATTACAGATACAGGCATTTATAGAATGACACATGAAGAGAAGGGAGTTATCTCACAAGTGGAGAACCAGTGTTGACAGGGCCAATTTGATAAGGGTAGATGTAGTGCACTCCCAATAATAGATGAGGCGGTGTCAATTCCAGGAGAGGCAAAGCTGCTTTTGTAATGTCAGCCAGTCCCTATTCAAGCCCAAATTAATGGTGTTAAATTTGCAAATGAATTTTAGTTCTACTGTTTCTCTTTCTGACTTTTTTTGTTCAGGTACAATAACTCCTCACTTAGTCATCCCGGTTAACATTTTGTTGTAACATTTCTGATCAATTAGGGAATGTGCTCATTTAAAGTTGTGCAATGCTCCCTTCTAATGTCGTTCGGCCGATGTCTGCTTTGTCCACTGCTTGCAGGAAGAGCAGCCCGTTGCAGCTAGTTGGTGGGGGCTTGGACCAGCAGCCCCCCATTAGCTCCCCCTATCAGCTCCCAGCTGCCCAGCGGGCTAGCAATTGCAGCTATCCCTCCCCCACTGCCATGTGCTGCTCCTGCCCTCTGCCTTGGAGCTGCTCCCCGAGACTTCTGCCTGCTGTGCGGGGGAGAGGGGAGAAAGAAGGGGGCTGTCAGGGTGTCCCCTCCCCCCTGCTCCTGCACCCCATCTTCCACAGAGCAGGGGGAACACACAACAGGGCTCAGGATGGAGGGAGCTTGCTGGCAGCAGCAGTTGGTCTCAGCAAGCTGATCTAATTAACAAGGCAGTATACTTAAAGGGGAAATGTGCATCTCTTTTTCTCACACACATGATGTGTCTCTCCGTCCCTGTCTGCGATGCTGTCTCCCCTCCCTCCATTCCTGCTGCCTTGTAGAGTGTGGGAGTTAACCCTTGAGGGCTCAGCCAATTGCTAGTTCGTCATTTAACAGTAAGGCATTCCCTGGGAAATATCCCACCTTCTGACTCCTCCACTTCAACCAAGCTTCACAATCATCATCACTGTGTACCAATATTAAATTGTTTGTTGAAAACTTATACTCTGTGTGTGTTAGATATAGTCTTTTTGTCTGGTGAAAAAAATTCCCTGGAACCTAACCCCCTCATTTACATTAATTCTTATGGGGAAATTGGATTCGCTTAACATTGTTTTGCTTAAAGTCGCATTTTTCAGGAATATAACTGAAAGTGAGGAGTTACTGTATAGCTACTTTTAAATCTTTTATAGAATGTCCAAGGAGATTGAAGTGTCCTCCTTGTGGCTTTTGTATGTTACGGTTCCTGATGTCCAATGTGTGTCCATTTATTCTTTTACATAGAGACTGTCCAGTTTAGCCAATGTACATGGCAGAGGGGCATTGCTGGCACATGATCGCATATATAACATTAGTAGAGGTGCAGGTGAATGAGCCCTTGATGGTGTGGCTGATGTGGTTGGGTCCTCTCATAGTGTCGCTAGAGTAGATATGGGGACAGATTAGGCAATGAGATTTGATTCAGGGATTGGTTACTGTTTCTGTGATGTGGTGTGTATTTGCTTCAGGTTGGAGGGCTGTCTGTAAGTGAGGACTGGCCTGCCTCCCAAGGTCTGTGAAAGTGAGGAATCTTTTTCAGGCTAGGTTGTAGATCGTTGATGATGTGCTGGAGAGGTTTTAGCTGGGGCCTTTACGTGATAGCTAGTGGTATTCTGTTGTTTTTCTTGTTGGGCCTGTCCTGTAGTAGGTGATTTCTGGGTACCCATCTCGCTCTGTCAGTCTGTTTCCTCACTTCCTCAGGTGGGCTTGAATAGGGACTGAGAGTGGCTAGCTCATTACAAAAGCAGCTTTTTCTCTCCTGGAATTGACACCTTGCCATTTATTATTGGGAGTGGACTACCTCCATTCTGATCGAATTGGTCCTGTCAACACTGATTCTCCACTTGTGAGGTAACTCCTTTCTCTTCATGTGTCATTATATAATGCCTGCATCTGTAATTTTCACTTCATGCATCTGAAGAAGTGAGCTTTTTTACCCACAAAAGCTTACACCCAAATAAATCTGTTAATCTTTGCCACCAGACACATTAAGGAGCTTCAGAGAAAAATCCTCATGCTTACTTCTGTATGTAAGTTTTACCATACATCAGCACCATTATATACTTTCCTATGAAACTACATACACACCATTCTTAGATTTCTTTTTAAGCTGCCACCTCTACTTCCGGCCTCCAAAACCAACCAAAAAACCAACTAACCACATAAAACACTTAACTGGAAAGAGCTAAGGTTGAAAGTGTGTGTCACTGTTACCCTCCTCCCTCAAAGTATACCTTTTAAAATTTTATTTTTTGTTTAACTTCAAAAATCTCCAAATGTTAAGTCTAGCAATGAATAGTTAAGGGGCACAGCATATTTCTGCTCCTGCATAATCCCCAATTACTTATTATCATCATATGCAATATGCACTACCTGCTCAAAATTAACTTTGTTCCCTAAAATTTGCAAAAGAGATATGCAAAAATCCTATAATTTTTATTTTGACATTGGGGAAGTTATAAAATCTTATTTCCAGTAATTATTTTGGACTTGCGCTAATATTTACAAAAATATATACCCTTACTGGATTGTAGTGACCTTGATGGCTTATAACCTTAGACCTTCATCCTGCGAAGATTTACACACATGCAGCTATGTTGAAATCAAAGGGCCCATTCAAAAGTGCAGAGTTAAGTATTAATGTAAGCCTGCAGAAATGGGCCTTCAGACTCAATATCCACTGTCCTCTCTTGAGGGCTAGAAAAGCTACAGCTCAAGTGTCAGCATATTGTGATGTTACTACTTCATCCCAAATCTTGGACCATCAAATGCAAATGATGAATTTCATGCCCGATATTCCTAATGTTTTTTCTTTCTTTAAGTGGGGGAAAAATATTTGAAGGCTGCCTTCTTATATCATAAAAGAGATATGAAGGGCATAAACCCAATACATTTTTGCACCTTTTACCATGTCTTTTGAAGCCTTACTTTTTAATCTATAGACCTTGTTCTTGATGGGATCTGAGGAGGAAATTTTATAAATAATTCAGAAACTTGCATTTGGGATATGTGGTTAATGATCACCACCTAGAGATAAATTTTATTTCTCTCTGTCTGCATATATGCCTCATTAACAGTTTTCTAAGACAGGAGTGCAAAATATTTTTTTGTTAAATTAATACTACCATAACAAAGTTTGAAAGAGGCTGTTAACACAACTATTCGCCCCTAAATTCTTTACCATATTCAAAGCTCTTCACAAGTGTGACTTATTGAACAGAAGAGCTTAAAAAAGGTTGAGAAACTGTTTAGATTATTTCACTCAATTATTTGGTTAAGGGAAATGCAACTGAATTTTTGTGGTAAGATTGAGGTGGAACAAATTTATTTACACTAAATACTTCTTAGTGCCAGATCAGTTTGCCTTTGGTCTGTCCCCCTTAGTACCACTCAAAATAACAAAAACCTAGAAACATTTGGTACAGGGAGTTGACTGTTGGACAAAACATAAATGCAAAAAAAAAAAATCATTATGAAAAGCTTTAAAATTTTCTTTGATTAAAAAGTCATCTTCAGTGAAAAATTAGTGAGGGTAACAACTTTATGATCAAAGTAGAGGGAAACAACTTGTGCATAAAATTGTCCCACTTTCTGTTGGACCTCCTGAAAGCAATATTGGCTTTATTTCCTTTGAATATACTATACCAAGTTTCATATAGCATTTTCCATTCAAATTGTTTCTCAAATTGATCTAGAGTTAAATTGGCACTGGCTGGCACTGCAGCAGTCTTTGTAGTTCCATTAATTTAAATGAAGCTGTGGTAACTTTAAAGCAACCGAGGGTCAGTTTCACAGTGTTAACAAGAGAAGGAGCAAGAAATTAAAATATAAGGCAAGGGAGAAAAGTTTTTTCTTTTTTTAATGAGATTTGGAAAGAGATGGAAAATATGGATTAATTGTCATGTTACTCTTGTTTTTTTACACCAGAGTAACTTTATTGAAACCCACTGAAGAGCAGAGTGCAGAGAGTTAAATTTTGTGAAACTCCCAAAAGAATGGATCTCAGCCCAAATTAGGAACCACCAGAGAGAGAGAGAGAGAGAGAGAGGATTGATGCAAAGTGATTGAAAAGGATGTGCTTAATTTATTAAAGTTACAGTAAGGAGCTCATCTTCTAGCTACAGTACATGATGCATATATGCTTGTGGGATGATACTTCAAAGCTACCTATGCATATCAGGGGTGTGTGTGTGTGTGCGTGTGTGTGTGTATCTATCTCTCTCATATAGAGGTACTCAGTAATGTATATTTCTGCAGATGTGTATTAGTCTTTGAAATGTGTCATCCTACTCTGTAATAGAAGGGACCAGCTAGATTTTTATGTATTAATATGACTTGTTCAGCAAAAGGGTAAACAGTTTTTATTGAATACATATGAGCTGTAAGAAATATTCAGACTTAGTGGAAAATTCTTAGTTATACTATTATGTGTTGTTTTGCTGTTCTTTGTAGTCAGTCCAGACAAAATATTTGTCCTAGCAAGACATGTGAATCATTCTTTGTAAAATGTATTTCTCTCTCTATATCCTGAAAATATGGCGTGTGTATAAGAAATGGTGAGTACCCAATGTAGGTTTACTGTTAATGTACGTTTTTACAGCTGTTCTGTAAAAATCAGATTTCTGTAAGATCAAAATATTTTTGAAATGTTTTATCTTAGTGGTACCACAGGAAGTATGCAGGGTGGGAAACTCCCAGGTGGCCCTCAGCTCTTCATTAGACATAAGCTACCAATGGCATGTTTATAACCATTCTATCCAGCTGTTTAGTTCTGGGAAAACAGGAAAATTTTGTTCTTTCATTGTGCACACTCTGTTGATTCTGGAATTGTAAAGAAAAAATGTTTAGTGTTATCCTTCATTATATCAGCATCTGTCATCAGACAGGAAAAAGCTGACCTAGTCATAATACTTGTAAAGTGAGATTAAAGATTAAGTGAGTCAAGCACTGGACAGTACTTACTAGGTCTCAGTCTTGGATTTAAAGGTATGGGTTTTTTATTGAAGGGTAGGGGGGCTGGCACCAAATGTGCACCATCCAATGAGTGAATGAAGCGGCTGCTACTAAGGAGGGGGGAAAATTGATGACCTCATACTAACCTACTTTATGAAGAGTGTAGTGACTGCTTAGCATTCCTATATGGTAAATATCTAAAAGGATTAAGATTGCAAGTATTTAACTTGAATATTTCATCAAAAAGCTTGATAGCATGTTTCCACAGTGAGATGATATAGCTTTTATGTTTGTGTGACTGTATATCTCACCATGAGCTTGAACAAGGCCATATTTCAATTCCTGTCACTAGACGTTCTGATTCAAGAAATGTTTACAGTCCTTAATACATCACAGAGCTGGCATTTTAAAATGGATGGGGAGGGAGCAAGAGGAAGCATAGGCGGAGAGTAGTTAGCTGATGCTGCAACAAGAAAGGATGCTCCTTCCCAGAGGTGGAGGGGGTTGACGGGGGCTGGGGGACTCAGAGAACATAGGCAATACCTAGGAAGAAAATTAAAGTGTAGAGAGATGAAATCCTTCATGGATGGGGGTGCTGCCACAGAGGGCTGGAAGATGGAGAAAGGGTTTTGCAGAGGATATGAAAGAAGATTTTTCAGAATGTATGATGATAATTGACATGGATGAATAAATAAGTGATTTAGCAGAGCAGAGGTAGAAGTAGTGGGAGAAACAGATTGTACTGCAAAGATTTCATGCAGATTTTCAGACTAGAGTAATGTAGGAGTACCAATAGAGGGCTCTGTAGATGGGGATGACTTCATGTTTTACCGACCTGGTTCTGTAAAGTTTGGAATTGAAAGAGGAGATGGATGAGCAAGAGATGTGGCTGAGGAGATTCCTATTTTCAAGTGGGAAGATGATTGTTCTGGTGATGTGGAATTAAAGGAAGTAATGAATGGAGCCAGATGATGATTGACTATTTCTAGTGCCTGCAGTTCACAAGAAGTCTATTGAAAGTTTCAATTGGTCTTATTTTGTATTGCAAATTGCTTTTATGTCCTATAGAAACATTAACTTTTAACACAGTTGGCAGACATAATTCAGAAGTAACTATGATTCTTGGGAGGTTACTGAGTTAATGGGGCCAGTATAAAGTAACATTAAGATATGTTGATGCTTAGCTGAACTGGAAAATTGGACTTCAAGCAAATTTTGATTTTAGTATGCACTTTATTTGACTTCAAGAAAGAATACTGCAAAATAATTTTTTTACAAAAGAATTTATGTAAATTTTGGTACCTGCCTTTATCATTGTCTCAGTCTGTTTTTAAATCTTAAATAGTCAGGTTGGTATGATATATATTTTGCTTGAATATAAAACAGTATAGAAACAACCCAGTTAACATATGCTACAAGGTACTTTCACTGGTATCAAAAGATTAGGTATTTGTCCTTTAAACTAGTATAAGGTGCTGTTAACTGGTATGATGAAGCAACTGAGAATGAGGTCCAAGTCAGACTTTGGGTCTGAGAAGGATCCTTCGGCATATTTAGCTAATCTATCCAAGATAATTTCTGGAACATGGACTCTGTGCAGTGTTAGCACTAACAATGAGGAGTCCTTTTGGCGCCTTAGAGACTAACTAATTTATTTGGGCATAAACTTTCGTGGGCTAGAACCCACTTCATCAGATGCATGGAGTGGAAGTCACAGTAGCAGGTGTGTGTATATATATACAGTACATGAAAAGATGGGAGTTGGCTTACCAAGGAGTGGGGGTCAGTGCTAACAAGACAACTCAATTAACAGTAGAATACCAAGGGGGGGGAGGAAATCACTTTTGTAGTGGTAGTGTGGCCCATTTCAAACAGTTGACAAGGTCTGAGTAACACTAGGGGGAAATAAGTTTTTGTAATGACCCATCCACTCCCAGTCTTTATTCAGGCCTAATTTGATGGTGTCCAGTTTGCACTGTGTGTGAGAAGAAACAAAGAACTTTTAATAACTGACAAAATGCTGGCCAGGCTCCACACTGTACATCAGTAGATGCTGACTGCTTCTGAGCTGATACTGCAAAATGTAAGTGTACCACGAAATCATCAGGAACTACTGAAGAAGCACCAAGAGATGTTCCAGAGTCTCTCAAGACTATTCTTTTCTTTTGTTCTATTACTTTTATTAGAAAAAGGGGAAGCTTTGGCAAGGTAGGCCCGAAACTCTGGCCTTTTAGCCAGTAACTGAAACTGCAGCGGAAAATTTCAGTCTTGCTGTATTGTAAAGGGGCTTGGTGAATAGGTCCCCAGTCTTACAATATATACTGTGTGGATGGATCCTGCACCTGCATGAAGTCCAATGGAAGTCACTGGGCTCTGTGTAGTTTCAGGGTTCTGCCTGCGCAGTACTAGTTGCAAGATTGAGGCCCAAGTAACTATCTTTTGCAGAAGCATTCAAGTTACATTTTGTGATATAAGTAAAGCAGAAAGATTAGTGTGGATCAGTCTGTATGGTACAGCCAAATAGACACAACTGTTGTAGCATAATTTATATATTAGCACAGTGCTGTTGTACATAATTATTCTTTAGTCAAGGTATCAGACAGGAATTAAGAAGTCTGTGAATCAGTTGTTAAGCATCATATTATTGTGTGGGAAAAGTGAGGAAACAGTAAGCTGATAATCACGTTTAGTGATTGAGAGAGCTTAAGTTTATTTTTTTTTCTCCTAAACAAAAACGAAGTGATGCTTGATATTGGTTTCCCTAATAAGCTCAATGGATTGTTCCAACTGCTTTAAATATATAGTTAGCAATCTAAATCAGTTATGAAGTAGATTAAATACAATTTCATAGGCTATCATTCTTTAATGTCTTCAGAACATATGTAGCATAGTTATAATATCAGAAGGATATGAAGATGAAATGCATCATCATGGTAGGGTGACTGAGTGTATGCATAATTCAGGATATCAAATAGGGTCTTCATTTATAACACAGAATTGTCAATTCAAATGCTCTGATTTAGAAATAATTGCCTGTTTTTTAGCCATTTTGTATGTTCATTTCTCCTTTTCAGATGCTGGCAAGTTGCAGGTTACTGAAGTAGAAAGCATGAGAGTTGAGGGGAAGGTTCTAAAGCCAGCTTATTTTTTCATAAACTTGATTCTTTAATGAATCAAGTTTGACATCCATGTCAAAGGTTTAAAGATCTTGACAACTTTGCTCCTTAAGAGTGATGAGCCTGTCTGTCTCAAGGGTGGAGCTTGTATGTGAAAGAGGCAGGAGTTCCTCAGCAGATGGCTCAAGACTATGGAGTTTATGCCCTGCAGAAACTAAGAATTATCTTTTCCATCTCCATTATATGGTAGCCCACATTAAAAAGAGTGGGATCCTGGATGAAGATGCAGCCAGAGGCGACCCTGGTGCAATGACTTCAATAGCTTCATAGATTTTAGATGACCCTCTGGCCTTAATCTGACCTCCTGCACGTCTGTGTGTATCCTGAGACTCACTTAATCATCAGGGTATCACGTCATTTTAATGGGTGGGTTTTATTCTGGTGACATGTCTGTTCTCCTCCAGGACCCGCATTTTACAGATAGCCTCTCTGTGCATTAGTTCCCTAAGTGACTTGTCCAAGGCCACCCAAGAAATCTATGGCAGAGCAGGGAATTTAACCTGTCTCTCCCAAGTTCCAGGTCCCAACCACCGGGCCATCTTTTCTTCCAGCCCCAGGGATCAGGCAGGGAGCAAAGATGGCCTTTGTCTCATTCAGATCAACGGTGATCTGCAGAATTGATATAATTGCAGCTCAGGCAAACCCTGCTCCTTCCACAGGATGATTTAGAGGGAAACAACTTGAGAAAATCATCATGTGGGGAGAATCTCGGGGCGGGGGCGGGGGTGGTGGTGATGCAAAAACCCCAAGTATTCCCAGAAGAGAGAACAATCCATATAGGGTATTATTTTCTCCACCTTAATGCATTTTCAAAAAAATCTTATGGCAATGGTATCTTAAATTTTGGATGTATAATAATTCCTTTAATGTTCTGTGGCAACCATGTTGGCTGGAGTATTCCTTTTAGAAATAGCTATGCTTCCTCTGTTAGATATATCTGACTACAATCTGTATAACCCAGATGTTGCAGCCACAGATTAGTCATACTACACTATTAACAGTTAACCAAACCTGTTTTTGTTGTGGTGTGATTTTTTTTTTTTTTTTAAAAACTATCTTTCACTGCTTGATTAGGCTCAGAGCCAGGTCAGACACAGGGAAACAGAATCTTGTCAAGAATTATTCAGTTGCATCAGTTCTACATTCTGTTATATTTAGGTTCTTATAGTGTGCTCATGACTTTGAAATAAGCATCAATACCAAAGTTAGAAATGTGACCTATGCCATTCCAGTAAAGTGTACACCATATGTTTCTGTGGGGGAAATCAAAGTCAAAGACTTGAATTTGAGTGGAGAAGTGGCTAAGTTTACAGTCATACTACCTTTACTTGGTAATCCTTGCAGAGGAGATAATGGTAGCCCACTTCCTGCCCCATTCTGTTCCAGCTCTGCCGCTCTGCACAAATCTCAGTTACCCTGCATGGGACCCAGGAAGGAGAGCAGAGCTGGTGAGATAATTAGGATACTCCTCTTTCACTGGGCAGGGCAGATCTATCAGCTTTTCTCATTGGAATGATTTTGTTGCCAGATACAGAAATCCTCTTGAGATGAGCTGATAGAACTCAGCACATAATTAAGACTAATTTTTTTATGAACATACACAATCTGCATGGTCTAAAGGCATGACCAGGTCTTGGGGTTTGATTGCTAGCTATTTCCTACGGGGATATTTACCTACTTATGTGAAAATCTTTGAGGTGTTTTGAGTCAATATGTAAATACCAAATATTATGCAGTACAGGTCTGTTTCATCTTACGCTGGGGTTACGTTCCGCAGTCAGCACGTAAAGTGAAAATCATGTATAGTCAAAGTTACATTGAGTGTAATGACAGGTGGAATTGCCTGCACTACAGAAACAGTATTTAAATTTTTTTGTTGTTGTTTTTGCCGACTGCGTAAAGCTGAAATCGCACATGTTAAATGCGCCTAAGATGCGACAGACCTGTAGTTGTTTAAGAAGCATGAGTCTCCATGTGTCTTACATAGCTTCGATTTAAAGTGGTGTATATCAGAACAAGAGAAGACTAAACAAACCAGAGGAAATGTTAGTGAAACAAAACCCACTTCCTGTGGCTAACTAGCTATGCTGTTGTGAACAGATATTAATATGGTAATTAAATCCCAGTGAATATTCATAAGAGCCACACTTGAGTCCACTTCAGTGAATTTGTTCAATTCACCTTCAATTTCCAAACTGCGAGCCAGTGATCTCCCGGTGAGTATATAGAGAACTGTTGTGGACATGCCTGCTGGGTTAGATGGTCTGATTTCACAGCATGTGAGAGCTTACACTGAGAGCTTTTATTCACTACCAGGGAGATTGACACTGCTGCAGTCAGTGCAGTGGCTGTCGATTTAGTGGGTCTAGTGAAGACCCACTAAATTGACAGCAGAGCGCTCTCTGGTTGACTTTGGTACTTCAACTCCCAGAGAAGAGTAAAGTAAGTTGACAGAGTGTCTCCCATCAATGCAGTGCAGTGAAGAGACTGGTAAGTCGACCTAAACTACGTTGACTCCAGTTACATTATTCATGTAGCTGGAGTAGCATAACTTAGGTCAATTTACCCTGATGATGAAGACAAGGCCTGAGTTGTCTTGTTGTTCAGAGCTCCCTTGCAGAATTGCTGCAGCACTGTGATCTGACACCAGTCTGTTGACTCTGACTCTGTCTGAAAGAGCATCTTCAGACTCACTGCTCTCTACAACAGAGAGCTTGCAAATGTGAGATGGTCCCAACAGTTTGAAAAGAGAACTCTGGATAAATGGGATTTTTAGTCTTGGAATGTATTGACTTCAAGGGCAACCTGGGGATCCTGAATGCTGAATCAGCATTTCTTCCAATTCACTTCCAAATATGCACATGTAAGAGCTTAGCCTGCCATTTTGCCATACTTATCACTAGTTTCATTTAGTACTGCAACAGAAATGTCTTCCTCAAACTGTAGTGTCAGCAGATCATCCAGATAGCTGGAATTATAAAAGTGGAAAAAAAAACAAACCTCACTGAAAACCCTATGCTCTCTTTTCTTTCCAAGTACGCAGTAGAGTGGGCTAGGCTGGCCTCCATTTTAGGGTTTGCAAACTGTTCTTTATGCTAGTGGTTCTCAACCAGAGGTCTGGGGCCCTTGGGGGGCTGTGAGCAGGTTTCAGGGGGGCTGTTAAGCCGGGCCAGCATTAGACTCGCTGGGGCTCAGGGCAGAATGCCAAAGCCCCACCGCATGGGGCTGTAACCTGGGAACTGAGCCAGTGGCGTAGCCAGGTTCTAACATCAGGGGGAGCGAACACATAAAAAAAGGTGCCACCCACCGCCATATCAAATGACTAGTTACATACTTTTAAATGTCATATACATTTTTGTACTTATAAAACAATATCATTCTTCTGTTTATTTTAAGTACGTGTTATTTTGCATTTAAAATAAAGTTTACAGTATGAAATATAAAATAAGTAAATAACTTTTTTATATTAAATGCAAAATAACACACGTACTTATAAAACAATATCATTCTTGTGTGGCCCCTTGAAGCAGGCAGCACACAGGAGCAAGAGAGGGGGCACAGTCCCCCACATGAGAGAGACAATCACACGAGAGAGGCTTGTGAACAGGGGCTGCTAACAGGGAGTTTTGCAAAGGAGTTCTCCAGGTGAAGGGAGGAGCAAATACAGCATCTGTGGGGTAAGTGACTGTCTGTAGTGTGTGTGTGGTTGTGTCTGGGGATTACTTGCTGTGTGCTGAGCTTGTGTTTGTCAGTCTGTTTGGTGGTTTGAAGGACCATGTGCTGTCGCTGGCAGTTGGAGGCCTTGAGCTTCAAAAGAAGGTTTGAAAGCTCGAAGCCTCTGGTAATTGGCTGAGCCTTAATCAGTAGATGGGGCATAAACTCAGGCCAGGGCTTTATAAAGCCACGCACAAGCGACCAGGGGCTGCTAACAGGGAGTTTTGCAAGGGAGTTCTGAAGGGGAGTGGGAAGGGGGGGCGTCCCTTGTCGGTCCTACCTGTTCCCCTGTAGTCCCCTGAAAACCTAAAATCCAAACCATATTCCAAAACCCCTTTCTTTAAACCACCCGTTCATTAACTAGGAGACAATGCAGGCAGAAGCCCAGCAGCAGAGCGGGAGCTATCCAGTTTATTGTGCTGAGTGTAGCATGTATGACTACCTGCCTTGTGGGCGGGTGGCATATGTGTGCAGTCGGTGCAAGGAGCTCCTGGCCCTCAGAGACCACGTACGGACTTTGGAGGCCAGGGTGGCGGAACTGGAGGAGCTCAGAGAGGTATGTTGATGAGGCTTTCCGGGACACTGAAGAATTGTCCCACCTCCGCTCAGACAGCCTCTGTGCTGTTGAGGAGGAAGAAAGGCTCATGGAAGCAGAGCAGTCAATGGGTGCAGAGGGAAACCTTCCCATAGTTGGGACCCTCCTTCCAAATGGTGCTGGTGTTGCCTCTCGCACTGAGGTTACCTCTCCGGGGGAGGGAACTCCAGTTGCTAGGAAAAGGCAGGTGTTAGTAATGGGAGATTCGATCATTAGAAACATAGATAGCTGGGTTTGTGATGACCGGAAGAACCGTATGGTGACTTGCCTGCCTGGTGCGAAGGTTGTGGATCTCTTGAGGCATCTAGACAGACTTATGTATAGTGCTGGGGAGGAGCCGGTGGTCGTGGTACATGTAGGTACCTATGACGTAGGGAAGGGTAGGAGAGAGGTCCTGGAAGCCAAATTTAGGCTGCTAGGGAAGAGACTGAAATCCAGGACCTCTATGGTGGCATTCTCAGAAATGCTCCCAGTTCCACACGCAGGGCCAGGTAGGCAGACAGAGCTTCAGAGTCTCAATGCGTGGATGAGACAATGGTGTAGAGAGGAGGACTTTATGTTCATTAGGAACTGGGGAAGCTTTTGGGATGGGGGGAGCCTATACAGGAGAAATGGGCTCCACCTAAATCAAAGAGGAACCAGACTGCTGGCACTAAACATTAAAAAGGTTGTAGAGCAGTTTTTAAACTAGGAGATGGGGGAAAGCTGACTGCTACAGAGGAGCATGTGGATCGGACACAGACTTCTCTTAGGGGAGAGTCTGATGATAGGGAATCTCCAGGTTATAGTCAGGAACAGAGGATGGAAGAGGATAATGTAAGGGCTGGATCAGATGATAAACAGTCACATAAAAAAAGAACCTGGCACATCAGAAAAGGGCATACAAATAAACAGGGACAAGTTTTTAAAGTGCTTGTATGCAAATGCTAGAAGTCTAAATAATAAGATGAGTGAACTAGAGTGCCTTGTGATAAAGGATCAGAGGGGTAGCCATGTTAGTCTGGATCTGTAAAAGCAGCAAAGAATCCTGTGGCACCTTATAGACTAACAGACGTTTTGGAGCATGAGCTTTTGTGGGTGAATACCCACTTCCTCAGATGCATGTAGTGGAAATTTCCAGGGGCAGGTATATATATATGCAGGCAAGCTAGAGATAATGAGGTAGTTCAATCAGGGAGGATGAGGCCCTGTTCTAGCAGTTGAGGTGTGAAAACCAAGGGAGGAGAAACTGGTTTTGTAATTGGCAAGCCAGTCACAGTCTTTGTTTAGTCCTGAGCTGATGGTGTCAAATTTGCAGATGAACTGAAGCTCAGCAGTTTCTCTTTGAAGTCTGGTCCTGAAGTTTTTTTGCTGCAGGATGGCCACCTTAAGGTCTGCTATAGTGTGGCCAGGGAGGTTGAAGTGTTCTACAGGTTTTTGTATATTGCCATTCCTAATATCTGATTTGTGTCCATTTATCCTTTTCTGTAGCGACTGTCCAGTTTGGCCTGTGTACATAGTAGAGGGGCACTGCTGGCATATGATAGCGTATATTACATTGGTGGAGGTGCAGGTGAATGAACCGGTGATGGTGTGGCTGATCTGATTAGGTGTGATATGATGGTGTCGCTCCTTTGTGATAAAGGAGGATATTGATATAATAGGCATCACAGAAACCTGATGGACTGAGAGCAATCAATGGGACACAATCATTCCGGGGTACAAAATATATTGGAAGGACGGAACAGGTCGTGCAGGGGGAGGAGTGGCACTATATGTGAAAGAAAATGTAGGTTCAAATGAAGTAAAAATCTGAAGTGAATCCACATGTTCCATAGAATCGCTATGGATAGAAATTTCGTGCTCTAATAAAAATATAACATTAGGGATCTATTATCGACCCCCTGACCAGGACAGTAATAGTGATGATATGCTAAGGGAAATTAGAGAGGCTATCAAAATTAAGAACCCAATAATAGTGGAGTATTTCAAATTATCCCCAGATTGACTGGGAACATTTCACTTCAGGACGAAATACAGAGATAAAATTTCTCGATAGTTTAAATGACTGCTTCATGGAGCAGCTGGTATGGGAACCCACAAGGGGAGAGGCAACTCTAGATTTAATCCTGAGTGGAGCGCAGGAGCTGGTTCAAGAGGTAATTATAGCAGGACCGCTTGGAAATAGTGACCATAATACAATAGTATTCAACATCCCTGTGGTGGGAAGAACACTTCAACAGCCCAACACTGTGGCATTTAATTTCAAAAGATGGAACTATACAAAAATGAGGGGGTTAGTTAAACATAAGTTAAAAGGTACAGTGACTAAAGTGAAATCTCTGCAAGTTTCATGGGCCCTTTTTAAAGACACCATAATAGAGGCCCAACTTCAATGTATACCCCAAATTAAGAAACACAGTAAAAGAACTAAAAAAGATCCACTGTGGCTTAACAACCATGTAAAAGAAGCAGTGAGAGATAAAGACTTCCTTTAAAAAGTGGAAGTCAAATCTTAGTGAGGCAAATAGAAAGGAGCACAAACACTGCCAGCTTAAGTGCAAGAGTGTAATAAGAAAAGCCAAAGAGGAGTTTGAAGAACGGCTAGCCAAGAACTCCAAAAGGTAATAACAAAATGTTTAAGTACATCAGAAGCAGGAAGCCTGCCAAACAACCAGTGGGGCCCCTTGATGATCGAGATACAAAAGGAGACTTGAAGATGATAAAGTCATTGCGGAGAAACTGAATGGATTCTTTGCTTCAGTCTTCATGGCTGAGGATGTTAGGGAGATTCCCAAACCTGAGCCGGCTTTTGTAGGTGACAAATCTGAGGAACTGTCACAGATTGAAGTGTCACTAGAGGAGGTTTTGGAATTAATTGATAAACTCAACATTAACAAGTCACTGGGACCAGATGGCATTCACCCAAGAGTTCTGAAAGAACTCAAATGTGAAGTTGCAGAGCTATTAACTAAGGTTTAAGGTCCTTTAAGTCGGCTTCGGTACCCAATGACTGGAAGTTAGCTAATGTAACACCAATATTTAAAAAGGGCTCTAGAGATGATCTCGGCAATTACAGACTGGTAAGTCTAACGTCGGTACTGGGCAAATTAGTCGAAACAATAGTTAAGAATAAAATTGTCAGACACATAGAAAAACAAACTGTTGAGCAATAGTCAATATGGTTTCTGTAAAGGGAAATCGTGTCTTGCTAATCTATCAGAGTTCTTAGAAGGGGTCAACAAATGTGGACAAGGGGGATCCAGTGGACATAGTGTATTTAGATTTCCAGAAAGCCTTTGACAAGGTCCCTCACCAAAGGCTCTTACGTAAATTAAGCTGTCATGGGATAAAAGGGAAGGTCCTTTCATGGACTGAGAACTGGTTAAAAGACAGGGAACAAAGGGTAGGAATTAATGGTAAATTCTCAGAATGGAGAGGGGTAACTAATTGTGTTCCCCAAGGGTCAGTCCTAGGACCAATTCTATTCAATTTATTCATAAATGATCTGGAGAAAGGGGTAAACAGTGAGGTGGCAAAGTTTGCAGATGATACTAAACTACTCAAGATAGTTAAGACCAAAGCAGATTGTGAAGAACTTCAAAAAGATTTCACAAAGCTAAGTGATTGGGCAACAAAATGGCAAATGAAATTTAATGTGGATAAATGTAAAGTAATGCATATTGGAAAAAATAACCCCAACTATATATACAATATGATGGGGGCTAATTTAGCTAAATCGAGTCAGGAAAAAGATCTTGGAGTCATCATGGATAGTTCTCTGAAGATGTCCACGCAGTGCGCAGAGGCGGTCAAAAAAGCAAACAGGATGTTAGGAATCATTAAAAAGGGGATAGAGAATAAGTTATTGCCCTTATATAAATCCATGGTATGCCCACATCTTGAATACTGTGTACACATATTGTCTCCTCACCTCAAAAAAGATATTCTAGCACTAGAAAAGGTTCAGAAAAGGGCAACTAAAATGATTAGGGATTTGTAGAGGGTCCCATATGAGGAAGATTAAAGAGGCTAGGCCTCTTCAGCTTGGAAAAGAGGAGATGGGGAATATGATAGAAGTATATAAAATCAGGAGTGATGTGGAGAAAGTGGATAAGGAAAAGTTATTTACTTATTCCCATAATACAGGAACTAAGGGTCACCAAATGAAATTAATAGGTAGCAGGTTTAAAACAAATAAAAAGAAATTCTTCTTCACACAGCGCACAGTCAACTTGTAGAACTCCTTACCTGAGGAGGTTGTGAAGGTTGGGACTATAACAATGTTTAAAAGGGAACTGGATAAATTCATGGTGGCTAAGTCCATAAATGGTTATTAGCCGGGAAGGGTAAAGAATGGTGTCCCTAGCCTCTGTTCATCAGAGGATGGAGACAGATGGCAGGAGAGAGATCACTTGATCATTGCCTGTTAGCTTCACTCCCTGTGGGGCACCTGGCATGGGCCACTGTCAGTAAACAGATTCTAGGCTAGATGGACCTTTGGTCTGACCCAATATGGCCGTTCTTATGTTAATCTGACAGGTTTGCAGGGTCTGTTGGGGGTTCGCATGGGAGACTCTCCAATGCAGCACCTAGCCACGCTGGCTCTGTGCATCATGAGGCTACTCAGGAAAAAGGAGGCAGCAAGAGAGAGAGGCTGAGAAGCAGGTGCCCTTCCACTCACAGCTGCGTCTGAGTGTCTCTGATCTCACAGAGTCTCAGCACTGCAGGCACCCAGCTCCCAGGTACAGGGCTGCAGTGCAAGCTAGAGGGGCTGATTCAGAGAAGTCAGGACCAGTCGGAGAGCTTCCCATGTCATCATGAAAACTCACTCCTGGAAAGCTGGGTGAGGTAATATGGGGAAGGGGAGTGTAATATACATCAAGGTGGGCGAGGTAAAATTTTTTTAATTGGACCAGCTTCTGTTGGTGAGAGAGACAAGCTTTTGAGCTTTCATAGAACTCTTCTTCAGGAAGAAGAAGGAACTCCATGAAAGCTCCAAAGCTTGTGTCTGTCTCTCTCACCAACAAAAGTTGTTCCAATAAAAGATATTACCTCACCTACCTTGTGGCTCTAATTTCTGGGAACAACAGGGCTACACCAACACAGCATACAAAAATGCAAGATTCACATAAACAGCAGAGTGACCACCATCACACCAGGACACTATTTTCACGATTCATCTTAGTAAAATGTCATCATCACACCAAGGAAGTAGCACTATCAGCACAATGAGATAAATACAGCCACATGTGCATGCCAAAAATTCACAGTACAAGCGCACTGGGATCCACACATCAGGATAGTAGTGTCAGTTTAGCTCTCAGTCTCTGAGTCCGTCCCCACTAAACTAAGTCCAAAGTTTCAGCTAAACACAAGGGCACCTGCAAATAGCTGTACTAACAGCAGGATCTACACTGGCACAATAGGAGGAGTTGCATGTCAGGGCACTAATTCCCAAGCCCAGTGCAAGGCAATATGGGATCCAGGCACCAGGTCCTTAGAACCAGAATTTGTACTCACAGGAGAGTGGAATGAAGTTAGAGAAGTTACAGAAGGCAACTCCCAAGAAAAAAGGCATTGACCAAATGTCTGGGTGGATGTTAAACAACCATCACCAGCCATTGTGTGCAGCAAGTGAATGACAGTTAGTAACTTAATGACCACCATCACCAGAGAATTACTCAACCCTGGGACTCAGCAATGCCTCCCCCTCCTCCCAACATGATCACAAGTCCTTCCCTTAGGAGACAATTCAGGTTTCCCCTGATAGGAGAGGGAGGGATAGCTCAGTCGTTTTGAGCATTGGCTTGCTAGACTCAGGGTTGTGAGCTCAATCCTCGAGAGGGCCACTTAGGAATCTGGGGCAAAAATCAGTACTTGGTCCTGCTAGTGAAGGCAGGGAGCTGGACTCGATGACCTTTTGAGGTCCCTTCCAGTTCTAGGAGACAGGTATATCTCCAATTATTATCTGAAAATCAGGCTACCTCTCCCTGGCCCTCAACATGGTGTCTGGACTTGTGTTTGCCAGAGCAAATGGACTAAACACATACTGCAACAGCAGATAGTTCATTCCAACCTTCCCTTGGGAGACAATTCCATCCACACCCCCAAGGCAAAGATTGTACTGCTATGAAAATTTCCCCCGATAGTCTGTTTTCCTCTCCTACCCTCCCCATCCCTTCCCCACTGCCTCTTCCCTTCCACCCCTCACCTCCTAAGAGGCAGTCACCCAGATGACAGGGAGGGGGACCCAAGCACACTACATGGCTACTGTCTCTGAGAGGCAGGCATCTCTGCCTGGGCAGTGAGGGCAAGCAGGGACACCAAACCCCACAGGAGACCAGGAGATGGACTCCCCCTCCAATGCCTGTCTTGGTCCAGCTGCTCAGGTGCAGGGGATGTTTTTGGAGATGCCTCTTGCTGAGTCCTCTGCCCCTTATCATGCAGACAGCTATCCCACTAGCAGCCAGGTGCTGGCTTTTACAGCCAGCTGGGGGGTTTCCAGTCCCCCCCCCCCAGCCACCCTCATCACAAGAAAGACCCCCTTTGAAATACACTTACCAGCTGCTGCTACTGGCTACCTTTAGTTGGATGAGAGGTTAAGGGCTGCTGCTGCAGAGCCAGAGAAAGCACACCTGCCACATTGCCACAGGAAGCAGGTAGAAGATGGAGGTGGGGTCTCTCAGCTGCTCAGCCCCTTGTTCCAGAAGCAGTTTGCCTTGCTGATTGGCTAGTGGCCAAAAACCAGCTAAACAGGGAGCACTTGCACTCCCCTAGCTAGCTACCCTACTGCCCCCACCCTGGCCAAATAGCTGATGGCTTGTGGGCCCCCACGGGCCCCATAAACAGTTGACTGGTGGGTAGGTGCCCCTGCCCTCTATAGAGACATGCCCCAACCAACCCCCTTCTTCCCCAAGGCTCCAGCCTCTCCTCCTCCCCAGGAACCCAGCTTGCTGGAGCTCAGTTCTTTCCCCCTCCCCTTGCTGATTAGCTGTCTCCCAGCAGGAGGGAGGGAGACAGCTAATCAGTGAAGCAGGGAGGGGGCAGGGTTTATGTAGCACACTAGGGGAAGCCAGCAAAGCCTGCCTGCCTGCAGGAGCCCAGCTTGCTGGAGCTCAGTTCTTCCCTTCACCTCCCTACCACGCAATCAGCTGTCTCCCCTCTGCTGGGAGACACAGCTGATCAGCAGGGATGTGGTATGCAGCATGCGGGGGAAGCCGGCAGGCCAAGCTTCAGAGTGGAGCATGGGCCTTGCCCCTGGCACCATGGTAACCCCGTCTAAGGCACAGCTCTTTTGAAAATGTGCTAAGTGGAAGCAGCTGGTTCCTCTGCACCCCACTAGCTACGCTACTGACCTGAGCCCCACCACTTGGGGCTGAAGCTGAAGCCTGAACAACTTAGATTCACGGGGGCCCCTGCAGCATGGGGCCCTAGGCAATTGCCCTGCTTGCTACCCCCTAATGCTGGTCCTGACTTTTATATGCAGAAAACCAGTTGTTGTGGCACAGGTGGTCCATGGAGTTCTTATAGCATTTTGGAGGGAGTTCAGAAGGAAAAAGGTTGAAAACCCCTGCTTTATGCAGCAATGTAACAGTGTGTTCTAGCAGGTCATAATCAGGAGTCCTAGTTTACCATGATGATAAAATCAAAATTCTCAGATTAAAAAACCCATAAAAATCTGCATTTTTCTGTGATTAAAATGAAACACTGAACTTTAGTTTCCTTAGCCCCTATATAGGTATCAGTTAAGCACAGTGTTTTTATTGAGATACAGTGGAACCTTATTTATCCGAGCCTCCATTATCTGGCTCTGCATTTTAACGAAACCACCAGCCGTCCGGGACTGACCACCCGAGCACTGGTGCTGTAAGCCCTGTCTGATTAGTGGTTCAGTTAACGCAGAGAGCTGGGTAACGGAGTGTCAAACTAACAGGGTTCTACTATATGTAAATTGAAAGTGCATTAAAAAATGAACTATGAGATGAGGAGGTTGCTCGCATTGCATAAGTGATACTGTTACTTTCAGTAAGATTTAATTGTTTTTATTTTTTTCACAAAATGTAAAAACTAAAAATTCTCTGTAAAAATGCAGATTCTGTGTTTTTCCGTGGCAAAGGGATTTCTAGGATCCCTGATCATAAAACTAGCTTGCCAGTATCAGTGGACCACCCAAATCGTAATCTTCAGCGAAAGGTAAGCACTAAGGAAGAAAAGTGCTAAAAATAGTGTTGTAGCTCTAAAGCTACTTCAGAAGGGCCTGTCTGTGCCCAGTGAATTTTAAAGTATGAGAAGGTTCCCAAACACCAGTACTCCTACCCATGTCTTATAGTCTCCCACAATTTTAATCTCTGCTTTGGCAAAGAACACTCCTCCCTGTTTCTTGAAGATGGTCATTGGCTAGGTCATTAGTCAACAGTTAGAGAGGCAAATAAGGTCAAAACACTCTAGCTTTCTGAGACCTGAGGTGGTAGTACCTTGGTATGACAGGTTGGACCTCCCATTTGGGGTGCCAACTGATGTGCTGTGGTCCCACTGGTTCCTTCCATTTCCTCAGCCTGGATTTCCTCACCCTGTCCTAACTGTGCCAGGCCCTCAAGCCTTCTCTAGCACAGGTAAGAGCACACTGAGCTGCAGACACAGACTGAAATCAACTCTGTGTGGGAAGATTCACCTAGGAAGTTTACTCAGCACTTGTGTGTACACCTCCTTTGGCATGTAAACCCAAAATGATGTCTTGCGCTGTATAGAGAGCGCGATACAGCGCAGACTCATAAAAATTGACCCCTCCCTCAATGTGGAGAGAGAGATGCACAGCTTTTTGCCCCCTGCCCCCAAGATATGAGTTGTACAAACTAGGATTTGTAATAAACCAAAAAATAAGATTAACTACAAAAAGTAAATTTTAAGTGATTAAAGGGATAGCAAACAGAACAAAGCAGATTACTGAGCAAATAAAACAAAACACGTAAACTAAGCTTAAATACACTCAAGAAACAGGTTACAAAATGTAATTTCTCACTCTAAATGTTGTCTTAGGCAGATTTCAGATTTCTGTAGCTTGTAGTTCGTTATTTCTCTTTACACACTGGACCCCTGTCTCAGCCTGGACTGAGCCCCTGCCTTTTCCTTCATTGTTTTTAGCAATCTTCCTTCTTGGATGAGGTGGCAATGGAGAAGAGTCCTAATTGCCTTACTCTCCAGCCTTAAATAGAATTTACATAAGGCAGGAACCCTTTGTTTCCAGTGTCCAAGGTGGTACTCCACACCAGGTGACATCATCAGATGACCCTGCAGTGTCAAAGCAACATCCCAGGTTTCTCCTGAGAACGGTAGGAGATTAGTATCTTCAAACTTCTACTGTCCTCCTTAAATGGCTCATTCAGGCTGATTTCCTACTGTCTGATGGGCATTCCCCCAAGTGTACACACAGTTGTAATATTTACATAGTCAATATTCCTAACTTCAGATACAGAAAGGATACATGTATACAAATTGGATAATCACATTCAGCAAATCATAACCTTTCCAATGATGCCTTACATGACCCATCTTGCATAAAACATTTCTTAGTTATGCCATATTCCCACCCCACTGTAAACTCTAGGGTACAGACGGGACCCACATGAACGACCCCGTAAGCTTATTTCTACCAGCTTAGGTTAAAAACTCCCCAAAGCACAAACCACTCCTTTAACCTTGGATTAGGTAACAGCGCCACCACCAAGTGATTTAAACAAACATTTAGGGAGGGCCACTTGGAACCCTACTTTCCCCAAATATCCCCCCAAGCTCCTACACCCCCTTTCCTTGGCAGATTTGAGAATAATCCTGCAAGCCCCTACACCCCCTTTCCTGGGGAGGCTTGAGAATATATCGTCACCAATTGGTACGGGTGAACACAGACCGAAACCCTTGGCTCTTAAAACAATGAAAAATCAATCAGGTTCTTAAAAGAAGAATTTTAATTAAAGAAAAAAGAGTGAAAGGAGTACCCCTGTAAGATTAGAATGGAAAGAGAATCTCTCAAGCATCAGATTCAAAACACAGAGAGTTTCCCTCTGGGCAAAACTTTAAAGTTACAAAAAGAAAACCAGGAATACCCTCTGTCTCAGCACAGAGAAAATTCACAATCCAAAATAAAAGTAAATCTAATGCATTTCCTTGCTAAATACTGACTAACTCTATAGGAGTTGGATTGCTTGCTTTTTTGATCTTGCTGCGGCCAAAGCCGCATGGAACAGACAGAAAAAAGCCTTCCCTACCCAGATCTGAAAGCATCTTGTCCCCTTATTGGTCCTTTTGGTCAGGTGTCAGTTATGTTACCTAAGCTTCTTAACCCTTTACAGGGTAAAGAGGGATTTTATGCTACTCTTAGTTGTATGTTTATGACAGGGTGTAATGTCACAGTTGGTACCAGATAGACTAACTTCTTGCCCTTTCATATCAGTCAACTAGGAATTTGTCTCAAGCTTCTCATGTCTCTCACAACAGAGATTAGACATTGTATTAGTGTCCTGAATAAACTCATCCAAAGCTGCCCTTGTCACAGTCCAAATCATCTGCCTATTTTAGAAGGAGAAAGGTGTGAAGAGAATGCGAAAAAGGTAGAAGTCCTGGTTTGAGGTACTATGTCCAGATACTATGATGAGCTAAGTATAATTAGCTTGACAGATCCTGCATTTGAACCCTTTTCCATAGAATTAAATGATTTGGAGAATCTCTTAGATAAGTTTAACCCCCTTCCTCAGTCCAACTCTTTAGTGGGGAACAAAAGACTTTTCTACAGGAACTACAGACATTCAGAACTCCTTGTGCCAGATCTGGCAGGCATTCCTTATGATCATCTACTTTATGTGGAGGTGGGAGGAAGTTTTCAACTTCTCAGACCATAAATCACAGATCCTCCTTCAACAACTCAGTGTAAAAATAGGTAATGTAAATATGGTGGCTCATACACTCTTAGCTCATGTCTACATCTAAAATTTTGCAGCGCTGGTTGTTACAGCTGTATTAGTACAGCTGTATAGGGCCAGCGCTGCAGAGTGGCCACACTTACAGCAACCAGCGCTGCAAGTGGTGTTAGATGTGGCCACACTGCAGCGCTGTTGGGCGGCTTCAAGGGGGGTTCCGGGACGAGAGAGCAAACCGGGAAAGGAAACCAGCTTCGCCGCGGTTTGCTCTCTCGGTCCCGGAGCCAGCCAGCAAACCGCAGGGAAGGAGACCTGCTTGCTCGGGGTTCCGGGACCGAGAGAGCAAACCGGGAACGCCGCGGTTTGCTCTCTCGGTCCCGGAGCCAGCCAGCAAACCGCAGGGAAGGAGACCTGCTTGCTCGGGGTTCCGGGACCGAGAGAGCAAACCCGGAACCCCGAGCAAGCAGGTCTCCTTCCCTGCGGTTTGCTGGCTGGCTCCGGGACCGAGAGAGCAAACCGGGAAAGGAAACCAGCTTGATTACCAGAGGCTTCCTCCTTCCACGGAGGTCAAGAAAAGCGCTGGTAACTGTCTACATTGGATTACCAGCGCTGGATCACCAGCGCTGGATCCTCTACACCCGAGACAAAACGGGAGTACGGCCAGCGCTGCAAACAGGGAGTTGCAGCGCTGGTGGTGCCCTGCAGATGTGTACACCTTCAAAGTTGCAGCGCTGTAACTCCCTCACCAGCGCTGCAACTTTCTGATGTAGACAAGCCCTTAGTTAAGGGAAAAAATAAACATTTCACTTCTGTTTTGTACTGGTTCCTTTTCAGACAGATGGGATTTATGAAAGAGATCTCAATCTTCTCTTCCATTATTCAAGCCAGTGAATTTATTTTTTAAAAACTGGGACAAAGAGATTTAGTCCATGCTGAGTGGTAGTTATCCTCTTGGGTTCTGCCTGCTACCGTCTTGGTTGTCTGAGTACTGACTTGGAACTCAGGCGAGTATTTAACAAATTCTTCATTAAAGATGTGAGGCTGTAGACCCCGGGAGCTCTGCTTCAGGTAGAGTCATGGTGGGGTAAACTGACTAGCAGATGGCTCCAAAGAACTGGTTGTAACATAGTGTGTTTGATTACTTTGTTAATATATATACAATCAGCAGAGAGCCAGGCCAACTATCATTATGTAAACAAAGTAACCAATCAACACATAGCCTGAGCTGTTAGGCTAATTGATTAACTGATCGAGAACTGTTGTTGGGTAAATAGGTACCTTTCATGTGAATCACAACCATAAGCAAGCTTCTCAGGCCCGGAATCCCTTCTGCACATAAGCAGACCCACAAGGTCACACAGTGGACACCCTGATTAGCAGCCGTAGGTTGCACTTACTCTGGTGCATATCCTGGTGACACAGTCTGTATCCTCAACAAGGCAACAAGTAGCTACTTTCCTCAGATTTGTTGCAGTGTCTACAAGTATAGGAGGACTCTGTCCCAATTCAGCCTAACCTTAATGGAAGCTAGGAGTTCTGTGATTCTCTCCCCACCCCTACCCTGTCTTAAAGTTTCTCACCTTTTTTTCTGTTTAGGACTCATGAATGGCAGAAACAGCTAGTCTATATAACAGTGTTTGATGTGTGGTAATAACATAATGAATGAAATTCAACATTTTATTTATGTTGTAGGTCACAGGCAATCAATTGTAGAGCTCGTAATAAAATCCAGGAGCCCTGATTCTAGGGTGCTTACTCTAGCCACAGTGCCATTTTTTACAGTAGAACCTAAGAGTTACGAACACTGTGGGAATGGAGGTTGTTTGTAACTCTGAACAAAGTATTATGGTTGTTTTTTCAAAAGTTTACACCGAACATTGACTTAATACAGCTTTGAAACTTTATTATACAGAAGAAAAATGCTGCTTTTAACCACCTTGATTTAAATGAAACAAGCACAGAGAGTTTCCTTACCTTGTAAAATCTTTTTTTAAACTTTCTCTCTTTTTTGTAGTTTAACACAGTACTTGCTTTTTGTGCGTGTCTCTGCTGCTGTGTGATAGCGTACTTCCAGTTCAAATGAGGTGTGTGGTTGACCGGTTGGTTCATAACTCTGAGGTTCTTCTGTAATATAAAAATGTTAAATGAACTAGTTGACTTTTGTCACATTGAATTCTGAGGTAGCCACTGAAGAATAGTCAACTGGTGGAGCATTCTTATAAGCTAAGTCAGATGGATCTTGAATCCTTTACATTCTATGTTCTGTTCAATCTAACTTATGTTACCCTCATCAACACAGTATGTGAGCATCTCACAATCACTCATGGGTTTTATCCTCGTATCACCCTGGTGAGGTAAGGAACTTCATTTTGCAGTTAGGAAACAAATACTATAGTTATTGCTATCTTATTTCTTGTCTTGTGTGTTCTATGGTCTATTGATCATCCTAAAATTAAATTTTTCCTCTGTCATACTATTCTAATAGCACAGTTCTAGTTTCCTTTTAGGTTACAAAAAATTAGGTGGTTGGATACTGGGAGACCCCATATTTCAAGAATTTGTAATGCCATAAGCAGATTTTTAAAGATTAGATTACAAAACCAGCGCGCAATATCTTACATAACTCAAACATAAGAATTCTTTTGGTAAACTAAGATGTTATATAAACTTATAATAGACAGCTGTCAAGTTGTTGTTACTATTTTATTCATGAATTCATTTATCCTTGTTTCCAGTTGGAGCACAAGTAAGTCCATTACCAATTTCTGCACTTCAGTCTTTTTTCATTTTGACTGTATATACCAGGGGGCTAAACCACGGCTCAAGAGCTGCATGTGGATCTTTACAGCTAAAGTGTGGCTGTGGAGCCCCTCATCCTTCCGTCCCCACATTCTCTGCTTACCAGACTGGGGGTAAGGGTGGGAAGAACTCGGGGCTTCTGCCCAGCAGCGGGGTGGTGGGACTAGAGGCTTCAGCCCCATGGGAAACGCCTATCGGGGCTTCAGCCCAGCAAGTCAGACCTGCTGATCCTGGGGAATTCAGCAGGAGTGGGGTTGAAGCCTCCAACCCTGGCAAGTGCCTCTCAAGGGGCTGAAGCCTCGATACCCCATCCCTGCAGGGCAGAAGACTGTAGTTCCACCACACCACTGCAGAGTAGAAGCTCTGAGCCCTGGCAGGCGTGCCCGGCTCTCAAACTTCTGAAGATTATCGTATGTGGCTCCGAGAGTCAGTAATTTTGGCCACCCTTGGTATATATATCTGCTCAAAATCATTCGATGACTGTGCATTTTCATCTAAATAGATGGGAATGTGTCCTCTTGCAAATTCCATTCTTGTCATTCCAGTTTTATGAATTTATTTCTGTTTTACTGGTTTCCAATTTCATTGGTACAGCCCTTTATGAAGCTGTTCTTCTCCCACGGTAGTTTAATGGCAAGGTGAAGTACTTTAACAAGTTGAATTATTTAATCTTGTAAAAATGATCATACATTTTAAATTTTGAAGAGAGTTAGTTGACAGTTATATTGAGATTGACTTGTAAAAATTTTTTTCTGGGACTTTGCAATAGGCTAGACAAGATATTCTTAAACAGTATATGTGCAGATATTGTTTCTCTTCTTGTGAGAGAGTTTTTCTCTTAATCTTCTTGAACTTAATTTTTTTTTCTTATGGACCATGTAAGAAGAATTCAGCTGTTAGCATTTAAAGAAATATAATGTCCTATTATTACATACTGAGTACAGTATTACTGCAGTACAAGAGCTGGCTCACACTTTACTTTTAGGCACATTTTTTAAAAAATGCCAGATTTTGTGATCTAATGGCACTGTTGTCAGCACAGGACCTAGGGAACAGGGTGAGGAGCAAAGTTGGCTTCATGCCACCCTTATATCTCCCAATTTTTGGGCCAGCTGGGCCATACTTTGGCCCTTAGCATCAGATACAGAAGGCTAGGGGGTGTTCTAATCTACACCCAGCTGTCATAGCTCTAACAGGCCTTTTTGGCAGCTAGGAACAGTTGGTGTGCAGAGATGCTCTGGCTACGACCCACCTGCTATGGGATGCAAGTGTGGTATAGATCTTCTGTGCCAGCTCTGCATTGTCCTGGGATTCCCTGTTATGCAGGGGGATATGAAATTAGCTTCCAGGGCTACAAATATGGCTTATTCATGTGTATTAGAATGAACAAATTCCCTAGGGTCTGACCAGCCCTATCTGTAAACTATGATGTTATGCAGGGATTAAATACGTTGCTTTTCTTTTTGATGTGAAAGGTCTGAATTAATTCACAGTCCTTCAGCTTGCTTTTAATCACCACCATTGTCATATTTTTGCCTATGTATGGCTTTGGTGTTTTAGTCACAAATTTGTGAAACTAAAAGGGAATTCATAGAATATCAGAGTTGGAAGGGATCTCAGGAGGTCATCTAGTCCAGCCCCCTGCTCAAAGCAGGACCAGTCCCCAGATTGATTTTTACCCTAGTTCCCTAAATGGCCCCCTCAAGGATTGAACTCACAAGCTTGTCTTCTCTGGAAATAATCTTAGACATGCCTTGTTCAATTAGTGATATAATTTATATTAAGAATTAAAAAGTCATCTTGTAACTCCTTGAGGGAGAGCCAGGAAAGCCTAGAAGAGTTTGGGGGGGGGGAAGAGGGGTTATGGGGGGAAGAAGTGAGAGAAACCACCTGACTGAATTTTGTATAGAATGGACATATAATCTTTGAGTCAACTGTTGTACAAGAGTCTCCATATAAAATAGCTAGTTGATGATCTATTATCCCAGATCTCCTTTGTAGATGTGTTGCTGGACCTGTGCTATTGTATTTACAATGCAAAGAGAGGAGTGCTAATTGGGTTCACAGTTGGTAGAACAGTTCGCAGATTAATGCCTTTTGGGTTTTATGCTGTCAGAAAATGTATTACTATTTGGACACAGACTAGTACTCCTCCTTTCTCTCTGAAGAGTTGTATTACTAAGTCTCATGGAACTGAACTGATGCTCTGCTCCTAGAAGGGGAAGGTGTGATTTTTGAGGTTTGGAGGCCATATCTGTAGTTGTTATATGTGGGTTAATGGGGCCAGACATGTGCAGGAGTTTCCTATAATTTACTTTGAAATACAGTGATGGGAGTTAGTAGTAGGGTTAATGTGGAAAAGCAGATTGTTCTTTATAGATATGCAGATAAATGGATATATATGGGGTGGGATTTTTGTTTGGGGCTGGGAGCTCTTAAAAAAAAAGGATTCAGACACTTGGTGTTATTATGATGATGTTGGGCTACAAGCTCTGACATTTCTTTTGATGTTAACGGGATCTTTTAATCTTTTGGATATTTGGTATAACTCTTGCTGTGGTTGTGCACCAGTAAAGTTACTACAAAAATTGGAATGCACGATGAAGCCTGCAAAAGCTTTTCTCTAGACACCTGGACAGCTACTTTCCTGGCTATGTTTGTTCTATAAATTCTATTCTTAAAGTGACCTCTGGACTTTATAGGTGTTCAACATCTGCATTTCTAGCTCCTAAAACATGGTATCTTTTCTTTCCCTTCCCTTCAAATTAAGGTAGCTGTTGGGCCTCAGAGATCTATTATATTGAGTTTGTAGCTAGCCTATTAGCCGCTTCACTTCAATTTCTAATAATTTTACATATCCAAAAGTCAAATTATTTGCCCATTACAGTACTTTTGAACCAAATTATTAGATAAATATTTTTTAAACTGCTTGAAAAGTAATCCGCTGCTGCCATTATTGTGACGTCTTAGATCTTTTAATTCTTAAGTACAATATAAGTACATCAGTTTTGAAGTCTGAGTACTGTACCTCATAAGTTCTTCACCCATATCTACCCCCTCAGAAGTAAACTTAGTGGGCTAAATTTTCCACTCAAAACAATAGGTTTAAAAACCATGATAGGTCAAGGATTGTGACAACTGACCTTGTCCTATAATGTTCTGAAGAAACCTTATGGAATTAAGATAAACTTTTTATTGAATTAAGTTAAACCTTATTCAGTTAGTTTTAATACCTTTCAGGTACATCGTATTAAAATGCAGTTGTCTATGTGGCATTGTGTGTACCCTCTATAGTTTGGAACAAAGAGTGCTAATGTAATTCCTCTTTCTGAAGCCACCCCCCCTGGAGAGGTGTGCATAAATAGTTCAAACTATCATGGTTTTAAACTGGTTCATGATCTCATTCCTGGTCCAACAAATGGACAGGACCCCAGCTCATAAAGGGCCCCAATCTTTAGGGTATGTTTGGAAGGACTGGGTCTACTGAGGTCTCACAAAACTGTGTGCTACTTCTGAGCTGAAGCTATGGTGATCTTGCAACCACAAGAAATCCCCTTGGGTGGGCTGCTGGAGGACTGCTTCTGCCAACATTTATGTTGGGATGATGTCTATTAAGCTTATTACCAGGTGTTCAGGTTTTTTAATTTTTTTTAATGTCTTCTTTGTAGGGCTTTTTGTCTTAAAAATAAAGTAGACTTGCCTAGGTAGTGCTTTGTGGTCCTTATAACTGTAGCACTGACACCTATTAACTGTCTCTGAAGAGAAAGCAAACAGGTGTCATTAGGCAACCTATCTGTGCTGGGAATAATAAAGTGAAGACTGGAAATTTGACAACGTGGAAAAAACCTGGTCATAAGGGAGAGAGACCTGGGTCTCCACTCAGAAGGGCAGTGGCTGATGAACTGGAAACCTGAGAAAGGGTGCCTGTGCTGGACCCATGAGGGATATACAAGTGCAGTTGCCCTGAACTGTGACAAGGATAATGTGATGTTAACTAGGTAACAAAATGGTACCCATACATTTGTGTGTAAGCAGCTCCCTTGGCTATCAGTAGGAACACCTCACATGCATGAAAGGACATAATTTAATGTTAAGAAATCAGAAGAGCCAGAAAAAACAAATGGCAAATGAGGAAAAACTGGTAGCATTTGAAAATTGTAGTTAGTTCCATAGTGTTCTGGTAATTCCTGGAAATGGTTATTCTGCTTCCACTATGGCAAGATACAACTCTATTGAGATTAATCCCTGAGTCCTTTGAGTCTTCCAGCAGTTGCTTTTTGAAAGTAGCCTTTGCCCAAAGGCTTGGAATGGTCACTAGGTCAAGGTCTCTGTTGTTTCTTAGCCGGTTTGTTAAGATAAGGGCACAGCATGAAGTTGCAAACATTAGGCAGTAGGAAATCTGTATCCCCCTCCTCCATCTCTTAAGCTGCCCCATTTAATTGTCAGGCTTCTATTTTTCTTGGAAAGTATCAGGTTACTTTCAGAACACCCTGTCCCAGCTGCCACAATCAGTGTATTTTTGTTATTTCCTGTTTTTTCTTTTTTTCTTTTTTAAAAGCGGACTGGGAAAAACAGTAATTCCTCTATGTGTAACCATAAGGAGCTGATCCCACATAGTTTGTTAAAAAGTTGTTGAACACAGAACTTTCACATCCGTACCACAGACTTATGCCATATGGATGATTAGTGTAATTGGTAAGAGTAATAGTCTGTTCTATATGTGGAACACACTTTGTCAGTGGGTTACACAACTATTGCTGGACAGTAGTAGGCAGTTAGGAAATCATGATTCCCATGTTCTGTTTATAGGCTGGAGAGGGAGTATTGTTTATTGGTGTGAGCAGTGGATATAAAGTGGATATTCAATTAAATGCGGATTCAGTATGAAAGGCACTATGCTGGAACGGATAAAACTTATTTCTGCCATATCAGAGACTTGGCAGAAATTCCTAGCTTTATTAGAAGCGAGCTTGTGCAACCTATACATTAAATCATATGTAAAATAAGAAGTTTTATGCTTTCCTCAGTTGCCTGCTTTCTAGATTGGGGTTGAGGTCTTGCTGCATAATAGTTTTGTAGTGTAGAGAATTGCTAACACTGGTCAATGGAAGACTTGTGACTTGAACTCATGGCCTCTTGGCTCCCAACCTCAGTGCTCCTTTTCCTGGATTAATGTGTGTACACACATGTGCTTACTATGTCTGTTCCCCCTGCTCCTGCCTGACCTGAGCTGTGCAGCAGGAAAAGATGATTACAGCTTAGAACATACCATAGTACTTAGTACTTTTGAGAGCTCTAGTCAGATAGTGGTAGAAGCTGACCAAACCTTCTCTAGCCTCAAGGAGACTAACCCTGAGCTCAAGCAGCTTCTTCCCTTCTCTAATTTCCATCTGCACTGATGAATCCTCTAACATGTGCTTCTTCACAAAAAAGATTTGTCTCTACAGTAATCATTGGAAGAGCTTTCTGTTTAGTCATTGTTACGCATAATTTAATGAATTTAATTCTGTTGCTGATCTTCCTTTTCATGATATTTCTTTTCTTGATAAAGATTTGCAGTAGTTAAGACACCTGAAATCACAGCTAAGGTCTGGCCTACACGACCGTGTTAGGTCAACGTAAGGCAGTTTAAGTTGACCTAATTCTCTATAAGCAGCTGCACTTAAATGTAGCTCCCACCTTGCTCACTACACTGATTTAATAATTCCACCACCGTGAGAGGCATAGCACTTAGGTCGATGTAGTTAGGTCAATGCAGTGTCAGTGTAGACACTGCGTTGCTTACATCGACTGTTGCTTCCTTTCAGAAGCCATCCCACAATGTCCTATATTGACAGTTAAATTGGTGCAAGCGCTCTTGGCGGGGATGTGCACTGCTAGCACAAGGAACGTAGTGTGAACATGAAAAAACCATTTAATTACTGCAGTGGCTGTAGGTAGATGTAACTTAAGTTGACTTAATTTTGTAGTGTAGACTAGCTCTTAGAAGGCTTCTGCAAGATAGATAATGTAGCGTAGCCTGCTTCATACAATAAGCCAGCTTGCATGATCAGTGTAAAGAACTTCCCTGAATACTGTCAGCAGTAAGACGAGCTACTGGTTTACTTGGACTGTACTGGGCGAACTCAAAATTGTTCAGTCATTTGGTTTGATAGAGACTTATTAGAGGCACACAAAAATAGGACCAGAAGTGAATGGCAGATCGATATAATAAGTGTAATTTCATCTTACCGCTTCTTCCATGTGGACAATTCACATGTCAGATTGGTCAAGAAAATGCTTGCACCAGACACTGTTGTGATCTTGGTGTTTGAACTGCTCACACTACCATTCTGAGAAAGAGCTTTGGAACCAACATCCATTAGAATGCAGTAACCCAGTTCCCTCTCTTAACTCTTTGACTGAAAGACTAATCTGACATGCTATATTCCTGATGTCGCTCCACTTTGGTAGCTTAGGGTACGTCTACACTACGGGATTATTCCGATTTTACATAAACTGGTTTTGTAAAACAGATTATATAAAGTCGAGTGCACGCGGCCACACTAAGCACATTAATTCGGTGGTGTGTGTCCATGTACCAAGGCTAGCGTTGATTTCCTGAGCGTTGCACTGTGGGTAGCTGTCCCGTAGCTACCCCATAGTTACCGCAGTCTCTCTCACCCCTTGGAATTCTGGGTTGAGATCCCAGTGCCTGATGGGGCAAAAAACATTGTTGCGGGTGGTTCTGGGTACAGTCTCACCCCTCCCTCCGTGAAAGCAGCAGACAACCATTTCGCGCCTTTTTCCCTGGATTAACTGTGCAAACGCCACAGCACAGCAAGCATGGACCCTGCTCAGATCAAGACCACAATCGTGGACGTTGTAAACACCTCGCGCATTCTCGTGCAGTCTATGCTGAACCGGGACCTGCAAAGCCATGTGAGGAGGAGGCGGCTACAGCAGAGTGGCGACGAGAATGATGAGGACATGGACACAGAATTCTGTGAAACCGTGGGCCCCTGTGCTTTGGAGATCCTGCTGGTAATGGGGCAGGTTCTAGCCATTGAACGCTGATTTTGGGCCCGGGAAACAAGCACAGACAGGTGGGACCGCATAGCTTTGCAGGTGTGGGACGATTCGCAGTGGCTGCGAAACTTTCGCATGTGTAAGGGCACTTTCATGGAAGTTTGTGACTTGCCTTCCCCTGCCCTGAAATGCCATAATACCAAGATGAGAGTAGCCCTCACAGTTGAGAAGCGAGTGGCAATAGCCCTCTGGAAGCTTGCAATGCCAGACAGCTACCGGTCAGTCGAGAATCAATTTGGAGTGGGCAAATCTACTGTGGGACTGCTGTGATGCAAGTAGCCAAAGCAATCATTAAGCTGCTGCTATGAAAGGTTGTGACTCTGGGAAACTTGCAGGTCATAGTGGATGGCTTTGCTGCAATGGGATTCCCTAACTGTGGTGGGGCGATAGATGCAACCCATATCCCTATCTTGGCACCAGGGCACCCAGTACGTAAACCGCAATGGGTACTTTTCGATGGTGCTGCAAGCGCTGGTGGATCACAAGGGACGTTTCACCAACATCCACGTGGGATAGCCAGGAAGGGTTCATGACACTCGTGTCTTCAGGAACACTACTCTGTTTAAACGGCTGCAGCAAGGGAATTACTTCCCAGACCAGAAAATAACAGTTGGGGATGTTGAAATGCCTGTAGTTATCCTGGGGGACCCAGTCTGCCCCTTGATGCCATGGCTCATGAAGCCATACACAGGCAGCCTGGACAGCAGTCAGGAGCTGTTCAACTACAGGCTGAGCAAGTACAGAATGGTGGTAGAATGTGCATTTGGCCGTTTAAAGGCGCGCTGGCACACATTACTGACTCGCTCAGACCTCGGCCAAACCAATGTCCCCATTGTTATTGCTGCTTGCTGTGTGCTCCACAGTCTCTGTGAGAGTAAGGGGGAGACCTTTATGGTGGGGTGGGAGGCTGAGGCAAATCACCTGGCCACTGCTTACGCGCAGCCAGACACCAGGGCGATTAGAAGAGCATACCACGAAGCGGTGCGCATCAGAGAAGCTTTGAAAACGAGTTTCATCACGGGTCAGGGTACAGTGTGACTGTTGTGTTTGTTTCCCCTTGATGAACTCCCCCCTTGACTCATTCCCTGTAAGCAACCCACCCTTCCCCTTCGATTACAGCTTGCTTAAGGAAATAAAGTCATTATTGTTTAAAAATCATGTATTCTTTATTAAGAAGTCATTATAAAAAGAGGGAGAGAACTGACAAGGTATCCCGGGTGTGGTTTGGGAGGAGGATGGGAGGGAAGGAAAAGGCCACTAAAAATATTTCAAAGTAATGACAGTCTTTTGGTTGGGCTGTCCATGGGGGTGGAGTGGGTGGGTGCATGAAGCCTTCCCCCACATGTTCTTACACGTCTGGGTGAGAAGGATATGGAACGTGGTGAGGGTGGTTACACAGGGGCTGCAGCGGCACTCTGTGACCCTGCTGCTGTTCCTGAAGCTCCACCAGATGTTGGAGGATGTCAGTTTGATCACGCAGCAGCCCCAGCATTGCATCCCGCCACCGCTGATCTTCCTGCCTACACCTCTGATCTACCTGCCGCCACCTCTCATCTCGAGCATCCCTCCTGTCCTCATGTTCACTGGCATCCTTCCTGTAATTTGATACCACGTCCTTCCATTCATTCAGATGAGCTCTTTCATTGCAGGTTACTTCCATGATTTCCGAGAACATTTCGTCTTGCGTCTTTTTTTTCCTCCGCCTTATCTGAGATAGCCTTCGGGAAGGAGTAGGGAGGCTTGAAAAATTTGCAGCTGCATGAGGGATGTAAAAAAGGGAGAGAAGTATTTAAAAAGATACATTTTACAGAACAATGGTTATACTCTTTCACAGTGAACAACACTATTCACCTTACATAGCACATGTGTTTTCACTACAAGGTCGCATTTTGCATCTGAATATTGAGTGCCTGCGGCTCTGGTGTCAGAGATCTCACAGATGCAGGTCCGGGCATCAGAATTCAGCTTGCATGCGGCCATGGTAAACCATTGTTTTTCGGCTTCTGCAGCCTTCATATACACAGTGCCCTCCTTTCCCAAATACCAAGCAAATCCCATTCAGTGCTGCTTCTTTCCTGTTAACATGCAGCAGCAGAAACCACCCCCCCATCCAATTCTGTGGGATGATCGCTTTACCCCTCCCCCCACCGCGTGGCTGGTATCATGGAAGATCCCTGCTAGCCAGATGTGAAAAAGCTCAGCGCCATTAACCCCTCTCCTATCTCCCCTCTTGACTACCTGCAAGGAAGGATTTCTTTTAAGCAACAGGCAAAAAGGCCAGTAGGAATGGCCATCTTTGTCCCCTTAATTAAATTCCTGAATTTCAACCAGGTTACCATGAACGATATCACTCTCCTGAGGATAACACAGCGAGATAAAGAACGGATGTTGCTTGAATGCCAGCAATCACCGGGACCATACGCAGCTAGGCTTTGTCATGCAGTGATACCAGATTACTTGCTACATGCATGGCGTGGTCAAGTGTCCTACCATGGTGGACGGAATAAGGCTTCCTTGCCCAGAAACCTTCTATAAAGGCTTTTTGGAGTACCTCGAGGAGAGCTTCATGGAGATGTCCCTGGAGGATTTCCGCTCCATCCCCAGACATGTTAACAAACTTTTTCCAATAACTGTACTGGCTGCGAATGCATCCCAAGTCCTCAGGGCAAATCAATCATTAAAAAACGCTTGCTTTTAAACCATGTTTTATATTTACAAAGGTACACTCACTAGAGGTTGCTTCCATGGCTTCATTGTCTGGGCTAGTGGCTTGGGAGGGCTGGGAGGGTAATTCCGTCTGGGTGAGAAAAAGCTCCTGGCTGTTGGGGAGAACGGAGTGCTGTGTGCTCTCTGCAAGCTCCTCGTCCTCTTCCTCCTCCGCATTTTCCCCGTCCGCAGAATCCTCAGCCGTAGCTGAAATTATCACCCCTACCTCGGAATCCACGGACAGGGGTGGGGTAGTGGTGGCTGACCCCCCTAGAATTGCATGCAGCTCAGCGCAGAAGCGGCATGTTTTCGGTCCTGCCCCGGACCTTCCGTTTGCTTCTTTGGTTTTCTGGTAGGCTTGTCTAAGCTCCTTAACTTTCTCTCTGCGCTGCACTGAGTCCCTGGTGTGCCCTTTCTCCATCATAACCTTGGAAATTTTTTCAAATATTTTTTAATTTCGTCTTTTGTAACGGAGTTCTATTAGCACAGTATATCCTCCCCATATAACGATCAGATCCAATACTTCCCGTGCGGTCCATGCTGGAGCTCTTTTTCGATTCTCAGGAGACTGCATTGTTACCTGTGCTGATGAGCACTGCATGGTCACCTGTGCTGGTGAGCTCTCCACGCTGGCCAAACAGGAAATGAAATTCAAAAGTTTACGGGGCTTTTCCTGTCTACCTGGCCAGTGCATCAGAGTTCGGATTGCTGTCCAGAGCAGTCACAGTGGTCACTGTGGGATACCGCCCAGAGGCCAATACCGTCGATTTGCGGCCACACTAACCCTAATCCGATATGGTAATACCGATTTCAGCGCTGCTACTCTCGTCGGGGAGGAGTACAGAAACCGGTTTAAAGAGCCCTTTATATTGATATAAAGGACCTCGTTGTGTGGACGGGTGCAGTGTTAAATCAGTTTAACTCTGCTAAAATTGGTATAAACGTAGACCAGGCCTTACTTTTGTGTACTCTTTGTTGCTGTTGTCTGACTTTAAATAGAGTTCTACTGTTCTGTACCATTTTCTAAAGGTTGTCTCGTTGGGAGAGTCTAAGCAAAACCCCAAGTTCTTCTTCGAGTGCTTGCTCATATCCATTCCAGTTAAGTGTGCGTGCGCCGCGTGCACGTTCATCGGAAGGTTTTTACCCTAGCAGCACTCGGTGGGTCGGCTGGGCGCCCCCTGGAGTGGCGCCGCTATGGCGCCGGATATATACCCCTGCTGACCCAGCCACCCTTCAGTTCCTTCTTACCGCCCGTGTCGGTCGTTGGAACAGTGGAGCACGGCTTAGCTGACCTCCACTTCCCTAGCTACTCGTAGTTCTCGTGTATATAGTTATGTAGTTATAATCCTTTTATATATATATATATTTGTATAGTTATATGTGTTTTCTTTATTAACATAGTTAGTTTAGTAATAGTTAGCGGGGTTCGGGAAGTAGCCCCTTCCCTGCACCTAGTGCCGGAGCCCATGCCCGGCTCACCGGGTTTTAAACCATGCTCGGCCTGCCACAAGCCGATGCCGACAGGAGATCCGTATCCTGTTCGCCGACCCACTACTATTGGCACCGTTCCAACTCCCGGCACCGCTGCAGGTACCATGTCTCCTGTAGCCTCTCCCGACCTTGAGCCTCGAGATCTCGGTCGACCTTCCGGCACCACTCTGGTTGCAGGTCTGGATCTCGTTCCAGGTACCGATAAGTCTCCTGGTACCAGTCCCCGGTGCCGAGTTGGGCAAGGTCCGATAGAGTAAGAGACTGCCCATGCTTTTTTAGCACCTCCATGGCCATCCAGACACGCATCCGTGTCATCCCACGCGGGCAGATCTTATGCTCAGGACCGCGATTCTGATGTGCCCACCAGTAACCTGAGAGCCCATCAGGACCTCCTAAGGAGGGTACCATGCCATATGGACCTCCAGGTGGAGAAGGTCCTGGAGGCAGAGAACCCAGTATGGTGCCCTCTAAGGGGTACGACTACTTGTCTGTCTGTCCTCCTCTCTGCTCACTAGTTGTTCAGTCCGTTAAGGAGAGGGAACGGCATGGCTAGCAGACGCCAGCCCCAAAATTGAAAGAGGCTAGGCAAATGAACCTACTCGGCTGCCATGTGTACTCTGCAGAGGCCTTACAGCTCTGGGTGGCAAAGCAACAAGCCTTGCTTAGCCGCTATAATTATAACACCTGAGTGGTGGTAGTTTAGTTTATGGAATTTCTCCCTCAAGACTCCCGCCAATATTTCGCTGCCCTCTTGGAGGAAGGGAAAAAGGTGCCCAGAGCGTCCCTCCAGGCCTCGTTGGATGCAGCAGACTCAGCAGCCAGGACTCTGGCCTCGGGTGTTGCCATGAGGCGCATCTCATGGCTTCAGGTTTCAAACCTCCGGCCGGAGCTGCAGTATGCCGTTCAGGACTTACCATTTGATGGTAAAGGCCTCTTCGCGGCAAAGACAGCCCCAGGCTGCAAAGCCTGAAGGACAACAGGGTCCTAATGCGCTCTCTCAACGTGCATACACCAGCGACCAAACACAGGCCTTTCCGTCCCCGGCCACACCGCTGTACTCTGTGCCAAGCTAGAGACAGGACTTTGGCAGATGGCGCGGCCGAGATGGTCGCAGACAAACGTCAGGACCCCTAGAGGGTCAAGGTCCCTCGCAATCACCACTGGGACCAAAGACGAACCTTCCAAGGTGCGCCCGAGGGCGGTGTACCAGTCACAGGCCGGGATCCCACTTCTACTTTCTCCAGGCGTGGCCCCAGTTAACTTCAGATCGCTGGGTCCTGCGCATGGTGGAGCATGGGTACTGCCTAGAATTTGTTCCAACCCTGTCCCCCTTCAGGGACCCCTCTCACGAGCAATTCCTCTTACAAGAGGTGCAGACGCCGATGGACGAAAGGGGCAAGGGGTTTTACTCCCATTATGCCCTAGTCCCCCACTCCAACGGAGGTCTTGGACCTTCCTACACCTGTGAGGACTCAATCAGTTTATGATAAGGTTGAAGTTCCGCATGGTATCCCTGGGAACCATTATCCCGTTCTTGGATCCTGGAGACTGGTATGCTGCCCTCGATATGAAGGACGCGTACTTTCACATCGCCATCTTCCCTCCTCAAAGGACATACCTCCGCTTTCTAGACAACCGTCAGTACTTCTGGTTTACGGTCCTGCTGTTTGGCCTTTCTGCAGCCCCACGGGTATTGTCCAAGTGTATGGCCGTATTCGCCGCCTACCTTCGCCTATGTCGGATATGCGTTTTTCCATATCTGGACGATTGGCTTATCCGAGGAGACTCCGAGACACAAATCACTGAGCACGTGGGCATCGTCACGAGCCTATTCACATGTCTACGCCTGATGATTACTATAGAGCAATCCACTCTGGTTCCCACGCAGAGGTTGGACTTCCTAGGGGCTATCCTGGTCTCCGACCTAGCCGGAGCCTGCTTACCACAGCCGCGGTTTCAGGCGATGGCAACAATCATCCGAGGTCTGCAGACTTTCCCAACGACCTCGGCTCGCACTTGTCTCAGTCTCCTGGGTCCATGGCTGCCTGCAAGTTTGTAACCAAACACGCCAAGCTCTGCCTCCGTCCTCTCCAAGTCTGGCTCACCTCGGCGTACTGCCCGGACAGGGACCGGTCATGATAGTCACTGTTCCCTCGAGCACCCTAGGCTCCCTAGAATGGTGGCTAACTCCCTCCCTGGTGTGGGCAGGGATGCCGTCCCATCCGCCCCAGCCCTCACTGTTTCTGACGACGGACACGTCATCTCTCGGCTCGGGTGCTCACCTCGGTCACCTTCGAGCTTAAGGCCTTTGGTCTTCTCGGGAGCTGGCATTCCACATCAATGCCCAAAAATGAGAGCAGTCTGCCTGGCATGCCAGGGGTTCCAGCATCAGCTGCGAGGTCATGGTGTCTCAGTGTTTACAGCCAACACAACGGCTATGTGCTACATAAACAACCAGGGAGGGACATGGTCCTCCCCCTTTTGTCAGGAGGCCATCCATCTCTGGGACTTTAGCATGGCCCACTCGATGAATCTGGTAGCGTCCTTTCTCCCAGGCGTTCGTAACGCCTTGGCGCTTCGACTCAGCAGGTCTTTCCTGTCTCATGAGTGGTCGCTCTGTCCCGAAGTGATGCATTCTGTTTTCCAGAAGTGGAGACTTTTTTCCCCACATAGACCTGTTCACTTACCGCGAGAGCAGGAAATGCCAGATGTTCTGCTCCTTCCAAGGTCTCTCCTCGGGATCGATCTTGGACGCATTCCTGATGCTGTGGAAGGGCCAACTCCTTTATACCTTCCCACTATTCCCGCTGGTTCATTAGGTCCTGCTCAAACTCCGCAGGGGCAGAGCATGCATCATCATGATCACTCCAGCGTGGTCCAGGCAGCACTGATACACCACGTTGCTCAACCTGTAAATAACCAACCCAATTACCCTGCCACTCCACTCAGACCTCATAACTCAGGGCCACGGCAGGCTTCGTCACCCGGATCTGCAGTCTCTTCACCTCACGCTGTGGCTGCTGCGTGACTAAACCTGGGTGGCAGGAAGCCTTCCACCTGGTCAATGTACCTGGCCGAGTGAAGCGTTTCTCCGAGAGGTGCGAAACGCTCGATCTTACTCCTACTGAGGTCTCGATCCCCTCTATTTGGCCTGCCTCTGGCCTTCAACAGCAGGACCTAACGGTGTCATCGCTGAAGGTACACTGGGCAGCCATCTCTACCCTCCACCCAGGCTAAGGTGGTCATTCCGTGTTCTCACACTCTGAGTTCGAGGTCCCTCAAGGGCTTGGAGCGCTTACACCCTCAAGTACGCCGCCCAGCCCCAACCTGGAACCTCAACCTAGTTTTAACCAGACTTATGTCTCCCCCATTCGAGCCGTTAGCGACCTGCTCGCTGCTATACCTGTCTTGGAAGACAGCTTTCCTCATAGCCATTACATCGGCCAGACGAGTCTCCGAGCTCAGGGCTCTTACGGTGGTTCCGCCATACACTATGTTTCACTAAGACAGGGTGCAGTTACGACCACACCCGGCTTTCCTCCCTAAGGTGGTTTCGGCCTTTCATGTTACCCACGCTCAACGCAATGGGCGCAACAATTGCACACCCTGGACGTCTGTATAGCGCTCACATTTTTTGCGCAGACAGAACCATTTAGTAAAACAGCCCAGCTCTCTGTCGCAGTAGCAGACCGAAGGAAAGGCCTACCTGTTTCCTTTCAGAGGATCTCATCTTGGGTGATGGCGTGCATCCACACTTATTAGGATTTGGCTCATATTTCCCCAAGCCACATCACCGTGCATTCTACCAGGGCTCAGGCTTCATCTGCCGACTTGCTGGCTCGTGTACCTACCATCGAGATCTGTCGCGCAGGTCCATGGTCCTTGGTCCATACCTTTGCTTCACATTATGCTCTGGTTCAACAGTCAAGAGATGCTGTAGCCTCTGGCTCAGCAGTTTTCATTCTGCCACATTTCACTCTGACCCCACCGCCTACATAAGGCTTGGGAATCACCTAACTGGAATGGATATGAGCAAGCACTCGAAGAAGAAAAGACGGTTACTCACCTTTGTAACTGTTGCTCTTCGAGATGTGTTGCTAATATCCATTCCAAACCCACCCTCCTTCCCCTCTGTCGGAGTAGCCGGAGGAACTGAAGGGTGGCTGGGTCGGCAGGGGTATATATCTGGCACCATAGCGGCGCCACTCCAGGGGGCGCCCAGCCGACCCACCGAGTGTTGCTAGGGTAAAAATCTTCCGACGAACGTGCACGCGGCGCGCGCACACCTAACTGGAATGGATATGAGCAACACATCTCGAAGAACAAAAGTTACGAAGGTGAGTAACCGTCTTTTTGGATGCTTGAGCAGCACAGACAACACCTGCCAACGCCTTAAGATGTATATTTGATATGTGAGTGGTAGAATCTCACTCCTTTAAGGTTAGCCAGTTGAAGGAATTGTTCTAGAACACTACATACTTACGAGATGGCCATTATAATGTTGCTAATCCTTTCATTTGGTTTTTAATAGCCAAAGGTGCTTGGGCGAGGCCTTAACTTTTTCGCTATGTTAACTATTTGGTGGTGGTATTCATAAAAAGGTGTGATGGTTTCTTATCTTTTCCTTACAACTGTAAGAGGTGAGGCATGGGAAGCCATGCTGGTTGGCATCAAGATTAAGGAAATGTTGAATTACTCAAGTGGTAAAGCTACATCCCCCCCCCCCTCCACTTATGGATAAGCCTGCCTGTCCAGCTCTGCCTCTCCTAATTCTCTTCTGATTGCTCTTTAATTTGCTGCCTGGAGGGACTTGATATGTATTCCCCGAATAGCCTCAGTACAGATAAATAAACTTGTTTTCACTTAACCCAGTTACTTGGCTAGTGACACTTGGTTTTCAGAAGGAATTGCAAAGGAATTAAGAGTGTTTGTACATGCTGTATTAGTTATATAGAAAGGGACTTTGAAAGGGTTCTGATAGAGCTAGGTACCTAGCTCCCATTGAATTTAAATTGGGTCTGAGTACCCAACACACTTCTGCTCTTTTGAAAATTCCAGCCTTAATCTTATACTCACTAGGGGTATTATGGAGCTCATGAATTGAGTAAAATAACTGTGACTAGTCCAGTGTAGTCAGCAATGTAACATTTGCCAATTATTATACACCTCTACCCTGCTATAACGTGACCTGATATACATGAACCCGTGTTATGGTGTGGTAGCAGCGGGGCTCAGGTGGCGCTTTAAAGGGTCCAAGGCGCCAGCTGCTGCGAGGAGCCCCTGGTCCTTTAAATCCCGCTGGAGCCCTTCTGCCGCTACCCTAGGGCTTTGGCAGCGGGGCTTGCTGGTGATTTAAAGGGCCCAGGCTCCCCACCGCGGCCGGAGCCCAGAGCTCTTTAAATCACCGCCAGAGCCCTTGTCGCCCCTACCTTGATATAACGGGGTTTCAGTAACAAGGTAGGGATTTTTGGCTCCCCACAATCACGTTATAACGGAGTAGAGGTATATCTGATGATGCCAGGGCTGTCAGGTGCCTGCTATGTTTAGGGCCAGGTTGTGAACCTCACTTAGGACCACTTTTGGTGAGCAGTTCTTCAGACGTGTTAGAAAGGGGTTCAGAATCTGGGCACTAGAAAGTTCACAAGTTGCTTCATGGCTTATGTATGGGAACCTCATGGTACTTTAGTTTAGTTTTCAATGACTTCAAAAATTGTCACTGTCATTCATAAAAGTGATTGTACAACTTCTCACTCAGCTCTGACTAATTTATGCTTTATAAAATAAATAATTTATAGACAGATGTATTGAGCCACTATCATAAATTCAATAACTCAGAAACAGCCCATCCATCATATTTGCATCAAACTTTCCTAGAATAATTTTCTTCCAGATTAATCACAGAGGTGTCAAGCCAAAATTATTATCTTTCTTTATTCTTTTTGAGAAAGTTAGTGTGGATCCACATCTAGCTTACAATGGAAATGCTTTACCACTGTATAATAATAATATTTCAAATTATGCAGAACTGAACAAGGCACGTAGAGAATTTAAGTTCAAGAACTTAAAGCATTTCTAGGCATGGAAACAAAATTATTCAGTAGGAGACATTGTCCTGATTGTGCCTCTTGGAGTGGTTTTAAATGTCGAGGTGTGTTTCTGTTTTGTTTTATACTGATTCTACCTTTCTTAGCTTGATTATCCTGTCTCTATTCATTTAAGAGAAAATATGATGATTATGTTGCTGTTCTTACCAAACACAATATTAAATCAATCATAATATGTAGACAGCTAGTTCAGTTTGAGGGCAGATGGCCAGTCTCTTAAAATACAATATTAGATTCTTGTGTGTCACACTAACTGTTATAGTATGATCTATTCGTTCTGTAGCGAGCAGATTAAGTCAGACTATTAATCTTGTTTTCCTAGTTTAAAAACAAGCTTGCATAATAAGTCACTAATGAGTCTTTCCCTCTGTTTGGTTTCCTTCTATCTTTGTTTCAATGTATTTTACTTTTTGAATTTTTAATAGGTGTATAGGTGGATTTAGAAACAATTCATTCCAACCAATTTAATGTTACACTTGTCTTTAGGTGGTACACTCGTGAGAGGAAAAGAAATGGAACTGAAAAAATAGAACTGAAATTCTGTTTTGTATTTGTCGGTTGCAGTGAAATAATACATTTGGATCCTGTTTAGTAAACACTGGAATGAGGAAATTAGGGCTTCTACATCAAATCACCTGTTCAACCTCAGTTTTTAAGTGTTAGGAGGGGAGTGAAGAAGGGGAGTGAAGAAGAATAGATCCAACTGAGAGATCAGTAGGATCTGTTGCCTGAATTCTACTGTATATTTGTACCTTGGGAAGCTTCCATGATTTGTAGGAAAATTCTGATTTACCTATGCGGTATATAAAAAAAATCTTTCCCTTTGTCAATTGTCAGGTCTTCTTTTTCCATGCTAGAGGAAAGATCTAGATTCATGTTGTATCTCCACAGAAATTTTTCAGTGTTAGGTGTGTGTATATATAATATTGTGTTCAGTTTTCTAAACTAGTCTTGAGTATTTGCTGAGTGTGTGATTGGTTAGATTGTGATGCTGTATGTAAGCAAAGAAATATTAGGAACAAGAGAAGGCCATCTGGCTCATGGACATTAATTTCCTGCCTTACTCTTCTTTCAGTGTCACAGGTATTTGTAACTTACAATCTGTACCACTGCTCATTCCTTTAGAAAGCAGAACTTCTACATAGTGTAGAAGTTATTTCTGTTTTATGGCTCTTTAACAGAAGCACATCAGTTAAGTAGTTTACAAAATCATTGTACTTGTTCTAGCAGTAAAATGCTGGTAAAGTAAAATGTTTGTTTCTTTGCTGTATAGTTTGTTCAGCCAAGTACTGTATAAAGATTTTCTATTTAAAGAAAAGCTAAAGTTTTTAGTTTAGTGATTTATCGTAGGATACTGTGATCTAAATGTTGAAAGTAGAAAAATATTTGTCCTTTTACAGAAGGATCTGTAGGATTTTTTTCAAAGAATTTAAGGAAATTTTACATACATGTTTCCAGTTAAGATGGTTTTCCCCTGGCGGGGAAAAAACCCTTAAACATACAGTGAATTTTGCTGTACTGGAACACACCAGTAGTTCATAATCTGGTACCCTGTTTCTGATGGTTGCCCTTGCCAGGTGCTCCAAAGGAAGACACATACTGCCTATAACTCATCTGTATTATGGAGTGCGATTTTTTTCCCCCCTTGCCCAGCCGATGATCCACTTACATTTGGAAGGCAATTATGGTGTGTTTAGCATCTAAACAGTATCAGCAGAAATCTGTGACAGGTTTTCCTCATTGTTTAGCTTGAAAAATTAGTTCCTTTCTTAATGAGAAAACTAGATTTATAATGGTATCTCACAGGGCTATTGGAGTTAAGTATCACTGTTTTTGGGGTGTGTATGTGAGAGAGAGAGAGAGAGAGAGAGTGTGTGTGTGTGTGTGTATGCGTGCGCGTGAGACAGGGTAGTTTGAGGAGAAGAAGTTAGACTCTTTTTATTTTACATCAGACTAAAACAATAACTTCTGTTACTTTTTTAATGGAGGAGTGCAACTTTCCCACCATCCCCAAAGAAATCTCAATAACTTTAAAAGGAAAGTTTAACAATAATACAATTTGTAACTCTTTGGTGCATATTAGTACTGTAATGGGATATAATACACCTCTATCCTGATATAACGAAACCCGATATAAGGTGGGTTCGCATACAAGGAGGTAAAGTTCTGACACGCTGCTCTGAGCAGCTTGTTAAGGGTGTTGGGGCCAAGGGGTTAGATAAGGGGCAGAGGGTCAGGGAGTGGTTAGGGGCTTCTCCCCCAGGGTCTGGGGGGCAGGAGCTGTGGGAGGGCACTTTTGGGGGTCCTGCAGCCCCTGAGTGGCCTGGAGGCTTAGCGGGGGGCAGGGAGCAGCCTATTCTGCTTCCCTCGCTGCCCCAGCTGTGTTGCTCGGGAGAGGGGGCATGGGGGAAGGGATTCCCCCCCCCCGCACTCACCAGCAGTGGCGGAAGTGTAGCAGCCCGGCTCTAGCCTGCTCCACTCTGCGAGCTCTCAGCCACAGCGCTCCGCTTCCCGCCGCTTCCCCCCACACTCACTTGCAGCAGGAAGTGGAGCAATGCAGCCCCAGCTTGCTCTGCTTTCCTTGCCCCGGCCCCAGCCGTGTCACTGGGGAAAGGTCCTGCACTCACCAGCGCGGCGGGAAGTGGAGTGCCATGGCTGGGAGCTGGTGGAGTGGACCTGGCTGGGGCTGGGCTGCTCTGCTTCCTGCCGCCGGTGACTGCGGGGAGGTTGGAGAAAGGACGCCCTGCACACTCACCTGCTGCAGGAAGCGGAGGGATGGGGGTCTCTGGAGAGGGCAGACAAGGAACAGGGGGGAGGGGCGGTGCAAAGCAAGTTTGATATAACGCGGTCTCACCTATAACGCGGTGAGATTTTTTTTTTTTGTCTCCTGAGGACCGCGATATATCAGGGTAGAGAGGTACTTATTTTAGTTTAGTATCAGAGGGGTAGCCATGTCAGTCTAGATTTGTAAAAGCAGCAAAGAATCCTGTGGCACCTTATAGACTGACAGACGTTTTGGAGCATGAGCTTTCGTGGGTAAATACCCACTTCGTCAGTGCATCTGACGAAGTGGGTATTCACTCACGAAAGTTCATACTTCACAATGTCTGTTAGTCTATAAGATGCCACGGGATTCTTTGCTGCTTATTTTAGTTTGGCAGTGTGTAATACACGTAGGGCTAGATCATGGCCCTTGCTCCAGTAGTTTTGTGCTGCTCTGGTGGTACAATGCAGCCATAAAGGTGGTGGATCCCTGCCCTCTGTAGATTTCCCCTTTGTAAGGGGAATCTTTGCATGCTTTATAGCTGTCATGGTGGAATGGCCAGGGTATTACTATACCTTGCTGATGCTTAGCTGCTAGAACTCCCTTTTGAGAATCACATTGGCTCTTTTTGGCCATTGGCTCTTTTTGGCCACGGTGTTGTATTGGGAGCTCACATTCACCTAATTATGCACCCTGATGCCCCAAGTCTCTTTCAGTCACTGCTTCTCAGGATAGAGTCCCCTATCCTGTAAGTATGGTGCGCATTTTTTATTCTTAGGTGTATAACCTTAAATTTAGTTGTATTAAAATGCATATTGTTTCCTTGTGCCTAGCTTACCAAACAATCCAGGTCATTCTTTATCAGTGACTTGTTCTCTTCATTATTTACCACAATTTTTGTGTTTGTCTTCAAAAATTTTCCTGGTGATTTTTTTTTTCTTCCAGGTCATTGATAAAAATGTTAAATAGTGGAGTGCCAAGAACCAATACCTGCGGTACCCCCACTTGAAACACACCTGCTTGAAGATGATTCCACATTTGCAATTACATTTTGAGATCTCTGTTAATGAGTGAAAGTGTGCCTGTTAATTTTGTATCTTTCTAGTTTTTTAATCAAAATGTCGTGGTACTGAGTCAAATGCTTTACAGAGGTCTGTTACATCAGTGACACCATTGCATTTTTATAATCTTACTTTGAGTATCAGTGTGTATCATTTGGACTCAAACTGCGTTTTTAAAGAGCATGCTGCCTTTAGTGTGTTGGGCAATAGCACCAGCTCTTCTCCAGAATATAATGAAATATGCATAAGTTACTTCAAAGTAAGAGTGTGTACTTTACATTTTCATCCATAAAATAAATCACTAATGTAGATCTAGCCAAATAGACTTTTTTAAAATGTCAATTCTTCTTTTCTTCCTAAAAGATTCTCTCTATATTGTACAGGTTAGTACAAAACACTATAATGAAGCCTTTATCATAGGACAAGTAGCATGTATAAAGGCATTCAGCAAGCTACTATGCATTGTGTGTCAGTTCTTCTCTTCAAACCAGTTTACATTTAAAGCCTCTTTTCCACTGAAAATAGCACTAAATCTTACTATGTAGAATTGTTTTGAGATCTACATGTTTTAGATTTGTTTTGGCTTGCTTGGGAGGTGGAATCTTCCAGAGGTCAAAAAAAGGTAAAAAGTTCAATAAGTAAAGAATTCTGACACATTCTTGGGCAGATGAAGTCGTTGGAGTGATCTGATGGTGGGTACGGCACTTGCAGAACAAGATCACTTCTTGACACAGCAGGTGAGATCAAATACATCAGTGTCAGTTGCCGTACATCACTGTAGTGATGTCTGTCATAATTCGGGCAGGCATGGGAGAAATTCCTGAAGAGGAGATGAATAGCGCCTAGCATGAACACTTTGATGTGGTGCCTCATAACCTTCAGAATCCACCAACCAGGAAGAGGGTGGAGACCCAGGTGCAGAACTACCTTAGCGGTATTTTTGCACTGATGGTGCCAAGCCCTTGGCACTGAGCTTGGCCACCCAGATGAAGCCAGAGACCTAAATGCCATGTATGCTTGGCATAGTCAAACTGAGTAACTTTTCACAGTAGTGCTGGATGTTTGATCCCAGACTTGGCAGAATTGAGTCCAAGATCCTCAGCGGCTCTTATGCCAGTCATAGAACTGTGTTTGTAAGCACTTATTTGCAGATGATTGAACCGATTCCTCAACCATGCACTCAGTTGACCTGTACTAGTCGTTAATATCTGGGATGCTTATGTCCGGTACAAAGGCATTTCAGCAAACAGTTCTTTGCTTCTAGCTGGTGGCGGCAAATCCTCAACACTGGACGTGATCAGTCAAATAAGGCCAGGGACGTAAATATTGTTAAGGTGGGTGTAGAGCAGGGATCGGCAACCTACGGCATGCATGCCAGTAGTGGCACGTGAGCCAATTTGTAATGGCATGCCTAGGTCCGAGCTGCCTGACCACTCAGCCTGCCGCCAGCCTGGTGAACCTCAGGCTGGCAGTGGGCTGAGCAGGCTGGCGGCTGAGACCCCGGCTGGCAAGGGGCCAGCAGCCAGAACTGAAACCCAGCCCAAACATAAAACCGGCCGATGCTGGGGCGTAGCGCATGGCTCACTCTCAACTAGGGGGCTGCTGGCTGCCGGAACTCTGCTGCGACCGAAGCAGCAGGCAGTCAGGCAAGTGACAGGGGCTGGCGGGAGGTGCAGTGGAGGTGTCCGCGTCCCAGCCTGTCCTGCTGCCCCTCTCTCGCCACTGTGGCTGGACACCAGGGCACTGCAGGCACGTGCCCTCCCTGTGGCCCCTGGGGGAAGGAAGTGGCAGGCCGGAGGGTCTTCTGCAGAGCCAGCTCCAGCGTTTTTGCAGCCCAGAGCAGAGAAAAAGAAAAAGAAAAAGAAAAAAAAAAGCTGCGATCGCGATCTGCGGCAGCTCTACCTCCGCCGCTTCAGTTTTCAGTAGCTCGTCCTTCCCTCAATGAGGAACCCGCCAGTGAAGAGCTGGACGTGCCCCCCATCCGTTGGTTGCTCTCCTGGTCTTCTGCCACCGCCCCTCATTTGCCTGCAGATGCAGTGCCCCCACACAGTTGGCCCACAGCTCCCTTGGCAGAAACAGGAACAGCATGGGGCAGGGACCCATCCACCATCCAATTAACCCAGCCACAACCGAGACTGTCCCAGGCAATCCCCAAGTCCTCATCCCCCCGAGACTTCCCCCTACACCCTGCAACCTCCTGCCCTGAACCCCTCACGCCACCCAACCCTGACTCCTACACTCCCTATGCTCCCAGACCTGACTCCTGCACCATCCACATCCCCACTCCCTGCCCTGATCCCCCCGCACACCAGCCCCTTTCTCTGAGTGCTCCCCTCCCACATCCCAGCCCCTGAGCTCCTCCCCCCTGAGGGAGGTTGTAATACGACAGTACCTGTAAGAAATTTAAGTTACTTTTACTTTTACCCCTGCCAGAACCCGAGACCAGCAGTGGACTGAGTGGGGCCAGTGGCCGGCTGAGAGGTTCAGCCCGCTGCCGGTCTGAGGTTCCAGCCACCAGCCCCCCTGCCAGCCAGTATCCAGACTTCCAGCCCCACTCAGCCCACTGCTGGCCTGGGGTACCGGCAGCCAGTTCGGGGCTCTGCTCCTGGCCTCAGCCACTCCCTGCTGTGGTGCACATTGGAAAACTAAGCAAGGAAAAGGATCACACTAAACTGATAGGATTGGCCTTTTAATTTTATTTTAAATGAAGCTTCTTAAATATTTTAAAAAACTTATTTACTTTAAATACAACAATTGTTTGTTTATATAATACAGAATTATAGAGAGAGACCTTCTAAAAACATTAAAATGCATTCCAGGCACACGAAACCTTAAATTAGAGTGAATAAATGAAGACTCGGCACAGCACTTCTGAAAGGTTGCCGACCCTGGTGTAGAGTCACCTGGGTGGATGGAGCTCCAAAGTTGATGCAGAACATGTGGTACCAGCCTTGGATGAAAGGACCTGACTTGCGTCATTCTTCAGGATGTAGCTTCTAAGCCAACTGCCTTTTACGGGTCTAGACAATTTATATAGTGTACCATACCTCTTTCTTCTTTCTTTTTAAGTTAAAAAAAAGGCTAGCTGATTGTATAAACAAAACTAGCTCACAAATGGCAGGAAAAACGGTAAAAACAAAGGGAAAAATCAAGATAACAGTGTGCTCCAAGCTTGCTGTCCATCAGTACCTGGGTACTCTCCCATTTAAATTCTTGATCTCTGTGAGCAGGAAGAGGACACAGATTTTATATGCTTATCTTCAAAGATAGGAATGTGCAAAAGCTGCTTCAAGAAGAATATTTATTCCTCCCTCCCCAAACCATCATTCTGTCCTTGTCACCTCAAAAAATAGATCAGAGAAGAGTTATTTTGGTCCCGAGAAATGACCTCTCGTAGACCTGCTAACTAGCTTTCATGGTGTGCAGGATAATTTGCTTTTGTACTATTTTGAAGCTTCTTTTTAATCACGTGTTGCTGATTGTTACTTGTGAGGTGGCGGCTTTGAGAACCAAGAAGTTCACATCCTGTGGGAATGGCATTAGCATAATCCATAAACTAAACATCTGAGTACCTGACAAGGTCTGCCTTGCCCTCAATCAGAGTTAACTGCGATTAGTTGACAGCCCTACTTATCAGTTATGATCTTGTGAGTTGGTCTGCCTTTATTTCAGCTCTTTTGGTTTGTAGCATCAGGTTTGTAGCAAATCTCTCTTCACTCCTTCCCTTTTCTGGGACCATAACAACTTCCCCAAGTATTATTTTCTTTGTTTATTGTTAATTTGAGGCCTAAACACTCAGTTCATTTACATAAGATGTTATTTAATTTCTAAGATTCTTTGTCAGATTGAGCACATCTGTCTTCATAACTTTCTTTTCTTCTCTTTTATGCTTTAACCTGCAAAATGTTTTGTGTGGCAGATCATAATACATCCACTTAGTAACTATTTTCAGGTATTTAACTGTTTTCCCTCTTCTCTTTTAATTGTTTTTTATAGTGTTATCTTCATGTTTGTAACACACAAGTTGCTGAAACTTTTTCACTTTCAGTCCTCTTGTTACCTAAAATAGTACGGGGGTCGAACCTGTTTCTTAGAAATCGTACCACAATATCCAGAGGGTGCCTCAATGTGTCATTTTGGAGGTGGAAGCGGACTCTGCATGTCATTTGATGGATACTCTTCAAGAACAACTTTGAGCAGGTCATACTTGTAATATAAGTTTGGCTTAGGATAAGGGAGCTTTGTCAAGGTATAAATGTCTCAGTGTTTCTCTTCCTCTCTGTAGTTCAGAGTTGTGGGAAAAAATACTCAAAAGTGAAAAAGAATCTAGTCAGATGGTCTGAGAAAATAAGTTATTTTGTATTTTTTTAAACTTATTCAAGGAGTGTGAAAATTTGCCATGCTGGATTGGGAAGTTCTTCCAGCATGTTCTCCCCCATTCTCTCCCGTGCTTAAGGTGCGTGGAGGAGAGAGAAGCCGCACTGATGACCCTTACAGTTAGTGTTTGTCACCAGCTTACTAGTTTTAATCTTGAAGCATGGGGAACTTGTTCCCTAAGGGAGGGCCTAGGGCTGATGTACTCATTCATGTAGGTGAGTATAGCTGCTCATTAGAAATTTTAGGAAAACCTGTACATTTTTTTAATTATTGTTGTGAGACTTAGAGGAATGTGATTTGTACCATATACAAAGTTCTGTAGTATGAAGGTACTCATTCTCACATATTTGTATGCTTAACTAATCGTTTATGTATGGAGATGTTTATAAAGGGGTGTGTGTGTGTGGGGGGGTTGGCTGTCATGTGTAACTAGGATGGATGGCCCTTCAGAAATGCAGAGAAGCGTTGTAGTAGTAGTAGTAGTAGTAGTAGTAGTAGTAGGAGGAGATTTTGCACTTCTATAGAGGTTTACATTATCTACTCCTGGGGCAATTCTGTGCCAAAAAACCTAAAAATTCTGCACACAGAATTGCTGGGTGTGGGTGGGAGAAGTATGGAACAGGTTTTTTTTTTGGGAGGGGATTGTTAGGAAGTTGGGGAGACTCCCCAGTGCAGACCTTGGTTGACCCCTAGCCTTTCCCATTCAGTCAGGCATATCTGCCCCCATCCCTGTGTGTATCTGCCCCCCCCCCCCGCCTCTGTCTCCGTGTAGCCCTGCAGCATCCTTCCCATTTGGCCCCGGCTCAGTGCTGTCACCGCACTAGTTCCTGAGCCCGTACCTTAGTCTGTCCCCTCCACTAGCCCTTCTGAGCCCCAGTCTGTGACTCCCCAGCAGCTCCATGTGCACCATTCTGTCCCTCCCATGCCTACTCACCAGGCCCTGCTGTGAGGAACGTAATCTCTTCTTCCTCCCTCTCCGCTGGCTGGCTGCCCTCTCTTCTGGCACCACAGCAGCTCCTGGTTGGCGAAAGATGTAATTGCATGCCTTTTCAGCAGAATCTATATTCTGTGGAGGAAAAAAAATCTGCAGGGCACATGAATTCTGCATATGTGCAGTAGTGTAGAGTTCCCCCAGGAATAATTTATCTAAGCACTGTATGAAAGAGAAGGAATGGCCTTGTTGATAAAGCATGGGAATGGGAGTCAAGGAAACAGAGTTCTATTCCTGGCTTTGCCACCAGCTTCCTATGTGACCTTGGTCAAGTCATTTAACTTTCCATGCACAAACAAAAATTTTTATTTGCACTTTAAATATTGTTTTTCTTCTGCAAAATGGGTATAATTCTGCAACAAGGTTGTTTGTTCAACACTTGGGGATCCTCTGATGGTGGGTTTTGTAGAAGTACAAAGGATTACTACTAATATATATTAACCCTCTGAAAAATAAATAAATTTTATTATTTTATAGTCAAGGGGCAGGATCAGACATATGCAGAGGTCGGGTGACTCTCCCCAGTCAGTTAGTGTCAAAGCTTGTTTGCCTGGATCTCAGGAGTTCCTGTCTTCCAGGTCTGTGCTCTGACCAGTCGTCATGACTGCCTGTGCATTCTATGGAGATATACTGGAGGTTTAAAAGGCTGACCAGGAGCAACGCCTAAGTCTGATCCAGGTGGAAAAGACTCAGGAAAAAAACCCTGAGGCAGGAGCAGGGTCATGGGAAACAAGAAAATCTGGAGAATATGAGCTAGCAAACTCCTCTCAAACTTTGTGTGCAGTCAAAACAGATCCATTTTCCTTTACGTCCGATGTACTGGTTCATGGAAGGGTTTTTTGTTGTAAAAAAGCTCTGTATCCACATATGCTTAAAATATATTTTGTGTGTGTATGCACACGTTCTCTGGGTTTCTATGTCCAGTTAAGCTCTGTGACTGACCATTTCCTCTTCATCATCCTTTTTCAACAAAATCTTGCAGGCAGTCAAGAGACTAGTGTTTTCCCTTCCCTTTAGTGGTGCTTAAAGTCAAACGAAAAGCAGTTATGCACCCATGTTAAAAATATCTTCTTATAAAGAGACCTTTTAGAAAAAAGAAAGTTATGTTGGTATTATTTGGTTAAGCAACTTAACACTATTACTTTTATGCTAATTAGGTTTCATTATTGGCACTTCTGAAATGCACTCTAAGGGTGTAAGAGGATATTTGAAAATCTTAATTTTAAGCAGGGTTTATTTAATGCAAAAATTATCAACTGTGTTACAGTGTTAGTGGCCATTATGAGACTTTTTTCAGATCATTTAACCGAAGCAGGAAAAAAAATGACCTGACTCTTTTTATTTATTTATTTATTTTTTTGTCGGACATGAAGACCTTTTTAAAAATAAGTTTTACTGCTAACCCTGTGGCAGCATTCCTCTAGGTTGTTAATTAACAGATTTACAAGTATGTGGAATCGTCTGCTCTGGTGTTGGAGTCACATGATTCATCTATTTAATCACGCCATTTGGAACTACCATATATACTCGTTCATGAGCCAAGTATTTTCGGTAAAAAAAAAAGTGACACATCAAAGAGCGGGGGTCGGCTTATAAACAGGTCTACACCAAAATTTGATCATTTAAACTCTGTAGAATCATTGAATTGAATATGTAATATATTGTCATTTTGGCACTTCCCTCAGCTCCCATTGGCTGGGAACGGCGAACCGTGGCCACAGGGAGCCGAGGGTATCCATGCCTGCAGATGCTCCAAGTAAACAAAATGTCCTGACCCACCAGCAGCTTATCCTGACTGGCTGTGAGCCAAAGTTTTCCAACCCCTGAAATGTAGGGTCAGCTTATGAAAGAGTCATACAGTTTTTGCTATTTTTACCTATCCATTTTGGAGTGTCGGCTTATAAATGAATGGTCTAATGAACGAATATATACAGTAGTTGCTGATTTTGGAAGAGGCACATTGAGGTATATTTAATTGCATCTAATTTGCTTAGCAGTGGTAGTATACATTCCCAGACACATCTCTCTTGAGGCATCCCTTTTTTGTCTGCCCAAAAGGACAACTTCTGGTGATAATTAGTGCGTAGGTGTATGTTGTATTTCTTTTTCTTAAATGCTGCTACTGCCAAACCTTATTTTTGTGGTTGAGAACCTAATATAGTAGCAAAGTGCACTGTTGACTAGCCTAAAAAAAAAGTCATGGCTGCTACTTGGTACAAATAAGATTGAATGTTAAAATATTTTAATGACATTAAGATAATCTGGTTAGGCTTTCAGGTCTCCATCCAAAACAAGATTTTCAAATGGGATATTATATTGTAAACTTAACTGAAATTGCACACATTTGCTTACAGATTCCTTTAAAACAAAAGTATATTGTTCAGTGTCTGGAAATGATGTACAGTATTGGAGTGAAACTGTCATTGAAATTTGATTTGAGTTCCACAGGTAGCTTCTAGTTCACATTTCTTTATACAATCTGATCAGTTCACATATGTACCAGGTGTTAATATTAAACACAAAGCACATCTGATATGTGCTGAGATATCCATAATATTTTTCTACTCTTGCTGATTCAGTCTCTTTCATTGTGTGTAGTATGTTTTCTTAATGATGGTAACAGTAATGGTGAAATTGTCAACATCATTTACTCTATGATCTGTTTATTTAATGCTTCCAACAAAATGTAGATAACTTATCAGAAATTTTAAGTATTCAGGTATATCTTTTTAAAAATACAGTCCCAACTAAGAACATTTCTAACTACTTAACATCTCTGACCATTTCTGGTTTAATCTGATTCTTGGCAGCAAAAACTCAATAACATCTTCTATTTATAGCAGAACAAGTTCTGTGAGTTTAGACTGCAGTTGTCCTACTCCAATTTTTTGAGGCTGGTGATTTTCCAACTAAATGACTAGAGTACATTCTTTAAATAATACTAGGCACTTACTGCTATAGCACTTTAGTTCTTCTTCGAGTGATTGCTCATATCCATTCCAGTTAGGTGTACGCGCCGCGCGTGCACATTCGTCGGAAAACTTTTACCCTAGCAACTCAGTGGGCCGGCAGGTCGCCCCCTAGAGTGGCGCCACCATGGCGCTCCATATATACTCCTGCCGGCCCACCCGCTCCTCAGTTCCTTCTTACCGCCCGTGTCGGTCGTTGGAACAGTGGAGCGCGGCTTAGCTGACCTCCACTTCCCTAGCTACTCGTTTTCTCGTATATAATTATGCAGTTATAACACTTTTATATATATATATTTGTATGGTTATACGTGTTTCCTTTGCTAACATGGTTAGTTTAGTTAGCGGGGTTCAGGAAGTAGCCCCTTCCATGAGCCCAGTGCCGGAGCCATGCATGGCTCACCAGATTTTCAAAAGGGGCCCGGCTTACCAGAAGCCGCGGCCGAAGAGAGATCTACATGACTCCTGTTTGAAGAATCACACTTGACAGATAAGTGCCCCATTTGCAAGGCTTTTAAGCCGAGAACAAAAAGGTGCGGGACTTTCACTTGCCCCTCCACCTTGGGCGCGGAGCGATGTTCAAGCGGCGGGCAGAAGCGCCTTCTCGGCACCGGACCCCGCCGGTACCACCAAGGCCTTCCGGCACCGACCGTCGCCGGCACCGATGTCGACTCGGCACCGTTCCCTTCTTCCGAGGTCGAGAGAGTCTACGATTCCTGCTGGTGCCTGGCGGCTCCCCGGCACGCGCCGTGGTTGAGCCCCCTGCTCCCGCTACTTCCGTGCCACCTGCATCGCAGCCAGAGAGCTCGCCTCAGTTGCGTTATCCGGCCTGCAGAGGCACCGATGACTTCGGCTCCGTCGATTCCAGTCCCCCAGGACCAGGGAATCCGGTGCCTGGCAGCTCCCCGGCTCGCGCCGTGGTAGAGCTTACTGCTCCTGCTGCTTCTGTGTCAGCTGCACCACAGCTAGACAGCTCGTCTAAGATGGCTCGCCCGGCGCCGACGATGTCGGCACCGTCGATCCCGGTCCCACGAGGGCCGTAGAATCCGGTGCCTGACGGCTCCCCGGCACGCGCCGTGGTTGAGCGTATTGCTCCTGCTGCTTCCGTGCCAGCGGCACCGCAGCCAGAGAGCTCGTCTAGTCGGATCGCCAGGCGCTGACACCTACTACGGCACCGATGACGTCGTCACCGTCGATCCCGGTCCCATAAGGGCCGTAGAATCCGGTGCCTGACGGCTCCCCGGCACGCGCCGTGGTTGAGCGTATTGCTCCTGCTGCTTCCGTGCCAGCGGCACCGCAGCCAGAGAGCTCGTCTAGTCGGATCGCCCGGCGCCGACGCCTGCTACGGCACCGATGACGTCGTCACCGTCGATCCCGGTCCCACAAGGGCCGTGGAATCCGGTGCCTGACGGCTCCCCGGCACGCGCCGTGGTTGAGCGTATTGCTCCTGCTGCTTCCGTGCCAGCGGCACCGCAGCCAGAGGGCTCGTCTACGTCGGATCGCCCGGCACCGACACCTGCTGCGGCACCGATGGCGTCGGCACCGTCGATCCCGGTCCCACACGGGCCGTAGAATCCGGTGCCTGACGGCTCCCCGGCACGCGCCGTGGTTGAGCGTTTTGCTCCGGCTGCTTCCGTGCCAACGGCACCGCAGCCTGAGGGCTCGTCTACGTCGGATCGCCCGGCACCGACACCTGCTGCGGCACCGATGGCGTCGGCACCGTCGATCCCGGTCCCACACGGGCCGTAGAATCCGGTGCCTGACGGCTCCCCGGCATGCGCCGTGGTTGAGCGTATTGCTCCGGCTGCTTCCGTGCCAACGGCACCGCAGCCAGAGAGCTCGTCTACGTCGGATCGCCCGGCACCGACACCTGCTGCGGCACCGATGACGTCGGCACCGTCGATCCCGGTCCCGCAAGGGCCATAATATCCGGTGCCTGACAGCTCCCCGGCACGCGCCGTGGTCGAGCTACTTCTCCGGCTGCTTCCGTGCCCACGGCACCGCGGCCAGAGGGCTAGTCTAAGTCGGATCGCCCGGCACCGACACCTGCTTCGGCACCGTCGATCCCGGTCCCGCAAGGGCCGTAGAATCCGGTGCCCGACGGCTCCCCGGCACGCGCCGTGGTTGAGCGTATTACTCCCGCTGCTTCAGTGCTGACGGCACCCCAGCCAGACGGCTTATCTAACTCGGTTCTCCCGGCACCGGCACCTACCGAAGCTCTGATGACCTCGGTACCATGGATCCCGGCCCCCCGAGGGCCGTCGAATCCGGTGCCTGACAGCTCCCCAGTACGCACTGTGGTTGAGCCTGCTGTTCCCTGCGCGCCGGAGATGTTACCAACGGCGAGGGCTCTCAGTGCCATGACGGAGTCAGTGCTGCCTGACCCGGGCACCGCCGGTACGGGTAATACAGTCTCTTCAAGGGACTGTCCCCTGTCAGTACAGCAGAGCGGCACCGTCTATGATCACGGTCCCGCAGACGCTCCAAGTCCTGTCGGCACGCCGGACACCACTGGCAGTCCCGGTACTGTTTTCCTCGGTACTGGTCACACTCGCTGCACCGGTCGGTATCCCGTTCGCCGACCCGCTATCGGCACCGTTCCGACATCTGGCACCGGGGCAGGTACCTTGACTCCTGTAGCTCTTCTCCGAGCCTCGAGATCTCGGTCGACCTCCCGACACCGTTCTGGTTGCGGGTCTGGATCTCGTTCCAGGTACCGATACGCCTCCCGATGCCGGTCCCCGGTGCCGAGTTGGGCAAGGTCCGAGTGAGTCAGGGACTCGGCCCGTGCCCTCTTTTAGTACCTCTATGGCCGTCCGGACACGCATCCGTGTCACCCCATATGCGCGGATTTTATGCTCAGGACCACGATCCTGATATCATGGCCAGCGGGCGCCAGCCCCGAAGCGGAAAGAGCCTTGGCGAATGCAAGGTGTACTCTGCAGGGGCCCTGCACCTCTGGGTAGCGAAGCAACAAGCCTTGCTTAGCTGCGATAATTATAGCACCTGGGTGGAGGAGTTTCTCCCTCGAACCTCCCACCTAGAGTTCGCTGCCGTCTTGGAGGACGGGGGAAAGAATTTACCCTTTGTTGGTAAAGGCATCTTCGCGGCAGAGACAGCCCCAGACTGCGAAGCCTGCTGGACAATAGGGTCCTAATGCGTCTCAGCATGTATACGCCTGCGACCAAACGCAGGCCTTTATGGCCCCAGCCGCCATACTCTGTGCCTAGCCAGAGGCAGAACTCTGGAAAACGGCAAGGCCAAGGTGGTCGCAGACAAACGTCAGGCCCCCTAAAAAGCCAAAGTCGAGGTCCCTCGCAATTACCACTGGGACCAAAGACGGACCTTCCAAGGTTCACCGGAGGGCGGTGTACCAGTCGCAGGACGGGATCCTGATCCCGCTTTCTCCTGGCATGGCCCCAGTTACTTTTAGGTCGCTGGGTCCTGCGCACGATGGAGCATAGGTACCACCTTAAAATTGCTCCAGCCCTGTCCCCCTTCAGCGGACGAAAGGGGCTAGGGGTTTTACTCCCGTTATGCCCTAGTCCCCCACTCGACCACAGGTCAGACCTTCCTGGTCCTGCATGGACTCAACCGGTTTGGGATAAGGTTGAAGTTCTGCATGGTATCCCTGGGAACCATTATTCCATCCTTGCCTCCGGGGGGCTACTATGCCGCCCTGGATAGGAAGGACGCGTACTTTTGCAATGCCATCTTCCCTCCGCATGGGAGATGCCTCCGCTTTATAGCCAGCGGTGAATACTCCCGGTTTACGGCCATAGTCGCCGCCTACCGTAGCTATGTCGGATATGCGTTTTTCCGTATTGGGACGATTCGCTTATCCGAGGAGACTCTGACACACAAACCACTCAGCCCGTGGGCATCGGCACGGTCTTATTCACAGATCAAGGCCTGATGATTACTAATAGAGCAATCCGCTCTGGTTCCCACGCAGAGGTTGGGCTTCCTAGGGGCTATCTTGGTCTCCTACCTAGCCGGAGCCTGCTTATCGCAACTGCGGTTTTAGGCGATGGCATCAATCATCTGAGGTCTGAAGGCTTTCCCAACGACCTCAGCTCGTTCTTGTCTCAGTCTCCTGGGTCCATGGTTGCCCGCAAGTTTGTAACCAAACGCGCCAAGCTCCGCCTCCGTACTCTCCAAGTCCGGCCCACCTCGGCGTACCGCTTGGACAGGGAGCCAATGGTCATGGTAGTCACCGTTCCCTCGAACGCCTTAGGCTCCCTAGAGTGGTGGCTAACTCCCTCCTTGGTGTGGACAGGATGCGGTTTCATCCGCCCCAGCCCTCACTGCCCCTGACGGCGGACGCATCATCTCTCTGCTCGAGTGCTCATGGTCACCTCCGAGCTTAAGGCCTTCGGTCTTCTAGGGAGCTGGCATTCCTCATTAATGCCCCAAGAATGAGAGTAGTCCGCCTGGCATGCCAGGGGTTCCATCGGCAGCTGCGAGGCCGTTGTATCTCGGTGTTTACAGCCAACACAATGGCCAGGTGCTTCATAAGCATTCAGGGGGGACATAGTCCTCCCCCCTTTTTTGTCAGGAGGCCATCCATTTCCGGGTCTTTTGCATGGCCCACTCGATGGAGCTGGCGACGTCCTTTCTCCCAGGCGTTCGGAACGTCTTATCTCTTTGACTCAGCAGGTCTTTCCTGTCTTACGAGTCATCACTCTGCCCCACGTGAGGCGTCCCGCTTTCCGGAAGTGGAAATGGTTCCTCGCACAGACCTGTTCGCTCACCGCGAGTGCAGGAAATGCCAGATGTTCTGCTCCTTCCAAGGTCTCTCCTCGGAATCGATCTTGGTCGCATTCCTGATGCCGTGGAACGGCCAACTGCATTATGCCTTCCCGCTGTTCCCACTGGTTCGTTACGTCCTGCTCAAATTCCGCAGGGGCGGAGCGTGCATCATCATCATGATCACTCCAAAGTGGTCCAGGCAACACTGACATACCACGTTGTTCGGCCTGTCAGCCCAGACCTCATCACTCAGGGCAATGACAGGCTTCGTCACTTGGACCTGCAGCCTCTTCGCCTCACGTACCTGAGTCGGGGTGACAGGCAGCCTTCCGCCTGGTCAACGTACCGAGCCAGGTGGAAGCGTTTCCTTTACAGCTGCAGTACGCTCGATCTTGCTCCTGCTGAGGTCTCGATCCCCTCTATTTGGCCTGCCTCTGGCCTTCAGCGGCAGGATCTGGCGGTATCATCGCTGAGGATACTCTCAGCAGCCATCCCTACCTTCCAGCAGGCTAAGATGGACGTTCAGTGTCCCACTATGGGTTCGAGGTCCCTTAAGGGCTTGGAGCGCTTGCACCCTCGGGTGCGCCGCCCAGCCCCGCCCTGGGGCCTCAACCTAGTCTTGGCCAGACGGGTCTCTGAGATCAGAGCTCTTACGAAGGTTCCACAAAGACAAGGTGCAGTTGTGACCGCACCCGGCTTTCCTCCCTAAGGTGTTTTGGCCTTTCATGTTACCCACAGCTCAACGCAATGGGCATAACCGTTGCACTCCTTGGACATCTGTGGAGTGCTCGCATTATGTTGTGCTGACAGAATCATTTCCTAAGGTGCCCCAGCTCTGCCCCGGTAGCGGGCCAAAGGGAGGGCTTGCTTGTTTTCCTCTCAGAGGATCTCATCTTGGGTGATGGCGGACATCCCCACTTGTTCTGATTTGGCTCATATTTCCCCAAGCCACATCACCGTGCATTCTACCAGGGCTCAGGCTGCATCTGCCGCCTTGCTGGCTCGTGTTTCTACCCACGAGACCTGTCGCGAAGCTCCATTGGTCCTCGGTCCTTACCTTTGCTTCGCAGTATGCCCTGGTTCAGCAGTCAAGAGAGGCTGTAGCCTCTGGCTCGGCAGTTTTATTCTGCCACATTTCACTCCGACCCCACCGCCTTTGTAAGGCTTGGGATTCACCTAACTGGAATGGATATGAGCAATCACTCGAAGAAGAAAAGACGGTTACTCACCTTTGTAACTGTTGTTCTTCGAGATGTGTTGCTCATATCCATTCCGCACCCGCCCTCCTTCCCCACTGTCGGAGTAGCCGGCAAGAAGGAACTGAGGAGCGGGTGGGCCGGCAGGAGTATATATGGAGCGCCATGGTGGCGCCACTCTAGGGGGCGACCTGCCGGCCCACTGAGTTGCTAGGGTAAAAGTTTTCCGACGAATGTGCACGCGCGGCGCGTACACCTAACTGGAATGGATATGAGCAACACATCTCGAAGAACAACAGTTACAAAGGTGAGTAACCGTCTTATCTTCTGAGAACTGCAAAACGTTAAGTAACTTATTAGTATTGCCTTGTGTGTGCGTCAGTTTTTATTTCGGAAGAGAAAAAACATAAGTTAAATAAGAGAAACCTTTGGTCTTGTGGAATATCCTTTAGTGGATAAAGAAGCAAAAATGTTTGCCGTATGTCTGGAGATATCCATTCTGTTTAATGTACATTTTAGCACACTTGCAAATTTTGTCATGAAAATTTATTATTCTGGCGCATCATATATTTGTACAACTTGCTCTGATGATGAAATAAAAAAATTCAAACCCATCATCCTCATCATCTCCTACTCACTGTCAGAAAAATATACTTTTGATGAATGAACAAGAAGTTTTGAAATGCTGTGTTAATAAGAATAGTAGAAAATTTCTAGTAAGTCTTGCTCTTATCCATCAAATTTGTACAATATAATATGAAGAGAACTAATACATTTCAAATTCATAGTCAAAATTGAGAGCAGAGCAGAATTTTTTCTAGTGTCTATCTGTGTGTCTGTGATCGGGAGGGGGAGGTGTCTGTTCTGTTCACACTCGCATCTGTCCAAATGCTACATCATAGCAACCTGTATTCACTTTATTATGGACGTTTCTTTTTAAGCAGTTTAGTAAGTGGCTTTTGTATCTGAAGTGTTGTGAAAGAAAACAGAGTGCTAAATACGTACAGTGATAAGAGTCTCTCTTGATTTTTTTTCAGGCAGGTTAGATAGAATCTAGGTACTCAGATTTAGAAATGTTAAGAACCAATGTCCATGGGGTTACTGTTGCTACTGCATGCCATGTCTTTAGGCAGCCTCTGCTGCCCTCTCCTGCTGCTTGCCCTTACTTCTATTAATGGAAAAGTAAGCAACTCCCAGCATAGGGCTAGAACTCTTTGCCTAGTAGAGAGTGACCGATCCTTAGAGCCTTAACAAACAAACAAACAACAAAAAAACAAACCAAAACCAAGCTTGATGTTTTCTGCACCACTGTACTCCGTTCTCTAACAAATGAGGTGATTCTAGCTATTCTTTAATACAGATGAGCATATCTGATGTTATGGATAATATTTTTCCTGGATTTTTTTCTATTCAGATAATTAAAGAGGATGTGGGTTTTCTCATTTTAAGTGTGATAGCATCATAAAGTGATTATCTTATAGAGTCATCTAGATTTAATCAAGCTAAAGATTTATCTTGCACCTTCAAGAAGTTCTAGAGCCCCGATTCATATTAGTTGATCACATTCAGCAGAAGTAAAATTTTCTTTCTGCTTATTCTGGCTACAACAACAAGTAGATGCTGATACATGGAAAGTAATACTTGGTATGTAACTTGGAAAAGTGTAGAATACAGGCATTGTTTAAAAAAGATTTAACAAAAACAAGTGCAAGCTAGATTTTGGTTCATAACTTTTTGGAAGTGTTTGGACAATATCTAGAGTTATCCTAAACTCTACAGGTGGCTGTGATATATAGTCAAAGTAGGAAAAATTCTGTGTAAAAATCCTACATCAAAAACTATACTCAGATTCTTTTTTGTAATTCAACTTGTAAGGAAGAATTAAGAGACTAAAGACTATGAAAGTAGTTGGTAAAATATACATAGGAAGAGATTAGACATGAATACCATGGAAATACACAAAAACCATGATTGCATCTTTTAAATAGTATATCACTATCATTTACAGCTCGTGTTTTGGAGAACAAATAGAAAAAACAATTTAGAACAAATGTCTGAGTGAAATGCATTTCCAAACTAGTACAAATATGTGATAGGGAACAACTAGGAATTAGATTACGTTGTACGGAACATGGAGTACTTAAAGCACAGACCTCATTGGGAAAAATGATATTTACTCATCTCCAGAAAATCTAATTCATCAGTTTGACATCCCCACTATCCCTAACCCCCCAAAAAAGCATTGCTGGCCTGCAGTTCTGTTGTGAAAATCTCTGCGCGAAAAAACTTTTTATTATAATATATTAAATGTGACTGTGTAATTAATCTGAGATGTTAAAGGTTTATTCTTTAGTCAGTAAAGGTACTATCTTTTGCAAAATGTGTTTTATCTATTCAGCACATGTAGCCCTATTAAATTATTTCCTATGTGTTAGCTTCTTAGCTCCTTATTCCACAGAAGCCCATAATACTTAACTCATTTGCTTAGACAATACATGGCTACTAAGTTATGACAAAACTGAAAATGTAAAAATACTTTGTAAGGAGGTATTTTTCCTACTTTTTCCAATATTGTCAGTAAAGTTATGCATTTGCATTTGGCTGGGGTTCTTATTATTCATTGTCTTTTATAGCTTTTAATTTTCAACATGCACAGAACTGTGTACTTTTACAAAAAAACCTGAAGTTTCTATAAATCTGGAAGATACATTCATAAGGAATATTGTAATAGAATATACAATTAGCTTTTTATTCAACTTCATATATGCTGCTGGTAATAGTTATTGTCTACAAGACACGGTTACTACATAATTTTGTAACCAGTACATCTTACTTCAGAAAGGTTGAGATAGTGTTTACAAGTTAAAAATCATTGTCTTTCCCATGTGTCATTATGTGTTAGCTGTTGGGACAAATTAGCTGTTTGTGCAATGTTAAATTGTAATAATATTTAAACTGTTTAGTAGATTTCTTCTATGAGCAAGTCTTTATTAGGCATTCAGTTTTGGCACTAAATACTAAGACTAGCCTCACTGGTATTCAGGACAATAATCCCTTGTGATCAGCTGACCAACATACTGCTGCTGTTTTGATTATACAAGAGTCAGGGAACATGGTTTAAATATCAAATCTAGTATATAGAAAAAGATCTCTGTGAAGGCTTTTGTACAAAGGTGAAAGCTTTTGTAACTTTTAGTGATTCTATATTAAGACAAAATGGTGCATTTAAAAATGGGATTGTGTGTTAGCAAATCTCTAGACACGTTAGCAAAGTCTCTAGACAAGGTAAGAATAAACTATTTTTTAGAGCTAGTCTGTCAGTAATAAAAATTGGGGGAAGTTGACCAGTCAAATATTGCTCAAATGCTAACAATTGTCAAATATTTTAAAGCACAAAGTTATTAGAACACTACCAAAAAAAAAAAGACTTTGTGGTTTCCAGTAGGTTTAATCTTAGATAGTTATGCCTAATTCCAAAAAACAGGTTACTTAACTAAGCTTTTTTATCTCAGAAAAATGCAAAACAATGAAATGAAGACGTAAGGGAAAAAATGATTAGTATTATCTTTCTTAGCAATATTAGGCATTCCATTCATTTAAATGGAATGTATGGGCTGTACATCTTTCTCCTTTTATTTTCTGACAGGAGATTAAGAACTGTGAACTCTCTTCTGCCTCTCCCACTGACTTCTGTCTGCTTTGTCCAGTCCAGTTTAGATTGTAAGCTCTTCGGGCAGGGATCATGTCTTTTAACTTGTTTAATGTGCTTTGTAACTTGCCATGTACATTGATGATCTGATATTCAGAATATTCCAGCCCGTCAAGATGCTCAACTTTAGATTAGTATCAGAGGGGTAGCTGTGTTGGTCTGGATCTGTAAAAGCAGCAAAGAGTCCTGTGACACCTTATAGACTAACAGACGTATTGGAGCATGAGCTTTCGTGGGTGAATATCCACTTCGTCAGATGCATGTCATGCATGTTACCCATGAAAGCTCATGCTCCAATACGTCTGTTAGTCTATAAGGTACCACAGGACTCTTTGCAACTTTTGATTAGTTCATCTTTTCCCAACAGATGGCATTAGCATGTAGTAAAGTGAGTGACCAAGGGTACGTCTACACTACAGAATTGTTCCGATTTTACATAAACCGGTTTTGTAAAACAGATTGTCTAAAGTCGAGTGCACGCAGCCACACAAAGCACAATAATTCTGGTGGTGTGCATCCATGTACCGAGGCTAGCGTCGATTTCTGGAGCGTTGCACTGTGGGTAGCTATCCCATAGTTCCCGTAGTCTCCCCCGCCCACTGGAATTCTGGGTTGAGATCCCAGTGCATGATGGTGCAAAAACAGTGTCGCGGGTGATTCTGGGTAAATGTCATCACTCATTCCTTCCTCCGTGAAAGCAACGGCAAACAATCATTTCGCACCCTTTTTCCCTGGGTTGCGCTGGCAGACGCCATAGCATGGCAACCATGGAGCCCGTTTTGCCTTTTGTCACTGTCATCGTATGTGTACCGGATGCCACTGACAGAGGCGGTACTGCAGTGCTACACGGCAGCATTCATTTGCCTTTGCAAGGTAGTAGAGAGGGTTATCAGTCGTTCTGTACCGTCTACTGCTGTCATGGGTGCTCCTGGCTGACCTTCGCTGAGGTCGGCCAGGGGCGCAAAGACAAAAATGGGAATGACTCCCCGTGTCATTTCCTCCTTTATGTTGTATCTAAAAATAGTCAGTCCTGCCTAGAATATGGGGCAAGTGTACTAGAGAACCAGTGTACCAGAGAGCACAGCCGCTCCATGTCAGATCCCACAGAAATGATGAGCTGCATGCCATTCTAGGGGGTGCCCCTGCAACAACCCCACCCGCTGCTTCCCTCCTCCCCCAATCCTCCTGGGCTACCATTGCAGGGTCCCCCCATTTGTGTGATGAAATAATAAAGAATGCAGGAATAAGAAACACTGACTTTTTAACGAGATAAAATGAGGAGGCGGCCGCCTCCAGCTGCTATGATAGTCCAGGCAGGACAGAATCTTTTCTTTAGACATGAAATGGGGGGGCTGATGGAGCTCAGCCCCCAGTTGCTATGATGAGGACGGTTACCAGCCCTTCTGTACCATCTGCCGGGAATAACTGGGAGTCATTCCTATTTTTACCCAGGTGCCCCCAGCCGACCTCACCTGAGGCCAGCCAGGAGCACTCACGGGATGATGATGAAGACGGATATCAGTCATATTGTACCGTCTGCCATCAGGAAGGGGATGCTGGTGTTCAGCGCTGCAGCACCCCGTCTACCAGCAGCATGCAGTAGACATAGGGTGACACTGAAAAAAGTCATGAAACGATTTTTTTCTCTTTTCTTTCATGGGGGGGGGGAAGAGGTGTAAATTGACGAGATGTACCCTGAACCACCTCGGACAATGTGTTTGACCCTACAGGCATTGGGAACTCAGACAAGAATGCAAATACTTTTCAGACGCTGTGGGGACTGTGGCATAGTTGGAGTCCTCAGTCCCCCCTCCCTTCCTCCATGAGCGTCTATTGGATTCTTTGGCTTTGCTTCACGCTTGTCACACAACACTGTGCTGTGGACTCTGTATCGTAGCCTGGAGATTTTTTTCAAATGCTTTGGCATTTCGTCTTCTGTAACGGAGCTCAGATAGAACAGATTTGTCTCCCCATTCAACGATGAGATCCAGTATCTCCCATATAGTCCATGCTGGAGCTCTTTTTGGATTTGGGACTGCATCGCCACCCTTACTGATCAGAGCTCCATGCCGGGCAAACAAGAAATGCAGTTCAAAAGTTCGCGGGGCTTTTCCTGTCTACCTGGCCAGTGCATCTGAGTTCAGATCGCTTTCCAGAGCGGTCACAGTGGTGCACTGTGGGATACCACCCAGAGGCCGATACTGTCGATTTGCGGCCACGCTTACCCTAATCCGACATGGCAATACTGATTTCAGTGCTACTCCTCTCGTCGGGGAGGAGTACAGAAACCGGTTTTAAGAGCCCTTTATATCGATATAAAAGGCCTCATTGTGTGGATGGGTGCAGGGTTAAATTGGTTTAACACTATTAACATCGGTTTAAACACGTAGTGTAGACCAGGCCCAAGACACATTAGTAGGCTTGCTAACAGATGGCACCATGGTAGGCTGATGCCTACATCAGAACATTCTTGCTGGAATATTTGACAATATTTAACTGTGGTCTAATAATAGAAGGTCACTTGACCAGCTTGCTAAACCTAGGCCACAGTTGGTAGGGATTAATGTGTTGATGAGTTTAGTGTATGCTGCTCTCTTTGCTGTTAAATAGCATCAGTTTTGGTCAAATATTTGACTAGCACACACTCTAATGGTTATATTACAGAAGCTTGATAAGTCCTTCTGCTTACCACTAGTGTAATAGGATAGGGTCCTGTATTTTTCAGAGTAGAGATTCCTGAGTTCCCTTCATTTGTTTTTGAGCAAGAGCAGAGAAACCAGCTTCCCCAAGCTTAAATTTCTTTTCCTTAGTTTCTTTTTCGGAAACATCTTCTAGCCCAGTTTTCAGTTTAAATACTGTGTCTGTTTGACTTAGGTACAATGGAAACATTACCTGTACTAAGCAAATGTGTGGGGAAAAAAATGTCAGTTCTCACTTCAGTACATCACTTGTGTACAACAAAAAATGTCTAAAACATGTATAAACACAGTAATAAAAACCTTGGAATTTAACTTGGTACTGCTATTTAGAAGCATCAACAGAGAAACCCTTCTATTTTGTCTGACATATTAAACCTTTTTTAGTGCCTCACTGTATAGTTCCACTGTGTAAAGTCCCATCGGAGTGTAGTACAGTGTATTGTATGCAGTGGATGCTTAGTTTGGAGAAGGAACTTTGGTTTGACAGCTTTATGTAGGACCATGTCCGTATTTTCATAGGAAAGTCACGTTTGCACAGTCGAGTCCTTAACCTTGTATGGTCTTACAGAGATAAGAGGTCATTACTTGCTCTCTGAACTAGCAAGAGTTAGGAGTGTTGTTTATATGATGGTCCAGTGAAGTTTGGATGTTACAAGGTAAACCTCTATTGCCAAAAAGAAGTGAACAGCTAGGAAACCAATGGTGCAAAACTCTTTCAGGACTTACGATGCGGTTTTGATCAACTGCGTTGTATTGTCTAGTGTTTGTTTTATTTTTGATTTATCCACCAAACTACTAGAGCAAAGTTTTAATTGCTACTATTTAAAACTTTTCCCAGGGGAATGGTGGGGAAGTTTGTTTTGCTAATAGCTTGCCTAATTTTTTAAGACGTATTATTTTTTTACGTGTTTGAGCAGAGAGCCCTCTTGGTACGTTTTGTCATATTTTCAATGCTTGAATTAAATTCTGTAAGATTAGCTTACCTAGAACAATGTTTTGGCACTATAGTTCTTGAAGGCTAATATAGTAATTAGCTGTTAGAAGCACATACAAGGCTTTAGAAAGAGGCACAAATGCAGCTCTTCTGGTTCAGAGACTCCACACGGCTAACGAGTTTTCTGTAAGTAGTTCTTTCCGAACATCATGCTCCTTTCTTCAGTAGTAACCAAACAGTGACATTTAAAGTATCTTTGATAAAAGACTAAGAATTGATGTCTCTTGAGGTGAGTTGCCACTATTAGTAGCAGTAGCAGCAACTGATGCTTTGTTTGATTACGTGTGTTTGAGATGATGTTGGGTGGGATTTTAGGTGTTAAGGCACCTAAACAATTTAGGACTACAAATTGCATCAGCAATTAAGGTTAAAGTCAGGGTTCCAGGTCCATATATAGCCAACCAAATAAGTAACTTGATTTTCCAAAAGGGCAAGTAGCTTCTACAGAAGTCAGTGGGAGGTGCTGGGTTCTCAACTCCCTTGACAATCAAGCTACTTACTGAGGTGCTTAATCTGAGACAACTGTTCTTGAAAATCTAGGCCTAAAGCTTTAATTTATCATAAGTGAGATGTAAAATGCTGATTATTCTAAAAAAATGTATAAACAGTTTGATTAAAGGCAACTAAAATGTGGATACTTTTGAGGCTTAATAATTTTGCTGTTGAAAAACAATCCAGGAAAGGACATGAGATCATTCAGTTCTAGTGTAGTACTTGAAACTAGAATAGTGTTATATCAATGACCTTTTTAGGACAAGAAAATTCATAGGTATGAAAGTTTATGTAGTGCTTTTTTGCTGTTGTAGAGAGCATGGATTTAACAAAAAAAATTGACTGCAGACTTGATATTTGGTATCTTTCTTCAAGCATCTTGTGTAACTCTTTTGAAATATGCATGCTGATAATGTACACAAAAGACTAGCAAATTCTCAGTTTTTGTAGTCATTAAGCATTGTATATAAATTCTCTAACTTTATCTAGACATCTTATATGTGCTTAAAGTAAGGCCATAGAATTTGATTTAAAAAAAAATGCTAGCCCAAATAAACAGGTAGTACAGGTGGTATTCATTCCCTGAGGTATTTCAACGTGCAAGTCTTTAATGGCTGATTTCCTTTTGACCTTGTATTATAGTCTGTAAATTCTGAGATGGCAAACAGTTCTGATTCCTTGTCTTTTGGGACATCAGAGTGGAGAGTTGGCTGGGTTTCATTCTTAGACTGTTTATTTAAAAGCTATTAAAAACTGTTCTGTCTGTTTCGTGATTACAGCATGTCACTGGCAGATGGGCAACTCTTGACTAATATGCTTTGGCCTCTGCATTTAGTTGTACATAGCAGATTTTGCCAGAATGTGTCTGTCAGAAGCAGAAAAGAGAGAAACAACACTTTAATATATGAGCAGGTATTACCTTAACTTAGTCTGATACCATCTGATTCTAGTCCATTATTAAGATTCTTGGAAGCATCCAGAATAAGAACATAATCAGGCAGGTAAAGGAGGACTCCAGCACAGTGCAAAAAAAAGTGCTCCTTGGAGCCAAAGGCAGGTAAGCACAACCATAGGTGTGAGAATCCTTCTGGGATCACTAGTAAGAGAGAATTTGTACGGAGCCTCAGTACTACGAGAAATGGTACGCTGCCATGCGTCCATGGACAGGAGAAATTCTGCCTGATTCCCCTCTGATACATTCCAATGAGTGGAAGGTCATGCTGCACTCTCCACTTATTGTTTTATTATAACGGATATTTAATGCTCTCAGTATCTTTCTGTGCCACTTTCGGTTAAGATACTGCAAAATTCCTGGAGTTGATTATGTTCTATTTTAATAAAATCCTGTGATGGTTTTCCTTTTATTATTGTAGGTGGCATATCTGTATAATAGCTATACTGCATGTCACAGAGATTACCCCCTCTTCTTGCTCTCAAGTTATTGAATTGCAGGGCTTTTTGTGAATTAGAACATGTTAGTTCACCCAGCTAAGCTCCTGATGGTCTTGATAAGAACAAAGAATGTGTGTCTTTGACTCTTTGGAGAAAACATTAATTGTATTAAAGCTGTTGTACAGCCCCAAATCACCCTTGGAGAATGATTTTTTGTGTTTTTCATTAAACTGTTGATCCACTCTTCCACTGGTTATTGTGAAAGAAACTCTTCAACATGTGAATTAGGTAAGAGTATGCAGAAGAAAAGGGAACAGTTAGTGAAGATGAGGACAAGGATGTCTCTTCTCCGCAGTGGCCTGGTAGCATAATATATGCTGAGAACTGTTTTTTTAATGGGACAGTAGTGTTTAATAAAACTGCAGTTGTCTGTATAAAGGGTTTTCTACATGAAGGCACTCAGGAAGGTTCAGACCATTAACGAACGGTGTGACATTAAGTGCATTAAAACCGTTTGTGGATGATCTTATTTAAGCTAAAATGAAATATTTCTGAATGAGAATGTTCACACAGGGAATTAATATACTGTAACGTCACACCTTTAGTTAATTTGAATTTTCAGCAAACTTAGAACAACCATGAACATGAGCAGCACAATGAAATAACTTCAGAAGTCCTTGAAGGTAGAAGAAAACAGTGAATTGTCCTCATGCAATCATATCTTCTGGAATGAACCTTTGTAACCAAAGAGCAAAAATGCTTGTCAGTAATTGGTCCCTTTAACTATAATAAGTAACTACAACTGAAGCTGCTTAAGAGTTATTCTGGGATTTGAAATGTCTAGCAGTACCTTTGCTGCTTCTGAGAAATCTGAAGCTTTATTTATTACTTACCAACTGAGTGGTGGAATCCACATTTCCTTTTGATGTTTAGAGTTGACTGAAATTTAACAGTTATTCAAGCAATTGTAGTAAAAATGTCAAATTCACTCGTCAACGTACTCCCCTAATATACACTAGGAGCAGTGTTGTGCAATGGATGGTGCACTGGATGTCCAGAATATTGGGTTTTATTTCTGGCTTTGTTGCTGACTTGCTGTGGATTTGAGCAAGTTATTTAATCTCTGGACTTCAGTTTCCCGAGCTCTAAAATGGAGATTATCTATCTTTTTAATAAGGTCATCCATCATCATGGTATCTGAGCATCATATTCCCCATTGTAGAAGGCTTTAAGGTCTTATGATGAAATGCGTCTTAAGTGCTTATTTTTATTACGACAGGTGTCATAAAATAGTCTTTGTAGTCTAACTATTCTGTTTTTGTACGGAACAAGTGGGCTTCAGTCTTTGATATGAACCTTTGAAAGCTAAAAACAAACAAATCAAGCCTCTGTTAAAGTTATGGCCCCAAATGCTTACTTTCCACCATAATAGCAAAATGACTCAGCCAAAATATTAATCTCTACAGGCCTATCTTCAAGTCACATTGATTAATGTTTGCACAGTTACCATGTTGACGGAATCCATAGGAGTATCTAGATAGACATTCTTCCTTTATATTGTAACCGTACACAGTTATTAGCTCATGGGAGAATAAATAAGGGTATGTATGGGCCTTTTCTTTTGATGCATGTGCTCTTGACTTTGACTGCCTATTAAGTTCTATGAGCTCAGGTAGTTTGGGAAAACTGCCTCTTTTATGGCACCTGCATCAGCCAGGAGGATGGAGGAACCTGGAGTTTTAATTATAATTCCTCCTTATTTGAGAATGTCTTAGGATGTATTTTATACTATGTCTATCCTTTTTATTTTTAGAGAGACAAGGTGGGTGAGGTAATATCTTTCACTGGACCAACTTCTGTTGGTGAGAGAGACAAGGTTTTGAGCTTACACAGAGCTCTTCTTCAGGTTCGGAAACATACAGTCTGAGCTATAACACTGCATACCTTTTATTTTTACTTATTACTCTTTCTGTTCCCTTATAACTTTAATATAAGACTCTTTGGTGCTCTCTGTCCTGCAAGATTTGGAGTGCTGCACAGGCATCGTGATTTCTATTCCCTTTGTGGGCAGGAGGGGGAGTGTAATTTGTCTTTCAACTATGACTCCTGGGCAGAAACTGAATGGTGTTGATGTACTCGGAGTGGAATTCTGTCCAGTCTTCCATATCCCAAGAGAGAATAACTGTGACAGTTGGTGCAAGGATGATAGTTGAAGGATGTCGTATGGGAGTATCCTCCGGTATATGACAGGGATACAAAGGAATTTGGTCAAGTTACTTCAGGTTACTTCTACGTCAGTAACCCCACTTGATTTGCTCAACTGTGTTTCAGATTAACCTCATGCTGTCATAAACAGATAGCTAAGGGTTAATGTCTCTTTCACCTGGAAAGGAGTAACCTGAAACACCTGACCCGAGGACCAATCAGGAAACAAGACTTTTTCAAATCTGGGTGGAGGGAAGATTGTGTGTGGGTTCTTTGTTCTTTGTCTTGTGTCTGACCCTCTTGGCTCTGAGAGTGATTTTTCTATCTCCTGGCTTTCTAATCTTCTGTTTCTAAGTTGTAAGTACAAAGATAGGAAAACCATAGGTTTATATTGTTTTCTTTTTGTATTTACATGTGTGTAGTTGCTGGAGTGGTTTGAATTGTATTCTTTTTGAATAAGGCTGTTTATTCATATTTCTTTTAAGCAATTGACCCTGTATTTGTCACCTTAATACAGAGAGACCATGTTTATGTATTTTTTTTCTTTCTTTTTATATAAAGCTTTCTTTTTAAGACCTGTTGGAGTTTTTCTTTGGTGGGAATTCCAGGGAATTAAGTCTGCAACTCACCAGGGAATTGGTGGGAGGAAGAAGTCAGGGGGAAAATCTCTTTGTTAGATTTACTAAGCCTGACTTTGCATACCCTCTGGGTGAAGAGGGAAGTACTTGTGTTTCCAGGACTGGAAATAGGGAGGGTGGAGTCCCTCTGTTTAGATTCACGGAGCTTGCTTCTGTGTACCTCTCCAGGAACCCAAGGAGGGAACACCTGGAAAGGAGGAGGGGGAAGGGAAATGGTTTATTCCCCTTTGTTGTGAGATTCAAGGAATTTGGGTCTTGGGGTTCCCAGGGAAGGTTTTTGGGGGGACCAGAGTGCCCCAAAACACTCTAATTTTTTGGGTGGTGGCAGCTTTACCAGGTCCAAACTGGTAACTAAGCTTGGAGGTTTTCATGCTAACACCCATATTTTGGACGCTAAGGTCCAAATCTGGGAATATGTTATGACACATGCAAATAGAGATATTAGAAACTTCAGCTTGTCAAGGTCAGTTTTATCAGCAGGATGATTCGCAGATAAGGCTTATCTTCAAGTAATTTCTTAGCTCTATTTAGGAAGTGGAGGAAATGAAGGGAACTTTTGTTCCTTATTTACCTGGAATACCTGTATACTGCATAGTGCTCAGTTAGCATACATTAAAAAAGATTTTTATATATGACAAAGGTCTGGGTTTAATGCACGTAACTGTAAAAATGTTGACATTGTTAAGTATTCAGAAGAACAGTTTATTATAGTACATAGTTTATTTCTACATGAATTGTTTTTTGTTTGGGTCAGAGACGCTATAACATTAATAGTTATAATTTTATGTCGCTCTGTCTTATCACAGCCAAGATTTTATGCATGTCAGAATTTTCCAAAAAGGCGATGTACAAAATTTTTGCATGGAAGAGATTGAAAACATATAATGTTAGAGTGCTAGAGAAGATAAATATTACTAAAAATAGACTCCAAACTATGCACTTCGGCTGAGTATTCTTAAGTTTGGTGTAGATGAGTCCTGTTCCACCAATGTATTTTTTTTCTCCTGATGGCATGACAAACTTGTGCAGAATCCTCTAAGATTCATGCTATATCTAGTACAAAATATGTACTTTTGCTCATTTATCATGTATCTGTTAAATGTTGTTGATGAATCCTGTGTTGAACTTATCAACGAGTTCTGGGAAGATTTTTTTGCTTACTCTTGTGCAATATTGCATTCCCTGCTAATTGGATACATCCGACTTACTGGTGCCTTTGAAACCCCCCACAGCCTGAAAAAACACATTTGGTTTTACACAGATTTTACAAACTCAGTTTTCACCATCAGTAGAATTCTCAGGTAATAACTAGGTTTGTCAGTGTGACTTGCCTTACAGGGGGATAGAATAAGGTGCCCAGAATCCCCATACGCTCCCTGCATGCTTATTGATTGTACTCGTCATCTTACAGTAGGTCTTAAACCATGTTATATAGAGCTTTGTACTTTCATTAGCAAAAAGATTGTATAGTAAATTAGAGAGAACGTTTTAATCTGTATTTTCATCATAATTATAAGATTTTAATACAAAAGTTATGTTTATTAAGGACCATCACAATATTTTTTGAGTGATTATATACACTGATTCCACTCTAGGTTCAGATGCATCTCATGTGCGCGAGATTGGATTCTTTTTGGATAGCTTCATCCTTTTGTGGCTGCATCTAGGCCCTCGTGCCCCCAGCCACTGTGGCCGAGGACATAAAGGGTGGGGCTACTGCAGTTTCCTGCAAAGGGATTAGAGTACTTTTTCCAGCACCTAGCCCTATCTTTCTAGCTCTCCAAATGTCTGAGGGAAAAAAAACAAACGTGAAAATGATCTGAAAACAATGGATCTGTTTGGCTGTAAGGTCTGTTCCTCTGCTAATTTTCAAATGAAGGTGGCAAATTATCAAGCTTTGTTTTCGAAGTGCTTTGGGTGAGGCTTTGGGAAGCTCCAACATTATGGACAAATTGACATATTAGGAGCTGAAGATCTTGATGGCAGAGGATCAGCTGACTTCTAGGATCTCCTTTGCTATCCACCACTGATGTTTTTGGCACAGCGGTAAGGACCATGGAATACGCTGTTACCATGAGACATGCTTCCTGGCTCCAGGCATGTGAGATCCTGTGTGAGGTATAGACTACCATAGAGGGCCTCTTGCTTGAGGGGACTTACATATTCAGTAGCATGTGTTTGAGACCCCCTCTACAGTCTCAAGAATGCTAAGCCAACTTTTCAGTCTTTTCGTCTATAGTCACCACATTGCAGAGAAAGTAGCAGCCCTACTAGAAGTGCAGGTCTTAGCGGCAATATTTCCTATGGCAATGCTTGTGTACCCTTCTGCGAACTGCCTTCCTTTCTTTGTGGCAAATTGGATAAGTATAACTTCATACTGGTGAGTTCTCCAGGTAGCAAGCAAGGGTTATCCAGTTCATTTTCAGTTGTGTTCACCTTCCTTATCTCTTTTCAAGAACCACTCTTGTGAGAGTCTCTTAAAGCAGGAAGTAGTTTGGCTTGCAGAAGAAGTACCCTCAGTATTCAGAGGAAGATGCTTCTAGTCCTGCTATTTCCTGATTCCAAAGAAGAGGAGTCTCAGCATTTTCTTCTGAGGTTTAATATTTGGTATGGTCATTCCAGCCTCCATAGTACACTTCCTGGATCTTGTGGACAAGTTCCAAGCTCCTGTTCTTCAAAATGTGTATTCTGTTTATCTCCATTCACATGACAGCTGGGATATTTTCAGTCAATCTGGTAGGGACTGCTCTCTACCAATACGGTTACTTCCTACCTTTTTGATCTCTCACTGCCCCCCGGTTAGTCACCAATGTCCTAGTAGCTGTCCACATGCGGGGAATGGGAATACAAATGTACACTCCGCCCCCCACCCGGACAGCTGGTAGGTTCAGTAGTGATCCCCACAGCAAGTTACTGACCTTTGTCTCCATTTTCTTGGGCCTCAAAATCAACAGGGACAAGTCTGCTCTGATCCCAACTCAGCCCATAGTTTTCATTGTATCCCTGTTAGACTCCAAATCAGTAAGAGTGTACATGTCTCAGAGTTTTCAGACTATGGTAGACCTTATCAGTCAGCTCTGCAAGTGCTCCAGAACACCAGTGAAGTTATGTCTCAAACTCATGGAGTACATGGTAGCGTGCATATGTGTGTCACAGCGTGACAGACTTCAACTCCAGCTATTACAAGGTTGGTTGAAATCAGTGTATCCACCCAATAGACACAACATGGCCTGGTGGAGGCTATTTCTGTGAAAGTCTTGTCCTCTTTAAGCCAGTGCACTGATCTGCTCCAAGTGTTCAGCAGAGTCCCATTCTCTGTATCTCTTCCTGTTAAGATTCTGGTAAGGGATGGCATTGCTCTAGGATAGGAAGCTCATTTTGACAACTTTCAGATTCAAGGTCACTGTGGAAGGCCCTTTTGCACATACCGGAGCTCAGAGTGATTAATATGAAAGGCTATCCTACCTCTCTTTCGAGGCCGTCTTGTCCACAATCGCTTGAACACCACCAGCAGCGGGGCTCCACCGGTGATTTAAAGGGCCTGGGGCTCCCCTCAGCGGCTGGAGCCCGGAGCTCTTTAAATCACCGCCGGAGCCCTGCCGCCCATACCCCGATATAATGGGGTTTCAACTATAATGTGGTAGGGATTTTTTGGCTCCCCACAACCCATTATAGCAGGGTAGAGGTGTATATTTATTTTGTCTTTCTGAAAAATATCAGGATATGGTCTCTGACTAAAGGAATACATTTCTCACTGGGAAGGATGGAATGTTTCCTTTTGATGCTTTCCTAACTTTGACTTTGAAAGTTCACAAGCTTGAATAGAATTGAGGCTAAATATAAAATTAAACTATATATGTGAAATTTAACATATGTGCATACTAAATATTATTTTGTTCAATGTTTGGGTTAAAAGTTTTTTGTTTTCAGTGTTTATGCACACTAGACCATATTCAACTATGGTGTAACTAAGCTCTCGTTTATTAATTTCAGTGGTATTTGTACCCTCTTTTTGCCAGGCCTGAATTTTGTTAAGGGTTACCATCTGCATGGTAGTAAACTTTTCCTTGCGTTGATCAATCTTAGACCAAACTTTAAAAAAAAATTTTTTTTAAAAAGGTGTTTGCAAGTGAGACTTAAGGCATATGCACAGTAGCCTTTTAATAAATAAACTTAGGAGTACTTTTTCCCATCTAACTCCTCCTTCCATAGAATTATAGGACTGGAAGGGACCTCAAGAGGTCATCTAGTCCAGTCCCCTGCACTCATGGCAGGACTGAGTATTATCTAGACCATTCCTGACAGGTGTTATCTAAACCTGCTCTTAAAAATCTCCAATGATGGAGATTCCACAACCTCCTAGGCAATTTATTCCAGTGCTTAACTACCCTGACAGTTAGGAAGTTTTTCCTAATGTCCAACCTAAATCTCTCTTGCTGCAATTTAAGCCCATTGCTTCTAGTCCTATCTTCAGAGGTTTAGAAGAACAATTTTTCTCCCTCCTCCTTGTAACAACCTTTTATGTATTTGAAAACTGTTATGAAGTCCCCTCTCAGTCTTCTCTGTTCCAGACTAAACAAACCCAGTTTTTTTCAATCCTCCCTCATACATCATGTTTTCTAGACCTTTAATCATTGTTGTTGCTATTCTCTGGACTTTCTCCAGTTTGTCCACATCTTTCTTGAAATGTCCACAGTACTCCAATTGAAGCCTAATCAGCACAGAGTAGAGTGGAAGAATTACTTCTCGTGTCTTGCTTACAACAGTCCTGCTAATACATCCCAGAATGATGTTTGGTTTTTTGCAAGTGTTATACTGTTGACTCATATTTAGCTTATGGTTCACTATGACTCCCAGTTCCCTTTCTGCAGTATCCCTTCCTAGGCAGTCGTTTCCCGTTTTGTGTGTGAAAAACTGATTGTTCCTTCCTAAATGGAGTACTTTTTGCATTTGTCCTTATTGACTTTCATCCTATTTACTTCAGACCATTTCTTCACTTTGTCCAAATCATTTTGAATTTTAATATTATCCTTCAAAGCACTTGCAACCCCTTCCATCTTGGTATCATCCACAAACTTTAGAAGTGTACTCTCTATGCCGTTATCTAAATTATTGATGAAGATATTGAACAGAACTGGAGCCAGAACTGATCCTTGCAGGACCTCACTCGATATGCCCTTCCAGCATGATTGTGAACCACTGATAACTACTCACTGGGAACAGTTTTCCAACCAGTTATGCACCCACCTTATAGTAGCTCCATCTAGATTGCATTTTCCCTATTTTATTTATGCACTCAAAGATTTCTATTCTAAGGGAGAATTTTCCTTAACAGAGGTTGCATTCCCTTTCATATCACATTAATCTGTGGGCTTTTATTCTTCTACTTTTAATTACCTTTCATCTAGTTTTCCTGGTAATGAAGAAAGGAACACTGCTCTGTAATGTTCATGATCATCCTTAGCACCTTTTAAAGAATAGTATCAGAGGGTAACCTATAGAGCCCTGTGTGGATACAAAAATTTGGATCCGCATCCAATCTGCATCCAGGATAATTAACTTGTATCTGACCCGTGATCTGCACTCCACCTTTTATATGTATCCACATCCACACCCATACCAGCACCTTCTAGAGCAGTGTTTCTCAACTGGGGGTCCGTGAGCAGTTTCAGGGAGTATGTGGGGCCAAAGCCTGGAGCTTTGAGCCCTGGCGCCCCCCACAGGGTTAAAGTCCAGAGCCCTAGTGCCCCAGCACTCCTGCCCCGGCTGCCCCACACTGATGGAGAAAGAGTTAAGAGCAGCCCTGGGGAGGCTGCGCAGCAGACTGTCAGAGAGGGACTGCAATGGTCAGCCAATCAGGGCAGAGTTGGCCCATATATAAAGAGAGCTGCAGGGCAGAGGGGGGAGTTCCCTCTTGGGAGCCCAGGGAGAAAGGACTGGGTCTCTGAAGGGCTGAGGGAACTGCCAACACCCTGGACAGAGCAGTGCTGGGCTGGGTCAGGGGAGCAAGAGGGAGCTCCTGCCTGACTGGCTGAAAGACTGAAGCCCTGATCAGTGGCGTAGCCAGGTAGAATGAGCAGGGAGAGCGATCACACAAAAAAAGGGTGCCACCCGCTGCTGCGCTTTTACTCACCTGGCAACACTTTTACTGACGGGGAAGCACTCTGGGTCTTCAGTGGCGGGTCCTTCACTCGCTCCGCGGGTCTTCGGCAGCATTTCAGCGATGGGTCCTTCAGTGCCACCGAACACACCTGGAGTGAGTGAAGGACCCACCGCCGAAGTGTCGCCCCATCAGCAAAAGTGCCTCCGGGTGAGTAAAAATTAAAAAGGCACCACTTGTGCTCAGTGGGAGAGTGGCTGCTGCTGCACTCCCCTCCCAGCTATGCTGCTGGCCCTGATACTGGGGAAGCGAAGGTGCTAAGGCTACGGGGAAGTGGCCCAGGGAAATGGATGGTGGGGGTTGAAGGAGACCAAGTGCATGGCTGCTGCCTACAAGGTCCCTGGGTTGGGACCCGGAATAGTGGGTGGGCCTAGGTCTCCTCCCCTCCCCCCCCTTGCCACTGAGGGGAGTGACCAATGAAGGGCTGCAGTTTGCCACTGAGGCAAGTGGCTAGAATCTTGGGCTGCAGTTGGCCACGAAGGTGAGTTGTTGGACAGAGGACTGCTGTCCCCCGAAAGTAGGGGATGGGACAGAATGGGGCACGGCCAGAGGGCTGTGTCCAGAAGAGGATACCAGGATCCTTGAGATGACACAGGTCCGGAGCAGGAGTGGTGGTGGCGAGACACCACCAGAGGGATGCGCCCTGTGAAAAGACTGAGCTAATTCCCAGAACGACCAGCAGGAGGCACCTCGGTGGTGAGTTCCACCCTGTTACAGTCAGTGATAAATATAACAGGATAGTCACTAATGGGAGAAATGTCTAACCCGTTTTTTATCTTGCTAAGCCTTTGGCGTCAGTGACACCCTGTGGTAATCAGTTCCACATTTTAATTAAATGCTGTATGAAAAAGGATTTCCTTTTATTGGTTTTGAATTTACCACCTTCTTAATTTCATTAATGGCCCCTTGTTCTTGCATTTTGAGACAGTGGTCAAGAGCAAGTATCAGAAATTGTTCCATATTCCTGAATGTTCTTTGAAAGAATTATTTCCTTGAGCCTAGGGTAGCATCAACCATTGCTGGGAAGGAACCCTTCAATTTCATCCTTCACCTTTCAATAGCCAAAATTCCAAATTCTAGATGATTATATCTTGGTCAACTACCGGTATGGTGAATGTAGTTAAGATATAAGGTTGGACCAATAAAGCCTTACTTCCTCCAAATATAGGGAGTACTCCCTCACCCCCTGCCCTCCCCAAAAAAGGGTATCTTTTTCCATTTTTTCTTGGTGGACCGTAAGTTGGTTGGCAGAGGTCTTAAAAGGCAATAATGGATCAGATGATACACACCCCTTGCCAACCAGCAGTGAGGGATCATTAAAATTGACATCTTTTTATACTGAACAGTGCTTCTCTGACTGTTTTGTGGCTTTTTATTCTTGCAAAGGAAACAAATCTAATCAAGATATCAGAACTGTCCTCTGAAAACTTAAGTGGTTTGTGCTGCCTCAGATTTCTTGGCCTAAGAATCAGCCAGCTCACCTACTCTGAGAGAATCCCTCCCACACGCACTGTATGGACTTTTGGGTTAGAACCAAGTTTTGCCCTTAACTCACCCTAGCCTTCAGGTTTTTTTGAGGAGTGATATTTTTTTTTCCTGACCAGGAGAAAAGCCAGAACTAAAAGAGGTACTCTAATTCTAAATGCTTTAATCCAATAATTACAATTTAGAACTGTTTATAAATTCTCTTTGACATAAAATAATAGGAAATTATAAGTTTACATTCATATATTTTTATACTAAAACAATCTATTTGAACTCCATCAGCATGAAAAACCACTTCAGCATTCATAAGGATAAAATGTACACTAAAAACACCACAGTAAATAAACTGTTCCATAAATATAAGTTTGTAACTCCTTGTTTATGCTTTATTTTTATAAAATCAACATGTTTTATGGGGTTACAATCAGTATTCAGCTACTTGGAGTCCAATGCTGTTAGCAGTTGTAATTATATAGTCTAATTTTGCAGAGCCAGAAGAAAGACTATTCATACTCTAAAAAGTAGTGTAAGAAACAATTTTACAGAAGGCTTTCATACATTTAAAGAAAGAAGTTTGTTCATTTAATTGAAAATAGGTTTTGTCTGAAAATCTTTGTAGGAGTATTATGTTTGAGGAAAACTCCCTGTTTCCATAATAATCCTTTTTATGCAAGTGTGCATTTTGGAGCTATGATATTTTGTTTCCGGGTTTGAAAATTCGAATCACCTTTTTGCAGTTTGAACACAAAGTCTGCAGATTTAAAATGGAAAATTTATGATTTTGGAAGTCAAACATAGCAGTACTTTAAAATTCTCTCTCTTTTGGGGGATGGAGATAGCTTGACTTTAGTAAAGCTTTTGATACTGTCTCACATGAACCTTCTCATAAACAAAACTATGGCCTGATCTGTGCTACAAAGTTAGGGCACCATAAGTTACCTGCATTGGCCTATTATGTGCATATCTAGACTCAAATTTGTCTCCAGCTAACATAAGTGTCTCATTATGTAAGTGCAGTAAAACCATCTGCCTGAATGGCGTGGAGCCATGGTTGACCTACTGAGGTTGATACAGTGTGAGTATAGACACTGCATGACCTGAGTCGACCCTAATAGTCTTCCAGCAGCTGTCCCACAATACATCCTTCCCTCTGACAGTGACTGTTCTGCTCACAATTATAAACTCTCTTGCTTCTCCAACCTCTTGTCCTATTTTTGAAATGCCTTTTCCTGTTTGCTCATCTTGGCGAACACACCTAGAAGCTCTCCCTTGTTGTGTGCAACTGCCCAACTGACCATGCTAATTCCGTGCACTTGGAATGCTCCTGTCTGGAGTAGACAGGAGATATTTGGATCTCCTTGGCCTGTGGGTAGCACAGTTACCAACCAGTCATAAAAATGTGAACATCTATGGAAAGATTGCATGGGGGTGCAGGTAAAGGGGCATGGCAGGGATGAGCAGCAGTGTTGTGTGAAAGCAAAGGAACTTCACCAGGCATACGAGATGGCCGAGGGGCTATGGCAAACGGTTGATCTGGTCTGAGCTGCAGACCTGCCACTTTTACAATGAACTGCATGGCATATGTGGTGGAAATCTCACCACCACCGTGCAAACTACCATGGAGACCTTCGAGGAGCCTGTGACAGACCTCTATCATGAAGTGCTAGGAAGATGAGAATTGGGGGAGTTGCAGTGGAGGGCTATAGCCAAGCCACGAGCTAAGACCTATTTGAAACTTGATGACAGTTTAGGCAGTTCCACTAGCCAAGCACAGATGAGCCTGATGGAGGGGAAGGGAACTTGGTTGGGTAAGCATGTGCACACATTTTTCCTTCAAGTGTTTAAATTTAGAGATGGTGACTGGCCCATCTCAAATTAACAAGGCACTGTCTTTCCTCTTCATTGTTTTACTCGTATGAGAAGAGGTACAACAAAAAAGGTAGAGTTGGCATATGCTTTCCATTCACCTGTTGGGTTAGACGATGGGGAATGGGGCCAAGGAGCATGTGAAGCACTTTGTTAATGTAAGTAAGGGCGTCCCTTTTGTCCTTTTTAAAGATCTTCAGGAAACTCATGGATATATTGTGCAATCTTCTCCCGAAGGTTCTTAGGATTGCTGCCTTATGTTTTGCTACTCTGTAGGACATTCTCCTGTACCACTCTGCAGTGAGTTTGGCTGGGACCATTGCAGTAAGCAGGCTAGTGGCATATGGATTTGGATGGCTTTGGGATGCCAGTAGCAAAATATTCTGGACTCCTCACCCTTTGCAGTCTTTGAAAAACTCCATGGTAACAGCTTTCTCTATGCCTTCCAATATAGCACATAGTATAACAGGCACATCTTTACCTTTACCACTCCAAGACGGAGAAAAGCAAAGAAAACCACAGCTTTGCATACACCAACTTTGGTTCTCATGGATATGTGTAGCCACAAGAGATTATATTTGTTACTGAAATGGACAGAAATGTTTGCTGCTCCAATTTAGAAGTTCCATTCTGTTAATTTATGTTCAAAGTTTGTATTGAATTCCTTTTTGTTTTTTGGACATCATTTTTCTGCACTGATTTTGCCAGTCAGCAAATTTCTATTCTGGAGAATAACATTTTCTTTGTTAGTTCACAGCGCACATTGCAAGAACGCACAGTGTTAGTCAAGGCACGTGATACTTGTGAATTACAGCAAGCAGCACAAAACTAATAGGATCACGAAAAAAAAAACAGCCATATTTATAAATGCCCAGCAAGCGCTATATAGTTCCTAGCAGCATGTGATGCTCCAAATCCAGAGAACAGTCTAGCACAGAACACTTTTGTAGCGGACTCTTAAAGTGCTCTTTCAAAGCTCCCTCAACCACAAGATCTCATCATGGGGTTTGCAATGGCTCTTGTGTTCAAAATCAGCAGACAGCCACTTCACCGCTCCCTCCACTCTGGCTACAGTTTTTTCCCACTGTGGCTCACAGATATTATGCAGGACGCAATAGGTAGCTATAACCATTGAGATATTCCAGTTTAGTGAGCAAATGATGCCAGCATCCCATCAGTCTACCAAGCACTCATCCAGCAGTCAGTCTGCACCTGCTGAGCTGGCAGTTGAATCTTTCTTTAGTGCAGTTCAGGTGGCCAGTGTATGGCTTTGAGCCAGGAGAGTAAGGCATAGGCTGGGTCCCCCAGAATCACTATTGGTACTTCTATATTGCCAGTTGTAATCTGCTGGTTGGGATAGAATGTCTCTGCTTGCAGCTTTCTGATCAGTCCTTTGTTCTTAAAGAGATAAGCATCATGCACCTTTCCTGCGCAGACAACAGTTAGGCCTGGTCTACACTGGGGGGGGGGATCGATCTAAGATATGCAACTTCAGTTACGAGAATAGCGTAGCTGAAGTCGACGTACCTTAGATCAAATTAAAATTACTTACTTCGTGTCCTTGCAGCATGCCACAGCTCCCCCGTTGATTTTGATTCCGCTTCTCGCCGAGCTGGAGTTCAGCAATCAATGGGAGAGCGATCGGGGATCGATTTATCGCGTCTACACTACATATGATAAATCAATCCCTGATAGATTGATCGCTACCTGCCGATCTGGTGGGTATTGTAGATGTACCCTTATATTGGTGAAGTGTCCTGATTGACCCACCAATACTTGCATAACCATAGAAAAGTAGCCCTTCCTGTTGAATTACTCTGGGCAAGGTGGGCTGTTGTTAAAATAGGGATGTGCGTGTTGTCTGTCGTCCAATTGCAGTTCAAGATTTCCATTGCTGCAGATCCATCCACTATGTTCAGCACATTGCCAAGAATCACAGTCCTGGATAGGAAGATACGATGAACTGCCTTATATTGTGTATTTTCCAACTCCAGTGTGATTTCTAACTCACCTGTAGCAATCCAGCGTTGTAAGCTTCCAGAGAGCAATTGCAATTTGCTTCTATACTGTCAGTACAACTCTCATTCTTGTGTCTGTGTGCTGGAAGGCTTGGATGAGCTCAGCATACAAATGCAGGAATGTGGTCTTTCATGTCTGAAAGTTCTACAGTTATAACTCATTGTCCCAAACACGCAATCCACCTTACAGTGCTTGTTTCTTGGGCAGAGAAGCAGCTCTCCACTATCTGTTGCTGCTCTGTGACTGCTGCCAACACCCTTGAATTGTGTTTTGTGATGTTCCTCAGGAAACTGTCCTAGAAGAGAGAGTCATGTCCCCCATTGTTGGATGGTCATGAAGATAGTGCAGAGCTCTGCTAACTCCATGCTTTTGTCAGAGATGGCAGACAGTGAAAAGTGCTGTGTAGGTTTTTGGGATTTTTTAAAAAAGGCGCAATAATAGAGATACGGATAATGATATGGGATGGAGAAAGTTGCATGCAGGAAGCTTGACACTATCTCCTAGAGGTCCTGGCGAGTAATTTCTATCCCAGAACACATTAGGAAAAATTTCCAAAGTATGGACTCATCTGCCATTGTGCTGCCCATTCAAGTAACTTATGTCCCTCTGAAATTTCCCATGGACCTCTTCAGTCTTAATTAACCTGTATAATCTATAGATTCTGACCTCTAACTGCTACTTGGTTTTCCAAATCATTAATATGTCTAAAGACAGAACCTAGGTCATCTCAGTTGTTACTCTTTGTTGTGTCGAAAATTAGAAGCACTCAAACTTCTGTATGAGGAGAGATTTGTAAGGTTGGGGCCATTAAGAGAACAGGTTATTTAGAGTAGTAGTTCTCAACCTTTTTCTTTCTAAGGCTCTCACACGTGCTATAAAAACTCCATGGCCCACCTGTGCCACAACAACTGGTTTTCTGTATTTAAAAGGGCCAGTATTAGGGCATAGGAATTGCCTGGGGCTCCATGCCACAGGGCCCCCCGCAAAGCTAAGTTGCTCAAGCTTTGGCTTCAGCCTCAGGTGGCAGGGCTCAGGGCCCCAGGCTTCAGCCCCATGTGGTGGGGCTTCGGCTTTCTGCCCTGGACCCAGCAAGTCTAACACTGGCCCTGCTTGGAGGACCCCCCAGAAACCTGCTGGTGGCCCCCCAGGAGGCCCCAGACCCCTTGTTGAGAACCACTGATTTAGCGGGAACACTGAGAGAGAGAGATGTTAAAGCTTTGGCGAAAGAACCTTTTAAATCAATAGACATGAAATGAAGCTTGATTTTAATTGAGCCTGTGCTTTGACTAGTTGTAACATTATAATAGTGTTACCTAATTCAGTAGTTATATTGATATAAATTCTTCTAATCCTACAGGCTGCTACACAACACTAATGCATGCATGTGTTTTGAAAACTTGAGTTCCAGTGGGCACTCAACTACAAACGTGTATGGAAATGGTTTATATGGATAAGTGGCTTTTTTTGTTTTTGTTTTAAAAAGGGGCATGTGTTAAAAAGTTTGAATCAGTCCTTCAGTTCATAATATTAAGTACTTGGTATCATTTTTTTTAATTCAAATACGTATATAGATATGCCCAAAGATGATAAAGCTTGAGGTTCTTCGTTGTTTTTTTTCCCCTCACAAGATCAAAGTTCCTCTTCTGTAACACCAATTCTATTTTTCTAAAACTGTTGAAATGTCTTGAGCCAAAAAGAGATTCTCTTTTGAAGCAGCTTTAAGTGGAATTTGTGTGACATTGCTACAGCAGTTCCTTGCTATTCAGTGATTTGCACTGTGAATTCTTTAAATGCACACCGTTTACACAATCTTTCTTTTATTGCATTGCTTTAAAAATAGCCAAGCAACTTGTACCCAACACATAGTTAACAATACATTTAAAATGTGCTTATTGTTGTTAGTAGTTTTCAAGTAAAAGACAAGAGTTTATCACATTTCTCATTAATTTGGAATGTAAGTTGTATTAACAGCTCGCTTCTGGAATTTAAAGGGCAAACAAGAGATGGCATGTGACCTTTAATGGGGAAAGATTTATACAAGAAGGAGTTGAGGGGACTAGGATTCAGATACTAGCAAATTCTACCAGTTTTTTAATGTAGTGTGTGTTCTTATTTTCAGAAGAAAAAGAAGGGCTTGGGATTGTTTAGGGGGACGGGGTGAATTCTTCATTTTAAATTGCTTAAAATGTAAATTGTTGATTCCAAAATTCTTCTAATATACTATCATTGTTAACTCTGAAGCAGCAACAGATATGTATATGATATTGTAGAGGTACAAAGTCCACTGGCATTTCTCTACAAAATCAACAATAATTATGAAGGAACAATCTATTTTTATATATTCATTATACCTTATCTGCATTTTGAAGACTTGAGTAGAAAGTGATCCAGAAGGCAAATATACTATTTCAATATTTTAGAACCTCTTGTTGTCTTAGCTGAATCAAATAGTAATTCACTGATGTAGGTGTGAAGTGATTGTTTTCTGAATGACTGTAGGATTTTTATAAGCAGGGTAAGAATATAGTTTTATTATAACAGTAAAACTATTACATTCATCAGTGCAGGTATTTTCAAAACTATAAGAGTAGGGAAAGACTTTGTTCCTATACTATGTGTTTAAAGTCTAAAATCTTGCATTAGTGGATAATCTAACTTTCTAGACAGAGAAACAAATATGCAACTCTTAATACCAGAGACAATTAGTTTTGGCAGTAATTGATCATTTGAATTCCCACTATGTCCCAGCATGTTGATGGAATAATAAATCTAATGGTGGTTTTAAGAACAACACATTCTTACCACTTAATAATTTACAGATTCCCCATTTTATTAAAAAAAAAAAAGGTAACTTGTAGAAAGAGTGCTATAAACAGCGTAACTATTTATGAAGTCTATCAGTTTGAAAGCTTCTATTGGTTCTAAAGGAATTCTCTATTTTAATTGTAAGGATTTGGTAGAATCTTTCATACCCACAGAACTTTTGATCTCTGTACCTAGTGCTATTACTTTAAGATGGGGTGGGCAAACTTTCTGGTCTGAGGGCCACATTGGGGTTGCAAAACTGTATGGAGGGCCGAGTAGGGAAGGCTGTGCCTCCCCAAACAGCCTGGCCCCTGGTCTCATCTGACCTCTCCCACTTGCCGCCTCCTGACTGCCCCCCTTGGAACCTCCACCCCATCCTACCCTCCCTTCTCCCTATCCCCTAAACACCCCCTCCCTGGGCCCCCCACCCCTAACCACCTCCAGACCCCACTCCCACCTAACCACCCTACTTCCAGTCACCTGATTTCTCTGACCCCTATCCACACCTCCACCCCTTGAAAGGCTCCCCGGGACCCCACGCCTAACCAATCCCCCTGTTCCCCATCCCCTGACCCCTGTCCACATCCCCTTCCTGTGACCACCCCACAGAACCTCCACCCCATCCAACTGCCCCCCAGGACCTCCTGTCCCTTATCCAACCCCCTGGCCCCCTTACCATGCCACTCAGAGCAGCATGTGTTGCGGCTGCATCGTCCAGATGGACCCAGACACGTTGCCATGCTGCTCGGCAGGAGCACGCAACCCTGCTGCCCAGAGTGCTGCCCGCGCAGAGGTGTGACTGCAGGGGAGGAAGGATAGTGGGGAAGGGGCTGGGGGCTAGCCTCCCCAGCTGGAAGCTCACAAGCCAGGCAGGATGGCCTGCAGGCCAGATGTGGCCCGCAGGCTGTAGTTTGTCCAATTCTGCTCTATGATATTACAGTGATGGTTGCTTAGACATCTGCATAAATTGCAATAGATCAATCTGATTTATTTATTCAATGGTCTACAATGATGGAGCCATACAGATTAGTATTTGTAAGGTTTTCTGTATAGAAAGCATGTGTATATGAGATGGATGTCTGTTTTTATGTCAGATTATTGCTCTCCCGCTCATGTTAATTTTATTTATTTAGATTTACTGAAAATATGCCTATCCACAATGTTCTTTATGTGGGTAGTCTTTTTTTAAAAAAAATTTATATATATGTAACAGAAACAGTATCTAAAAATTAAAACTGTACGTCCAAAGCTAAAAATATTCTGCCACCTATCCTTCCTCCGGTATGTCATCTTATTTCTTAGGAAGAAGCCAGGGAAAGCAGGCCTTGCAGTATGACTGAAGGGTTAATACATTGCATTGTGAACCAACTGAGGAAGCAAATTACACTGGAAGTGCACTGCTTCCATCCCTCTCACAATTACATCAAGGGACTGCAAGATTCAATGCCTTAAGTAATTTCAGAAACTTCAGCTTCATAATAGAAGAGAGTTTTGGGCTACTAAGGACCCAACCCTGCAACTCTTGATTGTAATGCATGTCCTTTGGAAATGGGGTGAGTGGACAAATGCATAATCTGCTCTAACTGCAGTTCCAATCCCATTTTTGAGTTTATGGGTAGGGAAAGCTCTTCAGATGACTCTTGTAATTGGTGCTCAAATATTTTATGTGTATTTCTGCTCCACATCTAGGGTTCCCAACCATTACAAGCAATCTTATCATACAGTTTGACTCATAAATTTGTCCAGTTCTCTCTCAAAACTAATCAAGCTGTTTCCCCTCACAACATGTATTGGGAGGCTGCTCTAGAACTTCACTCCTCTTATGATTAGAAATCTTTTTCTAGTCTTCATCTGAATTTGTTCATGCCCAGTTTATACCCATTTGTTCTTGTACCAGTATGGTCTGTAAGCTTAAAATAGTTTTTCACCCTCCCTAGTGTTTATACCCACAATATATACAGTAATCATGCCCTCTCAGCCTTCTTTTTGCTAGGCAAAAGAAGCCAAGCTTGTCCAGTCTCCTCATAAAAAAAGTCCTCTGTTCCCCAGATCATCCAAATGACTCTTTTCTGCCTCTGTTCCAGTTGAATCCAGTATTTCTTGAACATGGTTAAACAGAGCTGTACACAGTATTGTAGATGAGGTCTTAACAGTGCCTTGCACAATGACATTAATACTTCTCTATCTTGACTAGTCAGGCTTGACAAAACCCTGGCTGGGATGATTTAATTGGGAATTGGTCCTGCTTTGAGAATGGGGTTGTACTAGATGACCTCCTGAGGTCCCTTCCAGCCCTGATATTCTATGATTCTATGACTGGAAATTCCTTGCCTGATGCATGTAGGATTGCATTTGCCTTTTTCACAGTCATATCACGTCATTGTCATTCTGTGATTAACCAACACACCGTGGTCTCTCACCTTCTCTGTGACTTCCAACTGCTGACCCCCCAGATTGAAGCAGAAATTCTTATTGTTAGACCCTAAGTCTATGTGTACTATTGAGTTCCATTACATTTCTGTTACTCCAGCCTTGAAGGTCATCCATCTCTTCCTGTATAACATTCCAATCGTCTGTATTGACAATGCCTCTCAACTTTGTAGCATCAGCAAATTTCATTAGCACACTCCTACTTTTTGTGCCGTGGTCATTAATAAAAATATTGAATAGGATTATTCCCAGGCCTGATCCTTGAGGAACTCCCCTAGTAATATCACTCCAGTCCTATAGTTCACCTTTCAGCACAACCTGTCGCCTTCTCTCCTTTAGCCAGCTCCTTATCTACATTACAATTCTTGTATTAATTCCCGTTTTCATTAATAAATTTCCCATATGGTACCCTATCAGACACTTTACTGAAACCCAAGTATATTAGATCTACTTAATTTTCCCTTTCTACAAAATCAGTTCTGTTCTCAAGGAAGGATATGAGGTTAGTCAGGCACAATATAACTTGGATAAATCCATGTTGCATTACATCCCCTTTTCTCTTTACTTCCATGAATATAATTATTCTTTCCTTCGCTCTTTGTTCCAAAACCTTGCATTCTAGTGAGGTTAGACTAATAAGTCTGTAATTGCCTGGATCACTTTCCCCCCATTTCTTATATAAAGTATAATATTAGCTATTCTCCAGTTATATAATGCTACCCCCCGGATAGATAGATTTATTAAAAATCCTTGCTACCAGGTTAGCAATCTCATGTGCCAGTTTTCGTATTCTGGGATAGAAATTATCTGGTCCCCTGATTTGAGTGCATTAAGCTCTGTTTTTTCTTTCTCCTCAGAGGTGGTAGTTACCATCTCTATGCTTATTTCCAACAGCCATCCTGTCTTTATGCCCATGTTCCGTATTCTCCTCATTATTGAAAACAAAGGCAAAGGATTTACTTAGTTTTTGGACCTACCTAGATTAACTTTAATTTCCTCCCATCAACACAGACCATATATCAGACCAACCTCATCCTTCCTTATTTTGGTTTTGTTTATATAACTAAAAGCTTCTTATTTATTTTAATTTCCTTGGGAAGAGCTACTTCAGCTTGACTTTTAGCAGTTCTCACTTTATTTTTACATGTTCTAACCTCCAAGATGTAGCTTTCTTTGATTATCAAGTCCCCTTTTCCATTCCCTATAGGCTCTGTGCTTACTCCTAATAACCTTTTATGAGGTGGTTATTCATCCAGCTGGGTCTGGAGCCTATTGCTACAAGTCTTTCCCCCTTGCTTGGGATGCAAAGTGCAGATAGTTTTTGTATAGTTGATTTATAGAAATTCCAAGCCTCCTCCGTATTAAGTCCTTGAACTCTTTAGTCCAGTTGACTTCTTTAAGTCTCTGCTTTTAAAGTGAATTCTTACTAAAGTAAACAATTTATATTGATTGTTTGAACTAGGATAAAAGTTTTTAAATGAAGGGCAAAATATATAGGGCTGCTGAGGTCCCCAGGAAACTTTGAATTATCTAGATCTTTGTATATTATGTAAGCCTGTTTTTACGCAAGTAGTAGGTTTTATAACATTTTAGCATATCTCTTACAATTTTAATACATTGTAGTCCAATATAAAATTAAAATATAGTACAAAAATGTTCTATTCAAGACAAGACAAAATAGGAAATTCATTTTGCAAGCGTTTAAAATTATACTTTCTAAACTTTATGGTAGTTAAAGTTTAAAATTTTATTTTAAAATATAATTTTGTTTGGTGTTCATATTCTTTTTAACATATTCAGTCTTTACAGAAACATTGCTATTCAACTTCCTCATTTTAGGAGAGAGGATAGAAACTTTATAAGAAATATTTTATTTTTAATTTATGGTAGAGCCGAAATTTTCAGGGTTCTTTTTTTATTCTCCTTTGTTTGTCACAAAAGACTGATTTTGAACAGAATTTTATAACTAAATGTTAGAATCTTAAATTGATTTTGATAAACTTGTTTCATTAATAAAATGTGTTATAACTAAAAAACCGCAAGTTTTTAAAACCACATTAAAATATACCATTTAATCTAGGGACAAATAATTCTGTCAATGCAAACTGATTCGACAATGAATTACTGTTTGGAATGTGGCCTCTTGATAGTTTAGGAATGTTGTCATGAGTTGCCATCAGCATCTATTGTAACCAGTTTTGCTTATCTTTAAAAAAATTTCATATGCTTTTAATAAAAGTTTTCTGCTAACATCTTTAGGGCTGCCGAGTTTAGGAATGTGAAATCACATAGGTGTTTACAAAATTTCTACCACATCGTAAAGATGAATTATCTGATATTTCTAAATACAAGAGATCTGCTGGTAATTGAAGGACTTCATGAAAGTCACTTGAAGCTAGTTAGAGTCATTGACCCAATAAACTATGAGAACTAGGGGACTTTATTACAGTTTTAATGGGCCTAATGGATCTGAAAAATTAGAATAATCAAGGGTCATCAGAAATTATACCAAAGAATTAGAAGAATTTGGCAAGCACACTGCATTCAAGTTTTTCATTTAATATGTTTCTGTTTTTTGATGGAAACACAGATATTGGGTCTGAGTCTCCTCTCTCTTAACCGGGTTTTACTCCTGTCTTACTGCATGGAGTTAGAGAGATTCTGTATTTACACCCATGTAAATGAATCAGGTCCATTAATTTGTGTTTGGAGTTTAAAAAGAATTGTTTTCTTTCTGTTAGAAGACTGTGATTTCATTTATAAAAGTCTAGGTGACTGCCACTCTGTAGCTAGCAGGATACTTTTAAAAAAATTGTTTATGGGCATAGTTTCCTATAGAGCAGCTTGTGCTTGGGGTCCAACCCACGATAAGTGCATGTTTGTAGATTAGTATGACAGTGAATGTTTCCTTGCTGTCTAGTACTATAGCATTCCTGTTGTGTGACAGTTTTTTGCCAGATTTCTCACTTGTGAAGTGGTCAAAAAATGGGATGAACTTTTTGTGAAAATTTGCACAAAAAATTGTCCCTGTTCTTAAAAGAAATGTTTTGGGTTTTGTTGGCCTGCTCTGGTAACTTATACATAAACTGTGAAACTGGAAATTAGAGAAAATTGACACTCTTAGACTGGATTCTTTTAAAAAATACTTAGTACAAAACACATTTTAAGAAGTGAAATTTCAAATTAAAAACATGTCCACTTAGAATGTTCATGGTGGTAATTTTGTGATGTAGAAATTCTTATTGCTTTTCATTTTAAAGTATAAAATTCCCCTTGATGCAACTCCAAATATTATTACATTTTTGAACTGTTAATTTCTCATTTTATTTTGCTTTGCACACAGCATTGTGATAATTCTGCATAGTATTTTAGGCAAATTCACTTATGCTGACATAAAATGAACCAAGATAATGTTTTTGCCTCTTTGTACGAGCTCTACACTAGAGCTTGTTGGGAATTTTTTTAAAAAAGTGTTTTTTAATGCCATTTCATCAGACATGAAATGATTTGAGGGTAAAGTTCAATTTTGATTAATTTCCCATTCCAAAAAAATTTGAATTATTTTTTTGAAATTGTCAATATGTCTTACTTTGACATTTTTTACTCTGTTTTTCTGGTTAAAACAACAACGTTCTGTTTAGAAATTTAAATTTAATTTCTAAGTTCAAGTTTAAAAAAAAAGGTTGAAATATTTCAAAATTATTGAAATAAAACAATTTGTTTGACCCAATCTGAATTATTTTTTTTTTCATGAAAAATTTTGAGATTTTGACTTTTCATTCTGATTTGGAATGGGAAAAATGTTTAAAATCTCAGATTCTCTTGGGATGGGAAAACTGTTTCCTGACCAACTCTAGTCTACATTCTGTGAATAGATATGTACTTTTTGCATAGTTTAAGTAGGCTTGTAAAACTTTTTCATGACAATTTTCTGTGGAAGAGTTAACCAGTTCTTCTTCGAGTGCTGTCCCTGTGGGTGCTCCATTCTAGGTGACAGTGCATCCCGGCGCTGTTGATCGGATATTTTCAGTTGCAGTGCCTGGGTGGAGCGCACGCACCCAATGGTATCTCTCGTCTAATTGGAATCTTCCTGAGTGCGTGCGCCCCACACCCTCCTCAGTTCCTTCTCAACCGTCCTCGGCTGAAGACGGGACTCGGGGCAGTGCTACTTTCTCTTCCCTGATCTCTATAGGAAACAGTAACAAAGAACATAGAAATAATTATTAGTTATTTCCCAGTTGTTTCCCTTCCTTTAGTATAGTTACATAGTTAGTTAGTTTGTTTAAAAAAAAAACAACAAAACCCTCAGGCTTGTCTCCCATTGAGACTCTCTTCTCTAACTCATAATGCCAGGACCTTCAGGTTTCAAAAGATGCATCTCCTGTCAGGACTCCATGCCACACTCAGATGGCCATTCTCATTGTGTGAAGTGCCTCGGGGGCACCCACATCCCTGCAAAGTGCCTCCATTGTGCGAGCCTCAAGTCAAGAGCTCGTCATGACAGGGATCTGCGCCTCAAGATCATCATGATGGAAAAATCCCTGCAGCCGCTGTCGGAGACGGGAAAGGTAGAACCTGCTCCCACACGCTCCCCAGCCAGATCGGAACCGGTGGGGAGTGTTGCTTCACCTTCCCTGGAACGGAGGCAAGAAGCTCAGCAGTCTTACAAACGAGACGCTAACAAGGGTAGGGGGTCTCTGGCGAGATCCCTACCCCCTGTGCTGACAGCCCGAAAGACAGCTGTTTCAGCCTCTCCTAATGCCTCAGGAACCGCTCTGACAGAGCTTAGAGGCAGGGACCAGACCTCCCACGCGGGGAAGGCACCTACTGACTCCGTCCCCTCAGCGCCGCAAACGACTGCGGCGCCAACACCTCACTCCTCTTCGGCACTGAGGAAGGCTACAGCACCGGCACCACATTCCTTGGCACCGGCACCGGCCGTGGTGCCAGCAGTGCGTTCGGCTCCGACACCCAGAACGGCCGTGGCACTTACAGCCTGGTCAATTTCAGCGCTAAAAGCGGCCGCGGAGCCGCCAGCGCGCTCTGCCTCAGCGACGAAAATAGCTGCGGTGCCGACAGCACGATCAGCCTCGGCACCGCGAAGAGGGTCAGCACCCAGACACTCTTCTGCCTGCACACCAGCGGCAGACCCCCTGCAGGGCACCTCTAGGCTCAACACAGCAGGACACTCTCTGCCACTCTCTCCTACTAAAGAACCAGAGCAGAGAGCAGGCTTAGATCAGCCTAGAGAGCAGGAGCAACAGCTTCTCACTCAAAGTGACCTTCTAGTGCCACCTGAGCCTCACTCTCTGCTCCTAGACACAGAGGACTCCTTTCTTGACCTGCCACTTTCTCCACCTGAACTGGCTTTCACCGACGGTGACCTTGAGCTGCAGCAGCAAGCGGAGTTCTCCCCTCCTGCTTCTTCTCCACAGGCACCTTTACCACCTCAGGGTACGGCTCAAGCCCAGCAGCCTCAGTTTCCTTACGTTACCCCCCCGTGGGCGATGCCTGGGTTCTCCTACCCCATGCCTTGGCCTCAGTGGTACCCGTGGCAGAATCCTCCTACCAATCATCTTCCTTCGGTGCCTCAATCTCCTGCTCTGTCCACTTTCAGGATGCCTGAGCCCCCTCCAGAGTCTCGGAGCTATGCACCATATCCTGACTCGCCTAACCCTAACTCTCCATTAGCCTCAGATGAAGCCATCCTCCCTCCACCTCCACAGTCCGTGGATGACTGCAAACAATTTCAAGAACTTTTCAGGAGAGTTGCAATCAGTCAGGATATCCCCTTAGAAGAGGTTCAGGAGAATCAGCGCAAACTCCTCAAAATTCTTCAACCGTCTGCGCCCTTGAAAATCGCACTCTCTATAAATGAAGCACTCATGGAGCCAGCTGACACCCTCTGGCAAACCCCAGCTTCTCTAGTACCAACTTGTAAGAAGATCGAACGTAAATATTACGTTCCTGCAAAGGACGCAAACTTCCTATTTTCTCATCCACCACTGAACTCCTCTTGTGATTGATGCAGTTACACAGCGAACTAAACAGTCACAATATCGACCAAACCCACAAGACAAGAAGCTTAGACGCCTTGATGTCCTGGGCCGCAAGGTTTATACATCCTCTACACTACAGTTCAGGATTGCAGGAACTATTCTGCTCTCCTTGCCACCTATGATTTTGATAATTTGCCTCATACATCCCAGAGGACAGAAGAGCAGACTTCAAATCAATCCTGTCTGAGGGACAACTGATCTCCAGAACGGCCCTACAAGCGTCCTTAGACACAGCGGACACAGCAGCCCATACCACTGCAACTGCTGTGGTTTATGCGCAGATTCTCATGGCTCTCTGCGTCAGGCATTCCTAAAGAGCTCCAGACCAAAGTGGAGGACCTCCCCTTTGATAAAGACAAACTCTTTTCGAAAAAACCTGATGAACTTCTCCACACCATGAAAGATTCGAGAGCGACACTGCGCACCCTGGGCATTCACCCATCACTTCCCAGGAGACAACGATACCAACCATACCAAAGACCACGCACACATCAGTACTATCGCCCTCAATCCAGACCATATGACGCAACTAGGAATCGTACTAGACCTCCCAAACGCAGACAAAATCAGAATCAAACCACCACCTTCCGTCCACCAGGCAATAAACAACAGTTTTGAAGCTTTGGTCGAGGTCTTCACGACCACCCCTTGATTCCACCACTTACCTGTCCATTTGGCCCCCACCTCCAGTATTTCCAACATGCTTGGCAGCGGATTACACAGGACCGTTGAGTCCTTGAAATAGTTTGGACTGGTTACTCCATCCCGTTCATATCCTACCCTCCTACCCTTTCCCCTTCCCCGTTCCTCTTAAGGGACCCCTCTCACGAACAGTTACTTCGCACAGAATTGGCACACCTTCTGCGACTAGGTGCAGTGGAACCTGTGCCGGCGCAACATCAAGGGACAGGGTTCTACTCCCATTACTTTCTAACGCAGAAGATAACCGGGGGATGGAGGCCTGTACTAGACCTACGCCGACTGAACAAATTTGTGAGGACACAAAGATTCAAGATGATCACATTGGGCACAATAATGCCTGCCTTGGATCAAGGGGACTGGTTCACAGCCCTCGACCTACAAGATGCTTACTTCCATATATCAAAACATCCAGCTCACAGACGCTTCCTACGATTCACAATCGGTCAGGATCACTTCCAGTACAGAGTTCTCCCTTTCAGACTCTCCACAGCTCCACGAGTTTTTTCCAAGACCCTAGCTGTGGTTGTGGCTCACCTCCGCAAACACGGGGTCACACTTTTCCCCTACCTGGACGATTGCCTCATCAAGGGCGACTCCTATGGTGAGACACTTAAAGCCACGTGCTTCGCCATCTCCATTTTTCACAACCTAGGCCTCCAAATAAACATTCAAAAATCTACCCTGATACCTACGCAACAGATAGAATTCATTGGAGTTCATCTCGACTCAAACCAGAGCAGGGCCTCGCTCCCATACAACAGATTCCTCGCTATCACGCAGCTCATACGTACGCTCTCTATTCGTCCCAGGACGCAAGCGAGAATCTGCCTACAGCTCCTTGGTCACATGGCAGCTACCACCTTCGTGGTTCAACACGCCAGGCTACATATGCAATGCCTCCAGGGCTGGCTCAACTCCAGTTTCAAACCCAGCAGACATCCCTTAGGGATGCTGCTAACTCCTCCACCTCATGTTATAGCTTCCCTACAATGGTGGACAAGTCCAGAAAACCTCTGCACAGGGGTTTCCTTCCAGCAACGATCCCCAATGCTCATGCTCACCACGGACACTTCCCTGATTGGTTGGGGAGCGCATCTAGGGGAACACAGGGCACAAGGCCGGTGGTCTGCATCAGAGACACATCTACACATAAATCTCTTAGAGCTCAGAGCAGTGAGGAGAGCATGTCTTCAGGTTCTTCCCCTCATAAAGGACAAATACCTGCAAGTCTTAACAGACAACATAGCATGTATGTATTACATAAACAGACAAGGGGGAGCATGATCACATTCCCTCTGCATGGAAGCCATTCGATTATGGAATTGGTGCATACCACATCGAATACAGATCATCGCTTCCTATCTACCAGGCTGTCACAACACGACTGCCGACGCACTCAGCAGATACTTCTCGATGGAACACGAATGGGAACTGCACCCTGCAGTACTCCAACAGCTCTTCTCCCACTGGGGCACGCCGTCCATAGATCTTTTTGCCACGACTCGAAATCGGAAATGCCCTCTGTTTTGCTCCAGGGCGGGACTCGGGATTGCATCCTTAGGGGATGCATTCCTCATCCCATGGAACAACTGCCTCCTGTACGCCTTCCCACCTATCCCTCTGCTACACAGGGATCTTTGGAAGATTACGGACAACAAGGCCCAGGTCATCCTTATTGCCCCGGCTTGACCAAGACAGACATGGTACCCCTGCCTTCTCCGCATGTCCTCCCGTCACCCATGGGCTCTCCCCAACAGACCAGACCTCCTTTACTAGGACAACGGACAAGTCCTTCACCCCCAGCTCCAAAAGCTCCACCTCACAGCCTGGTTCCTTCATGATTCCAAACCCATGAACTAGCCTGTTCCGAGCAGGTCCAACATGTCCTCTTGCACAGTAGGAGAGACTCAACTCGTAAAACCTACCTTCAGAAGTGGAGGTGTTTCGCTCTTTGGTGCTCGCATAACCATTTAGCACCCAATAATGTGTCCCTCCCTAACATTCTAGACTACCTCCTGAAACTAAAACAAGATGGACTCTCGATCAGCTCCATCAAAGTGCACCTGGCAGCGCTTACCACCTTCCATGACCTATTGGATGGGTACTCACTCTTTACACACTCCACCATTAAATGCTTTCTCGCTGGCCTGCAAAATCTTTACCTTGAAATTCATCCAACAGTGGCTACATGGAATTTTAACCTCATACTTCATGCCCTCATTTGAGCCGTTGGCTACCTCCTCTCACCTCCATATGTCCATGAAGGTGGCTTTCCTAGTTGCCATAACATCAGCGAGGAAAGTTGGTGAAATGAATGCCCTCATGGCCCACCCTCCCTACACAATCTTCTCCAAATATAAAGTCACTTTGAGACCACATCCTAAATTTCTTCCTAAGGTGGTGTCAACCTTCCACCACAACCAACCTATATACTTACCTACTTTCTATCCCAAACCTCACAAAACTCCGCAGGAAGCAACCCTGCATACTCTCGACGTGAGGAGAGCAATTGCCTTTTATTTAGAACAGACTAAACCATTTCGCAAGTCTCCACGACTCTTCATTTCCATTGCCGAAAGATCAAGGGGCATGGCTATCTCTAAACAACGTCTATCCAAGTGGATCTCTGACTGCATCAGATCCTGTTACCGTGCAAAGAATCTTCAACCACCCGATAACATTAGAACTCATTCCACTAGAGCCATGTCGGCATCCATTGCCTTCTTACACAACGTTCCCATTCCTGATATCTGCAAGGCGGCTACATGGTCATCTGAACACACGTTTGCAAAGCACTATGCTCTCACGTAAGACACCACAGCAGACACAATAGTAGGCCACACAGTACTATCTTCAGTACTATCTGCCGCATCTCCAAAGTCCCACCAACCTTAGTGGGTACTGCTACACATTCACCTAGAGTGGAGCACCCACACGGACAGCAGTCGAAGAAGAAGAGAAAGTTACTCACCTTGCAGTAACTGAAGTTCTTCGAGATGTGTGTCCCTGTGGGTGCTCCTCTCCCCGCCCTCCTCCCCTCTACTTTGGCGTACTGGTATGATGCTCCACAGTAGAGAAGGAACTGAGGAGGGTGTCGGGCGCACGCACTCAGGAAGATTCCAACTAGATGGGAGATTCCATCTGGGTGCGTGCTCCCCAACCAGGCACTGCTACCGAAAATCTCCGATCAACAGCGCCGGGACGCACTGTCACCTAGAGTGGAGCACCCACAGGGACACACATCTCAAAGAACTTCAGTTACTGCAAGGTGAGTAACTTTCTCTTTATGTTGCATTTTCATCTGGTGGGAAAATATTTTCTTATGCTTGCCTCTTGCAGATGTCCTATGGATCTATTTTCTCTTCTTTCATTATAATTTAACAGTATGTTTCTGCAAGGAAGTCACACTGCTGTGAGGTATTGCCTCTGACTCTGATCTTAATATAAAGATTAATATTCAAAAACTTGAGTGTCAGTCATTGTAGGCCTTTTGTTCCTGACTTTTATATCTGAAGGATTCCAAGGAGATGCTGAAGTCCTTGGGTATTTATGCTCCAGTGCTGTACCATAACTGCTTTTAGGACTAGCCTAGTCAAAAACAGAGCAACGTCTTCTTCCTCCATTCACCAGTTGGAGTATGTGCCCAGAAAGCAACACTGTCATCCTTCTCCTCCATCACGCAGCTGCTGTCTCCGAGAGGTATCAGGTTTGATAAGATAGTCGAGAGCTATGCCAAAACTATCCTACAGACAACCTTTGGAAACTGCCTCTCCCCTTCTATTGGGGTGATGAAATCTTACAGCCAACAAATGGGTGCTGGTCATTGTCACCCATAGCTACCTCATCCAATTCCCTTCCCTGACCTCCTTCAGGGACCCTTCTCACAAGAGCTTAAGAAATAGCCTTGTTGCTTTGTCTAGCTAGGAGCCATAGAAAAGGTTCTGCAGGAGGACAGAGGAGGAAGCTTCTTCATTTGAAGAAAAGTGTGCGTATGTGAGGGAGGGAGAGTTTGATCCTATCATAGACCTGAAGAGACTGGATAAATACATATTTAGGATGCTAATCCTTGCATCCATTATTCCATCACTTCAGACTCTAGGCTGGCTTGTGATTCTTGACTTGCAGTGTACTTATATTGCCCTCCATCCGGCCAACAGGAAGCACCTGAAATTTATGGTGGGGCCAAACCATTACCAACATATGGTATTTCTCTTCAGGTTCTCCAGAGCACTGAGTATGTTTGTGAAATGCCTTGTCATGATAGCAACATACTCAAGGAAAAGAGCATCCATTTATACCCATATCTAGACAACTGGCTGATTAGAGGCAGATCGTCTTTAGAAACACTAGAAAGTCTCAATTGTGCCCACCGTCTATTCTCCTGGCCGGGCTCCTGATGAGCCTGTGAAAAATTGTTACTCATCCCGTCATATATAATAGAGTTCACAAGGGCCAGAATAGATTCTTCAAAACAGTGAGTGCATACTTACCATAGGACAGATTCCTCTTCCCTCAGTTGTAACTGAATGTGGTGCTGTCACACCCAGCTCTGATGGTATGGACTTTGCTCACATCATTACGCATCATGTCTGTGTGCAGGTATGTGTACTTGCCAGACTTCATGGGAGGCTCCTACAAGTGCCTCAGATCAGGCTACTCCTTGCAGAGCATCAGATGAACAAAACAGATTTAATTCCATCTCATGTTCTTGCAGCGCTGACTTTTTAGCTGCATCTTGCAGTCTTAAAAAGGGATCCTATACTGTCTCCATCTAGGGTATTAGTTCCAGATGCATCGGAGGCAGCCTGGGAGCCCAGCTGGACCACCTGTAGGTACAAGTGACATGAACATCTTGGAGCTCAAAGCCATCAGATTGGCGTGCATGGCATCCCTCCTGATCCTATAACACTCTAGTATAGATATTGACAGACAGACAGGATGACAGTGGCGTACTATGGAAACAAGCAAAGGGATGCTTGCTTTTCCCCTCAGTTCTGCAGGGAGGCAGTCAAACTATGGAACTGGTGCCATGTGCATCTCATAACTCTGATAACCTGACACCTCCAGGAGCTAGCAACAACTTGATGGATTTCTAAGCAGACAGTCTGTCAGCAACCACAAGTGTCACTGCTGAAATCCATCACCGAATCAATATTCCATCAACAAGGGAATCTGAGAGTAGAGAATCATGCCAAGTGCCCAAACTTCTGGAGGAGGCATGAACTCAGGATCCTTGCTAGATACGTTCTTCTGCAATGAAATCAGGACATCCTTTATGCCTCTCCTCTGATCTCACTGATCCCCAGGGTGTTTGTCAAGGTCTGAGGCAATTAGGCTAAGCTCATCCTCCTAACTCCCTACTGGCGAAGGCAGTTTTGGCTTGCTGATCTGCTTCAAGTGTCCACACAACTCCCCAAATAGGCTCCTAGACCATCCAGACCTGTTGTTGCAAGAACAGGGACAAGTATTCCATCCAGATCCGAAGTTGCTGCAACCAGTAGCCCAGATGCTTGTTGGCTGAGCACCATGGAAAGGGGCTGCTCCTCACAAGTTTAGGAGTCGCATCCTGGCACAAAGCAGGGAGCTATCCTCAAGAAAGACATACCCCTCCAAATGGAAATATTCTTGATTATGGTCAGACCAGCATGGCCTAGACCCAGTCCAAGCACTCATAATAAAGATTTTGGAATAGTTGTTGCAGCTAAAGCATTTTGGACTCTGATTGAGCTCAATAAATGTTCACCTGATAGCAATATTCACTGAGGTAGTCACTCTTTGGTCTTCTCTCATACGATAGCCAAATTCCTTAAGGGCCTGATTCATGCTTACCTGCTCTTTCGAGAACCTACTCCAGCATGGAACCTCAACATTGTCCTTCTGAAGCTTATGAAGTTCCCACTTTGAGGCCCTCTGTGAGTGCTCCATCCACTATCTTATTTTAAGAATGGTCTTTCTGGTTGCCATCACCTTGACTGGAAGAGTGAGCACTAATAGCCAGAATCCCAATATACTTAGTACCACTTTTCTCCTTATGGAACAAAGACCTCAAGCAAAATTCATCCCCGAGGTGGTTTCTGAGTTCCACCTAAACCAGTTAGTGAGTTTTCCCAAAATTATATTCCACACAAGGGAAGAAGAAGTTGCATGTTCTGGACATATCTGAAGCTCTTATATCAAAACAGGACCAAATCTTTCAGATGGCTCCCACGTCTATTTGTGGCTGTAGCCGACTGTTCCAACGGCCAGGCTTATTTAATTGCAAATACTATCAAACTTGGTAATACATTGCATCTCACTATGCTACCAGCTGGCTGGTGTACCTGTCCTACCAGCTTTTAGGACTCGCTCCACCAGAGCCCAAGCAGCATCCTTGGCTTGTTACTGAAACATGCCGATATCCAAAATCTGCAAGGCTGTTATGTGGAGCAATCTGCTAATGTTTCTAAAGCATTATGAATGTGACTTAGCTGCTAGATCAGATGCCAGATCTGGGAGAGCAATATCCCAGTCTCTGTTTGAGTGATGCAGCTGATACTCCTTATTCCCACCATCCTGAAGAGCATGCTGCTTGCCAGTCACTTCCAGTGGGATCCACACTGACACATTCGCTGAGTAAAAACGATTACCCTGTAGTAACTGTGGTTCTTCAAGATATTGTAGTCAGTGTGGATTCCACAGCCCATGCTCCCTCACGTCTTTCAAAGTCCTTAGGTAACACAGGGTTTGAATTGCAAGAGAACTGAGGGAGGGTCATGGTGGCTCTGCCCTTTATGCTCTTGTATAGCGTGTGAGGAGGCGCAGGCACATGTGTGGTGCTGATAGGTATAGTTATTCAGAAGATTCTGATATTGCACACACGAAGCACATACACACCTATAGTGGAACCTACACAGACTACATCATCTTGAAGAACAACATTTACTGTATGGTAAGTAATGAGTCTTTTCCTTGGAAACTGATGTCTACGCCCCCATTCACATGGGAAAGTTTCTTATCTGCCACTGATGAATTGATTTATCAATTCATCAGTCTCTGGCTTCAGGCTTTCCTAAGTGTCTGTTATCTTGAAAATCACTATAGTGGTGGGATTTTAAGTATTGTACAGTCACCTTATGTGTGTTCATAATTAAGTCTTGGGGTATGTCTACATTATGAGATTACTCCTGATTTTACAGAATTTGATTTTTTTGGCAACAGATTGTATAAAGTAGAGTGCATGCAGCCACACTAAGCACATTAATTCAGCAGTGTGTGTCCATAGTACCGAGGCTAGCATCGACTTTTGGAGCATTGCACTGTGGGTAGCTATCCCATAGTTCTCGCAGTCTCCCCCGCCCATTGGAATTCTGGGTTGAGATCCCAGTGCCTGATGTGGCAAAAAACATTGTCGTGGGTGGTTCTGGGTACATGTCATCAGGCCTCCCTCTCCCTCCCTCCATGAAAGCAATGGCAGACAACCATTTCACGCCTTTTTTCCTGGGTTACTTGTGCAGACACCATACCATGGCAAGCATGGAGCCCGCACAGCTGACCTTCACCGTAAGTCTCCTGGGTGCTGGCAGATGTGGGACTGCATTGCTACACAGCAGCAGCTCATTGTCTTTTGGCAGCAGATGGTGCGTTAGGACTGAAAGCCATCCTCATCATACAGAGATGGGAGTGACTCGGCCACATCGTTTTCCATTTTCTGCCGAGCACCCAGGAGATGAGGGCTAGCAGTCATAATGCAGCATCTTCTGCTAAGCACCCAGGAGATGAGGATGGGTAGCAGTCATACTGTACCATCTGCTGCCAGCCTAAACAGGATCTGCTGCCAGTACCAACAGGATCTAGATCCTTGATGATGCGTTGGAGGGGTTTTAGCTGGGGGCTGTATGTGATGGCCAGTGGAGTCCTGTTGGTTTCTCTCTGAGGGATAAGATCCCTCAGACAGAGACCAACACCTACAAAATCTCCACCAAGCATTCTCAAAACTACAATACCCACACGAGGAAATAAGGAAACAGATCAACAGAGCCAGACGTGTACCCAGAAGCCTCCTACTGCAAGACAAACCCAAGAGAGAAACCAACAGGACTCCACTGGCCATCACATACAGCCCCCAACTAAAACCCCTCCAACGCTTCATCAAGGATCTACAACCCATCCTGGACAATGATCCCACACTTTCACAGGCCTTGGGTGTCAGGCCAATCCTTGCCCACAGACAACCTGCCAACCTGAAACATATTCTCACCAGTAACTGCACACCACACCATAATAACTCTTGCTCAGGAACCAATCCAATGCCAACTCTGCCCACATATCTACACCAGTGACACCATCACAGGACCTAACCAGATCAGCCACACCATCACTGGTTCATTCACCTGCACATCTACCAATGTAATATATGTCAGCAATGCCCCTCTGCTATGTACATCGGCCAAACTGGACAGTCTCTACGGAAAAGGATAAATGGACACAAATCAGATATTAGGAATGGCAATATACAAAAACCTGTAGGAGAGCACTTCAACCTCCCTGGCCACACTATAGCAGACCTTAAGGTGGCCATCCTGCAGCAAAAAAACTTCAGGACCAGACTTCAAAGAGAAACTGGTGAGCTTCAGTTCATCTGCAAATTTGACACCATCAGCTCAGGATTGAACAAAGACTGTGAATGGCTTGCCAATTACAGAACCAGTTTCTCCTCTCTTGGTTTTCACACCTCAACTGCTAGAACAGGGCCTCATCCTCCCTGATTGAACTGACCTCGTTATCTTTAGCTTGCTTGCTAGCACACATATATATACCTGCCCCTGGATATTTCCATTACATGCATCTGAGGAAGTGGGTATTCACCCATGAAAGCTCATGCTCCAAAACGTCTGTTAGTCTATAAGGTGCCACAGGATTCTTTGCTACTTTTACAGATCCAGACTAACACGGCTACCCTCTGATACTTAATTAAAAATGCTTGCTTTTAAACCATGTTTTATATTTACAAAGGTACACTCACCGGAGGTTCCTTCTCCGGCTTCATGTCCGGGATACCGCCTTGGGAGGGTTGGGAGGGTATTTCAGTCAGGGTGATAAGATCCTGGCTGTTGGGGAGAATGATGTGCTGTGTGCTCTCCGCAAGCTCCTCCTCGTCGTCGTCATCCTCATCTTCCCCGTTCACAAAATTCTCAGGCATGCACGGTGAGGGGTGGGGTAGTGGTGGCGGAATCCACGGTGAGGGGTGGGGTAGTGGTGGCCGCCCCCTCCCTAGAATTGCATGCAGCTCAGCATAGAAGCAGCATGTCTGCATCTCTGCCCCGGACCATCCATTTGCTGCTTTGGTTTTCTGGTACGCTTGTCTGAGTTTCTTAACTTTCACGCGTCACTGTAGTGAATCCCTGTTGTGGCCTATCTCCATCATGCCCTTGGAGACTTGTTTTCAAATGCTTTGGCATTTCATCTTTTGAAACACAGTTCTGCAGCACAGAATTGTCTCCCCATACAGTGATGAGATCCAGTACCTCTCATACGGTCCATGCTGGAGATGTTTTTTGATTCTCGGCATGGCTACCTGTGCTGCTGAGCTCTGCATGGTCACCTGTGCTGATCAGCTCTCCACGCTGGGCAAATAGGAAATGAAATTCAAAAGTTTGCGGGGCTTTTCCTGTCTACCTGGCCAGTGCATCCAAGTTCAGATTGCTGTCCAGTGCGGTCAAAATGGTGCACTGTGGGATAGCTCCCGGAGGCCAATACCGTCGAATTGCATCCACACTAACCCTAATTTGAACTGGCAATGTCTATTTCAGCGCTACTCCCCTCATCGGGGAGGAGTACAGAAATCGATTTTAAGAACCCCTTATGTCAAAGTAAATGGCTTCGTTGTGTGGGTGGGTGCAGGGTTAATTCAATTTAATGCTGCTAAATTTAACCTAAACTTGTAGTGTAAACCAGGCCTTGGTCATAGTTTCTTGAACTTTTTATGTTTGTCTTCATAAAGTATTGAAGAATGCTGTTATATTTTCCCACTCTCCCAACTTTTTTTATTTGTTCTTTTGCTCCCTGTGTTTCCTGTTAAGATTCGCTTAGGCATGTCTTTCTCTAGGATGGAGAAAACATCTATGTGGCAATTTGTTACAGATTTCCAGGTTTTCTAAATCCTTTTATTTTAGTGAATTGGATAGTTTTTCCTGTACGTGATTCTGTTTTCTTTTGGGAGCAAGTTGTGAAAGTATAACCTACCTTTTCTAGAGAACATTACAGATTGAGTTAGAAGGTGTATACAACTTTAGCCTCTTACCAGTTATATCTGTTTGTTAAATAGGAGGAGAAACAGTATTTCAGATTTTAGTCTGGAGTATTATTTGTTGTTGTAAATGTAATCCTTTTGTCTGGCAAAGATATTATGACATTACTGTGGGAATGGGCATCAGAAGCAATGTTTATAAAATGTATTAAATTGTAAGACCCAGTGGTGAACAAGGAATAAGTAGCCAGGCATCTTATTTGGTTCCCCTTTTGTTCCTTTTGCAGCCAGGGGCTTCAGAAATGTTCTGGAAACACTGCATGGCTATTGCAACAAAAATGTTGGAAACTCTGAAGGCAAGTCAGTCTGCCAGATTTCATTCCTCTTCCAATTTTTTGAGATCTGGGTGATCTTAACTTTTGTCTTGTGAGATGGACTCCCCCTTTTCAATCCGAGCTTTCCTTAGTTATGAAAAAGTAGCTTTTATTTGAGTAAGCTATTCTAAACCCATCTGTCAATAGGAAATTAAATTTAGTTATCTGGGAAGCTTTTGAGTTGCTCTCCTTCATTTGAGTTACCAAGCAAGTAGTGGTTGTGCAGATTTAAAAAAAAAAGACTTTTTTTTCCTTCTAAATACTAATATTTAAAATAAAAAAGTTACCACAGGGTAAAATCAGATCTGATTTTCATTCATTCATTTACCTGTTAGCTGCTTCTTTATTAGTGTCTTTTGAACCTAGTATTAGATCAGAACAGAAGACAGAGCATGGTTATTTACAGATTCAATTAATTTCTCAACGAATTCGAAGGGTTACCTGAAGGTCTTTTCCAGGCGACTTCTTGCTTGGATTCCTAATGATTCTGTATCTTAAAGAGTTTCATGAATAAACTGTGTCAGTGCTCTTTAACTATGGCTAGAGGTCTTCACAGGAAGAGGAGATAAAAGAAGCAGTAATTTTTCAACAGATAATGTTGTACTTGCCCCCTCTCGTCTAAGAAAGATGAGACAACAGGAGAAGAAAGAAGAGGTACTGATGGAATTCTTCTTGTCAATCAGGTTAAGTCTGCACTGTAATTGTGTGATTTGCAGCACATGTAAGTGTGATTTGCAGCACATATAGATATACCTGAGCTAGCTTTGTTGTATCTAGGTCCAAGTGAACTCAAATAACACCAGCAGTGAAGCTGAAACAGTGCAGGTGGTAGCACAGGCTTGCCTTGTACTCAGGGTCCCAGGCAGCTGGAGCTGTTGTAACTCAAGCTAGCTTTCATCTAGCTAGATCAAACCTGGGGTATATCTGCATGTATTGCAATCGCATCTCCTGATTGCAGTGTAGACATTACCTCAGACAGAAATTTCTGCCTTAAGAAGAGCTGATTCAGGCAACATTTTGACTTAAGAAAGGGAAGTTAATTAAATAAAATATAAAGGGGACCCCCTCTTATTCTGGTTGACTTTAATTAGTGGATCTGGAGCTCTGTTCCTTACACAGTTATAGTTATGCTACTGTTTCTGCCACTTACCACTCAGTGGCTGGTATATAGTTCCTTTCCTATACAGACAGAATCAGAGAAGATTAGGGTTGGAAGAGACCTCAGGAGGTCATCTAGTCCAACCCCCTGCTCCAAGCAGGGCCAACACCAACTAAATCATTCCAGCCAGGGCTTTGTCAAGCCGGGCCTTAAAAACCTCTAAGGATGGAGATTCCACCCCCTCCTTGGTAACCCATTCTAGTGCTTCATCACCCTCCTAATATCCAACCTAGACCTCTCCCACTACAATTTGAGACCATTGCTCCTTCTTCTGTCATGTGCCACCACTGAGAACTGCCTAGCTCCATCCTCTTTGCCGCCCTCCCCTTTCAGGTAGTTGTAGGTTGCTATCAAATCTCCCTTCACTCTTCTCTTCTGCAGACTAAATAGCCTCAGTTCCCTCAGCCTCTGCTCGTACATTATGTGCCCCAGCTCCCAATCATTTTCGTTGCCCTCTGCTGGACTCTCTCCAATTTCTCCACATCCTTTCTGTAGTGGGGGACCCAAAAGTGGATGTGGCCTCACTAGTACCAAATAGAGGGGAATAATCACTTCTCTTGATCTGCTGGCAATGCTCCTACTATTGCAGCCCAATATGCCATTAGCCTTCTTGGCACACTGTTGACTCATATCCAGCTTCTCATCCACTGTAATCCCTAGGTCCTTTTCTGTAGAACTGCCCTTGAGGCAGTCGATCCCTAGCCTGTAGCAATGCATGGGATTCTTCTGTCCTAAGTGCAGGACTCTGCACTTGTCCTTCTTGAACCTCATCAGATTTCTTTTAGCTCAATCCTTCAGTTTGTCTATGTCATTCTGGACCCTATCCTTACCCTCCAGCTGATCTCCCTCTCCCTCCAGCTTAATGTCATCCGCGGACTTGCTGAGGGCGCAACCCGTCCTATTATCTAGATCATTAATGAAGATGTTGAACAAAACCGGCCTCAGGACAGACCCCTGGGGCAGTCCGCTTGATACCATCTGCCACTTATACTTCGAGCAGTTGGTCACTATCTCTTGAGCCTGACGATCTAGCCAGTTTTCTATCCACATTATAATCCATTCATCCAATCCATCCTTTTTTAACTTGCTGGCGAGAATACTGTGGGAGACCATATCAAAAGCTTTGCTAAAGTCAAGGTATATAATGTCCACTGCTTTCTCCATAGCCTCAGAGCCAGTTATTTCATCACAGAATGCAATCAGGTTGATCAGGCATGACTTGCCCTTGGTGAATCCATGTTGACTGTTCCTGATCACTTTCCTCTCCTCCAAGAGCTTCAAAATGTCCTATGGTCCGTTTTGTTCAACATCTTCATTAATTAGGACCTGTTCCATGATTTTTCCAGGGACTGAGGTGAGGCTGACCTGTCTGTAGTTCCCAGGACTCTCCTTCACTTTTTTTTTTTTTTAAGATGGGCACTTTTTTTTTGCCTTTTTCCAATCATCAGGGACCTCCTCTGATCACCATGAGTTTTCAAAGATAATGGCTCTGCAGTCGCATAAGCCAACTCCCTCTGTGCCCTCGGATGCACTAGACCCGGCTGCATGGACTTGTGTGTGTCCATCTAAATCGTCCATAACCTGTTCTTTTACCACTGAGGGCTGCTCACCACCTCCCCATACTATGCTGTCTAGTGGAGCAGTCTGGGAGCTGACCTTGTCTGTGAAGACTGAGGCAAAAAAAAAGCATTGAGTACTTCAGTTTTTTCCACATGATCTGTCACTATTTGCCTCCTCTATTTAGTAAGGATCCCACACTTTCCCTGACCTCCTTCTTGTTGCTAACATACCTGTAGGAACCCTTCTTGTTACCCTTCAGACCCCATGCTAGCTGCAACTCCAGTTGTGCTTTGGTCTTCCTGATTATACCCCTGCATGCTCGAGCAATATTTTTATATTCCTTCCTAGTCATCTGTCCAAGTTTTCACTTGTAAGCTTCCTTTTTGTGTTTAATATCACTGAAGATTTCTCTGTTAAACCAAGCTGGTCTCCTGCCATATTTGCTATTCTTTCTGCACGTTGGGCTGGTTTGTTCCTGCACTCTCAGTAAGTCTTCTTTAAGATACAGCCAGCTCTTCTGGACTCCTTTCCCCCTCACATTAACTTCCCAGGGAATCCTGCCCATCGATTCCCTGGGGGAGCCAAAGTCTGGTTTTCTGAAGTCCAGGGTCCATATTCTGCTGTAACCCTTCTTCCTTTTGTCAGAATCCTGAACTCGACTAGCTCAGGGTCACTGTTACCCAGGTTGCCACCCACTTCTACTTCTCCTACCAATTCTTCCCGTTTGAGAGCAGCAGGTCAATAGGAGCATGGCCCCTCATTGGTTCCTCCAGCATTTGTACCAAGAAGTTGTCCCCAACACTCTCCAAAACTTCTTGGATTGTCTGTGAACTGCTGTATTTCTCTCCCAGCAGATGTCAGGGGGATTTGAAGTCCCTCATGAGAACCAGGGCCTGTGATCTGGAAACTTCTCTTAGTTGTCTGAAGAAAGCCTCATCTACCTCATATACCTGGTCTGGTGGTCTATAGCAGATGCCCACCACAACATCACCATTGTAGCTCTTGTCTCTAAATATAACCCAAAGACTCAACAGGCTTTTCTCCAGTTTCATTCTGGTGTATTTCCAGATACACTTTTATAGCTTCCTCCAGCCCCTGACTTGCCATCATGGCTGCTATATCTCTTACCCCATTCCTCCTTCCTGGTTCTGCCCTAATCTGATTGCAGTTCTCCAATGTGCTGCCGTGTTTACGTGAATACTAATTAAAGTTATAAGCTAAGAATAGTAATCAATGTGCCCTATTTAGGGGTGAAGTTGTTCTCTATAGGAAAGAGTCACTGCTGTATTATAACATATTCTGATATCATGCTATTTTCAAGAAATATTACAAATTACAGAAGGCCAGTGGTAGAACTAGTTTTGTGAGTAAATATTTTAAAATAGACTAAATAGAGCAAAGTTAATTGCCATACTGATTGCCTCAGAACAACTTTTAGCTGCTTTTATTATGGATTTCAGAGGACTAAAGCAAATTCAAACTAAAAATTAGTCAGTGGTGGTGTAAAGGGCACATCTGTTTAGATTGCACAATAAAAGGTGAAACAATATTATTGTGAATTGACTTATGCTATTAAACATCAGCTGTATCAAATTAAATATTATTTTTGTAGGAGTATAAACAATATAATTTTTTCTCTGTTGCTGTTTGAGTATCTGCAGTGAATCAGACACAAAGAACATCACTCTTAACTCTCTCCAATATTAACACCTTTCTTCTTATTTCTTAATGTTTATATGTATTCTCTGAAAACTCTACAAGGATATACTTTAATCTTTTCACACTAGCATGGTTTTAACATTGCAGGTAGGTGTTAAGTGTCAAGAGTACAGTGTGGAAGTATAATACAACTAACTATTGAATTTTAGATCAATATTTTTTCAGTATTGGACCCTGTTAAAGGAGTCAAATGGTTCTGCGATTTACATCTCCTGTCGTAAAGCTAATATGTTAAGAATATTGGAAAAGTCTTTGTGCGTATGAAATACTTTGCATTCTTACAGCATCTTGCTTCTGAAAATAAAATGCACTTTATAGAAATAAAAAAATTAAGCCCCTGAATACCCTTGCAAGATAGGAAAATATTATCCCTGTTTTACAGCTAGGGAGATAGAAGCAGAGATGAGTTAAGGTTGGGATTTTCAAAGTGATCTAAAAGAGGTCAGTGCTCAATATCCATGAAAATTGAATTTTATTTCTTTTAGGTCCCTTTCAAAATTGCTGCCTTAATCTAATTGACCGACTTGTACAAACAAGTAAGACAGTAGCAGATCCAGGAAAGTCTTTTTCATCTGAGTCCTGTGCATAAACTGCAGATGATCCTTTTTCCAACTGCAAGATGATGGCACTGCTGTCTTCTCAAAGAACGGTGGTAACTGGAGACACTGACTATGCTCTTAACACTGTAGTGGCTAACTCCAGAATGGTCCTAGCTGTTCTCAAGTAAGCCTTGTAAGCCAAAGAGTTTTTATGTATGAATCATTGGCGAAGAAAGAAAATAATGGACTCTCCAATTGAGACGTTTTTCAGTTTTTCATGCTGAGGGAATGGAATTTCTCTGGTGATTTAAGATGCTTGTAGAGTGTAGTAATATGACCAGGCAAAAATAATTTTTAGGATTGAGAGTAAGCCATGGACATAGCTTATTATTAAACTACTCCTATTTCATTTTAATTATTCCTGCATCTATGAAATACATATTCTGCTTCCTAAGGAGTCTCACTATGGTATACAAGGAAATGAAATAAGAATTCTGGCAAGGAAGACTGAGTTAGTAATTTATGCCCTGGATAAAACAAAAATGCTATTTTAAGTCAAATCCAGTAAACTTCTAAACTACAAATTTTTTTAAAAGAATTTTATAATCTATAACATTTTAATGTAATTGACAAATTTTGAAATTGGCTATTAATTATATGGGAGTCTTTATTGTATTTTAATAAAAATAGAAATCCACTCACAAGTTTCCTTCAGACCATTGTAGGATTTGTCTGTCTTGATGTGTAAATGCAATAGTTTACACTGTGATATTTTTCACAGCATAAGCTACAGTGTTTTTACTCGTAAATTTGTTGAATGGGAGAAAGTTTCATGCTGTGATTTTTTTTTTGTCTTTCTACAGGCTCAGCAGAAGGTTTGGGGAAAATAATTCAGAGGTTTCCTCTGAAGGATTGGCATGACACTCCCTTTCCCCAGGGAATAGAGTTGGTAAGTTCATATTAACCTGTATTTTATAAGCTTCTTAGAGAAGGAGCCTGAAAATGTAGTTCCTTGGGTGCATTCATCTAGCCTGACATGGTATTGAACAAGATCATGTTAGTGGGATGTAGATAATGTCTTTGAAGTTTGTTTTTGGCTAGCAGAAGATACAGGAAAAAATATTCTTTCCGCAGATGTAACTGAAATGTGAGAAGTAGAAAAACAATTTCTAAATATGGTTGCTTGAAAGTTGAAAACAAATTTATTTTAAAAAATAGTTGGAAAATTTAATAAGAAATGTCAGGGGATTTTTTGTAAAATGAAAGTGTATTTAATATGCAGAAGAAAATATGAATAATTTTAGATATAATTTTCATCTTTAACTATTGCAGAACATTGTTGTTTTTATGTATGAAAAAATTATTAAAAGAGGTTCATTCAGTAATTAAAATTCAAATTTAGGATGTACAATGTAACTGTGCAGGGAGATCTTATTAGCAAATTATTTCTGAAATGCAACAAAAACTTATTAGTAAGATATTTGTATGACTGCATTTTATATGGTGGCTGAACAAACATGGCATACAGTTATCCAGTATAACTGCATGACTTAACTGCATGACTTATCTTGTGATAGTGCTTACCAGTACAGACTTTTTTTACACTTTAATATCTACTTCTGATAGAAGTTATTTGTTAATTTAAAATTCAGTACATACATGCAATTGAAATCCAGATGTAAACATACTGCATTGCTTTAAGAGCTAGAGATAGACAATTACACAAGTATTTGTGTGGGTTTTTTGAGGCAGAAAGAAAGGGGAGATGGAGAGTTAGATTATTTGATAAATGTATTATGATTTTGTTGGAGCTAGAGCATACGCTGAAAGCAAGTTATCCATGGAATTTTGTTGTGGAATAGAAAAGAGAAGTTCTTGCGGTCATGATGGTATGGAACATTGGTATCTTATTCAATAAAATTTAAGACTGGTGCACTATAAAGTACTTAAGAAGTTTAATAGATGAACTGTAGCTTGAGATAAAATAATGGATATATTTTTCCAAGCAGTCTCTCTCTCCTCCTCTCCTTAGACCTTCACCAGAATAAAAACTGTATTATATCATGAGAAATTTTAGGAGAGTAAAAAATACATATTCTGGAATATCATAGGCTGAAATATGAGCTTTCTAACCAAATTTGAAATAGATATGAAAATGCTCAGTCATAGAAGCAAGGCTGTAATATCTTTCCGTGTTCAGACATCTTAAATTAATGGTTTTATGCTGTTTTCATTGTGTTGAAAATTTCCCTGTAAAGCAATCCAAATGATATTCTGTAAATTGGTTATTAGAGTAGTAGTATAATTTCCGTCTCTTCTATGATTCTTGGACTACAGTCTCTTTTCTATTATTAGCATCACATGTCCCCCAAATCACTTTCTCTTAGTCTCTGCGCACATCTCCTGGAATACCAATAGCAGCAGTTGCAGCAAAGTTGTCTTCTCTTTTCTTTCAACTCAGCATTAGTTGTATTACTATTTAATTGATATTTTATATCTGCTCGGAATTTGAAGAGCTAACTTCATTAACATTGTACTAACTCGGTTCTAGCCATTCACATGGTGAAAAATGTTAAGATTTCCTCCCCTCCCCATCAGTTTGTTTAATTAAAACTTGAATGTGTTTCCTAAATAAAGTAATAACTATATCTTAAGTGAATAAACTCTGAGACTGAAGGCCAAGGAAAGTTAACAGGAGCCATCCTCAGTTATGGTTATAATGAAAATGTTAATTATACATGTACATTTTAAATGAATAAAGAAACTACAAAAACCAAAATGAGTTGTCAAAAGATTAAATTTTTTTTATACAAGAAAGTTAAATTCTTTTGTACTTTCTTCCTCCGCCCACCCATTTTCCTCCTTCCTTTTCATTTCATAGATTTCTCCCTACTAGGTTTTAAGTCCAGTGGGGATTATTATGACCACCTAGGCTGACCCTCTTGCAGAACAGATACTAGAATTTCACCCAGTAATTCCTGCATCAAATCCATAACTTTTTCTTGAGGTAGAACATATCTTTTAGATAGGCACCAAGTCTTTATTTAAAGACTCTGAATGTGGTGGATTCTCCATCATTTGAAGGTAAGTTGTTTCAATAGCTTATTATCCTGATGGTTAAAAATTTGTGCCTTATTTCCAGTCTGAATTTGTCTAGCTTCAGTTTCCAGCTTTGGATATTGTTATGTGTTTGTTGACTAAAAATCTCTCTATTACCAGAAATCTTCTTCCCATACAGGCACTTTTAAGAGGTGACTTGATCACAGTCTATACTTTCTTTTTGGTAAGGTAAATAGGTTGAGCTTCTTAAATCTATCTTTGTAAAGCAGATTTACCAGACCTGAAATCATTCTTGAATCCTTTCTTATTTTTCAACATTCTTTCAGAAATGTGGATGCCAGAATTGTATTCAGTAATCCAATAATGGTCTCACCAATGCTCCATAAGGATGTTTTGCTACCTCCCTACTCCTACTTGATATTTCCCTGATTATACATCCAAAGATTGTGTTCGCCCTGTTACCTGTAGCATTGCACTGGGACCTCATGTTCAGCTGGATATTCACCAGGTCCTTTTCAGAGCCAGTGCTTTTAATATGCAGTTCTCAATCCTGTAAGTATGACCGGCTGTGTAATTTTTCAGTTGGCTGTATTAAAAACATACGTTTAAATTTCCCTCCCTCTTATCTTTCTACATTACACTTTCTCTTTTCCAATATGAGAGAAACTTTTTGCCTTTCTCCTTCTCCCCCTCTTTGCTGTTCTGTCTCATATACATTTAGGAGTTTACCTGCTTCAGCTGAACAGAGAAGGGAATTGCCTTTACTGATCTAGAACTTGAAATTTATGAGTACAAGTGGCAGAGCTGATGGACTGTAGTCAGTCAAGGTACAGATTTGCATAATCACTGTACAGTTACTGAGAAATAACAATTCAGTCATTATGCAAGTAAGAGACTAATAGCCAATCAGTGCAGGGAATTGTGTAGCTAAGAGAGCTGAACAAATATATCCCTGTATTCTGATTACTGGGTTAATTCCATATCAGTATAATTCTCCATTATCAGATGATTGAGAGAGAGGGTTACCTTGATGTCTTCAATATTTCCGTAAATATATGGAACTATACCTATCTCATAGAACTGGAAGGGACCTTGAAAGGTCTTTGAGTCCAGTCCCCTGCCTTCCCTAGCAGGACCAAGTACTGTCTGACTTTTTTTCTTCTTTTTTTTTTTTTTTTTTTTTTTTTTTGCCTCTGATCCCTAAATGACCCCCTCAGGGATTGAACTCACAACCCTGGGTTTAGCAGACCAATGCTCAAACCACTGAGCTATCTCCCCCAACCCCCCAAATTTTGCAAATATTTATTTAATTTTCTAAGACAATTCACACGTTTTTAATGGTATGTCTACACTATGAAATTAGGTTGATTTTGTAGAAGTTGATTTAAAAAAATCAATTTTATACAGTCGCTTCTCTATGTCCCCACTAAACGGCAGAGTGCATCCTCACTACCATGGCTAGCATCGACTCATGGAGTGGTGCATTGTGGGAAGCTATCCCACAGTCTCCGCTGCCCATTGGAATTCTGGGTTAAGCTCGCAAAGCCTGATGGGGAAAACACATTGTCACAGGTGGTTTTGGGTACATGTTGTCAGTCTCCCCTCCCTCCCTCTGTGAAAGCCTTTTTTTCTGGGTTACCTGTGCAGATGCCATAGCACGGCAAGCATGGAACCTGCTCAGCTCACTGCCGCTGTTGTGAGCATTATAAACACCTTGCGCGTTATCTTGCAGTATGTGCAGAACCCAGCTAAGAGATGACAGCACGAGAACAGACATTCCTGAAAGCACAGACATTCCTGAAAGCACGGGATGTGGCAGTTGGGACATCAGGGTGACAGCGGGGCTGGTTGATACAGTGCAACGTCGATTCTGGGCCTGGCAAACAAGCACAGACTGGTGGGACCGCATAGTGTTGCAGGTATGGGATGATTCCCAGTGGCTGCGAAACTTTCAAATGCGTAAGGTCACTTTCCTGGAACTCTGAGTTGCTTTCCCCTACCCTGGAATACCAAGATGAGAGCTGCCCTGACAGTTGAGAAGCCAGTGGCGATAGCCCTGTGGAAGGTAGCAGTGCCTGACTGCTACCGTTCAGTCAGGAATCAATTTGGAGTGGGAAGATCTACTGTGGGGACTGCTGTGATTCAAGTAGCCAATGCAATCACTGACGTTCTGCTATCAAGGATAGTGACTCTGGGAAATGTGCAGGTTATAGTGGATAGCTTTGCTGCAAAGGGTTTCCCTCACTGTGATGGAGTGATAGATGGAATGCTTATCCCTATCGTGGCACTGGACCACCTTGCCAACCAGTACATAAACCGCAAGGGGTACTTCTCAATAGTGCTGCAAGCACTGGTGGATCACAAGGGACGTTTCACTGACATCAGCGGGATGGCCGGTAAAGGTGCATGACGCTCGCATCTTCAGAAATTCTGGGCTATTTGAGAAGCTGCAAGAAGGGACTTACTTCCCAGACCAGAAAATTACTGTTGGGGATGTTGAAATGCCAATAGTTATCCTTGGAGACCCAGCCTACCCCTTGCTTCCATGACTCATGAAGCCATACACAGGCAGCCTGGACAGTAATAAAGAATAGTTCAACTATAGGCTGAGCAAGTGCAGAATGGTGGTATAATATGCCCTTGGACATTTAAAGGTTCGCTGGTGCTTTTTGCTGACTAGGTTAGACCTCAGCACAACCAATTTTCCCATTGTTATTACTGCTTGCTGTGTGCTCCATAGTATCTGTGAGCGTAAGGGGGAGATTTTTATGGCTTGGCAGTTGAGGCAAATAGCCTGGCTATTAGAAAAGCGCAGATAGGTGTGCTGCACATCAGAGAGGCTTTGAAAACCAGTTTCATAACTGGCCACACTACGGTGTGACAGTTGTGTATTTTTCTCTTTGATGCAAACCTGCCCCCATTGTTGATTTTAATTCTCTGTAAGCCAGCCACCCTCCCCTCTTCGATCACAGCTGGCAAAGGAAATAAAGTCACTATTGTTTTGAAACCATGCATTTTTTCATTATTAATTAAAAAAAAAAAAAGGGAGATAACTGATAAGGTAGCCTGGGTGAGGTGAGAGAGGAGGAAAGGAGGGTAGGACAAGGCCACATTGCTTATTGTAGCCACACTACAAATCAAAACTGTTTGAATGACAGCTTCCTGTTGCTTGGGCCATCCTCTGGAGCCTGCCCCCCTGCATTCTTGGGCGTCTGGATGAGGAGGATATGGAACTTGAGGAGGAGGGCAGGCGGTTGTACAGTGGAGGCAGCGGCGGTGTGTGCTCTTGTTGGCTTTCCTGCAGCTCCACCAGACGCCTGAGCATGTCCGTTTGCTCCCCCATTAGCCTCAGCATTACATCCTGTCTCTTCTCATCACGGGCACTTAGTGCTTTCCTGGACTCTGCCACTGAATGCCTCCATGCATTCAGCTGTACCCTATCAGTGTGGGAGGATAGCATGAGCTTGGAAAACATGTCATTGCGAGTGCGTTTTTTTTGCCTTCTAATCTGCGATAACCTCAGGGATGGAGATGATGGAGGAGCATAGAAACATTTGTACCTGCGGGGGGGATAAAAATGGAGAGTAAAATTTAAGGTGATATATTTGAGAACAAAAGGGAGATTCTTTCACAGTGAATCAAGCAATTCACAGTAGACCGCACATGTGCTTTAGGTACAAGGTTGCATTTGCCTTTTATATTGAGTGCCTGTCGGTATGGTGACACATCACACACGGCTGGGCAACAGAATTCAGTTTCCAGGCAACCATAGTAAGCCAAAAGGTATGCGGGTTTGGCTTCTAATACTTTCGTAACATGTGGGAATGTTTTCAAACTGCATCATCCTTCTTTCCCATAGCAAGCAATGCCGGTTGGGTTTGCCATTTAAAAGGAGGGGCTGCAGTTTTCAGGCGGATGTGCAGCACACACCTCCCACCACCCTCCGCGTGGCTTTGGGATGATCCCTTCACCGTTCCCCCCTGCCATGTGGCTGTTCTCAGGAATGATCCCTTTTAGCCAAGCACAAACAGCTCAGCGTGAATGTGGTCCTTTTACTGTTCCCTTACAAAAATTCCCTTATTTCAGCCAGGTGACTGTGAATGATACCACTCTCCCGAGGCTAACACAGAAAGATATAGACTGAATGTTGCTTGAATGCGACCAAACCCAGGACCATTCGCTGACATGCTTTGTGCTGCAGTGATTCCAGATTACTTGCTACTGGCTTGGTGTGGTAAAGTAGCCTACTGTGGAGGAAGAAACAAGGCAGCCCTCCCCAGAAACCTTCTGCAAAGGCTTTCAGAGTACCTCCAGGAGAGCTTCATGGAGATGTCCCTAAAGGATTCCCGCTCCATCCCCAGACATGTTAATAGACTTTTCCGGTAGCTGTACTGGCTGTGAATACGTCCCAAGTCTTCAGGGCAAATCAGACTTTAATCACTGTTGTTTTTAAACTCTGTACTGTAGTTACAAATGTGCACTCACCAGAGGTGCCTTCTCTGGCTTCAGGGTTGGAGATCCTGCCTTGGGAGGGTATTGGCTCCACGGTGATGAAAAGGTCCTGGCTGCCAGGGAGAATGGATTCACTGCTTGCCCGCTGCGCGTTCTCCTCCTCTTCCTCATCCACAAAATCCTCCTCCGTGTTGCTGAGACTCCCCCCTTGCAAGTGTCCACGGATAGTGGTGGGGTAGTGGTACAGTCCCCCCCTAGAATGCCATGCAGTTGATCATAGAAGTGGCATATGTGGAGCTCTGACCCAGAGCGACCGTTTGCTTCCTTTGTCTTTTGGTAGGCTTACCTGAGCTCCTTGACTGTCACGCAGCACTGCTGAGTGTCCTTGTTGTAGCCTCTATTCATCATGCCCTGTGTGATTTTGGCATATATATTAGCATTTCTTCTTTTTAATCTGACTTCTGTCTGCACAGATTCTTCTTCCCATACAGCAATCAGATCCAGTGTCTCCCGTTTGCTCCATGCTGGAGGTCATTTGCTATTCTTGGGGGACTGCATGGTCACCTGTGCTGCTGAGCTCGGCACACTGATCAAACAGGAAATGAAATTTGAAAGTTCCCGGGGATTTTCCTATGTACCTGGCTAGTGCATTGGAGTTGAAAGTGCTGTCCAGAGAGGTCACATTGGAGCACTCTGGGATAGCTCCCGGAGGCCAGTAACATCGATTTGGAACCGCACTACCCCAAATTCGACCCAGCAAGGTTGATTTTAGTGCTACTCCCCTTACCACAGATGAGTACAGAAGTCGATATTAAGAGCCCTTTAGGTTGATGGAACGGGGTTGCTTGTGTGGACGCATTCATTGTAAAATTGACCTAATGCGGCTAAATTAAACCTAACCTTGTAGTGTAGATCAGGGCTAAGAACCACCATTGACTGTTCCTTATTTTACCAATATAGCTACAGCTGGCACCATTGTAACATGCTGCTTTTGAGGTCATGTTAATACAACTAAGAAAATGTTTTCCTTGGTTCATTGATGATAGTCAAGAGCACTTAGTCTCAATGGTCTGTTTCTGCAATGTGTCAAATTTAAGTATCTTTCAGTGGTGTAACTATAACCCACTATTTTTGAATGTAGTAGATGATATTCTCTGAGAACATATTTTCTGTGTCTTGTAAAAGTCACACTGTCAGAAAAATATTTTCATAGATGTGATCCAAGAATCTAGTCTAATGATTACTTGGCTTGAGCATAAATTGTATTGAATTCATGAGAATACAATACAGTAAAAACAGTCTAGTCTGCAAACACAGTACATATGGGGGGAAAAAAGACTTCTCGTTTAAATCAGATTTTTATAGTTTTCAATATTTGAAAATTTTCTAGGGACTATTCTGCAGTCTGTCTTGGCCATTATTTACATAGGTAGTCAGCTGCTGGAGGGTCATGAGTGCTGCTGGTGATTTTGGGTTATTTTAATACGGATACCTTATTTATTCAGGACCTCAAAAGATATTTGGAGTTTAGATAAATGTCCAGAAGTCTGAAAACTCCACATTTTTGGAAGCCCTTTATGAGGCTCAGCATCCTTCCATCCTTCCCAAAATGCTTTATTTGAACTTTCTCTCTATAGCTGTAGCTGTCTTCTTGGTGTGCGGACTTCATTAGTGTGTTAGGGTGATAACATGAGCTTCCCCTTTTGAAGAGTATAGGGCTCTTTCTCTTTCATCTGACATTATGAAAGGGGGAATGATGTAGAGCTTTTCTCCTCCTCTTCCTACTTTTTTCTTTTCTCTGTAGACATTCCCACTGTTTTCTGCCTTCTGAAATTCTCCCATTTCTCCCCCATCTCATCTTTGCTTTCCATTTGTCTGTTTTTTCTGTTTTGATGCTGTTCTGTCATTGCCCTGCTCAGAGAGTGTTGATGCCCGTGATGTGGCTATGTTAACTCTGGCTGACTCTGCTCTTCTCCCTCTCCTGCCTTAGCTGCTCCACTAATGTCTGGGTATGGAGAGTGGCTGAGGAAGGGAGGAGTATACATTCAACCATGGACTTTCTACTTACTCTGCATAGTGATCAACCTTTTTTCTGCCTCTTATATTTTTCTTTTTAAATAAATCCTTAGACAATCCAAGATTCTTGTTGGGAATGAAACAGCTAGGACTGAAAATATAATTTCAGGTAAGTCTTGGCCAAAAGAGGTTAGATAGCAACTGTGGAATAGTGACAAACAAATACATTTTTCTTTGCATTTATTGCAGGAATTGTTACTGACATAACTGTGACAGATGAGAGAAGCGTGGAAACTTCAGAAGTCTGTTATATTGAGAGATGCAGATGCTATAGTCAAAAGGATTATTTCATAAGCATGTGTATCTTTTAAATGTTATAGGTATCCTTGTGAGCTAGGGATTGTATTCTAGCTCCATGGGGGGAAGGTTACCGAGTTTCCCCCAACTGCTAAAATCATTGGTGAACCCCTGCAAATTCCTGGACAGATAAACAATTCAAAAGCAGTACCACCCCCTAGGAGAATTGCATATACAGGTTCAGACAGGGTTCAAAAGGCTAAGAGACAAAGAAAGGATGTTTTGGTATAATGGGTCATCACAAACTGACTCAGAGTCCCACATGGTCCAGAAACTGACATGAGATTGTAACCCAAGAGGCCAAAAACCCTACTGGAAGGGTTTGAAGCACCTGGAAGCTGCCAGTGTGTCTCTGTGGAAGATGAGTGACACTTGGTAAGCTTAGCAACCGGGTAGAATGTTTATTGTTTTATTTATATGTTTTCTTGGTAATGCTTTTGTACTAAATAAACTTACTGTGCTTTGTGAAATCTGGTAACCACCCTTGGGAGAGAACCACCCACCCAGCCACACTTGGGAGAGAACAGAATAGCAGGCTCTAGATATTGAGGTCATACCTGTTGGTATAGTCACAGTGAATTTCAGGGGGACTACAAGCCTAAATCTCTGATCTGGAAGAAGGGGGATGCAAATTCCTGCTCACAGAGAGGTGATGGCTTGAGGCCAGAGACCTCTAAACATAAACTATGCAAGGGGTCAGAGGTGCATTTAGCCCTGGAACTGTGACAGTAATGGAAAAAGTATAGGCTGGATGAATTAGGTAAGTAGTAACGGGTTTAGGAATATTGTGTTTAGGGTAGAATGAAAAGTCTTTTTTCTGTAGATACTAGACATAGTAGCTTGATCTTGTAATTTCGGAATTACAAGGTAGACTGATTTTTGTAGCAATAAAACTCTTGAAAATGTCTCTCTTGGGTTTGTCACTTGTATAAATTTGTCTGATAGGGAAAGCTTGTGTCTCACAATGTGATTTTGCAGTGTGACTATGTGGGTTCTAAAAGTTTTTTAAGGATTTGTTGATGTAATTAGGGTGGATGACAACTCTAATCTTTTCGAAGTGTTTATGAGTGAAACTAATTTTATTGTAATGTTTTGGAAAAAACCTAAAAGAAAAGCTGATATACAATTATTTTTATTGTGACATAATGTAGTCCCCTCTTCACTAGCCTATTAAATTAAGTATTTAAATGAAAGAAATAGTGACTAGAACATCAATCATTTGTGTAGAGGCTTGAGCAAAAAGGCTACAAATCAGGGGAACTGAGTTATTTTCCTAATTGTCTCATTAATGTGCTGTGTGATCTTTGAGATGTTTAACTTTTTTGTGCATAAGTTTCTTCCGGAAAACAGAAAATTTACTTTCTCAGTTTTGTAAACGACTTAAACATCTGTGTGTGAAAAGTGCTGTATAAGTACAAAAGTGTATATAAAGAAAACAAAAGTTAGGCATATGACAATGACATATAAAAAGAGCTAAGCTTGAAAAAGATTACCTCTTCTGAAGGCTAAGATAAATGAGAAGTGATTGGCTTTTTACTGGAACACCTTTTGCACAACCATACTTGGGTGTCCATTGAAAGAGAAAGGCAAGTTAACTCATATCTTGATTATTAAAGCCATCTTCAGGCCTCTGATCTTTAAGCTGGCATTTAAGTGATGGAAATATTTCTGCTTTTTACTATCTAACATTGCTGTAGCACTCAGAGGCCACCCTCAGGATTGGGATACATTATGGTCTGTGCTAGTATAGTCCACTCCAAAAAGTTTATATATTATGAAGTATAATGATATTTATATTTTATTGAGGAAAATTAGTGAGACTTCTGTCAGGCTTTCAGGAGAAAAAGACAAGGATTGCTAAAACACTTTAAAACACAGACACATGCACAGCCATAGACACGAACATATTCAAAGCCCTACATACAGGGGAGGGAGAAGGCTGAGTTTGTTGCTCCTCTTCATTTTTTAATACAGACACTCCCTGATTTATGCAAGCGTTCCGTAACTTGGATTTTGCATAAGTCAGAAACGTATCTCCGACCATTACACCAAAAAACAAAACAAAAAACAAAGCCCTCCTATTTCTAGCTTACAGAACTTTTTCCATAAGCTCGGATTTGCGTATGTAGGGTTTACATAACTCGGGGAGCGTCTGTAGTGGCCATGACCTAACTGTATGGATGCTCCTGCTAATATTTGTGTATTGAAGGAAGGGAAGGTTCCTCCCTCCCCTCCTCAAAGTTCTCTGAATTGTCCCCACAGGCAATGCCTTTTCTTTTTAAATTTGATCATGAAACAAAGATTTGGCCTTAACTCAACAAACACTATATTCTGGTTAGTCTTTTGATGTATATCCAATAATAAAGTACAAATGGAGTATATATATTGTACTTTAACACACCAGTTTTGGTAAACTAAGTGGTGATAATTATTTGATGAAAGGTTAGTTGATATTTAGAGAGTTCTACTGGAAGAAATTTTATTTGCTATGAAACATTTCTATGTAATTTTCTGCTTAATTAATGAAGAATAACGAAACATAGTACTGGGTTCTGTTTTTTTTACCCAAGTAAAAAAGATATATGTTTGTTTTTAAATATCACTGTTGTTCAGCAAAGGAAAATTCAGTTGATAGTATTTAGAAATAAATAAAATGGAAAAATAAAGTAGGCTTGGCACAATCACTCTTCTTTGAACTCATTATAGTTATTTTTGTCAGTTTTTTTAACATAATAGGCCAATGAGATACCCACAGACAGCCACACAAATTAATCAGAGTTAATTTTATTGACAAAGTACAAGAATAATATTGCAAAGTCATTCTGTGGCCCTCTTTAATGTTACATGATGATAAACCTGGAGATGCATAAATGCAATACAGTGTAACTTTTTGCTTTTGTTTACTCCATTGCTTTGATTTATATTTTATACTATATTTCCCATTGTCACCTACTCATTGAAAGAGAAAATATATTGTTTTTGGAAAAAATACATTTTGTTTGTGAGAAGTAACCAAGACTTGACATTTTTTTTTAAATGATGTGATGTAGGTATTTTGTAGAGACATATCATTTTGAAAAATACATTTTTTTTTTGCCTTTCTCCCATGGCTATTCTTTAAGTGGTTGCTTTGAATAACTTCTAATAATCCAAAATCACTGAAATGAAGTCAAGCTTCCTAATCCATATTGCATGATCCACTGAAATAGGCATTTGAGTTAAGTGTTTCTCATAATGTAATATTATATTAGGGTACTGAAGAAAATGGGGAATACTTGTATTAGTGTTTTAAATACTGTAAATATTAGGTTAAGTAGTACTAGAGTATTTTTTCCTCCAAAAAACATTAATTGCTTGGAAATTCTAAAGGATTTGGGTTTTTGTTTTTGAACTGTTTCTAAAGAAACAATGTCATCTCTGCCTGGACACTAGTGACCATCTGTAAGATAAGTATTTGAACTTTTCTTCTTAAATCAGCTAATTTTCTTTTTAAAAATATGCCTTTGTATATATGCTTATCAGTGTCTCTTCTGACCTTTTATCTTGAATACTGAACACATTGATTGATGATGGCTTTGATCAAAAAACACAGCACAGGTTTTGGACAAGGGATTCTACAGAGGCACTAAATTCATAAAAGCAGTTGAAGGAGGAGTTTTCAAGGAATTGCCAGATTACAAGCTGATAACTCTACTGATGCAGCATCAGAAGAAATTTTACTTCATTTAATTACCAATAAAGAATGGGAACCACAAAGCCATCTTCCTGCTCCATACAAATTTGGGATAATTATGGTAGTTGATTGAAAATGTAGAGATACAACCTTACTGAGTCTTCAGTCAAGTGTCTTTGAGGTTGATGAGTATGGAAGAATTTTGAATTTCTACAATGCTCTTTAGTAGGGTTGCCGATTTCGGTTGGATGTATTTCTGGAGATTTCATCACATGACATAATCTTTAATTAAAGATTAATATTTATTTCCTGAAGACGCCAGGCCAATCCTGGAGAGATGACAACCATACTCTTTACATGTGTGATTGCTGCTTCTTCCTTAACAAGGTTTAACTAGTATGCTGAACATCCATGCATCAGTTTGGAATGATTACACTGGTGGAGGTCTCATCTTTTTAATTTTGTTTTTGTTTTCTGAACAAATGGCAAGGACTTCTTTGTCATACTTTCCTCTGCATGGGATATACCTTAATTATTCCTGAACAAACCGTATCTTAAGTCACTCTCTTGCCTCAGTACAAAGAGAGGGAATAGAATAATTTGAACTGGAAAGGTTGTCTGTTACTGAGCCAAACAGTAGGGCTATATCTAATTTTGTCTCAAGAAATGGAGATTGTAACACTTGGGTACTATTTATCACACCAAAAGTTTTCTTATTTTTAGGTAAATAAATATTTCAGACAAAACAATGGCGCTATCTGATTTCTAATTTATATTTAGAATTTTAGTTAAACCATTACAGTCAACAAATGGATTTAAAAGCACACTAGAATTCTCTACTAAATACACAGATTTCAATTAAAATATACAATAATAATGTAGGTATTTTTCACATATTCGTGCTACAAATGTTATTTTTCTGGAGGAAAGCCTATTTAGTGCTTGAACAAAATGTTCTCTTTTTCCAAATGATCCATTAAGCTAAACCATTTCAAGTTTGAACGTCCAAAATAAACTATAAAAACCAGCTATTCAGAGGTTGGATTAAGGACAATAGTTTAAACAGCTTTAAAGATCAGCTGAATTCTGATTGTCATCCAGACTTGGTAAATTAAAAATATGAAACTTATTAGGATTGAAGAGTTAGAGCTATCATGAAGGTGACGTCTTTGGTACATCATCCAGGAAACTCAGGTTTGGGAACAATATTGTTTTTGCAGTTCTTGGTCTAGTGTAACATGTCAGCAGTGAAGAAGCAGCACTGGCAGTTCTTTGAAGGGAAAGGATAAGATTACGCTGTTTTAACATGTTCTGGTAACTATCTTGAGGGCAGCATTGATCTTGGAAGAAACTGTCTGTAACTACAGAACAGAAAATTATATCACAATGTGTGAAGGAGATAAAAGATAAAAAGGATAGGACTATAGACAGGAAAACTGATGAGACGTAAAGGGTGAATGATAACCTAGTTTTATGTATATACTTAATATAACTCAATTATATATTATATCTTTAGCAAATAGTATGAATTAGATTGTTGGTCGGAGGGAAAGGAATTATGCCCACACTTCCTCTCCCATCCGTAATATTTTGCTTATCTTTGTACTTTATTTTGTACATAACCTAAAATTTAACTTTCTTGGCTATATTACAGCATTTTAATACACATAGACAATGTAAATAGTGACCCTGCCCAAAATGGTGTTATATGTTATCTTTCATATACTGATAATTGAAACTGATTAAACTGAGCCCAAAAGTAATACCCGCAGAACTTTACTAGGTTTAATTCTTTCTATGCAAAAAGAAATGTGAAGATCTGAGTTAAGCTTGAAATCCAATGTTTTATAGACAATCTGAATGGCTTAGCCAGAAAATATATACTGCAGTGAATAATTGTGCTTTGTGTGAGGGATGAACTAGCTGACCTAACAGGTCTTTTCCATTCCATTGGTATTTTATGAAACACAGTAACAGAAATTTAAAGATGGGAAAGACCTATGCCTGTTTCATAAGAGGGTCCTAATACTTTGAATTTGAAAATGTCTGTTAGGTCATCTTGTGTGTTACCAATAATATTTTTCCCTTTGCCTTGCCCAGTCTAGTTTTAAATGATGGACCAATATGTAAAGAATTATGTAATAAGTTTACACTTTACTGAGCAAAAGGAACTATTCCAAGATGATTTGGAGAGCCACTCACTTAGGAAAGTTGATGATGCTAATTCAACTTTCATTTTCAGCTATTGTTGCTGTCATAGTTTTACTAATTGGCACAAATTTGTTTAACATTGTATCTTAATTTGCAACAGTTCATCATCCATCTCCTAGTCCATCAATACTGAAACTTTGTCACCACCTTGAGGTGTGTTCCTTGTTTAAAAGATTTTACCAGTCTCTGCTAGAAAAGGGTTTGGACATTATACAGTGTCGTCATGGTGTTGAGCTATATATAAATGTGATTGGAAAGTTTATTTAAATTGTTTCTACTTTTATGTATACTGTTTTTTTTAATGTACATTTAGTACATATATATAGCAGATATATTGGACCAAATTCAGCCAGGTTAAAGATACTGGTTGAAATCAAAAGGGTTTGAGTTAAGAGCAGAATTTCTCTATATGTGCAATGAATTATATGTTTTCTGGGCCTGAAGAATGCATGAAAAAGGCCATGAAATCTCTGAGGAATGAATGATACATACCTCTGCTAAAATGTCCTATCAAGTAGATATTTTATATAGTAGACATATTGGACCAAATTCTAACCTAATTATGCATCTGAAATCTCTCATGTTACTTATAAGGGAAACAGGGAAATTTCCTCTTCTTATTTACTCCCCTAGTCATCCACCCTAAGTGGTGCATGGAATTTAACCACACATGCTGTTTGTAGTTGAATGTAGAAACTATAAAATGTGAACCCCCTGCAAATGATTGGGAAAAGTCTTGAAAACTTCCCTCCCTCCCTTCCTGAATAATATATTCTGTGTACTTAAGAACGTTACTCACTACTACTAGCATGATGGTTTCTCCATTTGGCAAGCTATTTGTTTTAACATAACTGAAAACAAGGTATAGAATAAAAATTGCCAATATTATACATCTGAGTTGACTTTTTTCATTTATTTCAAAGAGCACTAAAAAATTTGCAGTGTTATTTTCAGGTTTTCCAGACCCTCATTTGAATTACTCATAAGGTAAAGTTGGAAATGCTTTTTATTTCAACACCTCAGCATCAGCAGATCATCAACACAGTGCCTAGCAAAATTCCAGAGTGCTTTGCCTTTGGCTCTGACTGTGACAAATCCATATTTTGTTTTTCTGTGTTATGAAACTTCAAAACTTTCAAAATAAAACATAATACAGAGAGAGTGAGCTAATCTTAAAAACAGGAAATTTACATTGGTCCAGTAAGAACTCAGTTCAACAGATCACTGAAGCATATGCCTAAGCTTCATGGACGTGCAATTGCTTTGTTGAAAAGGAATGGATTTAAGCACATACTTAAATGCTTTGCTGAATCAGGGCCTCCAGTTTTGAAAAGAAGGATGCCGTCTGCACCCACATAAACCAAAGTCAAAGAGCTTCATGCCATTGCAATGGAATATATTGCATTTTGTACACTTTAAAATATCTTCAGAATGAAATTACATTTTAATATCATCATCATCATCATCATCATCTGGCATTTAGGGCAGTGATGAAGCTCCTCCACTCCTGTCTGCTTCTGGCAAGTCTTGCAGTGGTTCCCCAGCTGTGCCCCAGGTTTTCAGCTCGGCTTCCACAGCTCTTCGCCATGTTGTTTTCAGTTGTTGGCAGAAAAAGAATAATCTAAGTAGATGATAACATTAGAAAATCTCATTCAACTCTCTTAGCTGTTTTTTAAACTCTGGATGATAATAGGTGTCCGTGTGTGTCTGTGTAATTTATATTCAATTTATTTCCTTAACCATGTGGTCACATTTTTTTTATCTTGCAGCGTAAAAAAATAAAAATCTTATTTACATTTGTAATGGGTACCTTTGATCAAATGCTGCTGTGACACTTATGTAAATATCTTGTTAGCTTTAGTGGAGTTTCTCCAACAGGAGTGACTTGTGTTAAAATTTGACCCTCTAAATCTGTGGGACTGGCATCTGTTAAATAAATAAATAAAATAAATGATCACTGAAGCAATATAAAGCAGTTTAGTATTAGGAAAGTTGCAAGACAACCAGTTGACTGTTCTTGCTTGTAGAAGGAACTTTTAAAAGGAGAGTATGTAGACAGGACGAGTTAGCTTTGCTCATCTCTGCATATTTTTATCATTTATAAACAGATTTTAATTCTGCTTCTTATCTTCCCAGACGGTGTCATTTGTTAGGGATCAAAGAAGGAGGCTTTAATGCCTAATGTTATACTGGGTACTCATTTTTGTCCTTGAGCTAACTCAGTTGAATTGCATGGCATCTGCATGACTAATTTGAGAAATGAATGAGAATTCACATAATGAGTCAATCACACATTGAAATAGAAGCTTATTCTAAATTTAATCTAGGTGCAGGTATATGTGTGTACTGTAGGGAAAAATAACTGGGTGTAATTATACTACAGTCACGGACTTGTAATCTGCAGTTAGATCAAGTGTGTGCAAGTACAAAAATGCACGTGTTTCTAGACAAGTTCAATAATTTAGGTGATATCATTGTTTAATAAATACCTTAAAAGGTAAAGCATTAATATATTACAACACTAGCAAGAATGCTGATGTGATATTGTAGAAAGAAGATTTAGTAGCCGTTTAACTTTCTAATTGGATTTATTTGAGCGAGTCCTTCTTTATGAACAAATTTTTAAAGATCGCTATTTTACAGACAAGTTTGTTCAGTCTCTGAGGAAACTCCCTTCCCAAATTTTACCCAGTTATAAAAAATGGAAATAAATATAGTTAAGAGTTTTAAATAAATACATTGTGGGGAACACCCATACATGTAAGTTTTTTTTCTACATTGAAGTTGAAACCATGTGAAAATAATAATGTTACAGCAGATTCTGTTGTATCTTAAACATGTTATAAGGCATTTGCTGCTACATAGTTTCAACTGAAGTGTTGAAAGAACCGTAGAAAATAGAGTTTAAAATGGTACCTTTTCATGAGGACAATTCCTGTTTTATGTTTGCAGTTCATTTATCCTTGTATGTTTGTGTGTGTACGTAGGCACTGAACACTTTCTATTTACATTGATGTCAATAGTAACTGCATGTGCTTAGCACTTCTCAAGACTTGATTAAGTGACTTAAACCATAAATGAAGAAGTAATGCTCCACAAAATGTACTTCGTTCTCTTATTGTGTCAATTGTGGTTTAGTTTAAATCAGGGATTCTCAAACTGTTGAGACACCCTTTTAATGTGGTCACCAGGACTGGTATTAGACTTGCTGGGGCCCAAGGCTGAAGCTGAAGCTCGAGCCTGCCACCTGGGGCTGAAACTGAAGCCCGAGCCTCACTGCCTGAGGATGAAGCTGAAGCCCAAGAGCTTAAGTGCTCAGGTTACATTCATAGAATCACAGAATATCAAGGTTAGAAGGGACCTCAGGAGGTCATCTAGTCCAACCCCCTGCTCAAAGCAGGGCCAATCCCCAGGCAGATTTTTGCCCCAAATCCCTAAGTGTCCCCCTCAAGGATTGAACCACTGAGCTGTCCCTCCCCCTGGAGTGGTGGGGCTTGGGCTTTGGACCCCCAACCCCGGGCAGTAAGCTCAGGCTTTGGTCGCCACGCATGGGGTCATGTAGTAATTTTTGTTGTCAGAAGGGGGTCACGGTGCAATGAAGTTTGAGAACCACAGGTTTAAATTATTTAGAATACTTCATAATATACTATTAAATGTAGTGTATTAAGTAAATATACTGAAGCATTTATGACCATGAAAACTCTTTTAGAAGAGCGGTTCTCAACCAGAAGTCTGGGGACCCCTGGTGGACCGCAAGCAGGTTTCAGGGTGTCTTCCAAAATAAGCCAGAGAGGGGCCAGTGTTAGACTTCCTGGGGTGCAGGGCAGAAAGCCAAAGCATGAGCAACTAAGCTTTGCGGGCCCTCTGTGGCATGGGGTTCTGGACAATTGTCCTGCTTGCTACTTCCTAATGCCGGCCCTGGCTTTTAATCTACTGGATATGCAGTTGTGGTACAGGTGGGCTGTGGAATTTTTATAGCATGTTGAGGGGGCCTCAGTAAGAAAAAGATTGAGAACCCCTGGTTTAGATCTTTCCTGAGAGATGAAGAAAAGCAACAATGTTTTTGTACAGATTACAAAGTGTGCACTTAAGCAAAGTACAGATTAATGAGATTTTAATGTGTAATTGTGGTATATCTTATTTTCTATAGCATTCCTTTTTTCTTTTGTCTTACTTTGAAATATGAATAGACAGTACAAACTAGAAAAAGTCCCTTCACTTCTTTATGGGTTGCCTACTACTTATGGCATGTGTTCACTAGAAACAATGTTCCAAAAGCAGCCAGGATATTTGTTTTAGAAATGATATAAAGGATTATAGTACTGTAAGGAACCAACATGATATTCTGAATGATGCAATAGCTCTACAGTTGTTTTCTAATGCTGATATTCAGTCTTTTGCTTTAATGGCAGGGATCCTGTGCTTCAAATCAGGCAATGAAATAAACAAGCCTATAAACCATGTTGAACTGTAAAGACTATAACACTCTCTTCCAATCTGTAGTGAAAATAATCACTTTCGTATGCACCATTATGGCAGTTTATATCTCAGACTTTGAGAATACAAATTTAAATTGCAGTAAGGATTGCAATACAACAGTTGCTACAAATAACACCTAGCATTAAAAGAACTGAAAGAAAATGATTTTAAACTCTGAATTTACTATATGGACTGAATTCTTACTCTTGAGACTGTTCCCTAGCACAGAACAGTCTGGAACTTCCCTAGTTATCAAAGATTTTTGGCCATTTGAGGTGCAGGCAGGCTAACCTCCTTAGGACGAACTTCAGGAGATACCACTTCAGGAGCCTCCATATGAGACTCCTTTCAGTTTGGTCTACATATTGGGTAGAAGTTGCCTTGAGGCAGATGCTTGATCCAGTATCTAAAGTTCAGCTTTGCGTCTCTCCTGTTAAAGTCTTAATTGGCTTTAAACATTCATTGTTGCTCATTGAAGAAGGAACTTTAAAGTCTTAATGGCATTTTTGAAAGATATATTTTTCTAGGTATATCACGTTGCTTGTTCTACACTGTTTTGTGTCTAACAACTGCAGTGACTCACTGCATCCCTGTTTTTGTCTGCAGCAGAAGGGAATTGTTGAATAAAGTATAGCATATATCCTTTGTATGCTAAGTAGCGAGTTGGTGCATAAAATCAGATTGGAATCAACAATTGACACTCATTCACTGAGGAATGATCTTATACCTCTTTCCTTCTGGACACATCTCCCTTTGGCTCTTGACAGTTGCTCCAATGTTTCTCACAACTTCACATCTTCCTGTTGTGGGTAGCCACTTCCCTGTTGTATAAAATTGCCTTATGCAGTCTGCGTGCTTGTTTGGTTTTTTGTTTTTATTAGGAAAAGATTGGAAAATATGTGGGTTTGTGGAGACTCCTTATGCTTTTTAGTTTCACAGGGTAAAAGTCCAGAAAATATGATACTCTGAGAAAAGGGATAATTTACCTATAGTTCTACTTCTATTATCTTTCATAGACTCAAATTTTAAAGCCAGTAGTTAATTTTTTTGAGCTAATCTTGCTCTCATTCTGAGCTAGGTCTACATTTAGAATGGGAGGAGCTCTGGGATGCTCTAGGAAAGGCCACTGAAGCATAAGCAGAGGGTCTCCTGTTGGGGCTGTCTCCAAGGGCTAGAGATCTTTAAGAGCTTGGGAAGCTGCAGCCTGTCTTGTGTTAGGGAGCTGAGACCCAAGAGCAGGAATCCTGGTGATATGGGGTCTTCAGAGAAGCAGTGTTACAAGTGAGTGATTATCTCTTCTCTATTTTTACAGTTCATTTGCCTTTGATTCTACACACTCTGGATTTGGAGCTACTACTGGTTATTGAGGTGTTTTTTGTATGACTCTATTGGTTTAACTCAATAGGGATTTCTCTGGAATGCAGACAGGAAGGAGGAAATGGCTGCAGATAGCTAACCATCAACTGACTGTCTTCAGAGTTGTAAGAGACAGTGTCAGAACCATTGTTTCTTAGGATTCTGGGTCAGTCTCCTGCTCTGAGCTGACAAGATTGAAGAATGACGAAGAACCTGCCAAGAACAAAAGAAAACAAGAAACAAACAAAAAAGCTCTCTTGCAGAATTTAAAGGTACACTCTCTCCAGAAAGTGGGGTTACCAAGTTTGGTTGGATGAATTCCAGGAGGTTTAATCATATAATAGCTCTACTTAAAGAGAAATCTTTAATTATTGGAGACTCCAGGACAATCCTGGGGAGTTGGCAACCCTGCCAGAGAGTGGCAGTAGTTCTCTGGGTGAAATGCAGATTCCTGCTGGGCGTGTTGGTAGAAGTTAGGCCTGCCTCTATGATATCATTAAATTAGTAGGTAAATTGTTTTTAAATTGTAATTTTTCTCTGCAAGCTTTATTCCTACTCCTAAATAATACTTTTATTTTAAAGAAGGCTGTTTTGTTCTGGTCCATCAGTGGGAGAAATGCAAAATTCCATCCTGGGATAAGCAAAGGCAGGAGGCGTGACACAATCTGAGAACCTAGAGAGAGATAGAGGTATGGGAGGATACACAGTGCTGTCAAAAACACAGTTACATGGTTTTGCCTATATAGTCATTTCCCCTCTTGTTTGTGTGAGTCTCTCACACAGCCACAGAGAGAGAGATAAGAAACAAAATAGGAAAATTGTAACCATAATGGTGTGGACTTAGGGAGGTATATAGTATATATACTATATAGTACCTTGAAATTATTTTTTAACTCTCTCCTTTTTTTTTTAAATGGACTAGATTTCAAGTTGATGGTGTTCCTTTAAACTTTGATGTGGGATTTTATATTTTATATATACAGAGAGTAGGTAATCCATTTTCAGCTAAGGATTAAACACTAAACTGTTCTAGGCTATTAATGATACACTGCATGTAAGCAATTTATTTAAATGTTTCAGGAGCTGGTTTGTTGTTTCTTGGTTATTTCTATTATAGTTAAGGGTAGGTGTTGGGGGGGTTGAGAGAGAGAGTGAGAGAGACTTTTTTGGTTTATTGAATCCATAGCTATTTATCCAGTTGTCAAAGAAATTAGAAGCTGTAATCTTCAAGGCTGTGTGAATGGGAGGAGGAGGAGAAATGAATAACTCGTTTCTTATTTAGTAGTCTATTGTCCTAAACATAAGATTATGAAAATTGAACCAGGGGAATATATGCAGCATGGGAATCCTGAAATGATTTACGTGGCAAGTGAATTCCTATGATTATGAATTAGTGTGAAATGTTTTCTAATAATTCAGGGAAAAGCAAATTAAGTGCAACTAAATTATGCTTTTATAAACTTGAATAATTTTATAAGTTATAAACAGTCTGTGTATGTGTGTGTTTTCTTATGGATTTTTCAGCACTCCTGTTATAAATCTTGAATGTCTTCTTTTAGGATTAACTATATTGCTACTTTAAATTTAATTGGTGTGAACTTTCATGTTCTTTTTGTCAGGCTTGATGCAGGTTTATTTGCAAGTTTCCCTTGAAATGGCTTATATCAATTAAACATTAAATTGTAGATTAACAAAAATATAAAATTATTGTGGTGCTAAATCATATTTTCTTCCAGATAAAAGAATGCACTTGATAATATATTCTTCTTCGAGTTATTGCTCATGTGTATTCCAAAGTAGGTGTGTGTGCTCGCCACGTGCACCGGTGCTGGAAGTTTTTCCCCATAGAGGGAGAGAGCATCTCCCGCGACCCCTGGAGTGGCGCCTGTCTGGTGCAGTATAAGGGGAGCTGCGTGCTCCCCCCACCTTCAGTTCCTCCTTGCTGCCATTGAAGGTGCGTTGGAACTGCTCAGCTCGAGCTTTGCTGCAGCTTGTCCCCAGAACTGTTCATTCAGTAGTACCAGTAGTCAGTTTAGTTTTCAGTGAAGTTTAGTTAGTTAGTGAGCCCAGGCCGGGGCATGCCCTGTGCCCCAGGATTTAAGTCCTGTGGCTCCTGTAGGCATTCTTTGCCAAGGAGTGACTCGCATACAGATTGTCTGTGCTGCTTGGGAGAAACCCATATCAGCGAAAGGTGTAAGATCTGCCAGTCGTTCAAGCCCCAGACTTAAAAAGAAAGAGACATTAGACTCCAGGCCATCCTGATGGAGTCAGTGCTGGCCCCGACCACAGCATGCCACTCTGATCCAGTACCTGGCACCGCGTTGTCGGTGCACAGAGACTCTCGGTACCCTCGACTAGTCGGCACCCCTCCCCTTCCACAGGGCGTGCCAAGAGGGCTGGAAAGACTCCCTCTTCACAACGGCACCGAGGGAAGTCTGGGACAGAGACTAGACCCATGTCGGGTAATCCTCAGTCCTCATCGGTCCCTAGGCCTCTGATTTACGCGGAGTGGAGTAGTCCGGCCCCTTTGGAGCAGGCCTTTCTGGATGTCCAGGTGCCATCTCTGCCCGAAGCCCTCAAGGCAGCTAAGGAGTCATGTCCGTGCCAGTGCCAGGAGTACTGCCGATGTTGGCCCCACGCTCAAGAGGCAATCCGCTGCTGGGATTGCTGTAGTCACTACTGGCTCGGTACTAGTCTTGGTCGGGGAACATTCCTGACACTGCTCACCGCCCAGTGACCGTTCAGGGCTCAGTCCATGTGGATCGCCCTCAACGCCGGCCAGACTGCCTGGATGGGTGCCATCCGATCAGGACTCCTGGCACTGCTCGTCTTCACGGAGTGAATTCAGACGGGGGCATGGCAGACGTTGGCAATGGTCCTCGCCTTGAAGGTGGTTTCCGCAGTCAGTTGCAGCGTGACCATCAACACTGTCCCCGCTCAGAATCCTGTTCAAAGTCTCCTCCATGGTACCGTAGCTCCTGGCATCGATCGCCAGCTCCCCGCTGTCGTGTGCCCGCCTATTGAGATCTCTTGTGAAGCAACTACTACCGTCAGTGCTGTTCTCCCGCCTCGAGGTCACAGTCCCATGGTCGACTTAGATCCCGGCACCACCACCACTCCCAGTCCGGAGGCAGCAGCTTGTCGTACGCCAGCCTGACCTCCGCTCACAGTCACCCATCTGCAGGTCAGGCTAGCCAGCCTGATTGGCCAGCCCCGCCTGTGCCTCAGCAAGTGCAGTGGCACCGTACATTGTGGCCAGCCCAGTGGTACCACTGGGCACTGTGGCCTCCAGTGCAGCCTCCGGTGGAAGCTCGCTTGGTGGCAGGGGCATCGGAAGGACCATCAGCATCCATCCCTAGACCTCCAAGAAAAGAGGTCAACAGGCCCCACTTCCTCAGTGTCATGCCCGGAGTCCGACAAGGTAGTGGATCCTCCAGTGCTGGCTGACACCCAAAGCACTGCACCAACCTCCTCGCCCCACCGGGAGGAGCTGATTGCCGCCCCGCCCATCTCTATCCTGCTGGAGGACTACCGGGCCCATCAAGACTTACTAAAAAGGGTGGCAGCGAGCCTCCATTTCCAAGCTGAGGAAATGGAAGAGCCCTCAGACTCCCTGTTCAATGTGCTGTCCCCCTCGGCACCAGGCACTGCAGTTTCTCCTCCCTTGGTTTTCACACCTCAACTGCTAGAAGAGGACCTCATCCTCCCTGATTGAACTAACCTTGTTATCTCTAGCCTGCTTCTTGCTTGCATATATTTACCTGCCCCTGGAAATTTCCACTACATGCATCCGACGAAATGGGTATTCACCCATGAGAGCTCATGCTCCAATATGTCTGTTAGTCTATAAGGTGCCACAGGACTCTTTGCTGCTTTTGCCCAGTATGTGTGTAGAATCACTGAAGTCTGAATTAAGGAAAGTTTCAGAAAGATATATCTCTGAGAAGTTTGCTTTCATGTGTCACTAGGTGTTTTAACTCAAAAATTCATTTCTATGTTAAAGGCAAATGGTGTGGGGATGACAGGATTTATGCTTATATTGATGACCTGCTAGTTAATACATTGCCAAAGAAGAACACAGAATTCTATACAGATGTTGAGTCCTTCAAGGGACACAACTTTATTCTTTAATGTTATAATGGATTTTTTCCGGATCAGTTAAGAGTCTTTAAATGAAAACTTCTTGACTGCCTTGGAAGTAGTCAGGCTTTCAGAGGATCTTTTAAAGAGAGATTAGGGCTATGGCTACATTACAGAGTTTACAGTGGTGTATCTGCATTGATGCCGTGCTGCTAGTGCAGATGTTCTGAGCCGATGGGAGAGAGCTGTCCGTTGGCTTAATTACTGCAACCCTCAGGAGCGGCGATAGCTATGTCAGCAGGAGAAGCTCTCCCATTGACATAGCACTGTCCACACCGGTGCCTACGTCCGTATAATTTATGTCGCTCAGGGGACTGGCTTATTCACAGTCCTGAGGGACATAATTTATACCAGTGTAAGCTAGGGTGTATACATAGCTTTATATGTTATGCATGCCAGGATAAACCTGCAAGAGTGTAGTTTTTGTTTGAGGACACCATGGTAGATGAAACTGAAGACTTGTCTGCGTGTGGGGTTTTTTTTTTTTTTTTTTTACAAGGTAAGATTACAAGGTAATCTGGTTTGAAAATGCTTGTGTACAAATTATGCAGTCCATCACTGTGCGCTGTCTCCTCATTTATCATGAAGTTTGGAGTCTTCTTGCAAAGTGGACAAAGTCTGCTTGGAATTTAATTAGTATGGTATATTGTTCATGAGGATGCAGTTGCTGAGCACTGCTTTTTACATGCTCCAAATGGCTATTCTACAGTTCTTTGTGACTTGACCATTACTAGCCTGTCTATTGACTTGCATGATCTCCCATGCTGTGATATCAAGTTTCCAGGATGATGCCTCCCTCCGTTTAAAAGCTGGCCTAGAGCTAGATTTTTTCCCACTTGCTCCTGGATCTCACTATATTAGCATTCTTAACAATCATGATAACACTCCAGAAGCCCCACAACATACCTCATGCAGCTGCTTGGGGTTGTGCTGTGAGCTTACATTTTGTTTCCATCTGGGGAGAATTGTCAGTTCAGGAAGCTCTTGTGGCCAGCCACTGGAAGAAAGATCTTTTTTGTACATTGCAGAGCAGATGCCCATGAAGGATTACACCTGGGATGGTGAATAGTACCGAATAAAAAGAAAGCTGCTCAGGAGAAACTACATGGATACAAGAGAGAAAAGGAGGCAATCTGGCAATGGATATGTGACCTGACCATTTTATGATGAACTGATAGGATATGGCACAATTATAACACAACCCATCGTAGATACCATTTGGAGCCTGCTGCTCGCACTTTCCACCTCACTGAAGATGACTGGCAAGTCCTATTGGATAATGGTGGAGAGGAGCAATCCCCTGGGAACCAAGAGAAGTCAGGACTCTGACTCCAGACACCTGGAAAACCAACCCCAGTCTTGCCTGCTGCAACAGACTCCCAATTCCTGTCCTGCGTCAGATGAAACAGAAACCCAATGCCAGGACTGAAGAGTCAGATCTCTTGGAGGGAACTTAACCATGTATGTACCTATCTTTACAATTAATTAACATCATGCTATACTGACATTCTGGCTTCCTGTGGCTGCAGTTGTTGTAGGTGGATGTGAGCTAGGAGCCCTTCCAAGTATCCAGCCCTCACCTCTCTTCTTTCCTTGCTTGGCCCATGCTATCTGTTGGGCCCTTTTATTTTTTTCCACAAATGACGGCTACTCTTCCTGGACAGTTGGCCTCTGTGGCATGCTAAAGCCACAACTACTGACAGTTTTTAGAACTGCAGCATGGAGGGCATTTGCCCATCTGCCTGTTTTTCTTTCCCATTCTCATATCATCCTGACCAGCAAAACCCCTCTTTTCCTCCCTTTTTGCCGTCTCAAAATAGCAGCCTCCAGCATAGTGCAGTTGCAGTCTCTACCTTGCATCTCCTCCCGATGCAGATTTTTATAACAATAGCATTTATTTGTGTGAAATTCAGCAGTTTGAGACATGGTTACAGGAAAAGAAGTTTCATTATACGGATATAAATGGTAAAGGTACAAACAATACTGCAAAACCAAAATGGAAACATAATTCCACCCCACCCTACCCTTGCAACGTCCTGAACAGCATGTACAGCAGACAGAAATCCCAATGCACTTAGCACAGTTCTCACACTCGGACCACTTAGCAGCTCTCACGTTCCCCCCAAGACTGGGAAGAGTTGCAAGGAGGTAAAGCACTGTATCATTTTTAAAATATGCATATATTTGCCTGTTTGGAATATGAACAATAAGTCACTTTTTCCCCATAGTCCCACAGCCACAGATCTGCATCAGTCAAACCATCAAGGATGGGGTCTCTGTGTACTGTTGAGAGGCAGGCCAACCATAGGGGATGAAGAAGGAAGACCCAGATGAGATGTTTGCAGAACTTTTGGCGGAGTCTCAGAGAAAAATCAGACTGGCTAGGAAGTGGAGGGAGTATATAAGGACCCAGAGGGAGTAAGAAATGCAGCTCTCACAGGAGATTGTGGCAGTGGCCAAGCACACTGTCCTAGTGACCAGAGACAGTGTGACAGTGGCCAATGACTATATCACCATTGCCAAGGAGAGCATGGAAAGAGAAGGAGATGCAGAGGCAACTTTTGGATGCTGTCCTGAGCCAGAATGCTCTGCTCCAAAACATACTCCTGCTAGGCTAGCAGACCCTGCAGTCCTGTAATTTGTGACCTAGCCACAGGCCTTCGGCCCTTGGACAATACTGGCTACTGAGATCAGCAGGAACTCCTCCGGCAGTGCTACGAGTGACTATTCCCTTTAAGAACTAACTTCTGGGCATCAAGAGCCCAGCACTTTTGAGCCCTGAAGCAATTTTGAGCTGAAGGACTTAACCCCAGAGCCCACTCAGACTAAAAGAGACAAGTATATAATTGGGAAGGTATATAGTTGCCTGGGACTTTAAACCCACCCTCACACACCCTATCTTGTTCTGTTTACACCTTTTGTTTACATCTTTTGTTGCTTTAATTAAAGGTTTGTTTATAGTTGATTAGGTAGTAAATTGTTCAGTTAAATGTTTCTATGTTTGAAAATACATTTTTTTCCATTGGTTCAATTAAAACTTTTTTTTTGTTTTTTTGTTCTTTCATAATAACTGTTTATAATCATGAAACATTATTGCAGTTAATTCAAAAATCCTTTAAGTAAAGCTGTAATAATTCATATGGTTTTACAGAAGGGCTTAGGGAACTCTCCATTTCGACCAACTACACACAGTACCTCAGTACTTGCAATGTATCTATCCTAACAGACTCCTCCCTAAGCTAACAGCTGCACATATTCAGGCATGAAACTCAAAATATGAACAATAGGCAACCTTGACAATATTTCTGCAGGTGTTAGCATTTTCTGTGGGTGCCTTGTTGGCTGCTCAAATTGTCAAGCAAGTCTCTGAACCTCAGCTTCCCACCCATTGTTAAGATTTTCTTCCTGGTTCTCACGAATAGTATGCAGAACACCAAATGCAGCTATGATGGCCAAAAGTTTTTTTTTCTGATGGTTCCAAATCGATTCCATAAGCAGCACAATCTCAAATGGCCAAATGCACACTTGTCATCTGTTCTGCAGCTACTCAGATGATAGTTAAAATGTTCCTTCCTTCTGTCCAAGTGGCCTGTGTATTCATTAATGAGGGCATCAGAAGATAAGTGGGATCTCTCAGAATAACTGGACCACCTCCACACTGTTCATGTCTGCAGTGGTCCTGGGAACAAACAGTCCTTTCCCCATTCATTTAAATAGAACTGAATTCTGAAAGATCCTTGCATCATGGACCTTTCCAGACCACCCTGAAATTATATCTGTAAACCTGCCAGTCGGTCGACCATTTCATGGAGAAATACCTCTTTCTAATTATAAATTCTGCACGCTGGCAGGTGAAGAGGAAGTATGGTATGGAGTCAGCAGAAACATGGGATTAAAAAAAAAATTGAACCCACTTAGCTTCCCACAATTCACAGCTAAAACAATCCTGTAATGCATATTCCCCAGCCATGAAAAGGACCAGGGGATACTCCTGGAGAATGCTATGCCCTCAGTTTGCAGCAAACTGTTGTGTGTTCACATCATGCAAATGTAAAACAGCAGGTATTCCATGTGCATGCTGTTGATGTGAACTCACATAATGCTAGTTACATGACAAACATCAAAAAGATTTGGATGAGCTCACTGGGTATACATGTATCCTAAACTAGTTAGAGGGAGTCTGTTTCTTGGCTTTCTTCATTTTTCAGATTTGTTATAAAAAACAATTCAGTTTTAAGCTCCTCATGGTCTCAGTATTTCTGTATTGACGTTCCATGGTAGATCTTTAGTTCTTCCTCTGTCAGAATTGCAATGAATCCCAGTTATGGAAAGAAACTAAATAAACAAATCAAAAGAAGGTTGATCCACAGCCAAGACTCATTTAATACTATTTTACTGGAACTCCAGGCTCTGAGACACTTCCTGTAACAGGATATGGCAAGCTTTTTTCATGTGATGTAAATTGAACAAGAAGGATATTGATAAGATAGAACCTTGAGATGAGATTCATTTCATTTCTCTTTGCAGATTAAAATGCCCTGAACCTCAAACTTAGTTTTATTTACCCCGTCTCTGACCCACGTGACCCCTTGTTTGTCTCATCCACTGTTATGTCTTGTCTTTTATATGGTAAACTCTTTGGGGCGGGGACTGTCACTTTCTGTGTGTTTGTAAAGTACCTTGCACAATAGGGTCCAACCTGGATGTGGTCTGTAGGTGCTGCCACAGTATAAATGCTAAATAATTACTTATTTCAGCAAAACTGGGGTGATCTGAGTATTTGATCTGCTCATTTGTTGGAGAGAGGTATATACCTAAGGGTAATAATCTGCAAAAACTCCAATGGCAGCACAGATGTTAACTCAGAACTCACAAGTTAGATCCCCTTTATAATCTGGTAATCTATAGACCAGAATCATCATTTTGATACTTGCTCCACAAGCACAAAAATAACCTCCAGTTCTTCTTTGAGTGCTTGTTCATGTCCATTCCATATTAGGTGTGTGTGCTCGCCACATGCACTGGTGCCGGAAGCTTTTTCCCCAGTGGTATCCATAAGGGACCAGCTCTGCCATCTTCTGGTGCGGTATAAGGGGTGCAACCGGCTCCCCCGACCTTCAGTTCCTTCTTTCTGCCAGTGATGGCGCTGGAACGTCTGCTGCTTCAGCTAGTATTGTTTTGTTCTTTGTTCTTGCGAACTTTGTAGAACCAATTTACGGTCCTCCAGTTTGGCCTGGTGACAGCACTGAAGGTGTTTACCAAGTGCATGTTGGTGGTGGCGGCTTACCTCCCACGCCAGGGTATCCAGATCTACCTATACCTTGACGACTGGCTGGTCAAAGCCTGCTCCAGGTCTCAGATCCAAAAGGATGTCATGGTACTGCAAGCCACATGCCACATCCTGGACCTACTGGTGAATGACAAAAAGTCCACGTTAGTTCCAATGCAGAGAATAGAATTAATCGGAGCGGTGCTCAACTCCACCTGTGCAAGAGAATTCCTGCTGCTGGAAAGGTTTTGGACATTGACACACCTTATTGCGGGGGTGTCTGTGTTCCCCCTGACTACAGCTAGGGTTTGCCTGCGTCTGCTGGGCCACATGGCAGCTTGCACATACATTGTCTGCCATGCCAGGCAGTGGATGCAGCCCCTGCAACAATGGCTGACAATGGTCTATTCCCAGTCCAGAGATCCCCTGGAAAAGATCGTTACCATTCCCCTGGCAACACTCACCTCACTGTGATGGTGGACCAAACGTGAGAAGGTCCTAGAGGGAGTTCTGTTCAACACCCTCCCTCACTTCATCGAGTTGGTTTTGGACACCTTGGGCCTCGGCTGGGGTGCACACCTTGGAGATCTTCAGATCCAGGGGATGTGGTCCCTGGAGAAGATGACACTACACACAGACATCGAACTCAGAGCAGTCCGCTTGATGCAGGGTCTTCTTACCTCACCTGTTGGGCAAGGTCATGAGATTCCTGATGGACAACACAGCCTTGATGGTCTACATCAACAGGCAAGTGGGAGCGCGCTCACTGGCCAAGAGGCACTCCATCTCTGGAACTTGTGCATTGAGCATGAGATCCACCTGGAGGCTTGTCACCTCCCTGGCATCAAGAACATGCTAGCAGATCACCTCAGCAGGGCCTTCTCTTCTCACCATGAGTGGGCGCTTCATCTGGAGGTAGTGTGCCTGATCTTCCAGAGATGGGGAACTCCCTAAGTGGACCTTTTTGCCATTAGGCAAAACAGAAAATGTCATCGGTTTTGTTCTCAACAAGGTCTGAGCAAAGACTCCCTCTCTGATGCCTTCCTCCTGTTGTGGTCAGGGAGCCTGATTTACACATTCCCTCCGATTCCACTTATCAGCGAGGTCTTGGCAAAGATCAAGAGAGACAGGGAGCAGGTTATCATGAGCACCCTGGCGTGGCCTTGTCAGAACTGGTTCGGCATGCTCATGAACTTGACAGTGGCCCTTCCCTGGCCCCTGCCCAACTGACTGGACCTGCTGTCACAGGACCACGATCGGCTCTTACACCCCAAGCTCATGTCCCTCCACCTCTCAGTGAGAATGCTGCGTGGCTGAACCTGGAGGAGCGTACCTGTTCGGAGGAGGTCCAACAGGTCCTCCTAGGAAGTAGGAAGCCCTCAACCTGGCGAAGTTTTCCTACTGAGTGTCCGAGCGTGACATCTCTCCCTCGCCTTCCATACAGTCTGTCTTAGACTATCTGCTTCATTTGAGGAACCAGGGCCTCACACTCTCCCATCAGAGTGCTTCTCGTGGCCATCTCTGCTTTTCACCCGCTCATCCAGGGCCAGATGGTGTTTTCCCATGACATGATTGGTTGGATTCTTGAGAGGTCTCGAGAGACTCTTCCCACAGATATGGATCCCTGTCCCGCAGTGGAATCTTAACTTGGTTCTCTCTAGGCTCACGGGCCTCTTTTGAGCCGCTGGGCTCCTGCTCCCTTTCCCACCATGGAACGTTGCTTTCCTGGGGGCGGTGAGATCAGCAAGATGAGTCTCTGAAATTAAAGACATGAGATCAGATTCACGGTATTCAAAAAAGACAAGGTTCAGATGTGGCTGCACCCAGCCTTCCTGCTGAAGGTGGTGTCTACCTTTCATATAAACCCAGGGCATTTTCCTTCTGGTGTTCTGCCCTAAACTGTGCAAGACCAACAAAAAGAGGCATCTTCATGCACTGGATGTCCAAAGGGCTTTGGCTTTTTACCTAGAACGTACCAAGCCTTTTCTAGAAATCGACTCAGCTCTTCATTGCTACAGCGGATAGGATGAAGGGCCTTCTGGTGTCCTTGCAGAGGATTTCCAGTTGGACTACCTCTTGCATAAGGACCTATTATGACCTGGTGGGGGTCCTGCTGTCTCAGATTGTCAGAGCCTGCTCGACTAGAGCTCAGGCGTCCTTGGTGGCCTTCCTGGTGCACATCCCTTTCCAGGACATCTGTAGAGCTGTGACGTGATCCTCTGTTCACACATTCATGGCGCATTATGCCTTCACTCAGCAGGCCAGAGATGACGCCGAGCTATGTTACAAGCTATACAACCTTGAACTCCTACCCACCGCTGATGGTACTGCTTGGGAGTCACCTAATACAGGGTGGGCCTGAGCAAGCACTCGAAGGAAAGACCGTTACCTTTTCAGTAAATGGTGCTCTTTGAGATGTGTTGCTCATGTCCTTCCATGACCTGCCCTCCTTCCTCACTGCCAGAGTTTCTGGCAAGAAGGAACTGAGGGTGTGGGGAGCTGGCGGCACCCCTTATACTGCACCTTATGGGTGCCACTCCATTGGGCCCCAGATCCAGTCCCCTACAGATTTTGCTGAGGGAAAAACTTCCGGCACTGGTACATGTAGCGAGCACGCACACCTAATATTGAATGGATCTAATATGGAATGGACATGAACAACACATCTCAAAGAACACCAGTTACAGAAAAGGTAACGATCTTTCCTTCGAGTAAGGAAGGAAAAGGTAACTGTCTTTTTATTTTAAAAAAGGTCTCTGCACAGTTCATATATTGCAAGCAGCATGAAAATGTTCTTCCCCTACTTTGTTTGCATGAGATTAAGCTATCACTAGAAACTGCGGAAAAAACTAATATTAAAACAGGGCCTGTATTGTCATTCAGCGAAGTCTCAGTGATGTGTGTCAAAATCAAATGATTTTCTGCCGTAGTCATGAAGAGTGTAACCTTTATTTACCACAGATCTGGAGTCACCCAGCCAATAACTTGAGCAGAAGAAATATGAGATACTTATTTCACCTTTTTGGATTTGCCAAATGAACCTAAGAGAAATGTGCCATCTGCCATCTCTGAAGCTAGTTTCCCCTGCAGAGTTCTTCTTATGGGTGTCTTGAAACCCTTTTGCCCATCTCACTCTAACATGCAGTTCACCTGTCGCATAATCTTCTCAGAGAAAGCCATTTCCCATTCATACCAACAAAAAGAAAATGTGAATAAGAGAACAAGCCACACAAAAATCTTAAGCGAGAACTCTCGTTCACCTACCCCAGTGGTTCTCAACCTATTTACCATTGTGGGCCGCATATGCAGTTCTCTGTGTTATGTGGGCCTCATCTGCACATTATATGTACCACGTTTGTGGCCCTGAGGATGTCACATGGGCCACAGCTGTGTGCTGATTGGGCCTTGGGTTGAAAACTTCTGACCTATCCTCGCATCAAAAAAGTGTGTTGTATAACATAGGTGCCAATTCTGAGAGAAAGTTTTTTAGGATTAGAATGGGTGCCAGAGCCATACATTTTTGCTCATGTGTCCATAGTTTGCTTGTAGATCAGAAATATGTACCTTAATGTGAAGGGTGCGCTGCCACAAATCCATGTTAAAACTGTATAGAGCGAAATTTGTGTTTCTGAGAGGCATAACATATATTTGTGTAGACTACTCCAAAGGATATAAGATGGCTACCTTTAAAAAAAAAAACAAAAAAAAAACCCAAATCAACAATCCTTTCTTTTGATTTTTTTTTTTTTTACAGTGTTGCCTTCTTTAATACATGCATCATAGTACATAGAAAAGGAAAACAGGCACTCACTAAGATGGAATGGAAACTTAGAATTGGGCAATGAATTAAAGAACATATTCTCACCAGCATAATCATGGGTCAAGAAGTGGGTACTAGAGTTACAAACAGTTTGTGGCCTCTGTTGTTTGTTTTTAACATTCCTCAAATGCCAGATTTGTCTAGCTCTCAGCATTACCTCATGAATGTTTGCTATATCTATATACTAGAAAAGCTTACTTCACAATGGTTTTCCTTCATTCTGGCAGTGTAATGTACTTGCAGGGACTTGCTGGCATTTATATGTTTCCAGGATCTGTGGTTGGGCCCTGTTCATATCTGTTTCATGACCCTTGTATTAAACTTGAGCTCCTCATTCCAAATAATAGTAGAATTGGCAAGACAGCTCAGGAGGTGGAGTAGGTAGTACATTTTTTCCCCCATATTTAGACATCTTCCTTATGGGGACAGTGTTCTAACAGCAACAATTTCTATAGAAGAAGCTGTTGAATATCTCAAGTATGTTGTCACATTTGTAGTGAGTAACAAGACCTGTTTGTTTGAAAAATCAGTTGTTTGACTGCAGTTAAACCATTAACATTAATGTTTCAGAAGATAATTCTTGGAAAATCAAGATATCTTACTCTGTTTTTCTTATAAGCATTTCATTTTCAGCAGTGGAACAATTTAAAATGACTGGTTTTCATAATTTCATGGTTATCTGGTTTGGGGTGCAGCTAAAAGGGATCAGCTGCAGTATAGTATAAACAGGAAACTTTTCTGGAACATATTGTAATACAAATAGTTAATAAAATCTAGAATTTTCTATTTTCCTGGGCAATGGAATTGTGAAAACTAACATGAACTGGGAAACCACTTCCAGCTCAAATAACAACCACCTCCACTAAACACCCCTCTCCCCAATCTAAATGGCTGGAATGTTCATATAACCTTTTGAAACACTGGAAGGATTCAGAAGAAAATCTAAGATGACAATTGTTTTGCCAAAAACTAGTCTGATCAAGCTGGTTGTCATGAGAGCAGCAATGTTAGTTGTCTGTGATAATCAGACCACTACAATCTGAATCATGTGTAGAGGAACAGTAAAATACTGTCGTTTTCCTTGTGCTGGCAAAAGTGACTAATAATATAAATGTTTCTTGATCACAAAAATAAAACACACAAATTCTGTGCTGTATAAACCTGCACATTGTATTGAATTTGAATATAGAAAATGAAGGTATTTTTGTGTTTAATTTTTTGATCTTGGCTACTACTAGAATACTTCCACTTTAGTTCCATGTGGTGAAGGATAAATGATGGGTTTGCATGCCAATTCTCAGCACTGAAGTAAATTATCCTCTGTACTTTTCCAGTTGTTTCAGTTATTCCCAAGATGAACCATAATAAAGCAAATATAACATTGTGTGTCTTGTTTTTGTCAAGAGCCCTTTAGGTATGGTACTGATTTTGGCTGTAGACTGAGAGAAATGTAGTGCTCCTATCCAAGAGTTCAACTAAAATCACTTAACTACTGAGTCCTTGAATAAATGGATTAAAAGGTTAGATGCAGTGGTGTAGGATGGTAGGTTGTACAAATCCACATTTTTGTTGTCCCGTTAAGTAATAAAATGGGCATTTCGGTGGTGAAGCCTCTGGTTGTCGCTGCTTGTGGGTGGCATTTCAGCAGATGCTCGTCTGCTGGCCAGTACGCGGGCGCACCTGGATGCCTTGGGGCGGGTGCCATGGCACCCACAGGCACTGCATTGAGGACCCTTGCTCTAAGGTATGTGTTCCAGATTGATAAAAATATGCCTTGTGGATTAGTCATAGCTGAGGTGTATCTTTGTTTGAACATATACACGTGTTAGAAGAATTTTTCTCATATATATATTGCCTTTTTAATTCATATTTTATATCTTGATAAGAAACTCCAGTGTGTTTATTGTGGGCTAATAATGACATGCCTGTGGATTATTAATCAGCAAGGCATGTTGTCATTATATCATATGCATACCTTATTGTACCTTATTGCTTAAATACGGTGTTTTGTTTAAAATAATGCTTTAAAAGGAAAGATTAGATAATGACTTGGGTAACATAGCAGTCATAGAGTATTCATGATTTATGATTTGTATTACCTGTTGTGGACAATATTTTCCTTGACTGGTTGTTAGGAAAGCAACTGCTGTTGCAGCCTTAATTAGATTTTAGGGATGACAAGGTCCAGTTGTGAGTACTCAAATCTATATACCAAAAAAATCTGTCTTTCCAGCAGCAAATAACATCATCTTCTCAAGTTTAGTTACCTAAAATGTTGATTTGATGCACCGAAAGGACTGTGAATTAACTGTGCTGAATTGAGTTGTAATCATCCAATATTTTAATTTCTTAAAGATAACGAACCTGATTTTTTTTTCCTTTCATTTAGACCAGTTCTCCTGAGCAACCAGGGTAACACCATTGACTTTAGGGGAATTATTCTTGATTTACTCCAGTTTGAGTAAGCGGATGATGAAACCCAGTGTTTTCCTTGAAGTCAGCCAGTGTTCAGTCCACTAGAACACAGAATATTTCATATTAAAACAATATATATTCCCATTCTTAAGCCTCTTATTTTATTTCAGATTTCAGCAAAATGCAGGCATTCTGGCTTTAGGGCTGTGTAAATACAACTTGAAAGTAGATCCAAATATTTTTTAGACATTTTAGGCCTCTGTGTGAGATGGAGAGCAGAGTAGGTCCATTTCACTGTTATAAAAATAAAAATGATTTATTGTTTTAAATTAGGCTTTTTAATGGGCAAAAAATCTCAGTATACAGTTTGTGCAAACCAGAATTGTATTCTAATCTGAAATCATATTTAACCTTCTGTTGGTTCAACTTATTTACTTTACTCTTTCAAATACTTCATAAATTTGTGGGGGAGGTCACAGTTTCTATTGCACTGAACACAAACTGTAAATTCTGCTTATATCTTTTCTTTAAAAATATAAAGGAATATGATAGAAATTCAATGCAAACTTGAAGTTCATAAGAATATTATGCATGGGGCTGTTATGTAAGAAGAAAAGGCTAAAGTTTATCAGCATCTTACTCTGAAAATGAGCACAAATTATTTCTGAGATATCACTTTTGTGTAAACATCCAGAATAACGTGTGAGGAAACACAAAATAAGACTGTATCACTACTTTTTCTGTAGGTCAGGATATGATTGAATATTTCTTATTGTTTTTTAAAAAAGAAAACTATATTAAGACTACACATTTAAAGCGTTAGCCTTTTTCACTATTAAAATATTGTGGGTTCAAAAGCGAGAAGAAATATGTCAGATTTTATCTCCATATTTTGGAGAGCAGAAATGAAACTCTTAAACAGTGGAATATTTTTTTTTAATTTTTTTTTTTTTTTTTGCAAACTAGAATTGCAGTTAGCTATTTACATTTTCCAAGCGCTGCACAGCCGTTAATCTTATAACATGTCTGGGAGATAGTTAGGTCTGAGCATTATCCTCCTCTTACATTCTAGATTAAGTAACATGTTGAGATAGACACTGATTTCTCAAATGAGACAGAGCTCCAAGTCTAGAGGCAACTTTTTTACAAAGTAAAAATCTAATAGCTTATATGTAGCTGAAAAATTTGAATGTGTGGCTAAAATATTTACATTATTGTTGACACAATGTCTAGTTTGGCTAGGAGGGCATGGGAAGCATGTAAAATATTGCAGTTTCAGGGGACTGGTCATTCTGACCAAAGCTTGCCAGATACTTGATTCTGTATGGTTTCACAAAGCTTGTCTCACCTAACAGTACTATCATGTGCACTGAAATGGAGACACAATAAAGCTTAAAGTATATTTTGACGTGTTTATTGCTCAAAGTGTCATTAGTAGAATTGAAAGTTGGCCAGTATATTTAAATCAAAACACATCTTGTAGGGGTTTTTTGGTTCATTTATAGATTTTTTTTTTATTAGTAGTATTTTTTTAAATTCTGGTGGTCCCTACCTCAATACATGTCTGTATTCCTCACAATATAAATGAATCTATCCTTACTATACCTTTGTGAAATAAGGATGTGTTATCAACATTTTACATATAGGGAACTAAGGCATGATGGACCTGAGAGGTGTTCCAAGGCTTCAGTGTCTCAAATTTCCTGAGTCTCATTCCAGTGCCTGAACTGCAGGGCATCTTTCCTCTTATACTCTTACAAAAAATGCCATAAGATATTTAATAAATGCAGGTAGCCTGGATATAGTATTCTGTTTAGAGACAAATGCAGCCCTCAGATGTTTGTGCAACTCCCATGGACATAAATGGGAGTTTTGTAACTGTATTTAAGGCAAATTTTGCCCATAATAGTATTAATAGTAAGACATAACATTTCTAGTAAGGATGGGAGTTAAAAATTTAAGATGATACATCAGTTTCAGATTATCAAATTACTTGACATTACTCACTTCAACATTCAGCACTGATGAGTGGAAGATTTTGATTCTTGATTGGCAAGCTGCAACATGAATAATTTTTGGTATCAAGTAGCAATAGCCCAGTCATTCTCTTGAAAATTGGGCTTTCCACTCTGCTTCTGACAGTTAAGGCAGCAGATCACATTTTTGAATTTGAGAGGCTGAAATGTGTAGATCACTCAGAATGTTGGAAGTTGTCTCACAATACTCTGTCATAGCCCACTAAGTAGAGGAGGGGAGGGAGGAAAGACATCCCAACCCCTTTACTCAGTCACCAAGGAAGGTACATTGCTATTACTACAGAAGAGGATGCTGATTCTGATATTCCCTAGCATTTTATACTAGTATACTTTCTGTAGTCTAGTGTACGTTCCCATAAGCACACAGATTCTGGCCAGTTCCCTGACTCTTATAATAACAAATTGGTGAGCTTCTCTTGATAGTTGAAAAGAGCTGCCAGACAAGGTGGTACTTCGAGTGCTTGCATATGTCCGTTCCATATTAGGGGTGTGTGCTCGCCGCATGCACCAGTGCATGTGACGGAAGTTTTTCTCTCAGTAGGGGACCAGCTCTGGTGCCCTGTTGAGTGGCACACATATGCTGTGGTATAATGGGTGCTTCAGTCATGCCCCCCCGGCCCCCAGTTACTTATTACCGCCAGAGCTGGAATGTTCCTTTGCTTCGGCAAACCTTTCCTTCTCCAGAACTGTTTGTTGCTAACTTTCTGTTGTAAATAGTTATATCAGTTAATATTAGTACTCTTAGTATGTTGTTAGTTATAGTGTCCCAGACAGGACTTAGCCTCGGGATAAGACATGCCCCACTCCCCAGTGTTTTAAGAACTGTAACCAGTGTAAAAAGCTGATGCCCCACACTAGTTGTTTAAGGTGCTTAGGGGAGTTGCATATTAGTGACAGGTGTCGTATCTGCAAGAGCTTTAAGCCTCTCACTAAAGAAGAGTGGGTATCCGACTTAAAATGCTCCTTATGGAGTCGACACTGGCGCCGGAGCAGCCATGGTCAGACTCGAGGCACAGCACCATGGCTTCAGTGCAGAGCGCCCCGCTGGTTCCATCATTGAACAGGTGAAAATCCACCTCCCCGGCACTGGCCAGTGAGATGAGGAAGAGAGAGGGAGAGATCGATCTCCTGCTCGCAAGGGCAACAAGAGGGCAGGAGGCGAGACTAGACCCATGAAGGGCGACTCATCCCGGGATGTGTCCACCACCCCAGACAGCAGCACCGGAGTCCAGCACCTGGAGATACCATCAACCCCAAAGGCCCTGCAGGTGGTGCAGGATATCTTGTCCCTGCTGCTGCCCACACCGGCGATGGCAGCTCCCAGATCAAGAGGTAAGCCTGCCCTTGGACCACCTCCTGTCCCCATCAGTGCGACTCCGCTCACCACCTCAGAGAACGTCCCACCAGCGCTTACCTGCTCAGAGCCACCGTGCCTTGGATGGATGGCTGCCTAATAGTCTGGACCCTCGGCATTGGTCTGTGGATTCAGGCCATCGCTCTTTGGGTTTGATGCATTGGGAGTATCGCAGAGATCTACTGAGGCACATGTGACCCCAGTATCAGGAGCATCATAGTCGCTCCCCTTCAGTATGATGCTGATCCTGCGAAAGCGTCTGCCGGGACTCTCTGTACTGGTCACCGGCCTACAGACATAGGTCGCTGCACCAGTGTTGGTTGTGCTCTCGCTCCCACTCCTGCTCTACTATTTGGCACTGGTCAGGAAGCATTCAGCGTAGATCATTGGGTTACTGTCTCGGATCTGCCAAATGCCAGTCACTGGGATCTCAGTGCAGTGGATCATCACCCATTTACAGATCCCCTTTGGAGCACGGCGGTGGACACAGCCGGGACCAGATCACCTGGTCGACCTTGGTACAATCCTGGTCTCTGGAACATGGCCCTCCAGCAAAGGGCTCAGAGTCAGACCAAGAACCCCTGCAGGTGGGTCAAGGTCTTCTGTTGACAGGACCGGTCCTGCCTGCGGCACCGCCAGGATTATCGTGGCCCCAAGGCCAATGACATGAGCCGAAGCACCCCGGGGAACCTTGGGGGTTCCCACAGTCATCCCAAGGGCATATATTGGTGTTGGGAAGCTCCGACAAGCCTTTGGTCACAGTCTCCTGCCCACCTGAGACGGAGGCCACAGTGCCTGAAATCCCCCCAGATGTAACAGATGAGGGGGAAGAAGGCCTTGCCGAGCAGGTCACCAGAGGCGGTGTCCTCCTCATCCCTTGATGAGGCTATCCTGGGCCTAGGCTTATAGTCTCCCAGGATGCTTCCAAAGCTCATCAGAAGCTTTTGAGGAGGGTAGCCTCGAAACTGAGGAGCTAGAGGAGCCCAGACATCTTCTTCAATGTCCTCAGTTTGGCAGCCTCAGCTAGAGTCGTGCTGCCAGTGCATGAAGGGGTGGCAAAGTTTACCAAGGCCCTCTGGCAGACCCCCTCATCATTACCCCCAATTTCCAAGCACGTGGAGTGCAAGTGCCCACAAGAGGGTATGAATACCCGTCCTGCCCCAAACTCGTGAATGGATCCTGCTACCCTCCCAAAACCCCCCGTTCTCCAACCACTTTTCTTTATTCTCCCGACCTGGGTGTCTATAACCCTTAGGTTCTCAATACTGTGGCGCAAGGCTACCTCTCATCCCACCCTCCCTCTCCGTCCTTCTTCAGGGATCCCTATCATGAGTGTCTACTGCATCAGGGGGTGCAAAGCCTGGTACAGATGGGGGCTGTGGAAGAAGTTACCCTAGGCCTCGGGGCAAGGGGTTCTACTCCCATTACTTTCTGATCCCAACGGCCAAAGGGGGCGTAAGTCCCATCCTGGACCTGCAAGACCTCAACGAGTATCTCAAGAAGTTGAGGTTCTGCATGATCTCTCTGGCCTCCATCATCCATCTCCCTGGATCTGGGAGACTAGTGTGCCGCCCTCAACTTGAAGGATGCATACTTACATATAGTGATCTTTCAAGGACACAGACGCTTCCTCCACTTCACAGTGGGATCCGTGCACTACCAGTTCATGGTGCTCCCCTTCAGCTTGGCAACGGCACCGAGGGTGCTTACAAAATGCATGTCGGTGGCGGCGGCTTACCTCAGTTGTCCAGAGTATCCTGATCTACCTGTACCTCGATGACTGGCTGGTCAAGGGTCATCCCAGGTCTAGGATGCTGTCACGATGCTGCTCACCATGTGCAGGAGACTGGGCTTATTGATAAATGAGAGAAAAATCAACATTAGTCCCTGTAAACAGAATAGAGTTTATTGAAGTAGTCCTCAACTCCTCTAGGTCAAAGGCATTTCTACCGCATGACAGGTTCCAGATGATGAGGGACCTCATCACTGGAGTCTCCGCCTTTCCTCTCATGATGGCCAGGATTGTGCAAGTACATCGTCTGCCATGCAAGGCTCCGGATGTGACCCCTCCAGCAGTGGCTGGCTATGGTCTATGCACCATCCAGGGATCACCTGGGCAAGGTCATCACCATCCCACCAGAGGTACTCACCACGTTGCAGTGGTGGACTGACTCCAGAACAGTCCTCGATGAAGTCCCATTTGACAGCCTGCGTCATTCGGTGTCGCTGATGTCGGATGCTTCGGACCTTGGCTGGGGAGCGCACCTCAGTGCGATGCATACACAAGGTACGTGGTCCATAGAGGAGATGACGTTGCTTATAAATGTCAAAGAACTCAGGGTGGTTATTTGGCCAAGTGGTTCGAGTCCTGACGGACAACATGGCCTTAGTGTTTTACATCAATAGGCCAGGGGAAGTGTGCTCATTGGCCCTCTGTCAAGAGACACTCCGCCTGTGGGATTTCAGCATCCAGCATGCGATCCACCTGGAGGCCTATCACCTTCCAGGCATCAGGAACATTCTGGCAGATCACCTCAGCAGGTCCTGCTTTTTTCACCACGAGTGGTCACTCCACTCAGAAGTGGTCCAGATGCCTCTATTACCTTCCCCGAAATAAGCAAACAGAAGATAACAAACCAGTAACCACTTTTTCTTGTCTTCAGCCACCACATACAAAACTCACTTAAAATCACTACAAGTATCTCAAAGCAATCAGCTGTGCACAGATCCTTCTCGACTACTTCACTGTGACAGGTTGGATCACAGAAACCCCCTTGGGGCTGCCAGCTGGTGTGCCAAGACTACTTCTGCCCCTGCTTTCCCTGCCAGCTTGGGACTCCAGAGCCCTGCCTAGCTGTGCCAGACACTCTTGCCAGCCGCAAACACAGACCCAGCTCTGAACCACATTCCACAAACTGCAAGCTTAATTGAAAGCAGCTTAAGAAGTGTTCCTGTTTTTAACACTCAGATGTCCAACTCTCAATGGGGTCCAAACCTCAAATAAATCTGTTTTACCCTATATAAACTTATACAGGGTAAACTCATAAATTGTTCACCCTCTATAACACTGATAGAGAGAGATGCACAGCTGTTTGGCTCCCCCCCGATATTAATACATACTCTGGGTTAATTAATAAGTGAAAAATGATTTTATTAAATACAGAAAGTAGGATTTATGTGGTTCCAAGTAATAACAGACAGAACAAAGTGAATTACCAAGCAAAATAAAATAAAACACTCAAGCCTATGTCTGATTAGAGTGGAAAAACTGAATACAGATATAACCTCACCCTCAGAGGTGTTCTAGTAAGCTTCCTTTTATAAACTAGTCTCCTCCTAGCTTGGGTCCAGCAATCACTCGCACCCCCTGTGGTTACTGTCCTTTGTTCCGGTTTCTTTCAGGTATGCTTGAGGGTTGAGAGGCTATATCTTGAGCCAGCTGAAGACAAAATAAAGGGATCTCCCACTGGCTTAAATAGACTTTCTCTTGTGGGTGGAGACCCCCTCCTCTCTTCTATGCAAAGTCCAGCTCCAAGATGGTGTTTTGGAGTCACATGGGCAAGTCATGTGTTCATGCATGACTCAGTTTTTACAGGCAGCAGCGATTGCCCACCTTGGGTGGCAGGCCAATCCTTGCCCACAGACAACCTGCCAACCTGAAATATATTCTCACCAGTAACTGCACACCACACCATAATAACTCTAGCTCAGGAACCAATCATGCAACAAACCTCGATGCCAACTCTGCCCACATATCTACACCAGCGACACCATCACAGGACCTAACCAGATCAGCCACACCATCACTGGTTCATTCACCTGCACATCCACCAATTTAATATACGCCATCATATGCCAGCAATGCCCCTCTGCTATGTACATCGGCCAAACTGGACAGTCTCTACGGAAAAGGATAAATGGACACAAATCAGACATTAGGAATGGCAATATACAAAAACCTGTAGGAGAGCACTTCAACCTCCCTGGCCACACTATAGCAGACCTTAAGGTGGCCATCCTGCAGCAAAAAAACTTCAGGAGCAGACTTCAAAGAGAAACTGCTGAGCTTCAGTTCATCTGCAAATTTGACACCATCAGCTCAGGATTGAACAAAGACTGTGAATGGCTTGCCAATTACAGAACCAGTTTCTCCTCTCTTGGTTTTCACACCTCAACTGCTAGAACAGGGCCTCATCCTCCCTGATTGAACTGACCTCGTTATCTCTAGCTTGCTTGCTAGCACACATATATATACCTGCCCCTGGATATTTCCATTACATGCATCTGAGGAAGTGGGTATTCACCCACGAAAGCTCATGCTCCAAAACGTCTGTTAGTCTATAAGGTGCCACAGGATTCTTTGCTGTTTTTACAGATCCAGACTACACGGCTACCCTCTGATACTTGACACCATGCAAGTGTCCTTGGAGGCCTTTCTGCTGCATGTCTCCATCTAGGACGTTTGCAGAGCCACAATGTGGTCTTTGGTTCACAGCACACTACACCATCACCCAGCAGGCCAGAGACGACGCTGGGTTTGGCAGAGCTGTGTTACAAGCTATATGTCCATGAACGCCTACCCACCTCTGTTGGTACTGCTTAGAAATCACCTAATAGAATGGACATGAGCAAGCACTCGAAGAAGAAAAGACAGTTACCTTTTCCCTAACTGGTATTCTTCGAGACTTGTTGCTCATGTCCATTCCATGACCCTTCCTCCTTCCCCACTGTCGAAGTTCCTGGCAAGAACGAACAAAGGGTGTGTGTGGGCCAGCCGGGCCACTTTTACCGCGGCATATGCGTGCCACACCAGGGGATGCCAGAGCTGGTCCCCTATATATACTTGGGAAAAACTTCTGGCACTGGTGATGTGGCGAGTACACACCTAACATTGAGTGGACATGAGCAACACATCTCGAGGAACACCAGTTATGGAAAAGGTAACTGTCTTTTCCTCCTCTCCTCTCTTCCCGACTCAGCAATTTCTGATAGGCATCCTATAATGAATTTATCTTGCCTGCCTGCACGTCTAATCTTTAAAAGTTCCTATAATAATAATAATAATAATACAAACTTTGGTGGTCCGTCCCCAAAGTGGACTCAGTAGTTGCAAATTGTTTTAGTGAAACTTGGAGTCTTTTGAAGGAAATGTAGCCTTTTTTTAATTAAAAGATTGAGAGTCTGTAAGGGTATATCTTCACTGCCGAATTAGCCCGTAATTGTCCTAACCTGTAGCCCAAGTGTTGTCCTGATCTCCCTTCTATGCACACAGAAAAACCTCTAATCCTGAGGGTATAGGCTTGAACTCAGGTTTCATTTCAGTCCAGGTTGGCAGCCAGCCTACTTTGCAGTGAGAAGGTAGGCTAATTGAGCTTGGATGTTGTCATCATTATGGCTTATTGCTCCAAAACTGTAGACAAGATCTGGTTTTATCACTTGCTTCTAATAGTTCCTTGGGAGTGTAGGGTATAGTATTGACTGAGGGTACTGCATCCATGTTCAAGTGTTTGCTTAAGCTCCCCACATTCACATCTGGGTTATTCCTCAGCTTCCACTTGATCAGGATTTCTCAAACTGGGGATCGGGACCCCTCAGGGGGTTGTGAGGTTATTACATGGGGGGTCATGAGCTGTCAGAGTGCACCTCAAACCCTGCTTTGCCTCCAGCAATTTATAATGGTGTTAAATATATACAAAAGTATTTTTAGTTTATTAGGGGGGTCGCACTCAGAGGCTTGGTATGTGAAAGGGGTCCCCAGTACAAAAGTCTGAGAACCCCTGCACTTAATCATATTGTTACCAGCCTTTGCTGCCCAAATATTCAATTTAGAGTACACTAGTGTTTTCATTCAAAGTCAATGCCTGAAGAGCATTGTTATGAAGGAATCAGGTTCTGCAATATCTTTGGCATTTCCTCCCGTTTTGTTACTCTGTAGCCTTTGCCAATGGTATTTTGGGGATAGGTATTTTCAGAGGCGAAGGTCTTTCTGGACATCCATTTCTTGGGTGGTGGAATGTGTCCATGGGTTGTGTGTCTTAGATCATGCACCTGTTTTCGTCTCGCCTTTTTTCTGAAGACATCCTTCCTCACTAATGATGGTGAAGTCCCTGTGAGGCGGTAGAGCAACAGCATGAGAATCGGTTTCAAGATCCATCTGATGATCCTGCATGACTGATTAAGTTCAGTATCGATTTTGTGTGCACAGCCTGAACTTGACCATATTGGGGCAGCTGAGTAACACAGGATGAGACAGATTCCTGAGTGTTTTGTGATCAGCTCCCCTTCTTGTGTTGGCCAGTTTCTTGAGTACACAATTCCTGGTATTCACTTTCTTTTCCAGCTTCTTGATGTGCTCTTTGATTGTCAGTGTTTGATCTTATGTGACCCCAGGGTATACTGAATGTTCATAGTGGTTAAGGATTTTACCATCTCCTGATATCTGGAGTTTGTGCTTGGCCTCGCAGTCTTTCAGAGGGATGGAATACACCTGTGTCTGTCTTGGTCTGAAAAGTCAATGGAGTACTCAATGAAATGGATTGTCTCAAGGTTCAGTGCAGTCACCCTTGATGTTTAATATTTACACAAATGGCCAGCCAGAATTCCCCAATGCGAAGATTCATTTAACCAGATGATCTTTGCGTTGTCATGCAATCGGAAAGATTCAAGGACATTGCACACATTCTGATAGGCTCCTTGATTGTACCTGGAGAGTATAACAGAACATGGCTCCCAAATGCCAATTCTAGTTTTAAAAGAAGAAGTGTATGCCTTCCATGGTTGTTAGTCCTCCAGTCCTATCCTATAATTCCATATCAGCTGTTCTTTCTTGTCCAACTCTTGTCCCTTCTTCTACACTGCATTTTAACCCCATGTTTGCCTGCTCCATTTCTGCTATGTTTCCACAGCATTTGAACAGAGATGCCATCCAAGAAATCCTCCTCCCCTGCTGCCAGTTTATCAGGAGCTTACACCAGCCTTCTGGTAAACTGGTGGTATAATAACACTAAGACCCACGGTTTGAGGAAATGTACCCAAAATGACATTTTTATCTTAGTGAATGGGAAAGCAATGGAGAAGCAGAAAAGTCATCAGGTGTGCTACAAATCATTTTGTTGTTTTCAGACTGAATTCCTTAATGACATTCTCATTAAAAGTTCTTGCTACCAAATGCTTTCGCCGTCAAAACCGTCCGCATTAATAACATAAATTCCCCTTGGAAGTTATTTACATAACGTATTGTCCTCATGTCACTGCTACAGATAGGAGCTCAATTCTAGGTGAGAGAGAGCACTGTATTAATTAATTCATGTGGCAGCCCAATTTAATATACTGCTAAAAATCATGGACTGTCCCAGCACATGGCTTAGTACAGCACCATTGTGGAAACAATTAAATGTATTTGGCATAGGGAATGTCAGTTTGCCCCACTTTGCATTGGGAATACTCCAGCAGTGTTATGCTAGCCAAGGCCTAACTCTACAGTGAAGATGTATTCTAAAAGATTTAGGAAGGCTTGCAGGAGATCAGGTTTCTGATGCTACCCATTCTCTCTGTACCACCAATGCCTTGATTTAGTGGCCAGCATTGGGAGTCATTTCATAGGAAAGGATTGTTCACTTTTTGCAGACTGTCATACATGAATTCATCTTTACTGGGAAAATGAGTAAGCATTTCTTTGTACCGATGCACCTCTACCAGTGCTACAAAGGTGGAAACCCTAATGTAAACAGGGCACAGGTGTTTTTGCACCACTGCAGCTTTTAACGTTGCGCAGAAAAGGTGTTTTTAGGTTGTGTAGTCAGGATGAATGAACACAGGATTGGAACTCAGGATATCCTAAATCCTAATCATATCTTTGCCATTGTATGGCATCAGGCAAGTCCTTTCACCTTTTTGACTCATCTTTAACTAATCAGTAGAGGGTTCTATTATTCCTTGACTTGCATGTATATGACTCAGATTAACATTTGATTTCCCACATACATATGTATCAAAGAGAACAATGTGTGTTCCAATGTGTTGTGTAGTGTGTCTGGGTGCCTTATTGAAACTGCCTCAGTAGACACATGTTGTGTTCTGTGTTGGCTTGTTGCCTAGGAAACAGTGTTTCTACTATAATATTTTAAAAATACAGTAGTTTGTGAAAAGTTGATTGAACATTGAAAGAGGTGGCTAAATAAACTGTGTAAGTCCTATTATAGTTGACATAATAAGAGATGATGAGATTCTAAATTATTATAAACTGTAACAATATTGCATCAAATGTTGGTTCATAATGAGCACTAACTCCCTTTTGAAAGTACACACTCATATTTTACTTCACTCCCTGACACTCTAGATTTTGTGCAATATTATAATTTACAGGGTAAATTTTTGGTTTCAGTAGGCAATACTAATATTTAGTTTGTTCTGGAAAAAATACTAATACTTTAGAGCATGAATCTGGTCCCAGTGAGGCCTTTGAACGTCAGTTGGAATATGATGTGCCCTTATTTACTGAGTCAAATTTAAGTGATAACATCTATGTATTCAATTGAAACCTATTATATGGTTCTTGACTTGCCCTGAACCTTGTAGAACTTTTGGATAGTGAAAGTGTGTGACTTTTGGATAGCCCAATTGCTTCATCAGCCTTATCACCATTTAAAGCATATATAAACTAGTGCTTGGATATTCTATTGTATAGTAAATGCAGGTTAGAGATGCACAGTGGGATACTTGCTGTCTCTAGAGACTACTTCTTGTGCCAGAGGATCATGAGTTTCATTGAAGAAAAATAGTGTAGTTGACTTTTTATACAAGTTTATGTAGTTTATTGTGAACGTATTGTCAATTAGTGTCTTATATGCAGACATACACAGCATGATCGTGTGCAGCAATATATTTTGATATTTAGTTTTGGGGCAACAGATAAAACCTGTAATTTAAAAAAAAAAATCAAACATCCAAGGCGCCCAAGGATTCTATTCATTTTTGGTTTTGAAAAAGTTTCTCTTGTTTGTATGTTATCTAAATCAGTGATAACCTATGGGAAAATTACACTGTCAGCAGTGATTTATTTCTACATAGGTTCATGGGTGTTTTTGCCAATACTAAGAAAATATTTTTGTTCATAAAATTTCATTCAATACTTGAGATTATAGTCACTTGTTCATTTTTTGCTTTTACTATGCCGGTGCTAATTTCGAAGGTCATTTTGTCAGTTTTTCCTTTTTCATAGTGAAAATATTTTGTCTCTGGAAATGATTATTTTAAGGTTAAATGATGCAAAATGAGTCATTAGAACCATATAGAAATTATGAAACTTTTTTTAAAAAGTAACCTTCACTCTTGATAAACATATAACTTAATATTTTGATGTACTATACAAAATTATTTCAGCAAAATGTTAAACAAGACACTCTTTAGACTGGTAGGCCAAGGTGAGAGTCAGTCACGGTTTAATTCTTGTACAGAATGTAGTGAGAGTGCGTATGCATGTAATATAGGGCTGGAAGGGACCTCAACAAGACATCAAGTCCAGCCCCCAGGACCAACGAACGGCTGAGTAAACCTAGACCATCCCTGGCAGGTGTTTGTCCAGCCTGTTCTTCAAAACCTCCTATGATGGGAATTTCACAACCTCCTTTGGAAACCTATTTGAGAGCTTAACTATCTTTATAGTTAGGACGTTTCCCCTTATATGTAACCTAAATATCCCTTCCTGCATCCTAAGCCCGTTACTTCTTATGTTACTTCCAGTGGACCTGGAGAACAATTGATCACAGACCTCTTTATAACAACCCTTAACATATCCAAAGACAAAACATGCCCATTTTTTTACCTTTCCTCATAGGTCAGGTTTTCGAAACCTGTTATCATTTCTGTTGCTTTCCTTTGGACTTTTTCCAATTTGCCCACATCTTTCACAAATTGTGATACTCAGAATAGGATGCAGTACTCCGGCTGAGCCCTCACTGATTCCAAGTAGAGCAGGACAATTAACTCTTGTGTATGACGTATGATCCTCCTGTTAATACACCCCAGAGTATTAGCCTTTTTTGCAAATGCATCACATTGTTGGCTCTTATTCAAAGAATCGTAGAACTATTCTATGATGATTTCCCTCTATTCAGCACTGGTGAGGCCACACCTGGAATGTTGCGTCCAGTTTTGGTTCCCCCATTACAGAAGGGATGTGGACAAATTGGAGAGAGTCCTGTGAAGGGCAACGAAAATTATTAGGGGGCTGTGGTACATGACTAACGAGGAAAGGCTGAGGGAACTGGGATTATTTAGCCTGCAGAAGAGTGAGGGGGAATTGGATAGTAGCCTTCAACTACCTGAAGGGGGGGAGGTTCCAAACAGGATGGAGGTAGGCAGTTCTCAGTGGTGGCTTGTAACAGAACAAGAAGCAATAGTCTCAAGTTGCAGTGGGGGAGGTCTGGGTTGGATATCAGGAAACGTTATTTCACTAGGAGGGTGGTGGTGAAGCACTGGAATGGGTTCCTTAGGGAGGTGGTGGAATTTCCATCCTTAGAGGTTTTTAAGGCTGGCTTGACAAAGCCCTGGTTGGGATGATTTAGTTGGTGTTGGTCCTGCTTTGAACAGGGGGTTTAACTAGATGATCTCCTGAAGTCTCTTCCAACCCTAATATTCTATGATTCTAACTGGAAAGGACTTTGAGAGGTTTTCTAGTCCAGTCCCTGCTAGGGTTGCCACCTTTCCAATTGCTGGTAATGGAACTCCTGAGACCCTTCCCCACCTCTTCACCCCAAGGTCCTGCCCCCATAGCTCACTCCTCTCCCCTTCCCCCTGTCACTCACTGGATCCCCATCACCCCTCCCCCGCCCTAGGGGTGCTGGAACAATTTTTATAGTGGGGGTTGCTGAGAGCAGTTGGACCAAACTGTAAAGCCTGTATATGATGAAAATCACTTCAAGCCAAGGAGGTATGGCAGCACCCCCAGCACCCCTAATTCCAGCACCTATCCCCCTCCCCCAAGCTTGCTCCCTGTGTTTTGGGGCTGGGATGAGAGCTGCTGCAGCCTGACAAGGAACCTGCCTGTAGTAGGTAGGTGGCAGCTCCCCGCTGAGCAGGGGACGACTGTTGCCTCCTCCTGCACCATGGTAACTGGACTTTTGGTGTCTGGTCACCTGGCAACCCTCAAGGCAGGACTAAGCATTATCTGGACCGAGGTAGTCAATAGGAGGACCACAGGCCAATTCTGGATTGCCAGACACTTTTGAACAGACAGTGGAAATTTTTTTATTTATTTATTATCATTGTTATTATTTTTGTTCATTATTTTCTCTGAAGTCAGGACCTTGACTAAATAGAAATTTAGATCTTGACAAAAAATAGACTACTACTGATCTAGACCATCCCTGACAGGTGTTTGTCTAACCTGCTCTTAAAAATTTCCAATGATGGAGATACCACAATCTCTGTGGGCAATTTATTCCAGTGCTTAACTATCCTGGCAGGAAGTTTTCCTAATGTCCAACCTAAATCACCCTTGCTGCAATTTAAGCCCATTGCTTCTTGTTGTATCCTCAGAAGTTAAGGAGAACAATTTTTCTCCTCCTCCCTGTAACAACCTTTTTATGTACTTGAAAACTTTTATGTCCCCCTCAATCTTCTTCTCTTCTTCAGACTAAACAAACCCAATTTTTTCAATCTTCCCTCATAAGTCATGTTTTCTAGACTGTTAATCATATTTGTTGCTCTTCTCTGGGCTTTCTCCAATTTGTCCAAATCTTTCCTAAAATGTGGCTTCCAGAACTGGACACAGTACTCCAGTTGAGGCCTAATCAGCATGGAGTAGAGTGGAATAATTACTACTTGTATCTTATAACACTCCTGCTAATACATGCCAGAATGATGTTTGCTTTTTTTTGCAACAGTGTTACAGTGTTGACTCATATTTAGCTTGTGATCCACTATGACCCCAGATCCCTTTCCAAGTACTCCTTCCTAGGCAGTCATTTTCCATTTTGTATGTGTGCAACTGATTTGTTCCTTCCTTTGTATTTGTCCGTATTGAATTTCATACCATTTACTTCAGTTTGTGATTCACTGTAACCACTATGTCTTTTTCAGCAGTATCACCACCAGCCAGTTATTCCTCATTTTGTAGCTGTTCATTTGATTTTTCTTGTGTGAAATACTTTGCACTTGTCTTTACTGAATTTCATCTTGTTGATTTCAGACCAATTCTCCAATTGGTCAAGATTGTTTTGAAATCTAATCCTGTCTTCCAAGTGCTTGCAACTGCTCCTAGCTTGGTGTCATCTGCAAATTTTACAAGCCTTGTCTGTACTTCATTATACAAGTCATTAATTAAAATATTAAATATTATCAGATCCAGGATTGATCCCACAAGACTCCACTAGATATGTCCTCCCAGTTTGAAAAAAAACCAATGATAGCTGCTCTTGGACCATGTTCTTTTAACCAGCTATGTACTTACCTTATAGAAATTTCATCTTGACCACATTTCCCTACTTTGGTTATGAGAATGTCATGTGGGATTCTGTCAGAAGTCTTACTAAAATAAAAAAATCTACTGCTTTCTCCCTGTCCACTAGGCCAGTGACCCTGTCAAAGAAGGAAATTATGTTGGTTTGGCATAATTTGTTCTTGACAAATCCATGCTGGTTATTCTTATAACCCTGTTATGCGTTAGATGCTTACAAATTTAGTAGTAATAATTTTTCTAGGAATTGGCATTTTTCTGTGCTGTACTTGCCTGCCCTTTTTGTGTACACAAGCAAAAAAGTGACATTTTCAAAGAATCCTGCTTTCTGAGCTGCATTGTATGCTAATATTCCTTGAAGTGAATTGACAGAAAAGAAGATCTCTGTACTATTGGATAACTAACCAGTTAGCGTTGTCGTAACATCATTTAAGTTAAGTGTTCTGTTTCGTTCCAATATTCTTAGGTATAAGTCTGTCTGGCTAAGCCTGAACATTGCATAAGGAGTTTGATGCTGTAAAGATTTGCAAGTGAACCTTTTTCATAGTCTTCAAATCTTTGGACCATCATCTACTTAACTACAGAAAAATATATATGTTTATAAATGCAGGGAAGATACTATTGCTTTGAAGTGGGATGGTAATATTGACTTTGTCATAGCCATCTTTATTATGTGTAAGAGAGCACATTCCTGCAAAAATAATCCTATTTTAGAAAACAATCCCATCTATTTAACCTCCAGACCACAAATTGTTATTCCTACAAAAATTGCAGCTCAACAGTGGGGGGTGTAGGCTTTTCTTCTTCGAGTGCTTGCTCATATCGATTCCAATTAGGTGTGCGCGTTGCATGCACGTTCGTTGGAAGATTGTTACCCTAGCAACACTCAGTGGGTCGGCTGGGTCGCCGCCTAGAGTGACGCTACCATGGCGCCGGATATATACCCCTGCCGACCCAACGGCCCTTCAATTCCTTCTTACCACCCGTGTTGGTCGTTGGAACAGTGGAGCGCGGCTTAGCTGATCTCCACTTCCCTAGCTACTCGTAGTTCTCTCGTTATTCTTGTGTATATAGTTGAAATTTCTATAGTTGCAATTAATTCTTATTCGTTTTTGTAACATTGTTAGTGTATATAGTTAAGAGGGGCTCGGGGATTTGCCCCTTGCCCGCACCCGGTGCCGGGGCCCATGCCCGATTCACCGGGTTTCAAACCGTGCTCAGCCTGTCACAAGCCAATGCCAACAGGAGATCCCCACGACTCCTGCCCTAAGTGGCTCGGGAAATCCCACCTTGCCGATTAGTGCCGGATCTGCAAGGCCTTCAAGCCGAGGATGAAAAAGGAGCGGGACTTTCGTCTCAAACAGCTCCTGATGGAGGCAGCTCTTACTCCTCCCTCGGCACCGAGCGCTGGTCAATCCACTGGCAGAAGCGCTTCTTCGGCACCGGATTGCACTGGTACTCCTAAGGCCTCTCGGCACCAACCATCGCCAGCACCGACATCTGCTCGGCTCCGTTCTCTCTCCCCGCAGGTGAAGAGTCATAAGACTCACGCTGCTTCTGTGCCACCTGCACTGCAGCCAGAGCACCAGGCTAGATCGGACCACCAAGCACCTACACCTGCCGTGGCACCGACAACGTTGGCACCGTCGATTCCGGTCCCACAAGGGCCATTGAGTCTGATACCTGAAAGCTCCCCAGCGAGAGCCGTGGTTGAGCTCACTATTCCCTCCACGCTGGAGACATTTTCCATGGCGAAGGAGCTGATCGCAATGACAGAGTCTGCCCTGCCTCAACTCCTGGCACCGCTGGTGCGGGTCATACAATCGGTATACAAGCCGACCTTGATGAGACCACCCTCTGTCGGCACCGCAGAGCGGCACTGCCCACCGGCATTCTCGGTCCTGACGCTGATCGCAGTCCCAGCACCGATCCCCTTCTCGGCACCGGTCGCACTCGTGGCACCGATCAGTGTCCTGTTCACTGGCCCAATACTCTCGGCAGCGAACCAGATCCCGGCACCGCTCCAGGCACCGTGACTCTCGTAGTCACTCCAGACACCGAGCTTCGAGATCCCGGTCGACCTCCCAGCACCACTCCGGTCGTAGGTCCCGATCTCGTTCCCGGTACCGGTATGGCTCCCGGTACCGATCCCCGGGGCCGCACAGACCGAAATCAGTCGTAGAGGAAGACTCTTCCCAGGGGTTTTCAGCCCCTCCTTGGCCATCCCGACACGCATTGGTGTCCTCTCATGCGGACAGTTCCTATGCACAGAACCGTGACTCCGATATGCCCGCCAGGATCTTCCAGGAGACACAGGCCCAAGGTCAAGGCCCCCATCAGTGATCATTCTGGACACCTTGGGCGTACCACCAGGCCTAAGGTGTACCTCCAGTCCCATCTTGCTCTGCTCCATCAGAGCACCGGGTGCCGGAGGTGACTATTGGCTGCCCCCCTCCTACCGGTACGAAGGAAGCCCCTGTTCGGCCACCAGACTCCCAGATTCCACTGGAGCCGTAGGTCGTCCAAGAGCAAGAGTCCACACAGGACCCGCTTGTCCCTGGCCTCTCCTCTTCCTCCTCTCCTGATGAGGTGGTGGCGGGGACATCCTCCACGGGCCCTCCTCCAATTGACCTGAGGTACCATCAGGACCTCCTGAGACGTGTGGCACTCAGTATGAATCTCCAGGTAAAGAAGGTGCTGGAGATAGAGGACCCGGTGGTGGATATTCTATCGGCTGACGCCCCCACAAGAGCGGCCTTACCATTCATCTGGACGATCCAGGCCGATGCTGATACCATCTGGCAGTCTCCAGCCTCTATTCTACCCGATGCCAGGGGAATTGAGCACAAGTACATGGTGCCCTCTAAGGGATACAAGTACCTGTATGTCCATCCTCCTGCCTGCTCCCTTGTCGTATAGTCTGTCAATGAGAGGGAATGCCATGACCAGCAAGCTCCGGCTCCAAAATCGAAGGAGGCTAGGCGCATGGACTTACTGGGCTGTAAAGTATACTCTGCAGGGGCCCTCCAACTCTGGGTGGCAAACCAGCAAGCCCTACTTAGCTGCTACAACTACCACACCTGGGCGGCGGTGGGCAAGTTCACAGAGTTAGTCCCTCAAGACTCCCATCAAGAGTTTGCTGCCCTCTTGGAGGAGGGAAAGAAAGTGGTGAGGACCTCCCTCCAGGCCTCACTGGATGCAGCAGACTCTGCAGTCAGGACTCTGCAGTCAGGACTCTGGCCTTGGGAGTTGCCATGAGACTCATTTCATGGCTTCAAGTGTCAGGCCTCTCGCCGGAACTACAGCATACCATACAGGACTTGTCCTTCGATGGTCGAGGCCTCTTTTCTGAAAAGACACCCTAGGCTGCAAAGCCTGAAGGACAACAGGGTCATTATGCACTCTCTCGGCATGCACACGCCTGTGACTCAGCACTGGCCTTTCTGTCCCCAGCCTCACCGCCTTTACCCTCTGCCTAGACAGAGGCAGGACTTTGGCAGAAGGCATGGTCGAGCCAGTCGTAGATGGCAGTCAGGACCCCAAGGGGGCCAAAATCAGGGCCCCTTCAAGCCACCTACGGGGCCAAAGCCAAACTTTTGAAGGTGCGCCCAAGGACAGCGTACCAGTGACTTTCCAGGATCCTTTCCCTCCCTTTTACAACCGCCTCTCCTTTTTCCTCCCTGCGTGGTCCCAGCTAACTTCGGATCGTTGGGTCCTACGCACGGTGGAACTTGGGTACCACCTCCAGTTTATTTTGCCCCACCCCCACCCCCTATCCTCATCCCTCTTCAGGGACCCCTCTCACGAGTAACTCCTCTTACAAGAGGTGCAGATGCTCCTTGCCATAGGAGCCATAGAGGAGGTACCAAAGGATGAAAGGGGCAAGGGGTTCTACTCCCGCTATTTCCTAATCCCCAAGGCGAAGGGAGGACTCAGACCTATCCTAGACCTGCGAGAACTCAACAAGTTCATGATAAAGTTGAAGTTCTGCGTGGTGTCCCTGGGAACCATCATCCCATCCTTGGATCCCAGAGACTGGTATGCCGCCCTTGATATGAAGGATCCATATTTTCACATCGCCATCTATTCTCCACAAAGACGATACTTCCGGTTTGTAGCCAGCTGTCAACATTTCCAGTTTACGGTCCTTCCGTTCGGCCTCTCTGCAGCCCCAAGAGTATTGACAAAGTACATGGCTGTAGTCGCCGCCTCCCTCCGCCGCTGTCGGATACACGTTTTTCCGTATCTCGACGATTGGCTTATTCGAAGGACCTCCAAGGCACAAGTCATCCATGGTGTGGACATCGTCAAGGACCTATTCATGAGTCTAGGCCTGATGATCAATACAGAGAAATCCGCTCTGGTTCCCACACAGAGGATAGACTTCATTGGGGCCATCCTGGACTCCAATCTCGCTCGAGCCTGCTTACCACATCCTCGGTTTCAGGTGATGGTAACAATTATCTGAGGCCTACAGAACTTCCCGACAACTTCGGCTCGCACTTGTCTCGGTCTCCTGGGTCACATAGCTGCCTGCACGTTCGTGACCAGACACGCCAGGCTATGCCTCCGTCCCCTCCAATCTTGGCTTACCTCGGTATACCACCCGGGCAGAGATACCATAGACATGATAGTCACGATTCCCCCGAGCATCCTATGCTCCCTCGACTGGTGGTTGACACCTTCCCTGGTGTGTGCAGGGATGCTGTTCCATCCACCTCAGCCTTCTATGTCCCTGACGACGGACGCGTCATCTCTCGGCTGGGGTGTTCACCTCAGCCATCTTTGCACTCAAGGCCTTTGGTCATCTTAGGAGCTGGCCTTGCACATCAGTGTCCGAGAGCTGAGAGCAGTCCGCCTTGAGTGCCAGGCGTTTCAACAGCATTTGCAAGGCCGTCGTGTCTCGGTGTTCACAGACAACACAACGGCCATGTATTACATAAACAAGCAGGGAACGACACGGTCCTCCCCCCTCTGTCAGGAAGCCATCCAGCTTTGGGACTTCTGTATAGCCCACTCGATAGACTTGGTAGTGTCTTTTCTCCCAGGGGTTTGGAACACTCTGGTAGATCGACTCAGCAGATCCTTCCTGTCTCACAAGTGATCGATTCGTCCGGACATTATTCATTCTGTTTTCCGGAAATGGGGCTTTCCCCGTATAGACCTCTTCGCTTCCCGCGAGAACAGGAAATGCCAGATGTTCTGCTCCTTCCAAGGCCCCTCCGCGGGCTCGATCTCAGACACTTTCCTGATACCGTGGACAAGCCAGCTGTTTTATGCCTTTCCACTGTTCCCGCTGGTTCACAGGGTCCTGATAAAGCTCCTCAGGAACAGAGCTCACTTGATCATGATCGCTCCAGCGTGGCCCAGGCAGCACTGGTACACCATGCTGCTTGACCTGTTGATAGCCAACCCAATTACCCTGCCTCTTCGCCCAGACCTCATAATTCAGGACCACGGCAGACTTCACCACGCAGACCTGCAGTCCCTTCACCTCACAGCATGGTTAAGCCAGTCCGAGTTACGTTGCTCTGCCTCAGTACAACAAGTACTCCTGGATAGTAGGAAACCTTCCACTCGGTCAACAGATCTGGCCAAGTGGAAGTGTTTCTCCTGCTGGTGCAAAACGCATAATGTTACTCCCACCGAAGTCTCAATCCCCACCATCTTGGACTACCTCTGGTCTCTCAAACAACAGTGCCTAGTGGTATCATCATTGAGGGTGCACTTGGCGGTCCTCTCTACCTTCCATCCAGGGGAAAGTGGCCGCTCCATGTTCTCACACCCTATGGTTTCTAGGTTCCTCAAGGGCTTGGACCGCCTATACCCCCAAGTACGCCGCCTTGCCCCTACCTGGGACCTCAACCTGGTCTTAACCAGACTTATGTCTCCACCATTCGAGCCGTTAGCAACCTGCTCACTACTATACCTGTCCTGGAAGACAGCTTTCCTCGTAGCCATTACATCGGCCAGACGAGTCTCCAAGCTTAGGGCTCTCACGATGGACCCACCGTATACTGTGTTTCACAAGGACAAGGTGCAGTTGCGACCACACCCGGCTTTCCTCCCTAAAGTGATATTGGCCTTTCATATCAACCAGGATATCTTCCTTCTGGTCTTCTTCCCGAAGCCACACTCGTCACGACGGGAACAACAATTGCATTCCCTAGATGTCCGTAGAGCGCTGGCATTTTATATTGAGCAGACAAAACCCTTTCATAAAACGCCCCAACTCTTCATCGCGGTGGCAGACCGAATGAAGGGCCTGTCTGTCTCCTCCCAGAGGGTCTCATCTTGGGTGATGGTATGCATCCATACTTGTTATGACTTGGCTCATGTCCCCTTGAGCCATCTCACCGCACATTCTATGAGGGCTCAGGCTTCATCTGCCGCTTTCCTGGCTCATGTACCCATCCAGGAGATATGTCGTGCAGCTACCTGGTCCACCGTCCACATTATGCTCTGGTTCAACAGTCCAGAGATGATGCAACCTTTGGCTCAGCAGTTCTGCATTCTGCAACATCTCACTCCGACCCCACTGCCTAGGTAAGGCTTGGGAATCACCTAATTGGAATCAATATGAGCAAGCACTCGAAGAAGAAAAGACGTTACTCACCTTTGTAACTGTTGTTCTTCGAGATGTGTTGCTCATATCCATTCCAAACCCTCCCTCCTTCCCCTCTGTCGGAGTAGTCGGCAAGAAGGAACTGAAGGGCTGTTGGGTTGGCAGGGGTATATATCTGGCGCCACTCTAGGGGGCGACCTAGCTGACCCACCGAGTGTTGCTAGGGTAAAAATCTTCCGACGAACATGCACATGGCGCACGCACACCTAATTGGAATGGATATGAGCAACACATCTCGAAGAACAACAGTTACAAAGGTGAGTAACCGTCTTTTTCTTAGACTTGATTTTGAATTATACTGGTAATTAAGGTGCTATTGTATGTAGGTACATTTTCTTACTAGCATTCATAGAAAGAAAATCTATTCATTCTCACATATTAACTGTGCTTTGTTTCGAAGTCATGTTCTGATTGCAAATATTCTTGCATGCAGGTCCAGTGTCTTCTGTTTAAAACTCACTAAAAATAATGGAATCATTCTGTTTCACATGGCTGTGTACAAAATCCACTCTATTTCACCACTGTTCTCTATGCACATTTTGATGACAACCCATTTATAAGTTTTTTTATGCTGACTTATAGTTTTTCTTATTTAAAAAAACAAAAAAACAACTGGTTTAGATTTTGTTTTTACAACTGAACTTTGCTGATATAGTTAATGTTAAGATATTTGTAATGAGTTCTATTCCCTCTGGGTCTTACAGAGAACATAGCATCTGTCTATGTGACTTAAAAGGCAGCATTTATGACAAAATTGCAAAAGCACGTTTGATTAGATACAGATCTAGAACATTGTTTCAGAACCACAAAAATATCAGTGTAGTGGTATTGTAGATTGTTTTGTCAGGTGGATTACCTTTGAAAAACTAACTTGAAAAAAAAAAGCACTGAGAAATCAGAAGCATTCTGAGTGTCAGATGCGTTATTTTTAGCAAATGTATGTAGTATTATGTTTTGGGCAACTAAATAATATCTACTGTTTATAGAATAATTTAAGTGCGCTATCATTTTAAAAGAAATAATTTTTAAAAATACACATGCTGTTTTGTAAGAGCATATTTTCAGAGTAATCAGTTTAAATCAGTAAACGCAAAATGACTAGTTCTATCTCTTTTTCCTTTTCTTTTCTGAAACAAATTTGTGGGCTGTATGAATTAAAAATCCTTCACAGATTCTGAACCATGCAAGCCCAGTAGTGTTAGAACAATTTTTATGGAGGCGGGGGGGTGCTGAAAGCCATTGAACAAAACTGTAAACACTATATATGATGGAAACTACTTCAAGATAGCATACCCACTCCTAGTTCCAGCACCCCTGTGCAAGTCCATTGATCCCAGGAAAGCAATAGGTAAATCTGTTCAGGAGAACAGTTGGCCTGCTGTAATGCATACTCCCATGTCCTGTCTCCTTCACCAACTAGCCCTCATATCTTCACCTCAACACCAAAAAAAGAGAGAGAAATCACCTCCATTGCTACAAATGATAGCCACTGGAAAGTGAGGAAGGCATATATGTACTATTAAATATTCTTTCTTTTTAGTGCTTTTCACCTCTAAATATCTCAAAGGCTCAACAAACTGCAATATATACATAAAGCACAACTGAAAATGCAGCTGTCCTCCACAGAGAAGCCAAGGGTAGACTAGACCTGCAAAATGAGCTATTCTCTCACCATTAGTTTCAAAGTGAAGGTACATTAATGGAAAGATAGAAGCTTGTCTATATTCATATTTGTTTTGCTTTCAGCTCCTCCTTCTGGAGCGGTGCAGTAATGTCACCTGGTGACCAGTTTACTGTCTGTTATCAATGAAACAGCATCTGTTTCCCATCTCTCTCTCAGAAGAGCTTTCTAAATACCTATTCTCTCTCTCCTCCACTCTGTCTGTCTGTCTCTCTCTCTCTTCCCCGCACCCTGTGAAATTAGAACCCTTCCTAAAATTTGGCTTGGGATCTTCTTTAGCCCCAGTTCACTCGTTGCAGAATTTATTTCATTCATTGATATATTTGGGTCTCTTTATGGGCACAAGCATCTGCCCGTGTGGATTCCACTGCAGAACTAGAAATCTTCTGCTTCAGTGTAATTTCCTTCCAGCAGATTAAGGAGCATAGCTTGTACCTGTATGTTCTATTGATGAAAACTCTTCTGGTCACCCAGATTGTCAATCCAAGGACCCCTTCCTCCCCCCAAAATCCAGTATACAAAGAATTACATTTGGTCACAGAAAATGCTAACTGTTTAAAGTTAATTTTACAATGTGTCATAATATAGTTTTTTTTCACCAGATTCATCCAATTGGAAAGTGCTCAACGACAGAAAATTTATTATGTAATTTACATTCTATGTAGCTTTAAGGACGAAATTGCTGTGTTGATTTTTTTTTTTTTTTTTTTTTTTTTAGGCAAGTTACTTAAGTTTTCAGTGTCTCAGATACTAGTCTGTAAAATGGGGGATAATCTCTGCCACACACGTCAAGATATATTATGTAAATATATCAATTCAAGATCTTGCAGAAAGTAGAAAAAAAATCACAGCCATCCCCTTCTGAATGTTAGCCAGTCTCACAAAATGTAATCTTGCTTTGGATTTCTTACTGCCTAAAAAAAAAATGCTTGATCAGAATATAAGATATCTTGCAGTAGGTACTGCAAGGAGGGAAGATGGGAGGCTGGAGTTACTGTGGGGATTGAAAAAACAATGAGGAGTCCTTGTGGCACCTTAGAGACTAACAAATTTACTTGGGCATAAGCTTTTGTGGGCTAGAGCCCACTTCATCAGATGCATGAAGTGAAAAATACAAGAGCAGGTAGGTTGCTTTAGTAAGTGTGAGGTCAGTCTAATGAGATAAATCAATTAACAGCAGGATACCAAGGGAGGAAAAATCTCTTCTGAAGTGGTAAGAGAGTGGCCCATTACTGACAGTTGACAAGAAGGTGTGAGTAACAGTAGGGAGAAATAGTAATGAGGAAATTAAGTTTTAAGTGTTGTAATGACCCATCCACTCCCAGTCTTTATTCAGGCCTAATCTGATGGTATCCAGTTTGCAAATTAATTCCAGTTCTGTAATTTCACATTAGTCTGTTTTTGAAGTTTTTTTATTGAAGAATTGCCACTTTGAGGTCTGTTACTGAGAGACCAGAGAGATTGAAGTGTTCTCCTACTGGTTTTTGAATGTTATGATTCCTGATGTCAGATTTGTGTCCATTTATTCTTTTGCATACTGACTGGTTTGGCCAATGTACGTAGTAGAGGGGCATTGCTGGCACATGATAGCATATATCACATTGGTAAATGTGCAGGTGAACGAGCCCCTGATGGTGTGCTGATGTGATTAGGTCCTATGATGGTGTCCCTTGAATATATACGTGGAGTTGGCACTGGGGTTTGTAGCAGGGTTTGGTTCCTGAGTTGATGTTTTTGTTCTGTGGTGTGTAGTTGCTGGTGAGTATTTGTTTCAGTTTGGGGGGCTGTCTGTAGGCGAGGACTGGCCTGTCTCCCAAAGTCTGTGAGAGTGAGAGATCATCCTTCAGGATAGGTTGTAGATCCTTGATGATGCGGTGGAGAGGTTTTAGTTGGGGGCTGTAGGTGATGGCTAGTGGTGTTCTGTTACTTTCTTGGTTAGGCCTGTCTTGTAGTAGGTGACTTCTTGGTACCCTTCTGGCTCTGTCAATCTGTTTCTTCACTTAACTAGGTGGGTATTGCAGTTTTAAGAATGCTTGATAGAGATTCTGTAGGTATTTGTCTCTGGCTGAGGGATCGGAGCAAATGCGGTTGCGTCTTAAAGCTTGACTGTAGACAATGGATCGTGTGATGTGGTCTGGATGAAAGCTGAAGGCATGTAGGTAAGTATAGAAGTCAGTAGGTTTCCACTATAGGGTGGTGTTTATGTGACCATCGCTTATTAGCACTGTAGTGTCTAGGAAGTGGACCTCTTGTGTGGACTGGTTGATGGTAGGGTGGAAATAGTTGGAATCTTGGTGGAATTCCTGAAGGGCCTCCTTCCCATGGGTCCAGATGATGAAGATGTCATCAGTGTAGCGCAAGTAGAGTAGGGGCATAAGGGGACGATAGCCGAGGAAGCGTCTTCTAAGTCAGCCATAAAAATGTTGGCATACTAAGGGGCCATGCGGGTATCCATAGCAGTCCCGCTGACTTGAAGGTTAAATGGTCCCCAAATCTGAAATAGTTGTGGGTGAGGACAAAGTCACAAAGTTCAGCCATCAGGTTTGCTGTGATCGTATGGGGGATGCTTTTCCTGATGACTTGTAGTCCATCTTTCCGTGGAATGTTGGTGTAGAGGTCTTCAACATCCATAGCAGCTAGGGTGGTGTTTTCTGGAAGATCACCAATGGATTGTAGTTTCCTCAGGAAATCAGTGGTGTCTCGAAGATAGCTGGGAGTGCTGGTAGCGTAGGGCCTGAGGAGAGAGTCTGCATAGCCAGACTAAATTAAAAGTAGGTTGGGTTCCTTCAGCAATGAATTTATTTGCAATCCAGTGTCTGGGTTTTCATTAAATTAGCTCTAATTATGAATTTCAATGGCCTTCTTCTAGTTATTTGGGTAACCAAAATAGTTCTGTAACTTCAATGTGCCATCTTAATTTTTTTTTTTTTTGTTCTGGAAGATCAACATTTTCACTTTAGCAGACAGAGCAGTTCAGCAGTTGCTACATTGGTTTTATAGAACATCTTGTGTCAGTAACCCATAAATTCTTCTTTGAGTGATTGTACACATGCATTCCACTTCTGATGCGTATGTCCCTCATGCATGTAAGACCGGAATTATTTTGAGTAGCAGTGCACATTGGGGCTATGCCTGAACACCGCATGCTCTCTGATGCTCTTTTGCCGAGGGCATAAAGGGCAGGATGGATGCAACCACTTTACAGTTTCTTCTTAACTGTATGTGACGGTGTTGGTACCAAGGTAATATTGATAGCTCCAGCATAGCCCAGGCAGTTCTGACCTCATGAACCTGTCAGTATGTCCTCCAGTCATGTTTCTGACCTTCCCAGACATGATCACACAATCACAAGGATAAGTTCTGCAGCTGGACCCTGCTGCTCTGCATCTCACTGCATGGATGTCGGCTTGCTAACAACTATTGATGGATCTTGTTCCTTAGCAGTACAAAACACTCTATTTTCCAGCAGGAAAGAACTCCACTAGACTCACCTATGCTACTAAATGGAAGAGATTCTCTGTTTGGCTGTAGAGAGCCAGTTATTGCCTTTGACTCTCCACTTGCTGCCATCTCCAGTAGGATTGCCAGTTTTGATTGGATATATTCCTGGAGGTTTCATCATATGACATCTTAATTAAAGGTTAATCTTTAATTCCTGGAGACTCCAGGATAGTCCTTTAGGTTTGTCAATCTCTTCAATTACTTACTAACCATCAAATATTCAGGTCTTTCCCTTGGCATCAATAGAGTATGCTTTGTGGCTATCTCTGCTACCACACTCCAGGGGAAGATCACATAGTCTTCTCCTACCCCACCATAACTAGATTTCTCAAAGCACTTATTCATGCCATGCCATCAGTCTCAGGCCCCACTTCCTGGGGAACTCAGTATTGTTTTAGCAGGTCTGATGGGTACTCCCTTCAAGACACTGTTATCCTGTTCTTTGTACTGCCTGTCTATAGTGACCACCTCTTTTAGCTGCCATTGCCTTGGCGAGAACAATAAGGGAAATTCAAGCTGTGATGACAGGACCTCCCTACGCAGCATTCCGTAAGGACAAAGTGACTCTGAGGCCTAACCTGAACTTCTTACCTTAGAGGGGTTTCTGATTTTCATCTTAATCAAATAATTCAACTACCTGTCTTGTTCCCCAAGCCTCGTATTATCTGGGGGAAGTCAGACTTCATACTCTGGACATTGTCTGGTGCTTCCCTTAGTATTTAAACTGAACGAAGCCGTTCAGTAAATCTCCTGGGCTGGATTAGTGAAGAAACTGGACAGTAATTGTAGACAGCCTGCCCTTTATGCTTCCGGCTACAGAGTGCTGGAGGGTGTGTAGGATGCAGGGCATGGCCCCGATGGATGATGCTGCTCAAAAAGATTCTGGTCTAGCGCGTGTAAGGCACCAGAAATGGAATATATATGGACAACACATCTTGAAGATTGTTTACTTAGGCCCAGCTTACGAAGTGATCCAGATCATTCTGTATCAGTGACCTGTCCTCTTCCTTATTTATCCCTTCTCCTCCATCTTTTGTGTCATCTGTAGGGCCATACCAAATTCACCACCATGAAAAATGCGTCAGAAACCGTGAAATCTGGTCTCCCCCCCGTGAAATCTGGGTTTTTTTCTGTGTTTTTATCTTACTATACAGATTTCACAGAGGAGACCAGTGTTTCTCAAGTTAGGGGTCCTGACCCTAAAGGAAGTTGCAGGGGGGTCGCAGGGATATTTTTTTTGGGGAGGGGTGTCGCGGTATTGCCACCCTTACATCTGTGCTGCCTTCAGAGCTGGGCGGTCAGAGAGTGGCGGCTATTGGCCAGGCACCCAGCTCTGAAGGCAGCACCCCGTCAGCAGCAGTGCAAAAGTAAGGGTGGCAATATCATACCATGCCACCCTTACTTCTGCGCTACTGCCTTTAGAGCAGGGCAGCTAGAGAGTGGCAGCTGCTGATTGAGGGCTCAGTTCTGCTGGCAACAACATAAAAGTAAAGGTGGCAATACCATACCATGCCATCCTTACTTGGATGCTGCTGTTGGTGGTGGCTCTGCCTTCAGAGCTGGGATTCTGGCTAGCAGCCACAACTCTCTAGCTGTCCAGCTCTGAAGGCAGAGCTGCCACCAGCAGCAGCACAGAATTAAGGGTAGAGTACCACAACCTCCTCCCCTTCGACCTCTCCCCCCCCCCCCCAAACACAATTCCTTTTTGGGTCAGGACCCCTACAATTACAACACTGTGGAATTTCAGATTAAAATAGCTGAAATCATGAAATTTATGATTTTTAAAATCCTATGATCATGAAATTGACCAAAATGGACCATGAATTAAGTAGGGCCCTAGTCATCTGCAACCTTTATCAGTGATAATGTTGTGTTGTGTTCCAGCTCATTGATAAAAATGTTAAATAGAATAAGGCAAAGTACCGATCCTTGCAGACCCTACTAGAAACACACCTGCTTAATGATTATTCCCCATTTACAATTATGTTTTGAGACCTATCAGTTAGCTAGTTTTTAATCCATTCAGCATGTGCCATGTTGATTTTAGTCTTTCTAGATTTTTAATCAAAATGTTGTCTTGTACCAATTTGAATACGTTACAGAAGTTTAAATGTATTACATCGACACTATTATCTTTATCATCTAAATTTATAATCTCATTAAAAAAATGAAGTTAGTCTGACAGAATCTATTTTTCATAAACCCATATTGACTGTCATTAATTTTATTACCCTCCTTTAGTTCTTTATTAATAAAGTCCCATATCAGTCATTCTGTTATGTTGCTCATGATCAATGTCAGGTCTATAATTACCACTGTCTTTTCTGCATTATTCTCAATAATTGTAACATTTCCATCTAGTAATGGATTAGTACCATTGTTAGGATTCTTTTTGTTTCTGATATATTAAAAAAAACCTCCTTATTGTCTATGCTTACCATAGATTTCTCCTTGTGTCCCTTTTCTTCCCTTATCAATTTTCCCAATATCTAGCCTCTGATTTATATTCACGTCTGTCAACTTCTCCATTCTTCCATTTTTTTTTTAAATAGTTTTATTTTTTTATAGCTGCCTTCACTTCCCCTGTGAACCAGGTCGGTTTTGTAGTCAGTGCAGCCTTCTTCCTCAGCTGTTGATAATGTGGTTTTTGAGATATCCAGTAAAGTATTCTTCAACAATTGCCAGTTATCATTCTCAAGGACGTAAGAATGGCCATAATGGCTTAGACCAATGGTCCATCAAGCCCAGTATCCAGTCTTCCTACATTGTCCAGACCCAGATGCTTCAGAGGGAATAAACAGAATAGGGCAGTTATCAAGTGATTCATCTCCTGCCATCCAGTCCCAGCTTCTGGCAGTCAGGAATTTAGGGATACCGAGAGCATGCGATTCTATCCCTGACGATCTTGGCTGATAACTATTGATGGACATATCCTCCATGATCTTATCTAATTTTTTTTTGAACCCAGTAATACTTTTGGCCTTCACAATGCCCCATGGCAATGAGTTCCACAGGTTGACTGTGTATTGCATGAAGTAATATTTACTGATGTTTGTTTTAAACTTCCTGCCTGTTAATTTCATTGGGTGACCCGTATTTCTTGTGCTATGTGAAGGAGTAAATAACACTTTCACTTTCTTCACATCACTGATGACTTTATAGTCAGCTATCATATCCACCCTTAGTCATCTCCTTTCTAAGATGAACATTCCAGTCTTTTTAATCCCTCCTCATATGAAAGCTTTTCCAAACCCCTACTAATTTTTGTTTGTTTTTGTATGTTTTCCAATTCTAATATATCTTTTTAGAGATGGGGCAACCAGAACTACAAACAGTATTCAAGGTGTGGCTGCACCATGGATTTATGTAGTGCCATTATGATATTTTCCTGTCTTATTATCTATCCCTTTCTTAATTGTTCCTAACATTCAGTTAGCTTTTTTGACTGCTATGAATATTGAGCAGATGTTTTCAGAGAACTAACCAGAATCTTCTGATTAAATTCTTCCTCCCAGCTGATTTCTCATAATTGTTTTCAGCTTAGTGAAATTAGTCCTTTTAAAGGATCCAGTATATTTATCACTGGTCTGGCTTTTATTCTTTTTGCACATTGTAAATGTGAACAAGTCATGGTTACTTTTACCTAAGTTACCATTAGTTTTTAGTACCTCTGTGATGATTGCCTCTTTATCTGTCAAGATGACTAATATAGAATTCCCCCATGTTGGATGCAACACTTTTTGAGTTAGGAAGTTGTCATCTATAATGTTTAGGAATTCTAAGAATGTTTTAGTACTAGCAGCATGAGACCTCCAGCATATGTCACTCAAATTGAAATCACCCATGATCACACAGCTTTTATTTCCTGCACATTATGGATAAATGCATAAGAAGCTGGTCATCCTGTTCCCTAGTATGATTCAATGGTCTGTAGCAGACACCAATGAATAATACCTCATCTTGTTTTTTTTTTTCTCCCTTTTTGGACATTGTTCCATAAATATTCAAGATAATTTTCTTCTGAGTTATCAGTGGCTCAGAAATAGGTAATGCCATATGTGACATTAAGTGCCACTCCCGCTCCCCTTTTGCCCACTTGATATTTCCTAAAGCAATTATAACCATTGATTTTAACATTCCAGTCATGGAAATCATCCCACCAGGTTTCAATAATCTAGATCAAAATTTATGCTCATAAACGTGCAATTCCAGTTCTTCTTGTTGGTTACCCAGATTCCTAGCACTGATGTATAGGTAATTAAATAATTTTGTCTCTTCATGTGCTTTGGCTCCTTGATTAATTTTGTTCTCAACAGTCCTATTTCAGAGAAATCCTTGAATTTCTTGTCAAGTATCAGTTGCAAATCTTTTGAATTAAAGAATACGAACATGTATATAGTCAGATTGTAAAGCTTAAAGATACTATCATTTTGCACAGTTCTTCCTTGGGTGGTCTACCTTCAGTTGCTGGGGTGAAAGGAATTTCTCCACTATTAGACATTCTTTGACATAGAAGATTCTAGAAAGAAAATTAACAGTCAGACCTCTTTCATGAGAAGATATTTAGTGCCTATGTACCTTATGTTAGGAGTACATCAGTATGCAAGTAGCAGAAGTCCTAATCTTGCAAAGGGATCCTAGTGGGTGGACTTTTACTTCATTATCAGCATGGAAGTCAGAGGGATTCAGTATGGGCTTAGGTGTCCACCTGCTTATTGCACTGTCAGGGATCATTTTAGTTGTGTTGTTGATATAGAAGAGATTCTAATATTAGTGTGATTTATATTATATATATTGTTCCATGCAAACAAGCAATTATTTTGAAAAAATTTAAAAGTTGAAAATGAATGAGGCACTATGTTATACTGTGAGTTCCGGGTTTTCAGGGAAATAGCCAATATTGTTATGAATGGAATGAGAGCACTAGTTCACGAGAATGTACTTTTTGGCACAGATGAAAGCTAAACACATTTAATTTTTTAAAACTTCACTTCCCTTCCATCTCCTAAAAATTATCATTTCTGGAGAGAACATTGCTTTCCTGTTAAGGGGCCTATTTAATGTGTGTAACTCATAAGTGAGCCAACAAGCAGCTATAACAGAGCATTTGAACTGGGTCAGCGGGCTCCCTAAAGCATTTTATTTAGAAGTCCAAAATATCAACCTTGATTTTATACAGTTTAGCAGTCTGGATGGTTTTACATTGTATTCATTCAAAAACCATATAATCGTGCTTAAACATGCTACCTTTTATTCTTTTCCCTGTAAGTCTGCCTCTTCCAGCCCCCTGATAATTTTTTATGCTTTTCTCTGAAGTTCCTCCAGTATGTGTTCCTATTTGATAATGAGATATCCAGAATTGCGTGAAAGATTCCAGGTCTCTATATAAATATAGAGATTATTATCTGGATACTTTGTGGTGTACCTCTGAGTAGGAACAATTTCTGTTGGTGAGAGAGACAACTTTTGTTGGTGAGAGAACTAGAAAGCTTAGTTGAATAAAAGATATTACCTCGCCCACTTGTCTCTCTAATATCCTGGGACTGATAAGGGTGTAACAACACCTCACAGTTCTGAGTATGCAGCACCCACAACTTGTTCTTTTTATGGCAACTCCTATTTAATTTGCTGCCTGTAAACATAACTAGTCTTTCTGAAAACCTTTATTTTCCAGATTTTTCCTCTCTATTGTATTATTTTCCTGATGTTGGGCTTAATTTTTAAAGGTACTGAGAACCCAAAACTTCAGTTATGGAAAAATAAAGCTATTAAGTGATCAGTACTTCTGAAAATAAGCCCCACTAATTTTCATTTCTTCTTTGAGTGATTGTCTCTGTGTGTAGTGCATTTCAAATTGCGCATACAACTAGGACTGGAGATTCTTTCCTAGCAACATCTGTCTGGTTTGCTCATTGCCCTTACTTGCCTCATGCTATGCACTGAGGGAATAAAGGGGGCTGCTGGATCCCCATGTTCTTCTTCGAGTGCTTGCTCATATCCATTCCAATTAGGTGTGCGCGCTCTGCGTGCATGTTCGTCGGAGACTTTTTACCCTAGCAACACTCGGTGGGCCAGCAGGTCGCCCCCTGGAGTGGCACCGGTATGGCGCCTGATATATACCCCTGCTGGCCCGCCCGCTTTTCAGTTCCTTCTTACCGCCCGTGTCGGTCGTTGGAACTGTGGAGCACGGCTAGCCGTTCTCCACCTCCCTAGCGTTTCACTCTTCTGCAGTTTAGTGTATATAGTTCTGTTATCATAGTAATAGTTGTAGTTATAAAGTAAGTTAAGTGTAGTTGTAAATAGTTATACAGAGGATCGGGGGTTCGCCCCTTTTCCTCCCCGCGGTGCCGGGGCCCATGCCCGGTTCACCCGGCTTTAAGCCTTGTGTGGCCTGTCATCGGCCGATGCCCACAGGAGATCCGCACGACTCCTGCCTGAGGTGCCTTGGCGAGTCCCACCTTGTGGACAAGTGCCGGATCTGCAAGGCGTTCAAGCCCCGAACGAAGAAGGAGCGGGACAGTCGCCTGAAGCAGATCCTGATGGAGGCAGCGATGACTCCCCCACCGTCGGCACCGGGGCCAAGTGTCGCCTCTGCTCCAGACCGCCCGGCGCCGGCAAAGGCTTCAACTTCCCGCTCGGCACCAGCCCGGCACCCTAGCCGGCACCGCTCCCTCTCCCCGAGGAGCAAGAAGCACAGGGCTCCTGCGGTGCCTAAATCTGCACCGCAGTCTGAGCGTGCCTCCAAACCTGACCGCCTGGCACTGTCATCCGCCGCGGCACCGAGCGTCGTCGCACCGTTGACTCCGGCTCCTCAGGGACCGTTGAGTCCGGTGCATCTCAGCTCCAGAGTGAGAACAGCGGTTGAGCTCGTCGCGCCCTCCACGCCGGAGACCTTCTCCGTTGCACGCGACCTCATCGCCATGACAGAGCCCAAGCTGCCCCAACCCCCGGCACCGCCGGTGCGGGTTCTCCAATCGATGGGCAAGCCCACCATTCGCGGCCGCGTTCGCCGGGCACTACTGGGCATCGGTCCCATTCCAGATCGAGGGACCACTCTCAGCGACGCCGCTCGAGATCCAGACGCCGCTCGCAGTCCCGAGACCACTACCTGCGGCACCAGTCGTACTCGCGGCACCGTTCAAGATCCCGGTCGCTGTCGTACTACTCTCGGCACCGGTCTAGATCGCGGCACCGACATTCCTACCGCAGCCGATCCTGGCATGGCAGCGTACGGCACCGGTCGACCTCCCGGCACCGAGCTGGTAGCAGATCCCGGTCCAGATCGAGGTACCACCATGACTCCTGGTACCGCTCGCCGGCACCGTGCAGCGACGTCGGAGTGCGCAGAGGCCTGACGCAGTCATCGACGGCTCCTCCATGGCCTTCAAGGCACTCGTCCGCTTCTTCCCGAATGGACAGTGCCTCTTACGGGGGTTCAGATGTGCAGGCCCACCCGGACCAGGGACCACCACAATGGTCCTTTTGGATGCCCTGTGCATACCACCAAGCCCAGGGCGAACCTTCGGGCCCCGCTCGCTCCGGCCAATCGGAGCATCGTGCACCGGAGGCCACGGTCAGCCGCCCCCCCCCCCAGGTATGGAGGAAGTCCCTATGGATCCCCTGGCACAGCAGGATGCTCGGGAAGTGGAGGTCCCTCTGGACGAGGCTTCAGTTCAGGAACCACTCCTCCCTGGGGTGTCTTCTTCCTCGTCCCCAGATGAGGCGGTAGCGGGCACATCTTCATCAGGGCCCCCGCCGATTGATCTCCGGGCACACCAGGACCTTCTGAGGCGAGTTGCCCAGAACATAAACCTTCCTGTCGAGGAAGTCCCGGAAGTGGAGGACCCGGTGGTCAGCATCCTTTCTGCGGAGGCACCGACCAGGGTAGCCCTCCCCTTCAACAAGTCGATCCAGGCGAAGGCGGACACCATCTGGTAGTCTCCGGCCTCCATTCCACCCACTGCCCGCGGAATGGAAAGGAAATATATGGTACCATCCAAGGGGTATGAGTACCTCTATGTACACCCCGCTCCCTGCTCCTTGGTGGTACAGTCAGTCAATGAGCGGGAATGCTACGGCCAACAAGCTCCGGCGCCAAAATCCAGGGAAGCCAGGCGCATGGACTTGCTGGGCCGCAAGGTTTACTCCGCGGGAAGCCTTCAGCTCCGTGTGGCGAACCAGCAAGCCCTCCTGAGCCGTTACAGCCACAACACCTGGGAGGCTGTCGGCAAATTTACGGAGCTGCTTCCCCAGGACTCACGCCAGGAATTTTCATCTCTCCTGGAAGAGGGCAGGAGGGTCTCTAGGACCTCCCTACAAGCGTCCTTAGATGCCGCAGATTCAGCAGCAAGAACACTGGCATCGGGCGTAGCCATGCGCCGTATATCGTGGCTGCAGTCTTCCGGACTACCGCCGGAGCTACAGTACACGATTCAGGACCTGCCATTTGATGGGCAGGGCCTTTTCTCTGAGAAGACAGATCCCAGGCTACAGAGCCTGAAGGATAACTGAGTCATCATGCGGTCACTGGGAATGCACACACCCCAGACTCAGAGAAGGCCATTCCGCCCCTACCATCAGCGCACTTACCCCCCGCCTCGCCCCAGACAAGATTTCAACCGGAGGCGAGGTCGGCCGAACCGTAGACATCAACCAGGTCCTCAAAGGGGTAATACTTCCGGGTCCGACAAGCCACCGCAGGGACCTAAGGCGAACTTTTGAAGGTGCGCCCGAGAGCAGCTTACCAATCCCTTCCCTGGATCCACTTCATTTCCTCAACCGCCTCCGCCCCTTCCTGCCATCATGGTCCTAGCTAACCTCGGATCGTTGGGTCCTGCGCACGGTGCAGTTTGGTTACCATCTTCAGTTTGTTTCTCCACCCCCCTCCCATTCTCCCTCCTCGTTCCTCTTCAGGGACCCCTCTCACGAGCAACTTATCGTCCAGGAGGTTCACAAGCTCCTGCTCATTGGAGCTATAGAGGAAGTGCCAAGGGAGCTAAGGGGCAAGGGGTTTTATTCCCGGTACTTCTTAATCCCCAAGTCAAAAGGGGGCCTTCGACCCATCCTGGACCTGCGAGGCCTGAACAAATTCATCAAAAAGTTCAAGTTCCGCATGGTAACCTTAGGAACCATCATTCCCTCCCTGGATCCTGGAGATTGGTACGCCGCTCTCGACATGAAGGATGCATACTTCCACATTGTGATCTTTCCCCCGCACAGGCGGTATCTTCGCTTTGTGGTGAATCAGGACCACTACCAGTTCACGGTCCTCCCCTTTGGGCTCTCCTCAGCCCCCCAGGTGTTTACCAAGTGTGTGGCGGTTGTCGCCGCTGCCCTGCGCCATCGTCGTATCCATGTCTTCCCTTACCTCGACGACTGGCTCATTCGAGGCACGTCGGAGGCGCAGGTGACTGGGCACATCACCATCATCACGGAGCTGTTTGCGAGTCTAGGCTTAACCATCAACCCGGACAAGTCCACTCTGGTGCCTATGCAGAGCATAGAGTTCATCGGGGCAGTGCTGGACTCCAACCTCGCGACGGCCAACCTCCCCTGGCACTGATTCCAAGCCATAGTGTCCATGGTCACAAGCCTACAGGCCTTCCCGACCACGTCTGCTCGAACGTGCCTCGCTCTCCTGGGACACATGGCCGCATGCCCCTTCGTCACCAAGCATGCAAGACTCCGCATGTGCCCGCTGCAGACCTGGCTCGCGTCGGTCTATCGACCAGGCAGGGATGCCATAGACACAATCGTAACGATTCCACCAATTGTTCTAGGTTCCCTAGGCTGGTGGACAACGCCCTCCCAAGTGTGTGCGGGCCTGCCGTTTCACGCCCCTCAGTCCTCAGTGTCCTTGACGACGGAAGCATCATCGCTGGGCTGGGGTGCACACCTGAGGACCCTGCGTACACAGGGTCTATGGTCTCAGAGAGATTTGACTCTTCACATCAATGTGAGGGAGCTGCGGGCAGTTCGCCTAGCATGCCAGACATTCCAACGCCATTTGCACGGCCGTTGTGTCGCGGTATTCACGGACAACACAACGGCCATGTATTACATCAACAAGCAGGGCGGGACCCAGTCCTCCCCGCTGTGTCAGGAAGCAATACGTCTGTGGAACTTTTGCATAGCCCACTCTATTCATCTAGTGGCCTCCTTTCTCCTGGGAGTGCGAAACACCCTTGCGGATCACCTGAGCAGATCCTTTCTGTCCCATGAATGGTCCATCCGTCCGGACGTCCTCTATGTTGTTTTCCGGAGGTGGGGGTTTCCCCAGATAGATCTGTTTGCCTCCAGATCGAACAGGAAATGCCAGGTGTTTTGCTCTCTACAGGGTCACTCCCCGGGCTCCCTGTCGGACGCGTTCCTCATTCCGTGGACGGGACGTCTTTGCTACACCTTTCCACCCTTCCCTCTTGTCCGCCGAGTCCTGATCAAGGTCCGGAGAGACAAGGCCCGCCTCATCCTGATCGCTCCGGCTTGGCCGCGGCAGCCTTGGTACACCATGCTGCTCGATCTGTCCCTGGCGAATCCAATTGCCCTACCTCTTTGGCCAGATCTGATCACACAGGGCTTCGGCAGGATGCGCCATCCGGATCTACAGTCCCTCCATCTGTCTGCATGGCTCCTGGCTGGCTAAGCCAGTCCGAGTTGCGCTGTTCCGATGCAGTTCCTGTTGGGCAGCAGGAAGCCTTCCACGTGTTCAACCTACCTAGCGAAATGGAAACGCTTCTGCTGCTGGTGTAGCCAGCACGGCCACGACCCACTCGCCGTGCTAGTCCCCACCATTCTGGACTACGTGTGGTCTCTCAAGCAGCAGGGCTTGGCGATCTCCTCTCTGCGTGTCCACCTCGCGGCTATATCCACCTTCCATCCAGGCGAGGCTGGCAAGTCTGTGTTTTCTCACCCGATGGTGTCTAGGTTTATCAAGGGCCTGGAGCGACTATACCCTCAGGTCAAACGGCCTACCCCTACTTGGGACCTGAACCTTGTCCTGACCAGGCTCATGGCGCCCCCCTTCGAACCCTTAGCCACATGCTCGCTACTGTACCTGTCCTGGATGGTGGCCTTCCTAGTCGCTATTACGTCGGCCCGGCGAGTCTTGGAGCTTCGGGCTCTAACCGTGGACCCTCCGTATACGGTTTTCCATAAGGACAAGGTACAGCTGTGACCGCACCCGGTGTTTCTCCCTAAGGTCGTCTCCGCCTTCCATATTAACCAAGACGTCTTCCTGCCAGTCTTTTACCCAAAGCCGCATTCATCCCGAAGAGAGCAGCAGCTCCATTCCTTGGATGTCCGAAGGGCTCTCGCGTTCTATATTGAGAGATCTAAACCCTTCCGACGCTCACCACAATTGTTTGTGGCAGTAGCGGAACGCATGAGAGGCAGGGCAATCTCCTCCCAGCGTATCGCATCCTGGGTCATGTCCTGCATCAGGACATGTTACGACTTGGCCCGCGTGCCAACAGGGGTCCTTACTGCCCATTCTACCAGGGCTCAGGCTTCGTCGGCCGCATTTTTGGCTCATGTCCCCATACAGGAAATCTGCCGTGCGGCCACCTGGTCTTCTGTGCACACCTTCGCATCACACTATGCTCTGGTCCAGCAAGCTAGAGACGATGCCGCTTTCGGCGCAGCGGTTTTACAGTCTGCAACGTCTCGCTCCGACCCCACCGCCTAGGTAAGGCTTGGGAATCACCCAATTGGAATGGATATGAGCAAGCACTCGAAGAAGAAAAGACGGTTACTCACCTTTGTAACTGTTGTTCTTCGAGATGTTGCTCATATCCATTCCACACCCGCCCTCCTTCCCCTCTGTCGGAGTAGCCGGCAAGAAGGAACTGAGGAGCAGGCGGGCCAGCAGGGGTATATATCAGGCGCCATACCGGTGCCACTCCAGGGCGCGACCTGCTGGCCCACCGAGTGTTGCTAGGGTAAAAAGTCTCCGAACGTGCACGCAGCGCGTGCACACCTAATTGGAATGGATATGAGCAACACATCTCGAAGAACAACAGTTACAAAGGTGAGTAACTGTCTTTTAGTTCTTTCTTACTGCTCAGTGTTCTAGGACTGGAGCTTTTGTGTTTGTGTTGACTACTTCAGCTTCTCTCTGAAAATAGTTTTTAAAAGCTTTCATAATTTGCTACTTTTATAGTATAGTTAGTGAGGAGGAGTTAACTTTACAAGTTTGGTTTCTTAATTTCGGAACCCCCTCTGGGGCAGGGTCCTGTTCCTGTACATACCTTCCTTCCCTGCACACACATTGGCCTTCCAGTGGTTGCGAGTGAGTGTGCCTAGGATCCCTGGCTTAAAAACTACATTAGTTGCTATAAACACATTCCAGTTATGGACTTCCCCAATGACTGTTTATAGTTCCTGGGGGGAACCTACACCCTTCCAGGTTCAGTATCTGCAGAGGTTTTCTGAGCAGAGCTAAGCAATTCAGCAAATTTCAGTTTTGAAAGATCCTCATGGTGGAAACGATGGTTGGAACAACCTCTAACTGGGAATATCCCTGGTATGTCAAACTGAAGAAAGTAGAAATGGCAATTATTTTGGTCCCAGGTGGTTCCACGACCTGCCTCCAGCTCTAAGACACTAAGGAAAGCAGAGCCAGAGCAGAGAAGGACAAGAAGGGAGGTTTCTTGCCCCAGTCCTCTAAGAAGAGGCAGGAGTCCACATTCCATTTCAAGTCATTGGGAGCTTTGTGCTCCACTGCTTTCCAGACTCCCTCCCCCAGTATTGGTACTTCAGCCAGTGCTGATCTCCCTGTGGTATCCTTCTCGGTGCCTGTCCTCCGGCAGAAGTCAAGCCAGCCCCTTGCCAGTGTTGTCAACCAGTAGAGATAGGTTATTGCTGTCTCTTCTGGTACAGAAAGCTTCCCCTTTAGATCTGGCCTCTGAATCCTTAGTCAGAGGAGGACTATGGCTGGCACCCATCCTGGACCATGGATTTAGCCAAAACAGAACATTGGGAGTCTCCAGAGTATCTCACTATTTCCATGTGAGAAAGTACCTTCACTGTTCCCATCTATTACTCCCAGCACCATACATCCTTGCACTGAGGGAGAATGATTGGGGCCTGGAAGATCTCTGAGACTACTGCCCTCTGTACTCACTTTGTGAGAGAAGAGATTAAGGAGATCCAGGGCCCCTAGAGAAGAGGAAGAGCCTCCTCAAGACATGCTACCCTAGCATGAGGAGGAGGATGAGCAAGAGGATACTATCTTGGTGATCTTGTTGTTCTCTTCCCCAAATGAGGCTTTCCCTCTGTCACCACAATTTCAAGTGAGGGATGGAGCCCTTGGGAACCTGTTATGGTGTGCCTAGGTACTCCTTCACATTTTTCATATCCCTTTGCTAACTCCACCTTTTGAATTTTCTCCCAACAAGCCCATATCCCATAGATTGTCAGACATTTCTCATTCATGGGAAACTCCCAGCTTATCAAAGAACCTAGGGACTCCCCACCCTCAGATAGCAACTCCCCCACCCATGGCCTAATTCTCCATCCTTTTTTCCATCCCAAATCCTCCCTAAACAGGCTCCCCAAATCCCTAGCCTAACATTCCTGGCCCCTTGTACTACACCACCAGGCCCTTCTATGACCTGAAAACTCCCCCCTCTAATTCATAGACAACTATCATACACTCTCAGCTCTGTGTGTGTGTCTGTGTATGTAATATGTTTTTATTGCGCATATGGAGCTGGTGACAATGCTTAAAGCTAAGGTTGTCTGATGTTTTCATTATAAGCACCTAGTTTCCATTGTTATAGAACTTTGCCAAGCTCTAAGCATTTGGTTTGAAATTTTGCATGCTAGGTCTCTGCCTCTGGTTGAAATTTTTGGAAGTTTTTAGCAAAAGTGGTTTAGCCACTTCTGAGAAAAGGTTAAGGAAAAATATATTGTTTTGCCAATGTTAAATAGTTCTTCAGACCACTTCTTTGAAAAGTTCTGTTGCCTTTATACTTTGAAGCAGGAACTAGAAATCTGGGAACAAGGAGATGACTTTTGCCGTCTCTGTGAAAATCTGTCCACATTTGCTAATGTCTGTACAGTGCTTTATTAAGCTCTGAATAAATGCATAGTGATTAACCTCATAATAGCAACATTTAAGACTAAAATTTGAGTTGATGTGTGAAGTGCAAACACTAGTGTAGTTAGGGAAAACTCTCTAGTTGTAAATGCTATACTTGGTAGTAAGTATTGAATGTAGGTTTTTAAACTTGAATTTGAAAATAATGGATTTTCTGATTTTGTTTAATGCAGATGTCTTTGAACAAAACTGCACTATGTACATATCTGTTCTTTTAGCCTGTTTTACGCCTTAGGTAATGAAGTAACTTAGCTAGGAGAAAAAGTTATAAGCTTTCTCAGGAACTTGTAATTAATGCTGTCTTATGTGCGGAAAGTTTTGAAATTGAACAATATATTTTCAACTCTTGCAGTTTCAACATAGTCTATAATAGTGGGATTCCTAAGATCAAATAAGTGTGAAAATGGATTTTTTTTATTTTAACTTTTGCTTGAATCTGAGACTTTCCTACGCAACTACTTTAATATATTTCCTTTCTTATTAAATCCTAGAAGTTAATAAGTGAGGAACATGAAATTTTGACACACAACCACGTCAAGCTTGTAGACTGACTGTGACTATACTGTATGTTCCTATTCTAACCACAGCAGGGGGCTTAGTGGATGATGTCTATATATTTCTTAATTAAATGAATTAATCATGCTAATAATCTCTATTAAATACATTAATTCTGTCAAATTCTAAATTTAATTTTACTCACTGTGTTGTGTGTATCAAATTATTTCTTTTGTTTTGTCAAAAGCAATGAAAAAGACAACTGGTAGGATGTTAACATGGAACTATAGGCTGTTCTTTTGTTAGGTTTTTTCTGCAAATGTTGCTGTTAAAGAAAGGAAGAGGCTATTTTTTGCTTGGCTTTGTCACAACAAGTAACTTGAAGCTAAAAGGAAAATGAATTATTTAGCAAATGGTTGTTAATTATTCTTTTTGGCAGTGTGGCAGTTCTCTAGTCTTCATCCAGGTTTGTAGTGTTTTTTTCTCAGCCCATTAGAACCAAGTTTTTTTCAGCGAGGGAGGGCATGGAGAAAGATCCTGACACCTCCCTCACCCACAGAAATGAAGATCTTATGACGTGAAACACGCAGCATATGTTGCATGATTAACTTTGTAAACTTATTTATCCGTCACACTAAAAAAAGCAGACATTTTCCAAAATAATAAGCTTGATTTTCTGTAATATGAACACAATACAACATAAATGGAGTCCTCAGTTTATTAACAAATGTTACCTGACACTCTTTTGTATCTGCCATTAGTTAATATTACACTTTCCCAAATTTTACAGTGTTTACTTTTCAACACCTTGCCTGTCACTCGGCTTCAACAAGACCAATTTATTTACGCTGAAAATACACTTGGTTAATACAGGAATTTGTTGGAACAGAGTGCACGTCTTTTAAACATTTGAAAGAATTCTGAATTTAACTGTTCTGTCTTTGATAATTTCGTTTCTGCATTTTTCCAGCACTTCGATGCAACAAACTATTACATCCTGCTTCGCAGACATATATTTTGGGTAGAAATCTGATCATTTAATTGTAAATGCCAGAAGACAAGGAAGGAGCTCAGGATTTCATTCCACTAGACACATTTCAGCCATTTCCTCCTGTTCTGGATTCATCCCATAACCTTTGTATTTGGGGTCAGTCATGTTTGCTAAATAATGGAAAGGTTCCTTAAGCACTATAAATCATTATTTAGTTTTGTCCATATGTGGTTCTAGTTCTTTGCTTATTAGATCAAACAGCCTTAACTGAGCAGCAGTAATCTGCCAAGTTCCTTCCAAGCCTTCTAAATTGCTTTTGTAACCTTAGTGTCATCTAGATTTAGATGTTTTGATTAGCTCTCCTTGTGCTCAGTGCAATTCAACATACTAATGATAAGTTGGATGCCCGTGTAGAGCTTCAGCCATACTGAAATTTCTGTGCAAGTGTCTTTGAGGCTGTTGCAGAAGAATTTTTCAAGATCTGCAATATTCTTTAGGTGCATGTTGGTGTACTACTTTCTCAGGAAGGTTTAAATAGTGTATTGTTAACATCCAGAGATACATTTAGGATGATTGCATCTCAGATGTTCTCTTTTTTTTTTTTTAATTTTATTTTCATTGTCTGTGCATATAGAAAAACCTCTTTGTCATACTTTCCTCTAGGATATCACCTTCAGCAATTTGGACCTGGAATTCTGTAGCTTTCTTTTCAGATATCAAATCATTAGCACTAAGTAGGAGCGTATTTTCCCCAGTATGCTTGTTTGCGACCATTTTCAGGTCTTTCCTCCTGTTTGGTTAACTATCTTGTTTTAATGTCATCAGTCATTCTTTTAGGTATTCCTTTAATTTTTCCTTTGTTCTTCATTTACAACCTCTGGTAATGAATTTGAGTTTAAATCTGTTTGAGATATGTCCAGTGTGAAATGATTCAATCATTTCTTTGAATTGTTCAGGTTTTTTTGTTTTGTTTTTTTTGCTACATTCTGGGTAATGTCAGTGTAAAAGAAGAATGCAACTTGCTTATCAAGCTCAAGTTTTTGCCCCTCAGTAGTTTCTATGCTGTGATCATTGATTAATCTTTGCCATTTTGGTCTGTTAAAGACAGAGACTCCTTCTCACTGAAACTGATATTGAACAGCTGCTGAGAGACTAGAAACAAGGACTTAAATTATCATCATAGCTACATTTCAATGACGAAGGTGCCCCGAAAATGTCTCACTTGCAGAATCATTAAACTGACCAGTGTTCTGCTCTTCCACGCTGTACAACATTTCATTTATTGTAATTTTTTGATACTGAATGATATTAAGAAAAAGTAATTCTGCACTTTTAAAAAATAAGCACAAGTCCTTTCCATCCTTCTATTAATACTCTTCATATTATCTTTACATTGTATTTTAGAAGAACTATCCAATTTCATTTCACCACTCCATTCAGTCCTACCACTTTCAAATTGGGACAAGAGGCATAAAACACCCACTTGTAGTACTGATTAACAGCTATATTTTATCTTAATTTTAAGCATATCTGTCCCCCTGACTGTGATGTCATAGTGCATGGTTAATGAGTTTGTATATCTTGGAAACATAATTGATGCTGATGGCCAACTCCATAAGGGGTGGAAGCAAGAACTGGGAAGTCAAGTAGGAAGCCAAAGATACACAATGCCATTGTGACGCCCACTTTGGTATATGCTTCTGAAACTTGGCAACTGCTGGAAACCCACAACAGGAAATTTAATCCATTCCATCAGAGATGCTGTGAAGAATACTTGGTGTCCACTGTTGGAATAAAAGTAACCAATGCTGATGTGTTGCAAGTGCCTGGCCAACAATGATTCAAGAGAGAAGACTGAAGTGGTTTGGACATATTGTATGGGTGTGAAAAAACTGTATTTCCAGACAAGCCCTTGATTTGGATACCACCTTGTAAAAATGGAAAAGAGGAGTACAACAGATGACATAAAATAAAACCATTGAGAAAATTGTTGGTGTCATGGAAACAAACCATAACGGAGGAGGAAATCTGACTTTAGACATGTGGAGGTGGAAAGACTGTGTTGCCTCAAACCATAGTGTTTGAGTACTTCCTTAGTGTTTAAAATTAGAAAAAATAACAATACTTCTCTCTTCCTTCTGTGATTGTCGAAGAAGTAGTCTGATTAGTCTTTAGGTTACAAGTATGTTTGTTTTCTTTGTATGTGCGAGTGCATGAATGTGTGGCTGTGTAAAGAAACTGAGTGAAAGTAAAGTTAAATAGATTAATTTTGTTCTGAAAGACATTGTTCTTTTAGCATTTTAATCTCCTGTGAGGGTGAATGTCATAGTCTTCTCCAGCTCCTGTGAAAGTTCTATCATCTGCACTCTTATTGGTCATATTTACTACAATTAGAATTTAAACAGTTAAGTAGTGAACTTAACACTATTAAGTCTAGAAAAATGAGATAAGTTAGTCATCTCTATCATATTATATGATGTCCTCAGTGTCTCAGAAAAACATCTAGATTTTAGGAAATCAACCCCCTACCAATTTAGAAATCTACCCCACTGCCAGTGTCCATTGGCATCTGAATTCCACTGATTAGCTACACTCCTCTCCCCAGTCACAAATATTTGGACAGTTCTATAATCCAGGCTTGTAGATAGCTCTGTATATGTTCTACATTGTTTCCTAATAGGCCTAGTAAGCACAACAAAATGTTCTCATTTTTTCCTTTTAACCTTTTAGACTAATTAGTTTTTCAATCACAGGTTGAATTTAGAGCTGGATGTTTCTATTATCAAAAGCCAGTCAAGAATAAATTAATTTAAATATTTTAGAAAAACAAATTACAATGGGGGGGAAAAACACTAGTTTTGTTTTCCCCTTCAAAAATATCTCATATCTAGTTGTAAAATGCCAGGTTGGAGCTAGAAAACTACTTGAAAGGAGTGTAGGTAGTTGGGGTAAAAATGAAGGAAGATACTCTTAAAATAAATGGAATATATGCAAGACTTTTTAATAAACAAATGATTCCTAAGCATTGATTTTAAAAATATATTCTTGGTGGGGGTATATACTTCTTTCTTTTGACAACAAATATCTTCCAGATCTAGTAATATCAATTTTCAGTTGTCCACTAACACTCAGATAAATTTTGTTTTAGTGACAGAACTCATTTTCATACAACCAAATAGGAACACTCAAGACTTAAGTAAGTGCATTAATTACTCAAGTGTCAGAATTTTCACTCCCCTAGCCTATTAGGGAAAAATGGACTTTGTGAGTATAACTTCTACTTAATTGTGTGCCTTTTATTCTCTTCTCTTGGCCATTGATGGTCTGTCTTTTTTGTATGTTAGCAAATTGGTTACAGAAGATTCATGTGGATTTTAATGAAGATTAAAAAAAATAAAAATGATAGAACAATTCAGAGGCTTTTTAAGGATGTGACTTTTCAGCATTTTGTTTTCTCACATTTTGGGGAATTTTGATATTTTTCCCCTATTTGGAAAAAAGAGACAAAACATAATCTATACAGAAAAAAATTATTGTAAGAAGCAATAAACAAAATCTGGACACTTCAGGGCGTAATCTATATGTCAGTATTGACTTTTGTGCTTTCAGACAAGGAAAATAGAATAACTGAAGAAAACAATTGTTTTGAAGTGGATATTTGAAAGGAATTGTTTTGGAGAACACGTATAATTTCAGAAGCGAAGACTTAAAAGTTGTAAATGTGAGGTAGACAAAAGTAAGGTATAATAAGGTTAATTTGGAATCTATATAAAATATTATTGGAAATCTATCAGATTGTGGTTTCCTTGTTTTGTATGGGGATTGCAGGGCAAATGTGACCTGGGCTTAGTTATAGATAGTTATGCATGGAGTTCTTGGCCTGTCAGACTGCTTGACTTTTTAAACTTTTCTCTTTGTTATATTGCAGTCCCAGTTGTAATGTGGAATGCAGTATGACCTTCCGGGAAGTGCTTAAATGTTATTTTATAAAAAATGCCCAAATAGGAATAGAGTCATCACTCAGTGACTAAGGATAAATGAATTCAGTTTAGCAATTCTTTAATTCGCTTGTTTTCCTGTCTTGTGATGAGACAAGCTGTTGGCAGTCAATGGTGGGGATAGAGGAAAGGAAAGGTGAATGCTAATAATGAACCAAAGCAGGAACTTCAGACGGCTGTATTTGTTTCTTTTAGTTGTTTTGTAATGAAATCTGTTGTTTCAGTGAGTAAGCAAGCAGCAGTGACATGTAGAATTGCACGTTGCTAGTAAAGTGCTGATTGCCAAGATTGATTTCATTTACAACATATTCCAGAAAGAACTTTTGACTAGAAGCAACATATTACTACCTAATAAACTGTTCTTAGAGAACAAGAGATTCCATCATTTTTGAAGATACAATTTGCCTCAGTTTGACTGTACTCAGGAAAGTGACTCTGGAAAGGTAGTGTTGTAGTGTTCAGAATATTTCAGGTTCTTTAAATTACTTCCATATATAGTTGCTCGGTTTATAACGCAGTTTATTTTTCTGTCAATCCTGCACACTCCTGAAATTTAGAAGTATTTTCTACTTCTTACATTGTCATCAATTTTAATGATTCTGAAACCAGAACTTTGCATAGTTTTATTGATGAATGAGTTATAATCCAGTCCATTTGAGTCTTTCAGAGCTGTACCAACTCTTTAGTGCTAATGGTAGTAAAAGAACTTTTTTTCATTAATGTAAGGTAATTAAGGTAAGGGGCTATAACTTGAAGAAACACAAGGAGCAAATATTTTGTTATGCATACTGGAAACTGTCATTGTGGCAGTTGAGATCACAGTTTTATGGGGCATCTGTCATTATAGACTAGTAATCTAGTAGGAACCCATTTTATACATGGTTACCAGTGGAAAAACTTCAAGGGCTTTCGGTCAGGCCATAAGCACACGAGTAATTCAGCATTCCTATATGGAAAGTTGAGATGGGCACATTTTGCTAGAGATTCTAGCACACTCCTCTGTTGGTAGTGTCAAAAGTTCTCCTTCAAGTGATTGACCATATGCATATTCCATTTTGGTCCTCATGAACCTCATGTGCCTGAGTTCTGAGTCTTTTGGTCAGCAGTGTCTGTTGTGTGCACCCTGAGTGTCCTTGTGCCCCGTGCTGCAGAAAAGGGTGGATTGGTCCAACTACCATTCAGTTTGTCTTATTGCCTTCTGGCTTCAAGACAGAGCTGCTTGCTGTATGTCGTTTAATGAACTGCTTGCACTTTTCAAATTTGTAAATAGTTTGCCTGTTGGCACTTAAAAAATTAAGTGTAAATTTCATTTTTTACCAGGAAATTCGGTATTTTCTCCCTGGTATTGGGGGAGAGCTCCCTTGGGTTTAAGTACTGCCCCTTATAAGAGGATGCTATGCCCAGATCTTCGTCCAGATCTGAAGTCCCTTCATCTCACACCCTGCCTGTTAGGTGGATGTTAGACTTAGAGAATTCATGCTTCTTTCCTGTGCTAAATATCTTGTTAAACAGTATAAAAGATTCTGCAAGACAAACTTACCTAGCAAAATGGACAAGTTTTCCTTCTTGGTGTCTCCAGAAGTCTTCAACTCTACAAGGTACTTTTTTATTCATTATTCTGTTTCAAATTTTACTTGTTTGAAACCTCTGAACTTCTCTGTTAGCTCAGTCAGGGTTCACCTTACTGCTATTTCTACACATCAGCTTCCAGTGAGTGGACACAGTTTTTTCTCACCTGACTGTGATAAAGTTTTTGAAAGGTCTCATCAAAGTGTTTTCCATTAATGAAAGAACCAATCTCTGCAAGGGATCTCAGTGTATTTATTCTGGTGTAATGAGCCCACTCTTGTCTATGAAAACATCCGTTTTAGTCTCAATCACATTGGCAAGAAGGATTGAAGAAATTCAAACTTTGGTGGTGGACACACTCACCTTATTCTGTGCTCTGTCTGGGCAAGGTGTCTCTTAGATCTCATTCTAAGTTTTTACCAAAGGCTGTCACAGGCTTCCATTTAGACTAGAAGATTTATCTGCTTATATTTTTCCCTAAGGCACATGTTTTTAAAGCAGAAGCTATGCTTCATATGTTGGATGTCTGAAACTCTTTAGCATTTTATTTACAGAGAACAGAATCTTTTAGATCTTCACCTAAACTTTTTGTCTCTGTGGCAGAGTGTGAGAAGGGGAAACCCACCTCTTCCTTGGGATTGTCTCCATGAATGCTTAGTTCACAGGAAGCTGGGTGTGAATCTAGCCTGCACTACCCTACCTTGTGCTAAGTATTCATGTGCACCCGTGTGAAGTGCACTAATAGTTGCTTAGTGCACTTTGATGTCCTCCCATTTCAAAGTGGGGAAGATCAAAGTGCAATGGGGAAAAGTTAGTGTGCATTAGCAGAGTCCACATGGACACTTCGTGGATGGTGGGAGCAGATAGCAATGTGGCAGACTTCACCAGCGCTGGTCAGCATCAGTCCTAACCTCAGGAGGAGACTCAGGCTGAACTAGGTCTTTCAAGTTAGATGTCTTCAAGTCACCAGGGCCTGATAAAATATATCCTAGAATAATCAAGGAACTGACTGAAGAGGTATCTGAGCCGTAAGCAATTATCTTTAAAAAGTCATGGAAGATGGGAGATTCCAGAGGACCGGAAAAGGCCAAATATAGTGCCCATCTATAAAAAGAGAAATAGGGACAACCTGGGAATTACAGACCAGTCAGCTTAACTTCAGTACCTGGAAAGATAATGGAGCAAATAATTAAGCAATTAATTTGCAAACACTTAGAAGATAATAAAGTAACAGTGTGATAAGTAACAACATGGATTTGACAAGAACAAATTGTGACAAACCAACGTAATAGCTTTCTTTGACAGGGTAACAAACCTCGTGGATGGGGGGAATGTGGTAGATGTGGTATATTTTGACTTTAGGAAGTCTTTTGATACTGTCTCACATGACCTTCTCATAAACAGACTAGGGAAATACAACCTCGATGGAGCTACTATAAGATGAGTGCATAACTGGTTGGAAAACCATTCCCAGAGAGTAGTTATCAGTGGTTTACATTCGAGCTGGAAGTCATGTGGAGTCCTCCAGGGATCACTTGTGGGTTTGGTTCTATTCAGTATGTTCATCAATGATTTAGATAATGGCATAGAAAGTACACTTATAAAGTTTGCAGATGATACCAAGCTGGGAAGGGTTGCAAGTGCTTTGCAGGATAAGATTGAAATTTAAAATGGCATGGACAAAGTGAAGAAATGGTCTGAAGTAAATAGGATGAAATTCAATAAGGACAAATGCAAAGTACTCCAATTAGGAAAGAATAATCAGTTGCATGCATACAAAATGGGAAATGGCTGCCTAGGAAGGAGTACAGTAGAAAGAGATTTCTGGAGGTCATAGTGGATCACAAGCTAAATACGAGTCAACAGTGTAACGCTGTTGCAAAGAGAGCGCACATCTTTCTGGGATCTTTTAGCAGTAGTGTTGTAAGCAGGACACAAGAAGTAATTCTTCTGCTTTACTCTATGCTGATATGGCTTCAACTGGAGTACTGTGTCCAGTTCTGGGAGTCACATTTCAGGAAAGATGTGGAAAAATTGGAGAAAGTCCAGAGAAGATCAACAAAAATGATTAACAGTCTAGAAAACATGACTTATGAGGGAAGATTGAAAAAATTGGGTTTGTTTAGTCTGGAATAGAGAAGACCGAGGTAGAGATAAGTTTTTAAGTACATAAAAGGTACAAGGAGGATGGAGAGAAATTGTTTTCCTTGACTTCTAAGGATAGGACTAGAAACAATGGGCTTAAATTGCAACAAGGGTGGTATAGGTTGGACATTAGGAAAACTTCCTAACTGTCAGGGTAGTTAAGCACTGGAATAAATTTCCTAGGAAGGTTGTGGAATTTCTGTCACTGGAAATTTTTAAGAGCATGTTAGACAAACACTTGTCAGGGATGGCCCAGCTAATACTTAGTCCTGCCATGAGTGCAGGGGACTGGACTATGAACTCTCGAGATCCCTTGCAGTCCTAGGATTCTGTGATTCCTAGAACTAACATTATGCACTGTCTCCAGTACTAGAAACACCTTAATTGTCTGCACAGCCCTTAGAGAAGATTTATTTTTCCTCACCATCTCCAGGGTTCAATTTTTCTCCATCTTCCAGTAGGGGCAGGGAGCTCTTACTTCTGAGGTCTGCAAGTGGTGCTCCTGAGAGGCCTGCAGAGTTCTATTAACCCCAGCCATCACAAACTCTCCAAGACTAGCAGTGGTCCACTCAACAGCCTCAAGTCATCCATATGCACTTGGGATGCCCACATGGCCCCATTGGGGATACTGGGCCTATTTTAACAGGAATGAAAAGCTGTTCTCCACCATCAATTAAGATGAAGAGGCCTCCCTCTCCAGCAGCTTAGTGTACTAGACCACAAATGGTAGTATACGAAGAAGAGCAGGGTCTAGAGCCACAGCATCATCAGTGCCCTGTTTCTCTTTTCCTTGGGATCTTTCCTCATTATTGCTGGATGAAGCAGTATCCTTGGCAATGTACCAGCACCAGTCAAATTTAAGGCATCCCAGGAGATTCTTGTGTCAATTACTGATACTCTGGAGGTTGAGAGTTGGAAAAAAGTCTCACAAACTGTTTGTCGTATTGTCAACTCCTGGGCCTGCCAGGATCACCTTCCCCGTTTAATGCCAAAAGGACATCCTCTTGGTTCTAATCCTCAGGAAACCCAAAGGAGGTACAAATTACAGTTAAGGATCTTCCATTTGAAGGATGCTAACTCTTTAATGTAAACACCAATGAGGCTATCTTCTCTAAAAGAACTCTTGAGTGACACTGGGGATCCTAGGAGTCCTGCACCAGTGAGAAGTCTTTAAGCCCCAGCCATACCAAAGGCAGTCATACTATACCTATAATAGACTGCTTGACCCACCCAGGAAGAGCCAGAGATTTCAGAGGAGAAAACTACCATGTCTTTATCCCCAGTCGTCCTCATCATCAAGGCAGCAGGTTTGACTCCTGGGTCAGGAGCAGGGTATAATTTGCTGGACCTCTGTTTTGATATCCCCTTCTATTTGGGACCAATTTATTTTATTCTCATGGGGTCTAGAAAACCATCACTACAGATTGTTCAAATTGTAAAGGTGGGTTACTCCATCCAGTTTCAGATCCTCCCCAACCATCACCCACTTTCCCTGTCCCTTTTCAGGGATCCCTCTTACAACACCCTCTTATTAATGACTTGAAAGAAAACAAAAAATTATTACTGATCAAGTTTACAGATGACACAAAAAATTGAGCATTGGTAAATGACGAAGAGGACCGGTTACAAATATGGCATGATCTGGATCACCTGATAAATTGGGTAAAAGCAAACAATGTGTGTTTTTAATATGGCTAAAGGTAATGGTATAAATCTAGGGCAAAAGAATGTAGGTGATACTTACAAAACGGGGGCCTCAATCCTGAGAAACAGCAATTCTGAAAATAGCATGGAAGTCATGATGGATAGTCAGCTGAACATGAGCTCCCACTGTGGCTACGAGGGCTAATATGATACTTGGATGCATCATAAACAAAGGAATCTCAACAGAGGAAATAGGTTATATTTCCTCTATATTTGGCACTGATGCAACTTCTGCTGGAATACCACATTGAGTTCTGGTGTCCATAGTCCAGGAAGAATGTTGATAGGAGAAAAGCCATGGGAATGATTGAAGGATTAGAAAACATGCCTTCTAGTGAAAGTATCAAAGAGCTCCATCTGTTTAGCTTATTAAGCAAAGATTAAGAGGTGATTTGATCATTCTGTCTATAAATAGCTACATGGGGACTAGAAAGGTGATAATTAGAGGGCTCTGCAGTCTAGCAGACGAAGGTGTAACAAGATGCAATGGCTGAAAGTTGAAGGTAGACAAATTCAGAAACAAGGCATGAATTTTTAACACTAAAGGCAACTAATCAGTGGAGCAATTTACCAGATTCTTCACCAGTAACAATGTTTTAAATCAAGACTGGGTGTTTTTCTAAAAGTTAAGCTGAATAATTTCTGGGAAGTTCTGTGTCCTGTGTTATGCAGTAGGTCAGATGATCACAGTGGTCCTTTCTGGCCTTGGATCTATGAAATCATGCTACACCAGGAGGTGCAGTTACTTTCAAATCTCAGAACAGTGGAAGAAGTGCCTCAAGAATACAAGGGAAAGCGGTTTTATTTTCATTACTTTCTTATACTCAAGTTAAGGGAGGCTTGAGCCCTATTTTGGACTTGAGACTGTTGAACACCTTCAGTCAAAAACTCAAGTTTTGTAACTCTGGCTTTGATATTCTAATCCTAGATCCAAGCAACTGAAACACAGGTTTCAACATGAAGCCACTTATTTTCATAAAACAACTTACATAATATGTTCTATTCCTGTTTTCTGGTTAAACGTGTAGGTTAATAGATTTACTGAGCTGAGCTATTTGTGTTTGATGTTGTCATCAGTTTGAAGAATTACATGGGTGAGGTAGCAATATAAAATTAGTAATCTAGCATTAGAAATAGATTATTTTTAGTTTTCTTACAGTTCCTTCCAAATTTTTGAGTGTATTGTATAATGGGTTCAGGAATAGCTAGTTTATTGATTTGTATCTATCCATCAATTTGCTTGTTTGTAATCATAAATATAATCAGAATGAAGAAGAGGATTTATTTCTATAGTCTGTTTTAGTGTGTTTACCAGAGGAAAAAAAGTTATTTTTTCCTAAAACACAAAATAAATCTGCTAGAATGAATCACATCTGGCTGGCAGATTTCCTTCATGGAGAAACTCCAAATTCAATGTCAAGACTTGTGTAAGCATTATGGGTTTTCAGGATTGGACTGGAATTCAAAGTATTGTGTTTTGGGAGTGGTAGACAAATCAGTTATCTCAAAAGTATTTGTTCATGTCCTAATTTTGAAATTTTTTTGTCTGTATTCTAATTTTAAAATATGTGTTATACTTCACTTTGTACCTTGGGATTTCAAAATGCACTTGCTTAAATAGTGGAAATACACAAAAAACATTCTTTGGAGTGCCTCATAACAGAAGGTTCTCATCTGAAAGAAGTTGCCAAGTTAGTTGAGATCATCTCATCTGTCAAAATGTTACTTATTAAGAATGGAATTTCAAAATTTGATAAGTATATTTCCAGTACTTAGGACATATCAACTATTGATTTGTTTTAAATTTGTACATATCTGGTAAATAATTTCTTTTGTAGTAATGGTTAACAAAAGCATTTATATCTGAAAGAGGTCTCTTGAGCAAGATAAAGAAAAAAATTGCATGCCCAATAAAAGGCCATTTGCAAGCTCAAAATTGCTTGTCTTTCAAACTTTTATGAATCCCTTGTTTTGCACTTACACTAAATGCTAAATCACAGACTACAAATAACATGACTTAAACATGGCTTGCTGATGTAAACTGATGTGGAAATCCAAACTGATTTATGAAAATCCAACACTGCAGAACATTTAATTCCCTGCAGAGCTAGAATGACATTCTTGGCTAATTTTTTAGAGTCTTTTGTTCCTCTCCCTCTCCTCATGCAAATCTGTTTTAAATACCTACTTCTTTCAGGAAGCCTCAAAGCTCTAGACCCCATCAAACTTAATATTCATTCCTTTAATTTTAAATACGAAATATTTTTCCCACTTGTTACATTGATCCAAACTATGGTAATGTTGGGTTTTCCAATGCTTCTTGTTTTGTATGTCTGTCTTAAACGGTAATATCTTGCGACAGTTCTTGCTTCATAATTTAAGTCCTTTACAGTGATGGGCACAAATTTAATTATAAGTTTTAGCCATCATGTAGTGATATCACAATCAGATTGACACAGAAAAACATCTTGGCTGAATTTATTTGTAGTTAGATTACAATAATTTAAACCTTATAGGTTTATAATCACAGCACAGACTTCCTTTGAAGGACTTCCTGTTGAGATTTCTTTCAGTATAAATAAAAAGGCGCACAGTTTTACCATATATGTTAAGAAATAACCGATAACTATTGAATACAGATCCTATTAAAAATACTTAATTCTTTAGTTCACCATTAGTTTTGTTATACCGTAATGTGGGCCTGTAGAGTGAGATTCTAGAGATGAATCAGGCATTTCAAAGGGATGTTGTTTATTTGTGGATCAAGTAAAGGCCAACTATAGTTTTATCTTAGTGTTTCTAAATTGTCCTAGTTAAATAGTAACTATGCAGTGTAGTTATAGCCATGTTGGACCCAGGATATTTTAGACACAAGGCGGATGAGGTAATACCTCTGAGAGAGACACAAGCTTTCAAGTTTATGCAGCGCTTGTCTTCAGGTCTGGGAAATGTACTCAGTGTCACAGCTAAATACAAGGTAGAAGTAGTTCAGATATATTTCAAGGGATGATTCAAGGTAAAGTGGCCCATTGACATCTTTTCAGTCATAGTGGAGGGTTATGTGTTATAATTGGCTGTAATAAGCCATAAATCCAGTGTTTGTGTTCAGTCCGTGATTTTTAGTGTCTAGCAAAGCTATGAATTTAAGCTTCCGTTACCAGGGTTTTCAGAACCCACAGCATTGGTAACTTAACTGTTTCACTCCAGGCGGTGTCAGGAATAAATCAGTGGCGGAATACACCACTCCAACTGATGAAAGATTAATACAAGTAAGTGTGCTCTTATCTAAAACTACAATTTATTAGATTTAGGCATGCACAGACACGAACAATAGGGTTAGAACACCCCAAATATTTACCTAAAACCTGGGATGATATTGAATAGATTTCTACAGTTCAGCAATGGTCAGTTGCTTCCCTGCTGGGGAGTGAGATGTCGGAAAAAACATCTCTCAGGATAGTTTCAGAGGACAGTTCCCAAATACTCTGTATTACAAGTCCTTTTTATAATTAACTTTTACAAAACACGCAAAGCATAGTGACCCCTACTTGGTCATCATTTTTCTCCTCGCTTCAATAAGCTACTTATCAACAAACTTTCCTAACAATCTTAGTCATAATAAGCTTTTATATCAAAAGCACCAAAACTCAAGGTTTCTGTCCACTTATGTTCTTTCAGTCTCGAATAGTTGATTCCCCCCCCCCACCATTCTGCTTAGCAGAGACTGAAAGCCTGCAAGTGTATTTGTCCTTGCCTTCAGAAATTCTGCTTATTGCAATTAACCCTTAACTAAGTGTTGTTTTATTTTATTAATTTATGGTGTCTGAATGCACATAACATGGGTTGTTTGATCAAAATCTGGGGTACACACATCCATCAAATCCAGGGTAATGCTCCCAGGCTCATGTTTTGCAGGTTTCCTTTGAAGATGAGGTCTGAACCATCGGATATAAAGTGACTGCTTTGTGAAAAGTGTTCCCCCGCAGGTCATATGATGTGTTTGTTTTTTATCATTTTTCTGTGTAAGTTCATTCGAGAGCGTAGTGATTGTCTGGTTTCACCTAATACCTGTGGATGAACACTTTTCACAAAGTGGTCACTCTATATGTGACCTCTCAGTCCTCATCGTCAAACGAAATCTGCACAACACCTTCAAAACATGGGCCTGGAAGCTTAAATTCTCACTTAGTTACACACTACAAATCATGGACTGAATATAGACACTGGATTTATGGCTTATTGCAACAATCTGTAACCCACAAACCACTCCCCTCCGCAGTCTCATCCCCACCCAATGACTGGAGGGGAATTAATGGACCACTTCACCTTGAATAGCCCCTTGAAATATGTCTTAACTACTTATGCTAAACAATCTGTTCCATCTTGTATTTAGCTGTGACAGTCTGTTACTCAGACCTGCAGAAGAGCTCTGTTCACACTCGAAAGCTTGTCTCTCTCACCAACAGGAATAGGTCCAATAAAAGATATTACCTCATCCACGTTGTTTCTCTTAAATAGTAACTGGCATTTGTTCCAGATCTCAGCATCTTTGGTTGCAGCAGGAACTCACTGAGTTGTCATCAGCTTGTTGTAAACGATTTATTGGCCAGGAATTTAAATGCCAAGTTCAAGTGGAACTTCTACTACCAGTTCCAAGTGTTTAAAAATCAGAGTTAAGAGGTTTAATTGTTATGTGCAAGTGTTGTTAAAGAATTGATGGCCATTCTCCTGAGTACTCCTTCCATGTTATGCTCAGTCACTAGGCAGGGCACTTGATAAGGTCTCAATCTGGATTGCCAAATCCGTTTAATGACTCTGGATTCAATTATTTGTTTACTCTATAGGTTTGCTGAGGGGAGAAGTGATAGTGCTTCACCCTTTCTCCATTTGCTCCCCTGAGTTGCTCCTGAGTGAACATCATGGGTCTTGAGAGGGAAAAGTGGAAAAGGGGATATTGTGGGTAGAATAGGAGAGGAGGTGCAGAAGCATGAAAGTATGGAAGAGTAGATGTGTGGCTGTAGGTGATGAAGAGACTGCCAGGAGTAGACAGGTTCCAGTAAGGAGGGTGGTACTCAAGAGCTGCTAAGGGATACAGAAGCTAAAATTGTGAGGGAGGGAAGCACTAGCTTTCCTGTCTTCCCTACTGCACAAATGTTAGTTGGTTTTGTCACATGGAAAATCCCCACTTGTGCAAGAGGGGAAGAACTTTCAGCAAGGCTTAGGAGGCTTGTTTGGTCTCCCATACGATTTCATGAGCCTTAGGCAACTTGGTGGTCCACCACAGAAGCATTCTGATAGAAAAAAATTCTTCATTGACACTCCTTCTTTATGCTTGAGTTATCATTCGAGGTCTGTCTCTGCAAGGAAAACCACTAAACCAATTGAAAAATGAGAGCTTAAGTCTCCAGCAGCCATTAATATCCTGGAGCATGCTAGGAACCCACATACCCTAGTAATATTACTAAACAAAAAGTCAAATGGCAAATAATATTATTAATTGATCAAATTTTGGTATTGGGCAATAGAGTTAAGACAGAGGAATCCAGTAAAATAAGGTACCCCCCCTTTATCTCATTGCCACTTTTTGGGGGTGAGAAGGGGGGGGGGAAGAGTATGGAGTTTGCTACATAGTAACAAAAAGAAAATTAATGTACTTTTGTAATTGTGCTTAACAGCTGTATTTCTGGAGTTTCATATTTCTGCAATTGATTGTTCAGGTCACATCACCAGTTTTGTGATTGATAGAACTGGTAATGAATATAAATCAGAAGCTAGGAATTATAGAAAATTGATAATGGAAGCAAGGGATAGAAGGCAAAATCTATGACCAGCAATGTTAAGGACATCAAGAAGGACCTTTTAAAATACACTAAGAGCAAAAATAATCGTAACAGTGATATTGGTCCATTACTGGGTTAAAATGGTAGAATTATCAATAATAATGCAGAAAAAGCAACAGTGTTGAATAAATATTTGTTTTGTATTTGAGAAAAAGATAATGATGTCATACAGTATAACGCTTTTTCCATTCCACTAGTATCTCATGAGGGTGTTAAACAGCAGGTACTAAAATTAGACATTTTTTAAAATCAGCAGGTCCAGATAACTTGCATCCAAGAGTTTTTAAAGAGCTGGCATAGGATCTTGCTGTAACTTTAATGTTGATTTTCACTAAGTCTTGGAACACTTCCATCCGAAGAATGGAAAACAGCTGATGTTACACCAATATTTAAAAGAGCAAACAGTATGACCTGGATTATTATAGGCCTGACAGTCTGACATCAATCCCAGGCAAAATAATGGAGAAGCTGATACAGGACTTGATTAATAAAGAATTAAAGGAAGGTAGTATAATTAATGTTAATCAACATGGGTGTATGAAAAATAGATCTCATCAAACTAATTTGGTATTTTTTTATGACATTACATATTTGGTCGATAAAGGTAATAGTGTTGGTGTAATATATTTAGACTTCTGTAAAGTGTTTGACTTGGTACTGCACAACATTTTGATTAAAAAAACTAGAATGTTATAAAAGTAACATGGCATCCATTAAATGCATTAAAAATGAGCTTAGTGATAGGTCTCAAAATGTAGTTGTACATGGGGAATTATGATTGAGTGGGTGTGTTTCTGATGGGATCCGCCAGAGATCAGTTTTTGACCTAACCTTTTCAACATTTTTATCAATGACTTGGGAAAAAAAAAATCATCACTGCTGAAGTTTGTAAATGACACACAAATTGGGGGAGTGCTAAGGAATGAAGAGGACAGGTAACTGATACAGAGAGATCTAGAACATTTGGTAAACTGAGCTCAAGTACACAAAATATGCATTTTAATAACATATAAATATATACATGTAGGAACAAATAATGTAGGCCATATTTACAGGATGGGAGACTATCCAGAGAAGCACCGTCTCTGAAAAGAATTTGGGGGTCATAGTGGATAATCAGTTGAATATGAGCTCCCAGTATGACACTGTGGCCAAAAGAGGTATGCATAAACCCCTTAACCTTGTCTTGATTACAGTCTTTGAGAACCTATTTGTAGAACAAATACACCTCTACCCCGATATAACATGATCCTTGGGAGACAAAAAATCTCACTGTTATAAGTGAGACCGCGTTATATCAAACTTGCTTTGGCTCCCCTTGTTCCCTGACCGCCCCCTCCAGAGACCCCTGTCCCTAATCACCCGCTGGGCAGGTGAGTGCAGGACCTTTTACCAGCCGCCCCCCAGGTACATGACTGGGGCTGGGACAAGAAAAGCAGAGCGGGCTGGGGCTGCGTCGCTCTGCTTCCTACCGCAGGTGAGTGCAGAGAGGTTGGGGAAAGGAAGCTTCCCCCCCCCCATGCTCACCTGCGGCGGGAAGTGGAGCACTGTGGCTGGGAGCTGATGGAGTGGAGCGGGCTCTGCCCAGGCTGCTCCAGTTCCGCTGCTGCTGGTGAGTGTGGGGGGATCTCTTCCCACAAGCCCCCTCCCCCAAGCGACATGGCTAGGGCTGGGGCAAGGGAAGCAGAGCGGGCTGCTCTCGGCCTCCTGCTAATCCCCCCAGACCACTCTGGGACTGCAGGGCCCCCAAAAGTGCCCTCCCACAGCTTCTGCCCCCCAGACCCTGGGGGGTGAGCTCCTGACCTCCCCCAAGACCCCCTGCCCCTTATCAAACCCCTCAGCCCTGCCTGGCCCAGCTCCCTTAACACGCTGCTCAGAGCAGCATGTCAGAGCTTTACCGCCTTGTATGCGAACCCACCTTATATCAGGTCGCGTTATATCTGGGTAGAGGTGTATTTAAATATGGTCTCTTCAGTCTAGCAGAAAGAGGTATAATATGATCCAAAAGCTGGAAGTTGAAGCTTGACAAATTTAGTCTGGAAATAAGGTGTAAATATTTAACCGTGAAGATATAACCATTGGAAGCATTTACCAAGGCTTATTATAAATCTTCATCACAGACCATTTTAAAATCAAGATTGGATGTATTTTTAAAAAAATATGATCTAGGAATTATTGTGCGAAAGTTCTATGGCTTCTGATATAAAGGAGGTCGACTAATGAGCACAAGGGTCCCTTCTGGCCTTGGAATCTATGAATTACTCCTTTTGATTGTGTATGGATTTTAGAGGAGAGGAAAAAATTAGTTTTATAATGGAAAATCAGTTGTGATCTCAACTGTAGAGCAAAGAGGAACAGATTAAGGTCATTCAGAGCACTAGACACAACCTATGTGGGATCCAATGACTCAGTCCTGCTTTGGAGCCATCTTCTCATCTTCTAAGGGGCTCACCACCACATCTCATTGGGCTTGCTGCACCGCCATGCTCCCCAGGGAACTGCTCACTGTCTGACTCAGACTCTGAGGGGAGCAGTACCAGTATCATATGAACAGGTGTGGTCCCTCAGAACAGTTGGGTTCAAAATTAATAATTAATTGAGATGGAAGGATGGTTCATATCTTGTAGAGCTCTTGTTTCAGGTTATCGGCAGACTCAGGCAGGCATCACTGCATCGGTTACACTTGGCTCATATTTTCAGTTTTCTTCACAATCCTGAGGGTTTGAAACAGTTTCAATGAAAGGTAATATTCTGTTGTTGTTATCATTACTGGAGCAGCTGGGGACATAGGCACATGTCTGTGCCTTCGTCTGGTCCTGGAAATAATTGCTGTCACTCCATAATAATTCTGTCTTAAGGATGTTTTTCTGAAAAGGTGTGTCAGTGAAATTCTGATTTTCTATTGATTACAAATAAATTTTGTCCTTATGCTAGAGCATAAATAAAGGAGCTAGAGATCCAGTGTGATGCTAAGGGCTACAGGATACAGTTAAAAGCAGTAGACTATTGAGCGAAGCTGTTGCTGCTTTTCCTTTATTACTTCCACTTCACCTTTGTTATAGGCAGGGCTGATTGCATTTCCTATTAATTAAAGTTGCCAAACACTTGCCATTTTAATATCCTGTTTTCAGTTGTGTATGGCTTTGCCGAACTGTAACTGTTAGGGCTGAGAGTTCCCATGCTGGGTGTTTGCCACAGGCTAAATTTGTTTGTAAACTTTCAGCCAAAATGAGGGAGCCATTTCCAAAGATGACGCTAGGGTAAAATGCATATTCTTCTTCGAGTGATTGCTCATATCCATTTCAGTTAGGTGTGCGCGTTGCGCGTGCATGTTCGTCGGAAACTTTTTTTACCCTAGCAACTCCAGTGGGCCGGCAGGTCACCCCCTAGAGTGGTGCCGCCATGGCGCCTGATATATACCCCTGCCGGCCCATCCGCTCCTCAGTTCCTTTTTACCGCCGTGTCGGTCGTTGGAACTGTGGAGCACGGCTTTGCTGTCTTCCACGTCCCTAGCTCTCCTTCGTTGTACTGTTTATAGTTGTAGTTAGTAGTTAAGTGTAGTTAGTTAAGTAGTAATATAGTAAATAGTTGTAAATAATAGTGTAAATATTTGTTAGCCGGTTTGGGCCATAGCCCTTCCCGGCACCCGGCACCGGGCCCATACCTGGTTCGCCGGGCTTCAAGCAATGCGCAGCCTGTAAGAAGCCGATGCCGACCAGCGATCCCCACGACGCGTGCCTAAAGTGCCTGGGGGAATCGCACATCTCGGACAAGTGCCGCATTTGTAAGGCTTTTAAGCCTAGGACAAAGAAGGAGAGAGACCAGAGACTGAGGACTCTCCTTATGGAAGCAGCACTCGACCCGGCAGCTTCACAGACCGTCACCTCTACACCGGCACCGGACCGCGCCGGCACCGGAAAGACTCCCCGGCACCGACCTTCCCCGGCACCGGGTCCCAAAACAAGGCCCTCGAAGTCTGCAACTCCATCCAGGCAGACTCGAGCGGAGCGCCCGGCACCTGCCTCTGCCGCGGCACCACCGACAGAGATCCCGTCGACTCCGGGCCCGGAGGGTCCGTCGAGTCCGGTCCCGCCTAGCTCCCCCATAAGATCTGGGGTTGAGCTATTGGTCCCATCGACGCCGGAGACCTTCGCCTCGGCACGGGACCTAATTGCCCTGACTGAGCCAACTCAGCCTCCACCCCCGGTACCTCCGGTGCGGGTTGTGTCCAGAGGCAAACCGACGATGAGAGCGCCGTCTCGGGACTCACGCTCGCTGTTGAGGTCCCGTCACCGTGGTCGCTCCAGATCCCAGCGCCGCTCGCAGTCCCGGCACCGCTCCCCTTGGCGGTACCGGTCGCACTCGTGGCACCGGTCATCCTCCAGGCAGTCCCGGTCTGGCTCTAGTCATTGATACCGACACCGGGACTCTAGGAGCCGTTCCTGCCGTCGATCAGCTCCCCAGTCAACCTCCCAGCACCGAGCTGGTGGCAGGTCCCGGTCCCGGTCGACCTCCCGGCACCGCGTCGGTGGCAGGTCCCGGTTTCGATCCCGGCACCGAGTCAGCGGCTGGTACCGGTCCCGTTCCCGGCACCAGTATGACTCCCGGTACCGGTCCCCGGCACCGAGAACATCTTCGGCGCCAGGACGAGGAGATTCTTACCAGCCGCGGTCGGCCCCTCCATGGCCTTCCAGACAGCCGTCTGTGTCGTCGCAGGCGAACAGTGTTTATGCACTGGGCACAGATAGGCAAGCGCCCTTTTTCAAGACCCTCCTCAACAGGACCAGGGCCCGCAGCAGTGGGGGTTCTGGACACCCTAGGCGTATCACCAAGCCCAGGGCCCCCAACAGCTTCCTCCTAGGCCTGCGACGACGGAGCACAGGGTGCCGGAGGCGTCGCTGTCTCCCCCCCCCCCCGACGGAGAGGACGGGTCAAAACAGCAAGACCCTGAGCTCCCTCCGGAGTCAGAGGCAAGGGCTCAGACAGACCCCCCGCTGGACACTCTCTTGCCAGGGGTCTCCTCATCGTCTTCTCCCAATGAGGCTGTGGCAGGCACCTCTTCCTCTAGCCCTCCTCCACTAGATCTCAGGGCACATCAGGACCTCCTCAGGCACGTAGCGCAGAACTTGAGCCTGCAAGCTGAGGAGGTCTCCGAGATCGAGGATCCCGTCGTCAGCATCCTCTCCTCTGATGCTCCCACCAGGGTCGCCCTGCCCTTTATTCGGACGATCCAGGCCAACGCCAATACGATCTGGCAATTGCCGGCTTCCATCCCCCCTACTGCACGGGGCGTTGAGCGGAAGTACATGGCCCCCTCCAAGGGCTATGAGTACCTCCACGTTCACCCGACACTGTGCTCCCTCGTGGTGCAGTCGGTGAACGAGAGGGAGCGTCATGGACAAGAAGCCCCAGCCCCCAAATCCAAGGAGGCGAGGCGTATGGACCTCCTCGGCCGCAAGGTCTATTCGGCGGGGGCCCTTCAGCTCAGGGTGTCCAACCAGCAAGCCCTTCTTAGCCGCTACGCCTTTAACTCTTGGGTGGCAGCGGATAAGTTTAAAGAGCTGTTGCCACAGGAGGCGCGTCAAGAATTTGCGGCAATTATTGACGAGGGCAAGAAGGTTGCAAGAACCTCGTTGCAGGCCTCCTTGGACGCTGCGGACCCGGCTGCTCGTACCCTCGCCTCGGGGATGACAATGCGCCGCATCTCCTGGCTTCAGGTTTCTGGCCTTCCACCAGAGCTCCAATACACCATCCAGGACCTCCCGTTCGAAGGCCAGGACCTGTTCTTGGAGAAGACAGACCTCAGACTAAAAAGTCTGAAGGACAATCTGGTTATTATACGCTCCCTTGGGATGCACACGCCCGGGACACAACGCAGACCCTTCCGGCCGCAACAACTGCAGCAGCGCCGGCCGAACCCCCAGTTCCGCCAGCGGCAGGACCTCAATAGGCGCCGCGGCAGAAATGAAAGGCGCAGACAGTCGGGGAATCAAGGGGGGCAGAACCAAAGCTCCTCTAAAGCCCCACCTGGACCCAAACCTTCGTTTTGAAGGTGTGCCCGAGGGCGTAGTACCAGTTTCCCCCACGGATCCTTCCCCCACGTTTTTCCACCTTTCGTTTTTCCTCCAGGCGTGGACCCAAATAACATCGGACCGCTGGTTCTTACGCATGGTGCAGACGGGATACCGTCTGCAGTTTGTCTTTTCCTCCCTCCCACCCCCCACCCTCGTCCCTCTTCAGGGACCCCTCTCACGAGCAATTCCTCCGCCAGGAGGTGCAGACGCTCCTCGACAAAGGAGCCATAGAGGCGGTTCCGGAGAACAAGAAGGGCAAGGGGTTTTATTCCCGCTACTTTCTGATCCCCAAGGCCAAGGGAGGCCTCAGACCCATCCTCGACCTGCGGGAACTCAACAAATATCTGATGAAGTTGAAGTTCCGCATTGTATCCCTGGGGACCATTATCCCATCTCTGGATCCTGGAGACTGGTATGCCGCCCTCGACATGCAGGACACTTATTTTCATATCGCCATATAGCCACACCACAGACGTTTCCTTTGGTTCGTGGTCGACCGCCATCACTACCAATTCGCGGTCCTCCCGTTTGGCCTCTCTACGGCCCCGAGGGTATTCACCAAATGCATGGCTGTCGTTGTCGCACATCTTCAACGCAGTCGCATTTACGTGTTCCCTTACCTCGACGATTGGCTGATTCGGGGCACCTCAGAGCTGCAGATGCGCAGCCACGTCCGCAGGATCACTGGCCTGTTTACTACCTTGGGCCTCATGATCAACGTGGACAAGTCCACTCTGCTCCCCTCGCAGAGGGTAGAGTTCATTGGGGCCGTCCTGGACTCCACCTTGGCCAGGGCCCTTCTACCGTTGCCCAGGTTCCAGTCGCTGTCGACCATCGTTCAGCACTTGCTGGCGGCCCCCCGACCTCTATAAGGACATGCCTAACCCTGTTAGGCCACATGGCGGCCTGCACGTTTGTGACAGGGTATGCACAGCTCCGCATGAGGCCCCTCCAATCTTGGCTCATCGCGCAATACCGGCCGGCCAGACAGTCGCTAGACACACTTGTCACAATCCCCCAGGGGGTGTTGGATTCCCTCGGCTGGTGGCTAGACCAGTCCGTCGTGTGTGCGGGGCTCCCATTTCACCCACCCCAGCCCTCGGTGTCCCTAACAACGGATGCCTCAGATCTCGGCTGGGGGGCCCACCTGGGAACCCTGAGGACACAGGGCCTGTGGTCCCCGCAGGAGGTGGATCTACACATCAACATGCAGGAGTTGAGAGCAGTCCGCCTTGCTTGTCAAACGTTCTGTCACCAGCTTCGAGGTCGTTGTGTCGCGGTATGCACCGACAACACGACGACCATGTACTATATCAACAAGCAGGGCGGCACCAGATCCTCTCCCCTATGTCACGAGGCGATGCGACTCTGGGACTTTTGTATAGCCCACTCCATTCACCTCACGGCTTCCTTCCTCCCCGGAGTACGGAACACGCTGGCAGACTGCCTGAGCAGATCCTTCCTCTCGCACGAGTGGTCCCTCCGCCCAGACGTCGCCCTCTCGATCTTCCAGAGGTGGGGTTGTCCCCGTGTGGACCTCTTCACGTCTGGGGGGGAACAGGAAATGCCAGACGTTCTGCTCCTTTCAGGGCCGGGAACCCGGGTCTATAGTGGACGACTTCCTTATTCCGTGGACGACCCACTTGTTCTATGCGTTCCCTCCGTTCCCACTGGTCCACAAGGTCCTTCTGAAGGTGCGCAGGGACAGGGCCCGCGTGATTATGGTAGCCCCGGCATGGCCCAGGCAGCATTGGTACTCCATGTTGCTGGACCTGGCCATAGCCAACCCAGTCCCCCTGCCCCTTCACCCGGACCCGATCACCCAGGACCACGGTACTCTCTGTCACCCGGACCTCCAGTCGCTGCACCTAGTCGTGGCTCCTGCGTGGCTGATCGGATCCGAGTTACGCTGCTCTACCCCGGTATGTGAAGTACTCTTGGGCAGCAGGAAGCCTTCCACTAGAGCGACGTACTCGGCCAAGTGGAAGCGTTTCTCCTGTTGGTGCACGGAGAGGGGTTTCCTCCCTATGGAAGTTTCGGTCGCCAATATATTGGACTATATTTGGTCCCTTAAGCAACAGGGCCTGGCGATATCGTCCCTTCGGGTTCACCTGGCGGCTATCTCCACCTTTCACCCGGGTGGGGATGGCCGCTCCTTTTTCTCTCACCCGACTGTGACTAGATTCCTTAAGGGGCTGGAACGTCTATACCCCAACGTCCGACCCCCTGCCCCTACCTGGGATCTTAACCTGGTTCTGACTCTGCTCATGGGGCCCCCCTTTGAGCCATTAGCGACTTGCTCCCTGCTCTATCTTTCTTGGAAGACTGCCTTTCTAGTAGCCATTACCTCAGCTAGACAGGTGTCGGAACTCCGGGCGCTCAAGGTAGATCCCCCGTATTCGGTCTTCCATAAAGATAAGGTGCAGCTGAGACCGCACCCTGCCTTTCTCCCCAAGGTGGTCTCAGCCTTTCACGTCAGTTTTTTTCCTGAAGCCTCATTCCTCACGCAGGGAGCAACAACTCCACTCGCTTGATCTCCGTCGGGCTCTCGCGTTTTATGTGGAGAGGACCAAACCCTTCCTCAAATCCCCCCAGCTTTTCGTGGCAGTAGCGGACTGCGTTAAGGGGCTTCCTATTTCCTCGCAGAGGTTATCCTCGTGGGTAACGTCCTGTATCAGGACCTGCTATGACTTGGCTCACGTTCCTACGGGCCGTGTGACTGCGTACTCTACCAGGGCGCAGGCGTCGTCGTTGGCTTTCCTCGCCCGTGTGCCCATCCAGGAAATCTGTCGGGCAGCGACCTGGTCATCGGTCCACACCTTTGCTGCCCACTACGCCCTGGTCCAGCAGTCCAGAGAGGACGCGGCCTTCGGATCTGCAGTGCTCCATGCCGCGACTTCTCACTCCGACCCCACCGCCTAGGTATGGCTTGGGATTCACTTAACTGGAATGGATATGAGCAATCACTCGAAGAAGAAAAGACCGTTATTCACCTTTGTAACTGTTGTTCTTCGAGATGTGTTGCTCGTATCCATTCCACACCCGCCCTCCTTCCCCACTGTCGGAGTAGCCGGCAAGAAGGAACTGAGGAGCGAGTGGGCCAGCAGGGGTATATATCAGGCACCATGGCGGCTCCATTCTAGGGGGCGACCTGCCGGCCCACTGGAGTTGCTAGGGTAAAAAAAGTTTCCTACGAACGTGCACGCGCGGCGCGCAGACCTAACTGGAATGGATATGAGCAACACATCTCGAAGAACAACAGTTACAAAGGTGAGTAACCGTCTTTTTTTCTCTGTGTTAAAAAATTTCTGGTGACCTTTAACTGTCTAATGCTCCCATATTTTGGAGAAGGAACTTGAACTATGACATGGGTGTAACCTTTGTGTCAGGGATGTGCTGTGTGCTTTCACTATGAAAATTTGCCCAAATCTGGTCAAGTTATAAGTCTTTAAAAATTAAGAATTTGCACTTATTCAGTAGAGACTTCCTAGAGCTTTGGAGCTTATTTCACCAAAGATACTGTCTGCACTGAGTATGCTCCAGCTTATGGATGAGTAGGACTTTCACTGCAATTGTAGTTTCCATTTGTTCCAGCCCATCCCAGGTTTGGGGATTGGAATTCAGAGCAGTAAACCTTGACTTTGATGTTCTTTCAACATTGACTGTATGTAATTGTATTCGTTTTGAGGAGATGATTTTACTGTTCATATAATCTGAGATTCTGGCCCAAAGATTCTGGCGACAAAGGTATTGTCGCACCTGTGAACATGTTCCTTAGTTGCCCTTCTGCTTAGAATCATCTTCCTCTTCCACTAGCCCAAACAGCCTACCTCTTAAAAATTATGAATTTTCTTCAAAGCTTTTATCTAATGAAGACTGAAATGCAGAAAAGAACCTTGAAATGACAACACCAAGTGTAAGTTGTGTGTTTATAGTCTGTTTTACAATTAGATCATAAATGCCTTAGAGCAGAGATTGTTACAGGGTGCCTTTGGGTTGTTGAGGTTTTTGTGCATGTGTTTTGCATTACCAAACAGACTTGTATTCAATAAATAATAATATGGCCATTAATCTGTTCATTATCACGATAACCTTAGCTGCATAGTTTGGATCTATATTCTTAATGTTGCTCAGATCATCCAGTGGGCCGTTAGGGTGGCATGCTCGTTTCTGTGGCAGTGGCAATTCAGCGGCAGCTTCTATGTTCAGCTGTCCGCGGCAGTGCAGCTTCTATCTTCCGGCTGAAGACAGAAGCTTCCGCCGAATTGCCACCACCACGGAAACACGCATGCCGCCCTAATGGCACACGGACTGCCCCTGCCATCCGCGGTGGCAATTCGGCGTGCTGCTTGGGGCCAGCCCTGGCTGAACACTCCTCCTCTGGGCCCTGTGTTGTTTATGTAGGAAAGGCCTGTGCAGAGTGTAGTCAAATCAATAGTTTAATGAGATCCCAGTTCCTCCTCTTCAGTCTCTGCTTCCCTTGTGAGTTATGGAAAGCGGTCCCAATTTACACTGCTGTCTATAACTGGGTTTTCTTCTTCTGAATCTGTTTCCAAATTAATTTGGAAATATGGTTAGCTTTGTGATAATTCTTTGGAGGATCTCTTGAGGTGTTGCAAGGGTCCATCTTGTCCACTCCAAGCAGACTTTGAATGCTAGCAAAACTCAATAGCAATAAAAGCATATTTTGGTGTGTTGCAGTTTAAAAAAGAAAGATGTTGGAGACAGTGACATTCTATGTTTTTGTAATGATTTGAAATCCCTACTTTAAAAAATCAGGATGCTAGTTAAAAACAACTTTAACCTCTGCTCTCCCTCCAAACCCTCTGTTTTAATGGAATGGTATAATAGATCCATGATGTTTTACATACAAAGTTGATTGGTTAAACAATTATATTAAGGTGAAAATATCATGGCATACTTTTTTCCTTCTACACTTAACTCTCTGTTTGGGAGTATCTTCACGGTTATTTAAATTGTAGCCATTACCTTTGTGATGACAAGATATTTTTCAGGGATAATGGCTAATTTGTTTATGAATTCTCTGCAAAGAACAATTCTAGAATTTCATTTGAAGACTTTTTTATACTGAGAACATTGGCACTGAATCACAGACAGTACATTATTAGATCTGCATTTCATTAATATTCTCTATGTAGCAGGCCCTGTAATTACAGATGTCTGTAAATGTTAACAGGTCATGCACTTAATAGAATCATATGGATGCGATCCAGGATTTGTGTCTGTGGACTTTATTTTACATCTAGCAAGATGTATTACAAAATGGAACATGAGTTGCAAATTATAAATTAATGTTGGTCACTTAATTATTCTGGGCATATCAAATTCTCAGTATCAAATTGTGTTCACTTTTCTAAACAATTATCCTTTTTCCCAGTACAGGACATTTTTCCTTACCAGGGGACAATACATTGAACTACCTTTTCATGTTCCCAAATATAATTCCACATATGGGTTGCTGTAGTCTGTTGTGTTACCATCAACTTCCATCCTTGGAAAATCAAAGGAGTCACTTCTGTGATGTGCTATTTTTCACTTATCTGAAGACACTTGTTCTCTGGTTAATTCCTGTTTCTTGCTTTTCACTGTACTTCCAGCTCTGCTTAATCAAAGCTGTATTTTGTTGCATGGACTGTATCTGCTGCACTTGTGACTGTAATGAAGTGGTTGAAGAGGGAGAAAAATAGTTTTGAAATTAGTGATGGAAAAGCTTCAAGTTTTGGAATCTGATAAGATTATAGATGTTAAGAGATATCTATAGAGATATAGATATTGATATTGATATCGATAGCTATATATATATATATATATATATATATATATATATATATATATATATATATATATATAAAAATCCAAACCTTCAGTCCCTATACCAGTCTTCATATCTTGATACAGAGAAATGTACATTGTAATACAGAGAAGTAAATTAGCCTGATGTATGGGAAAGGAGAACATAAATCCTCCATGTTTGGATGTCTGATTCACTGATGACATACTGCTAACCATAAATTCACATAAGAGGAAAGTATGTGTTTCACGTTGTGTTGTCAGTCCTTTTGTTGCTAGTGTTGTGTGCTTTTTTGTTGTTTACTGCATCCCCTGTGGTATGAAAAAGACTTTCAGAACAGACGCTAATGAATAAGCCACCAAGATATTGATTTATCTTAGCCACAAATATTGGCCAAATACTCGTCTTGAAAAACTGAAATGGCAAGCTGTTACATTAGTTTAACTTCTTACTAAGGGCTTGTCTACATTACTGCTTGGGTCGATGTAACTTACTTCACTCAGCCAGCCTCGAGTTACATGGACTTAAAGTGGTGTCCACACTGCTATGTGGCTTCCGCCTCTTGTTGAGGTGGAGTAATTATGCCAACAGGAGAGTGCGCTCCTGTCTGCATAGTGTCATCATCAGAAGCGCTATAGTGGTGCAGCTACATTAGTGCAGCTGTGCCAGTGTAGTGCAGTTATGTAGACTAGCCCTAAGTAAATGTCCATACTGATAGTTGAAAGAGTAGTAGTAAACACTTACCTGTTTACATCGCTGAGTCAAATGATCCAAGAAATTATAATAGTCTATTATAATCATTCTCAGAATGCCTGATGGGTTATTTATGGGATTTGGTCAATGCTTCAAACAACATACCAATAGGTAGGATGTTGTTACTATGTTGGCTTTGTGCAGATATAGGTGCAGAAGGGGAGAAAGTTTGTTCATGGAAAGTAATACAGTATACTCCTGTTTATCTGAAACCCTTTTATCACATTACCCGAATCCCTCCTTGTCCTCCAGCATGAGATACATGCATCTCATGCTGAGGGACAAGGAAGGGATTTAGATAGTGCAGAGGTTCAGATAATATAGGAAAGACTCCTGGCCAGGACTGTGAGAAGGAGAAGGAAGATGAGAATGTGTCCCTGGCTGCGGGGGAGACTACCCAGCTTTTGAATGACTCCTATCCTCTTGATTGTCCGAACTCCCAATTATCCAAATAAAATCCACGTCTTCTGTGCTATTCATATAGTCGAGAGTATGCTGTAATTCAACTTCATCAGCTTAAAAATTTACTGTACTCATTTTTTGAGTCAATACTGTCCAGAAGCATGTACTGATGCAGAGTATAAAAATATCACTAATATACAGTTCATTTTTTTTCTTCATAACTCTACCATGTTTCCATCATTGACCTAGAGGTTATGGAGAATTTTATTGTAAAACAAAGCCTAGAGTTGCTTTCTGTAATCCACCAGTTTCCAGTTTCCAGCAAATACAACTTCAGTCTAGGAATTTGTCTTATCGCACAAGTTATGCAGGGTTAGATCCTCATCAATATGTGGAAAGAAAACATCCAAGAAAAACTCAGGATGTTACAGGGGAAGTGTTGGTGACTTTATATATGAATGAGTCAGAAGTGAACCATTGCCTCAGTGTGGTTTTTGGGGTGCATTGTGTTTTAGGTATCCTTTGATGAGACATAAAACCATGTCCTGACCACTGGTGATTATTAAAGCAACTGTAGCACGAGAGTAGGCGTGTTAGCCGCCAGTGTTTTTGCAAATTCTAATTTTGAGTAATTATATTCTGCCTACATAACCCCCTAGAGTTTTGCTTAAATAAGGTGCCTTGACCTAGTTTATAACGGACTTTTGAAACTTTCTAGATGAAAAACACTACACATTTAAAAAAATACAGGAATATTATTCTTTACTAGTGGGAGAACCTAACTTATGGGTGCTCTTCAGCACTGATTTATTTGGTGACAATTATAATAGGTGTCTACCAGAAAAAGTTTTGACAAATATACATAGTCATTTTTTAGGAATAATGCCATCTAATTTGTGTGTACTCAATGATCTTCTTGCACTTGAAGATTCTTTACGGTGCTGGATTTGGACAAGAGTGTCATGAGCTTTTATTCTGTATTGTACTTAATGTGAATTCAAGCCTGGTTTATCATACTTAAGCACAGTTGATACCTTCCATTAACTGTCAAGGAAATGCCAAACATATGATCAAGTTAAGATGATGGGTGAAGCAATGAATGCATGTCTAGAGTTGACTCTTGTCATATTGCTTCTGTTGTCAGCAGTGAAGCAGCTGAGCACAACCCCGTGTAAATTGATCGAAACAATAACCTGACGTTCCAGCGGCTCTTGAATATTTTCAGCATTTATGTTTGCAACTTGGAGCACAATTTTCTGAATAGTATGCTGCTGAAATTACTGTGATTAGTTTTGGTAATGCTGTGACAGAAATGCTGATACCAGTCCCAAAAGCTGTCCTAGAAATAAAATACTCATCCTTTCTCCGTGGCTAAGAAAAATGCTGTTTAGAGAATGATAGAACATTTTAGTTTCTTGTCCACCTGTTAATAGTAAAAATATTACTTTTTCTACTGCTTGTGTTGGTGTGTCTTGATTTGATCAAGATTACATAAATGTGTAACAAAATGATGGTGATAAAATTTCTGCCTAATAGGGATTAATAGGTCTCACTATGATTGTTACCTTTAGAGGCCTTAGTGTTAAATATCCTTTACAATAGAGTGCGGAATGAGAGGGAAGCCTCTGCTGAGGACAGAATGTCCATTTTATAGTATTTAGTAAAGGTGTTAACTGATGACTACATCGCTGCCTTGAAGATCTCTGTAGTGGAAGCACAAGCTCTTTCCACCTACAGAATCACCATAGATCTTGTGGAATGTGCCTTGATGACATCTGGACCAGGAGCAGCTGACATCTTGTATGCCTCTATGATGCAGAGCTTATTCTATCTATCTAGTGATATCTTGGATAACGTGAGCCCTTGGCACTTCAGATGAAAGAAGACAAATAAGGAGCCCAATCTTTTTGTTGATTCAATGTACTTGATATAGATTTTTAGTCCTCTTTGAACATCTAGAGTGTGCCACAGCTTTTATGTCAGATGCAGTGGCTTTGGACAGACTAAAGGGAGAACAATCTTCTATGAGGTATGAAGAGATGAATTAACCTCTAGAATGAATGACTCTAGAATTCTTTCAGAGTGGTAGCTGTGTTAGTCTGTATCAGCAAAAAGAACAGGAGTACTTGTGGCACCTTAGAGACTAACAAATGTATTTGAGCATAAGCTTTCGTGGGCAAAAACCCACTCCATCAGATGCATGCAGTGGAAAATACAGTAAGAAGATCTATATACACAGAGAACATGAAAAAATGAGTGTTGCCATACTAACTGTAACGAGAGTAATTAATTAGGGTGAGCTATTAGGTGAGCTATTATTAGCAGGAGAAAAAAATTTTCGTAATGATAATCAGAATGGCCCATTTCCAAAAGTTGACAAGAAGATGTGAGTCTCTAAGGTTACCACAAGTATTCCTCCTCCTTTTTTCTAGAATTCTTAGCACCACTTTGTCATCAAGGAACACAAAGTGGGGTTTCTGCATGAATAAAACTGTCAGCTGAGAAACTTGTCTAGCAGACATGATAGCGACCAGAAAACAGATTTTATTGGATCAGTAGAATGGAGAAACTGATGTCAATGGCTCAAAAAGGCGTATGGTTAAGGATTTTCCAGAAGTGGTTGGTCCCACTTAAGAAAGAATTGTCTAACCACTGGTTTAATCAATCTGACTTCTCTGAGAAATCTAGATAAGTGTTACGAAAGAACTGGCCTTGACATAAGCAGCTGTTTTGTGTGCTTAGCCACCATTAACTAGAAGCGAGAACACCATGTAGTGAGGAATCATTTGGCCGTTGCTTAAGCAGAGCAAACAGCTGCACAGCTGTGGAATTGCTAATAAGGATAGATAACAAGACCTATTCATCAGAATGGGAGGACGTGTGAAGAGCTGATCTTGGATCTAGGTGTCTATGACCATGAGGTTTTTTTCTGTTTTTGTTGGGAGTTGCTTTGCTGATAAGTAGAATTATGAGTTACCATTTGCAGATATTAGGGAAATTGTTAGCTCACGGTGGTTATTATGAATTATGTGCTTTGTTTTGAGAAACCTATAAAAAGATTAGTTGGAGTGTGTAATTTAGAGAAGTTCGGAATGGATTTTGATGAGCTAGGAACAACATAAGAACAACCATACTGGGTCAGATCAAAGGTCCATCTAGCTCAGTATCCTGTCTTCTGACAGTGGCCAATACCTGGTGCTCCACAGGGAATGAACAGAACAGGTAATCAAGTGATCTATCTCCTGTTGCCTGTTTCCAGCTTCTGGCAAACAGTAGCTAGGGACACCATCCCTGCCCATCCTGGCTAATAGCCATTGATAGACCTATCCTCCATTAACTTATCTACTTTCTTTTTTGAACCCTGTTATTGTCTTGGCCTTCACAACATTCTCCGGCAAGGAGTTCCACAGGTTGATCTCACTTTGTGTGAAAAAATACTTTTTAATTTGTTTTAAATCTGCTGCCTATTAATTTAATTTGGTGACCCCTAGTTCTTGTGTTATGAGAAGTAGTAAATACTACTTCCTTATTTACTTTCTCCACACCAGTCATGATTTTATAGACCTCAATCATATCCCCCCAGTCACCTCTTTTCCAAGCTGAAAAGTCCCAGTCTTTTTAATCTCTCCTCATACGGCAGCTGTTCCATACTCCTAATAATTTTTGTTGCCCTTTTCTGAACCTTTTTCAATTCCAATATATCTTTTTTTGAGATGGGGAGACCACTTCTGCATTCAGTATTAAAGATGTGGGCGTACCATGGATTTATATAGAGGCAATATGATATTTTCTTCTTTATTATCTAGCCCTTTCTTACTTGTTTGCCTGCATTCTGTTCGCTTTTTTGACTGCTGCTGCACATTGTGTGGATGTTTTCAGAGAACTATCCACAATGACTCCAAGATCTTTCTTGAGTGATAACAGCTAATTTAGATCCCATCGTTTTATAGCTGGGATTATGCTTTCCAATGTGCATTACTTTGCATTTATCAACATTGAATTTCATCTGCCATTTTGTTGCCCCGTCACCCAGTTTTGAGAGATATTTTAGTAGCTCTTCGCAGTCTGCTGGGACTTACAAAACTACTCAAGATCGTTATCTGCAAATTTTGCCACTCACTGTTTACCCCTTTCTCCAGATCATTTGTGAATATGTTAAATAGGACTGGGCCCAGTACAGACCCCTGGGACACACCACTATTTACTTCTCTCCATTCTGAACACTGACCATTTATTCCTACCCTTTGTTTCCTATCTTTTAACCAGTTACCAATCCATGAGAGAACCTTCCTTCTTATCTCATGACTGCTTACTTTGCTTAAGAGCTTTTAGTGAGGGACCTTGTCAAAGACTTTCAGAAAATCTAAGTACACTATATTCACTAGATCCCTCTTGTCCACATGCTTGTTGACCCCCTCAAAGAATTCTAGTAGATTGACGAGGCATGATTTCCCTTTACAAAAACCATGTTGACTTTTCCCCAACAAATTATGTTCATCTACGTGTCTGACAACTTTGTTCTTCACCATAGTTTCAACCAGTTTGCTCGGTACTGAAGTCAGGCTTACCGGCCTGTAATTGCCGGTGTCACCTTTGGAGCCCTTTTTAAAAATTGGCATCACATTAGCTATCCTCCAGTGATTTGGTACCGATGACTGGAGGATAGCTAATGTGAGGACAATTTTTAGGAGACTGACATACACTTCTCCAGTGGCTAGGAGGCAGGCTAGCCACCAGAAACCTACAGCTAAACTCAACACCATGTTAGACTTTGGGTAATTATATCTGCTCTAGACTATTATTGTTTTAGATATGTGCTTTAGACTCTGTAAAGGATTTTTTGTTTGTGTGAAAGCTCTCATGTGTACCAATCATTTATCAGACTAGGAGCTGTGTCCCCATTGGTTTTGTCCTGAAACTGCCTTGAAAACAAGACTAGTTACCATAGTTTTGACTTCAGAAAACCCTGGATAACACTTGATGGTTCTTTGTCAAGAAACTAGAGGATCTAACAAAGAGGACACTACTTTTGCTGACACCTGGTGCTTTACAGTGCTGGAATTGCTGAACAGTACTACAGTTCTTATCTATGCCTTCCTGAAGTAAGACCTGGATAACTGGAATACCAGGTTCCTTGGGATATTTGTTGTGTTCTGGACAACATGAGCTAAACCTAGTCCAGATGGAAGAGTAGGCCTTTAGTGTTTGAAGCTCAGCTGAACAAGACTACAGTTCAAATCACTTTAGAGGCTAGTCCTAGTGTGGCTAATGCTACTCTGTCAATAGCCAGGCTGTCAGCTGTAGATGGTCTGAGTCTCTATGGAGAAGTGGATCTTGATAAAGAATGTCTGTTCTCCCTGGTAGCAGCACTGGTGATCCTAGTTTCAGTTCTATCAGATCAGTGGAACCACAGTCTCTTTAGCCAGTGCAGAGCTAGCAGTGTCACCTGTGCTGTTTCTTGCTGTCTTTTGGATCACCTTTCCTAGAAGTGGAAAGAGTGGGAATGCATATAGCAGTCCTTGTGGGTCTCTTTGCAAAAGAACATCTGTCTCCTAGGATTTGGAGTCTGATTTTTCTGATGAAATACTTCAGCCATTCTTGTTCTTGTGACTGGTGATCTGGTTGACTGCCAGAAGGCCAAACTTCTGCAAAATCAAAGTGAAGTCTCTGATTTAGGTTGAGTTGTAGACTGTGCACCTGCTGAGCTATTCAGCTTTTTGATCCAACTCTCCTTTTGTGTGTATTGCTCTTATGGATAGTAGAGTCCTCTTTCCCATTCCAGTATCTCCTTGCTTCTTTACACTCTTGTTCCTCCTTGGTTGTTGATATACACTATAGTGGTCATGTTGTCCTGCTGGACAAGAACATATTTGCCTTTCGGGTAGTTCTGGAACCTTTGTAGGTTAACTTGTCTGCTCTGAGCTCCAGTAGGTTGTTGCTCTTGTCCCTTTCCCTGAGGTTTCAGGAATATTGCACTGTCCTGTGCCCCAGATGTAGTCCCCATCCCATTAGGCTTGTATCAGTTGTGAGTGCCTGTGGGTGTGTAAGGCATGTGCGAAATCCCTAGCAGGCATTCTGTGAGATTGTCCACTGTCTGAGAAAGGTCAATACAGAACCAGTACCTGATCTGGCATGCATTCTGATCAGTGGTTCCAGAGAAGGTACCCAATATGGGACCTCTTCATTGGATGATTCCTACACATGGACACAGGGGCCCCAGTAACTATAGACACTGAGCTATGGTCAGCCTTGTACACTTTACCAACATGGATATCAGGTTCTGGATCTTGTAGAATCTGTCCAATGATGGATAGATCTTTGCCACAGAAGTGTCTATTTCCACTTCCTGTCTTTGAGGAAGGAGTCAAAGAGCTTTTCTTGATTGATCACAAATCTGTGAATCTGGGTGCTTTAAGCTGATCTACCATCATGACGTCTATATTTGGGGGAGGAGAGGGGAAGAACGCTCCTGTCAGAGCAATGGGGCCACATGGGGGTGGGAAAGTTCCACACCTCCCCAAGGCTTGCAGTTTGGAGAGGCAACACCCTCTTGCCCTGCAAAGTATGCCCATGTCAACCATCGGATTGTAGCACTCGTTCAGAGTGCTTGGATTGGAGTTCTGATCCAAATGTCATCTAGGAAGAGGTGCAGGTGAGTTCCCTGAGTCTGGCTATTATTACCATCAGCATCTTGGTAAAGACTCTGTGGGCTGATGGGAGTATTTGTTACTGGTAGTGGACCATGCTGTATGCAAATCTGGTGGTGGCATGTTTGTATAGAAATGTGGAAATGTGTATCTGCTGGATCCACAGAAGGGAGGAAGTTCCCTTCATGTAGGTATGCTGCTGTTTAAGCTAATGTCTCCATCTGCAGTCATGTTTTTGTTATCCATTTATAGAGTCTGCTGAGATGGCTGTGAACATGGGTGACAGAAATGCTAGTCAGCTGTGGCAGGCAAGAATCGTCTCCTGGGTTGTGGTGGAAAGATAATAAATTGCATCTTAGATGTGGACTTTGTGAATAATGATTCAATTTCTGGTCTGCAAGTTACTATACACATATTTATATATCACCCTCTGGTATATCTTCAAATATTTATATTATATTATTTATATTTATTTTTTGGCTTAGCTCATATGTACTGAATTAAGTTGAAGTTGAGGCAAAAAGTATAGTTAATGCATGCAGCATAAAAGTGCATGGTTTATATGGTGAACTGGTGACAATGGGACATCACATTTTCTGTTACTGACAGGCATGCACATCACCTGTGTGAAACAGTGGTGGTGTCTGTTTCATTACTTTCATTGTTCATTTGGCTTTTGGTCTCCCAAAAGTAAAACGTTTGAGGGTGGTTGCTGTGACATGGATATATTGTTTATATCGTGGCTTGCAAATAAAGAACTCTAGCCAAGGAGCACTTAAAACGTATAGTATGAGATGTTACTATATAAATCCTATTAGAACTACTCTTGCTGTTTCCTGGAAATAATTTTGACTTGGGTATCAAAACATATTCTCCTTCTGCATGTATTTTGAGGATCTGCTTCAGTCCCTCTGCTCTCTCACTGACTTGTTTAAAGGGAAGGCACACAGAAGAGAATAGTATTACCACAAAGTGGGTAGTTTCACTGAGAAAAATGGGGTGTGTTTACTGTGTGTTTGTTACCACATGGTAACTAACCCAAATTAAAATCCTGTCTTGTCTTCGCTAGGATTTTACCTTATGTTAGTTACCAGGTGTTAGCCAATATGTAGTCAAAGCAGACCTTTTTTCCTAATGTAGATGAGGCCACTATGTCTAAGTATAGCCTGGTCTGGGTCTGTTGTTTTCTCTGAACTCGTCCCTGCTCCACCTTCTATGTCATCAGAGCAGGGTCTGATGAGAAATAAAACAAAACAAACTTTTGAAATAAAGTACTAGTTGTCAAGTTACAATTTTAATAATAATACACTACTTAACATTTATGTAGTGCTTTACATTTCTAAAGCACTTCATCTGCAAAGCACCATATTATCATAAAATCTTTGCTTATTACCTAAATTTTAAGATAGGATGTCTGGTTAATGACACTTAATTTCAAAATATATTGGAAATATATTATCCCTTATTTTATCTGTAATTCACAAATAGTCCAGCCTGTGTCTTGGAAAAACTTGCTGTTTCAGTGAACAAATGTAGGAACCCCTTTTCCCCTTTAAAAACTTGAAGGTCTCCTGGTGTGTCTTAGAATTTGTGTAACTGTTTACAGGCAGAGGAAATTCTGTGAAGTTAAACCAGATTTGCTTTACAATGATTGAATACGTCAAGAGAGACCAGTGGCAACCAATAATAAAGTTATCTTTAATTTAAGAGTTCTATTCTTTCTGTAGAAGCAGTTTTTTTCAGGACATTTTGTTTAAATATATACTACTGCTTTTTAAGTTTAGTAGTAAATAATAATAATTGTAAAAAAATCATTGTGGTCTTTTCTTTGTTCTGTGTGACAAGATATGTTTGCTTCTGCCCCTGTGCAACTTTCCTTTAAATCTTAAAATTGCCAAGCAAGTGTGCGTGTATGAGAGAGTGAGTGAGTACCATGTGTTGGTTACCACATAGTAACTAAAATAAATTAAAATCCTAGTGTGGACATGCAGATTATAGTTTTCACATGTTAACAGGCGTGACAAAGTTTCTCCTCTACCTTGGTGGGTGCTGCGCTTATTGGCGGATTTGCTTGCCTCACAGATTCACCTTGTGGGCTGGGAAACAGCCCAGAGATCTTCCTCTCTGGTAGAAGCCACAGTCCAGGTTAATTCCTCCTGTGTTTGATCAGGAGTTGAGAGGTTAGGGGGGAACCCAGGCCCGCCCTCTACTCCAGGTTCCAGCCCAGTGCCCTGTTGACTGCGGCTGTCTAGAGTGCCTCCTGGTACAGTTGCGCAACAGCTACAACTCCCTGGTCTACTTCCCCATGGCCTCCTTCCAACACCTTCTTTGTCCTCACCACTGGACCTTCTTCCTGATGTCTGTCTGGTAACACTTGTACTTCTCAGTCCTCCAGCAGTATGCCTACTCACTCTCAGTTTCTTGCACACCTCTTGCTCCCAGTTCCTCGCATGCACGCACTTCCTCTCCTCTGGCTCCCTGTCTCCCTCTGGCCTGACTGGAGTAAGCCCTTTTACAACATCAGAGAGGCCTTAATTAGTCAGGTGTGTTATAGCCTCACCTGACTCTTAGCAGGTTAATTGGAGTCAGATGTTCTCATTAGCCTGGAGCAGCCCCTGCACTGGTCACTCAGAGAACAGAAAACTGCTTATCCAGTGGCCAGTATATCTCCCTTCTACTACTCTGCTGTTCCCAACTGACCTGGGTCTATCACACAGGTTAAAGTAAACAGTAGTGGGGATCCGATAAAGCTGTCTTATCTTCACCAGGATTTTACATTATGTTAGGGGTGTGTGTGTGTGTGTGTGTATTAGGGCTGTTGATTAATTGCAGTTAACTCACAGGATTAACTCAAAAAAATTAACTGCAATTAAAAAAAATTCATTGTGATTAATTGCACCATTAAACAATAGAATACCAATTGAAATTTATTAAATATTTTGGATGCTTTTCTACATTTTCAAATATATTGATTTCTGTACAAAGTATACAGTGCTTACTTTATTATTTTTATTACTCATTTTTACAGTGCAAATATTTGTATTTTTCAATTCACCTCAAACAAGTATTGTAGTGCAGTCCCTAGCGTGAAAGTGTAATTTACAAATGTAGATATTTTTTGTTACATAATTGCACTCAAAAAGAAAACAATGTAAAACTTTAGAGCCTACAAGTCCACTCAATCCTACTTCTTGTTCTGCCAATTGCTAAGCAAACAAGTTTGTTTACATTTAAGGGAGATACTGCTGCCTGCTTCTTATTTACAATGTCATCTGAAAGTGAGAACAGGCGTTCACATGGCACTTTTGTAGCTGGCATTACAAGGTATTTATGTGCCAATATGCTAAACATTTGTATGTCCCTTTGTGTTTCAGCCACCATTCTGGAGGACATGCGTCCATGCTGATGATTTTTGTTAAAAAAAAGTGCGTTAATTAAATTTGTGACTGAACTCCTTGGAGGGAGAATTGTATGTCCCCTGCTCTGTATTATGCCGTATATTTCATGTTATATGATAAGCCAGCACATATTGGTTGATTTACAAACACTGTCACTGCAGAGTTGACAATAATGCAAAGAAGGTACCAATGTGAGATTTCTAAAAATAGCTACAGCACTCCAACCAAGGTTTAAGAATCTAAAGTGCCGTACAAAATCCGAGAGGGAAGAGATGTGGAACATGTTTTCAGAAATCTTAAAAGAACAACACTCAGATGTGGAAACTACAGAACTCGAACAAACAAAAAAGAAAATCAACCTTCTTCTGGTGGCAACTGACTCAGATGATGCAAATGAACATGATCGGTCTGCACTGCTTTGGATTGTTATCAAGCAGAACCCAGCATCAGTACAGATGCATGTTCTCTAGAATGATGATTGTAGCATCAAGGGACATATGAATCTTTAGTGCATCTGGCATGTAAATATCTTGGAACTCAGGCTACAACAGTTCCATGCAATGCCTGTTTTGACTTTCAGGTGACAGTGTAAACAAGAAGTGGGCACCATTTTCTCCTGCAAATGTAGCCAAACTTTTTGTCTAAGCGATTGGCAGAAGTAGAATTGAGTGGACTTGTAGGCTCTAAAGTTTTACATTGTTTTCTTTTTGAATGCAGTTATTTTTTTGTACATAATTCGACATCTGTATGTTCAACTTTCCTGATAAAGAGATTGCACTACAGTATTTAGGTGAATTGAAAATACTATTTCTTCTTTTTTTACAATGCAAATATTTGTAATAAAAATAAATACAAAGCGAGCACTGTACACTTTGTATTCTGTGTTGTAATTGAAATCAATATATTTGAAAATGTAGAAAACATCAAAAAATATTTAAATAAATGGTATTCTATTAACAGTGCAACTAATTGCAATTAATTTTTTTAATTGTGCAATTAATCATGATTTTTAATTGCTTGACAGCCAAGTATATATATTTGTGTGTGTGTGTGTTATGTACACACACACATTATTTGATTTTTTTCAATCTTTTTTCTTATAACAAAACACATACTTTCTAGGTGGTACCATATAGAATATATACAAAAATACTCTACGTGAGAAACAAGAAAAGATCAAGATATGTACACAATGCTTGAAGTCCTGCATATTAACAACAATATTTCCAGTATATGGATTTTTATGACACATCAAAACAAACAAAAAATTAAAGAAAACAAAGTTAAGAGCGAAAATGGAGTGAGAGAGAAGACACCAGTGCAATGCTCTGAGCAGTGAGCTCCTGGGGCAGCGCAGCTGCAGGGACCAGCCTGACCCGGTGCTTTGTGCTGCGTGGTGCGTGGCTGGCTTTAGCTGCTTGGCGCAGCTACCTGTCATGGTGCAGCTGCACTGCCAGCCATCAGTGCTCCAGGCAGCTCTGTAAGGGGACAGGGAGCAGGGGAGGGATGTTGGATAGAGGGCAGGGGAGTTCAGGGGATGGTCAGGGGCCAGGGCTGTGGATAGGGGTCAGGGCGGTCAGAGGGCAGGGAATGGGGGGGTTGAATGAGAGCAGGGGTTCCAGGAGTGCTCAGGGAGAAGGGGTGGTTGGATGGGGCCGAGATCTGGGGGGGGGGGGTGCAGTCAAGAAGGAGAGGAGGGGTTGGATGAGGCGATGGGAGGCAGTCAGGGACAAGGTTTCCAGGGGTAGTCAGGGAACAGGGAGACGGGGTGGTTGGATGGGGCAGGGGTCCCGGGGGCAATCAGGAAGGAGAGAGGGTATTGGATGGGGTGGGGGGGCAGTCAGGGGCAGGGGTCCTCAGGGTGGCAGTCAGGAAGGAGAGGGGGTGTTGGATGGGATGACGGGGGGGGTCCAGGGCGGTCAGGGGACAGGCAGCAGTGGGGATGGATGGGACAGGGGGTTGGGGGGGCTGTCAGGGAATGGTGGGGTTGGATGGGGCAGGAGTCCTGGGGGCCCATCGGGGCTAGAAGCAGGGGGGGTCGAATGGGGGCAGGGACGGGAGCCGAGTCATACCTGCCTGTTCGGGGAGGCATAGCCTCCCCTACCCAGCCCTCCATACAATTTCTGAAACCTAATGTGGCCTTCAGGCTGAAAAGTTTGTCCACCCCTGAACTAGACATGCAGTGGACATATGCTATTACAAAGACCTTATGGTATTGCCTTAAATTTGAGAATCTAAACTCCCATGTAGCTCAACTCATGGCTGGAGTCTCTTAAAAGAGATACACGGATGGATCTCCATTCTTCATAAGAATGTTTTAAGGTTATCACTGACTTTCTGAAAATAGTGCTGGAGTATTTGGAGTAGGAGTCCCCTGAGTGCATGTATTAATCAGGGTAGTGCATTCATTTTTATCAGACTTTATTTTTCCCCAGATACTGAAGGGCATAACTTAATATCCGGATCATTAATGACTTGTGTGATAATTGAGTCTGAATTGATTTTAACTATTTGCTTTAAATCTCTAGGGATTAGAATTTCTGGATATTCTACTGGTGTTAATTGGCACTGGAAATTCCAGTAAGTGAGTGACGCCCAGTATGTATATTTAATTGATCCTAGTGCCTCAGACTTGTTCCAGTTAATCTTATATCTGGACAAGCACCTGAACTTTTTGATGAGGTCTAATATCAGCCTTTGTGGGTTAGAGAGTAGAATCAGTGCACATGCTGTTTTTTATTCTAATCTTCAACTTCAATCTTTTTGACTAATCTTCAACATCAGACGATTCTTAGTCAAGATTAGCCCTGGTCATTTCCTGGAAGAAAGTGGACTGTTCTCTCCAAGTGAAGGGGGAGCAGCTGCCCTTAGCGGAAAAGCCCAAGTATCTAGGGGTCTTCTTCATGAGTGATGTTAAGTGGGAGTGTGAGATTGACTGGCGGATTGGTGCGGCGGTGGCAGTGATGCAGACGCTGTACCGATCCGTGAAGGACCTCACCTGTGGTCATGAATTTTGGATAATGACCAAAAGGACAAGATTGGGGTATAAAGGGGCAGAAAAGATGTTTCTCCACAGCGTGGCTGGGCTTACTCTTTGAGGTAGGGTGAGAGGCTTGGCTATTTGGAAGAGCCTTGGAGTAGAGCTGCTACTCCTCTGGAAAGAGAGGAGCCCGCTGAGGTGGTTTGGGCACTTAATATGCCAGCCCTGACAACACCATTAAAATGGGTTATGACCCACTTTGGGTCCCAACCCACAGTTTGAGAACCGCTGTAGTAATTTACTGACAAATAGTCACAGAAGGTTGTGTGCTAAAATTAGAAGCCAGTTTATTCAGGCACTTACAGTAGAAACCTACTTATGTCTACAGAAACAGTGCAGGACCTATTGCTATTATTGGCCCAGATTCAGAAAAGCATCTCTGTTCAGACAGCCCTCAGTATATGCCAAAGTCCTGTTGAAATCAGTAGTATTTAAGAACATGCTTAAGTGCTTTCCTGAACTGGGGCTATTCTTTTTTATTTATATAGTACCATAAATTCACTTTATAAAATACATAGAGAAGGAGTTGACCAATTAAATTGGACAGACACAACAGAAACAATTAAAGGTGACTTGTAGGGAGGAAGTTAAGAAATACAAGTAGGAGTTGGAAAACAGAGACTAACATGAAGGCAGCTGAGAACATCTGAAAGAGCTCAAAGAGATTGGTGAGAGAGAGTGGAAAAAACATGAAGAGCAAAAAGGAAGAAAAAACAGTTTGAAGCACATGTGGGGATAGGAGGAGGAAATAGAGCGCAATCTGGAAAGGGAAGAGAGATTTCAGAAATGCTGATGGACCAGAGGGACGATCAGAAACTCAGAGAATGGAGAAAAGTGGCAAGGAGTAGCAAAGAGAGCTGTCTGAAGTGACTGAGGTAGCTATGGAAATCAGAGTGGAATGAGTAGCTGAGAGAGGATTTTCCTGGCTAGATTACAGCCTGTGATAGGTATAGGAGGAGTAGAAAGTGGAGATCTAAACACTTCTGAGTTGAGAAAACATTGGATGCATAGCTTGAATAGCTGAGAGAGGGTAGTCTGGTACAATATGGTAGTTGACTGTGATGCCAAGAGTGGGGGGAAATAGCCATGACCATGTAAGTGTGAGAGTGTTGATGAGAGTCACTCTAACAGTTTCTTCAATCAATTACTGTATGTTGTGTAAATGGAAAATCTATATAATGTATACAATTTTACAATGTTTTTGGAGCTTATATAGGAAAACCTGCATGCATGCTAAGAACTTCAGGCATTTTGTACAGCACAAAACTTCAGAAAAAGAAGATGATAAAATTGCATATTGTCAGTGAAAATGTTTTATTTTCTGCATATTTACTAATGTGTTTAACATTTTTTCCAAATGCTCTGAAAAAGCTCCTGCTCTTCCTTTGTGCTGTTGTGGATAGAGTTTGTAACAGTATTGTTAGTTTTTCAAATGTCATGGGTCAACATATGTTTCTGGTATGTGACTTGAATGTTTCTTAAATGTAACCCCCCCCCACAGTTTGTCGAAGCACTTGTATTATTTGTTTCATGTTTTTCCAGTGTTACATAATTCTTTTCAAATTTTCATTTAATTTGTTTTGGATTTGTAGAAGATATTTTTCATTTGACTTTTGTCCTACTTGATCTGTTTTGTGTTTTATATTTAATTCCTATAAAGAGATATTTAGGCTGTTACCTTCTGAAATATTTAAGAAAATCTAGGAAATGTTGTATCACAAATTGGTATATGCAGGAGAGTGTTTCTATTCATCTTGTACCATTACTTCTGAGACGAAATACCAAAGTGGAATATTTTTGTAAGCAGCTTTGCAATGCTTGATACCTTGATTTGCTCAGACAAAACTATTATGTCTAAGTTTCAAAGTAATGCATGACGAGTTATGCACATTATGTAGTTAGTATTTTATGTACACACATTTGATGAATTCAAGCAGTACTTTTAAAGTTAGCTCTTGTAGCAAAGTTGATCGCAGGTTTACAACCAGTTTATATGTAGACTGTATGTTGTCATCTGCCTGAGAAAACATTACCTGACAATGCTTTTACTGTCGAGAGATTGCTTATGACATTGTATCGGTAATAATTATGTAATGTCTTTGGCCTGGTCTACACTACGGGATTAGGTCGAATTTAGCCATGCTAGGTCAATTTAAAAATGAATGCATCCACACAACCAACCCCATTCTGTCTACCTAAAGGACTCTTAAAATCGACTTATGTACTCCTCCCCAGCGAGGGGAGTAGCACTAAAATCAATTTTGCGGGGTCGAATTTGGGGTAGTGAGGACGCAAATCGACGGTTTTGGCCTTCAAGAGCTATCCCAGAGTGCTCCATTGTGACCTCTCTGGACAGCACTTTGAATTCTGATGCACTAGCCAGTACACAGGAAAAGCTCCAGGAACTTTTGAATTTCATTTCCTGTTTGGTCAGCGTGGCAAACTCAGCAGCACAGGTGACCATGCAGTACCCCCAGAATCGTAGAGTGTAGAATGTTTCTACTCTCCCCCTATCATCTCTGTCCCTGAGGTTATTACAGATTAGAAGGTGAAAAAAACTCACTTGCGATGACATGTTTTCTGAGTTCATGCAGTCCTCCCGCATTGATAGGGCACAGCTTAATGCCTGGAGGCATTCAGTAGCAGGGGCCAGGAAAGGACATGATGAAGCGTCTGTTGGGGGGAGCAAATGGAGATGATGATGAAGCGTCTGTTGGAGCTGCAGGAAACCCAGCAAGAGCACAGACCCCTGCTGCATCCACTATATAACCGCCTACCCTCATCTCCATATTCCATTGCCTCCTCACCCAGACCCCCAAGAACTTGGGGAAGTGGGGGAAAGAGGGAGAAGCTCCTGGCACTCAGTCACTCCACTGCAAAGGATGGCCAAAGCAACAGAAGGCTGTCATTCAAACAATTTGATTTTTAGTGTGGCTACAATAAGTAATGTGGCCTTATCCTTCCCTCTTCCCCCACCCCACCTGGGCTACCTTGTCCGTTATCTCATTTTTTTTAATTATAAAGAAAGAATGAATGGTTTCAAAATAATAGTTACTTTATTTCGAAGGGGGGAGGGTGGTTGGCTTACAGGGAATTAAAATCAACAAAGGGAGTGGGTTTGCATCAAGGAGAAACACACACAATTGTCACACTGAAGCCTGGCCCATCATGAAACTGGATTTCAAAACCTCTCTGATGCACAGCATGCCTTGCTGTGCTCTTCTAATCGCCCTAGTGTCTGGCACAAAACTATTGTCTGCCGTTACTTTCACAGAGGGAGAGGCGACTGACAGAGTGTACCCCAAACCACCCATGACAATGTTTTTTGTCCTATCAGGCATTGGGAGCTTAACCCCAAATTCCAGTGGGCGGCAGAGACTGCGGGAACTGTGGGATAGCTACCCACAGTGCACTGCTCTGTAAGTTGATGCTTGGCTTGGTAGTGAGGACGCAGTCCACCGACTTAATGCGCTTAGTGTGGACATACACAATCGACTGTATAAAATTGATTTCTAAAAATCGACTTCTATAAAATCGACCTAATTTTGTAGTGTAGACATACTCTTTGTTTAGTTAAGTAAACTATCCAGCTTTAGTTACTTTAGATATGAGCATTTTAAAACTTTGTTATTAAAAAACAGCGTTTCCAGGTGATTTTCTGTTGCTTCATGTCAAAGGTATAAAGTATTTATTTTAATAAGAACATGTTGTCCATTGGAAAGCTGTATTGCACAAATAACATGCAATATAAAAGTTTCCTTGTTTCTTGACTTCTCACTTTTCCTGCAGTTGGCTTCCTCTTGGGTATAATTTGGAAGATTTTTCAGAACTTAGTACTGTGTCTGCTTTATTGTATTCAAAGTATGTAAGATTTTACAAATGTCCTGAAGTATTTCTATTTCCTCTGTAACTTACGGGACAAAAGAAGAAAGCCCCCTCCCCCATGCTGACTAATGTTGCTACTTTTTACAAATAGGCACTTTACTAATTTCTGAGGCATTTTTAGAGGACATATCTTAATTATTTTTGACTTTTTTCAACCAGAAAAAATGTGGACTTATTATTTTAAATGTACATGAAATAATTGATCATTAATAGCTTCCATTCCTTAGTAGTTTGTTTGGGAATATTCTTATTATTTATTATTTCTATATCACCATCAACATATATTGTGCTTTATAAGACATAGAATTTGATATAGTTCCTGTTTACAATCCAACTATCCCATAAAATAAACAAGATGGTGAGATAATATTTTCTGTTGGACCACCTTCTGTTGGTGAGAGAAACAAGTTTTCAAGCTTACACAGAGCACTTCTTCAGGTCTGAGAAATTTACTTAGTGTCACAGCTAAATATGAAGTGTTTGGCTTAAGTAGTTAAGACATATTTCAAGGAACCATTCAAGGTGAAGTAGCTGAGTTCACCTCTCCAGTCATAGAAAGGAAAGGTGGGGGAGGAAGCTGGGGGTGGTTAAGTGGATTATAGATTGTGGTAATAAGCCATAAATGCAGTGTCTGTATTCAGTCCGTGATTTTTAGTGTCTAGCAAAGTTAGGAATTTAAACTTCCAGGCTCGTCTTTTGGAGGTGTTCGTGACGGTTTCCTTTGAGGTTGAGGACTGAGAGGTCAGCTACAGAGTGATTGCTTTGTGAAAAGTGTTCACCAACAGGTGATATGGTGTTTTTGTTTTATAAAATTTTTCTGTGAGAGTTCATATGAGAGTGTAGTGATTTTGATTTCACCCACATAGTTGTTGGGACATTTAGTGCTCTGGATGAAGCACACCATATGTTGTGACAGACATATCTAGGACCCATGGATCTTGAAAGATGAGTTGTGGAGGATATTGATTAAAGTAGCAGTGGAGATATGTCTACAGCAAAGGTCCCCAAACTGTGGGGCACACCCCCTAGGAATGTTCAGAGGGACCTGGCTGGGGCCCAGGCCAGCCCTCATGAGGGTTGGGGAGGGAGTGCCATCCAGCTCTGCTCCTGACACTCCACACCCTTGACTCTGCCGCCAGCCCCTTGTCTCAGCTCTGATCTTGGCCCCATCCCTAGCTGTGGCCCCAGCCTCGACCCCCTTACCTCGTCTGCATCTCCCCCTCCTGGAGCCACATCCCCTCTCCCATCCCTGGCTCTGGGCAGGAGGTGCAGATAGAGGTTGAGGGAGGCGGGCGTGAGGTAAAAAGTTTGAGGACCTCTTCTTCCACTTCTCTGGTAGTGTCCTTGTTGGTGAAGACATTTTTAAGTGTTAAGGTGTATATCCCAGACGTTCTCCTCAGAACATACTCTCTGATAACTAAGTACCTGGCTACAGATAACAAATTTCTTGGTGTTTTGGGTTGTTACTGGATCTGTGAAAATAGATGCAGTGATCCATGGGTTTCTTGTATACATTTGTCTGTAGGATTTCATTATTGAAGTTGATCGTGGTATCCAGGAAATTGATGCTCATATAGGAGAGCTCTAGAGAGAGTTCAACAGATGGGTGGTGGTTGTAGTTGTGGTGGAAATCTGTGAGGGAGTTTAGATCATCCATTCTGAGGATGAAAATATCATAGATGTATCCCAGGTATTTCATTGGTTTCATGGTGAATTTGCTCGGAAGTTCTTCCTTCAGATAGCCCGTGAAGAGGTTGGCATATAAAGAAGCCTACACATGCCTATCACAACCAGTGCACTAAATGACCCAATCAGAACTGTGTGGATTAAATGAGACAATCACTATACTCTCAAATGAACTCTCACAGAAAAATAAGACAAACACCATGTCACCTGTAGGTAAAGACTTCTTTCACAAAGCGATCCCTCTATATCTGACCTATCAGTCCTCATCCTCAAAGGAAACTTGTACAACATCTTCAAAAGATGAGGCTTAGAGCTTAAATTCCTAACTTTGTTAGACATTAAAAAATCATGGACTGAATAGAGACAGTAGATTTATGGCTTATTACAACAATCTATAACCCATTAGCCCCTCCACCCCCCAGCATTCCTCCCCCCATCCTTTCCCCTCTATGACTGGAGAGGTGTTAACTGTTCACTTCACCTTGAATGGTTCCTTGAAATATGGCAACTACTTATGCTAAACAATCTGTTCGACCTTGTATTTAGCTGTGACACTACGCTATTTGCGTAGATGAAGTCGAAGTATCTTGGTTTGACATACCTGGCCATCCTCACAGTGGCAAGTTGACCGCTGTGGCTCCCCCGTCGACTCCGCTTACTCCTCCTGCCAAAGTGGAGTGCGGGCGTCAATTCGGGGATTGATTTATCGTGTCTATACGAGACTTGATAAATTGATCCCTGATAGATGTGTAGACGTGGCCTCTGAGTACATTTCCCCGACCAAAAGAAGAACTCTGTGTAAGCTCAAAAGCTTCTCTTTCTCTCACCAATAGAAGTTGGTCCAATAAAAGATATTATCTCATCCACCATGTCTCTCTAATATCCTGGGACCAAGATGGCTACAACACTGCATAGCCTATAAGATGCTATTTGTAATATTCGGTACTGTTATCTACAATATTTGAATTAGATTATAAGAGCGGCCTGAGAGAGTTCATTCAGAAAATATATTATAATTAACATAACAGTGAAAGAATAACAGAAAGCTCAATCTTTGAAGTAGAACTCCTCTCTGTGAGGGACTGCTTGTTTCTTGAATGTAGTTTCCCATGTTGGTTATTTTTTTCCAGGAGAAAAGAAAGAAATACTGGGTTTTTCTTTGCATTAATTAAAACAAAAAGAAAAAGAACCTTTTCACATTGTTTCAGTCATTAAGATCTAAGTATGCATCTTCATCGCTGCTCTCCTCCTTCAGTGTACGTACATAGCATGTATTATTTAAAGCTTGTTAAGCACCCTGAAGATGAAAAGCACTTTAAGTTCTATGTATTATCAATTTTGTGTTTTATTAAAATATTAGGCACTATGATTCTGTGATTCTATGATGTATCTGACACCTAATAATCCAAGTGAAAAAATACTTGTTCTGCCATGCCTCCTCCTCCTAGTCTCCCTTCAGCAACTATGCTTCTGCAATAGGAAGCATTAAAACACTTGTGATACTATGTCTATTAGTAACACAGTCACTCAACTATCTTTTTAATATACTTTAAAAAAAATCTTGCTATTAGTGTCTTGCTTTTGTTAAGCCTTCCTGGCTTCATTCCACATTTTTTTCTTTGCTATCATAGATCATAAGCTCTCTTCCTGATGTATGTTTACTCTGTTTATTCTCACTCTCTACTTCTTTATGACTTTTTCCTAGATTGTGTTCTATACATGCTCCTCTATGTTTTCTGACCTTTCTCTCTTCTCTCACATCTCAGCATTCCCCAACAATCTCTTTTTCCCATGATTTCGTTTAGTCTCTTCTTTGCCCATCTCATTTCTCATTCTAGCACCTACATCCTCTTACCCACATCACCTTGTTGTCAGGGTTTGAAACTTTTCCCAAACCTTTAACAGTTAGACTGATATACAGCATGGGTGACCCCTTCCAGAGCTATTACCCAGAAGTTAAACCAATGCATTTCTCCTGCTGGAAAGGGGAGAATGCATCCTGGTGCCATCCAGGGGACCCTATTTGGGGATGCTAAGAGGCACATAAATTTGATGCCAACACCTAGTTCACTCTGGTTTCTGGATGAGAGCAGCATTCTCATTTGTTTCCATGCTCCTAAGTGTAAGCCTCTTGGCTGCTGCAATTGGCATTGTTTATATTGTTCCCCATCCCCTGCTTTTGGCTTGCCCTCCTGTGGCGAACTGCTCCAATGCCTGTGGCTTCTCATGCCTTATTCAGATGGTGGTAAGAGACTAAATTGATGTAATTCCTGTCAGATTCATGGCTGCCCTCAGTGTTCTGAATAATAGTAGTGAAAAACAACTAGCCTTCATTTAGCTTTCACTATGCTTCAGCATTTCATTAATTTCTCTTGGGACTTGTTTACATGGGAAGTTGGTGTGCAGAAAGCTAGAGTAGGAATTTACAACTTTCTAGCTCCTCTGCACTCACCCCCTGTATGCACTCTCTTGCTGAGCACTAACAGTGTACACTTTAAAGTGTACTAAACTAAACCACCTGAGGGCACTTCTATTGGTCAGTAAGAGTATTTGCATAGGGAGTTTAGTGTACTGAAAACTCAAACCTAGTTTGCTATGCCCTAACGTTCATATGTAGACAAGCCCTCTGTTCACATCACTAGGTTTACTTCATAGTAGTAACTATAAAGGCTTTTTTTTTTTTTTTAAACATGAACTCTGATTCCGCAGAATTTGATGCTACTCACATACAGGGTGCTTGTTGACCATGAATTAGCAATTTAAAAATATTTTATTTTAGCCTATTTCCACATACAGTGGAGAATGTAAACTGTACAAGTTGCAATTCCCTGGAGATTGTGAAGAGGTCCATTTTTAGAAGCACTCCAAGCTGCCTCCATCCCCTTCCCACCACCACTCACACACAACAGAAGATTGGTGCACCAGGATGCATGGGAACTAAAAGGTTCAAACTCTCTCATTGTCAACTCTCTTTGCAGTCTTAATCTTGATGGAAGCATCAGAAACTCAAAGGCCTCATCTACACTATCTGCAAAGTCTCATAATGGAGATGCAGCTTATACCGACAAGAGTTCTTTTCCTGGTACATATTATACTAGTTTCCCCTATGAAGTAAGGTATACCAGCGAAAGGACTTTTTTGACAGAACTGTGTCTGGATTGTGGCTTTTGCTGGCATAGCAATGTCAATTAGTGGAGTGTTTTTTTCACACTCCCAATAAATATAGCTATGCTGGAAAAACACTGACCGTAGTTTGCGATAAAGTTTTGCAACAATAGAGAATAAGAGTACCGTGCATTGTTTCCTGAATTTTTTTGCACTGGAAGCTGTAGAGCTTGGTGGAAAGCACCGTACTTTTCAGCTGTCTTTACAACATATGTTGTTTGTCCTTTGACACATAACTTACACGTATTTTTAAAATATAATTTCCTGGATAATCCTCTGGCTAATATTACTAGTTAAAATCCGGGAATTCCAGCAGGTGTATTTAATGCTGCTTTCTTTATAAACCGCCAGTAATTGCTGTTGTCATGAATCATACAGGCTGGTATACCGCATATTTTAATGTTCCTCTTCATTGGAACTTATTATGCTTTCTGCATTTCTTTGTCACTTTCTCCCAGAAAATATTATACAATAAATGGCTTAAACAAACAGCAATCGTTGTTAATAGTTTTTTGCAATAACATTTGGTAGCCAAGGATTGTTCTGCAAGAAAGGATGTGTTAAATAAATAAATAGTGAATACTCTGAATGATTAATAAATGGTAGAATCGGCCAGATCATGCTAAAACTAGTTTTCATACATTATGGTAATCTATTAATCTTGATTAGATAGGTCTTATCAAAAACATTAGCATTTCATACCAAATATTTTTTTCATCAGGCACATGAAATCTAAAATCAAGAAATCTAAAATATAATTGCCCGTAATCATGTTTGAGTAGTTCATGTTAGTTGTAATGTTTTGGTGACTTTTCAGAAGTGAAGTACTCTCTAGGCTTCCAATTCAATATTTTTAAATGACAAAGTTTTAGTACAATTTTATGCATTATTCAGTGTTTCCCTTGACAAAAAATACGAAGGCCATTTCTAGCTGTCAGCAAGTTGATGGCTTTAGCAAACAGAGATAATGCTTCTTTTTGACAAAGGTTTGGGCTATATAACAGCTATATTCGTATTTAATAATATGTGTACTTACGTGCTTAGAATATATATTTTGAAGATAGTATTATTGGCATAATATAAATATGTGCTAGCAGCATATATTAGTCAAAAATAGCATGCATGAAATCAGTATCTTGTTATTTCAAACCACTGGGTGCCATAGTATTATAGCTATCTGTCTTCTATATCTGAGAAGATATCTGAGCCGTTAACGGTTATCTTTGAAAAGTCATGGAAGAGGGGAGCGATTCCAGAGTACTGGAAAAGGGCAAATCTATAAAATCTATAAAAAGGGAAATAAAGACAGCCAGGGGAATTATAGACCAGTCAGCATAACATAAGTACCAAGAAAGATAATGGAGCAATTAATTAAGCAGTCAGTTTTCAGACACCTACAAGATAATAAGGTGATAAGTAATAACATGGATTTGTCCAGAACAATTGTGTCAAACCAGCTTGTGAATGGGGGGAAGTGGTAGATATACTACATCTTGAGTTTATTAAGGGTTCTGATACTGTCTCGCATGACTTTCTCATAAACAAACTAGCGAAATACAACCTAGATGGAGCTACTATAAGGTGGTTGCATAACTGGTTGGAAAACCATTTCCAGCGAGTAGTTATCCATGGTTTACAGTCAAGCTGGAAGGGCATAACAAGTGGGGTGTCACAGGGATCAGTTGTGGGTCTGGTTCTGTTCAATATCTTCATCAGTGATTTAGGTAATGGCATAGAGAGTACACTTACAAAGTTTGTGGATGACACCAAGCTGGGAGGATAAGATTAAAATTCAAAATGATCTGGACAAAGTGGAGAAATGGTCTGAAATAAATAAGATGAAATTCAATAAGGACGAATGCAAAGTACTCCATTTAGGAAGGAACAATCAGTTGTACGCATACAAAATGGGAAATGACTGCCTACAAGGAGTTTTGCAGAAAGGGATCTGGGAGTCATAGTGGATCACAAGCTAAATATGAGTTGTCAATGTAACACTGTTGCCAAAAAAGGAAATAATATTCTGGGATATGTTAGCAGGAGTGTTTGAAGCAAGACATGAGAAGTAATTCTAATATTCTACTCTGCACTGATTAGGCCTCAGCTGTAGTATTGTGTCCAGTTCTGGGTGCCATGTTTCAGGAACGATGTGGACAAATTGGAGAAAATCCAGAGAAGAGCAACAAAAATGATTAAAGATCTAGAAAACATGACCTATTGAGAGAAGATTGAAAAAATTGGATTTGTTTAGTCTGGAGAAGAGAAGACTGAGAGGGGACATTAACTGTTTTCAAGTACATAAGAAGTTGTTACAAGGAGAGGGGAGAAAATTATTCTCCTTAACCTCCGAGGATAGGATGAGAAGCAATGGGCTTGAATTGCAGCAATGGTGGTTTAGGTTGGATATTAGGAAAAACCTCCCAAGTGTCAGGGTGGTTAAGCACTGGAATAAATTGGCTAAGGAGATTGTGGAATCTCTGTCATTGGAGATTTTTAAGAGCAGGTTAGATTTTTTTAAGAGCAGGTTAGACAAACACCTGTCAGGGATGGTCTAGATAATATTTAGTCCTGCCATGAGTGCAGGGGATTGGACTAGCTGACCTGTTGAGATCCATTGTATGATTATTGATTCGTTCTGTAGTAACTCTGCAATTATTATATCATTTTCATCTTTGTGGTCCCAGAATAGATTAAAATGATTTTTAAAGGCACATTCAAGGCCCCCCCCAACAATGTTTTTTTCACTTTATCATGTCAGTAGAGGGCAGAGTTAAGGTTCTTTGGATACCTTAACTGTGCATTTCCATATCTAAACAAGTTCGGATTTCTTTCAAATATAACCTTAACTTTGATTGTCCTTGGTTTGTAATTCTTGGTTTTGGGATAATTATATGTCTATAATATTTTTTACCTTAAAGTTACTGATATGTACTCTCAACCTTAACTCCACTTCAACGTATTTTTTTTCATCTTGGAATGTAAAGAACGTTCAACCAAGAGGATTTAGTTTTGATGAGGAAATTGACAATGTTCTTTCAATGGAACAACATAAACCTGAACTCTGTACCGACACTTGTTCATGTGCACATAACATATACATTTATCTCTACATATTCCACTTCATATTTCTGTAGGCAGTATATCTTAATCTATCTGAGCTCAGAACTGAGGTTGCGCATTTGACTGTGATTGTGAAGAATTAGATGGCTGTGGTTGGATATATGTTGTACTGAAAAAAGTTTTGTGGCAGAGCTGAGAAATCTGTGAGTGTATTTGATATTACAATATTTGGGTGACAACACATATAAATGTAGGTTGAGGTGGATGTTAAGGCTGCCTTAAGTGGTGATTTACTTGATTCTCAGTGTTTGAGCTGAAATGAAATGCACTTGTTTTTTTCCCAAGTTAACAGTAGGATTCAGTGTATAGAAAATTCTGTTGTTTTAAAGGGATACCCTTAAATTACAATCTAATGAATTTAAAAAAAAAAAAAGTAAATTCTGGTTTTATCACACTCATACTTCAGCTGCAAGGATTTTTTTTGTTTGTATTTTTTTAAAAATTCCTATGTTTAAATATTTTTCCTCTTTTTCTTTGCAAACGAAAAGGGAAACTGACTCTAAATGGGAAACAGTTGCACCAAAAGTACTCAAAGTATTGTCAGATACACAAAACAAACAAACATATGAAAAGAACAGATAAAAATGTGACTTTTTTCCATATTTTTTTTAGTTATAACAATCCTATATGTTACTTGTAACGATCTGTATAATAAGACTCCAGAATTGTCATTGCCTGTGTATCACTCTGAAGACTAGAATGTCTGCTGAGTCATAGTGAAGAGATGAGAACAGCCGAGAGCTCTTTTATTCAGAATATCACCAGGTTCAGTCATTACTGATATTTGCTAGTGATCGTCCAACTTTCAAGTTCTCAGCCATTTTGACTTCACAAATTACATGTATGTAACAGAAAGGAATGTATATATGCCTTGCCAAGAGTATTAGAACGTTGTGATAAAAGAGGTAACTCAGCCAATCACCACCCATATGGTGGATTTCTTGGCTCAAACATTGCAGTTCTTCAAAACCACCCACACAACAGCAACCAGCACACACAGTAACCTCAAACACAGGGGCCTTCACAGCAGACACCCCTCATTTGCTACTCACACAAATGTCTCAGCACAACTCTCCCTAGTCACGGATCAATAAAACCACCCAACCAGCAACACAACCAGAACAACACAATAACCCCAAACATCCCTGAAGCTAGAATGTCTGTTGTGTCAATGTGAAGCAGTGTAAACCGCTATAAGCCTGGGTGAGAGCTCTTTTTGCTTAGAATATCACCAGGTTCTATCATCACTGATATTCAAGGTCTGTTACCATCCAGTTTTAAGTTCCCTGCCATTTTCAGCTTTTTTACATGTGTAACTTCACAGATGACGTGTGCAACAGCATGGGCTTTCAGGTACTAAGCATAGATAAAAATATTCGGACAGAAGTGTGTTTATTACAATATTCCTTTATGTGAGTAAGGTTTCTGGCACAGGACACTATGCCAGAAACCTCTGTCATGCAAGGTAAACTGCTTTGGAACCAAAAGGCAAGATAACCTTTTTATCAGCTTAGACTGCGAAAGCACAAAACTCATGTTGTCTTTTGGTGGACTGAGCATATGAAGTATGTACTCTTAGTTAAACTGTTTATACTTTGCACTTTGCTACCAACATATGCTGTAATTTAATTATATAGTATATTTCCACTATTTCTGTGCATTTTGGGGCCAAATTCTATGAATTTTCTGCACTTGCAGATTTCTTGACTTCCTGTTCTGCATTTTATCTGGCATCTCTTTAATATCTCTCTGTTTACTGTGCTTCAGCATTCACATCTCTGAGGCTTCTGTTGATTCAAATGCACATTTTTTTCAGTATTCAGTTTATTAACAAGTTTATATATATAGTAGGGAGTCACTGAGCTCCTATAGGAAAGGCATCATTTCAAGATTATGAACATACAGCTGTACTACAAATGTGTTGGATATGGTTTTTTATTGTCTCTTTACTGACTAATTTTATATCTAGACATGTACCCAACATAACTTGCCCGGACAGGATATTGAAAGTGTGGCTTAGTGTCTGGATGTGGAGGTATATGTTTTTAAAATCCCATAAATAAAGTTTATGAATTACAGTAGTATTTTATAAGAGATTGACCAGCTGCTCTGGAGGGATTTGTAGTCATTAAAATGTCAAATCAAAATTTACTACTAAATATAGAGTTTACGGTGTGCTAAATGTAAAAGTTGTGTGATCTAGTTTAATTTTAATTCTGCTATATTTACTTATTTCTGCATTTATTTATCTATTTTGATAAAAACACTTGTGCACACTATAGATGTTTTTGAAAGATAACTTATAGCCTTTGTGAAAAATAAATTGGAAGGAAACATCAGACTGAATAAGCTAAATAAATTTATGGCTGCTTTCATAACGTGAAGCTAGTCTGGTGTAGGGGGGAAGAGAACCAGTGCAATATCCCTGCTGAATCTGATTGTTACTCAGATTGAAAATCTGAAATTGTATACAGCTCCCATGTACTTTTCAAAAATATAACTAGCTCACTCATATCAGACTGCCCAGACCATAGTAAAAAAAGGTGAGATTGTGTATAATAATTTGAATGTTAAAATTAATAGCTGTTTTAAGAAGTGGCATTACAGTATTGTAGAAACCATTTTTACTAGTTTGGGGAAATTGATAATAGAGGCATCTCAGCATGCAGTTAGATGTGTGTCTGCTGGTCTATTACAAACCATGATGCTATTCACAGGTAGTTGTATATGTCTTCTCCTTTTCTTTTTTATTCACACATTATTTGCCAATTCAGTAATTGATGTAATGTACATAATGCAGAATATAAGAAAGAGAGGTAAAAAATGAACACATGCTATTTACTGCCATCTAATGGGAGACAGTCACTGCCAATAACTTGAGCTCTTATGTTAATTGTGTTTTGATTGATAATAACACAATTATATACCTGTAGCACAGAGTGGGAATGCCTGCCTGCTCTATTCTTGTGAGGCCAAGGTAATTTAAATTTACAAGAATCCTAATCTTTGAATGTTTATGCCCATAATCTTGAATATTACACTGTCTTTTCTTTTGTATAGTCTGCCAGGATTATACTATAAATTGAAGGACAGCTCTTATTTTAGGAAACTATCCAGGCAAACTACTGTAGGAATCAAAAAAGGGGAAGTTGGGGCTGGGGGAAAATGTATGGGGAAAAATGGGCAGGATCACCTTCCCTCTAGTCCTTTAGAAATGTTCTATATTCATAGCTGTTCCATGTGCCATGACATTTTGAATAACGCCACTAAACTTCAGTGGGATGATACTATAAATGGAAAATAAAGGGAGTTAAGAAAAATGGAACTAGTGTAGGTCATCAAAGCATCCACACAGAAGAAGATAAGAATGGTCATATTGGGTCAGACCAAAGGTCCATCTAGCCCAATATCCTGTCTGCTGACAGTGGCCAATGCCAGGTGCTCCATAGGGAGTGAACCAAACAGGTAATGATCAAGTGATTTGTCTCCTGCCATCCATCTCCACCCTCTGACAAACAGAGGCTAGGGAACACCGTTCCTTACCCATCGTGGCTAATAGCCATTAATGGACTTAAGCTCCATGAATTTATCCAGTTCTCTTTTTAAATGCTGTTGTAATCCTAGCCTTTGCAACCTCCTCAGGCAAGGAGTTCCACAAGTTGATTGTACACTGTGGGAAGAACTTCCTTTTATTTGTTTTAAACCTGCTGCCCATTAATTTCATTTGGTGGCCCCTAGTTCTTGTATTATGGGAATAAGTAAATAACTTTTCCTTATCTACTTTCTCCACATCACTCATGATTTTATAGACCTCTATCATATCCCCCCTTAGTTTCCTCTTTTCCAAGCTGAAAAGTCCTAGCCTCTTGAATCTCTCCTTATATGGGACCTGTTCCAAACCCCTAAAACTCACATATGTCTTCCATTCGTGTCACAAAATATAAGTGTTCAAATGCAAATTATTTAACAAATACATGTATAACATGAATATTTACAAGATTCATTCTTTCCCCCCAGACATATTTGTCCCAAACACATAGTGTCACAAATAAGCACAGTTTAGAGTCCTCTTTCAAGGATATGCTTGGTACTGGCACAGATTCTCATTACAGTGGTGTATTTTTAAGCTGCGTAGGAAAGTTTGTCCAACCCTTACACATCTTCAAGAACCTCTAATTCACGAACATTAAATTTACATAACATTTACAAATTTCAGAACATTGGGCATGCATCCATGTCATGCCAGTTTAGTTACTTGTTCATGATAAGCTCTGGTCAATATCTCTTCCTCTTTTTCCATCTGTAAGTCAGTTGAACATTGGAGATGATGGTGCTGTTTCTTTGCTTGGCCATGCTTATATCCAAGTTTTATTTGGAATTTATATTTCAGATTATAGATTTTGGGATGGGATTTTTTTGGTTGTTGGTTTTTTTTACATGGATGTCCAAGCAGCTAGAAACCTTGATTTAAAAATTAGCTTTTCTGTTGTCTCTCTAATTTAATAACTACCAGTACTACTGTAATGTGGAACTAAAACTATGAATGAATACATTATCTGCCTTGAAAATATCTCCTATCAAGAGATCCTGCCTATTGGTTTTAATTTATTTATAGTAAAAATATTTTATATTTAATAGAGCCCAGGGGGTTTTATTATATTTCTTGATCATTTGTAGAATGGTGTATAAGAAAGAAGGAAAGGAAATTGGTGAAGAGATTTTCAGATTAAATTGCTGCTTTAAAAAAATGTAGTTCTAGAAAGTTTTGTAACACTTAATATTAAATTAAAACAACCAAAATGTTAATGCAGAGTTGCAATATTTAGCAGTGAACTCCTTTTCATTTTTACTCAAAAAAGCTCGTTTGAGAAATGATCTACGCAATGAAATGCAGTATGTGAAAATGCTTTAGATTTTTCTGCCACCAAATTAGTGCAATTAATTGGGAAAGGCATGTATTACTGAACGAAATCAAATATAATTTACTAGGAGTTGGAGTTTACTTAAATTCATGTTGTTATATTCCAAATTGTATTTTGTTAGCTCTTGCTGAGTCTACAGTATATATTACTTCCCATTTTTTTCTGTTTTAAGTTTAGTCTTCATCTGTAAGCTTTGGTAAATAGCAGAAAAGAGCTCTTGGTAAGACACATTTTGAAGGCAGGCTGTGTTTTGATTTTTAGTTGGGTGTCTTGGAAGTATTAAAACATCTTTTTGACTGTCTATGTTAAAGAAAATGTCTTGTACTTGAAAATCTTATTCATAATGCCACAGACATCTCATTTAACATATTTGAATTTGATTTGTTATCTTGATCTTGTTGTCCATAGTTGTGCCAGTCTCTTTATCTGAAGCTATACAGAGTTATTTTTAAGATTCCCGGTCTCAGATTCTTAACATTGCCTTAAGAGTATTTTCATATGTAAAGGGGGCAGAGATGAGAAAAAGAGGGCAATGTGGAGAAGAAAACTCATTACCCTCACAAGTATATCTAGTTCATTTTTTTCCCCATTTAAATGTCTTAATTGACCCTTCTCTTCTGTAGAACAAAAATGTCCTAAACCATATAACATCTGGTGGTTGTGTTTAAAGCACAACAATGGATCTCACACTTTTGTACTGGTGACCCCTTTCACATAGCAAGTCTCTGAGTGTGACACTCTCCCCTTATAAATTAAAACCACTTTTTTAATATATTTAACACCTTATAAATGCAGGAGGCAAAGCTGGGTTTGGGGTGAAGGCTGACAGCTCGCAACCCCCCATGTAATAACCTCATCACCCCCCTGAGGGTTCCCGACCCTCAGTTTGAGAACCCCTGTTCTAGACTGCTAGAATTGATCACCTACTGAATGGTGCTGTTACTGCACTACAACTAAATATAAATGTATGTTTGTCTGTCAGGCCTGCTGACAATCTCTTAACTGTAACTTTAATGATTACTTTAGTTTTAATATTTTTTCTATTAAGCTGCTAAGTTACTGGCATGGATATTAAATGTTTTGAAGGTACATGGGATGGAATGTTACTGGCATTCGAAAAAGAAACAGGTTTTTATGATGCATAAAATTTTAATTACATCTGAATTGCTACTTTAAGGTTTCCTCAGAAAGGCAAATGACTCTTGCCTTAGTCTCCAGAAGTATTCAGCAAAGTTGTTGCTCTACTTGTCAAGGTCCAGAAACATATAACACTTGAATGTGTGACTCTAGCCTTCAAACTTGGTAACAAATGTCTGTAAAAAATTATGTGAGAATAATATCTCACACACACACACACACACACACACACACACACACACACACACACACACACACACACACACACACACACACACTCTCTCTCTCTCTCTCTCTCTCTCTCTCTCTCTCTCTCTCTCTCTCTCTCTCTCTCTCTTCTGTACCCTGATTTTTGCAGATTGATGATTTCTTATTACAATGAATTTCAGTAACATACAGTTGGATTAAACAGGCCTGTGTATGTGTGATGGAAGTAAATTTTGTCTAGTTGAGAATTATCCCTGGAAATCTTCAGCTTGTTGAGATACAGAAAGCTATACTTCCTGAGTTCTACTCACAGCAGAGATTCCAGGGTTGTTTTGCTGCTCTATGGAAAATGTAGGCTATTCATGCATGTATACAACCACATCCTCCATTCAACTGCCATTAAACGCTGTTGCCTTAGTAGTCATGCTACTGTTTTGAAGTTTTGCTTGTCTCTTGATGAAGAGTAAGTGGCAAAGAGAATATGGTCAGAAATACATCTTTCTGACATTAATTGACTTGCTGTGGGGATGGAACTAGCTTGTTTGGGTTAACCTGTTGTGAGACACAGGTCATATTGAAGGCCATGTTGGTTCAAATGTTGCCAAAATCTCCTCAACATACAGCATATGTACATGGCATCTCTCCTCTCTTCCCTCCTATATATGTAGTAGCACCTTTCCTTCTCACATGCTTGGATTATGGATAAAGGATTATGACTCTTTATTATTTTTTTGTTATTTATACATAATGTGTAATATACCCTTTGAAAGTTGGTAGTGGATTTTGGGGCATTAGTGGAAAATTTTGGATCTACCAGATAGGGTAGTAACTTTGCAAGGAATATGGGCTTTATATCTGTATTTCTGCATTGAATTGTAGTTAAGTTCTGCAGCATTAATATAGTTGCAGATAGTTGTTTTGCTCTTTCTACTGTGATCAGGGTACACAGGAAATTATACAGACACAACAAATTGATACAGAGCAGCAGGCTACAACTTTCTTAAACAGAATGGCCCCTTACTACTTCCTTGAATTGCCAGGCAATTATTTGAATCCAGTATGGGGAAGATCAGTTAACTGAATAAGAGTGAAAGGAAGGTTGACCTTCAGCCTAATAGTCCTCAAACAGATTTAGCACTGGGGATGGAATCCCTAGCACTGTCGCTTTGTGCAGGGGATGAGAGTGAAGACAAGAGTAGCTTAATCTGTGTGAGACCTCAGGACTATCCACTACACTAAAACCAATCTGAGTTGGTGCCTGTAGCTTCTTTGGTCCTATTCATTCCAGGATTGGGCACTTACTACTATTTAGTCTCCACTGGTCACCTGCTGCAAGTTGTAACAAAATGTCTTTAAAAGTATTTTCCTGTTAATCTACTGGTTACTAACTGGTCAGGCCTCCAAGATGCTGTGGGGAAGATTGAAAATTAACCCCACTAGATATCTGCTCATCTTGTCTAGTTGAAAAATTCCTTTCTGAATCTAAGAAGGTGACTTGGCTAGGCCCGCAGCATACCTGGAGATCTGGCCAGGCAACTATAGAACATCTGGACAAATTAGACAGAGTCCAGAGGAGACCAGCAAAACTGATAAAACGTTTAGAAAACCTGACCTATGAGGGAAGATTAAAAGAATAGGGCATGTTTAATCTTGAGAAAAGAAGACTGGGGTAGGGGTGAGGATAACGACACACAAGTTTTCAAATATGTTAAAAAGGTGTTTTAAAGAGGCTGGTGATCACTTATTCTCCATGTGCACTGAAGATAGGGCGAGAAGTAATGGGCTTAATCTGCAGCAATGGTGATTTAGGTTAGATATTTAAGAAAAACTTTCTAATCATAGGTTTCAGTGTAGCAGCCGTGTTAGTCTGTATCCGCAAAAAGAAGAGGAGTACTTGTGTCACCTTAGAAAGTAACTGATTTATTTCAGCATGAGCTTTCGTGAGCTACAGCTCACTTCTTCGGATGCATAGAATGGAACACACAGACAGGAGATATTTATACATACAGAGAACATGAAAAAAGTGACTCTTCCTGTTGGTGTGCATACTTCCACCTTTTCATGTTCTCTGTTACATGCTGGAATAGGTTACCAAGAGAGGCTGTGCAATCCCCATCACTGGAGGATTTTAAGAACAGGTTAAACAAACATCTGTCAAGGATGGTCTGCTTGGTATACTTGATCCTGCCTCAGTAAGGGTGGATGGCCTAGGTGACTTCTCCAGATCCCTTCGACACTTAAATTTTTATGATTCTGTGATCTAAGAATTGAACAAGTGTGTACATTCTGTGCAAAAATTGGCAAGATGTTACATTCCTTTCAGTGACAGAAAAAGTCTTCTGCAGTTTTATCTCACGCAGAATTATGGAAATGGTTGAGGCAAAGCTAAGGGGAAAGTAGAGGTTGGATTTTGACCTGGAAGATCATGTTTCAACCAGATTTTCACAGTAATAATAAATAATTGAAGAGAACATTGAATTGAAAAAAGCACTCATCATAAACTTAATAGATTTGAGAGAGCATTTGAAACACTCCATTTTGATTCATTGGATTATCTTGAAGTTTTATGGTATACTAACAAAAATAATTATCATCAAGGCTTTATGTCAAGATGAAGCATGCACAGTTAAAATAAAGGCAGGCTTGAGAGACTGGTTCAGTATAGACTCTGGGGTCAAACAAGGATGCATTATTTCACCTCTGCTGTTTTGGTATTGTAGATTTTGCAGGAAATATAACCAATAGCTCAACCAACATTCAAGTAAAGACCAAAAGACTGTCCAAAGATGGGGCTAATGATCAATTATGGAAAAAAAAATCTGAAAACCCCAGTAACTCTGAACTCAAGCATTACTTTAGACTCAATTTACATACCATGGCAGTGACATGCCAGCCAAGGTGGATGTTCAATAGGAAATAATGTTACAATTGGCAAGGCAGCAGCTACATTTATCACCTTTAAAGGTACAGACAGACATATAAATGCCTTCAAATCAAATGCTTTAGAGAAATAATAGGTATTAAATGGAATGAATTTATAATAAATGCCGAGATCTGACAGACAATTCATTAACTCCTTACCTTTTAATTTATCCAGAAAAGAAGATGAAAATATTTGGAGATGAAGCAGAGCATCTGCCATGGCAGGCATGCCATTGGGAAAAACTTGCAAAAAGAACCAACTTATGGGACATAGCAACATAGAGAAATGAAAAGAGCAGGCCAGGATAAACAGGGATAATGGAGTGTTGTTCATGCCCTAAGCAACATCTGACAGCACGGGGAGGATTCAGATTAAGTTACATGTAACCGGGAATTCATTGAGATGAGCCTCTGCATATTCACACTTCCGGCACATCTTCCTTGTTTCTTCAGAGGCTAGAAATTCCCAGATTAACAGAAGAAACTAAAAGGCATTTGGGGCCAACTCCCACTTTTCTGCTATTGAAGCCATACAGGATTTGACGAAGAGGGACAGGCGGGTGGCTCAGATGGACACTGTTTTTTATAAGATTCCCTTAAGCTCATGGCACAGTTATCTTGATCCTACAATTGTGACAATTCATCATGAAGAACTTTGATTACAACTAAGGGTATGTCTACATCTAAAATTTTGCAGCGCTGGTTGTTACAGCTGTATTAGTACAGCTGTATAGGGCCAGCGCTGCAGAGTGGCCACACTTACAGCAACCAGCGCTGCAAGTGGTGTTAGATGTGGCCATACTGCAGCGCTGTTGGGCGGCTTCAAGGGGGGGTTCGGGGAACGCGAGAGCAAACCAAGGAAGGAGACCAGCTTCGCCGCGGTTTGCTCTCGCGTTCCCCAAACCCCCCTGCAAACCGCAGGGAAGGAGACCTGCTTGCACGGAGGTTCGGGGAACGCGAGAGCAAACCGGGGAAGGAGACCAGCTTTGCCGCGGTTTTCTCTCGCGTTCCCCGAACCACCCTGCAAACCGCAGGGAAGGAGACCTGCTTGCACAGGGGTTCGGGGAATGCGAGAGCAAACCGGGGAAGGAGACCAGCTTCGCCGCGGTTTGCTCTCTCGTTCCCCGAACCACCCTGCAAACCGCAGGGAAGGAGACCTGCTTGCTCGGGGTTCGGGGAACGCGAGAGCAAACCGGGGAAGGAGACCAGCTTGATTACCAGAGGCTTCCTCAGGTATGCTGGGATACCTGCTTATTCCACGGAGGTCAAGAAAAGCGCTGGTAAGTGTCTACACTTGATTACCAGCGCTGGATCACCAGCGCTGGATCCTCTACACCCGAGACAAAACGAGAGTACGGCCAGCGCTGCAAACAGGGAGTTGCAGCGCTGGTGATGCCCTGCAGATGTGTACACCTCCTAAGTTGCAGCGCTGTAACCCCCTCACCAGCGCTGCAACTTTGTGATGTAGACAAGCTCTAAGTAACCTTTATTTACTTGCAATCTGGAACAGGAAAAAGACATTTTAATTCCTGTTATGATTACAAATACTTTTTCCTGACCAGTTATAATTTCACAAATAGTCAGCATAGCCCTCCCACAAAGCTAGCCTAAAGTACTTTGAAAATAGCTTTTCACTTGTTCAAGGGAAGTGTGTGCGCATGCATCCAATTTAAGCCTCTTTTTGTGCACTACTATCACTGAAAGGTAAATATGTAGGTTACTAGTTACAAGCTGAAAGGCTTTAAAATGCTATAAAACTCTATGTACAGTGTTTGCATTCATAGGTATCCCAGGAGCTTCACACATTTCCTCATACTTACAGCTTCATAACATCCAGTTTTATTATACTAGTGGGCATTAGAGTAACTTTTTTAAAGTTGAAGTTTGCAGTTAAAGAAAATAAAAAGCTGTGCCAAAATTCCTTTTTTTCCATTAATAGTGAAATGGTAAAAGAGTCCACATCTGGTGCTTGATTCTGGTGGCCACAGTGTGACTCTCCATTTTCACAGTGACATTATAAAGCATCTACCAAAAAATAACACAAATTAGGGGTTTAAAATGGTGTTGTGTTAAGAATGAGTCCAATGTTTGGCTTGTTTGACAGCAGTGAAGATTTTCCTCCAATGAATATAAAATATTATTGAATGTGCTTCACAGAAAGGGCCAACAATACTGTGCAAGGTGGAATCGTACTAATACAGATTTAGTTAAACTCTGCCATTGCCAAAAAGATATATCACCAATATAGTAAAATATGGTTGCAACACAGCAATTAATGTTAGCTGATGCTGCCAGAAGCTGATTTTCAATTAAACTTAAACTTTTTACTCCTAACTTTTAAAGCACCCTGACACTAATTAACTAATGATAAATTATCATTTAAAATTCTGTATAATATACGTGCATACATATGACAGGCCTGAATGAATGCAATCAATTCCACTTTCCAAAATAACTTAACAGTGCATAATTTAAATACTACAGTACCAGTTTTCATTTGTTAAATTAGCTATAGTAAATATTTAATTTTTAAAGTAATATTGCCCCTTCTTCCCACACCAGTGTCCCACCCTTACATCAGAAGTGCCACTGCGCTGTGTGCTAATGGATGTGCAAGTCCTTGCAATTCGCTTTCCCATTGGAAGAGAAATCAGTGATGTACAATCAGGGTATACTCTAAATGTAAATAAAGAAAGTTACAACATATACCAGTCCTGGTGCTGCAGTGGTCAAACAGCATGTGGGCAACCCATTTTCCAAGGGATCTCAGTTCCACACTAGTGCCCAGGTTTCCAGAGAGCAGCTCTGCCTTAAGAACTGACTTTAAATAGAGAATGCGACAGAGAACAAACCCATGGGCTGCTCGCGCGGTTCCCTGTTTTGGGACCGCTACTGCTATACACAGACCCTTTGTAACGTAAACTCAGATCAGCACAGCATGTCTTCCTAAAGCTCAGTGTTTGCTTGCAGCGAAGGCTACGTCTGCACTATGAGCTACGGGTGTGATTCACCTGCGTATGTACACATACTTTTGTATCCGTGCAGATATCTGACGGTAAGAGCCGGGCAAGCAGCTGTGATGATCTGTGCCACAGATCCTCCACCTGCCCTGGGTGAGAGACTTGTGGGAGAGGGACACTGGGCGGGGGCTTCTTGGGCCGCATGCCCAGAGGAGGTGGAGGGTCCACCACGGCTCCTCACCCAACACAAGCTGCTCTCTCTCAACCCCATCCCTCCCGCCCAGCGCTGGTGGCTGTGGGGAGCCTGGATCTGTCCACCTGCCTGGAGCTGGGGCAACTGGGGGGCAGGGACATGGTCTGGGGGCTGCTCGGGCCCCCCTCCCCGGGCAGGTGCAGAGACCCAGGCTCCCCACAGCTGCCAGCGCAGCTCTCCTAGACACGGCTCCAGCCCGGCCACGGACAAGAGCTGGGCAGGCATCTGTAGGGAGCCACGGTGGACCCTCCATCTGCCTGTGGGGTCAGGTGAGAGGCTGAGAACAGTCCCAGGCCATGTCCCTCCCCACCAGGCTATGTCCCTACCCAGCTGAGGGCAGGTGGAGGGTCTGCGACTTCGTGCAAGCTCACCTCAACCAGGCTTAGGCGGGGCGGGGGTGCCTTGGAGTCTTAGCCTGGCCCCCAGTGTAGATAACTTTTGCGGATCAGATGTGAATACACATTTGTGTATATGTGGATTGTGAGTAATTTGTGGCAGGGATTGTCCCTATATAGGACAACATGGTCTTGATCTTATTTGGGGCTTCTAGCTGTTGCTGCAGTACAAATAGTAATAATGGTGGTCTGACCTGAAGAACTAGTGAAATGATGATCTGATGAGTTGAGAGACAGAAAAAAGGGCAATTTAGAGAAGGGATATTATGCAGCCTGTTTAAAATTAGTGTTTGTTTGGTAATACCTACTTTACAACAATGCGTAATGTGTTGCTAGAAAGGATGGCTTTGTGAAAGTTTCAAATTCCATTTAAGATGTGAGAAGTTGCAAACAGTACATATGCCCTGAGATCCCCAAGACGTTCACTAGCAAAACCAGAGAGGATCAGATTTAGGTTTCCTAATATTTTCCTATAAAACCCAAATTAGTCCATGGGACTATGTGGTCATTGAGAAAAATCTTTTTGGCCTTCAAAATCTTCTTTAAGACTCTGCTTTGCCATTGTGAAGCCTACAAAAACAAGTAGGCTGCTGGTGTGCTAAGACCACTGCCTACGATGCTGACCACATTTCTTTTTCCTTCTGCTCTCCCATCTGTCTGTATCCATCTATTGATTCTCTTGTCTTATATTTAGATTGTAAACTCTTTGGAACAGGGACAAATAAATAATAAAGTAGGTACAAACTCGGTTTTTTAAGTAGTCTTTTCAAGTCAACTTTTAAACATAAATGTCCCCTGCAATATTTGCAGTTTGTTTATTTCAGCATTGTGAATTTGAAAGGGATGTTGGAAAAGGTTTAGGTGTTTAATTCTAGTACAATATTTTTATCTCAAGTGGTGTAACTCCTGGAAAGAAATTATATGACAAAGCTTAATGTTCCTTTAAGATTTGGAGCTATACTGAACTATGCAAGTAGATATGCGTTCATAAAAAGATACAGGGACAGAGTTGGGAAAATGGCTGTATCTTTAAAAACATGTAAGGCAACAAGTTATAACTAGCAGTTTATAAACATTAGTTTAGATGAAGCTTAACACCTTTAAAAACATGTTAGCTGGTCATGCTCAACCCTAAAGGGGCATCTAGGGTTGAGCATGAACAGGTAATACATTTTTAAAGGTATTAAACCCCTTCTACACTAGACAATGTAGTAGCTAATACATTTTTAGTTACCCATTTTTCTAGTTTAAACCTGGCCTAAGAAAGCAGTTGAGAGTAATTAATGGAAACTTATTTGCCTCCTTAGTTAAATTATGGAACGTAATTCCATAGCTTTAGAAATATATGAGCAGCTTTATTTATCTGTTCTTGTAGCTCAGCTGCTGGAGTATGCATGTTGGATTGTTAGGAATAAAGTTCTTTTCTATTTCATAAATTGTAGGGTATATGAAGCAGTCACCTACCATTAGACTCAGAATGTTATAAATACACAACCATCTTGTCTGGCTTGGTATTTGATAGAAACTATGTTCTAGTTCCAAGAATTCTGCAAATAAGTGAAACAATATGAAAATGTTTATTTTTAAAACTTCTGCTTCTCATTGTTTACTGTACAGAAGAACCCACATGACCTTTCGATTACATTCTTATTAATAGTGATTTTTGTCTAGTGTGGAATTTTAGTAAGAAAACATTTTTCTACTGTTCTGACTTAATCAGCCTCTCATTACTGTCTAGTAAGTTATATTTGTATTGACTTTTAAAGTTTCTTTCGGTGTTGTTTTCACTGCTAAATGTTACGCTAAAGTCTCTTAGTGTTTTTATGGAAACTGCATGTCATTCATTATTTTAATTCCTTTGAAGCATGCATTTTCCTCAATTTTTATTTTTTTTACTTCCTTTCCAGTTTATTTGGAAACATGGAATTTCCCTGTCAGCCAGTAGGGCTCTGACATTTTAGCCAGGGTTGTGACATTTTCTTTACTAAATGACGTATTTTTGTTGCTAGTAAAATAAGCAGATCTAGAAGGAATAAATTATATTCCTGATCTTCTAATCTTAACCTGGGCAAAGTTCCTATTGACATCACTGGGAATTCAATAAACATAAGGACTGTGAAATCGGCATTGATAGCTCACTGCTCTCAGTTCATTGCACACCTTTGGTTATATTCTGAACCTAGCAGACTGTATTTCCTTTGCACTTGCCTATGCAGCATCCTTTTCCCCTTTACATTATAATCTAGGTGTAATTTTCATTAATCAGTCATTTATAGTAGCCCCTCTGGTAATGTTTATTCAGGTTAGACTAATACAATTAGCATATAAATAACTCTTGTTTTAATATACATTCAAAAAACTATATTAAAAGAACATTAAGGTTGTAAACTCAAGCACTCAGAAGTTGGGAAATGCCAGAATTAAGGTTGCCAATGCAAACTTAATTCAACCCCCTTGTTTGTTATGATACAGGCTTTAATTATATGATCATATACTATGTTTTCCACAGGATCCCAGTCTTATCAGTGCACAGGCTGGACCTTGCACACAGAATAGGTGTTTCTTCTTTGGATTATGGCATAAATTCTCTGTAAGCTGCAGGGCTGCGCAGCAGCCCGTTTAGTGCTGTGCAGGCACTCAAGGAACCCTTCCAGGGATCTGCCGTGGCTGGGGGAAGGGCACCGATCCTGCAGCCCCAACCCCAGAGCTGCCACATCAGGGAGAGGCGCCTCTCCCCTTCCTCCTCCCAACCTCAGAGCTGCTGCAATGTGGGGAAAGAGCTGAAGGGAGTCCTAGCCCCCTGCCATGCCCCTGAGCACCTTCCTACACCCCAAACCCCTCATCTCCAGCTCCCCCCGCAGAGCCCTCACTCCCTGCACCCCAATCCTCTGCCCCAGCCCTAATTCCCCTCCCACACTCCAAACTCATCAGCCCCCCACCACCACATGAATTTTATTATGTGCACCAATATGAAGTGATGTGTCACACATCAACTCCATAGCGGTGCATGTAACAAAGTTAATTCTGCACATGGGTGGGAAAAATTAGAAGGAACATTGGCTATGGTCTCCATGTGTATTCTACTCTGGGATGTGCACGTGCTCCATGCACCTGAGACCGGAAGACTTTGCTCGCAGTGTCCATTGATCCGCACCTGCGTGCCTCAGCTCCATGTGCTCCAACCTGAGGGCATAAGGGGCAAAGCAGATGGACTGTTTCCCCAGTTGCTCTCTGCCACACCTGATCTGAGCCAGAACTTCAGTATCCACAGTAGCTAACATTCCTCTTGTTCAAACTTTGTGCTTATCTGTAAATAGCTTTTAAGATTTGTTAGTTTTATAGTTAGTTTAGTTTTAGTAACTGTTAATAGTTATGATTTGGGGGTCCTTCCCCCCCCCATACAGAGTGCCTAATGTACTGAGGCTCCCAAATTCAAGAATTGTGTATCTTGCCCCAGGGCCTTTCTGGTCACTGATGACCACAACAAGTGCCTCCATTGCCTCAGGGAAGCTCACTTTTCCTCCCAGTGCAGCATCTACCATTCCTTTCCAAGCTGAACCTGTCGAGCCCAGAAGTGCAGGTTCTGAAGCTTCCTCATAGACCATGCGATGAGGCCCCAGTCTGAACCTGGCCAGTCAGACCCTGCTGTACGTTGTGCTGAGGTCCCCGAGAGTGTCCCTACAAGCACAGTGGTCTCCGGTTCAGAGTTGAATGGAGTACAATGAAGGATTTCTTCAACAAAGGCAGGAAGAAGGTAAGATCAAATAGTCTTACAAGAAACATGAGAAATCCCCCTCCCAAATTGTCATCCTAAAAGAGGACCCCTTCTCTAACATCTGCAAGTAGGCTGAGACTCCATCCCCCAATACGGGGGTATCAGAAACTCGCAAGGAGCACGGTACTGGCTTCGCAGCACCAAAGACCAAGAGCATCCTGAAGCTGGCCCACAATGAAGGAGTTCAGCTGTCTTCATTATCAGAAAGGGATGGAAGGTGGTGGATGCCTCCTACAGCGTAGATACTGATGCAGCCTGAAAAGGAACTATCAGTGCTGGAGACTGCGGCAAGACCAACACCACTGACACCATCGAAGGAAAGAAGCCCTGCCCGCTCCCTCACATTAGGGACGTTAACATGTATTGTGTTCTGTACCATGTACAGAATCTCCGATACTGTTGGATCTGACCCTAACCAGACAGGTTCTCACACCTAACCAGAGAGGTCCTCAAAGCTGTTCACCAGTACCATTGACCAGCAGGGCCATAATAAGACTCCTGGTATCATTGGCACTGCCTATTCATGTTGAAACCATCTCAGACGAGTCTGGTGTCAGCGGGAGAGCTTCACCACTCCTCTCTACACAAGGGATCACCCTCAGATAGAGGTTCCTGGATATCATGGGTGCCATCCCACTCAGTATGAGTCATATCCTCCCTTATGGGGACTATCCTAATTTCCCTGTGACTCCTCGCACTGGCCTTATTGGGGTTCTTGGGAAATTAGGGGTCCATACATAAGTCACCCTGAATACACTAGATCACATTTGGAATCAAGGAAACCTTCTACATGCAGGGAAGAACCTCAACTCCAAGGACAAATGGAGGAGGAGGAGGAGAAACCAGATGAGACAGAAGTGCCCGCACCAATAGGATTCTCATCTTTGTCTCCAGACAAGGCAGTCGCACCAGCCTTGCCATCACCACCTGATAACTGCAGGCAGTTCTAGGACCTCCTGACGAGGATTGCAGATACACCCCAGATCCCCATGGAACAAGTACAGGACAGGACCCGTCCACACAAGCTACTGGACATTCTTCAGAGTTCTGGTCCCACTAAGTGGCACTATCAAGGACTGACCAAGACAGTCTCTGGCATACAACAGTTACCTGTGGTCCCACTCCAAAGACAATGGAGGAGAAATACTTCATACCATGCAAGGGAGCAGAATAATTACTCGTACAGCCCACTTCTAACTTGCTATTGGTGCAAGCTGTAGCTAAAAGAAACAGGCAGCACTAACCTAAATCTGCACCCTCTGAGAAACAGGTGAAATCTTTAGATCTTTGGAAGAAGACTTTACTTTGGCATGATTACAGTGCTGCATGGCAAACTGCCAAGTGTTAATATTAAAATATTATTTTATTAATTATGATAAGTTCTTGGAGTTTACCAACAAACTCTCACAAGAGGATAGGTTTCAGTCCCTGGCAATTATTGATGAAGGTAAATTGTTGGCTAGATCAGACCCCAAACCTCAGTAGATGTAGCAAATACAGCCTCCTACTAAATGGTGACTTTTTTGTAATCATGCATTGTGGCAGCAGTTGTCCAGATTTTCTGAGTAGATTCAATCCACCATAGAGCTTCTAAGAGAAATAATCTGTTCAACAAAAAGAGAGAGGAGTCACTACTTTCCTAAAAAGACTCAAGAGCAACCCTCTGTTCACTGGCTATCTATATCTCCTCACCGCAGAGAAAAAAACCCAAGTTGCAATACTACAAATAGTGGCCAGCTGTTCTGCCATTCTACCACTAGAGGTCGTATGAGCCACCAATGAAGTGACATAGAGTGCAGCATTTTGTGCATAATCTTTCATCTTCATTCTTCTTCCAGCCCCAGATACCTAAAAAGAAATCCTTTTGATGGGACGTTCAAGAGCTGCAAACCAGTTCCTCGGTCACATCTACCTGTTCAGGACTCCAGTACCTTATTTGGTGACCACCTAGTTTGTTTTTCTCAGGTTTATCACTTGTTAACATCAGTTAGGATCAGTTCTGGAGCTAATCACCAGTGGAGTTCCTCTCTCTCCTCACTCAAAACACTATCTATCTTCAGAACTCTTCTCACGAGAGCATTCTCAGTTAAGATGTAGACTCCCAGCTCCATCTGGGAGCCATAGAACTGATAACCCTTTCAACACAGGGGAAAGGATTTTACTTAAGATATTTCCTCATCCCCAAGAAAAAAGGAGGCTGGAAGCCATACTAGGTCTCAGACGTCAGAATGTGTTTATCTGCTGCCCGAGGCTCAGAATGATCACCTTGGCCTCTATTTTCCTTCACTCAACAAAGAAAACAGGTTCACAGCCCTTGATTTAAAGGATGCTTATTTTCACATAGACATCTGTCCTAAACACAGGAGATTTCTGAGATTCAGCGTGGGCATAGGCCACTACCAATATGGAGTGCTCTCTTTCAGCCTCTTGACAGCACCAAGAGTGTTCACAAAGGAGCTGTCTGTAGTGACAACTAGTCTCAGTGATCAGGGCTCAACCAATGTATCCTCACCTTGACAACTGAGAAATCCCCATTCACTGGCAAATCTTTACAGGACGTATGATGATAGTTTGAACTTGCCTCATTTTCTACGTCACATGGCCTCCTGTACCTATGTGACACTCTGCAAGGTTTCACCTTCAATGTCTACAGGCCTGTTATGGCAGTTTTCAGGCCAAACTAACAATGTTTGGACAAAGTCTCCCATGGGGTCTGGGTTATTCTTTCCCAGTGGGAGAACAGAGAGGTGATCTGCTTTGGGGTTCAAAAGACTGATCACAGATGCTTTCTTACTAGGGTGGGATGATCATGTAGCACCGGGTACCTGGATCACCAAGAATTCCAGTTACACATAAATCTTCTGGTGCTGTGTGCAGTCAGGAGTACTGAAACTAGGGATGATGGGGATGTGACAGCATCCCCTGCCTTGAAGTGGTTTCCATTATATACAGGGTTTACGCTTTTGTTCAATGGCCTTCAGCATTCCCACTACAAAAATTATTCAGATGTCACTGTGGTGCAGTACACGAAGCCTGCAAGCAGTCCTACCATTTATTCAATCCTTACATGTCCAAGTCATGTTGAACAACGTTGCTACATCAATAAACAGGGGAGCAAGGTCCAGCCCTCTTTGCAAAGAAGTGATTAGTATCTGGAACTGGTGTATTTTGCACTAGACCAGCCTCTCGGCAATGCACCTCCTAGGGGTACATTGTGTATTAGCAGACAGCCTCAGCAGACATTTTTCCAGAGACCACAAATGGAAATTACATGATTCCGTGGTATGGAGCATCCTTCAACAGTGTTGATACCCAGTGTTGATATCTTTACATGTCAAGAGAACAAGAAATGTCTCATCTATTGCTCCAGAACGGCTCAAGGCTATGACTCCAGAGGGTGTTGGACAGCTGATGTATGAGTTTTTAATCATCCCACTCTTACCCCGTATTCTGAAGAAGATTAAACAAGGGAACGTTGGTGATCCTGATTGCTCCCAAGTGGCCCAGGTAGTTCTTGTTTCTGAATATTCTCCAGGTATCTGTGCACCCATGCATCTGGATTTAGCTCTTCTCTGACCGGTTGACCCGGGACAGAGACAGGATTAAATACCCCAACCCAGCATCCCTCCTCTAATAGCATGATATTTGCATTTAAAGTCATGCTCTGTGGAGGTACTGGGCATGTATGAACTGTGATTTTTTTTAGAGTCTTGTAACTTGGGCAGATTTTCACAGTGATGGCAAAGCATATGTCCCTGAAACCACAACAGCCCCTTGCCATATTTCAGATCCCTTCTTCGAAGCAGGGAGATTCCAAAGCTTCCCGTGAAACATCTGTATAAACATTTTTTAACATGTACTTTTTCCTAACCTCATTATTGAAAAATTTTGGACTGTTTTAACTGAAATTAAAAAATCATCATCATCATCCTGCGACAAGCATCCAGCATGGGATACTTCAGCCTAAATGTTTAGAATGTAAGAACGGCCATACTGGGTCAGACTATTGGTCCATCTAGCTCAGTATCATGTCTTCTAACAGTGGCCAATGCCAGGTGCTTCAGAGAGAATGAACAGAGCAGGCAATCATAGAATGGTCTTTCCCCTTGTCCGCTCCCAGCTTCTGGCAGTCAGAGGCTAGAGGCACTAACAGCATGGGGTTGCAGCCCTAACTATTTTGACTGATAGCAATTGGTGGACGTATCCTCAATGAACTTATCTAATTCTTTTTGAAATCCTATTGCAGTTTTGTCCTTCGCAACATCCCCTGGCAACAAGTTCCTCAGGTTGACTGTGCAGTGTGTGAAGTACTTCCTTTTGCTTTAAACCTGCTGCCTATTAATTTCATTGGGTGACCCCTGTTTCTTGTGTTATATAAAGGAATACATAACACTTCCATTTTCACTTTCTCCGTGCCATTCATTCCAGCCCGTGTCACTTGGAAAGGTTTTTTTTCACTGTTGCAGAAAGCTAATGTGCAAAAATACTTTGTAATTGATAATATGTCTTTTAATTAAAAATGAGTTGCATGTTAGAGTTTTAACAATTAATTTTGCATAAGTAAGGCTCAGCTTGAATTTGAATTACTTGTAGAAAAAATAAATAAATTTGTATTCTGTTTAAATGAATTAATTTATTCAGATTTCTCAGTTTATAATGTTACATTGTAGTTCAGAAGATCAACTTGTGTGACTACTTCATTCATATTTAATTACAAGACTCATAAGGAATTGTATAGAAAATAAACTGTGGCTGTTTTAAAAGACAAAAATTCTGGTCAAAGTAGCAATTAGAGTATCTGTTTTAGCAATTTACATGTTATAAATGCACTGTACCAACTTGGGACCTGCTGGGGGCAGCCAAAATAGTCCTTGTTATGCAAGTGTGTCATATTTTTTGGTTAGTCTGCTTGGATTTCTTTTGATGAATAATCTTCAGACTTCAGGGTACTTTCATGCTCTGTAATAGGCAACAGGAAGGGAAACTGCTGGAGACATCTATCCAGTTATATTAATAAGCACCAACCTGCAAAATGTTAAAAGTATTTTACCAGAATTTCAAGACCAGTTTCATCTTTCATATGATTGTAGTCTCAATTTATTTTGTTAAGAGATGTTACAGGGGAATATAAAAATAATTTTAGGGTGCAAAATCTCTTGTAAGGTCCACATTAGAATTTGGACTGAGATATTTTTATCTTCCTACATGTGCACAAGTCCTGTTGCCATCTGTGTTTGATCAATGCACTTGGAAAGACCCGAATACTGAATTAAAGAGGGGGGGCAGATTCTCAGCTGGTATAAATTGTCATAACTTCATTGAAATCTAAGAAGCTATGGCAGTCTACACCAGCTGATGATTGGCCCTAAGACCTGATATGTAGCTCTGTCCTTGTTTGGCAGAGTATCACTACATAGTGTTGGGCACAGATACTTTTATTTCTTGTATTTATTTTTTACATTTCATGTTTTAAGAAAACTTCTGCTATATTGTTAGAAACTATTTGATGCTTTTCTAAAATAGTATTATTGCTATTAAACTATATTTTTGCATTTTCTTGTTTTCTTTAATTAGTTTTGTCAGCCTGGAGGATGGCAGTTGTCCAGAGAGAGAAAGCAGCCTACATTCTTTGTGGTGGTTTTGACCGATATAGACTCAGAACGGCACTTCTGTTCATGTTTAACTTTCTATGAAGCAGAGATCAACCTGCAGGTAAATCTCTTGGAACCAAAAATAAAGAGCAAGGAAAGAGGCATTTGGAAAACAATAAATACACATAATAAAGTGTTACTAAATAATTTTAGAACAGAAAATGTTCCTATATTCTTGATATTCAGATGAGGGGATTTTTGTATGTTAAGTCTGCATTTGGTTTGGGTGTTGTTTTGTGTATTGTTTTATTTAATTGAAAGGACTCCTCAAAGTACTTACTTGGGATCCTTTTGTTTGTTTTACCCTCCACTATTTGAAAAAATCACTTAGAAGAATTAGAATAAAAGTGTTACTCCATAATGTCTTTTGTTTTCTTTTTCTGTCTAGCAATTATTTTTTGCGTGTATTTTTTTATGCAGGGCAAGCCAGGTGTTTTTTTTAATTTACTTACTTGTTTGTGTATTAGCATAGTGATTGTCATCTCTGCTTCATGAATAGAGTTTAACTTTTGCTCCCTCTGCTGGCTGTCTCTCTCAGAATAACAAAATATCGTAGATCTAAGTGTTGTTTTAAATGTTAAGTTTTATGTGTCTCTGTACTGTATATATCTTTTTATGGTTATTCTCATTTGTTTAATTACATTTATTAGCAAACTAATGGATTAATAAAACAATAGATTTTTAGAAGTGAAAGAATAGTTCTCCAATTATGCAGTTTTTTTTAGATTTTCGAGTATTAACTATTTGGCAGTGATCCTTTTAAAAATTCTTATTAATTTTTGGACAATTTTAATCAATTCAAAAAAGGCACTTTATTTCCCATTTGGCCTAAATTACTTCAAATGGTCTATACTGTGACATATTATTTTGTATCCTTAGTAGGAAGAACCCAAGGACAAACTTAGAGCAATTCATAATTATAAAATTTAGTTATGTCTGAAAACTTTCCTTCCAACATATAATATCACTATAAATTATCACAAATAAATAAATCTTGGTATTGTTTGTCAATAATGTGTTTCTAAAGTTACTCATCTACTACATGTGATCTAAAATTGTTTGTTCCTTAAGAGCAGATAGATTTAATTGAAAAAACACTGCTGTTATTTCAGTTGACTTTTTAAAAAAAATATTCTGTTAGTATGATTTCCATGTTCCTGAAGTTGAAATATTACTGTATACTGCTGTTGAAAACTTTACTGAATAATTAAAAAAAAAAAAGGAAGTTTGCTGAATAGTTGCAATTTTATATTGTACCTTTTAGACACAATTGGAATTTTAAGACTAGCAGGAGTAATGCAGGGGGCACTCCATTTCTAAAATGCTACAGTTTTTTAGGATGAATTACTGTCAAATAAACTAATGGAGTTGAATTGTAGAAATGTAACCAAAAAACTGGATAGACTTTACTTCAGTTCAGTTCATTGAAGATGTACTGATTTTCATAGATTAAACTAAGAAAAAAGGCCTTATGTCTGTCAACTCTTCGTTTGTTTTAAAGTATAGAAGGAAATATTCCATAGCAATTCTTCCATGGCTAATTAAAGCTTGCAAACGTGTACTCTTGATCATCATTGTGGATTTCATAATACGGCCAGTTTCCAACAGCTGCTTTTAATTAACTTCTTGCAAGAAATACTCATTAAACAACTGGTCCCATATTAACTAAAAACTTTATTTCTAATATTGCTTAATAATTAGACACGTGCAAAAAAATAACAGGTTCTTGGTCCATAGAATGTTGTTCCTGCCCATCTTCTGAAGGATGCATATTTTTCAGATGAACTTGCTTTGGTGAACCTTTTTCCATGACTGCATTGTTTATAGCCAAACTTCCTGTTTCTTTATGAAACCCAAAGATAATAAGTGGACGTGCTGTGTTACATGGTCATTAGACAAGAATTCAACACACATACAACTCTAATGAAAGATAATCTTGTTGATGCATTGAACTATGTAACTAAGTAATATAGGTTTGACCATCAGCTTTATGCCTCATTAAACAAATGAGTCTGTGAACCTCTGTGTCATAGTCTTGAGAACTATGCAGATTTGTATTTACCGTTCTAACTCACAAAAAGACTTTAAAAGGGTTGAGTTTCTAAAATACTTAGTTGAAAAAGCAAATAATGTTTTCAAGTCTACATGGACCTAATGCTGATTCAATGAAAAGATTATTTAAACACTGAAAGCAGCAATCTGTATTGTATTGTTTCATGGTACATTGTTTCCCGGTGAGATAGAGACCAGTAACAAGTATTTTTTCTAAATACCTTGTAACTCAACGGTGGAAACAGAACACTATACCTAAAAGCTTAGCAGCTGTAATACAGTAGGAACCTAGTATTAAATAAATTCACATTTCACTTGTCAGCCTTTCATTGGCTCTAAAATAGACAATCTTGCATCTAGATACTGAGGTAAATTAACTGAGAACCTTGAATTTAACCTTGTGAAGTAAGTTCCCATTGTCCACGTTCAGCCTTGTTTCCCAGGGTAACATTGTGTATGACCAAATGTATTCAATATAAAATATATAAAATATAGATTGCATTTTAAATTACATGACCACTTATAGGTAGCATATATCCACCAGATTGTTTAGTTAGTTGAATATATATATTCTTCAAATGACTTCATATGTCTATTCCACTTAGATGTTTGAGTACCTAGGGCATTCAAACTGGAGAGTTTTTTGTACTTGTACCTTTTGGGATGGAGCATGTCTCCTTGTACCCAGCAGGAGGTACAAAGGATGAAGCCCCCTGTACCTCCCTCAGTTTCTTCACTTCCGTTTCTGGAAGTCAGAGCTCCTTGTGTACTGTTGCTGGAATGGGTGCTGGAATAAGGGTTTCCACAGCCATCTACAAAAGCGATCTTAGCACCAGATTAAAAAAAAAAAGTATTAAAACACCCCAGATTCCTCCTCAAATACAACTCCTTAAAAACCCTTTCTGAATTCCATTAGTTTCTCAACCGTGCAGAAAACTTGTTTCCCTTTGACCATCCAACACACAAGGGCAATTTTTCCCTTCATTGTTGAATGTTCCACATTCAGCCAAACAGAGGTAAGAGAATAGATGGGGAAGGCTCTGAGTTACTACAGAGAATTCTTTCCCAGGTATTTTCCTGGCAGGTCTTGCCCACATGCTCAGGGTCTAACTAATTGCCATATTGGGAGTTGAGAAGGAATTTTCCCTGTGTCAGATTGGTGGAGACCCTGGGGAGTTTTTGCCTTCCTCTGCAGCACAGGGCACAGGTTACTTGGAGGCTTAAAGTAGTGTAAATGGTGAATTCTGTGTAACTTGAAGTCTTTGAACTATGATTTGAGGAGTTCAGTAACTAAGCCAGAGGGTAGGGGTCTATTTCAGGAATGAGTGAGTTTCTGTGGCCTGAAATGTGCAGGGGGTCAGACTAGACCTTAAAGTCTGTGAGGAAAAAAAATACTCAACTTATCCTTTCCCCTGCCACTGTCACTGGAATATGTTGATAAGCCCTGAGAGTAGTATTCAGAAGATTCATAGAAATGTAGGGCTGGAAGGGACTTTGACAAGTCATCAAGTCCAGACCCCTGCACTATAGCAGGACCAAGTAAACCTAGACGATTCATAACAAGTATTGTTCAGCTTGTTTTTAAAAGCTTCCAATGACAGGGACTGCACAACCTCACTTGGAAGCCTATTTAGAACTTACCTCCCCCTATCATTAAAAAGTTTTAATATCTAGCCTAAATCTCCGTTGCTGTAGATTAAGCCCATTACTACTTCTCTTACCTTCAGTGTACATGGAGAACAATTGATCACCATCGTCTAACAGCCCTTAACATATTGGAAGACTGTTATCAGGTCCCCCTTCAGTCTTCTTTTCTTAAGGCTAAATATGCCAAGTTTTTAAAATCTTTCCTCATAGGTCAGGTTTTCTAAACGTTTTATCGTTGTTGCTCTCCTCTTGACTCTTTCCAATTTGTCCACTTCTTTCCTAAATTGTGGTACCCAGAATTGGACACAGCACTCCAGCTCGGGCTCACCTGTGCCAACAACTACCTACTGTGTCTTAATGTGAAAGTCTTGTTAATACACCCCAGAATCATATTAGTGTTTTTAGCAGCAGCAGCACATTGACGACCCATTATGGCTCCCAATCCTTTTCAGTAGTACTACCACGTAGTACACTTATTCCCCATTTTGTAGTTGTGCATTTGTTTTTTTCTTCCTAAATGAAGTACTTTTCACTTGTCTTTATTGAATTTCATCTTGTTGAATTCAGACTAATTCTCCAATTTGTCAAGGTAATTTTGAATTTTAAACCTGTCCTGCAAAGTGCTTGCAACCCCTCCCAACTTAGTGTCATCTACAGATTTTTTAAGCATTCTCTTTTCTCCATTATGCAAGTCATAAATTAAAATATTGAATAGTACTGGACCCATGGCTGACCTCTGTGGGACCCACTTAATACGCCCTCCCAGTAGGACAGAAAACCATAGAGAACTACTCTTTGAGTACCGTCTTTCAACCAGTTGTGCACCCACCTCATTGTAAATTCATCTAGACCACATTTCCCTAGTTTGCTTATGAGAGTGTCATGTGGAACTGTCTCAAAAAACTTACTGAAATCCAGGTATATCACATCTACTGCTCCCCATCCACTAGGTCAGTAATCTTACCAAAGAAGGAAAATAAGTTGGTTTGCCATGATGAATTATTGACAAATCCATGCTGACTATTCCTTATAATCCTATTATCTTCCAGGTGGTTATAAACTGATTGTTTAAAAATTTGCTCAAGTATGTTTCTGGATATTGATGTTAGACTGACTGGTCTATTATTCCTCCTTGTTCCCTATTTAAAGATAAATAATATGTTTGCCCTTCTCCAATTTTCTGGAACCTCTCCTATCTTCCAGGAAGTCTTCAAGATAATTGCTAATGGCTCTGAGATTGCTTCAGCTAGTTTAAGTACCCTAGAATGAATTTCATCAGGCCCTGCTAACTTGAATACATCTAACTTATCTAAATATTATTTAACCTGTTCTTCTCTTATTTTAGTTTTCATTCCTTCCCCTGCTTGTTAATATTAGTTGTGTTGAGCATCTGGTCATCATTAACCTTTTTAGTGAAGATTGAAGCAAAAGAGACATTAAGCACCTCAACTTACTTATCAGTTATTAGGTCTCCTTCCCCGCAAAGTAGAGGATTGACACTTTCCTTCGTCTTTGTATTGCTCCCAATGTATTTAAATAATGTCTTCTTACTGCCTTTTATATCCCTTGCTGGATGTAACACATTTTGTGCTTTAGCCTTTCTGATTTTGTCCCTACATACTTGTGCTGCTCTTTTGTACTCATCAATTAGACCATATTTCCACATTTTGTAGAATTCTTTTTTGATTTTCATGTCATTAAAGAGCTCCAGATGGAGTCATATTGGCTTCTCACTATTCTTCCGATCTTTCTTATGCCTCAGAATAGTTTGCTGTTGTGCCTTTAATATTGTCTCCTTGAGGAACTGCCAGCTCTCCTGAACTTCTTTTCCCCTTAGATTTTCTTCCCATGCATTCATCATAATATAATAATATGTGGAGATATATCTATCTCATAGAACTGGAAGGGACCCTGAAAGTCATTGAGTCCAGCCCCCTGCCTTCACTAGCAGGACCAAGTACTGATTTTGCCCCAGATCCCTGAGTGGCCCCCTCAAGGATTAAACTCACAACCCTGGGTTTAGCAGGCTAATGCTCAAACCACTGAGCAATCCCCCTCCACCTCATTTTCTTTGCAGTCTTCATCATTTAATTCTACAAAATTCACTCTCAAAACTCCATTTGTTGTCTTGTGTAACTTTAATATGATAGCCAAGCAAGGGGTGGTTTAATAAAAACAACACTTTTGTTAAATGTATATACAGTGTCTAGCACAATGAGACCCCTATCCCTGAATGGGGCTTCTAAATACCACTATAATACAAATAATAAGAATACATGGAGATTTGATCCGCACTCTTTACTTATGCAAAACTTCAGCTGACTTCAACAGTGCTCTGTACCAACTATTCGGTTAGAATTTTCACTGACAATTGCTGAAGAGGGCCCGGAGATGGCATCCTTTTTGTTAAGTTCCCAAATGGGACAAATGTCAAAGATAAATGTTAAAATTTTACAGTGTTCTTATACTTTAAAAGAAGAACCACCCCGACCCTTGAGACAAGTAAAACAAAGCAATAAAACAAATAGAGTTCAATTTTTGATTTTTTTTCTTTGTACTTTACCTCATTAAGTAGAATTTGTGCAATCTCTCTAACTTTATTCAATGACATCTGAAACATCTGTTTTAAAAAATGTGTGTGCACTTGGTTGAACATGAAGGAGTGCATATGCATAAATGTTTATGTCGGCCCAGGCATTTACACTGAACAATACATTTTAAAATATTGGAGGCCCAGTGTCTGTAAATATGTTAAAGATCCCAATTCTGGAAGATACATCTGACTGAAAACATCACAACCAAAAACTTCACAAAATGACTTCGAATGAAAAACGTTCACTGATATTTCTTGAGTCAAAGTAATACTACCAATTAAACTTCATTGGGCTTCAGAAAATTGATCTTCTTTGGTTGGATCATAATGTTTATAATCTTACTGAGCTAAAATGTATATCATGAAAAAAATGAATGACTATCTGTGGTATTGTTTTAGCAGACAATGAGGTCAATCAGTGATACCTTTTTGGAACGTGACATCTGAACATCTTTTGGGCAGTATGTTAATGTGTATTTTGTTTTTAAGACATTCAAGTATGCTGTGAATGTCCCAAATGTTAAACTTGGCATGAAAGTGACATGCATTTGTGTCTTTGTTGGTTTACAAGTATTGTCCCAAAATGTTTCTTTTGGAAGAATGTTCTTTTTCATAATGTTTACTGTGTTCTATCATCACATTCTAAATATTCTGAAAAATAGATAGCCTAATGTCATACAATGATTGAACAATGCCCTGGTTCCTTTCAGTTCCTTATATTAATGGAAGATTTTATAGTTAATGTTCTAAACTCCTGAAATTGAAAAAAAAGTTATTTCTTTTTATTATAAATCTGAAGGTCTGTTATAGACCAAAGGTTAAAGGTTAAGTTTAGAATAACTAGACAGATTACAAATTTCTGTCTTCCTAATAGTGGTGTTCCAATAGTGTTTTTACCATAATTTATGCTACTTGATGACAAACAAGTTAGAGAACAAAAATAGAAAACTTTTTTTAAACTGATACAGAATTTTAAAAATGAGGGAATTAGTGAAATTATTTAGTGGTAAAGCCTCTCACTTGCATTCTTTATTTAAGTACTGTGATCATACTGGGTTGGACAATATGTGATTTTGAAATGTCCATACAAGAACATACTTTAAAATGTTCCCCCTTCTGAGAAAATTGGAGGGAATTCAGCATCAGTTGAATTTTGAACGTGCAGCTATTTTTTTCTAGCTTCGCTCCCCTTCCTTGCCTCTCATGGTTGAAGCCAAGATCCTTCTAGCTAAAATGATTAGGCAGGACTATCTTCAGGTCCCAACAATTCCATTTTCTAACTGGAGGCACTGCTTCCTTTTTTCCTGTCACTCCAGTACTGTGTGCTTCCTACACAATATGAAGTCTTTAAATCATGATTTGAGGACTTCAATACCTCTGTCAAAGGTTATAGGTCTATTGTAGGAGTGGGTGGGTATGATTCTGTGACTTGCAGTGTGCAGGAGGTCGGACTAGATGATTATAATGTTCCCTTCTGGCCTTAAAGTCTGTGAGTTTAATGTCCCCAAGCTTTCTTGGCTCGGCGGATGTAAGAGATTACAAATTTTAGAAGACACTTTAATCCTGGCAGTAGACCCCACATAGCTGACTTTCCAACCATAAACGTTTCCAATATTGCATTTTATTGCAAACATTTTAAAAATGTTTTCCTAAACATACATTTCAAAGGAATTTAATACCTGTTTTCTAAAAGAGCTGATTATATGTTATGAAAAAAGTTTGCAAGACACCATCTAAACATATTTATTCATATACCTTACTGTACTGTATATACTATTTTTGTTCTTTTCTAACAACTTGTGTGTGAAATAAAATCTTTACTTCTTACGTTCATCTGTTCATGCAACTTGTTTTGAGTCCAACCATTTCTTTAAAGATCTCTGGCGTCTCTGTGCTTTGAAGCAAGGAGTTGAAACTTGAAAAGATAATAGTCCTGGGCCAAGGAGATCCCTTTTCCTGCCTACTTGAAAATGCAAGAGGATTTGGCAAGCAAAATTCTGACAACTCTCATTTGCATATGCTTAGTACAGCTTTAGGTAGAGGCTTGCTGTTAAAATTTCTGAACTATCCCTCTGCACTGATAATTCTGTAGCTCCCCAGAGCTCCCTATGTACCAACTTTTCTGAGTATTCTTCCAACCCCAGGAAGTTTCTGCATGTCAGTTGTGCAGAACACCCTACATGTACACAGCCAAAGTGGCAGCAGGAAAATATCCATTGGCCTAGGGTGAGATGTCTGAACTGGGAGCAAAGAGGTGATCATGAGGGTAAAATTTTCAAAAGTTCCTAGAGCCAGATTTTTAAAGGTATTTATGTGCCTAAAAATGCAGCTAAGTGCCTACTGGGATTTTCAAAAACATACAGATGCCTAACTCCCGTGGAAATCAATTAAACTTAGGTACCTATCTGTCTCATAAGCACCTTAAATATAGTAGAACCCAGAGTTACAAACACCAGAATTGCGAACTGACTGGTCAACCACACACCTCATTCAGAATGAGAAGTATGCAGACAAAGTACAATACAGTACTGTGTTAAACAAAAACTGCATGCATTTGGAATTGGAATTTTAGATACTGAAACATAAATAAAATGAATTACTGCTGCCTGTTTTCTTTGTTTTTGATTGGTAAACCAGTTCTGTGTGAACTGGGCTGTATTCAGCTCCAGTAGACATTAACATGGAAAGAAAGAGTTGGCCTGAATGAGTTAACTGAGGCAAAACTTAGATCATTTATTTTAAAATAAGGAGTCAGGTGTGGATTCTAAATCTGCGTCTACTGGCAATTAGTAGATTACCAAAGGTCTTGCTAACCTTGGAAAGGTTTCAGGAAAAATCTTACATATGGTCAAACAGTTCTTGTACAAAGCGACAAAGAGTCCTGTGGCACCTTACAGACTAACAGATATATTGGAGCATAAGCTTTCATCTGTTAATTTATAAGGTGCCACAGGACTGTCACTTTTTACAGATCCAGGCTAACATGGCTACTCCCTGAGTTCTTGTACATTTTTTTTATAGTATTCAGTGGAATTCAAAGATTTTGTATATGAGAGATGTTCTCTCTTCTTGGACAATTAACATTTATTGTAAACAATGCAATTAAAGTTTTGCTTCCTACCTATGTTTGAGTTCTGTTGATGCACATTCAGTTTTCCATTACCGTGATTCATTGCGGGACCTTATTCCAAATGTGTGTGTGTTTGATTCCATCTTCAATTCTGCAGAGCCATATGGTATTTAACTGTTTTTAATGATTTTTTTTACTCGGTTTAAATCGGTGTCAGTCAGAAGTAACTCCACTTTGACTTTCATAGAATTACATCAGTGTAAAAAGATGTAATGAGAGGAGAATCAGGCTGAAGTGTACCCTTGTTGTCCTCATGCCCAAATGTAAGCGGTGGCAATAACAGAGGAAATCTTTAACTGTGTCTAGACAGCTGTGTCCCCTCAATTCTCCAATCTGGGGTGCAGTTCTCCAATCTGAGGTGCTTCACTGTGAGCAACCATTCCTTGTCTGCTCACGCACAGCCTCCAGCATTTAAATCACTCCCAGTTGTACTGTATGAGTGCTATAGCCAGCCGCTCATACATTACACTGCAGGGCAACAGCAGCAAATACCAGTCTCAAATTTCCTCCAGAAATGTGCATCTTGTACTGCCCAGCACCTACCTGGACAACACAAGCTCATATAAAGTCCGTCATTTTATTAACAGAAAATAATATGTACAAATCCTGTTATCCAAATGGAGTTTCACAAGCACAATCCAAACATACTGGTTTAGATAAAACAATAAAATGAGTTTAATAATTCCGGAAACATAGGTTTTAAGTAATCACAAGTACTGAGGCACAAAAATTAAAATTGGTTACAAAGAAATGAAAAGTAAAACTCAACTAATACCTAACTGAATAAGCGAAGGGAATTCAAAGCTGCTTCCTTTCTTCTTCAAGTGTTATTGGTGTCATTAATAGAGAGAAAGGGAGAGATAATTTGAGGTGTTTTTCTTTCCTCTTATAACCCTTTCTCTTGTACAAGAATAATCTCCAGCTGATGTTCGAGAAGCAGAAAGTCTGTGTGAATGGAAACCTCAAACTGTTTCTTTGGTCAAGATATAGATTTTTGCCCCCCACCCTCTTCTGCCAAAGAGTGGCCACTTGATTAAGTTATTGTCCATTAGATTTTGTTGACACCTGGCTGAGGCATGGGCTAACCTTTTGTCTCTAGGGTACTGGTTTGTGGCTGCCCTCCACAATATGTTGGAACATGTTCCAGTAATATCAGACAGTGGGATCTTATAACTTTATATGCAATATTGCCACACATATTTTACCAGGACGGTAATGATCAGCAAATCATGAGTTTTCAAATGGCATCCCACAAGGCATACTTGTATAACGTTTACCATAATCCTGTAAATGGGACGAATATAAGGGTACAAGCAGCAAAGAATCCTGTGGCACCTTATAGACTAACAGACGTTTTGGAGCATGAGCATCCGACGAAGTGGGTATTCACCCACGAAAGCTCATGCTCCAAAACGTCTGTTAGTCTATAAGGTGCCACAGGATTCTTTGCTGCTTTTACAGATCCAGACTAACATGGCTACCCCTCTGATACTATAAGGGTACAGACTGTCACAGTCTAAAGAGCTAGCATTGGAATGCAAAAATATTAAGTATCAGAGGGGTAGCCGTGTTAGTCTGGATCTGTAAAAGCAGCAAAGAGTCCTGTGGCACCTTATAGACTAATAGACGTTTTGGAGCATGAGCTTTCATGGGTGAATACCCACTTCGTCAGATGCATGTCACCCACGAAAGCTCATGCTCCAAAAATATTAAGTAGGCCAGGCGCTGAAAACCAGAGCTAGACCAGCAGGGGAGCTTTGGGCCATCTGGGGCTCAAACACTAAATGAGACAGGACCAGTGAAGAGCTCCAGGTTTTCTGTCTCTTCCCCAAGGCTCTTTCTCTTCCTCTTCTCATTCAAGTAGATTCTACTAAGGCTTTTATGTCATGGCCATTTTCATGGTATTTGAGCACTTTCCAGGGTGAGGAATAAATAGAGATACTAGTGCTGTCATGTGAAGTTTCCCTTCCTTTCCTCCCTACCAGAGAGACTAGTTGCATATGTATTTTCCTTTTTTAAATGTGTCCGTGTGTATGTATATGTATATAACATTGGGTGGGTGGGTACACATGTGTGCATGCATGCTTGCTTACTGGCTTGCTTGCTTTTCTTAGTGGGAAAGCAAGACTGAAGAGAGAACTTTTAAATTTAGACCAGAAAGTAGTGAGGTATATTGTTCTAAATTCCTGCAGGAATGAACTCCTTTGCCTCTTCCCTCTTTCTTTTCTGACCCCTTTCTCTGTCCTCTCTCCCCTCCACTCTCAACTTCCTCAGCAAGAGAACCTCTTTCAACCTCTAATACATAGCTTTTTTAATGCTTTAACCCTTTTCCTTGCCCATAAGCTGTAGGTATGATCTTAATGTGAGTGACTGGTTTTATTCCTTTAAATTGCAGGAAGGCTGTGGAAATGCAGATGTTCTTAATCCAGTTTATCAGAACGACTTCTTGAATTCTTAGGTGTCAGATAAAACTTTTCAAGTTCTCAATATGAGCAAAAAATCATGGCCCCATGAAATCTAACTGCGTTCAGACTGAACAGGTGTTCCACCATATCTTACTGTGATGTGGGGCTGTTTAATTGCTGTGACTCCGCCTGCTTTGACTATCACTAACTTACATTAGACTATATTTAAAAATTACTTTGTCTGATCATTGACTTTAGTTCCTAATGTTGAAAATTTTGCCTATGTTGATATCATTTTGAAATGAATGGCAGAAAGAATATTTAACAGAAAGTCTGACTGCTAAAGATAGTTTGATGGTAGCATGCTTCCAAATGAACATGCTAGTTTAAAAAAAAAAAAAAAGCTTACTGTCCCAGGGCTAACTCAGGACAATGAATCTGTGTTGGATGATGAGGAGAAAGAGTTTAAATGTTGTGTGTTTCACTGTCGCATTTCACTGTCTGACCTGTTGTCTACAACCAGTTACTATAATTTACCAGATGAGCACCTAATCTATCATTCTTTCTATTAAGATTGGTTTTGGCAGTGGAAGATTTTAGACTATTTTATGAGAGGCAATCATAAATAAAGCCCAAGCTTTAAATGAAATTAAGTTGATTGATTTTATTTATTTAGATTTATAAAAATAACAAATAGGTGCCCTTAAATCTTGGGTGCCCTTAATTTATTCAAAAACTATATCAAACAGATATAAAAACAAGAAACCAACAAACTCACAAAATGTGTCTGTAACTAATCATCTGCTTGAAAAATCTTTGTATTTTTGAATGTAATAAACTATTCCATTCATTCTCACGTTTATTACTATTTAAAATTTTATGGACAAAGCACCCAGTAGAAAATTAATCTGATCATGAAACTGAGATCTAACCTGTTAGCAAATCCAAGATATTATGGTGGGATATGGTGCGATATAGGGAAAAATTTGGAATGCATGACACTGTTGCCCAATCTACAAATATAGTGAAGCCATCTCACTAGTAAGTTATGTTCAATAAAATGTTTTTGTTAGCATAATCAATTTGCCATTATCTTTCTTTTCTGCCCTAGGTGTAGTGGAAGAAAAATTGTTAATAAAATTAATGTAATTGGATACAAAGTACCTGCCTAATCTCATTTCAGTTTTCTGTTTTTCTGTCTGAGATTATTCGGTTCTGCAGTGATATTTTTTATAAAGAGTAGTTGGAAGCTGAGCAGTAAGAAAGTTATCTGGTCATTAGAACCTCTCAGCTATTTGACTCCATTTTGGCCTCTGAGTACAACGGAGATCAGATATTTACTATTACTTTGGCAAACAGAAAATAACAAAAATAACCCTTCTGGGAAACTAGAAATACTAACAGTAATTTGTACTTTTCTTAACACTTGTAAATTGGCATTTGAACCCGATACTGATTTTCAACTGTGGATCAAGATGTGTGCTATAAACTAAACAAATTGTATTAGAGGAAAAAGATCATTGCGGAATAATTTGGTATTTACCCTTCTGTCTGTATCAGAAGGTTATTCCTTGGCTTATGTGGTATGCTGAATACACAGTGGAATATTAGAGGGTTGCAACATAGTTTAGAAGTGCTGCACATCACGAGTTGTCTAACAGGGGCTCTATGTACTGAATGTATTTATAGATTTCCAGTGGTTGCTAACAATCTCTTTAATGTCATCACAGATCACTTGGCACAACTACTAAAGCTTGTGTGCTGTATGAATGATTCTTCTCTGTCCATTTGTTGAATTAGCCTAATTACACATTTTTCCAAGGGAGGCACATCATTGCCATATGTGTTATGTATGAAACATGTATTATACTATAAATGCCAGTCTCAAGAAAGTTGTGGTCTCTTGACCTATCGACATGTGCTCATTTGATTAACCCTTGATATACTTACTTTAAAAAATAATTTTGTTGTTGTTTGCTCCTCTGAAATGCTCTTTAGTCTAACCCCAAATTCAGTACTAGTATCTCATTAAAATATTTGTTGCTTGATAAAGTGCAGTAAACTTTGCACAGCAGGCTTTGCATGTCATCATGGATTTATTTATTTTAAGGCCTAAAGGGGCTCTTATGATCATCTAATCTGAACTCATGCAGAACACGGTCTATAGAACTTCACCTAACAGTTTTTGCATCAAGCTCATAACTTCTGTTCTAGTTATAGCTATATAATATTTAGAGAAAGATATCCAGTTTTGACTTCTGCTGCAAGTTATAGAGAATTCAGCCCTTTCTTGGTTCAGTGATTAATTATCCTCAGTGTTAAAAACCTTTCAGATTTTTCAACATTCTTTTTGAAGTGCAGACACAAGAGTTGGACACAGTTTTCCAGTTATGGTCTCACTAATGCTTTTTATCTATCTATCTTCTACTTCTACTTCTACTCCTACTAGGTATTCCTGTGCTCATACCTCCAAGGATTGCATTCGCTGTTTTTAGTTAGCTACAGCATCACACTAGGAGCTCATGTTCAGTTGGTTATCTGCAATTACCCCGATTCCTTTTCAGAGTTGCTGCTTTCTAGGATGCAGTCCCTCATCTTATAAATGTGACCTACATTCTTATTTCTAAATGTCTGATGTTACGTTTGACTGTATTGAAATGCATGTTGTTCAAGTGACCCCACCTTACCAAGCAGGCCAGGTCAGTCTATATAACTGACCTATTTCCATCATCACCAGTCCAGTAGTTTTTGTGTCATCTGCAAATATAACCAGAATTGGGCTGAGACAGATCACTGCAGAATCCCATTGGAAACTCCCTATTTGATGACGATTCCTCATTACAATTACTTTTTTCAATCTATCAATTAACCAGGTTTTAATCCATTTTATATAGGCTACATTGATTTTTGTATAGTATTCATTTTTATCAGGATATCATGTGTCAAATGCTTTACAGAAGTCTAAGTATGTCAATACAATTATCTTTATCAACCAAATTTGTAATCTCAACAATAAACTAGCAGCTTTGTTACTTCTTTTGTATGTGTGCTACATATTTAGGGATTCTGGTTTTTGTTTTGACAAAAGTATAACAAATAATGAAAAGTATTGAGAAAGATGTGTATATTTACTTGTTCTCATACAAGAGCAAAAGTAATCAGTTGAGAACTATAACCACATTAAAAAGCCACTTAAGACACAGTAGCTATGAACAACCAGTAAGGGAACTAGGCATTGTGATGATACAAATAATAATAATATGAGGATAATGAGCAAGAAATTATGCAGGCTGTGTGGTAACTTACAGCAGACAGTCTGAACAAGATGTGAATTCCATCAAAAGTCCCTCTAAAGGAACTTTGCCATTTTCTGAGGGGTTTTTTTTCCCACCCTTTGAATACATAGTATAAAATATATTCTGAAGGTGGTTGTTTTTGTTCAGTGATGAATGTCTAATGTAGTTTATTTTCCAGCACAGTTTGAATTCTTTTTTGTGTGTTTGTGCCCTTTGGGTGTCTAGACATTGAAGCATTACACTGCTTTAGAACTGTGGGTTTTTTCATTGTCTGTAGTGTTCAAACACATTGAAAGTCCAACTCTTCTGTTCTTCAATCTTAACTTTGAATTTTCTGCTCCGTGTGCACTACAGTTGGTATCTGGAAACTGATCTAAGTTAATACTACTTTGCTAAGGCAGACATGTTGAGTGACACACATAAGGGGCTTGATTAAGTGATAGTGTAAAGAGCGCTGCAACAATTTAGACAAGGGCAAAGTAGTCACCTGGGACATGTAAGTGAGATGAAAATGTAATGTGCATGCTGGTGGAACCCATTACTAGTTTGTAATCCAAGTCTAATAACCTTAGTCAGGATTAGGGTGAAGGAATGGAAAAGTGCAAGTCCAGAAAAGGCTTTTTGTTTATAGTATTATTTATAGTATAATAATAATAATAATAATAATTTATTGCATCAGCACCCACGATGTGCTAATTGTATACACATATAAAAAGATTAATTCTCTGCTGCAAAGAGCTTGCTGTCTAAAATACACGTAAAGGGAGAGTGAAATTTAGCATGTGCCTTGTTAGTGCCATAGATTTTTAAATATAAGCTATCCCTAATTGCTTCTCTATCTAGCCTTTATTAGTGGGTGACTTTCCGTGGGCAGAATAGTGGAAGTAGTAATGTCCTAACTCTTAAGCAAAAGACCATAACTCCTGCCAAAGGCAAATAGAGCTTTATCAATACGTCTTGGCAGTTGTGTTCATGCAATTTAAGTGTATAGTCTAAAGTATTCTTTTCCACAGCATACTTTGTCCATTGCTTTCAAGGCGGTGCATACAGTCTGCACTAGGTCAGATATAAAGATTTGCAGCAAGCAGCATTGCACTTGTCTCTCAACAGCCATTACAGGGACATGATGCAAAATGAGGGGCTGGGGCATTAATGTGAAAGTGGATAGACAAAATTATCAGTGATCCCACCATATGACACCACTGGACTCCACTAGTTGTTCACAGCTGGCAAGCAGCAGCACAGAAATGTTCTCTGGCTTTATAAATGCATCTTTAGAGTGAAAATGTGACACTTGTTCTTGTATAGCTCTTAACAATTGCAGTCATGTGTGGAAGAATGATCACTAGACATTCCTTAGCTGTGTGAACACATTTTAGAAATCAGGCCACATGTACCCATGGATGACTTAACACTGCACCTAATTTATTTTACACCAGCAATACCACTCACACTATGCACCCTTACAGGTATCATATTTATATATGGAGATGCACTTAAGCCACAGCTTGTATGCCAGGAAATGAAGTGAGCTTAGGGTCTTGAACAGACTGAGGAATAGTCTAACAATTTTCCAGCACCACCGCTTAATTACTTACAGTGGGAAGATACAAAAACAAAAGTTAAAGATGGTATTTTGAACAACAACAACAAAAGTGTTCTCATTTATCACCTGTTAAGACGATTGAGACAAAATGGCTACGGCTGGAAGTGTTGTCAGGAGACCCTCACAGTTCTATGGGCAGAAAAGAGGAGGAGTTGCAGGCCATGTTTATGGAGAGATTTTTTTCTTTGCTGGAGGGGCATTGGCTAGAGGGTCAATAATGAGTGTAACTATTATGTTTATTACCATAATACTTATGAACCAACTGAGAACAGGGCCTTGTGCTAGAAAAAATGTTCCTGGTAGATAGTACGTTTACTACCTTGTCAGGAAGGATTCTTGCCTGGTTGGGAAGTATTTACATACAGAGAAAATGTTCTGTCTTTCATAAAAATCCAAGATTCAGCACAGTATCCCTTGCTGCCCTGCTAGGTATTGAGTTTCTACATCCTGACTGGGCTCCTGGGTCCTAGAAGATCCAGGTTTAGAAAGAAAACCAAAGGAGGCTGGCCACATAGTGACTGTGAGTACAGAGAATAGAGAGGGGGTAGGTTTCCATCAAAAATAAGAAATTACTAGTTTATATAGGGTTTTCATATGGTGAAATAAAAAGATTTTATCAAAATTTCACCTTGATAGGTGAAGGTAATGGAAACTTTATCACGTGGAATAACTGCAAGTTTTAGATAGTTTGTTCAACTACAGATGCTCACATGAATTACATTTGAGACTTGCCCAAAACTTAGACACTGATTCAGCAAAACACTTAAGCTTGTGCTGAAATGCATTTCTATTCAGCAGGTACCTACGTGTGTGCTTTCCCTTTGTATTTCTGGTTCTGAAAACTTACAAATTTCCCAAACTGGAATCTATTTTTAGGTTCTAATAATAGTTTAGGAACACTTCACTTTTTTAAATAGTTGAAATTCTAATTTACCTTGGAATGGCATATTTTCTGCTATCTTTACAGTTACCAAAGTTTGTATGTGAGGAAATTTAGGCATAAGAATCTATATGCTTTTTCCTCAATATTGAACTGAAGTCAAGGCCGATTTGCTTTCTTCTCTTGTATGGTATAAAGGGAAGCTGAAAGGCAATAATGTAGCTGAAAAGGGTCAGGAAAGACAGTGAGGAGAGTGCTCAGTAGTATCCCAGGCCACCCTCACAGCCCTTGTGCAGCAGGAAAAATACAGTGATCATTTTGGCTTTTTAAAATGCATAAACTGCAGCAAAACCACCATTGTATCACCTCTAGTTGGCCCAAACACAAATACATTTCAGTCTGTGCAATGTATTGTTTTGCTATGGAGCACATTCAGTGTGAAAACTAGGAACCTGAATTTAAGAATATTGCCTGTGTGTTTGTCAAAATCTTTAGTCAGATCATGACTGGCTTTATTTCTTCTAAGAATTTCCATGGTTACTTTATTAAGTTGAAATTGCAGTATGCTTACAAAGTATATGATTACATATGTGTATTACAAATATACTCATTGCTGTGTTGCTAGCCAGGTTCTTAAAGTTTAAATAAGCTGTAGATGTGAATTCTTTTCAATGGAAGGCTTATATAGAAAATTAATGCAATTACATAAATTAAAATAGTTCATTTAAAAAAAAAAATTATGACCTCCATTTTCTTTGTTAGAAACCATGTTAATCCATACAAGCTTCCATGTCCTTTTTGCCGTCAAGGTCACTGTAAACATACATTTTAAGTGATCTTTTTTCTAATTGTGTGACAGAACAAAACTTGTCGGATATTTGGAATTTGGTGCTCTTAAAACTAAAACTAGCGATTGCTGGTTAGATTAGTTGATAGAATAAATTTTTGTTTGAAAGAAACTAATTCTTAACTGTCAAACTATATTTAAACATGTCCTCAATGAATTTTCTCACCCACTGTTGATGTAAAAATTACAAAGTGAGAATAAATTTACCTTTATGCTATATGTTACTGATCATGAAAGAGAAGATCATAACATTGTGTCTTTTTGTCAAGTTGTGGATCATTACCTTTTTCACCCTAATATAAGATGTACAAATGGATTGATTAAACTAGACATGTATGCACTGCCTACATATTTGTTCTTCTTATAGCAAAAATCAATGTGCAGCAGTCCAGCAGATGGCAGTAGGTTTTTTCTCTGTGGCAGGTGTTTGTGCTGTAGTATTAAAATATTTAATATAATTCCCTTTTATAATAAATTAAATCAGGTTAGCTATCCAATAACAATAACACAAAACCAATTGGTTTTTATATTATTCAATTTTTATCTGTGGGCTTATTTTTGAATACTTTAAATTATATGAGTTACACTAACACTAAATTCTGGATAGATATCAAATGGTGTTTCCTAACATTTCCACCATGAGTGTTCATGTTGGCAGTTTTCCAGGAGCTGCAGGACCAAACCTAGCTGGCATATAAAAAACATAATATTTTTTAGTATTTGTATCTTCTCTGACCGACAAATAGAAATTGCTTGTTCTTCTGTTGAAAACCCTAGAATTGATCAGCTTTTTCAGCTTCAGTTCTGCAAAAGAATTGCTATGGCCTTCATTTTACACCTTTCTAGCTACACATTAATTCTTGGTGCCTATTCCTTGTTTCAATGAGGATAGTGGCAAAAATTCCATTGATTTCAGTAGTAGCAGGATCACTGAAGTACAGAGATTTCCCCTTTTAATTGAATACATGTTCAACAGCTGCTGCTTTCCATTTATGAAAATCCTGTACCACTAGTTTTCTGTCTTGTCATTTCATATGAAGAATAAGACTCTTCTGCAAGGTAAAGAACAAAAGATGATCATGGTCTTGTTTAAAAATGGGACAGATAGCAATTTTGTAGAAAGACTTTTTTTTTGTAAGTCCAAAGGTGGCAATTACTAACCAGACAAACCATCTTGGAACACTGAGATAAAATAAATATTTTAAATAATCTGCAAGGTTATTCAGAGTGTAACCAATTCTCAAAATACATCTTCATAAAGTGAATGATCTGAAATTAGAGTTGTACAATGAGACTCTCCTCCTCCTCCCCAAATCTTTTGGCTGCTCCACAAAATGACTGCATCGCACCTTAAAGGAGGGTGATGGCATTATCTGGCTTGCTGGGGAAAGGAGAATATTTCTTTAAGGGTGGGGGTAAGAGAGAGGCACAGATGCTGCTGCAAAAGCAGAGTGGGTCAGTGTGGTGAGACTGACTCATCCCCCAGGAACTAGAGGAGATGGGAAGTTGATAAAGGGCAAGCCTGGCTGGAGAAACTCCTTTTCCCTGGACCAAGTGAAGCAGCACCCACCTTCCTACCCATGGCAAAATACCAGGTTTTGGTCAGGACCCTCTGTGGTTGTTGTGCTAGCTACTCCTTTCTTGAGGGGAGGAATTTTTCCCTTGCCACCAGATTGGCCAAGGTGGAGTGGAGTTTTCTTAGTCTCCACCACAGCAGGTTGGGGGGGGGAGGCTTTGTTACAGTGACTAGGGAAGGGAGTTAGGCTATGATGTCACAACTCATTAGGTAAGTGTGGGGTGGACCTCCAGTACAGGTACTCCATAGGGAAGGATGCAGTGATCTGATAAATAGTTAGGTACGGGACTTAAAGGAGGTGTGTGTTAAAGGAGCAGAATGTGGGAGAGTGGTTTGGGTTGCCTATGACTGGCCTGGTAGGGAGCCAACTTCTCTCTTCCTTTATAGCCTACCTTAACCCTCATTTGGGGGTGGGAGGAGGAATGGTGAGGTCCCAGCAATGGGTTGGCTGGGGAACAGGGTGTAAAAAGTGGGGGCTGGCGGAAACCCTCAGGTAGATACTGAAATGATCATGGAGTTACCTGCACTGTACACTTTTATCTGTTGGATAGTCCCAGACATCTAATAATAAAGTTGTAGCCTGACTAAGCCATATCCAGTGTCTTCTGTCCTTCTTCCAGTATAGCTGGACAATAGTCTGTAGTCTCTTGTATTCAGAAGGAGCAGTACCAATATGCGGAAACTAAATAGCAACAAAGTTTTGTATTTAGGGTATATTGAAAATTAAAATATCTCTAGAAGAGTGGTTCTACTTGCTGGGTACAGATTCCTAAAGAGAGCGAAACTGGCCCTGTCGTTTGCTATGAAAGTCCAAGCTATTTTTAACTTTGCTTGACAGGATCTGTAGGATTTCCGAAAGATGTTCCCAGGTGTTTTTACTGTGATAAGTTCTGTAAATATTTTCAGCCTTAGGTTCAGTCCTTATATATTGAATCAAAGTAAATTCCATCAGTTGTGAAACTCTCCCTAGAATTAGAAAAAAACCAATTGTTTTCCAATTAATGCATTTATAAAATTAACTCTTGAGGTTTAGTGGCATTGTTATTTACTGCTTGTTTAGAGAAGCCATATATTCTGAATTAAAGTAGCAAAATGGAAGTGGCTGCATTCCTGTCAACTAAGAGAATTTGTGCCTAGACTCCTTCCTTGTAGGACAGTGATGACTGAATATATTACCTATTTCTATATTTTTCAGAAACATGCCAGCAGTAAGAAGCTGCTGTTTCATGCTGTTAGAGCTAAAGGAAGTAGCCTCCCCACACTCATAATTAAGGAGATCTTGTGATATCTGCATAGAAGAATGTTGGGTCAGAGGCACAAAGAAAGCGATTAGACATGTTTGGGGGCGGTACTCAAAAACTGGAAAGACAGCACATTTTCTACAGTTTATAGTATGTCAGATAATGAATTTGTCAAAGAATGTGAAGAATGGCACCAATGAAAGACTGCTTAGTGTTTTGTTAGAATAATAACAGGCATGATCAAAACTAATCTTTGTGAATTAACAATACTTATTCTTTATTACGTATAGAGTCTTTTTTTAGTATGGTTACTTGTGAAATGTGCTGAGTAATTGGTTATAAGGTTTATCTGAGTGATCTATTTCTTCTCCAGAAATTCAGCATTCCATAGGTTAATAAGGTTTTTTTTGCAAATCCCAGCTGGTTTCCTTGTGAAGAAATTCCTGTAGTTCCTGGATTCTCTAGGGAAAGTGGTGAACAACCCTGTGGTTTTCAACTGCAAAATGGATTGAAACTTTGTCTGAGATTATATGGTCATTTTTGTTTGAATATGAAAGACTGCTAAAATTGCCTTAGTTACAATAGTATTGCTGTATATAGAAGATGTATAGTAGTAAATCCATGCAGAAAACCCAAACTATTTTAACTAATGAAGTATTTTATCAGATTGTAAAAGCTCCATTTGATATAGACTGTCTTCCTATCTTTATCTACAGATGTACACAGGGAACATTAATATGAAATACTGTCTTATTAAAATGTATGACTGACAGCATGATTTGTTAAAGCACGGCACGTTCCAATGTTGTGCATGTTTTTAATGATTTGTTTAAATACTTTGGCAAAGTGATGGCTTGGACTGCATACCTTTATATCACAGTCAAATGTACCTACAACAGTGGAAACTTATTTAAATAGAATTCCATATAAAATAAAAAATATTTTATTTATTTATTTTTCTGGTTTACAAAAATATATCCACTTCTCATGTGTCTGGGTGCATGTACAGTTTAAAAATGCCACCAAATTAGTTAACTGGTGCTATTCAAACATGCATTATATTTCATCCTTCAAACCTAGAGTATATGTAATCCCAATTAAATTCCTGCTTTAACCTATTCAGGTAAAAGTCTGAGAAAACAGATGGGATATACATTGTGCTCTGAAGGTCAACAAACTTTAGTCATGCAGGGGATGTGACTTCCAGGGTCTCCAAATAATTAAATCTAGGATCTGTTGAACAACAGCTGACTCTGTTACATTGGAAAATGAAGAAGATCTGGTCTCTCAGGTAACTAAGATCCAAATGGCATGCTGCCAAACTTTCAGAATAAAAACCAGCACATTGAATTACACCTGGAGGCATGTAGGGAGCCAGTGCAGTCTGGTGTAATGTGATCCCTTTGGCTAGCCTCATTAAGTGGGTGAGTTGCTATACTCAGCAGCAGGTATAGCTTCTACATAGTCATCAGGTGTAATGCCATGTAGAGTGTATTACAGGACTCTCATCTAGACACAAAAAAACCAAGGGTGACAATAGCAAGATACACATTCAGGAGAATAGTTGAGCTAAATAAGGATGAAAAAGTTACTGTTTAGCCACTGCTAGATGTATGTGAGACCCTCAGAGCAGATACAGTCACCCAACACCAATTACTGAGATCTCACTAAAAGGTATTAATTGAACCACATGTGATCCTATTCATTTCTGCCAGGTCCACAGTTAGTTTAAGAAAACTTTGTGATTAGTGACATCAGACTTCTGACATACTAGAAGGAGTCAAACATACCTACAATATATGTATAATAGTGCATTAATAAAAGTATTTACCAGTTTTCAGTCTCTTTAAAGTGCTGTAGCATAATTTTTGTGAAAGACTAAGCAGAAGATAAATGGCTAGTTTGGCATCCTATTTATCCATATTGAATAGACTTTGGCCCTGCTCCTGCAGGTGACTTCAGAGGATCTCTGTATGTGTTCAGGGAGTGTACCCATTTACAGCTTTAGGTTCAGGTCCTTTTTTCTTTTAAACAGAAACCAGTTGTTATTTATTTTTCATACAGTTTGACAGCACTACATTTTTTATATGAAAATGAGGAAACAGTTATTCTTCTTCATGGCAATGTGAGGGGTTTTAGTCAGTATTTTGGTCCTTTTTAATAATTACATCATCAGAGTGTCTGTGCATATAGTGTCTTCTATACAGCTGTTGGGATTTTCGTATAGGTAGCTAAAAATAATGTGTGTTTTATTCTTTCACAGATTCCATGCAATACATTAAAAAAAATTTCTAAGTGATCTTGGTCCTTAAACATTCTAAAAATATTTCTTTGTAGGAATACTAGCCTTATTTATAAGAGTCGCTTCTTTCTATTAATTAACTGAAGTGTATCTGTTTTCAAGGGAACAAAAGAGACTGAAGGTGAAGAAGAGGAGTCTGGTTTAATTCAGCCTGCTGAAGTGTTTGCTCCCAAAAGCCTGGTGTTGGTGTCCAGACTAGATTATCCAGAAATTTTCAGGGTAAAGAACTCCCAGCTGCCATTTGTAATATGTGTCAGTGTACAAATCTGTTTTTAATGAGCAGCAGTGACAAGTAGTTTTGATTTAAAACATCTCCGCATTGGTTTTGGAATTTACCAGCACAAGTAGAATTAGACTGTACTAAATAAAAATCAATGTCTAGGAGACAGAATGCCCCTCTGGGTTAATGCAGTGCTCTTTTACTCACAGAGGGCCTAGTTTTAAATCTGCATAGACCACAAAATAAAGTCTTACTGAGCTCAGCTAAAAGCTTAATGAAAAAAATCTTCATGACAAAACCACTTCTTTTAGGTAAAATTAATCTCAACTGATACAATTTGTTTAAGAATATTAAGAATTAAATAAGTATCAAGGATTATAGTATATGAATTATCTTCCTACCTATAAAGTGAGTGAATTAGTGACTCTTCCAGATCAATTTAAGCTACATAAAGATTCTAAGGAATCTGATTTCTTTCAGTTGGTATTGTGACTGACCTGAAGTAAACAGAAAACTTAAATTTTTATCAGGCCTCTTGTACTTTCAGGTGTTTAAAAAAATTATTATATTAACTGAAGCAAAAATAGTTCAGCCTAGTAATGCAGGAATAATTTATTTAATAGTAAGTTGCTGCCATAGTGTTGAAACTGTTTGTATCTGAATAACTTCTAACAAATTGATCCATTTTTCAGAATTTTCAATATTTTCGCCAGCTAAAAATAGAAGGCAGCCAAAGTGCTATTACTGAGCAGTGTAATTTACTATATCCCTTCCTTCTCTAAGACTTATTGGGAACCAATATTGTATCATCTATTGCTAAACAAATAGCTTTATCAGTTTTGTCAAACTTATGATGAGAACCCTTAATCAAAACTGAAGAGATGCAAAATAAAGATACTAATGCTAAAATGTCAGTGCTGGTTATTTTACAATAGTCTTTTTACTGAAATAACAAAAATACAAACTGTAAATAGAGAAGACATACAAATGTGAATCACTGATGCTCAGAACAATATTGGGATTATAGAGGTAAAATTGTAGGCATAAGTCCAAAATCAGATTCTATGAGCATGGATCCCTGCACTGACGTGAATTCCCAATGATTTAGTGGTACTTTACATAAACATGGAGATTTATGGAAGGAGATCTCAGTGCTTGAGCAAGGGAACTCAGATTAAGCATTATATTTCTTTTTAAAATATGGATACACACACTCTGTAGAGTTTGGGAAGTCCAACAAGAATTCAGGGGGGTTGATGTGACGTTTCTTCAACCGAGTGAATTCTTTTGCAGAAAATTACTTTTTCTCCTTTTGAAATGTACTTCACCATATTAAGATTGTCCTATGACATGTTTATTTTAAAGTTATTTGTATATTTGTCAGCAATTATCACTGTTTGTCTTTACCACATAACAATTTTATATATTTATTATTCAACTTTTTAGGCTTGCCTTGGCTTGATCTACACTGTGCATGTGGACAGCCTGAATGTGTCCTTGGAGAGTCTCATTGCAAATCTCTGTTCATGCCTTGTCCCTGCGGCTGGAGGCTCTCAGGTAAGTGGAAAAAAGTATTTTTCCAGTTAATTTAATTTATGAAGAAAACAAAAAATAAATTCTTTAAATATTTTCATTGAAAAAAAGGATCATAGTTCAGCTGAGTGTTGTTCCTGTAGCCTGCCTTCTAAAGACAGAAAAAATTCCATTCCAGGTTAAGGTCAAAGGGTTAATTTTGTTACTAGATTTGCTTTTTACAAGGCATAGTAACAAATCAAGCAGTTTGTTATGAGTTCAACTTTTTTTTTAATACTATGTGTTCAAAAATAATTTTGTTTTTTGCTATTTTTCTTGGGGGCTCTGTTGCCCTCCTTTTTCATTCACTTTGTGTATGTGTGATGGTATAGTTCGAGATTCCATTGCCCCTTTAATACAATTGCTACTTCAGTGCTAATTGTTTCTGACTCTCATTTTTATGACATACAAACATGATTATGAAGTAACAATATATTTATTCAGATTTCTAAAATGCAACTAAAGGTGTCCAAAGTACTCCAGAAACTAAAAATTACAGAATAAGCAAAGGGGTGTCCATAAGTATATCTACCTCGTCCTCAGCAGTCTTAACAAAAAGAGGAAGAAGTTACTTTCAATACAGATGTTGTCCAAACTGCAGGAATGTAATATGTGGTGATTCTCTAACAACAATTATTTAATGAAGAAATAAATTATTTGATAGTCATTCTTACATGCAGTTAAAATAGGAATAGCATATTATGCCAAGATAACGAGTGCCACCAATCTCTCTCTGTCAAAGCACAACGCTATAGAATTATCAAAGTTAACTGGAAGAATAAATAAATCTTCATGTGAATTGAACTACAAGTAACTCCTATGCTGATTAATGTAATTGGTGAGTAATATATTGTAGCTGGAAGTCAGGTTGCCATGAAGATTATAGATTCTTGATAACTGACATTCTCAGGCCTGGTTATCTACAGTATCTACTAACCGAAAAATCTCTAATCGTTTTTACAGAAATGGGATCTGTACACTATAAGCTAAACAGAGTAGTGGATAGTCCATTTTTCTAGTTCTAGTTTCACCAAGGATAATTGGGAAGTTTTTTTCAGGGTTTTTGGACTTTTCTAAATGAAGAAAAATTGCAGTCTAACTATTTTAACTATTTTAGAGTTTCTTCAGGACCTAAAATTCTCTTGATGTTATACTAATTTCCTATAGATTTAACATAACCTCATTCAGTAACATTTATTATATTGACTATAGTATCTGAAACTATTGACAAAATTACAAAAAGCTAACAAGCACTGCAAGGTCTGATTCAAATAAAGTAACTCTCTTTGATCTTTTTTTTTTTTAGCCACACATCTTTAAGTGGGAAGTCAGAATTCATATGCATCATTGTGGAGAAGCTTACAGCTGATCCTGGCTGTACTGTTCCTGTTTCAGTTAGTGCTTTTGGTCCTTAACCTTCATCACACCAAAATCACTCTCACAAAATAAAATCTAGAAATTAAAAAAAAATAAATCTTCAAATATTGATGTTACATTTCTCTAATATGCAGAAATGGGCATTTTTGAACAGTGGAGAAGCTATAATCTACATATGTTTTCCTTGGGTGAGAATCCAGGTCTTTGTTCAGTAGCTTAAATAGTGAGGCATCCCTGAAAATTAGATTATCAATTTCATATTAGAGTTTTATAAATTGAATATAGAATGCATGTTCTGTACACTTTACCCCTCTGCTCTCCTATGGGCCCTTAGTTTCCTTGAAGCAACCCTGGAGACTCCCAGCTCTTTCCCGTTTTAATTCCATGCTCCACTTTGTAGGCATCATCTATTAAATAGGAATTTCATCAGTTTGCCAGCGCCACTCCTTAATCAGATGAAAGGGTCGCTGTTGATGTAAGATGCTCCCTTCTCCTTTAATTCAAAACAGTAGAGATCTGCGCTTGCCCAGCATTCTCTCCTTTCTTGGTAGGGACAAGTGACTACACTAAGGAATTCTTATGGAGCCTAGGTTCTAACACGAGTACGCATCCTATGGCACGGGTGCCGAAGACAGCACACAAGCTGATTTTCAGTGGCACTCACGCTGCCTGGGTCCTGGCCACCAGTCCAGGGGGCTCTGCATTTTATTTTAATTTTAAATGAAGCTTCTTAAACATTTTAAAAGCCTTATTTACTTTACATACAACAATAGTTTAGTTATATATTATAGACTTATAGAAAGAGACCTTCTAAAAATGTTAAAATGTATTATTGGCACGTGAAACTTTAAATTAGAGTGAATAAATGAAGATTCGGCACACCACTTCTGAAAGGTTGCCGACCTCTGTTCTAACATGACAGTGCAGACAACTACCACTACCTAGGTTGCTGGAGCTAAGCCATGAGAGTTTTTTTTATTATTGCAGTGGGAGAAAAAGGTCTGGGAGACTATTAGATACTTTCCTTAGTTTAAAGGGGAAAGGACATAAACTCAGTGTCTTTTCCTCATACCTGTTCACAGCCCTTTTAACATTGGCTCAAACAGAAAACTACAAACAATATCTGTGAGGATTTCCCCACCAGCACTGCCATACAGATTAATTTCTTTCCTCATGCCTAGAAACTCTTGTGCCTCCCTTTCAGATATACTAATGTAATGTGTTCTTCGACTTGTTCACACCTGTATTCTACTTAGGTGTGTACATGTTCAGCACAAGCAGAGCTGGAAAGTTTTTCCATGCAGTGCGCAGTGGGGCAGTGCACATGCCACATGCCTCCTTTTGGCCCCTCCTGAGTCTATTTAAGGGTGGCAGCGCCCCGACTCTCCTCACTTTATTCTCAGCACCTGGGCCTGAGTCAGAGGTCTCCTTGTGGTGTATCTCATGGTTACTATGCAGTTGGAAATTTTTCCCATATGTGCTTTTGTTTTTAGCTTTCTGAAGTTAGTTGTAGTTTAGCAGTAGTAGCTAGCAATTAGCAATAGTTTAGATAGTTTTAGTAGATTAGGATAGAGTCTGAAGGCTTGCCATTACCAGCCTTCAAACATTGTTCCTAGTGTGGGTTAGATTTCCCAAACAGTTATCCCCACACATGCTATTTCTTATGCCTCCGTGAGGGGCACATCAAAGAGAAGTGTGGTATTTTTCATTCTTTTAAAAAGAAAATACAAATATCTAGAGATTTATGCCTCAGATAGCACCGTATGGAACAGATGAGGTAGCCTGTTTTGCCCAATCCTCCAGCCCCAGAGCTGGGCTCTGAGGTAACCACAGTCTCAGACAGGTTTCTGAACTCACTCTTCTCAACAGATGAGAAGAGGTTGGTCCTCCTCTAGAGAGCCACTATGAATAAGAACCCATAAAACAAACAAGAGACATTCCAAATCCAAAAAGGACTCCAGACTTCTCTGGGACTTGTCTGGAACGCAGTTTAGAGTTGGGCCTTCATCCTATCTCTCCCTGGTACAAAGATGAGATTGTATTGCTATTGTGCTGTTGCCTTCAGCACCATGGCAGGGTGTACATTGAGTTCAGTGCCAACACACCAGTCGTTTTGGACCTATCAATGCTGGGGGAGAGATAGCTCAGTGGTTTGAGCATTGGCCTGCTAAACCCAGGGTTGAGAGTTCAATTCTTGAGGGGGCCATTTGGGGATGTAGTTAGGGATTGGTACTGCTTTGAGCAGGGGGTTGGACTAGATGACCTCATGAGGTCCCTTCCAACCCTGATAGTCTATGAATGCTACAGGCTTTTAAAGCAGTGTCTAACCTCCTTAGCTTTTCTGTCCCAATGGCACAAGGCTCTTTAATTGAAGATATACCTTCAGCCATTCTGGGATGGAATGGAATACAATGACTGTACCAGTACTGGTTTGTGATTCGGAGAGGCAGTAAAGATGTTCCCCTGATACCGACTTCAGTCTTGCTCTCTACCAGATTGGTATAATCTTTGACTTTGAAATCTGTGTCAATGGTTTATTGTGCACCTCAAGTTTTGGCACCAAATTATTCATCTGCTATGACACTGGCGCCACCTGAAAGGCCCCTTCCTTGCACCAAAATTTGAGAGGGGCCCTTTAACATATGGGGGTGCATCTAGGATTCCAACCACTGTACCAACCTTGGTACTGATGTTGCTGAGTTCCCTCTGGACTGTTGAGTCAATAGGATACCTGCTAGCCACTCCAGGCATGGCTTCTCCACTACCCTCTGTTTTTTTCCTCCAATTATGACTCAGAATCATGCTCCTCTTCCCCTTCCCCTTTTAGGTGAAAAGTGAAAAGAGCCTCTGACACGTTTGTGGAAGGGGAGCATCAGTACTAAGAGCAGAACCACCTTGGTACTGGGAACAGACTGCTTTGGCTGAGTCCATATTAGCCTCCAATTCCGTACCCACTGTATCTGTGAACCTATGGGCACTTCTGAGGAGTTCCTTGATTGTAGACCTGTTCCATAGGAAAGTCCCCAGCCATAAGCTACTCTGAAGTGCTGCTGGTTTCAGAGCAGAACTCATAGGCACCTTCTACTGAGCTTCCACAACATCACCCTGAACCTGTGGCCCAGGTTTCAGTTGTGTCGCAGAAAGAGCCCATTCCTCCTGTACCATTGTCGTCGTCTTTGTCTGAGGACTCTGAAACCAGATGAATTTAAGTTGTACCAGGACCTTTTAAGGAAGATGGCAGCAGCATTTGGCATTCAGGCTGACTGTGTCCAAGAAAGTATGCATAACCTTCTGGACACCTTGCAATCATCAGCCCCTGGGAGGGTTGCTCTTCCAGTGAACAAAGCACTTTTGGCACCCACTAAAACCTTGTGAAATACGCTGGCTTCCACAACTCCACATACAGAAAAACACTACCATGTTTCCATGCATAGCTGTGAGTATTTCTATTCCCACTGTGATAGACCCAGGCCAGTTGGGAACAGCCAGCAGAGTAGTAGAAGGGAGATAATACTGGCCACTGGATAACTAGTTTTCTGTTCCCTGAGTGACCAGAGCAGGTGCTGCTCCAGGCTAATTAGAGCACCTGACTCCAATTAACCTGCTAAGAGTCAGGTGAGGCTGTTAAGCACCTGACTCTAATTAAGGCCCCTCTGATGCTATAAAAGGGCTCACTGCAGTCAGCCAAAGGGAGCCAGAGGAGAGGAAGTGCATGCGAGGAACTGGGAGCAAGAGGCATGCAAGAAGCTGAGAGTGAGTAGGCATACTGCTGAAGGACTGAGAAGTACAAGCGTTATCAGACATCAGGAGGATGGTCCGGTAGTGAGGACAAAGAAGGTGTTGGGAGGAGGCCATGGGGAAGTAGACAAGGGAGTTGTAGCTGTTGCGCAGTTGTTCCAGGAGGCACTCTAGACAGCTACAGTCCACAGGGCCCTGGGCTGGAACCTGGAGTAGAGGGCAGGCCCAGGTTCCCCCCTAACCTCCCAACTCCTGATCAAACACAGGAGGAATTGACCTGGACTGTGGCTTCTACCAGAGGGGAATGTCTCTGGGCAGTTTTCTGACCGACCGGGTAAATCTGTAAGGCGAGCAAATCCACTAATAAGCAGAGAACCCAACAAGGTAGAGGAGGAACTTTGCCACAATTGGTATCAGGAGTGGGATTTGGTGTGCACAGCGCAGTGGAAGAAAGAGAGATATTTAAAAAAAAAAAAAAAAAGGGAGAGGGTTTTTTTTTTTTTTTCATCACAATGGATGACGTAGTACAGGCATTGATACAAGTTACGGCGGCCCAGCAGGAGCCTACCTGTGTCCAGGCAGCCGCCCAACAGGAAGCAGGGCGACTGCAGCAAAGGCTTCTCAAGACCAAGCTATGTTGCGAGAACTGGTAAACCAGGTAAAGACCCTTACAGAGCTGAACCGCGGCCATGATAGGATTCAGTTCATACGGGCCAGCCGTTGGCTGCAGAAAATGACGTGGGAGGATGACGTAGAGGCATACCTTCTGGTCTTTGAGAGGACAGCCCTACGGGAGGCCTGGCCTCGAGATCAGTGGTCTGGCATCCTCGCCCCATTCCTGTGTGGGGAGGCCCAGAAGGCCTACCATGATTTGCCTGAAGAGGCTGCAGCAGACTACCCCTAGATGAAAGCAGAGATCCTGGCCAGAACTGGGGTAACGACCGAAGGTATCACGGACCCAGCGGTATCACGAGTGGAGGTACCAGGAAGACAAAACCCCGCGGTCCCAATTGTATGACCTCATCTATCTCGCATGAAAGTGGTTGTGAACGGAGTCTTGGAGTCCGGAAGAGATACTAGAGATTCTGGTCATCGACCGGTACATGAGGGGACTACTGCCAGACCTTTGGCCTGGGTAAGCCAGAACGAACCCTCCACCTATGACGAGGTTGTCGCCCTGGTAGTGAGGCGAAGGACAGCAAGGGAGCTGACCCGACCAGTTAAGGAAGGCACCTTGGGTTAAACCAGCAGCACTAAGCCCTGAAGATCGGGTGACTGGGCCACCAGGAGTGCCTGGGTGGAAAAAGAGAAGGGCTGAAGGCCCACCAGAGACCACAAAGAATCAGAGCACTGAGAGAGAAGAGAATCATGATATTAGACTTCGCAAACCAAGAGACCTGAGAACGCCTAGGGCTCCATACAGATGTTATGCCTGCGGGGAGTGGGGACATATAGCTGCACAATGTCCCAATGCTGAGGAGCCTATGCAGTGGGCAGACCCATGCTCACTAACCCCACATATGTACACCAGACCAGTGAAACTAAATGGGGTAGAGACCATGGCACTGGTTGATTTGGGAAGTGCTATCATGCTTATCTCAGTGAAGCGTAGTCAGCTGCTGCAGGCTAAATGTACGGGGATAACAGGCGTCCATGGGACAGTTAGTTACTACCCCACCATCCCAGTAAAATATCAAGATCCAAGGGAACACTACTGAGGTAGCAGCAGGTGTAGTCCCTAAACTCCCATACTCAGTGCTGATAGGGAGGGACTTCCCAGGGTTTGGAGACTTACTCCCAGTAGGGGGATTTGAGAAAGATGGAAACCCTGAAATTAGTGAGACATCCACAGCAGACTATCAACCCGCAATCTTCTATGAAATATCCCCTGATTTTTTCTCCACTCGCAGACAGGGTAGAAAGATGAAAAGGGAAAGGAGGGCAGCTAAGACCTTGGGAACCCGAAAACTGACCCAAAGCCAGAGGGTCGCTCTCATAGGTAGGCAGACCCGAGCAGCTGAAAAGGAGGCTGCCCAGGAGGGAGAAGCACCTGAGTCTGACCCCCTACCCTAATGCCTCTGAACCAGTAGAGGTGACAGAGACGGGGCCTCTAGATCTCAGGCAGATTAGCCCCGGGAGAGGAAATTTTGGATGGGACCAGGCAGAAGACCCAAGGTATGACAACATCAGGAAGGAGGTGACTGAAATAGATGGATGGGGTCCCCGTGGAAGGGAAAACCCAGGGTCCAGGACCCTACTTCATAATGAAGAAGGATCTCTTATCTGGTGCACCAGTACAGGGGCAGAAGGTACAGCAGATCCTAGTAACTCAAAAACACCAGAACACTGTATTAAGTCTTGTCCATAGTCATTTTGGGGGCGGGGGCATTTGGGGGTAAAGAAGACCCTGGCATGGGTCCTACGACGGTTCTTCTGACCCGGAGTACATGAAGTGCGGAGGTACTGTGTATCCTGCCCAGAGTGTCAGCTGCGCAGTCCCTGTCCCCACTTGAGGGCACCTTTAGTACTGCTTCCCATCACAGAGGTCCCCTTTGAGTGAATAGCGATGGACCTAGTGGGACCCCTGGAGAAGACAGCTCTGGGCCATGAATATATACTTGTTGTTTTGGACTATGCTACTCGCTACCGAGAAGCTACTCGCTACCCCTTGTGGAACACAGATGCTAAAACGATAGCCTAAGAGCTGGTGGGAATCTTGCCCAAGTGGGGCTACCGAAGGAGATATTAACAGACCAAGGAACCCCATTTATGTCGAAGCTAATGAAGGACCTCTGTACACTGCTCCATATACATACCCTAAGAACTTCAGTCTGTCATCCGCAGACTGATGAGTTGGTAGAAAGTATTAACCAAACCCTCAAGGCTATGATAAAGAAGGTGTTAAGTCGGGACGGGAAAGACTGGGACACCTTCCTACCTTACCTTATGTTCGCTATCCAATAGGTACCTCAGGCCTCAACTGGATTCTCCCCCTTTGAGCTGAGCGCAACCCCTGAGGCATCCTAGACATAGCCAAGGAAATTTGAGAGGAGGAATCCAGTGAGGGGAAGAATATAATAGAGCATGTGCTACAGATGAGGGACCGGATAGCCTGGGTCACTCCCATAGTGAGGGAATACCTAGAGAAGGCCCAAGAGGCCCAGCAAACCCACTACAACCGTCAAGCCAAGGTTCGTCAGTTTCAGCCCGGTGACCGAGTAATTTCTCAAAGGTGTTATTCCTCTCTATCCCCCTATAAAGAATGCAGTTGCTATATGGGACTTAAATACAGTGCTGGCAGCTCTTATGGGCCCCCCATTTGAGCTGCTAGCTAATTGCTCTCTAGCTCATCTTCCTCAGAAAATTGCTTTTTTCATTGCAACAATGTGAGCCAGAAAAGTGGGAGAATTTCAATATTGGATGGCAGGCCCTCCATTTACAGAGTTCTTTAAAGATAAGGTGACCTTAAGACCACATCCAAAGTTTTTGGCCAAAGTTGTATTAGGGCTTTAATCTAGAACAAGTGATATACTTATCTGTATCTTTTCAGAAGCTGCAGTCCAGAAAGGATGAACAGTGTCTTCATACATTAGATGTGCGAAGAGCACTGGCATTCTGTTTAGATAGAATGAAGCCATTTCAAGCATCTCTCCTTGCCTTTTTGTTTCTTATCATGATAGAATGAAAGGTCAGGCAGTTTCAGTGCAGATTATCTCTAGATGAATTACAGCCTGCATTACAACAGCCTGCAGGGCAGCAAACCTTTCCCACACTGGAAAGACTCCTTGCTCATACCACAAGAGCCCAAGCTATCTCTGTGGCCATCTTACAAGACATATCTATTCTGGGCATATATGCTGTTGCGTGGGCCTTTACTTGGCATCATGCTATCACAACTGCTTCCCAGATCTGATGCAAACTTTAGAAAAATAATCTTGCTGTTTCTTTTCAAATAGACTTCAGGCCTCACCTCTTACCTGAACTGCTTGGAAGTCACTTGAGTGGAATACAGATGTGAAGAAGAAAAAATTATTACTTACCTATTCTGTAACTATTGTTCTTCAGGATGTAGTTTATACATGTATTCCTTGACTCCCTTTCTGTCCCCTTTGCACTGGAGTCTTGAGCCATTGTGACAGACCCAGGCCAGTGGGGTGCAGGAGTCTGGTAGAAGGCAAATACACTGGTCACTGGGTGAGTAGTTTTCTGTTCCCTGAGTGGCCAGAGTAGGGTCTGCACTAAAGTAGTCAGGAACTTGCTAGAACCAATTAAGGCAGACAGGCTGATTAGAACACCTGCAGCCAATCAAGGCAGGCGAATCAGGGCACCTGGGTTTTAAAAGGAGCTCTCTCCAGTCAGATGGGGAGGAGCCAGAGGAGAGGAAGTGCGTGTGAGGAGCTGGGAGCAAGAGACACAAGGAGCTGAGACTAAGGCCATGTCTACATCTAAAATTTTGCAGCGCTGGTTGTTACAGCTGTATTAGTACAGCTGTATAGGGCCAGCGCTGCAGAGTGGCCACACTTACAGCAACCAGCGCTGCAAGTGGTGTTAGATGTGGCCACACTGCAGCGCTGTTGGGCGGCTTCAAGGGGGGTTCCGGGACGAGAGAGCAAACCGGCAAAGGAAACCAGCTTCGCCGCGGTTTGCTCTCTCGGTCCCGGAGCCAGCCAGCAAACCGCAGGGAAGGAGCCCTGCTTGCTCGGGGTTCCGGGACCGAGAGAGCAAACCGGGAACGCCGCGGTTTGCTCTCTCGGTCCCGGAGCCAGCCAGCAAACCGCAGGGAAGGAGCCCTGCTTGCTCGGGGTTCCGGGACCGAGAGAGCAAACCGGGAACGCCGCGGTTTGCTCTCTCGGTCCCGGAGCCACCCAGCAAACCGCAGGGAAGGAGACCTGCTTGCTCGGGGTTCCGGGACCGAGAGAGCAAACCGGGAACGCCGCGGTTTGCTCTCTCGGTCCCGGAGCCAGCCAGCAAACCGCAGGGAAGGAGCCCTGCTTGCTCGGGGTTCCGGGACCGAGAGAGCAAACCGGGAACGCCGCGGTTTGCTCTCTCGGTCCCGGAGCCAGCCAGCAAACCGCAGGGACGGCGCCCTGCTTGCTCGGGGTTCCGGGACCGAGAGAGCACACCGGGAACGCCGCGGTTTGCTCTCTCGGTCCCGGAGCCACCCAGCAAACCGCAGGGAAGGAGACCTGCTTGCTCGGGGTTCCGGGACCGAGAGAGCAAACCGGGAAAGGAAACCAGCTTCGCCGCGGTTTGCTCTCTCGGTCCCGGAACCCCGAGCAAGCAGGTCTCCTTCCCTGCGGTTTGCTGGGTGGCTCCGGGAATGTGAGAGCAAACCGCGGCGAAGCTGGTCTCCTTTCCCGGTTTGCTCTCTCGGTCCCGGAACCCCGAGCAAGCAGGTCTCCTTCCCTGCGGTTTGCTGGGTGGCTCCGGGACCGAGAGAGCAAACCGGGAAAGGAAACCAGCTTGATTACCAGAGGCTTCCTCCTTCCACGGAGGTCAAGAAAAGCGCTGGTAACTGTCTACATTGGATTACCAGCGCTGGATCACCAGCGCTGGATCCTCTACACCCGAGACAAAACGGGAGTACGGCCAGCGCTGCAAACAGGGAGTTGCAGCGCTGGTGGTGCCCTGCAGATGTGTACACCTTCAAAGTTGCAGCGCTGTAACTCCCTCACCAGCGCTGCAACTTTCTGATGTAGACAAGCCCTGAGAGGGTGTGCTGCTAGAGGACTAAGGAGTACAAGCGTTATCAGACACCAGGAGGAAGGTCCTGTGATGAGGATAAAGAAGGTGTTTGGAGGAGGCCTTGGGGAAGTAGCCCAGGGAGTTGTAGCTGTCACAGAGCTGTTACAAGAGGCACTATAGACAGCTGCAAATCCATAGGGCCCTGGGCTGGAACCCGGAGTAGAGGGCGGGCCCGGGTTCCTCCCAAACCTCCCAACTCCTGATTAGACACAGGAGGAGTTGATCCAGACTGTGGGGGAGATCACTGAGGTGAGCAAATCTGCCAATAAACGCAGGACCCACCAAGGTAGAGGAGGAACTTTGTCACACCATATATTCTGGTACAAAAGAACTCTGGAAGGCTGAGGTGGTGCAGTCCTTAAATAACCTTATAAGGGGCTACAAGGATGTGTGCGGCGCATGTGATGCCCTGACAGGTACTGCTATGGAAACCCTCTGGCTCCAGGTCACAGGAGCGTGCATGCACACCTGAGTGGAATACACATATGAACCACACTTAGAAGAACAGTTACAGAATAGGTAAGTAACCATTTGTTCTCTTCTTCAGATAGGTAAAATGACAATCTCTTTGAAGTAAAAATATCAAATTAGAAAGCAGCAGAAATATAATTAAGTTCACACTGTAAATTCTCAGGAAATTATTCACCATAGGAATTCTCCTCTTGATTTTATGTACAATAATATGGTTCAACCAGACTTTTGGATTTACTGTAGAGTTCTCTAATATTTTTAAACACAAGTACAAAACAAGGAGAATTCAGGTGTGTATGGTTGACTTTCCACCAGTTTGCTTTGAAGAAAATCAAATATCTTTCCCACTATCTACAATCTACAATCTCACTAAACTTTATTGTAGGGCTATTGAAGTCTCTAGAAAAGTGGACTTAGCTGTACAACAGATTTTAACTCTTGTATTATTAGATTTAACAAAGTAGCATTGCACCTCAGATGTAAATTAAAAAGCCAACTAGGTTAACATAATATGAATTTTGTATCAGAGCTGGTGATATGAATCTTTGAAATGGTATGTTATGAATGCAGTCTGTCTTTAGTTAGGAAAATGAAAGCTACCAGTAAGTGAAAGCTGTGCTAAGCTTTCGAGGACAGAATTATGTCTTTACTCCACTTTGCCATATTTATTTTTCTAGGCTTTAAATATTGTAGACAGGAAAATAGGTAGAATTCCAGCAATAAATTACTTTGCATACCAACAGAATAATTGTTACAAATTTTAACAGAACAGCAGATAATGTATTTCAGATGTATTTTATCTGGGATCTGATATAAACAGCTTGATATTGTAAGGTCTATTATTATGACTTCTGACTAAAACTAACATTTCAGAAGTTCAGGTGTAAGCATTGCTGTATCAGTTGAACTTTGAATGACACTCATGACTGTGATTTTTTTCTGTAGAAAGGATCTTGGGCATAAACTGAGCCTTATTGTGGCACCAATTTTTGTTGCACAGTAGTTGTGCACATGAAAATTGCAGAGAAGATGAATGATATGAAAGAAAAATTATTACTGTGATTAGTAGAGTCATTAAGATTAGCGAGGTCATCTTTTTCTAATTTTTTCTTATTTAAACTACTGAAGAAAATTAATCACAGTTTTAAAACACACTTGTAAATAAAATATTTGGTAGCAGACCTTAAACCATTTCTGTAACATGATGATGATAAAGTAGTCTGCTATTATAGCCTTCCTTATTTTATAATTTCCACAAACTTCATGACCTGGTAATCCCAGTCTCAAAGTTATTTCACTTCTTTGTTATTAACCTAACATCTTATTCTGTCGTCAGTGCTTTTTTTAACCATTTTTACTCTGTTCTTTGCAGTTCTTTAATGTTTTTCATGGTGTTGCATATCTTCATGGAAACCAATTAATAACTATTTGAACAATTCAATTCAGATGTTTCTTGAGGGAGGAAGTTGTCACATTCAAACTGTCATTCCATTGCCCTTATTTTACTTCTCCATCTTTTCCAGACATCTTTTTGTTAAATGATGTACCAAAACTATTTTTTAATAAAATGAAAAGTGTATTAACATGAAAAATGTGAGGAGTTCTTTTAGTTTAAATAATGCTGAAAGAATTACATCCAGGGGATACAGTTAGTTATAATTGTTAATAATCATCACCATCCTTGAATGAAGAGATTAATGCTGGTCAGATGCTAGTATTGTTGAGTGGTACTTCTTCTGGAGATGCTTCGGTCGTAACTGCTGTCCCATTAAAGTCACTGCTAACCTTTGCGGAGAACACTGATTTCCAACATAAGTTTAAACTTTAGTGTGTAATAGAAATAGTAATGTCTTTGAGATTGAAATAGGTAAATAACAATATAACATTTTATACTGTGTGCTTGGTCTGAATAAGAGATTAAATATATATAGCAAATATGTAAAACTATGTACAAATGAGATTAAAGTATGTATTGAAATATCTCTATCTACAGAAATTGTTTTCATTGGGAGCAGGAGACAGACAACTGATACAAACCCCTTTACATGATAGCCTTCCTGTTACCAGTACCAGTGTGGCTCTTCTTTTTCAGCAATTGGGTAAGTCTGTTCTTAGTTTCTTATGGTGTTTTACAAAATGTTATAGAATGAAATATTCTCATTTAATTTAGTTGAGTTAGGTCAGGGATCAAAAAAGCCTGCATTAATGCTATGATAGTGATTATTTGTTTTGAATGAAATAGCTATAATGCTTTTGTTACGTTTATATCTGACTTAGGGTGACCAGATGGCAAATGTGAAAAATCAGTGTTGGGGGTGGGGGTAATAGGCGCCTATATAAGACAAAGGCCCAAATATCAGGACCGTCTCTAAAAATCGAGACATCTGGTCACCCTAATCTGACCATATAAACTTCCTTTCTCCACATCCCATTCTTGTATCAGAGGGGTAGCCGTGTTAGGCTGGATCTGTAAAAGCAGCAAAGAATCCTGTGGTACCTTATAGACTAACAGATGTTTTGGAGCATGAGCTTTCGTGGATGAATACCCACTTCGTCAGATGCATCTGACGAAGTGGGTATTCACCTACGAAAGCTCATGCTCCAAAACGTCTGTTAGTCTATAAGGTGCCACAAGATTTTTTTCTGCAATCCCATTCTTGGAATTTTTCTCTGGCATTATGCAATACTTGCAAGCCTGTTGTAGATAGAGTTAAACCTGGCTGTGTTTCATTACACCTGCATCATATAAAGAATTTCCTCCCTGGCCACCATAGCAGCCCTCTACATATCCAAGGAGGATAATTTTGAAACTAGCATAACTTAAAATCACACATCGTACTCCGATCAAAAAGTTTAGTGGATTCCATAGTACTTGCTGCTAATATCTCTCTAACTTATTACAATAGTAATTGCAAAGAACCGCTGGCCCATTCTCTTTATTTTGGTTCCAAATTGAATGATGAAGACCACTGCATCTTTAACTATAATCCCACTTCACCCAGTAGACCACTCCTGACTCTGACCATTTAGCTTCCCCTGTCTTCGTTACTGAAATATGAACTGCAAAACTCCTACCTAAATTTGGTGTGGGTTTGGGAGCTGGAAGGAATCAGTAAATTCTGCTCTCTAAATTTCTGAGCCTCTGGGCAAGTATTCAACAATAAAAGGGCCAGGGATACATGTGGGTAGTGAGGCAACAGCATAAACGTAGAATGAAAATAGAAAGATTTTTACTGAGGAGGGGGAAGAAAAGCCTGTGAATTTGGGCAAATCAGCCTGAGACACTTGCCCCCTTTGGGATATACCACTGAAAAGGAAAAATATGTGTAGGGATAATCAAAGCGAGAGCTTTAAGGGAAATCCACTTGTACGAAAAGCGTTAACTACTAACCCTGAAAAAAAAATACACTACGGGATTCTGTATCTATCTAGTACTCAACTCCATTAAAATGTGTTGATTAATACTAACAAACTGAAGACACTGGATTCTGTTCTATTCTATTATTTGTGAAGGAAGAATGTTCCATTTCACAGTCTGATTAGCATTCTGCCTCATATGTAGGTCAGATTAAGAATTGGGACAACTGCAGAATTATGCATGAGATTTTGTTGCTGCACTTTCAACTCGAGATTGTTCTCACCTTATAAATCAATATGTGAAAAAAATGCTTTCCATTCCCATTAATTGTCCTGAGATATTTGATAATAAAGTTCAGTGCTTTGGTTGGGGTATGGCTGGTAAGAATAATAGCCCTTGATATTCTAAGGATAGTGATAATAGACAAATTAGTGTACGCTAAAGAACTGTAAGCAGATCCTTTGTAATGGGAACCAAATTTACAGAAAATATTGAATTTACTCTGTCATAGCCGATTCGCCGTTCTGCTTCTGTTACAGATTGTTTTCAAATGTTAAAATAAACCTTACTTATTCAGGAATGAAAGACTGGAATAATATGACACATGTTCTCAGCCAGCATGAACGCTTCCCAAGCCACAGAAAATGCATGTAAGTGGTTGGAGTTGGAAAACTAGCTATGCTCAGATCACAGCATTGTCAAAGAGAACCAAAAATGACTGTTGTATGAAGCCATATTCTAAAGTGTTTGGCAAGACTCTTTGCAATGGTTCAGTTTTGCTGAATGAAACCTCTTTTATAATGCTTCTCTGGATACATTATTGCAGCAAAACAAGCTTGGCAACTTTCGTCACCTAGTTCATCGAACTTCACACATGACCTTGTAATTTAAGAGCACAGGAAATACACTAGTTATTATGAAATTTCAGACAATTATGCCAGGTAAAACATTCAGAAGGAATGTATAGCTCTTATGTCACAGAAAGTCAAATATAAAATATTGGCACTGATACATATATTTCTACCTGCTGTTCAATGATATTACATTTTATCCCTTTCCTGCAGAAGGAGTAATTGTTAACTACAATTTGTTGACACTGGAGTGCTGGTCTAAATTCCAAACCATATTCTGGATGACCTGTATATCACGGACATCACTCATTACTGATGTGATTGGGTAGTTTTGTCAGCTTTGAATCCCTTTAAGATGACTATGGGCAGTGTTCAGGCAATGGGTCAAATATACTACAGAAAAATAATGCACTGCTATATGCCACTCTTAAGTTTCCAATAAGGGGTATAACAAGGTGTGGTGTATGTAAAGAAATAACAGCATTCACATATAAGCGTGACAGTTTATCACCTCAGCATCCAAAGACAAGGTATTGTATAGAATGTTACAGTGACTCAGTTCTGAACAAACGCAGGGTGGTATGCATTGATCAGATGGGCCATTTGAAGTTTCACTGTAATATCTGTGGACTTAGAAGTGGTGGAAAGGAAGACTTGTTACAGAAATGCAGAGATCTTGGACCTGTAATGTCTCAGGATGATTCCCCTAACATTGACTGAGACTGTTGAAAAATTGACTGGATTTGCTTTAATCGCCACTGAAAATTGCATAGCTGATAAATTTGACTATAGCAAGGTCATCAAGAACTTCAGGCCAAATTCTTACTCTGTTTGTGTGAATTAAGTGGGAGCAAAATGTTGTGGATATGGGCATACTCCTATGAAAACCCCTAGGCACAGTACACGGTGCAGGGATGAGCCTGAAGATTTTGTCCACTCTGAATTGTAGTCCCCTACTCACCCTCAACCTATTCCTTTCTTCAGATCCATAGAGAGTCTCAGTTTAGATTACTGTTACTCAAGTTACTGTTGAGTGATCCCCAGGTGTGAGGGCAGAGACACTGCAGATGTGTGGCACTCCTGCCAGGGGACCCTATTGCCACAGGGGCACCCTGTTGCCATAGAGGGTGCAGAGAGCATGGTGGGATGCAGAATGCCACCAGCAGCTTCCCAACATTTCTCTAGTTTGCCAGTTCCACGTGGAGAACCTTACCCATTAGATAGCAATCAGTTGGAAATACAAGCTGAAGAACTTGGAGTCCCTTGCACAAGAAGAGCCCCTATAAAGAAAAATTTGGCCTTTTGCCAGCAGGAAAAGTAAAAAAGAGAATTTCTCATAACTTCTCAGAAGTTACAATATTTCAGTTCTTCTTGGAAGAATGAGTTGAAACTTTTGTTACAGCTAGAGACATCTCTTTTTTATACTGAAATACTATCACACCTAGATGGAGCCAGAAGGTTTGGAAGTGTGAAACAGTAACAAATAGTACTAAAAAGAAAAATCTCTTTTTTTAAATATTAAAAACCCCTCATTTCTGATATGATTTATTTTGGCAAAGGTTTGGGGGTAGATTCTTATTTTATCTCTAGTTTAAAATCTCAAGTTATGTATAGAGTATAAAGTAGTGTGCTTGTAGTGCCATGGTCCAAATTTAAAATTCATCATTTTCCAACAAGTTACCACACAATGGCATCTGTGATTACTACCATTTTCCATGATAATTGATCTATGGTAACTGTTGTAACATTTACTGTCCACTTATAAAGCATAGTATACTGTCCAGTATAAAGCATAGTATAGCAAGGCTGTTTACTTGTACGTGAGAAATTGATATTATATAAGCCACAATAAATAATATATTCAGAGATATTAATGATGGAAAAAATCTGCAAGATTAATCCTACAGAATTTCTAATACGTTGTGTAGTCTAATTTTAAAAGTCCCATTCAATACGTAGTTTCCATCTCTTGCTCTTCCTTTCCATTCTTTGGCCTGGTCTACACTGGAGAGGGGGCTCGATCAAAGTTGCGCAACTTCAGCTACGTGAATAGCGTAGCTGAAGTTGACGTACCTAGATCTATTTATCGCAGTGTCTTCACTGCGATAAGTTGATGGCTGATGCTTTCCCCTTGACTCTGCCTGCACTTCTCGCCCTAGTGGAGTACTGGAGTCCACGGGAGAGTGCTTTGCTGTCAATTTATCGCATCTAGACTAAACATGAAATCAACCCCTGCTAGATCGATTGCTGCCCGTCGATCCAGCGGGTAATGTAGACAAGCCCTTAGGTGGTACCGAGGACAGAGAGCTGCTCCTACTGTTACCTACTGTAGGGTGAGAGGGGAAGTAAACAATGAGGCAGAAGGTTGAAGAAGCTGCAGGTAGATTCCCTAGCAGTGGCTGCAGCTCTGTGGAAGAAAAGTTCACTTTTTCCTCCCCTCCTGTCTCAGCCCAACACCCTTTTCCCAAAGCACAATGATATCCACCTTGTCTCTGTATAACCAACAAGGAGTCTGGTGGCACCTTAAAGACTAACAGATTTATTTGGGCATAAGCTTTTCTGAGTAAAAAACCTCACTCATGAAAGCTTACGCCCAAATAAATCTGTTAGTCTTTAAGGTGCCACTGGCCTCCTTGTTGTTTTTGTGGATAAAGACTAACACGGCTACCCCCCCGATACCTATCTCTGTATGTTACTCTGGCGCTCAGCTGAGGCCTCTCCCTATTCGCTGGTCTCTAAGCATCAGAAGGGTTGTGGTGGGAGATGGTTATAGTTTACATAATGTGAAGATGCACATTTTTTCTATATTTCTGAGATCATGTGACATATTACTTTTTCTAAAATGAGGTAAACTTGTCCATTCAAATGTGGGTTGTGTCTCTCATCGTAAGAACTGTTATCTTCTTTTTATGGCCAAGGGAAAGATCCATATTTCTGATGCCATTTTTACAATAATAATCTGTTTATACTAACATTAACTTTCAGTTCTTGATTATTTTTAATAAAACCCAGATGTTAATATGATAGCTATGTCTGTGTATTCACAATGAATATGAATGATAAAAGAGCACTGGAAAAAATTAAACGTTTCCATAAATTCTCTCCTTCATCCTCCCTTATGCAGTCTGATGAAGAGGGCCACTATTTTTCTAAGCTGAAATCTAATCCTCTCCTTGAGTACATAGTTGAGCTTGGCTGAAGACTTTTGTGCAGCTGTTAACAGTGCTCATAGAATGGCCTATTCCAGTCCTATGCCCTTAGCAGAGGCATACAGTATTTCTTCCTCTCCCACTCTGGGGACAAGTAATATTGTTCAAGTAGTCCAGTCTTCAGTGTGGTGTTCAGTTATTTCTAGGGCTGTCAAGCGATTAAAAAAAATCAATCACAATTAATCACGCGTTTAAAAAATCGCAATTAATCATGCTGTTAATAAGAGAATACCATTTATTAAAATATTTTTGGATGTTTTCTACATTGTCAAATATATTGATTTCAGTTACAAAACAGAATTAAAAGTGTACTGTGCTCGCTTTATATTTATTTTTGATTACAAGTATTTGCACTGTAAAAAATCAAAAGAAATAGTATTTTTAATTCACCTAATATAAGTACTGTAGTGCAACCTCTTTATCATGAAAGTTCAATGTACAAATGTAGAATTATGTACAAAAATAACTGCGTTCAAAAATATAACAATATAAAACTTTAGCACTTACAAGTCCACTCAGTCCTAATTCTTGTTCAGCCAATCACTCAGACAAACAAGCACTCTGATATAGTATTTGTGATGCCATACAATCTTACCCTGAATTAAACAAAAAGTAGACAGAGTGCCTAGAAAAAAAAAAAGAATACTTCAGAAAACATGCCTTCTCCAAAAAAAACAACTCTTTTTTTGTTTTAAAAAAAGAAGGCATAAATGGTCAGTGGTGTAGTTGGTGGTGATAGCCTTTTGTTTGTCATACAATTTTCTTGAATAACTGGTCTTGGATTTTCAGACTAAATAGCCTGTATTTAAGCCTTTTGTTTTTCTTTGTATATGTAATAGATCATGACATGCCAGTGTTTGTTGAATTTATAAGTACTTATGTAGAGGAGGCAGTATGAGTATGTTGACCATTCTTTCTGAACCACAACAATATATTAGTCTAAGTGAAAGAATGTCTTGCTGTTAATACACAGTGGACCTGCGACAAATTCAAAACTAATGACGTTGTTTGAAATCTCTCCCAGTGTAACAATTTAGTAGTCTAGAGGGCTCTGTATAAGGCCCCCCTCTCTATTAAGCCCTGAGTTTAAGTGGTTTGCAGAGTTTCATTTATACCCCTTATTTACTTGGGCAATTTTCATTTGTAAAGTGAAATAGACAAAATTGACGTCTTCTTTTAAAATCTATAAGAAATATTTGTCAGTCCATAGAAAGAAATTCATTCTAATAAAAAGAGAAGGCTGAAGAAAGAATTACTATTAATGCAGGCTGACTTGTAGGCACTGAAGAATGAAATCCCAACAAAAAATACCATAAGGCTTTTATATATAGTTGTTGGTCGTGTCGTATGTCAGTTTTACTTTTTTTAACCAACCTTTATTAGGAAGCTTCTGACATTAACAGATTGCCCCAAAGTTATCTTCAGACATACTGAACCAGAATCTCTGGGGAGATGCAACAGCTTTTCATCTTACTGCCAGCAGATTCAAGTTCTAGAGCAGAATATCTGAGCTGCAGGGGGATCTTCCAGCAGTGCAGAGATCCACAGAGCCTCCTATACAGCCACACTGTGATTTTGGTCTCTTAGCAAAGGCATAGGTCAGAGCGGTCATCAGTAGTCAGCCTAACATATGCTGCAGAATCATCCCTATGCACAGCAACCCTTGTTTTGGGGAGAGTACCAAGGTAAGCTTTTTATGTCAGCACTAAAGGCAGTTCAAATGAATCCCAGGATCTGGTCCTTGAGTGAAACTCTTCACCTCCTTTATTAGAATATCAATAAAGGCAAGTTTGCTTGTGTTTGGTTCCTGAAATAGTCACTTATATATTTCACTGACTTCAGAGCACTTTGATGGATTCTTATATTTGTGTTCACCATTAAGTAAACACAAGTAGGTGCTCTAGTTATTGAACCTTTCACAGTCTTGGAAGCACTGAGAATGACCACTCCTGATGTACTTTTCTGTATCTAAACAAGTCTAAAACATGTTATTACAGACCTTTATCAAATAAATGGTATGTATTTAAATTTTTTATTTACATCTTTTACTTATTTACATCCTGTCTCCAGTGAATTGCTATCCTGTTTATTTGTGTAATCTTCTGCAACAGCTTATTTACAAGCATTTTTAGAGAGGATGAAATCCTACAACTGTTACTAAAGAGATTCATGTTATCTTGAAGAAATGAGTACATTACACTCAGTTTTTCCTTAGAAGACTCCATTCTCTCACATCATACCAGAGCACTGATTGTTTGGTCTGTATTACTGACAGATTATCACTAATATCACTAGTGTATATGTTAAGCCAAACCTTGCCTGTCCCTCAAACTGAACAATAATGTTTTAGAAGTTTCAGGAAAATCAGGAAACTTTTCCCTATAAGAAGTGGCTCTGCACTCCTCCAGGAAAGAGTTTCTTACTTGCCTTCCATCTGGATTGCGTCCTGTTCTGGTGACAGCCGCCTTCTACCTTGCAAGGGAGAGTCCGTTCCAGGGGATGTCAGGGTGGCCATCTTATACCCTTTAAAGCAACACGAAGCTGTCCCTTTCCTTAGCTCCTACTAGTCTGCCTTTTAAAAACTTTAAAGTACTCTAGGGCAGAATTGGCAACCCAAAGTACCTCATGAGACTGTATATTCCCTCTCGGGGCTAGGTCCACGGATTCTCAGCGTGGATCGTCACCTATCTGTATGTCTAGGGGTTAGAATTAAAGTTTAGTGGACAACTGATGAGGGACTAGTTAACACCTTTAGAAGCACCCCCATAGTTTGTTCTACCTCCTATAGCTAATGGCAGGGTGATGAAATGCAGCACCTAGTGTGAGAGAGAACTTTTGAAGAGCTGGTTTGTCTCCTTCCTGGAGTTACCTCAGTGGGAAGTCCCATCCACTCCAACACACACACACTCACACTCACTACTCCGATAACAGGCTGGGAGGATGGCAGAGAAGGGTCCAAAGAAGAGGATACCAAGGTTTTGTGCTGCTGTATGCCCCAGCCACAGAGTGCAGAGGAAGCAGTTTGTGCCTTGTGCACTCCAGTATCCTCATATGACTGGGTTGGAAAGGATTTGCTTTTGGCCCCCTTCTCCAACCCAAGAGCCAGCTCCACTAGAGTTCCCCACCAACGAGGGAGAGTTTGACATCCAGACTGTTGGTGCCTGGAAGGACAACAGGAAAAATGAAAAGAGCTGTTTTGGCTTCTGGAGGAGGTTTCATCAAAGGAGAGTTACTTGTTGCAGGGAAACTATAAGCAAGATCAGATAAAACCATTACAGATGGAGCAAGGAGCAGCTGGTAAAACTGTTTCAGCATGCACACCTATAGCCCTTCCGCATTGCTGGTCTCATCATTGCCCCTCCCTTTCCTTGTTGGGCAGTTGAGTCTTGATCCCTTAGCCCCAGGGGAAGTCAGGAATTGTGCACAGATGTGAAAGGAAGGGAATCTCCCCCTAAGGAAGAAATCCTCTCTTGGGCTAGGGAGCTCCTGAATTTGGCGCAAAAAAACACCTTCCCCTCAGAAGCTGCCATCTTGTGAACCTCAGGCAGTAGCTACAGTGTCCACCTACAGGCATTCTATCCACTCTCACAAGGGCAAGGGAAGAAAGATGCCTGTTAGCTGATGAGTTCACAGGACTCCTCATCTAACTGAGGCTCCCAATCCCCAACTCCCCTCCAGCAACTGCTGGAGGATGTTACCAGGCCTCCTGCTCAGAGCAACAAGAATACAAAACAACCAAAAGAATTGTAAGAATGACTGGGCTGTTACTTAGCCTTGTGGGGGGCTCTGCATCAGGACCACTGTAAACTTCTGATACAGAAGTCACTGGCTGCAACAGCTTCCAGCATGACATGTCTGGGCAAGTCTCTCTAGTGGAACACCTCATAGGTGATCAGAGGAATAGAGGAGTTGACAGAAAAGCAGGCCAAAATGCCTCAGCTAACCAGACATCATTTATAGTGCAGTCGGCCATGTCACAACTGTTGGGCTAACTGAACCGTGCTCATGCTGCCCATCAGCCATACCATACCTGCGGGGTTAATGGAACCCTGCAAGGCTGTGAGAGAGAGCAGCCCAGATGGAGAAACAGGCAGGAAAAAGGGTTCTCTTGGCCCACCACTTATTTCTGACTAACTTACTCTGCCCACTTTAACAAGGCATGAGTCTGTCCTTAGGGAATCCTGCCTTCCCCACTTTGGGATTCAATGTGATGACATGGCAGTGCCATGCAACTCTGCTATAGCATTGCCTGGCTCACTTAAAAGGGGCCTCTTGAGGAAAAAGGGCTGTGCCATGCAGCGAGTATATAGCTATGACTGACTCACCAAGGGATCAAGTGAGACAAAGACTGTGCCATGCGGTTGTTGTAGCTCAGCCTGGCTTACTAAGGAGTTCAATGGGATGAAGGGCTGTGCCCATGCATAACACTATTTGGCTCAAAAAGTATTCCAGTGACAAGCCAAACTGATGTTGTTAGCTTCAAAATATTCAGGCTGACAGTTCTTTGAGTGCTTGCTCATGTGCATTCCACAGTAAGTGTGCGTACATCGGTGCCGGAAGTTTTTCCCTCAGCAATACCAATAGGGGGAGCACTGCTGCAACCCCTGGAGTGGCACCGCTATTGTGTGCTATAAGGGGAGCCGCATGATCCCCCCCCATGCTCAGTTCCTTCTTGCCACCAGTGATGGTGCATTGGAACTACTTGCTCCAGCTTTGCTGCAGCTCATCTCAAATCTCATTGGTTGTTCAGTAGTACCTGTATCAATTAGTTAGTAAAAGTTCTAGTTTAGTTAGTTATTCTTTGGGACAGGGCATGCTCTGGGCCCCAGGATTTAAATCGTGCGAGTCTTGCTGGCTTTCGATGCCCAGGAGTGACCCGCACACAGACTGATTCTGCTGCCTGGGCGAATCCCACATCAGCGACCTCTGTACAATCTGCAGGTCCTTCAAACCCAGAATGAAAAAAGAGACGTTAGACTTCAGGCCCTTCTCATGAAGTTGGCACCAGCTCCTACCCTGGTGTGCCGAGTGGAATCTTCACCAGAAACTTTGTCTTCAGTGCATGGTGATCCCCCCAGCACCTTCCGGTGGCTGGCACCGCTCTCTGTCGAAAAAGTGGAGGAAGGCTTCATCGTCTCAGAAGTATAGAGAGAAGGCACGGGGGGAGGCTAGACCCACGTCGGGCAGCCCCAGTTCCATCCCTGGGCTCTAGAGTTCCGACTCAGGTCGAGCGGAGCAGCCCAGTTGCATTGATCCAGACCTCTCTGGCTGAAGTCCACATGCCTTCGACACTGGAGGCCCTGCAGGTGGCCAAAGATGATATGGCCCTGCAGGTGCCCGGGGCACTGCCGGCACCCAGACCCCGCACTAGAGGCAAGCCGCCGGTGGAGTCTCGTCAGCCGATGCCAACCGAACAGATCCCAGTCAGGAGATTGCTGTTGGGACCGCTCGTCCCCCTTTTCTGTCAGGACACAGCTCCCAGCCTCCATTCTCATCGCCCTCCAGGTTGTCTGGTAGGGTGCCATCGGAGTGCAGTTCTAGGCACCACTCCACAACGAGTACAGAATATCGGCAGGACAGGCGCTGACGCCGTAGGTGCTCCCGCTCTCGCCTCAGTTACTGGAGCCGCACCCAGCACAGATGCCGGCGCCGGTCACGCTCCAGCTCTCGCATGTGGAGGCACCGCCCCCACCACTCCCAGCAGGGATCACCAGCTCCGTGTCATCATGGATCCAGGCGTTGAAGCATCTCGAGGAGTAGCAGCTCAAGGCAGTACTGTTCCTCAACATCAGAATCCGGGTCCCGCAGCAGATGCCATGCTCGGTACCACCGCGCGTACTGCTCACACGGCACCGACAGGTCGTTGGTAACCCAGACCTCAACCCACATGCAGCGCCCTATGCTCCAACCAGCCAACCCAACCAGCTGGTGCCATTGGTGCCGCACCACAGCCAATGGCAAGGACCCCCGTGGCAGAGCTAGTGGTGCCAGTGAACTCCCTGGACCCCCGTGCACGCCCAGCAAGGCCCTCAGTTGATAATGGAAGTATTGGATGCTCCATCAGTTGTGCTATCCAAACCTCCGAGGAATAGATTGGCGGGTCACAGTTCCTTGGCACTGCATGAGGAGTCCGATCAAGGGGTGGACCCATGGCACCGGCCAATGTGCGGAGCCCGGTACTGGATCCCTCCCCCGCACCGGATGATAAGATCGCAGCTCCACCCCTCTCCGTACCGCAGGAGGACGTCAGGGTCCATCAGGAGCTGCTAAAGCAAGTAGCATCCAGTCTCCATCTAGAATACTCAAGGAGCTAATAGAGGAGGTATCTGAGCCTTTAGCTGTTATCTTTGGAAAATCATGAGAGACAGGAGAGATTCCAGAAGACTGGAAAAGGGCAAATATAGTACCCATCTATAAAAAGGGAAATAAAAACAACCCAGGAAACTACAAACCAGTTAGTTTAACTTCTGTGCCAGGGAAGATAATGGAGCAGGTAATTAAGGAAATCATCTGCAAACATTTGGAAGGTGGTACGGTGATAGGGAATAGCCAGCATGGATTTGTAATGAACAAATCATGTCAAACAAATCTGATAGCTTTCTTTGAAACACTCATAGACGTTAAGGCCAGAAGGGACCATTATGATCATCTAGTCTGACCTCCTGCACAACGCTGGCCACAGAATCCCACCCACCCATCCCTGCAACAAACCCCCAACCTATGTCTGAGTTATTGAAGTCCTCAAATCATGGTTTAAAGATTAGGATAATGAGTCCTGTGGACAAGACAGAAGCGGTGGATGTGGTATACCTAGACTTTAGTAAAGCATTTGATATGGTCTCGCATGATATTCTTATCAATAAACTAGGCAAATACAACTTCGATGGGGCTACTATAAGGTGGGTGCATAACTGGCTGGATAACCATACTCAGAGTAGTTATTAATGGTTCCCAATCCTGCTGGAAAGGTATAACAAGTGGGGTTCTGCTGGGGTCTGTTTTGGGACTGGCTCTGTTCTATATCTTCATCAACGGCTTAGATATTGACATAGATCGTATGCTTATTAAGTTTGCAGATGATACCAAACTGAGAGGGATTGCAACTGCTTTGGAGGATAGGATCAATTCAAAATGATCTGGACAAATTGGAGAAATGGTCTGAGGTAAACAGGATGAAGTTTAACAAAGACAAATGCAAAGTGTTCCACTTAGAAAGGAACAGTCAGTTTCACACATACAGAATGGGAAGTGTCTGTCTAGGAAGGAGTATGGCAGAAAGGGATCTAGGGAGTATGGCAGAAAGGGATCTAGGGGTTATAGTGGACCACAAGCTAAATATGAGTCAACAGTGTGATCCTGTTTGCAAAAAAAGCAAACATGATTCTGGGATGCATTAACAGGTGTGTTGTGAGCCAGATATGAGAAGTCATTCTTCCGCTCTTCTCTGTGCTGGTTAGGCCTCAACTGGAGTATTGTGTCCAGTTCTGGGCACCACATTTCTTGAAAGATGTGGAGAAATTGCAGAGGGTCCAGAGAAGAGCAACAGGAATGATTAAAGGTCTTGAGAACATGACCTATGAAGGAAGGCTGAAAAAATTGGGTTTGTTTAGTCTGGAAAAGAGAAGACTGAGTGGGGACATGACAGCAGTTTTCAGGTATCTAAAAGGGTGTCAGAAGGAGGAGGGAGAAAACTTGTTCACCTTAGCCTCTAAAGATAGAACAAGAGTAATGGGCTTAAACTACAGCAAGGGAGGTTTAGGTTGGACATTAGGAAAAAAGTTCCTAACTGTCAGAGTGGTTAAACAGTGGAATAAATTGCCCAGGGGAGTTTGTGGAATCTCCATCTCTGGAGATATTTAAGAGTAGGTTAGATAAATGTCTATCCGGGACGGTTTAGACAGTATTTGGTCCTGCCATGAGGGCAGGGAACTGGACTCGATGACCTCTCGATGTCCCTTCCGGTCTTAGAATCTATGAATCTCCAAGCTGAGGAGATGGAGGGACCTTCAGACTCACTGTTTAATGTGCTCTCTTCAGCACCAGGCAGAGTGGCCCTCCTGCTCCATGAAGGGGTGGCCAACATCTCCAATGCCCTCTGGCAAACACCGGCCGCCCTGACCCTGATATCAAAAAAGGCAGAGCGCAAATACTTCGTGCCCACGAAGGTATACGAATTTTCAAAGATTCTGAATCATCATTTTCTCCCTTCTCCACTATTCTCAAATCCCCAAACTATGCAAAATGTGCAGAAGGCCATAGATCATCTTTTGAGAATCGGCATGATGGAAAGAGTTCTTGAGGTGGAGATGTTTTCCAGCCACTATTCAGCCTTGTTTCTGGTACCCAGGAGATTCAAGGAGGACAAAGCAGAGTTGGAAGTAAAACACTTGAACAAGTTCATATGGAGGATCTTGTTCAAGATGGAGACCTTGAAATCCACAGCAGTGGCCATCTGCCAGGGGGATTACTTTACATCATTGGACTTGAAGGAGGCCTACTTTTCATTTGCTAGTTCACCAGGAATACAGGCGATTTCTGCAATTTACTCATGGGACTGATAATTTGCAATATAAAGTGCTGCTTTTGGGGCTGTTACCTGCGCCTCAAGTGTTCACAAAAGTCCAGAGAGTTTCTAGGGAGGGATGGAGATGGGGGAAACACAGAGGTATGTCATAACAACAGATGGAAGTCTGGCAGAATGGGGAGTGTTCTCTAAGAAGTTGGTGACTCAAGGGGTATGGTCCCTCTCTGAGCGAAAGAAAATCATAATTCTTTCTAGAAGTGAGGGCATTTAAATATTGTCTTCAACAACTGGCCCCCACATTGCTGAATGGTAAAATCCTTATAACAATGGACCACATGTCGGCAATAGTGTATGTAAATCATCAGAGAGGTACAAGTTCAAAGGATATATAGAAGGAAGCAATATCACTGATGCAGTAGGCAGAGCCCCATCTACAGTCTCTCAGGGTCTTGCATATCAAAGGCACAAGCAGTATGAAGGCTGACTAGTTGAGCAGAAGGAAAATTGATCAGGCAGAGTAGAGTCTTCACAATGAATCCTTTTGATCATCAAAATTTTTGGAAAGCTGATTCTGGATGTTTTTGCATCCAAGGCAAAGCATAATGCTTGCCAATACTTTGCAAAGAGCAGCAAGCCAGAAGCAGTAGGCATAGATGCCCTGTCACTCAAGTGGCCAAAGGAATTACTTGTTCTTCTTCGAGTGATTGCTCACATCCATTCCAGTTAGGTGTGCGCGCCGTGCGTGCACGCTCGTCGGAAACTTTTTTTTACCCTAGCAACTCCAGTGGGCCGGCAGGTCGCCCCCTAGAGTGGCGCCGCCATGGCGCTCGATATATACCCCTGCCGGCCCACCCGCTCCTCAGTTCCTTCTTACCGCCATGTCGGTCGTTGGAACTGTGGAGCGCGGCATAGCTGTCCTCCACGTCCCTAGCTCTCCTTGTTAACTACCGTTATTATTACAGTTGTTAGTTAGGTCGTTAAGTATCGCCGGTCTGGGCTGTAGCCCTTCCCGGCACTGGGCTCATGCCTGGTTTGCCGGGCTTTAAGCAGTGTGCGGCCTGTAAAAAGCCTATGCCAACCAGCGACCCCCACGATGAGTGTCTGAAGTGCCTGGGGGAATCGCACAGGTCGGACAAGTGCCGCATTTGCAAGGCTTTTAAGCCCAGGACAAAGAAGGAGAGAGACCAGAGACTCAGGACTCTCCTAATGGAGGCGGCACTTGACCCGGCAGCTTCACAGGCCGTGATCTCGGCACCGGCACCGGATCTCACCGGCACCGGGAAGACTCCCTGGCACCGACCTTCCCCGGCACCGGGTGCAGAGGCGAGACCGTCAACGTCTGCTACTCCAGCCAGGCAGACCCGAATGGAGCGCCCGGCATCGACATCGTGGGTCCATCGAGTCCGGTGCCGCCAAGCTCCACCATAAGATCTGGGGTTGAGCTATTGGTCCCATCCACTCCGGAGACCTTCGCCTCGGCACGGGACCTTATCGCCCTAACTGAGTCTACTCAGCCGCCACCCCCGGTACCTCCGGTGCGGGTAGCATCTAGGGGCAAGCCCATGATGATGGCACCGTCTCGGGACTCGCGCTCGCGATCCAGGTCCCGATGCCACGGTCGCTCGAGATCCCGCCGCCGCTCGCAGTCTTGGCACCGCTCCCCTCGGCGGTACCGGTCGCACTCGCGGCACCGATCGACCTCCAGACGGTCGCGGTCTGACTCCAGCCGTCGATACCGGCACCGTGACTCGAGGAGCCAGTCTCGCCGTCACTCACCGCGCCGGTCGACCTCCCGGCACCGAGCTGCTGGTAGGTCCCGGTCGACCTCCCGGCACCGCGTCGGTGGCAGGTCCCGGTCCCGATCCCGGCACCAAAGCAGCGGCCGGTACCGATCCAGATCCCGGCACCGAGACAGAACCCGGTCCTGATCCCGGCGCCGCCCTGACTCCCGGTACCGATCCCCGGCATCAAGAAGATCTTCGGTGCCGGACCGCGCAGACCCTTATCAGCCGGGGTCGGCCCCGCCATGGCCTTCTAGGCAGCCGTCGGTGTTGTCTCAAGCGGACAGCGTGTATGCGCTGGGCACCGACAGGCAGGCGGCATTGTTTCAGGACCCTCCACAACAAGACCAGGGTCCGCAGCAGTGGGGGTTTTGGACCCCCTGGGCATACCATCAAGCCCAGGGCCCCCAACAGATTCCCGCTAGGCCTGCAACGGCGGAGCACAGGGTGCCAGAGGCTTCGTTGTCTCGCCCCCCTCCCTCCCCGGATGGAGAGGAAGGATCAAAGCAGCAAGACCCTGCTCTTGCTCCTGAGACAGAGGCGAGGGCTGAGGGGGACCCCCCACTGGACACTTTCTTGCCGGGGGTCTCCTCATCCTCCTCCCCCGACGAAGCGGTGGCTGGCACCTCCTCCAGTAGCCCTCCTCCGCTGGATCTCAGGGCGCACCAAGACCTCCTTAGGCGAGTAGCTCAGAATCTGAGCCTGCAAGCCGAGGAGGTCTCTGAGATCGAGGACCCTATCGTCACCATCCTCTCATCTGATGCTCCCACCAGGGTCGCCCTACCCTTCATTAGGACGATCCAGGCCAACGCCAATACAATCTGGCAGTCACCGGCCTCCATCCCCCCTACGGCGAGGGGCGTCGAGAGGAAGTACATGGCCCCCTCCAAGGGCTACGAGTACCTCCACGTCCACCCGACACCGTGTTCCCTGGTGGTGCAGTCGGTGAACGAGAGGGAGCGCCACGGGCAGGAAGCTCCAGCCCCCAAATCCAAGGAGGCCAGTCGTATGGACCTCCTCGGCCGTGAGGTCTATTCGGCTGGGGCCCTTCAGCTCAGGGTTTCAAATCAACAAGCCCTGCTCAGCAGATATGTTTTTAACTCGTGGGTGGCAGCGGACAAATTCAAAGAGCTGCTGCCACAGGAGGCCCGCCAAGAATTTGCGGCCATTCTGGACGAGGGCAAGAAGGTTGCACGAACCTCGTTGCAAGCTTCTTTGGACGCTGCAGACTCGGCTGCCCGCACCCTCGCCTCGGGGGTAACGATGCACCGTATCTCCTGGCTGCAGGTCTCTGGCCTTCCACCGGAGCTCCAATACACCATCCAGGACCTCCCGTTCGAAGGGCAGGGCCTGTTTTCAGAAAAGACAGACCCCAGACTTAAAAGTCTCAAAGACAATCGGGTCATTATGCGCTCCCTCGGGATGCACACGCCGGGAATGCAGCGCAGACCCTTCCGGCCACAGCAGCAACAGCAGCGCAGGCCATACCCCCAATTCTGCCAACGGCAGGACCGACAGGGCTCGCGTGATCATGGTAGCCCCGGCGTGGCCCAGGCAGCATTGGTACCCCATGCAGCTGGACCTGGCCATAGCCGACCCAGTTCCCCTGCCCCTTCACCCGGACCTGATCACCCAGGAACACGGGACTCTCTGTCACCCGGACCTGCAGTCGCTACATCTAGCGGCGTGGTTCCTGCGTGGCTGACCAGTTCTGAACTGCGCTGCTCCACCCTGATACGGGAGGTACTTTTGGGCAGCAGGAAGCCTTCCACTAGAGCGACATACTCGGCCAAGTGGAAGCGTTTCTCCTGTTGGTGCGTGGAGAAAGGTCTCCGCCCTATGGAAGTTTCGGTGGCCAATATTTTAGACTATATTTGGTCCCTCAAACAACAGGGCCTGGCGATATCGTCTTTGCGGGTCCACCTGGCAGCTATCTCCACCTTTCACCCGGGTGGGGATGGCCGCTCCGTTTTTTCTCACCCTACGGTGACTAGATTCCTGAAGGGGCTGGAACGTTTATACCCTAACGTCCGACTCCCTGCTCCAACCTGGGATCTTAACCTGGTGTTGTCTCGGCTCATGGGGCCCCCCTTTGAGCCGTTAGATACTTGCTCCCTACTCTATCTCTCTTGGAAGACTGCCTTTCTAGTAGCTATCACCTCAGCTAGACGGGTGTCGGAACTCCGGGCTCTCGTGGTAGACCCTCCGTATACAGTCTTCCACAAAGATAAGGTGCAGCTGAGGCCACACCCTACCTTTCTCCCCAAGGTGGTCTCGGCCTTCCACATCAACCAAGAGATATTCCTCCCGGTTTTTTTCCCGAAACCTCACTCTTCAGGCAGGGAGCGACAGCTCCACTCGCTTGATGTCCGTAGGGCTCTCGCGTTCTATGTGGAGAGGACTAAACCGTTCCGCAAATCCCCCCAGCTTTTTGTGGCAGTAGTGGACCGCATGAAGGGGCTTCCTATCTCCTCGCAGAGGTTATCCTCATGGGTAACGTCCTGTATCAGGACCTGCTATGACTTGGCCCACGTCCCTATGGGCCGTGTGACTGCGCATTCTACCAGGGCGCAGGCGTCGTCACTGGCTTTCCTCGCCCGTGTGCCCATCCAGGAAATCTGTCGGGCAGCGACCTGGTCATCGGTCCACACCTTTGCTTCCCACTACGCCCTGGTCCAGCAGTCAAGAGAGGATGCAGCCTTCGGATCTGCAGTGCTCCATGCCGCTACTTCTCACTCCGACCCCACCGCCTAGGTATGGCTTGGGATTCACCTAACTGGAATGGATGTGAGCAATCACTCGAAGAAGAAAAGACGGTTACTCACCTTTGTAACTGTTGTTCTTCGAGATGTGTTGCTCACATCCATTCCACACCCGCCCTCCTTCCCCACTGTCGGAGTAGCCGGCAAGAAGGAACTGAGGAGCGGGTGGGCCGGCAGGGGTATATATCGAGCGCCATGGCGGCGCCACTCTAGGGGGCGACCTGCCGGCCCACTGGAGTTGCTAGGGTAAAAAAAAGTTTCCGACGAGCGTGCACACGCGGCGCGCACACCTAACTGGAATGGATGTGAGCAACACATCTCGAAGAACAACAGTTACAAAGGTGAGTAACCGTCTTATACCTTTCCTTCAGTGTCTGTGATCACTAGGGTAATACAGGAGATCAGGAAGGACGAAGTTAAAGTGATCTTAGAAGTCTCCTATTGACCCAGAAGGCCTTGCTTTCCCAATCTTGTGAACATGTCAGTGGAGTCACCATTTTTCCTGAATCCAGAGCAGATTTGTTATCCCAAGGACCAGTTCTTCACCAAGATCCAAGCAAGTTATATCTAGCAACTTGACATTTGAAAGGAAATTTCTAAGAATGAAAGGATCATGTTGAAACTTCGTTGACACCTAGGATAAAATTGACAAACAGATCTTTTTTGCAGAGGGAGAAGTATGTAACATTGTGTAGCCAAAATGTCTCATGTTCTGGAATTTTTAGAAGATGATTTTTATTTCAGTTTGCAGGTTCATACCTGGAAAGTGAATGTTTCTGTACTTTCAGCAGTTTTGAGTATATCCAGCAAGTCATCTGTTTCCCACCATCAGGACATGTCACTTGATTAGAACAGTTCAGCTATTGCATCCTCTTAAGGTGTGTAGGGCTCCGTCGTAGGGATTGGACATTGAGCTTAATGCAGGTGCCCTTGAACCTGTGAAATTAGCTTCATTGTACTACTCGAGTGCGAGAATGACCTTTTTGATTGCAAAAAGAGTGTCTGAATTGTGAGGTGTAAAGAAAAAGGTTATCAATCATACAGTGGGTGCAAGAACTATCTCAGTGTGAACAGTGGCAATGCCATGGACTGAGAAAGAGCAGGTCCCTTACAATGAAATCTGTGAAGCTGCAGCTTGGTCATCCCTGTGTACATTTACTGAGTTTTACAAAATACTCACTCTTCATCCGATGCAGCCTGTGGCAGGTGGGTCCTGCAAGCTGTGGTGGTTCCTTAGAGTAGAGGAATCCTTTCTCTCATTGCATTATTTTGTACCCTCTCTAGGAACTTTTTCACTGATAAGAAAATCCCACTTTGAGGATTTGTGGACCTAATACTGTGCTACAATAGAGAATGTGTGGGTGTCCCACTACTGGTTGGAACTGTTGTAATAGACATGCTGATGATGATAATTATTATAATAATTAAAATTAATAAAATGTCTGACAAATTTGGCATATAGATAGATATAAATAGATATAAAAATGTGGCAAACAAATGCAAGAGCTAGGAATATCTTGATAGATCTAATTTTCATCTTTATTTTGGTTTTCAAAGAGTTTGTGGCTCCTGTACCCTTTCAGGTCACATTTACAGTTACCATACATGACTGTAATTCACTACTTTTTCCATTCCCATCTTGGAGCTATCCTAATAATGTATACTTAATGTGAGTATAGACTACAGGTCTCCAGAAGACTGCAAGTTTAACACTGATTTACAATAAATAGTCTTAGGCCTAGTCTACATACAGATTTTGTACTTGTGTAACTGTTTTGGTGATTTTTTTACCAGATTTTTTTGACCAAAATAGTTTTGCTAGTACAGTCCCTTGTGAGAATGCAGTTACATTGATATAAATGTGCTGTGGCAAATTGCCGGCACTATTATGATGGGTCTTGCGCTTTCTCTTCTTTCGGGGGGGCGGGTGTGTTCAGGGCATCATTTTTTTTCCCTGCAGTGGAATGTTAACTGCCCCACTAGTGTCCTAGAGGAGTGGAGTGGAGAGGGAGGGACCTAGGCCCGCCCTCTACTCCAGGTCTCAGCCTAGGGGCCCTGAGGATAGTGGAAACCACTTGAACTGATGGTTCCTTCCCCTGGGCTACTTCCCTCTCCTGCCCTTCAGCTTGGGGGGGGTGCTTCCTGCCCTCCCTCTGTACAAGCCAGGCGCCCCTTTACCTAGGGTCTTGGACTTCTTAGCTCACCACAGCACTTCTCCAAACTGTCCTCTGCTTCCCTTCAAACTGTTCTCTGCTCCAACACCAATTCCTCTCTGCTCCAACTCCTTCAAACTGTTCTGTGCTTCAACTCCCACACTGTAGAAGCAGGGGTTTTTATCATGTGACTGGCTTCAGGTGCTCTAATTGGCTTCAGATGCTCTAGTTAATCTATAGCAAACTTTCTTCCCCTTACAGGGAATAAGGCTCCCTTCTAACCCTCTCCTGCTGCCCTCTGGCCATGCTGTATCACAGTGCCTTATGTTGGTATGACTTAACTCCTCTTCCCATGTGGGAATAGCCATACTGATATATAGCACCTTTATCATGCTATAGCTGCATCCGCTCTAGGGCAGTTGAACCACTTGATACTGGTATAGTTACAACTTTTGTGTGTAGATAAGCTATTAAAGTATATTAAAACTTTTCTGGTTATTCTACCCTACTCTGTACCGTAAACATATTTTGAACTTTTGATAACTTACTAAAGAAGAAACAAAGATGATTTATCTAATTTTTTTGCATGAGTTGGGCTTTAACTAACAAGTAGTAAAAGACGGTTACTCACCTTTGTAACTGTTGTTCTTCGAGATGTGTTGCTCACATCCATTCCAGTTAGGTGTGCGCGCCGCGCGTGCACGTTCGTCGGAAACTTTTTTACCCTAGCAACTCCAGTGGGCCGGCAGGTCGCCCCCTAGAGTGGCGCCGCCATGGCGCTCTATATATACCCCTGCCGGCCCGCCCGCTCCTCAGTTCCTTCTTGCCGGCTACTCCGACAGTGGGGAAGGAGGGCGGGTGTGGAATGGATGTGAGCAACACATCTCGAAGAACAACAGTTACAAAGGTGAGTAACCGTCTTTTCTTCTTCGAGTGATTGCTCACATCCATTCCAGTTAGGTGACTCCCAAGCCATACCTAGGCGGTGGGGTCGGAGTGAGAAGTCGCGGCCCGGAGCACCGCAGTTCCGAAGGCCGCATCCTCCCTCGACTGCTGGACCAGGGCGTAGTGGGAAGCAAAAGTGTGGACCGATGACCAGGTCGCTGCCCGACAGATTTCCTGGATGGGCACACGGGCTAGGAAAGCCAGCGATGACGCCTGCGCCCTGGTAGAATGCGCAGTCACACGGCCCGCAGGGACATGGGCCAAGTCATAACAAGTCCTGATACAGGACGTAACCCAAGAGGATATCCTCTGGGAGGAGATAGGAAGACCTTTCATACGATCTGCTACCGCCACGAAAAGCTGGGGGGATTTTCGGAAGGGCTTAGTCCTGTCTATGTAGAATGCGAGAGCCCTACGGACATCCAGCGAGTGGAGCTGCTGCTCCCTGCCTGAGGAGTGAGGTTTTGGGAAAAAAACCGGAAGGAAAATCTCTTGGTTGACATGGAAGGCTGAGACCACCTTGGGCAGAAAAGCAGGGTGTGGTCTCAGCTGCACCTTGTCCTTGTGGAAGACCGTATATGGGGGGTCTACCACAAGAGCTCGGAGCTCCGACACCCGTCTAGCTGAGGTGACAGCCACTAGAAAGGCAGTTTTCCAAGAGAGGTAGAGCAGGGAGCAAGTAGCTAACGGCTCAAAGGGGGGCCCCATGAGTCGGGACAACACCAGGTTAAGATCCCAGGTGGGAGCAGGGGGACGGACGTTAGGGAATAAACGTTCCAGCCCTTTAAGGAATCTCGACACCGTCGGGTGAGAAAAAACGGAGCGACCGTCCGCACCCGGGTGAAAGGTGGAGATAGCAGCTAGGTGGACTCGCAACGACGATAAGGCCAGACCTTGCCCTTTGAGGGACAAAACGTAGTCTAATATTTCGGAAACCGAAACTTCCATAGGGCGGAGATTTCTCTCTACGCACCAACAGGAGAAGCGCTTCCATTTCGCTGAATACGTGGCTCTTGTGGACGGTTTCCTGCTACTCAAGAGCACCTCTCTCACAGGCGTGGAGCATCGCAGCTCTGGGCCAGTCAGCCACGCAGGAGCCACGCCGCTAGGTGCAGCGACTGCAGGTCTGGGTGACAAAGGGTCCCGTGGTCCTGGGTAATCAGGTCCGGATGAAGGGGCAGGGGAACTGGGTCGGCTATGGCCAAGTCCAGCAGCATGGTGTACCAGTGCTGCCTGGGCCACGCCGGGGCTACCATGATCACGAGCGCCTTGCCCCTGCGCACCTTCAGGAGGACCTTGTGGACCAGAGGGAACGGGGGAAATGCATAGTACAGGTGGGTCGACCACCGGATGAGGAAGGCGTCCCCTATCGACCCCGGTTCCCTGCCCTGAAAGGAGCAGAATGCTGGGCACTTCCTGTTCCCCCTGGACGCAAAGAGGTCCACCCGGGGATAACCCCACCTCCGGAAAATGGAGAGAGCGACATCCGGGCGAAGGGACCACTCGTGCGACAGGAAGGATCTGCTCAGTCGATCTGCCAGAGTGTTCCGTACTCCAGGGAGGAAGGAAGCCCTGAGGTGAACGGAGTGGGCTACGCAAAAGTCCCAGAGACGTATCGCCTCGTGGCACAGGGAGGAGGACCTGGTGCCGCCCTGCTTGTTGATATAGTACATCGTCGTCGTGTTGTCCGTAAACACGGCGACACAACGACCCTGAAGCTGATGACAAAACGCTTGACAAGCAAGGCGGACCGCTCTCAACTCCCGTATGTTGATGTGGAGCCCCACCTCCTCCTGGGACCACAGGCCCTGTGTCCGCAGGGTCCCCAGGTGGGCCCCCCAGCCCAGATCTGAGGCATCCGTTGTCAGGGATACCGATGGCTGAGAGGGGTGAAAGGGAAGACCCGCACATAACACGGACTGGTCCAACCACCAGCCGAGAGAGTCCAAGACCTTCTGGGGGATTGTGACTAACATGTCTAAAGGTTGCCTTTGCGGCCTGTAACGGCTGATAAGCCACAGCTGGAGAGGCCTCATGTGGAGCCGAGCGTAGCCGGTCACAAAAGTGCACGCTGCCATGTGGCCTAACAGGGTTAGACATGTCCTTACTGACGTCAACGGGGCTGACCGCAAACGCTGAACGATCGCCGCCATGGTCTGGAACCGTTGCAGAGGCAGCGAGGCCCTGCCCATCGTGGCGTCCAAGACCGCCCCGATAAATTCCACCTTTTGCGTGGGCCTCAGAGTGGATTTGTCTGTGTTTATCAGGAGGCCCAGACTTGCAAATACGGCGGTGATCAGGCGGACATGGCTGCTGACCTGCTGCTCCGACGTGCCCCGAATCAACCAGTCGTCCAGATAAGGGAACACGTGGACACGGTTGCGTCGAAGATGCGCCACGACAACTGCCATGCATTTTGTAAACACCCTTGGGGCCGTGGACAGGCCGAAAGGGAGGACTGCAAACTGATAATGAAGAGCCCCCACAACGAAGCGGAGAAAGCGTCTGTGGCGCGGCCAAATGGCAATATGAAAATACGCGTCCTGCATGTCGAGGGCGGCGTACCAGTCTCCCGGATCCAGGGATGGAATAATGGTCCCCAGGGATACCATGCGGAACTTCAACTTCACGAGGTATTTGTTGAGTTCTCGCAGGTCGAGGATAGGCCTGAGGCCCCCCTTGGCCTTGGGGATCAGAAAGTAGCGGGAATAAAACCCCTTGCCTTTCTCGTTTTCCGGAACCGCCTCTATGGCTCCTTTGCTGAGGAGCGTCTGCACCTCCTGTCGAAGGAATTGCTCGTGAGAGGGGTCCCTGAAGAGGGACGAGGAAGGAGGGCGGGAAGGAGGAAACGAAACAAACTGCAGGCGGTATCCCGTCCGCACCAGGTTTAAGACCCAGCGGTCCGATGTTATTTGGGACCACGCCGGGAGGAAAAACGAAAGGCGGTTTGAAAACGGGGGGAAAGGATCCATAGGGGAAACTGCTACAGCGCCCTCGGGCGCACCTTCAAAATGAAGGCTTAGGACCAGGCGGGGGTTTCGAGGAGCCTTGGTTCTGCCCCCCTTGGTTCCCAGACTGCCTGCGCCTGCCGTTCCTGCCGCGGCGCCTGTAAGGGTCCTGCCGCTGGCGGAACTGGGAAAACGGCCTACGGTACGGCTGCTGCTGTGGCCTAAAGGGTCTACGCTGCGTCACGGGGGTGTGCATCCCGAGGGACCGCGCAATGACCCGGTTGTCCTTCAGACTCTTGAGTCTGGGGTCTGTCTTTTCCGAAAACAGGCCCTGGCCTTCGAAAGGAAGGTCCTGTATCGTGTGCTGGAGCTCTGGCGGAAGGCCGGAAACCTGCAGCCAGGAGATGCGACGCATCGTAACTCCCAACGCGAGGGTACGGGCAGCCGAGTCCGCAGCGTCCAAGGATGCTTGTAAGGCCGTGCGCGCGACCTTTTTGCCCTCGTCCAGGATGGCCGTAAACTCCTGGCGAGCATCCTGTGGCAGCAGCTCTTTAAATTTGTCCACTGCCACCCAGGAGTTAAAAGCGTACCTGCTCAGCAGGGCCTGCTGATTAGAGACCCTGAGCTGCAGGGCCCCAGCCGAATATACCTTACGGCCAAGGAGGTCCATCCGCCTGGCCTCTCTGGATTTGGGGGCCGGAGCCTCCTGGCCGTGACGCTCCCTATCGTTCACCGACTGCACCACCAGTGAACCGGGAGTCGGGTGAACGTGCAAGTATTCATACCCCTTGGAAGGGGCCATGTACTTTCTCTCGACTCCTTTCGCTGTCGGAGGGATGGAGGCCGGGGACTGCCAGATAGTATTGGCATTGGCCTGAATGGTCCGTACAAAGGGCAGGGCGACCCTGGTGGGAGCATCCGAAGAGAGGATGGTAACAATCGGGTCCTCTATCTCCGAGACCTCCTCTGCCTGCAGACTCAGGTTTTGGGCCACCCGCCTGAGGAGGTCCTGGTGCGCCCTGAGATCCAGCGGGGGGGGACTGTTGGAGGAGGTACCCGCCACCGCCTCATCCGGGGAGGAGGATGAGGAGACCCCAGGCACGATAGTGTCCAACTGAGGGTCTTCCTCAGCCCTCGCCTCTACCTCCGGAGCCACAGCGGAGTCCTGCTGTTTGGACCCTTCCTCCGCCTCCGGGGAGGGAGGGGGGCGAGACAAGGAGGCTTCAGGGGCCCTACGCTCCGCATTCGCCGGTGTGGGAGGGAGCTGCTGGGGGCCCTGGGCCTGATGGTATGCCCAGGGTGTCCAGAATCCCCACTGTGGTGGGCCTTGGTCTTCCAGCGGCGGATCCCCGAAGAGCGCCGCCTGCCGGTCGGTGCCGAGCGCATACGCACTGTCCGCCTGCGAAGATACGGACGGCTGTCTCGAGGGCCACGGCGGGGCCGACCCCGGATGGTACGGGCCGGCGCGGGCCGGCACGGAGGATCGTCTCGGTGCCGGGGACCGGTGCCGGGAGTCGTATCGGTGCCGGGATCGGGACCGGGATCTGTCACGGTGCCGGGATCCTGATCGGTACCGGGTGTCGCTTCGGTAGCGGGACCTGCCACCGGCTCGGTGCCGGGAGGTCGACCGGGACCTACCACCGGCTCGGCGCCGGGAGGTCGACCGAGACCGGGACCTGCCACCATCTCGGTGCCGGGAGGTCGACCGGGACCTACCACCGGCTCGGCGCCGGGAGGTCGACCGAGACCGGGACCTGCCACCAGCTCGGTGCCGGGAGGTCGACCGGTGCGGCGAGTAGCGATGGGACCTGCTCCTGGAGTCGCGGTGCCGGTGACGCCGACTGGAGCTTGACCGCGACCGTCCGGAGGTCGACCGTTGCCGCGAGTGCGACCGGTGCCGCTGAGGGGAGCGGTGCCGGGACTGCGAGCGGCGTCGGGATCTGGAGCGCCCAAGACGTCGGGACCTAGATGGCGAAGGACTGTCTCTGGGCGGCGCCGACATCATGGGCTTGCCCCTGGACACGACCCGCACCGGAGGTACCGGGGGTGGCAGCCGAGTGGGCTCCGTCAGGGCAATAAGGTCCCGAGCCGAGGCGAAGGTCTCCGGTGTTGACGGGACCACTATCTCAACCCCAGATCTCATGGGGGAGCTCGGCGGCACCGGACTCAACGGACCCGCCAGGCCCGGAGTCAACGGTGCTGACGGTGCCGGCGGTGCCGCGGCCGATGTCGAGGCCGGGCGCTCAAGCCGGGTCTGCCTGGCCGGAGTAGCAGACTTCGACGGCCTAGGCTGTGATTCCGGTGCCGGAGAAGGTCGGTGCCGAGGAGTCTTCTCGGTGCCGGAGCGATCCGGTGCCGGTGCCGAGACCACGGTCCGCGAAGTCGACGGGTCAAGTGCCGCCTCCATTAGGAGAGTTCGGAGCCTCTGATCTCTCTCCTTTTTTGTCCTCGGCTTGAAAGCCTTACAGATGCGGCACTTGTCAGACCTGTGCGATTCCCCGAGGCACTTCAGGCACGCTTCGTGGGGATCGCTGGTGGGCATGGGCTTCTTGCAGGCCGCACACTGCTTGAAGCCCGGCGAAACAGGCATGAGCCTGGCGCCGGGTGCCGGGAAGGGCTAAGCCCCCGGCCAAGAACTATTTAACTACTATTGACTAAACTATTTACTTAACAACACTAATTAACACTATATAGAACTAGAGATAAGCGATTGAAAACTAGGAGAGCTAGGGACGTGGAGGACAGCTAAGCCGCGCTCCACAGTTCCAACGACCGACACGGCGGTAAGAAGGAACTGAGGAGCGGGCGGGCCGGCAGGGGTATATATAGAGCGCCATGGCGGCGCCACTCTAGGGGGCGACCTGCCGGCCCACTGGAGTTGCTAGGGTAAAAAAGTTTCCGACGAACGTGCACGCGCGGCGCGCACACCTAACTGGAATGGATGTGAGCAATCACTCGAAGAAGAACTTAGCACTCCTCAATTGTTCACATGCATTCTTCAGTATTTGATACCTGGCAACCTTTGAAAACATTTTTCATTGCATACAGAATCCTCTCTATATTATATTTCCATTTCCATTCACTCTGTTTTCAACTGTTTCCTGTAAAACATCAGAAGAATCCTAGGGAATCAATATCTGAGAACTGTGAAGTACAGATTATATAAAAGACCTTTCTAAAGGCACATCTTTGACCAGGAGAAGCTCCTTCCCTAGGGCCTGTATTTTATGATCCTGTTACTGTTGCCTCTGCATTTGAGTTAGTGACCAGATGGGAGTGGGAAATATCGGGACAAATTGCATCCCAAACATTAGTCAGGATGCGGGACAAACGCCTAAATATCAGGACAGTCCCGATTTTATAGGACGTCTGGTCACCCTAATGTGAGTATTCTCAAGTTTATTGAAGGAAGGAAGGGCAATTGTGGATGGATCAGTTTGATGGTGGGTCTGTCTTTGTAGTGGAACATGGATCTAAAACAGAAGTGAAAAAAATTGGACATTATAAAAACTGCATGGGAAACGATATAAAACCTGTATAAAATATTAGAACTCAAGGAAACTATGCTGATTTAGACCAGCTGAGTGTCTAGGTCTTTGTTCTAGCACGTCTGAGTTAAACATATTTAACATGTGCAATGTTGTTTTTCAGGATTCTGAGGATATTTTCTATTCTTCAAAAATATTTACTTACTTTTTTGCATGGTAATACTTGTCCGTGAAAGTGAATAAAGGCACTAGAATTTATACATCTATATTTCAGGGGGGAAACAAATACAATATATAATTTCCTTATACCAAAATAAATAAAAAGAAATTGTATTATAAGATAGAACACAAGCCAATAGCTATATCTCAACCAACTATTCTTCTTCGAGTGATTGCTCACATCCATTCCAGTTAGGTGTGCGCGCCGCGCGTGCACGTTCGTCGGAAACTTTTTTACCCTAGCAACTCCAGTGGGCCGGCAGGTCGCCCCCTAGAGTGGCGCCGCCATGGCGCTCTATATATACCCCTGCCGGCCCGCCCGCTCCTCAGTTCCTTCTTACCGCCGTGTCGGTCGTTGGAACTGTGGAGCGCGGCTTAGCTGTCCTCCACGTCCCTAGCTCTCCTAGTTTTCAATCGCTTATCTCTAGTTCTATATAGTGTTAATTAGTGTTGTTAAGTAAATAGTTTAGTCAATAGTTGTTAAATAGTTCTTGGCCGGGGGCTTAGCCCTTCCCGGCACCCGGCGCCAGGCTCATGCCTGTTTCGCCGGGCTTCAAGCAGTGTGCGGCCTGCAAGAAGCCCATGCCCACCAGCGATCCCCACGAAGCGTGCCTGAAGTGCCTCGGGGAATCGCACAGGTCTGACAAGTGCCGCATCTGTAAGGCTTTCAAGCCGAGGACAAAAAAGGAGAGAGATCAGAGGCTCAGGAGGTGCAGACGCTCCTCAGCAAAGGAGCCATAGAGGCGGTTCCGGAAAACGAGAAAGGCAAGGGGTTTTATTCCCGCTACTTTCTGATCCCCAAGGCCAAGGGGGGCCTCAGGCCTATCCTCGACCTGCGAGAACTCAACAAATACCTCGTGAAGTTGAAGTTCCGCATGGTATCCCTGGGGACCATTATTCCATCCCTGGATCCGGGAGACTGGTACGCCGCCCTCGACATGCAGGACGCGTATTTTCATATTGCCATTTGGCCGCGCCACAGACGCTTTCTCCGCTTCGTTGTGGGGGCTCTTCATTATCAGTTTGCAGTCCTCCCTTTCGGCCTGTCCACGGCCCCAAGGGTGTTTACAAAATGCATGGCAGTTGTCGTGGCGCATCTTCGACGCAACCGTGTCCACGTGTTCCCTTATCTGGACGACTGGTTGATTCGGGGCACGTCGGAGCAGCAGGTCAGCAGCCATGTCCGCCTGATCACCGCCGTATTTGCAAGTCTGGGCCTCCTGATAAACACAGACAAATCCACTCTGAGGCCCACGCAAAAGGTGGAATTTATCGGGGCGGTCTTGGACGCCACGATGGGCAGGGCCTCGCTGCCTCTGCAACGGTTCCAGACCATGGCGGCGATCGTTCAGCGTTTGCGGTCAGCCCCGTTGACGTCAGTAAGGACATGTCTAACCCTGTTAGGCCACATGGCAGCGTGCACTTTTGTGACCGGCTACGCTCGGCTCCACATGAGGCCTCTCCAGCTGTGGCTTATCAGCCGTTACAGGCCGCAAAGGCAACCTTTAGACATGTTAGTCACAATCCCCCAGAAGGTCTTGGACTCTCTCGGCTGGTGGTTGGACCAGTCCGTGTTATGTGCGGGTCTTCCCTTTCACCCCTCTCAGCCATCGGTATCCCTGACAACGGATGCCTCAGATCTGGGCTGGGGGGCCCACCTGGGGACCCTGCGGACACAGGGCCTGTGGTCCCAGGAGGAGGTGGGGCTCCACATCAACATACGGGAGTTGAGAGCGGTCCGCCTTGCTTGTCAAGCGTTTTGTCATCAGCTTCAGGGTCGTTGTGTCGCCGTGTTTACGGACAACACGACGACGATGTACTATATCAACAAGCAGGGCGGCACCAGGTCCTCCTCCCTGTGCCACGAGGCGATACGTCTCTGGGACTTTTGCGTAGCCCACTCCGTTCACCTCAGGGCTTCCTTCCTCCCTGGAGTACGGAACACTCTGGCAGATCGACTGAGCAGATCCTTCCTGTCGCACGAGTGGTCCCTTCGCCCGGATGTCGCTCTCTCCATTTTCCGGAGGTGGGGTTATCCCCGGGTGGACCTCTTTGCGTCCAGGGGGAACAGGAAGTGCCCAGCATTCTGCTCCTTTCAGGGCAGGGAACCGGGGTCGATAGGGGACGCCTTCCTCATCCGGTGGTCGACCCACCTGTACTATGCATTTCCCCCGTTCCCTCTGGTCCACAAGGTCCTCCTGAAGGTGCGCAGGGGCAAGGCGCTCGTGATCATGGTAGCCCCGGCGTGGCCCAGGCAGCACTGGTACACCATGCTGCTGGACTTGGCCATAGCCGACCCAGTTCCCCTGCCCCTTCATCCGGACCTGATTACCCAGGACCACGGGACCCTTTGTCACCCAGACCTGCAGTCGCTGCACCTAGCGGCGTGGCTCCTGCGTGGCTGACTGGCCCAGAGCTGCGATGCTCCACGCCTGTGAGAGAGGTGCTCTTGAGTAGCAGGAAACCGTCCACAAGAGCCACGTATTCAGCGAAATGGAAGCGCTTCTCCTGTTGGTGCGTAGAGAGAAATCTCCGCCCTATGGAAGTTTCGGTTTCCGAAATATTAGACTACGTTTTGTCCCTCAAAGGGCAAGGTCTGGCCTTATCGTCGTTGCGAGTCCACCTAGCTGCTATCTCCACCTTTCACCCGGGTGCGGACGGTCGCTCCGTTTTTTCTCACCCGACGGTGTCGAGATTCCTTAAAGGGCTGGAACGTTTATTCCCTAACGTCCGTCCCCCTGCTCCCACCTGGGATCTTAACCTGGTGTTGTCCCGACTCATGGGGCCCCCCTTTGAGCCGTTAGCTACTTGCTCCCTGCTCTACCTCTCTTGGAAAACTGCCTTTCTAGTGGCTGTCACCTCAGCTAGACGGGTGTCGGAGCTCCGAGCTCTTGTGGTAGACCCCCCATATACGGTCTTCCACAAGGACAAGGTGCAGCTGAGACCACACCCTGCTTTTCTGCCCAAGGTGGTCTCAGCCTTCCATGTCAACCAAGAGATTTTCCTTCCGGTTTTTTTCCCAAAACCTCACTCCTCAGGCAGGGAGCAGCAGCTCCACTCGCTGGATGTCCGTAGGGCTCTCGCGTTCTACATAGACAGGACTAAGCCCTTCCGAAAATCCCCCAGCTTTTCGTGGCGGTAGCAGATCGTATGAAAGGTCTTCCTATCTCCTCCCAGAGGATATCCTCTTGGGTTACGTCCTGTATCAGGACTTGTTATGACTTGGCCCATGTCCCTGCGGGCCGTGTGACTGCGCATTCTACCAGGGCGCAGGCGTCATCGCTGGCTTTCCTAGCCCGTGTGCCCATCCAGGAAATCTGTCGGGCAGCGACCTGGTCATCGGTCCACACTTTTGCTTCCCACTACGCCCTGGTCCAGCAGTCGAGGGAGGATGCGGCCTTCGGAACTGCGGTGCTCCGGGCCGCGACTTCTCACTCCGACCCCACCGCCTAGGTATGGCTTGGGAGTCACCTAACTGGAATGGATGTGAGCAATCACTCGAAGAAGAAAAGACGGTTACTCACCTTTGTAACTGTTGTTCTTCGAGATGTGTTGCTCACATCCATTCCACACCCGCCCTCCTTCCCCACTGTCGGAGTAGCCGGCAAGAAGGAACTGAGGAGCGGGCGGGCCGGCAGGGGTATATATAGAGCGCCATGGCGGCGCCACTCTAGGGGGCGACCTGCCGGCCCACTGGAGTTGCTAGGGTAAAAAAGTTTCCGACGAACGTGCACGCGCGGCGCGCACACCTAACTGGAATGGATGTGAGCAACACATCTCGAAGAACAACAGTTACAAAGGTGAGTAACCGTCTTTTCAATTTGCCCACACAAATGCTCATTAGAGCTGTGCCAAATGTGACAGTTTCACTTCGAGAAACCTATGCAAAGTGAATCGTGACAGGTTCATTAGTAAACCTCAAAATCCCTTTAGCTTTTCTTGCATTTTTGGTTTGTATAGAAGTTCAGGGGGCTCTTTTTTTTCCCCAGTAATTGTTTAAGAGCATTTGGAGGAAGTATATATATCCCCAAAAGTTGAAGAACTAGTGCCAGCTTTGAGATCAGGAGTGTTTATATACTTGCACTGCACTACATACTTGCCAAGAAACCTTCTGCTTTGTTGAACTAGTTCAATATGTAGGAAAATGTTTCACATAAATTACTCCAAAAGTTGTATGTTATAATAAGTTGCATAACTAAAACAGCTGAGTGTGCTTGTAAGTACTCCTGTAAGTAGACTCATTGAGCTCTAGGTGCAGAATCAGGCTCTTACCACTGAATTAGCAAGGATATTTTTAAAGAAATAAATTTTTGCTCCTGAGTATGTTTGTTAACATTTTGGGGAATATCTTTAATAATATAATATTTCTCTTTTTCTTTGTTTTAATTCAGCTATGGAAGGGAAAATTATAATGTTCAAACTCCCAGATAACATATCCTATGCACCCAAAAGTCTATATTAAATTACAGTATTAAACGGAAAAGACATCCAGCTAAAATCCTGATGTATATATCCATACTTGTATTACTGGGAAACATTATTTAAGGTTCACTGCACAGCCAGTATGTTAGCTACCTTCAGCTTGCTGACTAAAATATTCTAATGTCTTCAACACAGATCAGAAGAATTATTTGTCCTTAATACTCTATTTTGTTTAGAAATAATTTATAGGAAATTAAACTGTGCATTTTAATCTGCAAACCATGTTATATGAAATGGCCAGCCACACTGTTTTGAATGCAATAACGTGCATAGTTGCAGGATGCATTAAATACATCCCTGGTGCGTGGCTTTGTCTGGAATTGCTCAACCTCAAGTTTGTCATGAAGCTGCAGTGATACAAACCCTTTGGCAATTTTTACTTCGGTTTTACTAGGATATTTTCAACTGTTTGTTAAATTGTTTGAAAACTTTTCACCACAAACCACTCCTTTTCCCCTCACCTCAATAGACCTATTGTACTTTGGGCAAAATCTGTACTTGAAATTTGTTGAAGTTTAAAAGTATGCCCAGTGAAGTGAGATCAGGAGTGACAGTAATATCAGTATGCAAGCTCAAGTCAACCCATATCAGTCTTTGATCCTGCTGAACTATATCCTTTTCAGTTATGGAAACTGATGCTACATCTTGCATGAGTAAAGCTGCAGACGTATATTGTAGTTTTAGGTTAAATCTCAGTGGCTAGTGTTCTGTGATGAGCTTTAATGACTAAAGAGAGAGAGAATCTGCTATTTAAGCTTTCCAAGTAGATTTGTGTAGGCTGTAAAAAGAACTACTACAGATTCCCCAGAGATTTGATTTGGCATTTACTGCTAACTGGAATTTGCTGCTGGAGCAGCAGAACAAAAAGGGGGTTGTGATGCCCTGTGAAGTAAAGGAAAAACTAAAGGGGTATTGCAGCAACAAGTGTCTTAGCAGTGCAAGAGGCTTCTTTAATGCTATTCTTTTGTTATAAAATAACAGCACTTTGTGGACAGACTCTCAATTGTTGCTGCTTGTGTTCAGTTTAGATTTAGAAGATCATTCGCAAAATTGTTATCTGGCACACACTTCTCTGGCATGTATGGCTACGCTGAGAGATCTGATTTCAGTACATATAATACCAGTTGTGTCGTGTCATCTGCTAACATGTTACATTCTCAAATGTGTCAGGATGTTATGATCAAGATTTCCAGTATTGTCACCCTTTATATTATGATAGCATCAGGAAACACGTGTAACAGGATGCTGACTTACCTATGACCTAATGTGAACCTGTTACCAGCTGATGAGTTGGTTCTAGTAGACTAGGAGACACAATGATTCTGGAAGTGAAATACAAAGCATGCAAGGAAATGGTATCCGGAACAAACAAATACTGACATTAAAGAAAATAAACTGCAAGCTGCGTACGTGATAAAGTACTATACCTGTAGCTAAGTTATTTTTCTATTAAAAGGAAGGTGACCTTTCAAATATGATGGGAAAGGCATAAAACGTCTAATCTGAGATTCACTTCCTGACTGTTATGTGAAAAGTTTAGATAATTTCTTCTAAGCTAATTAACAACTGGAGAAATCTGAAGTTAGTACATACTTTCTTAGCTAATGCTTGCCATCTGTTTTCAGGTGAATTCCAAACTGGAATGTTAGACTTTCCATTTTATAAATGAACTATAGTAATATACATGTCAGAATTACAATGAAGTTCTCCAGCTGTGTAACAGTTTAAGTTCCCAACAAGAAATTAGCTTGTAAAACATTTGAAAAGATGAAGTAGTCTTGTCTTTGGTGATAAAGCAGACTAAAAAATACAATTTAATTTGAATACATAGCCTTCCCTTGTGTTTTTATTGGGGTGAATCTAGGAATAAGTTTGTGGGTTTTTTTCTCCCTATTATACCCTGCAAACGTTACTAGTATATGTCCTTGCAAATCTTTAACAGTCATAACTTGTGTTAATTTCTGTGCCAAGACTAGAAAAAAAAACTGTCTTTTAATGGATACCCATACAATTTAAAATCTTTAGAATTTAGGTTCAATCTCAGTATTCTAAGCCAGCACCAACACCTGTGGTGTTGGTCAGGCACTGAGAGAGGCTGTTCCAAACGTGGAGGCAGAAGTTGAAGGAGCTCAGTGTCCTCTTATAAGGACAGACACTGTAAACCTCCAGAGAGAAACAGCCTTCAGTGTAGCAGACTTGGCTGGCACTGATCCCGGCTCTAATGATGCCCCTTGGCATCAATACTGACTTGATAGGACAGATTCAGGTCCACGGTTGATGACAAGACATTTGCAGTACAGACTCGATATTGAGAGTGCTTTACGCATAAAGACCACCCCTAGAAAAGGCTTACTCCTCACTATTACTAGGGCATACATTCTTCCCATATTGAATAAAGAACCCTTTCCCCTGTGATCAACTCCACTGAGAGACCTATGGGCTTCTCTACAAGTCTCAGCACCACTTAATGGCCTGTTAAGACTGGCCAACACCCAGTGAGTCTACCAGTGTCACCATAGTCTATTGGTTATACTGGGCCCCAGCATGGCAGTCATTGAGAAGTCAGTCTTCACCACTGAGGAAAAGGAAGAGATCTCGTTCCCCAGAGGCATCCCTTCTTCCCCAGGCCACCAGCTCCAAAATACCAGAAGGAACTCGGTCCGGGGCTGAGCCACAACAGCATCCTGCCTCATCACCAGCAGGTCTTGCCTTTTCATCACTGGGGATGACTTTCATCACTGATACCAGAACTGGATGAGTTTGGTCTTGTTTCACTGCCCCATGGTTCAGAGTAAGGGGATGTGAATATCAGTGCACGCTGAAGTCCTGCGCTGTAACTCCCCCATGTAGATGCTGCAGGCACAAATTTAAATGTTTAATGCAAACTCAAGACCTTTAAGTTTGCACCCACAGCATCACATGGAGGAGTTACAGCACAGCACTTTGGTGTGAGCTATTGTTCACATCCTTTTAGTCTGAACTGCAGGGCAGTGTGGACATGCCCTTTCAGCATTTCGAGAACAACTTGTCAGGATTGCCAGGACTCTGATATGACCAACATCTCAATCTCCAGAGAATCTCACAAGCGTTTGACAGCCATGGGACCAGATGCACCGCATCGGGGGTGCTAAAGGATTTGGCAGATGTGATTGCTGAGCCATTGGCCATTATCTTTGAAAACTCATGGCAATCGAGCGAGGTCCAGGATGACTGGAAAAAGGCTAATGTAGTGCCCATCTTTAAAAAATGGAAGAAGGAGGATCTGAGGAACTACAAGCCAGTCAGCCTCACCTCAATCCATGGAAAAATCATGGAGCAGGTCCTCCAGGAATCAATTCTGAAGCACTTAGAGGAGAGGAAAGTGATCAGGAACGGTCAGCATGAGTTCATCAAGGGCAAGTCATTCCTGACTAACCTAATTGCCTTCTATGGGTCTGTGATGAGGGAAAGGAGTGGATGTGTTTTTTCTTGACTTTAGCACAGCTTTTGATATGATCTCCCACAGTATTCTTGTTGCAAATTAAAGAAGTATGGGCTGGATGAATGGACTATAAGGTGGATAGAAAGCTGTCTAGATCACCAGGCTCAATGGGTAGTGATCAAAGACTCCAGGTCTAGTTGGCAGCTGGTTTCAAGTGGAGTGCCCCAAGGGTCGGTCCTGGGGCTGGTTTTGTTGAGTATCTTCATTAATGATCTGGAGGATGGCATGGTCTGCACTCTCAGCAAGTTTGCAGAAGACACTAACCTGGGAGGAGTGGTAGATATGCTGGAGGGTAGGGATAGGATACAGAGGAACCTAGACAAATTGGAGGATTGGGCCAAAAGAAACCTGATCAGATTCAACAAGGACAAGTACAGAGTCCTGTACTTAGGACGGAAGAATCCCATTCGCTGTTACAGCCTAGGGACCTAATCGCTAGGAAACAGTTCTGCAGAAAAGGAGCTAGGGGTTACAGTGGACGAGAAGCTGGATATGAGTCAACAGTGTGCCATTGTTGCCAAGAAGGCTAACGGCATTTTGGGCTATATAAGTAGGGGCACTGGCAGCAGATCGAGGGACGTGATCATTCCTCTGTATACTACATAAACGTGCAGTTTGAGGGCTCGGTTATCTCTTTTTAGTCGGGAAGTTATCAAGCTCTAGGTATGGTGTCAACAACATGGGGAAACTCCACTGGCTCTATGCCTTCCAGGGTTCTGCGATAACCTGGCAGACTTCCTAAGCAGATATAGAGTGTCTAACCAAACTTTCTTCCTTCAGTGGTGTCAAGGACTCCTGTTAAGGTTCCTTCCCCACTCTGAACTTTAGGGTACAAATGTGGGGACCTGCATGGACACTTCTAAGCTTAATTACTAGCTTAGATCTGGTAACTCTGCCACCATCCAGAAATTTCAGTATCTGGAGCACTTTCTGTCCCCCCAAAACTTTCCCCTCCCTGGGTTGCCTTGAGGGATTTCACCAATTCCTTGGTAAACACAGATCCAAACCCCTTGGATCTTAAAACAAGGATAAATTAACCTTCCCCCTCCTTTCCCCCACCAATCCCTGGTGAGTCCAGATCCAATCCCCTTGGATCTTAAAACAAGGAAAAATCAATCAGGTTCTTAAAAAGAAAGCTTTTAATTAAAGAAGAAAGGTAAAAATCATCTCTGTAAAATCAGGATGGAAAATGCTTTACAGGGTAATCAAATTCTTATAGCCCAGAGGAACCCCCTCTAGCCTTAGGTTCAAAGTTACAGCAAACAGAGGTAAAATCCTCTCAGCAAAAAAGGACATTTACAAGTTGAGAAAACAAAAATAAAACTAATCTGCCTTGCCTAGCTATTACTTACAATTTTGAAACATGAGAGACTGGTTTAGAAAGATTTGGAGAGCCTGGACTGACGTCTGGTCCCTCTTAGTCCCAAGAGCGAACAACACCCAAAACAAAGAGCACAAACAAAGACTTCCCTCCACCAAGATTTGAAAGTATCTTGTCCCCTTATTGGTCCTTTGGTCAAGTGTCAGCCAAGTTTACTGAGCTTCTTAACCCTTTACAGGTAAAAGAGGCATTAACCCTTAACTATCTGTTTATAACAACTCCTATATGCTTTCCTGCTGATTTCTCTAATCCCCCGAATAATATCTCTCAGACAAGAAAAGGCTTTGATAATCATTTACTGGCAGAGAGACTTTTGGCTGTTGTACTAGTTACAGATAACCAGACAGCATCCCAGCTTGCCCAGATATAATATCTCGGAATCAAAATCAGATACTCCCCCCAGTCCTACAGTTGTGGCACCTGACAGCTGGATGTGGGCTGGCTGAGCAATACTGACACGATACGCTCCCTGCAGTCAATCGATTTTTATCAGAACAGGAAGACTGACTTACTCCTAAAAATGGAAATTATCTCTATATTTGGGCAACTCAGCTAATATTGCCCTTGTCAAGGCTCGATACAGAAGACCCTGGATTATATGCTGTCGCCTTAAGTGCAGTGGTCCAGCATTAAAACTCCCTTGCCACAATATTGGTGTGGTCATGCTCTGGTATCATCTTACCCTCTTTTCACAATCTATCATTTCGAATTTCCTCAAGGGACCTCCTTCATATTTGACCCCCAGTCAGTGACTCAACTCCTATGTGGGACATCAACATCATCCTTCTAAGGCTTATGAAGCTTCTCTTTGAACCAGTGTCAGTGTTCAATATAGTTTACTGTCAAGATGGTCTTTCTCATGGCTATTGCTCAGCTTGGAGAGTCAGTGAACTCCAAGACCTTGCAGCCAGATCGCTTTACACATCCTTCTGCAGGGACAGAATAGTAGTGAAGCCACACCTCATGTCAATCCCTAAGGTGGTCTGAGAATTCCACCTAAGCCAATCAGTTTTTTTACTAGTCTACTTCCCAAAGCCACACTGCTGGGAGAAAAGAAGTTGCATATTTGGACATATCCAGAGCTTTTCTCTATTACCAACAGGACCAGGCCTTTCAGTCTGTCTTCCCAGCTCTTTGTGGCCATATCTGGCTCATCCAAATGATAAGCTATTTCATTATAGAGAATCTTGAAGTGGCTCATGCAATGTATTTTCCCCTGCTATCAAATGGCTGGTGAGTCTCTCCCTCTGATCATCAAGGCACACTCCACCAGTGCACAGGCAGCATCTTCTGACTGCTTCAGTAACATTCCAGTCTCTGAGATCTGCAAGGCCTCAGAGCAACACGCTAACTTCCATTAAAAATTATGCACTGGACATGAAAGCCAGATCAATGCCAAATTTTGGAAAACAGCATTCAGTCACTGTTTGATACTGCAGGAAAGCCTCATTCCCACCATCCACGGAGGACACTGCTTGCCAGTCATCTCCAGCGGGATCCCCACTGAAATGTACTCGAAGAAAGAACTGTTACTTATCCTGTAACAACTGTGGTTCTTTGATGTTGTATCAGTGTGGATTCCTTAATCTACCCTGCATCCCTACTTTTCAGATTCTTCTGTAGCATGGGCTTTTATTGCACAGTAACTGAGGGAGAGTTGTGGCCACCCCATGCTTTATATCTTCATATGGGGGTATGAGGAGGCATAGGGCACCTGTGTGGTCCTGACAGACACTACTCTTCAAAAGAACCCCCAGTCATGCATGCACACCTACAGTGGGAATCCACACTAACTACAATATTTTGAAGAACCACAGTTACTACAAGGTAAGTATCCATTCTTTTTAAGGTAATGGCTTATTTAAGTATCCTGCAGGATGGAGTGTCAGTAATGCAAAATCCTGTACAAGCCCCCATCTGAAGGAACAGTAATCCACACCATGTAAAGTCAAGCACAGGAGTTTATTACACACAGCGCTGGTGGAGCGTCACTTTGCTTATTAGGCTCAGAGACACTGCAGAACAATTAATTACAATAGATTATATAGGGTGCTCATTGGGCAGAGAGAAGCAACAGGGATGGGTTTCCCAAGCCCCTGGATAGGTTCTAGCAGCAAGATGAGATAAGCACAATAAGCCAATGGTCTAAAATATTACATAATGGCTCCACTCAAGGCTCAAATTAACATATTGCTGACACACAGGTAACTACTCCAAACTGTGTCTATTAAAGTGTATGGGTTGAATCCTAACTTTGAGGTCCAGGGGAATGAGGTAGCAGCTCTCCCAGTTGACCAACAGGTACATTCCTGGAGATTTAAAGCAAAAAAGCTTTAATTAAAAAGGTAATTAGTACCTAACAATAGCAATTGTTTATAAGTTTACCCTTGCATTTCTGGGGCTAGGATTGGCATACATCTGTGAGGGGAGGGTGTCATAACTCATGTCAGTTATATTAGACCTCTCCCTGAACTCTGTCTGGAATCTGATGGGTATTGTACCACTATCTCCTCCCCGCATTAGGGCGTAACCATGAGGCCTTCCTCAGCACTTCATGTGTCTATAACTCGCGATAAGGGCGCCCAGTTACGTTTGGAGTTATGGTGACTCCGCTCACTGAAAAGTTCTTCGCAGAAACTGCAGTTAAGCTCCTACATCCACAGCAAATGGATTTTGGCCCTTCACAAAACAAAACAAAATAAACATAAAAAATATGCAAGCTCTACATAAAAAGAGAACAAAAATTGATTTAAAAATTGTTGATTAAATGTTATCAAGAGACAGAACAAATAGTTAACTCCTATGGCTTCTATTGCATCCTTGTTTTCCTTGACTTCTCAGCAGCTTATAACAATGTCAAGCACTCCATACTGGTAAAATCCTATCATCCACTGACTTTCACAACTCCGTACTCTCATTATTTGTACCTTTTTGATAATTTTGTCAATGTCTTGATTGGTGGATCCAACTCCTCACCTCTTCTCCTTTCATCGTGCGTCCTATAAGGTTTATTCATTGGTCGCTTCTCCCTCCCCTATCTTTAGGTGATTATATCTGCTTTCATAGCTTTGAATATCATGTTTATACTGATTACTCTATATCACAACTGCTGAAATATCTTCCTACATATAATCCTGTATCTCAGACTGTCTTTCTGATATCAACCTGTGGATATACTGCCTGTAGTTTAAAATAAATGTTGGTATAACTGAGCATCTTGTCTGCCTCTCAAGCCCTTTCCACTGCTTCCATTTTTATAACCATTGATAACGTTGTCATCTTCCCAGTTGCTCAGGTCTATCATCGGTAGTAATTTTTGTTTCTATCCTCTCCATGAAACCATACATTCAGGCTGTGTAATGTTTACCTCTTTTTCCTTCATAACATCTCAAACATTTTTTCTCTGTCTAGATAGCCAAAACTCTCACCCAGGTCTCTATCAGCTCATGTTTTGATTACTGTAATCAGCTCCTCTCTGGCATTGGCTGTTGTCATCTTGTACCCCTCAAGCGCATTCAAAAAGCTGCTGCTAAAATTACACTGCTCTACAGCCAAAATGCTTCTGAAATAAATATAGTCCAACTTTATTAATTCTGGGTCACTGAAAACAAAAATGATGCTTAAAATTGTTGATTGGCTCTAGTTTTCAAGATATGGTATTGGGTCAGTATATATGACCCTTGACTTGGGAATGGTGGAGGTTAAGATAGTTATAAAGGGAAGGGATCTCAATTTAAACCAGAAATGACTAAAATACATCTTTGACTGGATCTATGAATAAATCTGACTGGGTTTGGACAGTACTTGCTTTTTAGGCAAAACAATGAATGCTGCAATCTGAAGCTGGTATTGCGTCATACATGATATGAATTACATCATGTTATTCCTAGAAGTCATGGATGATGCAATCATAACGAAGCTTACATCACTCTGCTGAACAAATTGCCCTATATCAGCTCTAGAAACATACAGTGTCGTGCTCTCTTCTTTGTCAGTGTTTGATTTTGCAAAGGGACACATTTCTGTTTAGCCAAAGTGAGCAGAGATGCCTCGTACTTGTTTGAACAGTGGAGATAACTTCTGCTATGTTTGTGGTGAAGTGACTTTTGCATCCCAAAAGCGCAGTATAACCACTATGGTTAAGAAAGCCTATCACCTTTATTTTGGCTGCAAAATTGGAGATCAGGACAAGAGATGGGCCCCACACATATGCAGCAACACTTGTGCAAGAAATCTTGGCCAGTGGTTGAACAGGAAAAGGAAATCTATGCCTTTTGCAGTGCCAATGATTTGGAGAGAGCCAACAGATCATACCAGCAATTGTTACTTCTGCATGGTGCCTCCAGTTGGGAAAGGTGTGTCAAAGAAGAAAAAGTGGACTGTGCATTATCCAAACATTCCATCAGCTATATGCCCAGTACCCCACGGAGAAGGACTGCCGGTTCCTGATGCACCAGAATCATTCTCACTTGAGTTGGACGAGGAAGAGGATGAAACTTCTGGTCCTGAACCATCAATGTCACAGGACCCACATTTTCTCCCATCCTCCTCCTCTGAACCACACCTCATAACACAAGGTGAACTGAATGACATTGTCAGGGATTTGGAACTACCCAAGAGTAAGGCAGAGCTGTTGGGCTCCAGACTACAGCAGTGGAATCTCCTGGCAGGCTATCAGGGCAAATGGAGCCCATCAATGCTTGCAGACTATTGCTGGACAGTGACAAGAGATGCTCCATTTAATGAATACAAGAGACAAGCCAAGAAGCACCGAGTAGACACTGAATAGGACTAAACTATGTACATAATAGTTTTTTTGCCTTTTGTTTCATAATCAGTTGTATTTATATGACCCTTTTGCTGATTTTTAAAGGGTTACATAAGCAGGACAGGTGAAATATTATCATGTAAAGCAACCATAAACACATGAAAAGACCTAGGTTTACAATTTATGATTAAAACTCTATCTACACAATATACATAGACATAAAATGTAAAAACTTAAATATCTTAGAAACAGTAGCCAATCAGTTGTTTTAATTGTCATATTTAAATTCAGCACATCAAAATACATAATAAATATCACATTTTATCTCTGAAGCAGATGACTTCTCAAAAATTGTAGACCAGTGTTATCTTCCTTTCTCATAATTATCTTCCTTTTAATTATGTAAGCTCCCCTCTTTGAGCCCTTCACTATCCAATCAAATGTAAGCCTCAAGATATCACCTCTAGAGCAGTTCATGACTTAGCCCTGCCCTTCCTGTCAGATTTATTACTACTTTGCATTGTCAACCACTGTCTTTGCCATACTGGCGTTCCTAGTCTTTGCCACTCATTGGGTAATTTTTCCCTCAAGTACCTCAGTGTTTTATCTTATGCTTTCGTTTGTGCATGGTATCAAACTGGAAATCTTTCAGAAGCCAGCATCTTATCCCCCTACAAATCCAACCTCACTTCTGCCATAATTCCAGCAGAGCAATACTGGTTTACAATGGCTAGCCAGTGTTACGCTACAGTGACATGAAAATATACTTGGTGGTATTGTTCCGCAGTCCTCATCCCTCCCCCTTCCCACCCTAGTCTTTTTTGTTTCAACCCCTTTTTTTGTCTTATCATTAACTTAGTAACCTTTTTAGGTCAGGGACTGTCTCTTTATAGCACCTAGCACAGTGGAGTCCTTGAGTGAGGCCTGTAGGTGTTAATGTAATATATATATATTTATAAATATTTTAACTCATAGGCGTTTCACTGTACTGAGTCACACTAAATTGTTTGCATGATGTATGCCCTTCTAGCCAGATTATAGTTATTTTGTAGAAGCTGTAAAATATGTTCAAAATTTTTAAGGCACTGATCCTGCAAACAGCTCTGCCTGGGCACAGTGGTCCTCCTGTCCAGAGCTCCTTGCAGGATGGGCCTATGACATAATCTTATAATGACTAAATTAATAGTATTAATTAATAGTATTTTTTCTTTTCTTTATATAACCATACTAAACAGGGACATTGACTGGGCCAGTAGAGATGAAATTAGAATCACTGAATTGACGTCTTCATATGGCTTTTGCTGTATGCCCAGTTTTCTAATTTTCCATTTTAATTAATGAAGTTCCTAGCCTTTTAAGATGGCAAAGATAGACTTCACACTGTAGCTTAAATAAACACAGATAGTACTAACATTTAAAAATTCCTTTTAAACATTATATTTTAAAATTAGTATTTCAAAATTACTTAGATAATTTATGGTTCGCTTAAGGTATCCCCAAACACAGCATTCTGTGATGTCACAAATATTATAGATTATATAGGTTGGATTTAGCTTTCTTTAGATTTTATTGCTTATTTTGGGATATCATCAATGAGCCATAAAGTACTAAGAGGATTTCATAATGAGGGAAAAGAATAGTTTAAGAGATAGGTAAAATGCGTTTCTGAACATAGTACCCCATAGTCTTATTTGAGGAAATATACAACACACTTAACTAAGCTTTTACTCAATTTTCATTTTTATTTTAGTGGTTTACCTTTATCTCTTTCTTAACAGAACCAACTGTTTTTTCATGTTGACGAACATCAACTAAAAACAGATTATATTTTGTCCATCTGCTCAATGATAATTTCATTATATTGTCCTGATTCAACAAACTTAAGATGGCGTTTAACTTTAACCACGTGCTTATGTCAATCCCTGTTCAGCAAAATACTTGGGCAGTGTTTAAGATTAATTATGTTTGTGTACTTCGCTGAATTGGGACCTCTATAAAGATAGCCTATCCAGGAGCAGAGTGATAGCTGTCTCTGTTCTTGTGTGTTTTGCTTTTGTTTGATTCCATTATTACACTCTGTCATTAGTTAAGTACCCTAGGGAAACTTTGTAGTCTGTAGACAGGAAGCAGACAAGTTTGCAGTTTCTTTTGTAACCATATACTTTCTTGTATGCAATACAAGAGTAATGCTATTCTCATTCTTAGATATTTTCTTTATAAAAGTCATGGTTTATGTTGTTAGTTTTCTACTTCTGAGTTCTCTTAATTTTGTTAATTCTGAAATTTTCTTCCCCAGGAATATATTTTCAACTTAATCTTCTTGTCACTTGTTCATTTTTTTAATTTTGCCTTTTTCTGCCTCTTGGTGATTGTGAAATATTTGTGCCTCTTTAAAAAAATTTATGTTGTAGAAATAATTTATGATCTTAATAACAATTTTCTCTTCATTGAATTTGTTTCTGTTTCTATTATTTGAGAGAGAGAACATAAATTGTATCCCAGTCATAGGTTGTCTTGTCACCTCATTGAAGCTTTTTTTTTTTTTGCCTTTGGGTATCCCAATCAAATTACCAGATTATTTCTGACGTTCTCTATTATTATTTTCCTGGGAGGATATGTACAATACAAGATATGCAGGAATCTCTTTCAGGCATTGATCTACTATGTGTTCATATTGGCATTACCCTACAAGTTGTGAGATATCTTACTTAGCTTTTTGCCAAATATCCTTTGATCCCCAGTTCTTAGTTATAAGAAAAGTACTCACGCGTAACATTTGATCCACACACATATTGAGCCATATCCTCAGCTGGAGTAACTGATATAGTTCTGTTGAAGTCTTTGTAGCTATGCCAATTTACAGAGGGCTGATTTACTTCTAAAGTAACTATTACCAAAGTAATTAGTAATTAATTTTTTTCTATGACTTTTGTGCTATTGAAACCTTATAACCTTGGGGCCAGACTTATAAAGGTATTTGGGCTACCTAAAGATGCAAATAGCCACCTAGTGGTGTTTTAATAGAGTCATAGATTATAAGGCCAGCAGAGATCATGGTCATCATCTAGTTTGACCTTCTGTATGAACACTGGCTATCCAACTTCCTTGAATTAATTTGTTTGAACTAAAGCATATCTTTTAGAAAAACATCCAGTCTTGATTTAAAAATTGCCAGTGATACAAAATCCAACACAACCCTTAGTAAGTTGTTCAAAAGGTTAATTACTTTTAATTACTAAAAAAAATTACTTATTTCTAATGTAAATTTTGATAGCCATTAAATCTTCACTTTATCTTTGTCTATTAAGTTGAAGAGCCCTCAATTATAAAATTTCTGTTTCCTCTGTTGGTACTTACAGACTGGGATCAAGTCATCCCTTAACTTTCTCTTTGTTAAATTAAACAGATTGAGCTCCTTAAGCCTTTCTCTATTAGACATTTTTTGAAATCCTTCAACCATTCTTGTGGCTTTCCTCTGAAACCTCTGTAATTTATCAACATCCTTCTCGAATTGTGAACACCAGAACTCGGCACAGTATTCCAGTAGTGGCTGCAACAGTGCCAAGTACAAAGGTAATATAACTTCCCTATTCCTATTCAGTATTCCCTCTTTATACATCCAAGGATAGTATTTGCTCTCTTGGACGACATGTTTCACTGAGAACACATGTTGAGTTGATTATCCACCACGATGCACACGTCTTTTTCAATATCAGTGCTTCCCAGGCGTAGTGCTGTCTAACTTCCAACATATCAAATGAGATTGAATGCATTCAGTCTGGTTTGGCTATAAGCACCTAACTCCAGTCTACATCTTTAGGTACCTAAAACTTTAAAAATCCGGCCTTTTGAGACTTGTAGTTTTTATTTCTGTATGTATTAAATTCAACACAAGCAGATGCTGTACCAGCTTCCTCCCACTATCCTGTCAGTGTGCCTCAGTCCTGATCTGGAGGAAGCTATCAATAGGTGTGAAAAGATTATGCAGTTTCTTTGTCCAGTTGCTGACGAATGCTAGCTGTGGTAATGGTTTTTGTGATGTGAACACACGCCTACTAGCAACAATCCTGAGTCCTCAAAACGAATTTCCAGCAGATCACAAACCAGTTACTTCATATCACTACTGACCCAGTTTTGATTTGAGACTGTAACATAGGCAGTTTAATGTTCCATATGCTCCTATCAATCCCCAAGTCAGTGAGTGCTATATTAAAATAGTAATGATTATTTTTGTAAAAAAAATCGAGTGGTTGTAAGGTTCTTAAAAGGACACTTCTAAAGTTATAAACATCAGTTGTTGTTTGGTGAATAGAAATCCATTATTGTCTGATTCAGACATACCAAACAGTTTGAAAGTATTTTGACATGCTGGCACGCTACAGCGTCTGTTTTTGAGTTGCATGAACAGGTGAGCAGTCACTTAAGATTCCTCCTTCACATCAAATTAATATTTTAGATTTGCTATGAGAATGAATAAAGAAATGTTTTGGCTGGTTAAACTTGTCATAAATCATTTTTGTAGCAGTTGCCCATTTTTTCAGAAGTTTTGACACTGTAGGACAAAATATTTGCCAAAACCTGTAATTTTGCACTGCTCAAAATGACATTTTGTGACAGAGGAAACTCAAAGCCTTCAGTATTTCCATATTTTAAATATTTTAATAAAAGACTCTCTTTCTTCCTCTCACCACATGTTACTGGAAAGTGGTCAGTCTTTGGTTAACCCACATTGAAAGAAATTATCAACACAAAATCCCTCAAAAACTGAATGTTCTTGTTCAGGCACCAGGCATGGGAGGACCCTAAGGAAGTTCTGTGGACCACCTCACAGCACAATAATCCTACTGTGGCTTCCACCAGCCTTTTTTACTTCTTGAAAGGTGACCCAAACATGCACTTCAGCAAGAGGAGGGATTCTGCCATCGCTGTAGTTAATCCACCTCCCTGAGAGGTGGTAGCTAGGTTAATGGAAGAATTCTTCCATCGACCTAGCACTGTCTACACCAGGGGTTATGCCAGCTTACTTATGTTGCTCAGGGGTATGGATTGTTCAAAATGGCTTTGATGATTCAAGATGGATGGCTCTGCTTCCTGTGACGTTACAATGCAAATAATTTTCCTGTAATTTCTGATGCAAATGAATAGTCCATTGTCCACATCTCTGGTCACACCTGGCTCGGTTTGCCTGCCCAGTTATCTAGAAAAAACCTCTTTTGCATCTTTTATCTGTTTACAGGCTCCAAAGCATAATATCAGAGAATATCTGTAATTTCATGTACAGTGTTACAAATGTTTCACAGTGATACTAATGACAAATGTTTTACTTGTTTTCAAAGGGTATATTACATGACACCTTTTAAATCAATATCTTGACAACAGTGTGTGAGTGTTTTGAGCTGGTCAGGCCAGCTAAGTTTTATTGTTACATACAAAGGAGCCCTTTGCCACGGCACTGTGGTGTTCTGAGGTCACAATATTTTATTAGCTTAACTAAACTACAGTGAACTAATCAAAATCATAAAATACATACAAACAGAGCATATTACAATATAGTACAGAGGTAGGCAACCTATGGCACATGTGCCAAAGGCGGCACTTGAGCTGATTTTCAGTAGCACTCACGCTGCCCAGGTCCTGGCCTGAGGGGCTCTGCATTTTAATTTGATTTTAAATGAAGCTTCTTAAACATTTTAAAAACCTTATTTGCTTTACATACAAAATAGTTTAATTATATATTATAGACTTCTAGAAAGAGACCTTCTAAAAACGTTACAATGTATTACTGGCACGTGAAACCTTAAATTAGAGTGAATAAATGAAGACTCGGCATACCACTTCTGAAAGGTTGCCAACCCTTGACATAGTAGGTTAATATCAAACCTCAGATTAGTCTAATTGCCAGCTGATTAAACCAAGTCAAAAAGACCAACCATTCTTTTTAAGCTCTGTGTAATGATTTGTTTAGCTATCAACTTCAGAAATAACAGGGTATTACCAAACACAGTGCCAATAGTTATATTTATGTTCTAGCTAAATAGCTGATACAGGAAGGGCCAAATCACTTCCCGGTTGAAGCTAATGTTAAAACTACAGCTGATGTTAATTAAGGCAGCATGCCCAAATTATCAGTAGTTAGGTAGTAGTTGCCAGTCTCTTACTCCCAATATAAGGTTACTTTTAACATTCTAATACAATTCAAGATGACACATCTTGTTACATTTAATATTCAAATGACAATTGAGGTGAAAATGCATGATTACTCAGGGTTAAAGATATAACTACTAGCCCAAGAAATATATGTATGTGTGATTTCTTAGACAGCTGATTGTTTAACCTAGGGCTGTTTTAGGTATTTTAGGAGCTATTCCATAAGACCTTTTCGGAGTCTGCAATTTCTGTGCATGCGTGCACACATGCGCGCACGCACACACACACTCTGCCAGCCATCTTCAAGACTTTTAAAAAAAAAGTTGAAGAATGTTGAATACAAATGTGTCCTACTGATAAAAATTAGAAAAGAAAACAAAAATACCGACACAATACAGGAAGGTTCTCATGACTCTTGTGATTTTATTCAGCTTCAGGAAATTGGCATAGGGTTGAAAAGATTAGCTGGTGGTCTTATTGGTTCAGATGTTTTAACATTGATGAAATTGTTGGCTGACTAAAGGTTACATACTTGTAGATGTCAGATCTTAGATTTAGCATGTTGCTGGACTCTTATCCCTCACTGGCCCAATGGGAGGGTGAGGAACTACAGACTTCTTGGTCAGGCATGGTAGTGTTGTGTGGCCAGAAGCCAGTGGCTGCAGCATCAGGCAATGTAGACCAACAAGCCAGAGTGCCAACAACTGACATTATCTTCCTTTCCTTTAGTTTTTGAACATGGAGGGCCCTGTCTGGTTCCTCCCCTTGGAGAACTCCTCCTCAGAAGTCCCTTGGCAAATCAGAATAGAGCACTCTCCTTCTGAGGTCACTGACATCACACAGCGGGGCCCAGTAAGGTCACTTTTATGCTAATACAGAATCTCACCATTCCAATTATTTAAGACTCAGGAAGTCCATGGATCGAAAAATATATCCAGTCTGTCAGCAGGTCCAGAGATCATGAGTCCATAGACATTATCTCAACCATCCTGTAAAACTCCTGACTCAAAAACGATTTAAAAAACTTAAGGCTAGCAAAATGTTGGAACTGAAATCTTAAGAAAATAGCAATTACACATTCATTGAGCCATGCAGACAGGGGGACAAACTGACAGATACCTATTACTTCCCATTTTACACTTTGGTTGAGCTCTACAGCTGGGAGAAAGGTAGTCACAATAAAAGTCTTTGCCTCCTAAAATCACAATCTTGAGGTTCAGTTTTTAGATACAGCCCTAACTGCCTCACATCCCTCTGGCATTTATTCTTTGCTGTAGTCTAATTTCTTTTAATTTGATATTTATCTTTTCAAAGGAAACAAAGGAGAGTTTATAGTCTTGAGATTAAAAGTAAAATCTACACAAAGAATAAAGTCTTGGAAAATATTATTACAATAAGAGTAATTAAATTGTTCTTTTTAAGCGGTATCTATAAAACATGTCTTTTTACAATTTATATAATTGAGACTAAAATGGTACTATACCTCATAAAACATCATCTTGGGCAGAACATACAATTGATACATACAAGACTTTAATTGCCAGTGTAAGTTAAATGCACATACCTCAAGGTGATATATTATGGAATGTATGTTTGACACTTTTTCCACATGAATACTCAGTGTAGTTTAGGTATCTTGGACTATTATTTCTCTGTAATGCCTCCCATTATCTGTTACCTCATATTATCATGAAAACATTTGAAAATCATTTCCAGCTGAGAACCGGGAGACAGTGTCTGTGTGGAAGGATGTCCCTGCTTGTTTTTTTCTGTGTAAGCTTCCTTTGTTTTCCCTTCCTCCCTGTTCCTGTTTGAAGACTTTGTTTACTGCTTAAATGCAAATTAAGACAAGCAAACACTCCTTTCTTCAAAACAGATCTGTTTGACGACTTCTGCCTGGACAGGGCTATGGGGGTTTTGAACATGGGCTATGATATATATAGGGAATTTCATAACTTTTCACATAATGATGCTACATAAATTTTACCATGACAATGCTGACCAGCAAGTTATGAGTTTTCAAATGATATCTCACAGGCAAACTTGTACAAAGATTATTACAATAGTGTGTAGGCTGTGAACAGAGGGATGTATTCCATCACACCCTCTGATTTACACCTTCATCTCTGGTTTTAAGTTTGAATATGGCACAGAGATTGTACTGGTCTCATTGATCAATGGTCTCTATCTGGCAGTGAATGAAGACTGATTTATCTAATTATTTTATTATTGTTTTTTTTAGCTGTACCTGCTGTAGCCTGGACATAGTGTTGTGTTGATGTTCCCTGGGGACTTTGGCAGAGGTGCACTTTAGTGTCTTCTCTGTCGGAGACTGCAAGTTGTTTAGTATAGCTGGGCAATTGCTGATGTGCTTATGGAATCACTGGGGTGGCAGTGGCATCAGCATGAAGATTACAGTCAGCTCTTTCTTTCTCTCTAATTGTGCCATATATTGTTGCTGATACTGTTTCCTAGTGACTAGACAACACTGAAGTTGAGTGAGAACTACCTGCCTGAAGCTCAACCTGGATAAAATATATGTAGGTAATGCTAATAGGTTATGAAGAATCAACAGAGGTGATATCTGTCCCTTCAAATAAAGATGTTTTGCCTCTGTTGGTGACTCAGGTTCACAACCTGATGTCCTGTTGGACACTCAACTGCTGATGCATTCTTTTTGTCACCTCTGTATTGGAATCCTAGTAGTACACAACAGTTGAGCTGTCGCTTGAAGGCCTCTCTCAGAAACTTCAATTAGTTCAAAAGGCAATGTCTCACTTACTGTATGGTGCTCCTTGTAGGAAACACATTACACCTATGCTCCAAAGACTAAACTGGCTTCATGTTCGTTTCTAGGTCCAATTCAAAGTTTTGATTTTATCTATAAATCCCCTTTTGGTTTGGGTTCTATGTATCTTGAATATCACTTCTTTATGCTTTATCCCAGTAGTTGAAATCATCAGGGACACTTGATTCCTGTGATATGTTTGATTGGTCAGGATGATCTGTTGAAGGCTCTGGAATTTAGAGTTTGCTCCTTTACTCTTTAGTCTGGCAAAGCCCAAATAAATTAACCTTTAGGGATGCTCAATTCACCCATTTTCTGTCTGAAGGGACTGAGTAATTTTGCATGTGTGAACTGACATTGAATTGGGTGACAGAGTTTTATTAGTTTTATTATAAATGTTCCTAGAGGTTGATGATAGCCATATCTTATGATGATAGCTGGGGAAAATAAATTAGATTTGGCAAGGGTTACTTGTTTGAGAGTTGGTTTGAGTAAAGTTGTTGCCTTTTATTTATTAGTCAAGCATTTCTATCTTCTCATTAGCAATACTTCAGCAAAGTGCCTCTGTAGTTACGGTCTGTAACATCTAAAAATAAAAATGAAAGGTTTTCTGTGTTTTTTCTCAACTGTGTTTGTTTCCTAATCATCTTGAGATTTTGCACTGTACAAATCGTAAAACCTTTGTAACAGGCTGCGTCGACCTCCAGTGTTCTTTAGAGAAGCTTTTTGGTCATTGCTGACCCATTTCCTGGATTAGTCAGGCCAAATTGTGTGATTTTTTTCGGTTAAGCATTTCCTTATTGCCCACTATTCTAAGAGCCAGAAACCTGTTGCAGTATATTGATTTGAGTCTGTAGTGCTAGGTAAATTTCCAAATCCTATGTTTAAAACCTTAACTATAAAAAAGTTTTTAAAAAGTTAGCAGTAGTAATTTAATCTCATGAAAGATTGCACTGTGAAATAAAGTTAACCATTTGACAAACTCTGTGTGCGCACACGCACAGGGCTTAAATTGGTATTGTAGAACAACAGGAAACAGATTAATACATTTGTCAGGGTAGGATGTCAGATATTTTAGTACATATTACAAATCCTTTAAATCTTGAAAACAGCAAAGGTCAGGAAGCCTTGTTTAAAATTTTCCAGTATATGTGTAAGATTCAACAGGATGTATGTCTGCTTGTGGATTGTTAGATGAGTAATCTGCGAAAATCAACTTGTTTGTTGTTTTTTGTGTTGTCTGTTTGTGTCCTGACAGTTTAATATCAGATGTACCGTGAAGTCTGAAGTCAGTAAGCAGTTCAAGGTTGCAAACAAGTATGGTTATGCTTTGTAGCATGAAAAGTCCTCAAAAGTTGTTGTTCTGCAGTGTTTGTTTGCAATAATATCTCTCTGGGCTTGAAATGACATTTTGGTGGTTTGTCTGATTAGTCAAATGATTTAAGAAAGGAAGAAAAATAAGAAAATAAATTTTAGAGTTAGTGCTGTGATATCAGATATGGATTGATTTCAGAAACATAATACTGAACTTATGATATCTTTGAAAAAATATATTGTAAAGATATGCTGCAATATATATGTATAAACGCATAATTTTGTACTAAGCTGCTGTTCATCTCTTCTTCGGGTCTGTACATGGACTTAGGAATCTAACTTGAAACACCCAATTTTAAAATCTTGCTTTGTGTGTTATATTGGTTGTTTAACAAATAAATAAAATAATGCAATATGAAGATTTCAGAGCAGAGCCACACAGGTTTCAAAATCAGTCCAAGAAGGTTTAGTCCAAGAAGTTTACTGATGTAGGTTTAGTAAACCTACCACACTCCTTTGAGGAAATTTGGGTTTAGACTGGGGACCAGCTTCTCACTGGGACATGAGATAGCTTCAGGACCGTATCACTAACCAAAAAACTGGAAGCTCCGAGAGATGTCTGGGGACCAACTCCCCATCTTGCGTACTGTTTGAAGAACCTGTCCCTAAGCATAGATTTCATATTTCCCAAACTCTGAATGTCTCATTCTGGAGTGCAAAGCCAAAGAGCTTAGGAAATGTGTCTTTAAACTGGCTTTTGAAAGGTATGCACAGATTATGTCTGCACTGCATCTTAAGCGAGGGGAGGGGAGGGAAGCGGGCAGAGGACTGTTGTCTGGCTTTCCAGGGGAAGGGGCATACCACTTTAAGGGCAGAAAGGCCCAGATGTTGCTGCAGATGCAGAGGAGGTCAGCATGGGGATGCTGACTCATCCCTCCACCTCTGTTTGCTGTAATTTATACTTAGGCTGGGGGGAGGGAGTCCCTCTGGTCTATGTAAAGCTGAGACCCTGTAAACATTTTCCATCTTGATTTTACAGAGATAATTTTTACTTTTTCTTTCTTTAATTAAAAGCTTTTCTTTTTAAGAACCTGATTGATTTTTTCCTTGTGTAAGACCCAAGGGGACTGGGTCTGAACTCACCAGGGATTGGTGGGGGAAAGGAGGATGGGGGAAGGTGAATTCCTCTCTGTTTTAAGATTCAAGGAATTTGAATCACAGTAAACTCACCAGTGCTAGGTGGGGGGAAAGGAAGGAAGGGGAATGGTTTATTCCTCTTTGTTTTAAGACCCAAGGGATTTGGGTCTTGGGTTCCCCAGAGAAGGCTTTTGGGGGACAGCAAGTGTACCAAACACTATATTTTGTTTGGTGGCAGCATTATCAGATCTAAGCTAGGAATTAAGTTTAGAGGGGTGAATGCAGGTCCCCACTTTCTGGACGCTAAAGTTCAAAGTGGGAATAAGACCTTGACATGGTGGGAGAAGTGGGATGTCAAGTACCCAAAAGCCAGTGATTTTTTTTTCTGTCCTTTCTAACTGCTTGGATGCAGCCTGAAAGGATTGGGTTTCAAACCAAAAGCCAGTAGGATTTTTTTTTCTCTCCTGCTAGCTGCTTGAGGCTGAGGGGAGTGGGTTTTAAAACCAGAGCCAGGGAATTTTTTTTTCTTCTCTCCTTTCTGGCTGAGGAAGGTAGCCTGGAGGCATAGGTGTTAAGTTCTTTAACAAAGGTCTTTGTTAAAAAGGAGGCTCAAGCTGTGAGCTAGCAGACACCAGCAAAGGGCATTTGCAAATGAATTGTTTTTTTTTCTTTCTAACTCTTTGGGCAAAGTAATAGTTAGAAGTCTCTGTTACCAAGCAACCCTGAGGAAGCAGCCAGAGCTGCAGCATTCCAGGCAGTAAGCTGCAGAAGGCACAGCCAGCACAAGAAAGCAGGAACAATGAGTTCCAAGGAACAGGCAAGACCAGATGCAGAAGAACAAGCCAAAGAAGCTGCTCACAGAAAGACATGGAGAGGAAACAAAAAGAGATAGAAATAAGAGAAAAAGAGATGGGGATAAAACAAAAAGATACAAATAAGAGAAAAAGAGATGGAGATAGAAAGCAAAGAACAACCCAAAAAGCACAAACAAAGACTTCCCTCCACCAAGATTGAAAGTATCTTGTCCCCCGATTGATCCTTTGGTCAGTGTCAGCCAGGTTCACCGAGCTTGTTAACCCTTTACAGGTAAAGAGACATTAACCCTTAACTATCTGTTTATGACGGGCATACCACTTTAAGGGCAGAAAGGCCCAGATGTTGCTGCAGATGCAGAGGAGGTCAGCATGGGGATGCTGACTCATCCCTCCAGTGTGACTGGAAAGAGAGGAGGTCACAGCTAGGTGGGAGAAGCCCTCTTTCTCCTGGACCAAGTGGAGCAGCACCCATTCTCCCACCCTTGAAAGTCACAAAATACCAGGTTTGGTCAGGATCTGCTGTGAGCACTGTGCAAGCCACTCCTTTACTAGGGGGCTGGGAAGGAATTTTTCCCTTGCTGCCAGATTGACCAAGGCAGACTGGAGAGGCCAGTTGCCTTCCCCACAGGCTTCAGAGATGGGGACTTAGTTGAGGTGAACATATGGTGTCGCAACTCATTATGTAAGTGTTGAGCAGATGTTTAGTTACTCCATAGGGAAGTGATACAGTGATCAGATAAATGGTTTGGTGAAGGATTTTAAGGAGATGTTTGTTAAAGAAGCAGAAACTGGAGGAGCAGAAAACGGAGGCTCCTATGACTGGCACAGCAGAGAGCCAACCTCCCTCTCCTTTATAACCCACCTTAATCCTCATTTGAGAGTGGAGGGGGATTGTAAAGTCCCAGCAGTGGGCTGGTTGGGAACCAGGATAGAAAAGGGGTGGGAAGCCCCCCTCGGTAAATATTGAAATGATCATGGAGTTACCTGCACCGTACACTTTTTTTTCTGTTAGGTAGCCCCAGACAGTTAATAATAAAATTGTGGCCTAATTAAACTACATCCAGTGTCTCATGTCCTTCTTCCAGTATAGCATAGAGTGCATATCTTACAATTGAAGACCTTTTTGAAAGTCATTTTTTTCCAATTTTAATAAAGCACAGAAGACTCCTCACTGAGTTCTGTTTATAAGCCAAGTTTCAAACTGCATTCTTCTGTTACTGCTGTAGTCTGATCAAAAAAATGTGGCTAGGTTTTCTTTTCCAAAGAGAAATGGTGGTGATGGTTTGATGTTCATACCGTCCCCCCTCACCCCCACCTACACACACACACTTATCACAGATATATATGTACTACATATATAAATGTGTGCTTTCTGTATGTATGGTATATATTTACACACTGACCACAACATTCAGATTCCATTGTGTGTTTAAAATCAATACAGCTTGATGCTCTTGAGAGATTTTGCCCATTCTTTTAATTTAAAACGTTGCAAATAAATAATTTAATTCGTTCATACTTTCTTTACATCTTATCCTATTATATTTGGCCTTTTTAAAAAATTATTTTTGTTATCTATGGTAGCACCTAGTGATGAAGACAAAACTGATGAACTCCAGACTCAGTGTAGTTGAATTCAAATGCCTAATCACTTATTCTACCATTTGTTTCAGAGGGTTTTTTTGCAAATGAAAAACTTATGGGACATTTTTGCATTCAACAGGTAGAAAAGGGCTCACTCATCTAAACTTCAGCATAGGGTTATAGTCCGTTTAGCTTCCAATATGCTTGTATTCTTGATATTCTTAAGAGAGTGTCTAACAGAAAAACAATCAAGGAATGAAAACTACACTGACCCAAAGTTCAAAACTTCCTGTAGTCAGTCCCGGACCAATATATTAAAAAGAAGAAAAAAAAGCATTTTTAGTCTGGTATCATAAACTATCAGAAGTGAGCTGGCAAGCAGTGATTCTCAACTGTAAAACAGTATACTCTTGGTGTTTGCCTTGGCACACTGTGTAATATTGTATTGTGCAACTACTTTGTTCTCACTGCTGTGTTGTTTTCTCCCCCCCGCCACCCCTCTCCCACTTGAGTTCTAGCAAATTAATGACTGCTTTCTAGGCATCAGAGGGGTAGCCGTGTTAGTCTGGATCTGTAAAAGCAGCAGAGAATCCTGTGGCACCTTATAGACTAACAGACATTTTGGAGCATGAGCTTTCGTGGGTGAATACCCACTTCTTCAGATGCATGTGGTGGAAATATCCAGGGACAGGTATATATATGCTAGCAAGCAAGCTAGAGATAACGAGGTCAGTTCAATCAGGGAGGATGAGGCCCTGTTCTAGCAGTTGAGGTGTGAAAACCAAGAGAGGAGAAACTAGTTCTGTAGCACACCTCAACTGCTAGAACAGGGCCTCATCCTCCCTGATTGAACTGACCTCGTTATCTCTAGCTTGCTTGCTAGCATATATATACCTGCCCCTGGAAATTTCCACCACATGCATCTGAAGAAGTGGGTATTCACCCACGAAAGCTCATGCTCCAAAACGTCTGTTAATCTATAAGGTGCCACAGGATTCTCTGCTGCTTTCTAGGCAGTTACTAGAACTAGAGGCTCAAGCTGCTTCTGTATCTGTCTGCTTGTTTGGAATACAACATTCTAATGACATAAAATATTAGGTAGGACCAGTTCTTTAAAAAGCTGGAGTTTAGTGCTCACCTAATTTTGTATTCAGACTTCTATAATAGTATATGTGGCAGAAGTGGGCTAAAACACCCACTTTTATGCAGTTTGTATATACATACAAAATATGTGGGGGAGTAGGTGGGTATATGTGTAAAAATATATATCTCTGGGTGCATATATATAGTGAATACATTTTAAATTGGGACCTTGATCTTTTTCATAGAGTTGTGATATACTGGTTGTTTGTAACAGGATTCAAGGTAGGAGAGGAAAAGGGTGCAGCGAATTTGTAACAAGAATGACCTGCCAGGGTTAGAAAGAGTTTGACAGACAAATACAAATGTTTCAGAGGAAATAAAGTTTCCTAAGATTTAGTTCTGGACAAGTAATCCGTTAAAATATTTACCTGCTTGTGAAGATGGCCTGAACATTGATTCTTTTAATCACTCAAGCGACTTCCTAAAGCGACTGTAGAACTAGCCTCAGACTGGAAATCTTCCAAAATAATCCTGTTAGTAAGAAGTTTATTATATCTTAAAATAAGCTGCATGGATACATTGTATAAATATTGAAAGAGATATGCAATTTATATTGAGACATGGCAGTCCTTTTCCTTTATTAGTTAAATTGAACATACCTGTAATTTATGATAACAGCAAATTTTGTTCCTTATTAATGTTTTTGTCAACAGTAGCTTAATTATGCTGGTACTTTTTAGAACTCTGTATTACTTTGATATGTAATTGTGAACATGTACTTAAAATGATTTCCAAATAAAGAAAAGAAAATTGATCCCAGGTAATAGTTTACTGAGTATCCAAGGTATTTGAATTAAGATACTTTTTAAAGTTTTACATTCATCATAATCCACTGCAACCCCTTGTGTCACACAGCTAGAAAAAAATAGGACTTTTTGTCTGACACAGCTTGATTTCACCAGAGTACTTTGTTTAACCCCCCCCTCCACCCCCTGCTATTTGTCACACAGCTGTAGTCAATGTTATCAGGAAAATCTTTGATCTATTGTGATCTCTCATGTTAGAAGGCAAATATTGTGACATGGGGTTGGGAGGAGAAAAATTACCTTTTTAATGAATCTTTCTTTACCGATATTGATCAGATAAGCATTAAGAAAATTTTGGTACACCAAAACTTTCTAATAAGGGAATATGGATGTTCCTGTCCTTTTAGAATACTTTGAGCACGGTAGCCTTTTTTTTTATTATAACATAGTTAGTAGAACTATACAAGCTCTTATAGGATGGTTTGTGAGTCAGATATACTTATAGTCAGCTGCTATGTCAGATTCTTACAAGAATATGATGAAGCTATCTAAATATATATATTTGTAACTTTTGTTGTAATAAGATGGATTTTGAAGTTTCAGGTCAGCCTGTTATCATCCACTTCAGGTTTATTCCTAAAAAGTGGTTTTTGCTCGAAGTTGCTTTAGCTAGATGAAAAAAATTGATTTTCTGTAGAACCTTTCATATTTATGTATCATAAAGGCCTAGATATTGCTAGTGATTGTGCTGGAGTCTGGAGCCTATAAACAGTTTTAGAAGTGTGTGAATATTGGTCTATACTTGCTCTCTCTAAGGAATGCTGTCTGAACTTTCACTTACAGATGTAGAACCACCTGAGAAAAGACGTGGGTTCAGTAGCTTATTCAGAACTTTTTGAGCCAGTGATTTCATGGTCTGTTAAAGGTGCTGCACAATTAATAAATGGGTTCTTATTATTTTATAGTGCTATAGATTGTCATTAAAATATTTTGAAGACCTGAATAAAACAGCTCTTTGGAGAATTAGTACCAATAAGACTTACAGATTCATAACTTACTATTTCTTCAACTAGGACAATATAAACTTCCAGCCAACCCAGTCATTTGTCTAATCTTTTTTTCCATCTCTCAGTGGGTGAGATGGTAGATTAACTTCCGAGAGGTAGATGAAAGAAAAGTAGTAGATCTAACTCTTCAGAATATAATCATGACATTGCTGGTGCACGCATTAGATACAAACAGTTGGAGGGTATAACCCATGTTTTAAAGTAAACTGTTCTGCACTCATATTTGCAACAATCGTTACCATCCTTCAGGTTGCTTGAATCTCTCCATGTTTACACTGGCTTATGCTAGCCCCTTTTTGGTACTACGTGGATGGAGTTTGTAACCACAAACCATTATGTTACTTTTGACTCAGCCTTCTCAGAAGTCAGAATGAAGTTCTTTTTCTCCAAGACACCGCAACAGTTCTTAACCCCAATGTAACAGGCTCCAAATCCCAGTTTTTTAAAGAGAAACTAATTTTTTCTGGCTGTACAAAAAATATAAACTGATTTTAAGAAGCGTAAATAAAATTTAGTTAGGCAAAACTATGGTGTTTTAGAAGATCACTACAGAAAATTGCCTGTAAACAAGCCCCCCATCTTTATTAGGAAGTTAACGAGAAATCCTACATATGTGATACAAGCCCTCTTAGTGACAACACAGTCTATGTCCTCAGGAAATTTTGGCATGTACATTGGCCAAACCAGACAGTCTCTATGCAAAAGAATAAATGGACACAAATCTGACATCAGGAATCATAACATTCAAAAACCAGAGGGAGAACACTTCAAGCTTCAGACTTGAAGGTGGCAATTTTGCAACAAAATAACTTCAAAAACAGACTCCAAAGAGAGACTGCTGAACTTGAATTAATATGCAAATTAGATATAATTAACTTCGGTTTAAACAGAGACTGGGAATGGTTGGGTCATTACACTAATTGAATCTATTTCCCCATGTTAAGTTCTCCTCACACTTCTATGGGTCATCTTGATTTCACTTCAAAGGTTTTTTTTTCTCGTCTGCTAATAGCTCATCTCAGTTGATTGGCCTCTTAGTTGGTATGGGTACTTCCACCTTTTCATGTTCTCTGTATGTATAAATATCTTCTGTCTGTGTGTTCCATTCTATGCATCTGAAGAAGTGAGCGGTAGCCCACGAAAGCTTATGCTGAAATAAATGTTAGTCTCTAAGGTGCTACAATACTCCTGTTCTTTTTGCGAATACAGACTAACACAGCTGCTACTCTGAAACAGGCAATTCTATGAATTTCAGCATTTCTCAAGAAATTTTATTATTTCTGGCATATCTCAAAGATGCATTTATTTGAAAGGATGGGACTGTTTTGCTATAAAGGAAATGCATTTTTTTGGTCTTCCCCAGGAATGCATTACTTTGTAATATGCAACAGGTTATTCATTATACCATCTTACCAAAACCAGTTTAATCAGATTCATGTGTCTTGTCCTCAGTCTTGCAGGGCTTGTTTAGACAGTCAGCTCCTCTTTAACTCCTTCCAATCACAAATGTAGTGTCTAGGTCTTACTGGCCTTTGTTTAACCTAATGACTCACAGAAAACACTTTTACAGATAAAAGTATGAATGGTTTACTAGATAAACCTCATGAGCATTTTGTCCATGATCAGCAATACTCACAGAGATATTACATAAAGGTTCAGAAGTAGAGCCTGGATCCACCACCAATAACGGGCTCTAGAATCATGTTTACCATTTGTATACTACCATTTGAGGTCATTGTTAAGCACTGTTAGGATTGTTTTCAGAAGAGAAAATCCTTGGAAATGGGATAGAAAAGAAGGTGTAATAGAAAATATTTGAACTACTGGAAAATATTCACTGGCTGTTATACCAACTTGATAGAAAACAAAACTTGACAGTCAAAGAAAAGGCAGAAAAATCACAGGGTAAGGTATTTGCATACTTATTGCAAATTTTCCTCCAGTGACTCCAAGAATTCTTAATAATTTTTCATTTTCATTCTTTGTTCTGTTTTGGCTATGGGTTTATCATTTGTAAAGCACACTTTTTTTTGTTTTGTTTTGTTTAAAGGAATCCAAAATGTGCTGAGCTTATTCTGTGCGGTCCTTACGGAAAATAAGGTTCTCTTTCACTCTGCAAGTTTTCAGAGGCTCAGTGATGCCTGTAGAGCACTGGAGTCTTTAATGTTTCCTCTCAAATATAGGTGAGTTTTGTTAGACAACTTTGACACTTTGGACTTGATGCTGAAAACCTGTATTTATACAAGTTATCTTTACTCATGCAACTTGTGCCATTGAAGTTAATGAACTGTTTTCATGAATAAGGATTACTCACATGAGGAAAGGCTTTCCAGATCAAACATTTGGTCTTACGGTTTGTGTACTTCATCGATCAGACTCTCATTTAATCCGTTTCAATGTAAATTGTATGTAATTTAACAAAAATATGGTGTAGGCACCTTGCCAGCAATACTACCTGGTTATAAATTTATTTTTCTAATGCAGTCATGGTCCACGAGCAGAGGCTGACACTTATGCCAGTTTGTGTAATAGTTTTGTAAGGTGTACAAATGTCCACTATGGACTACACTGCAATCAACAAATTAATTCCTTGTGCAAAAAGCCACATTTGAACCCAATTTTTTAGGTCAAAAGCTAGTGTATCAGCCTCTGAGGGCAACAGTCAGTGGTGCCATCACAGCTGGGGTAGGCATATCCATGCTAGCTTTAATCTACCTAGCATGGCTAAAAGTAGCAGTGAAGATGCAGCAGTGCAGGCTGTACATGCTCACTGGGAACCCTCAATAATGTACTCGCATTGCTAGCCCATCCTGGGATCTGTGCCACCATATATTCACTGCTATTTTTAGGTAGATTAGGTAGATCAAAGGTAGTGCGAGTATGCCTACCTGATTTGCAGACCCACCTCCAACTGCAGTGTATATATATTCTTAGTTGCACAAATGAAAGAAGTGTAATTCTAAAGCAAGGGTCTGCAAAAAATACTTCTAAGTTGGAGTATGCAGAGTTCTTGTATTTGTTCAAAATCTTTCAAAGACAGGTTTGTATCTTATACAAAAATAGAAAAATTTTGTAACAGATTGAAAGTGGATTTTGAAATATTGTTCCTTAATGTTAAAATATTTGTGAAATTTCCCATGTGAAAATCAACCTCGGAGTCATGTGTCAGTGATATTACAATTTTTTTTTACTTCAGATCATGTTTAAATATGACTCAGATGACAGGTAACATGAGTACAGTATTCTCAGTTTGGTCCTAAGTAAACATTTTCTGCATCACTAAGCTCTGCATTTGGGAATTCCATTATTATGTGACACTGTACAAAAGCAGTAATTAGTATATTGTCCTGCATGCTTTGCTTCAAACATGCTATGTTTTAAAAACTTGGTGTGCACTCCATAACATCTAATGTTTCTAGCGTAATAATAATTTCTTTTTACCCATTTATCACATTAATGGGCAACATATAAGAACCTAGATTGCTTTTGTTGTCGAAAATTAACCACGTGATTGATTTTGGATCAGACAGCCTGAGGCTCCTTTATTGATCAATCAAACATGCATGCGTGGGGGAGTCATCCAAGGCAGCCGAACCCCTCCCCCCACTTGAGATTTAATAAAAGAGCTTATATAGGATAAAACCACAAAATTACATATACTTCCTTAACATTTTACATCCATATAAGGGACAAAGCAAAGGAACCTTTTCCTGTTTTTCAATAGTTTTGCCCTTTGCGGTCCCTTGCTCTGCCCCCGGACAGCGATTAATTACAAATTGTTACTTCTGCTTCTTTAGTTTCTGTCTACCTTTCTCCTTTTACCTCCCCCTTTCCCTCCAGGTCACACATACAGTTCACCTGACCCTACATACAGGTCACTTGACCAAAGTTTTAGGCCTTAGACCCTTTTTCCTCCACACTATCAATATCCTTTTTTGTCTTTTCTTAGTTTATGTGCATGTTCAAAAACAATTTATCTATTTGTGATAGATTTTTATAAAGGATAATGGATAATGGACTACTTTATATTTTCATGACAGAATGTCTTCATAACTTTGAGTATGGCACTTTATAATTGGTGTACTGAATGCCCCAGAATTTTAACTGACAAATTATGAAGTAGTTATAATAGGTGGCAGGAAGGTGAAGAAAGACTTTGTGTAATGGGGCAGACAAAAAGCATAACTTTTTATTAATTCTCTTCACAGTTATCCCTATATTCCAATTCTCCCTGCGCAGCTGCTAGAAGTTCTCAGTTCACCAACGCCTTTCATTATTGGTGTACATTCCATCTTTTGTTCTGACATTCATGAGCTTGTAAGTATGCCTAAAAAGAATATGTACAGTCATGGTGTCAAATATGTTATTTGTGTAGAGAATTTTTGTGCTTCAAGCATTATTAGTTTAAGCTATTCATAGCCATACAAAGTATACTCCTGGGGGAAATCTGTGCCCCCCAAAAAATAAAAAATGTTGCACACAATATTTTAAAATTCTGCATATTTATTTGTTAAAAAATAAAATATAATCGCACTGGTTTAAATTATTTTGGTAATTTATTTAAACTACAATACAATAGATGAAGAAAGGGAGTAGGGTGCACTAGAGGAAATCCCCCAAGCCTCCTCTTTAATAGTAATGTAACTAGTATTGACCCTTTACAGCTAGTTATTAGTCAACATATATATGCAGCCATATACTCAGTGTTACTTCATAGGCAACTGAAAAATAAGCGAGGGCTGGGGACTCAAACTCACAATTTATATTGGCTACTGACCATCTCCAGAAAGATCAGTAGCAAACAATTCACATTTTGATAGGAAATTTTTTCAGTCCAAAAACTTAGAACAATTCTAATCACTAAAGCACTATAAGCATTTATAAGGACACACTGTCCTTTACAGTAAGACTCCTTTACACCATTTTGACTATGCAAGGAGCCTTAAAAATTTTAGACCTGTTTTATACTCCTAGGGGAATTCACTAAAAACAATAGGAACATTTCACTAAGCAGGAAAGCTGCTATATTCTGCTCTGCCTGAGGAGACACTCCTACCTCCTCAGAAACACCCCCAAAGCCCTGCCCTTCCACACCGAGCATGCCGATTGAGAGGGGACAGAGTATCTCTCTCTGTCTCTCTCTCAAACACATGATTGCCCAGCCCTCCCATCCCAGTGGTGATTTATGTCTCTATTGGCTGCACCAGGTGCCCAAACAGAGCAGATGGGGGTGCATGACTGCTTTTGCAGCTTTCCTTTGCTTCCTCATCAGAAGTCATTTTTCTGTGGGGAAGCAAAGAAATCTGCAGGAGCCATGGATTCTGCGCACACACACTGACACAGAATTCCCCCAGGAATAAAAGTACCAGTAGATAAAGCAGGACAATCAGTAATGGGCAAAAACAAAAAAACCCTTACACACCAATTAATTGAACCTGTTGTAAATTCTTCTACAAATACCAATATAACCTGTTAGAGAGAAATAGGGTGAAAGAGGGAAAAACTCAGAAGAATGATTTTGCAATTACGATGCAGGATGTGAAATCAAGACAGGGATATATTTCCAACTCTGCTTCAGACTTCTGTTGTGACTTTGAGCAATTCAATTAGGCCAACATTTGCGAAGGTAATTTTGGGGGTCCTCTATTTTTGGAGTTGTGGTTGCTCAGCATTTCTGAAAATCAGTCATAAGCTATCTCAAGTTGGAGATCCAAAAACTGAGGCACCCTGAACTAGAGGCCACTCTTGAAAGTTTGGTCCCTTTCTCTCTGATTCACATAGGTGTTTTGAGGTTACATTCATTAATATTATTTGTGCCCAAGTTCCTTCATTAATGGCACTATAGAATTGTGAAGTAATATTATCTTCACTCATTTTAGGTTAAATCAAGGGAGGCAACCTATGGCACGAGTGCCGAAGGCGGCACACAAGCTGATTTTCAGTGGCACTCATAGTGCCTGGGTCCTGGCCACTGGTCTGGGGGGCTCTGCATTTTAACTTAATTTTAAATGAAGCTTCTTAAACATTTTAAAAACCTTATTTACTTTACCTACAACAATAGTTTTGTTATATATTATAGACTTATAGAAAGAGACCTTCTACAAACGTTAAAATGTATTACTGTCATGTGAAACCTTAAATTAGAGTGAATAAATGAAGACTCAGCATACCACTTCTCAAAGGTTGCTGACCCCTGGGTTAAATCATATGTAAAATCTGAAATGTCTGTTTGGTGTTTTAACTATGTGCATCACAGAATATACTATATATAATATATTTGTTTTTCTTTTTCAGTTGGATGTAATTATAGCAGACCTGGATGGAGGCACTATTAAAATTCCTGAATGTATTCATCTATCTCAACTCCCAGAGCCACTGCTACATCAAACTCAAACAGCTCTTTCTTTAGTACGTCTCATTTCCTGATCAGCTTGTCCAGATCTTTTCAAAAATGTAAAAAGAAGAAATAAAATCACTGAATATTATGAAACATTTTGAAAATGACTTATGAAGATTTAAAAGCAAGATGAATTAACTCCTAAATGCACTGTATGTGAATACCATAAATATTTAGAATTTAAAAGATGGAGGTTATAGTGGGCCCTAAAGGCCCATCAGTCTACACTTTGGCAAGCAATTTTTTTATATGCAAGTGTACCCAGATATGATATTGGAGGTTTATATATTTTTCTCTTAAACATCATCTCAGATTTGGAATCATAGGACTGGAAGGGGCCTTCAGAGGTGATCTAGCCCAGTCCCCTGCACTCGTGGCAGGACAATTATTATCTGACAGTTGTTTGTCTAATCTGCTCCTAAAAATCTCCAATGATGGAGGTTCCACAGCCTCCCTGGGCAATTTATTCCAGTGCTTAACCACCCTGACAATTAGGAAGTTTTTCCTAATGTCCATTTAAACCTCCCTTGCTGCAATTTAAGCCCATTGCTTCTTGTCCTATCCTGAGAAGTTAAGGAAAACAATTTTTCTCCCTCATCCTTGTAACCACCTTTTATGTTCTTGAAAACTGTTATCATGTCCCCCCTCAGTCTTCTCTTTTCCAGACTAAACAAACCCAATTTTTTCAATCTTCCCTCAGAGGTCATGTTTTCTAGACCTTTAAATAATTTTTGCTGCTCTTCCCTGGACTTTCTTCAAGTTGTCCACATCTTTCCTGAAATGTGGTGCCCAGAACTGGACACAACACTCCAGTTGAGGCCTGATCAGTGCAGAGTAGAGTAGAAGAATTAATTCTCATGTCTTGCTTACAACACTCCTGCTAATACATCCCAGAATGATGTTCACTTTTTTTTTTTGCAACAGTGTTACACTGTTGACTCATATTTAGTTTGTGGTCCACTATGACTCCTGATCCTTGTCTGCAATACTCCTTCCTAGGCAGTCATTTCCCATTTTGTATGTGTGCAACTGATTGTTCCCTCCTAAATGGAGTACTTTGCATTTCTCCTTATTGACTCATCCTGTTTACTTCAGACCATTTCTCCAGTTTGTAGAAATCATTTAGAATTATAATCCTATCCTCCAAATTACTTGCCGGCACATCTCTGCATCCCGCACTGCTTTCCGCAGCTCCCATTGGCCAGGAACGATGAACCGCGGCCACTGGGAGCTGCGGGTGGCCATGCAAATATAAACAAACCGTCTGGTGGCCTGCCAGCGGATTACCCTGATGAGCCACGGGTTGCCCACCACTGCTCTATGCCATTATCTAAATCATTGATGAAGATATTGAACAGAACTGGACCCAGAACAGATCCCTGTGGGACCCCACTTGTTATGCTCTTCCAGCATGACTGTGAACCACTGATAACTACTCTCTGGGAATGGTTTTCCAACCAGTTATGATCCCACCTTATAGTAGCTCCATCTAGATTGTATTTCCCTAATTTATTTACATACAAACCTACCTTGGTGTAATTGGGCTCAACTCTTTGAAGCCATTGAAGCTTATGCCAGGGTTAAGTTGAACCCAGCATGTTCACTTCATTAAGCCTTCCCTCATAAAGAACTCTTTGCTTCTCTCTGCTCTTTTTCGAAAAATGCCTTTCACCTTTCTATGCCTAGAATTGCACACAATACTCTGTTAACAAAACTCTTTTTAAAAGAACTATTATCTGTCTTGATTTGTAACTAATTCCATTTATCACATATCCTACGACTTCATTCATTTATGACTTCTTAACATCTGAAAAGGGGAAAGTGACCTTTTTCTCCCTAATAATACATTTGGAAATACATCTCAGTTTTAATATTGTGCTTTGACAATTATTACTATAAATTCATCTGCTTTATTATGATTTACCTTGGTGGCTTTTCAGCTGAACGCACAATTCCAAGAATCCATTTTAATTTTAAATTACCGTGATGCCTGGCAAAAGAATTGTAAAAGAAGAGTTGACCAGTTGCAGTTTTGCAGTAAATATTTTTTTATGCTTGATTATCATTCCACATTGAGGAATCACCACAAGCTTCCTGTCATCAAAGGAACTGCCTTTATCCAGCATTATCAAAAACTGAAAAATGCTGTTTCAAACATTTCTGGTCTGACCAGTAGGGCCAACCTCATATGGTGACTGATTTCCCGACACAGCTTTTATAATGGTTGGGTTATTTCACTTTTCTTTCCTCATTCCGTCCATCTTTCCTTTCTCTTCTCTTTTATAGGGTTGACCACACTGGAGCTCATCCATGGTCATTTCATGTGCATGCTTTGCTGTGTGGTTCAGGCAAAAATTTTAACCCTAAGAAGAAAGGAAAACAAATGAAAGAAAATTGGATGGAGTTACAGATTGTGTGAGACAATAGATTTTTTTTTTTAATGTAGTGGCTTAGCACCAGAATGTAAACTGAGGAGTTACCAGGGCTAAGGTACAGCCTCATTATCAGTACTTTTAAACAGAGTAAGCAAATAGGCCAAGATTTTCGAATAACCAAAGCACCCAATATCATTGGTTATGGGCTCTGACTCAAAACACCTTGGAAGGGCCTGATTTTCAGAAAGCAGCTGCTCAGCATTGTATAAAATCATGCCCCTTTAATGTGGGTCTCAGTTTGAGCACTAGTCACATTTGAAAATCTAGATTATACTCTGCAGTAGAGAGTCAATTTATGTATTGCTTGTACCATAAGATATAGTTGCAGAAGAATTGAGTTATTTTCTTGACTGCCACTGACTCCCTGTATGACCTTAGGCAAATATCTTAACCTTCTCTGCATCAGCTAAACAAATGTAAAATCAGGATAATAATTTGTACCTATTTCACAAGGACTTTGGAATCTTGCTTAATGTTTACTAAATGCTTGAGATGTTTGGACAAAAGATGTTCTAGGAGTGCAAGTAGTAGTAGTAGTAGTTGTTGTTGTTGTTGTTGTTGTTACTAATAAAAATAATTTCTTTATTGACTAATGACCTGACAAATCTCACTGAAAATGTAATCCATTTTCTAGATACAGAAGTGCAAAAGTAATTTAAATGAGTGTACCTTCAGTTCTGTTCTGACCCTACCAGCAAGTGTTTATATAAAATTTCTGTTGAATTCTATGAAAGAGAATGCTGTACACAAAGGAACAGAAAAATCAGGAATTACCGTTTAAAAAGGCAAAATAAACAAAAAAACCTAAAACATTTTCCTTGCTACATTATACTCCAAAAAATTCCTTTCTGGGTTTAGAATTTTTTCAGATTTTCATCCCAGAGGTATTTATGTTTTGCAGTTACAAGCCTCTGCAATACAGGAGTTGTAAATCAAAACCAGTTAGAAATAATAGTGATGGCACAAACTTTAACAATGCTACTTATGACATTTAAGGTGACAACCCTGGCTTTCAACACCTACTAAATTCCTAATTTTTGTGTAGTATTTAGGGTTTAATTGTGTGTGCATCATTTTTAAAGTGTTTACAGTACGAGTATTAACTTTTTTCCTGGTCTTATTTATTTTTTGTTAACAATTTAATTTATACTCAAGTTTAACAATTATTTTCATTAATTAAAAAATGTTATAGGTTTTACACCCTGATTTGGAAACGGCAGATTATGCATTCCCTCCACCACGAACAGGTTTATCACACTCAAAAATGCTGGTAAGCCACATTATTTCTGACTTTGTAATAAATAGAAAAATATGAAGTTTTTAGAATAAGCTTTTTTTAAGAAGCTAGATTTCTGTAGTTACTTTTCTCTATTCTTCTACAGTATATATGAGGAGGAACAAGTTCTTTAGCAAGGAAATACTATAAATATTCACTTCTTTCTCTTAAACAGAAATGATAGGAAGTAGAAGTTAGAAAGTAATCTACAGATTTATTATTTTCCATTATTTCAGTAGGTTAAAAGAGAAATGATCTACTGAGTTAAATCAGTGTTGCCCAGGTAGAGGGTACTATAGAAGTGAAAAGTATTATAACTATTATTGAACTAGACTAGGTCTCTTTAAATGTAAGCTTGGGAGGTAAAGAGTGTTTTTCCCCTACTTAACATTTGTTAAACCTGCAAAGAATGGCTAGTTGTCAGTTATGGAATTACTTTGTAGACTAGAATTTTTTTGAATGAAAACTTAAATTCCACAGAATATAAGGTGGTGGGGGGAAGGGTGTTCATGAGAGGGCACTGTACAGACCCATAAACTACTCACCACAGGTTTGGCAGCTTGAGCTGGAGACTGTGTTAAACCAGTGAGAGAGAGCCAAGCCAGAAATTACTGTGCATCACTAAGATTTCCTAAGACCAGTAGTTCACAAATAAAAAGAAAGAAAGAAAAAAGAGGAAGAATCAGTGCTGTTGGAAGTGAATGAGAACTAAATATAGAGGAGAAGAGAGAAGTAAGAGATTGAGTGTGCTCCAGATTGCAGGCTTCTAGTGATGGTCTGAAAGAGGTGGAATAAACCTGGAAATCAACATACTTGTACTCACTTATGAAATTTGATACCACCATCTCAGGAAGCCATTACTGCAAGACAAAAACACAATTAGAACAGTGAATAAAAGAGAATTTTGTTTGGAAAACACTGTCAGCTCAACTCTTTAAGAGAGCCATTCTGTGTCTAAAAAAAATATGATGCTGTAGGTTATCTAGCAGCTACAGCAATGGTCTGACTGTATGAGAAATGGAGATGGGACTCGTTAGTTTCCTTTTTTATTATAAAACTAGGAGTATATTTTATGTTTGTGAATACACATGGTATATTTATACACTGCAAAGAGAATTCTAGCTTCTTAATGTTCCCTTGGGCTCTGGTGAACATAAACTTGTGGGGAGAAGTATGTAATGCTATCTAAGACACAAAATGGAAATCTTTAGTAAAGATAAGAATAGCATAACTTCACTCAAATGCTGCAGTATTTTTCCTGGTTTTCTATATTTCTTGCTTCACCTTAAAAGATTTTTCAGTCCTGAAGTCGAGGTGAAATCCTGGCTCCATTGAACATTGAAGCCAGGATTTCACCCTCTGTGGGTAGTCTTAAATTGGTGTAGTGCATATTAGAATGTGGTTGCTTTCAATCCTGTATAATTTTTGTCTAACATAAGAGAAGAAGATTGATAAATGTTTTGTGGTGGACACCTGTGTATATGATTTCTATAATTTGTACAAGTTGCTATGAACTATTTGGTACTAACTGTGGTGAGCAGCCTGTCCCTGAAATAAATAGTGTATCTGCCAATAAGAGTAGCTTTTATTAAACCCTAAATTAATTTGTAAGAGGAGAGAACAACACTGAGCACATTCTTAATGAAATTCAGGGCCATCATCTAAAAAATAGTTGTTCTTTATAGAATCTTTAGTGAAACATAAAAGTCTGCTTCCAAAACAATCTATTGAAAGATTAAATCTTGATGTCATAGCTTAATTTGATTCACTGTGGCCTGGAGTTCATTTATGCTTGTATTTTGCAAATCAAAGGTCATATTTGAAAGTGCATTTGAGACTTATTGTAAAATTGAAGTCCCAGAGTAGCCTGCAGGTTGACTGCAAGAAAAGTGATTGTACTGAGAGTCTGGTCTTAGCTGAGGTAAAATGTAGTAATCTGAAGTGACAAAAGGGATCGGTAGTGATGAGCATAATGCTCAAACTAAATTACTAGCGCGCTCTCTCTCTCTGTCTCTCTGTCTCTCTCTCTCTTTCTAGTTGGGCTGCTACACTGCTGTACTGTTTTGGATATTGTCTGAGAAAATTGATTTTTCTGTTTTACAAATGTTTGTGACATAGTTTTATACTTGTGAGGGGGTATGGAGGGAGGAGGAAGTTATAGAAGCAAAATTGTTTACTCCATATTTGATCATCATTTACAGGATAAAGAAGTACGAGCAATTTTCCTGAGATTGTTCGCACAGCTTTTCCAAGGATACAGGTCATGCCTTCAGCTGATCAGAATTCATGCTGAGCCAGTTATACATTTTCACAAGGTAAAAGAGAAAAAAGGTTGTCTGTATTTAGTGAATATTTAGGATAACCAGACAGCAAATGTGAAAAATCAGGACAGAGGTGGGAAGTAATAGGAACCTATATAAGAAAAAGACCCAAAAATTGGGACTGTCACTATAAAATCGGGTCACCCTATGAATATTTCACATATGATTTGAATTCATATCAGTCTCATATAGCTTCTGAACAAGCTTCAAATGTACAATCTTGGAATGTAATTTTGTGTCTGATATACAAAAGTTTATATATGATATGGTAAAATCATATCATTCTGATATTACTGAGGTGGTACTGTACAGTACAGTTTAACAGGCTCATTTACTGTTGCATTTCCAAACAGATTTGTCTAAGATGAAATCTGTAACAAAGACCACATGTTAATATATAAAGTTTAAAAAAAATACAATTTTGGAAGTAATTAATGGATTTCAAGAAATGTTTACCTATAGTTAAAAGAATCAACTTAATAGTACTAGAATTATTTTCTATTTTGCCTCCCAGAAGTTTTATTGCTCAAAGAAAACAGATTTTTGAATGATTTTTAAAAGTGTGTGTGAGAGAGAAGGGGAAAGAATGTTCCAGTTCCAATACCTTTTATTATACTTAACAATGATCATTTACAGCTATTGTGTCTTAAAACGCTTTGCACTTATTATAAGCAGAAGAAGGCTTAAGCTATTAATATACCTGGAGTTGATTAAATTTTCTGTTTGCTTCCATAACTTTTCAATTATACAGTGACCAATCTCTCTTTACATTCATTGCAGGCGGCCTTTTTGGGCCAGCGAGGCTTAATTGAGAATGACTTTCTCACCAAAATTCTCAATGGAATGGCATTTGCTGGTTTTGTATCTGAGAGAGGTCCTCCCTACAGATCCTGTGATCTCTTTGATGAGGTAAAAATTCTCTTGTGTAAGATACGTTATATTCAAAAGACAGTTAAAATATAGATAAGATGCTTCTGTATGTAGAAGAATGGTAATTGATAAACTTCTGAATATTACTATATTCAAATAAATATTATTGCTACAAACATATTTTATAAATTATCAAGCAGCATATGATCTTTTAAGCCCTGATGCTTTAATGAGGATGCACATTCGTAACTTTACACACACACAGTTATTGGGACAATCACCTACTTAAATAACCATGTATGTAAGTCATTGTAAGATTGTGGCCTGATGTTTTATGGTCCCATTTGGAATTCTGTATACTGATAATACCTGCTAGTATAGAATTATTTTGAATAATTTAATTATATTTTTAGAAATACCTTGCAGAAATAAAATTTTTGACAAATGTTAATAAATTAAATACACACTTGGCAAACGAAACTGAGGCAAACATCTTCTCTTGTGCAGAGTGTAATGGAATCGTCAATGTTGCCACTGCTAGAGCTGCAGTTTTTAAATTCTTGTCTAAAAAGACCAGATACAGTAAATTTTTCATCCAAACTTGCTGTGCTGTTTAAACTTGAATTTTTTATACAATACTGATATAGCTCTGTATTACTTTTATGTGGAAAGTTCAGAAACACAGCATGCTGCATTATAAATGTTAAATCAGTGTTACAGGAACAGAAGTTTACTGCACCAGAGTAATCTTAAGCTCCATCAAGTCTGCTGTCTTGCCCCTGGAGCTGTGATTTGCCCTATGCCTAAAGCTTCAGAGGAAAGTGAATATTCCTGATAATTCACCTAGGAAATGGTACACTGCTTCCCAGAAGCATATGAGATTTTTCAGTGTCCAATTTTCTGTGCATCTTTCAGTTTAAGATTAATATTATGTATTTTGTATATTAGCAAAGTTATTTTAAGTTGATTTTTAAACATTTTGATACTTTTTTTTAAGTTGGTAGCTTTTGAAGTGGAAAGAATTAAAGCTGAGGAAGGTAATCCACCAAAAATGATGAAGCACGTCAGAGAGCTTGCAGAACAGCTGTTCAAAAATGTAAGTTTATTGTAGCCATGTATGTACTGTACTATAGAATGCTTCAATAATTCTTCACTATACTAACATGATTTATAGCCTGAACAACTGAAACAAATGACTCCTGGTGGCTAAAGCCTTTGAAACATTAAATTGTATTATACTCCAGCAATTTACAACACATGTTGAAGTAGCTCAATATTATTGTTAACTTTCCCTTCAGCCGGTGCACTATAGCACACTTCTTAGTTAACGTATATCACTTAATGCTTTTAAGGTTTCTTTTTGTTACCTCTAGTATAGCATCTCCACATCTCCCACTAACTCACTGCCTCCCAACAACTCTATGCTCCTCTAACCCTGTGCCCCCCATTCAGCACAATCTCTATCTTCTCAGTGTATGCTTCCCCAGGGGAACCTTGCTTCCCAATTTGCATCCATCTACCAAGTCTTATCTAGTCCATTTCTCACTCCCACCCCAAGCTGTCCCATGCACTTTGTATGTTTTTCAGGACACCATCCTCCATTGCCTCCTGCCTCCGTTATACTACATAATTCTTACTCCACCTCCATGCTGCTGCCCTAACATCCTATGCTTTTGGCTGGTCTGATATATCTCATGACCTCCCACCCAAGACTACCCATATCCTCTTCTTCATTAGCCACCAGTGTCTCTGGCTTACCCTGTGATCCTCCAAACCACCCACCACATGACAGCTTTGCAGTCTTCTCTGCCTCCAGCATGTCTTTTTCAACCAGCAGCTCTACCGTCCCTACTTGGTGGGATAACTCACATGACTGTAGTACTGTCATGGATAGATATAAACTGTTCAGGAAGGACAGGCAGGGCAGAAAAGTAGGGGAGTTGAATTGTATGTTAGAGAGCAGTATGACTGCTCAGAGCTCTGGTATGAAACTGCAGAAAAACCTGAGAGTCTCTGGATTAAGTTTAAAAGTGTGAGCAACAAGGGTGATGTCATGGTGGGAGTCTGCTATAGACCACCAGACGAGGGGGATGAGGTGGATGAGGCTTTCTTCCGGCAGCTAGCAGAAGTTACTAGATCGCAGGCCCTAGTTCTCATGGGAGACTTTAATCACCCTGATATCTGCTGGGAGAGCAATACAGCAGTGCACAGACAATCCAGGAAGTTTTTGGAAAGTATAGGGGACAATTTCCTGGTGCAAGTGCTGGAGGAACCAACTAAGGGCAGAGCTCTTCTAGATCTGCTGCTCACAAACCGGAAAGAATTAGTAGGGGAACCTGGGAGGCAGTGACCATGAGATGGTCGAGTTCAGGATCCTGACATAAGGAAGAAAGGAGAGCAGCAGAATACGGACCCTGGACCTCAGAAAAGCAGGCATTGACTCCCTCAGGGAACTGATGGGCAGGATCCCCTGGGAGAATAACATGAGGGGGAAAGGAGTCTAGGAGAGCTGGCTGTATTTTAAAGACTCCTTATTGAGGCTGCAGAAAAAAAAATCCTGATGTGTCGAAAGAATAGTAAATATGGCAGGCGACCAGCTTGATTTAACAGTGAAATCCTTGCTGATCTTAAACGCAAAAAAGAAGCTTATAAGAAGTGGAAGATTGGACAAATGACCAGGGAGGAGTATAAAAATATTGCTCAGGCATGCAGGAGTGAAATCAGGAAGGCCAAATCACACTTGGAGTTGCAGCTAGCAAGACATGTTAAGAGTAACAAGAAGGGTTTCTTCAGGTATGTTAGCAAGAAGAAGAAAGTCCAGGAAAGTGTGGGACCCTTACTGAATAAGGGAGGCAACCTAGTGACAGAGGATATGGAAAAAGCTAATGTACTCAGTGATTTTTTTGCCACTGTCTTCACAAACAAGGTCAGCTCCCAAACTGCTTTGCTGGGCAGCACAGTATGGGGAGAAGGTGACATGATTCTGGGATGCATTAACAGGTGTGTTGTGAGCAAGACACGACAAGTCATTCTTCCGCTCTACTCTACGCTGGTTAGGCCAAAACTGCGGTATTGTGTCCAGTTTTGGGCACTGCATTTCAAGAAAGATGTGGAGAAATTGGAAAGGGTCCAGAGAAGAGCAACAAGAATAATTAAAGGTCTTGAGGACATGAGCTATGAAGGAAGGCTGAAAGAACTGGGTTTGTTTAGTTTGGAAAAGAGAAGACTGAGAGGGGACGTGATAGCAGTTTTCAGGTATCTAAAAAGGTGTCATCAGGAGGAGGAAGAAAACTTGTTCACCTTAGTCTCTAAGGATAGAACAAGAAGCAATGGGCTTAAACTGCAGCAAGGGAGGTTAAGGTTGGACATTAGGAAAAAGTTCCTAACTGTCAGCATGGTTAAACAGTGAAATAAATTGCCTAGGGAGGTTGTGGAATCTCCATCTCTGGAGATATTTAAGAGTAGGTTAGATAAATGTCTGTCAGGGATGGTCTAGACAGTATTTGGGCCTGCCAGAGGGCAGGGGACTGGGCTCGATGACCTCTCGAGGTTCCTTCCAGTCCTAGAATCTATGAACTGGGATTGTTTAGTCTGCAGAAGAGAAGAATGAAGGGGGATTTGATAGCTGCTTTAAACTACCTGAAAGGAGGTTCCAAAGAGGATGGATCTAGACTGTTCTCAGTGGTACATGATGACAGAACAAGGAGTAATGGTCTCAAGTTGCAGTGGGGGAGGTTTAGGTTGAATATTAGGAAAAACTTCTTCACTAGGAGGGTGGTAAAGCACTAGAATGGATTACCTAGAGAGGTGGTGGAATTTCCTTCCTTAGAGATTTTTAAGGTCAGGCTTGACAAAGCCCTAGCTGGGATGATTTAGTTGGGAGTTGGTCCTGCTTTGAGCAGGGAGTTGGACTAGATGACCTCCTGAGGTCCCTTCCAACCCTGATATTCTATGATTCTATGATCTCCTTTACATCCCCCTTCCCAGAATTACTTTCCATTTTTACACTTTTTCTAAAACATGGAAATTCACACAAAGTAACTTAGGGTATGTCAACACTATGAAATTAGGTCGAATTTATAGCAGTCGGTTTTTTAGAAATGGTTTTTATACAGTCGATTGTGTGTGTCCCCACATAAAATGCTCTAAGTGCATTAAGTTGGCAGACTGCGTCCACAGTGTTGAGGCTAGCATTGACTTCCGGAGCATTGCACTGTGGATAGCTATCCCACAGTTCCTGCAGTCTCTGCCACCTATTGGAATTCTGGGTTGAGATCCCAATGCCTGATGGGGCAAACACAGTGTTGCGGGTGGTCAAAACAATGGTCATCAGGCCCCGCCTCCCATCCCTCCATGAAAGCAACGGCAAACAGTTGTTTCACGTCTTTTTTCCTGGGTTACCTGTGCAGACACCATACCACGGCAAGCATGGAGCCAGCTCAGCTCACCATCACCGTATGTCTACTGGGTGCTGGCAGACGTGGTCCTGCAGTGCTACACAGCAGCAGCTCATTGCCTTTTGGCAGCAGATGGCGCATTACAGTTGGTAGCCATTGTCGTCATACTCCTGGGTGCTCTTTTAGCTGACCTCAGTGAGGTCGATCAGGGGCGCCTTGGCTGACATGGGAGTGACTCAGCCAGTTCATTCCCTTTTCAAGTTTCACCTCATGGAGACTTAGTCCTGCCAGCAGTCGTACTGCACCGTCTTCTGGTGAGCAGCCAGGAGATGACGATGGCTAGCAATCGTAATGCACCATCTGCTGCCAGCCTAAGATGTGTAAGATAGATGAAGTGGATCAAAACAAGAAATAGACCAGATTTTGTTTTGTATTCATTTGCTCCCCATCTCCCTCCCTCCCTCCCTCCACGAAATCAGCGGCCTGCTAAACTTGGGGTTTTGCAGATCTGGGACGATTCCCAGTGGCTGCGAAACTTTCTAATGCGTAAGGGCACTTTCATGGAATTTGTTGACTTGATTTCCCCTGCCTTGAAGCACCAGAATACCAAGATGAGAGCAGCCCTCACAGTTGAGACATGAGTAGTGATAGCTCTGTGGAAGCTTGCAACACCAGACAGCTACCGGTCAGTTGGGCATCAATTTGGAATGGGAAAATCTACTATGGGAGCTGCTGTGATCCAAGTAGCCAATGCAATCAAAGAGCTGCTGAAATCAAGGGTAGTGATTCTGGGAAATGTGCAGGCCATAGCGGATGGCTTTGCTGCAATGGGATTTCCTATCTGTGGTGAGGCGATAGACGGAACCCATATCCCTATCTTGGCACTGGAGCACCAAGCCAGTGAGTACATAAACCTCAAGGGGTACTTTTCAATGGTGCTGCAAGCACTGATGGACCAACGTTTCACCAACATCAACATGGGATGGCCCGGAAAGGTACATGATGCTTGCATCTTCAGGAACTCTGGTCTGTTTCAAAAGCTGCAGGAAGGGACTTTCCTCCCAGACCAGAAAATAACCATTGCAGATGTTGAAATGCCTATAGTTATCCTTGGGGACCCAGCCTGCCCCTTAATGCCATGGCTCATGAAGCCATACACAGGCAGCCTGGACAGTAGTCAGGAGCTGTTCAACTATAGGCTGGGCAAGTGCAGAATGGTGATAGAATGTGCATTTGAACATTTAAAAGCGCGCTGGTGCAGTTTACTGACTCAGATAGACCTCAGCGAAACCAATATTCCCATTGTTATTACTGCTTGCTGTGCGCACCACAATCTCTGTGAGAGTAAGGGGGAGACATTTATGGTGAGGTGGGAGGTTGAGGCAAATCTTCTGGCCACTGATTATGCGCAGCCAGACACCAGGGTGTTTAGAAGAGCACAGCAAGGTGTGCTGCGCATCAGAGAAGCTTTGAAAACCAGTTTCATGACTGGCCAGGCTACAGTGTGAAAGTTCTGTTTGTTTCTCCTTGATGAACCCCCCTTCCCCTTGGTTCACTCTACTTCCCTGTAAGCTAACCACCCTCCCCTCCCCCTTCAATCACTGCTTGCAGAGGCAATAAAGTCATTGTTCTTTCACATTCATGCATTCTTTATTAATTATCACACAAATAGGGGGATAACTACCAAGGTAGCCCAGGAGGAGTGGGGGAGGAGGGGAGCACTGGGTGGGGTCGGGGAGGAGGGAAGGACAAGGCCACACTGCACTTTAAAACTTAAAAGCTTTAAAACTTACTGAATGCCAGCCTTCTGTTGCTTGGGCAGTCCTCTGGGGTGGAGTGGCTGGGTGGCCAGAGGCCCCTGCACTGCGTTCTTGGATGTCTGGGTGAGGAAGCTATGGAACTTGGGGAGGAAGGTGGTTGGTTACACAGGGGCTGTAGCAGCGGTCTGTGCTCCTGCTGCCTTTCCTGCAGCTCAACCGTATGCTGGAGCATATGAGTTTGATCCTCCAGCAGCCTGAGCAATGACTTCTGCCTTCTGTCAGCAAGCTGACCCACCAATCATCTTCAGGCTGCTGCTTACTCTTTTCAGTCCGCCACCTCTCGTCGCATTCATATTGTGATTGTCTGCCTCCACACATTCTGCTGTGCTCTGTCAGTGTGGGAGGACAGCATGAGCTCAGAGAACATTTCATCCCGAGTGCATTTTTTTCGCCTTCTGATCTTCTCTAGCCTCTGCGAAGGAGAAATATATGCAGCTAGTGGAGGAAAAAAAAGGGAGAGTGGTAGTTAAAAAGACGCATTTTATAGAACAATGAGTACACTCTTTCATGGTAAACCTTGCTGTTAACATTACATAGCACATGTGCTTTCTTTACAAGGTCACATTTTGCCTCTTATTGAGGGTATGCAAGTTTGGTATGAGAGATCACTCACGCAGGGCCGGGCAACAGAATTCGGCATGCAGGCAGTCTTTTGGCTTCTTTAACCTTCATAACATGTGGGAATGGTTTCAAACAGCCCTCGTTTCCCATGCCAAGCAGCCGTTGGGCCATTTAAAATGGGTTGGCAATTTAAAAGGAGGGGCTGTGGTTTCCGGGTTAACATGCAACGCAAACCCAACTAACCCTCCCCCTTTGTTCATGTTTTAATTGCAAGGTTGAACACGTGTGGACATTCAGCTGCTAATCTGTGGAGTCAGGTTGGGATAGCTGTGAGTAGTGAGGAAGGGGGATATTGCCTAGAAACTTTTGTAAAACCAAATGAATTATTTTAGCTTTACTTAAAGGATTTTGTGTGTTACATACCATGATGAGTTATAGTGGACCAGAAATGGATTTTTAGCAATTTTTATTAGAAACAACAGTAACAAAGCCAAAAATAAAGTTTTAATTGAACTGATGGATAAATAATACTTTTTTTATTTGAAAATACATTTACCAAAACAATAAAAAAGAAAACCTTTATATAAAATGACAGTGCAAACCAAACAATTCAAACTAGAAAAATAACAAGGTTGGAAGAAGGGTTTAAAATTGCAGGCTCATATTCCCTCTGCCTCTTCTTGTATGCAAGGACACTGGGGTTGAGTACTATTGCTCAAAATTTTCATGTATGTTACAAGGCTCAAAAATGCTGGCTCCCAAGAGCCAGTGTTCTTGGTGGGCAGATGATGGACCTGAGAGGAGAATGGCATTTGGGACATGTGTTGTTTGTGTTTTATGGGGAGGAGTTGCTGCTGGGCCCAGTAGTCAGTATTGTCCAAAGGCTGAAGGACATGCTGGGTCCCAGTTTATGGGATTGCATGGCTTACTGGTCTAGCAGGAACATGTCCTTCAGCCTCTGGACAATACTGGCTACTGGATAATGTCTATGAGTTGCCTCTATATCTGCTGGTCTTTTTCCATGCTCTCTTTGGCCATGGCTATTGTTTTCCTTGGCTACTGCCACAATCTCCTAGGAGAGCTACATTTCTTTCTGTTTCTGGGTCATCATGTACTGCCTTCACCTCTCAGTCAATGCAGTTTTTCTCCGGGACTTTGCTATGAGTTGACCAAACATCGTTTCCTGAGTCTTTTTTTTGCCCCCTCAGGTGGGCCAGCTTCTCAACAGTAGATAGAGTCCCTGTCCTTAATGGTCTGGCTATTGCAGGTGCTGTGGTAGTGTGTGCGTGGGGGAAACAGTCACTTATTGTTCATATTCCAAACAGGCTGTGATAGGACTTTTTTTTTTTTTTTTAAAGTATGTGTATGTGACTTTACTCTCTGCTGCATATGCAATTTGCCACCGTGCCTTAGTGGCGTGGCGGGTGGAATTATGCTCCAGTTTTGGTTTTGCGGTTTTGTTTGTGCATTTGAGTTGCATCTGTGGGTTTGGAGGGGTTATGGAGGGCATCGGGGTGTCAGGCCAGATAGTAATCCCATCTGCATCTGCTTTAGGTTGCCCTGACTCTTGATGACATTACACAGAGGTGAGTGACTAGAAAGCAGAGAGTAGTCTTATTCAAAAAGCCAAAGGGCAAATCAGAAAGATATGCATTGAAGTTGCTCACCAGGATGGTCTTCCCAGAAGTGCTACAACAGTGGAAGGGGCTTGTGAACTATATTGAGGGAATGAGCATGCAGCCAATTCCCTATAATGTGTGAACCAAAATTGAGTCGTTTCTTAGTCTTAAGTTCTGCTTTATCTCCGTTGCAGACATAAAGTGCAAAGAAAAATAGATAGAGTCCTGCAGTGATTGCCAGCTAGAATGTACATTACAGGACATTTAAATCTCATCAGGGAAGAGTTCTGTTTGCACCTTTACTGGGTGTGTGATGTTCATGTACACAACACAATCAAACTTCTTTCCCTCTAAATATTGTCTCAATAAACTGTTGCACTTCGCACAAATTATTTGAATGTGCTGCAGGAGAGAGGGTGGGGCAGAGGCTGCAGCTGTGCCATACTGTCTGCTGCCATTTCAAGGAGGCGAATAAGGCAGGAAGGGCATTTGCTGGGCAGGACAGATAAGGGAATGGGAAAGGAAAACAGGCAAATGAGCAAGCACCTTCTATACCACGGTCTTGAAAACTGTCAATAGTCATGGCTTTAGCATGAGACAGAGGCCAGTCACTCATGTGGAACAGCCGCCATTTTGGAAACATTGGTGGGGGGTATGCCAAACAGCGTGGGCTGATGGAGGGAGGGAGGGCACAAGGGCTGGATATTTGGAAGGTCTCCTAGCTCACGTTCATCTGAAATGGCTACCTCCATGGGGCCCCCAGAATAGAATGTTGAAAAACAATATAACACAATAATAGTAAAAAAAATTGGAAGGATAGGTACTTCCCTTCCAAAGTTCCCTCCAGAGAATCTGGCCTTTCAGCTCTGGACTGGGTTTCTGGTTGGGACCTAACCTCAGCCAATGCAAAGCAAGAATTGGGGTACTTTGCAGCAGGATATTATTGTGGCTGCATTTCCAGTTGATCAGTGTCAGGGTCCTGGGTCCCAAAAAGATCATTGTCTATCAGGGCACAGCTCCTCTCTGGCAGCCTTTCCCACTCATCCTCCAGCAGGTCTTGCTGGTTGTCCATAGTGGGCAGGAAAGTGTGGCCAGCAGGCTCCACATGGTGTCTTGGACAGGTTGTGCTATAATTGTGTAGGATCCTGCAAGCTGCTCATAAAATGGACAGGTCACATGCCCCTTGCTGAATTGTATCCTTTTGTCCCCCCTTTCAATGTACTTACTCCCAAGTTGCTGGATCTTTATCTGGCATTGGTTGGCATCCCAGTCATGGCCCCTCTCAGACATCTGCTTGGCAATGTCCATAAAAAGATTTTTTATTCAGGTGACTGACCACAAGAGCTTCTTCCCCAATACTTCTCCCCAGATAGCAATGAGATCCAAGGTTCTAGCACAGCTTTAAACAGCTGGGCAAAGTATGTTGTGGGACCTCTGGAGCACTATCGTGGTTGCATCACAAGAATGCTGATACACTCAGATCCAGGAACAAATAGGTAAATTCTGGTTCTGTGCCAGCCTTTATGGGGAGGAGGAGATGTCCTGGGAACTTGACATCAGAGTCGGGGAAGGGACACTGGTGGACAGGCAGGTCAGTAATGGTTGACTTGCAAGGCACTGTTGGAAACATGGGGAAAAAATGGTATGCAGCAGTTTTGTCCACATGAACATTAGACCACACTAATTCAATTTGCAGCAAAACCTAGTCTGCTTGGCAAGAGGACTCCAGAGCTCATGGCAAATCTGGAGTGACTGCACAGAGATGAATTATGTTGTGTGTATGCAAACCATTTTCAGACTGCATTCACTGCATTTGATCCTCTTTTAAACCCCTGCGTAGATAAACCCAAAGCCAGGGATTCTCACAAGAAAAATTTTGGTGGCCTTAGAGGGCGGCCACCAACCCTTGTTGGTGGTCACTCTGACAATTTTTCCGAAAATACTTAATTAACTTTAGGAAAAACAAATAAAGATGCTCATATCCTTGTTCAAATCATTGTAATTTATTTATATTTTTTTTTCAGTCTCAATAATAAAAATAATGTACCGTTGTCACTATTCTTTACTGGACCTAAACAGAATAGAAACAAAATAAGGTGCTTTGCGAGTTCTTTTCTTTTTTGTTGTTACTTTTGGGGTTTTTGGTTGCTGGTTTGTTTGTTTTTTAGACTTGCTAGCCTGCTCCTGTGAAAACTGATATTTGTACATTTGTTAATATCGCTTTTCACAGCAGACGTACTCATCCCTGGTAACTCATTCTCCATTCAAGCTCTGAATGGAGAGGTGGGTAGGGAGGCAGCAGAGGCCAGGTCAATGGAGGGCTGGGGAAGGCGGTGGCCATGGGCAATAGAGGGGAGGGTGGTGAGGCCAGAGCCCAAAGCCTCGCAGCCGGAACCAGAATCCCCATGGCTGAAGCCTGAGCCCCATTGCCCCTGGGAAAGAGGGGAACTCACACAGGCTGCCTGCTGCTCTGGCATTTGTGGCTCCAGAGGCAGGCAGGGCCCAACTCCTACTGGTGGCCTCAGGGAAGGGTTAATGCTTTGCTGCTCCCCCACCTCCCAATCACTACCCAGGAGGCTGTGGCCACAAGAAAAACCCATGGTGGCCACATGTGGCCATGGTGGCCACATTTGGGAAACACTAAGCGCATGTGACTATTTAGACAATATTGTTAACGTTTCTTAAAATGGAGAGTCAATATTAATTCATTTTAGTCTAAGAGCATAAATATTTTAAATCACTGACCTTATAAAATTACTTGAAAACTAAGTTACCACCAGTGACAAATTATAGTTAACAATTAAGTGATATTCCTCAGACTGTCATGCATACAGCCACATATATTAAAATCTGAATCTATTTAAATAAAGAGCATCATGCTGCACAACATGCATTCCAAAAGTTATGTAAAGGGTTCCTGGTGTAATCATGCTTAACCGCCCAAGACATTGAAGGGGTTAATTTGACAACTGTTCCCTACTATTTTTATGTAGTGAGGTTGATCAGTTTAGACTTACATTCCTGATGATTTCACACCTGGAATGGCATAATACTGGCACTTATTCTGAGGAATTTGTGTAGTATAAGGCTTGATTTTCCCCATAATTTAAGTGGGGGTCATAATGTAAATCTTGATTATTTGATTTTAAGTAGCTAGAAAGATGGGAACATTTTTCTACAGAATAAGTGCTGCACATCATCTACATTTATCAGCATGCAGGTCCTATTCAGGACTTATTTTTTAGAAGCAGAGAATCTGCATTAGTGTGATTAATCACTGGCACTGATTTTCCACATTGCATAATAGCAAAACCTGTGGCTTGAAAAGCCATCTCAGATGTAATTTTTCAAGGTGCATGCTACAGGATTGAAGTGCTAGGGAAGAATACCTTCAATCATTTAGTCTGATGCTGTATTGACAAACTTTACAGATAGAATTTTGTTACCCAGAAAACAGAAGAGCTTTCTTGTATCTTTTGTAAAATTAAATACATAAACATCAGCTTGTGTTGACATTTGGTTACTACTTATCTGGGATGAATTTAAAACTAGTGAATAAGCGGTGAACAACTGAACTGGATATCACACTTCCCAAATTCATAGCCATCTAGTTCCGCTTCTTCATTTTTTAAAAACTTTTTGTTGCAGCTTTTAACAGGACCTCCTCTGTCATGGTAATTGTAGAAGACTATAGGAATGAAAGACTAATGATACTACACTGGAACAATATTCTCAATGCAGCCAAGTTTGATAAACTTAGCTGGAAATGTGAAAACTTAAAATTTTTAAAGGCTGACCTCATGATGTTATTCTCTTAACATTTCTTTACCAGAGTTATAACATGACACACATGTTGTTTTAATATGATATGAAATACACTGGCATCTTCTGAAAAAATGATATGGGATATAAATTTGTCTTTTGACTTTCCTGCTGACATAGTAAGTATTAACCTCTCTTGGAAGTATCTGCGAGATTCGGATTTGGCTAGAATACCCCCACATATATGCTCCATGTTATCGCTTATTACCTTCTAGACATCTCAGGCTTGCCCAACACTCCCTAGTTTGATTTCATTGAGAATTTGTCTCAATAAAGCTAAAGGCTGAATTTTATTGTTTTCCCTGCAAAGGGTCAAATTCTTTCCTCATGCCCCATTCAACACCATTGGACTCAGTGAGATTGTATATCATATACATGAAGGTAGAGTTTGGCTCTGACTCTTCAAGGAATATAGTTGAGGTTAGGTTTTCCTATGTGCATTATTTAATATTTACCAATATTGAATTTGATCGGCCATTTTGTTGCCCAGTCACCCAGTTTTATGAGATCTCTTTGTAACTATTTGCAGTCAGCTTTGGATTTATCTTGAGTAATTTAGTATCATCTGTAAACTTTACCACCTCACTGTTTACCCCATTTTCCAGATCATTTATGAATCTGTTGAACAGCACTGGTCCCAGTATAGATCTTTGGGGAACCTGTCTCCACTGTGAAAACTGACCTTTTATTCTTACCTTTTTGTCCTATATTTTAATAATCCAAGAGAGGACCTTCCCTCTTATATCCTGAGTCTACACAGACCAAGTGGCTGAAAGCACAGGCGATCAAGGGTTAGGCTCAATAAAGCTGACTGGTGACCATGCAATGAGAGGGGGACTCAGCCAGGGCTGTAATAGTGGCCCTTTCTTTCTGTCCACATAGCTGAATCTCTCTCCAGACCCTTCTCATTTCTCATCTTGACTACTGCAACATTGTCATCTCTGTCCATGAGAAATGCAACTTCTAGCATATTTGTATCCATTTAAAAACAGCTGTAACTTCATTTTCGTGGTTCATCACTTCAACCATTCCGCACCTCTCTTGCAACCCTACAGTGGCTCACCCCTTCTCTATCGGATGAAATGCAAAGTAGTCTTTTTCATTTTTAAGTCCTTCATGGCTTATTCCCCATACCACGAGTTATTTTGTATACACTATTGAGATATCAGTCCCCACCTCTGCTCTGCTAATGATGCCAGCCTTCATTGCCAATTTCTTAAATTTTAAACAAGCATTTACCTCTCTCTCCTCTGCTCCCCCATAAATGGAAGGAGCTCCTCTTAAACACTCATAAAGTCACCTCATTGCCCTCCTTAATATCCCATCTTAAAATTCTCCTCTGCTGTGATGTCTACAAAGAACTTGTTAGTAATTAGGCAACTGGTGTGTTTTGACTGCTTTTCCCTTTCTCAGCAATATTGTCTTGTTACTACCTTGTGCTCCCATGTTCGTTTGGTGTATCCACCAGTTCTCTCTTGTCTTATATGTAGACTTCGAGTTCTTTGTGTTTGCACAGCACCTGGTACAGTGGAGCTCTGATCTGTGACTGGGCTCCTAGGCAGAACCTCACTACAAATAATGTAAGAATGTTACTGGCATGATTAACAATGAATCCCAGAAAGTAGCTGATTGAAGAGTAAATCTCTTATCAATCTGATTGACATTCACACCACCCCCAGTAGCAGTGAGATACAATGCTATTAATACCAACCATGGGAGAGGTCTTCCTGAAAAAAGCAGGCTTCTGCTACATTTACTAAGAGGCAGAACACACACGTCTGCAGGTAAGAGAAGCACTGCATTGATAGTGGTACAGAGAGATCCCAAGACAGCCTACAGAGCCACAGCAAACCAACCAGATATCCTGAGTAGATCCAGCAGTTATAGAAGCCTATTACATGATTCCGTTGCAGCACAGCACATAAGTGTTGAGACTGAGCCAGCCTCATACTGATTACATAGCAGCTAATGTAGAGATCATTCTAATAGAACAAATAAATCAATGTCTTGCCCCACTCTGAAGTTAAGGTTGCACATTTTTTTCTCTTTTACTTAGAAAGGATCTTTTACCTACAATTTGCAGTGGGGGCAAATGGGTATTTTGGACTAAAAAGTAAGTAATAAAGAACACAGAATGGTGAATGAAATATGAATGGATGTGAATTATCATGTCTTTAACTACCTTTTCTGAGTCCAGCATTCCTGAATAATTTAACATTCTTTTCAGGGACTGAGTATATTCAGAAATCTTTGCAGCTATGCATAATGCTCCAGATCAATCTAAATGCCTCTATATTAGCACAAGGCTTTTTACCCAGGCAGAAACTATTAATACAGAAATATTAATATTTACATTGAGCCAGGGTTGCAAATCTCATTTTCACCATTTTTTTCTTAATATCATATCACCATTCCTGCAAGTATCGCTTATCAAACTGAGGGACGATTTAGATACCTTTTGTATAAAAATAAAATCACTTGAGTCCCAGTGATTCTTCAGCTGAACTGCTTTAAGGACCTTACATAGTATCCAAATTAATGTTTGGAAGATTAGGCCAATTTCTGTTTTCTTCAGATGGAGAGGATGAATTTGTTATGCTTTAAACTAGTTTTACTTGACAAATAATTCTTAGATCAAAGCATTTCAGATCAAGAGTGGGGAAAACTTAAAAGGTTTTTAGAATAAAAAATGTCTACAGTTCTTAAAAGTTGCAGTGTTCCATAAAAAGCTCTAATACAATTTTGAAATAATTAATGTTTTGAAGCATGTTTTTCTAATTAAATTGATTACTTTATAGCTTAGGCTTTAAAAATAATTTTAATTTCATCACAGTCTATTGGTTGAAGGACTGTCATTGGTCTTGGTACTCTTTATCCTCTCTGTTTAAAAGGAGTTGACACGTGATGTCTTTTGTAGGACCTTGCTTAGTGACCACTAAGGCATGAGGCACATACAATCCTAGAAATGTAGGGCTAGAAGCAACCTTCAGAGGTCATTTAGTCCATCCCTACATGCTTATGCAGGACCAAGTATAGCTAGTCCATCCCTGACAATTGTTTGTCCAACCTTTTCGTAAAAACCAGTAGCGATGGGGATTTCATAACCTCCCGTGGTGTAACCCGGGGCAGGCAACCTGTGGCACGCAAGCTGATTTTCAGTGGCACTCACACTGCTCAGTCCTGGCCACCAGTCAGGTCTGAGTTGCTTTGAATGCCAACAAAACTCATTTTATAAATTGTGTGGCTGAGGAGCATACTGTGACGTTTCTCTGTCATTTCAACATCATGTGAGCTTACCCAGGAATTAAACAGTTCATAAAATCCTTCAAAATCATAGAAGTGAAGTTGAGAAAGTCACAGTTAAGGGGATTGGATTGATGAGAATTTGGAACATAACATTGTGTCATTTTGAGTATGTAGAGTTTTTATTCTTTAAGCATGAGGGGCACACAAATTGTCCATGAAATTGGGCTTTACGCTTTTTCAACAAGCCAAACATTCAATGTCTGCAAAATGTAGAAGAATTTTTTGGGCTTGTGCAAAGATTATTTTAATCTAAAATGTTCTGGTGCTATTACAAAGACTAAGGCCTTTTTCAGTAGCAAGGAGCACCTGCCAACTTCACCTATTGAGTGACAATTCAGTGATTACTCTTTGTCTGTGTTCCAAGATATTGTGCTGCTTCTATATGAAGTGTTTAATATAAAATAACTATATTAGTGTAAGATTTGTGGTTTTTGTTTGCAGGAGAATCCAAATCCTCACATGGCATTCCAGAAAGTTCCACGACCCACAGAGGGATCCCATTTACGAGTTCATATCCTTCCATTCCCCAAAATAAAGGATAGTCGGGTTCAGGAACTAATTCAAGAAGGCCTGGCTAAGAACCAAAGTGCACCACCTGCTACTCGAGTAGAAAAAAAATGTGTGGTTCCTGCTGGTCCACCTGTTGGTATGTTGCATTGTTATCTGCTGTATATTTATGAATCCACATTAGCATAAGTGAAAACATCTACTTTAATTAAAATGTGTTTTAATGGGGCGTTTTACTGAGAGATGAGGGAAGGCAAGAAGGGAATTCCTATCATAATGAATTGAACATATCATTAATGTATCAAATTTGTTGTTCCCAATTCAGCACTTATATAGTGGGTTGGTTTCAGAATTAATGTAAGATCAATGTGCCATTTCAATACCTTTTTTTTATAAGAGCTAGGTATTATAAACTTTCTCAGAACAAATGCAGGTAGAAAGTTTCCCAAAGTAATGAGGAACTTGCCTTTATCTGATTGAACTGTAGATTTTCCAGTGTACATCTTTTTAATATTAATTCCCCTTCCTCATGTTGGCTATGTCAGCACACATAGGAGCTCTTATGTGTGTGTAGGGGGGAAAGGCATATTCTGCTGTCACATCCGTGGCGTTCTCTCTGTTTTTGATAAGGGGGAGGGGGAGAGAGAAAGCAAGAGAATAATCTTTTATCAAATAATCTCTAGAATTCAGCAAATTCTAGATAGGAGAACTGAGTTGTAAACTTGCTTTTCAAGTCAGAAGATCATTTAAATACTTGATTCTTCTGAGGATTTTTATTATAGAAGATCCAGTTTTGTAAATTCTTTGAAACAGCTCTAGGTTCGTCTACTTTAAGGAACCATGTATTATTTAATCAGGTTATCAAAAAGGATGATTCTTAGCACAATATATACAATGTTCATTGGACTGTCAACAGAAAAATCTGGCTACCTGAAATTTGTCATGGTTCATTGATTTGCACATTTTTGAGTGTAAGACTCCTCATGGAAAATGATGAATTACCTCCTTTGTTTTAGTAGAAGAATGAGGTACATCAAGTTGCAATACTTGAGTGTCTGCATTACACTTGTTTCAGCGTACATGATAACAGAAGTAATGGATAGTGAACTATCAATTTATTTAATAAATGCTTTGTGTTTTGTTTCTTTAAAAACCAGGCAATTATGAAACTATTCAGCTGTTTAACCTACAGCCGGCTAAAAAATAAGACCTATTTTCATTAGCCACTGCAGTTTGTTGGATTTAAAACTTAGGAGAGATAACCAATATGGTTATATGCTTTTGCAGCAAGGCAAAACAAAGATGCAAAACATGCATAACAAAGAGGTTGTCAGAGAGAGAGTATAACTTAGGAAAGTGAAATTACAACAGAAATTTGATGTGTTTCTGTATTACTGAGTTTGGTGAGTGTAAAAAAAAAAAAAAAAAAAAGATATGGTTAGCATTGTGAGATGGAGCCGAAGAAAGGTTCTCCACTAGTTCATTATCAACTGGCCTGGTAGCAACTCCAACATGAATCTGTGCATGTGGACAAACCAAAGAAGAGAGATTAAGACGAGGAGCCAGGAAGGGCAGAAATTTAAAAAAAAGAAGTACAAGTTGAAGTAATTAAACTGTTGTGCTCATGTAAGTGTGATTTCCATCCCTGTGCAGTAAGATGAAAATAAATGACAGGGATCATGGAATTCACTTTTTTCACGCCATATTGGTTAAGATAGTGATCTTGAAATCCAGACTCAATTAGTATGTTAATACTATTAATTTAGTTTTACAGGTTGGAGTCTGGTTGTCCATATGAAAGAGACAACCAAAACAAGCAAATAAAGACTCCACTTAAAATTCAGAGCACGGCCACCAGCAAGCCAGCAGCAGGCTGTCCTGCATAAGGGTAACTGAAGAAAAGCAAGACTGAGCAAGAACTTGTTTTTAAAGGCTACTTAACAGTTTGTAAATTCCTTCTTGTATAAGCCTAATAATGACAACCAACTTAGCAAAATAAAATTCAAACTTGAAGTCATGTTAGGATTTTTCTAAAAGTACTGTGTAATTACTATTTGTGGCTTTTACAGAGAAACTGTTTCACATCTGTGTGTACTTCTCTTTCTTTGTTAGTTTCCATAATGGAAAAGGCCAGTACAGTTTTCAACAGTGCACAGAGGCTGGAAGTTGTTAGAAACTGCATCTCATTCATATTTGAAAATAAAAATTTGGAGACTGAAAAGGTAATAATAATAATAATAATAAAGTTAACTCTCCTAAATAAGCATTTACTGCCTCCAAGTTAAACTAGCACATGGTAAGTGACTGAGTGACCTCCTCACAAACTCTGTCACATTTCTTGTCATGTTTTTTAATGTTCATTATCTGTTCCGTCACTTTAAATGAGTGATAATGGTAAGCAGTATAAGCACCAAATGGTCTAAATACAGTACCATATGGTAGTGCACAATTGCTCCCTCTGAAGACCTGTTTTTAATGTTCAGTCTGATCATTCAATTTTTGGCTAACCATCCAGAGATTATTCATCACATATTATTTTCCACATGGGTTTACAAAAAAGATCATTGAGAGTTTCAGCCTAATTGTTCCAGTTGTGAGGAATGTAAACAAAATATAGGCATAGTCATTTAATCTCATTGTTTGCCAACAGATGCTCTATTGAACTTTTCAACTAAGTTAATTCTTGTCTGTTTTAAAAGTGATAACAGAATTTAGTACAATGTATAGAACACAGGACAGTGCTTAACTGTTTGACTGACTTATTTTTGGTAAAATCCACTGGTAACTTGCCACAATTGTTATCCTTGATAGTTTTATTATTTCTGCCTTTCAGATATGGCCAGCTTTTGTGGACTCCGTCCATGGAATTTTACAACTATTAATTCAACAGCATATCATTTATTTATTCTTTTTACAACAAAAAGCTCAGGACAGAAAACCAAGTGGATTGTCAACTTGATTCAGAAAACAAATTAGAGCTTTAATTCTACTATTTTTTCAGTTTTGTACATATATCGCATATGTAGTGGTGAAATCCATGTGATAAAATGAATTCTTAAGTGTCTTTGTCTCACCTGCATTGTGCCCACAAATCCACCTCTTTTGAGACTATTTCCAACACTTCAAACCTCTGAGCAACTTCTAGTGGCCACATTTAAAGGGAGGGGGAAAAGTTGATCCAGAAATGTTATTTCGCCCGCCATTCATTAGATTTGGAGGAAGTTGTCTTTCAAATTTCACAGATCTGTGGTTCATGCCAGACAGTATTCAATCCTGAAATAGGAATGTAGTTTAATTATGTCAGAACTCATCAAGGGTGTAAAATGACATATATTAGAAGTGAATTCTAGATATTAAGTCTGGAAAAGTTATTTTAGGAAATTTGTGGAGATTTCTAAAATTTAGCTATAAATTTGCTCTCCATGGAGACATGTATAGATGAGTTCATGTAGTAAATCACTTGACTTTAGTAGTGGAGGGGTATAAAAAAAATCCCATTAAAATTAGTAATAATTTTCCAAACATTTTAAAAACAGTTTTTCCATAAAATATGTAGTTTATTTAGAATACATCATGGCATGGTATAAAGATTCTATTGGCACTTGTTTGGGATGATCTGCATAACATACTAGTGGCTTCACTGCTTGTGAATAATATGTCCATCCCAATCTCATGCTGAAAAATTTTATAATTCACTATAACTAGCCCATCATATGTTCTGTCTCTACCAGAGTGTCAGAGAGCTCTCACTCTCATGCACAATAATCTTCTGACTGATTTCATATTCGTTTTGTTACTTATAGACTCATAGACTCTAGGACTGGAAGGGACCTCGAGAGGTCATCGAGTCCAGTCCCCTGCCCTCATGGCAGGACCAAATACTGTCTAGACCATCCCTGATAGACATTTATCTAACCTACTCTTAAATATCTCCAGTGATGGAGATTCCACAACTTCCCTAGGCAATCTATTCCAGTGTTTAACTACCCTGACAGTTAGGAACTTTTTCCTAATGTCCAACCTAAATCTCCCTTGCTGCAGTTTAAGTCCATTGCTTCTTGTTCTACCATTGGAGGCCAAGGTGAACAAGTTTTCTCCCTCCTCCTGATGACACCCTTTTAGATACCTGAAAACTGCTATCAGGTCCCCTCTCAGTCTTCTCTTTTCCAAACTAAACAAACCCAATTCCTTCAGCCTTCCTTCATAGGTCATGTTCTCAAGACCTTTAATCATTCTTGTTGCTCTTCTCTGGACCCTCTCCAATTTCTCCACATCTTTCTTGAAATGCGGTGCCCAGAACTGGACACAATACTCCAGTTGAGGCCTAACCAGCGCAGAGTAAAGCGGAAGAATGACTTCTCGTGTCTTGTTTACAACACACCTGTTAATGCATCCCAGAATCATGTTTGCTTTTTTTGCAACAGTATCACACTGTTCACTCATATTAAGCTTGTGGTCCACTATGACCCCTAGATCTCTTTCTGCCATACTCCTTCCTAGACAGTCTCTTCCCATTCTGTATGTGTGAAACTGATTGTTCCTTCCTAAGTGGAGCACTTTGCATTTATCTTTATTGAACTTCATCCTGTTTACCTCAGACCATTTCTCCAATTTGTCCAGATCATTTTGAATTTTGACCCTGTCCTCCAGAGCAGTTGCAATCCCTCCCAGTTTGGTATCGTCCGCAAACTTAACAAGCGTACTTTCTATGCCAACATCTAAATCGTTGATGAAGATATTGAACAGAACCGGTCCCAAAACAGACCCCTGCGGAACCCCACTTGTTATACCTTTCCAGCAGGATTGGGAGCCATTAACAACTACTCTCTGAGTACGGTTATCCAGCCAGTTATGCACCCACCTTATAGTAGCCCCATCTAAATTGTACTTTCCTAGCTTATCTATAAGAATATCATGCGAAACTGTATCAAATGCCTTACTAAAGTCTAGGTATATCACATCCACTGCTTCTCACTTATCCACAAGGCTCGTTATCCTATCAAAGAACGCTATCAGATTAGTTTGACATGATTTGTTCTTTACAAATCCATGCTGGTTATTCCCTATCACCTTACCACCTTCCAAGTGTTTGCAGATGATTTCTTTGATTACCTGCTCCGTTATCTTCCCTGGCACAGAAGTTAAACTAACTGGTCTGTAGTTTCCTGGGTTGTTTTTATTTCCCTTTTTATAGATGGGCACTATATTTGCCCCCTTCCAGTCTTCTGGAATCTCCCCCGTCTCCCATGATTTCCCAAAGATAATAGCTAGAGGCTCAGATACCTCTTCTATTAACTCCTTGAGTATTCTAGGATGCATTTCATCAGGCCCTGGTGACTTGCAGGCATCTAACTTTTCTAAGTGATTTTTTACTTGCTCTTTCCTTATTTTCTCTTCTAAACCTACCCTCTTCCCGTAAGCATTCACTATACTAGACATTCCTTCAGACTTCTCAGTGAAGACCGAAACAAAGAAGTCATTAAGCATCTCTGCCATTTCCAAGTCTCCCGTTACTGTTACCCCCTCCTCATTGAGCAGTGGGCCTACCCTGTCCTTAGTCTTCCTCTTGCTTCTAATGTATTGATAAAAAGTCTTCTTGTTTCCCTTTATTCCCATAGCTAGTTTGAGTTCATTTTGTGCCTTTGCTTTTCTAATCTTGCCTCTGCATTCCTGTGTTATTTGCCTATATTCATCCTTCGTGATCTGACCTAGTTTCCATTTTTTATATGCCGCCTTTTTATTTTGTAGGTCACGCAAGATCTCAAGGGTAAGCCAAGGTGGTCTTTTGCCACATTTTCTATCTTTCCTAACCATCGGAATAACTTGCTTTTGGGCCCTTAATAGCGTCCCTTTGAAAAACTGCCAACTTTCCTCAGTTGTTTTTCCCCTCAGTCTTAATTCCCATGGGACCTTGCCTATCAGCTCTCTGAGCTTACCAAAATCCGCCTTCCTGAAATCCATTGTCTCTATTCTGCTGTACTCCTTTCTACTCTTCCTTAGAATTGCAAATTCTATGATTTCATGATCACTTTCACCCAAGCTTCCTCCTACTTTTAAATTCTCAACAAGTTCCTCCCTATTGGTTAAAATCAAGTCTAGAACAGCTTCCCCCCTAGTAGCTTTTTCAACTTTCTGAAATAAAAAGTTGTCTGCAATGCAGTCCAGGAACTTATTGGATAGTCTGTGCCCCGCGGTGTTATTTTCCCAACATATATCTGGATAGTTGAAGTCCCCCATCACCACCAAATCTTGGGCTTTGGATGATTTTGTTAGTTGTTTGAAAAAGCCTCATCCACCTCTTCTGCCTGATTAGGTGGCCTGTTGTAGACTCCCAGCACGACATCACCTGTGTTTTTTACCCCTTTTAGCCTAACCCAGAGACTCTCCACCCTTCCGTCTCCTATGTCCATCTCCACCTCAGTCCAAGTGTGTACATTTTTAATATATAAGGCAACACCTCCTCCCTTTTTCCCCTGTCTATCCTTCCTGAGCAAACTATACCCATCCACACCAACATTCCAGTCGTGTGTATTATCCCACCAAGTTTCAGTAATGCCAATAATGTCATAGTTGTATTTATTTATTAGCACTTCCAGTTCTTCCTGCTTATTACCCATACTTAGTGCATTTGTATAAAGGCATCTAAGATACTGGTTTGATCTTGCCTCCCAGCTTTGCCCTGACCCTTCTTCCTCTCTGCTATTATAGCCCATGCTCCCTTCTGTTTCCAACCCATCTCCCAGGTCTTGTTCCCCACTTACCTGTGGGCTTTGCTCACCTGTCCCCGTCGAACCTAGTTTAAAGCCCTCCTTACTAGGTTAGCCAGTCTGTGCGCAAATAAGGCCTTTCCCCGCTTCGAAAGGTGAACGCCATCTGTTCCTAGCAGTCCTTCCTCAAATAGCATCCCGTGGTCGAGGAAGCCAAAGCCCTCCTGGCGACACCATCTTCGCAGCCAGGCATTCACCTCCACGATGCATCTGTTTCTGCCCGGACCCCTACCTTCAACAGGAAGAATCGAAGAGAATACCACCTGCGCTCCAAACTCCTTAACCCGTGCTCCCAGAGCCCTGTAGTCACTCTTGATCTGCTCAGCATCACACCTCGCAGTATCATTTGTGCCCACATGGATGAGTAGCATGGGGTAGTAGTCAGAAGGCCGGATAATCCTCGACAAAGCCTCTGTAACATCTCGGATACGGGCCCCTGGCAGGCAGCATACCTCCCGGGATGAACGGTCAGGGCGACAGATGGGTGTCTCCGTCCCCCTCAGCAGAGAGTCTCCAACCACCACTACCCTACGTTTCTTATCGGTGGCAGCAGACCTCCCAGCCTTAGGGGTACGAGGCTTCACCCCCTTAACTGTTGGGGGTGATTTCTTCTCTCCTGTATCAAGAAGAGCATAACGGTTATCTTTTACCACAACAGGAGGGTACGCAGCAGCGGTGGAGCACTGCCTGCTGCTAGAAGTAACCAGCTGGCTGTGTCCACCCTGAGCCTCCTCCTCCACTGGTGTGTCAGACACACCCTGAGGCATCTCCTCCTCCACTGGAGTGTCAGTAGTCCTGTCAACTGGGACAGCACCATCAGCTGTCTCCACATGGATACTGTCCAGGAATTGCTCATGGATATGGATGTTCCTCAGCCTGGCCACCTCCTCCTGTAGCTCTCCCACCTGCTGCATGAGAGATTCCACCAGTAGGCACCTTTCACATTGGATGCCACCCCCAGCCTGGATATCAGTAAGTGGAAATTGCAAATTACAGTCTTTGCAAGCCCACACCAGAATCTGGGTAAAAGCATCCATGCTTTGGTGATCTGTCTGGCTACAGGCGCAGGTGGAGGAGACAGAAGCAGTGCTGGCACAGGTGTCCTCCTCACCATTGTAAGCCTCCCTCTGTCAAACACTCTCAAATTCCTGTCTACAGCTCCCTATCCACTCCTCTCTGCTGTAAACAGAAAGGTTTTCGATGTGGCTCAGGTTATGGGTTCAGGGGACCAATGGGTCACAGATGAGACCGACAAGGGACCCCCCCCTCCCTTCCTACCTCCTTCCAAAACTCCCTTGCAAAACTCCCTGTTAGCAGCTCCTGTTCGCTAAGCTCCCTGGTCGCTTGTGCGCAGCTTTATAAAGCCCTGGCCTGAGTGAATGCCCCGCCCACTGGTTAAGGTTCGGCCAATTACCAGAGGCTTCTAGCTTTCAAACCTTCTGTATTCTGCATTATCTGTATTCATTTTTCCCACTTTGGGATTTCGGAGAAAATTTCTGCAGTTTATTAATGATGTATATAAAAAGAACAATCAGAGCTTGAAAGTCAGTGCCTGATTAATGAAAAATCAGTTATCATGATAATTTGATGTTCTGGCTCTGGATTCATTTGGACTTTTAATTTACTGTTCTTATTTGAAGTGTCTTGACAAAGAATTAAAGACAAAGTGGCATTTCAGATCATTTTAATGAGGTTAGGATTTCTTCTCTGCAGACCCTTCCCGCTGCATTGAGGGCGCTAAAAGGAAAGGCAGCTCGACAGTGCCTCACACAGGAACTAAGCCTGCATGTTCAGCAGAATCGGGCAATACTGGATCACCAGCAGTTTGATTACATAGTGCGGATGATGAACTGTACTTTACAGGTAATTTATGCTTCTTTTGGCCTCCTTTCCCATTCCTCCTTGGTTATTTTAAAACAGCATTGATGGTGATGGTGGGGAAACAAAATAGAGTTTGATCGGGGGCAATGCACTGTCCTCGATCAAACAAGCAAGTGTTACCTGTCCATAGAGTTCTGAGCTCTTTAGAGCTGAAAAGATAACAAGCCAAGATCCACGTTGCTCTGGCCAACCAAGTACATCTATTCAGTACCATAGTGTTAAATCTCCTTTCCATTCATATTGTAATATGATGTTCAAATTTTTGTTTTCTTTTGAAAAATATTAATTATTCCATTGAGCATATTGCTATCCTTAAAGAAATTGCCTTTTAAAATTGTTTCAATTGAGTTGAAGCTCAGGATCTGTTTATTTTATGCTATTTCTGTTGAGAAACTTAGCTTGAGAGTTCTTTACTGACATTTTGCACGATGAAATCCAATGGTTCTGAGAAGTGCCACCAATATGGACAAAAGCATAGACCATCCATTATCCAGTAAGTGGTGCCAATTGATTGGTACAATATCAGTTAGAGAGTCCCCTTTCACTGTAGACCATCAACACACAAATGGATTTACTTGTCTCACGTGCCAAAGACAATTTTAACAGTAATAGTTTATTTTATCTAATTAATGATATTGTATGTTACATAGCAAAAAATTACTTTCTGTAGCCAAAGTCTAAACAGCCTATTCAGCCAAACTAAAATAAAATAAACCATGCAGATCATTTTGGCCTTCATTTGAACTATTTGGTCTGCCTATATACTGGCAAGTACTTGTCAGAAATTGGAGGTCTGATCTAAAAATCTGCAGGGTTTCAGCCTAACATGAATATGTTTAAAATATTTTACATTTTTAGAGTGTGATAATGTTTGCAGTGGGTAATTTGTACCTCTAACCTTTTTTCCTTTAAACCATTAAAGTTCTAAGAATTACGTTGCAAAATATAAAAGAAAGATCTTTGAATATCAGCTCTTTACGGATTTCCATTCTTAAAACAAAGGGGCAAGCAAATTTACTCATTTTAATACATCTGGCTAGTTGTTTTAAAGATGTTTCTCCGTGTTTTAATATTAACTTTTTGTGGTGTATAGTGTACATTATGGTGTAATGAGAAGAAATTCAGAAAGATCATTATAGCATCTGTATTGTCATGCAGATTAGAAGAAAATGAAGAATACAGCCTCATAATTTAGAATACAGCCCCATAATCGTTTAGATAATGAAGAATACAGCCCCATAATTTGATACCATTCTGTAATGTTGTATATAATTTGTTACACTAAAAGTAGTATGGCTTTTATCTTCAATTTGTAATAAATTTAAATAGCCATAGATGTGTCCGTTGATTATTTGAATATGAACTGTGCATGGCTATATGATGCATTGTATCTTTCATAGTAAAAACTCACCACATCTTAGACTCATGCTGATATTGAATGTTCCAAATAGGCCCAAAGGTGAAAGCCTAGCCTTGAATTTGTTATTTATGGTCAACATGGGATTTATTAATATTCATATTTCTTCTTAGACCTATGTGCTTTTCAGGATCTAAGTTAAGTCTGAACATTTTTAAAGCAATGAAAGTTCCATGGCCATGTGTCCAAATATCAGTAATGTTATTTTAGAAAAGCAGTATTGGTCAAAATGAACCAAATCTAGATAACAGTGATTTTATCAATAAATAATTAATTATTATTGCTTTTCCTAACCTTGAGAAGTTCTGTTTCCTATACATAAGATGGCAAGATTTTTTTCCAGTATGCATAAGATAGAGTATAATTACCACAATGAGATTGCTTATTTCCTTTATCAAGCAGTTTTTATGCCGACGCAGTGAAAAGTAGTTGGCAAAACACATAGCCCTCCTCCTGTCCATTTGTCTGTCACTCAAAAGCAAGATCAGCTCATAAACCTGTCTAAATAGTTCCATTTGCTTGGAATATGGAAGTAATTACATGAAAATAGCTGTGTTTGAGAAATATTACTTTTTCCAAGTTTGAAGAGATTGAGGTTGTTTAAGCAGTTATGAGGTGATGTCTGTTCAAATGACAGGTATATGTGTAGGACTGTGCTTATTCATATTTTAGTGTAAATAACTACTTTGTCGCATTGTTTTTCTGTAATGCTGACTTTATTAAAACTGCCACAAGAGCGGTAAGAACACCCATTGTTTATATAAATAAGGAGTTTTTAGGTGTCAGCGTAGCAGCCGTGTTAGTCTGTATCCGCAAAAAGAACAGGAGTACTCGTGGCACCTTAGAGACTAACAAATTTCTTCGAGCATAAGCTTTCGTGGGCTACAGCCCACTTCATCGGATACATGCAGTGGAAAATACAATAGGAAGAGATATATATTTATATATATCTATATATATCTATATATATTATATAATATACACAAAGAGCATGAAACAATGGGTGTTAGCATATACACTCTAACGGGAGTGATCAGTTAAGGTGAGCTATTACCAGCAGGAGAGAGAGAAAACTTTTTATAGTGGTAATCAAAACGGTCCATTTCCAGCAGTTGACAAGAAGTTTTGAGGAACAGTGTGTGTGGGGGAGAATAAACATGGGGAAATAGTTTTACTTTGTGTAATGACCCATCCACTCCCAGTCTTTATTTAAGCCTAATTTAATGGTGTCCATTTTGCAAATTAATTCCAATTCAGCAGTCTCTCATTGGAGTTTGTTTCTGAAGTTTTTTTGCGACTTTTAGGTCTGTAATCGAATGGCCAGGGAGATTGACGTGTTCTCTGACTGTTTTTCAATGTTATAATTCTTGACGTCTGATTTCTGTCCATTTATTCTTTTACGTAGAGACTGTTCAGTTTAGCCAATGTACATGGCAGAGGGACATTTCTGGCACATGATGGCATATATCACATTGGTAGACATCCTAGCCCAGGGGTGGGCAAACTTTTCGGCCCAAGGGCCACATCTGGGTATGGAAATTGTATAGTGGGACATAAATGCTCATGAAATAGGGGGTTGGGTGTGGGAGGAGGTGAGGGCTCCAGCTGGGGATGTGGGCTCTAGGATGGGGCTGGGGATGAGGGATTTGGGGTGCAGGTGGGTGCCCTAGGCTGGGACCGAGGGATTCGGAGGGCGGGAGGGGGATCAGGGCTGGGGCAGGGGGTTGGGGTGTGGGAGGGGTTCTAGTGTACAGGCTCCAAGTGGCACTTACCTAAAGCAACTGCCAGAAGCAGCGGCATGTCCCCACTCCGGCTTTTACGCAGAGGCGTAGCCAGGCAGCTCTGTGTGCTGCCCTGTCTGCAGGTGCTGCCCCTGCAGCTCCTATTGGCCGCATTTCCACTGTGGGAGTGGCGCTTGGGGCAAGGGCAGCATTCAGAGTCCTCTGGCTGGCTGCCCCTACCCATAGTAGCTGGAGGGAGGACATGCCATTACTCCCTGGCGGGAGCTCAAGGGCCACATTAAAAATCTAGAGGGCTGGATGCAGCCCCTGGGCTGTAGTTTGCCCACCTCTGTCTTAGTCTCATGCAAATATGTTCTCAAGAGCAAATCCACCACAGTTCTGCTTCATGAGGGAGACAGGATGTAGAATATTGCCTAAGAGAATCCGTACCTCAAGTTCCTGGCTGAGGAAGGGGAAAAGGTATAGCCAGTGCACTGACAAACCATGCAAATGATCTGGGGCAGTGGTCTCTGTAGGAGGAACATAATGTGCTGTGACTCAGAGGCTTCAGAAGCAGACACAAACTGGCTACAAAACTGATTTATGCCCTATCTCTGAGTTATGAAGGATTCCTTTTCTTCCCACATTTCCCTGTATATCCCCCTCGTAACATTCATTTACCCAGCTTTTGTGCTGGGGACGTGAGTTTGGCCCTTCAGAAATATTCCTGGCCCAGTTATTTATGTGCTGTTACAGAAATAAAAACAAAACTAGTAAAACTGTCCAGAGCTGACCAAAACAAATTGTTAGTACTCCAAGTGGCACTGACTAAATTAACTTTTTTTTTTTAAAAGGCATACTATGTAAATAGTGAAATTATTTTACGCACACACTGTTTTCTGCTAGGACTTATTTTAATTTGTCTGGCCTTCTTGAGCAATAGCATTTGAAGCTACCTTGCACGTTTTAGTAGCATTCTTAAACCTTTTCTGATTGGAGTTACCCAATACCCTTTTTTTTTTTTTTAAAGTATCATTACTTTTGCGCTCATCCTATGTAGTCTGTAGATGTTAAATACTAGGCATTCAGGTGCAGCCTTTCAATGTAAACTTTTTTTTGAAGTCTTCTGAACTAATTGCTAAAATACTGTAAAGGTTTCATGAACTTTTCTTATCTAGAATAACATGGTGACAAAAGTTTGACAGTATTTACAGGCCATCTTAGTTTGGAGCTATGATATTCGGTCAGCAAGGGGAGGATTAAGACGCATGGCCTTTCTGAGTCCTTGGAGCAGGGCTTAATAATCAGAAGTGACTAGAGGAACAGTGTTGTTGTAAATGCCCTCTCCTCAAATTCTCAAAACGAGGTAGAGCACACCTAACTTAGAATATGCAGAGGGAGAAGATATATTGAATAAGAAGATCTCTGAGTATCTCCATACTTTTTTAAAACATAAAGTGGAGCCATCCATTTCTTAGTAGCAAGCTTGGCCAATTTGCAAGATTTTCTGATTCTTTCCCAGACATTCATACAGTTAGTTAGAGATGTAATCGATAACATTTGTTGCTCCACATGTGGAAAACAGTTACTATTATTTTTTCAAGCTGAAGACATCTTGGGGCAGGGACATCTTGGGGCAGAGCATCTTTTTGCTCTGTGTTTGTACAACACTTAGCATAATGGCATCTGGTCCATGACTAGGACTCGAAAGTGCTATGCTAACACAAATAATAAATGGTAATTCATAATTTAAGTGTCTCTCTATTTGTCCACACACCTTGGGTTTTGGAACTTTTTTTTCTTAATATATATAGTGGCATTTAACTGATTTCCTTTATCAGCTAATGGGTGGAAAGGATAACTTTTTAAGAGGACATGTTACACTCCTTTATACAAAGGACCTATAAAATCAAGATGTATAAAGTGATTTCACACCAAAGCATTTATAGATGCATCTATGATAGGATTCCTGTGGTACAACATTGAACTGTGGGATCGCTGTGCCTCTTAACACTCCACCGTGATGCTTTGCTAGTGACAAGAAGCAAACCTCTCAAGGTGCTGTGGTCACTCAGTCAGCATCATTCAGGGACATACCCAGCTTAGTTACATGAATGTTCTCTAAGCCACTCATGAATCATACACAGGGAAACACCAGCACTCAGAATCATCTCTTGAACAATGCAAGCTCATTAATTACTGTATATACTTGTTCATTAGCTCATTTGTTTATAAGAGACCCTCCAAAATGGATAGGTGAAAATAGCAAAAACTGTATGACCCTTTCATAAGCCAACCTTATATTTCAGGGGTTGGAGAACTTTGGCTCCCGGCCCGTCAGGGTAAGCCGCTGATGGATTAGGACGTTTTGTTTATTTGGAGCATCTGCAGGCATGGAGCCCCTCAGTGCCCTCTGGCTGCAGTTCACCGTTCCCACCCAATGCGAGTTGCGGGAAGTGGCACGTCACTTCCCGCAGCTCCCATTGGCTCGAAATGGCGAACCACAGCCACAGGTTGCTGAGGGGCTCCATGCCTGCAGACACTCCAGGTAAAACAAAACGACAATGTATTAGATATTCAATTCAATGATTCCATAGAGTTTAAAATCATCAAATTTTGGTGTAGACCCGTTTATAAGCCGACCCCTGCTCTTTTTGATGCATCACTGTTCTACCAAAGATATACAGCTTATGAACAAGTATATATGGTAGTTCCAAATGGCGTCACTTCGTCAAAGGATAGTCGACATGATTACTAATCTTTGTAATCAGAGCAGATTCCGCAAGCTATTTAGACAAACTCACTGGTAAGGATAAAACATTAAAACAAGTTTATTAACTACAGAAAGATAGATTTTAAGTGTTTATTAGTGGTAGGCATAAAGATCAGAGATAGTTACCTAAGAAAATAAAAAGTAAACATGCATTTTAAATCCTAAATGTTCAAACTAAGCAAGATTTGAATCAAACAGCTTTTATCACACCACTGGATATTGCAGGCAGGTTACAGTTCTTAATACACAGGCTGAATTTCCTTTTCAGCCTGGGACCAGTCTTCTCAGTTCAAACTCTTTGTCTTTCCAGCGTTCTTGTTGCCTTCAGCATGGGTGAAAGAGGAGAGTGGTGGACTCATGATGCCACTGTTCCTTATTTTGTACTCTCAGTTCATGTCCCAGAAAAGATAATGGCCCAGGTATGTCCTGCTGAGCCATTCTGAGTCACAGTATCGAGCAATCCCCATTGTGTGGTGCTCAGCTGTCTCTTACAGAATTTTAAATCTCTTGTTTACAATTCCCCTGATGATCAATGGCTCATGGTCACTTAACACACCCACACCACCTTTATTGTCACTGGAGAGCTACCAGTGAGTGTTTCCCAAGCTCTCAACATTTCAACAACAACCATATAGCAAAATCTCATAACTCCATACTCAATAATGATATACATATTTTAACAGAGCAATGAGTTTCAGCAGATCATGGTCTTTCATATGTTATGTTACAAGCATGCTTTGTCTGAAGTATCTCAACCACATATGAATGATGAATATGGGGATTACAAGGTGCTATGTTGAGCTACAGTGCATCACAGCATCATTGGAGTGATCCTGAGAATTCCTTCTTAGTGGTTATATTTTGTTTCTAACAGAGGTGTCCAGTGATCTTCTTTGAATAAGAAATTCCATTAATGAGGTTAAATGAGAAGATCTTCAACTGTGAAAAATGCCACACGTATAATGAAATCAGAAGGAGTTTTCATTAGTTTCCAACAAGTGATATTCAATCTCACCAGCACTTCCCAAATTCTTTCCCACTAGATAATTTAAGGGCATCAGAAAAACACACTTTTACTAAATAACTCCTTCCCTTTTATTTCTAACTGCATAAGAATTTAGGTCACATACTGCATATCTTGCACTCCCAAAACAGCTATATAGGTCATTAAAGAGTTGCTGTAGCTAACAGATGTATAGTATCCTGTTAATAATCCTATATGTTTTATCACCAGTATTACTTGGCATATTTTTAAAGTGTCCATCACAATAATATTTGCAGAATACATCGGTTCCCTCAAGGAAAAGGAACAAAGTCCCTATGCCCTTCTCCATAGATCAGCAATTCTCAAACTGGGGCTTGCAGCTGAAGCCAAAGCCTGAGGGATTGGGCTCAGGGAACAGGTCCCCTGGCTGAGGCTGAAGCCCTTGGGCTTAGGCTTTGACCCCTACTCTGTCCAGGGCAGTGGGGCTCAAGCTTTGACTTTGGCTCCCCACCTGGGGTGGTGGGAATCAGACGGGCTCAGGCTTCAGTCCCCCCTCCTGGGTGATGTAGTAATTTTTGTTGTCAGAAGTGGGTCGCTGTGCAATGAAGTTTGAGAATCCCTGCCATAGATTAAAGCCAGTTATGTTTTTAAAGAATCAAAGTTAGAGGTTTGTTTACTAGAGTATCTAGCTTGAAGCCATTTTGCAACTCAGTTTTGCTGAAAAGAGAAATTTTACAACATTCTCTCAAAGTGGCAAGACTTGTGCTTATCTGGATCTTTGGGCTCTGTCTGTCTCAGCCTCTCAGTCAGAACATTGTCAGCGGCAGTGTGTGAAGCAAAAAACTCTCTCTCTTTCTCTCTCTCTCTGAAGGGTTTGCCTTAGCCTATTTAGAGCTTGAAGTAAAGGAGTCAAGGATTTTGAAATGGCCCCTTATTGGATAGACAGACAATGTATGGAATAGAGAACTGGTCATGCTTGTCTGCCTTACTTAACAGGCAGGAAATTGCATGATGAATCCAGTTGTAGTTTTTAGGTTACCTTCAGGGTCAGGTCATGATAGAGCAATGTGCAGTAGGTCAGTCTTGAAGTGCCAAAAGTATGTGCTTCTGTGTCTGTATCTGCATCTGAGAAGTAATGTCATAATCTGCTAAAAGAGAAATGAAAGATATAATCACCACTCATAGCCGGCAATCCAAAAGGGCCTGGACATTGTGGGACACATTGACAGGAGGACAGATATCTTTTAATGAGGGGCATATCAGAGCTAAATCCTCAAAATACTTGTCTCTATCTACCCACATCATCATGTGGTCTTTTGGGAATGGACTTTAAGAATACTTTTCCTCCACACTCCTTAAGAACATTCTTTCCATTCCCTGAGTAAGGGTGTTTCTCCTAAGAGATTTTAAAGTAGTGTCAAGTATATCAGTAGCAAAAGTATTACAATAATGGTTAATACTTTGATGCTTTGCTATCATAGGTATTATGATCCGTTTTACCTAGGTTAATTAGATAACTTTGTTTATAGTATTCTGCAGTGTTTATAACATTTTGTATATTAGTTTAAATGATATCTCCATATGGACTGTTGTAATCTACAACATGTACAAGCGTCATTTACAAACTGTTTCAATTATGTTTATTTTCTGCTGCTATGGTTGCTTGGCTAGCATTTACAGTCATGTAAAATTCCATAGGTAGCATTCTTTATTTTCTCTTCTGTTTTTTCTTTAACTAGCCCTTTAGTTTTCCATAAGAAATATTTTTCTCTGCCTTGAAAGTGAAGATTGACAGTAGTTGTAAAGATAATTGGATCTGAAAAGCATGTGTACTCCAAGTTATATACCTGTACAATACCTTGATTAATCATAACTTAGAATAATTAGCAGTTTTGATTGTGGGGAATATATTTCAAACAAACCTGAGTGCATAAAATATTGACTTAAAATAAATACGCAATCCTAAAATGATGCTTTATCCTGTTTTGCAGGAGATGCTTTTTTTTTTCTGCTTTTTCTGCTTCAGATATATAGTATAGGCACTATGTCTAGCTTTTTTTGAGGTTGGAGGAGCTGAAAACTATATAATTAAAATTTGAGTAATCCTGTTGAGTTATTTGGGTCTACTCACAGTGGGAAGCACTATGCCTGGTATAAGTATTTGAAGAATTAAGTCCTTAGTTTTCATTTTTAGGATTTATTAATAGTTTTTACAAGGAAAAGACAGGTAGTTTAAATGGGAACCAATATGAAGTTCGTAGCCTTCAGGGGCTGGAAAATTATATGTGGAAAACACATATAAGGAAAGATTGTTCTGTATTAGGATGCTTTTTGTCGGAGTTAGATTATTTTAGCATCCTTGCAATGGCATTTTATTAAATATTCAACCAAATGAGTTAGGTAGAAATGGGTTGATTGTATAATAATTAATACCATTTATTTTTGTCCAGATTAGGCACATAAGAATTAAATCAATTTTCTTCATGCAAATATTTTTCTTTGGTGCCATCAAATTTGTCTTCTGCAACCATAAAGCTTAAAAATTGTCAAACAACTCTTACAATCTAAGCGTCCAGGGAATACTGTCTAATAACTAGAAAGATTTTATTATTTCCAAAAGAGTGAGAACTACTATGCCCATATGATTCAGAATATTGGGCACAGTAAACATAAGTGAAACTGCACTCTTCGTATTTTAGATTGGAAGCAGTGTATGCCAGATGTCTTTATTTTGGGAAGTTGTTATGTCTTTGAAATGCTTGTCCTTCCAACCTTTTTCATTGGCTCACCTCTCTGTTGCTCAGCTTGATTAGCAGTTCTGTAAGCAAGGATTCTTGGAAGTACTGCTGGACAGCTGCAATTCTAGGAAGTATTTAAACATATTTTTAAGAGGTAGAAGAGATATTGAAGAAAGATTATGGAAGTTTACTGGGCCCACTGACTATTCCAGTACTACCGCTTGAGAAAATAAGTGAAAGAAGAAATGAGTGGGGAAGAGGAGAAGGCAAAATATTAGTTTCTGTATCATGGACTTTCATTGTGGAAAATAATTGATTGTAGAGCAGAGGTTCTTAAACTGGGGGTCAGGACCCCTCAGGGGGTCGCCAGGTTATTACCTGAGGGGTCGCAAGCTGTCAGCCTCTACCCCAACCCCCGCTTTGCTTCCAGCATTTTTAATTGTGTTAAATATATTTAAAAGTATTTTTAATTTATTGGGGGGGTCACACTCAGAGGCTTGGTATGTGAAAGGGGTCACCAATACAGAAGTTTGAGAACCACTGTTGTAGAGAGTATGAAAATCTCTCACTCAAGGAGAGCAATGTAGTCGTGTTTAGTAGCTTGAACTATTTTTCCTAGCATTTCTTATGCTATTAGATATGATCATGATGTGATAGGAGTCGGAGGGCAGATCATCCAGTGATTAGGACATTAGCATGGGATGTGGGAGACCCAGGTTTAATTTTCTGCTCTTCCACAAACTCTAGTCAAGTCATTCAGTTTCTTTGGCCTAGATTTTTAAAGGTACTTAGGCGTTGCTCTGCTCACCATTGCAATGCCCGGTTGACTTCGGAGCTTAAGACCCATTGACTTTTCACTTTTGAAAATGGGACATAGGGTTTGTCCACATGGCCGCACAGTTCAGAGTACAGGGGTGAGAATTGCCATGTGCACTGTAACTCCGCCATGCAGATGGTGCAGGCACAAAAAGATACATGGTTCACATTAACTTAGTGTAGAGCATTATGTTAATGTGAACCACTTACCTTTTAGTTCACACCCGCAACATCCATATGCGAGTTACAGTGCAGCTCTCTAATACATGCTGCAAGTCACACTTGCGTAGTCCAAACTGCAGGGCTGTGTAGAGGTACCTTCAGGCTTCTGAATCATCTAGGCTCTGTAATATTGAGCAGAACAACACCTACATACCTTGATAACTCTGGTCCTTTGTGCCTCAGTTCCCCATCTGTAAAGTGGGGATAATAGTATTTCCCTGCCACTCAGGGGTGTTGTGAGGATAAATACATTAAAAATTGTGAGGTGCTCAGATATTATGGTAGAAGAGAGAGATGAGTATGTTAGATAGGCAAATCACAGAAGTATGGGTTTTTTTATCTCTATATATACACCTACAGTAAGAGACTGTCTAAAAATATTTTAAAAATGAACTTCATGAATAAGACACTCTTAACAAAGCAGTATGGGCTAATGGACTAGGCAGAGGTTTGAGAGGCAGGAACGTCTCAATTTTAAACCTGGCTTTTCAGTTTACTCACTCTGAATCCCTGAGGAATGGTCACTTATCCCTTTGAGTGTTTTCACCAACTGTAATTTGGGGAAACTATACTTACTTAGTACTGGGTGAGTTGTGAGGTTTGCTTTGTTAATGTTTGTGAAGCACTGTAAAGCTGTAAAAGGCTCGCAGCCGTTTCATGTATTTTCACTGAAGTCAGTGGAAGTTTTGCATTCAAAAGATGGCAGGAGTGGGCCTTTTGTTATATTTTACAGCACAAATTGATTTAATTCCCATTACTAGTTCTTGGCTGTCTTATGGAGTTTATATCAGAACAAGGCACTCCACATCTTCTGTTTGTTAAATTTTAGGTTTTGAAAGTTATGGTTAGTTTATGCATTTTTCTTTGTTATTTATTTTACTCTCTAGCCAATTAAACTTTGTTGAATTCTTTCATAATTTCTTTGCAATTTGTTTTCTTTACAAATTGGACTGGTAAGTTCACATCTGTGTATGTTGTAACATAAGTGGGTCCCTTCATTCCATGTCTTTTTATTTCTTGCTTAGCTATTTCTGATTAACTGTTCATCTGTTTTGATAGTAAATTGGTAGTATGTTGGGTTTGCTTTACAGTATTGTTACTAAGGGCATGTCTGCACTGGCAGAGTTACTGCGCCAGGAGTTACAGCGCCACTCAGAGAGAGATGAAGGGAAACAGTGTTGTGTGTTCACACTGTCAGCTGCCTGTGTTCACAATAGTGTGTTCACACTTGCAACACTTTTCAGAGCAGTGCACTCTGGGCAGCTATCCCACAGAGCACCTTTTTCTCTTCTGCCACTAAGAGTTGTGGGAAGGCGGAGGGGGTCACGGGTCCTCCAGAGTCCTGTACCAATGCCCTGTAATGCATTGCTTCGCATCCCAGCAATCCCTGTGCTTCCATCCGCATTTGACACCATCTTTCAATGGTTTGCGTAGTGCACGCCCTGCCTCTTCAAGCTGCAGGAATAGATCCCGAGTATGCTGCTCGCTCTGACCAGCACATCACAAGTGGCAGTGGAGTTATTCCTTAAACTACAAAGGCAAGAGGAGTGTGACATCGATCTCGCCACACATAGTAGCTACAACACGATATTGCTTGTGGCATTCATGGAGGTGCTGACCACAGTGGAATTCCACTTTTGGGCTTGGGAAACGAGCACTGAGTGGTGGGATCACATCGTGATGCAGGTCTTGGATGATGAGCAGTGGCTGCAGAACTTTCAGATGAGGAAAGCCACATTCATGGGACTGTATGATGAGCTTACCCAAGGACGCACAAATGAGAGCTGGCCTGCCATTGGAGAAGTATGTGGCGATTGCACTGTGGAAGCTGGCTACTCCAGACTACTACCAATAGGTCGCTAACCAGTTTGGAGTGGAAAAGTCTAGTGTTGGACTCGTGTTGATGGAAGTGTGCTGGGCCAATAATCTCATCCTGCTCCGAAAGACCATGACTCTGGGCACTGTGCTTGACATTGTAAATGGCTTTGCACAAGTGGGCTTTCCTAACTGCGGAGGGGCGATAGATGGCATACATATTCCAATTCTGGCACCAGACCACCTAACTGCCGAGTACACTAGGGGTTATTTCTCAATGGTTCTCCAGGCGCTTGTGGATCACCATGGGTTTTTCACAGACATTAACGCAGGCTGGTCCAGAAAAGTGCATGACACATGCATCTTTCGGAACGCTGGCCTGTTAAGGAAGCTGCACACAGGTACTTTCTTTCCAGACCAGATCATCACTGTAGCGAAAGTTGAAATGCCCATTGTGATCCTGAGAGACTTCCGCCTACCCCTTAATGCCATGGCTTATGAAGACACACACAGGGCAACTTGATAGCAGCAAGGAGTGGTTCAACAGCAGGCTGAGCAAATGCAGAATGACTGTTGAGTGTGCTTTTAGCCATTTAAAAGCCCACTGCGCTGCCTCTGTGGGAAGCAGGGCTTGGTCGATGACAGTATTCCTATGCTTATAGCCACGTGCTGTACGCTCCATAATATCTGTGAAGGGAAGGGTGAAAGCTTCACTCAGGGCTGGACCACAGAGGCTCAATGCCTGGAGGCTGAGTTTGAACAGCCAGGGACTAGGGCTGAGGGGCGCAACGTGTTGCCATAAGGATCAGGGATGCTTTGAGACAGCATTTTGAAGCTGAAAGACACTAATATTTGTTGGTATGCTCGGGAGTGCAGTGCTTGTAATACTAGGAGGTAATTGGTGTAGACGATGCAATATGTGGGTTTAACATAATTGTATGTTGCTTTGCAGGGCTCTTTTTGCTTTCAGTTAATAGAATAAAGATCGCTTTCAAACCAACACAATTCTTTTATTAAAAAAAAACAACTGGAGGAGAGAGTCAAACAAAAAAAACATCAGCATTGAGGGGGATGAGGGAAGGGAAGATCTCAGGAGGAGAAGGGGTCCCAGGACGGCCAAGAACTTGTGTATGTTCAGGGATTGTATCCAACCTTCATATCCTTTGGAGTACAGTACAGCTGGTACTGTACTTCAGCAGGGCCAAACTGCAGAGGGATGGGTGTTGAGTGCAGTGGGAGTCCGCAGTGCTGGACTGTAAGGGGGGAGGAGTGGAATGCCGCAGGTATAGACTGGAACCAGGAGGTTGATAAGAATGGGTTGGTGGTATCTGGGGGGAGCATGGGAAAGAGTTTTACGACAGCGGCTGCAGGGGAGGCTGGGCATGGAGCTGCTCGGTTTGAAGGGCTAGTATCACCTGGTGCATATCTGCTTGGCACTCCATAACCTTTAAGAGTCATTCTGTGGCTTCATTCTGGCATGCCACATTCTCCTTTCAGTCCCTCTTCTCGCTATCCCACCACTTCTTCAGTTCCTGTTTCTCGGTGATGAAGTACATCATAACATCACGCAGAAAGCCCTCCTTAATGGGGCAAAACAACTCTTCCAAAGAACTTGCCACAGTGGATTGCCCAGTATCTCCACGAAAGTTTCCTGGAGATCTCTGCAGGAAATTCCCTTGAAGTGAGGGAGTCAATCAACAGCCTGTTCTGCTGCTCACACTAGGCATGTGGTGGGAGACAAGCCTGCTTTCTACAATCCTCCTGCCCCCAACAACTCTCTTCAGCGATTCCCAAAATCAAATCCACTTACCAGGAGCCTCCTCTCCTGTTTGCGTTTCGCCAACATCCGACAGTGGTGAGTGGCTAACCTCCTCCATGGTAGAAAAGAGCTCCTGGCTGCATGCATATCTGACCTCCAAGTCATCCTCTGCCTGGGTAGCTCTCCTCTTCCACATCCTCGTCCAAGATTTCCTCCTCCTGGTTCAGTCCACTCTCAACTGGCACACGAGTCACCAAAGTATCCACAAGTGGTCTTCGCAGTGGAGGTGGGGTCACCAACGAGTATCGTGTCCAGCTCTTTATAGAAGCGCCAGCTTGTGGGCACAGCACCAGAGTGGCAGTTTGCCTCCCGCACCTTGTGGTAGGCGTTGTACAGCTCCTTCACTTTGACTCTGCACTACAGTGTGTCCTGGTCATGGCCCCTTTCTGTCATGCATCATGAAATCTGTCCATAGATATCATAATTCCTATGGCTGGAGTGCAGCTGGGACTGGACAGCCTCCTCTCTCCAAATGCTGATGAGGTCCAGCAGCTCAGCATTGCTCCAAGTGGGGGATCGCCTGGTGCATGGAGCAGGCATGGGCACCTGGAAGGATGTGCTGAGACCACTGCAAGAATCACCAAGCAAACTGGAAGGGGACTTTCAAAATTCCAAAGGAATGTTCGGGGTAGGATGGTCGCTGATCACCTGACATCAGGGCAGTAGAGTTCAAACTGATGACCAGAGAGGCAAGAACAGGCATTGTGGGACACCTCCCAGAGGCCAGTTGCAGTGCTATAATCGACCATGGTATATACACTGGCACTGCAGTGCTGTAGCCCCAGGGTGGTCCTTTTTAAAGCGCTACAACTGCACAATTTCTGTGCACTGCCAAGCCATTAAGTGGCTTGGCAGTGTGTACACCTCAGGAGTTACAGCACAGAAAGCTGCTCTACTGCGCAGAAACTTGCCTGTGTAGACAGGTCCTAAAACAACTAGGGCCATTGATAAATGGATCCTTGAGTCCAGTCAAGCTAGCGCAGGGCAAGACCTGATGGAGTGAAAACTAGGTGTAAACTGCCTTTCCTCTTCCTCAGTCCTAAGCCTAGTGGAGGTCTGCTTTGGCCCCAGTGTAACTAAAATCAGACTAAACAGCTGTTGTAATGACACCAGCAGAAGTATTTCACTAGGGACCATTCTGCTACCTCCTACCTGAAGGGGGCAGTAGCAAGTGACATAGAGCTTGCCATGCCAGCTTTACCCCACCCAAAGATTTTCCTTTAGTAAAGAAAACTCCAGCTGCCCTACCTGGGCAGCTTTATATTACCCTAAAAGCAATAAAAACATATATTTGTTGTTACTGTGAGCTGATTTTCAGTGGCATTCACACTGCCCGGGTCCTGGCCACTGGTCCAGGGGCTCTACCTTTTTATTTAATTTTAAATGAAGTTTCTTAAAAATTTTAAAAACCTTATTTACTTTACATACAAAAATAGTTTCATTATATATTATAGACCTATAGAAAGAGACCTTCTAAAAACATTAAAATGTATTACTGGCATGAGAAACCTTAAACTGGAGTGAGTAAATGAAGACTAGGCACATCACTTCTGAACGGTTGCCAAGCCCTACATTAGTACATCTGGCCCGTAAATATCTCGTGATACCAGCTACAATAGTGCCATGCGAACGCCTGTTCTCACTTTCAGGTAACATCGTAAGCAAGAAGCAGGCAGCATCATCTCCTGCAAATTGTAACCAAACTTGTTTGTCTGAGCAATTGGCTGAAGTAGGACTGAGTGGACTTGTAGGCTCTAAAGCTTTATGTTTTATTTTTTAATGCAGGGTGTTTTTGTACATAATTCGACATTTGTAAGTTCAACTTTCATGATAAACAGATTGCACTATGGTACTTGAATTAGGTGAATTTTTTGTTACAGTGCAAATATTTGTAATAGAAAATATAAAGTTAGCACTGTACACTTTGTATTGTGTAGTAATTAAAATCAATATATTAAAAAATGTAGAAAACATCCAAAAATATTTAAATAAATGGTATTCTATTATTGTTTAACAGCACGTTTAATTGCAGTTAATTTTTTTAGTTGCTTGACAGCCCTAATTTCAAGGTCTGAAACTCCAGATTGAAAATTTCAAAGATTCTGAGCCAGGTGTTTAATCTATAGTATACTGAATAAACATGTTAAATCATGACGCCTCACTGAAATCAATGTAATTGCAGGATTGAGGCCTGAATCTTCTGCTAAAGTATATTGCTTTCTCATTGATCCAGCTATAGTATCTATTGCACAAGAAACAGTTGAGACATTTGAATGACCACATATTCTTTCTCTGAATTCATGTTGAACCTGAATTCTGCTTGCTTGATGTCTTCCAGGGAAAAATACCTTAGCAAAGTCCCTCTTAAAAGACACTACTGTTGCTACTTTTTTGCTTTTCCTATCTCTGTTGCTGAAAGAGATGCTGTTGAATACATATCTTCAGCTGCTCATGAGTCCACACATCCAGGGAAAAATAAAAACAAAACAAAAAAAGCCACCCGGTTTCCTTTGTATCAAAAAGTGAAAAATAAGTGTTAAATTACAGGATACTGAGGATGTATGAGTACAAAAATTGACCATAGATCAAAAGAGCTCATAATAAATATGTGCAAAGGGCTGGTGAGATATCTGCTATGAGATGCATGACATATCCAGGGTAATGAGTTGATATGTCACCTTGCCTGCTAACCTGGGGTACCCTTTGCAATGCTTCACTGCTTTAGCCTTCAGTCTGGACTGCTCACAAACAGCCTCAAGCATTCAAGTCACTCCCAGCTATGGCTGTGTGTGTGCTGCAGCCAGCCACATCTTGGCTCCTTACCAGCCTTAGTTATATTGCAAGGTGACCCCCACATACCCGCAGTCCTAGATTTCCCCCCAGAAATGCATGTCCTGTACTGTCCAGCCCTTTCCTGGACAATACAAATTATATAAAGTGTGTTGTTACTTTAATAGACATAATATGCACTTAACTTGCCACCCCAAATTGAGTGTCCCAGGAACTTCAGTTCAAACACACTGGATTAGATAAAACAGTAAAATAAGTTTATTAACAATGAAGAGAGAGATTTTAAGTGAGTACACATAATGAGGCATAAAAGTCAGAAATGGTTACAAGAAAAATAAAGATAAAATGCAATTGGTGCCTAGCTTAACAAACTACATTAAATTCAAAGCAAAGTTTTCTCACCCCATGCTTTCAGCAGTCTCATTGACCAAACTTCTTAAGTCGGGATTTGGTCCCCAGTTCAATGGCTGCTTCCTTTGTCCCTTCTGGTGTGATGAATGTATAGGGCAGAGAGACAGGAGGGTGCCTTAGTGTGTCCCCCCCCCATTTTTTTTGTAGTCTTGTGCCCCCTTTGAGAAACATTTCCAGCTGGAAGCAAGGCGACAAGCAGTCTGTGTGGAAGGGAACTCCATGCTGTTTCTTTGCTAAGCTGTAGATTTTTTGCTTCTGCTCCCTTTCCTTCCAAAGAATGGCCACTTAGCAGGTAATGGTCCATCAGCCTTGTTTACACCGAGCTGAAGCGTCAGTTTGTTCTTTGTATCTGAGGAACCAGTTTGGGCAGTCCCCAGACTTCTCTGGAAAACATACTTCTAGACATGATCTCAGCTTATGTTTATAATTTCACATATAATGCTGCTATGTGCATTTTTTCGTGATATTATTGATCAGCAAACTGAGTTCTTAAATGACATCTCACAAAGGTGTACTTTGTACAAAGATTATTATAATAGTGTATAAGGTGTGGACGCAGGGATGTTCTTTCACAGGGTGCAAATAGTGAAAAGGTGTGGGGGAGATGAATGGAATATATGTAAAGAGTACAACAGGGTGAGCTATAGGGATAATAGTTGTGGAACTCCAAAAGAGGCAATTTGTAATAATCAGAGTCACACTGGAACATTGCTTATCTTGAATAGTTTGTGGCACCTATATTCTTTATATAATAATCTGAATTATTTCAGTAATTGACCATAAATGAACAGAAACTAAGAGGGAAAGCATAGGAGAATTTAACAAAAATGTCTTCACACAGTGGGAGTACTTAAAGCTGTATTAGTAGCTTAGAGTGAATATATCCACAGATAAAGTATACAAGTACTTTCAAAAGAAAAGACATTACAGGATACAAATATGCAGAATTGTACGTGATGGATGGTCATACTTTGAGTTCAGTGGGTTGGTATGTATCTTAATAGGACCAAACTAATAAAATTATTTCTAAAAAGTATGTCTAATTCATGTGGTATATTAAATTGCCTGGTAGCAGGAAATAATGTGATTAGCACAAACATACTAGACTCACTAAACTTTAACATCTGTGCACAAGAGCAGTCTTAACTTTGAATTTCCTTCCTTTTTTTTTGGCCTCAGTCCACCCCTTAATATTGCTGTTAGCATAGTGTTTTGTGTGTGTACTGTGACAGACCCAGGCCAGTGGGGTACAGGAGTCTGGTAGAGGGCAAATATACTGGTCACTGGATGAGTAGTTTTCTGTTCCCTGAGTGACCAGAGCAGGGGCTGCACTAGAGTAATCAGAAACCTGCTAGAACTAATCAGCCTGTCTGCCTTAATTGGAACATCTGCAGCCAATCAAGGCAGGCTAATCAGGGCACTTGGGTTTAAAAAGGAGCTCAATCCAGTCAGGGAGGGGAGAGGAAGTGTGTGAGAGGAGCTGGGAGCAAGAGGTGGAAGGAACTGAGAGTAAAAGGGTGTGTTACTGGAGGACTGAGGAGTACAAGCATTATCAGACACCAGGAGGAAGGTCCTGTGGTGAAGATAAAGAAGGTGTTTGGAGGAGGCCATGGGGAAGTAACCCAGGGAGCTGTAGCTGTCATGCAGCTGTTACAGGAGGCAATATAGACAGCTGCAGTCCACAGGACCCTGGGCTGGAACCCAGAGTAGAGGGCAGGGGGTTCCCCCCAAACCTCCCAACTCCTGATCGGACACAGTAGAAGTTGACCCAGACTGTGGGGAAGATCACTGAGGTGAGCAAACTCTGCCAATAAGCGCAGGATCCACCAAGGTAGAGGAGGAACTTTGTCACAGTACGTACAAACATCTCTTATTGAAAGTATAGGGCTTCTTGGATCATTGACAGCGTAGACTGTAACTGCTCTGTATGTGTTTTTATCATTCATTGTGGCGGTTGCCAAATATTCCCTTTAACTCTCTGTACTATAGGTTTTTGGCCATTTTGATGAAAAGCAGACGTGCATTAGAATAGTCATGACTGTAAATAAAATAACTTGGGTTCAGAAGCCATGTCATGTTGCTCTGCAGTTACTCTCTATCTTATCCATTAAAGAACTGAGATGGCTGATAAAAAGGAAAAGCAAAATATAAGATCTTTGTGGCTTTGGGGACCAAAAAACTATTTTAAGAATAGTGCAAAGGAATGTGAAACTAATAATGTCTATTTTTACAAAAACTCTTGTCATCATATATATAGAATATAAAAAAAACAAGGCAAACCAGTTGATACTGTGTATGTGATTCTGCTGAATTCACTGTATATTATAGTATGCTGCAGTATTGGTACACTGTAATGTATCTCGTGAATGAACCATTGTGACTGCTTATGCAGCCTTTACCCCAGATTCCCACCTTTCAGGGTCTGGGTACCAGCAGCAGGGAAGTGTAATTCCCAGCTTGGATAGCCATACAAATGCATCTCAGCTCAACCTAGTGCCTGAAGAGAGCAGTGTTGCTGCAGCAGCTTGGACTAGCTGTCCAGTATGTAACCAGGAGCTTAGGCAGGATTGTGCTTAGTTGGCTAGCCCATGCCACTGCCCATGTAGCCACGATTAGATTGCTAATTTTAGGGCATTGGTTTGATCTTTGCAACTTCCCATCTCTTACGTAGACATATCCTGAAAGGGAAGACAAGAAACAGCTACCTTTGTTTCACCTCAGGCCCCACGCTCTGAACCCTTTGCATATTTGCCTGCAAATCCTGCCCTCTTTTTCTTGTGCAGCACAACCACACTAGGTCAGCTGCTTGGGGATACTTTTCTGCTATGAATGTAAAGGCAGGGGTTGGTCCTATGATAATTGACTGACTGGCCAGTATGCCAAAAGAATCGTGCCTTATAGCAGCATGGATTGTTGTTTCTTTGGATAGGAAATGTATAATGTTGACTCTGTGTTTTGAATGTTTTATTTCATTTGGGGAGTTTGCATGAAAGATGTAGTAGAATGGCCACAAGAATATAAAGTACTTTATTAATCTTTCACATGCTGTCATCTCTAAAATGGCAACAAAGAGCCCAGAAACAGAATGATAGTTGCTTAGTCATTTGGTTGCTATAACATTTGGTTAACCTTTGGTTCAAACCGCTGAAATCTTGGCAACATAGTCTTTGAAGATAATAAAGTGTGGTGTTGAGATAAATATTATAAAGAATTCAGCCAAGTTCTGGGTTTTGTCAACTTTTTGTATGAACCTGTACAAAGCCATAAAGGTAGACAAATTTTTAAGGTGATGAGCCAAAAATAACTTTGATTAGAATGGCAGACTTATATTTAGCCCTTTCAAGGAAAGAATGCTGTGCAAGAGGCGTATGACTTTTTATAACAAATTGTAGAAAATAAGGGTGTAAACAACCCCTACTTGAAAATCTGCGTATGTTGTGATAATTTCATAGAACTCCTGGCATCAGTTTTTGTTACTACAGCCCAGATTTAGAGTTCTATTAATTGGTTGCTAGGCTGCATGGGGAAAACACTTTGTGCACCATATTGATGATTGATTTGGTAGTATGTCAGCCTTATCCGCAATCCTTATCACAGTGGTAGGTTCTTAAATGTAGCTAATACAACAAAATAGTAGAGAGAAACTTGATTTACTACTTCTGTATCCCTTCTTGGTACCTATAACACACAATAGCTCAAGAACCTAGTTCCTGATTTTTCTGTACTCAACTGTTAGGTACTGATTTTTATCTGAACAGCAGTGTTTTAGGTGCAGTAACTCTAGCACAGAATGGTGTTTCTGACTGTACGTTTAACAAGACTGCAAACTGAAATAGCTTCCTCTCTGGCTTCTTTAACCTTTAGAAAAAGAACAACGCATGCTGAAGGAACTAATGGTAGCCCCCCCACCCCCACCCTCCCCCCCATTGGGCTTATTCCTCTGAGGTGCTGAGCAGCCTCCATACTCACTGTTTTCAGTGATAGATGAGACACTCAGTGAACTGGGCCCACTCTGGCCTACCAAAATAAGTTGCATACAACCAACTTTCAATCACAATATCCAGATGTATGGATGAAGGGAAGTTGGTATTATAGAAAGTTAATTAGAATATGGCTAGGTAAGCAGTTTTCTTAATGGCTGGATGGCCTTTTTAATGATGTCACAACCATTGTTCAACAGAGCCTGCAACATTATCACTGGGGATGGAGGAGAGGAAAATCCTAAATTCATCCATTAAAAAGGTTATGAAAAGTCGAGAGGGGATAGTTAGTTTCTTTCCCTGACTTATTCCAGTGTGTAATACTTATCACAATTGTTTAGGTGCATTAAGACAACAAAAATATAAAAATGTCACCAAAACAATGACAATACTTTTCCCCATACAAAATCCTTCAAGAAAAATAAGAGAAACCCTTTTTATTCAACCTACCTTCTCCAGAAAGATGTGTGTAAATAAATAAGTCATGCAGCATGCCCTGTAGGTCAGTAAATTTTTTTTCTTTTCGTCCAACTGAGGAATCCAGTTCCAAAGATGATGGCTTGGCACAGCAGATGCTGTGTGTGCTGCGCTCCACCCTCCTTTACAAATTCTGAGGACAGTTACCTTGAATAGCCTGACTTCAGCTGTCAAGACAAAGTACGGAGAGAAAGAGAGACTATGAAATCATTTCATAATCCCCACCATCTTCTGACTGTTACCTCAACTTCGTGTAGCCTTCTCCATCTGCCTTCTCTGTGGCTCTTTTAAGTGTGTCCTCTTAAATTAAGACCCTAACCTGAGATGCCTAAATTAAATCCTCATGTACCATATTATGATAAAGTTACACTTAAATTCAGCCTACTCACTTCCATGCCCTGTTGAGTGCCATGACCAGGCTTCAGGGGGAAACAGTATTTTTTTCTTTGAAATCCAGCTGTCAGGGGCACTCTGGTTCTTTGGGAATATAAGCAGATGAATACATTTTGACTGTTGATTACTGTTTATTTACAAACTGCACTGGAAATCCCAGCATTTACAGTCCTCAGGTTTTCATACAGTGAGCTGTCCAAGTCTAGCCACAACAGTCATCAGGAGAAAATTATTAGTGTCTCTCTTTTAGTGACCCAGAGGAGATGTTTAATGAAGTATTGGAATAAATAATTTTTCCCCTCTGAAGAGATTAGAATAAAAGTCACTCTAGGTACTTGCTTGCAAAAATTAATTTACAAAATGTAAAAGTTCCCCAGGAGCTTTGATTAAAATATTGGTTGATTATCTAGACATGAGTTAAGTTAATGTATAAACCCTGCCAGATTGACACTAGTGTGTAGCCTTTTGATCTCAGAAAAGGCTGAGGTCACGGTATTCCAATTATGAAGCATACCCGTGGTTTAATTTATAACCTGTTATGTTTGTCTGAAGTGTAGATATGACTTAATTTGTGAATTTAAATTTTAAGTTTAAGTTTACTTAAATATATTGTGGGCTGCCAAGTAATCTGTTCTGCTAATAGTAAATGACCATTTTGATAATTAATCAAAAACATTTTTTAGCTATTAGAACTTAGGCAGAACAATTACCGGTAATTGCTTTTTAATTGTAAGGAGGAAAATATATGTCAGGCTTAAAGTCAAAATTGTGAAGCCACAACTCAAAAATCAGGCAATTTACAGTTCTCAGGCCAAATTCAAGCCACATTGTTGCTCTATTGACTTCATTGGAATGAGGCCCATTGTGTTTACATAATTTATTCAAAGGTAAATTGTTTCCATAAAATACATATAAAGAAGGATATTGTTATTAATGGATAATTGTGTAATGTTACTGCCATTTGAGAATACAAGCAGCTGAAATTCTAACCACAAGGTTTCAGTTTAAAAGCAACAGGCTCAAACTTTAGTAATATAAACACAAATTGTTACCCAGGCTCTTCATTCTTAATGTAGCAGACTTTGACTCTGTGCCTAATCATGACAGATGACCCTGCATCCCCACTTTTTATCCATTTAGCCTCAATGCCATTCGGAGTCAGTAATCCTCTAAAGAAAATGAGGTACGCTCATGGGTATGCCTTATGACTGTGACCAATTATAAGATCCGCAATCTCATTTTGGGACAACCGCTCTCACTGCAAGGAACTGCTCCTGGAAAATTTCAATAATAAACGGACTGTATAACTAACCACTCTGTAACCAAGATGTGAATTACATCTACTGTCTTGTCAAACATCTAAAATTAAAGTCAGTTTGGGGCAAACATGAAATCAATATGCCATCAGAACTGATTCACTTAAAATCAACCCTGCCAAACATATTGGGTGATTCTTGAAGGATGATCCAGAGTGAAAGAACGCCACTGAAACTTATTCAGCATCCTGTAGATGAAGAATTCCTTCCTGACTCTAAATATGGTGACTGGATCATACTATGCATGTGAGGAAGGATTTAGCCATACTCAACCATATGAGATATTTTGATTCACTTGTATCAAAAGTCAGACTTACCAACAACTCACTTGGCTTTTGTCAAATATGAGGCCACATGGAAGTGATGCAACAAGGTGGAGAGCATTGGGGAGATCTTTGTACTTTTTGGTGGATATGCTTTTCCACAGGGATACCTGAGAGAAGGCCATTCCTGTGAACAGACAGAGTTTGTATCTGCTATTGACACCCACCACAATTATGCAAAACCCACAAGTTACTCTGAAAATTTGGTGCTTTCTGACGGAATCATGTTAATTATAATCTTCAGATACACCAATGAATAGTGCCAGTTTCAGTATGTGACAATAACAGTTGACTTATTTTCTGTTTTCACAATTCACCTGGGCTATATAGTTAAACCTGATTTAATTCAGGTTAAATCAACTCTGTTTTTGTCGATAGGTTTAGTTTCCTTGACATACTGGAGACTTTCAGGTTCAGTTACTGATTTTCAATTTTAATTAAATTCAAAGCTTCTGTGGGAAGGGTTTGGGAAACTTTCAGAAAACATGACTGGAACATTTGAGATGAGTATGCAACCTTTTTTGAAGTAATAAAAAGCTAAGTACTTTAACAGAAACTAGTCTTGGATTGTCTGATGTGTAGAAAGAAGCTATCAGTGTTAGTGGTAACACATGAAAATCCTCACCTTACTGGCCAAGTTGTAGCTTTGATAGCTCCAGGAGCAGCAGAGACATCTTCTGGGCCATAGGTTGGGTTTGAGGTCTTAACTGGGAGCAACTGTGCTCCTCTCCCTTTTTTTCCCTTTTGTCCCCCTGTTGCTTCTCTCTTCACACTCCCTTCCTCCTGCTTAGAGTATGGGAAGGGAAACGGGTTTGGAGAGGGCACCAATGCTCCAAATTGGCGATCAGACTGGCCCCCAGCACCACCAGATATCCAGCATCTTCAGTAAGGGTGAGGCTGAAACAGGGGCCCACACTGTCTATACCTCTCCTGGAATTCTTCTTTTTTTGGGGGGCCTTGACTAAGTTGTGATTTTTCAAATAGTTTTATCATGACAGACAACCAGCTTAACCGAGCATCATTGCAAAATTCAGTTGAGTCTCTGTCCATGTTAGGAAAATTAGCATTTGTTGTATAAGTCATATGTAGAAATTGTCATTTCTGAAATTTCTTACTATTACTGAGAATTGGAACACAGAGTGCTTGCTTAATTACGGATAAATATTTCTTCATTTACCTCTTTAGTGAGTTTCTCCAAATGCTACAGGATTTTTATATACTATTCAAAGAGAGTTTTGGTATTGCAAAGTACAACTCATTACTATTGTCATCCAGTGTGTTGTACAGTTTGCTTTTCCTCTTGCATCAGTGGTCTTTGGTATACTAGTAAGTTGCCATGCATTAGGTTTAACGAACAATCTTAGTTTCCTTTTACACTATTTGCAAATGTGCCTGGTTGAAGTGAGCCCATAGTGGTTTAGTTATGCGATAACACTAGTACACTTATGGAAGAAAATAGAGAAATAGAAGTTATCTATTGTAGTAGTTTAAGTAAACAAATCCCTATCCTATTAGTGCAGCCAATAAAATGAAACCATTATCAACAGTAATAAAACTAAAAACAGACAAATAGTTTATCTTTCTGCTCAGCTCATTGAAGATCTTTGAGGATGCATATACTACATTTAGAAAGAAGCCAGTTTCCAGGGATTTGTCAGAGAAATCCAATGTGGTGTTAAAGCCATGCTAGGTTTTGGCTGACACCTAGCAAAGATGTATATGATCTGATTCACCATGTCATTAATTGTCTCTTTTAAAGTCAATTAGTGACTTTTCAGGAATGCTTCTTGAAAATTGTTTTCTGGGTGATTGTAGCAAGGCGGTGGGATATCCCACAGCCCCGCTGTGGGACAAACCTTTCCCAACCCAGTTGTGGGCGGGGCCACCGGAGCCTGCGCCCGCCCCTCAGAGGTCATGGCGCAGACCCAGAAGTACAAAAGCTGACCCGCAGAACTCAGTAGGCTCCCAGCTCCCGCAGCGGCCAGAGGCCTGCAGCCCCTGCTTGCCGACGCTCACGCCCGGCCAGCTGAGCCTGCCCCACGCTCGCTACTCTGAGGAGGACCAGCTGAGCCTGCCCCGCGCTCGCTACCCTGAGGAGGACCAGCTGAGCCTGCCCTGCGCTCGCTACCCTGAGGAGGACTGGCCGAGCCTGCCCCATGCCAGCTACCCCGAGGAGGACTGGCCAGGACCACCCCACTCCAGCTACCCGGAGGAAGAGCCAAGTGTGCCCCATGCCAGCGACCCCACAGAGGACTGGCCGGGACTGACCCGCTCCAGCTACCCCGAGGACCCACTGAGCCCACCCGTGAACACTTAACCCGAGGAGCCGATGGTGGTTGACCTCTCTACTGACACCACGACGACTCAGGTACTTGATGAGGGGGAGAGTGGAAGTGGCCCGGGGGTAGCCGACCCCAGTCTGGCTGCAACACTGCCAGAACCAATGTCAGTGTGTTGAGGCTTGGATCCCCACTGACAGCAGCGACTCCATGCCGCTGCAAGGGGGAGCCTGCCACCACTCTTGGGTGGCAGGCTCCCCCTTAACCCCTGCTCTGAGGAGGCCAAAAGCCACCTAGTGACTTGCTGTGTTTGCTGCCCCGCCCTGACCTAAGGGCCGGGCCTAGAACTGTTACTGCTCAGCCCTGCCTAAGGGCCTTAGCCTATTGATTTACGGTGCTTGCTGCTCAGCCCTGCCTAAGGGCTCAAGCGTAGTGAGTCATGTTGGTTGTTGCCCCTCCCGGACCAGGGCCCAGGCTTAAGGCTACTGATAGCGAGGCAGTGGGATATCCCACAGCCCTGCTGCGGGACAAACCGTGGCCGTGCCACGTCACAGTGATGTATTGTATAGTAGTGCCAAATGACTTTAGGAAAAAAAGTTAAGAACCGTATGTTAAAGTAATATACGGTAATTTGCAAAGTTCCGTGCAAACATTTTTGAGTTAGCAACTACCTGTATATAATTGGAAGGATGAATTTCTGTAATATAGTCCATCTCTCAACGCATATGGTCTCCCAATAAGAGCTTTGGCCTTTATCAGCCTGATGGAATAGGAAAAGGAATATTCAAAATAAGATCACTATTTCGTGATTGAAAATACATGTCCTTGACTATATTAATGGAAAAAGATAATGTGAACAGGTCACAACATTGAAAATATTTGCAGCAGCGGAATAAATACAGGTTTTAGAGTAGCAGCCGTGTTAGTCTTTATTCGCAAAAAGAACAGGAGTACTTGTGGCACCTTAGAGACTAACTAATTTATTTGAGCATAAGCTTTCATGGGCTACAGCCCACTTCATTGGATGCATGCAGTGGAAAATATAGTAGGAAGATATATATACACAGAGAACATGAAACAATGGGTGTTACCATACACACTCTAATGAGAGTGATCAGTTAATGTGAGCTATTACCAGCAGGAGAGAGAAAAAACTTTTTGTAGTGGTAATCAAAACGGTCCATTTGCAGCAATTGACAAGAAGTTATGAGGAACAGTGTGTGTGGGGGGGGGGGAATAAACATGGGGAAATAGTTTTACTTTGTGTAATGACCCCATCCACTCCCAGTCTTTATTTAAGCCTAATTTAATGGTGTCCATTTTGCAAATTAATTCCAATTCAGCAGTCTCTCGTTGGCGTCTGTTTTTGAAGTCTTTGCTTGACTGTTAAGTCTGTAATCGAGTGGCCAAGGAGATTGAAGTGTTCTCTGACTGGTTTTTGAATGTTATAATTCTTGACGTCTGGTTTGTGTCCATTTATTCTTTTACGTAGAGACTGTGCAGTTTGGCCAATGTACATGGCAGAGGGACATTTCTGGCATATGATGGCATATATCACATTGGTAGATGTGCAGGTGAACGAGCCCCTGATAGTGTGGCTGATGTGATTAGGTCCTATGATGGTGTCCCCTGAATAGATACTTGGACAAAGTTGGCAACGGGCTTTGTTGCAAGGATAGGTTCCTGGGTTAGTGTTTTTGTTCTGTGGTCTGTGGTTGCTGGTGAGTATTTGCTTCAGGTTGGGAGGCTGTCTGTAAGCCAGGACTGGCCTGTCTCCCAAGATCTGAGAGTGATGGATCATCCCTCAGAATAGGTTGTAGATCCTTGATGATACTCGGGAGATGTTTTAGTTCGGGGCTGAAGGTGACGGCTAGTGGCGTTCTGTTACTTTCTTTGTTGGATCTGTCCTGTAGTTGGTGACTTCTGGGTACTCTTCTGGCTTTGTCAATCTGTTTCTTCACTTCAGCAGATGGGTATTGTAGTTGTAAGAATGCTTGATAGAGATCTTGTAGGTGTTAGTCTCTGTCTGAGGGGTTGGAGCAAATGCAATTGTACCATAGAGCTTGGCTGTAGACAATGGATCATGTGGTGTGGTCTGGATGAAAGCTGGAGGTATGTAGGTAAGTATAGCGGTCAGTAGGTTTCTGGTATAAGGTGATGTTTATGTGACCATCACTTATTAGCACTGTAGTGTCAAGGAAGTGGATCTCTTGTGTGGACTGGTCAAGGCTGAGGTTGATGGTGGGGTGGGGTGAAATCTTGATGGAATTCCTCAAGGGCTTCTTTTCCATGGGTCCAGATGATGATGATGTCATCAGTGTAGTGCAAGTAGAGCAGGGGCGTTGGGTGACGAGAGCTAAGGAAGATTCTAAGTCAGCCATAAAAATGTTGGCATACTGTGGGGCCATGCGGGTACCCATAGCACTGCCGCTGATTTGAAGGTATATGTTGTCCCCAAATGTGAAATAGTTACGGGTGAGGACAAAGTCACAAAGTTCTGCCACCAGGTTTGCCATGACATTAGCTGCAGTGGATGTAACTTTCTTGCTAAGTTCATATAAGAAGCATCTTGACAACTGCAGCATCGTCATATTCAGAAACTCTTGGGAATAAGATATCATCATGGTGTGAGCTTTAAAGACAAAGAGCATACAAATCCATTTATCAGGAGTGCAAATATAGGAGTAGATTTTCATCTGCAAGTGAGCCCTGCACCTAATAGGAAATTAGTTGTGACTCCCTGATCTGTGCTGCCTAGTCTTAGCATAAATCTAATCAAGAACTGGATGTTTTTTAAAAGATATATGTTCTAGTTGAAACAGGAATTATTTCAGTGAAATTCTTTGGTCTGAGTTATGTGGGAGGTCAGACTAGATGGATCACAGTGGTCCCTTTTGGCCTTGGAATACAGTATATGTAATTAGAGCAGCTGCTCTAACTTACACCATTAGCACAAGATCCTTAAGGGACCATGCACCAATGGAGGGTAGGGGTAGCAGAGTTTCACTTTCCACAGCCTGTCTCCAGTATGCATCCCTAATGGCTCCTGCACTAGAGGTGGAGGGACTACTGGCACAGGAGCCAGCTATGTAGCCTCTGCCAGCTATACATCAGAGAAAAGTGGTTATAGCACAGCTGCAAACGTTGGTCATTATCTCTACCATTTCTGTTGGTTGTCTCTTCTGTTCTAGAAACATTCTCTGTTTTATTTGAATTGAATTTTGGCCAGTAGTCCTTTCCCAAGCTCCATTTTTCCCTGTGTAAATTGTTCCTCTGCACTAGGTATAATCTAACAAAATGGATTAAGGGCTACAGTACAGCCTTTGGGAGGATGGAAGATATGGAAAGGGGAGAGAACTTAGGTGTTGAGAATGAGAGATAAAATGCATACAAAATTTAAAAAAAATAATTTTAAAAATTGAATTATCAGATTTTCCCATCCTTACTCTGCTTTGGTGGTGAAAAACCATTCAGTCTCTCTTAAAACATCAACTTCAAACATTGTGCCTAATCATGTATGTAGAACTGTCAGAAAAATGTGATTTTTAATAGAAAATGTAGAGTTTTCAGTGAAAAATCAAAACATTCAACTGAAAACCAAATATTTTGATTTGGAAATGCTGCCCACAAAGCCTCATGAGCTTGTAGATAGTATGGTTGCCAACTTGGTAATATTTAAAAACCGGATTCTCCAGCAGAAGTGCTGAAACCTCTCCTGCACTGCCTCTTCCCTCTGAGGCCTCACCCCTACCCCACCAATTCCCCCAAGGCCCGCACCCCAGCCACTCCTCTGCCACCCTCCCCCCATCACTTGCTGCTTTTCTCCTCCTACCCCCCTACTTGGGTCAGGAGGCACTCATCTGCAGAACCTGGGCTGAGAGCTACAGATGCCTGACACAGGTAGGAGGTGGCCCCTGCTGGCACAGATGATGACCTGGCACCTCCTTGCCTTCCCCGCAGTAACCAGACATTGGGTGTCTGATCAGTAGATCTGACTGGAAACTTTTGGGTCCCCTTTTCAACTGGGCTTTCTGGTTGAAAACCAGACACCTGGCCACCCTAGTAGATATTTGCACCGTGCCCCTGTCTTCTCTGTGGCCAAGCTCTGTCGTCTGACTATATCTTTTGTGATACACCACAGTTTCCGGCTCTCGCTGAGTGGTTTAATTTAATAATTGGAGATATACCTATCTCCTAGAACTGGAAGGGACCTCAAAAGGTCATCAAGTCCAACCTCCTGCCTTCACTAGCAGGACCAAGTACTGATTTCTGCCCCAGATCTCTAAGTGGCCTCCTCAAGGATTGAACTCACAACCCTGGGTTTAGCAGGCTAGTGCTCAAACCACTGAGCTATCCCTCCCTTATTATGGTTGATGATTGTGGTTCATTATGGGACATGTAGTCTGGGTGGGAACAGTGGCCCATAGAGGAACCAGTGGGCATGAGGCACAATTGCAACATTTTCAAATCAACATTTTAAATTTTTTTGGCCAAAAAATGGAGGGAGGGAGGATTCTTTTAGGTATTCAGTTTTTTTAACAAAAAGTTGACTTTTTTGTGGAAAGCAGACTCTTTTCAAAAGTCAGGGCTTAAGTAGGGATTGCAGGATCAGGCCCAGAATCTTTTGATGAGTTTTATTTCATATAAATGCCAAATACTGATATTTAAATATAAAATTGCTCCATCCTACATTTTAAAAAAATCTTTTGAAAAAGTGAAGAATGAACTTTTCAGTTAACCAAAATAGAAGCTGATAATTAAATTTGAAATGTAATGTAAAGTAAGACCCTGAGACAGGTTTTCTTAAAAACAAAAAACACAGGAAATTCTAGTGACAACTATGATGTGCTATACAAATACAGAAAAATGAAGTGTATAAAATATTGGTAGGAAATTAAGGTCCATTTCACTGAGAGAAAAACAATGAAATATAAATTATTCAAGGAATTTCAATGTGTTATACTTTTTATGCTTTTGAAAGTTAGTAAATTCTTCAGGATGTTGGGAACTGAGATGCTGCTGCACAGCAACGGGATATTAGAATACACATTGTGTATTTATGAACTGATTCCCTAATAGATAACAACTGGACGGGACTGGAATGTTGCAGCTATTTTAATAGCCCTTCCATTATGCTAGGGATTTTTTTCCATTGTTTTTTAACTCAATTAACTAGAATGGCTGTAAAGTGGTTTGCAAAGTATTTTGTATTTATGTTTTGCAATCATTACAGCAATGTTTTACTGCACCACAGATTTTAGACAAGCTCTGCTGTATATAAACATCTTGTAAATTAATAACCCTTCTTGCCTGAATGTTTAATGGCTATTGATCACTACTTTGTCATGAATTGTAATGTATCCCATAGTTTAATTAAAAAAATATTTGTCAAATACTTTTAGAAATTATTGTGCAGGACTTCATATCACAGCTGGTGTCGTTTAAGGTTTGGACAGAGTCACTGCGAATGAAGCCCTGCTGTGAAATAAAAGTCAAAAGGCATCTTGGCATCCCAACCATTTCCTTGGGAGAAGATTACAGCCTGAGTATGTTGAACTTTATTGCCATGGGCCTCATGACAGTATTCAGAAACATGCATGGCATTTTTGTTAAAGAAACTCAGATGTGTTCAAACACAAGGGATGGCATTCTTGTATTTATCTGTGTCTTAAACAGCAAAATTAAAAACAAATTTTACACTCATTACAAAAGAACTATAATGGGGTACAGTAAAAATACTGAAGAATTTATTACTTCTGCATGTAGGAATTGTTTCCTTGTTCCCTAAATATTTTTGTTATTAAAAAAGGATAGAACAACAAATCATAACCTTAGATTGTGAAAAATGCATGCATTGTGAGATAGGCGCGCAAGAGTTCTCTTTCTACTAAACTGCTGTTGCTAGTGTTGGTTTGCTGCTAGACCAGAAGGGCTGTGAGACCACAAGCGGAAAAGTTCTGCATCCAGAGTATAGCTGGGTTAAACTTTTTAAAATTTAATAAAAATTAGGTGCTTGAATGCATCTATCGAAACTTGCATTCATGACATTCTCTCCCCTGCACTCTCCCTCAACAAGTCCACACAAACCTATGAGAGGCCAGAACCTAGTACAGCCAAGTGTAAGAATGTTTATAAAGTTAAAACAGTCTTGGCAGAACTTCCTATAATCTGGGATGGCATTCTGCAGCCTTTCAAACCAGAGATCTGTTTTGCCTGTTTTGTAGGCTCCCAGCTCTCTCATTGGCTAGCGAAATGATCTGTAGGGCCTGTTCTTGGTTCCAGCCCTGGCTCCTTTACACCACTTTAGTGATGTAGAGGGGCCAGAAACTCATCTTCACCAACCAGCTATGGGGATTTTCCTGGGGTGAGGTAGACAGCTCTAAGTCTTCCCCCTAATAATGCCTATTATGGGGCATGGTTGGAGTATATTTTTGTTCCAGTGATCCCAGGATAGTGTAATGTCCCCTTGTGGGTGTTGCACCTAGTGTATCTCAGGGCAGAGGTGAGATTGGTCTAATTTGCATCTTACCTTGAATCATCCATAAGATCATGGAGTCACAGCAGCCACCTTTGCCCCTTGACTTGCATTGTACTGAGCGCACACAGCTGTAGTTCAAGCCCATAGCATCTTTCCAGCCAGTGGTCAACCTCACAAGAGGTGGCAATAGAATGTAACCTCTTCACTTGTTGTTATTGAAGGTCGTTGGAACTCCATCCTGCACAGAACACTAGCTAGAAGTATGTATCACCTGATTAGGTGTAACTACAGATGTTCAAGGGGACTTAAGGGGACTTGTGAAGACATGACTTGATGAATTGCACCCTCCCCTCAGTAAAATTTCTCTTCATAAAATATGACATTTTGGGGTGGGGAGTTTGCACCTATAGAGCTTGGGCCACATATGGTTACACCAGATAAATTGGGGAGAGATTGCAGGCAGAAGTAGTAGTTTCCATAGTGGGGAAAAACTACCTTGCAATATTGCCAAAAATCTAGTGTCAGAAATGTCATACATGAAGTACAAATGGCACACAATGCCAAATATGCATATTTCACTTAAGCCCTGATACGCAAATAATGAAGCACATTAGTAAAGATAGGTAGATGCATTTTTGCATTATCAGGCATGTGGTGTTTATTGTGCAAAATCATGCAACTTTATTTTGTGTTTCTTTGCCTTTTCCCCTTTGTGTGATGCATTCTAACCCTGCATCATGTCTTCCTTCCACCCCATCTACAACAAAACCGTTCGATTTCCCAGGTAAATTGCAATACACACACAGAGTGCTGCATGCAGATATTGTAATTATACATTTGTTATATGAAAAACAACCTTGAATTATTTTAAACTTTTTTAGAATAAAATGTATCCTTGCAAAAGGGTGTTTGTCATATCCACATTCAAAGGTTTTAAGAACAACTCAGGGCAATTTTCCCCACAACAGTGAGAAAAGACAGCTCCTTGGAGGCTTCACAACGACTCTGATAGCCCTGTAGTTGAAGAGGTGAGGGCACAGGTCCTCTGTGTGGATCATTCAGTCATTGTCTTCCTCTATGCCTCACAGAGGTAATATGTCCAGGAAGCCTCAGTGGAATGGATGTAAACACTATTACAACCTAGAGGAAGAATTCCTTCTTCTTCACCCCATTGTGAAGGAGAGGAACACAGAGTCTGGTACTGAGTTCATAAGTGAAACCGATCTGTATTTGAAGGTTATAAATTAAGTAACCATGAAGTTAGCTTTCCCTGAAAGACCTAATGGCTGAAAACCATGTCCTCATTGAAATCAGTTGGAGTTTTGCTGGTGATTTCAGTGGGGCTTAGGATTTCACTCTAATTTAAGAAAAGTTAGATTCTATGCTGTATTTTGAAGTCTATTGTACAGTTTGGGTTATAGGAATTACAAGTGTTTAATACTGTGCAATCATTCTAGTAGGATAGCAGATTAGGTTATCTATAGGGTTAAAAACCTATGTTTAAGGGTTTTTAAAGGTTCTTGTAATAAAATTCCATATAGGAACACATGCTTTTTCATTTCATTAGAGGCAGCACCTGAATAGATGATATAACAGATATTATATGATTGTTAATGTCTCATAAAATTGTTATTTTATGTGAAATATATTTTTAACTCTGGGGAACGTAGGAATCATAGCCTTGAATGTGTATTCAAGTCTTTCTGTTTTAGATTATACAATCCATTAGATGCATTGCTTCATGTAAAATAGATAACATGACTGTCTATATTTAAAATAATTAAATCTTATAATATTTTGTATTTTAGGAGGATAAGAGATATTTTTGTAGGGTGACTAGAAGAGTTTCTAATCTATATAATTAAGAAAAGGGTAAATCTGCAGTACATTTTTCTTAGGTAACAATGTTGGCTGTTTTATGTATATTCATTGCTTGATTTAATTAAATTACATCTTACACTTACTTGCTTGTTGTATAAAAGATGTTTCCTGTTGTTTACAAACCACTTTCTGTGCCAATGAACATAGAAACTCTATTTAACCAATCTCATAATAGTAGATGCAAAATATATTTCTAAAGTTTGGAATATTAAAATGGGTTAATCTGTTTTGAAATATTTTACTAAAAATATTTTCTAAATTACTTATCAATAAAATTGTAGTCCCATTGTTTTCTAATAACATAGTACCAGTTCATAAAATAAAGCAGTCTTTCTAATCCACCCTGATGAGCTCTGTCATTACTTTAGAGGAAGAAAAGACAGAAAATACTGTAGTAATTTGTGTTGGACAATATAAAGTAATCCCATAAAGTAAACTGTACTGACAATATCAATGCTGTAAACCAATAAGAAGCTAAACAATGTAAAGTGTACAGACTAATGAAATCCTGACTTCATTGACATCATTGAGGGGAGCTTAGAGGGAGCTTATTTACTTGATTAGGACCAGGATTTCAGACTGAATGTATAGCCAATGTTGCAGAAATGTATGTCCTCATCACTTGTGGTTTCACTACTCATGGTGAGTTATCAGTTCTTTCCTCACTCCTTTGGTTAACATATCTCACTTTAATCTTACACACATTTTTCTGTCTTTATGCATTAAGGGCCTAATCCTGCAAGGTGCTGAACACTCTTGGCATTCATTAAAATCAATAGATATTCAAGGCACTTGGTACATCACAAAGGTGATCAGCACCCGGCAGGATCTGTACCAGTATTTTGTATAGGTGTACACACTGTACTATTATACACACACATTTTACCATATATCAACAACTGGCATGTAGCTCATTAGTGTGTGGCTTTATATTGTATATGTTATGTTTATTATATAATGGGTCGCAACCTTTCAGCCGAGTCTTCATTTATTCGCTCTGATTTAAGGTTTCGAGTGCCAGTAATACATTTTAACATTTTTAGAAGGTCTCTTTCTATGTCTATAATATATAACTAAACTATTGTTGTATGTAAAGTAAATAAGGTTTTTCAAATGTTTAAGAAACTGAATTTAAAATTAAATTAAAATACAGAACTCCCCGACCAGTGGCCAGGACCCGGGCAGTGTGAGTGTCACTGAAAATTGGCACACGTGCCATAGGTTACCTGCCCCTGTTATATAACAATGTAGACTGCAGCTAATTGCATTTATTTAAACTGTTTCAGAACTTTGAGCAAAATTGTGCTCAGCTCTATACAGAATGTAGAGAAAACAATTCCTGTTCAAAGAGCATACAGTCTAAAGTAGATACAGTTTATAGTTACACGAGACAAAAATTGCCTTCAGTGATAGAAAATCTCAATGTGGTGTAGATTTTCCTATTTTATTAAAAACACCACACTTTTTAAGATGGCTGGATAATGAAGAACTTCATAGAGTTAGTGAATTTTAAAAAGACAGGAATAGGCCAATCAATGGAAGATATCCCTCCTAAGTTTTATAGGTCATGTGACTGAAAGGGAACTGACATCCCTAGGAGTTTATTGTTGCTTACTGTGGCTCCAAGTTCTGGAAAACACTTAAGAATATGAGTTATCCTGTTTAAGTCAGTAGGATTATTCACAGGCTTAAAGGATTCGCTGAATTAGAGTGTGTATTTCCCCTGAACTCAAGCAGGAACTCTTTCCTTCCTGTGGTTGTTCATTAACTGTTCTCCACTGAGAATAGGAGGGGTTAGCAGGTTGTTGTCAATGGCTGATGAAGTGAGGAAGTAGCATTTGAAGCCTCCCAAAAATGCAGGTCAACTCTGACCCTAACTATAAGGGTGAGGGAAAAAGAGATGCCTCCCCATCCCAGCGCCAAAAGCCTAAAATTCCCAATAAGTTCCAAAAGCCAAAACTGTCTCCTGCCTTCTTCCGGATTCAGAAGCTCCAGCTGCCTACAGAAAGTTGCCAAAACCTCCAACTTCCCCTCTGTGAATTCTACAAAACAGATAGTGTCATTAAAAAAATGTACTGCACATTGAAAATCTGAGGGTAGCATAAAATACATTAAATTTAATGTAAAAAATAAGTAAATGGAAGAATACAGTACTGATTTTATTAAGTATTTTCATATTTAATTCAATAAAGACTTCCATTTTAATATACTTGAAACTGCCATTGAATTTCCAGTTTGCTTCGTAGAATCATAGGGTTAGAAGGGACCACAAGGGTCATCTACTCTAACCCTCCTGTCAAGATGCAGCTTCAGAAATTTGTGGTCCACAAAGTGAACTTTTGGTTCTCACTAAACAGGGCATGGAATCAAACCAGTTTTCTACAAGAGTTCGTATCTCATTATCAATTGTCATTATTTATAGGAAGGCTATTTGTGTGCTAGGAATAATTCTTGATTCCCCATGTCACTCATCTTCATTCTATGAAAATTAAGAAAGAAAATTTCATTGCTTTGCAACATCTCATCAGGAATTTTTGTCAGCCCCTTATATAGTGATGGTAAAGGCAATATTCTATGATCAGTAACATTTCATATATTTTGTCACTGATAAACCACATGGAGATTTTTTTGCTGATGGTCTGGCCCTCACAAATCTGAATTCATTTCATACAATACCAGTACTTAGGTGACATTTACAGTACCTGCATGTAGGTAATTAAGAGTGTCTAAAATTTCCAATATAATCTCCATTAAGTTGTGGCATTTTAATGTGCTCCGACAAAGCAAGTGAATAGTTAATGGATTTTACAGTACTTGGAGCAGCAGTGTTAGGAAGGTATCTGGGGGGAAAATTTACCATGGAATGGGATCATTTTACTTGTATTGTCTAATGTTTTCATCACATTCTGGACAAGGAAATATATATTGATTATACCACTACATGAGAAGTGTAGAGGGTACTGCTGACATACCAGATGTGGGGAATTGCATGTTTGTAAGTAAAAATGCAAAAATAAAGCACCATATATTGTCTGTGCTGTGGTGATATATATCTTTTAGACATATGTTAGCTCTTGGAATACTGAATGCTCTCTAGGTGAGTATTCTAAGACTGCTCAGTTTTAGAAAGATATTTTTGTGTATGTTTTGGGTAAAAGCCAAAACTCCAACAAAATAATTTGAGCCAAAAGATTAAATGGACAACTTGAAACAATCAGCATAGATCATTTTGCATCTAGACACACATCCATAAAATATACAAAAGGAAAATAGGTATTTCTTTGTAAAGCACTGAGAATTTTTAAATGTATAGTCTCACTTTAAATGTAGAGTCATCTTATTAACTTAAATTGGAAATGGTAAAAATGTGACATGTATCGTATACACATACCATTGCATAAATATGTGTGTCAAACCACAAAACATTCTGATAAAGTAAGGTTATAGGTATGTGCAAGAACAAAATAGCAAATAATTCACAGTTTGAGAATGAAAGGCACACCAGACTTTCCTTTCTGAACTCCATTATGTCTAGACACTGGAAGAGTGGGACCAGTGTATAATTTTACCAACTACATAGTGTTCTCAGACACATATCACAGTAATGAAAGACTTCATCTTAGTATCTATCATGCTTTTCAGCATCCTTTTTTTTTTTTCAGTCTATGAAGACCACTTTCTCAATTGGTATGAGATGCGTATGCAGAATGCACATATTTACACAACCATATTTCCATGCACAGTTGCCATGTTCACATTCAGACAGGGTACAGATCTAGACAACTAGAAGTTCATTTACAAGTACAACTCGGGTAACTGTGCATAAATGTAGGCTTACAAGTGTGCATTCATTTATATACCACCTTTAAAATCTGTCTCTTAAATCTTTTGTCAAATTTTGTTTTTTTTCTTAACTGCGTGTACATTGATGTGTTACTCAGGATGACTGGGCTTCTTGAATTGAGAACATAGCACTGAAGTATTTGTTATGAAAAAAGTATTAAAAATCACATGGACTTTTCAAACAACTAGAAAAAAATTACCTGAAAGATTAGTTTTTGGTTCTATCAACTTTGGACCCAGTCCTGTGGTTCTTAACACTGATAGGCCCATTGACTAAATTACGATGTCTTATGTGAGAAAGAACTGCACGATAAGGCCCTTTAACAGTGTACAGCGGTCCTCTGTTGATATGTGTGCGTGTCAGGTATAACAATTAAGTGCATAACAATTCCCATAAGCGGTCACAATGAAGTTAATAGGATTACTGGGATGAGGAGAATGCTTTCCTAGTTGTGGATACAGATGAAGAGTTGAAATTCTGCATTTAGTAGTACAGATTAAATTGCAAAAAGTTTGATTTGAGAGCAAATTGTAAGGTAGGAAATGTGTCAGGAAGAAGGTATAAATAAAAAATTTGGCAGAGGAACAGTTCAGATAATTTTGGATTCGGGTGATTAATCAGAGATTAATAATAAATAAGCAGATCTCTGGTCTTTGGATAGAATTGAAGGTATTCAACAGTAATGGTCAGCATGAAACGAGTTGAGAAAGATAGCGCTACTGGAAGTTATGTTTATGCCAGTCATTATCCAGTATATAACTGTGTATTTGTCTTATAAAAATAGTTGTATTATCGTGGTTCTCCAACTTTGGCAAAAAGGACCAATGAAAAATATCCAGTCCATTTAAAATTGAAAAAGAGAGAGAGAGAGCCCTTTCAGAAATAGATTGCACTGGGGAGGGTATCATGGACTGCTTTCACATTATTTTTTCACTGAATGTTGTTTGTTAATGATTTTTTAAAAAAAGTCTTAAAAAGTCAAATTGTTTGTTTTTTAAATCTTAAGCTACCTATCAATTCTAGTTTCCCTTAAGTTGATTTCCATTACAAGATCATTATTTTCTTCAGTCCACTCACTGATTGATTTACTTTGACATGACATCTTTTGCTTTATCCTTATTTTGAAAGATCTGAGTGTCACATTTTACTGTTAAATCAGCCATTCTCAGACTATATACAGTTAGTGTTTTTTCCTCTCTTAAAATAGGTCATTTCAAAGCTTTTGGAAAAATCCTGGAGGTAATAATTTCTTAAAGGTTAAAGTCAATTTTTGCATATCTTAAAAATACAGTTTATGAAAGAGAATTCCTTGGTTCCAGTCTTGCTCACATTAAAGTCAATATGAGTTTAGCCATTCACTCCAGTGGGTTCAGGATAAGGTCTGCTTATATTGTTTCACATAAGGAGCTTCAATTTAATTTAATTGTATTATACAAAATAGAATTTCTGACCTTTTCAATTCACAGGCATAAGCGTAGTGAAGGGAGTTAAGACTTTGCATCACATTCTGTACCAGAAGACTCTATTCATTAAAAGTGTTTTGTGGCCATTACACATGTAGAAGTCTGCAGTAGAATTGCCTACCTTTTCTAATCTACTGAGCAGAAAGTTGGCAATACTGCTATTCCATAGTAAATTTCTACTGAAAGTTAAGAGGTTTTGGAGGTTGAAACAAATTCTGCTCACCTTACTCTCAAAAGTCTGTTTCACTTTGTTGGCTCTGCATGTGTAGGTAAAGAGAGTTGGATTTGACACTTAGTTATAAAAACCCTTCTTCCCACCTTTGCCCCTATTCATTGCAGTGGTGTCATTCATCTTCTAAGATCTTGTCATGTGAAAGATGATGTTCTCTCGTTAATACAATATGCAATCCATAAGGATTGTCTTCATCTTCTGCCACAACTTAGCGGTAACAAAAGAAACAAATCCAAATTCCATTACAAAACAAAAATCTTTTGAGTTTCTTCTCCATCAAATACAATTAACTAAGACAGAAAATATCATATTATCGCTATATAAATCCATGGTACGCCCACATCTCGAATACTCTGTGCAAATGTGCCCACCCCATCTCAGAAAAGATATGTTGGAATTGGAAAAGGTTCAGAAAAGGGCAACAAAAATTATTAGGGATATGGAATGGCTTCCATGTGAGGAGAGATCAATAAGACTGGGACTTTTCAGCTTGGAAAAGAGACAACTAAGGGGGGAAATGATAGAGGTCTATAAAATCATGACTGATGTTGAGAAAGTAAATAAGGAAGTGTTATTTACTGCTTCTCTTAACACAAGAACTAGGAATCACCAAATTACTAAGTAACAGGTTTCAAACAAACAAAAGGAAGTATTTTTTCACACATTGCACAGTCAGCTTGTGGAACTCTTTACCGGAGGATGTTGTGAAGGCCAAGATTATAACAGGGTTCAAAAAAGTAGATAAATTCATAGAGAATAGGTCCATCATGGCTATTGGAGATGGTGTCCCTAATCTCTGTTTGCCAGAAGCTGGGAATGGACAACAGGATGAATCACATGATGATTACCTGTTCTGTTCATTTCCTCTGGGGCACCTGGCATTGGCCACTGTTGGAAGACAGGTTACGGAGCTAGATGGACCTTTGATTTGAGCCAGTATGGCCATTCTTATGTTCTTAATTGTGTTTATTCTGTGAACTATCTTTGCTGTAGTTATAAGCCTTTTTCAAATAAAGCGTCCTTGAAGCTTCATAGTTCAGAATTTAAACTATTCTTCACATAGCCTCTGTATATCACCACTTATGGGATCAAGGCATCAGGACATGTGAACATATAAGACGCTCATCCTTGAAGACTTACAGTTACTATTTTTCTTTTGTATAGTTTGTTTTTGGTAAATGTACTTCAGTATTTATCATTTGACTCACCATGATGATAGTTAATTGAATGTCATAGATTTAAATGTGATAGGGCTTATTCTTATCTCTCATGCTGATGTATGTCAGGTGTAACTCCACTGAAGCTAGTGGAATTATATTGGCATAAAATAGTTGTGAGATCAGAATCAGTCCCAGCATGTTAAATGAATGCTGGCTTAAATAGTGGTTTCTTGAAATAACTTTTCATCAACTGTGTGAAAAATATTTAAATTACAATGGACTAGTAATAACCCCCTCTAAAATGACTCATACTTTCATTCCATAAAAGTGATTATGAACAATGTACTTGTTTATTTCCTTGTGTAAGTTTTGAATTAAAGTATGTTACATGCACCTATTTACTGTATTTCTACAATGTAAAATTTCAAAATGATTATATAAAATTAAGTTGAAACCAAAAGTTCATAGAAATGCTTTTCTGTATGTTTACAGTTATTATTACCAGACTTTGTTGTGGTTGAAACCTAATGCTACTATGCTGTAGACTCACCATTGGCAATAACCTAATAAATATGCTTCAGGTCAGTTAATGGCCTTGTTATTACTCAGGAGTGTGCAACAAGAATGATATTCAACCCCTAAGAAAAGGATGTGTGGACTACCCATCTCTAAAAGCACATCCTTGTTGCTGATATGTGGAGTAGAATTGGCTTACCCTTATGACTAGCAGTTAAGGTACCACTGTTGGAACAACAAGAGCAGAAAGGGATATATAAGAAAAAAGCCGAAATTAAGTAAAAGTAATTATTTAACTCTGACTAATCAAAAGTTAATATAATTGGAAAAGAATAGTCTGAGCATCCACCCATCCCCAGCAAAAAGGAAAAGGTCAGTCTGTCTATTATGTATAAATGCGGTTCACGCTGTCAGCTAGTCATCATGACTTTGCTTATTTTCTATATGTTTTTCTTGAAGGATTGTTCAACTTCAGAAGAATACAGCATTGCTGCAGCATTACTGCCCCTGACAACTGCATTCTACAGAGTAAGTTTTTAATGGTCTTAATTTAAGTTGATTACTGTTTTCTTATATATGTTTTCATTTCTTTAGATCAGCAGTTCTGGGTCGGGACCCCTAAGTTGGTTGGGGCTAGGGTGACCAGATGTCCTGATTTTATAGGGCAGTCCCGATTTTAGGGTCTTTTTCTTATATAGGCTCCTATTACCCCCCACCCCCACCCCGATTTTTCACATTTGCTGTCTGGTCACCCTAGTTGGGACCCTGTTTTAATGGGATTGCTAGGGCCCAAGCCGAGGACTTCAGCTCTGGACGGCAGAGCTCAGGCTTCAGCTCCAGTACTGAGTGGCGGGGATCAGGTTACAGGCCGCTCGCCTGGAGCTCAAGCCTTTCTCCCCGCCTCAAGTGAAAAGGCTTGGGCAGGCTCAGGCTTTGGTCCCTTGTCCTGGGGTCATGTCGTAATTTTTGTTGTCAGGAGGGTGTTGTGGTGCAATGAAGTTTGAGAACCACTGATTTAGATCACTAAAAGGATGGAAGTGATAACAGAAGAAAACCTAAAAGGTAGGAAGCAAAAGCCCATTGAAGTCAATGAGTCTCTTTCAGTGAACTTCAGCGGGCTGTGCATCAGGCCAAGAATGAGGGGGGATGATTGGTAATGGGGGTTCTGACTAGAGCAGAACAAATTGATTTTTCAGTTCTGCCAGATGACTGAAAAATCAGAAAAAATATTCAGTTCATTTCCAGAATTATGTGGAATTTGTCAGCAAATCGGAAAAATCTATTTTGGGTTGTACAAAAAGTTTTATTCTGGTCAGTGTCATATTTATTGCATAGGTCTACAGTTATCCAGCTTTCGGAGTATGGAAGTTGAAAGGATGATGATTTTCCATGTTTCAGACCTAAAGAGAAAAACTAAGAAATCTGACTGTCACTTGCACAAACCAGATGTTGCTGCATAATAGAAAAAGAATTTTGTTATTCCCAGATCTAACCTTCAGGTTAAGTGACTGTCCCCGTTTTATGCCTCGTAAGACCCACATTCCTTGGCAAAAATGCAGAAGCAGTTTTTATTTTGGTTATATGTTTTATACAAAATTAAGATTTAATCTGTTTTTTAAAAATGTTGTTTAGTATGCCAGATCATCAGGGGAACTTTTGGAGGGTCTAAGTACAGGGATTCCATTTGGAGTTGGAAGATTAATAGAACTTTTAGAATATATTTCCATTTCTTTAGAGTCTTTCAAAATTTGTGCTGGACTGGAACAAATAGGTCTTAACCTCTCATGGTCTGTGTATGGGCATTCTTCCTAGGAAAATGGTACCTATATATTTTTTAAAACCTCCTCATCTCCATTACTTGTTTGATACTGTTTCTGGAGAGCTGCACTGTGTCAGGAACCTGGTGGTGGTCCTCCATTTCTGACTTTGAGGAGAGGACACCATCAAATACTGTCAGGCACTGCTTCTCTTCCTAGCCATTCCTAGTGTTTGGAGTGGAGGTCAAAGCTGTATGTAGGGTTGGGACGGTGCCAAGGGTGGCACTGGAATCAAGATCTGGGGACAGGTCAGGGTCAGAAACGAGATCAGGATCAGTATTGTAGCTGGAAATCAGGTACAAGCCAGGGGTCAAAGCCAGGTGATCAGAATCCAGGGACAGTACTGTAGCAGGGGTCCATGTGCAGGCCAAAGGTCAAAGCCAGATAGCGTCCAAGAAGAATCAGGAAGCAGAGGCAAGGCTGTAAGCAGGTCAGTAACAGGGCTGGAGCAAGATCAGAGTAGGGCAAGGACAAGACTGGAATGAGCTCAGGCAAGGCTGGGGAATAAAGAGGAAAAGGATCAAGAGCAGGCTTGGAGTCTCAAGCATCTGATGCACTGTGAGGCTGCAGGAGAGTTCCTGGTGGTATAGTATTGTTGTGCAAACTGATCTGCAGCTCTGATGGTGTCATAAATATAGAGGGAAGGGTAGCAACCTTTATGTATGAATAGCATAAAATCCCTCCTTGGCAGCTGTACTGAATTGCCTTACCTGTAAGGGGTTAAACAGTCAAATAACCTAGTTGGCACCTGACCAGAAGGACTGTCATGGTATAATCCCCACTCTGAACCTTAGTGTCCAAAAGATGGGGTACCAGCATGAATTCCTCTAAGCTCAATTACCAGCTTGGAACCTGTAGCGATGCCACCAACCAGGAATTCCAGTGCCTGGTACACTCTGGTCCCCCCAAAACCTGGCCCGGGGATCCCCAAGACCCAGACCCTCTGGATCTTAACACAAGGAAAGTAAACCCTTTCCCTAACCATTGCCTCTCCCAGGCTTCCCCTCCCTGGGTTACCCTGGAAGATCACTGTGTGATTCAAACTCCTTGAATCACAAAACAGAGAGGACAATTCACCTTCCTCCCTCCTTCTCTTTCCCCTTCCCCGACTCTTCCTGAGAGAAAGTAATCCTGGCACAGAGAGAAATCAGCTTCTCTCTCCCCCTTCCCTCCTTTCTCCCCACCAATTCCCTGGTGAATCCAGACCCAGTCCCCTGGGGTCTCACCAGAATAAAAAACCAAGTAGGTTCTTAAACAAGAAAAGCTTTTAATTAAAGAAAGAAAAAACAGTAAAAATTATCTTTGTAAATTTAAAAAAAATGGAATAGGTACAGGGTCTTTCAGCTATAGACACTGGGAACACCCTCCCAGCCTAAGTATACAAGTACAAATTAAAATCCTTTCAGCAAAAATACAAATTTGAACTCCTTTCAGCCAAATACACAATTAAACTATTTTCAGCCAAATGCACATTTGAACTTCTTCCAACCAAATATACATTTGCAAATAAGGAAAACAAACGTAAGCCTAACTCGCTTTATCTACCTAGTACTCACTAGTCTGAACTTATAAGAGCCTGTATTGGAGAGATTGGAGAGAAACCTGGTTGCACATCTGCTCCCTCTGAGCCCCCAGAGTGAACAACAACCAAACACTAACAGCACACACAAAAACTTCCCTCCCTCAAGATTTGAAAGTATCCTGTTCTCTGATTGGTCCTCGGGTCAGGTGACAGCCAGGCTCACTGTTCTTGTTAACCCTTTACAGTCAAAGAGATATAAAGTACTTCTGTGCTATTAACTTTTCTTATCTGTTTATGACAAGGACCAAAGAAGATACTTTCAAATCTGGGGTGGGGGAGGATTTGTTTCTTGTTCTCTTTTGTTGTTCCCTCTCCCAACGGAGGGAGAAGCCAAGCAGATACAACATCTAAAAATATACCTGGAATAATCCATCTCAAACCACAAAAATTGTAATTAGGGCAAGAAATTATGTTTTGGCTTGTATACATTTTTCCTATGCTACAGAGGTAGTTTTATTCCATTTTATGTAACTGTAAAGCTGAGCCCAGAGGGGAATCCTTTGTGTTTTAAATCTTTTATTACCCTGTAAAGTTACCTTCCAGCCTGATTTTGCAGGTGTGAATCTTTTACTTTTTTTCTTTTAAATACAATTCTCTTTTTTAAGAACCTGATTGATTTCAGTGTCCTGAAGACAAAGGGTCCGGTCTGTGCTCAGATTACTATGGCAATTGGTTGGTATATTATTCTCAAGCCTCCCCATTAAAGGGGGCAAAGGGGCTTGGAAGAATAGTTTGGAGGGGATAGGGATTCCAAGTGACCCTTCCCTGAAAATTTTGTGTAAATCACTTGGTGGTGGCAGCAATACCAGTCCAAGGACAAGGAAAGGAATTTGTTTCTTGGGCAGGTTTTAACCTAAACTGGTAGAATTAAGCTTAGGGGGTGTTTCATGTGGGTCCCCACACCCCAGAGTTCAGAGTGGGTGGGAACTCTGACAGACAGAGTTTGGGAAATAACTAGGAATGGAGGTCATCTGACCCATGCTGTATTACAGGATAGGCTGCTTCTGCATGCCTAAAGGCTGTCATTACAGGCTCTGTAGGAAGAGTAAATTAGTGCAGCTAAGGTATTGCTGCGTGCTTGAGTGGTGACTCCCCAGAGCTCTGTTGGAGGGGCAGGTGAGCAAGCAACCCTGGTTTGGCTGCAGGTTTGGCTCACAAATACTGCTGCTCATCCTATTTCCTCACCTGAGTTTTCCTGTCAAGGACCTCATATCTTAATGGATGGTAGGCTGAAAAATTCTCTCCTCTCTTCATCTGGACTTCCCTTTATAGTGGCCCTAGCTAGAAGAATAAAAGCTTTCCAGGTTCCTGCTAGACATGTTGCTATCTGTGATTAGCCCAAAGGGATGTACAAAATTCAAACTAAGCTAGAAAAATTGTTTAGGGTTTTGTTTTTTTTTATTAAAATGTATCCTGGCACACACATACTAGATTTGTTGTTAAAACCAAATATATGTCATAGCTTTTCTTGCTATATTGCTAATCAGTGTTATTAACTATTCTTATAGGATAGATTTTTTTTCTCATTATCTTATTTCTCTTCAGGAAAAACTAATACAGAGGCCATTAGCATTCTAATTCTGTTGCACACATTTTGCTGAAAATCCATACCTGAACTGAACGTTCACTGTTTACCATTAAGAACTATGATTATTTTTACATTTTCCATAAAGGAAGTTATAGTAGTGCTTGTAATTTTTTGCTTCTTTTAATGTTTTTGTTATCACTCCTCAGTATAAAATATAATAAGTATTTTATATACACTTTGAAATTGTCCATCCAAGCAGCACAATCTTAATGATAGTTGAAGAATCTGAGGCCAGGAGTAAACAGGATTCTTAGATTTATTATGGGTATCTGTTGTACTTTATGCCATGTTCCAGAGGTACCCTTTTGTGTCTCGTGCAATTTGTACTAGTTCACAAAGGGGCTGGATCCCAAAAGAATTACCAGTGAGACAATCCCTACAATAAATCTAGAGATGCTGTAAAATTTAATTCAAAAACATGAAATTTACAAAACTGCTAAATATCTTCTCAGTCTTATAACTAAAACTCAAATGTACTAGTTTAATATCTGATTTATCTCTGGATCTGGAGACCATAATACCAGTATATCCTGAAATTGCAGTGGAATGGAATTTTCCATCTTTAACTATTATAATCTTATCATTAACATCATTTCCTTCAGATCAAACAGTAAAAAGGAGTAATCCAACATCTCAATTCCACATCTTAAGTACTGTGCATAGGAAATATTAGGATTCATAATGTGCATCCATTTGAATTACCTGATGAGCTGAACTTATTACAGGAGAGGCATTTACTTGGAAGTGTGCCAGAAGTTTACTTTGCTATCTCTTTGTTTAGTTCATAAAGCAGAAGTGATGACAACTCCTCAGTAACTGTTCTGTTTACTTTCCAGGAATCATTACTGTATATATATGAATGCTGTACAGCTACAAGTATTTAAAGTATATAAATATTGCAGCAGAAGAAGCATTATTTAGGATAGTCCAAATAGGCATAAAGAGGTGTTGGAATCATAAATGAAAACAAGAAGAGGAAAAATTAAGCTGACCAACACGCAAAACTTACTTAATGGTGTGATTTGTTAGACTATAGGATGTTTTCCAATGAAGTGTTAAAAGTTCCATCCTTTGAGACATTTAACAGTCTACTGAAAAAAGCATTAAAAATATATTGGAGAGAACAAATTTGCCCTGGCATCGAGTGAACAGAGTGATCTATTAGGTCTTTTCAATCTCCTAATGTCTCTTACTAAGAGACGTTTACTCTAGGGGGTTACTACATGTATTTAATTAAAATAATAAGACAGAAAATTTCAACTTGCAACATGCTATGGCTTTGGTTTTGGCTTTTGGGATGTCCAGTAAAATTCCAAAATTTCACTAGCTAATGCCCAAAGACTAAGCTATTGTGAAACGTGATAGTATTCAATTCATAGACAACAAGTCAGTACATATTTGCGAGCTGGAAAAATGGTTTAACATTTTTCTACAAAAAATCACAATACTTTTTAAAAAGCATTTAACACACTAGACCATAAGCTATTAACAGAATGTGACTTATCTGTGACAGCAGTCCTCTTCACTGTGTACTGTAATGTCATGTAAGCAAACAAATCTTTTGCCTCTGGGTCAGAAAAGGTTTTTACTTACCATTAGTAATACTTACGGAATTTTGTTTAAATTTTAAACAATATAAATAAATAAAACTTATTTATGCCTGAAGATAAAAATGTATTGCCCAAGGTTTGCAGATGCCCTCTGTTATTTGTTCTTTATTTGTTTTCTAATATAGAGTTGTATAAAACAAAAAAAGGTGTAGTGTTCTCCTGGTAGATGTTTGTTGATATACAAAGAAGTATTTCTCTTAACTGACTTGCATGAAGAATGCTTCAGTATATGGGACATTTTCCTTTACTTTTTTCATAATAATCCTTAACATTGTGTGGTACCTTATCTTCAAAGTTCCTTACAAACATAAAAGATCTCAAAGCAACCATAGAAGTCAAGAGGAATAAGGCCCCAATTGATTAATAAAGTAATTAACTCATTTCTGTTATACTTTTCCTATTTGTATGGGGTTTTCTTCCTATGAGTTAGGAACATAAGTACTGTAAGAAGTTCCATTGCAAATACTATGTTGTCTTTGGCTATTTTTCTCAGCACTTTAGGGTTTGTCTGTCACCTGGCAGTCTGATCAAACAATCCTCCTACTCCCTCAACCCCTTACCCCTGCTGAGATGGGGCTCAGGGGCATTTTGATGCTACATTCTGACAATGAAAATCCAGTAAGAATTTTCTAGTTTCCACAAAACAGATTTTTAATTTTTTTAATAGAAGCTTGAATTTCATGTAGGCTTGACTTCTAAATTAAAATAATTTAATCTTGAATTATATGCAGTAGCCTGTATAGCACCATCTATATATGGAAAATTACATTACATGACAGATTATTGACCTAATTTTGAAGTTTATTATTCAGCATTCATAATAGTGAATATTAATTCACCCATAAATGATTAAAGAAAATAACATAATGAAAAACATTCCCCTTTAGAAAACCAAATGTATCTGTTTTGTATAGAAAATTTAGGGCTTTAAATTTTCCATTGTAGTGCGTATTCTTGTAAATGTTGATGACTAGGATGATCTTGCTATTCAGTATCCCAAGTGTACCATCTAGAATTCTGAATCAGTTAATGTTTTTAATGGCTTGATTTAAAGCACTTGTCAGTGATTATCTTGTTTTGGCAAACGAGATATGTAGTAAGCTATCTCATGTCTCGGCTATGTTACATAAAAATCAACATATACCATTTAAGGTAACACATTTAGATACTTCAGTGACTAATTACTTCATAGATTGAAATACATGACTAAATTATGCAATTGACCTCATTTGTGGTTCAAGATTTTGTGTCACTCCTGAACAATTGTTCACTTGGCCAAGAGAGCTACAAGTTTACTTGTAACAGATTCATCCAAATGTATCATTTTAAGTTTTGTTGATTTTTTTCCCACTTTTGAGCCATCTAGTCACCAATAAAATTAAATTGGATACTGATGACAATTTTGAATCTAGATCTCATAGTGAAACATTGGAAAAATATTTTGCAAAGATGGACACTGGTGTTAGCAAGTTAATTCTTAGTTGGAACCATTGTTTGTACATCCACATTCCCATCCACCCACTCTTATTTTTATATTGAGTCCCCAGGCAAGGTATTTTGTCATGATGTTGCTTACTTTGGTATTTTGGTAATGGAATTGGGTAAAACAGACTTCCTGTTTCACTGATACAGTCTTTTTAAAATGTACAAAAGAAGTATTCGGTTGGCATGTGTGGGTACCTTTTATAGAACATGGATCCTTTTTTCCAGAGCATTTGAGGAAGGGATTTACTGGTGGTTCCTTATTGGATCAAGAAGGGTAGCCTATTAAAGTTCAGTGAAAGCATTTTAAAGAAACATCGCTCTATCAAAATCAGTCATAATGTGAGAAGTAAAACGAGAGCTGGAAGGAAGAAAAGGGTAGTGATAAATTATTAGATATGGGACAAACAGTACGCATACTGAGACACCAGATAAATAATTATGATGGTTGTTCTTTGAGTCTGTTCCACTTCAGGTACACGAGAGTCAGAGATTTTTCCCTCAGAAGTACCGTTGGAGTATTTGCACCCTCTGCGGCATTGTGCTGCTGTATGATGGTATGAAGGGCAGAGCCACCTCATCCACCCTGCAGTTTCCTCTTACTGCCCATGATTGGTAGTCGGAGCATGTCATTGTGCTTCTGCAAATTCTCACCCCTTATGGGGAATTTATCCTATCATTCTGTGAATAGTTGGTTCTTGTTAGATGTTAACTGTTTAGTATATGTTTTATTTGTTGTTGTTCTTTGTTATTTTGTTGGAGCATTGGTTCCTTCTTGTTGTGGGGTGTTGACAATCAGAACCTGGATATGCCTTGGTCTTGAGGGTTTAAGCCTTGTGATGGCTGCAAAAGACCTGCAAAAGAGATACCAGTAAGTCAACCTCTTTCCACCTGCCTAAGCTGCTTCGATGGGGGTCACATTATAGATACTTTAAGCCCAAACAAAGAAAGAGAGGCAAGAGCGTGCTACGTCCTTATGGAGGTTTCCAGGCATCTGCCTTCTGAGCCTTCCTGTTCAAGGAGCACACAAGTGCTTCAGCATCACTGAGAAGTGCCCCTCCAGTCACTGCCTGGGAACATCAGCACTGATCCCCTGAGGCCAAGGAAGAAACACAAGAGACTGGAATAGTCCAAGGAGCTGAGACTTAGCTCCACTAGATGATTGAGGTTCCTGGTACCATATACCCGTATACCCTGAGGAGATCAGAGAAGGGGATTTGCTGGCAAGGTAGAGTATTCAGTACCAATCTCATCACGCAATGGAGCATCAACTCTGGCACTCGTACCCTGGCCAAGTGTTTATGTCAGATGCAGACAGGATGGAAGGCTTTCCAGTCTTGATGCACAGAACTTTGTTCTGGATTTCATCCTGCATATGTCTGTGCTATGACATTGTCAATGTCCCTACTCCAAACAGTGTGGTAGCATATGCTACAAGTTCTCAATCAACTTCCACAGCTCTTATGATTCACGTACATATAATAGACGTTTGTAGAGCTGCAACTTGGTCATTGATACATGCCTTTACAACTCACTATGCTATAGCTCAACATTCCAAAGATAATGCAAGTTCAGATGAGCAGTACTTCATTCATTTTTCAGGTAGACTCCAAAATTGATGTCCGGATTGAACTGCTTGTGAGTCACCTGCAGTGGAATCGTTGTGCAATCACTCGAAGAAAAAAAATTATTAACCTGTTCTGTAACTCTTATTGTTCTAGATGTGTTGCACATGTTTATTCCACAAACCACCTCCCTATCCCTTTATATTGGAGTATGTCTGGTAAGAAGTAACTGAGGAGGGCCTGGGGAGGCTTCACCCTTTTTACCATAATGCAGCAGCATGAGCCAGCAAAGGCCCTAGCGGGTACTGCTAAGGGAAAAATCTCCAACTCTGGTGCACTGGGCATGTCCACACCAGAAGTGGAGTGGACACGTTCAACACATCTCCCAGAACAATAGTTACATAACAGATTAGCAATACTGTTTTGGTTTTGGTTTTTCAAAGTGAAGAGAGCATATTCTTTATAGCATAGGATCTGTTAGACCAAACGAGAACAAGAATATACTTTTCCGAACTAAAGACTTTCAGTAAGGACTTATACACAGCATTTCTTTGGCATGAAGTCCTTACAACTTGAAAGAATTTACAAAGTTTATCTCCTTTATGGACCTTAATAAATAACCAGTTCAATTCAGCTGTGGCGGAGGAGCTTTTTGTTATAACGGTATAGGACCTCTAAGAAGTTCAAAAATTATAACGTTCAGGACAGCCAGGGCTCTATATCACATTCTAAACATATATCTATATTGTCATCTTAGACACTTTCTCAAAGAGGTACCCAGTTCCAAGTCACTCAAGGAACCAGAATGTAACCATTTGGTATGTTATCTCTTTCTTACAGAATCTATTAAATAAAAGATTAATTATTCATCTGTATCAATTGCTATTTGAAAAGCATGAAGGCCTGTTGTGGAAAGTAAAGGCTAAATTTCTAATGGATGTGAATGTTAGAATACTCTGGTGATGGGTAAAGGGTTAACTGAGAACAAACTAGAGACATCCTGTAGTCTTACTCAAGACTTATTCAGGCAAAAGTCAAAGTGACTTCAGTTAACGTCAGCTGGAGTCAGTGGGAGTTTTTCTTGAATCAGTCTTGAGAAAAGACTGAAGGATTTGGAACTAACACATTGTCCATTAATATGAAATGCAGAATAGTTTGTAGTCATCTTTATTTATAGAATTTTTATGACCTCAGCCAGTTATATAGAATTAATTACGAGTACAGTAAGTTTGGAAATCAAAACTAGTATATTATTTCACAATTTAATTTCAGCATTCACTCTATAATGTTCCGCCTCTCTTTTAAGCCCTCCCTATCAGCATATCGGCATCTATATTTGTCTTTCTTGATTTTAATGTAACCAAGATGTTGGTTATTCTGTGTAAGCAATCTGATATGTGATTGTGTCTCTCCATCTAATCATCCGCTTTCTCATCTAATATCCTTTTGCTTGGAGTCGTCTTCAATTTTCTGTTGAGTTTTATACCTCATTATACTGTACGCTGCAAGTCCACCTACAATCGCCTCTCCATTATAGTTCACATTTGCCACAGATTTGACACTTAGGTAATTTATTTACTCTAGCATTTTCCAGTGTAGGCTTTGATTATTGCAGCTCCCTCTTCTGTGACCACCAAAATCACTTACATCCAAATTCTATGATAATCAGAGTACTGCGGCACACCTACTCACTTTCATAAGTTCACATCATCCCTATCATGAAAGATGTCTGTTAAAAAATTTTATGTCATCTTTGCGGCATCTTTGTTTAGTCCAAGACTTTATAACTTCATCCTACCAGTTCTGAACCCATTTTGTTCCACAGAGATGATTTTTATGAATTACATGGTATTATAATATTGCATTTTATGGCATTTGTACCAGTGTTTTCCATTCTCAATTTCTGCAATGGTGGACACTCTTAGTGTCAACAAAATGAAAAACAGTAATAAGAGGTGCTCAAATCACATAATGGGTGGGATATAAAAAATCTGAACCGAAGATAAGAGGATTTATGTAGGCCTGAAAAGTTGACAAACTTTTAATGCTACCTATTTGTTATATAAATTCTTGGCTTTATAATCTATTAAAATACAGTAACTCCTCACTTAAAGTCATCCTGGTTAATATTGTTACATTGTTGATCAATTAGGGAACATACTGGTTTAAAGTTGTGCAATGCTTTCTTCTGCCACTGTTTCAGAGCCACCGACTTTGTCCACTGCTTGCAGGAAGAGCAGCCCATTGCAGCTAGCTGGTGAGGGCTTGGAACCAGCGTGGACTGGCAGCCCCCGTATCAGCCCCATGCTCCGCTAAGTTCCCTGTGCAGCAGTTGCCCAGCAGGCTAGCAATTACAGCTGTCCCTCCCCCCACTGCCATGTGCTGCTTCTGCCCTCTGCCTTGGAGCTGCTCTCCGAGACTTCTGCTTGCTGTGGAGGTCGGGGAGGAAAGGAAGATGGGTTCTAATGTCAGAGTGTCCCCTCCACCCTGCTCCTGCACCTCGCTTACCCCATCTTCCATAGAGCAGGGGGGACATACAACAGGGCTCAGGACAGAGGGAGCTTGCTGGCAGCAGCAGCTGTGGTCTCAGCAAGCTGATCTAATTAACAAAGTGGTATACTTAAAAGGGAAATGCACATCTCTCTCTCACACACATAGTGTGTGTCTCTGTCTCTGTCTGCGATGCTCTCTCCCCTCCCTCCATTCCTGCTGCCTTGTAGACTGTGAGAGCTAACCCTTGAGGGCTCAGCCAATTGCTGGTTCATCATTTAGCAGTAAGGCATTCCCTGGAAAATATCCCACCCTCTGACTCCTACAATTTAACCAAGCTTCACAATCATCATCACTGTGTACCAGTAGTACATTGTTTAAAACCTATTCTCTGTGTGTGTGTATATATGTACATTTACATTAATTCTTATGGGGAAATTGGATTCACTTAACATCGTTTCGCTTAAAGTCGCATTTTTCAGGAACATAACTACAATGTTAAGTGAGGAGTTACGGTATACAGTAATATTATTTACGGCTTAAGTGTTTCCATTAAATAAGCACTGTGTTAGCAAAATACTACTAAGATTTCTACTAGCATTTCCATTATTGGATTTTGCTGTTCTCTCTCTGTCTAGTTTATCAAAACCTGATGCTGCTTCATGTTAGAAAAAACTGTTATGTTTCAGCTGCATCTTAATATAGACTATCAATCTGGTTTGGAAAGAAAGATTTTTTGTAGTTTTGGGCAGAGGCGATAAGATGACATAATATATCTGCTGAATGTTGCTCTTAATTTGTTATCCTTTCAGAGGATATTCGGTTTTACAGGAAAAAAAATCTCTTGGGTATTTGTTTATCCTTAAGACTGAGGTCAGTCCTAAGAGGAGTAACCACAAGCTCAACAATATGAGAAATGTTTATCCACATCATAATCCCAATATTTTGGAAAATCACAGTGGTTTTCTAAATGCCCTAATTAAAAATGTTTTGTGTATGTGTGTAGGGTCTCAGGTAGTAATTTTCCATTTAGAGATTTTACCCATTTTAAACCTGTTGAAATTGGCACAGGAAAAATGATTAAGTAATTTACCTGTATTCTTAACTATACATATTATTATTGTTTATTTGTATTACTACAATGCTTAGGAGCCCTACTCATGCAGTAGACCCCACTGTGCTAGGCACTGTACAAACACAGAACAAATAGACTGTCTGTGCCCTCCCAAAATTACTGTCTAAGTATTAGAAAAGAGACAACAGATGGATACAGACAGAAAAGTACAAGGCAACAATGAGACAGCATTGGTTAGCATGCTGGGTTGTAGTCTCAGCACACTTAGGGCCTAGCCAATTTCAAGCTCTTTATAAGCATCATGGAAAAATATAACAACAACAGATGCATACAGACAGATGCAAGAGTACAAGGAAACAATCAGACAATCTTGGTCAGCATAAGTAGTGGCCTTAGCACAGCTGAAGCCTTACCACTGTCAAGTTTTTTTTAGATATCACAAAAAAAGAGAGAGTTTTAAGGAGGGTTTTGAAGGAAGATACTGTGAGGTAGCTTTGAAGATGTTAATGGAGAACTCTTCCAAGAGTGAGGGGCAGCATGGGAGAAAATAAAATGCGATAGTTTTATCAGTGTTTCCACTTTTCCCCCCTTATTTCAAGGCTTATACTGTGGCCTTAAAAATCGACTTGGAAAAAAGACTCAACCTGCAAATTATTTGTACAGAAAGATGATGTGGTTCTAAGGTTAGAGCATGAAACTAGGAATCCAATCTCAGATGCTCAACAGTAGTAGTAGGTTTTTTGTGGTAGTACCTGCAAGCCCCACTCAGACCCCAGTGTGCTGGAAAACAGATAACAAAATGACAGTCTGTCCCTTAATATTATTTACCAGCAGCATTTTATGTTTGAATGTAGTATGCAGGACATGTCAGTTTAGTTTCCATTTAATTTGCAGGTGCTGTGCAGCTCACTTCTGCTTTTAAAATAATTATTGGATGATTAGTGTAGTTATATTGGATCAGAGTAACAATATGGGTTTAAAAGAGGGATTTGGTCATTCACAGGTAACATCATTACAGGAAAGCATCAGTTTTGCATTTTTGATTGCTATGTGTTATAAAGTGAAAGGAGTCAAGACCTAGTAAAGATATACCGTACATATTTTCACACATCAGAAGGAGAGACAAAAGAGAGGATTTTATTAACTTCTGCCCGTAAAGGGACCTTTGAGAAGGATTATGGTAATAACTTTTCTCAGAAGTAGCATAATTTCCCAGAATGATAGTCATGAAAGACACTGAGAAAAGCCTGCATTCTTCAGTTCCAGCCCTCTGAGGCTTGTGAAAGGAGGTGCTTGGTTGAAAAATAAATAATAGAATAGGAAGCAATGAGAAGATTTTCAGTAATGGTTGGTTCTGTAATTAAGAACCCAGTCCACTGTTTGTTTAGGTAAATAGACTCACATTTACTCCCACGGCATTGGATTACAGGAAAATGATGTTTCTTTACGTTGTTTTTATTCCAGGACAAAGCAGAGTTGTTAAATTACATGCATATTCTGTCCCCTTGCCCCAGAACTTTTTCCAAACATGAAGTTTTCTGCAAACATGTATATAGATACTTTAAAGGTATACTTTATTATGTCCAATAAATTGGGTATGGTATTCTTCATTTCCTGATCTAAACTGTTATGTAGTGTTGTAGCATGCTGTTAAAACCCCAGAGACAGCTGAATTTCAGTGGTGGCTGAAGCAATTAGAAGAATAATGGATATAGGGTCCCAGGATGCATATTAAGGAATGGCTGAGTCTTTTATATCTATTTAACTTTAAACGTATGAAGTTTGATATATAATTTTAAGCACCTGAAGTTTCAATGTGGATAAGAGCCTCTCCCCTTCCGCTACACTGTACTGTCCACTACCTCCTTATTTGACTTAGCTATAACTCCTTCCTATTTCCACAGCTCTCCTTTGGATCATAGGTGCTGGGACTAGAGATGTGGGGGGTGGTGCAGCACCTCCTGGATTGAAGTGGTTTCCATTATATACAAGTTTTACAGTCTGTTTCAATGGCTCTCGGCACCCCCACTATAAAAATTGTTCTAGAACCCCTCCTTTTGGCTCACTAAAGCTGCAAGAGGGGAGCACCACTACGGTGGACCTCAAAAAGTCTGTTGGCATAGATTATCATGATGTAACATAGCACAGATTATAATGATTTAGCACTTTTAAATTATGATCTCTTTGAAACAGGGACCCTTATTATTATTAATCATGTTTATTACTGTAGTGCCTGAGGGCCAACTAGGAGTATATCCCCATCGTGCTTGGCACTGTTCTAACATCTAGAATAGTAGATGGTCTATGCCCTAAAGAGTTTACAGTCTAAATAAACAAGATAGACAGAGGCTGGTGGAAAGGGTATAACACACAAGCAGAGGCTCCTAGGCAAAAGGTCTCCTGTACACCAAACACATGACTTACAGGAAATTTATTCATAAAGAGTAACGTGTAAGGTGTTCACAGAAAGCCGGCCAGCTCTGCAACAGACTGAACTCGGGGGGGGGGTGGGTGAACCTACTTTGTTATTCAGGAAAGGTAACTGTTAATAAGTGTAGTCTCAGGTTTGCATTTTACAGTTTTGTTTTGTATTGTAACCATTTGTTTCCATCACTCTTTTTGTTTCTAGTAGAATCTCTAGTCTTACATAAGTAAACCTACTTTTGTTTTACTAATTATTATACATGCTCCCAAGTGCTGTGTGATTCTTACAAGAGCAGTGATTTCAGGTCAAAATAATAAATTGGGGCATACCACTCCTTTGGGGGCAGAGGATCTGGGATTTCTGTGAGTAGCCAGTGTCGGGCTGGATATGACAGGGAAGAGATTCAAAGGGACTGGGGTGCACCTATTGTTCACCTGCAAGATGAAGACAGGGCTTCCACAGCTCAGAGGAGAGTGCTTAAGTGACTGAAAGACTGGTGGTGTTAGGGAGCTGATACCCAACCACTCACAGGCAAGACTCCCCCACACTGGAGGCAGCGTGACTCAGTCCTGGGTATATCAAGAACTACGGCAGCAAACATCATGTTAGTTCCATGATTTTTTTAGGAAGTTGGTCTACTTAGGAGGGGATAAGCTAAATGGAAAAAAAAGGGACAAGAAGGGGGTTGAGGGGAACAGGGCAGGGGAGAAGAGGTGTGTAGTAAAGCAGAGGTGAAGAGACTGTGAGGGAGCAGATGGGAGGGGGTTGGAGCAAACAGCCAATCAGCACAGGGCAGAGAAAGTCCAGTCAAAACTAGAAAGTTCCCTGAATGTCCAGAGGGTCCCTGCCATGGCTATCTCTTCCCATACCAGCTGGTGTCTATGACTGACTTCTCTCTGCAGTTCCCCCTCCCCCCACTCAAGACCACATTCTGGGTTCAGCAAGGTGCTGAGGGCAGGGTTGGCCCTGGCTGGGGCCCAATTTTACCCCCTCACCTCAGTGCAGCAGTCCCTGCTTTGGTTGCTTCTGTTTCTACTGGCTGGAGTCTCTGGCTGGCACCATGCCTTCTCATGTTCAGAAAGCTTTTAGTGCAATACAAAAGAATACCCTTACTGGGCTATCTCCTGTCTTAGGAGGCCATCCCAAGTAATACGCAAATAAACTCATTACAATTCTGCTCTTCTTTTATTTGAAGACTACCTATTTGAAGCTACCAGTTTTTCTTCATTTCAGTAGTCTCTCCTGACAAGTTGAGTACAAAGAGAACTCCACCACCAAAGATGGAGGATGTTAGCAAAAGAGAACAAAAAAACAAAAAAAAAAGTTATTCGTATAAAGTCTTACTGTCACATTATCTAATATTTATTTTCATTCACTTATTTCCGTACCTTTTTCTGGATTACTACCTAATTTTTTCAGTCTTCACTTTAGATACCAAATGCAATATTAACCAGGCTTTACATTTCTTTTCTCAGCACTGGGGACAAGCCTGAACCAATAACTGGACACAAAACACTGGAGATTTGGATCTGAATTTCATTGCTGGCCTATAAACGATCACTACTCAGAATCTAGTTTTAATATTCAGACCATAAATAGTTTAAAATTTGCAGTATAACATCTCATTTCCCTTATTCCAATGTACTTTCAAAAATAGGGGGAATTTTAGAGATAATTATCCTAAAATATTTTGTGGTTTTGCCCTATTATCAGTATTAAGATCAGAATTCACATTACATAAGGAAAAGTGAAATTATTTTTAATCCCTATCTGCAAGCAGTTGGGATTTTCCAAAAACTAATAGTGCATACAGTCACCCAAATACAGTTGGCTTTGTAAATCTTGACATTTGATACTAAATGGCTAAGATAAAAAAGCTCTTTGAAAGTAATAGTGTCAAAATCTCAGGAACTCAGCAAGAGGAGGGGTCAAATGATCCAAAACTTAAGGTCAGTGAAATATGTGTTTAACTGGAGGACTTGGATCTTCTTTTCGGTTGGACACATGACAAGCTGTGCTATGAATTTAGATTTTTTTTTTTTAATTTTTCTTCATCTTTACCTTTTGTAATGTAACCAAGCATATGAATTTACTGTAGGTAAAGGAAAGGCACCACTGTGTTTCTTACCCACTTCTTTGAACCATCCTTCTTACCTTATATTCATCATCCGTAATCTCCATTCTCTCCCTTGCCTGAACTCTTGTCCTGTGTCTTGGTTTGTGTTTGTCTTGTGTAACTTCATGTCAGCTCATTTCAGGTACTGAGCACCCTCATCTCTCATTGACTTCAGTGCTTTTCAGGTGTTCAGCACATTGCAGGATTAGACTCTCTGTGGAAGGAATGGATCATATGGTTCAATATTATGCATTGTTTAATATGTTGTATAGTTTCGTACTGCTAGATACCTCAAAAAATAAATATTAAGACAATCTCCCTGCTCAAGTAGTATCTTGCTCTCTGATTTTAAAGTATTCTGTAAATTTATGGTGCTACATGTGATTTTTAATATTATAATCCAAATTGGCCATAATTTTTCAGTCATTGTGCTTGCCTTATCAGATTTCGTGCCAGAAGGTAATTGTTGTTAATATATGACAACATATGTAAAAGCTGAACTGTAATAATTTCATTTCTCTTTCCGGGGGGTGGAGGGAGGGAAATAACATTTGGCATCAGCAGTTTTCTGACTGACGTAAATACTATTTTGTGGAGCCACAGTGCAGGCTTGTATTTGGCAACACATTTTGGGAATGCCTTCCTTTCAGCAGGTGATGCTCTCAGTATCCAGGAGAAGGCAGCATTCTTTATTAGGCTTTATCAATCTCTCCCCCAGCAGGGAATGATGAATAGTGTTTAAATCTAAATCAAGATTACCTGTCATGCCAGCTGTAATGTTAATGGATTGCAGCTGTTACTGAGAAGGGCAAAGTTTTAAGGGGAAATAGGAAACTGAAAATGAAATTTTAGGATTTGGTGATTCAGGTCTTTAGTCACCACCGACCACTCTTATGATAAGTTCTTCAGGGCAGGGACTGTGTGTTTTCCTATGTGCTTGTACGGCTCTAAGAGCCCCCAATCCTGAGAGGGGGAGTGTTAATGGGAATTAATGCAATACAAAAATAATGTATAATAGAGTGTACTGTATACAGTTTTTTTCAAGAATGTTGGACAAAAGAAAATACATACTTAGATGCTGAGTTTCTTCTGCCAGAAAATGTATATGATAAATAAATCCTAGGAGGATTACATACAATTTCTGCGGAATTCTATTGCCCTCTACTGGTTCACTGTAAACAGTTGTGATTTGGTAATGCTGACTAATATCTGATGACCTTTTATGGCTTTCATGGTGAAATAACAGTAGACAAACAACATGAGGGCTCGGTGTACGATTCACATTTAAAATTGAATAAGAATCTAAACAATCTTGAATGTTTTAATTTTATTTATTTTGTAATATGTTTTTTATTTTGTATCCAAGAGTAAATGCAAAAATAAATAGTTTTCCTAACAGCAGTGAGCCAACACAGCTAGTTCTCATTCGTGCACTATATCCCTTTACATTTGTGTATATAAATGTCTGTGGCCCCAACCTTACAGTGAACTCCAGATGGGAGGACCTCCATTGACGTCAACAAGCTTCCACAAGAGCACAAGGGTTTGCCTATATAGAGCCCACCATAGAATTGAAGACTATACCTATAAACACAAGTAAATATATATATGTTTGAGATATATGTACACACAATATAATATGCATGTGCACCCATACACTAAGGATCCTGCAATCTGATCTGTATGACAGGACTTATATGTAGTCCCTCTGAACATAATGGAACTCTGTGTGGGCACAGTACAGATCTTAGAGCAGAATCAGGGCCATACAATGAGTGTGTGTGTGTGTGTGTGCGTGTGCACACATGGAAAGTTTTGGATGTGGAAAGTGAGAATACATTTTTTTCTGTAATATCAGTATTTTTAATGACTATTTTAAAATGTAAAGTTGCTTGTACTCATTTTCAGTAAGAGGATATGTGAGAAGTAAATTCTAGGTATGTAAGAATATACATGAGAATGAATGAATTTACAGGTAAGAGGTCCATAGTGATTTCAAAATCTGCCTTTGTTTTGATTCTTACGTAACATATATACTTCTTAGTAATATTAGTCTGCTGAGAGATCACAGCATACCTTGCAGGAGAAGTTAGCTCATGTTATGAGTGTTCCTACTGCTCAAAAGACATCAGACAAACAGCTTTACCTTTAAGACTTATTAGTTCAGAGGCTTTAGTGAAATTCTTGAGAACTGAATAAGAACAAGAATAATGTTTGTTTGAGTTAATCGCAAGCATATACTTCAATAAGGTAAATTATGGCAAAACATTACAAGTCATTTTCTGGAGTGTTCCATTTCAAAATATCTGTTCTGTGATTGTGCATAAATACATGGAAAGTGATCAGAAGTTTTAGTTCATCATTACTTGTTCTCGGAAGAAAACACAGTGTAGAAACAGAATTGTTCAGAGGACTTCAAAACTAATCTTTCAGAAATTTGAATAGTAGTTTGCTACTCTTTGGTATGGAAGGGCCTTTCTGTCTGGTATTGAAACATTACACTGGCTGTTCTGCATGTTTTTATAGTTAAAAATATCAAATTGAGTATGAATGAAAGTAGTTTGCAACATATATTAGTTTATGTAAAATATATCTTTCAGGTGCAGATTATCTTTTATGTGATGTTTAAGAATGGTTAGTGTGGTATGCTACTAAACTAGATGTAAATTAGCTTATCCTTCATCATCCAGACTTACTGCTGCTGTAGCTATAACAACTTTTTTGAGTGCCGGTTCCTATATATATATTCCCCTGTGGGTATGCATGCACCTGACACCGGAGAATTGTAGTAAGTATTGTGCTTTGGTCCATGCCTCTACCCCTGCTCTCCTCGTGCGCCATGCCAAGGCTGTAAGACTGACACCTCTCCAGTTCTTTCTCATAGCCTGAGTCGGAATCTCCAATGTCTAGAACTGATACTCTTCAGTGTTTTTTCCCATAACTATTTTTCAGAGTTTTATAAAGTTAGTGGCTATTGTTAATAGTTTATTAGTTTAGATAATCCTCTGATCCCCCCAGTGCAGGACTTAATTATGCCCAGGCTTCCAGACATTAAGAATTGTATCTCATGCATCAGGGACAACTGCCAGCGCTACCTCTACTGCCTCAGAGAAGCTCACATTTCTGATAAGTGCAGTATCTGCACTCCTTTCCCAACCAAATGTGGCAGGCATGAGAATTCCAGCTTCAGAAATGGAACGCTCCATGAGGCCGCAGTCAAATCCAAGCCAGGGAGAGCCCCCTGCATATCAGCTGAAACATCAATGAGTACACCTTCTAGCTCAGTGTCTGACTCAGGAGTGGGAAGGACTAGAGTGTAGGACCCTTTGTCTGGGCATTCTCACTAGTATAAGAGGCACTCTCAAAAGCATAAAAATAGATCGCCTCCTAGATCTTCCAAGAGAAAAGATCGCTCCCCACTCCATACAGGTTGGGCAACGCCTTGCACCCAGGACATACAGATTTAGGTCCTCCTAAGTTTCATGACAGTGATCAGAAGGTGCATAGGAGAAGGCTCCTTCAGTACTGTTCCGTGCGTCACCATTGACACTGAATATGGTACCAACTAAAACTAAACCCCAGGAGCTGAAGGACCAACCATGATCACATAGTCAGAGGCTCCATTGCAGGCAGTACCTTCACAGCCCCAAAAAGAACCACCAATTACTAAGAGTCCCTTTACACCAACTCTGGTGGCACAAAACAACAAGCTGCAGCCTTCCAAGGCTCCAGCATCCTACACCACTCCAGGTGATATCTTCATCCTCCTGGAGCCGCAATCTCCCCTGTTGTTAGGACCAACTTTCAACAGGGAGATTCTAAGACCAGGGAAAAACCCATTTCCCAATCCGTCCATTAGCTGCAGCTTCCCGACATCAGTACTGACAGCACCACTGATGGAACCAGATCTGATCATCTCATCATCGGGAGAGTCAGACAAACTGATGGAACCATCTTCTCTCCACCAAGGGAGTTCAGCCCAGAAAGCGGATTGAAAATCTTCTACCAGTCTCATCCATCCAAGTGGCGACCTCATCCTCAGAAACGATGTCTTGCGAATCACAACTTACATTTGAGCCCTCAAATTGGCCTTACTGGGGACTAAGGGACCTGTATGAATGGCATTCAGAATCCATGAGATCCAATAGGAAGTCTTTCCACCTCCTCTCCAAGAGGCCAGTCAGAACCTCCTGAGCCTACAGAAAAGGAAAAAGATGAACTGGATCCTTGGTACCATCAGTACCAGCAAGTATTTCTCCTTTCTCCCCCAAAGGGGCATTTGTTCCTGCCTCGCCATCTCCTTCAGATGACCACAGGCCATTTCAAGAGCTGCTTCAGAGAGTAGCAGAAGAGCTCCAAATCCCTTTAGATGAGGTCCAGGACTCACAACACAAGCTTGTGTACATTCTACCACCTATGGGATCTAGCCAAACAGCACTCCCAGTCAACGAGGCCATACCGGAACCTACAAGAATTGTGTGGAATACACCAACAACCTTTGCTTCTACCCCTAAGAAGGCAGAAAAGTGGTATTTTGCCCCAGCTAAGGGAGCAGAGTTCTTGTTCTCCAATCCTGTCCCAAACTCCCTAGTTATCCAACCAGCCACGGAAAAGTTGTGACAACAATATGCAAGAGCTACCTTTGCAGATAAGGAAGCCAAGAGTTTAGACCTTATGGTGAGAAAGATATTTACTTCCACCAGCCTCCAGTTTAGAATTTCCAACTAACAGTCCCTCGTGGCAAATGGACAAGTTACGTGTAAATGGGCACTCACCTCTTGAGCGGCTGGGTGCTGTATCACAGTCCTTTTCTTGACCCTGGTCCCACCCTGGGGGCTGCCAGCTAAATCACAAAGTCCAAATGAACCCCTTCTGGGGTATTAGTCTGTTTGCCTTGCGATGGTCTTTAACCCCAGTTTTAGGCCTTTTAAATTCAGCCTTTTGTTCAGGCTCCCATATAAGCCCTCTCCCCTTCTTAGGGTTTATGACACTTTACCCATGGTTGATAGGAGAATCGAGGCTCACTCACTACTTCGGTTTCCAAGCCAGGGATCCTATACACAGCAGTCCACATTCTGCTTACTTAAATCCTTCGCTGATATTTCCTTGGGCTTCATACCGGGCCCTTTTAACTCCAGCCCTCTCTCAGGGCCAGTGTCTTCTGGTTCTTCTCTCTCTCTAATCCTAGCTATGTAAGTTCAGCCAGCTATAAATCTGTCTAATTGTTGGCTCCTTTGTACCGAGAGGAGAACCCTCCTTCACTCCTCTGGTCCCAGCCAGAAACTGAACTGCTAAGGCCAAGCAGCTCTTTTTTTTTTAATGGTCCAGCAGGACCCTGATTTAAGTGTTTCTAGCTCTTCTGGCCCTTTGAGGACCAGGTCTCTTGTGGTTTTCAAAATGCCTGCTCTAAAGAGTCCTCTTTAATCAAATCTGGAGGACCCATCTTCATTGCTCTTTTCCTCTCAACCCGTTGCTTCTTGGAGCACAGTGAGGAAGTACCACAGGGCCCCCAGAATGGAGCCTTAAAGGCCAAATGCTCTTCATCACATTACTCCAGGAGAATAGGATTCAATGTCAAACCCATGATTTTTATTTGGAAATTTCATGTTTTGCTAATGTATTGTTTTTTGAAATTACATGATTGCATTTCTTACTCTGAAATACATAAAGTACAGAATAAACTTTACATGGATGAAGGAATGTCCTAACACTTCTTTGATCCATTATTCATACTGTATGGCTTTAGAATATCAGTAATAAAAAGTGAAAGATTACATACTGTTTGGCAATTAAGCTATATTTTATATTAAAAAATTATTCTTTAAAGCTACCATCATCACAGGATTTTCACTCATGAGTCTTGCCTCCAGTGCAACCCAAGCAGGCCCTGTCTTGTACTGGCAGATCGAGACTCTAGAGTGAGAATCATCCTTTGAGATGATATTTTCAAAGAAGCACAATTACATGTAAATAATTTTTTTTTCCCGTATTACTATAGATCTGAAGGGGGATACATTGCAATGGATCTTATCTGACTACAACTTTTAAAGTAAACAAAACTCTAAGATAGATAAAGTGTACTGAACCTGCATATTCTACTATTGTAAAAATATATCAATATACACATTGATGGTTATTTTAGCTGATATTCTTATTTCTGTGCTTTCAGAAACTGGCACCTGGAGTTAGTCAGTTTGCTTACACCTGTGTACAAGACCATTCTGTATGGACTAACCAACAGTTTTGGGAAACCACATTTTATAGCGATGTGCAAAATCAAGTTCGTTCCCTCTATCTCACAGCTAGGGAAGACAATCATACAATACGTTTGAAGCAAAAGGTAAGAGAAAATATAAAATAAATGAAGTGCAAAAAAACCAACGTTACTGCAGTATAATGGCTGCCATTTTACATGCAACAAAAGTCATGAAAATGTAAGTTTATTGCTCTCACCACTTCTACAAATCTAGTGTTTTCTTGTTACTATTGCCACATTAAATAGATATGTTATTAACTTTGTTCTGTAATCTACATCTGAATTTTATCTAAGTTATGGAAAAAAAGTTGTGAAATATAACTTGTGGACATACTTTACAGTATATTGCCCTTGATTTATGTGCATATTAATGACAAATAATCAAACTTTAATATTTTTTTTTACTCCCTGATACCCAAAGGTCTCCATCACAGGGAGTTTTGCCCAGGTATGAAGGAAAGTTCTGAATTTCATTGCTGTTTCAACTTTAACATTCCACTAACATATATTTTCCTTTAATTTCCTAAGCAAAAAAAGGTCCTTTTTAGGGAATGTATAGTATGCAAACTTTATATTGTATTCCAGAGACATTTTGCCAAGCAGGAAAAAGGTTTTAGCCTTATCAGTTGATCAATACTCAGCTCCCTTAGCTTCAGATCATTTGTATCTCCCAAACAACATAATTTACTGTCCCCAGCTGGGGGAAAGCGGGTGGAAGAATGGCTGAATGATGTGCGCATTCAGAAAATACTAAAATAAGAATGTTCCTCGAAGCTGTGTATCAGCATGCCAGGTATGACCTACTGGGCCATCTCTATCCTCTTCTGTTATGTGAACTTCCCAGAACCACTATTCCTAATCATGTGATTTGAGAGAGAAGTACTACCAGGGACATATGATGAGAAGAGAGAGAGCTGCAGAGTGTAGCTCCACATAACCATATGGGCTTGGGAAGAATGAGATGCAGAGAAGGCACCCTCAGTCATGTGGTTTATCAGGGGGATGGGAAAAGCTGCTGAATGAGGAAGTCGCTTGTCCACTTGCAGTGTGTGGGAAGCTGCAGAGGGCAGGAAGGTGCTGTAGAGGGGGAGGCACATGCAGACACCTATATTCACATTCCCAAATAATGCATAATTGTACTGAAAATTACTTGGAAAAATTTTTCCACATAGAATACATCCCTGCTATTTTAATTCTTTATCCTCAGCTAAATGAGGATGTGTGATATCAGCTACCAGATGTCTTTATTTGAATTTCCTCAGGCTATCATATAATTAGCCTACGTGCCATCTACCGAGTTTACAGAGAGCAAATGCTTGAATTGGAATCCAGCGTGTGAAAACATGAACATTTAAGCTATACTATAAATTCTTCTTCAAGTGCTTGTTCACGTCCTTTCCAACCAGGTGTGTGTACATCGTGTGCCCGCCAGCCTTAAGATTTTTCCCTTAGCAGCATCTGTAGGGTTGGCCTGGGCACCCCCTGGAGTCACGCCTTCATGATGCCCAATATAGCACCCTGCCGACCCCTACCTCCTCAGTTCCTTCTTACCACTAGTGATGGCTAGCTGGAACATCGCTCGCTCTTGTGGCAAGCGTTTTGACAGTGTCTTCTGTAGCTTTTATATACATACGGTGTAAATAGTTCTTTAGTTGGTTAGTAATTAGATGCAGTTTTAATAGTTTAGCTTTGTTTGGGAGGCTTTCCCCCCGACAACTTTTTTCCCAGCTCTGGGGTATGCCCAAACCTCCAGGGTTTAAACACTGTGAGGAGTGGCAAGTTTATGCCCAAGAGTGACCCTCAATCTTCCTGTCTGTGGTGCCTCGGAGAGAGCCACCAGAGAGAAGGGTGCAGGATCTGTAATAGATTCCACCCCAGAACCCTTAAAGACCAGGAGCAGAAACTTAAAATCCTGCTAATGGAGACGGCGCTGCGACCACACTCCGACCCCGGATCCGCCAAACCTGCGCCAAGTACCTCTTCGTCGGTACGCAGTACTCCGGTGCTGATGGTGCGTGAACTGGTGCCACCTAAGGACCCAAAGCCCCCTCAGCACTGCCTCGGCTAAGGTCATGAGAAGCCATCCACAGTGCGGCACCACTCTCAATCCCCAGTTCTGCTAAAGAAGAATACGCTGGGATCCAGTTGAGTCCGAACCCCCCACGGTCCCCAGATTGCCAAGGCGACCACCTCCAGCTCCCATCGACACTGGAGGTGTTTGAGGCGGCCAAGGACCTGATGTGCTTCTCAGTCCTGACCTCCCCAGAGAGGAGGGACAAGTCACCGGTCACTTTGCAGCCCTACTTCCAATCTAGGGGCAAAACAGTGCTAATGCCGTGCCGATCTCCATCTCCGGCACACCTCTCCCTGGCACGGCTCATACACGTAGGGGAGCTTCACCAATCCCTGGCCTCTCAGCACTGCTTGCCAGCAGCCCAAGGTACAGCTCTTCTGTGGTCTTCCTACTCTGAGATCTTTGAGTCGGAGGTGGATTCCTATCACTCCAACAGGTCCAGGAGCAGGAGATCCAGATCCTACTGGAGCCACCAGCCCTACCTGGCACTGTGGCTGCAGCAGTGGCAGGCATCATTCCAATGGCCCTTTTGGACACCCTGGGCGTACCACCAGAACCAAGGTCAGGTCCAAGATCCCGGTTGGCGTCGGTGTCTTCGGCATCCTTTGTTCCACCTCAAGCAATGCCGGCACCACCTGCAGTGGCACTGCCGACCGAAGTGCCGGCCCCAGTGTTACCAACAACAGCTCCGATGGCTTCAGCTCTGACTCTATCAGTGTCGACGAGGTTGGCACCACCGGATTTAGCAGCTCCTGCACCAACCGTGGCACCGAGATTCCCACCTCCAGTGACCCTGGTACCGCATCTCATCGAATACCGCATGCCAAGAGACCCAAAGGGTGCCGAAGGCAGTGAACAAGGTCCACTGCCAGTTATCTCCTCATCATCCTTGCCAGATAAATCAGTCGTGGGGGCATCAACATCATCAGCTCTGGAGGATAATCAGGTTCTCCAGCAGCTCCTGCGCTGGGCTGCCCAAACCCTGAGCATGCAGGCAGAGGAGGTGGTGATGGAGGAGTCGGACCCAGTCGTGGATATCCTCACACCCTCGGGTCCATTGGAGGCAGCCCTGCCACTGATAAAGACAGTAGTCGATACCACTAAATCCCTGTGACAGACCCCTCCTTCTCTGGCTCCTACGGCCAAGAGAAACAAAAGGCACTATTTTGTACCATATATGCGATATGAACACTTATATACCCACTCACCCCCCTACTCGGTGGTGGTTGATGCAGCCAATCAGCGGGAACTTCAGGGCTTCTAAGGTCCCACCCCAAAAAATAGAGAGGCAAAGAAACTCAACCTGTTTGGCAGAAAGGTCTATTCAACGGGGGACCTACAGCTCCACATCGGAAAACAGCAGGCCATTGTAAGCACAATATGCGCACAATACCTGCACTGCGATGGCCAAATTTGTGGAGCTCCTGCCACAAGACTCTTGCGCAGAGTTCTCCGCACTAGTGGAGGTGGGAAAGCTGATCTTCCAGGCTTTCCTATGGCGGCTTTTGGACGCGGCGGATGCAGCCTCATGCACACTAGCAACGGGGTGGTAATGAGGCAGATCTCCTGGTTGCAGGTCTCTGGATTACCACATGAGGTCCAACAAATGATCTAGGACCTCCCCTTCCCCTCCCCTGTTTTCTGATAAAATGGACAAGAGACTTCATAGTCTGAAGGACTCGAGGGCCAGCCTATGATCTCTGATCACCACCAGCTACTCAGTGTAGGCATTTCAGACCTCAGCCTATCCCTAGGTTCTATCAGATTCAGAACCGCCAGGACGCTCCTCATAAGAGGAATAGGAGCAGTAGGAGGAGGCACCCCTCCTCGGGGCAGAGCCTCTGGTCAGCCCAAGCCTTCGGCCAGCCCCAGACCCACTCTCCCTTTGAAGGTGTGGTCAAGGACAGCTCACCAGTTCAGAATCTGGATCTATCCCCTCTTAGCTTCTCATCCCATCTATCCCCTTTCTACCATGCTTGGTCCCTTATCACCTCAGACTGTTGGGTGCTCCGCACACTAGAGAGGGGATATTCCATCCAATTCTGTGCCGTCTATCCCTCTTCCCCATCCCTCTTCAGGGACCCCTCTCACAAGCAACTTCTAATTCGGGAAGTGAACTCCCTCCTCTCGGTAAGGACAGTGGGAGAGACTCCTCAGGGGCAAGGGTTTCTACTCCCAGTATTTCCTAATACTGAAAGCCAAGGGTGGCCTCAGACCCATCCTGGACCTGCAGCAACTCAACAAGTTCATAAAGAAACTTAAGAGTGTCATGGTCTCGCTGACTTCCATTATCCCCTCATTGGATCCAGGAGACTGGTACTCCACCCTTGACTTAAAGACACTTATTTCCACATAGCAATAATTCTTCCTCACTGACGCTACCTCAGATTTGTGGTAAACAGCCACTGTCAGTTTACCATCCTCCCTTTTGGCTTCTCAGCAGCACCTCGCATTTTCACCAAATGCATGGCAGTTGTCGTAGTGTTCCTGAGCAAGCACCGGATTCAGGTTTTCCTTTACCTCAGCAACTGGCTGATCAAAGACCACTCCAAATCCCAAGTGGAGGACCAGGTCGGCTGCATAAGAAGGACCTTCCTCAAACTAGGTCTCCTTCTCAACGATGCCAAATCTACTCTGTCCCCTGTGCAGAGGATAGAGTTTATAGGTGCAGTGCTGGACTCGACCCAAGCCAGGGCGTACCTCTCGGAAACCAGGTTTCAGTCTCTAGGGGACATCGTATGGGGCCTCGGATAGTTCCCACAACCACAGCAAGGAACTGCCTGAAACTGCTGGGGCACATGACTGCGTGCACCTACATAATACAGTATTCCAGATGCAGACTTTGCCCACTTCAATCATGGCTGACGTCAATTTATCGACTGGCCCGGGACTCTCTGGACAGCATTGTAACCCTGCCCCACCCTGTACTGGACTCTCTCCTTTGGTGGCTCGACCCACAAGTGTTTTGTGTGAGAGTACCGTTCACCAGCTCCCAGCCATCCCTTTCATTAGTGACAGATGCCTCGAATCTGGGCTGGGGAAACATTTGGGAGACCTCAGAACTCAGGGCCTCTGGTCTGAGGCAGACCTCACTCAGCATATCAACATCAGAGAGCTGAGAGTGGTGCATCTGGCATGCCAGGTTTTCAGAATATCAGTCCTCATGGACAACACCACAGTGATGTTTTATATCAACAAATAGGGGGGTGCATGCTCCTCTCCTCTGTGCCAGGAAGCCCTCATGCTGTAGGACTTGTGTAGAGCACTCGATACACCTGCAGGCTTCATACCTTCCCGGGGTGCAGAACGAGCTGGCGGACAGCCTCAGCTGAACTTTTCACAGCCATGAGTGGTCTCTCTTGCCGGACATAGTGAGCTCAATTTTCCATCTCTGGGGCTTTCCCCAGATAGACCTGTTCACCACGTGCAGCAACAGGAAGTGTCAACTATTTTTCTCCTTCATGAATCACAGGCCAGGTTCCATCGTGGATTCCTTCCTCCTTCTGTGTGGGGACCGTCTGCTCTATGCTTTCTCAACAATACCGCTGGTCTGCAAGGTGCTCCTCAAGGTCTGGGACTGGGACCAGGTCATATTGATAGCTCCAGCATGGCCATGCCAGCACTGGTTCACATCACTCCCAGAAATGTCTGTGGTGACCCCACTCACCTTGCTGTTGGTCCCGGACCTGATCATGCAGGATCACAGCTGCCTCCGACACTCAGACCTAGAGTCCCTCCACCTCAAAGCTTAGATGTTCCATGTCTAAATGCTCTGGAACTGTCCTGTTATGATCAAGTCAGACAAGTTCTCCTTGGCAGTAGGAAGCTCTGTACAAAGGCAACGTATCTTGCCAAGTGGAAGAGGTTCTCTCTCTGGTTGGAGCAGCAGCAGCATCAGTCTCCAACGCTCGCCCCCGTCCCTTTCTTAGTGGACTACCTCTTCCATCTTAAACAACAGGCGCTGTCCTTGTTGTCAATAACAAGGCCACCATCTCCATCTTCCATCCGGGCACAGATGGCTTCTTGGTCTTTGCGAACCGCATAGTTACCTGTTTCCTCACAGGCCTCGACAGGGTCTACCCGCAAACTCATCAGCCTGCCCCAGCCTAGGACCTTAACCTGGTCCTCAGCAGACTTATGGGACCCCCATTTGAGCCAATGGCGACATGCTCCTCGCTTTATCTTCCTTATAAGATGGCATTCCTGGTGGTGATAATCTCAGCTAGGAGAGTGTCGGAGCACAGGGCACTTACATCCAAGCGCCCTTACACAGTATTTCATAAGGACAAGGTTCAGCTCAAGCCACACCCGGCTTTCTCCCTAAAGTTGTCTCCCAGTTTCAGATGAACCAGGACATCTTCCTCGCAGTGTTTTATCCTAATCCACATTTCTGTGACAGGGAGTGAAGGCTTCATTCATTGGATGTTCACAGAGTGCTGGCCTTCTATATAGAGAGAACTAAGCCATTCCAAAAGTCCATCCAGTTATTCATGGTGGTGGCGGAGAGGATGAAGGGCCTCCCCGTCTCATCCCAGCGCATCTCGTCGTGAATCACGTCTTGCATTCAGGACTGGCGAAAGTGCCAGCTCCGCCGATCACCGCTCACTCCACCAGGGCTCAGGCCTCCTCAGCTGCATTCCTGGTACAGGTCCCCACCCAGAAGATCTGCAGAGCGGCGACGTGGTCCTCTATACACGTTTATGACACACTATGCTATCACACAGCAGGCCAGAGATGATGCGGCCTTTGGATGAGCTGTGATCCAATCAGTGGATGATTCTGACCTCACCTCCTGAACTTTGGCTTGTGAGTCACCTGGTTGGAATGGACATGAACAACACATCTCGAAGAACAACAGTTACAGGAAGGCGAGTAACGATTTTTTATTTATATCTACACAAGGCTCAGCTAAACGCCATAGGACTTTGGACAAAATTATCTGTCAGGCAATTAGCTGCATCTTATTTCTCCATCCAATTCAAGCTTGATCTCTGCCTGAGTTAAGACTCTGCAAGCTGAAAGGAAAAGCTATATAATAGACTGTTAAACCCAACTCAGCAAAAAATGATTACGCAAAGATGGTATGGGCTAGAAAACACTAGAACTGAATTAAACTATTAAATTTAACTTGGCTATACTATGCTATTTGCATTATTTCAGTACAATAGCTTAATTCACTTAAGGATGCAATCCTTAAGTCCTATTGTAAGTGGATATAAGTGTTAGGGTTTTTTGTTTGTTTGTTTGTTTTTACGTTTTATATAATGAAATGAAGAGTTCAACACTTTGGAATTAATGTTAATATCTCTTTTCTTAATGTTAGTAATATAACTCTGTCATCTATTGTTTGTGGTAATATTTGTTCTAGGAGAAAAATTCTGTAGGTCTGGACCAGGATAAAACAGCCATGGATCTGGCTGCTGAGCAGTTGCGTTTATGGCCAACACTCAGTAAAGAAACTCAGCAGGAGCTGATACAGAATGAGGAAAGTACAGTTTTCAGTCAGGCAATTCATTTTGCTAACCTCATGGTCTATCTGCTAGTGCCACTGGACACAAGTAAAAACAAACTATTGAGAACATCAGCTACAGGAGACTGGGAGAGTGGAAGCAATAGCATTGTCACAAATAGGTGCGTAAATGAAAAGACATGGTTTGGTAGTAAGCAATTGTGAAATGTAACTCGGTCCTTTTAGTAAAAATACTGTATTATAAAAATTAAACACGGGAGTACTTTACAGTAATGGAAGTTCATGTCCTATGGTAACAACCTTTTTAACAATGTAAAAGTAAGGACCTTTGAAATTGTAATTCCTGCTGATATTCTTTCTAACTTAATGTTCAGTTTGCAGTGCTCTGTATTCATAATACCAGTAATATCAACATAATGTTTTAATATCCTCCAAAAAGTGCCATTTTCTCCTTTGACGCAATGCACAGAAATCCTTACTTCTCTAAGCAGTTCCAGAGTATTGAGCTATTAAAAATTGTATGCCCGCAAAGCAATATTTCCTTTGGTAGTAGTTAAGGCTGTAAGTCAATTCAGTAGTGGATGATGTGATCATTCTGTGCATTTTGTACGTTAGCCTAAGGTTCTAATCCTGCAAACTGCTCTAAATGCACAAAGTCCTGGTGAAGTAAGTGAAGTTCTTTGCAAGCACAGGGGTCCACCTTCACAGAGCACCTTGCTGGTCAAAATTTGTAAAGCATTTTATTACCTTTTCAGTAACAGGTGTTATGTAAAATATTATAATAAATGTTCACAGAGCATATAAAACTGTGCAAGAAATAAAGGGAATTTGATATAACAAGGCTCAGCCCTGTCTCAAGTACCTAAAACATTGTTTTCAAATAATCTCAAAGGCATCAGAGAAATTCTATTGTGTGCATCTTTTCTTTCTGGGATAACTGATTCAGGAGCAATATATTAAGGCGGCCAGACGCTTAGCATGGTCATTCTCATGTAACATGATACTTTTTCATTTGTATTGAGGAATAAGGAAGAAAGCTCCTTCTTTGTGCACTTTAGTACCAACATAAAATCATATCCTTTAGAAGTAGCAATTAGCTCCTTAGTTATAATAGATTTTGGAGTCAGGAGTAGCCATTAGTGACAGGGAGTCTGAAATACACTGAAATATACACTGAAAATACATTAAATACCTATTTAGGTATTTATTTAGGTAAAATGCTCTCACCCTTACTCTCTTTTCTTCCTTTCTTTGAATTGATCAAAATTTGACCAAAAGAGTGTAATAATTATTAAATTGCCTTTTTGCTAGCAAATATTGAAAATTATTCCATATACATTTAAATGGACTTTAAGAAGTAGGTCATCGGCAAAATTCATATTGTCTTCAACAGGACTAGGAGAAAACCAGTAACATTTTCTATACTAGTGAAATAGAAATGTAGATTGTTGTTTTGCTGGCTATAGAAATCATGTAACTTGCAATCATTTAAGAAATTCACAATCAGTTTCACATTCATCATCCGGTCTGGAAATATTTGTTGGTGTCTCTGTTGTTTATTCTGTAAAATGCCCAGACCAACAAAACCAAGTTCTCTTCTCAAGTATCACCATAAATATGACAACACTATCAAATGTTTTTGTTTAATGACTGGAGATAGTGAGATGATAGTGTCACAGATCTTGAATGATCCAAAGGCTGAAACATAAGTAGTTATTTCACAGTGTCTTTCCAGTGTAATCATCTCATACTTCAATGAGAATAATTAAATCTGTATGCAGTACTTGTCCTTTGCGCATGGTTTAAATGATTGCTAATTGTGTGGTAAGTATGTGGTGGTTTGATACTAAAGGAGATAAACCTGAATGGCAACTCCATGTAGCTGCTGAAGAGAATGTAGTTTTACTTTAAAATTTGCATAGTTGCTTACAGTCTACGTAGAAATTTTAAGTTCAATTTTCATTCTAATTTTTTCACTTACTCTACCTTCCTTTTCTTCTTAACTTCTTAGAACAGCTACGAAATGCAAATTATTTGAATTATTATTTTGCATGCCATTTCTTGGGGAAAGGCAACCCTCTCACACATAAGAGATCATTTACTGCCACTTAAAATGACATGCATTTCATAGGGGCAGTCAGACTTGTTGGTAAATTAGGACACTTAATATTATCATTCTAGACAAAGGAGTTCTTTATATATTGAAAACCTGCTTCCATTACATTATCTTCACTTGCAGTTTTGAGTACTCAGCCCTTCTGCAAATTAAGCCGCTGCTGTCTCTCAAGTTGAGACCACCAGTGAAACATTTGGTGTAAGTGTCTTGCCTAGCATCTCACAGGAACTGTAGAGCAGTGTCAGAGGTGGAATCCAATTCTCCAAGGTAGTAGTCAACTGACTGTTCCAGGAGATGATTCTTTCTCTTCCTGCAATCCCTTGCCTTAGTCAGTACACACCTTCCAACTTCCACAACAACCGAATCTGAGGTCCTACAAACAGCCTCACTCACTATACAACCCTGAATTATCTGAGCACCATCCATTCTATGCACTGAATGAAGCAGGAGTCCAGTAGAAAAAACATTATATGATTAAAGAATGTAATTTATATTTACAAGGGAAGTGAATTATGTTTCCACCTTCATTCTGGCACTTAATAATTTCTGAATATTTGACTTTGCAATCTAATTGTTCTTTGAAGGTAGGGGGTTTTTTAATGTAATTTATTATTGTTCTTCAAGTAGTGTCTGTATGGGCGCTCCACTCTAGGTGCACATGCACCTCAGATTGGAGATTTTAGGTAACAGTGCCATTCAGCCCATGCATGCGCCCATGCAGCCGCATGCTCTGCACCATGTATATATGCAGCTGTGCAGGTGAACCACCTTCAGTTCCTTCTCAGCCACCTCGGCCTGTGATGGCACCTCAACAGTGTCCAAGTTGAGCTTACCTTTCTCTTATCTATTAGTTAGTTAACATTAGTCCTTAGTGTTAGCTTTGTATTAGTTAGTTGTAATTATATAATTTTAAAATATATATATATATTATAGAGAGAGAGAGAGGGGAGTGTGGGGGCAGGGGAGAGAGTTAATTATAAGTGTAAGGATCGTTGTCCTTTTAGCTTTTTTTGCCTCTCAGGGGAACTTAAACACTGGAGGGCATGCCCAGTTCTCCTGGTTGGAAATGCTGTCTTTCATGCTGGAAGGTGTTTCTGGTGAGTGACAGGCATCCCCAGCATGTCCATTGCCTTGGGGAGTTGTGCATTCCCCAAAAGTGTAATTCCTGCTTGGCATTATAATTAAGAGCAAGAAAGAACAGGAACCTCAGTTATGTCTTCTCATGACGGAGAGAGCTCTCTGGCCAGCTTCTGACCCCAACCAAGGGACCCCGCCCTGTACAATGAACTTCAAGCAAGTCAGCTGCCTAAACCTCCTCAGTGCATCCCCTTGAGCATCAAAAAAGTTGTCTCTGGAATTGTCTCAAAAGGACTATAGGAAGCAGTCTTCATGCTCTCTGGGTAGAAAATCTACCTCAAAGAAATTGTCTCTGGTTCAGACAACCATTTTGACACCTATCGGTCTCCAGCTTGGTGGAGGCTCCACGTGGCTGCAGGTTCTTTAGGTACCATGAGCACCAGCATGGCCAAGGACTCTAAGGATTCTAGCTCCAGAAGATCAGTACTGTCTGTTGACTGGAGCAGCAGGAAGATGATGATCAGCTCTTCTGGTACTGACAGAGTCTACCAGGCCCTCAGTATCTAGCATTTTGGCACTGCAGAAAACCAGACAACACCTACTGGTCAGTCATCATACTGCATAAGACCTTCAGTACCATTAACTCCCTCTGCCACAGTTACTTCTACCTAGGCTGCCTTTTTGGCACCAACCAATGTTTCAGTACTGCAAGAGTTTTGATTCCTGGGGGACCTGGCAGTAACACAAACATCTGAACCTCCTTTGTTCGGCACCCACCGATTCTTGATATTGAGGATGTCAAAGTTAGAATCAGGACTCACAATTTGTCAGACCACTCTGTTTTATTAGCACAGCGCTCTGCCAATAACATTCAGAATATGTGAGCGGCCATACAAGGCCAAAACAGTCTTATTTATACAGATAAAAGAGCGGGAATCAGACAAAAGAACAAAGAAAGCAAAACTGTAAAATTCACCTGGGGCACAGCATGCATATCCTACTTCCTTACTAACTCTTTATGGATCTGAGGCTAATACTTCACCAATTGCCCTTAAATGGTGCAATTGTTCTATGTGAATGTCTGTATTCCTGACACCTGGATTGCAGCATTCCAACAGTTTTTCTTAAAGGTACAGACAGCATTTCTTTAATCCTTTCTATTTTCACAATATAATTCATTCTACTTTCACAAGGACCTCTTGCTCTCTGGACATTTGCCTGGTACCAGTGAAGTCTACACCTATCTCTAAGGGTGTCCCTCCCTGACAAAGTGACAATGAGGAAGATGATAGGAACTTTTCATCAGTCTCTCAGATTTCTGTCCTTGGCTCTTCTTTCCATTATCAGGGACCTTCTTTCCTGAGACCTACAGGGAATCAGAACATCTTCTTGAAAGACATCCTCATACTCCATCCCACTGGCATGGACACCTTTGGGCACCTCCCACCCACGCCATCTGCACCATCTCATTGGCTATACTGGGACCCTTGAGCAGCTTAACTACAATTCTACAGGGCCCCTAGTGTTTCTCGCTGGGAGAAGGGCAGATAATCCCCACCAACCTGTCTCTAGGGTGCCCAATCCACAGGAGGAAACAGGATGGGGGGTAATAGGAGCATTTATAAGAAAAAGCCACAAATCAGGACTGTCCCTACAAGATCGGGACATCTGGTCACCCTACTTGCCTCCCAAGTACCTTAACAGACAACAGTTCCAAAAGAAGAGTCCACCTATTTCTCAGGCATTGATCTAACAACCCACAATTTTGACACACCAATTTTGACAGGGTGGTCAAAGTGTTCAGTTACCATCCCCACTCATACCTACTTCAGCAATCTGTACGTCTCTCTCACTTCAGTGACCATCTTTCTCACTTCCACTGAGCTTGGGAACATATCCCTGTGAGCATGAGGGCTTTGGAGATCATATCAACAGAATACTCCATTCAGTTTACTTCCCTCCAGCCATCCCACCCCGCTTCCCCATCCCTCTTCAGGGACTCCTCTCACAAGCTCCTCCGATGACAGGAAATAGACTTCCTCCTGAATTTGGGTGCTATAGAACCAGTTCCTACTCAACACAGAGGGATGGGGTTTTATTCCAGGTACTTACTGGTTCCAAAGAAGAATTGTGGCTGGAAACCTTTTGTGGATCTAAGATCACTCAACAGATTTGCAAAGATTCAAAATTCAAGATGATAATTCTTGCAGCAATAATTCTATCACTGGAGAAAGGAGATTGGTTCTCGGCCCTTGACCTACTTCCTTTCATACAGTGATTCACCCCTTCCGCAGAAGCTTCCTACACTTTGCTGTCCGTCAAGAGTATTTTTAATACAAGGCTTTCCCATTTGGTCTCTCCTCTGCACCCAAAGTATTCTAAAAATTTCTCTCAGTGATGGCTCCTCTTGTTCACAGACAAGGAATTCTGATTTTCCCATACCTTGATGAATTGGCTGCTCGAGGGATTCTCCTACAATGAAGTCTCACTGGCCACTCAGAGAGCCATAGACCTATTTCTCAGACTGGGACTACAGTTAAACATCCAAAAGTCCACATTAACCCCAATGCAAAGTCTGGAGTTCATAGAAGCTTACCTCAGTGTGGTAGTGGGCAAAACATACCTCCCTTCGCACAGGTTCAAAGCCCTAGCCAATTTAGTCACTACAATCTAGATCAGCCCCCAGATATGATCTAGAGATTCTCTCCATGGAACATGTGGCAGCTGATACCTTTGTGATAAAGCGTATGTGCTGCCTTGAGGAGTGGCTCAGAACTGTTTATTCACCAATCAAATAGAGTTTGAACAAAACACTCTTGATGCCCTCAGTCGTGAAAAAAATCCTTTAACTGGTGGAAGGACCCTCAAAATTTTTCGCATGGGTCCCCTTTTCTCAGTCATCTCCAATGTCAATAATAACAATGGGCACATCCCTTTTGGGATGGAAAGCCCATCTAAACACTCACTGCTCAAGGCAAGTGGTCACCTCTTGAGTCCATGCTACACTTCATCTTACTGGAACTCTGAACAGTCAGAAATGCCTGTCTCCATTTTCTTCCACTGAACAGAGGAAATACATGAAGATTATGACAGACATGTCATGCATGTTTTATATCAACCATCAAGAGGGGAGCGAGATCATCCTCTCTTTGCTCTGGAGCAGTGAGGCTTTGGAATTGGTGCATTCTAAATCAGATCAGCATCTCAGCAGCTTACTTTCCTGGCATGCAAAACATCACCCTCAGTAGGCACTCCTCACAAGATCATAAATGGGAGATAGAGCCCATTACACACCACTGTATTTTTTGGTGTTCGAGCATCACACACAGCCAAGAAAGAGCAAGAAACACTCGAGAAGCAGACTGTCCCTATGGGTGCTCCACTACTTGCCCTTATCTCCTCTGCTCCCGAGTTCTTTGTGATGGAATTTGGCAGTACAGAAGAAACTGAGGGCAGTTCACCTGCACAGCTCTGTATGGCTACGGTGCAGAGCATGGGACTGTATGGGCTGCATGTGTGGGCTGAACAGGCACTTCTAACTAAAATCTCCAATCTGAGGCTCATGAGACCCATGCACAGCTAGGATGGAGCACACATGGAGATGCACGTCTTGAAGAACCACAGTTACTGCACAGGGTTAGTATCCTTCTCTTTGTTGAGCATGGATTATAGACTGTGAGTGATGCTAAGTATAATGAAGAGGAGACATGGGACCAGACTTAAAGGATTTTCCTTTTTGAGGAACTATTCCTTTCTATACTAGACTTGTTAGGAAAGTTTTTTCTACCTTATTTATTCACTAGTGCAGCTCCAGCAGTGGGAGTGCTATTGTAGACGTGGCACCAGCATACACTGGTGTTTATATTGTTAGTATCTGAAACTGTGCTTGAAGTGTAGAGGCAAAGTGGGCTATATATTTAGCTACACTGAATACAGCAGACTCAGACAAAAATTATATGGTAGTTATTCTCTGTGTATTATAGTTAGCTAACTGGATTTTTTTACACTAGCAGTTTTTTTCCTTTTCTGTAGTATTGCCGGGAGTGTTGCGGAGAGCTATGACACCGAAAGTGGGTTTGAAGACTCTGAGAACAATGATATTGCCAATGCAGTTGTGCGCTTCATCACCAGATTTATAGACAAAGTATGTACAGAGAGTGGAGTTACACAGGATCACATCAAGAGTCTTCATTGCATGATACCAGGTGAGAACTGGTTAAAAAAAAATGTAAATTTGCAAAATTGTCACTTCTTTCTCTGGGAACTGATATTTTCCAGTGGAAGTGTATTTTTGGTTTGTTGTTTTCAGTATAATTTATGAGTTTGTTTCCTAGACTGTAATCATTGATGAATTCCAAATAGCCATTGATGACATCTATGCTGTTTTTCCTTGACAGTTTAACTGTAGGATTTCAAAATGGTGGAGTTATATTTAGTTTGTTTTACTCTTTCTTACATTGTGTGAGGTTTAATTTATGGTGTCACTGATTCCCAGGGATTGTAGCAATGCACATTGAGACTCTGGAGGCCGTCCATCGAGAGAGTAGAAGACTACCACCAATACAGAAGGTAAGTATTATAAAAGGTGTTTGTATTGGTTACACGTATTGGAATCATACACAGTTTGGCATGGCTTCAACCTTCCTTTTTCTAATATTATGAAGAGACGTCTGATCACTGAACAGTATAATCAAGAAATTTTCCACCAGTGTTAAATAAATTGATTGGCTTTGGTCTCATGAAATATGAACATAAAGTGTTTGCATGCCAACTACTTGTTAAGACCCATTTCACTGAGTTGAGTCCAAACTCAGCCTCTCGCAGAGTCAGTCTCATAACAGTTTTGAATTTAAATTTTTCATGTCAAATACCACTTTGGTAGATTCCAGTGTTATACTGTACATTACACTTACATTTAAAATTCTTATATTTGGCCTCAGCCTAAGATTCTGCGACCTGCTTTGCTGCCAGGAGAAGAGTTTGTGTGTGAAGGTCTCCGCGTGCTGCTGGATCCTGATGGGAGAGAGGAAGCAACAGGAGGATTGCTTGGAGGTCCCAACATTCTCCCAGCAGAAGGAGCCTTGTTCCTTACCACATACAGAATTATATTTAAAGGCACTCCTCATGATCAATTAGGTATGGGCTTTCTTACTAAGATCAGAATAATTTATGGTCTGGCAGGTATATGAGACCTTGAACTGGCCCTGCAGTTTATTTAAGCAAGATCATCAAAACAGATCTACCCAACAAAAAACTGCTAAGAATTCAGTTAAGTATTAATTTAATTCATGTTGATCATCTATGCAGAAATAGACCATGCGCCTAGATTCTTGACTTTATCTCTAAATATAATTATATTTATTTTTGATGCTACATTTTAATTTATCTGCAATTCAAATATCCACCTGAGTTTTTAGGTACTGAATTTAGCATTGTTCCCATGTTACAGTAGGCCTTTGGGGTCCTATTTACTTAAAATACAATAAAAATATACTTTGAGTTTTCTGTTCATACCTAAGATAAGAAGAGCCATACTGGGTCAGACCAAAGGTCCCTCTAGCCAGTATCCTGTCTTCCGATAGTGGCCATTGCCAGATGCCTCAGAGGGATTGAACAGAAAAGGTAGTCATCAAGTGATCCATCCCGTCGCACATTCCCAGCTTCTGGCCAACAGAAGCTAGAGACACCATTCCTGCCCATCCTGGCAAATAGCCTTTGATAGACGTATTCTCCATGAATTTATCTAGTTCTTTTTGGAACCCTGTTATAGTCTTGGCCTTCAGGTAAGGAGTTCCGCAGGTTGACTGTGCGCTGTGTGAAAAAATACCTCCTTTTGGTTGTTTTAAACCTGCTGCCTGTTAATTTCATACGGTGGCTCCTAGTTCTTGTGTTATGAGAAGGAATAAATAACTCTTCCTTATTTACTCTCTCCTCACCAGTCATAATTTTATAGATCTCTATCATATCCCCCCTTAGTCATCTCTTTTCCAAGCTGAAAAGTCCCAGTCTTATTAAGCTCTCCTCATACAGCAGCCATTCCATACCCTAATCATTTTTGTTGCTCTTTTCTGAATCTTCCAATATCAATATATCTTTTTTCAGACAGGGTGACCACATTTGCACTCAGAATTTAAGATGTGGATGTACAATGGATTTATATGGAGGCACTATGATATCTTCTGTCTTATTATCTATCTCTTTCCTATGATGCCCAACATTCTGTTTGCTTTTTTGACTGCCGCTGCACATTGAGTGGATGTTTTCATAGAACTATCCACAGTGACTCCAAGATCTTTCTTGAGTGGTAACAGCTCATTTAGACCCCATCATTTTGTATGTATTGTTGGGATTATGTCTTCCAGTATGCATTACTTTGCATTTATCAACATTGAATTTTATCTGCCATTTTGTTGCCCAGTCACCCAGTTTTGAGAGCTCCTTTTGTAGCTCTATGCACTCTGCCTGGGACTTAACTATCTTGAGTAGTTTTGTATCATCTGCAAAATTTGCCACCTCACTGTTTACCCCTTTTTCTAGACCATTTATGAATCTGTTAAATACTACTGGGCCTAGTTCAGACCCTTGGGGGACACACCTCTCCATTCTGAACACTGACCATTTATTCCTACTCTTTGTTTCCTATTTTTTAACCAGTTATCAATCCATGAGAGAACCTTCCCTCTTATCTCATGGCTGCTTACTTTGCTTAAGAGCCTTTGGGAAGGGCCCTTGTCAAAGGCTTTCTGAAAATCTAAATATACTATATCCACTGGATCCCCCTTGTCCACATGCTTGTTGACCCCTTCAAAGAATTTTAGTAGATTGGTGAGGCATGATTTCTCTTCACAAAAAGCATGTTGACTGTTCCTCAACAAATTATGTTCATCTATGTGTCTGACAATTTTGTTTCCTACTATAGGGCAGAGGGATAGCTCAGTGGTTTGAGCATTAGCCTGCTAAACCCAGGGTTGTGAGTTCAATCCTTGAGGGGGCCATTTGGGGACTGGTCTTGCTTTCAGCAGGGGGTTGGACTAGATGATCTCCTGAGGTCCCTTCCAACCCTAATAATCTATAGTTTCAACCAGTTTGCCTGGTATTGAAGTCAGGCTTACCAGCCTGTAATTGCCATGGTCACCTCTGGAGCCCTTTTTAAAAATTAGCATCACATTAGCTGTGCTCCAGTCATTTGTACAGAAGCTGATGTAAAAGATAGGTTACAGACTACAGTTAGTAGTCCTGCAGTTTCACACCATCTGGTCCTGGTGCTTATTACTGTTTAGTTTGTCAGTTTGTTCTAAAACCTCCTCTAATGACTCCTCAATCTGAGACAATTCCTCAGATTTGTTGCCTAAAAAGAATGGCTCAGGTTTGGGAATTTCCCTCACATCCTCAGCCATGAAGACTGATGCAAAGAATTCGTTTAGTTTCTCCACAATGGCCTTATCGTCCTTTAGCATCTCAATCATTCAGTGGCCCCACTGGTTGTTTAACAGGCTTCCTGCTTCTGATGTACTTTAAAAAAAAATGGTTATTACTTTTTGAGTCTTTGGCTAACTGCACTTCAAATTCTTTTTTGTCCTTCCAAATTTTATTTTTACACTTCATTTGCCAGAGTTATGCTCCTTTCTATTTTGCTCACTAGGATTTAACTTCCACTTTTTAAAGGATGCCTTTTTGTCTCTCACTGCTTCTTTTACTTTGTTGTTTAGACACGGTGGCTCTTTTTTTGTTCTATTACTGTGTTTTTTAATTTGGGGTGTACATTTAAGTTGAACCTCTATTATGGTGTCTTGCAGGGATATTATCTTTGGTACTGTACCTTTTAATTTCTATTTAACTACCCTCCTCATTTTTTGTGTAGTTCCCCTTTCTGAAATTAAATGCTACCGTGTTGGCCTGCTATGGTGTTTTCTCCGCCACAGAGATGTTAAATTTAATTATATTATGGTCACTATTACCAAGCGATCCAGCTATATTCACCTCTTGGACCTGATCCTGTGCTCCGCTTAGGACTAAATCAAGAATTACCTCTCCTCTTGTGGGTACCATGACTAGCTGCTCCAAGAAGCAGACAGAAGCAGTCATTTACGGTGTCACATGCACAAGATGAAACAGTTCAGTAGTGTTATCACAAGAGTGAGGGAATGTTGTATAGTGGTTAAAGCTGAAGATTGGCAGTCAGGACACTTAGGTATATTCCTGGCACTCCCACAGACTTGCTGTTTGGTTTGGACAAGTCATTTAGTTTCTCTGTGTCTCACTATCCTCATTTGTAAAATGCTATTTTATGGAGGATTTGTGAAACCTACAGAAGTGTACTCTGTACTAGAGAAGTACAAAAATATCATTAATGGCTAAAGATTAATATCTTGTTTAGTGGAGTCATATGTCAAGTGATGAGCCATGTCAGGATGGGGGCTTGTAGTTGAGGACTTTAACAGTGAGGGGGAGATAAATTCCTGAACTCAAAGGTCTGCATATGTTCAAACTTTTTTAAAAATAGCACAGACTAATAAAAGTGCAGTAATCAAAAACTAAGGAGTGACTCTGAATGGTAGAAATTGAAAAAGCAATTATCTTGGACATATTGAAAACCCTGTGTAATGGAGTTTACTTTTTCCCATCAACAATCATTACTGGATTAAGTATTGTGTTTAATTATGTCATGGGAAGTGTAGTAGTTCTAAAGATCAGATTTTCTTGTTTTAAAATCTCTGTTTTAGTTACTTTATTAAAAAAAATCATTTATCAAGCAAAAATGTAAATACATAAATTTCATAGTTTTTATATAACAAAACTAATGCATATCAATTATATATAAACTTCAGAATGTAATGACAGATTACTAGTAGTTAGAGACAGATTTTTGGACTGCAGCCAAATAGTTTTTTCTGTCATTTCCACCATTTAGAAAGAGAGAGAATGAAAAAATATTTTTCCAATCATCCTAATTAATGTCAAATAGGAAAAACGAGTGTTAGTTAACTGAATGTTGGGTTGTATGTCATATTTTGGGAATTTATCACCTGCTTTAGAGCCTTTTGTCTAAAGTAAATTCTGGATTGTTATTGCCTTCTGGCCAAGATCATGTTCCTTATTTTCCATTTCTTTGCACCCATTCATTAACACCTGTTCAAAGTAAAATATAACTAAATCAGATATGATTCCATGACCTAATATGTCTGTAAATGATTCTATGGTACTTAGCTGGAGAACAGACAGTGATCCGGAGCTTTCCCATTTCATCTATTATGAAGGAGAAGAAGATTACTATACAGAACCAGCTGCAACAGAATATGCACGAAGGACTGCAGATCACCTCATCATCATTTCAGGTAGGATGGAGTGCTTTATTCTTTATGCTTTGTAAAACACCTGAAATTATGATGTCATCAAAATAACCTGCTGCAACTAGCATCCTAGCCCCTGGGAGCAGCTGAGTGTCCCCAGTTCTTGGTGAAGTCCATGGTATTGGAGGGGTCTCAAGACACTGTGTAACATAATATTCCTCTCATATACATTAACCTATACAAATGAATGGATTTTATTAACAATTTAAGGAGTCACTCTCATATGCCTTTCAAGTAAATCAGTAACTGTGAAGCCTTTTGTTTTCCAAAGCTCTTTTTGGAGACTAACAGTAACAATAAAATTTCTAACACCCTTCAATAGTATGCTAAATGCAGACACAACTCAAAGTTTCTGGTTCTGGACTCTGGTCAAATATAATCTCTGCTTTTGTTTAATATAGTTTCATTTTAGGTTATAAAAACAAAACCAACCAGCAAACGGTTTACTTTCTGTCCTTTTCTAACAGCCAGTGTTCAATATTATATGAAATAGACCCCCTCTCTGCTTTGTGTATTAATTATGACTATTGAGGGAGAATGGCTGCAGCTATATTATTTTAATGTATTTAAAATGTCATATCAGGGTGACCTCTGAATATTCAAGACCTCATTTCAAGGAGGTCCTAGAACAACAGAATTATTAGCCATTTGGAGAGAAAATACTAAAGTAAGTGAAATGAAAACGAAGGACCAGATATGCCTTGCATACGGCAAACAAAAGACATATAAAAAGTAACTTAATCTTGTGACTTTTAAAATAACAAATACCTCAGAAATGTTTATTTTGTTTACCCCCACCATTGAAGTTATTTTTGTTCCTTTTACATACCCTCATTTTCCCTCTCCTTTATTACTCATCCTCAAGATATAAAAGTTGCCCATCATCCCTCTGCCTAAGGATTTTGGGACAGGGCTCCCTTTAAACTGTATAAAAGCCATATTTTGACTGGAAAGAGATCGGTGTGGATAGTGCAAAGCACTTCCTTTTTCAAGGGTCAGATTTGGTTATCATGCTTTGCTACTAGCACAGTTTTCTAGGCTTTGCAAGGTAAGGAATGAATTGAAACGAATGGAATATGGAAGGATAGTTGTGGCAATTTTTGAATGCTAGAATTTTATAGTATAATGAAAGAGTCTTTAAATTAGAGTATCAATCTTTTACCAGTGTCGTCCTGTCTAGCCTCAAGGACCTGGCCCACCAGAGCTCTTCCAGCCCTTGCCATCCCAGTAGCAAGAAAATATGGGTAGTGTTTTAACTAGTGTATAAATGTTAGTGCAAAAGCTGCAACTTAGATTTGCTCAGATGTTTTGTCTTAATTTTATGGGAATTCCAGACACCCTGAAGTGGAAGTATTTTGGCATTAGAATATAAAATTTTAAAAATAAAGTAAAAATGGATAAAATGAATTGCCATAATCAGTAACATATACATATTTCTGTTTATTTATTAATATATTATTTTACTTCCTTTGTGGGATTGTTTTCATTTTCTTTGATCTCAAAAGTTGCCGTATTAAATTATTTCCAGTCTCTAACATGTTATATATTTTTATTTGCAGTTAATTAAAGTAGCATTTGATGAGGAAGTGAGTCCTGAAGTGGTAGAAATATTTAGGAAACAGCTAATGAAGTTCCGTTATCCCCAGTCCATCTTTAGCACCTTTGCTTTTGCAGCTGGGCAAACTGCACCGCAGATAATCTTGCCAAAGCAAAAAGAAAAGAATACTTCCTTTCGGTAAGATATAATCTGTTTTCTTTAATATGAATTTATTATTGATATTCTTGTTTATTGTTAGTTCAGTGCATTGAATTCTGTGTCATTTTTTATGGCTTTCCAAAATTGCAAGTTCATTTAAGTAGTCCTCAATAAAGCTGAATTATGTAGTTTCTGTCAAGTATGGTACATAGGTATGCCAAACAAAAGCTACCTAGTGTAAAAATATGTATGAATTTGGTAGTAAAAATGTATAATTAACCTGTTGAAATACTTGCCTTAGGAAATTATGGAAGAAATTACTGTAATAAGATTCAAAGCATACAGTTGGGAATTTATATGAATAACATCTGCAGTTATATTAATTCTATGGCAACATATAAAGAGGCTCCTCATACTTCAGAGTATGGATTGGTTACCAATATAGGTAAAAAGAAATGTATGCTCATGGGATGGTATTATGCAGTTGTTCTAGAGATCTGTAATGTAGAGTTTGGGTTTTTTAGTCTTCCTTTGAAGCAGGTCCATTCAAAGCATTCAAGAGTTCTGAGAGAGCTGGCTGAGGAGCAAACTGAATGATTGATTCATTTTGATTTTCAGTAAGTCTTGGAATACTGCTGTATTTCCAGAAGACTGGAAGAAAACTAATGTTGTTCCAATATTTTTAAAAGATAGAAAGTATGACCTGGGTAATTGTAAGCCCAGGCATGATAATGGAGCAGCTGATACAGGGCTCAATTAATAAAGAATTGAAGAGGGATAATATAATTAATGCCTTGATTTTATGGAAAATAAATCTTGTCAAACTAATTTGAGATTACAAGTTTGGCTGATAAAGGTAATAGTGTTAATACTTAGACTTCTGTAAGGCATTTGACTTGGTACCACACAACATTTTGGTTGAAAAACTAGAATGATGTAAAAATGACATGGCAAACACTAAATGGATTAAAAACTGACCAACTGCTAGGTCTCAAAGTGTAACTGCAAATGGAAAATTGTGATTGAGTATGTGTTTCAAGTGTCATCCCACATATATCAGTTTTTGACCCTACTCTATTGAAAATTTTAATCAATGACCTGGAAAAAAACTAAAATTATCACTGGTGAAAATTACAGGCAACACAAAAATAGAGCAATCTGGATCACTTGGCAAGCTGGGTGCAAGCAAATAATATATATTTACTACAGCTATATATAAACATACACATGTAAGAACAAAGAATGTAGGCCATATTTACAGGATGGGGGACTCTATCCTGGGAAGCAATGACTCTGGGAAAAAAAAATTCAGAACTGCTGGAATACTGCATCCAGTTTTGGTGTCCACAGTTCAAGAAGGGTGTTGATCAATTGAAGAGGGTTCAAAGATGAGCCACGTGAATGATTAAAGCATTAGAAAACATGCTTTATAGTGATAGGTTTAAGGAGCTGAATTTATTTAGCTTAACAATGAGAAGATAAAGGGCTGACTTGATCAGAGTTTATATGTGGCTACATGGGGAACAGATATTTAATAATGGGCTCTTCAATATAGTAGAGAAAGATAAAACATGGTTCAATGGCAGAAAGCTGAAACTCAACAAATCAGACTGGAAATAAGGTGTAAGGTTTTAACAGTGTGGGTAATTAATCACTGGAACAATTTACCAAGGATCCTGGTGGATTCTTCATCACTGACAATTTTTAATTTAGATTGTTTGTTTGTTTTTTTCTAAAAGATACGATTTAGGAATTATTTTGAGGCAGTTCTCTGATCTGTGTTAAACAGGCGGTCAGATTAGATTATCACAATGGTCCCTTCTGGACTTGGAGTCTATGAATATGTTATACTCCATTATTAGGAACCTTACTAGACTAGGTAGATTATTAGTCTGTTACAGAGTGGCAATTCATGTGTTCTTCTATTGATTAGTGTCTTGTTGGCTCAGTGGACTAGAATCCCAACATAATTCTGGAATACAGAGATTTTTAGGGGGCTTCTTTTTTCATGTCTTCAGTCTGTTAACCAGGAAGATTTATTTGTTATATTTCCAACAAAATTAAAACCTGCAAACAGAAGATGGTCGTTTATTCTTTACTATTGGACACAGTTGGCATAGTGTAGCCACAGTACATTCTCCTAAATCCTAGGACTAGGAATTTAAAATTTTAGGAGCCCATTTTCTGAGGTCCTGACCTCACTTTTCTTTCTTGAAATTAAATGAAAAATTGTTAAGCATGCTTTGTGTGAGTGAGAAGATACATCCTAAAAGTGTATTTGGTATACCGACACAGATACTGAATATTAGTGAGAGTTAAATATAACTGTTGTATTTTACCTACATTTTGAGATCAGGCATTGTTATTTATTTCTAAATTCTAGCACCTTCTCAAAAACACTTGTGAAAGGAGCCAAACGTGCAGGGAAGATGACAATTGGTCGTCAATATTTATTAAAGAAGAAGACAGGCACAATAGTGGAAGAAAGAGGGAATCGTCCAGGCTGGAATGAAGATGATGACATCTCAGGTAAAATATATTCATATTGTCAGATAATCTTATGCATCCATTCAAATACAGTGACCTGTCAAAAGATTCTCAAACAGTAACTAATTGGAGAAAGGGTCTATTTCAGACATTAGATTGAAAGGTTTCAAATGTCATCACTTGGTGAAGACTTTGAACTTCTATTACTTTCCCAGGTTTGTAGGAAATAAGGGGGAGCACAAACTTTTAACTTAGTTTATTTGCAGAGGAAATTTTCAAATTTCAGATCCTTTTTTTAATCACCAAATTGTGCTCAGTACAACTTTGCTTACCACCGTGTATAACACCCTGGAGTAGACAAGAGTAACGTTGGCTAACAGCATTAAGGCAAACTCAGCAGCATTCATGTACAGTATTGTTAAACAGTTTGTCATGAGCCATTAATCTAGAATGGTTGATTCTCATTCTAGAAAGGCAAGTGTAAAGAAGAAGCAAATAGCATAAGTTCTATCAACAGATGTGAAAGTATAAAATGAGGGGATTTCTTCAATTAACAAAAAGTATTACATGTGAAAATATCACACTTCCAGACATCAATGGAAAGTATTGGTGCTGAAGGCAGAAAAAACTGTTCATTTTGTTTTGTTTTTTTCCTAAATATCTCAGTTTCTAAAATGTGCTGCTCTCATTACAGAGAGAAAGTGGGTGAGGTAATGTCTTTTGTTGGACCAACTTCTGTTGGTGAAGGAAACAAGTTCAAAAACGTGTCTCTTTCACCAATGGAAATTGGTCCTATAAAATATATTATCTGACCCACCTTATATTTCCAGTATCCTGGGACCAACATGGCTACAACAACACTGCATACAACTGCTGTCACTACATCCATTTTTTCCTAATCTGGATCAATGCTACTATAAAATATACCACTAGAGGGAACCAGATTCTCCTATACCTAAATAGGTATTGTTTTGTCCCACCATTCTTCACTTTTTTTATTTACTATTTCAGATAATGAAGTGTATCAAAAATTAATTATTTCTTCAAAACATTACACAAGCCAAATATTTCCTATTTATCACAGCACTCGTGTTGGAGATTATATATACACACACACACACACACACACACACACACACACACACAAAAGTAGGAAAAGGAGACTAATCTTTTCCCCCCTTTCTTTTGTTTTATTTTTTAAATACTTTTTTCATTAATAAAATTATTGGACTGGTTGGTAAGTGTGAGTGGGACAAAATATGTGGATGTATATAAAGCTCATTCCTACTGAACTCTTAAGCTTGGCTCATTGTGTGCTCTCAAAAAGAATGAACAAAGCCTTGGAGGAAAAGGTTAAAAATACCTAATGCTCGTTACTCATCTGAGGGAGAAGGAAAAGAAATTAGAGGAAAAATATCCTCACATTAGTCAGAAATAACTCTTTGTGTGAAAATCCAGATTCTTCTTCGGTCCTTGTCCATGTAGATTTGTTTTCCGTGTCCACTCCCTGTGCTCAAGCTTGGATTCTTTGGGGTTGTGCTTGCACCCTGTATGTCCTGCTGCCTGGAATGCATAAAAGGCAGGAAATGTTAGTAAGTTTAGTGTTAATGGGTTAATTATTGTCTTCCCCCCCCCCACCCACCCCTTTAAAAAAAAATTGTAAAAAAATTCTTTAATTTGTGAGGCTTCCTCAGTACTGGGTTCCAACCCTTATGGCTGAACTGGAGTCTCCTGGTTTTAGGAACAGTCTTCTTGTGATGTGGTGATGCCACTTAATGATGGGCATTTTCAGGTTGTTCAAGAAAGCAAAACGTCAGCAAGGCTTACACTCTTCGCTGCAGTTTAAGGCAAGTCATTAGTCTCTGAAGTCAGCACACCCTTCTTACCATGCTGTACTAGTCTGGAGAGCTGAGGCTGTATCTCAGACACAACAGTTAAGTCCATGGCCACATCTATTGCTGTGAGGAAGTCCTTGTGGTTAATGTTTCTGGCATACCTGGAGAAGTACAAACAGCCATAGAATCAGATTGAAACCAAATTTCAAAATGTCAGAATTTCCCATGAACCAGAAATTCTGAGTTTCAGCCAACTCACAAGTACCTTTAAGATCTTTGCGAAGTAACCACATCTGCACCAGATCTACTCCAAGCAGAGCTCCTATATTCAGCAGAGGTGCCAAAAAAGAGATGCCATTTCTCTCCTCTTTGTCAGCCACTCACTGCAACAGCTTCAAGGCAGCTGATCTGATGCCTTGGTCAGGAGCCATTTATAACACCTAGGATCTTTTTTCACTCCTCTTCTCCTTTTGGAAACCATTTACTTTATTTTCTCAGCACCACAGACCATTGGGTCTTAGCGATCATCATATTCCATACAATTTCAGACCCTTCCTACCCCCCATCTCATCTCTTTTCCTACGAGAGACTGTTACAGCTACAAGTGGAATCAATTCTAAGTCTTGAAGCAGTGGAAGAAGTGCTTGTAGAATGCAGAGGGAATGGGGTTTACTCCCATTATTTTCTAATTCCAAAGAAAAAGGGAGGCTGGTGCCCAAGTTTGGATTTGGAGCAAGGCATTTAGCTGTCCCAAGTTCAGGATGGTAACACTAGTCCCTATAATCCCCTGCTTAGATCCCCAGGAGTGGTTTGCAGCTCTTAGCTTCCAAGTTCACTACTTTCACATAACAATCGATCGAGCTCATTAGAATTACCTGAGATTCCAAGTGGGAAATTCCTATTATCAATATAGAGTTCTTCCATTCGGACTACCAGCAGCAACAACAGTATTCATAAAATGCTTGGCACTGGTGATGGCTCACCTGAGAAAGCAAGAGATCCAGGTGTATCATACCTCAGCGATTGGTTTATTCTTGAGAAATCACACCACATGTGACCAACTCCAATCATCAAATACTTCAGCTTTTCAAGGCCTGAGGTCTCAAAGTCAACATATAAAAGTCAGCATTAGTACCAACCCAGAGGATACAATTCATAATCTGCCACAGCAAAGGTTCATCTGCCTCAGGACAGATTCAACACCATCATGGATCTCAACAATCATTTACAGTCTCATCCTCAATCTTCAGGACAAGCATACCTCAGACTTCTAGATCACATGGCCTCCTGCACTTACATAATACAGTATGCCAGTCTTCACCTATGTCACATGGTTGAAATCTTTGTATCTTCCCACAAGATGATATAGTCATAAAGATGCAGGTCCCCCAGAAGTCCTGTTGTCATTAAACTGGTAGAAGGACTATCCTTTTCCTCACCGTTGCCATCTAAGACACTAGTGACAAATGATTCCACACTCGAGTTGGAACTTCACCTGGACCATCTCCAGGCCCTAGACCTTTGGACTCTTGAGCACAGGTCCCAAGGAAGCCTGCAGCTGTTACGATCATGCTGGTACTGGCTTGGCCAAGACAGTTCTGGTTCTCAGACCTGATTAATCTATCCAGTACCCTTCTCTCTTCCAGACATAATCTCCAAGACTCTGATTCATTACACTTGACAGCCTAGATGAAGACTAGCAAACCATCATTGAGAGGAGTTGCTCTGCAGTGATCCAATGTATGTTAATCCACAATAGAAAAGACTCTACTAGACTTACATATTTGGCAAAGTGGAAAAGATTTCCTATTTGGACCTAGCAACATCAATTAGCTCCCTTAGACACTGAGATACCTGCTATTTTGAATTACCTTTTATTGCTGGAAAATTCATGACTGTTTATAAGCTCTTTAAGAGTACACTGGGTAGCCAACCATCCCTCTCATTCTGGGTCATACAGCATTCTCCCAACTGACAGTAGCTAGATTCCTTAAGGGCCATATGCATCTGTTTGATCCAGTTAAGGAGCCTTCTCCTGCTTGAGATCTCTAAGATAGTTCTAGTGGGATTGATTGCCCACCCTTTTGAATCTCTAGCTATGTGCTCACTTTATCATTTATCCATGAAGATAGCCTTCCTTGTGGCAATAACATCTACTCAAAGAGAAATAGAAATATAGGCACGTATTACTATTGCTATGACTGATGCACAATATAGTATATTACACAATATACATATATTACATAAGGATAAGGTGGCCTTTAGGCCTCACTCTAAAATCTTGCTGAAAGTAGTCTCAGACTTCTGTCTAACTAAGTAATACCTGATTGTCTAGTACCAGTGTGGCACTGTCTTTTTTTCTTATGCCCCTCTCCAGCTACGGGGAAGCCATACTGCATAGCCTGCATGTGCTTAGGGCACTATCATTCACTTTCAGGAATTCTTCAAGATTATTCATAGTTTTCATAAGTATATCTGGATAGGTTAATATCTAAATGGATTTCCAGTTGCATCAGAGTATACTGAGCTAGCTGGTTTAGATCAGTGCCCACTCCACCTGGACCCAGGCAGATTCTATGGCTTCTTTAAAAAGTGTACCAATCTCTGAGATCTGTAGGGCAACTATTTGGGATTGGGTTCATACATTTCCACAACATTACTCCTTTGTTAGAGGTATCAAGAACTGAATACCACTTTAGCAGAGCACTTCTTCAAGTCATTCTTCAGATAGACTCCAAGCACCCTTCTCTTATATGCCAGGTCACTGCCTGTGTGCTGCAATCTGACCCAAACCTGATGGGACCCAACTGCAAGTGTTGGGTCCGAGTTGATTTGGGTGTGAAAACAACCAAGCCTTCTCAGGTCAGATTGGCTCACCTCTTCTTGCCCCACGGGATCGGCACAGGTGGATGCCCTGCTGGCTGCTGCTACCTTGCTGAGCTGTATGCATGCAACTCCTGTGGCATTGGCCCCACTGGCAGGAAAAGGAGAGCAGATCTCTCCTGGTGAGTCACCAAAATTGGAATACATACTGACAAGTACTTGAAGAAGAAGAAATGGTTACTTCAGGATATGTTGCCCACAGGTATTCCATGTCCAACATCTTTCCTCACTAGTGTGGAGTCCTATAACAGCTAAATTCTATATTGATGAGGGAAGTGAGGGACAATTTGGCCTGCTTCACCCTTTATGCCCTTGGAAGGCAGGCACTAGAACACTCCGGCCACAGCCGTGGCCTTGGTGGACACTGCTGGCCAAAAGTATCCAAACTTGAACACATGAGGTGCATGTGCACCTGAAGTAGAACACATATGTACAGTATATTTCGAAGAACCTCAGTTATTGTAGGTAAGTAACCATTTATTTCCATTCAGAAATGTTAAGTATAGAATTGATATAGTCAAAAAAAATATGAAAATTATTTCTAAAGCCTATATAGCTTGTAGCTTTTAATATACCTTTCTTATCACCTAGAAAAAACTCTCATAGCCTGCTTTGTCAGTTGTCTCACTCTGAGAAGCATATAAACATACAAAGAAAAGTGAGAGGTTCATAATGTAACCTGTCTAGAGTTTGTCCAAGAATAACATTGATTGATTTTAGCCTGAAGTGCAGTAGGGGTCCTAATAAGACAATCCTTTTCAAACCATATTAGAACAAGTGCCTGAAGGAAAGGATATCTAGAGTCTAGTCCCATAAGTTACTTCTCTCCGTACAAGAGGGTCGCATACTTCATAGCTTGTGTAGATTGACCATATTGCACTTACAAGGGGCTCCTTGCTTTCCTCCATTCCAGTCCACAAGCTCCCTGTGTGCCACCCTCCCACCCCTCTCTATTTCAGGGACTTCCTGTAGTTCCCCCATCCCCTCCACCATTCCAAGGACTCTGTGTCCCTCCCCTCATTTGCCCCTCTTCCCATACCAGGGTTCCCTATTCTCCCCACTCCATGTCAGTGGCTCTGTGTGCACCCTGATTCCCCCAATGGCAAGGACTCTGTGCGCATCCCATTCCCCACTCTCTCACTATTCCTCCCAATAGCAGGACCCCTAGCCTCTCTCCCTTCAGGGAATGTGCATGGCCCCCATTCCACCCTCCACTCATTCCAGGTTCTCAGGTTTTCTCCCCATATCTCCTACTCCCAAACCAGAGTCCCCCACTGTGCACCTTGATGCCAGGGGATCTATCTGCCCCCAATTCCCACCTCCTCCCCCGCTAGCCAGAGATTGTGTGTGCTCCTTCCTTTCTCCCCCAGATCATGGTCCCCAGTCTCTACCCTCTCCCCGCCACTCCCGGCCAGGCATTCTGTGTGCCCACTACCCTCTTCCCCCATGCCAGGGGCTATGTGCCTGTCTCTCTTACTCCCTTCCCCCATCCTCGCCCCCCCCCCCAGTCTTTCTGTCTGGAGGTGAGACATTCAGGGTGTCATGGGGAGGATGAGATGAGATGAGATGGAGTATTGTTATGCTGGAAAGCATAATGGATGCCATCAACCAGTTGTTTGATCTGTAGATAATTGCAGAGGTGCTTGAAACTGTGGCTGTGCGAATTAGATGGCAAAGGCTCCATATGTCCCCAATTTTTCTCTTTTTAGTTTTCCAGTTTTCTTCAACATTAATAGGGTTCTGCGCATTGATGCCTCGAGCATGTCCTGAAATTTTGAATTGATTATAAGTTATTGTATTACAGATGGAATGTATTACACATTAAGAGAGAAATGATGTCAAGTTGAGTATAAGCTTTGTAAGGTAGACAAAAAATTGACCTGTACTAAACTATTTTTAATTTCAAAATGTGCACTTGTCCCAGTGCCTTTAGCCAAAAATTCATGCAGAAATAATTTCCTTCTCTTCGTATGCACATATTTTATAAAGGCCAAATAATGGGGGAGCAGGGAACTGACAAACCATGAACAGTAAAACAATAGCCTTCAGAAATATTTGGGAAGAACTGAAGTAAAGTGGTGATAGCAGGTGGGTGGCTGGTTTTGTATAAAGGCCATGCCTTACTTGAATTTCACTGTAGCTTGAACTTGAGACATGGTTTTTATCTCTCATGACTGAAATATTTTCTACTTTGGGAAAGTGCAACTGACAGTAATACTCTGCTGAAGAAGGCTGTTTGATATTGATATTGAAGCACAAATTAAACTCAGAACATTATCTGTTGCTAACCTGTGACATAAGAGACAATTCTATGCACTAAAATTTTAGATAGATGAACAGAGCCTATTAAGGTAGTTAGAGAGTGTGTAGTCCATTTCCTTGTGGCTATATGAGGAATTTTTAAATATATCTTCCATTATCAATAGACTATGTACCCCTTTTGTAAAGTAGTTCTAAACATAACAGTTTTTCACTAATAGATATGCTGGTAAAAAAAGATTACCACCAATCAATTCAGTTAAATACACAGAATAACTTTAAAGCAGTAAAAAGGGTTGCCAATCATTCCAGCTCACTTCTGAGCCACAAACTATGAAAACAAGAATAGGATTATATCCAGGTTAAATTTTTGTTTCTTGTCCTTTCACAGGATTACAACTTTTGGAAATGTGTGTCACAATATCAGAATTAACTGCATCTTTGCCCTCTCTTCCACCCTCCATCTTCCTTGAGAGCACCCTTGTAAGATTTCAGGCTCCCAGACAACATCCCTCTGGGTCATTGGCCCATTTCTCTCTCCCTGTACATTGAGGGTTTAGGCTTGCAGTTCCTCTACACCTCACTGTGGTTTCTCCAACAGATCTGACGTGTCCAGCATCTGAGGTTAACATTTCTCCAGAGACTATACCAGTGTATACCAGTTACCACCCAGCCTGCACAAAGCAAAATACATTTATTCTTAGGGTTAAAGCATTACAGAGAAAATATATTTAAAAAAAATAAAATTTCTATGCACATGCTGAAAGCGGATTAGAGGTACCCATCAGTCTAATGGAATCTAGTAAGCCAAAGTCCTTTCAACTCTTCCTCAAGGGTTGGGGCCCCCATTGGACAGAAGATGCTGTCCGTTTGCTGAGTCAAAAGAAATTTATACCCAGACTTTTTATACCAAAATCTCTTTTGTTGTCTGTTGGTCTCCGGAAAACCCATTTTGAACCAGTATATGCATAACCCCCGCCCTTCCCCCCCAGGTGGTACCTCTCTGGAGGTGTTCACAGCCTAAGTGATTCACCTTAATCACCCTCCACTGTTTTTGGTTCCTGGAGTAACTGTTGTAGCCCTGCCCCCTAGGAGTTTCATACAATCCCTGGCCACAGTGATATGTAAAACCATGCATAGACTTAACACAGTGTGGTCTCCAATATATTTCATGTGATTGCAATATTTGTGTTCTATGCAACAGGGTACATTATTCTTCTGGGCAAGGCTTAAATTGTTTTGGTGATGTGGGTAGAGAAGGGTTGGGTTGGTCTCCTGACCTCGTGATGGACTGTGGAGCTTACTGCCGAAGGAAGTTGAGGCCAAGAACGTATAAAGGGTCAAAAATGGATTGGACATTTATATGTATAACGAGATCTAGAATGATCATAATTAATGATAAATTTTGTAGAAGAGATATTAAACTTCATGTCTCATGTTAACTGTTAGAGATCAGTTAATTATTTAATGTGGGGCACAGATTATCCAGTATCTCCCTACTAGGGGGTTCTTGTACTTTCCTCTGCAGCATCTGGTGCTGGCTACTTTTGGAGACAGGATATTAAACTAGATACTGATCTAGTGAGGTAATTTCTATGTTTCTGTGGTGGGTGGCATGTGGAATGTTCATAATTCCAACTTTTTTGGACCATGTGGGTTAGATCCATGGAAGTAACTGAAGATCACATATCAACTTTGCCAGCATAGATTATGCTGAACTACTAGCTTTGGAATTATATGGGCTCACCTTTGCCTTAGGTTTAAATAGAACTGTTTAGGTCATCAGTAATATTTGCATGCCACTGGGATGCTGGTGACAGCTTTAGAGTGCTTCTGCATCACATATGCTCCCTTCCATCAGTTCCAGGATATTGTAGCCTTTATCTTAAATTACTTTAATAAAATTTGTAACCTGTTGGATATAATTTGTATAAATTGGTATCAGTTGTCATTAGTCCCTGCCATCAGCAATTGCTGGATTTGGTAAATGTAATGTTTTGCTCAGAATGAAGCATCTCAGTCTACTTTTTATAACTAGTGCATTTCTAAATACTAAGCTAGAAAAGTATTTTAACTTCAGTTTCAGATGACAGTGAATTGCACACAAGTGGTACTTTGAAAGCGTCAGAAAAGTCAACAATGGAGCAGTTAGTAGAGAGAGCCTGTTTTAGAGACTATCAGCGTTTGGGTCTGGGGACCATCAGTAGTAGCTCTTCTCGCTCCAAAACAGAATACTTCCGAATAACTGCGTTGAACAGGATGTATTCACTTTGTAGAAGGTGAGTTAATCAGTTCACTCTTATGTTTAGAAATGTGTATCTGCCATATTATACATCATCCACAACATCCATTACATATAACACATCTATGTAGAGAGCAAAGTATTCTGAGAAAATGGTACTTGTCATAAACCCAAATCCAGTAACACTGAACTTACAGAAAACATAACAGTGCTGATTTTCTCTCTCTTTTTGTTGTAACATATTTGTTAGCAGCTCTGTATATTCAGCCACTAAGACTTGTATTTTAGTTGGATCTATGATGTCCTTTTTGTACGTTATAAAATCCTAATTTGAAAGCTCCTAAAGGCCTATTCTCCTGTCAGTGCATGGGAGCTACATACAATCAATTCATTTTAAAGTTGCTGGATGTTACAGACCTAAAACTTCTGTTTGTGTCTAGGAAAACAAGCCCCAGACGTGCATGTTTATTAATACAGTTCAAGCCAGAAACTGCAAATAAGAACTCATGAAGCAGTTGTTGGAGCACTTCCTTTTAAATGTTTGTCATATACTATATGTGAACTCCTAGATGTCAGTCAGAAGTTAATGCATAAGCCCTTTCTATTGTGAAAGTTCACTGATATTTATTATCAGTGCCTACAAAAATGCTGTTTAACACAACAGCAAATCTGCAGAAGTTTCATCACTGAAGCACTCACATCCTACAAAGACACTGCAAGCTAAAAGTTGTTTTCATTATGGAAAAATGAAATTACCATCACTTTCGTGGAAAGAGCACAAAAGAATATTAAATCCAGGCTGTTTGTCTCTTATCCAAAGCACCAGTGTGACAGGAATACTTTTATTCAATCACTCGTAAATATTAGTTAAATTGAACCAAAGATATCACTGCATTATATTAACTATGCTTTTAAATTGCTCATAATCACTATATTTTTAAAATTATTTTCATACTTTATCCGTACCCAAAAAATACCTGTTTGAATTTTTGTCACTATTTTGAGAAAAGTAGTCAATATCCAATTGGTTTTCAAATTTTGGGATAGGAGTGGTTATTTAATATCATGTGATTTTGGTTCAGGTACTGTATTTTAGGAAGTAGACCATCGAATGGATTAGACATTCATTCCCTAAAGATAAAGTTCAGTAAATGTCAAATAAGTTCACTTACATTGTGTCACAAACAATCCTATGCTGTGCATTATAGAAGAAGAGGGGTTCTTTAGTAAAATGTAAAATCTCCCGAGTGCTCTCTTTAATTAGTTTTCTCTCAAAATAAAACCGACACTTTAATTGAATCCTCTTTCTAGGAGGTAGAAGAAATCTTTCAAACACCTTGAATCTTTCTTCCACTTACATAACCTGAGACAACACTTTTGCTTGATTTTCCGTTTTCAAAACTGTTATATCATGGAAGTTTCCAAACTGTCTTTGTTTTGTTATTTTAACATTATATAACCAGCAATTTGTAATCTGCTGTTCCAAAACTGTTTCTTACTAAAATATTTAAATGCATTTTGACATGAGCCAGTTATGGTCAATGCCAAAGTCCTGTGTTTTAATTCAAAGCGTCTAAACATTCTTGCCTTTAAAATGTCAGCGCCTGTACACAATCACTGGTGTCAAATATAAAAATAAAGTTTGTTTCCTTTGAAGAGCCCCAGTGATCTGTTTTATATGGCATTCTCATAAACCTGACTCTGTTCAAATAACAGATTGAGGAGAGAATTTTAGGAATAAATGGGGAGCGAGGAGATTTATCAACAAATAAGACTGTAAATGAAAGGAAAAAAAGGAAGTAGTCATTTACATTTTCTCCAATGAAATTTGCTTTTTAAAAATTCTAATACTTTTCATCCTATCAAAATAATAATCAGAACTATACTGCATTACAAAAATTAGCTATTCTTTAAAAGCCCTGGCTGGGATGATGCTTGGTGTTGGGTGATGGGATTTACTTGGTGTTGGTCCTGCTTTGAGCAGGGGATTGGACTAGATGACCTCCTCCAACCCTAATATTCAATGACTCCAAGATAAATAAAAGTGCATATATCAGTGAAAACTGCAGATTAAGAAATATACATATCCTGTTTTTAAAAGGAAAAGGAAGAATCTTTTTGAAAATAATTCTGATTATCTTTTTAATTTTCTCTCTGTTGATTAATATAGCTATCCTGGACTTTTGGTAGTACCTCAGTCTGTGCAGGACAGCAGTTTGCAGAGGGTAGCTCGTTGTTATCGTCACAATCGCCTACCAGTTGTCTGCTGGAAAAACTCAAAAATCAGTACTCTGCTTCTAAGAGCTGGGAGCTTCCATGGAAAGGGAGTTGTTGGCCTCTTCAAATCTCAAAACACACATACTGCAGGTGAGCTTATGTTGCTGGACTTCCTGCATGTGTTGTTTCAGTGAAAGAGGTTCTTTTCCTTTAGAGAGATATGGTGTTCCCATGAATAAATTATTTAATTTACAGCAACTCCACCTGCTTTAAACAATATTCTTCTAATTTGGTTTTGTTGTTGCACCTTATTTTCTTGCATCACACACGATTTATGGGATCTAGCAATAGTTAGAGCAAATTCTACCCATTTGACTCTATGATGGCTTTGAGCATAATTTTAGTTTTACTTTGAGAGAACTTTTTATAAAACCAAGGCCTGAGAGATTTCCAGAGTGATGCTTGGGTTCTTTGGGTGAGATAAAGGTTCATCTTTCCCATGATCACCACTGGAACAATGCAAGATCTGTCATAATGGAGTATCTTTGAAGAGAATATTGGAGGAAAGTGAATTGCATGTTTAGAAGGAAATGAATTATGAAGCACACATTACTCTCAACTTTCACCTCCCACATGAGCTGCATTGTGTGTCTTTAATTCTTATTCTTTCTCATAGTTACTGTCTTGGTTTTATGCGTTTGAGAGGGCCTGAGTGAGTTGTATATGACGATTTGTTCTGAGGATAAGATAATGACACTGAATAAAGTTAATACCTCAAAGATGCTAACCAATAAGGAAAGTCTAAGTACTGGGAATACTTGTGACTGTATGAAGAAAACAGGACTGGTGCATCTCTTAGGCATATAGTGTTAGAAGTAGAATTCAAGGGATAGCTCAATGGTTTGAGCGTTGACCTTCTAAACCCAGGGTTGTGAGCCGTGGGGGCCATTTAGGGAACTGGGGTGCGCGCGCGCGCACACACACACACACACACACACACACACACACACACACACACACACACACCTGTCAAGGACAGTACTTGTTCCTACTAATGAAGGCAGGGGCCTGGACTCAATGACCTTTCAAGGTCCCTTGTAGTTCTATGAGATAGGTATATCTCCATATATTTTTTATTTTTTTATTAGTCAGTCCTTGAGATAATAAGCAAAAAGTATCCCATCTGGTTTCAAGCTGTTCCAACCCGTTCTTGACCCTCTTCGGGGACCCTTCTCACAAGAGACTTTGAAGCAAGAGATAAATTCCCTCATACAACCAGGAGCAGCGGAGGGAATGCCCCTAGAGTTCAATGGCAAGGGCTTTTACTGCTTAACAATATAGAAGAAAGAAGCTTGAAACCGTTCCTTGATCTTTGACATCTCAATGCCTTTATCCATTGTTTCAAATTCTGTATTGCTACATTTCTGTAATCCCTGATTTGGCTCCTATGGGCTGGTTCATGACTCTCAACTTAAAGAATGCCTATTTTCACATTTTGATACATCCAGCTCACAGGAGGAAGGAACATCATACTATCAGTATGGAGTCCTGTGCTTTGGCCTTTCACCAAAGTTCTGGCAATGGTGCCAGGCCCATAAGAGAAAGCAAGGACTCCAGGTATAACACTATCTAGAAAACCATTTAGGCAAGGGAAATTCCCACAACAAGTGACCAACTCATTTAAATTATTCTAAATCTCTTTGCATCGTTGGGATTCCAAGTCAAAAAAAGAATCCACACAGATCCCAAATCACAGCATAGAATTTATCAGAGCCATGTTAAATTCTAGGTCAGCAAGAGCATAGCTCCTTCAGAGATTTCAGACAGTGACAGACTTCATCAGACGGTTCCAGGAATACCCAAAAACACCACTGAGGACCCACCGCAAACTCGTAGGGCACATGGCAGCATGCACTTACACCACATTCATTCAGCTCCACCAATTACAAATTATGGGGAGATGGTCTCCTTAGGAGATGGTCCTATATATAAACATTCTAGAAGTCAGGGCATTTCAGCTGGCTTTTCTACCTCTTATTTAAGGCTTAACTATCCACATGTTCATAGGCAACACCACAGCAATACAATATATCAACAAGCAAGGTGGGGAGGAGCCAGATCCTCTTCACTGCCAGGAAGCCATGCATTTCTGGGATTGGTGTATCTGTAATCATACCACACCTGGCCTCCAGACTACTTTGTCGGATCAATTCAGCAGAGACTTATTTGAAAGAAACATGATCCCTCAAGAGCTCAGTCCTTCATGTCATTTTTTGCTTATGGAGGTTTCTAAAATTGGAACTGTTTGCAGCGAGTGCCATATGTTCTGCTCCAAAAGAGGCATCTTCATGGATGCCTATCTCACCCTGTGGGCTCCAAATTTAATGTATGCCTTTCAACCAACACCTGTGATACGCAACATTTGAAGGAAACTCAGGCAAGATGATTGTATGATCATGATAGTCCCAGAAGGAACCAGGCAGGTATTCAGATCTAATTAATCTAACAATACAGAAACCAACCTGGTTTCTCAGAATGATGACCTCATTACACCTTGCAGCCTGGATGCTGGCTTTATGACATCGACAGAGCAATGCTGCTCTGCTGCAGCCCAAAACATCTCTCTTCAGCGCAGAAAACCTTCAATCATACGAGGCCAAATGGAAGAAGCTTTCTATCTGAGCAGTTCAGCATCAGTTCAGTGTTGACAGTTCTAGTTTCAGCAATATTGGACTATTTACTTTCTCTGAAGCAATCAGGACTCTCAGCTCAGTAAGAGTGCAACTGGCAGTGAACTCTGGAAATCTATCTCCTATTCAGGACCACATCACGTTTTCACACCCCATAGGGATGAAGTCCATGCTTGAATAATAAGAGAATAACCATAGGAATTTGCCACTGACCACCTGACCAGGCTGGTGACAGTGATTGTGAAATGCTCAGGGAGATTAGAGACTACGAAATCAGAAAACACAACAATAATGGGATATTTCAGCTATCCCCATATTAACTGGGTACATGTCACCTCTCGAAGGGATGTAGAGCACATTAAATGACTGCTTCTTGCAGCAGCTGTCCTGGAATCCACAACTGGAGAGGCAGTTCTTGATTTAGTCCTAAGTGGAGCACAGGATCTGGTTGAAGAGGTGAAGATAGTTGTACAGCTTGGTAATAGCAACCATAATGTAATTAAACATCCCAAGGGTGTGGGGGAATACCAAAGAAACCCAACACAGTTTCATTTAACTTCAAAGAGGGAAATGACACAAAAGTGAGGAAACTAGTTAAATGGACATTAAAAGGAACAGTCACAACTCGTTCACCTGCACATCTACCAATGTGATATATGCCATCATGTGCCAGCAATGGCCCTCTGCCGTGTACATTGGCCACAGCGGACAGTCTCTACGCAAAAGAATAAATGGACACAAATCTGACATCAGGAATCATAACATTAAAAAACTAGTAGGAGAACACTCAGGGCCGGCTCTAGGTGTTTTGCCACCTCAAGCAAAAATATTTTTGGCTGCCCCCCACCCCAGCCCTGGGCTCTCCCCCCGCAAACCCCTGCTGCCCCAGCCCTGGACTCTCCCCCCCCCACCCCACCCGCACTCCCTGCTGCCCCAGCACTGGGCTGTCCCCCCACCAGTGCTGACTCCGCCTGCTTCCTCCCTCACCTCCAGCCGGTACGGTGCTGGCAGAGTCGAGGTAAGCAGCGGGGCTCGCGGGCTGCGCCTCAGCCCAGAGTCCCTCCAGCTGGAGCTCCTGCCTCCAGGACCGGCTGGGATCTGGGACGGCAGAGCCAGGGGACCGCCTGGCAGAGGTCCGAGGAGCTGGGGAAGGGCAGCCCCAAGGGGAGCAGAGCCCTGGAGAGCGGGACGCGGGCCCCGCACGGCAGCACCCCTGGCAGTGGTCCCCACTATGGCCCTGCTGCTGCTGCTCCCGCTCCCACAGTCCCTGGATAGCTCGGGCTGCTTTGCCCAGCCCCGGCTGTGGCACCGGGGAGGCGGCTGCTCTTTGGCACCTGCAGGCGTCTCCGTGCGCCCCGCGGGGCGGCCCCCAACCCGAGTGTCCCGCCCTCGGAGCCTGCCAGGCCATAAGGTGCGGGCGCTGCTCCCCGATACAAACTACAGCAGCCTCAGGGTGCCCCCCGTGCAGGATGCGCTGCTGCTGCCAGGGCCGGCTCTAGGCTTTTGCCGCCACAAGCACACACACACACAAAAAAAAGACTGGCTGGAATGCCGCCCCTGAAAATGTGCTGCCCTAAGCACCTGCTTGGTTTGCTGGTGCCAGGAGCCGGCTCTGAGAACACTTCAATCTCTCTGGTCACTCAATAACAGTCCTCAAAGTGGCAATTCTTCAACAAAAAAACTTCAAAAACAGACTCCAACGTGAAGCCGCAGAACTGGAATTAATTTCCAAACTAGATACCATCAGACTAGTCCTGAATAAAGACTGGGAGTGGTTGGATCATTACAAAACCTAAACTTAATTTCCCCAATAATAATTTCTCCCTCTGTTACTCACATCTTCTTGTCAACTGTCTGTAATGGGCCACTCTCCTTCAAAAGTTATTTTTCCTCCCTTGGTATCCTGCTGTTAATTGATTTATCTCGTTAGACTGACCTAACACTTGGTAAAGCTACCCCCATCCTTTCATTTCTTTATACCTGCTCCTGTATTTTTTACTTCATACATCTGATGAAGTGAGCTCTACGCCCACGAAATCTTATGCCCAAATAAATTTGTTAGTCTCTAAGATGCCACAAGGACTCCTTGTTTGTTTGTTTTTTTGCTGATAGGCTAACACAGCTACCACTGAAACCAGTCACGAGAGTGAAGGGCCTATAAGCTGCATGGAGACTGTTTAAAAACAGCATAACAGAGGCTCAAACTAAATGTATACCCCGACTAAAAACAAATAGCAAGAGAACGAAAAAATACTATCATGGCTAAACAGCAGAGCAAAAGAGGCGATTATAGTCAAAAAAGCATCCTAAAAATTAGAAGTCAGATACTACTGAGGAAAATAGAAAGGAGCATAAACTCTAGCAAGTCAAATGTAAGATATAATTAAGAAGGTCAAAAAGTAATTTGAAGAACAACTAGCAAAAGACACAAAAACTAACAGCATTTTTTTTTAAGTACACCAGAAGCAGAAAGCCTGCCAAACAATCAGTGGGGCTTCTGGACAATAAAGGTGCTAAAGGCGCACTCAAAGAAAACAAGGTTGTTGAGATTCCCACAGCCGAGCCATTCTTTTTAGGTGAGAGTTCTGAGGAACTATCCCAGATTGAGGTGTCAATAGAGGAGGTTTTGAAACAAACAAATAAATTAAACAGTAATGAGTCACCAGATGGTATTCACCCAAGAGTTCTGAAAAAACTAAATTATGAAACAGTAGGGCTACTAAGTGTTGCATTTAACCTATTGCTTAAATCAGCCCCTGTACCAAATCATTGGAGGATAGCTAATGTAATACTGATTTTTTAAAAAGATTCCAGAGACAATCCCGGCAATTACAGATGGGTAAACCTAATTTCAGCTAAATTGGTTGAAACTATAGTAAAAAACAGAATTGTTAGACATATAGATGAACATGTTATATTGGGAAAGAGTCAATGCATCTTTTGTAAAGGGAAATCATGCCTCACCAATCTATTAGAATTCTTTGAGGGAGTCAACAAGCATGTGGACACGGGTGATCCAGTTGATATAGTGTACTTGGACTTTCAAAAAGGGTTTATCTACACTTAAAACGCTGAGTGGCCCAGCCTGCACCACTGTAGCACTTCAGTGAAGATACTACCTTTGCCAGTGGGAGGGGTTTTCCCATTGGCATAGGTAATTCACCTCACTGAGACACAGTTGCTAGATCAACAGAGAATTCTCCCATCCTCCTAGCGTGGTCTATACTGGGGATTAGGTCAGTTTAACTGCATCACTCGGGGTATGGATTTTTCGCACTCCTGAATGACATAGTTATACAAACCCAATTTCCTAGTGTAAACTAGGTCTCAATGATGGTTGAGGCCACTGCAGGGATACAACTCATGAGATCAGTCAGAACTCATGCATAGGGTGCATTCATACCAAGAGTGGAATCTGTGTGGATAACACATCTCAAAAAACCCCAATTGCTTTAAAGTAAGTAGTCAATCTTTTTGAATTTTTTAAAAATTGAATATGTTAAAGAAATTATTCTGTACATTCAGCAGTCACTAAAAAAGGTCATCAGAAAAAAAGTTGAAATTTGCCAACAGGTACTACAAAGTTATTGTGCTATTTCCCATTCTGAGTATAGGGGAAAACTGATGTTAATCTGCTATCACTGGGGACCACTGGCAGATGGGGATTTTTAAAGTAATAATTGATGTACACTGTGCTGCTTTTTAAAGCTACTGATTTTTTTTCTGCGGTGCAATTCAGGCATATCAAATGGGTTTATGGAAAACAGGTATTTGTAAAAATGATTTGATATCCTTTTGACGAGATGAACTGTTTGATAAAAGTAGTAGTGTTGATGTAACACATCTAAACTTCTGTAAGGTATTTGACTTGGTACTGCACGATATTTTGTGTAAAAAATCTGAGACAATACAAAATTAACATGGCATGTATTAAATTGATTTAAAAACTGGTTAAGTGACAGGTTTCAAAGTGTAATTGTAAATGGGGAATCAGCACTGAGCAGGTGTGTTTTCAGAGGATCCCCTTGGGGTCAGTTCTTGGTGCTGTGCTACAAAACATTTTTATCAGTGACTTTGAAGAAAATATACAATCATTAGTGATAAAATTTGCAGCTGACACAAAGATCGGAAGAGTGGTAAATCATAAAGAGGGCAGATCACCGATACAGAATTATCTGGATTGCTTGGTAATCTGAGCACAAGCAAACAATATGCATTTTAATACAAACAAATGTAAAGTTATACATCTAGGAACAAAGAAGGTAGGTCATTTTTACAGGATAGGGAACTCTGTCCTAGGAAGCAGTGATGCCGAGAAAGATAAATCAACTGAACATGAACGCCCAGTGCAATGCTGTGACCAAAAGGGCTAATACAAACTTTGAATGTATAAACACAGGAATCTTGAGTAGTAGGATGATTAATGTATTATCTCCGTATTTGGCACTTGTGCCACCACTAGTGGAATGCTGCGTCCAGTTCTGATGTCCACAATTCAAGAAAGATGTAGATAAATTGGAAAGGGTTCAGAGAAAAGCCACAAGATTGAGTAAAGGAATGGAAAACATGCCTTATAGTGATAGACTCAAGAAGCTCAATCTGTTCAATTTAACAAAGAGAAGGTGAAGCGGGTGATTCGATCACAGTCTGTAAGTACCTAGCTGGGGAACAGAAATTTGATAATAGAGGACTCTTCAGTCTTGCAGACAAAGGCATAACAAGATCCAGTGTTTGGAAGGAGAAGCTAAATAAATTCAGACTGGAATTAAGGCATGAATGTTTAACAATTAGGGTAATTAACCATTGCAACAACTTTACCAAGGATTGTGATGGACTCTCTATCGCTGGCAGTTTTTAAATCTAGATAGGGTGTTTTTCTAAAAGATAGGCTTTAGTAAACAAGAATAAATTTAGGGAAGTTCTGTGTTATACAGGAGCTTAGACTTGATGATCACAGTGATCCCTTCTGGCTTGATGATCTATGAATCTAAGAAATGTTGCAAGTCAGTTGATGTGCATTAAAGACAGAATGCAAAGTGTTCTCTGCTCTCATTCTCAGTCACCTTTTTTACATCTGATTGTTATCTATGTTGTTTTTGTTTTACACATCTATGTAAATATAGCAATAATTTAATCTGTTTTGTACTTTTCTGTATTTATATAGTTCCTCCTAATTTAGAATCTTCAAGCAGCATAGAACAGGAGAAATATCTGCAAGCCTTACTGAATGCAATTTCCATCCACTGTAAAATGAATGGCAATAATACTCTTACTGTAAGACCAACAATTGCTTTGTCTCCAGGTAAAAATACGCTGCACTATTCTTTTTGGTAACTAAGATGAAAAGTAAAACCACTGTGATTGTCTGCGTCTTAGACTCCCCAGTCTGATTTCTGTTACTCCTTCAGTGTGACTTCTTAATATTACAGCTTCTGGGTAGCTAATTTACTCCAATTTTTTGCAAATGAATTTTCCATAGTGTCAAGAATGGTGAAAGCTAAATTATTCTCCAGAACAGTTTCAGTCATGCCAAATTTGTAGCTAAATTTGGACCATCATAATTTTTTTTTATTTGGCACACTATTTCACTGTTTCTCAACCACAAGTTGCACCAGAGGGATCACAGAAGGAAATCAGGAGAGTTGCAAGGCATTCAAAATGTTGTTACAGTTCTAAAACAAAGCAAATAAATTTTCCAAATTCATTTCAGGGTGGCCAATGCCTTCAAAGTTTGTAAGGTCCAATGTATTAATAGTAGTTGTATTATTCAAGTTTATCACAGTTATCATTAATATATTTTTTGCTCTTTTTATATTAAATGTAAGGAAGTTGCAGAATATTTTTGCTTCAGATAAGGAGTCGCCAATCTGAAAAGGTTGAGAAACACTGCTTTATTTTATATTATGTGAAAATTTGTAAAGGTTGTTGGAAGTTGATGCTACATGAACATATACAGTATTTATCTATAAAAGTAGTGGAAGGTGCATAAGCAGTGGTTATTTCCATCTTTTACACAGTCAGAATGAATTTTCATTTCTTTTCCAGGTAAAATTTCAGTTACATTGAAAATTCTTGCAGTACACTCTACTTTAGCTAGATCTCAGTAAAATCACTAAGAAATTTGTCAGTATTCTATTTCAGTTATCATGTGAGGAAACCTGATAGGTTTCATGTAAAGTTAATTCAAATAATGTCTTAGAAACAGGAGCATGCAATTTGAAAAGTTTGTCTACTTGGCTTAATCAGTTGGTGGAACTGACTTAGTGTATCTAAATGTCTTAATTTTTTTTTTTTTTTGCAAAATAACAACATCCCAAATTTGTGCCTGCTTTTGCTTCATTTATCATTAAATACTTTGATTGCATTAGCCATACCTAACCCTCCATAACATTGCAAATGTACGCATTATCTCTAAAAACAAGTTTAAGGAACTTTGAAAGTAAAAAATTGACAGCAATTAAAAACATTCAGCATGAAAAGAACATTTTTGTCATTTGAGTAATGTTAGTCTGAATGACATTGTAGTTTTTAATCTTTTATTCTTTTTGACTGACTTTAGGCACTGAAAGGAGGGCTTCAAGAATGTCCACTGTGGTTAAGCAGGTAGTGCCAGGACATTTGGATGTAAATCTGTCCAATAGCTTTGCTCGAGGAGGTTAGTAAGACTAGCTCAAAGACTAAGCATTGATGTAATCTGAAATAAAGTGTATAATAAAATGTTAGTAGTGAAATAAAAACCATTAGTTCATATATGAACTAATTGCATTATAAAATAATAAAACACATATTAGAATTCTTTAATTCATCAGCCACAGATGGAGTTAAAACATGTATCTTATATTCCTTAATTAAGTAAATGGTCATTAATTGTTAACAGAATATTGTTAGCATCCAAGCAAGTTCAGGCTTGCATTAGAGTTGTGAATGAGTAATTCTTTAGAATCCTAACATTACAGATCAACACAATAGTTGGGTGAAAATTATTTGATGCCTCATGAATATACAAATAGATGCATCTGAATGTTTCTCCAGGGAAATTAAGGACAGAGCAGGAAAGCCAATAATGGACAGGGTTGTACAAATGGGCCACGTAGAGTTGAAGGAGAGCTTACTGAGTCTGAAGTTACTTGCAGCTGCCATTTTTACTTTGTGGGATGAGTGTATGAAAGAGAGATGTATATATGCAGAGAGCTTTGTTTAAATAAAATACTAATACAGTACAATAAAAAGCCATACTAATTTGGTGCTTTCTGAGTCTGCATGTCTGGAAGTTGGCCTTGGGCTGCCGCTAAGAGGCAGAGACAGACTTCTTTCATTTGTCGGGAGTGAAATCAGACCTTTTGACTTTTCTACTTTGAGCCAATTGTTATGATTTTATTTTGAACAACCCTTGCATAAATCAGTGCACTGAAATTCATTTTATGTTTTTAGGATAGAGGTAAGGATGCAAGGATATTTGCTAATAGTCTCAATTCCATCCCAAGTATCTGGTATTGGAAAAACGTTTGTGTTTCAGTTACCACCTGTGGCCACTAAAGACTGCTGCTAGGAAACCAGAGAATGCTTTTCTTGTATTATTCTTCCTTGTGTCTTCTACCAGTCTCCATAGCCACCCAGTCACCTGCCTGTGAAACAGCCACTCAATAGTTCCTTCAACTCATTCTTGCAGGAGTGAGGAGAGAGGAAGCACCAGACTCTGGTAGAGGAAAGAACTTCAAAGGTGTAGTATAGGGAAATAACGACGTTATGTAGGGAAAGAAAAGAGAATTCAGTAGAGAGAGATACTCAAAAGTGGTAGAGGAAGAGATTAGAAGAAGGAGACTCACAGTGCTGTGGTAAATGGAAAAGGGAAACCTACATGGGGAAAAGAAACATGGAGCTGTATACCAGGAAGTGATGTGAGGGACACAGCAAAGAAAAGCAGAGGGAGAGACTAGGAAAAGAAACCTCACAGGAATGGGACGAAAATTAGGGAGAGGACGTTTTATGCAGCTCCATACATGATCATTTATAGTAAAATATGTATGATGCGAATTTGCATATTTGCTAATGATTTTCATATAACCATAAACTTCTGCTTCTGGTAAATACATCCTGCCCCAAGCAGTGGTAGGACATGGAGCTGCACAGAACCTGGCAGCCGAGATTGGGGTAGGTAGGAGAGTATCTAGAGGTTCTGCAATGGATGGGTGTGGGATGGTTTCTGTTTGAGGATGCTGGGTAAATGAGTGTGCACTAGGATGTCTAAGTAGATAAGGTTCTCGAGGGTGGGATGTTGGGTTAGCTGGGGGTGCTTGTTTGATGGTTGCATAAGGCTCCTAAAGGGTGGAAACTGAGGTGTCTTGGATGGCTGAGGGGGAGTTGGCTGGTTGTCTGCAGTTACTGGGATGCGTGAGAAGTGTTAGGGGGACAGGTGAGAAAGTTGCTGATATAACCAGGAAGGTAGGATGGTTGCTGGTTGATGTATGTGGAAGTGGGGATGTATGCCTGGGGTTACTCTCTAGACGGTATGTGAGCCAGTGAGGCCAGTATTGGGACACACCTTGTGCTATTCTCTCTTCTGAGTTCCAGCAGAGGGAACAGTCAGAGAGGAGACAGAGGGGCCATCTGACTGTCTACCCTATAGGGTGACCAGACAGCAAATGTGAAAAATCGGGATGGGGTGGGGGGTAATAGGAACCTCTATAAGAAAAAGACCCAAAAATCAGGACTATCCCTATAAAATCGGGACATCTGGTCACCCTACTGCCCAACAAGCACAACAGCTGACCTATATGGTCTGAAAGTGTAACTGCAGGCCAGTGTCTGCAGTCTGCTCACAGCTCAGCAGGATACATGGGAATCCAGTTGAAATGCAGGAATGTGTGACAAGTTTGTCAAATGATGACTGTCTCAGTTAAGGCAGGAAGCTCTGGAGAGAGAAAGGGAATATCTCCTAATAAGGAACTAAAAAACAGGCATACCAGATAGCAGGCTACTGTGCTCCCACAAGATAACACAAACATCCAAATTATCCCATTAGTGATTTTGTATGTAATTTTGCTGTTGCTAGTTTTATATGCTCTTTCATGGTTTGTTACGATTGCACCATTGTGAAGCAATGTCCTAATGCAATATGTGGGTGTGGGGCAGAGATTGGTAAGATTCAGTGGACTTCTGGCTGACTAAAAGAGCAGGCTACCTTAGGAAGGCAGTCAGAAAACGGTGGTATTTTTGAGATGCTAATAATTAAGACATTTAATTAAAAATACATAAAACTAAGATTCACCATAATATGCACACAACTCTCCAGAGTCTTTGGGGCAAATGTTAGCAAATATCTCTGTCCCTTTTCCTCTCTTATGTTCCACTGGGTAACCCAATAATAAATATCATATAATACTAGTCAACAGTGAGTCAGTCTGTCTCCGCCAACAGCCCAAGCACTGCAGCATCCATTTAATAATAAGATTATTCTGTATACTGTCCAGAATTGTAGGTGAATACACTTCTGTTATTAGCAGCATTGCTGAGTTTTCTGAGCTTGGTCCCCTCTTCCATTTCCTTATTTTTCCTGGACATCATACATATGGGACCCAAAAGCTGAGTTTTACTATGATGTGACCCAGCAGGAAATGTTTCCTTTATTTTCTGTGTATGTGCACACAATATTAATTACATGTCAGCGTGTATAGTAATCTTTTTGTTATTTAAATCAAAATGAATAAATATAGCTGGGTTAACCTAATGTTCTGCACACTTTTTGAAATCAGAACAGTTCTGAATATGAATATTAGGCCCTCCTGAATTTATGCAAGTCAGACCTGTGCTCATCCACTGTCTGTACAATATCATGTTCTCTAGATATATCAGAACAAAGTGTTTACATAAAAGCCAGTCAGAGTGATTCTGTTGTAAAGTAGATGGACATTCAGTTACATTTTTGCTGTAATTTTTCAGTACGAGGGCTTACTTGGCTTTTTTATATATCTTTCAGAACAAACATGGTATTACTCAAAGTACAGACCTTTGTGTCTCAGACTGTCTTCAACTTTGGCTCAGATATGGTGTGGTGCATAATTAGTAATATGAAACAGTGTTTGTCATCTGTTTTTATCCCCAAGCATTTAAACAGTTAAGAGGCAATGTGAGTGGAATAGAACGTTGTCACAGGATAATGGTCTCTTGCTACTAGATAGATACTGATGTATTTATGGAAAATAAATGTGGAGTCAAAGCCAAGACATTTATTGAAAAAGCAGGAGATGTTGTTACTGTAATTATGTTCCGTTATAACATTTTTGTTATACCAAATGGTTTGTGTAGATTAAAACACTTGGGGCCAAATCCTGCTCTTTGATGCATATGTATGACTCCCCCTGGAAGTCAGGAGTGTGCACTTGAAGGAAGAATTTGCCCCTTGATATGGTGAATGTTAGTGGTTTAGAGTGATAATTTTCCTAAACAGCATACACCTTATGCTATGTTTTAGAAGTGTAGATAGGTAGGTAGGACTGCTGTCTTGCATCTGATAGACCTGGAGAACAGAATAATTATGTGCTTAAGCCAGTCAGAGAGGAACATACACAGCATTACACAAATATCCTGTTGCTTTATGATGAAACTTGCTTCTGACAGAGTAATGTTAATAGTAATGTTCTTCAATAAGGTATCCAGCAATCTGATTGAATGGCTCAATTTCCATTTGATATAGTTATCATATAATGACATATCTTCTTATGCTGCATGTTTGGAATTATTGCAATGCCTTGAAAATTATTTATTTTGATTAGTAGGTACTGCTTTTCTATTTGGTATTAGTTTTCTGTTTTGTAATGGCTAAGAAATGCATTATCTGTTATCTTGTACTTTTGGAAATTATTTGAATATAATCCTACATCAGTGGAAACTGACAAGTAACCTTTTTCTTCTCTCCTATTCAATTTGCTGTGACTGTCTCGCTGCAATGTGCATTCCATTCTTCCTCCTTCTGTCTGTACTGTTATCTACCAGTGCTTGGGTACAGAGATAAATGTTTCACTCAGTTAAATTCCAAATCAGCAGCTAAGGGAAGAGTCCATCAAGGTACTGTATTCTCTATCCTGGCAGTATATTCTATTCTACCATCTCCATAGCTAGTGCTATGTTTTCATATATGTTCAAGTGTCAATGTTAGGCAACCTTAACTACGTTAGCAAAGTTTTGTGATTGTGGTTAGCCACACAATTTAGCAAATTTTGCATTAACATTTTTACTGTCTAGTAAGAATGGCCTCCAGATTTTAAAAATCCCTTGCCAGAAAATTAAATAGCAGAAAATCATTCCCCAAAATAGCATTTGCTACTTTTACTACTCAGTAGCAGGGTAACTTAAGAAATATTATTATCCAGTCTATGAACTTTCCTGCCAACATCATGAATAATGTTGGTAAACAGAGAAGCAATGGCTTCTGCTGAACTAGAAATACGTAAAAACATAATATATACCAAATAAGGAAACCCATATCTTCTAAGATACACATCTTCTACAAATAATAAGGCACAAAAATTAGATAGCAAATAGAACAGAAAGTCATTAACTTTATCTTTTTAATCACTGTTACCCATCACTGGTAAATGTACTAGTCTGCATGTATTTGTAATTGGCTCTAGCTTTTGATGTGCTACAAGCTATAATCATGGCCTGCTTTGACATTTGCAAAATAGGACTGATATCCTAAGGGATTTTACTAGTAGATAGTCTCTGTGTCCATCTTCTTTGTAGGAATTTACAACCTTATATACAAAAAATGAACAACAGTTTATTTCTATTATTAAATGACTGCTGTGATTCTTTATTGAGTAATGAAAACCTCATTATTATTGCTTCAGTGATATATTAGATATGGAACAAAAGCTAACATTAAAGATAATCTTTGTATAGGCGAGATTCTTCATACAACTAGCTTTTTATGAAGGAGGAGCTGTTTAAAGGGTGACTGTTATCAACTTTAAGTTCCTAACAAACCCTTCTCATTTGTTCCTACCTGTTTGTTCACATCTAAAGCTGTGATCCAGACAAACAGACAGACTATGCTGTACAAACAGGCAAGTCCCTGTCTGAGATTTCTCTACAGTATTATTGTTTGAGTAGAAATACTGTGCTATTTTTAAAAAAAACTCTGACCTGCTTCAGATATCTCAATGGGATCTCACCACTATATACAGTTTTTATCATTTTATTTATACAGGAAGGACTTTTTTCCTTCTTTTTTTATTCTTTGTATCTCAGGACCAAGATTTTCAAAGATGACTAGATATTTTCAGTTCCTCAGCTTATAGGTGTTCTGCTTCATAGATTTATAAGCAAGAAGGGACCATTATGATCATCTAATCTGATCAACTACATAACATAGGCCATAGAATTCACTTGTTAACTTGAACATCAGACGCTTGAAGACACTTGAGACGCTTGAAGGGGATTGAATATTCAGAAAGTGCTGAGTTACCCAACTTCTGAAAATTAGATGCCTTTAAGTTACCTCAGGTTGGGCATGCAAAAATTAAGGCATTCAGAATTACTAGTCATTTTTTAAAAATCTTGTCCCAGATTTCTAGCTTGGTTCATTGAGGCACAGAATCACATAAATTAGTGAGAGAAAATATTTATTAAATTATCTAGTCCCTCTCTCTGCCAATGCAAGGTTGATCACTACTGTATATTTATTGCTGCTTTCTTATATGGAGGTGATATGGCTCGTTGAAGGCTCCACAGTGAACTAGAGAGAGAATTGAAATATGATCCCAGGATCTTCTAGGCACCACCATCACCTAACCATTAGACCAATGGTTCTCAACCAGGCGTTCGGAGCCCCCATGGGGCCTCAAGCAGGTTTCAGGGGACCAAGCAGGGCCAGCATTAGACTCACTGGGGCCTAGGGCAGAAAGCCAAAGCTCCACCGCATGGGACTGCAGCCGGGGGCTCTGAGCCCACCTGCCTGGGGCTGAAGCTGAAACCTGAGCAATTTAGCTTCATGGGGGCCCCTGTGGCATAGGGCCGCGAGTAATTGCCTTGCTTGCTATCCCTACTGCCAGCCTTGGCTTTTAGATTCAGAAAAAACAGTTATAGTGGCACAGGTGGGCCATGGAGTTTTTATAGCATGTTGGGGGGGCCTCGGAAGAAAAACATTGAGAACCTCTGCACTAGACCATTCAAACGTCTGTCAAAATGTAATTGTGGGGCATATGCCAAAACAAAGGACGTGCTTAAAATCAATGTAGGCATGAATATTTAAATACTAAACTTCATAAAATAATCCATGATTGTGGCTTTAAATACTGTAATTACTATTATTCAAGCTCAAATACGAAATAACATCATGAAGTTTAATATTTTGATTGCTTGTGCTGATATTAATTTTAATTACAGTAAGAAGTAATGGGGCACTCTATTATTTCATATGAGGTACTTTCAGTTGTTGAGGAAAAACCTAATGTGATATCAGGCTATTCCTAGTAGATAAGCTCCCAAAATAACAGTCCTGAAGCAAGGAAAGCTATAGAAATTTGTCCATAGTACTGAAAAGATCACTTAGCACTTTTATTAAATGCATATTAATTATTAGCAAATTCTAATTCATTTCAGAAGCATGTATAGATTTTATAGCAAACACTATTAATACAGCACAATGTTTATCAGTCTGTAGACTATTAAATGTTTGACTAGGTTTGATCAGGATCTCACATTGTATTACTGTACTGTAGTTTAATTTGGAGAATTTTAAATGTGAAATTATTCCAATTTGGGATTATTTCTTTCCAGTGCATGATATTTGTTCCATTCTATAAATAATCCAAATGATATCTGCAAACACCTTACCTTAAAAAGTATACTTATGTATGCATGTTTCAGTGTGTGTATTCTACAAAACTTCATTTGTATGAGAGAGAGATTGTTTTGTAACATTTTTAATCTTTGTGAAGGTGTATGGGCAAGTCTTCGTTCTAGCAATCGATTTATCAGCACTCAGGCGCCATTCATTGATGTCGGTGCAAGACTAGCAGGGAAAGATAACACAGCGTCATACAGTAACAGTTCATTTTTGCAAAACCAGCTTCTGAAACGCCAAGCTGCCCTCTACATATTTGGAGAAAAATCTCAGTTAAGGGTAATGTCTATCTTCCTTATGCTTTAAAAGAATTTTTGTTTCGTTGGGTTTAATTTTTTTTATAGATAAATAACAAAATAATGTTCTAGATCAGTGGTTGCCAAACTTGTTCCGCCGTTTGTACAGGGAAAGCCCCTGGTGGGCCAGGCTGGTTTATGTACTTGCCGTGTCTGCAGGTTCGGCTGATCGCAGCTCCTAGTGGCCACGATTCACTGCTCCAGGCCAGTGGGAGCTGCTGAAAGCCCCTCGGCCCTCGATGCTTCCAGCAGCTCCCATTGGCCTGGAGCAGTGAACCACAGCCACTGGGAGCTGCGATCGGCTGAACCTGTGGACGCAGCAGGTACACAAACCGGCCTGGCCTGCCAGGGGCTTTCCCTGCACAAGTGGCGGAACAAGTTTGGGAACCACTGTTCTAGATACAACAGCTAGGTAACTTTTCTTAACGTGTAGACTCTCATAGAGATTCAGAATAGTATTGGCTACGTAGACACACATCCACATTTTTATTGTCTTGTTATGTACGAGGTTGCTGTGTACAATATATTAATATTTAATACAATATAACCCAGCACAGGATAAGGTAATCCAATGTGTATTGTCAATGATGCAGTGGATCAGAGTAACGCATTTCCCTTTGTGTTCATTTATATTTAAGAATCATTAAGGTTAAGACTCAAACTCAGACAAGTTGAGAGATTTTGAAATACAAAGTAAAGCTGACATAGAAGAAAGCTGATAGATTTCAAAATAGCCCGCTTTGGGAGTATGCACAATGTTGGAGGAATGGAAAGCTTTGCATGAAAAAACAGAAAATTCCACTGCTATCCCCAGAAATTTGAGGCAAACAGTAATGTTTGGAAGATCTAGGTAGCGTCACCTTTCTGGTAGCTATAAATCTCCACCTGCATATTTTTCATCCATACTTTTCATCATGAATATAACTCAGGTATCCTCACTTAAACACATACTGGTATACCACTCTACATCTCCTTCACCTTGATGACAATTCACTTTCCATAGCACTGTCCCTACTTTCCATTCATCTAACTTGTATACCAGCATGCAATCCAGTGCATTCAATAATAAAGCTAAAAGATTAATGCTAGTGAGAAAAGCCTTTTTTTTTAAGCTTTGGAAAAAGTTTTACTGTTCTGATATTGAGATTTTAAATTTTTTTTCTTTTTTAGAAGTACATTTTAAAAAGACATAATCATGAAAATTATAGACTGGCCGTTGACCATAGTAAGCAGTCGTGACACATTATACATAAACAGATATAATTATTATAAGAATCAATATAGCATGATATTAAAGTAAATCTGAGGAGAACTAAAGTACATCCCATGATATATAAAATCACTTAACTTAAAAGATTATTTATGTTGAATTATCTTTTAGACATGTCATGAGCCATATATTTCTTCAGATTTTGGATCTTTAGGACATCCACTACATGTTCTTTTGATATTGAACTCATAGAAACAGTTGTCCTGGTTTTAATGTCCTACAGTGATTAATAGATTATGGTGGGCCAACTGTCATTTATCTGTCTCTGTGAGTAGAGAGCTGTTTGACTTCGGCTTTTAAATTTAAAAAAAAACATACTTTTACTGCTGGTCACATTTAGCCTTAGACTTTCAAGTGTTTGCCAAGCTTTTGTTGGTTACTTGCAAAATATTGTAGAAGCTGCCAGGGCCATAGTAAAGTTAAGTACTAGATGCCATTTCTAATATTAGTTCCCCTGAGAATCTGCTTTATTCCATTAAATACAGCATTAGTTTGATTAGGTTAGCAGAAAAATGAGAAAAAATGGCCAGTAGATCTCATTTTCCCTGCTTTCCTCTCAGTATCATTATATTATCATTACATTTTAGCAGCATAAAGTCAAGCCAGACCCTTAGATGGTGTAAATTAGCCAAATTCCATTGACTTTACAGTGGAGTTATACCAATTTACACCATCTGATAAGCTAGCCTAATGGGTCTGGGTTTCTCATTGTCCCAGCTTTTTCAGCCTGACACCCTGTGAGACCTCTCTATTTATCAAGTGTAGAGAGTTCCAGGCCCTATTTTAGGTATGTCAGAGCAGCTTCTAAAGAAAATTAATCAGACTTTTCCTTTCAAGGCCTTCAGTAATGCCTATTTGGTAAAAGTTATTTCTTCTAGTTGTATTTTCCAGGTCATCATGATTTTTTTCATAATTCTCCAATCTGTTTTTCAGCGAGATAATTTCACCCATAAAGTCATTAGTTTCAGTACCACTTTTGGGTAATTCATTTTCTATGTATGGTATGTGAAATTTAACATTAGGCATCCCTCTAAAAAGGCCACATATATCTTCCGAAATTGTATCAAGTCCGAATTTCAGATATTCTCTCAGTTCTGCTGTGTGTTGAGCTAAGCTTTGTATAGATGTAGCTACCTCAGCTTGCAATGACTGTTTACGTGAGTCAGCTGCTCTGTATCTTTTGTTGTTGTTGTTGTTGTTTTTTTAACCACAGGAATCCATCTCTAATTTTTCTTACTTTATTCAGGAAGTTAGTTTTAGCTTGACAGAAACTTTCTTTTCTTGTCTATTTAAAAAAAAGTTTTCAAATGAACTGGTGTGGGATGAGCTAAAAAAATGAGGCAGCCTTCTTACCAAAATGTCCCACTCCCGAACCCTAAACTTTATTACTCACACATTTCAGATCAGATTGAGATAAAACTCAATGTTTATATATTGAGAGAGAATTGTGGTGTGAGGGCAGGACTAGGACCTAGGAACTTCTGAATATTTATTCTGGTTTGGATACTTAGTCTCTTTGTAGCCTTTGACAAAAAATATCTTTTCTTCAAATTCCCCATCAAAATTTGAAGCTGGAAAGTGCATTGTAAATACCAATTACTATTATTGCAGATGTTCTCTGTACCCGCACACTGCAGGTCTTGGGCTTTTCTATCAGAAGAGTCCAAGAAGAGTAGATAATATTGCATACCATCAGTTAGAAGTGAAATGTCTAGGTATTCTAACAGACAATCATCTACCATTAAATTCCCTTGTCTTTGGTGATTTAAGTCAAAACCTTCAATTGAACTTAATAAATAAAAAGTATTAATTGCCCATTCTGATTGAAACAATTACTGTATAATCAAGCATCAAGCTCTTGAGTTCATATTTATCAAATAATTTTATTTTTTAATGATACTGTAACTGTTCACAGAAGTCCAATCTCATTTCAAAAGAGTTAGGAAGGTCTACTAAATGCCAACTTTATTTTACTATTCGCATAGAATAGAATAGAAGTATTTAACATCCATTTTTATTGTGGGTGGTGAAGGAGGGAGTATATTTTGGTATCTTTTGCAAGAGTGTTGTAAGAATCATTTTGTACTAGGCAGTTTCTTATGGAAAAAATTAAACGTAATTTGTGTTTGGAAATTCTTAGCATTAAAGCAATATCTTTGAAAGCATCTTTTCTCACATAGATGTTTTGCATGAAGAATATGCTTGTCCGATGAGTAATGTGTCATTGTCTTATTCGTTCACAGGGCTTCAAACTTGATTTTGCTTTGAATTGTGAATTTGTGGCTGTTGAGTTCAGTGACATCCGACAGGTGAAAACTAGTTTTAAAAAGATGATGCGGGTTTGTGTTCCCAGTACTATTCCTACAGATTCTGAAGTAACGTTCCTTAAGGCACTTGCTGAATCAGAGTGGTTCCCACAGGTAATTCATATGGCAGATGCTTCTAAAATGTATATGTAATACTGTTTACCCAGAATAAATTCTGATCTCTGCTGACAGAGAAATATGTGTTGTTCTAACCAACAAACCTTTCTCTTTGTTCCTTGTAATTAGATTGCATTAAATCAGTTATATCATTATACAGACATTAACTATTATTTTAATACAGCATTAGGAGTTACTGATGTGAGATATATTTGACAACTAGACAGTGTAATTCATTGTCCCTTATAATGTGGAACAAAATGCCAGAATACAAATTAGCTTTTTTACTGTCTATATTAATTTTTATGGCCTTGATTGCATAAACTTTAATTCTTCTGTTTCCCATTAAAGTTAGATAAAAATACAAAAGTAGAACAATGAAATAACTATGCAAGGTGAATAATAAATTGACTATTTTATTTTAACTCATACACCCATTCTGCATTTCTGTATATACCTTCATTTAATAGATAAACTAGTCTATCTGTGAGCTATTAATAGTCAAACATTGAGAAGTTCTCCTATAAAAGTCCTTCAGTGCAACTGATATTTTGAGAAATTGTCTACTAATCTCTCCCTTTCCTTCCTCTTCCCACACACATTCACACAGAGATTAGCCAAATAAAAATATGTTTAGGGATGTCTTTTGCAGGATTCAAGTGAGTGGGGTTGTGATAAATTAAGCTCTTTGTAAATCATAATAAGTATGAACATTTTTGGACAACTAGATGTTATGTTAAGAAGCTGTTGTTGAACAAATGCTCTTAAAAATATAGTAAAACAGGATAGATCCTTTTTGTTATGATAGCCTCTCAAGGAGAACACTTGCACTAAACAGAAAAAGAGTGAATAATTCACTGGAAATTAAACACCAAGGCCCATATTTTTGCCTGTCCTGTGTAGCAGTGCACGGGGGGATTCCTTACACCTCCCTAATCCCTTGTGTTTTTGCACTATGCCAGCACTTCCAATGTATGGGAGATAGTTGGCTTCATAGAGCTGCTGTGTCCACCCCCTTGCTCAAATGGGTGAAAATGTGGGAGTGGCGTGGAGCCTTGACTCCTCCACCCTGCCAACATGCTCAGTAGCATAGTTACACCAGCATGTTGGGGTGCATATGCACTGGATATAGATTTGTCAGAGGATGTTCCCTCCTTGAGGAAACAGGGAGATAGGGAGATTGTGGGAGTCACAGTGTCCCTTCAGCAGTGCTCCAGGTGCACAACAACGATGTGCTTCTCTTGCTTTGGACTAGATGATAATGTCACATATAATTCAGTATTAAGACATTTTCATGTGCTAAACTAAAATAATATACAGTATGGTTATAAATACAAACTGGAAAGCTAGTGTGAGTTTATATTTAATTTGCCATTTTTTAGACCATGCCTATGAGAAAACTCAGATCTTCATCCTGTAGATTTGTTTTTAGTATACAGGATTTTCCTCGGCCGGAGAAGAGAGAAATAAATTACACAGTTTGTGTATTAAACCTGTTTAAAAAGGCTGAATGATTCTTTAAATGGAAGTACATGAATAAGAAAAAATTAAGTGTACTGCAGTATTTTATTAAGTTAGCATAATGCACTTTAGATTCAAATTAAGAAATTTAAAGTAATAATGTTGTGCTTTCATTTAAATATATTCAGCTTTCTGTGTGGCTCCTTTTAATTCAAAGATAACGTAGGCTTCCAGACAGCTACCGTACTGCTTATTGTTTGATGGGCTGTTCAATTGTATCTATTACACCTTTCAGTTGCAATTACAGTTATAATTGAGTTGCAATTATTTTCTAAATCCTTAATGACTATGTGAGCATTGAAAGAAGTTGGGCATTTTATAATGAGGATGAATATACTTTTTAATCCTCTTTGAGTGATTCCATACACCTATTCCACTGTAGGTATGTGCACTGGTGTGGAGAGTTTTTCCTAGCGTACCTATGGGGCTGTCATGCATGCATCTTGCCTTTCCTTGTGCCCAGAGCCAAGGTGTAAAGGGTGGAGCCGCCCCCCTCAGTTCCTTCTTACTGTTGGTGGTTGGACATTGTTGTTATGCATTTAGTATGCCCTTGTGTCGTTAAAGAAAACAAAAGCCCTGCATATACTTTGTTATAGTTCATAGTATTTAGTGGTACTCATTCATCCATTTGGACTTTTCTTTATTTTATTTAATTTTGTTTCAATATTCTAATTGTACTAGTTTTGCAAGCAAACGTTGTCTCGGTAGTAGGAGAGCTTATGCCAAGATCTCATGGCTTCAAACCTTGGTCCAAGTGTCACAGGTGATGCCCATTAATAACCTTCACTCTCACTGTTTGAGATGCTTGGCTGAGGACCACATAAGGGACCAGTGTCCGGTCTGTCACAGATTTAAATCAAGGACAAAGAAGCAGAGAAGTGCATCTTCAACACTATTGCATGGAATCCACTCTTTGCCTGGCATCAGATCTCATTTGGTCTCTGCAGAGGAGCTCATCCAGCACTCCTTCAATGAGCCTTGCCATCTGACAGAGATCTTCACCAGAGCTGTGTCTAAGGAAGCACAAGTGCCCTCTGGCTAGCCTCAGCCTGGGACCATCTCATCGTGGCCGTCATAGACTGGAGTTGTTGGCTCCAGTGCCTACCATGGGGCCATGGAGATAGGTTGCTGTCTTCAGGGACTGTGAAGGATCCAGCATCTCTTCTGAGTGTCATACAACCTCCTCTCTTAGGGCAGGTCTATGCTACCGCTTGAGTTGATGCAACTTATGTCACTCATAGGTGTGAAAAAGCCACCCCCCGAGCTATTCAAGTTACAGCATGTAAGCACTGTTTACACCGGTGTTATGTCAGCGGAAGATGCACTTCCATCTCTCGTGGAGGTGGAGCAGTTATGCTGACAGGAGAGCACTCTCCCATTGGCATAGAACATCTTCACTAGACGCACTACAGTGGCGCAGTTGTATCGATGTAGTGCTTCTAAGGCAGACCTGCCCTTAGTATCAACAATGCCAGAGGCCTGTGCAGCTGTCTTTCAGTACTGGATTCCCATTTACTCTAAGGGGAGGTCCATTATCAGTATCAGTGCAAACTGGGTAGACTTTGGCACTGGCATTAGTGTCTGCTTCAATACCCTTAGTCTCAGGGATGGTACCGGCTTGTCAGCATTGTCAACAATGGTATCTAGGCCTCCAATATGTAGTCAGCAATATTTGGTACCAATAACTAGGAAGACATCAATGCTGCCACCAGTTCTGTTGTCCTGGTGCAGATCTTGGTACCAGTCTCCAGTGACTCTTCCCAGTGCTGCTGCACCCTGGCCTTCAGACTACTCGTACTCCTAATCAGAATCAGAAGTGAGTTCTTACACTTCCCACTGTAAACAGTCCAGGGTGTCATTGAGAATCTTGATCCCACTTTTAGGTATTCAGATGGAGGAAAATCTTCACAAACTTGTTTGTATTGTACACCAAAGTACAAGCAGGGAAGGGAGCCCTCTCTGTAAACTAGACAATAATGCAGCTCATTAAGTCACTCCTGCGAACTTCATTCTCTGTGTCCCCTGTAGCCAAGTATACCCAGTGAAATATCAGGATCCGTCCAAAGGTTTTGAACAATTTTAGTCGCATCCTGTACCAGGTTCACTGATGGTAGCTGAAAAGCATCACCAAAGTCAAGCTAAGGCTACCCCAAAAGAAAAGGATGCAGAAAAGCTAGACTTTTTTAGATGGAAGGTTTATTCAGCTGCTGGTTACAACTTAAAATTGTCAGCCACCATGCCCAGTTGACTTGGGAGGCAATGTCTAAATTTATAAATAAGTTGCCAGAAGACTCTAGGGATGAATTCCAGTCCATCTTAGTGGAAGGTCATCTGGTCTCCCGATTGGCGCTGAAAGCCTCCTTGGACACAGAAGACTCTGCTTTGAGGGTCATGATGATGGCAGTAACTATGCACCATTCATCATGGTTACAGTCTAGATGCAACCACAGAGCACAGAGGAGGAGGCCCCTCCACCTACTGCTTCCTCAGTTGCTTTTTCCAGGCAACCTCAGGCTTTGGAGCAACATGTTTTAGTCCTCTGTCAAGAACAGCATATCTGCCATCTCGGATCTCACTGTTCCTTTCCCTTCCTTTGGGAGCAAGTTATTCCATGTCCTATAGGCATAGCAAACCATCTGTCAAGGTTTCTTTAGGGTACAGATGTGGGGACCTGCATGGACACTTCTAAGCTTAATTACTAGCTTAGATCTGGTATCGCTGCCACCATCCAGAATTTTCAGTGTCTGAATCACTCCCTTTCCCCCCAAAACCTTCCCCTCCCTGGGTAGCCTTGAGAGACTCCTTCACCAATTCCCTGATGAGTCCAGATCCAATCCCTTGGATCTTAAAACAAGGAGAAATTAACCATCCCCCCTCCTTTCTCCCACCAACTCCTGGTGGATCCAGATCCAACCCCCTTGGATCTAAAAACAAGGAAAAAATCAATCAAATATTAAGAAAAAGGCTTTTAATTAAAGAAAAGAAAGGTAAAGGAAAACCTTCTGGGAGAGATTAGCATACCAGCTACTCTCTCAGACAACAGATTAAAAATACAGAGGATGTTCCCCTAGGCACAAATTTAGTTACACAAAAAAATACCCAAATACCCAATTTGATTCTACCTCTAATTGTGTAAGACAAGTTACAAAGAAATAAACCTAAACCTATTTATTCCTTTCTGAAACTTACTACTCTGATAAGAGGCTGGTTCTTTGATCTTTTTCACTCTGGCTGAAACTGAAACTCTCAAACAAAGGAAAAACTTCCCTACTTCCTTTTGAAACATCTTGTTCCACCATTGGTTCCTCTGGTCAGGTGTTAGCTAGGCTAGGTGAACTTTTTAACCCTTTACAGGTAAAAGAGGCATTAACCCTTAACCATCTGTTTATGACACCATCACTTCAGACTACTGGATACTAAGCACAATAGACTCAGCATATATATCCTGCAATGTCTTTCTATTTCCTCCCACACCATCTGTCCCTTTTCAGGGACCCATGTCATGAGTGTGTTCTAAAACAAGTTCAGACTCTACATTCATTTGGAGCTACAGAGAAAGTGCCTTGTCTGCATCAAGGCAGGGAGTTTTATTCCCGGTATTTCCCTAATACCCAAAGCAAGAGGGTTCTTGGGCCTAGTCTAGACCTTCAAAACCTGAATAGATACATCAGAAAGTTGAAGTTCCACATGGTTTCCATTGTGTCAGTTATACTTCTCTATATCCAGGTGACTGGTATGCTGCCCTCATCTTACAGATGCCTTTTTCCGTTTGGCAATCCACCCTGGCCACAGAAGGTTTCTGAGGTTCATGGTAATAGGAGGAGATAACCAGTTCACCATAATTCCCTTTGGCCTATTGTCAGCACTGATGGTTTGTACCAAGTGCATGGTAGGAGCAGCAGTTTATCTCTGCCATTGAGTTGTCCAGGTGTATCCGTACTTGGACATTGGTTGGTACAGGGCTGCTGCAGTCAACAGGGGGAAAGCAGCATATATCAAATCCTCCATTTGTTCAGCTGCTTAGGCCTGATAATAAACAGAAAAATCAGTTTAATCTCCATTTCAAATAAGAGTTTATTGTTGCAGCCCTAGACTCAACTTCAGTCTGGGCTGATCTTCCCCAACCAAGGTTTCTGGCTGCACAGGACCTCTGTGCAGCATTCAAAGAACAATCACAATACAGAGGTGCCTCAAGCTTGTATGGTGCATGTCTTCCTCTACATATGTGACCCAGCATACTGGGATCCATCTCTGGGGTATGCAGACATGGCTAAAGTCAGGCTACTGCCCTCACATACACCATCTGAACAAATTGGTATGCATCACAGCCAGAATGTCGTCATCTCTGGATTCATGGATGGACCAGAACAATGTGTGCAGGGGAGGTCCTATTCTTACCAACTATCTCCTCTGTGATTTTGGTAATGGATACTACTTCTTTGGGCTGAAGAGCTCATTTGTGGGATCTGCAAGCTCAGGGCATGTGATCCCTTCATCAGGTCAAACTACACATACATGTTCTTGAATTGCATGCAATATTTCAAAAGTATCAACAGTTCCTGCCATACAATCAGGGCAAGATTACACAGGTGCTCACGGACAACACCACAGCTATGTTTTACATAAACAAGCAAGAGGTTATCAGGTCACACAGCTTTTGTCAGGGGGCTCTAAAGCTGTGGAAGTTTTGTATATAGAACTCTAGGCCTCACACCTGCAGGGAGTTCAGACTTACCTGGCAGACCAGCTAGGCAGATCATTCAGCCTTGATCACGAGTGGTGTTTCAACCCAAGTAGTAAGATCAGTACTTTGGGTGCAGGGAATTCCTACAGCGGATCTGGTTTCAGCTCAGCAAAACAAGAAATGCTATAAATAAGATACAAGAAGTGGGTGCAGCTTAGGCCTCATCCTAAATTCCTGTCCAACGTACTATCTGACGGTCTCCTAAATCAGCCAATATACTTACTGGTCTTTTTTTACCGTAAGTCACGTGCTCATAAAGATGAACAAAAGCTCTATACTCTGGATATATGCGAAATTTACCTAAATAGCACTAAGCCCTTTCTTCCCAACTCTTTGTTTCCTATGTGGAAAGAATGAGAGATCCTATTGTACTGGCACAATAACTCTTTAAATGGATTGCCAGCTGCATTGCTATGGTCTATACTGCTGAAGTTTGATGCCTCCTGTGAAATTGTCAGCACATTGAATTAGGGCACATTTGGCTTCTGCTGTCATGAGAATCATAGGGTTAGGAGGGACTGTAAGGGTCATCTAGTCTAACCCTCTGCCAAGATGCAGGATTTGTTGTGTCTAAACCATCCAAAACAGATGGTTCTCCAGCCACCTTTTGAAAACCTCCATTGAAGGAGCTTCCACAACCTCCCTAGGTTCATGTAAGATCAGTAGAAAGTTTTTCCTGAGATTTAATCTAAATCTGCTATGCTGTAATTTGAACCTATTGTCCTGCCTTCTCTGGCAAGAGAGAGCAACTTTTCTCCATCTTTTTTATGGCAGCCTTTCAAGTATTTGAGAACCACTGTCATGTCCCCTCTTAATCTCCTCTTTTCCAAACAAAACTTACTCAGTTCCTTCAGCATTTGCTCATATGGCTTACATTCCATCCCTTTGATCATCTTTGTTGCTTGCCTCTATATCCTTTCCAGATTCTCTGAATCCTTTATATACATTGGTGATCAAAATTGGACATAGTATTCCAGCTGAGGCCTGCCCAGTAAAGTGTTTCTATCATCTCCCATGACTTGCATGCATTTCTCCAGCTTACTTATCGGCATGTCATGCGGGACTGTGTCAAAAGCCTTGCTGAAGTCCAGGTATAATATGTCTACCATATTCTCCGTATTGACCCAACCAGTTACCCTGTCAAAGAAGGAAATCAAGTTGGTTTGGCATGAATTGTTCTTAGTAAATCCGTGCTGGCTGCTAGTGATTAGCCCTTCATCCTCCAGGTATTCACAACTTGAATATTTTATACATTAATACCTGGGAAGCTACTAGAGCAAAGTCAGGTGGTCTGTAGTTCCCTGGCTCCTCCTTTCCCCCTTTCTTTAAATGTTCCTATTGTTAACATTTGTAGAGTGGTGATGTGGTCCTCTGTACATACCTTTGCTAGCCATTATGCAACTACTGCAGCATCACAGGATGATGTGAATGTGGGGAAAGCAGTCCTACAGCCCTTCTTCAGAAGAGACTCCTAGGCCCACCTCCATTGAGAAACAGCTTGGAGCTACAGTGGAATACACAATCACTCAAAGAAGAAAAATGGTTACTTACCTTCTCGTAACTTGTTCTCGAATATGTCCATTCCACAACCCAACCTTTTCCCCAACTCATCAGATTCTATCTTCTAAGATTCTGGTATGAAAAAATGAAAGGAGGGGTAGGTCTGTTCCACCCATTATATCCCTGGGTCCGACCAGGGGGAAGCTAAGATGCGTGTGTAGCTGCCCCTACAGGTACTGCTAGGAAAAACTCTCCAGCACCCATGCATGAGATGCGTACACACTTACAGTGGAATAGACATACAATGCATCTCAAACAACAATTACAAGGAGGTAAGTAACAGTTTTGTATTTATGTATCATAAGTATTTTAAATACTTCTGTAGTATAAGTATTTTTCCCTTTCACATCTTTTGGTAACAAAATAAATGCTATTTAATAAAGGCTCAGAATATGAAAGATGAATTTTCTAAAGTTATGTTTTGTTTGGGAGTCTCTAAGGCAGACTGTCTTTCACTTTTTCTCCACCTTCCATCTGTTCTCCCTGAGTCCTTTCTCTTGTACTCTCCTTTTGCAGCTGATTCTTTTATTTTTTTGCATCCATGAACCTAGATTTGTCCTATATTGTGTCTTTTCACCTACATTGTTTTCTTTCCTGTAACATAGTCAACATCTTTTCCATTCCTCACTTTCAAGCTTTGAGACTTTTCACTGTTAATCTTAATCTTGTTTGGATTGTGTCCAATACAACACGCAATGGGTTTCTTCCTACTGTTGAAAACTGAAATAGCCATGTTCGGCCTACATTAAAGTTGCTTACATGAATGTGTTCTACTGTGACATTTGATCTTGGATTACCATACACCATACAAATGGTAGAAACTAAAAACAGAGACTTTCTCATTTTTAGGAATAAAATTGTTATTCATTACATAAATCAGGAAGATGCTCACAAAATATGAGCTTGATAACAAGAAAGAGACTCCAATCCTACAAAACACTTTTCAGCACACATGTAAATATAATCCCATAAAGAGTCACACTGAAATCAATAGGACTGTTCATGAGGGTAAAGTTACAACTATGCTTAAGTGTTTGTAGGGCTAGTACCATAATGAATACTTGAACATATACTTGCCCACATCCCAGCCAGCCTGGCCAAAAACAAAATATAAGAGAAAAAAGAGTTGATCTATTTCCATAAGACAGAAACTTGCTTTCTAAATGAATAAATTTAAAATTCTGAAGAGTTTGAACAATCGACGTTCTCTGTAGATATGGTTAAAGAAAAATTAACTCATCAGTTACATACCCAGTAAAACAGACAGACAACAAATATATACTTAAATTTTTGGTTACCATTTATTCAATACACAAAGTACACTCACCTGCAGAAAAAACAGCACACGTGTCTAACTTTTTTGAATATTAACATTTGACAGACAGCGGATTTATTAAATATGTGTGATCAGAGATTTCACACAATTTAATAAAATCACTGGAAATATGATATGGGTAGTATATAGATGCTTAATAATATAGTAACATCTTGTTAAATAGAATGATACGGTGATTATCTTACTGTGTTTCACTGATATGATGATTATTGTTTTGTCTCTATTTACCTGGCAAGGATTTGTAAACCTGTTAAAACTTCCTAAATAAAATAAATGGTTTAATATTTAGATAGACAGATAGAAATAAAATGTATTTAATATTTATAGTTTAAATCATGAATGGTATGGTATGATATGAATCTATAAGCATTTGGCAATATTAACAGATTAATTCTGCACTCTTAGTATGTTACTTATTTTTTTATGTTATGTAGCTTCACAGGATAATGCAATTGAGTGTGGTGATATCAGAGCTCCTTGAGAATGGTTCTTCAGTTATGGTTTGTTTGGAAGATGGTTGGGATATTACTGCACAGGTAAGCTGCTATTACAAATTTGTGAATGGTGGGAGCTAGTAAACACCAAGCATTGGATTTTGGCCAAGTAGCTGTAATTTTCTTACAACTTTAAACAACAAATTCTTAAACACAGCTTGTCGTGGCAGCAGGGAAAAGGCAAGGGCTACCTGGATCTGCCCCCACTCTTCATCCATTTTGATTTTCAAATCCCAAACAAGCAGTCAAAACAGTATGCTTTCACCCAAGGTCTTGATGGCCCTGCACAATTCAAGGGCCTAACCAAGGTTTGCAGCCCTGTGTAGACTACTGCATGAGGAAAGGCTAAAATTCCCCACAAGAACTTGCTTAACTTTGTGGCTGAAACACATTTTGGCACACAAGGTGAGTTGGTGGGCATTACACCCTTATTTCTACCATTATGTGTTCGAGAGACTCTTTCCCATGCACACTCACAGTTCTGACCCTGTAGCATCTGCTGCCAGGACAAATTACTAAAGTATAGATCTTGTGAAACAAATCATGCATTAAATGGAAAGCGACAGCTGAGCTCATTCAGTGAGTAGATTGTGCCTGTGTAAATGCATCATAATCCAAAAGGTACATGCAGCAAATCAGTAATTCTGTCAGATCATTTAAGAACCTGACACATAACTCATAGCTCTGTACAAACAAAAGCACAAATGAAACTTAACACCGTCCACTCCGCCATTTTTAAATTATAAGGGAGGAGTGGAGGGATATAGACAGAGCAGGAAGAGACCCAGTACTGCCTTTTAGCCACTACCTGCTAACTGATAAAGGAAGGACTGCAGGTACATGGCATTACTCCAGAGGGTATAGTCCACTACCTTCCAGGTCCTTTTCTGAAATCCTCTGCCAACTGAGATGGCCAGCACCCATTTTCTAAATGTTTGTCATTCTTGTCTATTGAGAAAATGTTTTTAATTTTAATTTAATTTTTTTTTAATTAAAAATATTGTAGTGATTTCCAAATTCTGTAATCACTCGAATTTGCCTGTTTCCCCTCAAATTCAGTAAAACCTCACTTTAGTTGAAGCTCTCTTATATGAAACTTGCTCTTATCCAAATTTGAATTATTTCTGCCATTGTAAATCACTTATCTAGTAACTTTCCTAATTAATAACTTAATATATTTTAATGCTTTTCATGCCTTGCAGTATTTCATAAAAACAAGTTTAGAACATTTCAGTTTGTTGAACAAAACTCTAGATTTAAATATGATATATCTAATATTAATGCCAGCGCACTCTGTTTTGTGATCTAGGTAGTGTCTCTGGTGCAATTACTCAGTGATCCATTCTACAGGACGCTTGAAGGCTTCCAAATGTTAGTGGAAAAAGAATGGCTCTCTTTTGGTCATAAGTTCAATCAGCGTAGTAATGTGACCCTCAATTGTCAGGGTAGTGGATTTGCTCCCATTTTCTTACAGTTCCTGGACTGTGTGCATCAGGTAAGCGTAACAAATCTATGCCTATTCAGTGTTTGGAAAATGGATGCATAGGGCCATCATTTCAGAGCCATTAATAGATAATGCATTGAAAAAGAAATAGGGACTTCCCTTTCACTCTTATGAGATAAGATTTCCCTTTTTTCAGGAAAAGGAGGGAAAATAGTGAAGCTATTGGTAGAACATACACTGTCCATGCTAAATAGTAGTAGCTGGTATTGTGTATCATGTAAGGTGATTTAGAGGGATTTCAAATAGAAGCTCTGTGAGTTAGAGGCAAGCTCCACATAGTACACAAAGGAGCTTAAATCACAAGAAGGCTTTACTGATCAGGTGCAGACAGTACATTCATTTTCTACAAAGAGAATGTCAGCTGTCCTATATGTGGCAGCCAGCTCTCCTCTTTGCAGGTAACTGTGGGGAGACTTTTCACTCCGTCGGTTTTGGAATAAAAATTGGCTCACCAATAGATCTTGAAGTGTATTTGTAAATGGAGAATCATCATTGAATTGGGTGTGTTTCTAGTGGGGGCCTGTAGGGATCAGTTGTTTTGTCCCTGTGCTATGTCACATTTTTAACAATGACCAGTAAGAAAACAGAAAAATCTCTGATAAAATATTCACGTGACACAAAAATTGGGGGAATGATAAAAAAATTAAGAGGATAGGTCACTGATACAGAGCAGTCTGAGTTGTTTGGTAAGTTGGGCACAAGCAAACAACATGTTTTAATATGTAAATTATACATATAGGAACAAGAATTTAGGCCGTATTTATAGGATGGGCAACTCTATTGTAGATAATCAGCTGAATATGAGCTCCCAGTGCAATGCTGTAGCCAAAAGAGCTAGTACAATCCTTGGATGCATAAATAGGAATTTTGAGTAGGAGTAGAGAGGTTATTTTACCTTTATATTTGGCACTGGTGCCGCTGCTGCTGGAATACTGTGTCCAGTTCTGGTGTCCACAATTGAAGAATGTTTTTTGATAAATTGGAGAGGGTTCAGAGAAGAGCCATGAGAATGATTAAAGGATTAGAAAGCATGCCTTACAGTGATAGACTCAAGGAGCTCGATCTATTTAGCGTAACAAAGAGTAGGCTAAGGGATGACTTGATTACAGTCTTCAAGTACCTATGTGGAGAATAAATATTTGATAATGGATCTTCAGTCTAGCATAGAAAGGTATGAAACAATCCAATGGCTGCAAGTTAAAGCTAGCCAAGTCAGCCTGGAAATGATACATACATTTTTATCAGGGAGGGTAGTTAACCATTTGAACAATTTACCAAAGGTCATAGTAGATTCTCCTCTTAGAGATCTGCAGAGCAGCAACTAGGGCACCATTCACACTTTTACTAAGCATTATGCCCTGCTTCGAGTTTCTGCCAAGGATGCTTCTTTGTTTCAGTGATCCTACAGTCAGTGTGCAGAACACTTCCTTGTCCCCTCCTCCTCAACGTACACTGCTGGGAAGTCATCAACAGTGAATACCTATAGGGACCAGATCTTGAAGAAGGAAAGTTACTTACCTTATAGTAACTGGAGTTCCTTGAGGTGTGTGTCCCCTGTGGGTATTGCATGACCCACCCTCCTTCCCCTCTGCTCGGTTTCTCATTTGGTTCACAGTGGCTACTATCTACAATCAGATGAGCTTTTTAAATTTGAAGTTGGGAGCCTTCTCAAATGACCCATTGTTGTACTTTTAATTCAGACACATACTCCTCCCAACTGTGTTAGCATTAATTCCCTAAGGAAATCTAAGAAATATTCCTCTTTTGGTTAAGCAGTACTTAAGTGCACTAATAATCTCAGGTCAGAGCAGTCAGGACTCCAGTACTGAGATCTGCTTGGTGGTCATTTGTTCACCAAATTCTGCATATTGGTCATCCAATCTAAGCCAATGCCATTTCCTTTCTTTTGGCAGATATATTCTCCACACCTTAATGCCCAGAGGAAGATGTATATTACAGGCAGGGCCAGTAACACTGGCTATTATTAAGAGAGTGTGTATATTTATTTATTTCAGAGTAGCAGGCATGTTAGTCTGTATCCGCAAATTTGTTAGTCTCTAAGGTGCCACAAGTACTCCTGTTCTTCTTGTATTTATTTATGTAATTATAAAGTGTCTTGTTTTGAATTTCCATATTTAATGATCCTGTTTCCCACCTTGGAGAGAGACTGCTATGAAATCCCAGTGTAAGGAATCTGTGAACCTTAGCACAAAGAATAGGAAAATGTATCCATGCTTACCTGAAAATTTCCTTTCTTCTGGTAATAAGGTCCACAGATCTGTCTCACCCTGCAGAAAACCAGATCATCCAGAATAGAGATGGAAATTGATATCCAAGGATTTAAGTTTATAATCATTAGGTAGACTGCTCTACAGTAGGAGAAAGATGTTTTTCCTCCAAGTATATGTAACATCATCTGTAATTTAAGAAATTAGATTTGAATTATCCTGGCCAGGGAAGTTGTCTCAACAGGAGGGAACTTCATGTTCTCCTGTTGCCAGTGACTGAGAGGTCTAGTTCTGCCCCAAGCTGCACGCAGGATGAAATACCCATTGTAACGCATCTGTGGACCTTATTACTCAAAAAAAGGAAATTTTCAGGTAAGCATTGATAAAGTTTCCTATTCTGCCCATCTTTTTCGAATGCAATGTTGATGTAGCCATCTTGACCCAGAATATTAGAGAGACAAGGTGAGTGAGGTAATATCTTCAACTTCTGTTGGAGAGAGAGACAAGCTTTCAAGCTTACAGCGAGCTCTTCTTCATCTCTCTAAAGCTTATTTCTCTCAGCAACAGAAGTTGTTCCAATAAAAGATATTACCTCACCCACCTTTTCTCTCATCTTTTTTTGGCCAATTTAAGTGTTTCTATTACACTCCAAACTACATTTCTCTCTGTAAAATCAGCTATTTATTTTTTTCTAGGATAAGCCATTCATTTACCAGAATTAATATTTTTATAGTGTCCTTTAAAAAATAAGAGTAAATTATCTATTTGTTTTTGCTAGGGCTAAAGAGTATCATTTAGATAGTCTTTAGGTGCTACCGGACTCCTCGTTGTTTTTATTTAGAAAAAACTATCTTTATAACTAATGTGAGGGTATTTTTAAAATACAGTAGCAGCTTCCCATATATGGTACTGTGAATTTCTTTCTTATCTATTTTATGTTTAGGAAGTGATATAAATTATTAATATTTTGAACAGACACACTTTACACAATGGTTGTAGGCTAAGTATATGATATAGACTCATAATTATGAATAAATTATCTAGGAGTAGTTCATAAAACTTTCTGAAGATAGTCTTTTAGTCCATTATGATATATTGTTGACTTAACAAATTCTAACAATATTGCTACAGATTTCAAGGGTATGATTTTTGAAAGTCGTCCAAGTTAATATGTATGCTTATATAGAAATTTGTCTTGAAGAATCTGATCCTAAATATTTATACCATGGTGTTTCTATGAGTAGTGCCCTATGTTAGTTTGTGTGCAGCTAGATATATTATTATTATTATTATTATTATTATTACATATTATAATCAGATGGGAATTTGATCCTAAAATTTAATATATTACAATCTATTATGCAAATAGCCCATAAATAAACACTGAGAAACATTTGGTCTCTCTTCAAATCTCTTTTTTAACCATTCATTTCAGTTTTAACATCTTGAGTGCAATAAAATTTTAGAGCCAATGTGCATAAATTTGTCAGTCGTTGAGCTAAAGTTACAAAGAAAACATATGAAACGGTGATTCCTAAATTAGAACTGCATCATCTTTTAAAAAGTCATTGTTTATGCCAGTATCTCCAGGTGTCAGCTAAATTATTAATACTAAATCCTGTTTCACAATAGAAACATCTGGCAGATAGTTTCATTGCTTCTAAGAAGATAGGATGAGTTAAAATGATGTCATTACAGGAAGCTCCCCTTATTTTATACTTCAGCTATATCTATTTGGTATTTTGATAAATATAGCTCAACTGTATACTGAACAAATGATGCTCCAGAATTTAAATAAAATTCTCCATCAATTTTAGGGTCCAATCCTGCAAAGAGTTACATATGTGAAATACTTTAGTTACATTAGTAGTTACAATGAACTCAGTATGACTACTCCCATGAAGTTATTCAGCTGTTCATGCATTTGCAACGACAGCTTCTTGGCGATTACTAGTTACTCTATAGAATATTTAGAAATTTTTTTGATTCATTTAAATCAAATTAATATTTATTTGCATTGGGATTACAAAATTAAAAGATATTATAAAACTGGAAATCTACAAATAGTATTCTGAAGAGAACTGAATAAATTCTGGAACTTCAGGAGTAGGGCCGGCTCTCCTGTTTTGGCTGCCACAAGCAGCAAGCCGAATTGCCACCACGGATGGCAGGGGCAGTTCGTGCGCCGTTAGGGTGGCACGCACGTTTCCGCGATGGCAGCCATTCAGCAGCAGCTTCTGTCTTCAGTCAGAAGACAGAAGCTGCGCCACCACCGACAGCTGAACATAGAAGCTGCCACTGAATTGCCGCCGCCGCAGAAACATGCGTGCCGCTCTCATAGCACACAAACTGCCCCCGTCGTCCTCAGCGGCAATTCAGCACGCAGGTTCGGGGGGCAAAAATGCACGGACTGCCACCCCTTGCAGATTGCTGCCCCAAGCACCTGCTTGGAATGCTGGTGCCTGGAGCCGGCCCTGTTCAGGAGTCTTTGTTCTAGTCTTTATTTTAGTTACAGTATCAGAAACATCTGTATGTTTACTTAGCCAATTTAGGTATCCATTACATATGTGTTATCATTTAGGATAGGAATTTCAAAGGAATCTAATGGTGCTAAACACTCACTCCCTGATTTACATTTCTGGGTTGCTTATGTGAAAATTGCATCGTTAACCAATATTACAACCTTTTATACAAGTTTAGGGTCTGATCCCTTTCAAATCCATTGACTGCAAGGGGGACAAAAGCCGATAAATTATAACTAAATATACTTAACCTTTTAATGGGGTTAAGTAACCTGCAATGACTAGTGACATCTTTTTTGTGTTTATTTGTAATCAGTTAAATAATCCCAACTACCTTCTCTTACAGTAGATTTCCAGGGCACACAATTCTCTCATTTCTGATTGTCTGAGCTACATTTTATCAGGGACTTTTGACCTCAGGAGCTCACCACTAATTTGAACTTTGCAGATTGTACTGTAGTTGGAGAAATAAATGCAGTGATCACCTAAACCAGTTCTGGCACCTCTCCCATATCCAAGTATGCAGAAATCAACTCTTAAAACACAAAATAATAGCAACTATGTCATTCATAGACTCATAGACTCATAGGTCAGAAGGGACCAATCTGATCATCTAGTCTGACCTCCTGCACAAGGCAGGCCACAGAACCCCACCCATCCAGTTTTATAACAACCCCTATCCCAGGATCGAGTTATTGAAATCTTCAAAACCGGTTTGAAGACCTCAAGCTGCAGAGAACCCACCAGCAAGCGACCCGTGCCCCACGCTGCAGGGGAAGGCGAAAAACCTCCAGGGCCCCTGCCAATCCGCCCTGGAGGAAAATTCCTTCCCGACCCCAAATATGGCGATCAGCTAAACCCTGAGCATGTGGGCAAGAGTCACCAGCCAGCACCCAAGAAGGAATTCTCTGCAGTAACTCAGTTCCCATGCCATCCAACATCTCCCCGCAGATCACTGAGCAGACCTATCTGGTGGTAATCCAAGATCAATTGCCCAAATTAACAATCCTATCATAACATCCCCTCCATATACTTATCAAGCTTTGTCTTAAAGCCAGGAAAGTCTTTTGCCCCCACTACTTCCCTCGGAAGGCTGTTCCAGAACTTCACTCCCCTAATGGTTAGAAACCTTCGTCTAATTTCAAGTCTAAACTTCCTAATATCCAGTTTATACCCATTCGTCCTCGTGCCTACATTAGTACTAAACTTAAATAATTCCTCTCCCTCCCTAACGTTAACCCCCCTGATATATTTATATAGAGCAAGCATATCCCCCCGCAGCCTTCTTTTGGCCAGGCTAAACAAGCCAAGCTCTTTGAGTCTCCTTTCATAAGGCAGTTTTTCCATTCCTCGGATCATCCTTGTAGCCCGTCTCTGAACCTGTTCCAGTTTGAATTCATCCTTCTTGAACATGGGACACCAGAACTGCACACAGTATTCCAGATGGGGTCTCACCAACGCCTTGTATAACGGTACTAACACCTCCTTATCCTTGCAGGAAATACCCCGCCTGATGCATCCCAAAATCGCATTTGCTTTTTTAACAGCCGTATCGCATTGGCGACTCATAGTCATCCTGCTATCAACCAGCACCCCAAGGTCCTTCTCCTCCTCCGTCGCTTCCAACTGATGCACCCCCAACGTATATCCAAAATTCTTATTATTAGTTCCTAAATGCATAACCTTGCACTTTTCACTATTGTATTTCATCCTATTTCTATTACTCCAGTTTACAAGGTGGTTCAGATCTTCCTGAATAGTATCCCTGTCCTTCTCCGTGTTAGCAATACCCCCCAGCTTCGTGTCATCCGCAAACTTTATTAGCACATTCCCGCTCTTTGTGCCAAGGTCAGTAATAAAAAGGTTAAATAAGATCGGTCCCAAAACCGATCCTTGAGGGACTCCACTAGTGACCTCCTTCCAGCCTGACAATTCACCTTTCAATACGACCCTCTGGAGTCTCCCCTTTAACCAGTTCCTTATCCAACTTACAACTTTCATATTCATGCCCATCTTTTCCAATTTGACTAACAGTTCCCCGTGCGGAACCGTGTCGAACGCCTTACTGAAATCTAGGTAAATTATATCTACCGCATTTCCTTTATCTAAGTAATCAGTCACCTTCTCAAAGAAGGAGATCAGATTGGTTTGGCACGATCTACCTTTACTAAATCCGTGTTGCAATTCGTCCCAATTACCATTGACCTCTATGTCCTTGACTACTTTCTCCCTTAACATTTTTTCCAAGACCTTGCATACTACAGACGTCAAGCTAATTGTTTTCCTGCAGAAGTAAATTGCATTATAATAATTTCTACAGTTACTTTAGCTCCAGAAGTTTCAGAAAAGGGATCTGGTTGAGAAATTATTTCATTCTCTACACATACATCCCAGCCAGGATTTGAACAACAGTTTATTTTTATTGCCCTTTAAATTTGGTAAACTACTTATTGGCACTTAGGCAGAAATTAGGATGCTGTAAAATTCATGACAAACAGCAAATCTGTTGATCTATAAAAATATCCATCCTTTGTACAATTCACTAAAAATTCTTAACATGGAAAAAATGTATGAAACTACATATAGTGTGTATATTTGTAAATGTAGCTTTTTGTGATCTGTCAGTTTATTATTACATATGGCATTGCTATCCAGAATTAAAGTATTTGACCACTTTTAAATCTGTGCATTCCAGTAGAAGCATTGTAATCCCACTATAATTCTGTCAATCTTTTTCTTCTCCTTTTTATAAAGAAATCTGAAAAGCTTTTTCCTTCATAAACTTGGTCTTCCACAATTTTTTTATTGAGAAAATTACATTTTTGAAAATTATGTCTTACACATCTGTATCAGTACAAAAGCTATGAGAGTTTAGCAGTCTTCATTATGGAAATAGAGGGGACAGAATAAGGAAGTATGCACCGAACTGGAAGTTTTTACGGTGGCATAATATTTTAGATATATGCCCAGTAGCTAACATTCAAATGAGAATTCATTGTCTGAAATACTGTATATGCGCCTATCTATTCCTATAGGGATTTTTCCTATATTACTCCGATCCATCACTGCTATACATTGGTACCTAATTTCTTTTTGATGGATTCAGATTCAGAAATTTGTTAAACTAACACATCTGATACTATGCTCCCAAATCAGCTCTCGCAGAAAAACAATCATAGACAAACAGCATGTCACTTTGGACAAACGTTTTTCAAGCAGTGTATCTGACCTCTCAGTCCTTGTCCTCAAATGAAACCTACACACCTTCAAAAGGCAAGCCTGGGAGCTTAAATTCATAACTTTTCTAGACACTAAAAATAATGGTCTTAATAAAGACATTGGATGTATGGCACATTGCAACAATCTGTAACCTAGTAACATCCCTTTTTTGACCTATGAATGACTGCAGAGGGGTTAACTGGCCACTTCACTTTGAATGGTCCCTTAAAACATATGTTAATTACTTTTGCTAAACAATCTGTTTCACCTTGTATTTAGCTGTGACACTCTCAATACCTTTCCCAGACCTGAAGAAGACTCCCTGTAGCTCAATAGCAGGTCTCTTTCACCCACAGAAGTTGGTCCAGCAAAAGATACTGTCTCATCCACCTTGTCACTCAAGATTTTTAGCATTTCTGAAAATCTAAACCTGAACCACATAAAAGCAGATTTGAGTATTTAATGCCAATTGAGCATACTCCCATGATCTTCAGGGGTTTCCATTTAGTTTGATATATTGTAACTGTAGTGATTAATGATAAACATTTCTTCCCTGAGGTGGATGAAAGAAGGGAGATAGCGGAACAAAGAGCAGAAAGAAAAGTTGAGATGTAAAATGAAAAAGAAAGGAAGGAAATGAGAAATAAATGCAAGAATATTGGGAATATTGCAAGAATAAATGAGTATGGAGGTGTTAGTGTTATGATAGACAAAGCCCCATGAGATTTATATTTCAAGTGATCCATTTAATTGGTAGCTCTGCTTGTGTTCTTAAAATAGTGTATTTATCTTCATTTCATCTGAAGGTTTACATACAGTTTTCTTAATTTTGAAAATGAAATTAAAAGGTAATAAAAGGAAATTGCCATGTGACATTGTTCAGGCCAAGAACTTAGCAAGCGCTAAAAGGAGTTAGACATTGAAATGGATAACAAGTATATCCAGAGTTGTTATAATTAATGCTAACAAATTTTGGAAGGGGTATTAAAGCTCATGCTTAAGGGCTTAAGCTAGTCTCTAAATATTAATGATCAGAATGAGACTTTTTATCGCGGGGGCAGATTATCCCACGTCAGTCTACTGAGGAATTTTTGCACCTTCCTCTTAAGCATCTGGCACTGTTAGACAGGATACTGAACTAGATGGACCTTTAGACTGATCCATGATGGCAAATCTTCTGTTCCTAATTGAGAGTCTATATTATGTTCATTCATGTAAACATATAGAATTATATATATGTCATGGCAAGACAACTTTCTAACATGTTTCTTTCTTAATGTAATTGTAACATTGATGACTCAAAGTGAGAAAAACAAACAAACCAGTAGATCGGCACTGCTGTAATTGATGCAGTGGTGTCAATTTAGCAGGTCTGGTGAAGACCTGCTAAGTCGATGGCAAAGTGCTCTCCTGTCAACTCTGGTACTTACATTATTCTTGTAACTGAAGTAGCATAACTTAGGTTGACTTACCATGGTAGTGTAGGCAAGGCCTACGGCAAAATACTTGCCATTGCGCTCTTTGTGTATTTCTACTAGGATGTCAAGTATCAGAGGGTAGCCGTGTTAGTCTGGATCTGTAAAAGCAGCAAAGAATCCTGTGGTACCTTATAGACTAACAGACGTTTTGGAGCATGAGCTTTCGTGGGTGAATACCCACTTCCTCAGATGCATGTAATGGAAATGTCTAGGGGCAGGTATATATATGTGTGCTAGCAAGCAAGCTAGAGATAACGAGGTCAGTTCAATCAGGGAGGATGAGGCCCTGTTCTAGCAGTTGAGGTGTGAAAACCAAGAGAGGAGAAACTGGTTCTGTAATTGGCAAGCCATTCACAGTCTTTGTTCAATCCTGAGCTGATGGTGTCAAATTTGCAGATGAACTGAAGCTCAGCAGTTTCTCTTTGAAGTCTGCTCCTGAAGTTTTTTTGCTGCAGGATGGCCACCTTAAGGTCTGCTATAGTGTGGCCAGGGAGATTGAAGTGCTCTCCTACAGGTTTTTGTATATTGCCATTCCTAATGTCTGATTTGTGTCCATTTATCCTTTTCCGTAGAGACTGTCCAGTTTGGCCGATGTACATAGCAGAGGGGCATTGCTGACCTATGATGGCGTATATTACATTGGTGGGTGGCAGGCCAATCCTTGCCCACAGACAACCTGCCAACCTGAAACATATTCTCACCAGTAACTGCACACCACACCATAATAACTCTTGCTCAGGAACCAATCCATGCAACAAACCTCGATGCCAACTCTGCCCACATATCTACACCAGCGACACCATCACAGGACCTAACCAGATCAGCCACACCATCACTGGTTCATTCACCTGCACATCCACCAATGTAATATACGCCATCATATGCCAGCAATGCCCCTCTGCTATGTACATCGGCCAAACTGGACAGTCTCTACGGAAAAGGATAAATGGACACAAATCAGACATTAGGAATGGCAATATACAAAAACCTGTAGGAGAGAACTTCAACCTCCCTGGCCACACTGTAGCAGACCTTAAGGTGGCCATCCTGCAGCAAAAAAACTTCGGGAGCAGACTTCAAAGGGAAACTGCTGAGCTTCAGTTCATCTGCAAATTTGACACCATCAGCTCAGGATTGAACAAAGACTGTGAATGGCTTGCCAATTACAGAACCAGTTTCTCCTCTCTTGGTTTTCACACCTCAACTGCTAGAACAGGGCCTCATCCTCCCTCATTGAACTGACCTCGTTATCTCTAGCTTGCTTGCTAGCACACATATATATACCTGCCCCTAGACATTTCCATTACATGCATCTGAGGAAGTGGGTATTCACCCACAAAAGCTCATGCTCCAAAACGTCTGTTAGTCTATAAGGTGCCACAGGATTCTTTGCTGCTTCTACTAGGATAATACTCAAAATTGGTGGGGTCTGAGTAAGCAGCCAACTTTGAAAAGAAACTGTTTTTATGCTTCCTTTTCAAAAAGGTGCATCCTCGGATATTGTGTGTGACAAAGATATCCCGCATCCAGTGTGAAATAATGACTAATAGAGAGAGTTTAGCCCAGAGAGCAGCATATCATGAATCAGATTTCTCCAATTTTTTTTATATATATATATATATTATGGCTGTCAGCGATTAAAAAAATTAATATTGATTAAAAAGATTAATTATGATTAATCACGATGTTAAGCAATAATAGAATAACATTTATTTAAATATTGTGAATGTTTTCTACATCTTCAAATATACTTATTTCAGTTACAACACAGAACACAAAGTGTACAGTGCTCACTTTATATTTATTTTTTATTACAAATATTTGTGCTATAAAAAACAAAAAGAAATTGTAGTTTTCAATTCACCTCATACAAGTACGGTAGTGCAATCTCTTTATCATGAAAGTTGAACTTACAAATGTAGAATTATGTATACAAAAAAACTGCATTAAAAATAAAACTGTAAAACTTCAGAGCCAAGTCCTCTCAGTCCTACTTCTTGTTCAGTCAATCGTTCAGACAAACAAGTTTGTTGACATTTGCAGGAGATAATGCTGCCCGCTTCTTGTTTACAATATCACCTGAAAGTGAGAACAGGTATTCACGTGGCACTGTTGTAGCCAGTGTTGCAAAATATTTACGTGCCAGATACACTAAAGAGTCATATGTCCCTTCATGCTTCAACCATAATTCCCCAGGACATGTGTCCATGCCGATGATTGTGTGATGGGTTGGACCTCCCCCGTCCGGGATGCCACCTGTTGTACTGGGGTTTCACTGACCCTCTGCTGCTCCACCAGCCTCGATTCCCTCTCCCTGTTTTGCTGAATTAGGCTCCCCGGCCTCTTGCAGCACATACACACAGGTAGAGCAGACACAGACTGAAGTCAGCTCTGGGTGAGAGGACTCACCCAGGACTCACGTGCGCAGGCCCTTTGGGGGATAAACCCTAAATAATACTGTCTTGTGCTGTATAGAAAGATCTGCACAGCGCAAGCTTGTAAAAATTCTCCCTCTCCCTCAATGTGGAAAGAGAGATGAATAGCTTCTCCCCTCTCCTTCCCCCCCAGATATGAATTGCACAAGCTGGGTTATTTTATAAACAAGAAACAAGTTTATTAACTACAAAAGATAAATTCTAAGTGATTATAAGGGATAGCAAACAGATCAAAGCAGATTGCCGATAAATAAACAAAAAATGCAAACTGAGCTTAACACGCTAGATAGGTAAGATATAAATTAGCTGATGATGCTCGTTAGAAAAATGTTGTGTTAATTAAATTTGTGACTGAACTCCTTGAGGGGGAACAGTATGTCTCCTGCTCTGTTTTACCTGATAGCTGACATATATTTCATGTTATAGCAGTCTTGGATGATGACCTAGCACATTTGGAGCTTCAATTTTTTTTCTGTTTTGTCTATTTGAAAAGCCCATGTAATTCTTTATAAATTGTTAGCATATTAGCAGTCATAGGCAAGTCTAAAAAACAAACCATATGTGATAGAGAGGAAAATATCATTAAAGAAAATCTCCATCTCAAGATTCACAGTGATCATAAACAGTACAGAATGAAAAGGGGATTATTTTCAAAATTATGAAACATACTGTGACAATGTCCTTGTAACTTTCTATATTTTGAAAACTTATTTATTTACCTCATCCAACTTGTCTCTTAAGTTAATATATCCTGTTGGACTTACTTCTGTTGGTGAAAGAGACAAGCTTTCAAGATATACAGGCTCTTCTTCAGGTCTGCTGAACTATCATTACTTACTTAGCTATCATTCCAATATAAAGCAATGTCACATTTATCCAAGTTAACTTTGGCCTAACGTGAGTATAGCTGGATGTGGGATACTAGATGCTCATTGCAGATGAACCAAATTTGATATTAGGGGGAAATATATCAAACTTTGCAAATACTTCGGAAAATGGAGACTAAGCCTAATATTAAATAGCTTTTGTGAAAATGGTGTCTGTTAAAGCAGCCAAAGATAGCTATACTGTTTATGCAGAAAAACTTCTGTGCTTTTAAATTGAAAATTAGGATCACACTATCTATACTCTAGCATTTTGATGGAGCAGACATTCTATGGTTTAACTCAGCTGCAAAATGTCTTAAATAAAAATACCAGGAAAAGAACCTGCATAAATGGATCCATAAGGAGGGTAGGTAAGACAGTAGCTTTTAAGTACATATTTGTTATCAGCATTCACAGGGTTATTACTTTGTCATTATATTTTACCTTACTGTCCTTTAAACATTCTTGTTTTACTGTAGTCAATATCTTTTTTCTCTTCTGTATATATTTTGTAGATTCACAACCAGTATCCAACAGAGTTTGAATTCAATCAGTATTTCTTGAAGTTCTTAGCTTTCCACTACGTTTCAAATAGATTTAAAACATTTCTTCTGGATTCAGACTATGAAAGACTAGAACATGGTATGTGTAGAAGAATGTGGTTGATGCTCCTTCATTTTTTTTCATTTCTTTATTATTTTACACATTTGCCTTTAATTAATATTTAGTTCACAGGAGTCTTTCCATTGTGAGATGGTGCTAATGATTACATTGCAACCACCTAGAAACATAGAAAAACTTACTAAGTGCTATGTAAGTGCCAGAGGTGTGCTGGAATTAATTCTGCGTACAGAGTCATTGACAGTTATATTTGGTGAATGAATAGTTCCTGAACCATGCTAAAAGGGAAAGAATAAAAGGGTAAGAGAAATGGAAAGAATAGTTATAATTGCCAGAACCTTGCTTTACTTTCCAGTCCATTCACTTAATACAATTTCCCCTTCCATCTGCCTGTTCTCTAAAGAACTTTTGTTTTTTATTGTATATATATTTTTTTTAATTACAAAAAAGAGGTCCTGGGATTCATGAGATTATATGGCATTTCCATAAAGGAGAGTCTGTTTCCCCTTCCTCATGAATGCCTGTATTTTTGTTTTACTTTCTTCCTCTGTCTCTTGCAGGCTACCTTGCTTCATCTAAGGCCCCACCTCCCTTCTGCATTCTCAGCCCTTCCTCTGTCAGACTGATCACTCAGTCACATCCACCTTTCTCAGGCTTGTACCTGACCATATGCAAGAAGCAAAGCGCTAGTGCAAACTCTGAAATGAACAGTTTTCACAGAGAAATCAGGTTTCTCATGGCAAGCAGTCAATTTAACGCGTTCTGTAAAAGCCCAAACCACCCTGAAACTAATCATGGCACTGAGCAAACATTCTATTTCTGCACAAAATACTGATTTGTATATTTTGTAAGCTATTGTCATTTTATCATAGTTATGACTTATGAGACTCCCAGCAGGGTGGTGATGCTTTCAAATATCACCACACCAAGAAGGAAATAGTGGCTTCAGTGAAATCAATGACAAAACTACCGTTGACTTCAATGGAGCCTGGATTTCACCCCAAGTCTCTGCTCTCAGACTTGTACTTCCCAGTCCACATTTCAGGTGGTAATATTGCACAATAGCACAACAATATATCACAAGTTATTGAATAATTACAACATTTTTAATGTGTATATATGGTACACTAAGTGGCAGCTGAAGTGCGAAAACAAAAAGTAAATTTAGAACAAACCTCATTAGCAACACCTCAAGTACTGCAGTAGGCTTCAGAATAAGAATGCAAATGTCACATTGTAGAATGTTTGTTTTCATATCAAGTTGGTGTTCAGGCAGTAAGAATGGCAATTACACTGCACCACACAAAATTCTTCAATGTTATTTTCATCAATTCAGACCTCATAAGTATTGGTCATTTTTGCAATGTTTTCATTCCTTGCTAAATATCATAAAACAAAATCCTTCTGATTATGCTTTACCATTTGTTACGTGTCACTATAAATCCTTCTTTTACCTTTTTTTCCTATAGGGACATTGTTTGAAGATAAAGGAGACAGACATGCCAAAAAGGGAATCTGTATTTGGGAATGTATTGAAAAAATGCATAAAAGGAGCCCTATTTTCTTCAATTACCTATATGCATCTGTTGAAACAGAGGTATGATATAGAAACTTTTATGTTGTTTGTTATTCTGAATGATTCTCTAATTAGTTTGCAACTTGTTGAATTGGTCTAGACCAGTTTCAGACATTTATTATTCTAAGTAACCCTGCTGAAGAAATGTTAGGAAATATTAATAGATCATTGCAATTTCTCACTAGTTTATATCATTAGTCATGCAAATTATTTATGACTCATATTGATTAATTGTAAAGGGTCAAGTCCTAGAACATTTACTCATCCACGTATGTCCCACTGACATAAAGAAGACTACTTAGGTGCATGACAAAAGATTAATTATGTGAGTAATGATTGCAGGAGGAGTGTTAACATTTGCACATGACCATAAAGAGTAAATCTAAATAAAAATTATGAGGAAGCAAGTTAAAAGTAAATATAAATTACATTGGTAGTGAGACACATTTCATAAGATCCTGATACATTGCATTACATGTCATATCATTTCCTGAAAGGAACATATATTGATCACATTTAGCTGTATCTTGAATAATTTTATAGTGTCAATATTTATCATGTACCATGACCCATATCCCTTCTACTTAGAATTATTTTCTAAGTATAAAGTACTGTGTCATGAACAATACTTGTCCATTTTAAATTAAAACATTGAGTAAAATATTAAAGGTATGCATGGCAGCACACAGATTAATACTATTGATGCATTGCTTTCAGCTCTGCGGTTTGAGCATTGGCCTGCTAAACCCAGGGTTGGGAGTTCAATCCTTGAGGGGGCCACTTAGGATCTAGGGCAAAAATCTGTCTGGGGATTGGCCCTGCTTTGAGCATGGGGTTGGACTAGTTGACCTCCTCAGGTCCCTTCCAACCCTGATATTCTGTGATTTAATGCTATTTATAAACTAGTCTAATCTTTGATCAACAAAACGTATAAATATTTCAGTTAGGTGAGCCATATCTGTTTCATTGACACTACATGTGTTCTATCATTATGAAATTAGCACCTCTGATCAGTTAGTGTTGACAAAGGGAGATTTTCTCCTGTTCAGCTAAATGAATCATAGTCATGATGCAGAACCTGGACTGCAGATTTCTTTTAAAATAGGGGAAATGGGAGAGATTATCAGGGTTCCAACTGAGACATAAAGGAATTGTATGTATGTAAGTATATACGTACGTACACACAGTGTGCCTCCATTTTATTATCTTGTTAACTGAAAAGATGGACAGATAAGAATGGCTCATTCTTTCCATGTATATTCCACTGTTGATGTGCATGTGTCCCATGCACTCAATTTCAGATTCTTTTGGCCAGCAGCATCCATTGGAGCTGCACCTTAGCCCTGAGTATCCTTGTGTCTCCCACCTGAGGACATAAAGGGCAAGGTGACCCTAACTGTCCCTCAAATCCTTCACCAGTAAAAAATCCAGGTGTTAAAAGATTCCACAGTAGTGAGAAGGGCAGATCATGGAATACATATGGACAATAGATCTCAAAGAACCGTAGTTATTGTAAGGTAAGTAACCATTTCTTCTATGATTGCTTGTTCCTTCTCACCACCTGTGGCTACAAGTTGGAATTTGCAGTATCGGAGCATCTCACACACTGTGCAATCTACCCATTGTATTGTAAACAGATAGCTACTTCACAATTTGTTAACTGGTAAAACCTAAGAGGATAAGGGGAGAAAAGAGCACCAAGCCCACAAAGGAAAATTATCCAGGTCTCCTTTATCAGATCCTTCTGTGAGAAACCAGAAATCCCCTCAAATTTTCTTGGAAAAAGGTAGCTCAAGGCCCAGAGAGGGTTTCTTGGCACCCATCACTGTGCATCAAGACCAGGTTCCTCAGTACTCCAAAAATTACCCATTACCAACCCTTTGTCCCTGAGGGCCCCAATGCCAATAGCCCCCTTACCAATACTGTCCATACACTTACCCATGGCTCCAGCATACTCAGTTCCAAGGGACCTTACGGTTTCCTCATTACTGGACTCACCATTATTATCAGTACAGAAGGTACTTCCTCCACAACCAGCTGCCCCCATTCTGGTACTGAGCACATCAGCAGAACGAATCAGAGTGCAGTCTGGTGATGCTCCCAATATTCCATCTGGCACTGCTGCAACCCTGCAAAAGAAGCACTTCTTCGCTTTCCCAGGCTCTGAGAATAGCAGGGGGCATTACCAGTTCAGTCCCTGGGATCTAGCTATTCAAATCCATACACTTCAGAGAGGGAGTCTAGGACTCATTATTAATGTCTTAGACATAGAACTCTGAGAGAGATGCAGCCTAGTCCAGGGCTAGATCACCTTCTCCCCCACCTCACAAAGTGGCCTACAGCCAACCATGACTACAGTGCTGCTGACTGGACAGACTGGTCAGACCTTTGATGGGGACTTGCTGGCAGAGGACCCACCCCCATACAAGCGACTATCTCATTGTTGTATCTGGATGACGCTATGGTAGCCACATCTACCTCACTCCCAGACAAGTTCAAAGCATTCCATGACTTGCTCTGTAGGCTGGCTGATACCCTGGAGAGTCCAGTGGTAGTTGTCCGGAAGACATCACACAAACTTCAAGGGCATCCCATACACCTCTGTGGCCTGGATGTCTTGTAATGCCTTGAATGAGAGGCTCTTAGAACAGGCAGTTACTCTGGCAGATGCCTGCTTCTTTGTCACCAACATCAAAATCAGTAGATCATTGCTGCCAAGTGCCTTCCTAAGGCTTTGAGCAATTTTACATACATCCTACAACAGGATCTCTGGTTGTCACAATGGCTAATGAAAAACACAGTCAGCAAAAATTTACACCTCAAGACAGATGCAAGAAATTCAGTTTATTTGGCTGCAAATATTATTTATCATCAAGGCTACAAATGAGAGGTACAAGTTACAATTGAGGATCTTCCATTTGAAGGATGCAGACTTTTTAATATAAAGATTGATGAGGCTTGTATGCTCTGTGGAACGACTCTCAAGTGACGCTGCAGTTCCTGAGAGTCTATACTTGTGCACCAAAAAGAAAGTTCTTTAAGCCTCAACCGCATCGAAGGCAGCCAATACTGTACTCATCATCGACAGCCTGAACCACCCAAGAGGCAACGGAAATGTAAGAAATGGAAATCATGTGCCTCTACTATCACATCTTCTCACCAGCCCTGATCTTCATCAAAGCAGCAGGCTCCTTGGTTGGGGGTAGTGTACAGTTCTCTTGGATTTCCCACTTATATCCCCTCCATTTATTTTATTTTTGTGTGGTCTGGAATTTCATTACAGACTGCTGGGTCATGGAAATCATAGAGGTGGACTTTCGATCCAATTCCAGACACTCCCCACCCACCACCTATTTTTCCCATCACTTTTCAGGGACCCATCTCATGAGAGCATGCTACATCTGGAGGTGCAGTCACTTCTGAGGATATATCAACCCTGGTGCTGGAGATATAATTCGAGCTCAGGTATATATATACCTGTGCTAGCTCTGATCAAGGTAGCATTCTAAAAATAGTAGTGTAGCCGTGGTTGCACAGGCAGCAGGACAAGCCAACTGATCCAAGTACCTACTTAGAGTTTCAGACAGAATTGTACTTGGGATAACTAGCCCATCCCACTGCTCATACAGCCACAGCTATGTTGCTATTTTAGAATGTTAGCTTGGCACACTTACCATAGATATATCTTCCTTAGCTGGCCATTATGGTTTCAGCTCCAGTGTAAACACACCCCAAATCTCAGAACAGTGGAAATAGTGCTTCCAGAATACAGAGAGTAGCAGGGTTTATTCCCGTTACTTTCTAATTCTTGAGAAGAAGAGTGGAGGGCATCTTATTCTGGACTTGAGACAATTGAACACCTTCATTCACAAGCTCAAGTTCAGGATGGTAACCCTGGCCTCGATAATTTCCACCCTACATCCACCAGATTGGTATTCAGCTCTCAACTTCCAGGATGCTTATTTTCATATATTAATTCATCCTGCCTACAGAAAATATCTAAGTTTTCAGATAAGCAATTCCTATTACCAATACAGGGTCCTATCATTCACTCTATGAAGAGCGACAGCAGCATAGTGCTGATTCTGTGGGTGCTCCAGGCCTGCATCCACTGGTAGCCTGCTCCTACCTCCTCTCCCTCAGCACTTCCCACCTGCCGGCAGCCCCACTGATCAACTCCTTCCCCTCCATCCCAGCGCTTCCCACCCACCACGCTCAGCTGTTCCACAGCGTGCAAAAGGTGCTTGGGGGGAGGAGCGGGGATGGAGTGTGCTCAGGGGAGGGGGTGGAATTGGGCAGGAAGAGGCGAGGTGGGGGCAGGGCCTGGAGTGGAGCAGGGGTTGAGCACCCCCGGGGCAAGGAGGAAGCCAGCACCTGTGGCAAGCCATATTCATGAAAGCCCAGATTTTAAAAAGTATTTAAGCATTGGTCTGCTCAGTGTTCCAATGCCTAAGTGACTTAGGAGCCTAAATTTCATTGAACATCAATGAGACTTAGGGTCCTAAGTGCCTATGTGAAACTTTTTTTGAAAATGAAACTTAGGTTTCTAAGTCGGACAGATCTTGCAATGCCTAAATACCTTCAGAAATCTGGGCCAACATTCCTAGTAGTAGTGACAGCTTATCTCAGGAAACAGAGTCTGGGTTCATCCATACTTAGAGGACGTGCTCATTTGCAGGAAGTCTCAAGAACAGATGACTGACTCCATACAGCAACCTCTGGACCTTTCTGCCTCTTTAGGACTAAAAGAAAGCAAAGAGATGCCCATATTAGTTCTATTCAAATGATAGCATTAGTAGGGGAAGTTGTGGACTCCACAACAGCAATGATCTATCTGCCCCAAGGGATTCCAAGCCATAGGAGATCTGGGCAACCACCTGCTAGCTCAACACGAGATATCTGTAAGAATTTTTCTGACTCCTAGGGCACATGGCCTCCTGCACATATGTAACTCGGCATGCCAGACTACACCTATGTTGCAGGCAAGGATGGTTAAAGTTGGTACATCAGCCCAACAAACATCATTTGGATATGAGAATGCAGGTCCCACCAGGACTCCTGTACTAGGTCCCTCTCCATCATTGCCATCAAATACTCTGATGGCAGATACCTCCACTGGTGGGAAGGGAAGCCCATTTAGACAACTTTCAACCTATCAACTCCTCAAAAAAACCAGCTTCACATAAACATTTGAGGACTAAGATTTGTATAGCACACACAGTTTTCCTTTCTGTTCTGAAGTGTCTAACAATTCAGGTCATGACAGATGAAGCCATAGCAGCGTATTACATAAACAAACAAGGGGCGCTGTAATGCGTCTGGTGATGATGCGTTGTGCTAACGGGAGAGAGCTCTTCTGTCGAGATAATTACTCCACCTCGGTGAGAAAGGGAAGCTATGTTGGTGAGAGAGTCTCCTGCTGATACAACACCAGCGTGGACAACATGAAACTTGCATCACTTCAGGGGGCGGGAGTGGGGGGATCTTTTTCACACCTGAGCAATGTAAGTTAGATCAACTTAAGCGATAATGTAGACTTGCTCTGTGTCAAGAAACAGCAAATCCATGGAATTACAAGATTACTCCAATAGCTTTACACCTACCAGGGTTGCAAAATATGCTGATGGCTCCACCTCAGCAGACAGTTGCCAGGGACCATGAGTGGTCAGTAAAGGATACTGTTATCCAAGACATATCAATCAAGTAGGTTCATCCAACCATAGGCCTCTTTGCCACCAATGAAAGAAAAAGCACTTGTCCAGAGGAGGGCAAAGTCAGGGATATCTGTCCCACTCATTCCTGATCCACTGGTTCTCAGGCTTCATATATATTTATCCTCCAATTCCATTGATCCTAAGAGTTCTCAGGAGCTTCAGGCAAGATTTAGCCAGGATGATCATCATAATAACACGAGCATGGCAAAGGCAGTCCCAGTTCTTAGACCTAATGAATCTCTTCATTCAACTTCCAAGTCAGTTGCCTCTGCCCCCAGATGTGGTATGCCAAAGCTGAGGACAGATTCTCCATCCAGATCCCTCTTTCTTGCACTGCATGGCACAAATACTGGCTGGTTAACGTAAGTAGAGAAAACCTGTTCAACTGAGATACAAAACAATCTTATCCGCAGTAGAAAGGACTCTGTGAGGCTTATCTGCTCAGTCAAGGAAAGAGATTCACTGTCTGGGCTCAACAGTACCAATTGTCTCCACTGAACACCCAAATACCTGACATACTAGATTACCTTCTGCCCTTAAAGAGCTCTGAACTATCTCTGATCTCCCTGAGGATCCATTTAGTAGCCATCTCAGCAGTCCAACCTCCAACATAGAATTATTTGACATTTTCACACCCTACAGTAGCTAGATTCCTGAATGACCTTATGCGGGTATATCCCTTTTTAAGTTGCAATAATATTTGCTAAAAGGGTAGGGGAGCTATCAGCTCGCATGTCCAGACCTTCATGCAGTTTTTCATAAAAATGGAGTCACTTTGAGACCTACACCAAAATTCTTGCTGAGGGTAGTCTTTGATTTCTATTTCAACCAAATAATACATCTGCCCATTTATGGAAAGGGGAGGCTCAGCTTCACACTCTAGATGTATGCAGAGCATTGTCCTTCTACATGACTAGGACTAAGCCATTTAGGGTATCCCCAGATTATTTGTAGTTTAAGATGACAGGTCCGGCAGTCTCAATACAGACACATTTCTAAATACATTGTGCTATGAAATAGCCAACTTAGCACTGTGAGGAAAAGACACCCCCGCCCCCAACTACATAGGCCTTGATTTGTTAACATGGGCCTGTCTTGTTTCTAACAGGCCCTAAGCCTGAACCAAACTAGCTGTGTCCCCTGGCTGCTGGGGGAGGGGGGGCAAATGAGAAGTTCCAGAAGCAGGAACTATTTGTAATATGTGCCTAATGCTTATGAAATATAAAAACTGCTTGGGTGAGATAAGATTGTAACAAGTATGAAACATTTATAATGATCACCCATGCCCTCCCTTATGCCTGTTGTGTAACTGCCCCGTGATATTGCTGTACCCCGTGACCTACTTAGTGTAATGGTACCCCATAAAAGGAATGGTTGCTAAACACTGAAAAGTACCAGCTGAGACCTAACCCTCTTTACTTCCATAAAAGGTATGCGAGCAACCACATTGGAAAGTACCAAAAAGACCCAAAAAGACTCTAACCCCTGTCAGATGTTAATTCCAAATAAGGGCGATTATTACTTAAATGTATGGTGTATTTGCGGTTTTGAGCTTTATATACTTGGGTGATGCTTCATATCGGGGGCACAGTATCCAACCTGCTACCTCCCAACACGTTGGTGTGCATACAGTAAACGGGCCTCAGGCTTGAGTCTCTGATCAAATTATTGCCAGGGTGGCTTTTTCCACGACAGCGCTCAAGTAGTACAGCATTACCCACAGTTGAAGCATCAATATCTGATGTCCATTTCAGCAACCTAAACAATGATTGTCAACCCTCTAGATGTCCATTTCAGTAGGTTGTCTGACAATCATTGTTTAGGTAAGACTCCTAGCATCCACCTCTATGATCTAGGTCACTGCTTGCTTGTCACCAATAGTGGAATATGTATGTGGACAAGCACTTGAAGAAGAAGAAATGATTATTTATCTTACAGTGACTGTGGTTCTTTGATACGAGTTGTCCACATATACTCCACAACCAGTCCTCCTTTTCTGCCACTACATTGTCCTATAATATCTAAATTGTGTTTTGGCAAAGGAACTGAGGGACATTTGGGTTGCCACACCCTTTATGCCCTCAGATCGGAGGCACTAAAACACTCAGAGTGCAGGCCTGGCCACAATGGACACTGCTGGCCAAAAGAATCAGAATTCAAGAGTATGGGGCATATGCACACCACCGGTGGTTTATATATCGACAGCATATTTTGAAGAAGTACAGTTACTGTGAGGTAAGTAACTATTTATTTCCCTTGATCTGACATATTTTATTTTATCCCACAGTCATGCACTGAAAATTGTAATTCCAGATCAGCACACACCAGTAGCAGTGCTACATTAAATTCAGGAGGATAGTCTGTAAAATGTAAAGTATTGGATTTGTGTTGGGGAAAACTCTGAAACTGAAAATTTCCGTGTGACACTAATTTATTGGGCTTTGTTTCAAACAGGCATTAAAACCAAGTGTAAATATGTCCAGCCTGAAAACATGGGATTACTATATGGAAGAGACCTTGGCCACAGGCCCTTCCTATGATTGGACCATGGTTACTGTGAAATGCAATACTTCAGAGGAAGTTGACCAAATGGATGGTTCATTTCTCCAGAGTAAGAGGAAAATAGTGTGGCCATGCTATGATGATGTTAGCAAAGTGCAACCTGATGCAATCACGAGCCTCTTAAATGTAAGTATGGATGCTAACAAAGACAGAAAACCACAATTTATTACACTTATCAAATTCATAGCCATTCAAGACATTGCCTTATAGATGTGCTATAAAAGTAAATATTAGGTAAAAATAATTGGTTTACTCTCCAAAGAAATATGGGGTCAGAAAGTCAGTCAAACATCTTACAAAAGGTTATGCTGTTCTGAATTAATTCAATTCTGTAAATAGGTTTTAATACTTACCTATTTTACATTGTGAACTGCAGCCGATAATGAGGCAATTTAGGTATATCTTACTTTTATTCCTTAAAAGTAAAGTCTTAATACATTTTTTCACTTTCCTTTTTAAATAAAAAAGTAACCTGTATAATAGATTTTCTAACTATCTTCTCCTAGAGTTGTCAAAATTGTAACCTCATATTTTGCAAGGAATGTTATCTCATTTCGGGCAAACTCTGGATTCTTTCTGGATTGCAGCAGTACTTTACCCCCCTGTTCTTGTCCCTGTTCACCATATCGTTTAAAGCAAATGAAGTATAAGGTGTCCAAATCTTTATGCCTAGCTCATAGCATGTCCATTAGTCCCAGCTTCTGGGTGTGTCTCCTCTTTACAGAATCTGAAGGCAGCTAAAAAGTGGTGTTTAGTAATTCTGTGTAGTAGGCCTCATCCCTTCCTTTTGGCTCCCAGAAGGTTGCCTCCAACAACAGAGAAGACCCCTCAGAATTGGGCTTTTAACAAAAAGTTTTAAATTATAACCAACAGATTGCCAAGCCCCTTGTGCAAATGGCCCAAACTCTTCTCTGTCTTTCCCCAGCCCAGCACTGATAAGGAAGACAATACAAAAGGTAGAACAAGCAGAAGTAGTAATAGGATTGCCAACGTTCTAATCACACAAAACCGAACACCTCTGTCCCACCCCTTGCCCTGTCCCGAAGCCCTGCCCCGCAATAGCTCCGTCCCCCCTCCCTTTGTCGCTCGCTCTCCCCCACCCTTACTCACTTTCAACAGGCTGGAGCAGGGGGTTGGAGTGTGGGAGGGAGGTGAGTTCTTCGGCTAGGGGTGCATGCTCTGGGGTGGGGCTAGGAAGGGGCTCCTAACTGGAAGCTACCAAGAAAGGTTATATTCCCAAATTTCACGACAAGAACATGTTATTACAGTTTGGAATCTAAATCAAATAAGTCTTTGTTTCAGTTCCTCCTTTTATCACTTTATCACTTCTTATAAACCATGTTATGTAAATGTTGGCAATGTTCAATGCTAATGTCACAGCATTGGATTTGCTCTTTTTAAATTGTTTTATAAAATATATCCAATCCTTATCATTATCGTATTTCTTTTATGGCAAGTGAAAATGGAATTTATGTGTTTAGATGCAACCAGCCTGAAATGTATATCCTCAAGAAAACACTTTTTTATTGATTTCAGGAAATCGAAAGACTGGAGAATAAATTAAATCAGAGCTCAGAAAGGTGGCAGCTCCTGTGGGAAAGGGTCACTGTGAATCTTAAAGATGACACAAGACAAGACAATGTAAGTGGTGGAAGGGTTCAGTTGACCACCTAATATGCTCAGAGTCCAATTGACCACCATATTTGACATCAGGAAGGAATTTTCCCCCAGGTCAGATTGGCAGAGTCCTTGGAGGTTTTTTGTCTTTCTCTGCAAAATGGGCATGGGTCACTTGCAGGTTTAAATTAGAGTAAATGGTGGATCCTCTGTAACTTGAAGTCTTCTAATCATGATTTAAGGGCTTCAGTAACTCAGTGAGACGTTCTGGGTCTAATCTATTACCGAGTGGGTGGGCAATGTTCTGTGGCCTGCAATGTGTAGTCAGACTAGATGTTCATGATGGTCTGTTAAAGTCTAGGAGTCTAATAATAATTCAATCTCAGATATATAGGCTATCTGGGAGAGTGACAAAATCACTGTATTTGTTGGAATAAAGTATTGCTTTCTAAAAAACAGAATGTGTTTTTCTAACCCATGCTATTGGCTTTGCATTGCTGCATGTGGAAAAATACGTATTCCTATGACATTTACTTTTTTTGTATCTTGAAGTAGATTGATAAATATAGAGCAAGATAAGTATTTTAGTAATACACAATGGTGTAAAATTAGATATTTATAAAGCTTCTTGGGGCCTGATCCTGCAGACATTTACACATGTGAGTAACTTTGCTTATGGGAGTAGTTCCCTGGACGTCAATGGGATCATTCAGATGTGTAAATTCAATTTTGGATCCATACTTTATAATCAGGCCTTCAATACTCTGGGCCTAATCTTTTACAACTGGTTGTTTACATGAGGTGAGGAACTGATCCTCTGTGAATACATTCCTGAGCATATTTTTAGAGTTTTGCAAGTAATAAAAGCCAGGTCAAGCAGTGGCAATATATATTTTAGGTGGAAATGTTGAATATTTGGGTGGGAATATTGATTATAAATATAAATTGTAGATAGTGAAGCATTTTATCCACCATACAAAATTTCATTTACTATAGACCTACTGTTACTTTCAATCACTGCTTATATTTCATGTTGCGTATCTGCTGTTCAGGAGCATACCCTAATCTGAAAATCAGGTTATTTCTTTAGATAATGTTTAGCACATCACGTAAGCATAACACCACAAAATCTTTCTCTGTAAAGATACCATGCACCAGATTCTCAGTTTTCATTCTTAGATCTCCAGTGCAAGACTGAGAGCAGTGGGAGATCCACTAAAGTATTTTTCCCTGAGGGCAGCTGGAACAGAACAGAGCACATGCCAGGCCCCCTATTTGACATCACACAGGATACTCAGACTGGAATATTTATATCCTTCAGGGGACAGAACAAAACATCCAGTAGGGGGCCTAGCTAGTGCTCTACTCTGCTACTATTACTGCCCTCAGGGGAGTCAGTTCTTTAAGAGTTTCTGGCATTCTGCCAGTCTTGCACAAAGAAGCTAAAACACAAACAAGAGAAACCTGTCAGATCAGAGAAGCAAAATTATGTGTAAGTAATTTTCCTATCTCTTAAAATGTTTACTTGGAGATTCAGCAAAAACAGTTCTTTTAGAAAGCCAAATCTCTGAGAGCAAGTTCTTTATTTTAAATTATATTCAGAGTCATCTCTAATGTGTGGTTTATGTGAAGTAAAAAAAATCAGTAACAAAAAAGCTCCATACCTTTTGTGGTCATTTTTATCCTTATCAGGAATAAAAACAAATATTTTAGCAAATCTTCATTTTTCAAGTGCTCAACTGTCTAGCTGCTGCTGGTGCTGCCATCTAAGAATTAAACTGAAGGATCTATTATATTAGGGTACAATGACTTTTAAATGTAGATTTATGTAAAACTAAGTCATATTTCTAAAATGATGCAATAATCAACACAATTAACTGTGTTAAAACTTGCAGTCCAACTAATACTATGCAATTAAAATTTAAACATCAGCCTCTGAACTCTTCTGACCACTTTCGAGTTACCACTGTGGAGAATGATGGAAGGAATAAACGATAGATTCTCACTCATTTGGATTAATGACTGGGAAGCTCATGACCAACTTTTCCTAGTTAGCACAATTTTTTAAAAAGGCAATGGCATTACAAAATGTAATTTGCTAATTTATTTTATATGGATAGTTTATTTTTTTAATATTTCACAATATGGATGTATAAATAAATGTTCTCTATTATATTTAGCAAAAATGAAGAAGTCTTTCTGATGAGATAAACTACAGTTCTTCTTCGAGTGATTGCTCATATCCATTCCAGTTAGGTGTACGCGCCGCGCGTGCACATTCGTCGGAAAACTTTTACCCTAGCAACTCAGTGGGCCGGCAGGTCGCCCCCTAGAGTGGCGCCACCATGGCGCTCCATATATACTCCTGCCGGCCCACCCGCTCCTCAGTTCCTTCTTACCGCCCGTGTCGGTCGTTGGAACAGTGGAGCGCGGCTTAGCTGACCTCCACTTCCCTAGCTACTCGTTTTCTCGTATATAATTATGCAGTTATAACACTTTTATATATATATATTTGTATAGTTATACGTGTTTCCTTTGCTAACATGGTTAGTTTAGTTAGCGGGGTTCAGGAAGTAGCCCCTTCCATGAGCCCAGTGCCGGAGCCATGCATGGCTCACCGGGTTTTAAGAGGGGCCCGGCTTGCCAGAAGCCGCGGCCGAAGAGAGATCTACATGACTCCTGTTTGAAGTGCCTCAGGGAATCACACTTGACAGATAAGTGCCCCATTTGCAAGGCTTTTAAGCCGAGAACACAAAGGTGCGGGACTTTCACTTACCCCTCCACCTTGGGCGCGGAGCGATGTTCAAGCGGCAGGCAGAAGCGCCTCCTCGGCACCGGACCCCGCCGGTACCGCCAAGGCCTTTCGGCACCGACCGATCGCCGGCACCAATGTCGACTCGGCACCGCTCCCTTCTTCCGAGGTCGAGAGAGTCTACGATTCCTGCTGGTGCCTGGCGGCTCCCCGGCACGCGCCGCGGTTGAGCCCCCTGCTCCCGCTACTTCCGTGCCACCTGCATCGCAGCCAGAGAGCTCGCCTAAGTTGCGTATCCGGCACCGTCACCTGCAGAGGCACCGATGACTTCGGCTCCGTCGATTCCAGTCCCCCAGGACCATGGAATCCGGTGCCTGGCAGCTCCCCGGCTCGCGCCGTGGTAGAGCTTACTGCTCCTGCTGCTTCTGTGCCAGCTGCACCACAGCTAGACAGCTCGTCTAAGATGGCTCGCCCGGCACCGACGACGTCGGCACCGTCGATCCCGGTCCCACGAGGGCCGTAGAATCCGGTGCCTGACGGCTCCCCGGCGCGCGCCGTGGTTGAGCTACTGCTCCTGCTGCTTCCGTGCCAGCGGCACCGCAGCCAGAGAGCTCGTCTAAGTCGGATCGCCCGGCGCCGACACCTGCTACGGCACCGATGACGTCGTCACCGTCGATCCCGGTCCCACAAGGGCCGTAGAATCCGGTGCCTGACGGCTCCCCGGCACGCGCCGTGGTTGAGCGTATTGCTCCTGCTGCTTCCGTGCCAGCGGCACCGCAGCCAGAGAGCTCGTCTAAGTCGGATCGCCCGGCGCCGACACCTGCTACGGCACCGATGACGTCGTCACCGTCGATCCCGGTCCCACAAGGGCCGTAGAATCCGGTGCCTGACGGCTCCCCGGCACACGCCGTGGTTGAGCGTATTGCTCCTGCTGCTTCCGTGCCAGCGGCACCGCAGCCAGAGAGCTCGTCTAAGTCGGATCGCCCGGCGCCGACACCTGTTACGGCACCGATGACGTCGTCACCGTCGATCCCGGTCCCACAAGGGCTGTAGAATCCGGTGCCTGACGGCTCCCCGGCACGCGCCGTGGTTGAGCGTATTGCTCCTGCTGCTTCCGTGCCAGCGGCACCGCAGCCAGAGAGCTCGTCTAAGTCGGATCGCCCGGCGCCGACACCTGCTACGGCACCGATGACGTCGTCACCGTCGATCCCGGTCCCACAAGGGCCGTAGAATCCGGTGCCTGACGGCTCCCCAGCGCGCGCCGTGGTTGAGCTACTGCTCCTGCTGCTTCCGTGCCAGCGGCACCGCAGCCAGAGAGCTCGTCTAAGTCGGATCGCCCGGCGCCGACACCTGCTACGGCACCGATGACGTCGTCACCGTCGATCCCGGTCCCACAAGGGCCGTAGAATCCGGTGCCTGACGGCTCCCCGGCACGCGCCGTGGTTGAGCGTATTGCTCCTGCTGCTTCCGTGCCAGCGGCACCGCAGCCAGAGAGCTCGTCTAAGTCGGATCGCCCGGCGCCGACACCTGCTACGGCACCGATGACGTCGTCACCGTCGATCCCGGTCCCACAAGGGCCGTAGAATCCGGTGCCTGACGGCTCCCCGGCACGCGCCGTGGTTGAGCGTATTGCTCCTGCTGCTTCCGTGCCAGCGGCACCGCAGCCAGAGAGCTCGTCTAAGTCGGATCGCCCGGCGCCGACACCTGTTACGGCACCGATGACGTCGTCACCGTCGATCCCGGTCCCACAAGGGCTGTAGAATCCGGTGCCTGACGGCTCCCCGGCACGCGCCGTGGTTGAGCGTATTGCTCCTGCTGCTTCCGTGCCAGCGGCACCGCAGCCAGAGGGCTCGTCTATGTCGGATCGCCCGGCACCGACACCTGCTGCGGCACCGATGACGTCGGCACCGTCGATCCCCGGTCCCGCAAGGGCCGTAGGATCCGGTGCCTGGCGGCTCCCCGGCACGCGCCGTGGTCGAGCTAAGGCTCCGGCTGCTTCCGTGCCAACGGCACCGCAGCCAGAGGGCTAGTCTAAATCGGAGCGCCCGGCACCGACACCTGCTGCGGCACCGATGACGTCGGCACCGTCGATCCCGGTCCCGTAAGGGCCGTAGAATCCGGTGCCTGACGGCTCCCCGGCACGCGCCGTGGTTGAGCTCCTGCTCCGGCTGCTTCCATGCCAACCGAAGCCTCTGAGGCACCGACAACATCGGCACCGTCGATTCCAGTCCCACAAGGGCTATCGAATCCGGTGCCCGACGGCTCCCCGGCACGCGCCGTGGTTGAGCGTATTACTCCCGCTGCTTCAGTGCTGACGGCACCGCAGCCAGACAGCTTATCTAACTCGGTTCGCCCGGCACCGACACCTACCGAAGCTCTGACGACCTCGGTACCGTGGATCCCGGCCCCACGAGGGCCGTCGAATCCGGTGCCTGACAGCTCCCCAGTACGCACTGTGGTTGAGCCTGCTGTTCCCTGCACGCCGGAGATGTTACCAACGGCGAGGGCTCTCAGTGCCATGACAGAGTCAGTGCTGCCTGACCCGGGCACCGCCAGTACGGGTAATACAGTCTCTTCAAGGGACTGTCCCCTGTCAGTATAGCAAAGCGGCACCGTTCATGATCACGGTCCCGCAGACACTCCAAGTCCTGTCGGCACGCCGGACACCACTGGCAGTCCCGGTGCTGTTTTCCTCGGTACTGGTCACACTCGCTGCACCGGTCGGTATCCCGTTCGCCGACCCGCTATCGGCACCGTTCCGACATCTGGCACCGGGGCAGGTACCTTGACTCCTGTAGCTCTTCTCCGAGCCTCGAGATCTCGGTCGACCTCCCGACACCGTTCTGGTTGCGGGTCTGGATCTCGTTCCAGGTACCGATACGCCTCCCGATGCCGGTCCCCGGTGCCGAGTTGGGCAAGGTCCGAGTGAGTCAGAGACTCGGCCCGTGCCTTCTTTTAGTACCTCCATGGCCGTCCGGACGCGCATCCGTGTCATCCCATATGCGCAGATTTTATGCTCAGGACCACGATCCTGATATGATGGCCAGCGGGCGCCAGCCCCGGCGCAGAAAGAGCCTTGGCGAATGCAAGGTGTACTCTGCAGGGGCCCTGCAGCTCTGGGTAGCAAAGCAACAAGCCTTGCTTAGCTGTGATAATTATAGCACCTGGGTGAAGGAGTTTCTCCCTCAAACCTCCCACCTGGAGTTCGCTGCCGTCTTGGGGGACGGGGGAAAGAATTTACCCCTTGTTGGTAAAGGCATCTTCGCGGCAGAGACAGCCCCAGACTGCGAAGCCTGCTGGACAATAGGGTCCTAATGCGTCTTAGCATGTATACGCCAGCGACCAAACGTAGGCCTTTATGGCCCCAGCCGCCATACTCTGTGCCTAGCCAGAGACAGAACTCTGGAAAACGGCAAGGCCAAGGTGGTCGCAGACAAACGTCAGGCCCCCTAAAAAGCCAAAGTCAAGGTCCCTCGCAATTACCACTGGGACCAAAGACGGACCTTCCAAGGTTCGCCGGAGGGCGGCGTACCAGTCGCAGGACGGGATCCCGATCCCGCTTTCTCCTGGCATGGCCCCAGTTACTTTTAGATCGCTGGGCCCTGCGCACGATGGAGCATAGGTATCACCTTTAAATTGCTCCAGCCCTGTCCCCCTTCAGCGGACGAAAGGGGCAAGGGGTTTTACTCCCGTTATGCCCTAGTCCCCCACTCGAACACAGGTCTCAGACCTCCCTGGTTCTGCATGGACTCAACCGGTTTGGGATAAGGTTGAAGTTCTGCAGGGTATCCCTGGGAACCATTATTCCATCCTTGCCTCCTGGGGGCTACTATGCCGCCCTGGATAGGAAGGACGCGTACTTTCGCAATGCCATCTTCCCTCCGCACGGGAGATGCCTCCGCTTTATAGCCAGCAGTGAATATTCCCGGTTTACGGCCATAGTCGCCGCCTACCGTCGCTGATGTCGGATATGCGTTTTTCCGTATTGGGACGATTCGCTTATCCGAGGAGACTCTGAGACACAAACCACTCAGCCCGTGGGCATCGTCACGGTCTTATTCACAGGTCAAGGCCTGATGATTACTATAGAGCAATCCACTCTGGTTCCCACGCAGAGGTTGGGCTTCCTAGGGGCTATCTTGGTCTCCTACCTAGCCGGAGCCTGCTTATCACAACTGCGGTTTTAGGCGATGGCAACAATCATCTGAGGTCTGAAGGCTTTCCCAACGACCTCAGCTCGTTCTTGTCTCAGTCTCCTGGGTCCATGGTTGCCCGCAAGTTTGTAACCAAACACGCCAAGCTCCGCCTCCGTCCTCTCCAAGTCCAGTCCACCTCGGCGTACCGCTTGGACAGGGAGCCAATGGTCATGGTAGTCACCGTTCCCTCGAACGCCTTAGGCTCCCTAGAGTGGTGACTAACTCCCTCCTTGGTGTGGACAGGGATGCGGTTTTATCCGCCCCAGCCCTCACTGCCCCTGACGGCGGACGCATCATCTCTCTGCTCGAGTGCTCATGGTCACCTCCGAGCTTAAGGCCTTCGGTCTTCTAGGGAGCTGGCATTCCTCATTAATGCCCCAAAAATGAGAGTAGTCCGCCTGGCATGCCAGGGGTTCCAGCGGCAGCTGCGAGGCCGTTGTATCTCGGTGTTTACAGCCAACACAATGGCCAGGTGCTTCATAAGCATTCAGGGGGGACATAGTCCTCCCCCCTTTTTTGTCAGGAGGCCATCCATTTCCGGGTCTTTTGCATGGCCCACTCGATGGAGCTGGCGACGTCCTTTCTCCCAGGCGTTCGGAACGTCTTAACTCTTTGACTCAGCAGGTCTTTCATGTCTTACGAGTCATCACTCTGCCCCATGTGAGGCGTCCCGCTTTCCGGAAGTGGAGATGGTTCCTCACACAGACCTATTCGCTCACCGCGAGAGCAGGAAATGCCAGGTGTTCTGCTCCTTCCAAGGTCTCTCCTCGGAATCGATCTTGGACATATTCCTGATGCCGTGGAACGGCCAACTGCATTATGCCTTCCCACTGTTCCCACTGGTTCGTTAGGTCCTGCTTAAACTCCGCAGGGGCAGAGTGCGCATCATCATGATCACTCCAGAGTGGTCCAGGCAGCACTGGCATACCACGTTGCTCGGCCTGTCAGCCCAGACCCCATCACTCAGGGCAATGACAGGCTTCGTCACTCGGACCTGCAGCCCCTTCGCCTCACGGTGGCTCCTGCGTACCTGAGTCGGGGTGACAGGCAGCCTTCCACCTGGTCAACGTACCGGGCCAGGTGGAAGCGTTTCCTTTACAGCTGCAGTACGCTCGATCTTGCTCCTGCTGAGGTCTCGATCCCTCTATTTGGCCTGCCTCTGGCCTTCAGCGGCAGGATCTGGCGGTATCATCGCTGAGGATACTCTCAGCAGCCATCCCTACCTTCCAGCAGGCTAAAATGGACGTTCAGTGTCCCACGCTCTATGGGTTCGAGGTCCCTCAAGGGCTTGGAGCGCTTGCACCCTCGGGTGCGCCGCCCAGCCCCGCCCTGGGACCTCAACCTAGTCTTGGCCAGACGAGTCTCTGAGATCAGAGCTCTTACGAAGGTTCCGCAAAGACAAGGTGCAGTTATGACCGCACCCGGCTTTCCTCCCTAAGGTGTTTTGGCCTTTCATGTTACCCACAGCTCAACGCAATGGGCATAACCGTTGCACTCCTTGAACATCTGTGGAGTGCTCGCATTATATTGTGCTGACAGAATCATTTCCTAAGGTGCCCCAGCTCTGCCCCGGTAGCGGGCCAAAGAGAGGGCTTGCTTGTTTTCCTCTCAGAGGATCTCATCTGGGGTGATGGCGGACATCCCCACTTGTTATGATTTGGCTCATATTTCCCCAAGCCACATCACCGTGCATTCTACCAGGGCTCAGGCTTCATCTGCCGCCTTGCTGGCTCGTGTTTCTACCCACGAGATCTGTCGCGAAGCTCCATTGGTCCTCAGTCCATACCTTTGCTTCGCAGTATGCCCTGGTTCAGCAGTCAAGAGAGGCTGTAGCCTCTGGCTCAGCAGTTTTATTCTGCCACTTTTCACTCCGACCCCACCGCCTTTGTAAGGCTTGGGATTCACCTAACTGGAATGGATATGAGCAATCACTCGAAGAAGAAAAGACGGTTACTCACCTTTGTAACTGTTGTTCTTCGAGATGTGTTGCTCATATCCATTCCGCACCCGCCCTCCTTCCCCACTGTCGGAGTAGCCGGCAAGAAGGAACTGAGGAGCGGGTGGGCCGGCAGGAGTATATATGGAGCGCCATGGTGGCGCCACTCTAGGGGGCGACCTGCCGGCCCACTGAGTTGCTAGGGTAAAAGTTTTCTGACGAATGTGCACGCGCGGCGCGTACACCTAACTGGAATGGATATGAGCAACACATCTCGAAGAACAACAGTTACAAAGGTGAGTAACCGTCTTTTCTCTGCTATTAACATTTTACATTATGGATTCTGTGGAGGGAGTTATAAATTTTGTGGTTGTGGCTTTTTGTTTGTTTTGCTGTAATACTATTTACAATGTATTAATTTTGGCAGTTCTGCTACTTAATTCAGCAGGTAGTCACATTTTAGAAAATTTCTTAGTTCTAAACTTAGCTAAGCCTCTCACTCAATCTTTGTCATTTATCTTCCTTGTTAGCCACGAAGACATCCTTCTGGCTCATCAAGGATAATGTCTCCTAATCCACATTCCTATCAGAAGAGGTCTTTCCTGCACTTACCTGACAGTGGTCTGGGTGAAGAACAGAGTGCCAGCATCTCTCCCTCTAATGGAGTGAACAGACGAGCAACCACACTATACAATCAGTTCACGTCAAAGAATGATGAGAATAGGTAAACTGACTAATTGCTGGGTATTACTGAAACCTCATTTTCAGGAGGGAAGTGATTTACAAGAGTGCATCACTGTTGTGTGTCATATTCCAGGGAGTCAAACAGATGATAGAGTAATGATGAATATAGTAGAATGGTGCATATATCTGCCCTAGAAGTAAAAAGTACTGTAGAATTTTCCTAGACATGGAACGCTCTACTGCATTTTTACTGTTTCTTCCAAAGCTTTTAATTCTACTTAGTTGCCTTTTTATTCTTCTATCTTAAAAATATTTTGGGTGAATTAGGTGTTCATACAAGTGAGGAGTTAATAGTGCTTCTGAGAATCAGGGATGAAGGGAGAAGATATCACACAAACTTCCTCGTTAGATCTGCTATCTCAGTCCTGACCTGGGCCTTCCTTGAGTGCAGACATTTCTCCTTATATCAAATTGAGTGACAGTTTAGTCACATGGGTAAATGGGTGCTAGGATAAGATCATCAAATTCATTTTTATTTGTGCCTTAATCCAAGATTTGAAAACAGTTTTCCAGAGGTGGTATGGTAGTGCATTAGACCACTGTACTATCTAAACAATTATTAAAAAATTTAGCACTTGGTCATTAAGAAACTTTAGCTTGTAATGTGTACAGTCAGAATAATCTTACCGTTAATACATAAAAACAAAACAAAGCATATGAAATGCGGCAGCCATAGTATTGTTAAGTCTGCTTCAGTGCCTGGATACAGTGGGAAATTATGGTGCTGATCAATGGTCCCACAGCTCCAGGTGATATATCTTCTAAGTGTTTAAAGTTTATTTTTCATTCTGTAGTAAAAATGGTTCCTAAATAGTTATAGACCAGTCTATGCCTTATGTGCCATGGTATTAAGGCTATTAAATCAACATGCACGTACTAAACCTTTTTGGTGATATACATATGCTCCTTCTGTTCAAGGTCTTTTGAAGGTACACTTTACAAAAGAGGAGCTTTGTTAAAAGGTTGGAAACCTCGCTGGTTTGTACTGGACGTGACAAAACACCAGGTAAAACATTTTTAGCAAACTGGATTTTTATGTGAATAACTTACTAGAGTTTTACTTAATACGCATATAGAAATAGTTTGACAAATAGTACAAGAAATCATAAAACAATAGAAATGTCTTGATCCTGAGAGGTCATCAAGGCCAACCCCCCACTCTGAGGCAAGACAAGTATACCTAGACCCTCCCGGCAGGCATTTGTCTAACTTGTTCTTAAAAACCTTCAGTGACAAGGATTCCATAACCTGTCTTGGTAACCTATTCCAGTCCTTAACTGACCTTATAGTTAGAAATGATTAGTAGTGATTATTTGCAAATGCAGCTGTACATAGTATTTCAATACAGATATTTATCTGTGTGGCTGGTATACCTTATAGTCAATGTGAAGGTAATCATTTTGTTTTTTTTAAAACAGAGATAATCATCTAGTATATAATTTTAAAGAAACTCCATGACCTGGTGGTAATCTAGTATTCGTTGAGTGCGAACGCTGTTTGTTGCTTTATACTTTATAGAGAAAGACAGTCCCAGCATCAAGGAGTTTTCAGTTGAAAATGGCAGTATATTGGCCAACTCAGAAGTGATTTTATTAAAACTTCCTGTCTTCAGAAGGGCATTAGCCTGTTGGTCAGTGTTGGGCATTAACCTAGTCTTTCTATATGAGCCATGTGAACTCTTCAGCAGTCAAAGCAGTTTAAGAAACCAAACAATCTCAGATATGAACAGTCCAAAAAGCCAGAAAGTACTGTCCAGTATTCAAGTAGAGATCTGAGGAATAATTTTGGAGTTGGGAGTAGGGTTGCCAACTTTCTAATCACACAAAACCGAACACCCTAGCCCCACCCCTTCCCTGAGGTGCCGCCCACTACATTCTCCCTCCCACCCTCGCTCACTTTCACTAGGCTGGGTCAGGGGCTTGGGGTGTGGGCTCCAGTGTGGGGCCAGAAATGAGGGGTTCAGGGTGCAGGAGGGGGCTCCGGGCTGGGGCAGGGAGTTGGGGTGTGGGAGGGGGTGAGGGCTCCAGCTTGGGGTGCTGGCTCTGGGGTGGGGCCGTGGATGAGTGGTTTGGGGTGTAGGAGGGGGCTCCAGGATGGAGGGTGGGGCTGAGGGATTCAGAATGTGGGAGGGAGCTGTGGGTTGAGGCAGGGGGTTGGGGTGTGGGAGGGGTGAGGGCTGTGGGCTGGAGGTGCTGGCTCTGGGGACGGGCTGGGGATGAGGGGTTTGGGGTGCAAGAGGGGTGCAGAAGGCACTGCCCCCCCCAGGTTTGGGAGGGCTCAGGGCTGGGAAGGGAGCTGGGGCTCGGGGTTGGTGTGTGGGCTTACCTTGGACAGTTCCCAGTCAGCAGTGCAGCAGGGCTAAGGCAGGCTGCCTGCCTGTCCTGGCTCTGTGCTGTCCCCCAGAAGCGGTCAGCAAGTCTGGCTCCTAGGCAGGGCAGGGCATGAGGCTCAGCAGCGTGTGCTGCTCTCACCTGCAGGCACTGCCCCCCTAGCTCTGCCAGTTTGAGTTTGGAGCCCCGTGGCCCACCCCCCAGCCTAGGAGCGGGACCTGCTGGCAGCTTCCAGGGCACCAGCGGTGCGCTAGGATAGGTAGGGACTAGCCTGCCCTAGATCCGCAGCACCGCCGGCCGGACTTTTAATGGAGCCAGCAGGGTCCCTTTTCGACTGGGTGTTCCAGTCGAAAACTGGACACCTGGTTACCCTAGTTGAGAATAGAGTTAATTCAATCATCCCTGTCCAAACTGTAGTGGTTATGATACATTCCAAGCATGCATTTTTTCACTCGTTCATTCGTTCTTGGAGCACTTCCTTTTCATATTTATTTTCACGAAGCCTATTCTATGCAGATAAATTGGAGTCCAGTATACATTGTAGATTTATCAATCTGGATTGCCATAATACAAAGGTCCATTAACCTATTATCAATGTTTATAATGCAACAACCCATGTATGATATAACTTCAGTGGAATTTTTTGGCCTAAATATCTTCAGATCACGAGACCCAAAAGTGAAATCCTGGCCCAACTGAAGTTATAGGAGTTTTGTCACTGATTTCAGTGAAGCCAAGATTTCACCCACAAAGTTTATTTCTAAAGTCCCCTGAAATTCCAGTTTCTTGATATAATAGCCATTGCAGACAGATGTATATGGGAAACCTTTGGTCTGTCTTAGGGTATGGCTACACGCGCAGCGCTTTGAAGTGTGTGTGTGGTCGGAGCGCCAGCGCTGGGAGAGAGCTCTCAGATATGAACAGTCCAAAAAGCCAGAAAGTACTGTCCAGTATTCAAGTAGAGTTCTGAGGGATAATTTTGGAGTTGGGAGTAGGGTTGCCAACTTTCTAATCACACAAAACCGAACACCCTAGCCCCACCCCTTCCCTGAGGCGCCGCCCACTACATTCCCCCTCCCTCGGTGTCTCGCTCTCCCTCCCACCCTCGCTCAATTTCACTAGGCTGGGTCAGGGGCTTGGGGTGTGGGCTCCAGTGTGGGGCCAGAAATGAGGGGTTCAGGGTGCAGGAGGGGGCTCCGGGCTGGGGCAGGGAGTTGGGGTGCGGGAGAGGGTGAGGGCTCCAGCTTGGGGTGCTGGCTCTGGAGTGGGGCCGTGGATGAGGGGTTTGGAGTGCAGGAGGGGGCTCCCGGCTGGAGAGTGGGACCAAGAGATTCAGAATGTGGGAGGGAGTTGCACGTAAACCACATCCTCTACGGGTTTAGCTTGCAGCGCTGGGAGCCACGCTCCCAGCGCTGCGGCACTGATTACACTGAGGCTTTACAGCGCTGTATCTTGCAGCACTCAGGAGTGTGTTTTTTCACACCCCTGAGCGCGAAAGTTGCAGCGCTGTAAAGTGCCAGTGTCACCAAGGCCTTAGTGAAGTCTGTCTTTACTGGTTTCAGTACTTTGAGTTGCATGACCATTCATGTATATACTAACAAATTAGTGCACAGGAGGTAAGCACAGAAAATCTATTTACTGCTTTAGACATTGAACCCTGCTTGCAATGCACACCCAGTGATGGCAATTATGGCCTAATGAACTTTAAATAATTTTGGTCATTATCACACAAGCCCTTACTCATGCAAATACACCTTATTTACATAAGTTTCCTCAGGGGTGCATAACTAAGGACTAGCTTTTAAATAGCCAGTAGGGCCTTGTCTACAGAAGAAAATTGTGATAGAAAATGTTAGTTAACAGGTTTTACTTAACACAATGTTAAACATTATTTTCTCCTGAGTGTGGACAAGGATAGTCATCTTTTAAAATGTTAACTAATTGTGATTAAAACTGGTGTCCCTCCATGCAGAAGAAGACATACTTTCTCCCAGTATGTACAAGGTCTTCCTCTTTAATATCTAAATTGTTTCTATAGCCAAATCTCCTACGGAACATTGTTCATGAAAGGTAGACATTTAAACAGTATGGGGCGGACAACAGAAGAAAGTAAATCTGATTTGGAAGGACTCCATTTTTACTTTCCTTTAAGAAAGGGTTTGTCTTTACTTCTTGCATCCAGTGTGCAAGGGTGGGTTGTTGTTTTTAATATGCAAATACCAGATTTTCTTTTATGGAATTGTTTGAATACTGAAAGTAATTTAGTGGAGTGGTTATCATTGAAACCAGAGTGTCTTTGTAGAAAAGCTGCATTAAACCACTAAGTATAGTATAGGAAAATGTCAGTTTTATATGTAATCTGTAATTACCTAAATTATACCTGAGTTTTTGCTGATCGCTTTCAATTTAAAATACAGGAAATAAAAACTTTTGTTAACTCTTTGGTGCAAAACATGTTCATTAGTTTCCAAGCAATGGACAGGGGAATATTATGTCAGGATAGCCGGAATCCTCACATAAGTCGTTCCCTGGGGCAGTTTCACACTTGTCCCACAGTGCAAAGCTGCCGTAAAGGCAGCAAGTCTGGTCACATGAGGATTCCCCCAGTTTGGACAATCACAAGATGGCACTGTGCCCATTCCCAATACAAGCTGTTGCTTGGACATGCCTACTGCCTGATGAACAGCTATTACATTGTCCATTTGTAGTCATAAGCAGTTTGTTCAGTTTATAGCAGATCTCAGGCTTTTGCAAGTGGCTCCTCAGAACCAGCCCAACATCCAATGCACCATGATAAGGGCACACAAGGAGGCTTAAAAGAAGTTTTTGTTGATTCTCAAAATTCCAGAAGCTATGCCAGGTACTGAAAGGACGAGCACAAGGATCTGGCCCCAAATAGTGCATTTGTCTGTGTATTGGTTTATATATTGCATTTGATTGGTTTGTTTTCCCTTTTGTGTTCTAGCTGAGGTATTATGATTCTGGTGAGGACACAAGCTGCAAGGGACACATTGATCTTGCAGAAGTCGAAACAGTGACTCCTGCATCTCCAACAATTGGCGCACCAAAGCATGCTAGTGAAAAAGCATTCTTTGATGTAAGTATACTTATTCTTTGCTGACCTTCATTAGAGATTTTTCTTCCTTTGTTATGTTCTTCCTATCACAGCCATTCCTGCTGGACGGTCACTTGAGAGTTTTCAAGTTAACTCACTATCAAGGCCAGTTGCACAACTAACCGGTGATCCACATTCTCAGCCCAAAGTGAAAATTCTGAACATCAGTATATTCAAGCAAAATGAAATGCTTCAGATATCAAAACTTAGTTTGAAAGTTCCTGAGCTGTATCTTCTAAGTTTATTTTTCTATCGTATACACTTCTGTTTTCATTTTGCAGCTGAAGACAAGTAAGCGTGTGTATAATTTCTGTGCCCAAGATGCACAGAGCGCACAGCAATGGATGGACAGGATCCAGAGCTGTATTTCAGATGCGTAACAGAGAATACCATTCCACTGCCAACTGCAGAAAAGAAATGCTTTCAGCAGTTCATGTTGCAAGAAGATACATTTTGAAATGCTATTACAGAACAAGCAACCTTCCTTTCATTTCAGTCATAAATACTCAATATATGCTGAAGCATCTTCTCTGTTTAAGTATTATAACCACTATAACTACTCCTTTTCTCCTGATAGGAGAACTTTTCAAATTAGTAATCTATTTAGCCTGAAATATAAATCTTTTCAATATGATTCCTAGCTAAACGATCCTGAAATATGCTACCTTCTAATACTGTTTTTTCTAATCAGAGTTGCATCAGAAAAACTGTCTAGCTAGAATTGTGGACATTTTTCCTCAAATAGTGTTCTGTTTTCATCGAGTTTTAATATTTAAACAAAGTGGTCCAAATTTTCAAGCTAGTTGTGGAAGAACATTTCTACAGTTTCTAAGAAAAGTTTAGGTTTGTGAATTCAGTGACATGCATAGCATATTGACAAATGTCACTTAATATTTTTAAAGACCGAAAAACAAATCCTTAATTTTCAAAAAAAGGTTTCTTCTCAAATCTACTTGCTGCTCTCTAACCTCTTACTCTAAATCATGCTTCTGCAATTTTACTGTTAATGTATGGCATTTCAAGTTTCCACTGTTTAGCTAAAGAGTATGCTTTTTGGGTATTCTATTTGCCCATTATAATAGGATAATGGAAAGAAAACTGGCTGATAATAACAAGAAGAAACTTGCCACAAATTAAGACATTTATAGGAGAAAAATCTCTGAGTATGAAAAGTTGTGTATGTTTGTTTATGTTCTGTTCTGCTCACTGTAAAGTTAAAAATAACAAACACAATGATAAATGCACTAAACAATAAAGCAAACACTTGCACTGAAATCATTGAAATGCAGACTTTTTGCGGGACAGAGGTAAGTTATTTATAGCAGAACAATGCTAGCTAGATAACTTTTACAGATACTAAATATGTACATAATTTGGTTTGATGTGATTTGATACTTTAAAAACATTTTTGCACATAAATTGGAAGACTGTTTTAGATTTTTACATTTAGTAACATTGTGTTTGTTCATCTTAAAATCTTTGAGGAATGTTGTTGGGTTATTTTTGTATATAGCCTAAAATTGCTAGAGGTTTTATTTGCTACAGTTTGTGATGACATGGAGGAGAGTCTTTAGATAAAAAACATTGTGAGGTTTTTTTAATGTTAATATGTTAAATATCCAACTAATATTTCATAGAGTTTGTATATATGATTTGGTATTTTCTGATTTTTTCCGGGCATTCTTCTTATAATTATTAATATCAGACTAACCTAACTGACTTCATTTATAGGATTTCAATTATTAAATAGTTTGTCCCCTTTTTTTAACCACTTTTCATTTTTTTGACTAAATAATATTCAATTTCACACTGCACACAGAATAGGAAATGCAGCTGTTTTATTACATATGGAATTTTTTTAAAGGAATGAAGGACCTTTTTTTTTAGCATTTTCAATTGATAAATCTCCACCTGTGAAAATGGTGTTTGCACATTTGTATTTTTCTGTGTATATGAAGTACTTTTATATGTACTTTGTAAAATACTGATCCCACTGTTTTTAAGGTCATTTGAAAATGTACACAACACATCTTATTTTGTAACTAGGTTATTTTAACTATTTTATGTATGTTACATGACTTATGTATGCTAACCATCTTGTAATAAATACACTTTTTAAAAAAAAATCCTTTCTTTACTGTGAAAGATGATATCAGTGTAGTGCAATACCCACAGAATAAAGATCTTCTTATATCTTGTACCATAACACAAAATCCCAAATTACCTGGTATTAAAATGAGTGGATATTTGTGTATACTTGTATATATTCCTATACAAAAAATGCACATTGAGAAACCTTAGCTGAAAGTTAAACATCTATCAGCAAAAATGCTATAAACCAAGGAAATTTGAATTTAAAGCAACAGTATCATCCGTAATTCAGTATCAATTTACATACCTTTCCCAGAGACCAAATACATAATTATTGCGCTTAGTAATTAAATATTAACATTAGGTATAAAGAAACCAGAACCTTCACTGCACAGTTTCTCAACACAGCTCTGCCATATGTCAAAGCCATATCTTACTTATTTATACAATTTTATATTTAAATTAACTTGTTTATAAGAAATTAAATGGTCAGAATTGAAAATGTGCATCTGAATTTGGTCCTTATTTACTGTATGCATATGTATTTGTGCAGGAATTGGAATGGAAAAGGAGTGTTATAGAGGTGAGCAGTCAGTGACTCTAGTTGGGTATTGTGAAGCTTGGGAGGTAAGGTTTGTAAATTGAGTTTGGTGTGGCTATTAAGGTTTCTTAAAGTGATCTCAGTTTTTAGCATCTGCATCGATGGAAAATGCACTTAAATCAAAAAATTCTAAGTAAAACACACTAAGTTTTAAGTATAAATCTCCAAGTTTAATGTTGGATGTGGTTAAAGAGGAGGGCATGAAGGGTGGTAGGCATGGGAGCATAGAAGAGGCAGGGTCAACGGATGTTGGTTGATGGGACAGCCATGAGGTTGTTAGCCTCAGCAAGAGTCAAGAAAGAGAGGAACTGGGGGTGGGGGCAGGGTAGATATGGTGGTGTTGATGTAGCATAAGATTTAGGAGCCATGGAGCTGGTGGAGGTTAGCAACAGAGATGAGTAGGCAAAAGGGAGTGTTGAGACACAGTGACACAGGCTATGGAAGCCTCTCCCCACAGTGGGCAGAACTTCCCTTTGCTGAGGGAATCCCTAACTGTTCTGTGGGGATTCTCAGCACAGAGAAACCCACCCAGGCAAGAGGAGAGAGTTCACAGCACTTTCCTATGGAAGAGCACCACCTCTGTTATGCACCATCAGTACTCTCCTGCTACGATCTATAAGAGCCCTGCCCATTGGAGAAGGGAGACATATTATCAAGGGTCATATTTAAAGTGCAGAGGGTAGCTTGCCCTCATTTCTTCTCTACTGACACCATCTCCCATAACAAATGATAGGATGACTTGCTTTTTGAAAAAAAGATGTTTAGAACATGTGAACATTGATACTTGAATGTCATATTGCCAGTGTCATATTTTGGTTCAATAAAAGATATTACTACATACACCTTGTCTCTCTCATATTACTAACCTCTCCTTCATATCCAAAACACAATGGGGGTTGGAGGATAGAGTTACAGAAACCCTTAATAATAAAAATAAGCAGTCCCATGTTATGGAACTTCAGAATTATGGTCAATATTTGAAATCCCAAACTTCTGGGTCAGTACTTATGTAATAAAAATATAAACAACTATCAGATGCAGGGCCAGATGTTCAAAATCTGGCATCACATTCTGCACTCCTAATTATTTGTATCTGATACTTTAACAACACCACACAAATCTTGTGATTCTGTCCAAATATGGTTGTCTTGCCTTTTCCTCTCTCAGTGTCCCTGGACTCTGTGTAAGGACTCTGAGCCATATCTCTCATTTTTCCCATCCATGATCATCCAAATATTTGGCTGTTTATGATCACCCTGAGGTTGCTTTCAAGAATCAGACTGCTCACATGGATGCATCAGTTCCCCAGTTAATGCTAAAGTTCATGTTGAGTATCACTATTGCACCTGCTTTCTGGCTGTTGCCGATGTGGTGTTGGCTATTTCCAGAATTTTGGCCACTGTGTGAGCCAGTATCTAACTTGGTGTCCATGTTCTCAGGCAGCACATTATCGTTTTGTTTGTGTGCTGCATTTCTTCCTTAATTCAACAGCCAAATAAAGACCCTCCAAAGTAACAATTTCTTCTTCCTAATTCCTTTCTATATTTGATTTTCCAGGATGGTAGAATATTGGTATACATGTGGCTCAAACATTAGTATATCTTCATGTTTGATTTCAAACAGTACAGACACCAATACTTCTCCCTTACTTTGGATGCTAGTCCTGGGCATGATGTTAAACTGCATCCTCCACTGCCTTGAGGATACTTCTTGGTTGAAGAAAGGCTAAGGGATCTCACCCCAACAGAAAAAGCGCTCATGCTGAAGCGATAAGCAGTTAGCAACTCTGTTTAGGTTGCTCTCTGGCAGAAGCTACCACCTCTGTGTCACTGCACATTCAGACTCACTCTGAGCTTTGGATTCTGGCTCCGTGGTTTAAAGGGGGAGATGACAGATCTATGGCAGCTGCTCCTCCATAACTTTTCCTGGGTGTATGCACTGAAGATGTTGGCAGGATAGTTGCAGGGATCCAAGAAAGGCATAAGGGCCGTGGAGCAGCTACACTGTGCATAGTAGAGAAGGATTTGTTGCTTTCATCCACATTTGCAGATTGAACAGGAAGTTGTGGAAATGTTTTCCAGTAAATGAATGTGAAAAGAACAAAATGCTATTAAAAATGGAGCATTTCCGTTTAGCATTAATTTTGTTCATGTGTTTCAACAAACCATGGTTCTGCCTTCTCCCTATTTTACTTTCCCCCTTCTTCCCCTAGAGCCTTTGTTGTTTTTACTCCCTCACTTCCAAAACCTTTTTGTCATAGCAATCATGTGGTTGTAATATAGTGTGATTAGTGTCTGTGCACTACTACACTTTAGTGACTGACCACCAAAAAACAGAAGCCCTACATCTTCTTCGAGTGATTGCTCATATCCATTCCAGTTAGGTGTGTGCGCACCGCGTGCATGTTCGTCGGAAGACTTTTACCCTGGCAACACTCGGTGGGTCAGCTGGGCGCCCTCTGGAGTGGTGCCGCTATGGCACCGGATATATACCCCAGCCGACCCAGCCAGCCCTCAGTTCCTTTTTACCGCCCGTGTCGGTCGTTGGAACAGTGGAGCGCGGCTTAGCTGACCTCCACTTCCCTAGCTACTCGTAGTTTCTCGTTCGTTATATATATATATATATATATATATATATATATATATAAGAAATAACCCCACACCCGGTGCTGGGGCCCATGCCCGGCTCACCAGGTTTCAAACCGTGCTCAGCCTGCCACAAGCCGATGCCGACAGGAGATCTGCACGACTCCTGTTTGAAGTGCCTCGAGGAATCACACTTGACAGCTAAGTGCCCCATTTGCAAGGCTTTCAAGCCACGAACAAAAAAGGAGCGGGACATCAGGCTTAAACAGCTCCTCATGGAGGCAGCTCTCACCCCTCCGCGCTGGTCAGTCGGTTAGCATAAGCACCTCCTCGGCACCGGACCGCACCAGTACGGCCAAAGCCTCTCGGCACCGGACATTGCCGGCACCGAAGTCAGCTCCACGATGCTCCCTCTCCCCGAGGTTGAGGAAGGCCAAGACTCCTGCTGCTTCAGCACTGCCCGCACCGCAGCCAGAGAGTGCGCCTAAGTCAGATCGCCTAGCACCGATGTCCACCGCGGCACCGACTAAGTCGGCACCGTCGATTCCGGTCCCACAAGGGCCGTCGAGTCCGGCGCCTATTAGCTCCCTGGCGCGTGCCGCAGTAGATCTCACCATACTGTCCATACCGGAGACATTCTCAGCGGCAAGGGACCTGATTGCCTTGACAGACTCGGCACTGCCTCTACCCCCAGCACCGCCGGTGCGGGTAATTCAATCCATAGGCAAACCGACCTTGATTAGACCACCCTCCGTCAGCACAGCGGACTGGCACCGCTCACGATCGTGGTCTCACAGATGCTCCAGGTCCAGACGGCGCTCCCGCTCTCGACGCCACTCGCACTCCCGGCACCATTCCGCTACGCGGTACCAGTCAGATTCGCAGCACCAGTCGGTATCCTGTTCGCCGGCTTGCTATTCACGGCACTGCTCCAGATCTTGGCACCGCTCCAGGCACTGTGCCTCCCGAAGCCGTTCACGACGCAGGGATTCGAGATCTCGGTCGACCTCCCGGTACCGATCTGGTCGCAGGTCCCGATCTCGCTCCCAGTACCAATATTTTCCCAGCACCGGTCCCTGATATGTAATGGAGTGAGGTCTGTTGGAACATCTGCCCAAGGCTTCTCCGCTCCTCCATGGCCATCCAGACACACTTCGGTATCGTCCCACGTGGACAGCTACTATGCCCAAGACCACGAGTCGGATGTGCCCACCGGAGTTTTCCAAGAAGCCCAGTCTCAGGACCCAGGACCTCATCAGTGGTTCTTTTGGACAGCTTGGGCGTACCACCAGGCCCAAGGTGCTCCGTTAGTTCCGGCCCGCTCTACTTCATCAGAGCACCGAGCACCAGAGGCTACAGTTAGCTGTCCTCCTCCACCTGGGACAGAGGAAGCGCTAGTCCACCCACCGGTTTCCCTGGTACCACTGGAGCAGGAACCGGTGCAAGAGCAAGAGGCCATACAGGACCTGCTCATCCCCGGCATTTCCTCTTCCTCTCCAGATGAGGTAGTGGCAGGGACTTCCTCCTCGGGGCCGCGTCCAATAGACCTTAGAGCCCATCAGGACCTCCTCAGGAGGATAGCACTCAACATGAATCTCCAGGTGGAGGAGGTCCCGGAGGTCGAGGACCCTGTAGTGAGCATCCTGTCGGCAGATACCCCCACTGGAGTGGCTTTGCCCTTCATCAGGACCATCCAAGCCAATGCCGACACTTTATGGCAGTCCCCAGCCTCCATCCCCCCTACGGCAAAGGGGGTAGAGCGTAAATACATGGTACCCTCTCGGGGGTACGAGTATCTGTATATCCACCCTCCTCCCTGCTCGCTAGTTGTCCAATCGGTCAACGAGAGGGAGCGCCATGGCCAACAGGCGCCAGCCCCAAAGTCAAGGAGGCTAGGCCGCAAGGTGTATTCGGCAGGCGCCCTACAGCTCCGGGTGGCAAATCAGCAGGCCCTACTGAGCCAATATAACTACAGCCCCTGGGCAGAGGTGGGTAGATTCACAGAGCTATTCCCCCCGGACTCCCGCCAGGAATTCGCTGCTTTCCTGGAGGAAGGGAGAAAGGTGGCCAGAACCTCCCTCCAGGCTTCACTATATGCGGCCGACAGCAGCCAGAACTCTGGCCTCCGGTATCACCATGAGACGCATCTCATGGCCACAGGTTTCCAACCTCCCTCCGAAATTACAATATACCATCCAGGACTTGCCCTTTGATGGTAAGGGTCTGTTCTCGGAGAAAACTGACCCCAGGCTGCAAAGCCTGAAAGACAATAGAGTCATCATGCGTTCTTTGGGTATGCATACACCTGTGACCCAACATAGACCTTTCCGTCCCCAGACTCACCGCCCGTACTTTGTGCCCAGACACAGGTAAGACTTTAGCAAACGGCGTGGGCGGGGTGGGCATAGACTCCAGTCAGGACCCCAAGGGGGCCAAAACTATGATCCCTCGAAACCACCAGCGGGACCAAAGTCTGCCTTTTGAAGGTACGCCCGAGGACAGAGTACCAGTTTCAGGACAGGATTCTTTTCCTCCCTTCTCCAACCACCTCTCCTACTTCCTCCCAGCATGGTCCCAATTGACCTCAGACCTCTGGGTCCTACGCATGGTGAAACAAGGATACTACCTCCCATTTGTTTCAACCCCGCCTTCCCACCCTCCAACCCAGTCCCTCTTCAGGGACCCCTCTCACGAGCAATTCCTCCTGCAAGAGGTGCAGACGCTCTTCGCCATAGGAGCGATAGAGGAGGTACCAAAGGACGAAGAGCAGAGGGTTTTATTCCTGTTATTTTCTGATCCCCAAGTCAAAAGAAGGCCTCAGGCCTATCCTGGACCTGCGAGGCCTCAACAAGTTCATGATAAAGTTGAAGTTCCGCATGGTCTCCCTGGGGACCATTATCCCGTCCTTGGATCCTGGAAACTGATATGCTGCCCTCGATATGAAGGACGTGTACTTTCACGTCACCATTTTTCCTCCGCACAGGAGGTATCTTCGCTTTGTAGCCAACCGTCCGCATTTCCAATTTACGGTCCTTCCTTTTGGCCTCTCCATGGTCGCAAGGGTGTTTACAAAGTATATGGCCGTAGTCACCGCACACCTCCGCCGACGTTGGATACAAGAATCCGGACGACTGGCTCATCAGAGGGACCTTCGAGACACAAGTCACACAGCATGTAGGCATTGTCAGGGACCTATTCACACGCTTAGGCCTGATGCTCAATACGGAGAAATCCACACTGGTCCCCACACAAAGGCTAGACTTCATAGGAACTACCCTGGACTCCATTCTAGCCAAGGCCTACCTACCTCAGCCGCGGTTCGAGGCAATGGCAACAATAATCCGCGGTCTGCAGAGCTTCCCGACGACCTCAGCTCACACCTGTCTCAGTCTCCTAGGTCACATGGCTGCCTGCACATATGTGACCAAATATGCCAGGCTCCACCTTCGACCTCTCCAAACGTGGCTCAATTCGGTATACCGTCCGGGCAGGGACCCAATAGACATAATAGTCACCATTCCCCCAAGCACCCTACGCTCCCTCGACTGGTAGCTAACCCCCTCCCTGGTTTGTGCAGGGTTACCGTTCCATCTGCCCCAACCCTCACTGTCCGTGATGACAGATGCATCATCTCTCGGATGGGGGGCTCACCTCGGACACCTTCATACTCAGGTCCTCTGGTCATCGCAGGAACTGGCCCTTCACGTAAATGTCCGAGAGCTGAGAGCGGTCCGCCTGGCATGCCAGACATTCCAGCAGCATCTACACAGCCGTTGTGTCTCAGCGTTTACAGACAACACAACGGCCATGTATTATATAAACAAACAGGGAGGGACTCGATCTTCCCCCCTCTGTCAGGAGACCATCCGACTCTGGGACTTCTGCATAGCACACTCGATAGACCTGGTAGTGTCCTTTCTCCCAGGGGTTTGGAACACTCTGGCGGATCAGCTGAGCAGATCCTTCCTGTGTCACGAATGGTCGATAAGACCAGACGTTATTCATTTGGTCTTCCAGAAGTGGGGCTTTCTCCACAAAGACCTATACACCTCTCGCACGAACAGGAAATGCCAAACGTTCTGCTTCTTCCAGGGTCTTTCACCGGGATCGATCTCGGACGCATTCCTCATATCATGGAAGCACCGACTGCTCTATACCTTCCCACCGTTCCCACTGGTTCACAAGATCCTGATAAAACTCCGCAGGGACAGAGCGCACCTAATCATGATCGCGCCAGCGTGGCCCAGACAGCACTGGTACACCACACTGCTCAACGTGTCCATAGCCAGCCCAATTACCCTGCCTCTCCACCCAGACCTCCTAACGCAGGACCACGGCAATCTCCACCACCCGGACCTGCAGACCCTTCACCTCACTGTGTGGCTACTGCATGGCTAAACAAGTTGGAGTTACGCTGCTCCGCTCCGGTACAACATATACTCCTGAGTAGCAGAAAGCCTTCCACTCGGTCAACATATCTGGCCAAGTGGAAACGTTTCTCCTGCTGGTGTGAAACACAGAATGCTACTCCCTCTGTGGTCCCGATCCCCACTATCTTGGACTACTTCTGGTCTCCTAAGCAGCAGGGCCTGGCAGTATCTTCTTTGAGGGTGCACTTGGTGGCCATCTCCACATTCCATCCAGGAGAGAGTGGCCATTCCGTATTTTCTCACCCTTTAGTTACTAGATTTCTCAAGGGCCTGGAGCGCCTCTACTCCCAAGTACACCACCCTGCCCCTACCTGGGACCTCAGCCTAGTCCTAGTCTTGAGTGACGGCGCGCATCCGCACATGCTATGACTTGGCTCATGTTCCCTCAGGCCATCTCACTGCACATTCTACCAGAGCTCAGGCTTCATCAGCTGCCTTCCTGGCCCATGTAGCAATCCAGGAAATATGTCGCGCAGCTACCTGTTGGTCCTCGGTCCACACCTTTGCTTCGCACTATGCTCTGGTCCACCAGTCTAGAGATGATGCAGCCTTTGGCTCAGTGGTTCTGCTCTCTACCACATCTCACTCCTACCCCACCACCTAGGTAAGGAATTACCTAACTGGAATGGATATGAGCAATCACTCGAAGAAGAAAAGACGATTACTCATCTTTGTAACTGTTGTTCTTTGAGATGTGTTGCTCATATCCATTCCAAACCCACCCTCCTTCCCCACTGTCGGAGTAGCCGGCAAGAAGGAACGGAGAGGTGGCTGGGTCCGCTGGGGTATATATCCGGCTCCACTCCAGGGGGCGCCCAGCCGACCCATCAAGTGTTGCTAGGGTAAAAGTCTTCCGATGAACATGCACGTGGTGCGCGCACACCTAACTGGAATGGATATGAGTAACACATCTCGAAGAACAACAGTTACAAAGGTGAGTAACCGTCTTTTACTACTGAAAGCTAAAGGCCTGTCCCTTTGGAGCTAATGGAACAAAGTTCTGACCTAGATTCCACATATCTGTGGTTTACCTGGCAACCACAATGTATATGCAACCATTAATATGTGAAAACTATCGTTGCAGCTGACGGTCATGGCTCTCAGCTGAGCCCTAATACTGCCACTACTGAGAAACCCAGAAGAGTCTTCCCAAAGCAGTGAGAGACTCTCTCACCTTTGGTCTAAGTACGCTGCCTCTACACAGTTCCCAAACCCTGATAGAATAGCAGCAAAGGACTAAAGATGAGATTGAAATACAGATTCACCCACATAATAGACACTTTAATTTACAGTTAGATCTCCAAGCAGACCCCCCAACTTGACGTTTGCACTATTAAGAACTGAAGTAATATTCCACATTTCTAGCCACTGCATTAGTCTCACACATGCTCTTTTGTTTTAACAGTGCCCTGACAGCAGCTTGAGCTTTGTTCTAAAATAATAATTGCTGACAGGTTCTAATCTGAAGTCATGTTTTGTCCAGTCTTATGTTATAATGCCTTCTTTTACTTGGAGCATATTGAAAATGTTCTTGCATTGAGGGGAACAGGTGATATGTTCCTTGAGCTATTTTCTGGTGCCTGCTCTTTGATGCCAATATTTCTTGTTTGTGTGTCCTCCAGGAGACAATTTCAGTTCCTTTCCTTTTGTCAGTTTAATAAGAAGTGACATGATAAAAACTGATGGTGATCAAAAGGCTACAGTATATCAGTTTGGCAAGAGATGAGATTTTATAGTATATAGTTGTACTTGGCTATTCATCATGTGATGCTTTCAGTAGAATTCCCCCTTCCCACCCCACCAAAGAGCAAAAAGAACAGTCTCAAATAAAGTAAGATTTATGTAAGACAAGACAACTATTCCAGATTGTATAATGGTACAGTAGAACCTCAGAGTTACTAACACCTTGGGAGTGGAGGTTATTCATAACTCTGAAATGTTCGTAACTCTTAAACAAAACATTACGTTTTTTCTTTCAAAAGTTTACAACTGAATATTGACTTAATACAGCTTTGAAACTTTATGATGCAGAAGAAAAATGCTGCTTTTAACCATCCTAATTTAAATGAAACAAGCACAGAAACAGTTTTCCTACCTTGTCAAATCTTTTTTTAATTTTTCTCTTTTTTTTTTTAGTAGTTTACATTTAACACAGTCGGTATTTGCCTTTGGGAGCAGGGGAAGTCTCTGCTGCTGCCTGCTTGCATACTTCCAGTTCCAAGTTGGGTGTGTAGTTGACCAATCAGGTCATGACTCTGAGATTCTACTGTATTCTGCTTTGTTATTTAACAGATCTCTTTCTTGTTGTTCAGCTCAATATTATCACAGCAAAACCTTTATTTAAAGCTCTCTTTCGTTAAGTCACTACCTTCCTTAAATGACTACTCAACAGTATTGCCTGGCATTTTACTGTTCCAGAACCTGTATTAAGAGCCCCCCTCTCCACCACAGTAACGTCCCCCTCCCCCAAGTTGTTCCTGGATGCAGCATCACGCTTTTATAGGAAGACTGAGCTGCTTTGGATTTCAACACCTATAAGGAACGTGCAGTTTATACACATCGATTCTGCAAACATTCACACCAGACATGCCAAATCCATGAAGAAATGTGGAAATTAGGCTTGTTTTTGGCTTAATTGGCTTGTGAGTTGCTTGTTGGCTAGTTTTTGGCTTGTAGTTTTTTGCTTGTTGTAACTTGTTGCTTTTTTTTTTTTTAATCGGCTCCCAGCAAGTAGGAGCAAGGGGGAGAGAGAGATCGGAGCATGTTTCAGTACCACGAAAGCAGCTGACTTCCCTTCCTTATCTAAAATGTTTGATAAAATTTGTCAAAATTAACTTGACTTTAATCTAACACTTCAGACTCCTGACTCAAATTAAAGCCTCCAGTCTGTCTCCTTTTGTGGTATGGGTATGCATCAATGCCTGAAAACCTGGAAAATATCCCATCAAGAGATAATGCACCAGCGCCAAGAACAAACTGAAGAGTTAGTTATGGTATGTAAAAGTCATGTCATTGACCACTGTGTGTGTAATGTACATTGACAGTGTCAACATGGGCTAAAGGTCATGTAACAATCTCAAAATGTAACATGCAGTTGCTAGAGTAGTCAGACATTTGGTTTAACCCTGAAATAGCTTTTCCTTCCACTCACTCCCTTATTGATGGAAATATTTATTTGAAACTTTTGTTCATGTACTCAGGCTGTGATTGACTTAGAAAAATTAACTTTAAAAAGGTATTAGAGAACATCAATGGCTATTTCAACTGTTGTTAGCTACCACATGGCTGATCAAATATTGGTATATCAGACACATTTCTGTTGGCGTAAGTTTAAAAAAAAGCTTCAGCTATTTCCTATGATATTTAATGTGTTTTAATCCACAGAATACTTGTACTCAGATTTTTGTCATGTCAGTGAATTCTTCCATTTTTGCTACCAAAGATAATGAACATTGTCACAGTCAATAAGGTAAACTATACCCTAGCAATTCGCCTATAGACTACAAACAACAAAACTTTATTAACTATTATAACAAAGGAGTCAGTTCGAAAATGTGCACTTCCTCTGTCCTAGGACTTTCCCTCCTTTCCTCTCCTCCCCCTCTCAGCCCTCCCCCCCTTTCCCAGGACGTGTACTTCATGGTGAAATGTCTTCCGGTGTTCTGCATGCCTGAATTGTTTTGTCTGTCTGAATTAGACTTATAAGATCCTTGAGGCAGGAACAGTGTCTCCTTATCTGATTGTACAATGCCAGGAACACTTGATGACTTTTAAAAATAGTGACACATATATATTTAATACATATCATCTGTCTCAGACACAGTTTCTCTTCCATCTTCTGAAACTTGCTACAGGGAAAACAGTGATCTTTCCATTTATCAGTTGGCTACAGCCCTCCTGATTTTTACTAATTTCAGTCAGAGTAACATGGGGATTTGGGGAGGAGGCTTTAATTTGTTGTGTTTTCACATATGTGGTGGTCCCAGTTATTCCATATTAGAAACAGAGTTTAAATTCACTTTTTGTGTCTGTTTTTCTTCTTACCAACACTGCTGAGTGAAAGTGGACAATGGAGATCAAAGGCAGACAGATTCATATAGCCACTGACAGATTAAGCCTTGATTCTGATAATCAGCACCCAAACAGAACAATGAGTCAGTGCTGGCATGAAGCAGGTGTCAGAACAGCAAACCAGTGATTTTGAGCTGGCTCATCTCTTGTGAAGATGATCAAAGACTGGAGAGAGAGAGAGAGAGTTTTTTCCCATCCACCCTGACACATATCTTGGAGTGGACCGGGAGGAAAAGTCTAACCAAGTTTTGAGGAATCTAGGGCCTGTTTAGCCTTAATCTACTCAGATTGTAGGTGATGATGATTTCATGTGTACATGCTTCACTCTGAGTAACTATATTATGTTGTTACTGTAACCCTATTGTTACTGTAACCATTTTCCTTCCTTTCCTTGTCTGCACCTTGTTTTGTTTATGACTTTGTTTTGTAATATCTGAATTTAGATTCTATATTCTTTGGGCTGCCTTGGCTTGTTTCTGCAAGGTGCCTAAACACTTTCAGCTGTTCAGGCATAATAAAAGCTGAAAGGTAATATTCGTCATTAATTTTTTAAAAAAGTTTTGTGAAATGAGTGGCCAGCTCAAGCTGCAAATCATAAGTGACACAAAGATCAGGGATGTTTGGATTAAGGGCTTTAGTTTGGTCTATTATAAAGATAAGGAGCTGTTTTGTAAAATTGGGATCTGAGTCTGGATTTCAAACACTCTCAGGGTTTGACATATTATTATCTCTATTAGAAACTAGATTAACAGTTTAGAGGAAAGAGGTTAACAGGAAACCAACAGAAGGTAGGCTGAACTCCAACCACTTAAAATATTGTTAATATTTCTGAGTGTATTTCAAGTTGAATATCACAGTTCCCTTTATCAGACACAGCCAAGTTATTTTCAGCTATATTATATTTCAGAGGTGGGTACACTGTCAAGTTTCTACTTTAATTTCCAAATTTGGAGCTGCTATTTCCAAGATGCTACATGCGTGTCTGTTATAGGAATCTTCCTTCCACCTTCTCAAAATGTGGGTCAGTTGGTAATATGTAATTGAACCCATATTCCAGGATAGTGGATGCCTTAAGAATAAGTCTAACAGTAATAATATTGCCCTTCTCAATAGCAGTTTCACTATGGGCTTTCTTGCACTTTCTTCCACGTTAGCTTGTGTGGGACACTGTCAAGGACAGGGATACGGGGCTATATGAGTATGACCATTCTCACGGTACCTAGGACTGCGAGTCACCTCGTTACCTCTTGCCTCTCTAGCAAGAAGTAGCTTTGCTCATGGTGTCTGAGGGTACGTCTTCAGTACCCGCCGTATCGGCGGGTAGCAATCGATTGCTCGGGGATCGATATATCGTGTCTCATCTAGACGCGATATATCGATCCCCGAACGCGCTTATATCAATTCCGTAACTCCACTATCCCGAACGGAGTTGTGGAATCGACAGGGGGAGCCGCGGACATTGATCCCGTGCCGTGAGGACGGTGAGTAATTCGATCTTAGATACTTAGACTTCAGCTACGTTATTCACGTAGCTGAAGTTGCGTATCTAAGATCGATTTTCCTCCATAGTGTAGACCAGCCCTAAGTGTTAGCTCCCTAACACCGCCAGACTGTTAGCCACTCAGACACTCTTCTCTGGCCTATCCCAGCCCCTGGGTCCCTTTAAAGCATTCCCTTGTGATATCTAGCCCCTGATACTGGCTGCTCACAGAAATCCCAGACCCTGTACCCATAAAGGACCAGTGTACCAGTTTACTAATTTTACCTTAAATCTCTGCTCCTGTAAAATCACACAGCGATTGTGAGCACTTACAATAAAAGATTTATTTAAGAAAGATTCTACAAGGAAAAAAGAGAGTGGTGGGAACAAATGGTTACAATACAAAACAAAATCCTAAAATGTGTACTAGAGCCTGCATTTTATTAATAAACCTTTCCTATCTAATAGATTAGTTTTTTTTCCCTAAGTTCAGTCTGTTGCAGAGCTGTCTGGCTTCACAGGAACCAGCATCCAAACTTTCATGAAAAACACCTCCTCTCCACAAGATATTTCCTCAGTGAATAGATGCAGAATGCCTCTTCCCACTCAGTGTTATACGGAAACAGTCTATCATTTCTATTAATAGGACAATCCCTGTCCCCTGTTCTTTTGTTTTTGTTTTTTTTAACCTCCTAATGGCTTTGATTGTTTGCAGTTGTCTCTTCTGGTTTTCCACTGATAGTCTTAGGATGGAGTAACACTGAACAATTGAGCCTTGCATTACATGACTGGGTAACCAGGGAAGAGAGTGACAGCACCTTTCTGTTTGAATGGGCCATTGCCAAGACATATTGGGTATGTCTACACAGCAACTAGACATCCACAGCTGAACTGGGCTTGCAGGGCTTGGGCTGCAAGGCTGTTTCATTGCTGTGTAGACTTCCAGGCTCGAGCTGAAGCACAGGCTGTAGGACAGGGGTTCGCACAACAAAATGTTGGGTGGCCTCAGAGTGCAGCCACTAATTCTTCCTGGTGGCTGTTCTGACAAATTTTCCTAAAATACTTAATTAACTTTAGGAAAAAACAAATAAATATGCACAAATCCATGTCCAAATCGTAATTTATTTATGTAAGGGGTTTTTTGGCAGACTCAATAATAAAAATAGTGTAAGGTTGTATTTTGGTGCCCTGGCCTCTGCTGCTTCCCCCACCCCCTAGGCCCCACTGCTCCTCCCTCCCTCCCCCATTGCCCTAAGCTCCCTTCTGCGGCCTCGCACCCCAGGCTCACCCCACTCCCTGCCTTTTGACAATGGCGCCCGGTAAGGACAGTTCTAATGAAGCCCAGAGTCAGAGATCTACAGCTGGAGCCAGGGGAGGAGGGCTGGAGCATGGAGCCCACCTACAGAGCCCCAAGGCTGAAGTGGGCTGAAACCCACCCCCAGAGCCTCTGGCTGAGCCAGGGGAGGAGGTCTGAAGCCCACCCCCGAAGCTCCGTGGCTGAAGATAGGTGGCGATAGGGCTGAAGCCCACCCTTGGAGCTTCTGGGCGCTGCAGTGAGGGGCCTCTGCTTTGGCCCCTCCTCCATCTCTGCCCAGGAGACTGTCCTAGCTGCAGGAAAAAACCCTTGTGGTAGCATTTGAGAAATGCTGCTCTAGAACTATGCGGGATGAGAGTCCCAGAGCTCAGGTGCCAGCCTGAGCCTAGAAGTCTATACAGCAAGAAATAGCCCTCCAGCCTGAGTCAGCTGGCATGGCCCAGCCATGGGTTTTTATTTGCTGTGTAGACATTCCCAAAATCCCCCGGTGACTAACTTTTACTCCAAGATCAAAAATATATTTTCAGTATAGTTTATATTCTTCCTTAAATATTACGCATACGTACATCTCATAGTGATTGAGTCTCGATAGTTATGAGCTTTCTGTGAATTCCTTACATATTACTTCCTATAGATAAATACCCTGCAAGACTTATTTGGTGTAGTGAATTTGTTAGATCTGAGACATTAGTAATGAGCTTGTGTGGAACAAGGGACCCTTTGCCCAAGAGCCCTCTGTGTCACAATAGGCTAATGATCTGATCTAGAATGGCAATGCCTATGTTACAGTCTTGTGCATAATATTTATTCCCAATCCTATCTGTAGCTACGAAGAAAATTCCAGTGTTGGGTCTGAAATGCACGTTCAAGTTTTCCTAGAACCAAACCCCTCCCATTGTGTATTTTGGATGTTTTTCAAACCATGAACCATGCAGCCAATAGATCTGTTCTAATACACACCCAGGGAAGCAACAAAAATGAAAAGAGAAGCACCCATAACTTTAAAAAAAAACAATTGGGCCCAAATCTCTCTGTCTCTCTTCTGCTTTAATAAAACACTCCATGAGAGTAATATTACACAAGGATTTCACCTTTCTATCTCTTGGAAGGAGTTCTATACATAAATTAACTACTTTATGCATTTTTACAGATAGTATTAACATGGTCAAAAACACTTATGGGCTCAGTTGGCTGGATTTATAATCCTGGGAAGGAGTATTAATATTTTACTCTACTAATATGGTTTTCTTTCTAAATGCTCTGATTTGAGTTATTTGAGTTAGACTGCTGACCATGCCGGAAGTTTAAGTAAGTATCTACACTGTATTTCAAAACAGCTATCCAATTGTATAGTGCATTTATGGTGTGTATTTGTTTTGCTTTTACTTTAAAAATATTTAGCCACTGGCATAAATGGTGGTAATTCTGTTGAAGCCTGCTTATGCCAATGGTAAACTTGGCCCATTTTCTTATCTTTATTTGCTTTTTTAACAATAGTGCATTGATGTATCATGGGGATACTTAGCAGAGCTATGGGCCACATTCTCATTTACATGAAGTCGCCATTATACTGCTGATGTTAACCTGATTCTCAGTTTCTATGAGCACCCTCAGCTCTGTGTAGTCAATGGGAATCTTTCAATGACAATTAGATCAGAGCCGGGGATGTTCCAGAGTTTCACGTAACAGGGCTTTTTGGAAATTCAAAGTTTAGCTTCAGAGGGGTAGCCGTGTTAGTCTGCATCTGTAAAAGCAGCAAAGAATCCTGTGGCACCTTATAGACTAACAGACGTTTTGGAGCATGAGCTTTCGTGGGTGAATACCCACTTCTTCAGATGCATGTGGTGGAAATATCCAGGGGGCAGAAATATATATGCTAGCAAGCAAGCTAGAGAAGTTTAGCTTGACGTTGACAGATATCAAGCTTTGCTGAACCATTTGTTCTTTCTCCCCTTCTCTGTTCAAACAGAGTCAGCAGCCACATGAGTTCTGTTTAGATTTTGCACTTGTTGCACTCCCACATGAGCATTTGCAGTATGATTCAGCCAGACAGAGACACTGTATTGGGTGTTTGAAGTTATAAATTCTATAAAATAAACTAGTGTCAGAAGTTAGTATGAAACCCTGCTGGGTAATCTTTCTTTTTGGAGGACTAATTATGTTACTTTAAATTTACAATTATTTAGCTTGCATATTGTTATAAACATACAGGTTAATCATAGACTATGGGGGAGGGAGCTGCAGTCATTTAATGAATCATATCTACTTTACAGCACTACTCCCATTTTAGAATCCAAGATCCTACCTCCTAAGGTCCTAGTACATCAAACCTACTTGTGTTTATTCTGAATCTGAAGAAGCACAGTATCTGTGCATTGCAGAAAGGAGTCAGGCAGAGAATCCAGCCAGTAGGACTGCTGCGGTGTGTGTGTGTGTGTGTGTGTGTGTGTGTGTGTGTGTGTGTGTGTGTGTGTGTGTGTGTGTGTGTGTGTGTGTGTGTGTGTGTGTAACAAGGCTCAGCTGGGGCTACGCCTCTCTCCAGCTTCTCCTGGATCCAGAGCTGTACAGGGGAGACTTTACCCACAAACTCTGGGGGCACTAAGACCCAGGTGCTGCCTTCCTTTGTCCCTTCACCATGTGGCGTTGGAGCAAAACTGCACAGTGGAGCCTGTTAGAGACTCCAGCCCTATGAACAGAAGCAACCAAAGCAGGGACTGCTGCAGCTAGAAGGAAGAAGCTAAAGTGAGGCCCAGCCAGTAGTGGAGTAAGGTTTTGCAACAAAAGGTTTTGCAGGGGAACAATGGGTCATTGATGGTACCTCCCTACTCAATAGGTGCTGTAGTGGTTCCTAACCAGGGTCTGGGGCCCCCTGGGGGGCTGCTATCAGGTTTTGGGGGTCCACTAAGCAAGGCCAGCATCAGACTCACCGATAGGGTGACCGGATGTCCCATTTTTAAGGGGACAGTCCTGTTTTTGGGGACTTTTTCTTATATAGGCGCCTATTACTCCCCACCCCCTGTCCTGCTTTTTCACAGTTGCTGTCTGGTCACCTACTCACTGGGGCCCATGGCAGAAAGTCGAAGCTCCACTGCATGGGGCTGGAGCCCAGGCCCCTGAGCCCTGCCACTTGAGGCTGAAGCCTGAGCAACTTAGGTTCACTGAGGGCCCTGTGGTGTGGGGCCCTGGGCAATTGCCCTGCTTGATATCCCCTAATGCTGGCCCTGAGTTTTATATGCAGAAAAACAGTTGTGGCACAGGTGGGCCATGGAGTTTTTATAGCACGTTGCGGGAGCCTCAGAGAGAAAAAGGTTGAGAGCCTCTGCTGTAGACTACACTGCCACCTCCTTGCCCTGCTGACCGCCTGCAGCAGCATCCTTCATTCTGGCACCGCAACCCTAATCCCGGCCTGGTGCAGAGGAGAGCATGGGGGGGACTGGAGGGCATGTTTGCTCAGCACTTCCCCCTGAAACTGCAGCTCCTGTCCTGCAGGACTGGGCCAGACTCCCCACTCCAGGTGTTGTGACCTGGCACATGGGATCACAGCACCATTCAGATTTCGCCCAGCCACCCCTCTGTTATGAGAGAGGGGCAGCCAGGCCACATTTCAGGGAGTGGCATTGGAACCTGGCACGTGGGGTCACAGCACCTAGCCCCACCTATGACTGATTAGCAGCATTCCATTTGAGCGGTAGGGCCAGATGAAGAGCGCTTGGCTTTTATAAAGGCCAGCAAGAGCTCAGTGAAATGGAATGTTGACTCCAAATAGGGCCAGGGAGGGGAAAATGGAAAGGCTCTGACAGAAATTCCCTATGTTAACTTTGGGGGGGGGGGTGTGAGCTGGATGGAGACTGAGTCCAGAAAGAGCAGCCTTGTGAGTCAGCACACTCTAAAGGAGTGGGAGAGACTGAGCACGGCCCTGGGGAGGAGTGGAAGACTATTTTGAAAAAGAAGACAGCCTCTCAGGAAGGAAGGGCTCCACCTTTCAGGTGGGAGCAGAAAATTCTTGTGGATTTGGAATCCATTTGAACTTTGATACCCTAGAAGAGGTGGACTTTTCTGACAACCAGAGGGCTAAGTCCCTGCAGCAACCAAACTGTGCACGAAGGCTGGAATATCTAACCAATGTGAGGGGAAACTGAGGCACCAGCTGGTCTGAAGGCAGTCTGGGTAAGTGGTGCTGCTACACGACTTGTCTATGATTACATTGGTGCAATGAAATACATTTTGTAAAAGTGATGAAACTTTAGTGATGTGAGAACTTGTTGGTGTCTCTTTCCTGAGAAGCGGGTAGAGACTGCAATTTCATGTGTGTGAATTTTTGTGTATGTTTGTCCATTCTCTGACTGACTTTTGGGCATGTCCGTTACCAAATATCATATGGAAGGAACCCCAGCAGAGGGCAGTACTTGAAGGTCTGATGCTGTGACATGATTCCCAGAATTACAGTTACCTGGAGACTCTCATTAGAAAATGTCATTCTGTGACCGTCGTTCAACACACTAATAGCCTGCAACAGCGCTGGTACAAAAAATGGTGCATTGCTGTAACATTCTTTTGTAAAGTGTAGTTGCTTTCTACTCTGGCTCTGATGCCAGCCGATTGTGTATTTGGAAACAGTCACTGAAGGATTTTCTATTTCTGTTTTCAACTTGCTTCTCTTTTCTGTAACTATGGTAAATGAGCAATCGAGTTCAATGGAAGTTGAGTGTACTGAGCACCAATCAGGAGACATTAAAATGCTTGCAAGATTGAGCCCTACGGGCTGGAAGCTAAGGGCTCTCTTGATGGGTTTCTTTTTTTAATTTGCTGTTTATTCTGCTCAACAGGGTGAAGGAAAGAGATGGACAATGTATTGTGTAAAATAAGTCAGAGTCTTCACTCAAAATAGAAGTTCTGGAGCAGACTCTTCTTGGGAAAGCAATTGGAGAGATCAGGAGTTATGTTGTCTTTGGAGTTATGTTGTCTTTATGCAGTCCAGTAAAGAATGCATGAAGTTAAGCTAGCATTTTATCTATACTGTGTTGTATTTCCCTTTTTTCCATAGAAAAGCTAACAACTGTTTCAGGAAGATCTCATGACTATATCTGTAGACTCCGCTTCTTATTAAAGGGGCTGATCAGATATCAGCTGTGCAGCTGTATATCTCAAGTAACATGGAAACAATGTTTGTTAGAGAGTCAGGTTGGTGTTGAGAGTACTCAGGAACTGGCCCTTAAATATCCAGCTTTGAAACAAAAGTGAAGGGCTCTTTTGCATTTCATCTTCATAGTGATGACCAAGTTCCAGCAAAACTCAATACAAAATCTATGTGTGCTGTAGAAATAGAAGTAACCCAAAAGCTCCTGCAGCTGTTGTATACCACACTATTGCCCATTTTTGTTGTGTGTCTCTGGACAAGAGATGCTTCAAAACAAGCAGAGAGCAGAAATTATGTCAACAGGGGAAAGGAAGTACAGCTAAACCTAGTTCTGCATCAAATTCCTGCATTACAACAGTGCTTCTTTTTTGCTTCCAATTTCCCAGACCGTTTCATATAGACTCTTAAGTACACTTAACTATTTTCTGTATAAAAGTTCCACTGCCCTGAGAAGTAAAACAGCCAAACCAGCAAAGCAGCATGTGCCAAGCAAGTTGAAATTGTTAAAGCAGAAGCAATCTTAGATATTGGCATGGGAATTGAGGCCACAAGTCGAAATCATAGTGAATAGCGAGATGGCCTCTCTATTCACATCTGAATCCTAATTGCTGTGTGAGACACTAAGGGGAAAGGGCTGCTCAGAGGTACTATATGTTTTTTCTCTATGCCCCCCCCATTCTTTTTCTCTTCCATTAAAATCATAGAATCATAGAAGATTAGGGTTGGAAGAGACCTCAGGAGGTCATCTAATCCAACCCCTACTCAAAAGCAGGACCAACCCCAACTAATTCATCCCAGGCCATGGCTACACTAGAGAGTTGCAGCGCTGGTGAGGGGGTTACAGCGCTGCAACTTAGGATGTGGCCACACTTGCAAAGCACGGCCAGTGCTGCAACTCCCTGGTTGCAGCGCTGGCTGTACACCCGGTCAAGCCTCATGTGTAGGGATTCCAGCGCTGGTGATCCAGCGCTGGTCAGCAAGTGTGGACACCCATCAGCGCTTTTATTGACCTCCAGGGTATAAGGAGGTATCCCAGCATATCTTAGAAGCCTCTCTGGTAATCATGCACACTCCACTGCCCTGGGCTCAGTTGACCCCACCTTTAAATGCCCCGGGAATTTTAAAAATCCCCTTTCTGTTTGCTCAGCCAGGTGTGGAGTGCAATCAATCATTCAATCAATCAGCGACCATGCCTCCACGCCCCAAACGAACCCCAGCATGGAACAATTCCGAGCTGCAGGACCTCATCAGTGTTTGGGGTGAGGAAGCTGTGCAAGCACAGCTGCGCTCCAGAAGGAGAAATTATGATACCTATGGACAGATATCACAGTCCTTGCTGAGAAGGGGCCATGAACGGGACGCGTTGCAGTGCAGGGTCAAAATAAAAGAGCTGAGGAGTGCTTACTGCAAAGCCCGTGAGGGAAATCGCCACTCAGGAGCTGCCCCCACAACCTGCCATTTTTACAAGGAGCTGGATGCCATACTTGGGTGTGACCCCACTGCCAATCCTAGGAGCACGATGGAGAGTTCAGAACAGGGAGAAGTGGGGGAGGGTGTAAAGGAAGCCAACAGTGAGGCTACTGGCATGGAGGGAGACACGCCGGAGTCCCAGGAGGCATGCAGCCAGGAGCTTTTCTCAAGCTAGGAGGAGGCTAGCCAGTCACAGCAGCTGGAAGTTGCTGGTGAGGAAGAAGCTAAGGAGTGTGCTCGGGGTAAGCAGATTTTTATGTTTTGGGAGAGGAGGGTTTGGGTTATGGTTGCCTGCATGCATGCCTAAACGTGGAATAGCCCATTGATTTGCTCTATCACGTCTCTGTAATCTGCCTCGGTAATCTCTTGAAAAGTTGCAGCCAGAGCGTGGGCAATGTGCTTTCGCAAGTTTATAGGGAGAGCCACCGTGGTCCTTGTCCCGGTCAGGCTAACTCGTCCGATCCACTGTGCAGCGAGGGTGGGGGGACCATGGCTGCACACAGGCAAGCTGCATAGGGGCCAGGGTGGAATCCACATTGCTGTAGAAGACCCTCCCGCTCTTCCCAGGTAACACGCAGCAGTGATATATCTGGCAGTAGGAAACCTTTTGAGAATTTAGGGATACTTGAGTGCAGGGCGCCTTGTTCGCAGTCCCCCCCCCCAGCCCCGCGGTGCATTCCGGTCTCCCCACCCCCTTCCAGCACGTAGCCAGCCCCACGATGCGCTCCGGTCTCTCCCCCCCCTTTCCAGCAGGCAGCCAGCCCCGCGGTTCGCTCCGGTCTTCCCCCCCCTTCCCAGCACGTAGCCAGCCCCGCGATGCGCTCCGGTCTTCCCCCCCCCACCTTCCCAGCACGTAGCCAGCCCCGCGGTGCGCTCCAGTCTCTCCCCCCTCTTCCCAGCAGGCAGCCAGCCCCGCGGTGCGCTCCGGTCTCCCCCCGCCCTTCCCAGCACGTAGCCAGCCCCGCGGTGCGCTCCGGTCTCTCCCCCCCTTTCCAGCAGGCAGCCAGCCCTGCGGTGCCCTCCAGTCTCTCCCCTCCCTTCCCAGCAGGCAGCCAGCCCCGCGGTGCCCTCCGGTCTCTCCCCCCCTTCCCAGCAGGCTGCCAGCCCCACGGTGCGCTCCGGTCTCTCCCCCCCCTTCCCAGCAGGCAGCCAGCGCAGCTGTGCGTTCCCCCCCCCACCAGCAGGCCGGCAGTTACGCGGACTGCCCCCCCCCGCCAGCAGCTCGCCACCTTCCTGTTCACTACTGTCCCCTGTGCGGGACACCAGCTACCTCCTGTACCCAGTGCAGATAAACCCCAGTGACCCATCAGTCAATTCCCCTTCCCAGGTGCAGTTGGGGCAGAAACACTCACCCCATTGCTCACCATGCCTTCGCTTCCCTGACCTCTCTGTGTTATGTTAGGTATGTGGGAAGGATGCTACAAAAAGTCTAAAAACTCCTTCACTGTGTGATAATAAACAATGTAGCCTCTGTGTATTACATGTTTCTATCTATGTTTTTTTTAGTGACCTTGACTAATGCAGCCGGATCACCGGCCTCACGTCGCTTGCAGAACTTGAGAAAAAATCCGCGAAAATCAAAAGAAGAATTGATCAAAGCAGTTATGATTCACTACAACAGAGAAAGTAGGAAGACGCAGAAATGGAGAGAGAAAATGTATGAGTGGAGGCAAACAGAAAGCAGGAGAAAGGAATTGGCTACCAAAAAAACCTCAAAGCAGATGATAAGCCTCCTGGCTCGCCAAACTGAGTCTTTCGAGTCTCTTGTAGCCATGCAGGCAGATCTGTACCGTGGTAACCCACACCCCTACCAAAGCTCTCTTTCTTGTTCCCCAGTATTTGCACAAAACACCTTTCTCCAGCAGCCAGTTTCTTATTACCCCCAGCTGCCCCCAACACCTGTACGATCACCAACCAGCCCTGATAACTACAATTCTTACCCTGTGCACTCCACCCCCATTACCCTGCAGCATAGTAATCCTGAAGTGCAGCAGACATTGAACAGTAATCCAAACAGGACATATTCAAACCTCTGAATGTACAGTCCACTATCCTAACCCCCCTGGCCTTTTATGTACTGTACTTTGAATAAAGGATTTTATGGCTTTTACAATACATTTTATTATTGCAGGAAGTGGTAAATATTGTACCCCAAGGTAGAAAGGAGCACAGCAAAGGCACCAAACATTACTGTTGGCTCTCAGCATCAAATTGCTCCCTTAAGGCATCTCTAATCCTTGAAGCCCTTTCCTGGGCCTCTCTAGCAGCCCTGCTCTCTGGCTGTGCAAATTCATCCTCTAGGCGTCGAACCTCGGAGGTCCATTCCTCACTGAATCTTTCACCCTTCCCTTCACAAATATTATGGAGGGTACAGCACGCAGATATAATAGCGGAGATGCTGCTTTCCCCCAAATCTAGCTTCCCATAAAGACACCTCCAGCGGGCTTTCAAACGGCCAAAAGCACACTCCACAGTCATTCTGCACCGGCTTAGCCTGTAGTTGAACCGGTCCTTGCTCCTGTCAAGCTTCCCTGTATACGGTTTCATGAGCCATGGCATTAAGGGGTAAGCGGGGTCTCCAAGGATCACAGTGGGCATTTCGATGTCCCCTACTGTGATCTTGCGGTCTGGGAAAAAAGTCCCGGCCCTCAGCCTCCTGAACAGGGCACTGTTCCGAAAGATGCATGCATCATGCACCTTTCCAGGCCATCCTGAGTAAATGTCAGTGAAACGCCCACGGTGATCCACAAGCGCTTGCGGAACCACGGAGAAATACCCCTTGCGATTAACGTACTCTGATGCCAGGTGGGGTGGTGACAGAATAGGAATATGCGTCCCATCTATTGCCCCTCCACAGTTAGGGAAACCCATTTCTGCAAAGCCATCCACAATGTCCTGCACGTTCCCCAGAGTCACAGTTCTTCTTAGCAGGGTGCGATTAATGGCTGTGCAAACTTGCCTCAGCACCGTTCCAACGGTGGACTTTCCCACTCCAAACTGGTTTGCCACCCATCGGTAGCTGTCTGGAGTTGCCAGCTTCCAGATTGCAATAGCCACCCGCTTCTCCACTGGCAGGGCAGCTCTCAATCTTGTTCCCTGCGCCGCAGGGTAGGGGCGAGCTCAGCACACAGTCCCATGAAAGTGGCTTTTCTCATCCGAAAGTTCTGCAGCCACTGCTCGTCATCCCAGGCTTGCAGGACGATGTGATCCCACCACTCAGTGCTGGTTTCCCGAGCCCAAAGGCGCCGTTCCACGGTGCTAAGCACGTCTGTTACTGCCACAAGCAATTGAGTGTCTTGAGCGTCAGGCGTTTCAATATCATCGTCTGACTCCTCACTGTCACTTTGCAGCTGAAGGAATAGCTCCACTGCCGTGCGTGATGTGCTGGCAACATTCATCAGCAAGGTCCTCAGCAGCTCAGGCTCCATTTGTAACAGAAATCTCAGAAATCGCGCTGCAGACTCACAATGCCACCAAACTGCTCGGAATGTGTAGCAAAGCACCACGGGACGTTGGAACAGGAAGCGGAAAGACCCACACACTTCCTTCCCCTTCCCACAAGCCACAGCGCGAAAATGGGACGAGGTGCATTGTGGGATAGCTGCCCACAATGCACCACTCCCAACAGCGCTGCAAGTGCTGCAAATGTGGCCACACTGCAGAGCTGGTAGCTGTCAGTGTGGCCACACTGCAGCGCTGGCCCTACACAGCTGTACGAACACAGCTGTAACTACCAGCGCTGCAAAACTGTAAGTGTAGCCATGGCTCCAGTTAGGGCTTTGTCAAGATGGACCTTAAAAACCTCTAAGGATGGAGATTGCACCATCTCCCTGGGAACCCATTCCAGTGTTTCGCCACCCTTCTAGTGAAATAGTGTTTTCTAATATTCAACCTAGACCTCCCCTGCTGCAACTTGAGACCATTGCTTCTTGTTTTGTCATCTACCACCATCGAGAACAGCCTAGCTCGATCCTCTTTGGAACCTCCCTTCAGGTAGTTGAAGGCTGCTGTCAAATCCCCCCTCACTCTTCTCTTCTTCAGACTAAATAAGCCCAATTCCCTCAGCCTTTCCTCATAAGTAACCCCCCAAAAAAGAACTCAGCTTTTCAAATGGCTAGTAAACCAAAGAATCAACTGCCTCTTGTCTTTTTGCAGAAAAGATTTTTTATTTAAGAGTGTTTACTTCGAAAAATCTCAGTCTGCATGAGTGATTAAAGGGCCCTGGCTCTCACATGGGGTAAGGTCTCTATGTTTTAGTAGGTTTTGTTCATCTCTAACTTCTATCATCTGAGAGTGGGTAACATATTAAATACATTCATAAGGTGATGTCTTCATATTTGAAGGATTTATATATTTGGACCTTACTGTCCACTCAAATTACTCATGCAATAAAACCATAATATGATTTGGTGCATTTTTATCTGTATTATTTCCCAAAGTCAGTCTGTCTGTCTGTTGTATGTGTTGCAGAAGAAAGGTACTATCAGTTCTGCACTTCTTTTGATGGCCATAGATTTATTGCAAAACTAGTGACCAGAAGATGCACAATAAGGTCTTGCTGTCTTGTTTTTTGTTTTTTTAGCAATTTAGTGAATTGGTGTTTTGTGACCTCAAAAAAAGGTTCTACTTCATGTCACTAAATAGGACTGTGGTATGCAAATTTGGAGTTGAGTCCAACCACAAAGTGGAGCCAGAGATCCAAACTTCCCCAGAATTCATCAGGGGAAAGTACTCACATGTGGAGACTTTGGGGTATACTCATTTCTAATGTAGTTGAATTGGAAAGGCTGGTTGACTTGCCACTCAAGTCACAATGCCACTATTCGCTCGCTAGCTGCACTAGAACCTTAGAGTTACGAACACTTCAGAAATGGAGGCTGTTTGGCAACTCTGCACAAAACATTATGGTGGCTCTTTCAAAAGTTTACAACTGGACATTGACTTAATACAGCTTTGAAACTTAACTATGCAGAAGAAAAATGCTGCTTTCCCTTTATTTTTTAGTAGTTTACATTTATCACAACTGTACTGTCTTTACTGTCTATTTTTATCTCTGCTGCTGCCTGGTTGCGTATTTCTGGTTCCAAATGAGGTGTACAGTTGACTGGTCAATTCGTAATTCTGGTGTTTGTAACTCCCAAGTACAGTTTGTAGCTGTTTCTTTATATGGCAGCAGCAGAACAAGAAGACAGGGCTGTGTTCTGCGTAGAGGTAGAACACAGAGCTCGGTCCACTACTCCTTAATGCAGCAGGAGCATGTAAAACTGTGGTAATCTCAGGGTGGAGGGGGAGAGTCTGCACTATTGTAAATATATCTTAGTAGATGTAGCAAAAGAGTTTCAAATGTGGCTGAGCCCCAAATAACATCTGCATATAAAAGTATTGCCATGAAGTGAGGAAGCAGATCTTTAACTCCCAAATAATATAGGTCCCTTTTATGCAGCCATTTAGACTGTGTCTTGGTGACTACGTGCACATGACCAACATACTTCATATATTAGGCTTTAGAGTTGGTTTATCACTAAGTTCCGCATGATGGTGTCGATGCTGAAAATGTTAGGAGCTGCTCAGCTGTCTTTTGCATTTCATTCCTTGAAGCTTTCTGTTGTTGGTAGCAAATCCAGGAAAGAGATGCAGGAAGCTGAGTAACAACTTGCCAAATTACCAATGGGACAAGGAAATAGGTTATTCTCGTGGGAACAATGGTTTCCTCTATTAATTACTCTCCTTAATGAACTTCAGTTGTTGCATACCTTGGGTAAAATCCTGACATCGCTGAAGTCCATGGTAAAATTCCCCTTAACTTTAGTGGGGTGGGGATTTCACCCCAATTCTTTCTGAAGATTGCTGAAATATTACTTGTTAAGTCTAGTTATAAGAACTGGTCATTCAAAACTAATGCCCAGTGGCGTATTGTAGTTGCGTTCCTTTTAGCAATATATCTTGGAACTATTCCTCCAGCCTCTTGAGTTTTACTATCCTTAGCAGTAGGACACTTAGTTTTGGAAGACCAGCCCCAACAGATAAGCTGTTTTAAGAGGAACATAGAAAAAGAAAACTAGAAAATTTTGGAAGCTCATAATTTACCCTGTCTTTTGAGGGAAGGAAGAGGGGAACATAGTTTTTAGCTGACTTTTTTTTTCTGCTTGTTGATGATCCATGTTTGAGCTGAAAGCCATCTGAAAAGAGACTTGATTGGTAGGTCAATAAGAAATATTCTGCTGTGGGTGCAGGGGCGGCTTTAGCTTTTTGGCTGCCCCAAACACGGCAGTCAGGCTGCCTTTGGGGGCTTGCCTGCGGGAGGTCTGCCGGTCCCGCAGCTTCGGTGTACCCGCCACCGAATCCACGGGACTGGTGGACCTCCCGCAGGCAAGCCACCAAAGGCAGCCTGACTGCCGCCCTCACAGCAACTGGCAGTGCGCTCCCCATGGCTTGCCACCCCAGACATGCACTTGGAGCGCTGGTGCCTGGAGCCGCCACTGTGTGGGTGTATGTGATAAGCAGAATACATAGCTTTTACAGGAATGTGATTGACAGTTAGATTTTCAAAGGCATCTGGGCACCTAACCCCCATTTGGAAATCATCCCCCATTAAGGCTTTTGCTACCTGCATATGCATAACTATCAATTAGAAATCAAGTGATCTTAATCTGATACCTAGGAGGAAAGCTAGCTCCAAATTAATTTCTTCCAAGGAAGAGAAATCTTTTCATTTTCTCTCATTAGAAACAATACATATTAACAGCAGTGCCATGATGGAGAAAATTGCATCTGGAGATGTAAGAGACATCATAAACCATAAATTTTGCAGGATGGTGATTTCACCAAACATATTTTTTTTTGTATCTCACTGCTGCCCATCTGTTATACCCTATGAATTTTTACTGTGACTTCATACAAATATGAGCAAATTATGAATGTAATATATAGGAATTACTTGCAAGATTATCCACTTAATGTTTTGCTTTCTTAATACCACAACACAATAGAAAATTGTGGTACTCCCCTACCACACATTATGATAGTCGAATGTAATAATAGTTATGCATATAATGCTTTGCCACCCAAAGGATTCTGAACTTTCTTTAGAAACTTCACAAATCAAAGATGTCATTGTGAAGCCTTTACTCAATTAAGCCGACATAATTCACATGAGTAAAGTTTTGCAGGACTGAGCCTTACTCAGAAACTGCAGTTAAAAACCCATGGCTGGCCTGTGCCAGCTGACTCAGGCAGTCAGGCTAAGGGCTGTTTTATTGCAATGTAGACATTACAGCAAAGAGTCCTGTGGCACCTTATAGACTAACAGACTTAATGGAGCATAAGCTTTCGTGGGTCAATACCCACTTCGTAGGATGCATGTAGTGGGATGTAGACATTGGGGCTTGAGCAGGAGCTTGAGCTCTAGAACCCTGCAAGGTGGGAAGGTCCCAGAGCTTGTGCTGCAACCTGATCCAGAATGTCTATGCTGCAATTAACAGCCCCTTAGCATAAGCCCGACTCAGCTGGCACAGGCCAGCCACAGGCACCTAGTTGCAATTTAGACATTAAATTATCTAGTGATTCTAGTCTGATCTTCTGTATGTTGCAGCCCTTAGAATGTCACCCAGTTAGCTCTGTATTAAGCCCAGTAGTGTATGTTTGACTAACGCACGTCTTTCAGAAAGTCATGGAGTCCTGCTCTGAAAAAAATCAAGAGATGGAAACTCCATCACTTACCTTGGTGGTTTGTTCCAATGGTTAATATCTCTGTCAGTTAAAAAAAAACTATTATTTCTATTTTGAATTTGACTGGCTTCAGCTTCCTTCCATTAATTCTTGTTATGCCTTTGTCTACTAGATTAGAGTCCTTTGGTACCTGGTATTTTTCTCCCAGTTAAGATAAATTATACACTGTAATCACCTCTGAATTTTTTTTATAAGCTAAACAGATTGAGGTCTCTCGCTGAAAGGCAATTTTCCAACCCCCATGTCAATTTGGTGTCTGTCTTCTGCATCCTCACCAATTTTTCAATACCATTTTTAAGTGTGGATACCAGAGCTGGCTGCACTATTCCAGTATTGGTATCACAACCACCGTATGTTTTCTAATAAGATGAACATCTGTGTACTAGTTAAAACAAGAGATTGGCCCAAGGCACAGAATATGGGTCTGGGTCTGAATTCTTCACATATTTGGTATGGGGCAAGGTTCTGGTGTTTGTGCTTTTGGTTCAACCTGTTCTAGAGATAAGGACCAATTGTGCAGTTTGGATCCCATGCAGGGGAGTTCAGCTCTGGGGTTCTGGTTCAATCCTAATTCTAGTCAAAGCTTCTGTGCCATAAAACACAAATTTCTTAGGTGTGCGCGCGCCGCGTGCACATTTGTCGGAAGATTTTTACCCTGGCAACACTCGGTGAGTCGGCTGGGTCGCCTCCTGGAGTGGCCCCGTTATGATGCCGGATATATACCCCTGACGACCCAACGGCCCCTCAGTTCCTTCTTACTGCCCGTGACGGTCGTTGGAGCTGTGGAGCACGGCTTTGCTGATCTCCACTTCCCTAGCTACTCGTAGTTCTTTCCTGTTAGTTGTGTTTATAGTTTGTGTTTACAGTTATAGTCAGTGTTAGTTGTTGTGTATATATAGTTAGTGTATATAGTTGAGAGGGGATCGGTGATTAACCCCTTTTCTCCACCCTGGTGCCTGGCTCATGCCCAGGTCACCGGGATTCAAACTCCTGCCTCAAGTGCTTAGGGGAATCCCACCTTCCTGACAAGTGCCGCATCTGTAAGTCATTTTAAACCGAGGTCGAAGAAGGAGCGGGACTTTCGACTGAAACGCCTCCTCATGGAGGCAGCAGTTAGCCCTGCAACGTGGGTACCGAGCGCTCAGCAGCCTGTATCGGTGAGGAGTGCTCCTTCGGCTCTGGACCACTCCAGTGCTGCGAAGGAGCCACGGTACCAACCCTCACCGGCACCGACATCTGCTCGGCATCACTCTCTGTCCCCATGGCCCAAGAAGCAACACAGCACTTGAGCTGCTTTGGCACCATCTGCACCGCAAAAGGAGCGCCCTTCGAAGACGGATCGCCCGGCACCGTCATCTGCTGCAGTACTGCCGAGTGCGACACCGCTGAGTGAGGCGCTGTTGATTCTGGTCCTGCAAGGGCCGTTGAATCTGGTGCCTGAAATTTCCCCAGCTCACGCTGTGGTTGAGCTTCCTCTCCCATCTACACCGGAGACCTTCTTCATGGCAAGAGAGCTGATAGCCATGATGGAGACCGCACGGCCTCAACCCCTGGTACCATCGGTGCGGGTCATCTAATCCATTGGGAAACCTGCCTTGGTGAGGCCGCCCTCTGTCGGACCCACAGAGAGATGTCGTTCAAGATCTCAGTCTCACTGACGCTCTCAATCATGCCGATCCCACTTCTGGCACCACTCGCAGTCCCGGCACCGCTCTCCATTGCAGTACCGGTCGCACTCGCGGCACCGCTCGGCCTCCCGTTCGCCTGGCAAATACTCCCAGTACCGATCCAACTCCCAGCACCGTCCATGGCACTGCACATCTCGCAGCTGCTTCAGGCGAAGGGACTCGAGATCCCGGTCGACCTCCTGGCACCGCTACGGTCGCAGGTCCCGGTCTCGCTTGTGGTACCGTTACAGTTCCTGGTACCGCTCCCCGGTGCCGTCCTGGGAAAGACCAACCCGAGATGTGGCTCCCTTTCAGGGTCTATCAGCACCACCTTGGCTGTCGAGGCACACTTCGGTGTCATCACAGGCTGGTAGCGTTTCCTATCCACAGGATCATGACTCCAATGTCCCAGCCATGTATTCCCTGAGAGCCAGGGCCATGAGCAAGGACCCCATCAGTGGTCTTTCTGGACATTGTGGGCGTACCACCAAGCCCAAAATGCTCCCTCAGTTGCACCATGGTCTGCCCTGTCAGAACACCGGTCACCAGAGACAACCGTAAACTCCCTTCCCCCGTGGGTACGACTGAGGCTTCGGTACCACCTGCAGACACCCAGGTCCTAGCTGAGTCTGACGCCGCTCCTCAAGAACAGGAGCCCCCACAGGACCCTTTTGTCCCTGGCCTCTCCTTTTCCTCCTCACCAGACAAGACTGTGGCAGGAACATCCTCTCCGGCCCTCCCCCAATAGATCTAAGGGCCCATCAAGACCTCTTGAGACGAGTGGTGCAGAATATGAATCTGCAGGTGGAGGAAGTCCCTGAAATAGAGGACCCAGTAGTGGACATCCTATTTGCAGACGCACCTACTAGAGTGACTCTGCCGTTTATCCGCACTATACCGGCAAATGCGGACACTATTTGGCAATCCCCAGCCTCGATCCCCCCCACAGCCAGGGGAGTAGAGGGAAAATACATGGTTCCCTCCAAGGGGTAAGAGTATCTCTACATACACCCACCTCCTTATTCCCTAGTAGTTCAATCAGTGAACTAGAGGGAGCGTCATGTCCAGCAAGCTCCTGCTCCCAAGTCAAAGGAGGCTAGGCGCATGGACCTCCTAGGCCACAAAATATATTCGGCTGGGGGCCTTCAACTTAGGGTGGCAAACCAGCAAGCCCTCCTAAGTAGGTATAACTATAACATGTGGACATCCTTGGAGAAATTTACAGAGCTTCTTCCCCAGAAGTCCCGACAAGAATTTACGGCCCTGCTTGAGGAGGGTAAGAAGGTGGCGAGAACCTCCCTCCAAGCCTCTCTGGATGCAGCGGACTCTGCTGCCAGGACTCTGGCATCAGGAGTAACGATGAGGCATATCTCCTGGCTCCAGGTATCAGTCCTTCCTCCTGAATTACAACAAACCATTCAGGACTTGCCCTTTGAAGGCCAGAGGCTCTTCTCAGACAAGACTGATCCCAGATTACAAAGTCTGAAGGATATTCGCATAATAATGTGCTCACTGGGGATCCACACACCAGTGACCCAACGCAGGACCTTCCATCCCCAGCCTCATCGTACTTACCCCCAACCTAGGCCACGACAGGACTTCAGCAGAAGGCGTGGCCGAGGGAATCGACGGAGGCAGTCTGGCCTACAGGGGGGCCAAATCAGGCTCCCCCTAAACCACCGGTGGGGCCCAAACAGAACTTTTGATGGGACGACCGAGGATGGCCCACCAGTTTTTTTCCTGGATTCTTCCCCTCCCTTTTACAACCCCCTCTTCCATTTCCTCCCTGCGTGGTCCCAGCTAACTTCAGATTGTTTGGTCCTGCACATGGTGGAGTTGGGATACCACCTTCAATTTGTTTCAACCCCACCTTCCCACCCTCCCTCCTCCTCCCTCTTCAGGGACCCCTCTCACGAGCAATTCCTCTTACAAGAGGTCCAGTAGCTCCTAACCATTGGAGGCATAAAGGAGGTACCAAAAGACCTAATGGGCAAGGGGTTTTATTCCCGCTATTTCTAATCCCCAAGGCAAAGGGAGGTCTACGACTGATCCTAGACCTGCGAGGACTCAACAAATTCATGATAAAGTTGAAGTTCCTAATGGTGTCCCTGGGGACTATTATCCCGTCTTTGGATCCCGGAGACTGGTATGCTGCCCTCGATACGAAGGACGCGTATTTCCACATCGCAATTTACCCACCACACAGACGGTACCTCTGTTTTGTGGTCAACCATCAACATTTTCAGTTCACGGCCCTTCCATTTGGCCTTTCTACGGCTCCGCGAGTATAAACAAAATGCTTGGCTGTAGTTGCCACCTCCCTCAGGTGTCGTCGGGTGCACGTCTAACCATATCTCGGCGACTGGCTTATTCGAGGGACCTCCGAGTCACAAGTGAGACATCGCCTGTACATCATCAAAGACCTGTTCAGGAGCCTAGGCCTGATGATCAACATAGAGAAGTCTACTCTGATACCCACACAGAGAATAGACTTCATCGGGGCGATTCTGGATTCCAATCTGGCCAGAGCCTGCCTGCCGCAGCCTCGTTTTCAAGTGATGGCTACAATTATTCAAGGCCTCCAAACCTTCCCAACGTCGGCTCGCACTTGTCTCAGCCTAGTAGGTCACATGGCTGCCTGCACCTTCATGACCAAACACGCCAGGCTACGCCTCCATCCATTCCAAACCTGGCTTGCCTCAGTATACCGGCCGGACCAGGACAGCCTGGACTCAATACTCACTGTTCCTCTGAATGTTCTAGGCTCCCTAACCTGGTGGCTAACCCCCACTCTAGTCTGTGTAGGGATGCCATTCCACCGCAACCTTCAATGGCCCTAACCACGGACGCGTCATCTCTGGGTTGAGGTGCCCACCTCGAGGACCGCCGCACTCAGGCCTCTGGTCAGCTCAAGAACTAACCTTACACATCAATGTGCGGGAGCTGAGGGCGATTCGTCTAGCGTGCCAGGTGTTTCGAGAGCTTGTCCAAGGCCGTTGTGTTTTAGTGTTCACGGACAACACAACGGCCATGTTTTACATAAACAAGCAGGGCGGAGCACGCTCCTCCCTCCTTTGTCAGGAATCCATCTAGCTCTGGGACTTTTGCATAGCCCACTCAATCGATCTGGTGGTGTTCTTTCTCCCAGGAGTTCAGAACACTCTGGCAGATCACCTCAGCAGATCCTTCCTGTCTCACAAGCGGTCGTTTAGTCCGGATGTTATCCATTCTGTTTTCCGGAAGTGGGGTTTTCCCCACATAGACCTCTTCACCTCCCACGAGAACAGAAAATGCCAAGTGTTCTGCTCCTTCCAGGGGCACTCCCCGGGCTCCCTCTCAGACACATTCCTGATATCGTGGAGGAACCTTCTACTGTATGCCTTTCCACCGTTCCCGTTGGTCCACAGGGTCCTCCTCAAGCTCTGCAGGGACAGGGCCCACCTGATCATTATCACTCCAGCGTGGCCGAGGCAGCACTGGTACACCATGTTGTTCGACCTCTCAGTGGCAGACCCAATTCCCCTACCACTCTGGCTGGATCTCTTAACTCAGGACTTGGGCAGACTTCACCATCCAGACCTACAATCTCTTCACCTCACAGCATGGTTGCTGTGTGGTTAAGCCGGTCCGAGTTACGTTGCTCTGTCTCGGTCCAACAGGTACTCTTGGGCAGTAGGAAGCCTTCCACTAGGTTGACATATCTGGCCAAGTGGAAGCATTTCTCCTGCTGGTGTGCTCAATGTAACACTGTCCCCACGCAGGTACCAGTTCCTACTGTCCTGGACTACCTCTGGTCCCTGAAAGAACACGGCCTAGCAGTCTCTTCCATAAAAGTACATCTGGCAGTCATCTCCGCCTTCCACCCAGGGGAGAACGGACGATCAGTCTTCCCTTAGCTCATAGTTTCAAGGTTCCTCAAGGGCTTGGAATGTTTGTACCCACAGGTTAGATGCCCTTCCCCTACCTGAGACCTCAGTCTGGTTCTAGCCAAGCTTATGGGTGCTCCTTTCGAACCGCTAGCCACCTGCTCGCTGCTATACCTCTCCTGGAAGACAGCATTCCTCATCGCCATTACTTCGGCAAGGCGAGTATTCGAGCTTCGGGCCCTGACAGCGGACCCGTATACAGTGTTTCATAAGGACAAGATGCAGTTGCGACCACACCCCGCCTTCCTCCCTAAGGTGGTGTCCGCCTTTCATGTCAATCAAGACATCTTCCTTCCGGTCTTCTTCCTGAAGCCGCACTTGTCGCATCGGGAACAACAGCTGCACTCCCTTGATGTCCGCAGGGCTCTCACCTTTTATATCGAAAGAACAAAGCCCTTTCGAAAGTTGTCTCAGCTCTTTGTAGTGATGGCAGACCAGATGAAGGTCCTGCCTGTCTCCTTCCAGCGAATTTCATCTTGGGTGACATCTTGCATCCGTGCCTGCTATGATTTGGCTCACGTTCTGACTAGCCACCTCACCGCCCATTCTACTCGCGCTCAAGCTTCATCTGCCGCCTTCCTGGCCCATGTTCCCATCCATGAGATATGTCGGGCAGCTACCGGGTCATCGATTCACACCTTTGCATCACATTACGCATTGGTACAACAATCCAGAGATGATGCAGCATTTGGATCAGCAGTTTTACATTCTGCGACATCTCACTCCAACCCCACCACCTAGGTAAGGCTTGGGAGTCAGCTAATTGGAATCGATATGAGCAAGCACTCAAAGAAGAAAAGATGGTTACTCACTTTTGTAACTGTTGTTCTTTGAGATGTGTTGCTCATATCCATTCCAAACCCGCCCTCCTTCCCCTCTGTCGGAGTAGCCGGCAAGAAGGAACTGAGGGGCCATTGGGTCGGCAGGGGTATATATCCGGTGCCATAACGACGCCACTCCAGGGAGCGACCCAGCCGACCCACCGAGTGTTGCTAGGGTAAAAACCTTCCGACGAACGTGCACACGGTGCGCGCGCACCTAACTGGAATGGATATGAGCAACACATCTCAAAGAACAACAGTTACAAAGGTGAGTAACCGTCTTTTACATCAGAAAATAAGTATTCAAAATATTGTAGTAAGCTTGTTAGTGCTTACATAAGTTTTGAGATAGTCTGTACAATATCATGTGTCCTGATTCAGACTTTGATAATGTGGTTTGCCAATGGCGTGTCTAGTATGGGAATTAAACAGCAAATAACGCTTCCCAAGTCAAATTTGCCAATATCTAACTTAAACTCAGCCCAAAAGGACAGAGAGATTCTTGTAGTCTGGCTTCCAGTTCTGGTCTGGAACTGTTTTGCATTTATTTTGGTCAATCCTACAGTCCCACTAAAATCTAGTCTGTCTTCATAAATGTGTCATCAAAATAAAGTTGTGGTGATGAGGACAATGCAAAAATGTTCCTCTGTGTTTGGCTTCAATATTCTATGTGTCTGATGTATGTATTTAACTTACAGTTTTTCCTTTTGAACATCCATAGTTTGTTCAGTGGAGATGATAAAACCGCCTCCTTGAGTGACTGATTACACCTCCTGCTTTTAACCCAGTCTTTATTGAGGTTGACATACACTGTCCCCAGTGGATTTGTGGTTTTACCCATCGGAAAGATTTTTGCATGTGAAGTCACATTTTTGCATAAAATTTCAAATTCTCTTACATAAAAGAAACACGTGTTTTATAAACATTGGAAGAACTTTCAAAGCTCTTAAACATACAGCCGCCTTTAGATTGCCTAAAATGTTTCTATGTTATATGGGCTGTCAGCGTTCCCAGATGGGGAGCCTGTCATAGTCAGGATCAGCAGAGTGTAGAGTCTCACAAACATGACCCATTACCCTGGCTATACCTCTTCTGCTGTAGCATGAGTGATCCTGTTGGGTTGGTTAGACTGGTCTTAAAGAGTGCTTTGTGCTTGAGGGCCAGTGCAAAGCAGCTGTGGCACAACTAGGGCTATGGGAAATTGTCTGTCATGTGAATTGGTATTCTGGCATCCTTTAAATCTTTGAGCGTGCAGACAATGCTTCCTCCAGATTTTCACAAAAAAATTCTATTGATATGCACTGAAGACCAATGATCACTCACAGCTTATCTAAATATGCCCACAGGTCAGAGTTTCTTGTCCCCTTCATCTAGCATCTATGAGAGCTCTATCTGCTTCCCAAAGAGAGAATAAATCCATATACTTTTCTGAGTCCTGGAAACAAGATGAGGGGGGAGTGGGGGGAAATTCAGTGCACAATTATAATAATTAGATCTTCTAGAAGAAATAAACCAGCTGTTTTGCACTTCACTCCAAAGACTTAAACCCAAAAGCACCGTGAGTCAACTTTATAGAGTTAAAAAAAAAACAACACAGAAACATAAAACCCCCAGACTTATAGGGATACAGGAAAACAACACATCATCAGGCTTCTCTAAAGAATTCGCTCTAACCCTGAGGATGCCTCTGCCAAGATTCAGCTTGGAAAATATTTTAAAATATGTGCTTATTTAACCCCTGAAAAGGAAGTTGATTTGGAACTGCTGACTCATCCTAAACTAGAGTTTTGCAAACAGTACATACTCCATAATGCAATTTAAAGAAAAGACCTTATAAATCAAGAGGCATAAACAGCAGAGCATCCAAAATAGTCAAGTATCCTTCACCTTTTATCGTGTCAATTTTTTGTCTCAGTATGTTTACACAGTTACCGTTACCAACAACATCTGTATCCCAAGTTAAGATTCCAAGAATTTGAAACCACAACAGTACTTGCTTGTAAATAAGAAGGATTTGCCACACCTTACATATGCGCCTGTAGCTGTCCATTGTCACACACACTTCTCAGTAGGAATGCCTGTATGATGACAGATGCCTTCTTAAGATGTACATGCAATGTCTACACCTTTTCTTAAATACAGATGAAGATAACTGAGACCTCAGATAACAAACTATGTTGCATAGTTCTCACAGCTTGGGCAAGGTCCCTGCTTCTATGACTGATGATCTTTGGAATCTGAAATCCTGTTGTCCCAGGAGCTGCCAGTTCCCTGGCTTGATTGGAAGAAGGTGTCTGTGGATCTCCATGCTATTGACATGACTAATTCTTGCACATAGAAAGGTTCCTCTGGGAGAAAAATCCTTCATCACTACCTCATTATTTGGGCTCGTGTGTCCTAATTTTGAGGTACAATCACGTAATCCATTTGCTCATCATTTCTCAGTAAGGTCCTCCATTTAACTGATGTGCAAACACATACTGTAGCCCTTTTATTTTTCTGATATACACAATGTATGACTGATTCCATAACTTTCAGACTTGACATTACACCAAAATAGTTCATGGAGGGCTTGGGTGTGGGCCTTCTAATTTCCCATACAATAAAACCAAAATATGAGAGAGCATTGTGCACAACTGCATCTGAATGAAGATGGTGTCCTCCTTGTATATTTCAACTTTAAATGCTAAAAATGCAGCTGCCATAGACACAGTGACTTGCTCTTCACTCTGTCTCTCAAAGAGACTTTATATTTGTCCTTTCTTTGTATTTTTCTTAATATGAACTTTTTTTTTCTCATCTGAAAATATGTTTAGCTTCTTGTGTATGTGAAAACATACCAGATAGGCCATTTAAAAACATGTTTGTGTGGGAGCTGGTTATTTCAGCTGAGATTTTTCAATACAAGAGAGTCAACATGTAGTAATTGTATCCACTGAAATGGAGAATAACAAAATAATCCCAAAGTATCTAGTACGCCCAAACACTTTTCCATTATTTTATTTTTTTAAACTGTTAATTTTTTAAACTTTAGGAAGACACTTAGCTTACATTATTTTTTTTAATGCGCTACCTTGCCTTTGTTACTGACAACTCCAAGCTCAGGCAATTGACAATGAAATGATTTTTTTAATCTAGTGGTGTTTTGGTTGTTTGGGGAAATAGACTGGCCAGCTTTGCCTCTTTGATCGGGTTTCACTTCCTAATTTTCATGAATTCAGAATTCAGCTTTGTTTGGCTTGGTTGTTAATCATCTTAAAGAAACTGTTTCTATTGTGTTGGGGTGTTTTTAAGTGAAATGTTTTCATTTTGTTTGACTTCTGTAGAATCTTGTTACTGCTGCTCAAACTTTGTTGGTATTGTGTCTCACAAATGGTCGGGGAGAGGGTGTTTGTTTTTAACTTTAAGGAGTGGTTGGATTTGGGGTTTCTCTAAATACTGTGGAAACTAGAAGATATTTGCCAAACATTATAATATTTTTAATTAGGTCAAATTTGAGGAACAATCTTATTTGGCCATGTCATTTATGCACTTTTTTTTGTAATATGTCCAACAATACTACTTATACTAGAGAGTGAAATTAATAAATGCAGAGCACTGTTTATTGGACACAGGTACTGAAAGATTTCCAGATTTGTCATTTAGAATTTCCAGAAACCCATGTTTGAGAAATAGATGATGTTTGGCCTCCTCAATTTAAGTAACTGAATTTCTCAGAATTTCTTTTCTTCTTTATCATAACTATTTCTTCTCATGTTGGATTTTTCAATGACTAGAACACTGGCTAAATGTTGGTGTCATTTTAGTTTCTATTCTCAACTTTGATTTATGCTCTAATCTACACAAATCTCATTTGTTTCAAATGCCTTACTTATATGTATAGAGTCGCTGACTTGGCTCAATTCCTGTTTTTCTGATTTGGAAAATTAATCTAGCTCTCATCTGGACCAGGTAATGCTGGGCCAACCCTCTTTAAACACATGTAAAAGGCCTTATTTCTGGGTTTGGGTTTTTTTTCTTATTTCATTAAAACATCCAAAGATGCAGTGGACTGTTCTATAAATGTCCAAACTCCATATTCTCTTATGTAACAGTGCCTTGTGAAAGTTTTCCCAACATAGTTTATTTGGGAGCAAACAGTCTGTGTGTAATTCCATTTTTTGTTTTCAATTTGTACTGGAATTATTTCTTCACACATTGAAGAGTGAAGAGAGTTCATTTTCACAAGGTTCTAACCCCATGCTTTTCCTTTTCACCTCCTTTCAGTACACTTTGTTCAGTTAACTTTGTCAACATTCTAGAGAGCTACAATCGGTGAGTTTCCTTTTTCTTTGAATGACTGTCCAGACAGATTGCACTCTTGGCACACACGTGCCACATGTGAGAGACTGGATTTGTTTGGCTAGCAATGTTTGGGGCTGTGTTTTGGCTCTGGATGCCCTCCTCCCCCCCTCCGCTGAGGGCATATAGGATGAGGTGAGAGCCAACCATTCTTCAGTTCCTTCTTAGTCTTTGTTGTGAGATAGAACCCCTACAATGTCTGCTTGCTCTGCATGCTGTCTCATTTTCTTATAAATAATGGTGTAGTGTATTGGGGATTTTGGGCTGCTTGGTTTTTTTTGGTTGTTTTTTTTGTTTTTTTACACTTGTTGGCAAAGACCTGGTTTAAGACCTGTTCCACATATGACACTTGGATGCCCATTGACAACAAGTAGTCCTGGTGCCTGCTTTGTCTGAGAGAAGGACATATCTGAGTGATGTTTACAGTTGCCAATTTTGGTTGGATGTATTCCTGAAGGTTTCATCATGACATAATATTTAATTAAAGATTAATCTTTAATTCCTGGAGACTCCAGGACAATCCTGTCATTCTTACTCCAATTAGTAGCCAGAGAGTTAGGGGGAAGGCAAGGCTGAAGCTTTCTCTGTTAGAGAACTCAATGCAAGCCTCGGCAGACTCTGAGAAGGGAGCTATGCCGGTGCCTCAGACATCTGGCAGTTGCTCTGTCAGTGCCCTGGTGAGCCATGATTCCACTCAGTAGATATGGCCCAGCAGCTCAAAGAGGCCCCAGTCATCAGCCGCTACACTGACATCAATGTGTGATGAGCAGAAAGAGCACTGCTCCAATGAGCCCAGACTGCCAAAGTTGCCGTCTTCAGCACTGGGCAAAAGACAGACAGATCATCAGCTACGTGACTCATCTCAGCTCCTACATGTAAGGGCCACAAGCCTGAGAAGGCTCATCATAGTGCCTCTGTACTGACATCCAAGGTGCACAGGCAAAACCCTCTAAGCCACTGGTCCCCAAATTTTTCATGGTCATGCCCCCCCCAGGAGCCAGAGTGGGGCCATGGCTCTGAGGGGGAAGAGGGAATGGGATAAAGAGGATGTCAGGGCTGGTGCCAGGAATGGGGCCGAGGCTGGGGGTAGAAGCCTTGGCAGAGCCGCTGTCAGGGGCCGAGGCTGGGGCTGGAGCAGAGCAGGGGTGGGTAGCACTCCTTCCCTGCCCTCAGTGGGGACTGGCCCTGGCCCTGCTGTGCCCCCCGAACGTTCCTCCACAACCCCTTGGGGGGTGCACCCCACAGTTTTGGGACCTCTGCTCTAAGTAGGCTCCTCTTCTCTGGGTCCCTGTTGCTGTTACTACATCTCCTTGACTGCTCAAATTTATTGCCCCTTCCAACTTTCAGGGAACTCTTTGGTACAAACATTTCTTCCTTATCTTTTGTTTAAAGGCAAATCACCCAAACCAGTCTGCTTGCTTCTTGCATCAGAACCTATGTGCACCCACTCTGAGTACAATGGTACATACAGAACAGGAAGCCAGGAACTCCTAATCCTTGTCTGCCACCGCTCCCTGTATGACTTTGAACAAATAACTTAGGCCAATATTTTAAAATGCATGCCCACTAGATCTGGGTTCCTCCCTATTAGATTACTCAACAGGAGACAGCTAAGGCCTAACTTTTTTAGAGATGGGGAGCCCCACAACTTCAATTTGAAGTCATTAGTGTCTGCAGATGCTCAGCCTCTCTGCAAATTAGAACTTTGGTCTCAAGTTGCACATCCAAAAGCTTTGAGATGCCCATCATTTGAAAATCTGCATCTGCAAAGTGGGCATAATGATACTTACCATACCCTACATCATGGATGTGTTGTGAGGATAATGCAGTTACTGTGTGCACAATAGTTCTTCAAAGTATTTCACTAAAAATTGTTAGTGCTAAAGGGTACAGTCTCCCACTGCTATAATAATTCTAAGGAAAGCTCAAATAACCATTTTCAATAGTTTCAAGACTACTTCAATCAATGTGTAGTTTTGTGGTGGTGTGTTTTTTGCTTTTTGGTTTTGTTTTAAATAAAATAAAGGGAGACAGTAGTTGCTTTCTGCAACTGTTAATATTCAATATTAATTCACTCTGATTTCAAAATAAGTTGTATCTGGGGGAAGGACTCAGTTCCCTCCTTGTGGTTCTAGCCCCCACCACCCATTCGCGAGCCTCCCTCCCCCGCTCACTGCATTCCCCCTCCCTCAGTGGCTCGCTATCCCCCACCCTCACTCACTTTCACTGGGATGGGGCAGGGATGGGGTGCAGGAGGGTGTGAGGGCTCTAATTGTGGGTGTGGGCTCTGGGGTGGGGCCAGAAATGAGGGGTTCAGGGTGTGGGGAGGAGTCTATGGGCTGGGACAGGGAGAATGGGTGAGGGCTCCGGCTAGGGGTGCAAGGTCTGGGGTGGAGCTGTTCATGAGGGGTTTGGGGTTCAGGAGGGGCTCCAGGCTGGGATGTGGGGCTGAGGGATTCAGAGTGTGGGAGGGGGCTGCGGGTTGAGGCAGAATGTTGGGGTGTGGGAGGGGGTGCAGGCTCTGGGGTGGGGCTGGGCATGAGAGGTTTGGGGTGCAGAAGTGGGCTTCAGGCTGGGAGGTGGGGCCAAGGGGTTCAGAATGTGGGAGGGGGCTGCGAATTGAGACAGGGGGTTGAGATGTGGGAGGAGGTGCAGGCTCTGGGGTGGGGCCGGGGATGAGTGGTTTGGGGTTCAGGAGGGGGCTTCAGGCTGGGGAGTGTGGCTGAGGGATTTGGAGTGTGAGAGGGGGCTGTGAGTTGAGGCAGGCGGTTGGAACACCGGCTCTGGGTTGGGGCTGGGGATAAGGAGTTCAGGGTGTGGGAGGGGAACTCTGGGCTGGGTAGGGGGTTGGAGGGCAGAGGGGTGAGGGCTCCAGCTAGGGGTACAGGCTCTGGGTTGGGGCTCGGAATGAGGGGCTTGGGGTGCAGGAGAGGGGGCTCCGGGTTTGGGGGGCTCGGGGTAGGGGCATAGGCTTACCTCAGGCAGCTCCTGGTCAGCGGCGCAGTGGGGCTAAGGCAGCCAATAGGAGTGCAGAGCCAGTGCTTGGGGTGGGGGCAGGGTGCTGAGTCCCCTTGCCCCCCTGCCTAGGAGCAGGTCCGCTGGCCACTTCCAGGGCACAGCATGGAGACAGGACAGGTAGGGACTAGTTTGCCTTAGCGCTGCAGCACTGCCGACCAGACTTTCAACAGCAAGGTCGGAGGTGCTGACCGGAGCTGCCAGGGTCCCTTTTCGACTGGGCATTCCAGTCAAAAACTGGACACCTAGACATCCTAACCCAACTATGAGCAGCTGAACCTCAGATAAGTGAAAGCAGAGCTCATTTTTGTTAGAGGTTTTATGCCTCTCTTACTTCGCTATGTTTAGCACCTAGAGAATACATACTTGGTGTGCTAAAAGTACCTCAGAGAGACAAGGATTTATAACCATCCTGTATGCATTAATTACAATAATGCTGAAAGGAGTAAATCGTAAAGGGAGACATCTGCTTATAAAGATCTTTTTCAGCAGGAATAGCAATCACATTTGTAGCTTTCTCTTTAAGCCACTTACAATGAATGTTCAAAATACACCCAAGCTGCAAACTTTGGATCCAGATTTAGACCCAAATTATTTCAAAGTTCAGGAGCATTCAGATGTAGGGCTTCAAGTTTGGTCCATTGTCAAAAGGAGGCAGCTGCAAAGTTTGGATCCAGATCCAAACTTTTGAAAGGTCAGGCCCATCTCATAGGAGCTATAATAAATACCATGAATACAGAATTATTTCCTGTTTGGACTTCAATATTAATGACTATGTAAGAAAAGCAAATGTGTTCACCTTGTTCCCTTTATTCTATTTGTTGTGTGTACAATTAGAAGTCACATCTCTCCTCCTAAATAAGGCATTCTGTTTACTTTCAAAAAAAGGAAACTGGAAACCCCACTCCTGTTTCATATATGTTGTTTAACATCTTTTTTCCTCCAACGGGTCCAATAGCCTTCCCACAAAAGATCAGGGTGACAGTCCCCAGGGCATAGTGATTTCAAAGTACAGTTTGGCTCTATCCTTTCACTAGGAAGGTGATTCTCTCATTAAGTTATTGCTTGTCTGGATGGGCCCAAAGTTCAAACTCAAGGGGTGGTATTTTTCCTATTTGTTCATAGTTTAGCCTGGTATTTTTGGGTTGGCTGTGGGTCAGTTTCTGCTCAGCCAGCAGCTGTAATGGCCAGTTCAAAGAGTCACAAGAAAACATTAGTTTGTTAATTCATTCTTGTATTACCAGGAACTTCCATTAATTTGACTTGGAAAATATGCCTAATCCCACTGAAACGTTCTCCAGTCAGTTTTTGATACAAAGGATCAGATGGTGGCCGTTGTGTACTGTGACTTTGGGTCACAAGCCAATGACTAGAAGTTGGGTGCGGGGGAGGGTGTAACTGAAATGTCAGATGAGGTGATTAGAGGAAATAGACTTCATGCTTGGCAGGATCTTCATCTTTAAGGTTTTGTTGATGATAGAATTTGTTCAGTTTATACACCTGCTGGAGTAGTGCTTTACTGGAATTTGGATCAGTCACTGAGGCTAATTTAAACAGCTGGGTAATAGAGAGAATAATAAAAAGAAAGAAAAGCAAAATCACAAGCACGTGTCTGTAATGATTTATGCACCTTTTCATCCCTGTTGAAAGAGAATGTTTTGATTAATTTGCTGCAAGTTTTCTTCTCTCGTTTACTTTAACTTTTTCCTTTAACAGTAGACTTACGTTTTAATATTAACAATCTGCTATGTATCTAGCTCTACTGTTGTAATATGCTTATGAAAATAAAACCAGTTAGAAACAATTATAGATGAAATAGAAGATAGTTACTGAAAAAATACATTAACCATTACTGAATTTGCCTTCATATCCCTAGTGTTCTTTAGCTTTGAAAGGCAGCAACACCACATTTCATCATCCCGTTTTGTTATTCTAGACCTCACAGTAACCATTTTGCAGCCCTCTGTCTGTGTTGCTGACAGGAGAGCTGACAAAAAGGCAAAGAGTGAAATCTTTAAAAGATTCCCTTCAGGTTTCTTAAATTGGAGAAGAAAGGGAGCTCCTGGCTTCATGGTTCACCTCTCTGTAAAGATGATCCAGCACTGCACAGTCTGGCCCCAAGTCCAAACATTCAGAGGGAAAGGGGTTTCGGATGAGAGGCTTGGTTCTGTCTCTACTTTTGTGAACTTGGGCCCTGTGGGTGAACCAGGGCAGGAAAAACAAGTTCTATAATAAAACTTAAATTAGCTTTTTGGGATGGTTCTGAATTACTCAGATCAAGTTTTGGCTGGAAATTGGAAAAACCTAAAGGGGAATTTCCTGCTATCTCATGAGAGTCAGGTCTTGCAGAATTTCAATCCCGATTTAACTCTTACATGACTCACATCAACTTCGGATAAGCATGTAAAATGTTGAGTACTTTTCTGAACTTTCTCCATCACTTCTTATGGCAGTGGCGGATCATGGGGGTAGAGGGAGAAGGCTTGCCTACCCTAGATGGATTTGAGGCACAAGGTCTTTCTCTGTTGCCGTAAATTACTCTATCGGTGTGCTGTTGTGTGTTGGTTTTGCCTATCCACTTTCAGATGTCACCAGCCTCCACTTGATCTTGGAGCACACAGATGTAAGAAGAGATCAGAGGCATTCACTCAATAAACTACAATCAAGTTGACCTCCACTCTTAAGGACAAAATGAATCTTTCACTGTCCAGTTTAATCTACTAAAAGTCTGTATAATTTATTTCAATAATCTTGTGTCTGACTCTTCTCTTCAGTCTCTGAAAAGCTGCAACCTATTTTCCTTCTCCCTTCCACTCCTGCTCTCTACTTCTTCCCTCCAAAGGAGGAGAGCACTGCCATACGCATAACAATCTTAGGAACTGGAAGTGGCCAGTTTAGGACAACTGTAATGGAATTCAAAACATTACTGGAATTCTAATCTCAGACTGTTCTAGAAAATAATTTAACAGCTTTTTGCTTGTCCTCTTGGGTCTGATGCTTGACAGGAAATGAATTTGATGGGTTCAGAGGCAGGTCACAGAATTCATATCATTGCCAGCTGCTCTATGGACCTTAAGACAGTGTTTTCAGAAATCTGATACACTTGCTTATTATTAAAGCCCTTTCTCCTTTCAGAGAAGTCATTCCTAAAGCCAGGTTCCATCGGACAAACTGCTAGCATTTTACATCTTTTCCTCTCTGCATTCTTCTCAAGTGACATTTCTTATGACCTAGGACTCTAACCATGTGAAAAATGCTGTTTTGTAATTCAAGGCAGAGTGAACAATCACAGTGTCTCTGTGTGTCATTTGCTTTTAGGTATTTCTTTTGCTTGTCCCTCAAGCACCCACATGTGACACCGAAAGGAAATCTGGAGATTCCTAAATCTTAATTATGCAAGATGTATTTAACAGGAAATGCACATCAGATCTGGCTGATAAAAATTATTTTGGTGGCTGGACAGACCACTTCCATGCAGGACTTGAAATTTATTCCCAGGGCAATTTTAAAATACAGCTTCCATACATCCCTGCAATTCTATCTGCAAGTGAGTGGGATTTAAGCAAGCAAAAAGTACAAATAGGCCATGGAGACTGGTTGCCTGATTGCATCTGCGTAACGTTTTTGAGGTGGAAATTGCATGCTGGCTAAATCCAAAAATATCAGATGGATCAGCTATTACGTGTGGGAGCCTAGTAAGGGAACAGCAATGGTGGGCATGTCACAACTAATACATAACACACAATCTATGGCAAAGTACCCTTTGTCACCCACTCTGTCAACTGTGCTCTTGGGAAGATGTAAATTGAGTGGCTTTCAAACATCATCATATAGTGGAATGCCTGTTGAGAGAGAGCATCTCAAACATTTTACTCCCAACTCTGAGGGTTCAGGGTTCCCTTCCTTGAAGTCACTAAGTGCCTTCAAGGAAAAGTAGGGGTACTATTAAAGAAAGTAGATGAAAATAAATTTGCTTTAATGAAGTGTGTCAGGCTGTTTGGTTACATTAGTGCATTTTGTATCTGTTTCCTCTCTGCACCGAACTGCACATTTTAGTAGTATGGAATTTCCATTCATTGTTTGCATGCCCTACTGCCCTAAACTACTGTGCTAAACTCTAGAAGTTACTTTGCAATTTGGTTCAGTCCTTTCATATGTTTGCTACTTCTCTGGTATTAGTGTCATCTGCTAACATGCTCGTGTTTACAGCAAAGAAACAACTGACAAGGAAGCAGACACACAAGTCACAAAAGGAATGTGGTTGGTTTGAGGTTGGGGTTTTTTCAGTTTAGTTTAACTGGTTTATTTAAAAAAAAAATAACTCCCTGGAATTCCTAAGTGGCCTGGACAGGGTGACATGTGGCAGACACTGTCATCACTACTTTAAGGAATGATAGATTCTTTGCCATTTACCATAGTTTGAGAACCTCTGCATAGATCAGTACACTGGTAAGTGCAATATAGGACAGTATCTCTCCACTGAACCTGACAAGCATCCTTGTGAATTTACAAAATGTAGGATTCGTTAGTGTTGAACAACATCAATACTGCCTGAGGTACAGAACTTTCAAAGAATGGAGAACCAAGTGCAGAACAAGTAACCAGTAACACCTCAGACAACATAGACAGGACTGGATCATAGTCTACAGGTGGGACTTTTCACAAGTTTATCACTGACTTTTCAATGGGACTTGTTTTCCTAAATCGCTTTTCAAAAATCCCAACACATGGGCTTACCAGAGCCCCCGGAGGGGAAGTGTCCATCCATTATTAGCAGCTCACAGCCAAAAACAGGAGGAAGAGAGTGGATATAATAACTTACTTCATGGAAAAGCATTGAAGGGATGTCCATACTGGTGGAAAACGGGTGAGTCCTCAGTCAGGGAAGTGATAGGACTTTTGGGCCCAATTCCTCCACAGTTCCTTTGGGTGCAGACAGATTTCTCCCTCTCAGAACTTCTAGAGCTGGAAAAAAAATTGTTGTTTGTCAGTGCTACACTGGCTGTCTAGCCCAGGGGTAGGCAACCTATTGCATGGGTGCGAAAGGTGGCATACAAGCTGATTTTTAATGGCACTCACACTGCCTGGGTCCTGGCCACTGGTCCAGGGGCTCTGCATTTTAATTTAATTTTAAATGAAGTTTCTTAAACATTTTTAAAACCTTATTTACTTTACATACAACAATAGTTTAGTTATATATGATAGACTTATAGAAAGAGACCTTCTAAAAATGTTAAAATGTATTACTAGCACGCGAAACATTAAATTAGAGTGAACAAATGAAGACTCGGCACACCACTTCTGAAAGGTTGTCGACCCCTGGTCTAGTCCCTTTGCCTGAGCCCTGTGCCTCTACTGGGTGTCCTGCTCATACTGGTGGGTTTGCATCACAAACAATTAACAATGTATAAGAAGTCTTGTTTTTCTGTGATGTGACTGTATGGGTGTGATTACAGATACTATACCCACAGTGGGAAAGAATAGTTAGGGAGACTATAAGGTGAAGTGACCAGATTTGGGAGGGTGAGCAGACTGAGAGCAAGAGGGGAGATTCGTTGGAGGCCATTGAGGTGAGTAGACTTCCTCTCAAGGACAGCAACCTTGAGGTTGCCATGTAAGAACTCTTCTGAGAACTCATCAAAGGCCACATATAGATTCAGTTGTTAACATCTCCAGAAGCTGTTGTCAGACATTGGCCCAGCAGAGCTAATCCGTAGATGCCTCTCTATGCTCTGCCCAGGACATGATTACTGTTCTCAGTGGTAAAAAGAGCTCTGAGTTTCTCTGGAGTGGAAGTTTGTGAGGGAGTAGTATTGCAGTATGCAGGCATGAATCCAGCAGGAAATTACTTCTCTGGATTCCTTCTCCCACTTGAACAGTGAAAACAGGGACCTGGAGTTGCTTAAAGGGTTTGGTCCAAGAAATGTAAGCTTTAAGTGCTCAGCACACAGCCTCAGAATGCCACCAGATCCAGTCAAGCCTTGTCTAGCAAAATTTCTCTTGGTTAAGGTAGACGGGTGAGACTTCCTTGGGAAGAAAAATGAGGCATGTTCAGATAATTAATCTCCCTATGAGAAATAAGGCACAGGGGATTTCAAGCCAAGGCTGTGAGTTATCTGATCCATTGTGACAGCAATTAGAAAGCAAGGCCACTATATCAAGTGATTGTCTATACGTGTTCCACTCCTGGGATGTGTATGCTCAAGATCAGAATCTTTTGGCCAGAGATCTCTGTTGGGGCCGTGCTTGTGCCCTAAGTGTCCTTGTGGTCTGTACCATGACCAGAGTGGTCCCAACCACCCTTAGTTCCTTCTTACCACCTGTGGCTATGAGATGGAACACCAGCAATGTCTACATTTCAACACAGCAAATATTTTTGTAGCTATTTATTCATTTGGAGAGCAGCAGGCTTAGTATAGTTAGACTAGTTTTCCTTTGTGCCCATTGGCAGGATAAAACTATTGGGGTTTTTTGTGGAAAATTTTCCCCTGATGCTGGAACTAGATCACGATGAAACCTAAGTCTCCTGAGTTCAAGAACTGCCTCTCTTATGAAATGGGTATGCTGTTCAGCAGCGGACACAGTAGATTCCTTTAAGGGAGGGGCACATCCCCAATAGATGTAACTACATAAGTCCTTCTCAGAAAAGACAAATCCACAGAAAGTTGCCTCAAGTTATTTCTTTTGGATATGGCTATGTGTCCTGCCTCAGATTCAGGCAAGAAAGACATTGCTGGTCTGGGGGTTCTAAGTCCAGAAATGCCCTGACATGAGCTCCATCTCAGCAGCATCTCCATCTCCCAACTCTCTCTATGGCTAAGGGTCGTCTGTCTGATTCTTGTAGGACAGAGTAAAACTGCTCTAAGTTTGTGTGGAGTGAGGTAGAAAGAGTAGCACTCTGGGAAACACAGGGACAGATCAACCTTTGCTGAATGATGCAAGAAAGAACCAAAATCACCTCATAAATCCTGAGTCTCTTTAGAGCCACAGCCTAAATTGAGTACTTCTGAAGCCCTCAGGACAAGGTAGTGCTGAAAGTCTGGTATCTCAGGCAGTGGTACTACAATCCCCAGTACTGAGTCTATGGTACCGGCACCAAGCTCCTCAGCACAGTTCACTTGGCACTGGCAGCTCTGGCAGAATCTACCCCCACATTGCATTTCTTGGTGCTGCAGTAATACATGGTGCCAGGAGTCCTTTGTAGTACAACAGAAATAAAATCTGTTACTATCCACGGTGCTGAAAACTTCAGTAGTGGCACCAACTTCAGCTTCATCAGTATTGAGATCATCTGCATCACTAATAAAGGCTCATACAACAGTGAATCCTGGGGCAGCTGTGAGGGCAGCACCTCCATTACATGTGTTCTTTCTCTTCATGTGACTCTAACTCCATGGAGGGATCCCCTGCCTATGACTTCAGATCCCATGCTGATGAGCCCTTTGAATCAGATGAGAATCGAGAGCCTCCTATAGACCTCATGGTAAGATTTCTAGGGATAGTTGCACCTTGTAGCGTTTCCCCACATTGACCTTCAGGTCCCTAGGCATACAATATGCTATCATGGCCTTACAGGAACCTGTGGGGATATTTCATCATGCAAGAGAGGCTTTTCACCCTGTCCAGGATTCGTCCCACCTCCCTCTTGGGGAGTGACAGGTGATCAAGCAACTTCCCATCAGACTGGTTAATCTTCAGATGAAGAATATCCTCCCAGGGAGGAACATGCTATACTAGCTGCTGTCTCTCCATCAGCACTTGATGAGCCAGTGATCTCACCCCTGCTGTGATGTTACACTCCATATTCTTTATGGAAATATGATATGGATATGACATAACTAAGATATGTTTTATGTAAGATGAGTCATGTAAGATATAATAAAAAGGTTATGATTTACTGAATGTGATTATCCAATTTGTATGTATGTATCATTTCTGTATCTAAAGTTAGGATTATGGACTATGTAACAATTACAACTGGGTCTGTATTGGGCAGACACCCACCAGACAACAGGCCATCAGATTTGATGAGCCCTTAGGAAAAAACAAGAAGACGGTGGGACTACTAATCTCTCTCCTTCCTGGGAGGCGTCCTGGGACGTAACTGTGACACCACTAGGTCAGGTGGTCTTGTCACCTGATACTAAACATTATCTTGGACTTCTTGTAACTTTCCACTAAAAGGAGAGAGGGGGCGTCAAGTTTTGGAAACAAAGGATTCCTGCTTTATGTAAATCTTATTCAAGGGTGGGGAGGAAGGCAAACAGGACTCTACTCCATTGCTTACCCAAGAAAAGGACTACTGGAAGAACCTGAAGGGACAAAGGAACTAACCTGAAGGGAAAGGCAGGGATGAGTCCAGACTAAGACAGGAGTCCAGTCTGTAAGAAGAAATAACTGGAACTCTGAGCTACAGAAAATCTGCATCCTGCCTAATTCAGCATTTAGGGTGAGAAATTATATTTTGTAACCTGTTTCTTTAGTGAATCAAGCTTAGTTTGTGTGTGTTGTTTTATTTGCTTAGTAATCTGCTTTGTTCTGTTTGCTATCTCTTATAATCACTTAAGATCTGCCTTTTATAGTTAATCAATTTGTTTTGTTTATAATATTACCCAGTTTGTGCAATTCATATCTGAGTAGGGGCAAGAAACTGTGCATCTCTCTCTTCACATCGAGGAAGAGGGCGAATTTTTATGAGCTTGTGCTGTGCAGATTTTTCCATGCAGCACAAGACAGTATACCTTTGGGTCTGCACTCCAAGGGAGGTGGGCACCTGAGTGCTGGGGCAAGTCCCTTAAGCTAAGTCTTCCCAGAGCTGATCTCAGTGTCCATGTGTTTCTGCAGCAGGGTATGGCCCTGCCTGTGTTTGTGCTAGAGGAGGCTTAAGAGCCTGGCTCAGCAAGACAAGTAAAAGGAGGCCCAGGCTGAGAACAGGCAGGCTCGGTAGGATCTCTTGTTAATGGACTTCTGGGCTATTCTGTGTTCATTAGGATTATCCACCAGAAGGAAGCAGGGAAAATACATCCTATTCTAGACAAAGAACCTCACCCACTGTCTTATACTATAAAAGGCACATGAAGCCTTCATGGAAGAGACCGTATTTTGAAGAAGAAGACTTTCAACCTCTACCCTGGCCACCCAACCCGTCAAGTCCATGTTACAGTATTTCGAGTCTATAGGATCTTTACCCCGTCTCCTCTCTGCTTGGGCACCTCTTCTATTTCTTTTGGGAAGCATGAAACCTCATAATATCAAACCATTTGCTTCTAGAGAGAGTCTGTGTGAAATCTTATTTTCAGTTCCATACCTTCCCTGTTCGGGGATCTCTGTCATGACACTGTTTCTTTAAGAAGTGAAGACCTTTTTCTCTCTAGGGGTAATAGAAGAAGTTTGGCTTCAATACAGAGGAAATAGTTGGAATAAAAACCATTTCCTAATTCCAAATGGGCGGCAAAGGTTGTGCTCCATCCTGGATTTGAGGAGACTAATAGCTTTCATTCACAGCTTCAAATTCAGAATGGTAAACCCTTTTTGTACCCATATTTCTATTATTAGATCTACAGGACTGGTTTGTGGCTCTTGATCTACAAGATGCTTGCGTCTATGTTTCTGTCCCATGAAGTATCTGAGGTTTCAGGTAGGACATACTGAGTTCTGTCTTTTGAACTGTTGACAACATCAAGAGTTTTCATCAAATGACTTGTGGTGGTGGCAGCTTATCTTAGAAAACAGGAAACAATGTACTCGAGTGGCTGATCTGTGGAAAGTCACCTCAGCAGATGAAGAAGTCTATTAATCAAATTCTCCATCTTTTTTCTTGAGCTGGGCCTAAGAAATGAACAAAGAAAAATTGTTGACTCCAACACAGAGAATAGAGCCAGAGTTTCTGCCCCAGGGCAGTTTAGAATCCTGAACCGCCCTTATCAACCACACATTTTGGTGAGAACTTGCCTGAGTCTTTTAAGACATATGGTTTCCTGCATGTTCATCATGCAGCATGCCAGACTTCACCTTTGATGCACGCAGGACTGGCTGAACCTGTACCTTACTCTCCATACCTACCAAACCGGCATCCTTGAGACCAGCATGCCAGAGCACAGGCCATCAGACATGAACAGATGTGCTATGAAATTTTGGAAAAATTGCTTTTGATGAGAAAAGAAATTGTTCTCTATTTTCGTGTCTTAACTAATTTGCATTTTTGTGCTGTTGCTCTTCGGATGTACATGTGTAAGACAGATGTCACACAACTACACTCCAATGATGTTGCCGTTCACGTGGTAGCTGTGTTTTCTTATCATCCATTAATTTACAGTGGTGAATTTTGAATTGAAGACTCCAAAAATGGACACATATTTGAAGAAAAGAGATTCTGGCACCGCCATATCTACTTTCAGTGATGAAGCTGAACATGAAGTCCAACTGGTAAGTTAATGCTACTGTGAGAGTTATTTGCAATTTTGATTTTTGTTTACAAGTGAATCATCTGGCTCTCTTCGATGTCTTTGTGTGGGGAGAATCTCTCAAACCATGCAGTGGTGACAAGTAAGTTAATATGATACCTTACAAGCAAACATCCATCCCTTGCCAACAAGGGCAAATATTTTTTTGAGCATGTGAAGGATCAAAATAAAAAACAAGTGCAAATGATGTAACAGTTTCTGATAAACCATAGAAGGTAAGCCACTTCACTGCTGAACTTGTAGTGAAGGCCAAAAAAACGCATACAGTTGCAGAAATATTAATTTTATTAGCATGCAAAGAAATGATGCGAGTAATGTTAGGTGCAAATGCAGTCAATGAAATCACAAAAGTTCCCCTTTCAGATAATATAAGTCACATTAATAACATCAGCAGACATTGCACAGCAGCTTGATGAATCAACAGATACCCGTAGCCACTCTCAACTCTTGGCTAACATCAGGCACTTTGATGGAGATAAAGTATGCAAGAAAGTACTATTCTCCCCATAAGATACTGGTGACCAATGCAACTCTCTTAGAATGAGGAGCCCATCTTGACTATTATCTAGTACAGGGGCTATGGACTTGCATTTCCATTCACGTTAATGTGCCTGAGCTCAGAGCAATCAGTCGAGCCTGTGCTGCTTGCCTCCCAATGATTCAAGGAGTGGTAACACAAATTGCTTATGACAGACATGACTGTTTTATGTAAATAGATAAGGAGGTGTTCCCTTCCAACCCCAGTCTCAGGAGGCGGTTTAGTTCTGGAACTGGTGCATCTGTCATTTGAGTCTGGCTATAGCGGTATAGCTCCCAGGTCTTCAAAATACCCTGTCAGACTGCCAGATATTTCTCCATGGTCCACAAGTTGATTAACAAGGAATTCATTACAAGAGACATCTTCCAAGAATGGGGTCAACAGTCAGACCTCTTTGCAATAGACAGGAACAAGAAATGGCCCGTCTTCTGCTCCAGGTGAAGCCTATCCCCAGGATCCGTAAGAGAGGCATTCCTCATACGATGGTCTCTAGGGATGACTTACACTTTCCCTCTCACTCCCCAAATCCTGAGAGCATTAAGGAAGGTCAGACAAGACTCTGCCACAGTCACCATATAGCACACACTTGGCCAAGTCAGTTTTGGTATACAGACCTCACAAAATTGTCCACTTGTCCTCCAGAACGCTTACCTCTTTCATCAGACTTTATCTCCCAGGATGATGGCAACTTCCTTCATCCACGCCTCACAGTCTGAATGTTGGCTGGATGACTGACTCCTGGACATTTTAAAACATTTGACTCCAAAATAGAAAAGACTCCATTAGGCTAACTTCTGTTGCCAAATGGAGGAGGTTCTCAGTATGGACTAAGCATTGTCAGTTATTTCCTATGGTTACCAAATTCCCAGCTGTTCGAGATTACATGCCAATACTCAAGAATTCTGGAGTAACTCTTAGTTCTGCTCACGTGCGCTTAGCAACTATATTGACATGCTGTTCCCCCAATCCAGGGATACACAATCTTCTCTCACCCAACTAATTAGGGCTAGTCTATACTAACAGGCTACATTGGCGCAGCTGCGCCACTGTAGCGCATCTGGTGAAACTGCGCTATGCCGGCAGGAACATGATTTCCCATCAGCATAATTATGCCTCCTCTCCGAGAGGTGGCAACTATGCCAGTGGGAGAGCACTTACCGCTTTAAGTCAATGTAATTTGTGCACTCAGGGTGGTGGTTTTTTCACATCCCTGAGCAATATAAGTTACATCGACTTAAGTGGAAGTTTAGACTGTGACGGGTTCAGTCACAGAGACCACCTTGGGACTGTCACCTGACATGCTGGAATTACCTCTGAGCCTGTCTTTCCTGCCAACTTGGGACTCCAGAACCCTGCCTCGTTGAGCCAGACACTCTAGTCTGCTCCAACAGAGACCCAGGACTGGTCCACCACCCCCCCAAAGCTGCAGACTTTAACCAAAAGCTGTTCAGCAGGTCACCTCTCTCCAGCACCCAGACACCCAGCTCCCAATGGGATCCAAACGCCAAATAAATCTGTTTTACTTTGTATAAAGCTTATAGAGGGTAAACTCATAAATTGTCCGCCCTCTATAACACTGATAGAGAGAGATGCACAGCTGTTTGCTCCCCCAGGTATTAATCACTTACTCTGGGTTCAATAATAAATAAAAGTGATTTTATTAAGAATAAAAAGTAGGATTTAAGTGGTTTCAAGGAACGACAGAACAAAGTAGGTCACCAAGCAAAATAATGCAAAAACACGTAAGTATAAGCCTAATATATTAAGAAACTATTTACAGATAAAATCTCACCCTGAGAGATGTTCCAATCCGCTTCTTTCAAAAACTAAACTTCTTCCTAGTCTGGGCCCAATCCTTTCCCCAGTACAGTCCTTGTTAGTTCCAGCTCAGGTGGTAGCTAAGGGATTTCTCATTACTAGCAGCCACCTTTCTTCTGTTCCAGTCCCTTTTATAGCTTTGGCCCAAGGTGGGAATCTTTTGTCTCTCTGGGTCCCCACCTCTCCTTCAAAATGGAAAAGTATCAGATTTAAGATGGATTTCAGCATCATGTGACACGGTCACATTTCTGTGAGACCATCCCCAGCCTCCATTCTTCCTGGGCTGGCTTACAGGAACACAGGAAGGTTTGCAAGTAAACAGAGCCATTTACAACCAATTGTCCTAGTCAATGGGAGCCATCAAGATTCTAAACCACCATCAATGGCCCACACTTTGCATAATTACAATAGGACCCCAGAGTTATACTTTATATTTTTAGCTTCAGATACAAGAATGATACATACGTACAAATAGGAGGAATATATTCAGTAGATTATCATCTTTATGATACCTTACAAGAGACCTTTTGCATAAAACATATTCCAGTTACATCATATTGACACTCATAAGCATATTTTCATAAAACATACGGAGCGCAAATTCACATAGAAAAGCCCTTAGATTCCTAAATGGTATTTCATATGGCTTTCCCATGTAGGGAGCTGTCTCCCTAGGATCATAATTTGGCCCTAGTGGGTTTAAAGAGATTCCCATTTGAACATATCAACTTGCTCTTTACTGCATTTATACAGGAAACAGAATTTTAGTAGCAATTATATCAACCAGAAAAACTGAGTAAATACAGGCTCTCGTCTGAGTCCCTCTATGATTTTTTTCATGAGACTAAGGTAACTCTTAGGCCTCATCCCAAACTTTTGCTGAAGATAGTCACTGATTTCCATTTGAAATGTACGGTCTTTCTCAAACCCCATACATACCAATGAGGAAAGGCTAGATGACATATATTGGTTGCCCTCGGAATATTATTCTATTTACATACAACTAGACCATTTAGAGTCTGATACTCTTTATAGTGTATGCAGACTGATTGAAAGGACAAGCTATTTCAACCCAGAGATGTTTAACGTGGGTATCTAGCTGTATTGGACTCTGTTAAGAGTTATCTAATTTATTGGGCTACGTCTGTGCAATCTAGGAAGTGTTAGAGGCTGGACAGAGCAATGAAAGACCAGCTGGGAAACTGAGGCTGAGTGGCTCTTATACTGCACAATGCCACAAGGGAGTGCTCTGGTAAGGATGTGCTATAACATGGTTACCTTATAGTAACTGTGGTTCTGTGACATGTATTGTCAATGTATAATCCATGATCCGCCTTCCTCCCCACTGCTATGGAATCTAATAACACCTGGAACCTGCATTAGTGAAGGAACTGAAGGATAGGCTGGCCTGCTCTGCTGTTTATGCCCTTGGTATTGGATATTGGACCCATTAGGGCATGGACATAGGTGCAGTCCCAGTAGACCTGGATGGCTAATCTCGAGCACATGAGGCAGGCTTACTGTGAGGTAAGTAACTGTTTCTTTGTGGGGCAGGCCAAATGGAACAGGGAGGATGAGCCTGAACAGTGGGCATTAGCACTAGGTTTAGGATTCAAAAGGGAATAAAAGATTTAGTGATAAGGTCTCTGGTTTTCCTTGCTGATGCATAGATTGTCTAGCGGCGAGGCAGGGGATTGACTAAATGAACAGACAGTTCCTTCTCTCCATAAATGTCAGTGTTTCTAAGAACAGGTTGTGAGTATACGTGTGGTTTGCCCTTTACAACTCAAGCCATTCATAACCACATAAAGGATGAAGAAGATAATTTAACAGTCCTAAAAGTATTGCAAAAATGACCAAATAAATCACCTATATATGGGGAAAAGAAAAGTGGGGCAAGGGGTGGGGGCGAGATCAGAGGAAGGACAGGATGCCCCAGCCCCAAAAGGAAAAAAACAATTTGAGAGAAGTTTCCCTTCCTCAAAATAACAAAGCAACAAAACAAAAATGTAAGTTATTTTAATTGACTGTGTCTGGCTCCCAGGGGATGTTGTAGTCTATTCATTGGCTGTGTTTGTCTCTCGGAGGGATGTTGTGTTGCTCAGCATTTGGGCAACAGAAGTGGAAAAGTTGTATGCTTATTTGTAGGTATACTCGGAATTCAGACAACAATGAGATCAAGCTTGATTTAGGAAGCTCTAGGATGCACATGGAATAGACAGAGAGTGTGCAGCTTAATGGCAGAGGTACTGATCTCCGTTTCACGTTTGTAAATCTGCAGTAACATCATTTAACTCAGTGACATTACTCTGGATTTCCGCTAGTGTAACTGAGATCAAAGGACCTGGTTCAGCCCTTTCCAATACCATTGTAAATCAGGAGTAACTCCACTGAAGTTGGCAGACTTACACTTACTGTGTAAGAAAGGGGAGACTCTTGCCTGTTATGCATACCATTTGCTTAGTTTAAGTACTTTACATCCCATGAAGAAAGGAACAGAGACGGTGAGTGAGTTATAGGGGCCTGTGGTGCTCAGGGTTCCAACAAATTCAGGGCATCAGGTCCTGGCTCCACCAATGTTCAGGGCTGGGTCTCTCCCCTGGCCCTGCCTGCCACCCCCGCACGCCTCCCCTGGAATGTCTTCCTGCCCTGTCTGCCACCCCTATGTGCCTCCCCCAAGCATCCTTGTCCATCCTGGGCAGTGGGGAGCTGCCCCCTGCAACTCCATGCTATACTCCCTCGATGGTCATTGCTGCAGTCGGCTACAAGGGAGAAAGGCCAGGGGCCGGCTGAGGTGGCTGCTGCACCTGTGGAGGGAAGAGGGCAGGACGCACATGCCCCCCCCACCCCCAGCAGGTGACTCCGAGTCAACTCTGAGGGGGAGAGGGGTTATCCTGGCTGGACCTCCTGAGCAGCAGCCTGGGGTTGCCCAGGTGAGTGTCCTGCTGGGGAGGCCAGAGAGGCCCCCCGCTCCTCCGTCCCCCAGAGCTCGCTGCTGCTGGCGAGGAGAGGGCCGGGGGAGTCCTCTCTGGCTCCCTGCACTACCCTGGGGCAGCCTGACTGTTGCACCCCAAACCCAGCCCCACATCCTCTCCCACACCCCAACTCTCTGTCCCAGCAGAGAGCCCACACCCAGCACTCAAACCCCCCCCAGAGCCTGCACCCAAACCCCCTCCCACACCCAGCACCCCAAGCCCCCTCCTGCACCTCAACCCTCTGTCCCAGCACAGAGCCCACACCCAGCACTCAAACTTACTCCCAGAGCCTGCACCCCTCCCACACTCAAACTCCGTCCCAGAGCCTGCACCCCTTTCTGCACTCCAACCCTCTGCCCCAGCCCACAGGGCCGGCTTTAGGCCGATTCGCCCAATTCCTGGGAATTGGGCCCCGCGCCTAAGAGGGCCCTGCGCTTTAGGCGCCTTTTAAATTTTTTTACCCCGGCTGCGATCTGCTCCGGGGTCTTCCATGGCCCCGCTCCCCTGACCAAAGCGCCAGCGGGAGCGCAGCTGCCCCACAGCCCCGCTCTCTCAGCTGGAGCTCTGACCAGAGCGCTGCAAGCCCCATGGCCCCGCTCTCCTGGCTGGACTTCTGGCCGGAGCGCGACAAGCCCCGTGGCCCCGGCTGGAGCTCTGGCCGGAGCGCAACAAGCCCCGCGGCCCCGGCTGGAGCTCCGGCCGGAGCGCCGCAAGCTCTATCTGCGGCCCCGCTCTCCTGGCTGGAGCTCCGGCTGGAGCGCGGCAAGCCCCATGCCCCCGGCTGGAGCTCCGGGCCCTTTAAATAGCCCCCAGAGCCCTGGGGTAGCAGGGGGTTCTGGGGGCTATTTAAAGGGCCACGGCTCCAGCTGCCTCTGCCACCCCGGTCCTTTAAATAGCCGCTGGAGCCCTGCCAACCCCGTGCATTCCCCAGGGCTCCCACAGCTATTTAAAAGGTCCGGGTCGGGGTAGAAGCAGGGGAGCCCTGGGCCCTTTAAATAGCCCCCAGAGCCCTGGGATAGCAGGGGGCTTGGGGGCTTTTTAAAGGGCCGGAGCTCCAGCTGCCTCTGCTGCACCCCCTGCCCTGCCCTCACCAGCCCCGCCCCCCGCTGCCTGCAGCCAGCTCTGCACCCCCTGCCCACAGCCAGCCCCTACCAAACGCCCTGCCCTGTCTCCAGCCAACCCCTGCCACACACCCCTGCCCACACCAGCCTTGCACTGCCCACACTGCCCTGTCTCCAGCCAACCCCTGCTGCACCCCCCTGCATGAAGCCAGCCAGTCCCATGCTCCTGTCTCCAGACCTGCCAACCCCTGTTGCACCCCCCTGTGGCCCTGCCTGAAGCCAGCCCGCTCCACACTCCCCTGTCTCCAGCCATCCCCGCACCCCTTGCCCTGCCTGCAGCCAGACCCTACCTCCAGTCAGCCGCTGCCCTGCCTCGAACCAGCCCCATGTCCACTGCTGCCCTGCAGTTCCCAGGTCAGTAACCTGCACACCTGCTTCAATGAGGGGGACAGGAAGCAGCGGGAACCCACACGTGCACGCCCCCAGGGAGTGGTGGAGACCCACACATGTGAAACGGCAGTCATTAATAACCAATCAGCATGTATGATGCAATGTACATAATATACAATTTTATTATTTATATAGTTATGGAAAGTAAATAATACATGGAAGAAATGGAAGGCTTTTTTTTTTACACTTTTTTCTTTTTAAGTCATCCCTGCCAGGGCCCCGCCGAAAGTGTTCGAATTGGGCCCCGCATTTCCTAAAGCCGGCCCTGCCAGCCCCATAGCCTGCACCCAGCACCCAAACTCTGTCTCAGAGCCCACATCCCTCCCACACCCAAACTTTCTCCCAGAGCCTGCACCCCAAGCCCCCTCCCACACCCAGACTCCCTCCCAGAGCTTTAGGCAGATAGAGGGGCAGGATTTGGACCCATTCTGGGCACCACCAATAATTATATAAACCTGCTGCCCCTGGAAAGGGAAGAGAGAAGTTTTTGGTGTCCTCTCCCTTATTCCTCTCCACTTGCTTTTACTCTGTTTTGTTTTGTTTTCTAAAAAAAAGGGCAGTGAAGTGCATTAAAGAGCTAAACCAATAAGAAGCTCTCATGAAAAGGGTTATATAGAAGGGCCTTTGCAGAAGAACCTAAGTGTGTATAAGTAACGACCCAGTAAATTCATTTTGGGGAAGCAGTCAAACTCTTCCCCGCTTCTTGCATTAGAAAACAGAACAACACTTCCAAGTGCAAGATTTTGATTGTAATGCCAGTTAAAGGTGTTCAGCATACCTCACTGGATTGGCCCTTCAAAGAAAGAAATTGTTCATGGTTTGTCTAACACAAAAGGGTAATGTTTCCAACTGTCATTCAGAGCTGTGTTCTGGGTACAGTCCTGCAAACGCTTGCTCATATGTGTAGAATCCTTCAAGCAAAACTCAAGCTTAAAGGGTCATCATCAACTTGAAAACTCATTTTCTGTAGTGGACTAGATAAGAATGGTTCCAGGTATCACACCTGCTTCTGAGACCTCTTGCCAGCTTTTGGCATTTTCCATATTTCTCTTTAAAATATTTTTTCTCCTGCTGTTGTGTGAAAAACCCAGCCAAATAGGGGAAACAGACTAAATGGTAGACCTAACTGTACACACCGTGCTGTCAAACATGCAAAATAAACAACCTGGGAAAAATATATATAATTCTCTTTTCTAGTCCTCTGAGATGTGACAGGTAACAGTAAGTGGAAAAACATTAATAGAAATGTGATGTTTTTATTTATATATAGTAGATAGTGTTCCTTTAATTCACCCTGAAGTGCTGGTGGCTGGATGCACCAAATTATTAATCTTGTCTTGGGCCCTGTGGGGAACATTTTCCTTCCAGAAAAACACATTTTTTTCTTTAATATTTTTTGTTTTCCTTGTGCAGCAGCTTTGTAATCATCTCTTGGGGCCTGATCGAAGCCACAAGGGGCATCTTTCCATAAACTTCAATGAGCTTTGGACGAGACCCTTGGGGAATCGAGCATGACTTTTCCCTTCTCTCTCCAATTTTCCTCCTCCCCCCTTCAAAGTGGTTGCAAAACTGGCGACATGTATGGAACATTCTCTTTGTAGTTTTTGTGCTCTTCATCCATCCCAGAGTTTATTGTAGGCTATAAATCACACTGATCATGGATGCATGGTTATTGTTTTTGTTTTTTGTCTCAAGTTGTTCAGCCACAGAATGCCAAGGTGCATATTTTCTGCTGATGTTGTAATAAGTTTTTGTTTACATAGTGTCTGTCCAATGTAGCTTTCAAAGCATTTCATAATCAGAGATGATCAAAACTCTAATAAAGTTTTAAAAAAATAAAAGTTACAAGTGAATTGCAGTGTTTTGGAGAACTTTACCCAACTTTCCCCTTTTACAGGCCCCTCTCAGGGCCAGGACACTAATGGCATTTTTCTTTGGCCATGCTGTTTTGCTGTCCTGAATGTACATTTGCTGCACTACTCTAAAGTGGGGCTTGCGGTACTGTGGCTTACCTCACAATGATTTCACTGAGACTACTTGCATAGTAAAAGACTACACAATGTGTATGGGAGGAGGTGGGTCAGAATCCAGGCCCAAAGTAAGCAAGGATTAGTCATAAGTAGTTGTTGTGGACTTGAGTTCTAGATATACCCAACTTTAGCTTTAGGGTTTGATCCTTTAAAGTGTAAACCCTAATTCACACAAGTAGTCCATGGTCACATGAATTGTGTCGCTGGAGCCATACTAAGTACACGCTTTTATAAACTGCACCATTGCAAACTGCATTTTTGTTAACAGTTGACTGATCCCTACTGCTTTATTGGAATTTCCTGTCATGCAAATATTTGAATTGTGGTGGGCTGACTGATACAAATTGAAACTTTAAACCAAATGGGGAGATACATCAAATGTGGAAGTGGGGAACACTTTTATAAGAAATAACAGCACTAAATTAATTCTGGTAAGTAAATAGGACTGAGTATTAAGCAATAGGTTTATTTCTGGATATATTTTAGTGGGGATGGGCAGTCTGACGATAAGCATAAGGATGATCATACTGAGAGAAACAAACCTGCAAATAACTATGAGGAACTGAAACCTGTTTTCAAATGATATGTTATAAATTACAAAATGAATTAATCATATTCCCTCTGTTGGAAATGCAAGACAATCTGAGAAAATACTTTTTTCACTAATGTTAATAAATGTGATCTCCATTAAATAAAAATCATAGACTGAAAGAAACCAAAATACTGTAAGACTTGGCAAATTATGCATGGGCAGTTTTGCTTGAAAATTGGCATGGAAATTAAAAACTGGTAGAAACATATACATTGTGCATATATTTAAAATGCTGCTGGGAAAAACCAAGACACTTTATATTTTAATCAGCTATACAAAAAATATTTAAACTCTAAAAATGTATTAAAAATGATGAAATGCCATAAGGAATTGATTGGGGTGTTTTTTCTTCTATTGCTCAATACACATTCTGTTCAATACCAATTTCAGAACATGTATGCAAACAGAATTGTACAAACATGTAAGTTGGCAAATTTTGCCTTTGATACATTTGGGGGTTAATGGCCAACTTCTCTGACATATTTTGCAACAAGCAAAACGAAACCTGTTTTTCGTCCCTGCGTATGTTCACACTTTCTGCATCAGAGTGGCGAGGGAGAAGCTTTTGAGCTCAAAGGTCAGAGTTTGCTACATTATATGTTAGTTTTATCTGAAACCTATATACATGTTGACCACATACAAAAGAATGTAGAAAGGAGAAACCCACATCAGGGCATCAGTAAGAAATTATTGTTTTTAAAATTCATCAGGAATTGGTGAGAGCTCTAATTTATATCCAGTGCTAGGAACTCTGTTGGCTCTCAATAAAAATGTTGTTTGTTGTTAGCTTATTTGGTTTTCTTTAATATAGATATGTTAATTTTTAATATAAAGGAGATCTCCAAAATCACCATGTATTCCATAGGGTGATTGCAAAAAGAGGATTAAGAATGCAAAAGGCCCTGCCCTAAATCCCACAGGGTGGCAGTGTTGCTTTTCTGTCCATGGGCGGGGGAGGACTCGGTGCCATCTGTGTGGGCTAAATTTCACTAATAGTATGAGACTAGGAGGGACACAGAGGTGTGAGTCTATTCATATGTGATAAGCTCTCCGCATGAGCAGCTTTATCTAATTATTCCAAATGGGTGCAATTCTACTCTGAACTATGTAAAAATGGGACTTTCCAACTCAGTAGATCTGTTCCATGTGTGTATTAGTGACAAATATAAGTGTTTACTTTTTTATTTCTGTTAGCTCTGCAGTGCTGAGAGTAAGCTGCATTCTTCTCCTTCCTGTGAATTATCAACAGACTTGATTACTGAATTCCAGGCACTGATGCCTGTGCAAACCTTTTGAAGGCACAGACATGTCACTGAGGTCGTAGTTTTGCCTATATAGACTATTAGGGTTGGAAGGAACCTCATGAGGTCATCTACTCTAACCCCCCCTGCTCAAAGCAGGACAAATCCTCAGACAGATTTTTACCCCAGTTCCCTAAATGGTCTCCTTAAGGATTGAATTCTCAACTTTGGATATAGCAGGCCAATGTGCAAACCACTGAGCTATCCTTCCACCCCCAAAGGAAAGAACCCAGCTTGACTCTCAGATCTCAGGCTGATTTTGCAGGGCTGGCATTTAAGGAAAAAAACATACTACTTGCAAACTGAAATGGAAATTGCTGAGATGCAATAAGCATGGAACCACACAATGCGATTGTAATAGTATCTTTCCATAGTAGAACCGTGATTTAAGGCCAATATTATGACCTTAACTGGAGTGTAAGTGGTGTGAAGGTCTTGTGCAGGCCTATGCCATGGGGAGAAATTCACTCTATGCTGTAGCTATGGGTCATGAATTTGGCTTTCGTGGGTTTCAGTAATATTATGCCTGCTCCATGCTTAAAAATAGCCTGGAAGTACAATTACAATTGAGAAGTTTACAACAGTCAGGAGATACAGAAGACTGAAAGCCCTTAACAGTGCTTCCGCGTGCCTTTTTAAGAATGGTCTCTCTTCGTATGTTTATAAATAGAACTGGTTGAGAATTTTCTGTCTATGTCTCAGTTTGAGAATGTTGAAACAAAACATTTCCAAATTATTTTGATTTAAAACTTTCCACTTGGCAAAAAAAGATCAGTATTTCAATCTTTTGTCTCAATTTAGGATGAAAGATAACTTTAAAATAATGGAATTTCCCACAGGACAGAAATTCTGGGTGGGGTTTTTTTTTTCCAGTTCTATTTATAAACTGTTTGTTTGTAGAAATGAGACCAAACCCAAATCTAGATCTATCAATTTTAAACCCCCTAGATCATCTTCTTGAAACTGAGACATTTGATTTGTTTTTTATCCTTGCAGCTGTCCTCCTTATCTCTATAACAGAACGATTTTAAAACCGCTGATTTGAACACCCACAGACTTTGATAAAGTTCCAGTCTAAATCTGAATTTTGCAGTTCAGACCAATTTCTAGTTGTTGTTTGCAGCTACTCTGCTATAGATACAAATAACAAAACTCCTGCAGCAGTCACTGAGGAGAGGCAACTCACATAAGGGAAACAAAAGCCAGTCGTGCCATGATTATAGAAGTCATTTTGATACAGTAAACAAATTTTTTAGGGAGGAAAAAATGCGAAACATTAAAAGCCACACCCACAAAAAATCCAAACAAAACCTCCATGATTAAGTGATGACACTTTTTCTGATTTGGGCTCTTGAACTAACTGGACAATGTTTGTCATTTTAACAAACTGTCTTGAATACATAGGTAGCTGTAATCTGTAGTGTTTTAATACCTGCTGTGACATGAGATGTGTTCAAGGTAAAAGTAGAATCAATAGTACAAAAATAATAGCAGAGTGTCACATTCTTCTTCCTGTGCAACTGCAGCATGTGCATGCCAAGCCATTCATAACCGAGCTCAAGGCCCTGAATATGTCTCTTTCCACCTCTGTGTCAGCAGCTATCATGAGTATTGCCACTACTGGAGAATGGGCAAGTAAAAAAGCGAAGAGGCACCCCAGTGTTAGTACAGCTGTGATGGAAGGTGTCCATAGTGGTAATATTCCTGACGTACCTTATTTATTCAATAGATGGAATTAACAACAAGAAGGAGGATTCAGATATCATCATCTGTCAGGAAATTTATTGCCTTAGGCAAAATACATACTTGAGCTCATTTTTGTTTGTGGTAAGCTTTGGTACAGCTTATTTCTGTGTTTCATTCACTTACTGTTGCTGAAAATAAAAACAAAACCAGCCCTGCTCTTTCCTCTAATGCCCATGTGGATAGGTTAGGCCCAGGTCTGTAGTCCCATATTTATTTAATTGTTTTGTTTTTATTTCCCAATACCATTGGCATCAACTGCAGCAGCTCTCACTTCTGCAGTCAGGGTCATGTTTATTCCCTTCTATAGCTTCTCTGAGAGATACTGTGGAAAGAAGCTGTGGAGTGACGTAAGATCTCATTCTGTATTTAATTATAGTCCGCAACCTTCTCAAAGCAGTGCAAGGCAGAAGGGACTTCTGTCACAAAATAGGTCTTTGTGTTGCTGGACAGCCAAATCCTTAGGAACTTCTCTGACTTTGAGACTGTAGGATCATAAGACCAAGAAGTTGGAATACTTATGTTCCACCCTTCTCAGGTGCTATTCACTCCAAACAGTTCTTGACCTGAGTAATTCCAGAACTACTTGGTTTTGAGTAACTTTGATTCACTGCTGCACATCCTAGTGAATGATGAATTCTCTCCTTTTATTTACTTCTGTCTCTTAGAGTTATGATGAAGTAGATCAGTGAGTGAACCCTTGATTTCTGATCTCCCAGGTGTGCGCTCTCTCTCTAGCTTTAAGTTACCGATAATTCCATTTCTTCCCCATTTCTTCTCAAGTGTCTGCTGGAGGTAGTCTCAAGCCACAAAATGTGGATTTTGAAGACCTCCATAGTTCCTGGGTGTTTTGGATCCAGAACTTTAGTTTGGCCCATTATAAAAATGTGGGGGCTGTTTGTAGAAGTTGGATAAGATTTATATTTTCATCAAACCTGGGTGTAATTTAAGCCCCAGTGAAATCAATGGGAGTTTTGCTATTGTTTAAAGTGGAAGTAGGATTTCATCTCAAAAGTTTATAGGAGTTGGGGAGGGTGTCTTTGGATACCCTTTCTTTTGGGGCCAGTTTCAAGTACAAAGAGGTTACTCACTGATAACTCTAGCTCTTTGAAAGTGCTGCTTCTGCATATTCACGCTGTAGGGAAACTCCAGTGCTGAGTTTTTTGGAACCACAAGGCATGGAAACAGGAGTATCTCCTTAGTGGAATACCCAACAGCAGGGCTCTTGCCACAGAGGCATCACAAGACAATGTGTCTGAAGACTACTTGAATGTTATCAATGTCCTTAGCTGCCATGTCAGTGACCCAGACCTCAGCTAGGCTATGTATGGTTGCCATCCAGGGGATTTTTCCCAGATCGTCCAGTTTTTGGCTTCTGCGTCTGAGTGCCATTTAGGGTTGCCAGATGCCTGTTTTTTGACTGGAAAGTCAAGTCAAAAAGGGAATCTGGCAACCCTAAATAGCACCTGAACCAAAAGTCGGGTTATCAAGGGGCTGGGGGAGGTGCTGGGTCATTAACCATGCCAGCCCGAGCTTAGCTGGGGCCACGTCCTAGTTTCAGGTAGGCTCTTTGAGATGATCCAGTGAGCAATGGAGGGATGGGGGAGAAGAGCAAGCGATGGGGTGGAACCATGGGGAAAGAGGTGGAGCCAAGGAGGGACTTTGGGTGGGGGAAGAGGCAGGGCAGCAGTGGGGCCTCAGGGTCCAGTTACCAGCAATTAGAAAGGTAACAGCAATGCCTACTGTAAGGAGAGGGACAGGCAAACAAATCTAATGGAGATAACCTTACATTTTTGCACTTTATAAAGGAAAACCCAGAATTTGGTAAGAGCATAAATAATACAAGGTAACATAAAATACTCATTTAGGAAAACTGTAAATTACCATCACAATGAAAGGAATTTTGTCTTCAACATGTTGTCTCATCTCCAAGAAGGAATCCATTCCTCCTCTGCCTGGCTGCAAAGTCTAGTTTCATCCCTGTACTCCTGCCTTTGCCTCTCTCTGGTTTGTGATGCTTCTACGATTCGATGCTCCAGTGACCACACCTCTTTCCAAAAGGTTCATCTGCCAATGACAGTGTCTCACTGGAAGAGCTACACCTGTTGACCCAAGCACCCAAACTGTATTCCCTTTGTCAGCAGCAGAATGGTCCAATCTCACTGTTCATACGCTCCATGCCCCTTCTGCCTGGACTCCTTCCACACTGCTCTTCAAGGTCAAGTTTTCTCTAGCGTCACTTCCCAGCAAATCCTCTTTTCCCCCAGCACCACCTCTTTTGCTTCCATCCTCTTTAATCACTTTCTAGCTGCCTCCTCTCTAGCAGCTCCAAGCCCCCTCCCAAGCTCAAGCTGCCCTCTCCTAGCCTCTCTCTTTCATAGCTGCAGACTGTAAGGGTACGTCTACACTACGGGATTATTCCAATTTTACATAAACCAGTTTTATAAAACAGATTGTATAAAGTCGAGTGCACGCGGCCACACTAAGCACATTAATTCGGCTGTGTGCTTCCATGGTCTGAGGCTAGCGTCGATTTCCGGAGCATTGCACTGTGGGTAGCTATTCCATAGCTATCCCATAGTTCCCGCAGTCTTCCACGCCCCTTAGAATTCTGGATTGAGAGCCCAGTGGCTGATGGGGCAAAAATCATTGTCGCGAGTGGTTCTGGGTAAATGTCGTCAGTCATTCCTTTCTCCAGGAAAGCAAAGGCAGACAATCATTTCGCGCCCTTTTGCCCTGGATTGCCCTGGCCGATGCCATAGCACGGCAATCATAGAGCCCATTCAGCTTTTTTTTTACAGTCATCATACTCCAGCGCTACACAGCAGCATTCATTTGTTTTTGCATGATAGCAGAGATGGTTACCAATCGTTCTGTACCATCTGCTGCCAGTGTAATTTGGCAATGAGATGATGGTTATCTGTCCTTCTGTGCTGTCTGCTGCTATCATGGGTGCCCCTGGCTGAGATCGGCCGGGGGCGCAAAAGCAAAACTGGGAATGACTCTCCGAGTCAATCCCTCCTTTATGGTTTCTAAAAATAGAGTCAGTCCTGCCTAGAATATGGGGCAAATGTACTAGAGAAGCAGTGTATCAGAGAGCACAGCTTCTCTGCGTCAGATCCCGCAGAAATGAGGAGCTACATGCCATTCACGGGGGGTGCCCTTGCAACAACCCCACCCATTGCTTCCCTCCTCCCCCAACCTTCCTGGGTTACCATGACAGTGTCCCCCCCATTTGTGTCATGAATGAATAAAGAATGCAGGAATAAGAAACACTGAGTTTTTAGTGACATAAAATGAGGAGGAGGCAGCCTCCCGGTGCTATGATAGTCCAGGCAGGACATTAAGCAGTGTGAGGGAGAGCAGCCCAGCATCCCACTTCTATGATAGTCCAGGCAGTACAGAATCTTTTCTTTTCACATGAAAGGGAGGGGGCTAATTGAAGCTCAGCCCCCAGTTGCTATGATGAAGACGGTTACCAGCCATTCTGTACCATCTACTGGGAATGACTGTGAGTCATTCCTATTTTCACCCAGGTGCCCCTGGCCAGCCTCACCTGAAGCCAGGCAGGAGCACTCACAGGTTCATAAAAGGATGGTTACCAATCCTACTGCACTGTCTGCCACCACAGAGGGGAGAGGAGCAGATACTGCTCTTCACTGCTGCAGCATCGCGTCTACCAGCAGCATTCAGTAGACATAGGGTGACGTTGAAAGAAGTCAAGAAACGATTTATTTCCCTTTTCTTTCATGTGGTGGGGGGAGGGAGTAAATTGACGAGCTATTCCCTGAACCACTCTGGACAATGTGTTTGAACATACAGGCATTGGGAGCTCAGCCAAGAATGCAAATACTTTTCGGAGACTGCTCTGGACTGTGGGATAGCTGGAGTCCTCAATAAGCCCTCCCTCCCTCCATGAGCGTCCGTTTGAGTCTCTGGCTTCCCGTTACACTTGACACACAGCACTTTGTAGCCTGTAGATTTTTTTTTCAAACACTTTGGCATTTCGTTTTCTGTAACAGAGCTCTGATAGAACAGATTTGTCTCCCCATACAGCGGTCAGATCCAGTATCTCCCGTATGGTCCATGCTGGAGCTCTTTTTGAATTTGGGACTGCATTGCCACCTGTGCTGATCAGAGCTCCAGGCTGGGCAAACAGGAAATGAAAATCAAAATTTTGTGGGGCTCTTCCTGTTTACCTGACCACTGCATCCAAGTTGAGATTGCTGTCCAGAGTGGTCACAGTGGTGCACTGTGGGATACCGCCCGGAGGCCAATACTGTCGATTTGCAGCCACGCTAACCCTAATCTGATATGGTAATACCGCTTTTAGCGCTACTCCTCTCGTCGGGGAGGAGTACAGAAACTGATTTAAAGAGTCCTTTATGTCGATATAAAGGGCCTCATAGTGTGGACGGGTATAGCGTTAAATCGGTTTAACACTGCTAAAATCGGTTTAAACGCATAGTGTAGACCAGGCCTAACACTACCCCTCTTCACTGAAACTGCAGCAGGTTCTAGTGCTAGGGAAAAGTTCACTACACAAACTCCAGCCTCTGTGGGAGAGGATGTAACAAAGGGAGGATCTGCTCTCACATGCTGCTGTTGATATTTAGCCAAGGGTTTTGACAGTCCAACATTGATATTGCTAAGGTGCTAAAAGTGATCACTCTTTCCCCAGAATAGTAATTCTCCATGACTCTATCTCTCAGTGAGAAGCCTGAGATCCCTTCACCTTCTCCAAAGCCACCAAGACTACCAAGGATTTTGGTGTCAGAGCCTTGCTGCAGCACCTGATACAACCTATCCATCTTAGTTATGGCAGGTGTGGAAATTGTGTTCAAACTCCAGAATCCTTTGTTTACTGCAAGCAAGATCCGTCCCTTTTCTCTCAACCTCAGAATGTCCCATAACTAGATCAATAGTATTTAATGGTGGTAGCAGTTACAAAAGAAAAAAGTCATTCATATAAACTGATAACGGAGATGGACAGTTGAGTTTGAGGGTTTTTGCTCACCCCTACACTGTGCTTCTGGCTACTTATTGTTTCTATACCATTTCTTCCTGCTACACTTCACAGCAAATCCCAAGACTGCTCTCTCATCTCCCAGTTCTCCTCACTCCTACCCACATTTTCCCCACAACCAGAAAAGTGCATGATGGTGCTACTGTTGACTATCAGGAGTAAGCAAATGCTATTCTGTGATCTACCTGTTAAGGGGCAATTTATGTCCTGGCAATCCACAGGACTAGACATCCCCAGCTACTAATCTATGGTTCTTTAGGTTGCACTTAGCTCTTCCTATTCTGGACAGTCTTTGTATGAGCTTGGGGTGGAAGTCTCTCATTCTATAGCCATATGCTAATAATGGGCCCTCTATAAGCAGTGCCTGCCTCTGCTTTTACCCTTGGATCTAGACTGTTACTGTTTCAGGACACCCAAATAGTCAACGGCAGAGACACTGTCCTACCATATAAATAAGTAAGGCAGGGCTGGAATTTGCTGGGTACAAATTCTCCTGCACCCAAGCAATTATTTTAAATGTTTAAGGCTTGCCTGGGTAGCTCATGTTTTTTTTAAACAGGTGGAAAGACCTAGTGATAGAACAAAGAGTCACTAAGTGAATTGCCAAGGTCACATACTGTCTGTGTCAGAACTAGGAATATACACATCCTTGACTAGGCAGTTTTTATATTGAGCTAGTAAAATTATGCTGGTTTGTTTACTTCTCTGGAATCACAGACCTTGAGGTTAACTTGGAGTTCTAGCTTTGTATTAAGCTGAAAATCCAATCTACTAGGCAACATGAAGTTCTCTTCTCTTAGATTTACCACTGACTATGACACCTTGGGCAAATCCCTCAATGTCTGTGTCTGATTACCATTCTGTAAAATGGAGACCATACTGGTGCTTCCCTGCCTCATAGGGTTAATGTGAGGCTTGTTTCTAAAGCATTTTGAGATTGGGTGAAAGTTGCCATGTAAATGCAAACTGATACTGATGATCCAGCCCTTTTACTGGAGAATGCACACTCTGAATAGTCAGACATGCTGAAGTCTTGTCTTCTCTGACCATAAGGAAGAAATGTTTTGTTTGTTGTTTTCAGATCCTGATCTTTGTTTGTGCTTGCAGTGGTTAGAGGGGGACAGAAAAGGAGGGTTGGCAAGTTCAGTGCTGACCGAGATTAACCAGACTGAGACTGATAGATTGGAACAGCTGAGGGGATCCCAGATCTTTCCAGTCTGCACACATAATACATAACACCTAGTCTAAGAACAAAAGCTGTGTCATGTCATATCTGTCTCCAGTTGGCAATAAATTATTGTAGCGTTAAGTTCCAGAGCTAAACAGAGTCCTTACTGTTCCCTTTCTCTTAGACTTAACTGTATTTTCTTCACCTTCCTATGTCAGTGCTCTTCTCTCTGCATGAGGATTTCTTCAATGCCTTCCTAACAAAGAACTGATTTGGTAATGAACTGGCAGTGCACTTCACTCATGTAACAACACGCACCTGGTTTTGGCTTACCAAGGTGCAGAAGTGGCTTGACGCAGCCTGGGGTTTTTTATTTCATTTGTTCTGGCCTCTAATTTCAGCAGTTTGGAAATGTGTCATGCACAAAGTATTTTGTTGCAACATCCACAGATAACACTAGTTTCAAGCTGGCTTAAATTCATACTTGCACTCTCCATCGCCTATTGTGGATCTTCCTGTGCAAGTCATTATAATCCCCAGTCCAAACCCAGAAGTCCTTACTCAAGCAAAACCTCTATTGATGTCAATAGGAGTATTGCCTGAGAAGCACTGTAAAATTTGGCCCAGACTTTCTCTTAATAGCCTATGAAATAATTCAGAAAAAGACAAGATAGAAAATGTACTAGCCGCAACTCTTTCCCCAAGGCTTGCAAGAATGTGGGAAATATTAATGCTACAATAAGAATTTTAGGAAACAACAACTGAAAAATACATACAGTCTGTTGGAGCCCAGTCAAGAATTGTAGCCAAAAAATTGACATTGTTCCAGATCTAAGTAAGCCAACAAAAAGCACAGTTTGAATTTTAGCAGGATTTTGAAAAATTGTGGCCTCTTTCGTAGAGTATGGAAACAGTGCATGAATCATGTCCACTGTCTTTGGCCTGTCCTAAGTAAAATGGGTTTTCAGAGCTGTTCCACTAGTTCACTAAGAAACAGGTGAGCGTCCGCTGTACAATGCCAACTGAGCTCTTGTCTGTAGAGCTGGATGTATTCGTTGTAAACTTCCACTGTGGCCCTAATTCAGGAAATCATCCATAATCAAAAAGGTCATTTCAGCATGCACTTACCATGTAAGGATGTGCTTAAGTGCTTTCTTAAATGAGGTGCTATATCCACAAATCTGGAAAAAAATCAGTTAAATTTTACTTGGATTATTTATAGCGCTAAACAAGTGGCAGCTCTCATGTGTGAAGACCAAGATGGAGCATGAAAATATTTCATGTCAACACACGGCCAGCCTCTTTCTTGCTAAAATGAACATCTTTACAGTCTTTGGAGTACTGATTTGAGGAGATCATTAAGGACTTGGGGACAACCAAGTAAAATGTCCATTTCTCTTTCAGGCTAACGGGCTATATGGATATTGTTTGCCGTGTTGGTCTCAGGATGTTAGAGAGGCAAGGTGGATGAGGTAATATCTTATACTGGACCAATTTCTGTTGATGAAAGAGGCAAGCTTTCAAGCTACATGGATATTGTCATTCTGCCTCCAAGACTCTGTAGTTTTGACATCAGTATGTGCTCTCCAAGCATCTTCCAAGAAGTAAGAGTAAGATCATTAGTATGGGCTATCTTCCAGTGATGTGCTGGAGTGGGATACTTAGGACGCCCATGTTAAAGTCTTGGCAGAACATCACAGGCATCTTCTATACTTTTGGCGTGAGGAAAGGTATTACTGTACCACATGATCCACATTAGGTAGGAGAAAGGATAAGGTTTCAAAACAAAGCCCAAAGTTCAACCTCTGGAGGAAAACTTTTGCCTTCTAAATTTCTTTGATTCTGGGGGCAAGCAAGTCACAGGCATGTGTAGGAAGATGACGATAAACCATGAGAAAGGAGTGGGTTGGTGGGAGGGGAGTTTTCTGCAGGAGTCTAACAAGTACCAACTCCTCCATTAAAGATTTGTTCTTTGCCAGATAGGCAAGTGTTTCTAACCTCATCCCTAGTAGAGAGCAAAACTATCAACTGCTGCTTTGCTGAACTTACCTGACTTTGAAAATATGATGAACTCTTACTGAGAACCCCCTTCCTGTGTGCGTGAAATTTACTTTTCAGGATTGCGAACAATAATGGAAATGTTTAGTCAAAAGTGGGAATCAATTCTAGTTGAAAATAGGCTATGCCCACTGTGGGCTTCTGGAGCTATACCATCCTGGTGGGATGAGCAAGGGAAACCAGGAGGTGGGCATGAAATTTTACTCCAGGTGGTGGATGGGTGCGCATCTGGATCTCTGGAATGTGACCAAGCAGAGAGGAGCATGAGCAGCAGCACTGTTTGCCATCTTTATGCTTAGGTCACAAAAGCGCAAAAATAAGTTCAATATTAAATGACTTATTAGGTGTAGTAATGAACAAAATTGTTGCACAGCAGTTCAGGCTGTCCTACCCAATCTTCTGTACTACTTCCATTTTTACCCAGTCTCCTGTCTTCCACCTCCCCCCATATTTAATCTATTTTTGCCTCCCAATCTTGTACTTCTCACATTTTTCCACTAATCCCCTCAGACTCCCTCCTGTAACCCACTATATTCGTATGTATTCACTTATGCAGACTCTTGCCCTCCACAAGGTTCCTGTCTTCCCCTTCTGCCACATTTCCTGCCTTCAGTATGTTTTTCTCTTGCTCCTTGTATTAACCTGCTTTGCCACAGTGTCCCTTCCTGTCTGCCCTTATTCACCTACTCCTTATAGTGACCTTCCCAGCCTGCCACATAGATCTGCCATCTTCCCTGAGAGCAGCTTCGGTTCACTATCCTTAGGAACGATACGAGGTGGTGGCCACCTTTACTAAGGATGGCCCAAACTTCTATCTGTACAGGCTGTAGTACAATGGCAATCATCTTAACTGAGGGTAGTTTGTGGCCTCATTCCCAGTGAAAATAATGGGAGCTGATGGCTACTCTGCAGGTTTTCGGTTTTTTTAAAGGTAAAACTTTGAGTTTGTGCTCACTCTGCAGTAGCTAACAAGGGAATAGTTTTGAACCAACAGTTGGGAGGAAGGGTGCAAGGAGCTGGTTCCATAGGTGAGCTCCATTCCCCTTCTTCAAAAAGCCTCCAGTAGTACCATGTCCTACATCTGTGCCATACAGGTGTGCATGCATGTTCATGCTGGTGTATGTTGTGCTGTCTTCCTGCAGCCTTCCCTGCACTATATGCTTCTACACTCAATGCTCTTTTCTCTTCTTTGGGTCTTCTCTCCCCAGCTGTGGTTTCTGTCTCCTCGTGTTCCTAGCTGATGTTAGCTCCATCAGGACAGGGAGTTGGTGGGTATCCTTTCTGCCTTTTTCAGCATGCCACCAGCTGGTGGGAAAGGGACTCTTCTTTCCCCTTCCTGTGTGTGCAGCTAGCAAAAAGGAAACTGCACTCTTCCCTTTGGCTGCCTCAGTCACTGTCTTTTTTGCTGGTGGCGCTCTTACCTCCCCCTTACAGTTCCACAGAGGAGGGAGGAGAAGTTCTGAAGCTGCACATAGAAGAATTTCTGGGGTTGGCTTCTCCTGCATCACAGGCTGAAAGTCGGGACCGAAATGCTTCCTCACCCCTTTCAGAGCTAAGAATATTAAAAGTAATGATGTGGTGACACAGTGAGAAGAGGCTAAAAGGTCAGGAACTCTTGAAATGCCATGAGAAGAAGCCATCATCTGGGAATTGAAGAGCACTTTGATAGGTAGAAGTAGAACCATGACAGAACTTGGAATGCCTGCCGAGCAATGAAAGTGGTTCAGGAGGACTGAGTAGTCCAGAGAGTTGAAGGTGGCCAGAGGTCTAGTAGAACAAAAAGGGAGAAGAAGCTTTCATTAGCAGAAAGGAGGTCATGAAGGAGAACAGCTTCCATGTTTTGGCCAGAATGAAATCAAGGCTGAAAATGATTAAGAACACAGGCACTGACTCGTTTTTGCCGGTGGGTGCTCCTCTCTGTACCCCCTCCCCATGCGAAAAGTGGGCAGGGCTGTGGGGCCCACAACAGATTAATCTGGCCCTGCAGGTTCTGAGCACTCTTTCTTTTTTGGTAGGTGCTTGATCTCGAGAGCACCCACGCAGTCAGCACCTATGATGAAGGATAATAGTGCATGTGAAAGTAGCTTGAAGAGATGCACATATCCTTTTGAAGAAAGGGAAGGTTTGAGTTAGGGCAAAAATCATGTAGACTGTCCAGGAAGGACAGAATGTGGCATATCTTATATGGTTTGGGAAAGTACCAGAGGCAAAGGAGTTGTTGTCAATGGCAGTAAACCTGGGGGAGAGGGAAGGGGGCAAGAGTAAGAAACAATATGAAGAGGGGATGAGGGAGGCAAAAGAGAAAATGCTTTTCTTAAATCACTCTGTGATGCCATCTGTGTACAGGTGGGATGTGAGAGGAAGGAGAATGGCAAGAGAAATGGGTGGATAGAAGTGTTCAGGGGGAAGGGGGAATTATCAATGAGGGCAATTTTACATGCACAGCATAGGAGAGGGCATGCCACTCATTGTTACACGTCCCAACACACCATTCAGATATTCTATGCACAATTTGTAATTAAAGTTCAGCCACTAACTGAAAACATCAAGCTGCAGCTGTAGACTGTGCACTTTCTACTGTCAAAGAGCAAAACTTAAGATGATTAGAACAGGAAGAAATCGGGTGGGGCCATAGGTGCTGACTTTCTAATGTGCCGGCAGGGGGCTTTGCCCAAACCTAACCCTGCCTCTTCCTGCCCCTGCACTCCACCCTCCCTCCTAGCACTTCCTGCACACCAAGGAACAGCTGACGGAGAGGCGCTGATCAGTAGGGCAGGCTGAGGTGCTGGGAGGGAGTGGGAGTTGCTGATAAGGGGCTGCCGGTGGGTGCTCAGTTGGCACCTATGGGGGGGTAATTTTCCTCCATTATTTCAGTATGTGAAATGACTGCATTTGAGAGCACTTTGTGTTGTCAGTTGGTTTTCCCTGCACACTGCAATTCAAGAGGGAAGAGGGCAAGAGTGGAAATAACCATGGAAACCTGCTCAGAACTTTTTTAAGGGACTCAGGGCAGTTCAGCATCACCAAAGTGACGTTAGTGTGTTTAGAATCCTGATGGTTATCCCGGCTGTCACCTACCTGAGGGTCCCAGTGGTGACCAGAGAGATACTGGCTGTTTCTCCCAGCTATCCCCATTGCCTCCCACAAACAGCAGCCACCACCAAGAACCCTTCCAGCTCCAGACTCTTGCCTACATTGCTCCCTGTATCCCCAGTCCCCTGGCTACCACTGAGTCTTCCCCTCCCCAGCAGCTGCCTGCAGCCCCAGTTCAGTGGGCAGGAAGGTAGGGTTCCACTAGCTGCCTCAGAGCCATACTGCTGGATAGCTGCAAGTGCAGTGTTGCCACTGCCCGTCTGAGAGAGGTGGCAGAGTAGTGACTGCCTCCCCAGCAGTCAGTGGGAACAACTGCACAGGCCACAATGCAACCCAGTGTCCTAGCACCGGGGAAGCCAGCAAACCTGGTGAGCCCACCAAAGCCCAGGGAACACCTGCAGCACAGCAAGGATGAAGAGAAGCCCAGAGGATATCTACAGAGGAGGAATCAAACCAAGCAGAGCCCAGACAGGCATCTAAGCCAAGCCTAGCGGAAGCTGAGCCCAGAGGATCCAAGCAGCAGTGGGGAGGAACTGAAACCAGCAAAGTGCAGTGGGGACCCAAAGTGCAGTGAGCACACTAAGCTCGGGGGAGAGGTAGATACACTGGAGAGTGGGGATAGGGTCCAGAGTGACCTAGACAAATTGGAGGAAGAAGACCAGCGGCATATTGAGCTGTATTAGTAGGAGCACTGCCAGCAGATTGAGGAAAGTGATTATTCCCCTCTATTTGGCACTGGTGAGGCCACAGGTGGAGTGTTGCGTCCAGTTTTGGTCCCCCCACTACATAAGGGATGTCCAGCAGAGGGCAACGAAAATGATTAGCGGGCTGGGGCACATGACTTACGAGGAAAGGCTGAGGGAATTGGGGTTATTTAGTCTGCAGAAGAGAAGAGTGAGGGGGGATTTGATAGCAGCCTTCAACTACCTGAAAGGGGGTTCCAAAGAGGATGGAGCTAGGCTGTTCTCAGTGGTGGCAGATGACAGAACAAGGAGTAATGGTCTTCAGTTGCACTGGGGGAGGTCTAGGTTGGATATTAGGAAATACTATTTCACTAGGAGGGTGGTGAAGTACTGAAATGGGTTACCTAGGGAGGTGGTGGAATCTCCATCCTTAGAGGTTTTTAAGGCCCGGCTTGACAAAGCCCTGGCTGGGATGATGTAGTTGAGGTTGGTCCTGCTTTGAGCAGGGGATTGGACTAGATAACCTCCTGAGGTCTCTTCCAAGCCTAGTCTTCTACGATTCGATGACCTATGAGCCTCGTTCGGGATGATCCAATCCAGGACCAGCTCTAGGCACCAGCAAAGCAAGCATGTGCTTTGAGCAGCACAATGCCAGGGGCAGCATTCTGGGCAGTTCCGCTCTTGGAGCTTGGGGTGGCAAAAAACCTAGAGCCGGCCCTGATCCAGTCCCATCAGATCCCAGGAGGAGAGTATCTGAGCCAAGGCTCTGTCACCCAGGTACTCAGGGATGACAGCGCCTATCTGAGGAAGAGCTAAGCCCAATATCGCCTATGCTGGCATGGGGCATCTGAGTCTTGCTGTGTTAAAACATGTAACCTACTTACCACAAGGAATTTATCCCATTGCTTCATATTGTTTCCTTTGGAATCGGGACGGTCCTCTGAGTTCTCTTCTTTTTCCCTTCCCTTTTAAAAAGCCCCGTGTTGGGACATCCCATCCTTCTAGCCAAGCTGATCTGGATTCTGCTCCTGGCCTGCTCAAAAGTGGTTGCTCAAGAGCAATGAGAAGCATTCCCTCCTGTCAGGCGTGGTGTGCACAGCATCCAGAGTGCTCCTGGGGTCAGGGAACTAGGTATTAGGTTCAAAGAGAGATCCTCTGCATGGCAGCACAGTGCGTCACTACTGAGACATCCAGTCCAATTCTGCATTCCAGTATATAACAGCAGCCAGGTGTGTACAGCATTAAGAGGATTTTAATGACCTTCCCATTAGGCTTGCTGTGTGTAGCATAAATAATTCCATAGTGGCATCTCATGACATCTGTTTTATGAAGCCAAATCACACATGTCTATATTTTACTGTTAGCACTTCTACAGTTAAGGGTCTGTCAACATTTCCAGTTTTGGAGGAGTGATTTGGCTGTTTTACATCTATGTCAAGGCTGAAATTTGGCATTAAAATTTAAATGCAAGATATTTGTTTTTACCATATATGATTTATATCAGTTTTGACCATGTAATTCTTGGGTTTGAGGAGGAGTTTCAGGCTGCTTTAGAGCAGCAGGAATATTAATCTTTAAACACACAACTTTGCAAGTGGTTTGTGAATCAAAAGGAGACTAATCTCTTTGCCAGCTCCAAAGTTGTTTTTTTAACACCCCAGGTTTTAAAGTTTAAAAGTAGCCACTGTGCGTGCAGAGCAAGTCCCATCCACTTTCTTCCATACCTGCATTCTATGAATAAAAAAGAGAACAGGCAAACATTTCACTGAGTACCAAGGCTTGAATTCAAACAAACAGTGTTAAATTAAACACATTTAGAAGAATCACACAAATATACTTGTCATGGTATAATTCCCCACTCTGAACCTTAGCGTCCAACACATGGGGTACCAGCATGAATTCCTCTAAGCTCAATTACCAGCTTAGAACCTGTAGCGCTGCCACCAACCAGGAATTCCAGTGCCTGGTACACTCTAGTCCCCCCAAAACCTTGCCCGGGGACCCCCAAGACCCAAACCCTCTGGATCTTAACACAAGGAAAGTAAACCCTTTCCCTCACCGTTGCCTCTCCCAGGCTTCCCCTCCCTGGGTTACCCTGGAAGATCACTGTGATTCAAACTCCTTGAATCTTAAAACAGAGAGGAAAATGCACCTTCCCCCCTCCTTCTCTCTTCCCCTCCCAGATTCTCCCTGAGAGACACAGTAATCCTAACACAGAGAGAAATTAGCCTCTCTCCCCCCCTTCCCTCCTTTCTCCCCACCAATTCCCTGGTGAATCCAGACCCTGTTCCCTGGGGTCTCACCCCAGAATAAAAAAAAATCAGGTTCTTAAACAAGAAAAACTTTTAATTAAAGAAAGAACAAAGGTAAAAATTATCTTTGTAAATTTAAGATGGAATATGTTACAGGGTCTTTTCAGCTATAGACACTGGGAATACCCTCCCAGCCTAAGTATTCAAGTACAATTTAAAATCCTTTCAGCAAAATATAAATCTGAACTCTTTCCAGCCAAATACACATTTGAACTCCTTCCAACCAAATACACATTTGCAAATAAAGAAAACAACCATAAGCCTAACTCGCTTTATCTACCTAGTACTCACTATTCTGACCTTATAAGAGCCTGTATCGGAGAGACTGGAGAAAAACCTGGTTGCACATCTGGTCCCTCTGAGCCCCCAGAGTGAACAACAACCAAAAACTAACAGCACACACAAAAACTTCCCTCCCTCAAGATTTGAAAGTATCCTATCCCCTGATTGGTCCTCTGGTCAGGTGACAGCCAAGCTCACTGATTTTGTTAACCCTTTACAGGCAAAAGAGATATAAAGTACTTCTGTTCTATTAACCCTTACTTATCTGTTTATGACAATACTATATTCTTTCTATACCAAAACTCCTCAAAACTTTGACAATTAAAGTTAGTTACTGCTTCTTTGGCCAGTACTATGGATTGATATGCTGTCAATACTGTCACATGCTCAAGTTTCTCATATGGAAGATCACAATGGAGTAGCAACACAATGGATGAATTTGTCCCATATTGACTGAATTACATACTAGTATTTGACCTCAGACCCTAGGAAATATTCTTCCTACTACAAAGATTTGGAAAACATGGTCATCCCTGTGGGTGTGGGCCATGTTTGTCCTATCCACATATACTCATGCCCATGAGCTCTTCCCTGGCCCCCGACCATATTCACCATGGCTGGGACTGCTGCTATGCTCTATGAATCCCAAGAATCAGTGAGAATGTAGTGCTTGTAACTTGTGTGGACCAAGGGGAGTGAGTTCAGTATACCAAGTTTTCATTTGTTTTGTGAATATTCACAATACTATCTCTGTGCATTGTATCTTTTGCTGCTGGAAATATGACCAGTGGAGCAACTCAACCTGATGAGAAGAAGAAGGAAGAGGATGCAGGGTGATATGTTCCATGAGGTCTTGCAAGCCTCTGATGCTTTGGATACTGAGCACGGTGCTTGAAGGATCACCCTCACAAACAGAATGGACAGGGGTAGAGCGGAGAGGAGAAAAGCACAGGAAAAGGAGAGAGAGGTGCAGCAGGAGATGCTAGTGCTTTTCAAGCAGCAAACAGACATGCTGGAGACTCTTCTTGACCTTCACATTCAACAGACCTTCCTTTGCAGCCCAAAAAGAACTGCATTCCAGGACCTCCCTACACGCACATTCCACATGGCATCTGGGGCCACGGCACTACTCCTACCACTCCACCCCAAGAGAGAATGTTTTGAGGTCTTTTATAATTTTTCTGTGAGAGTTCAGTTAAGAGCATAGTGATTGTCTAAAATCCACCCACACAGAGGTTGGGATATTTGATGCCCTGGATAGTACACCACATGTGGCGAAAGGCATATGTAGATCTTGAAAGGCGTGTTGTGGGGGTTATTGAGCATTGTAGCAGTGGAGATATGGCTGCAGGTTTTGCATCTGTTGTTCTGGCAGGGCCTGGTGCCACTTGTGTGTGGGAAGCTTGCTTCTGATGATTAGCTTGGCTGTGACACTCGGAGTACCTTTCCTAGCCCTGAAGAAGAACTCTGTGAAGTTCAAAAGCTTGTCTCCTTCGTCAACAGAACTTGGTGCAATGAAAGATACATCATCTCACCCCCCTTGTGTCTCTTATGATGATTTTTTTTTCTTGGTTGACTGATCTAGGATGAATTTGACTATTATCTTTACCGGGAGGAGGACAGTGGAGAGGGGGTTTGGATTGTGTATCCTGTCTTGAAGACAATATTTGAACAATTATTCTACTTTCTGGCAATTCCCTTACTGTTCCTGAAGGCTAATTCAATCAAGATGAATTACATTCTAAATCTATGATCTCTTTTTTCCATTTACTAATGAAGCTATAATGACAGCAGAACAGAGAATTTTCTGGGAGAGTTGGGCATTTAACTGTAGTCATTAAGGGTGTCAGAATTAATTCTTTACTCAATGTGAGTAGTACCTTATTCTGGGAGTCAGCCCACTGAAATAGCATAGCTGGCATCCAGAAACTGCAAAGCTTCTTGACTGCACCACCAGGGATATCCCCAGCATAAAAGTCACCCACCAGTGATGTAGGGCTAGAGGAATTTGCCTATGTTGCAGAGCAATATTCTTCAGCATTGGGTGTGCTGGGATATTGTCTGGAATGGTGGATATGTTAGGGAAGCAAAGTGGGAGCACTGGGTTGGGAAGGAAGGCAGTATTGGGCTGTAAATTAGTTTCTTAGCAGCTAGCTAAAGATATCAAGGCTGTAAGTAGGGCGCTCCCTAATGCCTCGTAATGCTAAAAGGCAACCTTTCTAGAGCTGAGACCTTGTACCCGAGGCCAGTGTTCAGTATGGATCACGTTTTTATAGCTGATATTCTAGATGATAAATACCAGAAAAATTAGATTAATTGTCAGAGCCTAAATTAAAGCAGTGTGCACAAGATTACTACCTGTGTTGATTTGTATAAAGAGTAGCCGAAATTATGACTTTGTACTCCATAGAAGATAATGCCCTGGCAACAGATTGTTCCCAGTCCCAGTACTGCCATTCATTAGTCTTGTCTCTGTAATCCTGGATTTTTCTCCTCTCTTGGGTTGGTTTGTTTTTTCAGTTTTCTGTTATGCTTCCTTCTGAGCATTGACCTTTTATCTCCTTTCCTAAAGCTCTCTGCCTGGTTACAGAGGTCAGGCGTTCTTTTCTCTAACCCTTCTGCTCCTGGATTTAACTACTAAGGGTATAAACCTGTAGCCCTCATGCGAGGATGGATCTTCCAAGACGTTTAGTGACTTCCAGTCTCATTGAGGGTGATTAATGTTTTGCTTAACTGAGCCCACAGGCAAAACTTCAATTAATTACAAGTGGGAGTCTTGTCTGCGAAAAGCCTGTGGAACATAAATGAAATGAAAGGCTAGATTCAAAAAACATGGGGGCGATGGTGGTGCCACCCTCTATAACTTTTGGTCTCGTGGTTCGGGCACTCTCCTGTTATGTGGTAGTTCAAATGATGCGTGATGCAAAGAAGGAGTTTGAACTTAGGATGGAGAGCTCTAACTGCTGGGCTGTTTGGGGTGGGGGTGGAGAGGTGATTATTTCTCAATATCTTCCATTGAAACTGTTCCACTGAGTGATTAATTTGTAATGAAAGAGGTGCTGGAGCTCAAGCAATTTTTTTTTCTTTCATTACTGACATGGCAAGTGCATGGGAGTGCCGGGACTCTGAATTGCCAAGCCCAGCAGTGCCGGGGCTCTGAACTGCCAGGCCCGGGGGTGCCGGGGCTCTGAACTGCCAGGCCCAGGGGTGCCAGGGCTCTGAACCGCCAGGCCTGGGGGTGCTGGGGCTCTGAACCGCCGCACCTGGTGGTGCCGGGGCTCTGAACTGCCAAGCCCAGGGGTGCCAGGGCTCAGCCATGGCACAAATTAAGCATTGATTCCACTGTGTATAAATAATACTCAGAGCAGCAACATGAACTTGAGCTTCCCGAGAGAGAGCCCTATCACCAGGCTAGAGAATCATTCTCTCTCTATGGCCAAATGACTATTCATGTATTTTATACAAAGTGGAAGCACTGCCACAGGAGAGATGGAGGGAGACCAACATCATAATGTCCAATAGCCCAGTGATGAGGGCAGGCACAGGGGAAGAATTGAACCCTGTCCTTCCATGTGAGTGCCTTAACCACTGGGCTAAATGTTATAAGACAGAGAGCAGCACCATCTCCATGGTGCCTAAGTCTCGGGAAAAAATTAGCCAAAAGTATTCGGTTCAAATATAGGTTCATGTTGACCAAAATTGCAGATTTCAGCGAACACCTCACCCAGCTCTAGTTAAACCCCCTCTCTGCTGCTAGAACTGCACAGAGAGGGCCTTAGCCTGTCATCTGGGATCTGACCTGAAATCTCCTCTTTGGCTCAAGTCTCAGCTTTGCCTTTCTTTCACTGAACTTCTTTTAGCTGCCTGGTTAAAAGCTTTATGTAACTTTCTACAATAACAATGAACATACACACAATAATAAACCAGATAAACAAAAAGAGGAACTTGGTTGAATATAACAAGTTTGATTACCACAGGATACTGAAAGGTTGTGAATTAACTCTGTTACATACAGAGACCACCTAATATGTAGGTTGTTTTATTCAGCCTGACTTTTTGCTGCTGTTTTTTTTTCCCTCTTATCCTTCATCTTCCATCTAATAATCCTGTGTGGACTTAGGACCTGAGTGAGCCTTTAACTCAGTGAAAATGTCATTGTCTTTAGTGAGCACATGAGTTGGTCATTTAGGATATTGAACTGAAAATGCCATCACGTTCTAAAATCACACTACTTCTTGGTCAGAATGCAATTTATCTCATTGACTGACAGAGCTTCAAACAGAGAAACGGACTGTACTGTAAAATGTACAGTGTAAATAAAGAGCTTTCATAAGTGACTACCAGAAAATTCCAACAGTCTTCTTTCATTCTAGACATGTACCCTGAAATGACTTTTTCCTCTGTCTACCTCTTTATTTTACAATGAAAGCATCCCATGGAGGAGATGAAAGGGATCCTTCTGTGTTTAAAATTTCATCCATGTCATCACATGTTCCATTTTCTCATCTGGATATTACCAACTAATTGTATTTTAGGGATAGCTCTTTAAAAAACAACAATAAAGACCAAGAAGTAGAGGACGTTTCCTGGCACTGTATCATTGTTTTGCCTTGGGGCCCATAATTCCATTTACCTCTCTCTATACTGAGCAGAAAACCATGCTACCCACAAATGGATTTAAAGATAATCATTCCAAGCATGATGCTATCCATTTCCTTAACCTGCTTGGAGAGCGATTTTGTATCTTACAGTCTTCTTATTAGAACCATGTTTTCCAGACAATAGCATGAGTTTGGAACACAGTGCAACAAAGATGTGAGAGGATGGTCGGTTTCTGTTTCCTGTCTTCTTTAATATTTAGATTTTCTTTTTCATAAGAGCTGAGATGAGCCATTTAACTGCACTGAAGGGATAAATGAGTCTTTTAGTTTCTGGAAGCTGAAGCTCATGAAAAGCAATTAACACAGTACCTCGCAAAGGGGTGAACCCTCATCATAAAGACCTTTTTTATTCTTAAGTGATACTCTTCCATCTGTGTCAGTCTGACAAAGGTGTGTATTTGAAGGTGAGGTCCCTTTAACCATTCAGAAAAGCCTGACAGACATCTGACTTGGATGGAGTACAGGGGGCATTGTATATTAACAGCAAGGAAGCTTGCCCTGATTTTCCCCAGATGCCACAATCTTTAGAGCCAAGACGTCTCAAAGACAGTGGTTTGAATTCTTTGCCTGGGGAAAATTCTCTAAGATCCCAAGGACATTAAGTGCCCAGCTTCCGTTATTTCCTGTAATCTGTTTTGTGCCAGCATTACCACTGTATTCATTTAAGTAGTTTTGGAGTCATGTAATTATCAGAAAGAAACAACTTGCTCTCCTGGCTAAAGCATGAGCCTGGTCATTGAGGGGTTCAAGTTCTTCCCTGCTCTACCATTGAATGAGTGGTGTTCGGCAAATCCTTTAACGTCTCTGCCTCAGTCTTCTGCTCTGCTAAACAGTGATGATAATACTTCCCTACCTCCTAAGAAACTTGTGGGACTTCATTAACTAAGGTGGATGAAGAACTTGGAAATGTCTTAAGAAAAGGTGCCATAGCAGAGCAAAGATGTTTGTCGTCATTTTAAATTAATGCCATCATTCATTTCTGCTGCACTGTTTCAAGAGAGTTTACTATTCACACCATCCTTGTAGGCATGTTACTAACACATGCACACTATGGGCAGATCCTTATTGACAGAGCCAAACAGGATAATGTTTGTTTGAATTGGATCCCCAGTTCTGAGGAGGTCACCTTCTTTTAGGTGGATTTGCAGCTCTGTGGTATAAAGCTGGATTTGTGGTATAAAGAGGATTTGCAGCTCTGTGGTATAAAGCTGGGCCTCAATTAGATATTTCAGACTGCATCAGATAGCATCTTCCTGTGATACTGGGATGGGCATAGTCCTAAAATCCTTGCTAGACAGATCAGGAGGGCAAACACAATGTGTGGGGCTCAGGCATCTGAGAGAAAATTCTGGCAGAGTATTAAGATAATACATCCATCTCAAGCCAAGCTGGGAAGCCATATTGCAATTCTGCTGGCACAATTCTTATCCTAAGAAGTAGACAGGCTCTTACTGGGAGTAAATGCCTTCCACATGTAGTCAACATTAATTAGCACATATGATTTTTCAGGCAGTTTACTCATAGAATGGAGGGACTAGGAACTTGGTTTCTTGAGATATTAGGAGGGAGGGCTTGATCCAAAACCCTGTGTAGTCAAATCAAGATTTCCATTCACTTCAGTGGATTTTGGATCAGGCTGTAGGATTGTTGTCCACGTCACCTGGCTGTCTTCATTAGGTATATTTGGAGTTGTTCTGGCATGGGAGTGAGTCAGGCTGAGGGATCATGTACCTTCTATCTACAGGTATCTGAATGAGCAAGAGAGGCATCCCCCCTCAATGCCATCCTCGTATCTTGCACTTATTGTAAAGATGACTTTGAAAGAAACACATTGCATCTGAAACTCTTCAACATCACAAGCAAATTCTTCAATGTTAAATGTTTGGGGTAAATCATGCTGCGACTGCTTGGTGCTGAAATGCATGGAATGAGATTAGATAAACCTTTTCTTAATTAAAAAATGAAACTGGATTCTGAACTTTATCTAAGGGTCACTTTGGGATGATTTCTAGACAGAAAAATCTTGGCTTTCTGGCAGGACAGCTGTGAAGGGAGTGTTCTGTTCATTAGAATACAATTTGTCCAAGAATGTACGTTCCAAATCCTAATCAATTTAGATGAAAACTTACTGGACAAGGTTCAAGCAGGCCGGTTATGGAGTTTATAAAGCCAAACCCACATGTCTCAATGGGCAAGAGAGAAGATAATCTTAGCTTACATTGGAATGTTAAAATTTATATAGTTAAGACGTGACATAGGCATGATTTTTTAAAAACAGGAACGTGAAGAATTAGAAGGTTAAAGAAATGAAGAGAACGTCCCTTTAAGAATCACTATTATTCCCTCAGGATGAGTGGACTACAGCTATTAAGAACTTGGAGTGAAGACTATATTAAGATTCATATGAAGTCATAACTTCCAGCAAGAGTATTTAAAGATGTGTGTGTGATTTAAAATATGAGATCCTTGGGCTTATACTCTGGTGCTAATAGATGTTTGTTAGTAAATTATTTTATAGTTCCTCACTGTATGATGAGCTGTTACACACTGAGTTATTAGCAGAGTTCAATAATTTGGAGAAACTTTGCACAATAAACCCCTGTCAGGGTGACGGCAGATATAGTGCACTGTACAGCCATATAAATGTGCACATTATACCATGACTCAGCAGGAATGAGCACAGAAAACCACAAGATTCCACCACCCCCACATCCTTTTAATAATACATTTCATGATGTTAATGGCAACTAATCCAGGTTTGGGGATTTCCATCTCCCAAACCTGTTACTTGCAAGCTCCTTCTCATCTAGTGATTGAAAGTCACTGAGTCAGAACTCTTAGTTTTTATTCCTGAGCTCTGTAACTTTGGGGCAGGTCACTTTACTTCCCTCTGTTTTGGTTTCCTTCTCTATAAAATGGACATCATATGTGAAACACAAGGTGGGTGAGGTAATATCTTTTCTTGGGCCAACTTCTGTTGGTGAGAGAGACAAGCTTTTGAGCTTATACAGAGCTCTTCTTCAGGCTACAACAACACTGCATATAACAGCGGTAGGCAGATTGCAGGCCAAACTCGGACTGCCAGATGTTTTTGAATACACTCCAAAATCTTTTTATTTACTTATTAATGTTTTTGTTGGGTTTTTTATTATTATTTTCTCTGGAGTCTGGACCTTGGCTATACCTTGATCAAGAAATCTGGATCTTGACAAAGAAATAGACTACCTTTGGCATATAATAATATGTATCTGTCTCACAGAGATGATGTGAGGCTTAACTAATTATTAGACCTGATTCTGCCCTCAGTTATATACCTGAGCAGCTCTTTTGTTTAGATGGTGTGGTAGGAGGCAGAATTTGGGTTTGCAAACACTTTGAGATGCAAGGCTTTGGCAAATTCACGACAATTATAAATACCAGCAGGAGCCCAGGAATATTTTTGTCTTTTAACCCTCTAAAGCTATTCTTGCTTTGCTCATAATTTCCCTGGCTCTTTTTTTACTTCTTTGCTTCAAACCTTCGCCTTCCCTCTCCAAACCCCATCCCTCTTTCACTTGAAACTACTTTCAGGGTCATGTAAGAAAATCCACCCTTCCCAGAACCTAATCAGAATTTCCAACCCATTAAGCTCACTGACTGAATTTTTTGCATATCTTAAAAAAATGACAGTAAACATTTTGTTAAATATCCCCAACAGCTTTTAAATAAAGCCTTGTCTGATAGAAAGTCTTTAAAATAGAGCTTTTAAAAATTAAACTCTATAAAGATAAGAAGAGGATATTCCAGAGACAGTAAGGTAGCATGTCACTCAGCAAAAGCAGCCTACATTTCACTGCAACTGCCTGCAAAATTTCACTTCCTGAAACCACTCAAGACTAAAAACACCTGTGAAAACTCGAGCGCCCTCCAGCCTATTTAGTGAGACCTAGTACAAAGTGTCCTATCAAAAGGCAGATTATTCACCAACCGAATGAATCAGCTTTTATGTGGCAGGCAGCTCCTGGAGATGAACTCATTAAAACTTTGTACAAGAAACTGCAGCAAAAAGACACAATATTTCATTATTTTAAAGCCAGAGAATAGACAGGCCTCCTATGGAAAAGTGAGTCATATTCTGTGTAGTACATTCTGTTCATTCTGTTATAATAAACACAAGTGTTTGTTTGCTGATCCCATTAGGATCTAGCTGTGCAAACGCCTTTAACAGAAAAAGTTCCAAAGCCCGCTGTTAAGACTTGTGCTTTTTGAGCATGTTGTTTTTAATAGTACCAGTCCCTTCAGGATGCCATTCTTTTCAAATCTATTCCAAATTTCTATTATACACTTCCAAGCTATGACCGTAATGCTCTCCATGCTTGTCAAATGTTCCATCCTTAAAGAAACTGCAGGGGAAGTTGTCATCAATATTCCTTAATTTCAGGGTTTAAGTAGGTCAGGGGCAGGGGAGTGAAGGAGGAGCTAAAGTTAAAAGTCCCATCTTCTCATAAAATTGTTCCTGTTATTTTATATAATAATGTTAACCTCTGTGCTACTAGTTTGAGTTGGTTTTACAAGACTAGGATGTTGGAAGGAGAACAGATCCTTTATTTCTCTAACTTCAAAACGATCCTAGTTTACGTAGTCTGCTCATGGTTCTGAATTCCTTAGTAGGTCGAATAACCAAGCAAACAAACTTAATCCCCCATTGTTGTTGGAAGGTAATCGCCTGAGTAGCAGCTTTCAATAGGGCTGGGTTATTTATTATTTGCATTATTGTAGCACCTAGGAGCCCTAGTCATGGTCCAGAATCCATTGTGCTAGGCACTGTACAAACGCAGAACAAAAAGACAGTCCCTGCCCCAAAGAGTTTCCAATGTAAGTGTAAGAAAAGAGACAACAGATGGTACAGACATGCGGTGAGTCAGCATGATAGGTTGTGGTCTCAGTACAGCAGTGGCATAACCATTGTCAATGTTTTTTGTATGCATAGTGGGAAAGGTGTTTTAAGAAGAGTTTGTAAGAAGGCTAATGAGGTCGCTTTGCAGATGTTCACAGGAGCACCTCAGGCTTATTGTCTTGGGTCTGATAGGCAGGAGTTTTTGTGCTTGTTGGCCCCAGTGTCACTATATAATTCCATGCCTGTCACTTTCTTGTAACTTCTTCCCCTTTTGACTCACATTGATGCTTCTGACAGACACACACACTGACTGTACAGAGAGTGGATGCTTGCACATTGAATGCAAATGGGATGACAGTAGGAAGATAGTTTCTGGGATGTCTGCTTGTCTTTTCAGAGTAAACCAAATTTTAAATAATAAAATAATAAACCTGTTTTCTGTTGGATGACTTTGCTGCCACCGTAACTTCAAGTTCCACCATTGACAACGTGTCACCTATCTGGAGATAGTTACATGGATACAAAGCACTCCTCTATATCAGCTCTGAACAGTTGCAATCAGTCACTCTGAAAAGTCTCTATATACTAAATAACCTCCTCCTGCTAAGCCCTATGTTTTAGGGATTTGCTGTAATCAAGGAAGGTCTGGATTGGACAAGGCTGGTGGGTAACATGGGCCCATGGTGCCCGGGCTCCAGCAATATTCAGAGCTGGGGGCCCAGCTCCACCAATGGTTGGAGCCAGGTCTCTCCCCTGGCCTGGAGCATCCCCTGGCCCCCACCTGCTGCCCCCCCCCGTGTGCCTCCCCTGGGCCCCAGAGCATCCCTGCCTGATTAAAACCAGATGGCTGCCCTGACGCTCCACACTGCTCTCCTTTGCCTGTGCTGCTCCCTAAGGCTAGGCTACAGCACAAGAGCAGGCTGAGGCAGCTGGCTGCTGCTGCACCGGAGGAGGTGCACACATGATTGGCAGCCTTCCCCTCCCCCAGCACCTACCAGGAGAAGATGCTGGAAGAGACCTCTGGACCTCACTCACCTGAGCAACTTCTGGGGTTTCCTTGAGTGTCTGACCCTGTGATCCTACCCCCTGCAGCCATGGAGCAAGGGACAGCCCCTCTGCCTCCCCACCCCATGAGGCTATGGTATGGGGCAGCAGTAGGGCTGGTGCAAGGATATTTTGCGCCCTAGACGAAACTTCCACCTTGCGCCTTTCCTCCCCCCTCCCTCCCCTCAGAGCATCGCTTATTATAAACTCTCAAAAATGAATACTGCATAATGTGGCATTGTTCATTAGAATTAATACAAGGGGGTCAGAGGAGATGATCACAATAGTCCCTTCTGGCCCAGGGGAACCTATGAGCAAGGAGGAGGCTGAGAATGCCCCCAGTCTCTAAACGTTCCCAGGGGCTGAGTACTTCACCCTCCGGGGGGGACCCAGGGGCAAGGAGGAAGAGCCGGGCTCTCCCAGGGAGCAAGTGTCACCGGAGGTGGGCGGGCAGTGTTTGGAAGCTGCACCTGCACCGGCCCTTTCCCTTCCGTCATGCTGCAGGGTTTAGTTTCACTTTCCCTCGCCCCAGGAGTTGGCAGCGCCCGGCCTCAGCCACATCACGTTGGAGGGCGAAGCTCACCTGAGCTCAGGACTGCGTCCTGCCTCCCCCAACGGCTCTGTCCCTTGGCCATGCTGGTCGCTGCGCCCAGCTGGCTATCTCCTCCTTGCTCCACCACAGGCTCCCACTGACCGTCCTGCACGGCGCCCCTCACTGCGGGAGTGGGTTTGTTACGGAAGCCTGGCTCCCTGCCCTGCCTCGCTCAGCTGACTCCCATGACGCCGGACACCGCTTTTTGGTGCCCCCAAATCTTGCCACCCTAGGCGGCCACCTAGTTCACTTAGTGGTTACACTGGACCTGGGCAGCAGGCTGCAGCAGAGAAGGCAGCCACATGTGATGGCAGCTCCCTCCAGCACCCACCCACCATCAGGGAGGTGAGGAGGCTTCCTGGATCTGAGCAGCTGGGGCTTGGGTGAGTGTAGTGACATCCTGCACCCTGCCGCCCACAGTCACTGCTTCTTCCCCACACTGGACATGGGGTAGCCTCATCCCCCACCCTCAATGAGGTTGCGGTGAGGGGCAGCTGCAGTGGTCGAGAGGAAGTCCGCCTCTCTGGCCCTAAGCCAGGGGCAGCCTGTCTGCACCCTAAGCTCCTCATCACCAGCCCTGCCCCACCCCAGAGCCTGTGCCCCCTGCACCCCAACCCTCAGCCCCAGCCTTGAGCCCCTTCCTGCACCCCTGCTCCAGCCCAGACCCCACACCCTAACTCCCTCCCAGAGCCCATCCCCTGTACCCCAAGTGCTTGCCCCAGCCCAGACCCCACACCCTAGCTCCCTCCCAGAGCCTACCCACCACACCCAAATGCTTCCCAGAGCCCACTCCCTGCCCCAGCCTAGAGCCCACATCCAAGCACCCTCCCCCCCTCCTACACTCAAACTTCCTTCCAGATCCTTAGGGAGATGGGGGGGTGCAACTTGGACCCATTCTGGGCACCACCAAAAATTATACAAACCTGCTACCCCTGGGATTGGACTCCCTCCACAGCCAACGAGTACCATTACTTGCTCAGCTGCAGAGAAACATAAGGTGATTCCTCTGCAGTGTTCTCAATCTTAGCTGGTTGGAGGAGCACCAAATCAGGTCCAGGAATCAAAACTAGGTGTGTCGCTCTCATCTCAGAAGGTCCTTGGGCTCCCCAGTGCTGCTTTAGTTCTCCTTTGTCAGTCATGCTATAGTGCAATGGTCCTTTTCAGTTTGTGTTTCCAATTACCCATACATAGGAACTCCCCCGAAACTGTCTTTTCTGAGGTGACCAGTAACAGCTTAGGGGTATGGTTAGTTAAATAACCCTGATAGTCTTTGTGTGTGCTAACTGCTCACTGAGGTAGGGTGACCAGATGTCCTGATTTTATAGGGACAGTCCCGATATTCAGGGCTATTTCTGATATAGGTGCCTATTACCCCCCATCCCCTGTCCCTATTTTTCACACTGAGGGGAGAGGCGGAGAGTGCAAAGACAAAGCACATTGCAATGAACAAGCAACACAATGAAAAACAAAAGTGAAAAAGTATGGTAAAACTTAGTGCTAATGTAGAAGGTCTGAGTTATTGTCCAAGGACCCTGAGAGGGTCACCAGTCTTCTCTGGTGGGTATGTTCTTCTCAATAAAGCACAAGGAACTTATATGTAACAATTAAATTATTTTTATTTAAGGTGATAGAATACAGTAACCAGAACCTGGGGTCTAGAGCAGTATTAAGTGCTGTGATGTCCCTGCAGGTGGGAAACCCACCTTCCAAGATGGAGGATGATATTTGGTTTCTAGCCCACCCCACAAGTTTTTACAACAGTTACAACTGCTCCACATAGTGGGAAGGTGATCAGAGGGTCCCAGTTTCCAGAAAAACACTATTTGCTCTCCAGGGAAATTAAGAAACTGCCCCTAGGATAAGAAGGTTGAGCTTGTGCTTGTCCATAGGAATGGAGGGTGGCAGATCTAGATTCTAGTTCTGACCCTGTGAACACAAACATGATTTTCCTGAATGTGTGTTCTGTTGTGGTGAATGCATGTGCAAATGGGGTAATTGTACATGCAAATAGCCAGCCAAACATGCAAGTGATCATTACTTGATCTGCCAGAACTACACAGGTACATTTGAAAATGGCAGGTCTTTATTGTCTTTCAGCTTCTATTTCCTTTCCTGTCAAATAGGAATAATAGGACCTACTGTCTTTGAGGTTGTGAAGCTAAATTATTAATGTATGTAAAGTACTTGAAGACCCTCAGATGGAAGGTGCAAAGTATAATGCTTCAAAGACCATGTCCTTAGGCATGCAAACAGTTATGTAGTTTAAGATGGGGAGCAGTTTCCATCTTTTTTTCTTTTGTTTTAAGCACACTGGTATATCTTTCTAGCTGTACTTCCTATGGCAAAATGAGGGTGCCTAATCCTTGGGATACATAATAGCATTGGTTAGGCCCAAAGTCTCTCTTTCCATCCACAGTCTCGGTCTTTGCATTCCCAAGTGAGTTTAACCCTGACTCCCTCTTGCCATTTGCCGATGGATCTGGAATGGAGAGTGTAGTGTATCCTGTGAGAGAAGTATCGAGAGACAAGGACACCAGACCCATGCTCCACCACCAAGCCCCAGACGGCATTACGCCTGCTCCAGGCACAATGCCATTGGGAGTGGCTGCATAGCTCAGTGTCTCTTTACCAATCCCTCCCCAGTATAGGCACTGGTTTGAATTACAATCTTTCCTGAAGCTTGTGACCGTAGCGTGTATAAAAGCATGTCTGCCGTGGGAGTTATGAGAATACACAGTGAGTAGGAGGAAGGAATCAGACAATCTGTGCACACTTAATCTGCACACCCCCTGCATGTTGGTAGCTTGCCCTAGTGCTTCACTGTCTACTCCGGAGAGACTGATACAGACATTCAAGTTTATACTGGCTGCCCCAAACCGGGAAGGTCAAGCAAATTGAAACACTTTTCATATTAATTACATGCAGTGTTGATCAGTGTCCATTTGAGATCCTTAGTCTCTCTGCAGCAAAAGTATGAGCCACATCCAGTCACCCTCTTGAGCCAGGAGAAGAATGCTGCCATTTTGATAAGTGCGCTACTTGGGCTTTTTTAATATAGATATAGATATAGATATATTTTAAAAGCTTCTTCAGTGGAGTGTGATTTTAACTAGAATGATCTCAGAACTTCACTGAGCCTGTCCTTTACAAATGTTAATCCTTAACCATTACCCTTAGAAGTTCCAACAGACTAGTAAAATGCACTTGAAAAGGGATATGTTTAATTTAAGCAATGAGATTACCATGCTGAGAATAAAGCCACTTTTATTAATAATTACCTCTCTACTATGACTTAAATTTAAACAGATGGGAATTTTACAGCCTCTGCTCTTCATTAATTTTCTTGGATCCTTCAGAGTAAAGCCCTCAATTCCTGTGATGTAATGGTATAAACAGTTGGCTCCCTGCTTAGCTTCCACCCACAAGTTCTAAATTTGGAGCATGGCAAATTTTTGCAGATTCCAGAGAAAAGCTATGCTCAAGACGTGCGGCTTCCTTGAGTCCCATTCGATTGCACCAAACAACAAAACTGTGTGCTTTTTTTATAACTGGGATAATAGATATGACTCAGATGCACATGTTGTCTATGTAAGCACTTGGGGTTGGCTATCACTTTATGGCACTGGAAAGAAGCCAAACCAAATAAAAATTGTTTTGAGTAAATATTACATTTCTAGAGCATGAATAAGTTTTCTCTACAGCCAGCGTGTCGCTAATGGGAATAAGAAAGAGGTTGGGTGGAGGAAAGCAGTAACTAAATCATTGCGCTACATGTAGACAGTCTGCACTGAGATCTGTTGTTTCAACTCGTCTGGGGTGTAATATCACAGCTAATTCTTAACAGGTCTCAACAAGGCCCCAATGCTGGAAATAAAAATAGCAAGTATAGGTCAAGTAGCTTGTCCTCCCTGATACTTTGCTTCCTTGAATGGCAACTCAGCTAGTGACATGTACAGTGACATGTAGACCAAGTGAGACCCCCCTCCCACCAAACATACAAAGACTGTGGTATTACCCACATGGTTAATGATAAGCATGTTTTTTCAGGATCTGGCTTTAAAGGAATTCTCATTAGCAGTGGGATTTTCAGTAATGCCAATGTGATGTATGAGCACAAGTGCCACTGAAAGGGACCAGAAATCAGGAAATCTGGGTTTCATTACAGCTCTCCCATTGGCTTGCTGTGTGACCATGAGGAAATAATCTGTACCTTTAAGGTGGATGTAACAACAATTTTCGCTGTCTGACAGAGGTGTGGGGGTACTTCCTTACCTCTTCACCAATTGAGAACCTTGATTGGAAAGCGTTATATTCACATCCCACCACCATTTTGTGCTTACATAGCAGAAGTAAGCATACCTATGGTATCTGCAAAACTAGATAAAATAGAGCAGTGAATACAGCCTGATAATGAAATAAGCTCATTTAAAAATCCATTTACAAATGTGATTTAAAAAATTAGCTTATTAAACCAAAATACATTTTCTGTGTCCCTAGCCACAATGTATTTCTGAAAACAACAGAGACATCTCATGTTGCAAGCTATAGACCTGTTCAAATTGCATGAACACTTCTCTGGGCAGAAGAATGTTCTTTTCATAGGCTTCTTCTGTGCAATGTAGGGAAAAATCTGAGCTGGGTTTTAAAAGAAGCCTCCAGCCAAGAAAGTGCAGCTCACCAGGGAGAGCTCACAGTCACTAGGAGCAAGACAGATTCCACAAAGTGTCTTTTTGAGAGATTCTATGAAACACTCATTTACGGGGTTAGAACATGTTAGTAAGGTGGGATCAGAAGAATTCCATGTTCTGAGTGATTCAAGCATCTTTATCAGATCAATTTAAGGAACCTCTTAACACTTAGGGCTGGAATTTAATATATAGATAAAATTGCTCCAGTTCTGTGAGCTCTATTGCTGTCAGGAAATGCCTATTGCTGAGCTAAGAGGGCCTATTTACCATGCTGCTAAAGTAGCTTTGACTCTGTTTACAGAAACTGGGCAATAAGTATTGTCCATGTATTTGAAGCTGCCAATGATCATTTTCTGCCAGCACAGCAAACCAAGAAACTGCTTGTGAAGGGATGACTCTCCCCTTTTGTAATACAGTATATTTGACAATTTAAGGGAACTTCTGTAACACAAGGAAGCATTTAAATATTAGTGCTTCTAAAGTGTTTGAACAGCTGGTAAATCCTAAATGACCCTGCTACTAAAGAAAAGAGCAGTGAAAAGTAACACTGCAAGGAACAAAAGAACTAACAAATGCAGGGCGTTAAATCAGTTTTCAAAACTGGGCACAACTGAAAGCTCACATTTGCCCTGATATGCCTAAAATGGAATCTTGGGCATCTAACTACTGATTTGAATGCCCAGCTGCAGAACTGGTTGCTCTGACTTAGCAGGCAAGTTGGAAAACTGAGTCCAGAGAACTCTGCTCTATATTCTGCAATACTTTCTCCACACTCCCACTGTGCTCTCTCACTTACTGGTCCTGATTCTCTGATATGGCCAAGGCAGGCTCAGCACCAGCTTAAGAAGGCGAGGTGTGCATAGGTGACTTTAAGCTACCTTTTGCAGTCCCTGCTCCTAGGACTGTCTGCATGATGGCCTAGTTTAATTAGACCATGTTTAATTAGAGCAAACTGGAGACTGCTGTAATTGAAGCTGGTTGCCAAGCAGCTCCCAGAGGCTTTCTGGCAGCCAGGGATCTGCTGGGTGTAAAAGAGCCCTGGCAGCAATCCTGATGGTGGTAGGAGAACCTTCCAGCAGCCAGCTCCATCAATTACAAGGCTGGTCTGCATGCCAGCGGGCCATGGTAGCTGCTAACAGCACTCTTCTTCCACGGCTGTCAAAACACTTAAAACATTAACTAAGCCTCACAATTCCCCTGTGGGATTGGTGAAACTCATCATCCCCCTGTCACTGATGGACAAACCGAGACATAGAGAAGTTAAGTGACTTACCAAGATGACAGCGCAATTCAGCAGGGCCGCCCAGAGGATTCAGGGGGCCTGGGGCAAAGCAATTTCAGGGGCTCCTTCCATTAAAAAAAAGTTGCAATATCATAGAATACTATATTCTTGTGGGGGCCCCTCCAGGGCCAAGGGCCTGAGGCAAATTGGCCCACTTGCCCCCTCTCTCTGGGCAGCCCTGCAATTCAGTATCTGTTCTGCTAATATATGGCCAGAACCCTCTGGAATTATACAGCTGTTCAACAAATAGATGACAGTTTCCTAAATCAAAAGTAGCTCAGTGGTAACAGGATTTCATGACTGGAACAGTTCAAATCCACTGATCTATGGACAGCAGATCAAACCCAAACAAGAAAGAGAAGAAAGTGGCAAATGTGAAAGCCCATGATGTTGGGTTGCTTTTAAACTATATGAGTAGCTTCACATTTCTGCAGAGGAGTAAATTCCCTACAGATATCATAGTGGCTTTGACTTATTTTTGAGAACTCTATTTCTTTGGATGCTAGATTAAAATAAGCATGGATCTTGGTGTGCCAATAAAGGGATGCTGGGGAGGGGTCTCCAGGCTACTGGGATATTAAGGTACCAACTTTAACACGATGGAAAGTGAATTTTCTCTAGATTTTCAGTGTGACCTTGGATTTTACCTGTGGCCTTAATATCCTGACGTATTGGTCATTCTCACCTGTTCCTTGCTATATCACTTAGTCTGTACCCTAATGAAAACCTTGATGTAAAGTATAGAACGTATCTCCTTGCTGCTTAATAAGTGATTTTTGTAAAGTGAAAATATGCTGTACGTAGCGCAAACAAAAAGCTGCTCAAATGCAGCCTTAAAAAATAAAGTATGAGTTACTGAAAGTGTTCATTGCTCTCCTTTTCAAAACCTGACTGTGGCTCTGCTGAGAAGTCCGCACCACCCCCCTCCCCCATCCCAGCATTGCTGGTCTGGGGCTTGTCCCATGGTGCGAGTCTGCCATCTAGTGTATGTTAATCACAAAGCATTGTTTAAATCCCTGCTAAGGAATGTTTCACTTAAATTGCTCTGTTTTACTGTGGCACGTCTCTGGCACTAGGTAGGGGTTCAGGACTGACGGGGAGGGAGAAGATAATGGGCGGGAAGAAAGCAGAAAACTAGGAGAGTAGTACTCATATAGCATCTTAAATGGCATGACTCATCAAAAATGAGTGTATGTACTCCTCTCTAGGTGGGGTGAGTGTGTGCCTTATGATACCCTTGGAAGAGGATGCCTCTATGAATGGGATGTTAGTGCGTTAAAGCCAGATTTGTTGGTACCGTCATACCATTGCCCACATGCAGAGTTTCATTTCTGTCTGTCTATCTGAATACTTATATGGCCTCAATCATCATAGCAGCCATTTGGATGTGTTTTTAATACGTTTTTGTGCCAGGCTCATCTGGGTCAGGTCAATGGGTATCACATAGTTACTAGAGTGGCAAGTCATGAGGCAGGTGCACATCTCCTAACCACCTGTCCTCAAGAAATGAGACACTGGCCCCTGCACATCATCACCTTGCCTGTCACAGAACTACACATAAAACAGCACAAATAGTTCTCATTCGAAGGGCGGCAACTTTTAACTATTCCGCTTTCCCAAGAGCTGATATTAAAATAGCTTCCTAGGTGAGCGTTATAGAGTAGAAGGCCAGAAGGGACAAGTGTGACCCTCTAGTCTGATCTCCTGTATGATACAGCCCACAGAACTTCAATTCCTAGAGCAGATCTTTTAGAAAAACATCCAATCGCAATTTTTAAAATTGCCAGTGATGGAGAATCCACCACGACCCTTGGTAAATTGTCCACTGGTTAATTACTCTGATCATTAAAAATGTACACCTTATTTCCAGTCTGAATTTGTCTAACTTCAACTTCCAGCCGTTAGATTGTGCTCTAGTAGACTGAGGAGCCCGTTTTTAAATATTTGTTCCCCGTGTAGGTATTTAGAGACTGTAATCAAGTCATCTCTTAACCTTCTCTTTGTTTGACTCAGAGCTTAGTCTATTTAGTTTAACACGAGCAGGCAAGATTCTAATGCTTTACTCGTTCTTGTGGCTCTCTTCTGAACCCTATTCAATTTCTCAACATCTTCATTTAATTGTGAGCGCCAGAACAGGACACAGTATTCCAGCAGTGGGCACACCAGTGCCAAATACACTGGCTGGGTTTTTTACTTCATATTTGTTACAGACATGGCTTAATTAATTCATGGTTACATTTCGATTGCTTTCACACCATTACTCGTTAAGAGGAGTCATGGCAGGCAAATCACCTCATTGGTGTGTATGCATACCTGCTTCTCTCTCTTCCATGCCCATGACATGAGACCTGCACTTGGAAGCACCTTCAGCTGACTTATTATTCTGGGGAACACTTGCTCCATTTTGCTCAACAGGAAGATTTCCCACTGTGAGCCGCACAGACTGGCATTCTGATGCTCACAGTGGCCACCTGGATGGATAGTGACATCACACATGAAGGCAGAAGTGCAGGAGCCCAGGGGTGAGTGACTGTAAAACAGAGGCGGAAGGATGAGTTTGTGGCTAACGTACAGGAATGACAGGAGATTCTGCAGTAATGGAAGCAATATAAGATCTAGGCAGGGTTTATTCCTAGCTATGCCATGAACTCGCCATGAGACCAGGGGCAAGTGCCTCATGCTTTGTGTCCTTCGGTTTCCCCATCTGCAAAGTGTGGCTTATGCCACTTATCTGCCTCTCAGGGATGTTGAGAAGCTGAGTTCATTAATATATCTGTAAAGTGCTTTGAGCTCACCAAGTTGCTATAGATGTGGTAAGTGGTGTTACTGACTTGTCTGACAGTATGGCAGCCTTCAAGTGCCAGATTTTCTGTTCTTCCCGTTCTGCACTGATCACAGAGCGGCAAAGGAGAATCTCTTGCTCCCAGCTCCAAGGGTGCGGTATGCTGCATTGGGGAGACTCCCTGGTGTAGAAGAGCTGGAGCACACTACACTCTGATGATGGTCCCTCCCACTCCTGACATAATCCCATGCCAGACCTAAAGGGAATTTTGCATAGAGCTACTTTCTTGGCTCTGTGCTGGAGGGGAATCCTTGAGTTAGGCAAACTCTCTAGTGGTTGCTTTCTTCCTTTTTACTCCTCAGAAGCAATGTAAAAGGATAGTGGCCTGGGCAGAGTCCAGTGTTTATTCTGTGTGTATTTCATGGTCAGACATGAAGTTGTCCCCCTGACTATTCTTTTGGCTGCTCACAGATGCACCCGAGAAAGCTTTGTGGTTGCTTTCTGGTGAGTATGTGAGTGTATCTACCAGAGTGAGTCAGCCTAATGGCTGAGGGGAGAAGTAAGAACATGACTTGAAAACATGTTGTTGTTAGACTCCTCCTAAGGAACATGCCAAACGTGTTAGCTCAGCTGCCCTTTTACCCAGATCTGCTCTGCACCCTGCAGCCAGAGAGTGGGAGTCAATCTTGCCAGTTTCTGAATGTGCTCCATAATTAACTGCCTCTGAGGATCACTGATCTGGGAGACTTTGCTGCTGTTTGTGTTTGACTGGAGAATGGCATTCTTTACATCATGAAGCTACTAATCACAGAAAGGCAAACACAGCCAAGCATGAACAATAGAGTGAAAGAGAGAGCTAAAGTAGCCATGCTAGAGCCATTTTTAGAGTAATACAGCAAACGGAGAGATGCTCTCTGTCTCAGTCACGGAGATTTATGGGCTCTCTCTCATGGGACCCATTTCAATAAAGGCAGATTCGTAAGCTTGCCTCCCTTTAGTCTGTGTTGGAGTCCCACTGGGAAACAAACAAGCTGCTTTATAGGCCCAGGCCCACACAGAACACAATCACCCAGCAGACGTCTTTGGCAGGCTGCTTAGATTTCAGGGTAAAAGAAACACATTCATCATCAGTCTATATGCAGGCACACTAACGCAGTTCCTAGCCTATTCCATTTGGGCGTGGGGATGCGCACAGCAAAGGCTGGAAATTCCTGAGCATGTAACATGCTCCCAAGAAAAGGGTTATGGGCTGTCCTCCATTTCAGGTGGCTGCCTCCATTGGCTTCTATATGGAAAAAGATACTCTTGAAACTAGCCAGACAATTTCCTTAATAGAAGACTCAGTTTGCCAGGTTTTACTCCAAACACTTCTTACCTGAATTTTCAACTTGGATCCTTTAAGGGCCGGGTTAGAATTTTCAAACCATGCCAAAGAGCCTTATGAGAGTAAATCCCATTTTCAAACATGACTTATGCTCTTGGGGAGAGGGATTCACACCCTTAGGAGCCTAAATTCCAATGACTTTCAATGCAATTTAGGCTCCCTAATGCCAGATTTTTAAAGCTCTTTAGGCCCCCTAGTGGGATTGTCAAAAGTACTTAAATTCCTAATTCCTGGTGGGTAGGTGCTTTTGCAGATCCCAGTAGGAGCCTATCTGCACTCTAGGTGCCTGAATATCTTTAAAAATCTGTGCCTTTGTGCCTAAACCACTTTTAAATAGGAGATTAGGCTCTTATATCACTTAGGGCAAAAGCAGCTGTCTGCACTTGACTTTTAATAATTTAAACAATGCTAAGTAATACATTCACTAACGTGATGTATAAAGTGTAATGTCCTGTCTATATAAGCATGTGTTGCTAGTCATATAAGCCATGGTTTAGCATAACTAGCAACAAACGTATCCTATCTACATTAGATCTTATCATAGTGTGTGCAAACATTTACTAAATATTCAAGTATAGAGCCACCCTAATGGAATCTATTTTATGAGCACATCTCCTTGGCATGCACATGAGAGGCAAATGTGAATACTATATGTGCAGACTGGCAGTTGCACGCTTGGTTATAGCCCAATCCTGCAAAGATTTGCACATGTGCTTAACTTGGGAGTAGACACATTAACATCAGAAGAACTACACAAAGTGCATAAAGTAAAATATTTGTGAAAGTCTTTGTAAAATGGCGGCCTTATCTGGTTTGCAGAGGCAAAATATATGCACTTTCAGTAAGTAGTGGGCATATTCAAAGAGGCAGGCTCAATTTTTGTCACACAACCTAAAACTTTGATTTAATGGCTAGTAGAAGGTGAGTAAGTGAGTCGAGCGTATAAGCAATATTTCAGTTTGTTGGCAATGTGCGGTGGGGGGCGGGGTGTGCTGGGTACTATTGTGGGTTAACCTAAAAATAAAACTTCTTTCAGCAAATCAAAAAAACCAAGTCATTTTGAATTGCAATAGTTCATTTAAAATGTTGAAACAAAATGTTTTGCATTTTTGGAATTAAATTAAATTGACACACATTCACAAAAAGTTTATCTTTGTGTCTGTATTTTATAGCAGAAAAAAAGCATTGGTCAAAAAAAATGTTGCCCATGCATAACTGAGAGTAGTTTTGCCTCTGTTGTGTCAGTGAAAATCTTGATTATATTTAATGTTTTTCCTACAGTATCTGGTATTTGTGGGAATCATTGCTGCCTTTTTATTAACATGTTGTTACAGCTGTCATGGGACTGCCTTTTGACCCACTGCTATTAACATAAAGCCTTTTTCCTTATCCCTGGGGATCAGGCCACGTCCTTGTATCCATTTTCAGAGACAATGAGGGGTGTCTTGGTTTAAAGAGACCTCCTGGAAGAGCACATGGGTGTGAAGAGCTATCCCTTTAAATACCACTCTCTCCTATCTTTAGAAAATGGTGTTAGCAGCCTTTTGATTTTTTGTATCAGACCATATTGTTCCAAGTTTAATTTTCTTTTGGAGGTGGGCAGTATCTGCTGGAATCCACCTCATTCTTCCTTGCCCTTCTTCCATCAACCTCACATCTATGTTTGTAGCAACACCCACCCTAATAATTAATTTAAATTAATCTGATGTAAAATATGTTACCCCACACCATAGTCCCTGTGGGGAGGGACATAGTCTGTACAACCTCAGCACTTGTGTTAGCCAAGTAATTTCTTCGCCTCATCTCACAAAATAGCTGAAGTTTGCAGCCAGCTGCAGCTAAAAGTCTCAGCTGTAAACTACTCCAATCCAAAAAGCTAATTTTTCCTTCCTGACACAGAGGGAACAGTGGTAAATAGGGGCTGTGTTGGAACCAGAGCAGTTTGGAGGCTGTGGTTTATGGAGAGAAGAGTCACTTTTATAATTAGGTTCTGGATGCAGGTTTGGATTTGGTTACATAGTTTTGGGCCCTCTTTCTTAAAATGGACCATTTTAATTAGTTGTGCACAATCTCAAGAATTACTGAACCTGCAGTCAATAGTTTATTGCTATTAGCTTCAAACCTGTTCATGATTTGTACCTTATTTGTCTAGCATAGACAAACCATGTGGAGTGTCTTTGGGAAACCATGCTTAAAGCCTGCGCTGAGGTGTGTTGGCTACAACTGAGGTTGAACCGTGGGCAAGCTCTCCCCATTGCTGACACTATTCTAAATCACCACTAGATGGCACGGTAAGATCACACTTGTTCTGTATCAATGACAGTATAGAACTCACAGCCACATTTACATTAAAACCTCAGCGTTACAAACACCTCGGGACTAGAGGATGTTCATAACAATTAACAAACTGTTACTGTTCTTTCAAAAGTTTACAACTGGACATTGACTTAATATAGCTTTGAAACATTGCTATGCAGAAGAAAAATGCTGCTTTCCCTTTAGTTTATGTTTAACCCAGTATTGTGCTGTATTTGCTTTGTCTCACTGCTGCCTGATTGTATACTTACAGTTCCAAATGAAGTGTTTGGTTGACTGGTCAATTTGTAACTCTGGTGGCTGTAATGCTGCGGTTTGTAACATTCTCACCCTGCTGCCACACCACAGCTCTTAGGGGAAGGAAGCTTTGCATGCTACAAAGCCTGAACTGATGAGAGAAATTTAGTTTTGCTGCTGTGGATTTTTGATTCAACGCTGCAACTGTCTGCTTAGGAAAACAGAGACCCACCTGTGTATGTAACATTGGCAGGACCCAAGTTAAAAATCTATTCACAGTTGGCAGGTAGAAACTATGTGTGTGTTACTGCAGGTAGATATGGGCTTAAGGAAGAGAAATAAGAGTTAGGGCTGACGTCTTCAATCTGTAATAGGCAAATGAGTTGGGACTGCTACCAAGGAAGACAAAGTTGTTGCAGTGTGAGTGTTGTTCCATGCCTCTCCATCTTTTGAGGGCTGCCAAACCAGCTCTGAGGAGGAATACTAGTGGGAGACACCCACAAGTTATACAGGGACATTTGTGTATTACAGCTTGGCTGGGGGAAAGGAGCAATGCTGTGTTAAGGCCTAGAGGGATCAAGGAGACACTAGTGAATAAGCTCACTTCTGCATCTAAATGCTGCTCCGAAAGGCACCCATTCAGCTCGCCCTCAGGGTGCTCTGGAATGCACCATGTAAGGGCAGCAGGCCAGCTTCTATTGAAGGGCACAGGCATTTTGCCATTGACTTCAGTGGGAGCAGGGCTGTCGTTTCCTTAGCAATGTTTGAACTGAGATCTCCAGACCAGACTCTTGCCCAATATAGCATTTCACCAAGAACTGCCTTATAAACATTTTCTCTTATAATCTTCTGTAAATCTGGGGCTTGCAGGAAACAGCAGGGTTGGTGGTTGGTGTGGTTTTCCAGGCTGCAATGTTTCATGACCCAATACACTGACTGACTCAAACATATCCTTAATGTGGATGTTGCAGCTTAAGTGGACTTGATTCAAAGTGCAACTATTCAGTATGCTTGAAATGGGAGGGTGGGGATCTTTTAAAAATATGCAGTATCTTTCGCAAGATTTAACATTTGAAAGCAGACAAAGCCAATGAAGTAATGTAGTGACTATTCATCAACTGGGGCAGCAAAACAGAAATCTGATTTGATGAGAGTTTTTTTTTTATTTAGAAAGATGCCACATTGTAATTTTATTTTAAAACCCCATGAAGAGGGTTGATACAGGTATTTGCTAGAATCAGAATATGTTTGGTACAGCTTCCAGGACAGATGAAATTTGTGATATTTGGCCATAATTTCCCATCTTTTGAAGGACTCTGAGGGCTTTCTGCTGTGCCAAACCAACTCCCAGGAAGGGTTTAGAGATGCTCCTGGGAGATGCACAAAAAGATGGTGTAGTCAAAGCAATCTGTAGGATGGGGAAGCTGACTTGGAAAGGAGGAGTCTATAAAAGATGGGAGCAGAAGAAAGAAGAGGGGGGGGGCACCTTCTGACTAAATTCACACCAGACAGATTAAATGTGTGACCTAAATGCAAAGCAGAAATCCCTTGGTGCTATGTTTTATTTACAGCAGCCAAGAAACTGGCCCAAGTTCTTTTTAGCCCTACTCCTCATTCTGAATAAAACTACCATCCACGGTGATGCTGAGAACTGTGCTGTATAGTAACGCCTTTCCTGCTAGACATCTACACTAGGGTTTTTCCTCCCCAAACGAGGAGGGACATTTCCCACTGTTGCTACCACTGGTTTTGCTCCTATTAGTGGTGCCGACAGTGTATGTGGCCAGTGGCATTTAAAACTGCTTAGAAAATGTGGTGGTAAAAATTGCTTGTGGAAGGAGAAGCCTCATCTATGCTAGAGCCCCCAATTCCTGCTATCCATGGTGGTGCCATACTGGTGTTAGCCATAGTGGGGTTTTTTTTTTTGTTTGTTTGTTTTTAAAGTGTGCCAAATCCATCTGAAGTAGACTCCTTGCAAGGAAAATGACTTAAAACAACTGCCTCATTTTCTGAAACAGGTATTGGTCTCCATGGGGCTGTAGTAGCAGCCAAACTGTTTTCAACCCTAGTAAATGCTCTCCAGAGGGGGAGTGGAGTTCTTAAGAAAAAAGGCCCCGGTCAGGGAACCAACCCTATTATAAAACATTTTCTCACTAACCAAGTTTCAGCTGTAATGTAGAAAAGGCCTTGGGAGTATGTTGGTCTTCCCTGTGCTTAGACAAAGAAGCATTGCAATGGAGGGATGGGCAGACTGTTTGTTTGAGGTTACAGTCCCTATACAATACCTTGCATCCCCCTGCATCCCTCTCAGGAATCCTTTAAGAGCTGATTGCACTGAATATTCGCAACACTAGTCTTCAGCTCCACCAGAGCTCAGCTACTTGGCAGCATTTTTTTCCTTAGGGTGGCAGGAAGCTACAAAGTAATATAGCTGCAGTGATCCACTTAGCCTGAACTCCTTGCCAAATTGCTGCACCTTGTGTTTGGAAGCTAATCTAAAGGCCCTACTTCTAGCGACACTGCTAGGCAGAATGGGAGAGTTGGTCCTGGAAGCTGAGAATACAGAGGTACAACTACTATTGTAAAGAGCACTTTGTGCAGAGTAGTGTTGACAAGTTAAACCACTACAAAGACAAGGGCTACAACAAATGTATTTCATACAATGTCCCTAAAATTGTTTTATTGCTTATAGTAAGATTTAAAGCCCAAAGTAACCTGATCTCTTAGTGTGGATAGTCTCTGAATGTGGTCAATAGCATGCTGACTAAATTGGTTTTTCATCTGCTCAGCACAATAGATGTGCTGTTGTGGTACAGCTAATTTCCCATTCCAAGAAGCCAAAGAAAAGTGTACACATTCCTCTAGAAGTGTAAATTACTTTTTTGCATTTTATTAAAAAGCCAGTTCTAAAGAACAGTAAAAAAGGTCTGAATCATTTGGTATTTCCTTAAAATATTTTGGACAAGTTTAAAAAACAAAAAAGACAGCAGAAAATTAGTTGGCCCAATACATCTTCCACTGTTCATGCAAAAAAAAAAAAAAAAAGTAAAGTAAAGTGGGGGTGGGGGTGGGGAGATGGTTGTAAGTTATACTGTTCCAGCTCTTCCTTTACCCGTTTAACAATGTATAGCTATGATAGTATTTCTGCTATTAGCACATGGTTCTTATGTAAACAATTGTAGTCCTATTAGTAAACTAAAAGAAATATTAGTTTACTGTACAGTAATTACAAATATGAAAGTCTAGGATTTGCTAGCACTCAAATGTGTATCTCCCATTTATTGAAACATTATGAGTTCAATTAATTAGTATAAAAATATAACTACCCATAAAAATGTCTGATTTCAGATCCCCCTGGTGTTCTATTCTCCAGCCAATAAAAACAGGAGCGTTCCAGTTCTGAAGGATGTTTTTTGTTCAGCATTGTACAGTTTCTGCTTCTGTTATTTTACTGACTCACTTAGTAATACTGTTCTGTACACAAATATATGGTTTGTTATAAAACATTCACTTTCATATTTAACTATGCAATAATTTAACATTTAGTTGCACTAAACATTTGAAGTTGAGAGTTGTATGCTTCATAGCGGTGCAAGACAAAAGTTGACTAGCAGGCCCTATGCATGAGTATGGGGCATTTGGGGAACTATTTCTCAGGAATTGACTGACATCTTTCCCTTATGTGGGAGAATGTCTACAAAGCAGAACCATGTAGTATATTACTTTTAGAAACAAATGGCTTTCCCTGCTGTGAGACCCACCGTGTTCTAGAGTTCTTTGGAATGTTTTTAGTATAATTGAATGGATTCATAGTGTTCAGTGACAAAGGTTTGTGTTATTATTTAAAGGGAATAATACTAGGTGAGGGGGTGGCATCTGAATGTTGGGTTAATGAAGTTTTCATCCCAATTAATTTGATTTTTGTTCTTTTAATCCTATAAGTTTTTCTGCTTCCTTAATTGGTGGAACCTGGTCCATAAAGAGTTTTTAACATTTCACCTATTTCATTATAGTTCTCATAGAACATGGCTACACTTCAAGTGGGGGCTGTTGTTCCCAGCTCAGAGCCATACTCCCTCGTGTACTAAAAACAGAATGTGGCTGCAGCAGTGTGAGGAACTAGCTGCCCTGAGCATAGGATGTCAGTGCCAAGAGGTACACAGGTGGGAGTATGTCTCCTTCAGCTGGGGCCTGTACATGCCATACAGATTTTGAGGCTTAAAGGGACTACTATGACTTCTAGTATTATGCAGGCCAAAGAACCTCATCCAGTAATGTCTGAATCAAGGCCATGGTTTGTTTGAAGTATAGCATGGCTTTTTAAAAGACCTCCAATTATGATTTAAAGACTTTAACCACAGTCCATGAACTGAAGACATAAGCTTTAAGACAGCTGGGGCAGCAGCTGCTTTTCCACCTAGAGACTGCACTATAACCATAATCCTAAAGTGCTGCTTTTCCCCATTGTGTTAGACCAGTGCTTCTCAAACTGTGATTTATGAAGTACACAGTGGTGGTGCACAGAGAGCTGTCAGGTCAATAGAGTGCTGGCTCAGAGGCATCAGTGCAAAGAGAAGCCAGCCTTCAGCAGGGGCCAGTGCTGCAGAAGGAAATGGGCCATTGTACTGTCACAGAGCCACAAAGAGGAAAATAAGGGTGTCTCCACTGCAATGTAAGCTCAGGGTTAGAAGAAATTTCATCCTCCAGTTTTGGGTTTGTTACTCTAGGGCTTGAGTGCATAATAGGAATTGTTGAAGCCTGGGTCCCATTCTGGATACTTCCTGATCCAATCCAGAGTCTAACTACCCATATCCCAGACTTCCTAACATGTGGTTGCTTTAGCCCTTTGTTCATGGTGCAGTGTTGGAACACCTGATTGACGCAAGGAATATTTTTGGCAGATTCCTTCAGCACAAGTTCAGTGAGACTGCATCTATACTGCAAAGCAACAGGGTTTGAAGGCTAGGTCCCAGCTTGACTCAAGTTGGGATCCTGGGGTAGTATGATTTGTGTGTAGAGGGTTAGGCTTGAGTCTGAGCCTACTGCACTGTAGACATCTCCTCCACTGGTCATGTAGGACATGAAATGAAGGGCAAAAGGTGATTATGATTGGCAGTGGGAGGAGAGGGGAGGGTTGATATGGGTCCCACCTCCTATTTTAAATGCCTATATCTTTAGGTAGGCAGTGTCAAGCAGTTCCGTCACTTTAGAAACACAAAATAACAGCACTTAACAATGTGACTGCATTTGATAGAATAACCTGTGAAAAAAATTATGACATAACCTATGACCAAAGTTATTCTTTAAATAAAAATCTACAGCTGAAAGATTATCTAATGTTTTCCATATAAATAAAGCAGTTTCTGAAAGCTAAGCGTTGGAGGGAAAATTGCAGACATGACAGCTCCTGGATACTGTTGTGATAAAAGATCCTTTTGTAGACAGCATTTGCAGAATATGTTGCTTTGAACATACTCAATCATTACAAGCAGTAAGCCATATTTGAACTATAAAATGGAATGATCAAACATTTTATTGCTGTGGAGTGAGATTTCAGCAGCCTTCATTACTCAGAAGTTGCCTTTTTCCCCTTCCAGTTCTTTTCTCTTTGCTCAAGTTCAGCTTCAGTGAAGGCTGCGGGTCCCCAGTTAGTAATTAAGTGAGGATTCTTAGACCCTGGAAGACATTAGAATATTTGACATAAAATAGACATTTTTCCATAGGTAAAATTACTGTTGGCTACATCAGGCTAGATGGAGCACAGCTAGAAGTGAGGTAACAAACATATGTTGGCTAGAGGAAGGTAACCAGTTTTTAAAAATCCATGGTTACCTTCTTTATGTACTTCTTGCAGAGATACAATACAAATGATCCCATTCTACTCACCAAATTGCTTTTTTCAGAATACCTGTCATGACTTAAAGGCAATTTACGTACCTACTACTACAAGAAGTGTATCTGCATACGTGTCCAAAACCCACAAGTACTTACTTCGGTCAGCTTTTCGAAGATTTTCTCCCTTCCTTTAGGACACCAGCCATCTCTTTGTAATTGTCCATGCCTGCGGCACAACTGACCAATCACTTAGTGTAATCTCTTTTTGGGGGCAGGGACAATCTTACTGTTCTGTATCTGTACAATGACTTCTGGACCATGACTAGGGCTCCTAGGCAGTTGGATAACAGAAATAATGTTTTTGCTAGAGAAGGAGTAGGACCTCAGAGAGCCAGAAGCTTATTAACTCAAATTTTGGTTTCACAAAAAAAGGAGCTGGCAGAGAGATCAGATTGCTCTAAGGCTGTCACTGCTGACAGTACCCTCTAGTACGTCATAATGACACTGTTTACTTGGCTCCGAAGCAAAGAAACAGAGGATAACATGAAACTGTGATATAATCTTTGTTCTCAAAATAATTTAAAGATTTTGCACAATCCACTATATGTTGAGTCAGAAAAAAACACAGTCCCTAGATTCTGCAGGGTCACCTCTTTACTAAAATTGCTTATTTTAAAATGTGGTTTTTGCAGTGATTCCTGATGAGGTAAAGGGAAAGGCTGCCCTGGATAAGTCAGGCAGGAGCTGCAAGTCCTTTCTTGGACACATCATAAAGGCACAATCAGCTCTGTTAATTTGTATTTTCTGTACTGATTACGCACCTGGTTCTATTAATCGAATTAATCCTTCATGATGAGCTACTTTATCTTTCCAGCTCTTAGTCTTGTTAGCTGCCAGTTCCAACTTCTTTTTGACCCCCTGAAACAAGATGCAGCACATTTAAAAAAATTAAATGGGTCTGGCCTGTTCCAGATACAACACACAGAATATATAGGAAGATGAAACTCCCTCTCAAACATTATCTTTCAAAGACTGATTACCTCCCACAAAAGCCAGTTAAAGCATCCTTGGTCGTCAGTTCAGCTAGGACTACTCACTTTTTGAAAACAATTCTTTACTAATCATCAACTCAATTAGTCTCAAGTCAGAGTCTCAAATGATGTCTCTCTTCCTAGCTAAAGCTCAAACGTTACTCCATCCTCATCCTCCTTGACCTGTCAGCTGCCTTTGACACAGTCAACCAGACTCATCTTGAAATTTTTGTCCTCCTTTGGATTCCCTGACTCTGTCTTGCTTCTCCTCCCACCTCGCTAATCGCTCTTCCAATCTGTCCTTTGCTTCATCCTCTCCACAGGGCTTTGTCCTTGGTCTCCTTCTCTTCTCCCCTTACACCTTATCTCCGAATAATCCTACTGCAAACAAATTCAACTACCATCTCCCTGCAGACAACTCATAGATCTACCTCTCTGCTCCAGACCGGTCTCCTTCTGTCCAAATTGAAGTCTTAGCCTTTCTCCCCCACATCTCTTCATGGATGTCGAGCTTGAGCTGATGACTGAACATGGTTAAATCAGAGCTCTTAATATTCTCCCTCCCCAACCAAGCGCTCCTTGCTACCTCTTTTCTCTATCACTTTGGAGACAACAGCACCACTCTGCATGCCAATAGCCTGCACATTATCTTCAATTCACACCTCTGTCTAGGTCTTCACAGCTGGGCTATGTCTAAATCTTGCTGATTTTTTTTTCTGCTTAATATTGCTCTCTTATGTCCTTTCCTATCCATACAAGCCATCACCTCATGTCCTGATTACTACAGCATCCTTCTAGCCTGGACTAATGCAGTCTTGCCCCACTCATATCCATTCAGAACATTGCAGCAAAGATAATTTCCTAACCTGTTATTCTACCCACATCACCCTTCCCTTTGTGTGCCTCCAGTGGCTCCCTGTTATCCATCGCATCAAACATAAAGCTGCTTGTGTTCACTTTCCAGGCCCTTCACACCCTATCCCCAATTAGCTATTGAGCTGTCAGCACCGGCCTCTCGTCAGCCCATGAGGCCAGCCAGCCTCCACTGCCTACATGCTGAATCTTCAAACAAGCACCTTTGTACTTTCACACACACTCCTCCTCATGCTGGGGAGGAGCTCCACATAAACACTTGCAAAGCCATCTTGTTATCCAGCTTTGCATGATGCCTACAAAGAAACTTTACAATGTGCTACGACACTGCTTAGCATGCTGACCCCATATGCCTCGTTATTTCCATGTACTCCCCCATGTGTCTGTGTCTCCATTTGGAATCCTTACATCTTACCCTTAGAGGGTAAGCTTCTCAGGGGGATGGACCATCTTTTTGTTGTTTGTACAGTGTGCACAGCACAGTGAGGTCCTGGTCCATGACTAAAGCTCACAGGTATTACAGTGAAGTACATAACAAAGTGCTTTAGTCTAGCCTATAATGCTGTCAGTTGCAGGAACAGAGTTCAGAAAGGTATTCTGCACTAGCAGAGGTAAGGCTGAAGTGACACTTGCAGGGTGAACAATTTCCACATAGCAAGAGTTTTCTGCTTGTGGGCTAAGACCATTACTGGATGGCCATGCCACTGAGAGTCCATCTACACTAATCAGTAACTTCATAAAGCAACACACTGTGAGGAGAGTGTTCGTCTTGGGCACATGCAAAGCAGCTCAAGCATCCTGGACCATTTGTCAGGGCATTAGGGGAACATGAACAAATTGAGAGCATCAGAATGAATGGGTGAAATGGAAGCCTAAAAACCAGGCCTTCCTTCTGCTAATCTCAGCTGGTCTTTTGAATCAATGCCAGACAATTCCCAGAGGCCCCATTTGTCAGACTATATAATCAGAAATCTGAATATTTAAAAGAAACTTTGTTAAATATTTAAAATATTTGCACTAACTTTAAAAAGGATAACAAGTATCTTAAAGTTTAGAGTTGTTTTTAGATTTAAATCTGGGTTGGAGAGGCTGCTGTTTGGAGTAGGAATGTGGTCTTGTTTATGGATGTACATACATGTGCATGTGTAATCAAAGATCGCTCAAGTGTTATCAGAAAATCAAGCAACTCCCATTCAATGCCACACTTAGCACCAATTATACAAGTCTAAGAGATCCTTGGGAATTATCTGTTCAAGATATTGCACTTAATTCCACTTTCCCCTCCTGAGCGGGCGCACACATCGTTTCACTCAACTGCAACCCCCCAGAACAATTAGATGTTCTGTAACGTTCCAAGACACAACAGGGTATGACTGAGGTGCAATCACAATAAGGGGAGCAGAACCACTGCATCTTTGCCTTTAAACCATGCAAGCCAGGACATTCAATGTTAATGTATTCCCTGCAGCACCATCAAGAAAGCAAGTTGGCCACTATGTGTCACTCAGCTATGCACAGAAAGGCCAGTTCTAGGTGTCAGAGGACAATCCAGTCCCCATAATCATTACTTGTCATCCTCCGACTGCTTACAGGCTTTCGATTAGCGCTAGCTGTGCTGGTGGTTTGTGCAATATCAACACTTATCCTGGGGAACTGGACTGAAGCTCTCACATGAGAGGCAGGATGGTCCTTGTTAGCCTGGGACTCAGAAGACATGGGTTCAGTTCCTTGCTCTGTGTGACACTGAGCCTCTGTTCCCCATCCATACAATGGGAATAAACGCAGTTCCCTTCTTCACATGCTGCTGAGAAGATGAATACATTGTGAAGTCTAAGTTGTGAAGTCACAGGGGCCATAACATGTGCCACAGAGGCCACTGAAAAAGCTGGAGATAACTTCTTGTCTTGGCTGGATTCAAATGCATACACATGAATTAAAATGGCACAATATCCTCATTACCAACCTCTACATTTGTTTTAATTTGGCTCTCATTGAACACCTGGCATAGGTATTAGGCAGATTAGGAACACACCTGGCATACATTAAGTTACCTCATACTGTTCAAGTGCCTGCTTCCTTTCTAGTTCAAGCTGTTCCAATTGTTGCATAGCAACCTGAAGAGCCCGTTCCTTTATGATCCTCTGGGTCTCTAACTCTTGCTTCTCTGCTTCTGTCATCAGAATGGCCTGCTGTTGCTGCAAGTGCCATTTTTCCAGTTCGGCTCTCTTTGCTGACTCTTCCTCCAGTAACCTAGAGAGGAGATTGTGATGACTTTTGTGCTGCATTTGAAAACTAAGTCTAATCCATTATCTAGCACATATGTGCTAACAAGCAAGGAGATCAAGCAAATTACTTTCTGATGATTAACTTGGAAAGTATGGGAAAGGGAGGAGTTTTAACAACAGTGGAACCCATACCCAGTCACTCAAGAGCACAAACAACGCAGTCACAAAAAGTGCAGGTCAGGGAGTTATTTCAGCCTGTAGTGTAACTGCCCAACACTGAGAAATCACACGAAAAATGGGCACATAAAGTTGTCACTAGCAGGGAGGATTGAAATCCACAGTAGAAAATGAAAGCGCAGTTCATTATCAGTATGAAATTAATTTGGGATAAAATACAAGCTGATATGAATAATTATTGCTCTGTGAAAACATGTAATAGCAAAATAGTACACATGTAGGCCTCCATTTTCAGAAGTGACTTGACATTGTTGGTGCCAAATTTGACATACTAAAAGGTGCCTGATTTTCTGAAAGTGCAGAGCGCCACACCTGAAAATCAGGCCTCTTTACGGTGTCATGCTGGGAACCCAAAAACAGACAGCCAAAAGCATTAGTCACTTTTGAATGTTTAGGCCTTAGAGACAAGTGTCAGATACTCAAACATCCAAATCTATTCTCAACCCCCAATGTGTCTACTACATTCAACTTTGATATCTTATTAAAGACAAATACATAGTAATGATTAATAATCGTAGTGATAAGTTCCTCAACCTTATAGTATCTGAGAGAACCCAGTGAATAGCAGCACCTCAGTCCCTCACTTCACCCCTAAATCTCCTCTCCAATATCCTAGAATCAGAGAAATGCAGGGCTGGAAGAGACCTCAGGAGGTCATCAAGTCCAATCCCCTGCACTGAGGCAGGACAAAGTAAACCTTAGACCATGCCTGTCAGGGATGGTTTTATCGATTTACTTCCACTGCTACCATAAGATTAAAAATCACACCTGGCTTGAAGTTTCCTTACGGTCTCTTCATCTTGACGTGCCTGTTTCTCATCCTCCAAGGCTTCCTGTAGCTTTTTATACATTTCTTCGAGTTCACATACTCTCTGCAAATACTGTTTAAGTTCAGACGATTTCTGAGCAACCTGCTCTTCCATTTGCTGTCTTACCTGACAACATAGAGTGAAGACGACACACTTTAGCTCAGCATCCCCATGACAGTAGTGGGCTTTTCTTAGCCCAGGATGGAGCCCTCAAGGATATCCAATTTTCAGAGAGAGAACCTTTCCACTATACTTGTCAAGTTTCCCACCTCAGGCAGGATTCTCACATGCAGCTCACTTCCCCTGCTCATCTGCTTGTACTCTTCCCAGGATGCTTAACTTCTCCACCCTCTGTGCTGTCCACACAGCAGGACGTTGTAGTTAAACTTAGGCCTAGTCTACACACAGAGTTGTAGCTTTATAACTAACTGTGTGGTTTCATATTGACTTAATTAAATTGGTACAGCTTTGTGGGGATGCGCTTAAAGTGGTTTAAACCTGGCTCAGATCAGGCAAGTTATAGGCACAAGCTAAACGGCTGGAACCAGTATTATACAGACAAAAGAGTCCACATACAAGTTTAAACTGGTTCAACAGCAGTGTATAGACAACCCTGTAATAAATTTCACACTGTGAAATCCAGTATGGTAGGCAATGAATAGTGGTGGAGCGGCAGTTGTGGATATGGGGGCAGATGTGAGGCTGGAAAAGCAGAGAAATCAAAGGAGCAGAGAGAAAGCTACAGCAAAGGGTGTTGGCTGTGGAAACAAAAAGAAAGCAGAAGAATTATGGAAATCAAGGAGAGAGGCAAAGACGACAACTGCCTGCCACTCCTCCAGCCTGCCAGATGAATGGGAATGCTCCACACGCCCTCTCCTTCAGATCTCACATGGCCAGAGCAGGGGACCAAGCAGAATTGACAGAACTGCTGTACCGCTGTTCCTCTGCTGGGCTCCCCTTTCTCACAATGTGTCAGGCAGAGCTGGAAGCAAAGGTCATTGGACTGACTGGGAAGAAGTAAGTGCCAGTTGTAGAAGGCTGTCTCACATCTTTGGCAAGGTGAAAGGCTGAGGAAAGAGAGCAAGGAAGGTAAAGCAGGAGACAAACATCTAAGTTTCCCTCCAGTCACTGTTTGAAGATAAGCTATTATGTCTTACTCTTGGCACCAAGTCATGACCCTGAATCTCATTGTTGAAGACCAGGTAGGACATGTTTCAATGCTCATTACGGTCATTCCTTAACCAGCTAGGAGGGCTTTTCCTCTCCTGCAGCTATTAAGCATTCTACTTCCACAACTATCTCAAGCCTCTGTTGCTCCAGCAAACAAGATCATTTTCCAAAACAGAGCCCACCCCCCCCACATGCACAGCCATCCCAACTGGATTAGCACAGTAACTTTATGTCCCAAGATTTTATGCAATGAAGTACCAGAGTGACAGTCAATACTTGTCCTTTATTTTCAGTAGATAACTTTAGTAATATACAATTTTATTCAAGACAAAGCCCAGATGAAAAATTATGATAAAATTCATCCTGGGATCTGATTTACTAACTGTGAGTCCGCATTACAAGGCTGCGACGTAAGACATGCTGCTTCTAAAGTTTAATAGGTAGATATGTGCTATATAATAATAAGGGCTTTAGGAATAGCAGATGTATTTTAAGGAAAGCAGCATGGGAATCAGGAAAGCTGGGTTCTGTACTAACTTTGCCACTGACTCATTTTTGTGACCTTTAACAAGGAACCTCGGTCAGCCATGGGTTCCTCATCTTTAAGATTTTGAGATCTACAGCTAAAACTACAACATAAGTGGGAAGCACTACTATATTTATAATCTATGCACACACAAAGCTCCTAAAATTCAAAATTTTAATAAAATTATTTTTAAAGCACAAAGAAACACACTTTGTACTCAAATACTACAATTCATGTCGTCGCAGAATTGTACAAACATCAATCATATATAGATTACTCAAAATGAATGCACTGCAAATAAGGATACAGTACATCTACTCTGGTATGCTACCATTCAAAACCTGTTTGGAATCTATTCAGCAAAAGCCTATGATTGTCATGGTGGAAACACAGCTCACTGAGGAAATTCAAAATGTTTTTGGCTATCCGAGCACTCACCATTTTCTCTCTTGCTAGCTCCATACTGAATCGGTCTTGCAGTTCCATTTCAGTCTGAAGACGTTTCTTCTCTTCTACTGCGGCTCGAGCAGCTGCTTCTTCCAGTTGCTGTAAAGAAAGACACCATGTAAAACAGTGTGAGAGACAGTTACACCTCTACCTTGATATAACGCTGTCCTCAGGAGCCAAAAAAAAATCTTACCGCGTTATACGTGAAACCGCGTTATATCGAACTTGCTTTGATCTGCCGGAGTGCGCAACCCTGCTCCCCCCCCACCACCGGAGCGCTGCCTTACCACATTGTATCCAAATTCGTGTTATATCGGGTCGCATTACACCCCTACCCCGATATATCTCACACATGCATGGATTACATGCTGACCAGAAGTGGTTCAATGACCTTCAGTTAGGGTGACCAGATAGCAAGTGTGAAAAATCGGGACAGGGAGCGGGGGGGTAATAGGTCCCTATATAAGACAAAGCCCCAAATATCTGGATTGTCCCTATAAAATTGTGACATCTGGTCACCCTACCTTCAGTCAGTCTGTGTACCTGTTACCATCCATGTAACCTCCTCCCATCCAGTCTCATTTACTAGATGGATACAACGTTCTCAGCTCCCATTCATACAAATGGGACATCTCACTGAAAAAGCTGTGGGTCGCACTACAGTTGGTCGGGAATATTTTCAAATTAATTATTTTTGTAAATGCCAATTCATCAGCCCCAAAACTGTTGGCACGAAAAGGTGAGTTTTCAGAATTGTCCAAAAGTCTTGTTTCAAAACAAAAAAGTTTTTTTACTTCAAAATGGCTTCTTGTTTTTAAATTTAATTTATAGTTTAAAACAATTGAGATAAAAACTGAAATGAATTATTTCTATTAACCCAATCCAAAAATGTTGCCAATTTTTGATTCACAAAAATTTACAATTTTTTTTGTCCTAAAATGAATTCTTGAAAATTCTCACTGGGTGGGAAACCCATTTTCTCCCCAGCTCTGGGCAAAACTATGCAGATTCCTGCAATAGCAAGTGCACGTGTGGGGACTGAACAACAGGCAGCAGTGAGTGAGTGGACAACAGGAGTACAACACAATTCTTGTGATTTTACAGATATTAACAGGGATGTCTGTTTTATAATCAGTTTTCCAATAATTAAAAACTGACTGAGAAGCAGAGTCTCATCTTTGGGCCCATATGCATTCCCCAAAATACCACCTTGATCTAAAATTTCATATAACTAAATGAATTTGCCCTGCGGTTTGACCTGTGGGAGGGATGAAAGGGACCAAAAGTCAGTGACAGAGCAAATGAAAAAGAAAAATCTGAAATCTAGATTTCAGAGTTGAGTGAATGATGATGTCAGGAGGCTGGAGGACAGTTCCTCCTGGCTGCTGCTAATACCAATGCATAGAGGAAGAGGACAGGAGGTCATAGGCTTTGTGGAGGGCAGGAAGCAGTGGATGGTTTGAGGGAGAAGCTCTAAGGGCCTGAGGATTTCCACACAGCGCCTGACAAAGCCAAAGTTGTCTCAGAGGATAAGAAGAAAATGATTTTTTCTACGAGATTATTAAACATAATGGAGTATAACAGCAAAAAAATGAAAATGATTGATGTAATTTGACTGTGTCCCATTAACATCCACATGACTGCCCACCAGGTTATATCATACAGGGTTTATAAGAATGGAGCCAATAACCATCACTTGAAATTATAAAGGAAAAGATAATAGTGAGACATGGTCAGAGCAAAGCACTGAGAGACAAAAGAGATTAGAATCAAGTGCCAAGTCTGACCCTAGCACCCTCTACGGCCTTTGCAAGTCTCTTCACCTCTGTTCCACAAATGTGGAGGATAGTCGCTTCACAAGGTCTGTGCGTGCATTGGTGTTTGTAAAATGCTCCGATAGTGCTGTACAGGGAAGAGTTAGGAATTTTGCTCCATTTCTTTTAAAAGCAACAATAATTCCTTCAAATGAGCTAATTCACACGTTACCCCTGTTTGGAAACCCATCTGTAGCTTGAGACACTAGCATCTTGTCAAAGTAAGACTATTTTAATGACATTTTAGGCTGGAATATTCAAATGTGCCGAAGGGAGTTAGGGCCTGTAGTGGGGTGATCACCCCGCTCTGGCCCTGGAAGCGTGGCTGGCTTAATCAGGGCCCAACTGGCCCTTATAATAGGGCTGTGGGCCAGAAGCTAGAGAGTTGAGAGGGATGGGTCTGGCTGCCAGGGAGCTGAACAGAGAACCTAGAGTGGAGCAGGGCTGGGGAAAGGCCAGAGGAGCTAGGGAGCTCCGGCCTAGAAAACCCTCAGGCTGCAGGCCTTGTTAAAAGCCAAGAAGGTACTGGGGTTGCAGAGGGGCAGCCCATGGGTAGGCAGCAGGTCCAAACCCTCCTTGCCAGCGATGAGTGGCCATTATACTGCAGTCTGCCCCAGTGAATGGGGGCTAGACAGTGACTGGCAGTAGCCAAAGACTGAGGCGAGGTGGGGACTGGGGGTTCCCTAGGGACGGGAGACCCAGTGAGACTGTGGGGTACTGCAGGGGCAGAACCCCGAGGTAAGGGCAGCAGGGTCTGGGAGGGACACTGGAGCCAGCGGCAAGGCAAGACATTGGCCTGCAGAGGGCGCTCGTGAGTGGAAAGAGTTAATTCCCTGAACAACCATCAGGAGGCGCCGCAGCGGTGAGTTGTCGCCCCGTTACAGGGCCCCCATAACCTTTCAGTGGGAGATGGGACACCTATCTCTTCTACTGCCTTTTGAAAATCCCAAATTTGAACTGCTGCTCTATTTCCTCTCTCTCTCCCACAACTTCACTAACCGAACACCTCCTCTGTTAAACACCTGCTCATTTTAAATTGCTTTCATTTCTTTACAAGCCAGCAACAAACACAAGTAACTGACAAAAACGATCCAGCTGACCAGCACTGAAGCAACAAGTGGGAAAAAAAAGAATAACTTCAGTATTAAATAGCACGAGAGAAGTCTGGTGTTTGGTTTAGTCCTCAAATGTAGGTTTTTACAACAGCGTCTTTGGAAAGTGTTCTGGGGGAATGGGAGCAACATCTTAAAAACATCCAAAATTCAATATGCTAATTTAAGGGCACCTTACCTGTTCACTTCCCCCCATTTATTAAGCTAAATAAAAATAAAGCAGCACCAGTATGAATGTAGGGGCCAAATACAAATCAGAAAGATAAAAATTGGAATCTAAGGTCATAATTTTTCAAGTGTCCACATCAGCTAAGCCCTGCATCCATGTGGATCCCTGTAGACATCTGGGGGCTCCAGATGGACAAGATCCACCCACGCCGAGTCACTTGAACTATCGGATCCTGTTCCCGCTGCTATAGATTGAGGATAGATACTTTTACATTGAGCTTTCTGTCCCTCATGTCCAAGAATATATGCATAAATACCCTGGTCTGAAGAAGTTACAGAAGGGCGTTAGATATCAGAAAAGTTACTGAGGCAAACAAAGTATGGGGGGTCTTTGTGTGAAACTTATGTCATGTTACCCAGACCACATCCTGGCCTTCTGCATCACTTAAGTCCCACTTATGACCTCAAAACACAGACCTAACAGGTTCTAGGCCTTATGCTTGGCCTCACTATGGGGGTAAATTTCATCCTTTAATTAAATTAAGGGGAATCTCAACATTCCATAAAAAAATGTTATTTTAGACAAATGTCAACAACTCACCCACACTTCTAAAGATTTCCTGGCACCCAGGCCATTCCCAGAGTGTACTTGAGCTCTCCCTGAACTCACGCTGGCTCTCAGCCTGATGCAAACTGAGCTCCAAGCTTTCCGGCACAATGCAGTTTCCTGGAATGTTTATGTAGCTTCTTCCATTAAACATATTTTCCTAACTGATCAAAAGATGCTAATTCTTCTACCCCAAATACACAACACTTTCATGTGGTAGAAATGCAGGAGTTCATGTTTTAGCCTAAATTGTTCTCTTTTCACCCTCTAAAATTAAGGAATCATCCAGACCTATTTGAAAGGAGCTTCTTGCTTCAACACTCTTGCCAGTTGCCATCTCTGCTACAAGAGTCACAGAAATCTGTTACAATTCAGTAAACATACAGCTTCTGTGAGAACAATCCCATGTTTCTTCCTCTTGTGCACCTGCTCCTCAAGTTATAGCAAACAGAAGTCAACGCCCAGGATTTTTGCTGCCTGGTAAGTTATACAAATGATATGAGTAGGTAGTACTAGATATGAGCTAAGGCAGGCATTGCATTTTGGCACATTACCATGTTTAAAATTATAGGGTAGGAATCAAATCAGAACAAGACCTTCTATTATCAGATTCAGAGCAAGGCAAGGAAACTAAAACCCCATATCCCAGTATTACCAAACCGATGTGTTCAAAAAAAGCAAGAATCGGGCTCACAAGAATTACAAGATTTTAAAAGTAATACATTTAAGTTCTTTACATTTGCCTTCTAGTTTCTATGCCTATAGCATGCACTCAGATCACATTTTTAGGCTTCTCTCCACAACCATGAGAGATGCAAATTCACTTTTTAAATGAAAGCTGAGATTCTAAAATATTCACGTGATTCCAGGAGCTGGGACTTTATTATAAGTCTCAAATTTTGAGTTTTTTAAAGTCACAAGAATTGACAACAATTATATTCTACTAACACAGACAAGCTTAATTTAAACACATTACTTAATGGGACTACTCACATGCTTAAAGTTAAACTTCTCTATGTATTTGCAGGATCAGGGCCTCAGACTGCATACATGTAATGGATTCAAAGTCAGGGTGACTCTCTGCAGTACACGTCTAGTCACTCTAGTTTACTTTATATTTGGATCTAATCTTGCTCTTAGAGCTTAATAGGTAACAAATCAGATATTTTCTATTTATGAAGGTGCATGAGCAGTGAGACAAGTGTGCTCTAACGGGAAACACAAACCCAACTGAAATTTAAGACAAGGTTACGAGCAGATCAGTTCTGCTTTTCATGTTACTTGGCTAAAGAATGTCATTTTAATAGCTTGCAACCACAGTGAGGCAAGGACCAAGTCTCCTTCCACACGTTGTATGGCATGGTATATACTGACAGTACACAAATTACTAACAAATAAATATATGTAGTTGGAGATGGTATGAGCAAGGGGAGGGGAGGAGTTAATAGGAGCATGAAGTGGAAAATGGAGGAACAACGTAGAGGGAGGGAGGGAAGAAAGGACAGAACAGATGATGGAGAGCCAAGAGAGTTCTGAATGGCTTAATTACTCATGAGTTGCCTATCCACAAGTGAGTTCATTTGATATATATGTCTTCCCAAAGGAATGCCAATAAAACTATTATACAACACCCCACATTCCCCTACATGCTACACATCATCTAGAAAACTACTTTAGACATATTTTTTATATTGGTACTATTTTTTAATCTCTGCCTGTGAAAGCCAGCTCTCAGAGGGAGATAAGGTTAAGGTTAACATGTTTTGAAACCTCTGAAAATGACCTAAAGTGAAGTTTACGTACATGGTATCATCATGAATTTAAGGTCTTCTGTTGTCTCTGAACTGACCAGGACTACAGAAGAGTATGGTGTCCCATTAAGGAGATGGGACGCTCCCCTTTCTAGCAGCATAAGATGCTTTCAGCACTGATGGATCATGAGAGAATCACAGTGTAAGCCTATCACTAGTCCTGAAATGGCCAGTGTAGTTTTGAGACAGAAATTCCTTCTTTTCTGAGGAAATGAAGAACATATTTCTCTGGCCTATTTTATTTTTTTAAACAGAAAAGGCAGCTGTCTCCATTTTACAGCATGGGGGTCAGGAGGTAAGGAAGCGATGCCGGCTGCTGACAGGAAGCACTTTAGGTTGCAGCTGAGACATGGTATGGCAAGTGGTGGGGTTGAAATCCAAGAATAACCCATGATATTTAAGGGAAAAGTTCACTAGGTTTGTACGTTTTGTCCAAGAACATTTAAATTACAAAACATTTTCTACAATGAAAACAGCTAGAGCTTTTGATACATAAATCTTAAATTAGGTAGAATGGATCTTTTAACTTTCACCAAGCCTCACAGGGGAGCAATCACACAGATGTAGGCAACTCTAATATCTGCAGTGATCAGCAAGTTAACGGCAATGCTCTTCAGTGCTGTTCATAAAACCTTCTGCCAAGCTTCCTTAATCCAAGTTTTAAACACCTTTAGAGCTTTTCAGATAAATTGATTTCTAAAGCTTTTCTTCCAACAGTCACACTCGAGCTGTCTGAATCTGTTGCTCTGCAAAGTCGATGCAAATTTTATGAGAAAACGTGTTTGAGCATAGTACATGTGGTCAATACCTTTGTGAATCTGCCCAAAACTGCTCCCATTAGATTACAAACACACACAAGGATTCTGCAGCATATTTCAATGTGTATCTGGAAACTGAACTTTACGCATACTGTTGGAAGTGTGCTAGGGCAGGATTTTTTCCTCTCTTTCTCAGTCCCTGTGACCTATGTCACTTTAGTAATCCATTAAAACTAAGAAAACCCTAATGGAAACTCTGTTAAACGCCAGCCTGCTCCTTTAATAATTAATTAAAGGGGCTAGATCCCCAGGCCATGGTGCAGCCCCTCTGAGAAGCATCCATGGCACAAAGTGCTGTAAAGCTAACCTGTGTGGACAGCTGGTGATTTCCCTTGTGCTACACCTCTCTCCCCCTCTGGCACAGGAGGCACACCCAGAGCACTTTCTGTTCCTCCAGCAGAACGGCCTCTGGAGAGCTGTTGCAGACAGCACTAACTTAACTAGGGGCTAGCTCACTTGCCAGTAACTCCTGGTTGGAACAGCTGCATGCCTGCCTCTTTTCCCATCCTCTCTGCTCACCCAGGATCCTGCTCTAAGCACAGCTCAGCCTGACTCAGTGTGTCCTGGCCCTGCACAAAAAGCACACACGTGTAAAACTGATCAATATTTCAAGAAACTCAATCTCAACCAAACTGAAACTTCTCTAGGCAAAATTCTGGTCTGATCAGTGCAATGTAAAAGCTTGAAGACTAACAACCTGTCCCCACCTTTCTCACTGTCTCCAATTCCTCCTGCTTGTTCTCATTGGCTATTTGGAGTTCTTTCATCTGCCGCTCCAATTCCTCTTGCTCAGCTTGCTGTTTCTGGCGTAATTCTTTCCGTTTCTGGCGCGCTTCTTTGTGAGGTGGAGGGCTGCCAAGCCTCAGCAGGCTTACGGTGGTCTGAATGGCTGTAAAGGAGTCCATGTGATGGAAAGGAAAAGCAACAATAAAAGAGAACTTCAGTTAGGAGAAATGCTAGACTGTCTGGATAGCCTGGGTAGGTGAGAAACAGCTATTCTGTTATCGCACACAACTGTCTCTCTTCATCCCCACTCTCTCTTACTACGTTAACTAATAAGATGAAAAAAGTAAGTGTGCTGGATTTCTACACATTGCAATATCATCTGTATCCCAAAGAGAGGAATGTCAGGTACTTCTAATACCCTGAGCGATTATTCCATACCCAGCGTCAATTTCTAGTGCTGCATTGGCAAGATTAAGATGGTGTGAATATAAATTATTGAAAGAGATAAAGTCTAAGGAAACGACAATCAATTGCAAATTTCTCTCCACATCCTTAGACAATTTTCTCAGTGTTTCTAATCCAGATAATAACCACGCTGTTTCTCAGGGACATTTTGACGGATAGAACTTCAAAAATAGTACCCTCACATTTTATTTCCTAGGACCAGCATTCTATCTGGCCTGTACATCTTACTAGTAAAAGAAAGGTAAATTCTTTCAGCAAGAAAGTGGATATATTTAGAGTGATTGAAGCACCCAGAAAGGAAAGCAGTGAAGTGCTAGAAATATTATCAAAAGAGGAAATAAACTATTTAGAAGAGTGAAATGTCTAGCTTTAGCATTGTGTAATTGCTAAGCACATGTCCCTTGTGCAGCCTAATTAAGTAGATACTGTAAATTAGGAGGAAAGTATGAACAACAATACTTAGCACTTTGCATTTTCAAAGTACTGTACAGATGTTAATTGGCTTTTCCGCACTACACAGCATTGCCGTGGAAGAGCCAGGTTTAGAGAACAAGAGGTCCTGGTCTCCAGCCCTTTGCTGTATCCACTTGACAATATTATCTCAAAAATAAAAAACAGTTTTAAGATGAACAAGCTTGCCCACCCCCAACAAAAAACAAACAAACAAACAAATCAAACCTACTGAACAATTTTATTTTCTTCCTAAAAATGTGGCTGTATCACAGATCAAGTTTGTAAAGAAAGAAATAACAAAAAGTAAACAAATAAAAATCATCTTTCGTTTTGTGTTAGCCATCCCACAACATGCAGCAAATCGGTTACTGAAAGTGAACTGCTGGTAGGCAGAGTTCCATATGAGCTCTTCCTACAAGATAAAATTTATGAAAGCTCATCAGCACAGATTTTCAAAAGTGACTAGTGATTTTGGGTGCCTCAATTTGACACGTTGAAGAAGCCCATTTTTCAGCGTTTTGTTGCTTATCTCTTTCTGAAAATCAGGCCCCTTTGAGATGTCTCAATTTTGGAACTCGAAGGGGAACCACCCCAAAATCACTAGTCACTGTGAAAATCTTGTTCTTAAGCACATGTTTAAGGCTCCGCTTTTGCAAAGCACTTAACTTGCACATCATCACTAAGATTTAAGACACCTTACCTTGAATCCACTCCTGCTTCTTCTTTTTATCAGAGGCACTAATCTCAAAGCTTTTATCTAAGCATTTGATAAGAAAAAGGCATTTCTTTCCATCTTTGTCGGGCAAGGACTGGAATGGAAAACAAAATATTAGTTTCCAGTGAACCTAAATACCACATCTGAACAGCACATCATATCGCATCCCACCTATGCACTAATCAGTCACATGTACAGGCTATGAAGACATACAACTGTATAATATTTCATTATCATATATTATAGTTTGGGATATAAATGCCATTTTACATAGAGGTGCAAAACTGCTGTTTACGGAAAATTGAAACATTATAAAATAGTTAAGTTTTTACTGTTACTGCTTTCCACTCATTAACATATTTGTACAAAATCCAATATTTTCATTAAATGATCTTCGTGAAAATAAAACCTAGAGACACAGCCCAACAGAGAGTGACCCACTGATGCAAAAAGGAAAAAAATAGAATATCTCACCATCACTGAATAGACACTGGGAGTCCACCACAAAAGATGATATTAAAATTTCTATAATTTAGAGAGTTGAATTTATTTTTACCTCTACAAAACAGTTTTCATCCAAGATGATGTCTCCTTTTTTGTCTTTTAAGTCTTCACTCGCGTAATATGAAATAATATTTGGTTTTAGCACAAACCAACGTTCTGTCCAATTTTTCCTTCTGTGACCTTTTTTCAACATGTACCCCTGTAAAAAAAGGATGACCCATTGAATTGCGTCCCCTCGATTGTACTGCTCTGCCTTTTACTTGTGTACCCTAAGGTTATGATCCAAGACTGATTAATAGACCAGGCTCTAAATGCTGATTCTTACACATTTCCGTTCATCGTAACTTGCAATTCCATCAGCTGTTACTTAGTTCATGAAAGTAATTTGTGATTCCTTTTTCCCGATTTGCAAATGATAAAACCATCTTTATGACAAACAGAAATAATACTGCAATCTCTCTGGATTCTATTTGACAATATTTTACTACCCCTCTTCCTTTTTTTATTATTTATTATTAATATTAGTGCTACCATACTACTCTGCTGGACATGTCATCCATGGTGTGTAATGACAGAGATTTTATTAATTTAATCACATTGTGAAATGTCAACAACAAAATACCTCATACAACAAAGAACCCCAGCGGTATATGCAGGGCCTAGAGCTAAACAGATATTCTAGCTAGATATTCCATTCCCTACTGTACACGTAACCCTGGGGATAAAACTTCCACCTCCTGGAAGCGGTTCTTCTTGTCTCCTAAAATATCTTCTGTTGCCTTGCTCTTCTAGCTGCACCCAAAAAAAGTCCAAAGCCTTTTTTAAAGAAATGATCCCAATGAGAGTGTGCTAGAAACTTCAGTTAGCGGGACTGAGAAAGGGAGAATGAAAACTATACTTCTGGCTAGTATACTCTATTTGGGGAGCTTAGGGCAAAATCCTGACCCCACTGAAGTCAACAGCTGTTTTTCCACTGATTTCAGTGGGGCCAAGATTTCATCCATAGTATTTTAGTTTTCCTTACATTTACTTAATCTGCTTTAAATAAAAGAAAAACATTGCGTCTCCAAGGGCTTGTTTCTACAAACAGTTATCTCACAGCAAGCTGAGTGTAAATCTATCCTGCTCTAGCCTGCCAGGCACTAACTGGCTGCAAGGATGCTGCTACTACACTAAAAAGTGCTGTAGTGTGCTTTGATCTATAGTAGTGTGCCACCACATAGATCACAGCCCATTATGACACTTGTAGCTCCTGTAGCAGTTCCGCATGGCCAGTGAGTGGGCAGGCTAGATTTGCACAGCAGTTTGCTGTGCACTAATAGCTATACAGACATGTCCTAATACCACACCTTAATTATCATCAGAAAGATTTCAAACTCCCTTCTCCTTCCTTTTCCAATCCATGCCTTTTCCAATCCGCACACAGAAGAAGAACTAGTCTGATCAATTTGTCCTCAGCTGAACTGGAAGTGGAACTATTAGTGGGATCTTAGATCTAATCATTTATATTTACTGCAGACCTAACACCATGTAGGCCAGCAGTAAGAAAGTTCCTTTGTGATATAAATCAGAATTTCTTACATATTTTTCCCCTTTTAGATAGCTAGTGAACTTTCTTTGAAATGTATTTCTATCCTTTGTCTCTTGGTGAAGAGGAGGAGGAGCCAGGGGATGTGGAGATAGTTCTTTGCTTAAACTGTGTTCAGTTTATGTGGAAAATAAATAAAATTGATAGAATTAAAGAAATACCACATTTCTCTTTGCTTTGAAGCCGAATGAGATCAGGATCACTTCCCTTTTCTTTTCTGTGGGGGAAGGAGGTCTAGAAGTACCCAGTCCAAAACAGAACTTGTATTTCACACAGAGGAAATATTAAAATGTCAAAGATGTAAAACTACAATTGTTCTAGCTACATGTCTTTGGTGGTGGAGTCCAGTAGACTGGCCCCAGGATCTTAAGCCTCTACATTTCACATCCACACAGAAAGGACTAACCATAGTTGGCTTTTACCCAAGCCTTATTCTGGACTATCATGTCCCTCTCTCATCAGTTCCAAATGTACCCAAGTATAGGGTGAGTGAAGAATATAGTGCAGCCTTCCCCTAAACTTCAATAATGCATAAACAACACACCAGGTACACTTATAGTACCAAATACATTATTTTTAATAAATACTGCTGTTAGCCAATGGGAAAGACCAATTTAAGCTCCCTATTGCCCAAGAACACCATAAACATGAGGCAGCAGCAGCCGCCATGAGATAGCTACACAGCTACATGGTGCATTCTTTCCAGGTTATGGGGAGAATTCCATCCCTCTGTTTTCTATTAGTCCTCCATATAAACCCTATTTACTCCTGCACAAGGGGGGAGAATTTGACTTCAAGCGAAGTCGTGTGCCCCCATTCATCTCAATTAGCTGTTAACACTGAAATCTAATGATGAAAACATAATTAGATATATTAACTACTGCATTAAACAATAATTTTAACAGAAGCACCCACCTACAGTGTTTTATCCAGTGTGGTTAGAGCTAGTCAAAAGGATGCTTCACAGAAAAAGAGGATGCATGTTGAAAGATGGAAATGATTGAATGTTCTATCAGACATTTGAATTTACTGGCTAGTCAATTAAAAAAATTAGTTTAAAAAGTTACCGTTTCCTCTGCTAATTTCTATAATCTCATTTTCCCCAACTCTTATGTGCTTTGGGTTTGTTTGGTGGTTTGGGTTTGTTTTTTGTTTGGTCCTGTTGCCATCCTGTCAAGCAGCAGCCATTCAGCAGTGGGGTGTCTTCCTCCATGGCTGGGGGCTCTCACACACTCACCAGCCAGGAGTGTGTGGGCAGTAATTGTTCAGCAGCAGGATGGTCTCCCCCTCAGTTGGGGATTTGTCTTCCTCCTTGCAGCCCTGGCTGGGGGTCTGTGCTCTATTGTGCCAGGACCACCGCTTTCCACCCAAGTCTCTTGGGCTGCTTGGAGCACCCTGCAGTCCTGCTGTCCTCGGTGCCCCACCCTAACCCCAGCCCTACCCCACCCTTACTTTCCCACAACTGTAAAAATAAAAAGTTAATATTTGCACACACAAAATTAAAAATAAAAATCAATATTTTCAAATTTGCAAAAAAAATTAATAATTCCATCAATACTAGTTATATCTGAATTAAAGTGTGAACTCTGTTTTCCAACAGACAGGTGACTGTCCAGAAGAGGGAGGAGGCCAGGTTGAAAACTTTTTAAAACGTCTTTTTAGAAGCAGGGAGACATCCCCGAACAAAGTCACAGTCACTAAAGAAGAGACAGTCAAGACACTGCAGCAATCCTTTTATGAGAGGCAACACAGCATCAGATAGAAAGCATTTGAAACATCTAAAGAAATCAGAGATTTCCTTTCAAACATCAAGTGGATGGACTGAGCTGACACCAGTTATGATGTTCAATGGTATTAGCAGAATGGCTTAAATTTTGTCCTCAACTGTTCATCCTGCCAATGAGTTAACAAAAACTGATGTTTTGCATTGTTCTTTGGCTATTTTGAAAGAACTTCCTGTGCCAAGATTTTCTGATAACTTCTGAATGGATTTGGAAGGGCAGCCAAAAAAGCCTTTGCTTGCTTTCTTCGTAAGGAGAAACAATTAAAAACCACTAACAGTTCCCCATAAAGTACATATGAGTGTGAATTAAAATCCTAGGTAAGTGCAGTTTGTCTGAATAAAAACACTTCACTGGGGTTTTATGGATTTATTTTTCCTATTTTAAATATACAGTCCTTTAAAGCCATTCTGGGACTTTCTGAAACATCTAGAACAACTGAGGAGTCCCCTGACGGTAATCATGCCCTCTACGGGAACTCCAAATGAGAAGAAGGTTGACAAATATTCTATGAATTTTAAGATAAAACCATTACTTTTTAGCTTTGACTTCATTTTAGTAAATCACTAATGCTCCATAGTCTGCTATGCAGAGTTAAATAGCATTTTCTACACAATTTTTATGCTGTTTTAACTGTATCAATTTAGAAACAGATATAGTTAACTCGGTGCATTGCCCTTGTGTGGGCACAGTTAGACTGATATATACCTATCAGAGGTTTTTTTCTGTAAGCCAACTGCAAATGTTAATATATTAACATATTAAAGACTTACCACAAATTCAAGAATTAATAAATAAAATTTTGCAGCTATTCTATTAGCTAATGAATTACTGGTATAAAGAGAGGGCCTATTTTAAGTCAGAAACACAAGGGCCACTTTTCTTTCAGTTCCTAAGTACAACTCACCAAGGACAAGTATCTCCTTTTCAGTTCTAGAAAGGTTAAATAGATCTTTTTACATAGCACAGCTTCCCTTTTACAAAATATATTCTTTTAAAAATAAACCACATTCACAAACTCTTAACAGAAACCAACTGTCAGAGCACTAAGGAGACCCCTCAAGCTTGTTCACTGCCATCAGCTAAAGAAACTGTTATTCATGGCAGCAGAATTCATGGGCAAATGATCTCATTATCCAATAACTCATACAGCCTACTATTTTCAAACATTCATTCCATGCAATTCTTACCTGTTTCAGTACATCTAATATGAGCTCATTAAAGACCTCGTTAACTGCCATTGATATAGTCTGTCGGTCCATCCCTTTGCTAAACTGTCCACTTCCAATAAGCTCAATCAATTCCCATGCAGAAAGACCTTGATTGGCACCGAGACTGTTCTTATTATGTTCAAACTGTTCTTGATGCGAGCCTGCCCCCATTGCTTCAGTGAGTTTTTTAAGCAAGTACTCAATCTGTACAGAAATAGAAGCAAAAATTACATCACTTTTAACAAAGAATTTTTTCAAATGCTTAAAAGCTCTAGGCCAAAATTTGCATGCCTAAAGTTAGGCTCTTAAATTCACATTTAGGCACCTAAAGATAAATGGCTTCAATTTCAAAGATTCCAAGCTCCCACTGTTCTTATTTGCTACAACGGGGTTTGTGTGTGCTCATCATCCCTAGAAAATCTGACTACTCAGATTCAGAAGCCTAAATATGGATTTAGACTTCTAACTTCAGACACTCAGTTTTGGGATTTCTGCCCACGAACGATACACATGGAAGTTGTTCTTTAATAGCATCAAGATTATGCAGAATTAAATATGAGAAAGAGGAAAGCTTCAAAAGCATTACAATGTTATAAAAGTAAAGCAATACAATATAGCAGAGAGAGTAAAGGAAATAGCGTTTATGAGGAAAGACATTAGCAATAGTCACATGCTAGTCACATGTCTGAGCCCTGACACCTCCCCCTCAAATCTGATATTATGATATCAGGATGGGCATAAAAGAAATGAAAGTGAAGATGAAAACGTATTCATTCCTAAAACAAATTCTCCTTTTCCTAATACTTTCCAGATCATGTGTCAGACAACTATAACTATAACTTCTACTGAGGTTAGTCAAGACTTAAGTCTTGACTATCTGTCTTACATCACTAATTGAACTTATTTAATACTAGATTTATTTCAAACTGAATCCATCTGGTAGTAATAATAAAAAAAAAACCCTACAAATCTTTAACCAATGGCAGTTTGTGAATTCCTACTTCCACAATCACATCTATACAATAAAAGTCACCATCTTTCTGGTGACTATAAAAGCAGGCATATGAATCCTGCCTCTGGCCTTCATCCTATGGCAGATGTTGCATCAACTCTCTCAAGCCAAGGGCTCTTAGATGCAGTTCCTCTTAATCACTGAATGTCTTTGTGTGCAGAGCTGATGTTGCTGAAAGGGCACGTGATGGTCATAAGCTACAACAATGGCTTAGGGGTGGACATCATCAGACTGAGTCTTACAAGGTACCTTTCAGATCCCCCTTTCAGTACATGCAGGATTAGCTATTTTTTAGGCCTGCTCTCCCCGGTAGACAGTCCTGATGGAGGGTTGGAACAATTGTGTAAAGTAGACCAATTATAGGTACAATTTTCAAAAAGCACCTAAGTGACTTAGAACGTCTCATGTTCAAAAGCAACAGGGTCCTCACTGCCTCAAATGAAAGTCATTTATTTGAGCACTTGTGAAAATCTCCCCCCTCCATGTCATTGATGCTGTGCAATCTCCATTACCCTAGTGCTTCTGAGAAACCAGGAAGTAGGTAATTTCTTCCATGGATTACAGAAAAGTCAGTGTGGGCCAAATGAGGCTTCACTACAGACCAGTCTAACCTTTTAGCATGAGTACTGGGCCACTTTTTGATTGGTGTATATAAGGGATTGAATTGGCAGGCTCTTGAGCAGCCATCCCCGTCTCTCATCAGAGGTTTGAGAAAAGGGGGATGAGGAAGTGTTCTTCCATACATTCATCCTACAAGGACTACCAGGTCTCAAGTATCTGATGTTAGCCACAGTATGTATGTTAATACTCTGGCTAATATGGCTTCTATGGCTTCTTCTTGATGTGAGCAAGCATCCAAGTCTGTGGCAAATAAATATGAAATACGTGCAAATCTGTGACAGACTATAACAAGTCTGACAAAGCAGTTAATTACTGAACCTGAGCTGAACCTTAGAGAAATGGGATTTTTACTGGGATTTCTGGAACACTGGAATGGGATTTCTGGAACACTGAGATTAGTTATTAAATAGTCTCCTTTTCAGTAATACTAAATGGGAATTAATGCTAAAGGAAAAATGAGGAAGTAAACTATAATCACTTTGTCTCAAAAAGAAAAAACACACACGTAAGAAAAAGTACCCAATTCATATGCTTCTGAGCTAATTCTACATTCCTGTGATGTTTGCCTTTTGTAAAGACTTATTGTCCTCTTAAAGATTATTGTAAGCAAAGATGTATTTAGCCTTGCAGGGCAGATGGGTTTAGGGGGGCAAAAAAAAAACAGTAAAGTATTTTTTACCTCTGTTTCCCTACACGTAACTGACATTGAATTTAGTTGGGATGTATTCATACATAAATGGCACTAACAGCCAACCAATTTTAGGGAAGAAAATGTTTAAGTAGATGTCGTTTCAAACTGGATATCATGACTATTACTGAGAGTACTCCTATTGATCTCAGTACAACGACTGTACTTCTGAATGCTAAGTTGAAGGCCCTAGTTTTGCCAGCATTTACTACCAGCCATAGTGCTTACTCCTGTGAGTAGCCCTGCTGATTTTAGTGCAGTGATTTCAATAGGACTACTCACAAGAGTAAGCAGTATGGCCAATAGTAGGCTTTTGCAGGAATGCACCCCTGGACTTTGCATTTTAGAAGTTCAGTTCATGGCTCTGAATTACTCACTTTAAGGTCATTCAGGTTAAGCCAATCTGATGGTAAGAAGCGTCAGCTCCTAGCACTTCTTAAAGCTATAATCACTTACATTTCATGTTGAATAAATAATTAAAATATTTTAATTTATATAAATAATTCACAAAAACTAAGTTTGTTATTTCCACTTTTCAAACTCTTATACACAACATGTGCAGCCAGGGCTTTCCAACAACAGATACCATAAATCCTCAGCATTCAGTAAGATTCAGGAAGCAGCTTACTTCCCACTTGCAGGCAAGTCTCACTGCCAACAACAAAGAATGCTACTTCAGTGTACATGAACTGCAATGTTAGATGACCCCAATTTAGAAACAAATTTCCAGAAGGCCTCACCTTAATGACCTGAAATAAACAAACACTGGCTTTTAAAGACAGGCTATCCTTTCTTTAATAAAAGATAAGAGTAAGTCTCTCATTTCAGGTTTAAAATGCACTATGCCCATCAATTCAATTCCTCTGAACAGAGCTCACTGTATTTCCCTTAGCAGGATGGGAAGTTAAAATAACCAGGGCAGAATGCTACCCTTTTGCAATATTCTGCACTTAATGTAAGCCATACCATTCACTTCATTTTGTTTGTCATGTGTCATCTCAGCCTACCAAAGTACAAGATAGTAAAAGAATTAAGAATTCTTATTGGCATTTAACTTTAGGCTTTTTATTTATTTAAAGAAAGGTGTGAAGCACCTTCAAATCCCTTTTGCTAATCATTTTACAAGATTGGGCTCACACAGAGAGGGACTAGAAATCGTATTTGAACAGATTTTAACTGTTGCCCACAGCATGCAATCATGAATTTAAATCAAACTAATGGGCTGAGAAGGGAATACATCAAAACTGTTAATGATGTTTTAGTAAAAGAGACACTAAACGAGGGGATTTACTTTCATTAGTTCTATATAAACCAAGTATTACTCTGTGTGTGTGTGTGTGTGTGTGTGATTAAAATATATGAATACTTAATCTTAAGACAAGCCCACAAGTACACTAATCTCCATGAGTTACACTTATCACTCTCTAAAAGTCCATTCAAGTGTATCAATAGCAATATTTAGATATTTTCTTACAAGAAAAGTGGCTTATGTATTAGTTAAACTTTTAAACAATAGAATTTTACAGGCTTTACTCTTCTTACTCTGGCAGGCATATACAAATATTTTCTACAATAGCTGCATTACAGCTGTGGAGATGGGGAAATTAGCATAAAACAATGAGTGATCAACGTAATGCAATAGTTCCATCTGGTCAAATATGGACGTAAACACTTCATTTGCATGCTCAAATGAGGAACTTTTGATACTTCTGAGAACAGAGTACTTCCCTTCTCTCCCCCTCCCCCACCCCTCCACACGTTAACACATCAAAATAAATGACTAATTAAATCTGGTTTAAACAGTTTATACCTGTGGTTAATAAGTTGAAAGAGTTAAGAAGTAACTATGACTCAATGTTTGCTCTACTTTGAGTGCAATTATTCTCTGTGATAAAGTTGTAAGATTTTCTTTTAAAGGATTGTTTGTCTTGTTTTAAACAATGATCAATGCTCTACTAAGAAGGTGAAATTGTGACCCACTGAACTCCGTGGAATAACTCCCATTGACTTCGGTGGGGCCAGGATTTCACCAAGAGTCACTTTTAAGAACTTATGGGTATTAAAGAGTTTTTTGTTTTAATACTAGACACAAAGTGCCTTTAGCATCTTCTTTCAGTGGAATAGTTCCCTATTCCCTTTCTGATGCTATTTTATTTCATCAGCAGTTTTTCCTGTATTGGTTTCAACCTTTTGGATATTATCACATTCCATATGAAAGTACTGACATCAGTTTTACATGACCTTTTGCCAATCACAACTGGATGAACCCATGTGTGTAAAGGATGAAAAAAAATTAACAAACACATCAAGGTAGCCATAATGCCCACCAGATGGCGCCTCTCACACCTCAGACGTTCAAGGCTATTCTGCCAAGTCCACTCTTATCAAAACAGTGGTTGCAGTGGACCACCAGTAGATATGTAGAGGACTTGCAGTGCCATCATTTTATATGAAGTAGATGCGATGTCTAGGCCAACTGGTAAGGTACCCAAGAGCAGCTATGACCTATGACAATGGTGCTATCACCTCATCATTTCCCCAGTGCTCAAAGTGACTCAACCCTGCCACAGAGGGTTGCCCAGGGTTTAGGTGGATAGCTCACGCTTCATTTCCATTAGACCCTTGGCCTCTCTGCTGAGACGGATAACAAGGGTTTCACTTGTAGTGGTGGTTTTTGTGGAATCTGATCATTGGACTCATTTCACAAATGCCACCAAAGAGCCCTGAAATGAAACTGCCAGTCTGGTACATACCTGGGCAGAGTTTGAACGGTCAGCCAACAGGTGAAAAGCTCTATATTCCACTACAAATCTCCTAAGCAATTAAGTCCCCTTTATAGTCAAATATTCTTCCTTCCTACCCACAAAATAATCCCCACACAAAAATTTATGTTACTGTAGCTCATACAGCTATTTGGGTAAACAGAGTACAAAGACTGTGGTTATCATACAATGCAAACCATTATCTACTCTCTTCAAAATTAATCTAATTTAATTAATAATTTGATATAAATTGTGAAGATGCACGTCAAGATAGGACCTATATATATATGGAGAACCAGATGAGAAATCTGCTACTCTGAACCTTACCCTTGTTCTTTTCAAGAAGCAAGAAATCTGTGGTTTCTAAATGGAAGAATTAATGTAACTTACTACTGATACAAGTTCCACTCTGTTCCCAACACACAGGGCATGACAGTCTGTTACAGCCCCCACTAAAGAGCCTTGTCTCTTTAGCTCAAGCTGTAGAATCTGAAGATTTTGGCTCTGGAGATCCCTGGTTCAACCCCTGGCATGTCTGGCAAGACAGCAGCCATTACATTAACAGTTAGTGCAAGTCAGGTAATCAAAAATGCTTTCTCCGAGCAATTTTTCAGAATCACAAACATGCAACTCCATTCACACTCCTTGTGCAGTCATGAAAATATATCATTTTTACAAGAAAAATGAGGCATGGACACACAAAGAAGAAGCCATTTCTGTTTTGCTGTTTACCGAAATAGCTTGTCAAAGAAGAGTTGCCGTCAGCGGTGGCTCCAGGCACCAGCGCTCCAAGTTGGGTTTCACTAATCCAGGTGGGGCAGCAAACTGTGGGGGGACACCCTGCCAGTCCCTGTGAGGGCGGCAGTCAGGCAGCCTTCGGCGGCTTGCCTGCAGGAGGTCCACCGGTCCCGCGGAATTGGCGGCAATTCGGCGGCAGGTACTCAGAAGCCACAGGAGCAGTGAATCTCCCACAGGCAAGCCACTGAATCCACGGGACCGGGTACCTCCCGCAGGCAAGCTGCTGAAGGCTGCCTGACTGCCGTGCTTGGGGTGGCAAAAAAGCTAAAGCCGCCCCTGGTTGCTATAGAACAGACTTTTTCATTGCAACTTGTATTGATATGAGATAGAGCAGAGCATAGTGCTTCATTGTACTACTCGCCATACTGCATGCATCACCACCACACTTTTGGTCTGAAGCAAAGCAGATTTAGAAAAAAAAAAATTATCTTAAAAAATGTAATTACTTACACAATTTGGCCTCAAACAGGGTCTGGGAACATTTAAATAAATAAAAAGACAATGTATATTTGCTTATTTTTAAAATTTTCAAATGTTTATTGAACATAACACAATACATTATATAGTGATTCGCATTACATAGCTCTGCACATTTCATTATTAAGGCTGGCCCAAGAATATGGTTGTTTACTAACCACACACCATAGATTTAGATGATAAAGCATTTCCAAGGTAACAGCCACATGTGCTGAAACAGAGGAAGGGGGAAACATTTGGAAATCTTTTTTAAAGATAAGACACGTTTCAGTTAAAGAACGGTGAGACATACACCAAGTCTAACAGATAAGAAGGGCAGTGAAAGCAACATTAAAAATTGGAGATGCAGCGGGAAATGTTTTGCTTATGATTACAATTCTCTCCTCCACTCTTCTATTTCAGTTATCCCTCCCCCATCCGACTAGGCACCTAATAAAAGCGAGGAAGACATCTGTGAGAGCCAGGGGCGCTCCAGGCACCAGTGCAGCAAGTGTGTGCCTGGGGCGGCTTGCTGTGGGGGGGCGGCGTGCTGGTTGCCGTGAGGACGGCATGCCCGTGGGAGGTCTGCCAGTCCCACAGCTTCAGCAGCAGGTACATAGAAGACATGGGACTGGCAGATCACCCGCAGAAATGCCACCGAATCTGCGTGACCGTCTGAGTGCTGTGCTTGGGGCGGCAAAAAGCAGAACCACTCCTGGTGACAGCTGGAGAGAATGCTGTTGGGTGCCTAACAGGAATGAGGTAGTGGAGGACATAATATGCCATACAACATAGCTAGACCATTTTCAGAGCACCCTGCAATACCTACCTACTTGTCAAAGTTTTCCTGCCATAAGAGAAGACGAGGCTATTTCTGACTAATTTTTTCACTAATCCAGAGAGCTGCGCTTTCCAATCTAGCTCTCTTTAAAACAGGCAGAGACAACAACAGCAAGACAAAGTTTGGCACAACCACTCTGCTCAGATTTATCCTTTCCCTTCCAGGAAAAGCTTGCATGTCAGTAACAGGATCATTTTGTTTTGTGTACCACAAAGATTCTTACTGTCAAATGAGAGAATGCCTACTTTCCCAGAATTAGTATCTGCTTCTAACCTCCCCAGTCTCCAAGACAATACATTAAGGAAGTGGTTCTTCAATAGATTTATTCTGCTAATCCCTTTGTAAAAGATCCTTTCATGGGACCATGTCCTCTCCTATCCTCCAGTAGAAGTCCATTAAAGCCATATTCACTTTCCATTATCATAGATCAACACAGCAGCATAAGTATAAATGTACAAAACATTAACAAGCCAGGAAGTTAGTGGTCCTGATTCTTCATTCAGATTGTTGCAACTGAGGTGCAACTCCATTTAAATCAATGGAATTACATAGGTGCAAAATTATTGAGTGCATAAAACAGGCTCAATCACCCTGTGAGAAAATTTCAAACTCAAGTCCTAGGCCTAGGACAGACCATCACGAAAAGAAGGGGAAATGTACCCTGGAGTGCCAGTGGCTTTCAAGCTGCACAAAACCCAAACCCATTCTCCTCACCAGGAGGAAAAGTTTGTGGAAGTGGCAGAGGGCAGAACCCTTTAACTGCACTATGCTCAGACTTCAGTGGCAAAATATGCTCCATCCCTGTGAATTCTGGGCCATCCACAAGAGCACCCCCCCTTACGCATCTCCCCTCCAAGCAGACATGCTGCTGCTTTCTAGCTGTCCTATGGATGTATACTAACTCATCCACTCTCTCTGAGGGGGTTTAAAAGCTGCAGAAGAGCCTACAAATGACTTTTTTCCAGCACTACTACACAGAAATCTACTGGTTGTGGAGGGGAGTATGCCACGCTGAACAGCTCCATCCCACTACCCAATATTCTCCTCCTGACCCAGGAAGGGGAAACATATTAGACAGACCTGCCACTCATCCCCTGGACTACTTCTAGAGCACTTCAGTCCTTCTTTACTCTAATGTGCCACTTCTGAAGAGTGGGCAACAGCAGAGAATAGATTAGCTGAGAGGGCATCCATACACACCAGAGAATGGAAACATCAACATTCAGCTAGCTCACATGGAACCTAGGACTCTGCAAATATTTTCTACATATTCACCCAGGTTTTGGACAAAAACTAGTCCACTGCAGTCATTAGAGATCCAAGAAGCTCCTTTCCATTCCTTTGTAACAGTCAGATCTTCTGATCGTCAACAATGTAGAAAGATCTAAAATGTGTGATGAACAGCAGGAATTTTGAAGTGACGGGCATTCTTATCTATAGGCACTAGGCTAAATTTCCCCACCAATTTATGAAATTCCTGTGGGAGTTGGAGTGTGGAGAGAGAGCTGGAGGTCACACAAAGGACTCAGAGCTGGAGACTGTGGTAGATAGTGTGTTGTACTATACTTAAATGATAATGCAAGCCATAGAAACAGAGAGGTGGGGAAAAACATCATTCCCTCGCTGGGAAGTTATAGTGAATGATTACAGTGGTAAATCACCCTTTTACAAATAAATCACTGGTAGGCTGTAGTGAAATGCTGTGAAGGTTCACAACAGTCTATCCATTTGATTGCAAAACTGCACTGTATCTTACAAATAAGCACTTTATGTATCACACTACGCCTGACAAGCAAACCTCTTCTTATACTCAATAGCAAAAAATAGGGGAAAGATTGTACTTGATGGATTAATCATTCTTCTCCATTATAAAATGGAACCTAAAGCAAAGTGAGGTAGTATAGGTTTCAAAAAAACAGACAAACAGCTTGATTAGCTGTTATGTTAAATATTACTATGGAACTAAAAGAAGCTACTTAAAATAGCTAGAGAGATTTCCAACTCCCCTCCTTCACCACCACCCCCCCCAAAAAAGCCTCCCTTCCCAAAGAGATATCAACAAGTTTGTATTAAAGAATGCTTAGGAGAACTCATCAGGATTTTTGATGTGATATTAAAAAGTTAGACAGTAAGTATTTAAAAGGTAAAAATATCAGAAGTCCATAAAGCTAAAACAAAACAAAAACTCTAAAATAAGTTGAAAGTTGTTTAATTTTATTTCTTGGTTCAGAATACATCTGGTTTTAAAACAAGTCTTTCAGGAAGACAGAGACCTCCACACTGATAGATCCAAAGCAAACACAAAATATAGTGTCAAATAGGAGACAACACTTCTATCTTCTATTGCTCTGGTTGTGGTAAATTACATGACTTGTATTGACCCAAAGTGAAGAGTTAAAGACAGAATACATGCATTGTGCATAAGAACTGAGTAGTCCAAATGACTTAATAAAGACAAGGTGAGTGAGGTAATGTCTTTTACTGGACCAACTTCTATTGGCGAAAGGGAGAAACTTTCAAGCTTATCTTACCCACCTTGTCTCTCTAATATCCTGGGACCAATATAGCTACAACAACATTGCAAATAACTTTACAGACTTTCTTTAGACCATATGAAACTTAAACACTTTGCAATAACAAAGAAGATGCAGATGGTGTCTGCTCTAAAGGATGATAAATCAAATCAAGAGTGAAAATGAGAGATACTAACTGACATGCCGCACTTTTTCCTGAATGAAATGTATGTCTGTGGGGAGAGGAAATGAACAAAGACTGTCTATGAAAGAGACCCAAAATCTGGAGTATGTAGTGTGCACTTTAGCTTTGGAGCTGATGATGCAGCCTGTCTGGCAGTCTCAGGAATATTGTGATTATGCACCCAGCAATAGATGTTCGTAGCAGCATGAGATTTCAGAGGAGAAAAAAATTCTACACCTAACGAAATGCCAAATATTTACTCTCAGGCCAGCCAGGCTGTCTAGCAGCCAGCCCAATCAACCACTAGATAAGGGATCTGAATCTCTGTCCCAAGTTCTACACTTCATTAGGGGCTCAGGGCACCTTCTGGGGAGGGAGAGAATCATACGTTGCTCTTGAGCGATCCTAGCCAATACTGACTCACTTCTTGACTTACAGAAGAGTCACTGTCAGGTACTCCAAACATAGAGAAAAAAAATGGAGAAAGAACCCCGTTAGTTCTAGCCCAGACACCACCAATCCCAGCACTGTTAAAACACTGTTAGAGGGTGAAAGTGCCCTGCGGCTAAATAAACTGCCCTGGCAAAACACAGAGGTTCATTTTATGTTGATGGAGGAGATGTTTCTCCAGCGACAATAGTCACAAAGACTCTCCCCCATACTACACCAAGTGACATTGCTGTATTCAGAGTGATGTATAGAAAAGGGGGCTTCTAATCTCACACCAGTGAGAATCAGGAATACCCTCCCACTGGAATCACTGAAGTTTGCACCAGTGTGAAAAAAAACACAAAAACAAAAAACACCCAACACACTCCTCAGGATAAAACTGAGAAAAATCAATCAAGCCCATTATTTTTATGAATAAAATGGTCTTTGATTGATATATGTGTGAAGTAAATGTGTCAGCCAATAAGGAGCATTCATCGCACTGTTTAAACATGCAATCCACTTAGCATAATAAACAATTTACATTCATTTTTATTCGTGATATTGTGGAATTTGAATCACCCTGTTTTGATCTTTGACTCTAAACATTTATTGGCAAAGCCCCAAAAGTGCTGAAGAGTCATATTGACCAGTCCATTCAACTGGATTTTATATAGTATCATACAGGAGCAGCCACATTATGGCTTTCCTCTTCGCCATACGATAAGCTCTTACTTTTTACCTTTTAAAAATTCTGTTCTAGTTTAAGTGAGACGCCTGCCTATACTTATTCAAGTTCTTAAATTACAGACAGTTCATCTCTGGTGCTTCATTCACAGCACAACTCTTCGCTTCTACAGCAACCAGCCACTGTTTCAAGCAGATTTTTTTTCTTTTTTTTTTTTTCTTCCTCTTCTTCTTTTACTAAAACAAGGTGGTTAGTGAAAATCTTCAAACTTCTGCTCTCTGGCATGGGAAAGAAAAGATTGGAATCTTCTAAAACATTACAACACTGGGATAGAAATAAGAGGAGAAGTTTCTTTAGAGTGAGACTGTGTGGGTGGTTCTGAGGAATTCAACTTAACCACATGTGAACAGGTGCACTGGTTAAACACCACACACACAAAACAAACAAGGTCTGATCCTCAAGATTTAAATGTTATGAGGGCTAGAATGTGTATTTGCAAGAAGAAAAAAGTTAACAGAAGCAGAATAAAGCAACTTCACACCTAGGGGCTCAGTCCAGTACCATGAGCCCTGGGGGTGGAGCCTCCCTTTTCAAAAGCAACTTTTTCCTCTCTGTCCAGAGTCAGGGAGTCATTCTTATAGCCTGTCCCTCAGCAGTTTACCAGGAACCAGCCAGCACTCCTGCCATACCATAGTTCCTCACAACAAATGCTCTTTTAAAGACAGACTCTGCAGTTTGTTTCAGAAAAAAACCTCAGTCATTAAAAAAAAGGAAACAATTGTATTCATGTCAAAAGATATTTTTCTCTTCCACAGGTCCTAGAGACTTTCCTTAACCATTTCAAAAGAGCACCAAATACAGCAGAACCTCAGAGTTATGAACACCAGAGATACAAACTGATCAGTCAACTACACACCTCATTTAGAACTGGAAGTATGCAACCAGTCAGCGGCAGAGACCAAAATAAATATATATAAATAAATAAACAAATAAAAAAACACAGTCCAGTTCTATATTAAACTAAAAATAATAAATAAATAAATAAATAAATAAATAAATAATAATAATAATAATAATAATAATAATAATAAAGGGAAAGCAGCATTTTTCTTCTGCATAATAAGGTTTCAGAGTTAGTAAGTCAATGTTCAGTTGTAAACTGTTGAAAGAACAACCAAAACGTTTTATTCAGAGTTACGAACAACCTCCGTTCCCAAGGTGTTTGTATCTCTGAGGTTCTACTGTACCAGCAACAGAGGTCAATTTGGACACTGAAGGAAAGCGTGTTAAGCATTTTAAAAATCACTGTTTCTTACCTCCTCAGGTACAATGACCAATGGGTATTTGTCCTCAGATAAAAAATTGAAAATAACCCAAACTTTAAAGGCATCTTCATCGCTAATGAACAAAGGACTTTTAGTGAGGTTCTTTTTGAAGCAGAGAGTCCAGCACATCCTATTGAACTCAACTTTGTCAAAGTTCCCTTGAACCTAAAAAGAAACGGAAAAAAAAATTAATCTACATGAAACAGCACAGGCTATTGTATAGATAAACATAAGTGAGAATGTATTGATCAAATGACACTAAAGCACCAAGGAAATTCTAATTAATAAGTTCAGAAACTTTAAGGCCCAAAAGGAACCAGTATGGTCATCTAGTCTGATCTCCTGCATAACACTGGTCATGGACTCTCATCCAGTACAACCAGCTTCAAGCCCACACTTTCTGATTGAACTAAAGCACATTTTTTAGAAAGACACCAAATCTTGATTTAAAAGCTTCAGTGAATGAGAATTCACCACATTTCACATTTATTCCGGTGGTCTAGTTTAAACACACTGCTAAACTTCTATAACTATCACCTTCTTAATGACAAAGATCCTTATGTTACGCTGAGTTACTCAGATGGAGTGAATCCAGACATCATCATATAAGAAAACCCTAAAAGTGATAGACAGAAGATAACTGTCAAAGGTTTGTGGTAATATATTTTACTATTTTATAATGTTACATGTGCTGCTGTTGTAATAAAGTCAAAATCACAATCATTCATAAATACATGCAATCACTTATTTTTGAACACACAACCCTCACATACCCCTGTAATTCCCTCCTAAACTCATACATTTTCCTTATTTTGAAATAACTTTGAAAATTTCCAGTTTCGTCTTCATTGTCCTGTACCATCTTTATTATCTGTGTATATAATTTGTGAATGATTTCCAGATGTCAAAGAATCTTCCCATACCATAATAATTTTATGCACTCACTCATGTTAGATTTAAAACCTACTTCACCGCTCATAACTCTACGGCTTTGTAATGCTGTTTCTTTGCCTACACAGAAGTTAAAGACACATTTTGCATTGTAACAGGATTTCACTTGCTTTTTTGTAGTATGTACAGAACATGGATGTGGGGAGTCCCTCATCGAGCCCATCCTCCCATATACAGACATACACACCCCACTGAGCCCCAACCACTTTCATCTGGATATGCCTGCAGAGTCCCATTAACCCTGCACCCAGAAATCCCCAAAAGAGCCTGTGTGCATCCAGATTTCCAGAGCTGCCCACACCCAGATTACCCCACACAGAACCCTCTCACCACCACCACCCCCCAATCTGTTTCTGGGGAAGGCTTGGCCCTTGCACACTCCCTGTCCTGGGAGGGGTGGGGGATACAGGGTGATCTCCCACCTCCATGCAGCCAGAGGCCTGTGCTCCCCACTGCCATGCTGGAGCCTCCACATTTACTGACAAATAAAATTTGAAGAATTTTAAAATATTGTGCACAGAATTATTTATTTATTGTTTTGTACAAAGTTCCCTCCGGAGTAAATGACTATAAACAGCGGCCAGCTAAGGGCTAAAACAAGAAAGTGAGTGAGTTGACTAGGATAGAGAATCAGGGTGTGACATATGGCTAGAAAGGGTTAAACATCCTGCAAAATAAATAACCCTCAAAAGATATCTGGGGAGATAATGTTTGTGTTTCTGTGTATTTACATATGTATGAGTAGGGTCTGACAATGTAATCAACAGTCCCTGTCTATGCTGTATTCTGAGGTCAAAAGAAGATCCTGGCATTTAAATGAATTGTAAACACACGATATCTCAGTATTCATCTCACTTTGAAATGTACTGTGAATGGTGGAGGAACAAGAAAATGGCCTTATGTTAATTCTATAGCTAAGTATCTTCTTCAAAGTCATCCTAATTACCTTTTGAATGCCACCCTGTCAAAAGACATGAAATTGTATAAAAGATCCTTGGGTCCTGATTCTGTCATCTCAAATCTACTTGGGCTTCATTGGGGAAGTTTGTACGTATATTGATCTTTTAACCATACTCTGTCTTTTGCTTTTTAATAAAGTTTAGTTAATAAGAATTGCCTGTAGCGTATATTTGGGAAACAGTCATTAACCTGGGAGATGATGTGTCCAATCCTTTGGGGTTGGCAGAACCTTTTCTTTTATATGATGAAATAAGCTTTACAGAAATTTTCATCATATTTGACATGGGTACCTGGATAGAGGCCTGAGGCTGGATCACGTTAAGGGAACTGTGTTTGGACTTCTGAGCTTTTGGGGGATTGTCTGCCTCATTTTTTGCAGTTCACCCTACTTGAGTGACCACAACTGGCTCCCCGCTAGGACCCAGGTCACACAGGGATTAAGCAAAAACAAAAAAACCCAACATACTAAAAAGTAAATACTGGACTAAAGTTTGGGGGAGGAGGGGATCATTAAAGAGGGCCACAACCTGTCGAGTCTGTTACAGTACCTCTATCATGCAAATGGAGATGGGAGGGTGGAGGGGGTCAAAAGACAGGTTAAAGAACATTTAGAAAATAAATATCTAAAACAAAGTCTACACAAATCATGGCCCTAATAAGACATATGCTAAACATGACTGCAATCCCTTTGTTTGTACATTTGCTACTGTCCTCCATTCCTCCTCTGTTTTTTGTCTTCCTTGACTAAACAGCGTTTTGTGGCAGGGACTTGCCTAAATCTGTTGTGTAAAGTGCTAAGCACCCTCTAGGACACTATTTAACTATATAAATGTATAAGCGACACCATAGGTGCAGGTAACACTGCCATTATAATACAGGTATTTAGTTAATGATTCTCAAACAGCTGATTTAGCATAGATCGATGGTGTTTTCCATTCCTTTGGGTACGTCCAGACTACCCGCCATATCGGCGGGTTAAAATCAATTGCTCGGGGATCGATATATCGCATCTAATCTAGACGCGATATACCGATTCCCGAGCGCGCTTATATTGATTCCGGAACTCCATCAACCTGAACGGAGTTCCGGAATCGACACGGAGAGCCGCGGACATCGATCCCGCGCCATCTGGACGGGTGAGTAATCCGATCTTAGATATTCGACTTCAGCTACGTTATTCACGTAGCTGAAGTTGCGTAACTAAGATCGATTTCCTCCCCCTAGTCTGGACCAGCCCTTTGTCCTGGACAAGGCTTCCTTTTTTCAGCCAGATCCTTCAAACAGTTGGGATGTTGAAGTTGCTGGATCAGGAAAGTACTTCCCATTTGCTCACCAACATACTACGGCACTTTTTAAAAAGCTTTACTTTCATAGCAGCTGAAGATCCAGGTGTTATTTTCCTTCTCCTGTTTTCAAACAGCAGGTTTTGTTTATTTTATTTTATAAAATCCAAATCAAATAAGTGTAGGAAACTTAACATTTTTACTGGGGAAATGGCGATGTACAAAACAGTTTAGAAAATAATTTCTCAGTCTTATCAATTTGCTAATTATTCTAAGCTCTATTTATTTGCAATTAAAAATAGTTACTAAAGCCCTGATCCTGTAATGAGCTCCATACAGAGTTTATTGCAGGACTCTGACTTGGCCCTAAAATAGGTCCTCTTTTGCTAACTCTATGTAGCAGCTAGTATATAATTCTGCGGTGAGTGGACTGGACAGCCCCGCTCTCCCCCCCCGCAAACCTTTTCCAAAGGCAAGTCATCTTGAGTCACATTTTTTAACCCTTATGCCTATTGTTAGAAAGGGATGAAGATCTTAAAAGGGTATGTAATGTCCACATATTACAACAAACACAATGATGTCGAAATCCAAGGGAAAGAGAAACTAAACAGATCATTTTTACCAAAAAAGCAAATGCCTAATAGCCTTCTTGCAAGTTTTGTATAGCTGATGTCATAATCCTCTCTTATATGGACATTCTTCAAATAAAACTGCAAAGGAAAAAATCCAAGTCCCCAAATCATCAGCTAATTTTTCTAGAGCTAAATCCACACCATGGAAATCTTGGCTGCTTTAATCTGGGATGCACAGTTAACAAAGCTTCACTCCAGGTGGTTAAGTAATAAACAAGCTATTACCATTATCATATTTTAAGCCCTCTGAATAATGTTTACAGTTCAAGTCAGTTGAATGGGATCTCAAGTTACAATTATAGATATTTACACAAGATGAGCTTAAAATGATTAAGAGGCATTTGTAAAATTTTCAAAACTACCTTTCTGGATAGGAATAACTGTCGGCAAATGGACAGAAAGTCAGTAAAATACACACACAAGCTTCTTGTTGTGACAAACAAATAACCATTTATAAAATCAGATAGGAGCAGAGGCCATCTTGGATTTTTAATTTAAAAGAAGATGCAAAATTAGCTTTAAAAATACTAAGAGATACTGACTTGATTGAACTCCAAAATATTGTAAGAATTTTTAAACCCAGACAGAGTCTGATCTTGAATTTTATTCATACATTTTATAGGAGTCTCATCCAGCTTGTGACCTATCTGAATAATGTTCTTAAAGATTAAAAAAGAGTCCTGTGGCACCTTATAGACTAACGGATGATTTGGAGCATAAGTTTTCGTGGGTGAATACTCACTTCGTCGGATGCATGTCACCCACGAAAGCTCATGCTCCAATACATCTGTTAGTCTATAAGGTGCCACAGGACTCTTTGCTGCTTTTACAGATCCAGACCAACATGGCTACCCCTCTGATACTTAAAGATTAACATTAGTTTTAATAACTAAATGATGCCATACACCAGTATATGCTTTTTACTCTACTCTCTGTAGAATGTGTGCAATCTACTTCAAAAGTCACCATTTTGCTTAGAAACTTCTGTAGTATTCTATGCTATTAACCATAAAGAAACTATCAGATTATTATTTGTGCTTTTGTGCAAAGGAAGATACCAGATGTACTAACAGAGAAGTTGAAAAAGCACTCTCTCTTACTTAAAACAATGAAGTATAATAAAAAACACAAAAATACAGAACACCTCCATCTCCTCCAAAAGAAATTTTACACTGTTAACTACAAAAGATTTAAGTCTCTGAATCCAGTAGGATTGTTTGTTTGTTTTCTTGGTATACAAAACAAAAAAACTGCCACCATAATATCCCACTAGCACCATTCAACCAAACAAAACAACCTTACGTGCAACTAAGTACAGAAATTCAAATACACAAAGACAGTCCCCAAGGAGCTGAAAGAACTTAAAGTTTATGGGTCTGATTCTTCACTGGTTTGCATCTTTTATAGTTCTTTAGACATACGAAAAGCGGGTAAAATGCTACCACCAGCATAAGTGAAAGGAAGTGAGATTTGGTAAAATTTTATGTAACTCTTCTATTATAATTTTGGCTGATTTCCATGTGAGATATTACTGACAACTCAATAATAAGTGCAGATAAAAACACAGTATGAAAAAAATCAGACTGGCAAGATACATATTTTTCTCTCTCTATTTATTTTTCAGGCAACAGAAATAAGTGTAATTAAAGAGGAAGAATGTTGAACTGAAGGCGTCTGAAATGCAAAAGCATCAAGACAGCTGCCAGGAAATTATAAAGATGGTATAATGAAAATATAAGTGGAGGTATTAGTAATACTAATTCCATATACCAATAAAGAAAGTTTGTTGCTACTCGCTTCCTTCATCAAATTGCCAATTTGTGCATTTCTCCATGCTTCCCTGGTTCAACAATGGAGGCTTTGTTGCAGGGCAACTCATTCCCTAGTACTTTAGATGAATAATTCATTTACATTCAGGAGTACAAGACGAAAGATTTTAAAAGCTTGAACAGTTTTCTCAGCCCATGTCCAGACTAACCCGCGGCATCGGCGGGTTAAAATCGATTGCTCGGGGATCGATATATCGCGTCTAGTCTGGACGCGATGTATCGATCCCCGAGCGCGCTTACATCGATTCCGGAACTCCATCAACCCGAACGGAGTTCCGGAATCGACACGGAGAGCCGCGGACATCGATGCCGCGCCGTCCAGACGGGTGAGTACCTCGATTTTAGAAATTCGACTTCAACTACGTTATTCCCGTAGCTGAAGTTGCGTATCTAAAATCGATTTTAATACCTAGTCTGGACGTGGCCTTAATGAGATTTACTCTAGAAGTGAGGCAGGATAATATGAGTTGTTGCTTTGGCACCTCAAAGTGATTTCTCTATACAGATTGGCATGTTTGCTGATGATAAAATGATCTGGATAGTTTGAGAACACTGAGAAACAATACACTGCACTACAAAACTAATGCAAAAGCTTCTAATTTCCAGTAAAAATAAGCTGATAATTAATTTTAGTCTGAAGGCCGTCTAAAACATAAGAGTGTCTATGCCATATACTAACACCAATGTTTACTCTCTAAGAAATGTTGAATCTTATTAAAATTCAAATGCAAGGATTTATTATTTTAAATAAATAAAGGGAGAAAGTTTGGGTAATTTTCAAAAAGCAAAATACCCTGTGAGTTTAAGAACTCCCTCGAAACAGGCTGCTTTTGCTCTCATTGAAGACAACAGGAGGGACAGTTTTACCATCACCGCACCAGAAGAATTCATAGGAAACTGCATGTCTGGAAATCAAGTGTCCTTACCATAAGGAAAAATAGAGTGCTAAGGACTTGACCGTGCAGTCTTTAATATGTGACTTTTCGTTTAGGAATACAGATTTGGGGGGGGGGGGATTCTGGAGAGGTATTTGTTCACTTGTTTTAAAATCATCCAGACTAAGGCACAAATTACCGAAATGGGGAAAAGCAAAAATTCATTTTTCCAAGGGAGAAATAGCATGCATCTGTGCCTTCACCCAGTGCATCTCTCTTCTCTTCTGACACTTGTTCATACCTCCTAAACTGCCAAAGAAAACAGACTACAATGAAGATTTTTACTATCCACAAAGACAGCTTTGTATATGCAGCAATGCACAATTCAGATCTTAAAAAAGGAATAAAAAAAAGTTTCTCGAGCAGCACAAAAAAACCCTTTTTAATTTGTATCTAAGATACAAACATTTTCAAATATCTGACATTTAATTAGCATTACAAAGCAAGAGATTCTGGGCAACTGAACCCGGGTTTCTCAACTTTTTCCTTTTAAAATGAAAAGGTTTTGCAAATTAAAGTGCTATTAAATGGTAATAGTGCAGCTACTCCTTCCCTCCTCCCCCAAATTGCCCACTCCTCTTATGCACACTTTTTTAAAATGAAAGCATATTTCATTTAAGCACTTACGAGGCTTTCCATTTCCCTTTTTTTAGTCTCTCTGTGCAGATGACAACTGACTTAATGACTTCATACTGGCCTTGGCTACACTGGCGCTTTACAGCGCTGCAACTTTGTCGCTCAGGGGTGTGAAAAAAAAACAACAACCCTGAGCCCTGCAAGTTACAGCGCTGCAAAGCGCCAGTGTAAACAGTGCCCCAGCGCTGGGAGCGTGGCTCCCAGCACTGTAAGCTAATCTCCATGAGGAGGTGGAGTACCTGCAGTGCTGGGAGAGCTCTCTCCTAGCGCTGGTGCCGCAACCACACTCGCACTTCAAAGTGCTGCCACGGCAGCGCTCCCACAGCAGCGCTTTGGAGTTTCGAGTGCAGCCAAGCCCACTGCCTTTGAAAGGCATTTGTAAAAAGTTGACACTACAGTTCAGGCTCTCCACCTACAACTCTTCATTTTGGGAAAAACAAGGCCCTCTCTCTCTTTGGAAGATTTGGTAGGAAAAAATTGATGGATTTTTTGTATTTCAGAATAAACAAACAAACAGTCTCTTTAAACTAAAATGCCTTCACATTTACAAGTTAACACAGCAGAATGCTTCACCACAGAATGGCCAACAGAGTAGCGGGTACATCAGTATCATGATGTACCCTGATGTGCTTTAATGGCTACACACCAAAAACCCACCCCCACCCGCCGCACACACAAAAGGAGGGAAGAGTGTGAAATCTGTGGGAGAACCAAAGTCAGGAGAGATAGATGTGGCTGACTGGTTAAAACTAAAGGAAGGGATGAGGCTCAGTGGTGCCAGAACGGGGAGGGGGGCTAGAGGGCCATGGCCCCTCACTTTTAAAAGTGAGCCCTCCCCATTTTTTACCTGCCTTAAGGGGGAGCAGGCAACGAGGAGCAAGTGGCTGGGGGTGGGGCGGCGAAAAGGGGAAGTGGGCACAGGGCCAGGGTAGGGACAGAGAGCGGGGCCACACTTTGGGCACCAGTGGCCCCCTTACTTTTAGGGAGCTTCCAGCATTCCTGATGAGGCCTAGCTTCACTGCTGGTATGATACCTCAACCAGACCTGCCAGGTGTTATGCACCTCAAAGCTCTGTAACACTCACCAGTATTAAATGCATATGCTATTTTTAAGTTTATCATTAAAGACAAATTGGTTCATTACATAATTTAAACAAAGTGTGACACATGATACTGCACAAAAAACTTTTCAGCTATTCCTTGGTACAGGACTCCATCAGAAGGAACTCATTAATACTATAAAAGAGGAGCCACTATCTGCATAGCTATTGTCACCCCTCTGCAGAGTACTAGCAGATTTTGGAGCTTTGCAGGTCGGTTTCTCATTGAAGTAGAAATCAGTGATGAGGAAACTGGGAATAGTCTTACTGCCGTTTACTTTACACTTTCAGACACCATGCCTTGAACAGAGGTGGTCACGAATGGCACAGACTACTCCCTCTTTAGGAATTCCAGACAAAACACTAATGCCCAGTTCCCAGAAGGCAACTCTGCCTCAAGAATTGCCACTGGTTAGGTAGATTGAGGTAGAGAGTAAACCCTGCTGCTTGCCACAGTTCCTCAAAAAAAGAAAATACATCCCAAAACTAACAATGCATTTCTTCAAAGACTACACAATACTTGTGCACGAAGAGAAAGAACTTTTAAAACTAACAGTACCACCTACTGACTCCCACTAGACTACTATTTTTGTGGATTTTCAAATTAAAATACCCTCTTTCAATATAAGGGATTTCTGCCCTTCCTGTTTGTAACTGAGTATACATATCACTATTGTACTATAATAGAATACAGGTCAATATACAGTTCCAAATGTTTTAAAATAATTTTAACCACGATTCACTATGTACACGAACATATCTTTGCACAAGTATGGCCCAGGCAGTCGGGTAAAAAGGAAAAACAAAACAAAAAACAAAACATAATACTGCATCTTGCAATTTTAAGGCATACAACTCTGCGCAGAGCATTTCTCTATTATGTCCCAATGTACAGAATCAGGATCAACATTTCTTCATTTCCCTTCCTCCCTGTCCCTTTCTCTCTCTCCCTCCTCTCCTTTCCCTCAGTGTAGGAATTTATCATTGCAGTAGAACATTTAAGTTTATTATCTAATCCTAAAACTGCTTACTTGAAGGGAGAACACAAGAACTAAAAACCTACCTTTTCCAAGATGAATTTGTTTAAATAAGGCATGTAACCCTGATTGGAAACTGGTCCTTCATCATCATCCCGAAAATGCTCTTCCAAGGCCACTGGGTCATGTGGAACATTTAGCACTGTGCACAAATTGTGAGAAAGGACCTAAAAACGGAAAACAAATCAATGAGATCAGAGGTCAGTTTCCTTAATGACAGTGCTGTGATTCACTCAAGTCTGCAAAGAATGTGACATATTCATGTCAGGGTGAGTTGTAAACTGGGGATTTTTGTTGGAGGAAAATACAGTTCTAGTAGTTGAGTTACAGGGATTCAAACCCTTCAAATGGTAACACTATTACAAAGATAAAATGGTTACAGTGTGGTGGTTATCAAACAAACACAAAAACAGCTACACAAAGAATTCAACTCATGTATTTGAAAGTAAGGGAAGGTCCGTGGAAACACGAAACTCATGTTTCTGTAAAGAAATTAGTTAATGGGAGGAAATGATAAGCAATAACCAGCTCCAGTTATAAAAATTCAGCAATGTGACTAACATGACTCATGAAACGTATTTCAATATACATCTTGAGTTTATAGGAAATGCTAACTGTCAAATAAAGGTATGGATTTCGAATTTCTTTCATCTGCTTGTTTTTTCGTTACTTTTCTATATTTACCATAGGTTTCAACTGGTAAGAGGCAAGTAATGTTACAAGAGGGCCCTGGGGGAAGGGAAGGGAAGAGTTCAGAAGAAATTCTTAACATTTTATTTTATTTTATTTTATTTTAAAACAACACATTTGCATGTATTACTTCATCGGTTTCAGCCCCCGCATAACCTATCTAGAGAAATGACCTTCAGTGAGAGGCTACATGCTTCATTAGTTTTAAGGAAGTACAGAGTTTATGAAAACTAAGTGGCAATAAATACATCTAAAACGCTCCGCTGTATGCAGCATTTTACAAGCAAAACATATGCCTGGTTACCAACTATGGAGCAAAGAACCTAGATCATTTTTACTTGTATGCCATGAAACCAGTAGCATTAAGGCTACATCTACACTACAAATTAGGGGTGTGATTCTCAGCTTGTGTACACCTGCTAGCATGAGTGTAGCCATGGTAGCATGGGCAATGGCAATTGGCTTAGCCATGCCAAATACATATGGGGGTCCAGAGGGTTGTACGCAGCACAGTTCAGCCATGCCACCGCTGCCTCTGCTACCACAGCTATGATGCTATTTACACTCGCAGTAGCGTATGTAGGCAATCACATCTCTAGCTCATACTGTAGGCATATCCCAAGAGTCCTGGTGAAAGGTGACGCATCTCCCAGCCACAAAGAGTGTGGTTTCTTCCTTCTCTTCTCTCTCACATACCTTCCCAAGCACCAGACAGCATGCTGCTCAGCTAATCTAAGAGCTTACACTGGCACTTTACAGCACTGGCACTTTACAGCACTGCAACTTTTTCACTTGTGGGTGTTGAAAAATACCCACCCCCTGGAGTGCAGCAAGTTTCAGCGCTGTAAAGTGCCAGTGTAGACGGTGCACCAGCGCTGGTAGCTATTTGTTTGATGGAAGTGGGTTTTTTTAATAGCACTGGGAGACTTCTCTCCCAGCACTGGTGCCACAACTACATGGCCATATTAAAGTGCTGATGAGTCAGCGCTGCCATGTCAGCACTTTAAAGTTGCTAGGGGAGACATGCCTGAACATGGCTTATTAGGGCTTGATCCTGCACCCATTAAAGTGAAAAGAGAAAACTCCCATTGATTTATATAGTACAGCATCAAGCCCTTAAGGATTATGTACCCCATACAGTTACAGAAACTGGGTTAAGCATTTAATCTTATTTATCTATGAAGGGACTGCAACTGTAAATTTCTTTTCCCAGTGTCCTCTAGGAGAAACAATATAAAGACAAAAGGAAAGAAGAGGAATTAAACAGAAAAAAAAAGCTTGCATTTAAAAAAAAAAATGCATCCTGCCTACATAAAAGAAAGCTAACCATCCAGTTGTGAGAAAAGATAGCAACTGAAATTATTTGATGTCTCTCACACACACACACAATATATACATACAAAGAGAGAGAGAGAGAGAGATGTATGTATGTATGTAATGGTCCTCTTTGTTCATTGGGCAAGTACAACATCTAAAAAACAGAACAAAGCAAGACAGGGAGAAAGTCTGCAAATTTATGTACAGCTATTTATAGACAGCTAAATATATCCGTGTTAGCACAGAGCAGTTGAAAATGGGGTAGCTGCAAAACTAGAATAAATGAAAAAAGGTTTGAAGTCTTCAGACTTGACAACTGAGAAGAATGTATCTAAGTTGCAGATTCAATGGTCAGTCATTCTGTTTTCTTTCCTATCCGATGATATTAAAATTCACTCCATTGCTCTTATGATAAAAAACAAAGCAAAGTATCAGCATTATCATGAAATCCTACCAAGACCACTTTTTAATTAACAAAAGCACACACGCACACTTTTCCAAGAAAACAAAATATTCACACATGTACATTAAAATTAAACAAAATAATTTAATCTGACTAGTCAGGTAACAAAGACATCTAAGGAGAACAGAAATAAGTATTGCTCTCTATTGCCTGCCATTTTAATTAACTGCCAAGTTTTCCAAAGCAGGTAATAAAACTGTACATACAACGTTTTGTGTTCAGACTGTGATTTGTACCATTTTTCAGCTATTCATGCAAAAGTTGCAAATACACATGCAAAGCCAGGTCTCAGATTATGTACAAGAACTCAGATGAATAAATATCGGAGATATAGTTTTGGTTGAAAGGTTGAGATCCTATTGAAAATTTTATTCTAAGCATAATGCCTCACACTGGCTATACTGTACTGAAGTACAGTATGCTGGAAGGAAGATGCTATGGCCCTCTGGAGTTTCTTAAAATACCCACCCATTCCAGTAATGAGAAGTTTTAAAACAAAAACATTTCCTTTCACTCTACCCTTTTCACCACACCCTATGAATTGGGACGATGATGTAAAAAACAAAACAAAAACAAAACCTGAGACACATTTGTTCTCCAATTTAAAAATTACCTTCACCAAACAAATTATTCCAAACACTAAAGCCCCCATCCGCTAATGCAGTGTAAGAGACGAGCGCTCCTTCATCCCCTGATCAAGGCTTCCCTCCTGTTACCTATGTATTTATGACAGTTAAGGGAAAGGAATAAATTGATCAGAATTTTTCAGCTAGAAGGCACTTAACCAGAACATTCCAAAAAAATTTGCTCATTTACAAGGTTACTATTAAGAACAACTAAAGAATATTCAATAAAAGCAGCACTTTGTTGTCATCTGTCTAGCACTCCTGCTCTCCCCCTTGAAGGCTTATTGATGCCCAAAGGCTGAAGGAAACCCTGGATGGTTTCAACAACTTGGAACCAGATACCACGAAAGAATTCTACTTTCAACCATTTTTGAAAATCTGCCTTATCTGAGACTCTATTATGCTCAGTTCCTTCTTTTCATAGTTCAAGAAATTCCTTGCTGCCTTCCAAAGTCTTCCATTCTTTGAAGTGGCAGAGAGCCAACTGCCTTTCTTGGTATCTAGAGTAAGTTTGGAAAACTCAGCAATGAGTTCTTCCTTTTTTTAAAAAAAAAATGCCTATCCACTAAAGCATCACTTTGACGCTCAGTAGTAAAAAAATAGCTGAGCACAAGCTTAAGGTACTAAAAAGCCCCTTGTACTGCAGAATCTCAGTTAAACCATGAAGAAAATTTCCACCAGTAGGGTCATTCTTCTAGTGCCCATATGGTTGCTAAGCAACTTTTTCTTTCAGCATTTATTATGCTCTTGTTGCCACAATTAACAATCCACCTGCATGCCAGAACCAGTCTCTTGCTCTATGCCAGAAACTCATCTTTCTGCTATGCTGTGGAGCAAGCTGCAAACCCCTGCAGTAACTGACACAAGCCACAGGCTGGATCACTAAGGTTCTGAAAGCTTCATGAGACTTTGTTAGATGCTTCTGAATCATATTTTTATTTTTAAAGTTGCTTTACTTGGCATTTATGTCTCTAACACGGCTCTGTCTGTGCTATTCCTCCAACTCCTAGAATTACTTAGCCCCTGATCCCACAAACCCTTACATGTGCTGAACTGCAAGCATAAGAGTGCCCGGTCCCCCAGAAAGGGAAGGAACACTCCAGCAAGTTACTCAACAGATACTAACTGCCCCGTATAAAAGAATATTTCAGCCAAAATAATAATGGGACCATTAAGAGTAACAACCTTGCACTGCACAGGATATTGATAATTTCTTCAGTACTAGTTTCACCTTTTAGGAGAGGGTGGGATTGGGTTTTTTCTTTAAGAGTTTAAAACAGTTATGGAACTGTACAATTCCATTTACTAGCCTTGTACAGAGTCACTTCGAGATATTCTTGGACTGCTTCTCTGACATCTCCTAATGGACATCTTGCCATCAGCTCCAGCTCAACATGCTCCCACCCTCGGTCTCCTTTCTTAATCACTGACAAGGCCAGCATCCTGGACATCACTCAGGCCCATAACCTGGGCATCATCTTCAATGCAGTTCTCCCTCTAGGTCCTCCCTTCAGATTCTTTCCGCATAACATAAAAAATCACTTAGAAAAATTAGATGCCTGCAAGTCACCAGGGCCTGATGAAATGCATCCTAGAATACTCAAGGAGTTAATAGAAGAGGTATCTGAGCCTCTAGCTATTATCTTTGGGAAATCATGGGAGACGGGGGAAGATTCCAGAAGACTGGAAGGGGGCAAATATAGTGCCCATCTATAAAAAGGGAAATAAAAACAACCCAGGAAACTACAGACCAGTTAGTTTAACTTCTGTGCCAGGGAAGATAATGGAGCAGGTAATCAAAGAAATCATCTGCAAACACTTGGAAGGTGGTAAGGTGATAGGGAATAGCCAGCATGGATTTGTAAAGAACAAATCGTGTCAAACTAATCTGATAGCGTTCTTTGATAGGATAATGAGCCTTGTGGATAGGGGAGAAGCGGTGGATGTGATATACCTAGACTTTAGTAAGGCATTTGATACGGTCTCGCATGATATTCTTATAGATAAACTAGGAAAGTACAATTTAGATGGGGCTACTATAAGGTGGGTGCATAACTGGCTGGATAACCGTACTCAGAGAGTCGTTGTTAATGGCTCCCAATCCTGCTGGAAAGGTATAACAAGTGGGGTTCCGCAGGGGTCTGTTTTGGGACCGGTTCTGTTCAATATCTTCATCAACGATTTAGATGTTGGCATAGAAAGTACGCTTGTTAAGTTTGCGGACGATACCAAACTGGGAGGGATTGCAACTGCTTTGGAGGACAGGGTCAAAATTCAAAATGATCTGGACAAATTGGAGAAATGGTCTGAGGTAAACAGGATGAAGTTTAATAAAGATAAATGCAAAGTGCTCCACCTAGGAAGGAACAATCAGTACCACACATACAGAATGGGACGAGACTGTCTAGGAAGGAGTATGGCAGAAAGAGATCTAGGGGTCATAGTAGACCACAAGCTTAATATGAGTCAACAGTGTGATACTGTTGCAAAAAAAGCAAACGTGATTCTGGGATGCATTAACAGGTGTGTTGTAAACAAGAAACGAGAAGTCATTCTTCCGCTTTACTCTGCGCTGGTTAGGCCTCAACTGGAGTATTGTGTCCAGTTCTGGGCACCGCATTTCAAGAAAGATGTGGAGAAATTGGAGAGGGTCCAGAGAAGAGCAACAAGAATGATTAAAGGTCTTGAGAACATGACCTATGAAGGAAGGCTGAAGGAATTGGGTTTGTTTAGTTTGGAAAAGAGAAGACTGGGAGGGGACATGATAGCAGTTTTCAGGTATCTAAAAGGGTGTCATCAGGAGGAGGGAGAAAACTTGTTCACCTTAGCCTCCACTGATAGAACAAGAAGCAATGGGCTTAAACTGCAGCAAGGGAGATTTAGGTTGGACATTAGGAAAAAGTTCCTAACTGTCAGGGTAGTTAAACACTGGAATAGATTGCCTAGGGAAGTTGTGGAATCTCCATCACTGGAGATATTTAAGAGTAGGTTAGATAAATGTCTATTAGGGATGGTCTAGACAGTATTTGGTCCTGCCATGAGGGCAGGGGACTGGACTCGATGACCTCTCGAGGTCCCTTCCAGTCCTAGAGTCTATAACATCTCTAAGATACGGCCTTTCCTGTCCATACAGCTACAACTGTTGAGAGTTTGAACATCATCTTCAGTCTCAGTTACTGAAACATACTTTTCTTTGGCCTTGACAAACGCAATCTTGCCCTGCTCATATCCATTCAGAGTGCCGCTGCAACCATGACTTTCTCCACTTTGACCACTCCACCCTCTCTTTTAACCCCTAAGTTGGCTCCCCCTTCTCTATCAAACATAAGCTATTTGTCTTCATATTCAAAGCTTTTCACAGCCTATGACCACCTTACCTATCATCTATCATTTACTATCAAAATGTCAAACTCTCACCTTCAATCGGCCATGATGAGACAGCCTCCACTACCCACTTGTTAAATTTTCAAGCACTTTTGTACTTTCTCCCAGGATGCATCTCATCCTTGGGAGAAGCACTCCATAAACATTGACAAAACTAACTCATTATCTTCCTTCTAAGCACTCTGTGATGCCTACAAAACAACTGACAACAGTAAGGTCACTGCCTATCATATTGACCAAAAACGTCTCATGGTTTTCTTGTATTTTGGCATCAGTCTGTGTCTCCATCTGTTGTCTCTTAGATTACAATCTAACAAACTCTTTGAGGCAGGGTCTATCTTCCTTGTTCTGGTTTTGTACAGCACACTAGGGCTCTTAGGTACTATATTAATGCAAATAATATATTATAAAAAAATGTTTCAATATAGAGTATAATGCTGACAGTTCGGAGACTTGAGTTTAGAAGGGTATTCTGTACTGGTAGAGGTATGGCTGCAGTGATGTTTCCAGTGCCAAGGGAGACCAAAATAAATAATGTAATTCATTCCAGTTAATATAATAAAGTAACAATTTCTCATTATAATGACTGACTACATACTGCTCACTTTTTCTAGATGAGCCACCTTTATCTTCTCCACTTGGATATTAAACTAAAGTTATATAATTTACATTTCCCTCTCTCGTTTCTGCCCTGTTAGCCTAACCCTGTATCACCCTGCAGATCAGCACACTGGCCAAAGTTTTCAAAAGTGACTAGAGACTTTGGTGGCCTCACTTTTTGGTCACACACTTTGACACACCTGAAAAAAAGCAAGATTTTCCAAGAGTGTCGATCATCCCACCTTCGGAAAAATCAGGCCCTATTAAGGAGTCAAGTCGAGGACACAAGAATTGAGATGCCCAAACCACTTTTGAAAATGTAGGCCGCAAGGAGCAAACAAAGAAGAACAGCAAAACTGTGAATAGTCAACAGTTAAGTAAGTCCACTACCAAACAGAGAAAATTAGGAAGAAACACAAAAAAGTTTTCATATATTGTGTAAAAATGGGTTTGGCCTGCACAATCGCTAAGATTCCAATCTCTCAAACATACTACCACATTTAATGCTTACCGCTGTAAGCAGTCTTCTAAAAATCCAATAGTAAGCATTTGTAATATTTGTCCAAAGGCTACAATAAACTTTTGGAAAGTATCTTTACTATTCACACCACCAAGACACACCATTTAAATAAAAAAAATTTAGAAACTGAAGAGTACAAAAAAGTGAAACCAACAGGAAGATTTAAAAATAGTGCAACATATGCTTGCATGGAGCTCATACTAAAACCACAGTAGTAAAATAAAGCTGTAATTGCTTCCACAAAAATTATACTGTAATTTTGCTATAGTGGCATTTGAAAGAGTGTGGTGCAATATATAAACAAAACAAGAGCAATGTTTATATTTAACGTGTAATTTATGAACAGACAAGCATCATAAATGTTTACAATTTTGGCTGATGTGCGTAAAAGAATGGGTTAATCAATATAACTGCAGAAATACTAGAAAATATTGGTCAAATAAATCAATGCACAATACTTTAAAATACAAAAGAGGGCTGATTTCGCTTAAATTAGGCAGTAGCACCCATATAGTGTGGCTATTCCTCATATCAACCCCACTCACTCCTAGGGTCTTTACCTGTTGGCTGTACAGATATCGTACAAAGGAATTAAGCAATTAAGACAAAAGGGATAAGGGATATCTCACACAACTGCCTCTGTCCTGATGGGTCCCAGCTTTTCCCAGGGGCTTGACTCCTCTCCAAAATGATGCACAGGGGAAAGAAAGGACCCACATACCTGTCTCTATCACTTTCTATTTCCGCTAAATTAAGACCAGCACAGAAAGTAAATCCCTTTGGAATTGGGCCACATTCATTCTTATGCTTGTTTATTTTTAGGTTTGTACTGCCTTGAAAAAAATAAAAAAATGTCCCTTTTGTGGAGCAAACAGACCAGCTGGGAAAAGAAATTAGAACCTGAGTTCTTCAGAAATGGTGGTGTAATCCACTTGCAATCAAAACAGCAGATCAGTGCTATGCTCCTATCATCTAGATCACTGTTTCCCAAACTTGGGACACCGCTTGTGTAGGGAAAGCCCCTGGCGGGCCAGGCTGGTTTACCTGGCCCGTCCCCAGGTCCGGTCGCGGTTTGCTGCTCCAGGCCAATGGGAGCTGCTGGAAGTGGGGGTCAGCATGTCCCTCGGGCTATGCCGCTTCTATGCCGCTTCCAGCAGCTCCCATTGGCCTGGAACAGTGAACTGCAGACCTGCGGACGCGGCAGGTAAACAAACCAGCCCAGCCTGCCAGGGGCTTTCCCTACACAAGCAGCATCCCAAGTTTGGGAAACAGTGATCTAGCGAACTACTAAAATTATAATTAAAAAAAAATTATTCCAGAAGTATTACAAATACCAAAAAGGTTTAGGAAAATCTTTTGTGTGGTTGAGGGGTAACACAGCAGAGAATTAAAGTTAACTTAAGCCACAGCAAACACACGGACACTAAAGGGAACTGTCAAAGCTGACCACCAACCATTTCTTTCATAAACCTCTCAAGCGTCAACCTTTCCTCATACCCTCAAGGCAGAGTAATTACAGTAATGGGGAACAATTACTGCAAAACCTAACGAAATAGAGACTGCACAGGGCCTGCAAATCAAGAAATAACATAGCAGGGAGTGGTAGGGTGGCAGGAAAACAAACAAGATTTTTTTTTTTAAATGAGAGCCTTGATAAATTACAATGTTTGTATCCCCAACCTACTCAAGCTGACTGTGGGTTTCCCACTGTACTAAAGACAGACAGTCTGTCCTTCAGAAGAGAGACAGTCCTCAAGTTTTCTCCAGTGACTACAGAGGTTAAAGTTGACCTGGTGATCAATACAATGATCTACTGTCTGAAATGCCAACAGGTGAAGAGTCCTATTTGAAATGTATATTTAGGCAGATTCTTTCCATTATTCCCAGCCCAAGATAGTCCTATGAAACATGGCCAGAATGGAATCAGATTCCACAAGCTGTGTGAGTTCTATTAAGAACACACATCACTTCAGAGCATAAGCTGGAAAAGAATCACACAGTTGGAGCCTCTTGACTATTTCTCCTGTTTACACTCCAGTAAGAGAGCGCTGTAAAACCCCATTCTCCCTTTAGCAGACTCTAAATTCCACTTGAATGGGGTCAATTCCTTTGTCTGGGACCTTGCATCTAGTCTACAAGAGAGCCATGCAGAAAAGGGTACTCAAGGCAAATGACTGGAGGTATGGGTTTGTGTTAGTGCACCTACAGGCCAGAAATCAAATAAGCTTCAGCACCCTTCTCCATGACAAGAGAACTGCTTTAACTTCAGGACCCACATGCACACGTGTAACAACTCAAGACCCAGGGCACTGCACATCAGACTAGGGAACAGCACTGTGGATTACATAGCACTTCAAACAATCTGGAAAGGGCTCTACTCTACCCTTGTTTCGCCCAGTGAATAGGATGGAAACTGATGGTTCACAGAGAAGATGGTGACATGGGGGGTAATATTCTGCATCAATAGCTTTATTCCCAGGGTCTCCAGTGACATTACAAAAAGTTATATGGTGGCAAAGATGGACACCAAAGTACTATCTCCAGGACAGACCAAGTGTGTATCTGGACATAAGGTTTCAAGACCCTCCCTGTGTACAAAAGTCAGCCCCACCATTTTGGAGCCCTCCCAAGAGAGTATCCGCTGTCCTAACTGGAATATCCTGCAGCGCCACAATGGAGCCAAAACACCAAGCCTCCCAGAGACAACTGTCCCAGGGCTTTGTGGGAGGCTCACAGGCTCCTGCTCTCCACCGCAATCCCTGTGAAGAGCAGGAACAAAAGACTGAGGCTGCTGATTTTGCTTCCCCAGCGGCGGTAACCCTGGGATAGTCACAAGGTGCTTCCTTCCTCTTGCTCTCTCTCGGCGGGGGGAGAGAGAAGGAAGGGATCACTGCCAGGAGGCCCCAGGGCAAGAGCCTGCAAAGCCCGTTTCTGCCCCGAGCCCGGGGCCTCTCGCCAGCAGCAGCCCTGCGCTCGGGGTGGGGCGGAGGACACTTGCCTCCCAGGCCCCAGCCAGGCTGATGCCCTCAGGCTCCCTCCCGCACTTGCCTTGAGCTGCGATTTGGAGACCTTGCCGCTCCGGTCCAGGTCCAGGGCGGTGAAGGCGTGCCAGATGGTCTTGAGCAGCTCCTCTTTCAGCCCCACCATGGCCAGCCTGCCCCCAGGCTGCTGCGCCCCAGCCGCACGCTCCGCTAGCTCCAGCACCGCTGCGCTCCAGCCGCCTTGTCCCCTGCTGCAGCTCGCATCACATCGCATCGCATCACCCCACCCCTCTCCGCCGCCGGCAGCCAACCAGGCGCGGGGCAGTAGGAAGTGACCGAGCCCTGGGCAGCCGCGGGCTGAGGATCGTGCGCGCCTCGCTCCACCTCTCACTGACCCCTCGCGTAAAGTAGCCCAGAGTTGGGCCAGCCCCTGCTCCCAGCGCCCCGCCCCCGGCAGCGGGCTGGAACCTTCCCCAAAAGGCGAAATCCCGCCTAGCCCTGCTCACCTGCCCGCCGATCCCGAGCTTCCCCGCAGGGCCGCACTGGCAGGCTCAGCCCCACAGTAAGTATCACAGTGAAACGTGAGACCCCGGGCCTTGTTTTCTGTAATGTCTTTAAAACGAAGCATGTAGTTCCCAATTGCTTTACAGGGTCTAACACTGACCCCTCCTAGGGCACAAGTACCTGCGTTGCAAGTACTCTGCCTTGTCTCCTGGGACTGGTAGTAGGTGCCTTAGGATACGTCTACACTACAGGATTATTCCAATTTTACAGAAACCGGTTTTGTAAAACAGATTGTATAAAGTCGAGTGCACGCGGCCACACAAAGCACATTAATTCGGTGGTGTGCGTCCATGTACCGAGACTCGCGTCAATTTCTGGAGCGTTGCACTGTGGGTAGCTATCCTGTAGCTATCCCATAGTTCCCACAGTCTCCCCTGCCCATTGGATTTCTGGGTTGAGATCCCAATGCATGATGGTGCAAAAACAGTGTCGGGGGTGATTCTGGGTAAATGTTGTCACTCATTCCTTCCTCCGTGAAAGCAACGGCAGACAATCATTTCGCGCCCTTTTTCCCTGGATTGCCCTGGCAGATGCCATAGCATGGCAACCATGGAGCCCGTTTTGCCTTTTGTCACTGTCACCGTATGTGTACCGGATGCCGCTGACAGAGGTGGTACTGTAGTGCTACACAGCAGCATTCATTTGCCTTTGCAAGATAGCAGAGACGGTGATCAGTTGTTCTGTACCGTCTGCCATGCCATTGTAAATTGGTGATGAGATGATGGTTATCAGTCGTTCTGTACTGTCTGTTACTGCTGTCATAGGTGCTCCTGGCTAATCTTTGCTGAGGTTGGCCGGGGGTGCAAAAATAAAAATGGGAATGGCTCCCCGGGTCATTCCCTCCTTTATGTTGTATCTAAAAATAGAGTCAGTCCTGCCTAGAATATGGGGCAAGTGTACTAGAGAACCAGTGTACCAGAGAGCACAGCCGCTCCGTGTCAGAACCTGCAGAAATGATGAGCTGCATGCCACTCTAGGGGGTGCCCCTGCAACAACCCCACCCGTTGCTTCACTCCTCCCCTAGCCCTCCTGGGCTACTGTTGCAGGGTCCCCCCATTTGTGTGATGAAGTAATAAAGAATGCAGGAATAAGAAACACTGACTTTTTAGTGAGCTAAAATGAGGGGGAGGCAGCCTCCAGGCAGGACATTAAACGGTGGGGGGGGGGGAAGAGGAGCCCAGCATCCCACTGCTGTAATAGTCCAGGCAATACAGAATCTTTTCTTTAGACATGAAAAGGGGGGTGCGGATGGAACTCAGCCCCCAGTTGCTATGATGAGGACGGTTACCAGCCGTTTTGTACCATCTGCCAGGAATGACTGGGAATCATTCCTATTTTTACCCAGGCGCCCCCGGCCGACCTCACCTGAGGCCAGCCACGAGCACTCATGGGATGATGATGAAGACGGATATCAGTCATATTGTACCATCTGCCATCAGGAAGGGGATACTGGTGTTCAGCGCTGCAGCACCCCGTCTACCAGCAGCATGCAGTAGACATAGAGTGACATTGAAAAAAGTCAATAAACTATTTTTTTCCCTTTTCTTTCACGGGGGGGGGGGAGGGGTCGGGTGTAAATTGACAAGATATACCCTGAACCACCCCGGACAATGTGTTTGACCCTACAGGCATTGGGAGCTCAGACAAGAATGTAAATATTTTTTGGGGACTGTGGGATAGCTGGAGTCCTCAGTCCCCCCTCCCTTCTTCCATGAGCATCCATTGGATTCTTTGGCTTTGCATTATGCTTGTCAGACAGCACTGTGCTGTGCACTCTGTATCATAGCCTGGAGATTTTTTCAAATGCTTTGGCATTTTGTCTTCTGTAACGGAGCTCTGATAGAACAGATTTGTCTCCCCATACAGCGATCAGATCCAGTATCTCCCGTACAGTCCATGCTGGAGCTCTTTTTGGATTTGGGACTGCATCGCCACCCGTGCTGATCAGAGCTCCATGCTGGGCAAACAGGAAATGTAATTCAAAAGCTCGCGGGGCTTTTCCTCTCTACCTGGCCAGTGCATCCGAGTTCAGATTGCTTTCCAGAGCGGTCACAGTGGTCCACTGGGGGATACCGCCCAGAGGCGCATACCGTCGATTTGCAGCCACACTAACCCTAATCTGACATGGCAACACCGATTTCAGCGCTACTCCTCTCGTCGGGAAAGAGTACAGAAACCGGTTTTAAGAGCCCTTTATATCGATATAAAGGGCCTCGTTGTGTGGACGGGTGCAGGGTTAAATCGGTTTAACGCTACTAAAATCGGTTTAAACGCATAGTGTAGACCAGGCCTTAGGGAGGTGTTCCAGTGTCCTCCATTCATGCCCTCTGCAGCACATACAAGCATGGATCCTGTGTGCATGCATATACCTGTATTTTAAAATGTTCTTTCTAGCTTACAGAAGACAGCACATTTTGAGGTTAAGAATTTAAAATTGAACAAGGCAACCCTGCCCCTGGCCGTTGCCTCAGAGATCCTCAGTTGGTCACTTAAGGTAAGGAGTCCCTTCTTCAGAGAAGGGAGTAAAGGGACTCATCCTTACTCACCTAGTCCACTTGCTCCAACAAAGCACCTGATCCAATATGTGTAACTGTTAGTAGGGGGGTAGGATTTTTTAAGAGAGTAAATTTAAGCATATGTGGAAGTGTTTTTAGGAGTAAGGCCTTCAAGCTAATAAGGGGAAATATAATAATTTTGGGGCCTGACTCTCAGGAATTTTTATATTTTTTTAAGTGTTTCCAGTGGAATTTAAAAATAAATCATGGTAATGTTAGCACCGGGGTCCCTCTAACAAAAGTGATGAGCACCTAATGCTCTGTCTCAAATTGGCCTTATACAGATTTCAGTGCGTCTCCCAACAGGCAACTCCCTCTCCTAAGTTACTATTTTAAAACAGCCCTGATGATTCCACATGTCTTTGTCTGACCTTTACATACGGACTATCTGTATAGGGCATGCAATTTTTGCTAGTCTCATGAGTGGTCATTGAAGATGGGCTTGAGTGGCATTTGAAATGAGATTGCAAATCAATGAGAAATATGGTGGCAGTTCCAGGCAGCTTTAGCAAAACAAGCTTTTGGATTGACAACAGTGATATTGTCTGAGGAAGCCAGTGGTAAATGGAGTATAAGGAGGGGACAGTAGGAAGAGACAAAGTCAGTGAGGTAGGCTGAAATAAATCCATTGGTGGTTTTAAAATAAGGACATTTTTTACATGGATCCTGAAATAAACAAGAAGCCAATAGCATTGTTTGATGTTTAAAAAAAAAAATGTAATGTCTAAAGGGAGAGGTAGCAGCATTCTGCACTTACCGGCATCTGGAGAGACTGGATTTGCAGAGGCTAAAGAGAAGGGGGTTGCAATAATCCTGGCAGGAGGAAATGAAGGCATGGATGGAGATGAAGCTCTGTGGCAACAATGCAGTGTTGTTTGAGGGGATGATAGGCAGAACTGCAAACAAAGAAGGATGAGGCATGCTGAGAGTTTGGAATAATGCCAAGGTATAGACAGCTGAGAAAGTGTGAGTCAAAGAAGAAGGCAGAGGTTCTGTTTATTTTCTTCAAAGGAATAGGGGAAAGCATTATTATATAATTTCTGTGAACTCATTTATTATGTTTATCCATTTGTTACATTGTGGCTATGCATGAGTATATTTAAGGAACCCTCTCTAATGGCACTTGGCCTCTGCCAAATATTTACACAATGAACCACTTTCTTTGCTGGAAATTAATGAACGCAGCCGAGAACATTCTCACAGAAATAAACAAACAACTTATAGAGATAGTGTATTTCACTCCAAAGGGTCTAAAACCACCTAATAAACTGAAATACAAACTGTAAATAGGGCTCATGCTATTGCTTTTCCCACAGCTAAAATGCAGCTACTTCTGGGGCAAAACAGACACTGAATCTTCTCCCACAAAGTCAGGGGAAAGATCTACAATGGGGGCAGTTTTGTTCTTGTAAAAAAGCTCATTGTACCTAAGAAATTGACTCCATGTCTTATAAAACAAGGTATGTGCGGATCACAGGGTGCTGGCAGGGGTGGCATTGCTGTGTGTAGCAATCAGCCAACACATCCAGAATGGACCTTGCTGACAAATTGACACAGGGAATCAAACCTCAAGCAAGTAGCCCTAACACTACCAGTTCTAATTTACTTCTGACAGATACTTGGGAAAGCCTGTCTCTTTTTTCATGCCAATAAAGTATAATTGAATTTGAAGATAGAAAAGATGTATGACATCTGTGTGCCCACCCCTTCCTGCGCAAGTGTGGCAAAGACATGAGACGTATCATTTCAAATTGAAAATGTACTTGATTTTTGACAAAGTAAGATGAACTGTTGTGAAATGTACATGCAATAAAAGAACAAAGCTGTAGAAGAATATGGTTTCTGTCCAATCTGATAGCAAGATATTTATGTCGATAATCCTGTCGACACCCACATAAAAAACAATTGGAGATGACAAAACTTGCACGATGTGTGGTACCATTATTTTTCCAGTGTAATCTGAGGGACCAATCCTAATGTAATTGAAGTTAATGGCAAAACTCCTATTGACTTTCATGGAGCAGGAGCAGGTTTTTCTTTCTTAAACTGATTTTAAAAAAGCATTAAACAATATGTAAACCAAAAAGATACTGCCGCTGAAGTTTCATGTTGCCATCATTAGGCAAAACATGAAATTCGTACTTGTTTTACTGATCATTTCACAAAGCTCAAAGTAATGTTCCCAGATTCAGTTTATACAAAAAAGAATTTTCCAGTGAAAGAACAAAAGCTATGTGCATCATTAGTACAGATGAAAGCAATGTCACTAACGATACCAAGATCTGCATAATTAATCTGTATATTTTTTAGAAGGCAAGAGTTATAAGGTCCCTTCTGACCTTAAAGTCTATGAATGCTATATTCAGCAAGGTAAAAGAAGTATCAGCCATAGGGTATATTTTCCTACTGGGCAGTTTAGTCTGTTATCAAAGCCAACAAATAATTTTTGGCTGGCTCGTGATACCAACAGTAGAACAAAATGAAAGGAGGAATATCACATCAGAACTGGATGAATATTGGACACAAATTGTCATAAATACTCACTTGAATTTAAAAGTGACCTTGGTTTATTTGTACGCATACCACTATTGTGTTGAATTCCTGCACCTATTCCAGTAACTGAGGATTAGAGAGACAAGGTGGGTGAGGGAATATATTTTATTGGACCAACTTCTGTTGGTGAGAGAGACAAGCTTTTAAGCCATACAGAGCTTGTCTTCAGATGGAGGATCTCTCATAAAAATGCTCATTCAAACTAAAGGAAGCATGACCTTGAATATTCTCAACAGTGGCACATTTCTTATGGGAGGTGACACTGCAGCTGGGAGGTGTAACTCCCAGCATGGTAAGATTTGCATGTGCTAACTCTAATCACAATGGAAAGCAAACTGTCAGAGTCCAGATCAGCGATGGACAAATTGTATGCAGGGCCATGAATGTAGGGCTGGGGCAGCGGGAGGGGGGTTGGTGTGTAGGATGGGGCTCAGGGAAGGGGTCAGGGTGTAGGAGGGGGCTTTGGGCAGGGAGTTGGGGTGCAGGAGGGAGTGTAGCAGGGCGCTCAAGGTAAGGGGGCAGGAGTCTCAGGGCAGGGGATTAGGGTACGGGAGGAGGGGTTTTGGTGCGGGGTCTGGCCCAGCACTGCTTACCTCGAGCGGCTCCAGGGTGGCAGCAGCACTCAGCAGGGCTAAGGCAGGCTCCCTGCCTGCCCTGGCCCCACGCCCCTCCTGGAAGTGGCCAGAATGTCCAGCAGTGGCTCCTGAGGGTGAGGTGGGGCAGGTGGCTCTGTCACGAGCTGCCCTTACTTGCAGGTACCATCCCCAAAGCTCCCATTGGCCATGGTTCACCGTTCCTGGCCAGTGGGAGCTGCACAGGGGCCGCAGGGACTTGGTCCTGGCTGCTTCCGGGAGCAGCGCAGGGCTAAGGCAGGCATGGAGCTTGCCTTAGCCCTGCTGAGCTACAGGGCTGGCAATCCTGTGGGTGGGATTGAAAGCCCTGATGGTCCAGATCCATCCCATGGGCCGCAGTTTGCTCTCCCCTCGTCTAAATACACCATGTGGATTTGAAAAGAGAATTTTGTCCTTCACTAGCTTTGCAGTTTAAAAGCAAAGTACAGTTTAATGTTTTGCTGGGGGGGTTTTGTTTTTAAACTAAATAGGAGATGCAATGGTCTCTCTCTTTGTAACATGGTAAATGATGCAGGGGTTAATACCTTCAAAAAGCAATATAAAACATTTTTTTTTGTTTGTTTGTTTGCAATACCTTTTTTGCTTATTTTATCCAAGGTCTTGGAATCCACAAATTCTGGTGATTAGGCTCTGCCCCCAGGATGGATGGATCACTAGTGTGAAGTTCTTTATGAATCTCAATAGGTGTTAACAGTAATGGTTAATTTAATTATGACAATTTAAATACCAACACTGTTAATTGCTGATACCAGAAGCCTCTAGTAACTAGATTTTAGTTAATGTATTTCTCCAGTGTAGCTGAGCACAGCTGTTCTACTTATTTAAACAGGAATCAAGCTGCAAATTTTGTATATGCAGATTGTCTACCGAAATAATCTTAACTGGATTGCTGATAATGCACATAGGTAAATGAGGTTTACAGTGCCATCAGCTAAAATAGGTTAGACTCCCACAGTGTGGGTTTTGTCAAAGATGACCCACGAGGAGCAGCCAAGCCAGGTCAATGAATAATCTAACAAATACATCTACTGAATTACTCTACTTCAGTATTACTGTCACACCTGGTATTAAAATATAAAAATGGCTGTAAGTTATTGTGAACATAGCTCTGCTCTTGTGTTTCCCAATTTCCTCACCAGGATCTTATGCCCATTGCATTTCCCCTTCATCTAATCTGAATTTATAGTATTGTGCTATGTGTTTCATTTGAAATGTGGGTTGCCTTATCTAAATTAGACTGGAATCACCTCATGGCATGAACTTTATCTTTTTTCATGTTTTGCACAAAGGTGAGGTAATTTTTGGCATAGTATATGTAAAACAAACAATATAATAAAAAATGAAATAATAAAATCCCCAGAGAAAGTCAGTTTAGAGAAAATCTTTGCAGCCTGTGCCAAAATTTTGTATTGGCTTCTTTGTCCTTAACTGTAACCTAAAGAGGCCCTAATCCAGCAAAGTATTTGAGCAAATCTTTAGCATTGAGAACATAAATAACCCCATTGAATGGGACTTCTCATATGATTACATTTAAGCCCATGTTTAAGTGCTTTGCTGAATTGGGCTATAGCATACTTAAGGTTTTGTCTGCACAAACTTGCACTGGTTTAACTAAAGGTGTATTTTTAAATCTATTAAAACTGGTACAAGATTGCATCTGGATGCACTACTTTCAGGTTGAGTGGTTTACTTCAATTATGTTGATCACTTTTTTATAGGATTGAACTAAGACACTCTTAAAATTAAATTAGTATGTCTTGACCCAATCTTGCACTAGTTTAATAAAATAAATTTAGTTAAAACAGTGTAGGTCTGTAGTAGAGAAAGTCTTTAGACATTTTCAAAAGAGGCCTCTAAAATTGCAAGGACCCTTTTTGCATTTAAATATTTGGCACGCTAAAACCCCAATTTGTGAGCAAACAGATTAGGCCTGGTCTACACTACGCGTTTAAACCAATTTTAGCAGCGTTAAACCGATTTAACGCTATACCCGTCCACACTATGAGGCCCTTTATATCGATATAAAGGGCTCTTTAAATCGGTTTCTGTACTCCTCCCTGACGAGAGGAGTAGCGCTAAAATCGGTATTACCATATCGGATTAGGGTTAGTGTGGCCACAAATCGACGGTATTGGCCTCCGGGCAGTATCCCACAGTGCACCACTGTGACTGTTCTGGACAGCAATCTCAACTCGGATGCAGTGTCCAGGTAAACAGGAAACGCCCCGCAAAATTTTGATTTTCATTTCCTGTTTGCCCAGCCTGGAGCTCTGATCAGCACGGGTGGAATGCAGTCCCAAATCCCCAAAGAGCTCCAGCATGGACCGTACAGGAGATACTGAATCTGATCGCTGTATGGGGAAACAAATCTCTTCTATCAAAGCTCCGTTACAGAAGACGAAATGCCAAAGCGTTTGAAAAAAAAATCTACAGGCTACACAGTGCTGCGTGACAAGCGTAACGGGAAGCCAGAGACTCAAATGGACGCTCATGGAGGGAGGGAGGGGGTACTGAGGACTCCAGCTATCTCACAGTCCCTAGCAGTCTCCGAAAAGTATTTGCATTCTTGGCTGAGCTCCCAATGCCTGTAGGTTCAAACACATTGTCTGGCATGGTTCAGGGAATAGCTCGTCAATTTACTCCCCCACCACCACGTGAAAGAAAAGGGAAAGAAATCGTTTCTTGACTTCTTTCAATGTCACCCTATGTCTACTGAATGCTGCTGGTAGACGCGATGCTGCAGCAGTGAAGAACAGTATCCGCTCCTCTCCCTGCCCGGTGGCAGACAGTGCAGTAGGACTGGTAACCGTTGTCCTTATCAACCCGTGAGTGCTCAGGCTGGCTTCAGGTGAGGCTGGCAGGGGGCGCCTGGGTGAAAATAGGAATGATTCTCGGTCATTCCCAGTAGATGGTACAGAACGGCTGGTAACTGTCTTCATCATAGCCACTGGGGGCTGAGCTCCATCAGCCCCCTCCCTTTCCTGTGTAATGGAAAGATTCTGTCCTGCCTGGACTGTCATAGCACAGGGAGGCTGCCTCCCCCTCATTTTATCTCACTAACAAGTCACTGTTTCTTATTCCTGCATTCTTTATAACTTCATGACACAAATGGGGGGGACACTGCCACGGTAGCCCAGGAAGGTTGGGGGAGAAGGGAAGCAATGGGTGGGGTTGTTGCAGGGGCACCCCCCCGTGAATGGCATGCAGCTCCTCATTTCTGCGGGATCTGACACGGAGCATCTGTGCTCTCTGATTCACTGCTTCTCTAGTACACTTGCCCCATATTCTAGGCAGGACTGACTATTTTTAGAAACCATAAAGGAGGGATTGACTCAGGGAGTCATTCCCAGTTTTGCTTTTGTGCCCGATCTCAGCCTGGGGCACCCATGATAGCAGCAGATAGTACAGAAGGACAGATAACCGTCATCTCATTGCCAAATTACACTGGCAGCAGACGGTACAGAACGACTGGTAACTGTCTCTGCTATCATGCAAAAGCAAATGAATGCTGCTGTGTAGCACTGGAGTATCGCCTCTGTCCGTGGCATCCAGTACACATACGGTGACTGTAAAAAAAAAAAAAAAAAAAAAAAAAAAAAAGCTGAACTGGCTCCATGGTTGCCGTGCTGTGGGAAAAAGGGCGCGAAATGATTGTCTGCCGTTGCTTTTCCGGAGGAAGGAATGACTGACGACATTTACCCAGAGCCACCCGTGACAATGATTTCTGCCCCATCAGCCACTGGGCTCTGAACCCAGAATTCTAAGGGGCGGGGGAGACTGCGGGTACTATGGGATAGCTACGGAATAGCTACCCACAGTGCAACGCTCCGGAAATCGACGCTAGCCTCGGACCATGGAAGCACACCACCGAATTAATGTGCTTAGTGTGGCCGCGTGCACTCGACTTTATACAATCTGTTTTATAAAACTGGTTTATGTAAAATCAGAATTATCCTGTAGTGTACACATACTCTTACTTAGGTTTTGCTCATGCAAATTCAGTTTGAGCTCACTAATCTGTTTGGTGCACCCAAAAATCTAGATGTGAAAATTTTAGAGGTAACATTGAAGCCCATTTGACAATGTCTGTAAAGTTCCACATGCAAACAATTAAAAATAATAATTTTGGCCCACAAACTACTCTGCTGTTATAATGTTATGTATGTAGTAAGCTCTGTGACAGTTTCTGAGGAGTTTTTAAAAAATTGTGTTTATTCTGAAGAAGATTGCTCATAGTGGTTAAAAATGGGATGGGGAGAGGGGTACAGGGAGGGAAAACTGGCTCATTGTCTCTTACAGTGACTCAGACTTTCAGGAGGAAGCTCTGACTAGACCCTGCTGAGCTCAGCCATAGGAGGTCACAATTACTTTGTTTTAGAAGCTTAATTACTCTTTGTTTAACCAAATAATAAATATTTGTGAGGCAGCTCCCTTTATTGGCATTGGCTGGTTAGATTGCCATCAAGGAAAGAATTCAGACACTCCAACAACTCAAGAGTCCCAGACGGATATCACCCATACACAACCTTCTCAAACTCCTAACTGCCTCAGCTCTGCTTCCTCCTCTCTCCACAACAGAAATAAAATGAAACATACAAGACTTGAAGATTAGGTGCGGTAGCTTTCATTTGAATCAGGAAACAATTTGTGTGTTTAATATGTACAGTATCAGAGAAATAGGACATTACATTCATTAGAAGTGGTAAATTTTCCCCAGTAAATTTAGGGGAATAAGCTTCACTGGGTACAAGACACCTTTACACTAGGGCTGTCATTTAATCACAGTTAACTCACACGATTAACTAAAAAAATTAATTATGATTAATCACACTGTTAAATAATAGAATACCAATTGAAATTCATTAAGTATTTTTGGATGTTTCTCTACATTTTCAAATATATTGATTTCTATTACAACACAAAATACAAAGTGTACAGTGCTCTCTTTATTATTTTTTATTACAAATATTTGCAATGTAAAAATGATAGAGTATTTTTCAATTCACTTCATACAAGTACTGTCGTGCAGTCTTTATCGTGAACGTGTAACTTACAAATGCAGATTTTTTTTTGTTACATAACTGCACTTAAAACCAAAACAATGTAAAACCACAAGTCCACTCAGTCCTCCTTGTTGAGCCAATCGCTAACACAAACTAGTTTATTTACATTTACGGAAGAGAATGCTCCCTCCTTATTTACAATGTCACCTGAAAAGGGGAACAGGTGTTGGCATGACACTTTTCTAGCTGGCATTGCAGGGTGCCAAATATGCTAAACATTCATATACCCCTTCATGCTTCAGCCACCATTCCAGAGAGGATGCTTCCATGCAGATGAAGCTTGTTAAAAAAATAATACGTTAATTAAATTTGTGACTGAACTCCTTGGGGGAGAATTGTATGTCTCCTGTTCTGTTTTACCCGCATTCTGCCATATATTTCCTGTTATAGCAGTCTCGGATGATGACCCAGCACATGTTAATTGTAAGAACACTTTCATTGCAGATTTGACAAAACACAAAGGTTGTAACAATGAGATTTCTAAAAATAGCTACAGTACTACAAAGTTTAAGAATCTGAAGTGCTGTCCAAAATCTGAGAGGGATGAGGTGTGTAGCATGCTTTCAGAAATCTTAAAAGAGTAACACTCTGAGGCGGAAATTACAGAACCCAAACCACCAAAAAAGAAAATCAGCCTTCTCCTGGTGGCATCTGACTCAGATGATGAAAATGAACATGCATCAGTCCACTCTGTTTTGGATCGTTATCGAGCAAAACCTGTTATCAGCATGGATGCATGTTCTCTGGAATGCTGGTTGAAGCATGAAAAGACACATGAATCTTTAGCGCATCGGGCACGTAAATATCTTGCTATGCCGGCTACAACCATGCAAACACCTGTTTTCACTTTCAGGTGACATTGTAAACAAGAAGCAGGCAGCATTATCTCCTGCAAATTGTAAACAAACTTATTTGTCTGAGTGACTGGCTAAAGTAGGACTGAGTGGACTTGTAAACTCTAAAGTTTTACATTGTTTTATTTTTGAATGCAGTTAATTTTTTTGTACATAATTATCATGAAAGTTGAACTTACAAATGTAGAAAGAGATTCCACTACAGTACTTCTATTAGGTGAACTGAAAAATACTATTTCTTTTGGTTTTTACAGTGCAAATATTTGTAATCGAAAATATAAAGTGAGCACTGTAAACTTTGTGTTCTATGTTGTAATTGAAATCAATATTTGAAAATGTAGAAAACATCCAAAAATATTTAAATAAATAGTATTATATTATTGTTCAACAGTGCAATTAATCGCAATCAATTTTTTCAATCACTTGTCAGCCCTACTTTGTACAAATATAACTGCATCCATACTAGGCGCTGTACTGGTTTAATTATTTCAGTAAAAAAAATTAGTCCCTTAACTAAAAAAGCCAAATCAGTACAAAATCAGTGTGTAGCCTAGGCCCTATACACAAGTAGTCCCACTCACATCAATGAGGTTAATCTAGTGTGTAAAGTTAAGCATGTGATCTTGTAAGATGAGGCTTGTAGTCTAGGTAGAAAAAAAATGGCATTAAACAGACATTAAGTTATAGCTGGCTCCCTCCAAAATCTCAAAGAATCAGTAGATCAATATCGAACCATCTTCAAAGGTACTACATCAAATTCATCTGGCATGCCAAGTGTTCCAGGACTGCCTTCAGGGTGCATGTGTGTCAGTGCTGACAGACAACACCACAGGAATGTTCTATATAAACAAACAGGGTGGTGCTCATTCCTCTCCCCTGTGCCAGGAAGCCCTCAGGCTGTGGGACTTTTACATCGCCCACTTGATACATCTAGAGGCATCGTACCTTCCAGGAGCACAAAATAAGCTAGCCAATCGCCTCAGCTGCTCGTTTATCGGTCACGAATGGTCCCTCAGGGGACATCGCACTCTCAATTTTCCCCACATAGACCTGTTCATGACGCAGAGCAACAGGAAGTGCCAGTGGTTCTGCTCATTTCTGAACCACAGCCCAGGCTCCATTGTGAACACTTTTCACCTTTCCTGGACGAGTCACCTGCTATACACATTCCTGCCCTTCCCTCTCATACACAAAGTCCTCCTCAATGCTCACCAGGAGAGGGCTTCCTTTATCCTCAGTGCCAGTGTGGTCCCACCAGCAGTGGTTCACCATGATGTTGAACCTCTCAGTGGACAGACCAGTAGCCGTTCCCGTGTGCCCAACCCTCATCACACAGGACCACAGCTATCTACAGCACCCCAACCTGGAGTCCCTCCATCTCACAGCATGGAATCTCCATTGTGGAACCCGCTTGAGCTTCAGTGTTCGGACTCAGTTAGGGAAGTTCTGGTGGGAAATAGGAAACCCTCCACTCATGCCACATACCAGGCAAAGTGGAAGCGGTTTTCCATCTGGTCTCAGCAAGCGTCAATTCTCCTTGTTTTGGACTACTTACTGTACCTCAAGCAGCAGGGGTTGGCAATATCATCGTTCAAGGTACACCTGGCTGCCATTTCAGCCTTCCACCTGGGGGCAATGAGGTATTTTCTGTGGGATGGAGTTATTGCTTTATGGAAGTACGCATCCTTCAAATCGAGGGCAGCATACCAGTCCTCTGGATTCAAGGAAGGGATGATGGAGGCCAAAGAGACCATGCAGAACTTGAGTTTGTTCATGAACTCGTTGAGCTCTTGCAGGTCTAGGATGGGCCTAAGCCTGCCTTTGGTTTTCGATATTAGAAAATACCAGGAATAGAAGCCCTTGCCCTTCAGCTTCTGAGGAGACTCTTCCCCTGCTCCCAGCAATAGGAGCAAGTGCACCTCCCTTTATGAGGAGTGTCTCAGGAGAGGGGTCCCTGAAGAGAGACAGGAAAGGGAGGTAAAAAGGTGGGAGGGCCAAGAATTGGAAGGAGTGTCTCCTTTCTACAATGCATACACCCAACGGTTCAAGTAATACGGGCCAAGGCAGGGTAGAAAGGGGATAGTCATGATGAGAAGATAAGATGGGGTGGATCCAGTTCCTAAGTTGGTGAACCATCCTCGTGTGCACCTTCAAAAAGGCTTGTTTCTGCCCTGAGGAAGGCTTGCTCTGACCAGAGCCCTGGCCTGAGGACGGGTGCGGCCTCTTCCTGCCACTCCTATTCCTCCTCCGGGAACCATCCTGTCAGTTTTGCTGGTAAAACTGCAGAGGAGGTTGCGGCCTGAAATGCCTATGCTGCGTGCGGGGCGTTTGCGCCCAGGGACTTGAGGGACTCAAGTCTTTTAAACTGTACAGTCTCCTGTCCGTCTTTTCATAGGACAGGGCCAGACCTTCAAAGAGTTGGTCTTGAATGGTCTGTTGGACTTTGTGACGTAGTCGAGAGACCTGGAGCCAAAAAGTTCTCTCTCATGGACACTCCTGTAGCTATGATTGGGGCAGCAGCACCATCAAGAGCCACCTGCAAGGAGGCCCTTGCAAGTTTGCCTTGCTAGGTCCTCCAACAAGGCAGTAAATTCAGTGCGAGAGTCTGGTAGTAGCAGCTCGGCAAACTTGTCCATTTCTCCCCCCGGTGTTAAAGGAGTATCTACGAATGATGGCCTGTTGGTGTGCAATGCAGAGCCGCAAACCAATGGTGGAGTAAACTTTTCGGCTGAACTCGTCTTCCTTTCTCGCCTCCTGGCTTTTAGGGGAGGGTCCCTGAAGTCCCTGGATCTCTCTTTGGTTTGCTGCATCTATCGCCAAGGAATTCTCATACCCCTCTGAGGGAATGAAATAGCATCTCCCATATCTCTTCACTATAGGGGGCAAAGAGGCCAGAGTCTGCCAAAGTTTGTGGTTTTCTCATTTATAGTTTTAACGAGTGGCAGTGCAATATGTGAGGGCCCAAGGGGGCGAGGATGTCCACCATGGATCAGCATCTTCTACCATTTCCTCTGCCTGGATCCCCAGATTCTGGGTCACCCTGCACAACAACTGTTGCAGGACCCTGCTATCCTCCAAGGCCAGGGCCATTGAAGTGCCTGCAACGGCCTCATCTGGGGAGGACAAGGATGAGAGCATTGGAACAAGGCCTTGGTCACTGCCCTCAGTGCCGAGCGGGTTAGGTTGTTTGTGGGGCCAGCGTGCCTGTGGTGCCAAAGTAGCCACTGCTAAGATCGCCAGTGCCGAGATCAGAGCGGTAGGTGGAGGCCCCGTGTCATCACCGAAGATAGTCCTGGAGCCAGCTGCTGTGCAGGGGCAAAGGATGCCGAAACCTGGATCTTGATGCCTGGCTCTGATCCTGGACCTGATGGTAAGGCCAAGGAGTCTAAATGGGCCACTGAACTGGTGGTTGCCACTGAGGTGGCTATGGCGCCAGAGGAAACTGGCAGCGTCACCTAGATCTAGAAATCATGCTGCTGGAGCTATCTGAGCAATAGGGCTTGGTCTCGGACTCCAAAAAAGATGACCATACAAGAGCAGTACTGTTTGATGCCAATGAGTGGTGCGAAGCCTCTGGGGAATGGTGCGGTTCCCTCTCGTGGGCGGCTGGCACTTGCCCCAAATAGCATAGGTAGTTGGGTTATCACCAGTACTTCGTCCCTCCTTGGAGAAGGCGATGCCATCAGGTGAATAAGGTCTTGTGCTGCCTCAAAGGTCTCCAGAGTGGAGGGGAGTTGAATGTCCCGGCCATGATGATCCAGAGAACGGTAGTGGGCAGGACTCGATTGGACCCCTTGCTGGGCAGGAGTCGACGAGCCCCTGGGAGCTACCGGGCCCAAAGCAGGCTGGGTGGGCTAAGATCTCCCTGCCACTGGCTCCTTAGGCTTGGAGGGGGGTGGAAAGAGTGTCCTCTCTCCTGCCTCCCTTCCTTCTGTGGTACCAGGGATAAAGATGGGTGCCTGCCAGAAGTCTTATGTTCGGCAATGTGTCAGAGCTGGGAGCCCTTGGCCTCCTTTCTTGGTGCCCGGAGTTGGAATGCAGGCAGAGGGCTACCTCCATGAGGATAATTCTGAGTCTCTGCTCATGATCCTTAAGGGTTCTTGGCCGAAACCCTTTACAAATGAGGTACTTGTCTTTTTTGCTAGCACTTCAAGCAAGAAGTGTGTCGGTCACTCTTGGGCATAAGATTGCTGCAGTCCTCACAAAATTTGAACCCGAGACTGGGGCATGCCCTGGTATCAAGGAAGAAAGTGGAGGTGCCCCCATCATAGAAACTTATTAGAAAGGACTACTAACATTACTACTAACTAAAACTAATTAACTATATACAAATCATGATGGGACACTGCTAAAGGAGCTTGCTGAAACAACAGCGAGGGAAGTTCCAGCTAGCCATCACTGGCAGTAAGAAGGAACTGGGGGGTGGGGGGTAGGGTCAGCTGGGCCTTATATTGGATGCCATGTAGGCGCAACTCCAGGGGGGACATACACCAACCCTACGGATACTGCTAGGGGAAAAATCTTCTTGCTGTCATGCACGCAGCACGCGCACACCTGATTGGAATTGACATGAACAAGTACTCGAAGAAGAACCACTGTTCTATGGTAATGACAACCTTTCACAGACCCCTTAGGCATAGTCTGCAGAACCACAGGGGTCTGCAGACCACAGATTGAAAACCACTGCTCTGGACCCTAGACTGTTTCTAAGACCATGTCGACACTATGGGGACTATAATGGCGTGCCAGCATAACCTCTATAGTGTAGACACAGACTACACTACAGCAACAAAAGGGGTTTGTCCATTGGTGCAGTAATTCCACCTCCTTGAATGATGGTAGCTAGCTTGATGAAAGCATTCTTCTGTTGACCTAGCTGCATCTACACAGTGGGTTAGATTGTCATAGTTCTGCCATCAAGGGGTGGATGGGTGCATAGCAATATCAACCTAAATTTTAAGTGTAGACCAGACCTAAGTTACACCTGAGACTGAATTAGCCCCCAGATCAGGGAAGTAGAAAGGTATTTTAAGATTGTCTCTCCCCAGACGCCAGCTGGAGCCAAGAATGAGGGTTCTGTATTTTAACCTGGACTTCTCTCATGCCAGTCGACTTCGATTTAGTCCTGCCAGTCAGACCTCACTCTCCTTTTGAGCAGTGGCTGTAGATCAAGGGTAGTTATAGGAATATTTCTGGGGAGAAAAAAAAATCCATAAAACATTTAGTTTATATGCAAGTCCACATAAATGGTGTAATCTTATATTACCCATTACCCCGTATTCACCTTAGAAATTGACCCCCTTGTCATTGAGTCCCCAAACCTGGTTCTGAAAAAAGTTTATCTGCTACTGTAAACAGGACAAAACCATTTCAACATGCTATAGAAAGTCTCCTGTTTCAAGCCCATTAGTTCTGTTTAGTGTTTCCTTTAGAGAGAAAAAGAAAAACTTTATAGTTCAGCCCAAATGCCCTCCAGTCTTTTGACCAGCAGGTGTTGCTGCAGGCTACCTAATCTCTGTCTCTGTCTCTGTGTGTGTGTGTGTGTGTGTGTTGGATTAAAAGTAATAATTAATACATTAATTATTTTCAGGAAAATGTGATCCAGTACAGACCCCAGATTTGGCTTGTATTATTGGAAAGAAATATGTCTCTCAGCCTGTTGAGTTTGTGCCAAGTGAAGCAGGCCTGTTAGTTTGCAAGGTCTGTGCTAACTGTAGAAAAACATTCAGAGACAAAGGGTTTGTCCAAAAAGTGATAAAATAACATGTTACAAAAGTTTTTTTCTGAATTCAAGAACAAGATTTGTTGTTCCTCCACTCTTACATTCCTACCTTGCTTATTTTCTGTTCATGTGTGACAAGTGGTATGGATAGATTCACTGGAGTCTGTCTTGACCCATAAAACAGACTCCAACGATTTGAGAATAGTTATGTTAAATGAAATAGGGTGTGATTGAAAATGTGTTTGAATGAGTAATAAAAGGTTGAAGTGCCAGCCTAATAAATAAATAACTACCCGGGAACATTCGGCCAAAGAATGCACAGAATGGAGATAACTGGATGACCCCACAGGGCAAACCGGAATCCACCCGCAACTACCCCAAGGACAGAGGGGCCAAAGAACCGAAGAACAAGATGATAACAAGGCATCACTGCTGTGCCATCTGCATGATGGACTATCATTTTAAATGTGAGAACAGTGACCGGTTATCACTTCAAATGTGGAAACAGCATGACGAAGCAAACCCTATGGATTTGAATGAGGATGAATTCCTATAAAGACAGACTAAAAACTGAGAACTTTGAGTCTGGTTCTGCAACCACCCTCCAGGAGCACTGGATGCGCATCTGACAAGACTTGGCTCCCTCCTCGTGTCCAGGCCAGAGATTTGGCATGAGAACACTCTCTCTCTCTCTCTCTGTGTAATGTTACAGCTATAACTGATTAATTCTTTCTGCATTTACAATAAACACGGCATATTGCCTTATCTCCTGAATAAGATCCTGCTGGTTTTCATTTTCTAAGTATAACTTTGTAAGTATAAATACACACACACACACACAGGACCAGTTTCACAAAAATGAAAATATTCTGAGAATTAATGTTCTCAGAATCAGTTTTACAAGACAGTGTGAATGGTAATAGAGAATTGTTCCAAAACTCTTTACTAGATGTCCCCCCAAAAACTGCAATTCTGCAATCACAAAACAAGATTTCTTCAGTATAAAAAAGAAAGTGGGTTAAGAATGGATATGAAATCTGAAATAATTATTTTTTATGCATAACAAATAGAAAAAAAAGGGGAAAGTTGGTAGCAATAACTTTGAATTGCAGAGAATCCATAAGGGAAATTAAAGGTAGCGAAAAAACGTATGGTCAATAGAGTAAGAATTATTTTTTAAAAATTCCATCTATATATCAGGAACAAAATAAATCCAGACAATGACATAGATCCATTCAAAGATAGGGATGATAAAGTTGTCAGTAATAATGCAGAAAAGGGGGACGTGTTCAATAAATATTTCTATCTTGCAATTGGGAAAAACCTGGATGATGTATTCACATTTTATAGTGATAATGAAATGCTTTATATTCCAACCGGAAGTAGGCACAATGTTTAACAGTGACTATTACATTTAAACATTTTAAAATATGCAGGAACAGAACAGTAACCATAAGTTTTTTTTAAAAAGCTGGCTGAGGAACAATCTGAAACACTGATGTTAATAGTTAACAAATCAGATAACAGGGAACTTCGAGAGGACTCGAAAAAAAATATACCAATCTTTTAAAAGGTAAATGACATTTACTGGTTGGTGTTTGCCACACAGTTTCTGCAGGTTCCGGGGTGTCATTTATGGGCAAAGCTATTTTTATCATGGACAAAGTGTGTCAGATTTGAGGAGTTGGTGTTGTGTGTCTGGTACCTCAAGAGGAATATTTTGGCTCTGTGCCAGCCACCAGAATAACTCCTCAAAGTGTTTGAAATAATCGGTGGTGGTGGTGGGAGACAGAGGCATTACTGCCTCATCAGGGAAGAGGTGGTGTCATCAGGGGATGTTTTGTGTTCTGTGGTCTCATCCCTGGTCTTCCTCCACCTCCTCTATTACCTCAGAAGGCTTGGGTACTGATGTCCTTGCAAAGTATATAGGTTTTCTGTGAGAAGTAGTAGGTTTGTGGAATTGAGACCTATAGATGCTGCCCATAGGTACTATTGTGGCCATGGAATACGAAATGTCATGGGAGCACACATCCATGGGTTGGTGAGCAATGGGGGTTGGTGCCTGGTGCTCTGTTCCCTGGGTCTATAATGAGATTCCTTACCTGCTGGGGAGGAATGTCCAGATGAGAAAATTCCCTTCTTGTCATCCTCATCACTCCAAAAGGGTGGAGCAGTGGGAGATTCTAGTTGGTCCAGTACCGGTGAGCAGCTGGTGCCAAGCAGTGGAGATCCGGGAGCAGAGGACACTTCTATGTCAGACAAGTGCATGGGGGGGAGGGGGAAATCAGTGCCATCAACTTGAAACTATTTACATATTTGACATGAAGTCACCCAACAGTTTTGTCCAGCAAAAAGATGTTTGAGGCAAGATTTACAAAGTAGCCAGTGGCACATCCCTCCAATAGCTGTATTATTTAATTAGATAATTCTACCTAAATGTAAACAATATGTAAGATTAATAATTTAGACAAGTACTGGTAGCTAGTTGCAGTGCAGTGCTTTGGCAAGTGTGCACATTAAAGTGACCTGTGTTCCTTCCTTAAATATCTCCGAATGAATCATACTGAAGAGCAGCACTGTTTGTTGCCAGCAAAATATTCCAAACAAAAACAAACATTACATGATGTTAAGACTTTACACATTGCAGGCTCCAGCACTCAGTTTTCTTGGTGTCTGCATGTCTTTTTATAAAAGACGGTTACTCACCTTTGTAACTGTTGTTCTTCGAGATGTGTTGCTCATATCCATTCCACACCCGCCCTCCTTCCCCACTGTTGGAGTAGCCGGCAAGAAGGAACTGAGGAGCGGATGGGCCAGCAGGGGTATATATCAGGCGCCATGCCGGCGCCACTCCAGGGCGCGATCTGCTGGCCCACCGAGTGTTGCTAGGGTAAAAAGTCTCCGAGCGTGCACGCGGCGCGCGCACACCTAATTGGAATGGATATGAGCAACACATCTCGAAGAACAACAGTTACAAAGGTGAGTAACCGTCTTTTCTTCTTCGAGTGCTTGCTCATATCCATTCCAGTTAGGCGATTCCCAAGCCTTACCTAGGCGGTGGGGTCGGAGCGAGACGTTGCGGACTGCAAAACCGCTGTGCCAAAAGCGGCATCGTCTCTAGCTTGCTGTACCAGCGCATAGTGTGAAGCGAAGGTGTGCACAGAAGACCATGTGGCCGCACGGCAGATTTCCTGTATGGGGACATGAGCCAAAAACGCGGCCGAGGAAGCCTGAGCCCTGGTAGAATGGGCGGTCAGGGGTCCCGTTGGCACACTAGCAAAGTCGTAACATGCCCTGATGCAGGACGTGACCCAGGATGCGATACGCTGGGAGGAGATTGCCATGCCTCTCATGCGCTCTGCTACTGCCACAAACAATTGTGGTGAACGCCGGAAGGATTTTGTTCTCTCAATGTAGAACGCGAGAGCTCTTCGGACGTCCAAGGAGTGGAGCTGTTGCTCTCTTTGGGATGAATGCGGCTTTGGGTAAAAGACTGGCAGGAAGACGTCTTGGTTAATATGGAAGGCGGAAACGACCTTAGGGAGGAACGCCGGGTGCGGTCGCAGCTGTACCTTGTCCTTATGGAACACCGTGTACGGAGGGTCCACGGTCAGAGCCCAAAGCTCCGAGACTCGCTGGGCTGATGTAATAGCGACTAGGAAGGCCACCTTCCAGGATAGATACAGCAGCGAGCATGTGGCTAAGGGCTCGAAGGGGAGCGCCATGAGCCTAGTTAGAACCAGGTTCAGGTCCCAAGTAGGGGTAGGCCGTCTGACCTGGGGGTAGAGCCGCTCCAGGCCCTTGATAAATCTTGACACCATTGGGTGAGAAAAGACGGACTTGCCAGCCTCGCCTGGGTGGAAGGTGGATATAGCCGCGAGGTGGACGCGTAGAGAGGAGATCGCCAAGCCGTGCTGCTTGAGAGACCACACGTAGTCCAAGATGGTGGGGACTAGTACGGCGAGTGGATCGTGGTCGTGTTGACTGCACCAGCAGCAGAAGCATTTCCATTTCGCTAGGTAGGTGAAACGCGTGGAAGGCTTCCTGCTGCCCAACAACACTTGTTGTACTGCATAGGAACAGCGCAACTCGGCTTAGCTTAACCAGCCAGAAGCCAAGCAGACAGATGGAGGGACTGTAGATCCGGATGGTGCATCCTGCCGAAGTCCTGCGTGATCAGGTCCGGCCAAAGAGGTAGGGCAATCGGATTTGCCAGGGAGAGATTGAGCAGCATGGTGTACCAAGGCTGCCGCGGCCACGCCGGAGCGATCAGGATGAGGCGGGCCTTGTCTCTCCGGACCTTGATCAGGACTCAATGGACGAGAGGGAATGGTGGGAAGGCGTAGCAAAGGCGACCCGTCCACGGTATGAGAAACGCGTCCGACAGGGAGCCTGGGCAGTGGCCCTGCAGAGAGCAGAACACCTGGCATTTCCTGTTCGATCTGGAGGCGAACAGGTCTATCTGGGGAAACCCCCACCTCTGGAAAATGATATAGAGGACGTCCGGACGGATGGACCATTCGTGGGACAGGAAGGATCTGCTCAGGTGATCTGCCCGGGTGTTCCGCACTCCCGGGAGAAAGGAGGCCACTAGATGAATAGAGTGGGCTATGCAAAAGTACCACAGACGTATTGCTTCCTGACACAGCGGGGAGGAACGAGTCCCGCCCTGCTTGTTGATGTAATACATGGCCGTTGTGTTGTCCATGGATACCGCAACACAACGACCATGCAAATGGCATTGGAATGTCTGGCATGCTAGGCGAACGGCCCGTAGCTCTCGCACATTGATGTGAAGAGTCAACTCTCTCTGTGACCACAGGCCCTGTGTACGCAGGGTCCCCAGGTGCGCCCCCCAGCCCAGCGATGATGCGTCCGTTGTTAGAGACGCTGATGGCTGTGGGGCATGAAACAGGAGGCCCGCACACACTTGGGAAGGCATTGTCCACCAGCCTAGAGAGCCTAGAACATTCGGTGGAATCGTTACAATTGTGTCTATGGCATCCCTGCGTGGTCGATAGACCGACGCAAGCCAGGTCTGCAACGGGCGCATGCGGAGTCTTGCGTGTCTGGTGACGAAGGTGCATGCGGCCATGTGCCCCAGGAGAGCGAGGCACGTTCGAGCAGATGTGGTCAGGAAGGCCCGCAGGCTTGTGACCATGGACACTATGGCTTGGAATTGGTGCCGGGGGAGGCTGGCTGTCGCGAGGTTGGAGTCCAGCACTGCCCCTATGAATTCTATGCTCCGCGTAGGCACCAGAGTGGACTTGCCCGGATTGATGGTCAGGCCTAGGCTCGCAAACAGCTCCGTGATTATGGCGATGTGTCCGGTCACCTGCTCTTCCGACGTGCCTCGGATGAGCCAGTCGTCGAGGTAAGGGAAGACATGGATACGACCTTGCAGGGCAGCAGCGACGACCGCCATACATTTGGTGAACACCCGGGGGGCCGATGAGAGCCCAAAGGGGAGGACCGTGAACTGGTAGTGGTCCTGATTCACCACAAAGCGGAGATACCGTCTGTGCGGGGGGAAGATCGCAATGTGGAAGTACGCATCCTTCATGTCGAGAGCGGCGTACCAATCTCCTGAATCCAGGGAAGGAATGATGGTTCCTAATGTTACCATGCGGAACTTGAATTTTTTGATGAATTTGTTCAGGCCTCGCAGGTCCAGGATAGGTCGTAGGCCCCCTTTTGATTTGGGGATTAAGAAGTACCGGGAATAAAACCCCTTGCCCCTTAGCTCCCTTGGCATTCCTCTATAGCCCCAATGGACAGGAGCTTGTGAACCTCCTGGACGATAAGTTGCTCGTGAGAGGGGTCCCTGAAGAGGGACGAGGAGGGAGGATGGGAGGGGGGTGGAGAAACAAACTGAAGATGGTAACCAAACTGCACCGTGCTCAGGACCCAACGATCCGAAGTCAGCTGGGACCAAGACGGTAGGAAGTGGCGGAGGCGGTTGAGGAAATGGAGTGGATCCAGAGAGGGCATTGGTAAGCTGCTCTCGGGCGCACCTTCAAAAGTTCGCCTTGGGTCCCTGCGGTGGCTTCTCGGACCCGGAAGTGTTACCCCTTTGAAGACCTGACTGTCGTCTGTGATTTGGCCGGCCTCGCCTCCGGTTGAAGTCTTGTCTGGGGCGAGGCGGGGGGTAAGTGCGCTGATGGTAGGGGCGGAATGGCCTTCTCTGAGTCTGGGGCGTGTGCATTCCCAGAGAATGCATGATGACCCGGTTATCTTTTAGGCTCTGTAGCCTGGGATCCGTCTTTTCAGAGAAGAGACCCTGCTGGTCGAATGGCAGGTCCTGGATCGTGTATTGCAACTCCGGTGGTAGTCCAGAAGACTGCAGCCACGATATACGGCGCATGGCTACACCCGACGCCAGAGTCCTCGCTGCTGAATCTGCGGCATCTAAGGACGCCTGTAGCGAGGTTCTGGTGACCCTCCTGCCCTCTTCCAGGAGAGATGAAATTCCTGGCGTGAGTCCTGAGGGAGCAGCTCTGCAAATTTGCCAACGGCCTCCCAGGTGTTGTGGCTGTAATGGCTCAGGAGGGCCTGCTGGTTCGCCACACGGAGCTGAAGGCCTCCAGCAGAATAAATTTTACGTCCCAGCAAGTCCATGCGTCTGGCTTCCCTGGATTTTGGAGTAGGAGCCTGTTGGCCGTGGCGTTCCCGGTCATTGACTGACTGTACCACCAAGGAGCAGGGAGCGGGGTGTACGTAGAGGTACTCATACCCCTTGGATGGTACCATATACTTCCTTTCCACGCCTCGGGCAGTGGGTGGAATGGAGGCCGGAGACTGCCAGATGGTGTCCGCCTTTGCCTGGATCGACTTAATGAAGGGGAGGGCTACCCTGGTCGGTGCCTCCGCCGAGAGGATGCTTACTACCGGGTCCTCTACTTCCGGGACTTCCTCTACAGGAAGGTTTATGTTTTGGCCCACTCGCCTCAACAGGTCCTGATGTGCCCGGAGATCGATCGGCGGGGGCCCTGATGAAGACGAGCCCGCTACCGCCTCATCCGGGGACGAGGACGAAGACACCCCAGGGAGAAGCGGTTCTTGCACTGAAACCTCGTGCAGAGGGGCCTCCGTTTCCCGGGAATCCTGCTGCCCCATGGTATCCGTGGGGTCTTCCTCCGTACCTATGGGGGGGGCGGACTGATTGTGGCCTCTGGTGCACGACGCTCCGGTGGGTTGGAGCGAGCTTGACCCGAAGGTTCGCCCTGGGCTTGGTGGTATGCCCAGGGCGTCCAAAAGGACCATTGAGGTGGACCCTGGTCCGTGTGGGCATGCACATCTGAACCCCCGTAAGAGGCGCTGTCCATATGGGACGAAGCGGACGAGTGCCTCGAAGGCCAGGGAGGAGCCGCCGATGACTGTGGCAGGCCTCTGCGCATCCTGACTTCGCTGCGCGGTGCCGGTGAACAGTACCGGGAGTCATGGCAGTACCGTGATCTAGACCGGGACCTGCTACCGGCTCGGTGCCGGGAGGTCGACCGGTGCCGGCCGCTGCCGTGCCGGGATCGGCTGCGGTATGAACGTCGGTGCCACGATCTAGACCGCTGCCGAGAGTAGTACGACGGCGACCTGGATCTCGAACGGTGCCGCGAGTACGACCGGTGCCGCAGGTAGCGGTCCCGGGACTGCGAGCAGCGTCTAGATCTCGAGTGATCTGTGAGTGGTCCCTCGATTTTAGATCGGGACCGCTGCTCGGTAGTGCATGGCGAATGCGGCCGTACCATGGCGGGCTTGCCCAGCGATTGTATAACCCGCACCGGCGGTGCCGGGGGTTGGGGCAGCTCGGGCTCTGTCAATGCGATGATGTCGCGTGCCGCTGAGAAGGTCTCCGGCGTGGAGGGCGCGACGAGCTCGACCCCTGTCCTCACCGGGGAGCTGAATGGCACCGGACTCAACGGCCTCTGAGGGGCTGGAGTCGACAGTGCGGCGACGCTCGGTGCCACGGCAGATGACGGTGCCGGGCGGTCAGATTTTGAGGCACGCTCTGACTGTGGTGTAGTTGCAGGCACCGCAGGAGCCCTGTGCTTTTTGCTCCTCGGGGAGAGGGAGCGGTGCTGGCTAGGGTGCCGGGCCGGTGCCGAGCGGGAAGTTGGAGCCCTCGCCGGCGCCGGGCGGTCCGGAGCAGAGGCGACACTTGGTCCCGGTGCCGGAGTCGGTGCCGACGGTGGGAGAGTCAGCGCTGCCTCCATCAGGATCTGCTTCAGGCGACTGTCCCGCTCTTTCTTAGTTCGGGGCTTGAACGCCTTGCAGATCCGACACTTGTCCACAAGGTGGGACTCGCCTAGGCACCTCAGACAAGAGTCGTGCGGGTCTCCTGTTGGCATCGGCACAAGGCTTAAAGCCGGGTGAACCGGGCATGGGCCCCGGCACCGCGGGGAAGAAACAGGGGCGAACCCCCAATCCTCAGTATAATTATTTACAACTATACTTACTTAACTTTATAACTACAACTAACACTATAATAACTAACTATATACACTAAACTACAGAAGAGTGAAACGCTAGGGAGGTGGAGAACGGCTAGGCGTGCTCCACAGCTCCAATGACCAACACGGGCGGTAAGAAGGAACTGAGGAGCGGATGGGCCAGCAGGGGTATATATCAGGCGCCATGCCGGCGCCACTCCAGGGGGCGACCTGCTGGCCCACCGAGTGTTGCTAGGGTAAAAAGTCTCCGACGAGCGTGCACGCGGCGCGCGCACACCTAACTGGAATGGATATGAGCAAGCACTCGAAGAAGAACTACACATTTTTGTGCTAATGTAAAAATTCTGTTTTAAAAAGTTAGTCACTTGCAACAAGCCATTAATTAAAAAAATTTCATTCCAAGTACTTTTATAATCAGAATGTTATAAAGTGCATAAAGCAAAGGTGTATAATCTAACTATTGTGTTTTAAAATCCAATACCAATCCAAATATTGTTTTAAAATCCAGTACCGAAGTTTGTATAGAACTTTACAGAGTTTTATATAAAGACAGCTTCATTTGTTAAAGACACACATGATATAATCCAGGATATGTATGCTGATATTTTTCTACTTTCCAGGTCCTACTCTTAAATTCAAATAAAATGAATATAATGTTTGTGCCTTTTAATGACAAAAGTTGTCAAAGGCTTGTCATCTTATTGTTCTTTGCATTAGAAAGTCAAGATTTCTGTATGCTAGTTTTGGTAAAGACAATTAAATAAATACAAGCATTTGCTGCTAGGACTGTGAAATATGATTGTGTAAAGCTAATTAGCTCTCAGATTTAAGAACTCTTCCTTGTTAATACCTATTTAACCCAAACACCTAATAGACAAGATTGTTAAAAATTGTCACCCATAACTCCTTAAAATTAAGGCAGTTTCAGAGTTGTCCAGAAAGACTTAGCATGGGGCGATAAGCCTATTACCTTACCCATAACAATACACATACAGAATACCCTCTTCTCTCCCCTCCTTGCCACACACCCCTTGGGATTGAGACTCCTGTCTCACAAAGAATCCCATCCTACCTTTCATTCAGCTATTCCCTTACCCTTCCCCCATCCTCCCCACCCAATTAACCTGAATGATTCTTATTCATTCTTCCCCCCTAAATCATCAATTCTCATCCTTACCCCACTAGGTCTACTACCTAAGAAGCAGCTTTTTAAAAATTGAAGTAATTACCTCAACACTTGTTGCTTGGACCAGCTTCACAGCTATAAAAGCCACCTCAGCCTCTCTCCATCCATCCTGGCTGCACAGCTTACAGATGCTATTTCTCAAATTATAGCAGGTAGCAGAGAGGTGGACAGCATTGCTCTACTCCTCCCCTGTGGTAAGCATCCATAGCCATGTGCCCTCCTTAAGTGAGGCAGAACCACTGGAGTAGGCAGGCCACATCAGGACTAGCCATGACGTACTACAGTATAGATATTGTATTTACACAACTTTAAAGCCAAACAGGTATTAGACACTGTATTAAGCTCAACCTTTCACTTTTAATATTCCAATTAAATACTAATACAAATAAGTGAAACACAAATGGGGAACATTGTTTAAATCAAAGTTAATGAGTAGAGACATGCCAGTAATAAACAAATTCCATTTTCAGCAATATCTGTCATCTTTTAACTAGTATCAGAAAAAGTGATTAGACAGCCAAATTGTATTCAGTTCAGAACATATACTGGAACAGAGTCAACTCAGTCTTCTGGCATCCCAGACTACAGTTTAGTATAGTATACTATGAGCAAGATCAAACAGTTATGTACATGAACACTGAACAGCCAAAATACTTACACTAAACAGCACAATTATGTACAGGTACCCAACAAAAATATACAATAGCCATACAAACATGAAACTGAAGGGAGAGAGAGGGAAGAGGAAAATCCCCAACATTCAGAGAACTTTATTAAAAAATTACAAACACATTAATAGCTGAGACATTTAACAATTGCACTACACTAATACAAAGTTCAAATATAAAATTGGTGCATTTAGTTCACAATGCACTAGCTTTAAAGAAAAATGCTGCTTTCACTAAAGGCAGCTTAGATATTTTTCACATAATTGTTTTAACAGAAAGCCTATTAACACAATGATTGTTTTAATGCTACAGTTTACAGCAAGGACAAAAACTAAAATAGCAGCAGTTTCACACGGCATATACTTCCACAGGCTTATTTATCCATGGTTTAAGTAATGCCTACAAAGTGCTCCCAGTTGAACAGGCAAGTAAAATTCACAATAAAAAAAGTTTCCTGACACCAGGTATATTGAATGGCCTTAAACCAGTCTCCTCAGCATTCCTTTCCTGTTCCAAGGGAAATCTTTTAAGATTATATAAGGAAATATTTTTTGTTTACAAAGTAGTAACACTAAAAAGCAGCACACCCCTATAGTGGTTAACTTGGGGATGGTGTAACATTTAACAGTGTAACTGAAAGGCTTATGGATTAACATCCGTTTTCAATAGACCAGATATTAAAGTCCAATATCTCAATTGTTAATACAGCTAATTTGCTGTATATTGCAATTAAAAATCCTAGAAGTTATTTCTGTAAAACTAGAGACACTGATTGAAGACTGGGCAAGAAACCAGAAATTGAATTCTTCCTTCAACTCCTCAAAAATTCAATCCACTAAGAAGATTTCATAGTCTCTCCCCGGGTTTTTTTTGGAATGGATATTTCAGTATATAGTAAGACTAACTGAGCGGTTCATTTTCTTTCCGATGAGTCGAGATGTTCTATTCTGTGTCGTAGATCTAGTTGCCATTCGATCACTGAACAGCGCCCTCTCTTCTGCTGCAGCTTTTGCCATTTGTGCCTTCTTCAGTTCTCTGAAAGAGAAGAATCAAGCAATGTCCATCCAATATAAGACTCAGTCTCAGGCCACAGCCTATCTGGATTTGCATAAGCAACATGAAAGCAATTTGCAGAACCACCTAGTTGATGTCTTCACTCATTTCAGGAGATAACAGGGAAAGTTCAGGATCCAGTTGTGTATCACATCTGAATTGTCTTATTTGGAGGGAGAAACCAGAAAGGAGGTTCCAGAACCACCTATATTGTTGATGCTCAGATTTTTAAAAATTTATATGCAGCTGTAAATCAGTAGCTGTTAAAACCTTTAAAACACATTTTTATAAATGCCAACACTCCCAAATATAGCTATGACAGTAACAGTAAGTGCCACTACATTCACAAAAGCTAAATAATTAACATAAGGGCCTTTTATTAACCTCATGAGGTGTGTCATTTCAACCAATGGATAACTAAGAACAAATTACTTCATTTTACTATGGAAAAGGGTAACCAAAAGAAACCCATAATACTAATGTTAATTGGATTGATGGAATAAAGAACATATCTAATTCTTCCTTGTACTCCAGTTAAAATAATACAGACTAGCAGTTAATTGCCAGTATGAGCTGACCTTAAAATGTCCACAACTAGCCAACTTTTAGAGTGCTAAGTGTAGAGACTTCATCCTCAAGACTAGCTAACCTTGTTAAGCTACCTTTGAAACCTCTGCAGAAAAATTCAGACCACAAAGTGTTTTCTTTTCAACAGACTGCCCCCCAGAAGAAAGGTATCAGTGACTAACAGCACAAGAATACTACCAAAGTTCTTTTCCTTCTATGTGCCCATATACACACTATATCCTGGATCTCTCATTTGCTTAACATGTCCAACTTGAGTTGGCTGCAAGACTGAGTTGAAGAGAGAACAGAAACTGCTATGCTGGATAGGACTGGTAGTCTGTCTCATATCTCATCTCTGACACTGACTAGTACCAAATGCTTTGGAAGAAGTTACAAACAAAAAATATACACATATACACCCCACAGGTAGCTGAAGAATAACCTGATCATAGGGAAAAAAAAAATTCTATATTACATTAGTTAGAGGTTGGCCTATGCCATGAAGGATGAAGATTTCCAACTTCCTAAAAAGATAACGAGTGTTTTTCACTATCCATATAAAATGTCCAACGCTTTTGAATCTTGCTATGTTCTCAGCCTAAATGAGTTCCACAGGCTAACTGTGCATTGTGTGAAAGAACTTATCAGTTTTGCTGCATATCCTCATATTATTGTATTGCAGGAAAAAAAATAGCAGCAGTGCTCCATCTACTTCTTCTATACTATTTATTATTTTGTATATTTTTTTATTTCCTTTGTTTAATCATTATCTTTCATACAAAATTTTCACGTCTCTAGTCATTACTTTCAACCACTGCCAACTCTCCTCTATTTCTGCTATATCCTCTTTGAGACAGGGTGGAAAGAACTCAAATGCTCTAGCTCAGCGATTCTCAAACAGTGAGTCATGACTCCAAAGTGAGTCACGACCCTGTTTTAATGGGGTCGCCAGGGCAGGTGTTAGATTTGCTGCAGCCCCAGGCCAAAGCCCGAAGGCTTCAGCCGTGGGTGGTGTGGCTCAGGCTTCAGCCCTGGACAGCAGGGCTGTTTACATGGTCCCTGCCCAGGGCTGAAGCCCTTGGGCATAGACTTTGCCCCCCTGAAGGTGGCAGGGCTTGGGGCAGGCTCAGGCTTCAGTCAGCCCTCCTGGGGACATATTGTAATTTTTGTTGTCAGAAGAGGGTGGCGGTGCAATGAATTTTGAGAACTGCTGGAGCTCAAACAAGATATATTCTTTATGCACAATTTCTATTGCTCAAATTACATAGGAGACCACACACACAAAAAACGGATACTCACGTTTTTGTAACTGTTGTTCTTTGAGATGTGTTGTTCATGTTCATTCCAAGCAGGTGTGTTCGCGCCGCGTGCATGCCAGCCGGAAGATTTTTCCCTTAGCAGTGTCCGTAGGGTCGGCCTTGGCGCCCCCTGGCAACCCTCCACCCCCTCAGTTCCTTCTTGCCAGCACTCCGACAGAGGGGCAGGAGGGTGTGTATTGGAATGAACATGAACACCACATCTTGAAGAACAAGAGTTACAAAAAGGTGGATAACCGTTTTTTCTTTGAGTGATTGTTCATGTCCATTCCAAGCAGGTGACTCAAGCCTGAACCTAGGCAGTCGGGTCAGAGTTCACTGCGGATTGAAGCACTGCACGGCCGAAGGCTGCATCGTCTCTGGCCTGGTGCGTGATGGCATAGTGTGATGTAAATGTGTGGACTGAAGATCACATGGCAGCTCCGCATACTTCCTGTGTCGGGATCTGAGCCAGGAGCGCAGCGGAGGAGGCCTGTGCCCTTGTGGAGTGGGCCGTGATCGGTGGGGCATGGACCTTAGCCCGATGGTAGCATTCTCAGATCCATGAGGAGGTCCTCTGTGACAAGACTGGGAGTCCCCCCATCCTGTCAGCCACAGCAATAAAGAGCTGGGTTGATTTCCTGAATGGTTTCGTTCTTTCAATATAGAATGCTAGGGCCCTGCGGACATCTAGGGAATGCAGTCTACGCTCTGTGCCAGAGGAGTGTGGCTTTGGATAGAACACACGGAGCAAAATATCTTGACCCATGTGGAATTGAGAGACTACCTTCGGGAAGGAACGCTGGATGTGGCCTGAGTTGGACCTTGTCTTTATGGAAGACAGCGTATGGGGGCTAGATTGTCAAATATGTGGAAGCAGTCTGTCCAGGCCCTTGAGGAAGCGACCAACCAGTGGGTTCGCGAAAACGGAAGCACCTTGCTCTCCTAGGTGGAACACTGAGATGGCCGCCAAGTGGACCCGAACGAAAGAGAGGGAAGGTCCTAGCTGTCTGAAATGAAGCAAGTAGTCCAGGATAAGAGGGACTGGGGTGAGCAATGGAGCCTGTCCCTGCTGTTTCCACTTAGCTATGTAAGTGACCCTGGTAGAGGGTTTTCTGCTACCAAGATGGACTTTCCTGACCTGTTGAGATCATTGCATCTCCACAGGGTTTAGCCATGGAGCATCCAGGCTGCGAGGTGGAGTGACTCCAGATTCAAGTGGCAGAGGTGGCCCCGATCCTGTGTGATCAACTCTGGGAGCAAGGGCAGCGTGAGGGGCGCCCGAGTGGACATATGCAGGATCGACGTGTACCAGTATTGGCACGGCCACACTAGCGCTATCAGGATGACACAAGTGCGATCCCTGCAGATCTTGAGGAGTACCCTGTGAAGCATGGGAATCAGGGGAACGGCGTAAAGCAGACCATCTTCCCAGGAGAGGAGGAAGGCGTCCGTCAGAGACCCCGGACTGCAGCCCACAAGGGAGCAGAAATGTTGACACTTCTTGTTTTCTCTCGAGGCAAACAGGTCTATCTGGGGATAGCCCCAGAGACGGAAAATTGAGCATACTACATCTCGGCGAAGGGACCACCCGTGACCACGGAATGAGCGGCTGAGGGCATCCGCCACCCCGTTCTGCACCCTCGGGAGGCAGGATGCTGTCAGGTGAATTGTGTTCCATACGCAAGAGTCCCATAACGCGAGGGCTTCCCGGCACAGAGGAGAGGAGCGTGCACCCCCGTTTGTTAATATAGAACATCGCTGATATATTGTCCGTGAGGACTGAAACGCACCTGCCTGCCAGGTGAGCTTTGAAGGTTAGGCATGCTAGAGGCACCGCTCACAGCTCCCTGACGCTGATGTGCAAGGAGAGGTCCTCTGGTGACCACAGGCCTTGGGTCCTGAGATTCCCCAGGATGTGCCCCCCACCCCAGATCCAATGCATCTGTTACCAAGGATAGGGAGGGCTGGCGAAAAGTATCCCCATGCCCACCTCCTGCAGGTCGAGCCACCACTGGAGGGAATCGAGCACCATTCAGGGGCGCATCACCACAGAGTCTAGGGTGTCCCTGGCTGGCCGGTACACGGTCACCAACCAGGACTGGAGAGGGCACAGCCTGAGCCTGCCGTGACTCACCACATAGGGGCACACTGCCATGCGACTCAGTAACTTGAGGCAGTTTCTTGCTGTGGTGGTCAGGATGTGTTGGAGACCGAGAATTATTTAGGATATGGACCGGAACCTGAACTCCGGTAGGTACACTCTGGTGTGTGTGTCGAGTCCCGAACTGCCCCTATAAATTCTATCCTCTGGGTGGCAGACAGGGTGGACTTGGCCTCATTCAGCAGGAGGCTGAGCTCGAGGAAGGTCCGTCTGATGAAGACCACCTGAGCCTCCCCCTGTGCCTTGATGAGCCAATCGTCCAGGTAGGGGAACACCTGAATCACCTGCTTGCGCAGGAAGGCTGCCACGACTGCCATGCACTTTGTGAAAACCCTCGGGGCTGCTGACAGGCCGAAAGGCAGAACTGTGAACCAAAGATGGGCGTTGCCCACGACGAATCTGAGGTAACGCCTGTGTTGGGGGATTATGGCAATATGAAAATACGCGTCCTTCAAGTCGAGGGTGGCATACCAGTCCCCTGGATCCATGGAGGGAATGGTAGAGGACACGGAGATCTTGAGGAACTTGAGCTTCTTTACAAACTTGTTGAGAGGCCACAAGACCAGAATAGGTCTGAGGCCCCCCTTTCGCCTTCGGTAATAGGAAATAACGGGAGAAGCCTCTGCCCCTGAGTTCCTGAGGAACTTCCTCCACTGCCCCTGCTGTGGGGAGGGACTGCACTTCCTGAGTTAGAAGCCCCTGCTCGTGAGAGGGGTCCCTGAAGAGGGATGGGGAGGGGGGGCTGGAGGAGCAGGAGGGAGGAGAACTGGATAGAATATCCTCTCTCTACCATGCGAAGCACCCAACTGTCCGATGTGATTCGGGACCAGGCACGATAAAAGGGGGGACAGACATGACCCAAAAGGTAGGGCTGGGAGGATCCAGAGTCCTGACCAGTAGGTCGTCCCCGACCGTACCATCAAATTGGGGGCCTAGGCCCCGATGGTGGCCTTGTCTGGCTGGATGACTGGCCAGAGGGCTTGATGTTGGTGCCTCCTTCTGCCATTCCTGCCTTGCCTACGCCTGGAGTCCGTGCAGTTCTGAGGCTGGTAAGGTCGTGGGGCCAGCTGCAGTCTGAACTGCCTGCTCTGGGTTACTGGGGTGTGCAAGCCCAGGGAGCGAAGGGTAGCCCCTGAGTCCTTCAGGCTATGTAACCTCTTGTCCATCTTTTCAGAGAAGAGCATGGGCCCCTTGAAGGGGAGGTCCTGGATGGTCTGTTCCACCTCATGAGGAAGGCCCGAGACCTGAAGCCAGGCTCCTCACCTCATGACCAGGACTGCCTGGAGGGATGCTCGGGAGATCAACTTCCCCTCCTCAACCAGGACCGAAAACTCTGTTCGCGATTCCTGGGGAAGAAGTTCAGCGAACTTAGACAATGCCACGCATGTATTGTGTCCATACCGGCTCACTATAGACTGTTGGTTGGATACACATAATTGCAGCCCCACTGTTGAATACACCTTTCTGCCAAACAGGTCCAACTTTTTGGCTTCTCTGTTCTTAGGTATAGACCCTTGGAACCCCTGACACTCCCTTTGGCTGGCTGCATCCACTACTAGAGAGAGTCCACGGGAGGGTGGGCATAGAGGTGCTCGTGGCCCTTGGAGAGCATGAAGTAGCGCCTCTCTGTCTTTTTGGACGTAGGGGCCTATGAAGCTGGTGTCTGCCACAAAACGCAGGACGTGTTAGCTATCGTTTTGATCAATGGTAGGGCTACCCTGGATGGGCCCGAGGGGGCCAGGATATCCACTATCAGGTCCACGTCCACCTCAATCTCCTCCGTTTGGATTAGCTGCCCGCTTAAGTAGCTGCTGGAGCACCTGGTTGTCATCTAGGGCTGGTGCCATTGCAGTATCCGTGACCGCCTCAGGTGGAGAGGAAGAGGAGGCGATCACCTGCAGCGGGCCTTCCTCTGTACCGTCCATCTCTTCAGGGGCTTGTGGCACACGGTACTGCGGTTGCGTGGCCAGTGCGAATTTGAGATGTGGCACTGCGGCTGGTACTGGGGTTGACACCGAACAACGAGGCGTGCCGGAACCATGGCCCCCGTCGGTGCCAGTGTATGATTAGGGAGCGCTGGACTTTGTTGCGGCACATTCCTGCTGGATGGTGGTGCCAGTGGTAGAGGTATTTGCGCCAGAGCCACCAACATCAAGGATACCAATGTGGACCTGGAGCGAGGCCCGAACGCCTGTCCCACAGACTGATGGTAGGCCCAGGGAGTCCAGAACGGCTACTGGGAGGGAGGTTGCCACTGCGGCGGGTAAGGTTGATGGATCGCCTGCGAAGCCAGCCTCCTGCTGCTTGATCTACTGGAGCAGTAGGACTCCGCCTCCAAGTCTGAGATCTCCGAATAGGAGAACCTAGGGGGAGCAGTACCCACTGTTGCTGGGGAGCGGTGCCAGAGAACACTCTCTCTGCACTGGTGCCGCCGGGGCGGCGCGGGGCAGGGACCGAGGAGACATCGGGGGTCAGGCCACGGACAGCGGCTCCTTGCGTCAGTGTGGAGAGGCCGGCATTAGGAGGCTCAACAAGTCAGAGGCCACCTTGAACACCTCAGGTGTCGATGGGAGACGCACATCCTCGCTAAGGTCCGGGGATCTTGGCCAATCCAGACTCGACCGCCCCCTCTCTGCTGCGGGAGTCGACGGAGCAATGGGAGGATGAGTCTGTGGCCCCGCTTGTCCACTCACACTTGTGGACAGTGTCATCTTTTTAAGGTCCTGGTGGGGTGATCGTTCCCTCACCGGCCTCTTCTTTTTAGCGGGCTCTGGAGAAGGTGAACAATGCCTCACTGAGGCCGATTTTCTGTGTCCCGACTCCCTCTGGTGCCAGGATTTGGAGACTTTGGCCTGGGCCTCGTGTCTTGATACCAGTGCCGGGGCACTGTGCACCGAAGAGGAGGTGCTGGGCGCCGAGTTGGCCGGCTCGGGTTGCAAGATGGCCGCAAGGCTGCCTCCATCAGGAGCACTTTGGAGTCTCTGCTCTCTGTCCTTAAGAGTCGTGGGATGGAAGCCCCTGCAGACATCACACCGGTCTCTTTGGTGGCTCTCTCTGAGGCAACTTAAGCAGGGAGAATGTGGGTCATTCTTCGGCATAAACTTCCCGCAGTCCCTGCAGATTTTAAACCCTGAGGACCCGGGCATGCTCCAGCGGGGCGACAAATACTTTGGGGGAAGCCCCCTCCCACAACTATGTACAACTAACTCTAATTTAAAACTAAACTATATACACTGACAACGGGACACTGCTAATCTTGCTGTAAGAGCGAGCAAGGTTCCAGCTAGCCATCACCAGCAGTAAGAAGGAACGAGGGGATGGAGGGTGGGCAGGTCCCTATATAGGACGTCATGGAGGCGCCACTCCACGGGGAGGTGCCAAGGCCGAACCTACGGACACTGCTAAGGGGAAAAAATCTTTTGGATGGCATGCACACGGCACGCAAGCCCCTGCTTGGAATGGACATGAATACAATCATTCTTCGAGTGATTGTAATGATCCTCTATGACTCTGAAGTCTAAATAAATGAACACATTCCAGGAGAGGGCATACCACAGATATTTGCACCATTATTCTCCACCCATTCTTAACACATCTTGATATTGTTTCCTTTTTTCATTACATTGTATATCAAGACTGAACTTTCTCTCCCCCAATTGTTCTAGTTAATGTAATCCGGTATTGTGTACAAATAGTTCAGACTAGGAATCCCAAAACGCATTACCTTGTTTGTCAAAATTACATTCCAAATGCCATTGTGTTATTCATCCACTTCATTTTGTTAAGTTCCCCAGTGTCTTCTCATCAACTACCCTAAAATATGTAATTTTCACACCTCAGTGCTTACCCCTTTTCCAAACTATTTAGTATACTAGCTGCTGCTCACGAGTCCTAATATTGACCTTTGGAATACCCAACTCTTCACATATCACTATGATAAAACTTAGCTATTTACTCCTACTCTTTGTTGTGTTTCTGCTCCAGAACAGTATTTTACCTCTGACCCTATTAATACATTTTTTTAAAAAATAACCTCATGAAAGGTTCAAAGGTTTTTTCCCCCAAAAGTCCAAGTAAATTGTCAATCGACTCTTATCTACTTAAGGACACAAAGAACTGTAAACAGATCATTGAATACATTCAGCAGCCAGATCCCTTTGACTGCTGTTTCAGACATATATCTTTGACCCAGGACATCCTAAAGGACAATGTCGCATATAGTGGACAGATGATTTCTTACATGCTGCAGAGGGAGCAGCCATGTACAGTATACACAGACATCACGTCAATACTTGCAATAGCTATTAGTTATTTTGTCATGGCTATGTTAACATTTAGAGAAACCTTTAAAGAATATCAAGGACACCATGGGACTTTTGAGAAAAAAAGTTGCTTCCAGGAGGGGTGAGGGAAGGATATGAAAGACCGCTAATATTTCTTATTACTGATAATACTTAGAGAAGTTTGGAACACATCCTCTCTCATGCATACAGGCAAGTGGGGAGTCTCAGTTCCTAGAATTTCTTTCAATAAAAGCCTGCAGACTGCTAGATTTATTTCCTCCTTTCTGCAGTCAGAGTCATTCATCAGGAGACTGTATGAGTGTAACCAACCAGAAGAGCAAGTCTGCCTCCAGTTGTACCAGTTGTGGAAAAATGGAGGGCATGAGAAAAAATGACTAAGGGCATCTATATTAATCGCAAATGCACAGAAACGCAGCAATACCCCACACCTTAAGCTTTCCAGCCATTAGGCACAAACACACAAAATTAAAGAAATAAGAGGTTCAAATGCTAACAGTCACCATAATTCTTCCATCTCCTGCCTATAATTTAGAGAATGACCTAACAGCCAGCTCAAAGGGATTAAGGAGGTTAATACTCTTCCTAAAGGGAATCTCAGTTTCTAAGCCACACTTTACTAAAACCCTTTGATTATTACAATTGAAAACTTGCCCAATGTGCTAGCCACTATTCATGCTATTTTACGTTTATATCAGTGAAAAACAAAACAAATGGAGTATCTTTTATGTTGATTCTCAATACTGCAAAAATTATATCAAAATATTGCAAAGGAAATTTTTCTTTAAAAAACAATTAGTTTTTTAGACGTTATGCAAACATTGCTATTGTTCTTAGGTTTCTATGGTATATTTGGCCTCTCAGAGTTTCCTTAAAGTAGTTTCCTTAAAGAGTTTCCTTAAAGAGTAGACTTAGGTTTAGTCCAAGTACAGTTACTGTGCTCTTATGTCCTATCTTTAATAATCTTAAAATTTGAAATAAGAGTATGCATTTCATCACCCTAAAACACAAATTATTAGAAATATATTTATATCTGATATTCAAGGAACCTGTGCACTCACTTTTGCAACAGTGAATTTTTGAACTTCTCAGCATTCAATTCTATACGAAGTTGTTCTGCACTCTTTTTGGCAGCAGACAGCAGCACTGAATGCTTGCCCAGAGCTACTGCTGTAGGTCTTCTCTCTGGATCTGGACTAATCATAACCTTGAAGAAAAGAGATTTATGTTTAAAAATACTAACTACTTACAGTATCAGAATAAGCAAGGAGCCATCTGCATACAACAACAATTCTTACTTTTAACAAATCCAATAATTCTTGAGAAAGAACTTGTGGTATTCTAGGCAGTTTTCCTTGTCGAATTTCATGCCATTGGTCTCCATTAGTCGGAAGTGGTTCAGCACCAGCAGCACACACAACAGTTAGAGCAAGAGCAAAAATATCAGCTTTCGGCAAGTGAGTATAGTTCTGCAAAGAAAAAATTAAACTTTCTGTGAATATCCACACCAGAATAGAAACCAGACATACGACTGATTTGGAAATGGAGACATCTGAAGTATCTATCTTCTCGCACTCCAAAAAGGTGAGCCATTTAGAACAACTCATGTTTTACAAATTTGAAAGTTATTTCAACTTGGGGGTGGTTAAATAAAAAAACTGCAAACACATCACGCAGACTTAAACCTTATTTTAGCTTCAATTAGCAAAACAATGCTGTTACCTCTTGTAAAACTTCATTTGCAAGAAAACGGCTATCTCCTTCCTCTACTTGTGGACTAGATACTCTAGTTACATGGCCAAGATCACCTACATGGAATAGTTAAGGGGAAAAAAAGTTATTTTTCAGAAACCAAATTAATGATATCATTTGATCTTTAAGCGTGCAGTATTTTCCTTACCTATTTTAAATACAACTTTGTCAGAAGACCAGTCATCATCATCACCTTCCTCTGATGTCATACTTGGAACTGATGTCCTAGATATGAAGATATTACCTGCAAAGAAGAAGAACTGTATGGAACACAATTCCAGATCTAAGTTTTACCTCGTTTGATTTCTCAGACAACTGTATTTATAAAGAAACTGGTTTCATTATATACATCATTGCCTAGAGTAAGACAAACTAGAAAGCAGAAACCACCTCATGGGACAGAAGCCAGTTTTTTGGCAAGTCAACAAACTTGGTTCCACAGAAAATGATGCAAGATAAACTTAAAGGAACTTTAATTATGCTAGCCAATTTTAAAATTGATCTCTCTGATCGTCTGAGTAGCAACACAAATAATTTACAGTTATTGAGGTGTGGCTGACTGCTTATTTTTCTGCAACAGACTAAACCATTTAAAGAAATTGTAAATATAACTTCAATAGAGTACACTAGTTTATATACTTACTAGGCTTTATATCCATGTGTACCAGTGACATTGAATGAATATACTTTAAGCCACGAGCCACTTGAAGTAACAGATCTTTCAGCTCGGGTTCAGTAAAATAGCGCATATTTCTGTAGTTTTCACTTATGACATCAGCTAAACTGCCACCTAAAACAAAGCCAAAATATGTCAATTACCTTCCTCCACAAGCGTTTTATGTAAAATGAATGAGGTTTCCCATGTATCAGAGATTCCCAAAACATGGTTCGTGGAGCACTGAACATTGCTGGTGGTCTCTTTCCCCTTATTCCCAGCTTCTACACTGAAATACATGTAAAGTAATGTAAGCAATCGCTGTAGTTGCCAGGGATCCCAAGCGTGAAGAAACTGTTCCAAACATCCATGAATTGGGGGCCATGTCACCCATATAATCTGTATTAGAATGTTTTCTACAGCATAAGAGTTTAGGAAGATATGGCCATGTTACTATTGTGGTGAAAGCCTCAATTTTTGGAACCTCCTGTTTTGGGACTAGAATGTAGGCTACAGAGAGGACAGGAGTTCTGTGCAAAAGGAAAACCAAAAGGCACTGAATATCTAACCCTAAACCACAAAGGTGTAGATTTAGTTTGTGCTAGTGAGACGACCCACATGGGAACAGTATAAAATTCAAATAAGGAAAACTGAGTATGCCCTCCTTAAACATGACCTTTCTTGGACACACTCCACTTTTTCTTTGCATGGGAGTCATTTAATCTAATTTTTTTGTTTTAAACTCCTCTAAGGGACTTTGGTAAGACACCACAGAATTTTCCTGATAAAGTTCTTTAAGTTGGCTTTTTCACATTTAGGCCAGCTCATGGCACTGAGCCAAAAAGTGTATTAATCTTCCACTGCTTTTGTAAGTGGAAGATTAATACACTTTGCACTAGCAGCACTTTTTGAAGAACTATCTCAGTTGATAAGTATTTCTCTCTCTCCCTCCCCCACCCCTCCATCTATAAAACGGGAAACAGAAATTAAGTGATTTACTCATGGTCCCAAAACAATTTTGTACAGGAATATTCCTCAAATCTTTATACACAAGTAATATTTCAGAGTCAACATACTTTGATATTAACATGAAAAGCAATACAGAAAGTTAGTTTAAAATCAAAGTCACTTCTAGTTTGTGACTTAGAACCAGCTGCTGATCCTGATGAAGGCTGAGCTATTAATTAAAATGGGAGGTGGCCCACAGAACACCTGTTTCTCACCTGACCCTTAAATAAAGGGTGACCGGAATTCTGAGAGGTGAAGAGGGATTTTCTTTTTTGTTTAGCAGCAACACAATTGTTTTATTGTGCTTCAGCATGCATGGGCCTACCGCTATAATGTCCAAAGTGTGTTAATTATATATAAACTAAAAAAAATGTTTCCCCCATAAGGAATGCATGAATTTGCTTAGAAAAAATAGTTTCTATGTACTGCAATATTTACTTTGTCAACCAGGGAGTAGTCAAACAGCCCCATAGCTCACCAATTGTTATGTGCCAGGGGAGGAACCTTTTGCTGTGTCCTCTCTTTTACAGAGTTTTGTTTTACTGGAGTATTTTGTTTGATCAAATTTATTGATTTGGTTTTTAGATATATAAAAAATGCTCTCTCCTACAAAAGGGACTGCACATACATGTAACTCCATCTCTTTCACATTTAGAAAAGAGTATCTCTTACAACCAACCAGTGCCATCCACCCCAAGCTAATGCCATGAGAGACCTGCCAGTTCAAACCCTACAGGCAACTTTAGAAGACTTACAGTTCATAGCAAGGTGACTGATAACAGTTTTTTTTTCTTACCATTACAATACTCATTCTGTATAAGCATGTGATCATCTTCTGCCCAGGCAGAGTAGTATCTGACTACATGAGAGTGCTGCCCCAAAACTGCATGTGCATAGACCTCTCTTAAAGCATTCTGCCTATTATAAATAAAAAACAAATAAACAAAACATTTAGTGGTAGTCTAAGTTTATTTCAGAATATCTAAATTTAGGTCTTCTGGAAGTTGCTACACATACAGGCAATCTTTATACAATGGTCACATGTCTTTAAGGCAGTAGCCATGTTAACACTGAGCCTGAAAAACGGGTATTCATATGTCAATACTACTTTGTTGTCAAGCAGCTGATCTAACACCATTCATCAGTGGAAAGAAGAAAAAAATCACCTTGCTATTATAAACTTAAGGCTGATGTCTTTTACAGATTTAATTGGGCAGTATCTGGAGTTATATTTGCATTGATGTCAGTGATTGAGTATTTAAGTTTTAAAATATTTATATTATACTATAAAAAGATTAACCACTGACAAAATACAAGTTTTTGTTGTAGATGAGGTTGCATGGTTCCACTTCAAGAACAACTGAGCCTTCACCACCAGTAGAGACTAGAGAGGCTAGAGAAGGGGCTGCTAATCCACTATGCTTTTAAAGCACCATTGACATCATTTCTAAAGGCCTGCCATTGAACAGTTTCAGAAAAGGCTCCTGATGATACAATTGTGGAACCCTTCTTTTGGTCGAAAGTTTAAAAGGGAACTAAACATTTATGCATTCGACGAAAAAGTTAAGATTGAAACAAATTATGGTAGTGTTTGTTCACAAAGACTTCAGTATTTTGGATTTAAGCATTCCCTTGGAGTGTTGTAAACTAAATAGCATTGTGCAAGTGCAAAAGAACCAGAAAAAGAAATTGGCCTGCTTAATGACTTTATCCTTCACTCAAACTGGACATGGAGCAATACTTATGTGAAGCCTTCCCAGCAGGGATCACAAAAGGGCTTTACAGACATAAGTGTAACATATGTACCATTAATGGAAGGAAGTATTATTGCTACTTTACAGATGACTAGAGCAATTTGCTCAAGATCATACAGAATCCCTGTGACAGATCTGGGAAGAGAACCCAAGTCTCTCTTCCCACTTCACATAAACCACAACACTACCCTTTAACTTCAGAAAGGCTATGAAGAGTTAGTTTTAGATTTCTATTTTAAGGTATTAGCTGTAAAGCAGATAAACACGTGCAAACTTAGATTCATCTTGAAAGTCTCATTTTAATGCGTACAACAGAACACTTCATGTAGGAGAAGCAAAAAGGCAACCAAAAGTCAGTATCTAGTTTTTAGGTAAAAAAACACATACTTACTCATCAACTGAGCCAGCTAAGGGTTTCTTGGACCGTTTTATAGCATAGATACAGCCATCGAGCCTTTTTACACATTTAAACACTGAACCAAATTCTCCAGACCCGATCTTCTCCAATTCATGAAATTCTGTTTCATACCGTGACTTCATATTACTTTCTGTTATTGTGATCCGCTGCAGTGATTAAAAAGGGGAAAGTAAGACTTACGTCGCAAATACACACTACTAATTAAACACTAAGCTGTAAGTGTGTTACCTTGGCAGGTCTAATAGTTTCATCTTCAAGCTCTCCATCACTTGCTTCCATGTCCTCCCCACAAGAGCTGAAAGTTACATTCATAATATATTCATTTATTGAATAAATAAGTCTTGATGATCTTAAAGACAGACAATAAGAATTCCAATTCTTACATTCTACCAAGGCCAAGCTAATGGAAAACCAAACCAAAAAGTCTAGAATGTGAAATCACACAAAGTAATACCCACCTACAAAATTTAGCTCTCTTGCATATATTTTCTTGTTGTTTCTAGGAGATTAAAAACCGCTGCAGCTGATGCCCACTGCTAAATGTCCACCCTATCACCTCCCCTTTCTGGTTTCTAACTACCAGAATCAAGAGTTTCCCATCCCAACTCAAATCCATGTCTGGACAATATAGTTCACCTTTTAATTCCTGTCCTAATCCAAGGATTCACTAAACCAATTTTACCTTCCATTTGACAAAAATCCCACTGCAGATTATGGTCATGCACATCACACCGTACCCCAGTGCAACACAGAAAATATATTTCTGGGTGTCATTCACCTTGAAGATACCTATTGCTATTAAATCCAGAATGTACATTTTGCATCTGTTGATTTTAGGGAAATAATTAACTAGAGAATTTAGCAATACAATATTTTTGTAAACAATTAAAAATGGTTAAAATAAGATTGATAAAGAAGTATGAGTTACTCATTCCAATGTGTTCTCTTTCTTCTACGACACTGTCCAGATGAAGTCTGAAGGAACAGCGAGTCTGGAGTAAAGGGATTAATGTTCACGTGTGGTGTCCGTCTCATAACAGCATCCCGCTTTTCTGACTTCCCAACATTCATGAAGAGGGATCCTACACGGAGTTTAACTGAACTGGAGCCCATTCCTTGAGCTTTGGAAAGCAAACTCTACAAAAAACAAAAAGGCTCATCAGTACTTTAGATACTCATAACTAGGACCCTACCAAATTCATGGCCATGAAAAACATGTCACGGACTGTGAAATCTGGTCTCTCCACATGAAATCTGGTCTTTTATCCTATACAGATTTCACAGGGAAGACTAGCATTTCTCAAACTAGGTGGTCACAAGGCTGGGGGGGGGGGTGTCACAGGATTGCCTCCTTTACTTCTGTGCTGCCTTCAGAGCTGGGCAGCTGGAGACATATGCTGGCCGCCAACCCAGCTCTGAAGGCAGCATCACAGCCAGCAGCAGTGCAGAAATAAAGGTGCCAATACCATATCATGTCTGAACTGCTGCTGGTGGCAGCACTGCCTTCAGAGCTGGGGTCCTAGTCAGCGGCCACAGAGCTTCCTGGAGCTAGGGGATGTTCCTGGAGATGGATCTGACCCAGCCCAGGGAGTGGCCCATGCAGGAGAAGAGGAAGTCCATTCCCTCACCAACCCAGCCAGGACCAGCAGCTGGAGCCTGGCATACAGTAGGAGCCCTTGGCCAGGGCACCACCAGCATTGCCCATCCCCTGGTTCTGTGCCCATTGTTCTGGCGCTCAGGAGTTAAAGGGGCCTTGAGCTGCTGTGTGTGTGACCACAGAGACCTCCCCCATAACCATAGCACCTTGGGTGATCACTCACCCGTAATGCCGGCCTTACCCTCCCTCCACCCCAAGGCCTTCCCATACCATGCCAACTCTCTTCCGCGCTGCTGCTGGTGGTAGTGCTGCCTTCCGAGCTGGGTGCCTGGCCACCAGCCACTGTTCACTGGCCACCCAGCCCTGAAGACAGTGCCGCCGCCAGAAGCAGCACAGAAGGGTGGCAAAACTGTGACCCCCCCTCATGATCCGCTTTTGGGTCGCTCCCCCAGTTATAACACTGAAATTTCAGATTTAAGTATCTGAAGCCCTGATGATTTTTTTTCTTTTTTTTAAATCCTATGTCTGTGAAATTGACCACAATTGACAGTGAATTTGGTAGGGCCCTACTCATAACTGGGCACATTTGGCTAGATTTTCCAGAAAGTTGTTATTAATAATGACTGCTTTTTAATCAGCATAAAATTAGCATAAGATCTCCTTAATAGGAATGAATTTGTCCAATGTAAATCACTTGGCTATGAATTTTTATGCTTTAGTATGACACAGCAATTGCCAGAATAAAGATAAACACTAACACTTTCATCATTTTTTAAAAGTCTGGCAAGAAAAAGTAGTCACTTTTTAGTCAGGAAAAGACCATACATAAGGATGGAACAATTAACACGATTCTCTTTCAACAGAAAGACCATGAAGCATGACTATATAAAAACACGCTGAACTCTGAGCTACTAAACACTAAATTACCACACATTATTGGCTCAGCTACACAGCAGCACAATAAAGCTGTTATGACTTGCCTATAAAATTTGCATTCTTCTACCTCCTGTAAAAAAGTTAGTCTCTATAAATAGAAGATTAGCAGTACTAGTGCTCAGTTCCACACTGATGGAGCACTAGAAATGCACAAAATATACGGGTGTCCTCTCAATATTCAGAATTGAAAAGTTCCTATTACACACAGATACTGTAACGGAATTTACTTCAATCCAAGAGAGGTTTTCCACAGTGAAGAAAGGTCATCTATTGAAAATGAAGTAAAACCACTCTTGCCATAATCCCAAACATACTATTTCTGGAAGCCAAGGGCAACCTCCCAATTATGTATGTTCATCAAGCCTCCTTTGGAGGGGAGAATTGGGAAAATGAAAGATTGAACAACAGATTATAGCCAAGCTGCCAGGGCTTCATCCAGCGCCTGTCATGACCTGCAATCCCTAGAACTGACCTGGGCAGGCACATGCTCTCTCACTCGCTCTCATTCTGAGTTTTCAAATGCATCAGAGTTCAATGGCATACACCACCCACAAAGCATGTTTCCTGTGGTATTTGATACAAGCAAGCACTGACATTTAAGTCACACTTACATGCTGTGTAATCACATTAATGGTAACAGGAGATCAATCATGTAATTAGAGACATTTTCAGAGTAAAAGTATTTTTCAAAAAGTGTACTTTTATCAACAATTAATAAATCAAGTAAGACTATTTACTTTTAATTACTTACATACATTAGTTTTCAGCACAGAAAGTTTAAAAAGACTAGCCAATTCCATACTTATATAGTATGTTTCCAAATAAATACAGTTTTCTGATTTCCATGTATTCAAGCAGCAACAGCTTGTTTGGAAGTCTAGTATGGGAATTGTTTTAAAAGCATGAAACAGCTTACATATTCCTTTGAAACTGATCATATTTCAGCAGTCCCAAGTCCCTCTAGCCATTTGTAGTTTGTAATTATTATGTCTTTCCTCCTCACCCCCCAAAGTTTTGTTCAGGTGTCAAATACCCACAAAACAGAAACAATGGAAATAAACTACATGGTGCTGTCAAACAAACATGCAGACGAACTGATAGAACATTTACACACATCAACAGATAAAATTCAGACAACCATGACTGAAAAGTTGAGTGTGTCTTCAAAATACATGTCCACTGCAGTGTTTAGAAGTACTGAAAATATGCCTATTACTCCTACAACTTGTTTTACAAAATCTAATTTTTTAAAAATTCCACAATGGATAAACTGGGTCCATTTAACAGCTCATACATATTTACAATGACAATGGAATCAAAGTAAGCTGACAAAATTCAATTACTGAACTACAATTTTAAGATCAAAAAGTGAGACTGGAAAACTCTTCTGATGTTTAATAAAATAGTGGCAAACCAACAGGCTGATCACCTATTTTAAAATATGAATTTAAAAAAGTACCAAACAGACCAGATTCATCTGTTACATAATCTTAACGGACAATTTGTGGGCAGGACCTACAAAAGATGCCAACTTTTTTTTGTTACAGGCAAACCAAGTATGTTATGTAACGATTGCTCTAGAATGGGCAGTGGTGCTGGAAACACAGATGATAACGTTGTTTTTAATCCCAGGCACAGAGGAATGAAATGGGCTATTATGTTTTGTTTGTGTTTAGGTTCCCTGTCAAACTGCATCAGCTATCCTCTGTTGGTGCAGTTCTATATTTAAGGAGCCAGATGCTGTTGGAAGAGTTTGTAAAGCACCATTTTCTGTTCCAGTTCACTCCTTACACTTAAAAGGAAACAGAGCCATCATTTCCCTTACACAAACTATATTATACAGAGTGGTTGTAGCCAGGTCAGTCCCAGGATATTAGAGAGAAAGGTGGGTGAAGTGTCTTTTATTGAACTAACTTTTATTGGTGAGACACACCAAGCTTTCCAACTACACAGAATGCCTCTTCAGGTCTGGGAAAGGTACTCTAAGCATCACAGCTAAATGCAAGGTGGTGGAAAGGATTGTTTAGCTTTAAGTAGTTAACACATATTCAAGGTAGAATAGTTCTTCTGAACAATCCTTTCCACCTTGCATGTAGCTCAGAGTACCTTTTCCAGACCTGAAGAGGAGCTTTGTGTGGCTAGAAAGCTTCTCTCTCTCTCACCAACAGAAGTTGGTCCAATAAAGGACATTACCTTGCCCACCTTATCTCTGTAGTGAGTATTGTTAGTCCTTGTTGCAAATCTACCAAACAAGTGGAAGTGTAATGCAAATCTACTAATACTTCTAACCCACCACCCTCCTGACATCCAACATTTTGTGCCTGCCAATAACATTGCTCTTCCAGTAAAGAGAGTTCTAGTGCCCTACAGTATTTTCTCTTGCACAGGTGGGCTGGTTCCAGCCCACATTAAGCAGGAATCCTTACTGTAATACAAGACCCAAATTTCTTGGTCAAGGTATAGTCAAGATCCAGACTCTAGAGAAACATTTTTCACACCACAATGAAAATAAGTGAATAAAGAGGTTTTACAACCCATTCACTTCAAAGCATCTGGCAATCACGTCCATGGTCTGCCTACTGCAGGGGTGGGCAAACTTTCTGGCCCGAAGGCCACATCTGGGTATGAAAACTGTATGGCGGGTCATAAATGGTCATGAGATTAGGGTGCGGGGGCGGGCAGCAAAGTGAGGGCTCCAGGGTAGGGCCAAAAACAAGAAACTCAGGATGTGAGGGGGTTCCAGGCTGAGGATTGGGGTGTATGGGTGGGGGTGAGAGCTCTGGCTGGGGGTACAGGCTCTGGCATGGGGATGAGCGGTTTGAGGTGCAGGAGAGTGATCTGGGCTGGGACTGAGGGGTTCAGAGGGCAGATGGAGGGGGTCAGGGGTGCAGGCTCCAGATGGTGCTTACCTCAAGCAGCAGCATGTCCTCCCTCCATATCCTACGCAGAGGGGCAGCCAGGTGGCTCTGCACACTGCCTGGTCAGCAGGCGCCACCCCTGCAGCTCTCATTGGCCATGGTTCCAGACTTGCCCCGCACCATGATTCTAGGCCAACAGGAGCTGCAGGGATAGCGCTTGGGGCAGGGGCAGCATGCAGAGGCCCTAGCTGTTCCTCTGCATTGGTTATGGAGGGGATACACGCCGCTGCTTCCCGGAGCTGCTTGACGTAAGCGCCACCCAGAGCCTGTACCCCTAACCCATATATAGAGCCGGGCAAGACCCTGACCCTGCTCCCTGGCTGCAGCAGGGCAAGCCCTGAACCCTACTCCCCAGTGGGACCTGAAGGTCCAGATACAGCCCCCGAGCCATAGTTTGCCCACCCCTGGCCTACTGACTACCCTGCTGTACAAACAGCCACAAAGCCAAGCCCCTCACTACCCTTCCCCCACATCGTACAGACACCACAACCAAGGGGGTGGATACTGCAGACCTTCCCAACAACAAAGGATATAGGGGTCCCTATATGTACAGTGCTTTGATGAGCTGGAAGACCAAGAGAGCCCCAGCACTGTAGCCAGCTCCTCCGGGAATCCTGTGCACAGGCCGCGCCAAGATCTGTGATGGAGCACGGGGCACACACGTGCTACAAGTTACAACCAGCCTCCCTTCACGGGATCAAGAACCAAAGGGGAAGTGTGCCACGAGCAGCCCCAGCCCCTCCAGAGGGAACCATCCCCATCCCGAGTCCAGCTCCTCACCTTGGGCGTGTGCGGGGTGTCGAAAAGGCGCAACTTGCGGAACGTCTTGTGGGGCGGGGTGCCGGGGCACTCGGGCAGGGGGGAGCGGGGCTCCTCGCTGCGGACCCGGTACGCGCCGGCAGTGAAATGCGTCGGCGACTCCCCGCAACACCGGCGGCCCTTGAGGGGCGGCGAGGGCGAGCCGGCCATGAAGTAGGCTCCGGGCGACTTGACCGGGGACGAGCCGAAGCCCTCCTCCTCCCATGAGTCCTCCTCATCCCCGGGCAGCGCGGACACCGCCGGCTCCATCTCCTCCTCTTCCAGCGGCGGCGGCTCGCCCCGCGCCGGGGTGCGGGCTGCCGAGAGCGGCGAGTCCGCCTCCTGGAAGGCGGAGTCCTCGCCGGTGCTGTTGCCGCTGCTACCCCCTTCCTCCTCATCGTCGTCCTCGTCGCTGCCGGCTGGGAACAGCAGCTTCTGTCGGATCGGGGCGTCCGCCGGCCGGACCGAGAGGCGGCGCGGCGCGGCCTGCAGCCGGCTCACAGAGCTCATGGCGGGACCGCAGCTCCGGGCCGCTCCCAGCTCCGTACGGGCCCCGCTCACGGGGAGACGCCCCCCAACGCCCTGGCTCCCTGCCGGCCGCTCCCACGCTGCAAGCCCCGCGCTGACCGCTCCCCGGTGCTGCCACTATCGGCGCTGAGTAGGCGCCACTCCAGGCTGCTCCTGGCCCCGCACCAACGCAGGCTCCGCGCGGACTTATTCGCTAGCGCTGCCCAGGGTAGCCCAGCTCTTGCCGTTCAGACTCCGCGGCTTTCCCGCGACCGTTAGTCTCGTGGCCTCTACGCCAGCCAATCACGCACGCCCACTCAGTTTGAAAACAAGGAAGACGGAGGCCGGGCCACGCACAAAATACGTCATACGTTCGTTTGGCGCGAATGGGGAGCTGAAAAGGGCGGGGCTGGAGAAGTCTCTTTCCGTTGGGTGTGTGGGGTGGGGGCGAGGGAGGCTGGTGGCCGGCTGCGCGGGCACGGAGGCGCTCCAGGCGGTAGCCAGAGCTGGAGGCGGGGATGGCTGTGGGGTAGAGCGAACAGCGGTCTGACCCGGGACCGAGTCACCAGAGCTGCTCTTCCGACCGCGCCATCCCCGCTCGGGCGCTGCGGGAGGAGAGAGGGACGGGCTGTAGGAAAGGCGCAGAGGGGCTTGCTGCCGGGGGCGGGAGCGCAGGGTGGCCGCGCAGGCTGCCGTGCTCCTCCAGCGCCGCTGGGGTACTGCGCTAGTTCTCCAGCTCACAACCCCGCGCATCAAGCGGGAACTGTCCCTTTAACTGAACGACACGTAGCACGCGGGGAGAGGAACGCAGCTCTGCTCTCGTGCTGGAGGCGGGGCACAGCCCGGGCCGACCGCCTTCATGCCCGTAACCCCGCAGCACACACAGTTCATTGCGGTGGTGCACTGTAAGCAGAGGCTGGGCTATGCCCTCCTCACCGGCGCCCTGTTTAAAGGAATCCGTTTGCACTGCAGCGAGTTAAGCCCGTCGCAGTTGCAAGGAGGAGGGAGATGCGCACACCTTTAATGGTGTCGCCTCCAGCCAGCCAAACCTGCATGTCTCTCACGAGAGGAAGGCAAACAAAAAAATCGAGTGCTCGCTCCCCTTTTCTGGAGATCGCTTCCAAGTGAGCTTTTCAGCTCTGTGCACATGTGGCACGATCGTAAGTCAAAGTCTGACACCACCCCCCAAAGTAAAATACAACTTTGCTGATAGCTGTTAGCGGCGGGAAGTTTCATCTTTGCCGCCTTAAGAACAAAGACAGTGTATTTATTCTTTGTTTAAAGTCTATCATTACAAGATTGCTTGTAAAGACTGGGAGGGTTGAGCAGCTCAAATCTAAGCAGATTTTTTTTTATATGCTTCTCATAGCTTGGGAACTCTGTTAATACCAGAAGAAGAAATGGAACCCTGATGCTAGATCATCTTTTCTACTAACACTCGAAATCAACAAATCCAATATAGTAGCTCCCCGCCCAAGTAGGGTGACCAGACAGCAAATGTGAAAAATCAGGATGGGGTGGGGAGGTAATAGGAGGCTATATAAGAAAAAGACCTAAAAATCTGGACTGTCTTTATAAAGTTAGGACATCTGGTCACCCTATGCCCAAGATAGGTATATTTGGTTGGTATATATACATTGCTAACTTTTCTGATGGGGATTTCAGGTCCAGAAGTAAAGTGATTGATTTTTTTTTATTATTATTTTTAGTTTCAGCACAGAGTAAGTATGTTTATTGTTTTATAGCAAAATGCCCCACATTTAAAAAAAATAATTGCTAAATGTTCAGCTGTGCAAAATGGTACAGAGTGCTTAAGTACAAGTGGAATAGACATAATCTGTTAAATATCAGAGGGGTAGCCGTGTTAGTCTGGATCCGTAAAAGCAGCAAAGAGTCCTGTGGCACCTTATAGACTAACATGTTTTGGAGCATGAGCTTTCCTGGGTGAATACCCACTTCGTCAGATGCGTTTCAGATCTGTTAAACAAATACTCAGTTTTATGGTCCTATGAGACAAGATGTGAAACTAGAGTGTGGTCTGAGAGCAAGTGAGATGTAACAATCTCATGTAAAAATAAATAGTTTGCAGTAAAAAGCAGCACCCTTTTAAATGAATGATTTGTAAACTATTCTCATGATATTTGAGACCTGATTCATGAATTTTGAACGTTTGAGGTTGGCAATAGAGAAGAGCCACTCAACCCATTTTCATGTGTGGCATAAGTAAACCTTTGAATTAAGGATGCCTATCAGGGAGGGAAAGTGCTAGACCTGGGCCCTGTTTTGCTCTTTTAGGATGCATAATGGAGGGCTAGTGGCTCTTAGCCCAATTTAAAATTATATATATATTTTTTAAGTATTTAAACTTAACCATTGAAAGAAATGCAAATTACTTTGATTTATAAATATTGCAAACCTCTCAGAACATCGGAACATCAAGCACAGTATTCTGATTGGTTGACTGGCAGCTCTCATTTAGTAAGAACTTCTTACGCAAACTAGAAAATCACCTCACAATGAACGTGTTATATACTCTGCATTCCATTTGACAGAAACTGACCTCTCTATGACCGCTTTGACTTTGGCCCTCCACTTCATCTCTATCAGCCCTTGCTGGACTGATAATGCAATCAAGTATCTGTCCTTTATCAGTTAATCAAATTATATTAACTAAAACTAATCTTTTGAGCAAAGCTGTACTGACCAACTTTGTTTTCCCAGTCAGAGAAAGCTAGAATAATCCAGTGCTGGCTCCGTCTATGTCCCATGACCTATCATCAACTTCTCCTTATTTTCAAGACAATACACATCTCTTCCCCCCATCCTTTGGGTTGAAGAGTCATTCTGTGGCTGATGCTAATGGCTAGAGTAGCTGTCACAGTCCTAGTGCCCCTGCATCCTTCTGGTAAGGTGAAAAGCATACAGAATTTATCTAGCAGCAGATCTTCTGGCCCTTATTTAGTTCCACATGATAGCATGTAGACAGCCCCCATTATAACTAATGTCTGTGCTTTTTTACACCTTTAGTGGCATCGGCATATCCTGCTTTCATTATCCCTGGAGGAGCAAAATCAAACCTATTCTGCTGCACGAGGGACCTCTGCACCCAGAGAAAAAGGGGCAGGAGTTGCTTCTAAAAGTTTAGGAGACAATGAATTAAATAGACCAGATCCAGCCTACAGAGAAAAGGGAAATTAAAATGTGTACTTATCCAGATGCTCCAGTTGTTTGCTGTTTGATATGATTCCAGGCAATGGTGGATCCTAGTAACAGAAACCTTAACTTAAAACCATAAACTTTAAACACTTTTCTACAAGCCTAACTGAATACTGTCCTTACCCTCTTCCTCTCAAAGAGCCATTTCAATGGTACATTGGAGCCGGCTCCTATAACAACTCTCCTCGTCCTGTTTCCCCTTCCCTCTGCCACACCAACTGGGGGTGCCATTGTTAGCTTTGCCATATAAGTGGGGACATAACAGAGAGAGCAATGGAAGGCTTTGCCCCAAATTCCCCATCTGGAAGCCACCACCATTACTCCTGGCTTCCCTGTAAAAGGAAAGTAAACAAATGTTTAATCTGCTAGACAAGAGCCACGGCAAGAACCGGATTGTCTGCAGGCTGTACTACCTCACAAGGTCTTGAAAGTCAGATAACACTTGCCATGATCTTTACTGGGTCTGTTCACAGAAATGGGATAGCCATTGTCACCTCTCCTGAGACTGTCACTCTTGGCACTCTCTTCACACGCACATAGGAATATTCTCCTAAATACATCTCTTACCACCACTCTTTTCAGCAATTGGGGAATTCAATTACATTACTTGTAAGTAGTTTTCTGTTTTACCAGTTATAATATTTTTGCCTTTCACTAGGTTAGGAGCTGGTGATATAGAGTGAGGTGGCTTGAGGAAGATCTTAGGCCTTGTCTACGCTCGCACTTTACAGTGCTGCAACTTTCTTGCTTCAGGGTTTGAACTCCCCTCCCCACCCTGAGCATTGCAAGTTTCAGCACTGTAAAGTGGCAGTGTAGACAGTGTACCAGTGCTGGGAGCTACTCCCCTCGTGGAGGTGGGTTTTTTACAGCGCTGGTGCCACAACTACACAGTCACATTAAAGCGCTGCCACGGCACCGCTTTAATGTTGGTAGTGAAGACATATCCTTAGGGTGTGAGTTCCTCCAACTGTACATGAGCGTCTTTAGTTACTTTCAGCACTGCTCTAACAGCAAGATACCTCTACCACAGACCTGCCAGCTTCCCTCCCTCCTTCCCCATGCACTCTTTCATGTAGTCTAGTCCCACCTGTTTCAGTTTCACCTCAGTAGGCCCCCTATTAGACTCCTGCCCCTGCCCTGCTTGGCTTCCCACTTTTGGATTGACATACTCACATTGCCTGCCATTTGCTGTCTCAGGCCCCTCTCCTACTGCAACCCCTCCTGGTTTGGCATGACCTGAGCTTGATAAGCAGCCACGCTTGGGGATTAGCTCTAAACTATGTGCAGCAAGTATTGCTGCCTTTCCCGCAGCTTCCACCTCAGCAGAGGCAGCCAGCAAGTGGGAGATGGGAAGATTTACTATAGCACCTACTACCGGCTGGAGTGGTGCTTTGCAAGAAGCTGCTTCAGCAGTAGGCAGCAGGCCCAGGGAGGCACCATATACAAGCACAACCTTTGAATGCCCCAAGGATGCACCTACGCACAGTGAAAAATTTAAAAGCCTGAGATTTCCCTCTTCCCTGCAGTTCTGTCCCCAAGGTTCCCCTTTACTATGTGATAAAATATAGCATAAAGAAAGTGTGTCTTTTTAAAACCAAGAACATGGTATATTCCCTGACTTTAAATGATTGGACAACAGCAAATATCTAAGGCTCAAGAACTCTTTTTTTCTAAACAAGGCCTATCCTTCTATGCTATGTATTTATCCATATCCAGGTTCTCATTGGGCGCCTATCAGCGTAGGGTCTGAGCTCCTATTCCTCTTCTATTCAGTATCACCTGTGATTTTGGAGGCCTGAGATCCCACAAAAGTCGGTGGTGAGGCCAGCGTATCCTAGGACCAGCGCTGGTCAATGTACATGGCTTCTTTCCTCCTTCTCTTTTCTAAGAGTGCTTACTCCTTTCTTCTGTTTCTTCTTTTCCTTCAATTACTTTTTCTTCTCTCTAGAGATGTTCTGAACCTCTATCCCCTTTGGGCCAAAACAACTGCCAGTAACTGCCAACTCCAAGAACAGAGGCTTCCCATTGGAGCATCAGTTTGTCAATCAACCAACTCAGGAAGTGGGACTCTTTCTTTCCCATGCAGAGCTGCACATGTCAAACTAAAGGTGATTTTTTTTCACCCGTTTAGGTAAATGGGTGCAACTTTGTGCCGGGCACCATTATATCAGTTTTAGAGCATCTTAAAGCAGCTCATCTTATGCCATTTTGTAACTGACATAAACTAAACCAATTTAAGACATTTAAACCAATTTAAGTGTGTCCATATTAGGGAAGGAGTCACTTCAATTTAATTAAATAGTTTTAGAAACTGATTTAGTTAAATGGTGCACAAATTGTGTGTAGACAAGGCCTCCTTTGCCAGCAGAGCAGATAAATCCACTAGGATATGAGAGGGTAATTATTCCTTTTGTAAGTCATAAACAGGAACACTTCCATAAAATATCAAACCTTTACATACCTCTCATGTTCTTTAATGTGCTTAGAGCTGAAGTCCTCCTTTTATTTACCAAAAGGCAAAGTACAAGTGGTGTCAAACCACAGAGAGCCTCCAAAGGACAATCTTTAAAATATGGAAACTTTGGGCTAATATGAAGGTAAACTTTCAACAACAAAATAAAAATTGCCTGTTAATATATATATTTTAAGTACTATTAAAAGGGCAAATCCTGTACTAGGAAGTGAAGTAACATTGTCTCCATTCATTAGGCCATTAGTTTAATCTGTTCTTGATATGTGAGGGGTATTGTGTGCCCATATTTGTGTTTAAAACAGTCTACCTTCCTGCGTACAGCTCCTATGCCACATCCTTCTGTAGATAGCATAAGGGACCTGATGATCCCTGGCTGCTGGAGTGTCCTTTTGGGGCTGCTGGCACTGGTGCAAATTGTATGCTAATGGTCCCAAGATTGGGGGAGTTCAAAGGTTGTTTATAGCCACCTGTGTACTGTCCCCAACTCCTAACTTGTATCACATGTTCCTCAGCCAGATCCCAGGATCCAACCCAACATATTTACATTCCTTTATGACTGTAGACCAGTGAATGCTTTTAATAATTTCTTTGGAAAGCAATTGCTTATTCATTTGTTTCTTTGCCAAGCAAAGAATCTCATCTTCTAATTTCACTGAGAATGTTTTTTTTGTGTGTGTAAATTGTGAGAAATGTAACCATTTTCCAAAGTTCTGTTTCACTAAGAATCATTTGATCAAATTAAAAAAATACACTGAAAGTCGACACACTTCTCCTTGCTTCAGTTTCCCATCCTGTTAATATTACCTTCTCAAAGTAAAAGGTGGTTTTAAAAGATAATCTATATTAACTGCTAAGAAACCATTAGCAGTATTGGATTAAACAGCTTTTAAATCATCACAATACTGGATAAAACAAAGATTGATAAAAACAATAACATCTTAGTAAATTCTGCTCTGCATACTTCCTAGATCATGGGTTTGTTCATCCACTTTAACAGTTCAGGCCACAAGCATGATCTTGTGCTCTAAGATTTTCCCCCATAGAGAATGCAGAAAAACCTGTAACAGCAAACAAAGAGTTCATCAAATGGTGTAAACACAAGCTTTTTGGATTTTTGGACGTCAGAGTGAAGAAACAACAACATTCTTGAATAGAACAGCATTGTTTCTCCATATGATACCTTTGTTAAATTAAAAGTCTTGTATTTTTCTTTCCCATTCTTTATTCAGTCAACAAAGACTGTTCTTGCATTGTGTTAAAATGGTTTGAAATTACACTGTAATAACTTGGAACAAGATATTCAAATTCACTTTACAGAAAAGGTCTGACTATCATGACTCAAAAGGGCAAGTCGTGTAGGCTCTTTTTTGAGGGAGAAATAAAAAATAGGAGGCTCAGTGCAGATCTTCGTGCAGAGGCCAAACACCTAGCTCATATGCCAGATCTTACCTGCGTGACATTTTCAGATTTGGCAGAATTTAACTTTTTGATTAAAATAAGAAATAAGTTTATAGCCCTCACAGTTGCAAAGTTCCCCTTCCAAATTTGGCCCAAGTGTAACCAATACAGTGTTGCCTTCCTGAGTCTGCAGGCAGTCTGGAATAATAGCTTGTAGAGGTTTAAATGGTCTCATACCCCATTAATCCCATTTAAGTATTTTTACTTTAATGTAAGCATTAACTATTTAATTGCTGAATAGCAGAGGGAATGTGGTGAATAATTGGAAATTGCTGCAGGAAAAATAGAAGGGAGACCCAAAAAAATATGGATAAGTGAGAGGGAAAAGAATGAATGGTGAGAAAGGAAGATAAATAAAGGGGAAAAATAGCAGTGGTCCTAAAAGTAAGCTTATTTTTCCACTGAGTGAGGCTGAATGAGATGATGTACTAACCAAATAATGATAATGGAAGGTTTGTTACTACATGTTAGTCATATATAGACACTCTGTACTTTGTGCAGACCTCCCCTCCCAGTGCGGCTCAGGAGACTATGTAGTCCTACATTTATATACCTTGTCCCATTAATCATAATTAAAAATGGAATTTGGCCATCTCCACAGAATACGTTTTGACACTCTTGCCCTAGTGGATAGATTCCACATCAAAAAAGCTACTACAACAGTTTGCACCCCTGTTGACAGCCTCAGCAAAGGCACCATAGAGTGAATGGCCTAAACCAGTGATTTTCAAACTTTTTTTCTGGTGACCTAGTTGAAGAAAACTGTTGATGTCCATGACCCAATGGAGCAAGGGATGAGGGGTTTGTGGTATGGGAGGGGCTCAGGTCTGGGGCAGAGGGTTGGGGTGTGGGATGGGGTCAGGGCTCTGGGCTGGTACCAGGGATGAGGGATTTGGGGTGCAGGAGGTGGCTCTGGGTTTGGGGGTGCTCAGGGCTGAGGCAGGGGGTTGGAGTGCAAGAGAGGGTCAGGACTCTGGGCTGGGGGTGCAGGCTCTGGGGTGGGGCTAGGGATGAAAGGTTTGGGGTGCAAGAAGGGGCTCAGGGTTGGGGGGAGCTCAGGGCTGGGTCAGGGGATTGGGGCACGGGCTCAGGCAGCTCCTGGTCAGCGGCACAGTGGGGGTGCTAAGGCAGACTTCCTGCCTGTCCTGGCACCACAGACCACGCTGCACCCCAGAAGTAGCCAGCAGCACATCTGGCTCCTAGGCGGAGGTGCACAAGCAGCTCCCTGCGCTCTCACCTGCAGGTACAGTCTCCCCCCCCACCCCAGCTCCCATTGGCCAGTGGAGACAGTGCTCGGGGTGGGGGCAGCACGCAGAGCCCCGTGGCCCCGCCACCTAGGGGCCAGACCTGCTGCTGGATGCTTCTGGGGCTCAGCATAGTGTCAGAAACTTAGGGACTAGCCTGCCTTAGCCAGGCAGCACCGCCAACAGGACTTTTAATTGCCCGGTTGGCAGTGCTGACCAGGGCTGCCGCAACCCAGCGCTTTACATTCTGGGTCGCAACTCGCAGTTTGAAAACCACTGGCCTAAACCATGGAGATTTCCTGAAGAGGTCATTGTGAGCTGGAGGCAGTGCTGGGGAAGCTTGCACTGTGTTGTGCTCAGTGGACCAAACTGATCCCAAATTCAGTGAACCCAATTAAATAAATTACCCTCAGATAAACTGAGCTCTTTGGCCTTGCGGATCTTGCAGTCTCAGGCCCCCATCCTGCAAACAGATACACTACTAGTGTTGACCTTTATGTTCATGCAGTGTCCCACTGAAGTTCACAGGATTCCAGTAGTGTAAGAGTTTGCACCAATGCATCTATTTGCAGGATCAGGGCCTATATTTTTGCATATAAAGTTTAAATAAATTTAAAAAAATAAAACATAAATGTACACAATATGGAGCATGGAAGCCTTAATAACCAGACATGCATCTCTGAGCCTCCACAGACTTGCTGACAAATGCGTGCTTTTAATTATAGGTTTGAAGCTCAAAGGGAAAACTTTGTTACTTCCTTCTGTGTGTAGAAGAGGAACCCTAATAATGCCAAAAGGGAGGGGAAATATGTGAAAAAACGGTTTGTGCTGTAGGGGGAAACTGACACAGAAGTGGATGTGGTGCCATCTTGTCAAGGTTTTCTGCACTTACAAGATCAGCCACTGTCCCTAAAACCACTTATGGCTAAATTAGAGGAGCTCAACCAAGGTTTGGATGGTGTCCAGTCCACAGCAGCTAACATGGACTTAAAACTGGTTAAACTGGTGAGAAAAATAAACAGCTTCCAAAAAAGAACAGCTGGAGAGCCAAATTGCACAAGTGAGAATCAGAAGCAAATAGAGTAAAGCAGGACAACTCTCAGCCCTGATGACTAATGTAATGAAAGAAAATAAAACAAAATGCTATGCTTTCTCGTGGTTATGCTTGAAAAGCAAGTTAAGATGCATAATCTAAACAGCTGCCTGACATTTTGCACATTGCTATAAGCGATGACCCTGTTTTCATTGAGCAATAGACTATTCTGTCATAACCACACAGCCTTGACTAAGACTGTTACTGCTAGAATTACTGATGTTTCAGATAAAATCTGAACCCTACAAGCTGTGCAGAAAAGCACACACTGTGTAATAGCAGCAAAATTCTTATTTTTCCAGATCTTGATCACAGACTGCTCTAATTTATTCCAAGTACTGGCCCAATCAAACGACCATTAAGATAGCTTAAAGAAATCCTCACCTCTCCCTCTGTCTTGCACCAAACACGGCTCACTTGGACCAGAGGAACTGGCTTTCTGACTCACAAGTTCTTGGTATTGAAACTTAAAGAGCTTCAGACAGAATTCCACCCATTTGGAATGTGCTGAGTATAGAGAAGGCTTCTAACTTTCACAGAAATCCTTAATATTACTCAGTACTGTAGTACAAAATAATTATATAATGGTTGAGATTTTCTAGTAGTTTTACAAAGCCTTTATTTTTTTACTTTTATGCATCTTAAGATCTGATCCTGTAACTCTTACACATACGAGGAGTCAAGATGAAGTCAAGATAAAAGTTAATGAGTCAGAATAATTGAAAAGAATTATTGCTCTAACATCAACAGATACTGTGACTATAATATAGAGTTAAGATGTTCTATTCCTTTTTAAAGTGATTGTGGTTATAATGGTTTAACATAAAATGGAAATCATTTTGTATCGGTCATTAAAAATTATTAAACAATTTCCCAACACAACCTAAACAAATCTAAGCAATCACAGTAATTATTTCACTAGCTGTTAGTAATTTTTCTTAGTGTATGTAAAACCCTAAATAATTCCACTATCGTCTTGGGGTTTTCAATATTATTATTGTCCCTTTAGCCATCTCTTATACAAACTATACAGATTGAAGGCCAGATTTTTAAAGGTATAGGTACAGATAGGTGTCTAGTAGAATTTCCAAAAGTGCCTAGGCACCTAACTCCCATTGAAATCAATAGGAATTAGACACCTGGGTACTGCTGAAAATCCCTCAAGCACATATCTGCATCTTTAGATGCCTAAATCCTTTACAAATTTGGCGCTTAGATGGTCTAATCTTTGCTCACAAGCCAGTCCCTTTCCCAGTAACTTTGTTGTAATTCTCCGAACTCCATCCAATTTGTCAATACCTTTTGGTTAAGGAGGGGACCAGAAAGGAATGCAATAGTCCAGATAGGTCTAGTCACACCAAAAAGGGGCCTATTTCCTCCCTCCTTCATGACAGAACACTTCTGCATATGCAGCTCAGAACTGCATTAGCCTTTTAGGCTGCCATATCATATGCAAACTCATCCCATTTCCTAGTAATCACTTCTAGATTTTCTTTTTAAAATTACTGTTCCAAGTTTCTCCTTCCCATTGAATATCTGTGCTTCAGATTATTTTTCCTTAGATGTACTAATCTGAATCTCATTTTATTTTCTGGGTATGCTTCTAACATAAGTACCTTTCTATTATGTCCCTGTCCTGAATGGCATTTGCAATTCTTTCCATTTAATATCTTGTGAATTTTGTTAGCACGCTGTTTACCATCTGTTCTAGATCTTGAATTCTGGGTCATGCTGTTCTGGCAGGACTGGCGCTAGGGGTTTGAACGCCCTAGGCGGACAGCAATTTCGCCACCCCGTGCGCTGGTCCCGCGGCTCCGGTGGAGCTGCCGCAGTGGTGCCTGCGGGCGGTCCACTGGAGCCACGCGAGCAGCCGACCATCCACAGGCACGACTGTGGCAGCTCCACCGGAGCCGCGGAGCACCGGACCCTCCACAGGCACCACTGCGGCAGCTCCACCGGAGCCGCCTGCCGCCCCTTCCGGCAAAATGGCGCCCACCAATTATTCTGGCGCCCTAGGCGATTGCCTAGGCTGGCTAAATGGTAGCACCAGTCCTGTGTTCTGGGCATTAGTATTCAAAACAAGGAACAAAAATCAATGTCCTATATAGTAAAGAAAGTACAAATTATGTTTTTAAATTCTAAATTGTAGTGGGATGAAATCCAAAATACATACAACAGAAGGTCATATCATATAATTTATTATTGAATATTTTCTATTTATCTCATAGTAGTACCCAGAGGCTGCAACAGAGCTCATGGTTCCATTGTAGTAAAAACACATAGGAAAACATGGGGCCCAGATCCTCAGCTGGTATAAACTGCCATAGCTCCATTGACTTCAACTTACACAAACTGAGAATCTGATCATGGTCCCTGCTCCAAAGAACTCAAAATCTTAGGTTTAGTGTCTACACACAAAAGTTGTACTACTTTAACTATACCAGTATAGTTAACACAGTACAACTCCCCTGTTGTGGATGCAGTTACATCAGTATTAAAGTGCTTATACTGGCATAGCTTATTTCTATTTATGAGGATGCTCCTTAGAAGGACTTACACACACTGAACCAACAGTTATACTAGTACAAAAACTGTGTGTAGACTAGGCCTTAGCTAGCCCTTCTAATCCTGCAAACACTTATGCACGTGAGTACCTTTACACGTGTGAGTAGTCCCAATGAATTTAGTGGGACAATTTATAAGCATTGGGATGCATATTGCTCAAGTGTATAAGAGTTTGCATGATTGGGGTCTAAGAAGGCAAGCAATACACGAAGAATGGAGTGGAAGAGGTATACAATGAAATATATACATTTTGACATTTTAAAAATAATTATCCATGAAGTAAATGCCAATTAATCCCATCTGCCCCTCAATCCATATTTAACTGGCCGATTTCTCAGAGGCATCACAGCATATATTCAAATCATATGATACTGACCACTAAGCTAACTGTCTGGCTGAATTACCTTTACAGCAAAGGGAGAAAAATCTAACAGAAATAATTTTATAATGTCGTTATTTCTGGTGCAGTTTCCAATAGCTTAATATTAGCATTCTGCCACGACAGGAGAACAGATAGGCCTCTGGCCATCAGGGGCTAGGACAAATGACCTTGCCTTGAATTACTCAGCTATATATTAAGAGCCCACTCAGCCAAGTATCACAGACCATTAGGACTTAGGGTATGTCTACACTGGCAGAGTTACAGAGCCAGCAGTTACAGTGCTGCTCAGAGAACACTGAAGGGAAACCGCTGTTGTGTGTTCACACTGTCAGCTGCCTATGCATTAGCGTGTTCACACTTGCGGCGCTTGAACGGTGCACTCTGGGCAGCTATCCTACAGAACATCTATTCCTCTTCTCCCACTAAGAACTGTGGGAAGGTGGAGGGGGTCGCAGGGTATCCTGGGTCCTGTCCCAATGCCCAGTCATGCATTGCGTCACATCCCAGCAATCCCTGTTCTTCCGTCTGCATTTGGTGCCATCTTTTAACAGTTTGTGTACTGCACACTCTGCCTCTTCAGGCTGCAGAAATGGATCCCACACTGTTGACCAATATGCTTCTTGCTATCACCAACATGTCACGAGTGGCAGTGGAGTTATTCCTTAAACTACAAAGGCAAGAGGAGTGCAACATTGATCTCGCCACGCATAGTAGCTATGACACGAGATTGCTTGTGACATTCACAAAGGAGTTGACCACAGTGGAACGCAGCTTTTGGGCTCAGGAAACAAACACTGAGTGGTGGGATCAGATCATCATGCACTTCTAGGATGACGAGCAGTGGCTGCAGAACTTTTGGATGAGGAAAGCCACATTTATGGGACTGTGTGATGAACTCACCCCAGCCTTCTGGCGCAAGGACACAAGAATGAGAGCTGCTTTGTTGGTGGTGATTGCACCGTGGAAGCTGGTTACTCCAGACTGCTACTGATTCATAGAATATCAGGGTTGGAAGGGACCTTATGAGATCATCTAGTCCAACCCCCCGCTCAAAGCAGGACCAATCCCCAGACAGATTTTTACCCCAGTTCCCTAAATGGCCCCCTCAAGGATTGAACTCACAACCCTGAGTTTAGCAGGCCAATGCTCAAACCACTGAGCTATCCCTCCCCCAACTAACCAGTTCGGAGTGGGAAAGTTGACTGTTGGACTGGTGTTGATGGAAGTTTGCAAGACTATTAATTGCATCCTGCTCCAAAAGACTGTGACTCTGGGCAATGTGTGTGACATTGTGGATGGCTTTGCACAAATGGGCTCCCCTAATTGCGGAGGGGAGATAGATGGCACACATATTCCAATTCTGGCACCAGACCACCTAGCCACCGAGTACATTAATCAGAAGGGGTATTTCTCAATGGTTCTCCAGTCATTCGTGGATCACCGTGGGCATTTCATGGACATTAACACAGGCTGGTCCGGAAAGGTGCATGATGCACGCATCTTTGGGAACACTGGCCTGTTCAAGAAGCTGCAAGCACGGACTTCCTTCCCAGACCAGAAGATCACTGTAGGGAAAGTCAAAATGCCCACTGTGATCCTGGGAGACCCCGCATACCCCTTAATGCAGTGGCTTATGAAGCCATAACTGGGGCACCTTCACAGCAGTAAGGAGCGGTTCAACAACAGGCTGAGCAAGTGTAGAATGACTGTTGAGTGTGCATTTAAAGGCCTGCTGGCGCTGCTTATATGAGAGGCTGGACCTGGCCAATGACAATATTCCTACGCTTATAGCCGTGTCCTGTACGCTCCGTAATATTTGTGAAGTGAAGGGTGAAAGCTTCACACAGGACTCGACTGCTGAGGCTCAGCACCTGGAGGCTGAATTTGAACAGCAAGAAACCAGAGCTATTAGAGGGGTGCAGTGTGGGGCCATAAGGATCAGGGATGCCTTGAGGCAGCAATTTGAGGCTGAAAGCCACTAACATTTGTTGCTATGCTTGGGAGTGCAGTGCTTGTAATGCTAGGAGGTGATTGTGATTGGTGCAGACGATGCACTATGAAGGCATAAGAAAATCGCCTGTTGCTTTGCAGGGCTCTGTTTGCTTTCAATTAATGGAATAAAGATTGCTTTCAAACGAAAACAATTCTTTTATTAAAAAACAATCAATCAGAGGAGAGAGACAGACAGACAGACAAAAAAACACAACAGCATTGAGGGACATGGGGGAAGGGATGGTCCCAGAAGGAGGTGTGGTCCCGGGATGGTTAAATATTTGTTTATGTCCAATCTTCTCCTCTGGAGTACAGTGCAGCAGATACTGTACTTCAGCAGCACTAAACTGCAGACGGACAGGTGTTGAGTACAGTGAGTAATGGGGGTCCACAGGGCTGGACTGTGATGAGGCAGGAGTGGAATGCAACGGGTACACACTGGAGCCAGCAGATTGATAAGATTGTGTTGGCGGTGTCTGGGAGGAACATGGGAAAGAGTTTTGCAACAGTGGCTGCATGGGAGGGCGGGCGAGCACAGAGCTGCTCGGTTTGCAGTGTTAGTATAGCCTGGAGCATGTCCGCTTGGCTCTCCATAATGTTTAAGAGCTGCTCCATGGCTTTGTTCCAGCAAGCTGCATTCTCCTTTCAGTCCCTCTTCTCGCTGTCCTGTCACTCCTTCAATTCTTGTTTTTTGGACACGGAGTGCATCTTGACATCACGCAGAAAGTCCTCCTTAGTTCTTCGTGACCGCTTTCTTATTCTGCGCAGCCATTCAGCCAGTGATAACAAAAAGGGAGGCTGGGATCCCAAGATCATCTCTGTGAAGCCAAAATGCAACATTTTACAGAAGCACTATTTAAGTATACACAGATCACTGATTTAAAACACAGCCACTATTCACACACTTGTCACTAACAGGCTGACCCCAAGCAAGCACACATGAGCCACAAGACCCCCAAAATGGTGAGCCACCACAGGAGTAGGGGAAATCAGTGTTCCAGGACCATACTGTACACTGTGCATGTGGCTTTTGGGGACAGCCAGCACTGTAGGGGGGAAGGGGCTTAAAATCATTCCTGTCCCCACATTTTCCACAGGCTGTGTTCATTATGGAAGATATCTCGCTGCTGAGGGTGAGCAGGGAATCAAGCAAGGCTCGCCTGCGGGCAGCAATGATCTCCCCAGTGACGGCAGAGTGGTGCGGGAAAGTTACCCTTAATGGGGCAAGAAACAAAGCAGCTCTGCCAAAGAACCTACAGGAGTGGATTGCCCAGTATCTCCATAAGAGTTTCCTAGAGATCTCTGAGGCAGATTCCTGTGAACTAAGGAAGACAATCAACACCCTGTTCCACCGCTCAGAGTAGGTATGTGGTGGTATGCACATCATACAGACACAAGCCTGCTTTCTGCCCCCAACAACTCGCTTCAGCAATTCCCAAATCAATTCCACTTACCAGGGGCCTCCTCTCCTGTTTGCGCTTCACCAAGATCTGACAGCTGTTACTAGCTAGCCTCCTCCAGGGTAGAGAAGAGCTCTTGGCTGCATGCATTTCTGACATTCAAGTCATCCTCTGCCTCTGGGCTCCTCTCCCCCAGCACATCTTCATCCAAGATTTCCTCCTCTTGGCTCGGTCCACTCTCAACTCGCATTTGAGCCACCAAAGTATCCACAGTGGCCTTCACAGTGGCAGTGGGGTCGCCACCAAGTATTGCATCCAGCTCTTTGTAGAACCGTCAGCTCGTGGGCACAGCACTGGAGTGGCGGTTTGCTTCCTGTGCCTTGTGATAGGTGTTCCGCAGCTCCTTCACTGTGACCCTGCACTGCAGTGTGTCCTGGTCATGGCCCCTTTCTGTCATGTATTGTGAAATCTGTCTGCAGGTATCATAATTCCTACAGCTGGAGCGCAGCTGGGACTGGACAGCCTCCTCTCCCCAAATGCTGATGAGGTCCAGCAGCACAGCATTGCTCCAAGTGGGGGACTGCCTGGTGCGTTGAGCAGGCATGAGACCACTGCATGCATCACTGAGCAAACAGGAAGGGGACAATTGAAATTCCAAAGGAATTTATAGGATGGGGATGATGGTTGGTCACCTGAAGGCAGAGCAGTAGAGTTCAAACTGATGACCAGAGTGTCGAGAACAGGCATTGTGGGACACCTCCCAGAGGCCAATCACTGTAGGGACTGTAATCGACCAGGGTGTCTACACTGGCACTGTGGCGCTATACCCCTGGTGCAGAAAGCTGTATACCTCTTGGGGTGATTTTTTTTTACAGTGCTGCAACTGAGCAGTTTCTGCACACTAAGTGGCTTGGCAGTGCGTACATCTCGGGAGTTAGAGAGCAGAAAGCTGCTTTACTGCGCAGGAACTTGCCAGTGTAGACAAGGCCTGAAATACTATGGTGATGTGAGGATCATAAAATTACCTAGACAGACCAATAAGATTAGGTAGCCAATAAGAAAAGAAGGACTCTTAAATCTCAATCATTCCTTATCAGCCAAAAGGTCAGTGAGGAATTTAAAGAAAGGAATTAGTGAAATCCTCATAGTTTTGACAGAGATGAAAAAGACTCCTTTGCTCAGGGTAAAAAGTATTCAATTATGCCAGTGGAGCTGTAAATATTTTATCATTCCTTTGAGCAAAATAGCTAAATAATCTCAACAGAACAGAAACAAATCAATACACAAAACTGTTTTCACTTCAAAACCTGAAATGGGATTTAAGAGAGTCAAATTTTCATTAGAGAGGAACATACACAGAGAATTTAGGACTACATGCTTATGGAAATGTATGTTGCTGATATATCCTTGTACCCTTATTGGGTTAATAAAAGTATTCCCTGAATATACATTTCAGTTGAAGAAGTCTTATATCATATTCCTGAAGGTTTATGTGTCAGGCAGTTATCATTTTTAAGGTCTAATTGCATTAATGTCAGATGCTCCTTTCCCTTGAAAAAGTGAACTCTACTTGCAAAATCAAGAACAAGGAGCAATGTCACAACTGGGGGCAAAATCTAAGATAAATTCTTAAATCCAGACACAACAGGAGGAAATAATTGTTTGTATTGCTTAAGTGCAGTATAATTTACTGTAATAAAGGTGTGACACATCAGAGTTCTAGTAAGAGACTGCTCTTTATTTACTGGCTACTGATATATGCCATGGGCCAGAGTTACAAAAAGATGATATCCTTATCACATAGCAGGGGTTATTACCCATTGACCACTGTTACATTTACTACCATCTTTAAACATTATGTGGAACTGCCGGAAATGTAAAATTCGTCAACATTTTGTAAATCATTTTCTGGCAACCAGATTTTAAACCTGAGGACAACTCTATTTTAAATTTTAAACAACTATATAAATCCACCTGGGAACAGCTTCTGCTAAACAAACATATGTACTATTGGGAGTTTCCCCTTAAAATCTAAAGTCAGATCCTCAGCTGGTGTAAACTGTCATATCTCCTTTGAAGTCAATGGAGCTATGCAATTTACACCATCTGCAGATCTGCCTCTAGAGATTATATCACCATGTTACAAAAAATTACCATACCTCATTATTATTTGTACTAACTTGGACCTCAGGTTTTACGCAGACCCAATGCAAATAATTATCTAACTGCACTTTGTTTATACACTTATTTTATAAATTTTTCCAAGACAGTGAAAGGGCAAACTGAGTACATTTTTAAAATGCTAACAATTGAAAAGTAGTATCTGAACCAAACAAACTAGTCATGTACAACCCACCACTCACCTTCTCTCTGGTAATGATTCCCATCCCCATACCAGGTAAATAACAAGTCTCCTCTCCCCCAGCAACCAATGAAATATTTCAGAGTTGCAGTTTCTTTAAATAGCTGTAGAGTTTTATAAAATATTTCAGTCCTGTCACTCATTTGGGGCAATGTCTAACAATAGAACTGGAGTACAATTCTATCAGAGAACTCTGTTGCTTCAGAGCTAGTTCTATGTGGCTGAGCTATGATAGCCTATGTAACCCACAGGCCAAATCCCAAGGCCAGCGTGAGTGAGCTCCATGGCTGTTGAAGCTGCCAGGTGCGAAGGAAAGAATCTCATCCTTTCCTTATAAGTGGCTACATAGTGATCCATCCCACCTGTGTCCTTGAGGATGTGGTTGGGGAAGCACTGAGCATGCTCAGTGCCTCCACACTCACTGGCCAAAAGACATCCGTCTCTGGCACGTGGGCACCATTAGTGGAACGTGCCTGTGGACAAGCACTCAAAGGGGAAGATATGGATTCTTCCATGTTGACTGACAAGCAGCCTCCAAAGAACTTTAAAGGGTGTTTCACATCCCTTACAGGTCTCCAAATCAGAGTGTCTGCTAGTAAGGAACACAGGGCCATTAAGCCAAAGAAACGCTCCCTCCAATACAGTTGGGGGGTGAGGCATGGGGAAAACTTCTTTCCAGGGTGAACCATTTCCATTTTAACCTTTTGTAATATATAGACTATATCCCCAGCCCTTTCTTTCCCCACACCCTTACAGGAGAAGCAACAGACAGCTGCAGCAGCCACTGCGGCCCCAGTGGGATTCAGAGGATCCAGGAGCCACATAGGGTTGCTCAGCTCCCAAATGCCCAAACAGCTCTTCCCCTTGCCTCTGCCCCTTCTCCTTCACACTGTGCCTGAACAGCTCTAGTATCAGTGGTGCCAAGAATAACTATGCAGCAAGAAGGGACTATTGCTCCTTTTACAAGAGTGTAACCAGGCCTGAAGCTTGGCCTCATAAGAGCAAAAAGAAGGTAGCCCAGCCCCAGCCAATGCACGTATGTTTCTGAGTTCCCTCTTCAAGGCAGGGGGACTCTTTGTTATGTGTACAGTGCCAGCCCCATTGGGCCAGCAGGACTGGAGGATCTATAGTAACCACCTTCCCCATCTTGGGGAAGCAGGGCTCTTAAGGGAAAGAGATGCTAGACTGCTGTGAAGGGAAGCTTAGCTCATGTGATGGAAAGGATCTTGGGATCTCAGAGGAGAAAATGTGATTGTGTATTGGGTGGTGGGGAAATTGATTTTGAAGAACAGGGAAGGTAATATATTTTATGGCAGGAGTTGGTTTTGTAGGGGCAGAACTGATTGTATGGGATGGGGATTCAAATCTGAAAGTGAGAGGAAATAATGTATAGGGAATACTTAGATAATAGGAGTGACTGTTGGGGAGTGAATTGTACAGTAAGTTATTTTGTTTGTGGGGGAGCCATTCATAAACTGTCTCCCTGTCCTTGGCTTGTACTAAAGAGTTCACTTCACTATGAGGAGGAAGGGACCTCCAAGGAAAGGGTATACGACATAAGGGACAGGCAAGATATTCCTACTCCTAACTGCCCAATTTTAAAATGCCACTCCTACCTCCCATCTGATTTCCTCATTCCCACATGCCCCATTCCTTCTCACTGCTCCAGCTGCAATTCAGACTCTCTTACTGAATTTCTTCTTGCCAATCCCTCCCTCCAGCAACCCAATTCCATATCTGATCTGTCTCATACCAAAGAATCTTCCAATTCCAACAACATCTGATATCTTCTCCAGTTCACCAAAAACATTCTTCTGGCTCTTAGGCCTGGTCTACACTAGGGGGCAATCGATCTAAGATACGCAACTTCAGCTACGAGAATAGTGTAGCTGAAGTCGATGCATCTTAGATCGACTTAGAATTACTTACTTCGCGTCCTCACGGGGCGGGATTGATGGCCGAGGCTCCCCCGTCGACTTTGCTTCCACCTGTCGCCGAGCTGGAGTTCAGCAGTCGACAGGAGAGCGATCGGGGATCGATTTATTGTGTCTACACTACACGTGATAAATCAATCCTCGATAGATCGATCGCTACCCAGCGGGTAGTGTAGACGTACCTTTAGAGTAAAAGCAGAGATTAAAAGAACATTAATCTCTTGACTATGAACTGATCATCATTCCATTACACATGCAGATTTGATTCCCATGCAGGCCTCATATGTAAAATGTATGTAAACACCATTTCTCCTTCCCTCTCTAACTTGTATAGGTAGCCTACCTCTTTCCATCTCCAGTTTATTCTGTACACTGAACTGAGATTTTTTTTTAAATAACTGGTAACAAACAAAGCACACCTAGGAACTTTCAAGGTTCATAAAAGCTATGAAGATACTTCCTATGACGTATAAGAGGGATTTCTTAAAGAATAATACTTTAAACAGTCTTCTGAATAGCGATAGTTTAAGAGGCTGTGCAACAGACTGAATAGTAGAAATAAGAAAATAGTAATCAAATTTGGGTTGTAGATAATGTACAGAAAATAGAAATGAAGCTATTCCTATCCCAGTCCTCTTACTTCTTCAGAAAGATGGTGCCACAAGTACTCCTGTTCTTTTTGCCAAAAAAAAGAAAAAAAAACAAACAACTCTGGGATTTTATGCCAGATGCCATATCTTTAATTTTTGTATAAAGGGACAATTTTTAAATGCTTGTGAGAAACTAGCCTAGCTGGCAGGCAGTTTATCCCTCCATGCCAGATAATATTTACTTCTGTGTGATAACAGGAGCTACACAGAGGGAAGACTGGGAATAAAATTTTCAAAAGCAGCTCAGTGATTTAAGTGCCTAAATCCCATTAAAAGTCAATAGGCACTTTCAAGAATTTCGCCCTAATCTCAAGGATATGCTAGATCAATGAGAATATTCATGTATTCCCAAACCTACTCCATATTACAGTACTTGTTCATTACAAGTGGTTTTGGTCATATGTATGAGCAACCTGAAAAAAATAATAAATAAATAAAATAAATTAATGGAGATACAACCAGTTTTGAAGCAGTAACCCAGAACAACATTAATTAATCACTGATTTGACTATTTGCACCTGGGTTCTCTGAAGTCAAATGCCAGAGTGAATAATGAGGCACAAGATTTTTATGTAATTTTTTTGTCACAATACTTACTAGGGACTGACTATTCCTTTACAGCTTTATCCTGCAAGTGCGGACTGCCTTCTATGAGATGAGAGTTGAGGGCACTTAGAACCTCATATGACTGGCTCTTTGAAGAGAATATTAATCTAAAACAAGCATAAATTCTTATCTTAAGACAAATGTTCTTTTTCAGCAAGTCTAGTAACCAGACTAAATTAAAGGCACTTTTTGGTATATAAAAGGTTCCTTTTACTATCTCTTTCCATATGGAACTACAATGAATCCTCTTTATAGAATGATGTATGATGAATAGCGGTGTACTTACAATACCAGGAATTAACCCTATATTTCTAGTGACTTTTGGCCTGATTTTCTGAAGTTCTGAGCATCCATAAATCCCATGTAAATCATGAGGAGCTGCAGGTGCTCAGCACCTTTGAACAATCAGTCTGTAAATGCTTGTCTCTATATTATAACAAACATTTTAAAATTAAAAAAATATGTTTTGTTATGGTCAGAATTTACATTTTTGGTAGAATGTGTTAGCTAACCTGCCATCATAATCTCTCTTGCAGTGTTTCAGAATTTTTTAAAATTAAAAATGTATACTAAATGTTTAATACACTATGGTAGCTGCTGATCAAAATTAGTATACCACAGAATAAAATTCATGATAAAAACTCACTTTGGAATAATTTATACAAAGCAGTAAATAAATAATTTGCACTTCAGTCTCATTAAAAAGTAAGACAGTACTTCACACCACAGTATCATACTATCTAGATATTATAAACTTGTTATCCTTTATTGCATCATAATTTGAAGATAACATTAAGTAAAATATGTAAAGAAACAGAATAATTAGATTTACTTCCTTTAATATTGAACAACCAAAGTTTCTCTTTTGTACATAATCCATTTTTAAGATAATATAATTAGCACTTCCAGCATTAACAGTCTGTATTTACAATGAATGAGCTGGGCAGGGAATCTAAATAAGAAGAATCTTCAAATCTGTATGAAATGCAAATCAAAATGCAAAGATTTATAGTAGGCTCAACTCCAAGATTCTTCTATTTATGGGAGACAATTAAAAATGCTTTACTTTCTTTATTACCTGTAAGAGTTCCTGAAATGATTTGGTATAATGTTTTAAACATTTGAAATCTTCAATAATGCCTTCATTATTCTGCACATTATATTAAAAAATCATTCCAATATTTCTACATCAGCTTTTGCTTTTTTGTAGACTGGTTGAAATCCGATGAAAGGATAATGAGGAAATTTACTATGTAATCCTAATTTCATATTCCTTGATATACAATGGGTTGAGAAGATTGTGCTGGTCTATTCCATGGGTCATGTACACAAACGTTATGCGCGTTTTAAAATGTTCTTCGCTCTTGCATAAAATGTGTACATTGAATGAATGAGCAGGAAAACATCAAAGTTTTTATGGATTGCAGCTGGCATGGACCTTTGTTGACTGAAAATAAAATATAATTTGCTCTATTGTTCTTGTAGCAGTATTAGAAGTTAATCATCAATCCCTGGTGTTTCACCCTGTTGTATTCTGGAGGCTATTCTGATGGCTTCTTCCAAAGACTGCTGCTCTCCAAGCTGAAACAATGGTATGTGAAAAACATAAACTGATCAAAATCGTTGCATAAGATAGATCACTGTTTTCTTATGAGAGAAAAGGGGAAAAGCAAAAACTACACCAGTCAATCCTCCTTTCTGCAGTAATTGTGATAGCCAGTATTGTCAGATTTTTCTGAATAATATGTACTAACAGTTATCTAATCAGTTATCAAACTGAAAATACAACCGAGGAATTAAGCTCAGTTTGCCGAATGGCCTTCAGAGTCTTGGTGCACTGCAAACAAATTTCACCACATGCTTTAGAGATAATCTTTCAACTTGGCAGATATTAAAAGAAACTGCTAAGATAAGGTTTTCAGCAAGCAAGGCAGGTGCTAAATAATGACCTATTAATACTCACAAGCCAAAATGCATAATACTAGTTTTCTTTCAGTTTTCAGCATATAAACAAGACTTTGAGAAAAATGGCATCTTTTTTTTTATACAAGGGGCAAAATTCAAGTTGATGAAATTGAAAAGTTGGAAAATAGTGATGACAGCGTTCAACACTGCAGCAGTTTAAAAAAAAGAAGACTCTTGTGGCAGCAGCTACACGACCTTCAATATCACTGTCAGAAACCATTCCATCAAACTCTGATTTTTTGTTGTTGGAAATGGTTCTCCAAGTGTTCTAAATCAGTGAACTCAGGGCTGAAAAAGTAAAAGTAATCTTGTACTAACCTGCCTATTAGCCATTACCAAGTAGCAGAGAGGGTGAAGACAAAGTAAAGAGTCAAAACAGACTACATGACAGATGACTAGATCTCGGAGGATAGTTCCCTAGTCCAAGTAAATGTGGCTTTTATCATAACCAGATGAGAAATTCTGGCCATACTGCAGTCAGTGAGAGCTTTGCCGTTGACTCCAACAGGACCAGGATTTCACTCTGGGCATGTATCATTTTACTGGCCTTATTAATATTTAGAAATCAATGGAACACATTTATTAGTATAGGGGGATGGTGGAGGAATTGTTCTTAAGTGGTAACTATAGAATTTTCTCTCTTTGGTATTTTTATATATATTTGAAACTTTTATTAATATAGATTTTCCTCTGCATCTAAAGACTATCAGAAATTATGTAGTACTGATAAAGGCTATGAAATTAGTGAAAGTAATACGTTCAGAAAGAACATGATACAACAGAATAAATAAATGGATTTGCCTATAAAAAGGCCAGTAAATAAATACTATTAGAAGCCTGCAAACCTGACACTTTTGCCTCACAATGTGATACATTTTCTTTTTCTCTGTCAGCACATGGTCAGTTTGTTATCTGGCGTGAGCTGAAAAATGAACACACTCCTGAATCCGAATTAACTTTTGAATATTGCAGATTCAGAATATTTATTCCATCCAGTAAACATGGCACTGAGAGTGATTTTCACTGTATCCCAAATACTGGCAGTTTGGAATATCTGATAGACTATGTTGCTAAGAGACACTGGCAGGCTGCTTATGCACTTTAATGTTCTTGATAAGCAGTTAAGGAAATCAGTAAGCCTGGGCATTGTTTCAAGTTTCTGTGTAGAAAGAAGTAATACATTTTCAAGTACGAAAGTATTCAGTTAATCCTGCTTTCCATATGCCTTGCCAGTTCTAGAAATAAGAAAATTAACAAAATTTAGAAGATCATTAGTATTATTATTCTCCATTAAATATTTAAGAGTAATTTTTCAAAACTAATTTACAGTATATGAGACATATTTTATGGGGATACATTTTCAGCCCAGTATGTGGGAATTTAAACATACAAATCCTATTTTATATTCCTTTTTGGGGGGGTTATTACACCTTGAATTTAAACTAGTTCGGTCTAACTAGTATTACTGGAAATGTCAGTCTAGTGTTAATTAAACAGGCTTTCCTAGACTGATTTGCCAGTGTACTTCAATTCTGACCCAGAGTGATAACTTCTGTGAGTGAAAGGGCCATTTGTTTTCCTTGCCCATTCAATCACTGGATGCTCTGCTGAGCGTGCCAAGATGGGCTAATTACACTATAACTTTTTGTTATTTGCATAACTAATTTCAGAGGGACTACTGAAATGCCCTCACACAGAACCCAATTTTGGCAAAATTAGAACCAATGTCTTAGAACTGAAAGGCTCTGTAATTCATTACCATTCAAACTGTATTCCTTTCCTCATAAACAAAAGTGACAATGACATCCTCTCATACTCAGACCTCCAACGGAAATAACCTGTAATAAGAGCTCTAAGATGTATGCATCTGAGAACACAGAATATAGTTCTCATAGGTGTGTCACCTTCTGAGTTTGGAAGCTTTTAATCTCTCTGTTAACTTTATCAAATATGTATAGTTTTGAATGGTCAAAACACTTCTGAAGAGTTACCGATTGTGACCCAAGGAGCCTCTTAAAAACCAACTGGCAGAGGGCACACCAGACCATAGCTCTTATCAGGCCTGACACACTCATTGCCCCCAACTCACTGTTGTCATAATCTGTATCTAAAAGTTACCATGTAAGATGATGTCATATGTAAACTGGTCTCATGCTGGTCCTCAATATTATTGTGTGATGTACATACTGGCAGTGTATAAAGAATTATAGATGTGTGCTAGAAATTTGTTCCTAAAATGTGTTTGGTAGGTAGGTAGTGCCTGAGACCAGACCATCTTAGACAAAGGAATGTTTTTTCACCCAGCTTGACAATGTCTCCAATGTAAATTAACCAAGGTGAGATCAAAGACAATGAAAAAGGCATTTACGTGTAAGGTAAACGAAGTCATCAGGTGAGCAACTGGCAAAAGATGACCACTTAACAATCATGACAGGGGATTGTGGCTGCACCACCAGGATGCCTTCCTGTCTCTTGAAACAAGGTCAGTGAACTTTGGGAAGATATAAGCAGAAGCAAAAAGCCATTTTGTGATCCATCACAGGACGGAGACAAAGGGCCAGAGCTCTTGTAATCTGGGAAAGTTGGATCCTTCAACCAAGGGGGATGAAGTGTCTGGAAACTGACTCTAGATGAGGACCCTGCTTAAACAGAGATTAAGACGTTTTAGTCACTACAAAGCGTGTTTTGTTTTGTTTTACTTGTAACCATCTCTGTGCCTTCTATTCTTACTTACTATCACTTAAATATCTGTTTTTTGTTAATAAACTTGTTCTTGTTTATTATGAAACCATCTCAGTGCTGTATATTAAACTGAAGGGTAAAATCATCAGCCAAACTACCAGACTGGTGTGTGTGTTCAGTCTCTTTGGAAGCAATGACCATAACTTCTGTGAGGGACCAGTGAAGCCCTGGACACTACAAGGAGGATGGTTTTGGAGAGACTCGGGACTGGAAAGGCTGTTGGAATAACCAGGCTGGTGGAAGCCAGGGTGAGGCCATTGTGCTGTGAGCAGGCTACTGATGTCAGGGCTCTGAGCCAAAGCTGAGCAGCACAGAAGCAGCCAGTATTAAGGGCAGGTGGTGATACAACCCATTACTGGTCTGGGTGATCCCCCAAAGCATCCCACTGATACACTCAGGTAAATATAACAAAATATATTCTGCACAATCAACATGAAACTGACAATGAAAATGGTATTTACATGTAAGGTAAACGAAGTCATCCGGAGAGCAACTGGTGGAAGATGACCACTTAACAATCAAGACAGGCTTATTCAGTATTTCCTTTCCATTCATTACTAATTATAAAATATTTTTTTACTAATATTAATCTTAATCTAGAGATTTCCAGATATTTTCTTTTCCATTTACCTCATCTATTTGTGATATCTATTGCTGAAATAACAAACACCCTTATTTCCTTGTGACTCTGCTGCTACCCAAACTATACTTCTTGTTACATGGATAAAACAGAAGATGCAATTTCTGGGGATGTCAATCCTGCACAAATCTAGATACCGATTTCAATTAGCGGTGTCACTACTGGTATTTCAAGCCATAAATAACATCGAATCAGTCTGCCAGGAGAATCATTTCAATCCCTTTATCTAGTCCTGGCAATGTAAATTAAGGAGTTTGGAATTTCTGACCATCCCAAAATATAATCTTGAAGGATGGATGGCAGGGCTTCTCACTGAAGGCCTGTGCCTCTGGAATATTCTTTCCATCAATATAAAAGAAAATGTACAAATATGGCACTTTTCCAGGTATGGCTCCATATGCCTCAGTATTTTTAATTAATTTTACAATTTGATGGGTGCTACTTTTATGTCTGAAAGAAGGAAATAAGAATGTTTGTTATTACTGCATCCATGCTAGTATTTATTTATTTATTTAAGTATTGGGCCAGACTGCCCTTTATTGGGGGGGGTGCAGGGGGGAGAGGGAAGGGGAAGAGAAGTTTGTTAGTTATTTCATTAGGTGCCCAGAGACCACCAGACACAGGGCACACACTAAATAAAAACGAGCATCTTACCTGCACTGCAATTTGCGTTCCATTGGATGTAGCCAACAATGTAACAGGCCTGGTTTCTGTAGTCACTAAGTGATGCCCATGTTGCTGATGTCCCATTTCTGATGAGGCACTATGGAATGCTAAGTCTTGAGCCACTATAGCAACCTTTAAGGCAAAAGAAAACATCAAAACTAGCTGAAATTTAAAATCTGTTTCAATAATCTCAGTTGAATGTTAACTTCAGGGCCTACCTATTTACTATTGTGACTTGATTCAACAAAGCAATCTAAGAGACAGACAAATATGATTAACCTTTTTTATAAACCAACACCATCATCATCATGTTCATGCTCTTCTTCAATCTTATCTGTCATGACCTCTGAAAAAATGAATATCCACAAGGAGCAAAACTCAGAATTAAGGGAGATGCTATGCTAGTCATCAGAAGTTACCTCTTTCAGTCCTGAGAAGTAGAAGACTGAATTCACATTTAAATTTAAATCTCTCCTTAGGCAGCCTAATAAGGTACCACAAAAAAGCTCAAATGCTTTTATATTTTCAAAATTTAAATAGAAAAGACTGCATTATTTGCACATAGTTTCATATATTTGTTTAATTTGTGATTATTAGATCCATAATTCTATAATAATTAATAAATATTCTCATTTGCAAGCACACCTTTAAAACATGTAATAGGGGATTGTTTTACAACATTTGAATATATTCTGAAAAACAGGAATTAGGGAATTTCATAACTAAATTTCTATACATCTTTCTGAAAAAAAATCTAATGTTTTGCAGAATAAAGGCAAAAAAGTGCAGCAAAATGTGCCAAAAAACAAGTATTTTTTTACTCTGCTTAAGGTAATGTTGTCCCTTAATGGGATTTGCAGGAGACTAAGAGCCAGGACTAGTTCTGGATTCTATTCCCAGCTTTGTCATGGGTTTGCAGTATGACTTAAGCATGTCACAACCTTTCTGTGCCTTATTTTACCCATCTGTAAATTGGTTCTCTCATCACTATTCACAGGTTGTTTTGAGGTTCAACTAATTAATGTATATAAAACTCTGAGATCCTCCCATGTAAGGCAGTGCAGAACAATGCATTACCATGTTATTATGAGAGGAATGATATAGTCATGTATGGAAAGCTTTGCTCTAATCAGATATGTTTGTGTGACGCAGATAATACTTCAAGTTTCTTTATGTATATATTTAAAAATATCTTAGGAAAAAAGACACAGGTATGCAGAAAAACATTTTACCTGCTGTCCTTCAGTGCCCTCTGCAGTTACCATTGCAACAGAATGTGTTCCTGCAGAAGAAATGACTGCATCATGGGCAGGGACTGTGATGGTGGTACCATCTTGTGTTACCATAGTGATAGTATTTCCAATGGCCTGCATGTCAGCCTGAGATATGTTGACCTGAAACACAATGTAATTTTTTAATTAAAACAAGTTTATTTTAATTGCTGATTGAGTCTTAAATGAGTTTTAACTTTGGGTCATATGGCAATGTGTTTTCAGACTACAATCCAAGATTTGTAAATGTTTCCAAATAGAAGTTTAAATAAAATACAAACTTAAAATGTAATAGTGTTTATAAAATACACTTCTGCCATTTGGTAGCACAATTTCTGTGTTAATGAACAACAAGCCAGAACTATCCTTGAGAAGGCAGTCAATTCTCAGTAGCACTGAAGAATTTACTTTATCCAGCCATCACATTTAAGCTAAACTGGCTATAGACTCTAAAAGCCATCACCACTCTTCCTGCTGTGCTTGTTCCTGCATTTCCTCCAAAGCACTTTACTTCCCCAAGCCTTCTTGGACAAAAAGTGTCACCATCCCAGCTCTTTTACCAGTTGGAATCTATTATCCCACAATCTTTCAGATGTCTCCTAATTCATAATGCATGTTTACAGAAATAAAACTAAACTGCAATGGATAGGTAACAGCAGCATGTATCCTCTTGCAGTCAGAGAACTGCTTAGTAGTTCTGTTTTAATTAGATCACATCCAAATTAACCTCAGACATTATAGAAGTGTCTTGCATAAGGAACAGTATAACTAAAAGTTTCACTAAAAGTGTTGGAGATGTGAACTCAACATAATACCATTTTACATTTGTTTTGTCTTAACAGAAGCGTCAAACACACCTGTATTTTCATTTGGCTTAGAAGATCCTGATAAAACATCATTGTAATTTTTCTTAAGAATTCAAAGACGTAAGTATTTATTTTACATTTCCAGTCTCACATGCATTACCAAACAAAAAAGAAATCCAAAAATGAAAGTCAAGCTGAGGTGTAAGAACAAGTGCAAAGAATTTCTGTGTTAAGGCTGCCACACTCCTTCACCTTTGGGCATAAAAAATACACTACAGTAATGGTCTAAAACACTACAACAGTGTTACTGTAGTTTTACAGCAGAACTGTATATTTCATCTTTGATTCAGATTTGGGAGGTATTTTTCAGATCTAAATACATATATCAACTGCTTGCCTTGCTGAAATATAAAAAGCAAGGATTTTCCCAGATACGTCTTGTTGCTGTTGCAGGAGCCAAACAAGAAATAAAACAGAGGAACCTCTTATGGCAATGTCCTATCTCAACTAAATTCCTTATTTACCACTTAAATGAAAACAAACTTTCTGTAGAGATCTTTGTGCTGAGGTAGTGGTAGTGTCAGTGCACTTCTTGGTCCTCTCTTGGCAGTGACTGAAGCCTGTCCTAGTTAGTAGTGATGGGAACTGTCCAGCAGCACTAGAGCTGGCAAGCCCCTGCATTCAGAAGGTCAGGAGTCTGGACAAGAGTAAAGTCTGGACCTGTGAGATCATAACAGCTTATTAAGGAATTTAAAGACGCCTCAGAAACCAGGCCCTATGCAAACAAATTCATGCTATGGGGTGTGGTAGTGAGTGTGAGCAAAATAAGCCTGCAAAGCTTCTAAGGCCTTCCAACCCTGAGAGAGGGATCTGATCAAACAAATAGTAATAAGCCACCAGGACCAGATGGCATTAACCCAAGAGTCCTGAAAGAACTCAAATATCAAATTGCAGAACCGCTAACTGTGGTATGTAATCTCTCTCTTAAATCAGCCTCTGTATCAGATAACTGGAGAGTAGCTAACATAACATTTATTTTTAAGAAAGGCTCCAGAGGCGATCCTGGCAATTACAAGCCAGTGACCCTAACTTCAGTACCAAGCAAATTGGTTCAAACTATAGTAAAGAACAGAATTATCAGACATACAGATAAACATAACATGTTGGGGAAGAGTCAATACAGCTTTTGTAAAGGGAAACTGTGCCTCACAAATCTATTAGAATTGTTTGAGGGAGTCAACAAGCATGTGGATAAGAGTGATCTAGTCGATATAGTATACTTGGACTTTCAGAAAGCCTTTGATAAGGTCTCTCCCCAAAGGCTCTTAAACAAAGGAAGCAGTCATGGTATAAGAGGGAAGATCCCCAGTAACTGGTTAAAAGACAAAAAACAAAGGGAGAGAAAGAGGTAAATAGTGGGATCCCCAAAGATCTGTACCGGGACCTGAGCTGTTCAACAGATTCATAAATGATCTGGAAAAAGGGACGAACAGTGAGGTGGCAAAATTTCCAGATGATACAAAGTTACTTAAGGTAGTTAAGTCCAAAGCTGACTGAGAAGAATTGCAAAGGGATCTCAATAAACAGGGTGACTGGGCAACAAAATGGCAGATGAAACAGAATGTTGGTAAATGCAAAGTACTGCACACTAGAAAACATAATCCCAACTATACATACAAAATGAGGGTTCTAAATTAGCTGTTACCATGCAAGAAAGAGATCATGGGGTCACTGTGGATAGTTCTCCGAAGACATCTGCTCAACATGCAGTGGCAGTCAAAAAAGCGAACAGAGTGTTAGGAACCATTAGGAAGGAGATAGATAAGAAGAGAGAAAATATCATAATGCTACTATTAGAGGTGAAAGTAAGCCAATACAGAGTACCGGTAAAAAAAGGTGCAGCAGCGTACTGGCAAATAAGTGGAGCATTCAGTACTGGCTTACTTTCACCTCTTTTGGCTGCATAAAAAACAGTTTAAACTCAAAGTTAATAAAAGTTTGGAAAGGGAAAACTCACTGTCACACTGGTTTCTCTCCTGCCTCCTCCTCCAGCCAGGCTGCCAATGCATTCCCCCGACCCCTCGCACTCAGCAGGGGCTGCAGCAGCTCCCCTCTAGCTTGCAGCAGGGAGCAGGGGGACTGGCTGAGGGAAAAGCCTGCCCAGGACGCCTGCTGCCTGCGTAAGAACAGTTTAAATTTAGCTGTTCACTCCACAGTTCAGACCGTGGATTAGGGGCCATTTCTGGCATCCTTGTTAATTTCACTCACAGTTGTAGGGGGGGTGGGGGGGCGAGAGGAGACCAAGGCAGGGCACAATAGAATAGGCATTTGGCTGCATGGCTTAAATCCAGAGTGGGTCCCGTACCAGTAAGAGCTGTATTTTACTTTCTCCCCTGGCTACTATATAAGTCCATGAGACACCCAAACCTTGAATACTGTGTACAACTCTGGTCACCCCATCTCAAAAAGGATATATTAGAATTGGAAAAGGAACAACAAAAATGATTGGGGTATGGAACAGCTTCCATATGAGGAGAGATAAAAAAGACTGGGACTATTCATTTTAGGAAAAGAGATGACTAAGAGTGGATATGATAGAGGTCTATAAAATCTTAGATGGTACGGAGAAAGTGAACAGGGAAATGATTTTTTTATCTCTTCACATAACACAGAAACTAGCGGTCACCTGGTGCAAATAATAGACAGCAGGTTTAAAACAGATGTAAGGAAGCACTTCTTCACACAATGCACATTCAACCTGTGGAATTTGTTGCTATGGGATGTTGTGAAGGCCAAAAAGGCTTTGTATTCATACTCTGCTCAGAACAAACAAACAAAGGCTTAACCTGTGTATTCCAGAGGAAGTCCATTCTTAATCTTATTTTTATTCTGACCCAGCTGTGAAACCTGGCCCTAATACATACAAACATCCATTATTCAGGGATTTTAACTCTAATGTAAGCAGGCATAATGGAATATCTGAAGACAAAAAGCAGCTTTAATTCTGACTATCTTCTTGTTAGCAAATTCTTTACCATGGTAAATACTTACATGCTGGGTCCCATCCTGGGAAATTAATGCTACTTGTTGACCAAGCCCTGACTGAGTAACTGTAGCAACTTGTGCGGAAACGACATCCTCCCCATCTACACCTGTCACATAGGTTATCTGGGAGCCTTTTAGAACATCTTCACCTTGACCTATTTCATAAAAGGAAGGCAGGAGGATATGTTACATACTGCAAATGCTAATAGTAATAAGAGTAAAGCTAAAAAGAAAAAAAACAACTTTCTGGATAAAAATTTTTAAATTCTGGATTGTAAAGAGGGGAGGGGAAGAGAGAGAGAGAGAAAGAGAGAAGGAAATGGAAACTGCTATTGAAATCAAATATAAATGCTTCAAGTGACTATTTTACTAGGTGTGGGGCATACTTTTTAAATGGAGAATAATGCATATAAATCCTGTGCATTGAAAAGAAAACAGACATTTTGGTATTTAAGGCATATTTATTTAGTTTATAAGCAAAGATAATATTAAAAAGGGTGGCAAACAATACTGCGATTCATTTAATTAAACATTAACCTTTACATACTAAGGTTTGATGTACACACAATCGGCAGCTCATTAAAAGAATTATTCATTAACGAACACACTGAACCACAGAGGAGTAGAGTGGCATCATTGTGTGAGGACTGATATAACAGTATATTATCTTAATAAATGTTTAACCTTGGCAAATAGAAACCTTCCATTCTAATCTATCCTTTGTAAGTAGCAATCAGAATGCGGCAATTTACTTAAGAAGGGTTTCACTGCAGTCTCCCATATTCAAATAGTAAAACTGCTTTTCCAGTCTGGATAGATCACTTATTTACATCTACTCTATATCCAACCCCAACACCAGCTAAAATAAGAATGTAAAAAATTGTTTGTTTTCTTGCAATAAGAAAATGCATTTTCTCATACTCCAATCAGTCTGACTTTTTACTCTGACTGCATTTAGGGTACGTCTACACTACGGGATTATTCCGATTTTACATAAACTGGTTTTGTAAAACAGATTGTATAAAGTCGAGTGCACGCGGCCACACTAAGCACATTAATTCGGTGGTGTGCGTCCATAGTCCGAGGCTAGCGTCGATTTCCGGAGCGTTGCACTGTGGGTAGCTATTCCGTAGCTATCCCATAGTTCCTGCAGTCTCCCCCGCCCTTTGGAATTCTGGGTTGAGAGCCCAGGGCCTGATGGGGCAAAAATCATTGTCGCGGATGGTTCTGGGTAAGTGTCATCACTCATTCCTTCCTCCGGGAAAGCAACGGCAGACAATCATTTCGCGCCCTTTTTCCCTGGATTGGTCTGGCAGACGTCATACCACGGCAACCATGGAGCCCATTCAGCTTTTTTTTACTGTCACCGTATGTGTACTGGATGCCGCTGACAGAGGTGATACTGCAGCGCTACACAGCAGCATTCATTTGCTTTTGCATGATACCAGAGACGGTTATCGGTTGTTCTGTACCATCTGCTGCCATTGTAAATTGGCAATGAGATGACGGTTATCTGTCGTTCTGTACCGTCTGCTGCTATCATGGGTGCCCCTGGCTGAGGTCGCCCGGGAGCACAAAGGCAAAAATGGAAATGACTCCCCGAGTCAATCCCTCCTTTATGGTTTCTAAAAATAGAGTCAGTCCTGCCTAGAATATGGGGCAAGTGTACTAGAGAACCAGTGTACCAGAGAGCACAGCCGCTCCGTGTCAGATCCCGCAGAAATGATGAGCTGCATGCCATTCATGGGGGGGTCCCCCTGCAATAATCCCACCCGTTGCTTCCCTCCTCCCCAACCTCCCTGAGCTACTGTGGCAGTGTCCCCCCGATTTGTGTCATAAAGAATGCAGGAATAAGAAACAGTGACTTGTTAGTGAGATAAAATGAGGGAGGCAGCCTCCAGTTGCTATGATAGTCCAGGCAGGACATTAAATGGTGGCAGGGGAGAGGAGCCCAGCCTCCTGCTGCTATGATAGTCCAGGCAGTACAGAATCTTTTCTTTACACATGAAAGGGAGGGGGCTGATTGAAGCTCAACCCCCACTTGCTATGATGAGGACTGTTACCAGCCGTTCTGTACCATCTACTGGGAATGACCGGGAGTCATTCCTATTTTTACCCAGGCGCTCCCCCTGCCCTCCGGCCGGCCTCACCTGAGGCCAGCCAGGAGCACTCATGGGCAGATGATAGTATTGCAGCAATCAAGCATATTGTACCGTCTGCCACCGGGGAGGGAAGAGGAGCAGATACTGCTGTTTACTGCCGCAGCATCGCGTCTACCAGCAGCATTCAGTACACATAGGGTAACATTAAAAAAAGTCAAGAAACGATTTTTTTCCCTTTTCTTTCACGTGGGGGGGGAGGGAGTAAATTGACGAGCTATACCCTGAACCACGCCGGACAATGTGTTTGAACCTACAGGCATTGGGAGCTCAGCCAGGAATGCAAATACTTTTCGGAGACTGCTGTAGACTGTCAGATAGCTGGAGTCCTCAGTACCCCCCCCCCTCCATGAGCGTCCATTTGATTCTTTGGCTTTCCGTTATGCTTGTCACGCAGCACTGTGTAGCCTAGAGATTTTTTTCAAACGCTTTGGCATTTCGTCTTCTGTAATGGAGCTCTGATAAAACGGATTCGTCTCCCCATACAGTGATCAGATCCAGCATCTACTGTACAGTCCATGCTGGAGCTCTTTTTGGATTTGGGACTGCATCGCCACCCATGCTGATCAGCGCTCCACGTTGGGCAAACAGAAAATGCAATTCAAAAGTTCACAGGGCTTTTCCTGTTTACGTGGCCAGTGCATCCGATTTCGGATTGTTGTCCAGAGTGGTCACAGTGGTGCACTGTGGGATACCACCCAGAAGCCAATACCGTCGATTTGCGGCCACACTAACCCTAATCTGATATGGTAATACTGATTTTAGCGCTACTCCTCTCGTTGGGGAGGAGTACAAAAACCGATTTAAAGAGCCCTTTATATCAATATAAAGGGCCTCGTGTGGACGGGTGCGGTGATAAATCGGTTTAACGCTGCTAAAATCAGTTTAACGTGTAGTGTAGACCAGGCCTTAGTCTCTAAAATACCATAAAGACCGTTTTCTACATAGTGCTCCTCCATACACAAAAACTGCTTGCCAACAGTAAATGGACATCTTGTATGGGCTGTGTTGGGGGCAGATCCATAGAGCATAGCACTGTGGGTGTTCTCAACAGCCCCACTACCCATAGGGCAGCCCAGAAAGGCTGTTGTAACTTTAGGGCCGCCCACTTTGGTCTCAGGAGTAGCTCAAAATCAGGAGGGTGCAAAGATAGTGTGAAGCCACTTTTTTCCCTCCCTTCTCCAGGGTTGCGCCTTTAAGATAAGAGCACAGACTGTCACACATGGTGTTTTATATACTTAGAAGAATCCTTTAGGATGTAATAAACATTTTATCCATTTTCGGGCCTGCTTCAAAATGATATTCATAGACGGGTGTGATCTAGTGGTTAGAGCACAGAAAGGGTGTTTCTCTGTTTTATTCACAGCTGTGCCACTGACTTGTTTTATGACCAAGTAAATTATTTCTTAGTACCTGAATGCTCATCTATAAGATGGATGTAGTAATATCTACCTACTGTGCCTCACACGGGTATTTTGATGTTTACTTAGTGTTTGTATAGCACTTTAGTACTCTCAGATAAAAGGTGCTCGTTAGTGCAAAGTATTACTGAAGAAAATATCACACCTGTCTTTTAATTCCCGTGGCTCTGTGGAATACTGATAGTCATAGGCGTGTGCTGGACGCAATCTTATTTGCTACTATGGGAGGAAGATCAGAGACTGGGAACACCAAACACAAACCTGGAGGCGGCTCAAAGAAAGCTTCCTGTTCTTCTTCAATTGGCTCTGTGTCATTGTGCGCTGTCCGCTTGTGCATAGCAAGTGTGGAAATCTGCTTGTATGTTTTCCCACAGTGATTGCAGTTGTATGGTTTGGAATGAGTATGTACAACATGGTGTTTGTATAAACTGGAATATTCTGTGAAACGTTTGTCACAGCCAGGAACTGTGCAGACATAGGGCTTCTCGCCTACAGGGAAAGACAAAAGGGATGAAGGAAATTATAACCAGCATATTCAGGAAAACCCGTACAATAAATATCCTACCACTTACACAGACATTTAATGACACAGTTTTACTACCACCCAGGTCAGTCATGCATTCGCCAGCTACCTTTCCTAACGCAGCAATGGCCACAATGCAATGCATGGCTGTCCTCTTTAATACCGATGTGCTGCCAGAATAGGCTGGCCCTACCATGCTATCTGAGGAGGCCACTCAGATCAAGAAGGACCATGCATGCTGGCTCCTAATTTTTATGTGCCAGATATTCATACTAAAGATGAGGGTAGCTGCAATCTGCTCCGCTATCTGAAAATAACACCTGGGCGCCCCAAGCTCCTGGCAAGATGCCAGTATAGCCCTCAGTTTGGCCCAGTACTCACAATTCTGCCCTAACTTTATATTAGCTGCCCCTCTGACTTCATAGGAAGTTCTGCATTTATCCTTCCTCAAAAATGAAATGTGTTATTTGGTCGGGTAAGTTAGAGTCCCAAATCTCAGTCTCTTTAGCTCTACAGGAATTTTATGGGATTTATATATATATAAAAATGATTAAGGCTAAATAGAAATAACATTCTTCACTTAAAATCAATATAACACAAACTCAAACCCAATAACCAATTCAAGAGGTATACAAAATCTTCAACTCCAGGAGATTTTTTCATCCCTACTAACAATGAAAACCAGGAGGATACAAAAAATCATGGCTACAGAGCTGTAGGACTCTGCACATGGATGCAGTGTTACTGCTGCTGATTCATCCTAGCATCTAGACCAGGTGGATCCTGTTAGGTCCAGAAGAGGAGGTTACTCACCCGTGCAGTAACTGATGTTCTTCGAGATGAGTGCTACACTCCAGGTGTTGGTGCGCCCCTGTGCCCAGAGATTTTTACAGCAGTACTCGCACGGGCCGCACATGCGCGGTTCCTACCTTATGCGCCGACTGTCTCTCAATAGCGTGTGTGGCCTGGGCTCCTCAGTTCCTTCTCTACAACGGAGACCGCTCCAAACTCCAAAGTAGAGCGGAGGAGGGTGGGTAGTGGAGCACCCAGGGACACCCATTTTGAACAACATCAGTTACTGCACAGGTGAGTAACCTCCTCTTCTTCAAGAGATCTCCCTGTGGGTGCTCCACTCCAGGTGACTGAAAAGCAGTATCTCTTAAGGAGGAAGGGACTTCGGATCTGGTAAGAAAGCTGTAGACAGCACAGCTTGGCCTATTCGAATGTCGATCAGGGGACCCTGAGTAAGAGCATAATGTTAAGCAAAGGTATGCTCTGAAGCCCAGGTGGCGGCTTTGCAAATATCTGTGAGGGGACTGTTGCGTAAGAATGCCACAAACGTTGACGCAGATCTGGTGGAGTGTGCTCTAACAGAAGATGGAGGATTATTCTTTAGCTGGTAGCACAGGCGGATGCAGTCTGCTATCTAATTGGATATTCTCTGGGTAGAGATGGATTTGCCTCTGGATCATTATCTCGAGTAGGACTCCTGATCTGGGTCAGAGGCAGGTCTGAGGGACTTCATTAGAATTAACTTGAGCCTCAGGGCTCTTCTTTTCGTGCCCTAGTCAGTTTACTTAAGTGGGCACATTTTGGGGGGATGTGGGTCTCCCCCAAAACAGAGAACACATTGAGAATGGCTATCAGAGATAGCCTCTCTGCATGTAGTGCCTCTCTTAAAACATGGTGAGCCAGGTATAGTATAAACCAGGGATGGGCAAACTTTTTGAGCCGAGGGCCACATCTGGGTAGGGAAATTGTATGCAGGGCCGGAACAGGGTGTTGGGATGCGGGAGGGAGTGCGGTGTGCAGGAAGGGGTTCAGGGCAAGGGATTGGGCAGAGGAGGGTGTGGGGTGTATGAAGGGGCTCAGAGAAGGGGGTTGGGGTGAAGGAGGGGTGCGGAGTGCAGGAGGGGGCTCAGGGTAGGGGTACAGGAGGGGTGCAGAGTGCAGGAGGGGGCTCAGGGCAGGGGTACAGGAGGGGTGCAGAATGCAGGAGGCCCAGGCAGGGGGTTGGGGTGCAGGAGGGGTGCGAGATGCAGGCAGGGGGCTTAGGGCAGGGAGTTGGGGGACGGGGTGCAGGAGGGGTTCTGGCTCCACCCCAGTGCCACTTATCTAAAGCAGCGCCAGGGTGGCAGTGGCACGCACCAGGGTCAGGGCAGGCTCCCTGCATGCCTGCCCTGTCCCCAGCCCCGCGCTGCTCCAGGAAGCGTGCGGCCCCTGGGGGAGAGGGGGTAGAGGGCTCCACGTATGCTGCCCTTGTCGCGCCTCCAGAAACCTCCCCCAAAGCTCCATTAGCCGCTGTTCCCCGTTCCCGGCCAATGGCAGCTGCAGGGGGCGGTCCCTGGAGGCAAAGGGAACCCATGGAGCCCTTTGCCCCCCCACCCCAGCCGCCTCTTAGAGCTGCGTGGGGCCCAAGGCGCCACAGGGGGAAATCCTGCGGGTCGGATCCAAAGCCCTGAGGGGCTGGATCCAGCCCGCAGGTCATAGTTTGCCAACCCCGGTATAAACTATCTAACTACCTGACAGCAAAAACTGGGAAGGAATTTTTTTTTTTGGGGAGATGAAGGGAGAAATGAAACTTGTCTGACTGAAAAAAAACTAGGTAAACTGCATAAACAACTAACTACCTCAAGTGAAAAATAATTGAGTGAGACTGCGGAGCTCCGTCTCAGGCTGAGGATGGTAGAGAAGGAACTGAGGAGCCCAGGCCGCGTGCACGCTATTGAGGCACAGTTGGTGGGTGAGGCAAGCACGTCGCGTGCGAGTACTGCTGTAAAAACCTCCGAGTGAAGGTGCAGGGGTGCACCAACACCTAGAGTGGAGCATCCCCAGAGACATCTCTCTAAGAGCAGCAGAAGATGTTGATTCTTTCCACAGGGAGTGGGAAATAAGGGCAGGGAGAGAGTGGTCCAAGAGAGAAAAACTCCAGGAACAGCCAACAACAGGCTGAGGTTTGTGCTTTACATTACTTAACAATAAAGACGAATCTCAGGGACTAAGGGTTTGAGCCAAAGTCCTTTGGAAGCCCTGGCTGGGATGATTTAGTTGGGGATTGGTCCTGCTTTGAGCAGGGGGTTGGACTAGATGACCTCCTGAGGTCCCTTCCAACCTTGATATTCTAGGATTCTATGGAAATCAATGGAAATCTTTGGATTAGGCCCTAGGTACAACTGTGTTAAGAGCAGGATGAGAAAAATCACACCTCCACTTAAGCAGAAGTCTAGTCATTTGGTGTTGTCTTCTGGGGCAAACCAGTCAATCACAGGGGTCCCCCATTGATGGAATAATGGCTCCATGATAGACCCTACAGTGACCATTTGTGGCTGGTCAAAGGGGAGAAAAGAGTTAAATAAAATAACAAAAACCATGACACATCACTATAAGAAACTTTCTATCCCAGTTCTGATGTGCAGCAATAATCGGTCCACCAAGGAGAAAATCACAGCAGCTAAAAAGCAAATTGCTCTTCAAACAAAATGTCACTCACGTACCTGTATGTATTCTCACATGGTTCTTGTAATTGGTTGCACTGGCAAATGCTCTCCCACATCCTGGTTCTGTACAGTAATAGGGTCTCTCACCAGTATGTGTCCTGATGTGAACTTTTCTAATATTGGATGTTGTGAATGACCTTCCACAGCCTTCAAAGGGACATTTGAATGGTCTTTCACCTGGAACAAATATAGAAATGTATATAAGTAAAGTAATAAACCACTACAAAAGTAAGTAACTGGATTTAAATTAAATTTAGGATTCTAAAGTGCCCGATTAATGATTTCTCATGTATTTCTTATAGGTCATATTTTAGCCCAGTCTTACTGTGAAAGAAAACCTCACACAGAAAACATTTCAAGACAGATCATCTGGTGCAAGGAAAGAATGATTATTTCCCCTCCAGTAACTACGGTTTTTCAAGATACTATAATCAGTGTGGATCCCACTGTTGGTTTCACATGTGCCTATGCACGCAGAGCTGGAATTTCTTTGAACAGTGTCCTTCGGGACAATGCATATATCCTGTGCTGCCTCATGTTCCCATACAAGGGCATAAAGGGCAGGAGAGCCATCAGCCTCTATCAGTTCCCTCACAATTCAAAGCCCATGTTTCAAAGACTGGCTGGTGGGCCTGTTTAGGCCATGGCAGCATAACAAGTACAGTTTGTTCACCAGGTGCTGGCTAGTCCAGTGCCCTTTCTTATGAATCAGTGGTGGTGCAGGCCTGAAGGGAAAGCTGACAGACCTTTCCATGGTTTTGGCCAGTGACCTCCCTGGATAAGATTTTCTACTTGAAGATAGGGAGAACGTTTGCTCTGCCGATGGTGAGGATTAGATTTCCTCCAGGATGCTGCTGAAGTGTGTGGTGCTCTCAGTTCCAGAGTCTGTACCGGCACTAGCAGGTGCTTTGGCACCAATGACTGTTCTAGTTCTCCCCAGGCTTATTCTGTGTTTGACATCATCACCAAAGGGAGCACCACTGGAGCCAAGATCAGTGCTGACAAAGTCTTCTGCACTTTAGGATACTCCTCCTCTCTAGCCCTTGAAACTGAGCAGGGCCTGGTGGATTTCCCTCCAAAGGATTTGCAACGTCTGTCCTTACGTCCAAGCTCTACCTGGAGCAGTCCCTTTTGGCATCAGACATCGACAATGGAGGTGTTAGTGCCCAATTCAACACAAGGGATGTTAGGATCAGCTTTAGTGCTAGTGCCTGGCCCATTCTCGGCTCCATTTTCTCTGCACTGGTATTCAGTGTAACTTGTCTGGTAGATAGGGTGCTGGATAAACAATGGCTTGTCCATTAGCAGGATACCTTGGAGCTTATCTCCTCCAGGTTCAAGGAGACCTTCATGGATCATTCCAGAAGTTTCAGCCTCCCATCCGGTGACTTATGCATCCCAGCAGAGAATGACAGGCCCACTGAGCATCATTCATTATGTGTGACTCTCCTAGACAGATGAGGCACTTCCTTTTAAGGAAATTAGTCAACTGCAGGATGGACACGGCTTAAAGCCTGCTATTTTTGAGACTGCCATGTTAAGAAATATAATACAGGGAGTGCTGGGAGGTGAGGGAGGATTTTAGCTGTTAAGTCAAGATAGACCTAAATTATCAATGCAGTTGAAAAATCAAAGTAATCAGAAGACTTCTGAAATATTAGATATTATATTTAGAGGATCTTCAAGAAGGTTTAGCCAAAGCTAAAATTAGCAGGTCAGACACTGCCAGGTTCTATCTTTTTGCTATGGGTGGTAAGAAGGAACTGAGGGAGGATTGCAGCCACACTGCCCTTTATGCCCTCATATGGGGGCATGAGGAAGCACAGAGGGCATGGGTGGCCCCCGACAGACACTATTATTCAAAGAAATTCTGGTTTCTCACACACCTGGTGCATGAATATGTACAGTGGGATTCACACTGATATATACTTGAAGAATATAATTTTTCTACTATTAAGGACTGTATAAATGCATGACGACACAATGACGTGCAAATATTGTGGAAGACACAGAGAAGACCAGCATTTTATAGAAATAAAGTGAGCAATGTTGATTAGTTTATTTCACAACATTAATTTAAACTTCTAATATGTGAACTTTTACATGCAGCATAAGTTGATTTTGAAGAGTTGTAGCACAAAGCAATTCATTCCTTTAGTCAATCATAATGAAAGCATTTAAAAATTGTGTTCTTTTTTATAATGATTTGCTATTTAAGAACCAAAACTGTGTCCTAAATACTATAGGAAGGAAAGAAATAAATTTATACTGAAATATGTAAGAGGCTGGCAGTCTTTGCCTGAAATACTCCACTCTGTCAGCAGGTATTGGTCCTGCTGGGAAAATAGTTAAGCTGGTTCTGCTGAATTACTGAGGGAGGTGATTTGTAACCTCACCTATATTAAAAAAAAAAAAAGAGAGAGGATTTAGAACGTGGGCTGACCCCTAGAAGATGCCATGTCTGGGAGAAGGTTTGAACAGAGTTTTATTTTGGTTTTTACCATCTTTGGTCCTGATCTTGTAATCACATCTGCCTGGGTGGATCCAAATTACCACTAGGAGTCACATGGGCCCAGGGGTTTTACCCACGTGGATGAAAATTGCAGGATTAGGGCCTTTGCTAATAAAGTAAACATCACGCGAAGGGGTTAGGGTTTGGTTGTACACATTTTTCAAAACATTCTTTTGATAAACAGTATATTGACAACACAATATCCTGCTGTATGAAGGATTTGCAGAGAACTGCAGCTATGCCCTCAACAGTTAAATATTGATATGTTTTGTGTCCATTTTACAAGATTGATTTAGAACTGCTTTATATTATTTTTTTAACCAATATGGTACCATGAAATTAACTGTTTTAATTTATTTTTGTTATTATGGAGCTCAACTAAGTGTGCCCAATTGAACCACATAAATCCTTAACAAAATGTTTTAACATTTTAGGGCTTGATCCTACTAAGTATTGTGGGTGTTCCAAGAAAATGATCCTACATTTTTATGGAAATCTTCATCTTGAAACAACCAAAAATGCTTTATAAATTTAGCACCAAATCCTGACAACCACTGGGACTACTTGTGTAAAAAGGGACTTCTCGGATAAGGATTGCAGATCTGGGTCCTTAAAATAAGTATACAAACCATAAGCATGGATAGTCCATCACTAATATGTAGCCACCTCTATGGGTAAATATGGTAGCTATATAACAGCACGTAGCACTACTATACATCAGTTTAAAACAGGAAGTCAACAATATTCTACTGAACAACAGGGGCAGTTTAGATATGCAGAATTCAATTACTCTAGCAGGTACCTGCACAATAGAGAATGGGGTTCAGTCTTTCATTTGGAATATACATATTTTTAGTAGACACATACTGCCAACTGCTTACTGGTATTTTAAAAAAAATATTAGTATTTTCTTAAAATTGCTTTGCCTATAATCCTTCTCCATTTTGCAACCAGCATCAAAGTGATAGATTTAGAATACAAAAATATTTAGAATCTTTGGCCCTTACAACACAAGGAGTCTCTTCCACAGCTCATGATCATATTGGGAAAAAGTATTTTATGCAAATACATTCTGTGGCTTGAACACAAACATCAGGAACATATTGAATTAGCAAATCTTTTGCTGAGACTAGCTGAATCATTGTTACTAAATACTTAGCTGAAACTGGGGAAATTATAGAGTCTTTCAGCAAAATTCTCAAACTGTAACTATTTATAAGGTGTTACAAATGTGTATCATTTATTCAATAGCTTTTAAGGACTCCTACCCATTCAATGCTCTTTAATATGTAAATATGCATTTAAACTATTAAAAAAATTATCAAATGTAAGCATATTATACAATTTGTACATTTATAAGCTGAAATTGATGAAGTGTAAAAAATGTTTTAGTGATTTAGCATATAATTGGATTTTTTTTTAATTTAAAGCTTTTTCATAGTCAAAACTCTTTAATAAAAATGATTTCTCTGCATGGGCAGAAACAACTTTCTAAAGATAAATACCTCTGACATTTTAGTTTATTTCTTCAAAATACCAAAGCAAATTCATTACAGACATGGCTGCCTTTATTTTTTTTTTTTTAAACAAATCTATTTCGTGTAATAGAACTTTAAACATGGCACCTTAGAATAGGTTTCAGAGGGGTAGCCGTGTTAGCCTGTATCAGCAAAAACAACGAAGAGTCCTTGTGGCACCTCAGAGACTAACAAATATATTTGGGCATAAGTTTTCGTGGGCTAAAACCCACTTCATCAGAGGCATGGAGTGAAAAATACAGTAGGCAGTATATATATTACAGCACATGAAAAGATGGGAGTTGCCTGACCAAGTGGGGAGGTCAGTGCTAATTCACCTTTTCTTGTCAACTGTTCAGAATAGGCAACTTCCACCTTGATTGAATTGGCCACGTTGATTTTTTTTTTAAATCATGTAATAAATTATTTATATTGGTAGCCTCCCCACAGGCTGAGGAAGGGTGGGATGGGGGAGGGAGGGGAAGGGATCATTATTGTAAGACAGAAATAAAAAAAGAGCCCTGACACAGACGTTAACCCCCAGGAACCTTCAGAGCAGTTAGTTCTTTGGCAGAGGAAACTGTAAGTAATTCTTTAAAGGAGCAGTTCTAGAAAAGTTTGTCAGTTCCCTGCCAAAAGGATGTATGTGTGTGTTTTAAATGTGCATTTCGCAATGTAGTGTTGCTATGGTTTCTACAATTCTTCCTTGAACACTGCACATCACATTACAGGTAGAAAAGAGCGAAGTTGGAGCCAGACCAGCCCAGCAACAGTGTTTTCTTAAAGTCAGTTTTTTCAGTGTAAATGTAAAGAATGCCTACAGGAATGTCAGACAACCTGTTTGTGAACCCAGCCCTTTGTGTTTCTAATTTAACTGTTAGAAAACAGACCCGTTTCCAGGTGGCTGGAAATGGCTATTTCAAAGGCAGAGCGCAGGGTCTGCTAGGTTAGCTAGTCTCTGTTAGTCTAGTTTAAAGAGGGCTACAGTAACAGAAACATAAAGCAGGTCAGAACTGTTTTCTAGAGCAAGACCTGCTCTCCTCCCCACAATCAGAAACCATTATTAATTCCTGGAGATATGTCCTTCCAGCTGACCATCTCACAACTACTAGTTTTCAACCAGACCAGGGAGGTCAGGGAAGACCCCTGTGTAAGTGGAGAAACCAGTCTGGCAGCAATCAGTGGGCCTAGGGGAGAACTGACAATGAGGAAGAGGGAGAATCAGGTTGAGGTAGTTTGGGGAGTGAGTTGCAGTAAGACTTCAGTAACTCAGACGGAGATTATGGGTATATTACAGCAGTTGGTGGGGTAAGGTTCTGTGGTCTGTGATGTGCAGAGGTCAGAATAGATTATCATAATGGTCCCTCTTGACTGTAAAGTCTATGAGTCTCATCAGGGAGAAGGAAAAGAAAAGGTTAAATATTTATAGGGAGGGTTCCTTTCTATATAGGTTTTTATTCAGCGCTCATCACCGTAGTATCAGAACACCTTTCAGTAGTGCATTAAGCCACATGGCTACAAATCTGTCACGTGTTGTTTGTTCTCTTCTCCCCTCAGGGGAGAAGCACCTGCAGTGAAGTGTCCTGTTTAGATAATGTGTGTCTTTATCTATTTTTAATAAAAATATACCTGGTGCTATGTGTTTATATTAGAGAAGGCAAAGTCAAAAAAATGTGCCTTGGACTTGGGAGTGGATTGGTGAGATTTGTGATCATCTTTAGTTCTTGGGGGAGTTCATTCCACAGTCCTGGATCACCCCGGGAGAAAATTCTGTCTCACACACAGACGAGCTTTACTCTTACTATTGAGAGCTCCACTGGGCCAAAGGAGCAGAGTTGTCCATTACAGTCTTCATCCCAGAGCTTTAGGAGATCTTTTGGGTAACCTGGACCCAAGCCATGGAATGCTTTGAAGACCTTGAACTTGATTCAAGATTCTATGTGAAGCCAATATAGAGAGTCAAGGACAGGTCTGAAATGTTCCAGGTAGCCTGTGATTTTGAGGAGATGCGTTATAGCATTCGGTACTAACTGGAGTTTTCTAAGTGCTGAAGGGTTCCTGCCTAGATATATTGGATTGCTGTACTCCACACAAAAGAGGAAAGCATGAACAACTGAGGCTAGGTCTTAGTCGGCCAGGATGGGATGAAGTTTCCTAGCCAGACAGAGATGGTAGAAAGCATTACTCTTGGATGCTGCTATGTCAGAATTCAGCATCAGTGAGGGAGCGAAGAGTACTCCTACACTACAGACTAAACTGACCAATTGTGGATGTGCATCTTCAACCCATGGAGACTACACCATGGCTATTAGCTCTTCAAAATACTCCCCTCTGCCCGCTGGCATCACCTCTGTCTTCACAGATTCAGCTTCAGCCAACTGTTCTTCATCCAAGAACTGATCTCATCCAACCACTGGGCCATCTTGGTAGAAGTAGTGTGATTGTATGTGGTAAAGGATAGGTAGAAATGTGTATCATCTGCATATTGTTGGCACTTGAGTCTATGTCATCTAACCAGTTCACCTATTAGTTGCACGTAGATGTTGAAAAGTACCAGAGAGTAAATTGATCCTTGTGGAAGGAACTCAGCAAGTGAGGGTCTAGTCACTGAGCTGCAGTTTCCCAACACTTCTCACTGGGAACATCCTTCCAGGAAGGACTCAAGCCATTTTAGTGCCTTATCCTGGACCCATGTTACCCCTCTCAGGTGAGACAGCAGAATCTCATGGTCAACAGCATCAAATACTGCAGAAAGGTCCAGCAGGATCAGAATGGATGCCCATCCATTGAAAGGAGGAGATCATCCATCAGTGCCAATAAAGCAGTTTTGGTTCTGTGTCCTGCCCTGAATATAGACTGTGCTGGGTCAGAATGTTAGAGACAGTTAAATGACCATGGTCAGCCTTTTGCTAGCTCTTGTTTGAACTTAAGAATGGGAGGTTTGATGCAGGATGGGTAACTGACTAAGACTTAAGTACCCAGAGTGGGTTTCTTCAGGTGTTTCTCAAACTATTGGGTGTTTGAAGGAGCAAGATTCCTTCTTCAAATGAGGCATTCGCTATTTCAGTCAGGAGTGGCACCCATTGTTCACAACTCTCTTTCACAAGCAAAAAGGGCATGATTGAGAGTCACAAGTCTTGCGTCAAGTCTCCTTTAGGGTATACAAAACGTCTTCAGTGAATGTACTGAACTCCGGAAATGCAGGTGGGATGTTGGTTGGTGAGTGGAGGCGGAGCAGATTCATCCATAATCTTTTCAGTAAAGTGGCAATCTTTGCAGTGTTTGGTGCGTGGCTCTGTTGCAGGTTGGCATTCAGGACTGATGAAGAGGTTTACCACAATGGATAGCTCTTTGGCGTGAGATTTAGCAGCTTCAACAGAGGTCTTGGCCTGTAAAAGCCACAGCATAGGCTTTGAGGAATTTTTTTTTTCATGCTATCTGAATCAGCCTCTGTTTTCCACTATCGGCACTCAAGTTTCCACCCCTTCTCCCTTCATCCAGAACAGAGTGTCAGAAAACCAAGATCTGTATGGGTGATGGGGAGAAGGGGATCAACTGGGGGCCAGCACAGCAGTGGCTGAGACCACTGTGGAATAGCAATGCCTCACCAGGTCCTCAACACCTCATTCTGCAGGTGGGGTACTGTTGTCCATTAGAAGGCTATGGAATTTGTTGGAGTCCAAGAGTCTTCGTGGTTAAATCAAGATCACTAGTCTTTCTTGTTGGGTGGGCAATCGAAAGTCTGAGACCACTGCCCTAATGATACAACAATCAGTCCAAAATAGTGGGTAGGTTGTGATGTTCTCTAACCTGACACAGCCTGAAGGTCAGGTCCAGGATGTGACTGGATTTGTCGATGGAACCAGAAATGACCTGTGAACATCTTCGGGAGGGAAGTGAGGAGATGAGTTTCTGGGCTTTTCTATCAGTGGCCTTGTTGAAATCTCCCAGGATGACAAGTCTGGAGTATCTCTCTGTCATCTCCGGCAAAGTATCAGTGAACTCTCTTGTGAACCCTTTAGTCTGCGGTGGTCTGTAAGTAGGCATAAAATCTATGTTAGCTTTGGCTCTGGTTTCTACTGTGAGATGAATGATTTCAAATGAAGTGGCCTTACCTGAGGCACATCTCTTGCATTTCAGGTTTGCAGAAAAGATGAATGCAGTACTATCTGCCTTCTTGTGCTATCTAGGTCTGTGATACATGGAGAAACCTGAGGAATAAAGTGCACCGACCCAGGGCGTGTGGGTCATCCTTCTCAGTTTTGGTGACGTAGACTATGTCAGGTGCCTCATCACTGATGAGGGCCTGTGTTTTTTGTTGTTAGCAGCAGATCTTGCACTGATCAATATCAGCTTTCGTTCATTATGCCAATCAGGGTTGAGGGACTCTGGCATTGTCTACAGAAGAGAACTACACTGTGCAACTTGCACTGGTTCAGTGCATCCACATCAGTCATTCTGTTTTGTGTGCATCACTCTGTTTATCCACAAACAGAACTCACTGCAGCTACTGCTGAGCCTGTGGACTGTTGCATCTATTCATAATTCCTGGTGCAGCATCCAATGTCTGTGGCAGAGGTTCCCAAACTATGGTCCATGGACCATCGATAGACTGTGAAAGACTTGCTGGTGGTCTGTGAAGAGCTGGCTGGTTACATGGGGCTAGCTCAACCCCTTAGTTGCAGATGTTAAATTGCATTAAAATACATAACATTCTTTACTAATATGACTTTTCTATGTATGCAAATGCTGTAATTGTCAAATATATATGATTGCAAAAATGAGAGGGGGGCAGTCCACCGGACAATTTTTCTATTAAGATGAGGTCCATCCTATTAAAAAGTTAGAGAGCCCTAATCTATGGTATCTAAATGTGTATTTGTCTGCACTGTGTAATGACTACATTAATATGGTTCAGTTCTCAACAAAGATTTGCATATGAGCTGGGAGGAGGTGGTGATGAACATTGGTATGCCCTCATACAAATACCACTGTGAAGAATCACAAGTGTCCCTTGGCCCACTGGCAGATTGACTTTGGATCTGGCAGTCCAGGAAGACGGAATGATTTTATTCTTTTGGTAGTTTTTATAATTGTTGTTTGCCTGTGGTTTTGATTCTCTTTTCTGGATCTGAAATACAACTAAGGATTTCCTTCCTGCTCCCTTTTTTAACCTCTAAAATCCAGAGATGTGAGAGGCCAAGGCCAGGGTCTGGAGGAAGGACGTCCTCCATGTGGTCCAACAAGCTCCCCACTATTCCACCCCATCTACTAAACTGGGGGCTAACTCTTCTATCTCTCTTCAAGGGTATTTGGTTGGGGGGGGGGAGCAAGGAGGTGCTGGAGCACTATCCTGAGGTATTTAGTGGCATTAGAGACTGAGTAGGGGTTAGGTTGTAATCCTGGTTGTGTATTTTTAAATTTATGTCCCTTTTTCAGATCTCAGGAGTGAAGGTGACATTCCACAGATGTACGACTGTCAATACAACAACTATTATAGTAAGTGGATGCTGTGTGCATATAGCACTTCCATGGATATAGCTGCTGCTAATAACGGATTTTTGTTCTTTTTATTTTTCAAGTGATCCGCCTCTGCATGGGACACACCAAAAGATTTTATTTTTTACACAACTGAAAAGTTTTAATAAAAAAGTATTTTTGCTGGTTTTTTGCATGTTCTTCCCTGCTGCTCTGATGTTGTTAGAAAAACAGGAAGAGCCAAGACAAGCTGAGTACCACAGTTCTTGGTCCTGCACACAGCTGGTAGGCAAGATATTTGACAGCTAGCTCCGAAATGATAAAACTGTCGCTGGAAGATGAGTAGCAGCACTGACAGTTGGCACTGGGAGGAGTAATTGCTCTGCTACAGCTGCAATTCTAGTACTTTTTATCCACAGTGGCACTGCAAAGGTGCAGACTGACTCAGTCAGCGTAAGATGCAATGGTGATGCGCCTGGTTCAAAGATAGGCCTTCGCACTGCTATTGCAGTTGCACTAAGCACTGTTCCAAAAACAATTGTATGTTGAGATGAGGGGCATATTATTGTGCTAAAAACTTGCAATGGTGTTTGCAATGCTAAAACACTGTTTTGTCAAGTAGGTTTCAAAGGGGACTTTTTGAGAGCAATTGTGCACTAAGGAACACTATACTTACTCTGATTTCACAAGTACAAGTCACTCAATAAGCGAAGGGTTAAATTCCTTCTATAGTGGGTCTATCTAAATAGATTTTAATTTAAAACAAAGAACCAGGAAAGCAGAGAGAGAGAGAGAGAGAGAGTGTGTGACCGTTGTAAAGACTCCTTGTACCTGTGTGGGTTCTGATATGTTTCTGCAGGTCCCCAGAAGTCTTGAATGACTTGGTGCAGTTCTCCTCTGTACACCGATAGGGCTTCTCTCCAGTATGGGTTCGGACGTGGCTTTTTAATCCATAACCTTGAAGACAATTTTAAAAGTCGAAAGGGGAGGGGGGAGTGGCAAACAAAATCTTACATGTTACAATACTGCAGTAGAAAAATATCTAATACTCAGAATGCATCTGGTCACAAAAACTGTGCTAACCAGTCCAGTTATGAAGTCCTCTGATAAATCAGTAACAAAAATCAGTTCTTCTATTCATCTCACTCTCCAAACACATCATTAGTCACATAACCAGAGCAACAGAGCACTGCTTGCATTTTAGAAATCCTCTTTCACTTTATTTAAGAAAAAAAGTACTTTTTCCAAAATTTTCTTTTCCTTACAATGGGACAAATCCTGGTGATTATACCAAAGTGGTCAAACCTTTGCTCAAACTTGTATTTAAAAAAAAAAAGAGTCCAGAACAATCTGTGTTTTCTCTCTCTTAGCAGCTACTCCCATCATAATAGTTTCAGACAGAATCCAATCCTGCTCCTACTGAATTCAGACACACACATTTATTTATTGGCTTCTTATTTTACAAACGACTATTCTGAGTTATAAAATTGCACCCACCAGTCAAGCCTCCGGGTGCTATTTCATTTTTAGAAACACATTATGCAATAACCACAGACAATCTCCCCTTCAAAGGCAAATATCAAGAGCAATAATCCTGTGATAAATAATAACACTGAGAAATTTAAGGGCCTGATCCAGAGGCCACAGAACTCAATGGGCTTTGGATTAGGCCCTAAATAGACTGCCTTGCACTGTGCCTTGAAGGGACAACAAAATGGGGGGTTTGGTGAAGTGACAAGGTGGGGGCTAGTTTCTGAGCAGAGGACACTCCACTGAGAGCATCCTCTCTCTAGTCTCCTAGAAAAATGTGGAACCAAAGAACTCAGAAAGAGTTGCTGAAGACAGACTAACATGCATCTTCCCCGGTCCCATAGTGATATACACATTTCTACTAAGCAGAGGCCATGGATTCTCAGAATGTGCTTCCTGACTTAACTTTACAATGTGCTGCTGCTATATCTCCATAACAGTTGAAGCTTTTATTAAAAAACACTATTTGAAAACAGGAAGTGAGTCTACCAAGTTAGCCAATCCCCTAACTTGTTTCCTTATTACTTCTACAACACAAACACAGCCTCAGAATCCAACTCAGAAAAGCTACTACTATTTAATCCAGGTCATTTAATTCTTGAAGATGCATTTAAACATTTGCAGGGTTTGCCAGGCTCAACTGTTACAATAACTGACCAAAAATACGCTTAGACATCAATAGGAAAAAAGGCAATATATTTGTCCTTCTGTCTGTTGCAATGGTATACAGCAGGGGTGGCCAAACTGCGGCTCGCAAGCCACATGCAGCTCTTGCATAGTTAAAGTGTGGCTTGCGGAGCCCCAATATTCTTCACCTACCAGACTGGCAGAGAGAGTTCAGGGCTTCTGCCCTGCAGTGGGGTGAGGGGCTTCTGCCAGATGATAGGTGGCTGCTGAAAGTGGGGGGACAAAATGTAAAGGTTCAGCCTCCCCAACAGCTTGAGTCACAACCCCCAGGTACATCCCACCCTCTAACCCTCAGTGGCCCCTCCTTGCAGCTGCCAGGTGTTAGCTCCGCATGGAGAGGCAGCTGCAAACAGCTGGCAGCTGCAGGGACAGGCAGCAGCAAAAGCAGTGGCACTCCCTGCAGTTCCTAGCTGTTTGCTGCTGCCTCTCCCCATGGTCACAGCTCCCAATTTTGCCAGCTCCAGCAGCAGCCATGCAGGGAGGAGGCCCGGAAACACTATGAGACTGAGTGAGGTCAGCAAACCCTAGCAAAAATTGGGCAAGGAAATGGGGGGGCACGTGACCCCATGTGCCCTCCCCACACATCACCTCTGGCTTCTGCCCAGCGGGGAGGGGGATCTCAGGGCTTCAGCTCCATGGGGCACACCTGCCAGGGCTTCAGCAGGAGCAGGACTTCAGCCCCAAGCAATGGGAGGCATCTCCCATGGGGCTGAAGGCCTGAAACCCCCTTCCCCACAAGGCTAAAGCCCTGAGCCAACAGGTGCTTCTCACGGGGCTGAAGCCCCGAGTTCTGGCAGGTATGCCCCAGCTCTCAAACTTCTGAAGACTGTCATTTGTGGGTCAGAGGGTCAGAAAATTTGGCCACCCTTAAAATTGTACTATAATCTTAAAATTGTTTTACAAACACAGTGCAACTAAATTTATGTGAAGTTACTGAAGTGCTCTTGTTTCTGTGTTGGCCTTTCAGCCCAGTATTGCTTATATTAGTATGCCTACAAAGAAACCAGGCTTTCTATATTACAATGGAAGGAGTTCTTTGTGCAATCTTCTTAATCTTTCAAGTTTCAAGGTTTTTTAAACCCCATCTCTTTGTTTCTGTGTATTACAATCATGTTCAAAAACCAAGACAAGATTGTTTTGAAACAGCCACTGCTCGTTTTACTATCCTCCATATTTTACTTACTCATCTTATCACTTCATTTTACAGGACTAAATGAAATGTCATGCATAAATAGACTAGTCTGTATGAGCTGTAAAGTTCACTTATTTTATGAGAAATGTCACTGCTTGATATGACTGTGAAAAAGAACCAAATCAATCACACCACTTGAAACAGAGTATCTCCTATCAAAATTCTTTTCAACTGGGGATCAGAGGCTCAGATATTCTTGTCTGCAGCCAGCAAGTTGAGACTTTTTATTTTCACCTCATTTAACTCATGAAACTTATTCCACATTAATAGTTTTTCTGTCTATAGTGTAGAAACTGATAATAGGATGCAAGATTACACATTTTTTTCTTTTTTCTCTTTGTTTCATTACATTTTTGCTTCAATAACATTCAAAACACTCTTTTCCATAAGCCTCATTCCATTTTTACTAACTACATTAACTGAAAACATGCCCACTTCTCATAAATGAACTGAAATCTAGCCTTTTTGCAGAGCAGTTTAAAAATTGCATTAACAAAAACACGTCTTACAAGGAGACAGACAGGCACTAGCAAACAGGAGAAAACACTACCACAAAACATTACCTGTTGCAAATGCTTTGCCACAACCAGGATGTTCACACTGATATGGTCGATCTCCTGTGTGTGACCTTTCATGCACCTGTTAAAAGACATCCACCACACTGATATAATACAGTATTTTGCTTTCTTGAATATAAAAACTATTTCATTGGCAAAAATTACATGTTTAGTCTCTCCTCTTAGAAGTCACTGCTTAATAAGTAAAAGCAGCAAAGAATCCTGTGGCACCTTATAGACTAGACTAACAGACGTTTTGGAGCATGAGCTTTCGTGGGTGAATACCCACTTCCTCAGATGCATGCATCTGAGGAAGTAGGTATTCACCCACGAAAGCTCATGCTCCAAAACGTCTGTTAGTCTATAAGGTGCCACAGGATTCTTTGCTGCTTTTACAGATCCAGACTAACACGGCTACCCCTCTGATGCTTAATAAGTGTTCTTTTATTAAACAGTAATTAAGATTTTTTAAAAATAGGATAATGATGTGTTCTGGAAAAGTAGTAATGTCTCTGTTTTCATGATCTGACTTGACGCCCTGATCAGTTTTACTGAAACAGGTGATTTGTCCTATTTTTGTAAACATGCAGAATAGCCAACTGAAAGGGTCACTGAACAGCTGAACTGGCAATATTGACAATAGTCTGGCTGTGTCCATGTCTGTCTCAAGGGCTACACTCCACCCCAATAGGGTTGTCAGGCGTCGCTTTTTGACTGGAATGCCTGGTTGAAAAGGGATCCTGGTGGCTCCGGTCAGCACCGCTGACCAGGCCATTAAAAGTCCGTTCAACGGCACAGTGGGACTAAGGCAGGCTCCCTGCATGCCTAGACTCTGCGTGTCTCCTGAAAGCAGCTGGCATGTCTGGCTCCTAGGCGCAGGGTCAGCCACAGGGGCTCTGTGCGCTGCCCTCGCCCTGAATACCGGCTCTGCAGCTCCCACTGGCCACACTACCTGGCTACACCCCAACCCTCTGCCCCAGGTCAGAACCTCCTCCCCTGCCAGAGCCCCCACTCCACACCCTCTTCTGTACCCCAAACCTCTCATCCCCAGCCCCACCCCAGAGCCCACAGCCCCAGGCAGAGCCCGCACCCTCTCCTGCACCCCAATACCCTACCCCAGCCCTGAGCCCCCTCCTGCACCCTGAAACCCTCATTTCTGGCCCCACCCCAGAGCCCGCACCCCAGCTGGAGCCCTCACCCCCTCCCATACTCCAATCTTAGGCCCCAGCCCAGTGAAAGTAAGTGAGGATGCAGGAGAGCGAGTGACGGAGGAAGGGAGGATGGAGTGAGCAGGGGGCAGGGCTTAAGTGAAGAGGTAGGGGCAGAGCTTCAGGGCAGGGGGTGGGGCAATGGTGTTTGGTTTTGTGCGATAAAAAAGTTGGCAACCCTACACTCCAATCTTCCCTCAGTCCCTATGAGGCCTCCCAGTGATCCTCCCCCTGCTGCATGAGACATCTAGCCAGGACACCATCACAGGATTAGATTCACATGGAGTGAGAGACTGATTCTAGACTGCACTATCATTGGCAAGGTTGCACCCTCCCCCATCTCCAAGTGACTAACCCAGTTGTCATCTGTACTTCTCTACCTGTTCCATGTACCAGAGCTAAGCACGGGATTGAGAAAGGGAACCAGGGAGTGAGTAGAGAAACAAGAGCTGTTCCAACTTTTCAACTTTGAATATTTAATCACTCTAAAGAATTAAACATCACAATACAGCAATATGGGAATTCAAGTGATAGAGAAGAGCTTCCCATCATATATAAACATGGAAATTAAATTCTAATTGTAGCATCTCTAGGCTACTGCTGATGGTTGCTATCTTGATGAAAAAAGTGACATACTTTTTGATACTTGCAATATAGGAACCTTACACATCTGCATTCATCCTGCTTTGACAATCAGAAGATGGACAACCTTTACATTCAACCTTTTTTCCTGCTGGTCTTCCCATTTCTCAGCTGTGATGCATTTGTTTAATTCATGTTTTCTGGCAGCATTTCCCAAAGTGTGGGATGTATTTTGCTGGCCCACTGATAACAGTCCATTACCTGTGGCACCTTAGAGACTAACAAATTTATTTGGGCATAAGCTTTCGTGGGCTTGGTATCCTACTGTTAATTGAACTGTCTGATTAGACTGACCTCATACTTGGTAAGGCAACTCCCAACTTTTCATGTATTTATACCTGTTCCTGTATTTTCCACTCCATGCATCTGATGAAGTGGGTTCTAGCCCACAAAAGCTTATGCCCAAATAGATTTGTTAGTCTCTAAGGTGCCACAAGGACTCTTCATTGTTTTTCTGATACAGACTAACACAGCTACCACTCTGAAGTCCATTACCTGTTCAACTTTCTAAAAAGGGTCTCATCTCAGAACACTAAGCATGACAGTTGGAGGAACTGGGACATCTAGAACATCCTACTGATGGAGATTTCAGTATACTCAACGTAGGATAAAAGAATGCTCATCTCTGACTTCTTGTACGTTTCCATTATTTTTGTCCATGTAATTGTATAACCAAAGAATTCCTGCAATCCACTGACCCTCATTCTGCTATTACCTTAAGATGGTGAGCTGTTGTGTACAATTTTCCACAGCCATCATATTCACAGCGAAAAGCCTTCTCTCCACTTGGCTGAGATTTAGCTGTCACTCTTGTTCCATGTCCTTGTAAGACAATCTAGGATAAAACAAATATGACAAAAACATGGAAGTCATTTAATACGTTTATAACCAATTAGACAAAAATCAGATTTTCAAAATAAGAAATAACAAGAGTTAATTCTAGTTGATGTCTTTTGACTCAGTCCACCCTGCCATTTATTGTGTTTGGTGATTCTTCTCCTGAAGCTTGCCTTCCTTCCAATCTACTCTCCCTAATGTCCCGTAAGATTCATTTCCTTCTCCCATTCTTGTCTTCATGCCTTCTTCAATGCAGCTCCTGCAATTGGAATTTCCTCTCAGACTGGTCTACCAAGCAACTTTATTTCTCTTTATTCAAATCATTCCTTAAAACACACTTCTTCTGTGAAGCTTTTAAATAATAACCCTTCAAATAATTAAAAACACAATTTTTAAAAAAGCATTTCTGGCTTGAAGTTTAGACCTTGAACCTCTACACCTGCATATCTGGACTGTGCAATCTATGTTCTAGTTAGATTATCAATTCCTAAGGGCAAGAACTGTCTTTTTCTAGGTTTATATGGGCTGAGAATACAACCAGGGCTCAACAAATAAACAATTATTCAAAAGTTAAAAGTAACATTGCACTTCAGTCTGCAAAATTTTGGCCAACATAATTTTGTGGTGACAGGAGGAAACATAACACAGAAGCCTGTGAAATTAATTTCTTTTCAGCTAATAAATGATAATGACATAAGTGAATAATAATAAAAAAAAAAACAGTGAAAAGAAAGTTAACGTGAAAAGCGAGTCCAGAAATAATGTGAATAATCTAGTGGAAGTGAATGGGTTAGGCTATAACACTTGTCCAAACTCATGGGAAGGCTGCTAAAGGAAGTGCTTCTCTGAACACATTCAGATGCTGTGCTTCATACTTTCTACTTGAAAGTGCCTTCTATTTCTAAATTACAATACAATGTATATGCAATTGCAGACAGTAGTAACTTTTATTTTAAATATTAATCAGTAACAGAAGCAATTCCCAATTTACATTTTTAAAATACTATATTAAAATATCAGTTCAAGTCAGTCCAATTAGGATTTACATTTAAAAAAAAAAAAAAAGGTTTACATGACCAAATATTAACTGCTAGGGTTCAGATGTTAAATTATTAGTATTTCAGTGAAAACACTGGATCTAAATATTCCCCGGCAGTATTTGCAACCCAAAAGAACAATGCACTGGTGAATAAGAACTAGAACATAAAATAGATTTGAAATCCATTATAAACAAAAGCAAAACTAACTAATCTGTTTTCCTTGTCCAATCTGAAAATGCAAAAAGTAAGCAAATCAGGTTAACTGGAAAAAGTAAATTATATTGTTAAAATTATTTCATTTTAATCATGTATGGTATTAATATTAACAAATGCGAGGGAATATTTTTGTTAAATATTATTTTTATTCTGACAGTGTCCCTTTAAAGTCTAAAATCAGTGTGTCCTTGGGAAAAGTATCACTGAAATACACAGCTGGGTTTAAGTTTCTGTTTTCAAAATGCTGCTGATAATGAGCTATTTTATCTTTACCCATATAAAATAAGGTTCTGTATATGCAACACAGTTATAAGTAACAGAACACACCTGACATCAAAATTAATCCAATCTTTTGAGCCAATAACTCACTAATTTTACGTACTAAACTTGCTGCCATCAGAAAAATAGCTATATAATAACCAATCTAATGGCTCAAAAAGGTGCCTCATTGGACAACTAATGCCCATGATTCTCTCTCATGTGTCATGTTTTTATTGTTTAGCTGAGGATTTCAATGTATCATTTCTCTAATAAACATGCAGACACCAATCTGAATTTAGATGAAATCACGGTCAAGTGACTAGAAATTTTTTGGGTGCCTTAACCAGAGACACCTCAAAGAGGCCTGATTTTTAGAATGGGTACTCAGCACTTTCTGAAAATCAGGTCTCATTCTGGGTTGGAGTATGCTGCGCCCTGGCTCTCCTCAGCTGCCACATGTTTTTTTGGGAACCAAAGCCAACCTGTGCAAAGTTACAGCAGCCCCCAAGTTGCTCTGTGTTGAGGCTGGGGCACAGAATCAATTTTCTTCTTAACATAGTTGCCATTGGGGGCCACAGGTTAGACACTACACCCATAGACTATCTGAAAATTTTGGTGCCAAGAAATTACCTGGCTTAGCACTCACAAAAGTTTACTACTACTAAGTATAACTAAAATTAATAAGGGGACTTTAGAAAGTGAAAAATAAATTGTTTTCAACATTTTGCCTCTCAAGCAAGTTTGCTATTGGAAACCAGTTACTCTGCCACCCTGTATGGCCTCCTCTCTGAAGAAATTCTGGTGATGAAATGGGAGAGTATCATTCAGCTGAAGGTACACTGCTACTAATGATCAACTAGAACTGTAGCATACTAATTTGTCCTTGACAGTTGAAACAGAGGCCCCATACCAGCACCCATGAAGTCCTGAACAGTAGAGTTTAGAGTGATGGATAACATGATTTAATCTAGGCTATCTCCACTAAGTTATGAAGTCAAATTTCTTTCTGTGAAGGAATTTTCATACCTTGAGGATAAAATTATTCAAGTTTTGGTCCCAGCTCTCCGACACCATTTTTGCATAGGAGATGTTGGCTTCCACTTCCTTTGGTAGGCAGACAACATCCAATTCTAAATCTTTATCTTGTCTGACTTGGCTTTTAAAGGAGTTTATAACCAGAATATTTGGAGGACATCATCAAATATTAATTTTCATGGGTGGAGTCACAAATTTCACTTTGTTAGGAAATTCTCCCATCTAAATCATGTCTTTATTAGACAGGTGAGCAGAAATTACAGGGATGTTCTTTGATGTAGGAAGAAATACTTCATTGGTTTTTTTTTTAATTACTTTTTTGTTTGTGACCTTTGAAAGTAAAGAAGCAACTCTGTTCTTTTCTTGTCTTATTCTGTTTCTTTACAAAAAGACCCTGTGAAAAGAAAGACCATCAGCCCCACTTATGTTTAAGAGGTCAGAAGTCTGAATCTTTCTCTGGGCCTAGCTTCAGAAATTGCACCCAAGTTTTCCCACTACCTTTAGAACCTCTGAGGGAAGACTTCCCTTTTGGAAAGATTTTTAAACTTTAAGTGGCACTAAGAACTCAATGAAACAGTCTAATTTTCAAAAGGAATAGAAATATTATGTTGCTCCTTACAGGGCAGATTTGGATCAAGGCCTCCTTTGCCCAAATCTGTGAGACAAGTGGGGGGCACTTGGTAGAAGAATGAAATGTTACCAAGAAGATGGAAGAGTGTCTGGAGGCATATACCCAGTATGTCTCCCTAAGGAAAAGAACAGCCACTTCATCACCTTTTGTGAGATAACTGGAAGCTGAAAAGCTAGATGTAGAATTGCTTAACCCAGAGGTTCTCAAACTTCATTGCACCACAACCCCCTTCTGACAACAAAATTTATTACACAACCCTAGGAGGGGGGACCGAAGCCTTAGCCTGCCCCAGGTGGGGGGGGGACAAACTCCAAGCCCCACCACCCCAGGTGGGGGGACCAAAGCTGAAGCCCAAGGGCTATAGCCCGACGCAGGGGGCCTGTAACCTGAGCCCCACAGCCCAGGGCTGAAGTCCTCAGGCTTCAGCTTTAGCCTTGGAAGGTGGGGCACCATGCTCCTGACTCTGGAGGTTTTTAGTAAGCAGTGTCCATTGGTCTCCACACGTGCTGTTCTCTTTGTGATCTGAACTGAGGGCATAAGGCTGGCACCTCTCCAGTTCCCTCTCCTACTACAATTCCAGGAACATCTGCAGCAGAGGGAAAGAAAGGGAGGTAATGGTATACAAATAGGGACTATATACAACTCAAAAACCCTCAAGTAACCTTCTTTTCTTCTTTGAGTGATGGTCCCTGTATGTATTCCACATGAGAGATGACTAGCAGCAGTCAAACTGGAAGTGTGTGCGAGGTCACAGAAGTGATGGCTGAGTGTAATATTGCAGTCTCCGCAGCTAAATCTGTAGTTGAAGACTGGCCAAAGTGTAATGTCTTGTGAAGGTGTGGAAAGAGCTTCAGATAATTGCCCTACATATCTCTAGTAGAGATACATCTCTTACAGATAAAGAAGAGATTGCTTGCACTCTGGTGGAATGACCCTCACCTCTCTGGGGGAGGTATGTGAGCTAGTTTCATAGCAAAGGATAATGCAGCCAGCGATCCATTTAGAAAGACTCTGGGAATGTATATCTTGACCTCTCTGCTATGATAACAAAAAGTCTTTCTATGTGCTTCTGTAGACAAAAGGTCAGTGCTCGTTGGACAGCTAGAGAATGAAGCCATCTCTCCTCATCAAACACATGCAGTTTTGGAAAAAAAATTGGTAAGGGGATGGTTTGACTCATGTGAAATTCTGAAATTACTTTAGTGATGAATTTCAGGTGGGGGTGGGGAAAAAAAAAGGCCTTTTCTTTATGAAAGATAGTATATGGTAGGTCTGCCATGAGTCCTTCCAGCTCACTGCTCTTCTGGCTGATGTGATGGCGACTATAAAGGCAACTTTAATTGAAAGATGGGTCATGGTCCATGTGGCTAAAGGTTCAGGAGAAGATTTGGTGAGAGATGAAAGAATGAGGCTGAGGTCCCATTGAGGTCTTGGCTTCACCAATCAGGGGAAGAATCTAAGAAGTCCCTTAAGGAATCTATTTGTCGTGGGATGAGTGAAGATGATACAGTTGTTGACAGGAAAATGAAAAGCACTGATTGCTGCTAAATGACCCCATAAGGAGCTAATAGGATAAGTAGATAGTCTAGAATAGCAAGGATCGCAGTGCTAAGGAATTCTGCACAACTGGTAACTATGCCACAGAAAGGGTTACTTGACATCTGGTATATCAATTCCAGAGGTTTACTGTCTCTACACATGGAGGAAGGGATATTGTTCCTCTCTGCTTGTTTATGTAGAAGACAGTTAACATACTGTCTGACATTATCTGGATATGTCATGACTGAATGAGTGGCAGGAAAGTGTTGCAGACCTGACAGACTACTGTTAATTCCAATAAACTGATATGCAACCTGGACTCCCGAGGGGTCCAGTTGCCTTGTACAGTATGATTGTTCATATGACCTCCCTCATTTAAGAGGCAAGTATCGGTAACGATACTCACCTCAGGTGTAGGTGTGAGGAAAGGAGTCCCCACTTGAACTTTCTCTGCTTTGTCCACCGGACAAGACAGGCTAGAACCTTGGATGGAACTGTTAATTGAGACTGATACTGATTTTTTCTGGTGAGTAGATAGACTGAAGCAGAGGGATAAATATCGGAGTTATTTAAGTTCAGTGTCAATGCTGATGCAAAAAACAAGAGATATAAACTGGCCATCAGTCAGTTTAGGCTTGAATTTAGATGAAGGTTTTTAACCAGAGGAGTGAAGTAAAAGCCTTCCAAGGTGAGTAGAAGGGGTAAAAAAATCTAACTGGCTTCAAGACTGAGCTTGATAAATGTATGGAGGTTATAGTATGATGAGATTGCCTACAATAGCATGTAGCTGATCTGCAACTGCTAGTAGCAAATATCTCCAGCTATAGAGAATTCTTTCCCAGGTGTCTGGCTGGTGGGTCTTGCCCACATGCTCAGAGTCTAACAGATCATCATGTTTGGGGTCAGGAAGGAATTTTCCCCCAGGTCAGATTGGCAGAGATCAGGTGGGGGTGGGGAGGGCTGCCTTCCTCTGCAGCATGGGGCACAGATCACTTGCAGGTTTGAACTAGTGTAAACAGTGGATTCTCTGTAACAAAGTCTTTAAATCATGATTTGAGGACTTCAGTAACTCAGCCAAAGGTTATGGGTCTGTTACAGGAGTGGATGGGAGAGGTTCTATGGCCTGCAATGTGCAGGAGTTCAGTATAGACCAGGAGTTCCCAAACTGTGGGCCACAGCCCAAAGCTGAGCTGTGACACAGTCCTAGGTGGCCTGCCATGGGCAGAGTTGGGGGGCATTGTCTCCCCAAACTGTATACATTGGCGGAGTAGCAGCTGGTGATGGTGACTGAATGTAAATGTTTTTTGAATCCTGTGAACTATTCTTCTATAAAGGGAGAAACGGAGCCTGCCATCTGCACAGGTCTGGAGTCCGAGAACTCCTGATAGGCAGTCCAAGGACCTGGCTCAGAGCTAAATATTTGGCACATGAGTGCTGGAACAATTTGTATAGTGTGGGTGCTGAGAGCCACTGAAAAAAAGTATAGACCCTGTATATAGTGGAAACCACTTCAAGCCAGGGAATGCTGCAGTATCCCCTGCACCCCTAGTTCCACCCCTATGATTTGGCATGCTTCCAGCTGTTATGAGGAAGGTGAACACTTGCACTGTAAAGACTGTTGGGCACAGAAGAGACAGAGAAAATAAAAATCCAGCAGATCCAATTATATTGTACAGTGTTACATACCTGCATTTTTTTCTCTTGTTCATTTTCACCTATCATTCCTGAGCTACTAACACTGTCATTTCCATCAATAGACACCTGAAAATAATATGAAAGAAAAAAATTAAAATTATTTACCCATTACTTTTCTTCAGTGAATAATGCAAAACGGAAAGGACTCAGCTTCTGAGGGTGCACACTCATTCATAGCTCTGTTACTCCATCATCTTGAAACATGGCTACCATACGGTATATTAGCTCTTAAAAAATGTAAAATCCCACTAAAGTCATCCATGTTATAACAAAAGCCTTGTATAACTACCAAAGTGCTGAACTTCTTAAGGTTGTATTAAAATAAGGAGGGAGAGCAAGGACCATATTTGTCCCTGATTTAACTACAGTGACTTCAAGAGCTAGTTCTGTCACCAATGACTTCAATGAAGTTAAATCAGGGATGAATTTGGTTCTAAATCTTTCTTATAAGCAAACAATTTCCATCATTGTTATGTGCATGAAGTTCCTGAAACTATTAGTAAAGGGGACATGATGGCAAATTTAAAACTACAGACCAGATCATGCCTTTACAATGGCCCCTTTGATCTGTTCCAATGGCACAAACCAGACAGCAAAGGATTCCTCCAATGTGGGAGAATTCACCATAACCATTTCTACACTATCCCCAAAGCTTCTGGCACAGAAGCATACCAGTACATGACCAGAATGCTACAACCCTTGGGGACCAGTGCAGATCTTTGCCCTTGCTTAGCTGTGCTAAACACAACTCAGTCTGAGATAGATTTCATTCTAAGAAAGAAACTTTAAGAACAGTTAAACTACCAGTATAAATTAATATTACACACCCACACACAAAAATATGTTAAAAGAACATTAAGGTTGTACTCAAAGTTAGGAAATGCCAGGATTAAGGTTTGCTTGCTCTACTGTCTCTTTGCCAGTGCAGTACAAGTACCAATGGTTATCATCCAGGAGCTGGGACACTGGAAGACTGAAAACTTAAGAAAACTGCTGCTCCTACAATTAGTTTGTCCCTCATGTTTTAGTCTTCTGCATAATGTGATGTTTTATCTAAGCAGAATCTCTGAACTGCTATGCTCCATTGCAGCTTCTGTGCATAAAACGTCAGCTTTTCATTTTTCTGATTAAAAAGCATCTCTTCAAAGGACCTCCTGCCAAACTCAGTAGCTGTCTAGTTACCTCTCTTTCTTTAGTGCCTCATATCATGCCACCATCACCAATCTATACACTGGATCTTTCCATTTTGCCTCAAAAAAGGATCACCAACACTACAAACCTCATCATCATTTTTTCTGAAGAGAGCCATTTTACTCCTCTCCACTTTCAAATGATTGTCCTGTCAATTTTTGGGGGGGGTTGGGGGTGCGGGGGAAGGGAGAGTAATCTTCTCTTACCTTTTCGATCACCTCTCAAGTCAGCCTGGCTTTCAACCAGTTCATTCTACAATGTGCCCTACTTCATGGAGTCAATGTCTACTTCTGATACTGACAATGGATCCCTCATTCTTCTTATCCTGTTTGAGATCAGTACCATTTTTAATATCATCAATACTCTATCCTTCTTGAGTGCTTTGAGTAAAAAGGTGGTGTCTCAATACTCCTCTTTTTGCTTTGAATCCTCCTTTCTATCTACTTGTCCTTCCTTTCTGGTGGAGGCTGTTCGCCTTGCCCTCATCCTTAACAGATAGTTAAATTGATGGTCCATTTCCCCATATAATGACATAGTCAGGGACATTTCACTGGAACCTTCAACTTTGGACAAAACTCTCATGATGACAACAGCCAGCTCTGCATCTCCTTCAGCTCACTCTCCAATTGTCCTATTTCCCATCAAACCGCCAGCCTGGATTCTGACCAATACAGATTACATCTTGATTTCTTGTACCAAATATACTTCTTTGCTCTCTTCCATATCTCTGTTATCACTCTGCTTAACTTACCCTCAATGACAGAAAAACTGAATCGTCCTTCATCTCATGCTGTCTCTTCCATTCCATAAATCACTTGTCTGTAAAGATGCCTCAACATCATCTCTGGAACTTTAGCAGACTTCATCCTTACCCTAACCCTTCCAACAGCAAGCTCATGACTTTATCTTTTGTCTCAACCACTGCAATTCCTTTTTCTATAGTCCTCTTACATCCAATGCTTTGTAAACTTCAGGGAGTTCCTACTCTCCATTACCTTCACTGGTTTCCTAACCACCTTTTAAATTATTCAAAATCACCCTTATGGTTTTCCATATATTTGCTTCTACTATACCCCTGTGATTTTCTATCCACTTACACATTTGCTATCTCACTCTGCACCTTCAGTATTTAACTTTATGATCCCTACTGCAACTCGACACAGTTTGAAGTTACATCTTTTATTTGTGAGGCCTTGTCTATTAGAAATTCATCCTTTTCCATCTTCCAAGCTTCTGAATAATTCCTCTAATTAATTCTCATCATATATCTTAGTTTACAAGATCTCTGTGTAAAAATGTATTGTGATGCTATATATTAAAGAAATTATGTACAGATAAAATGTACTATAATGTACCTTGGCTGCATATTGCTCCAAAGCACTGATGGTATCTGGATCAATTGTAGCATCTCCCGTATGCAGGCCTGCTACTGTGCCATCAGCTTGAATAGCTAAGATGGTATCTGACTGTGGCATTTGAACAGTATGGTGAATGTAAGCAGTGGTTCCATCTTCCAGCTGGACTGCCTGTAATGCACTCTGGTCATAACTGTCTAAGAAATAATATTAAAAACACTGTTAAGACAGGGAATGACTATAAGAGTCTGCATTTCTCCAATATAAAGGCATCACGTATGTGAAATTATCAATACATACTAAAATGCTACTGATGAATACAGTAGTTTAGAAAATTGCTATCAATACCACAGGTTGAATTTGTTGTAAATGATTACTTACCCCAAAACACTTCTATTTCTGCATTACAGAAATTACAGCATTACAATTAGCCTAGCTCTTACTTACGAAGTGTTACACCATATACTTTGAAATTTCTACCCTCTAGTGATCAATCAATTGCTGACACTGTCTGTTTTAGGATTTGTATACCAGCTTCCTGTAGACTAAGAATGCAAGCATCCTTTCAACGGCTAAAGCAATGTTTTGCCATTACTTTAAAATTACATAAAGGTTTAAACACTTTGCATATGGCATTGTTTACAGAAACGAGTACTCTGTGGGAAACTAATAAGCAACCACAACAATAATTTCAATATTAAGCTCATATAAAGATGTAGGGCTTGAAATATTTACCCAACATCTACTAGCCTGAGAAGTAAGTCTTCCAATCAGGTGCAAATACCTGTGCTGTCACTCCCCTCAAAGCCATTGTAACACACAGTCCCACTGGGGATTCACTACACTGTTTAGTCAGCAACTCTTGTTAGGCCTGATATACTCACTACACCTAACATTGCTGTGATGATATATACCCGAACAACATCATGTAATACATCATTGGAAAACTAATAACTCACTGATTATTAATATTCTTGTGTGATGTAAAGAGTTATAAATATGTGCTAGAATTATGTTCTTAAAAGGCATTCGGCAACCAATGAATAATCACTATCTACCTTAGACAAAGGAATGTGTATTTGCTTGTCTGACCAGCCTGGTCACCAGGCAGAGACAATGAAGGCACATTTATATAAAAGATAAAAAAAAAAAGCCATTAAACTAACGAGCGTGGGAGAAAGCCTCTTAACTATAAAGATAGCAGGGTCTGAACCTCAAATATAAGCAGTTGAATCAGCTGATTGTCTACAATATTACTGTATTATAAAAATGTATTGAGTAAGAGGTTTTATGAAAGCCTATGATACACTAGTGATTAATATCAATGTAAAATGTATGCACTAACACTATATAATGAACTACAGATATGTGACATTGCACCCCATAATACTTAATAGAAATACGTATATGAGTGTAAATATGACATAACTGGAATATGTTTTATGTTGGATATGCTATGTAACATATCTCTGCAAAGGTTATGATCTACTGGATATATTCATCCTATTTATATGCACGTATCATTTTTTTATTCAAAGTCAAGTATATAGCCAATATTCATGTTTGATTTTAAGTAGCCTCAGGGTATGTCTACATCTACAATTTTGCAGCGCTGGTTGTTATAGCTGTATTAGTACAGCTGTATAGGGCCAGCGCTGCAGAGTGGCCACACTTACAGCAACCAGCGCTGCAAGTGGTGTTAGATGTGGCCACACTGCAGCGCTGTTGGGCGGCTTCAAGGGGGGTTCGGGGAACGTGAGAGCAAACCGGGGAAGAAGACCAGCTTCGCCACGATTTGCTCTTGCGTTCCCCGAACCCCCCTGCAAACCGCAGGGAAGGAGACCTGCTTGCACGGGGGTTCGGGGAACACGAGAGCAAACCGGGGAAGGAGACCAGTTTCGCCGCGGTTTGCTCTCGCGTTCCCCGAACCCCCCTGCAAACCGCAGGGAAGGAGACCTGCTTGCTCGGGGATTCGGGGAACGCGAGAGCAAACCGCAGGGAAGGAGACCTGCTTGCTCGGGGGTTCGGGGAACGCGAGAGCAAACCGGGGAAGGAGACCTGCTTGATTACCAGAGGCTTCCTCAGGTATGCTGGGATACCTGCTTATTCCACGGAGGTCAAGAAAAGCGCTGGTAAGTGTCTACACTTGATTACCAGCGCTGGATCACCAGCGCTGGATCCTCTACACCCGAGACAAAACGGGAGTACGGCCAGCGCTGCAAACAGGGAGTTGCAGCGCTGGTGATGCCCTGCAGATGTGTACACCTCCTAAGTTGCAGCGCTGTAACCCCCTCACCAGCGCTGCAACTTTGTGATGTAGACAAGCCCTCAGTGAAGCAGTTGGTCAGCTTCTTGAGAAAAGACTTTTCTCAGTAAGTGCCCAATCAAGAAACACTTAAGCTAACAATGAACTTTGAGAGATGTCAATCCACATCTGAGCTTTCCTGGGAATGTGACATTGGCCTGTAAAATTCTGAGTAATGCACGGACATGTGACTTGCCCATGTGACTCCTAAACTCCATCTTGCAGCTGGATTCTGCATAGGAGAGGAGAAGGGGTTTCCACCCACAAGAAAAAGTCTATTTAAGCCCCTGAAAACCCCTCCATTTTGTCTTTAACTGACTCAAGAGATAGCCTCTCCACCCCAAAGGATACCTGAAAGAAACTGGAACAAAGGACAGTAACTACAGGGATGTGAGTGTTTGCTGGACCAAGACTAGAAGGAAGCTAGTCTGTAAAAGAGGCTTATTGGAACATCTCTGAGGGTGAGATTTACCTGCATTTAGTTTTTTACTGTATTAGGCTCCCAGGGAAAAAGGGCTCAGATGTAGCCACAGCACATCACGTGGCAGTCCCAAAGGGGTTTCTGTGACCCAACCTGTCACAAGATAATCTCTGTTCTTATGATTTAAAGTCTGTGACCACACACAGGGAGAAACAGGTTTTCTCCCAGACAGGAAGGAAGGCAACTACCTACTTGTCTCCAATGTAAATTAAGCAGTGTGGAATAAAAACAATGGAAGCCCAATTTCCATATAAATCAGCAGGGGGAGGGAGACTGCACCCCTGGAAAGCCTCCCTGCTTTGTGAAGCAGGGCCAATGAAATTTGGGAAGATAGCATGGTGTCTAAATCCCAGCAGGACTTACTTTCCAAATAATACATTTCAAAGGTTTACTGGACTGTAAAAGGAAAGGGGGAAAAGAACCCCATAGTGGTTCCAGAGTCCGCCAAGCAGGACTTGCTTAGGCAAGGATTAAAAGTTAACTTCAGCAAGTACCGGTCTCTGAAGTGTATTTTTACTTTTGTTTGTTTGTAACCATTTCGGTCTTTATTCCTTATACTTGATATCACTTAAACCTATGACTTTTTTGATTAATAAGCTTGTTTGACTTTTACTTTAAATCCATTCTATGCTGTGACTGAAATAAGAGAATTTGTCAAACTGCAGTGAAATTAATGAACTGCAGTTTATTCTCTCTTTGCAGCAGCAACAAACTTAACTTCTGTGAGTGTTCCAGAAGACAGCTGGACACTGCAGGGAGATGTCTCAGGGAAATTCAGGAGTTGGGGTTCACGGTTACTCGTAAGGCAAAGTTTGGATTGGTAGAGTCCTGAGGAGTTTGCTGGCAAAACAGACAAGCTGGTGTGGCAGGGGAATTGTCACACAGCTTAGCAGTAGCAAAACTCTCACTTGCTGAGGCTTAGAAGGTAACTCAGTGACTCGCAAGTCTGGGAGCCCCTGCAGATTATCACACAGGGAGACTGTTTTGGGTAAATTAAGGACTGGGAGGGTGTTTGGGTCACTGCAAAAATAACTGGATGGTGGAAGCCAGGGTGTGACCTGGATGCTTGTAAGGCTGTCGATTGGCATCAGGGCTGTGAGCCACAGGAGCATAGCACTGAAAGCATAGAGTTGCAGGGCAGGTTGTGTCACAACCCCTCATTGGTCTGAGTTAAAATGTCACACCCACACTGCAATGTAAAGGTATAAAAGAACGGTATACTATGTACGATATGTAAATCACACAGATAACTAACTTTCACAGATTCAGGATTTTTAGTAGCAAAGTGAAACTAGCAAGACTGGTAAATTTTCACTCTGGTGTATCTTGGGAAAGCCATAAGCAATAGCAGAGGCACAGCTATCTTTTTATGTGCACACTCAAGAAGCCAGCAAAACATCAGTTTATGCTTAGTCCATATTTTTTTCTTCAGAACCATAAGATCTAGAAATAGTCACTCTCCTGTGTCAGATTTGGAAAGTATTCTGATACAGGAAGGAACGACTTCTAATGTGATAATGAAGGAGAGGGAAAATTTTACATTGTCCAAGTCCTTTGGTGAAGTACACCAGTACTGGTACGACATTATTTTTCCCTTCTTGTGAAGGCCAATCTAAAGTTGAATTTAAAATAAAATATATGTGCATACTTGACTGTCAACTATGGAGTTCTTTGTGTGTTACATTGATAGGTCTTCCAAAAAGTACCAAATCTCACCCACAGGGTATTTAAAATATCCCTAGAGCTCAAGAATCTAATTCAAGTGATGCCTGCTTTTTTCTGGTTTCCTTTTTTCATTTCCAGATCCAGTCTTTCCTGAAATTAATACAAAGGTTTAAATTCTCTAGAAGTAGCATGCCTGTTTCTTTGTTAAGATTCCAGGATAGCACACAGAGATGTCCAGCAATCTTCTGATCCAGTCATTTACTACTACATTCTGAATGGGGAAATCTAGATGTTCCTATTTAAATGCACCAAGTCATTTACAATAAGAATACTTGTAAATATGGTCATAATCTAAACATACTGTCAGAAGTGGTACTCTAGAAGATAAATTACAATTAAAATGTTTCATAATATAATGAATCACACTTCAAAATGCAGTTTACCTTTTGAGGCGTGATGAATAAATGCAGTAGTTCCATCTTCCAGCTGAACTGCCTGTCCATCTTCCAAGCGCAGACTGTCCCCTGTTGGGGGGAGGGAAAAGGAGGAGAAGCATAACTTTAGGCATCACCAATCATAAATGTATTTGATTTAATGTTCTAAACAGATTAGTAACAGCATGCACTAAAAATATTAACCTTCAAAGAAATATTAGACATCTGAAATGATTGTAACAATGTTTTATTGATTCTAACAATACCATGTTATATCAATGCAGTCAATATTTTAAAACATATTCATGGATGTAATACACTTACTACTTTTTGGCATGGATACATGTTGAACATAGGCAGCAGAGCCATCTTCTAGTTGAATCACCTGGCCATCCATTAATTTACCATCTGAAACACATTATATTTATGTAAAGGATCCTATATGACACGTCACATTTTAAACCATACCACTGAAACACTCTGGAATAAAGTATTTCACAGAACAAAAATACAGTTTAACAAGTATTAACCACAGTATTAGGACATGTAAAGTGCTTTGAGATCCCAGGATAAAAACACTAAATAAAGGGCAAAATGTTGTTATTACAAACAGACCAAGTTTAGAAAACTAAACTTTTCAGGCTTTTCAATATGTAGGACGTTACTATTTAGTATGAAACTTTAAAGAAAGGCCATCTCTTTTTCAGTTGACTTCCCTGTTCTATAGTTAGTACTGGTTTTTGTACTGGTACTAGCATAAGTAGTAAATATTTAACTTATAGTAGGGCTCAAAGACCCCAGTTGGGATCAGATCCCCATTGTACTGGGTGCTATACAAACAAGCAAATGAATACTCTGAAGCACCTGGCATTAGCCACTGTCGGAAGACAGGATACTGGGCTGACCCAGTATGGCCATTCTTATGTACAGTGAAGAATTATTGATTTTTAGTCAGACACATACCTTTAGAATTGTGCTGTATATAAGCAGTGGAGCCATCAGCAAGCGTAACTGCCTGCAAACTTACACCTTCCATGTTTTCTAAATTGTCACCATCTATTGGGGAAAGAAGTTTATTTACAGTATTGCCAACTTCATATGCTCTAAAATTGTGAGTCAAGGCCCAAAAAATCATAAGATTTACTTAAAAGCTTTTTATTAGCCTTTTGATTTTGAACCTTTGGGATACACTGAAGTCACATTAAGTTTTTATCCATAAGCATGAGAACCAAAATGTTTTATTTTAAATAAAAGCTGAAATTCTCATGAAATAAAATGGCTTGAAAACTGGGGCTTTAAGAAGAACATCTAACATCGAAGACACAATAAAATAATGAGAAAAGGCAGTATTACATGTACGTAATGTTAATCATTGTTCTGTGCATCATTTTGAATAAAATATAGTAATTAAGCAAAAAGTTTTATACTTTCATAAATATTAAGCATGGCCCAAAAGCATCAACATGTTAATATCAGTCCTAAAACACATAGACTCAGTTTTACAGAAAGAATGGTAATTCCAAATTGTATGTAAATGATGTACAAAATAATCTAAAATTGTAATGCTATATTTTAATTTGATTGGAATCAAATTTTATATCACAAATGCAGTTATTATTTTAATTAAGCAATAATTTCATTTCAGAATTAAATTAAATTTCAGATTAATCAAATACACTATCGAAAACCAATTTGTGTTTTTTTTTCTTATTTTCTCCATTTGCAATACATAACATCACTCCAAAGTTTAAAAGTTCAACAGGGTACATAATCTGCTTTTTCTGAATGTAAAATTGCAAACCGCATGATGATGTGGAGATAATTTAACCTGAATGCTCACCTTGCACAGCTACTGCTTCTGTCAAACAGAGAGTTACATGCTGAGCCTCCATCCCTCCTCCAGAAAACTCAGTCATTCCCTGAGAGTCTCGATTTATCTGGGCTAATAACATGGCTTATCTGGAAACAAACAGCAAGTTTACAAAACAAAGACTCAGAACCATAAGGAGTAACATCAAGAAATTATGTAAAATTTTATTCCATTTTTTGGATGACGCACAAATCCTAGAGGTTAAAAACAATCCTACTTTAACCAGAATTTCACTTAGCGTGTACAGATATTTTGTTTTACCTACCTCACAGAGATGGTACAAATATTTATTAGTTTCAGGAAAGTGCTTAAAAGATGAAAAAAGTGCTACATGAAATGGCCAACTATTATTTTCATGAACTTTATCACAGAGTAATTGCTAGATTTTAGGTGGGTCTGACTCTATTTATACTTCAATTAAACTTTAGGAATTACACCACAAATTAAGGCTTACTAAGCTATAAAAAGTATTTGGGCCAGTTTACACTGTACTATAATTTCTTTTCAGACTTAAAAACAACAACTTTAACAAATCACACATGGCCACATGGAGAACCCCTTGTAAGTCCTATTAAAAAGTCAGTCGGACTACCTATGCAAGTAACTGCTCAACAGTAAGACTAAGCCCTGGTCTACACTACGAGCTTAGGTCAAATTTAGCAGCCTTAACCCTGCATCCATCCACATGACGAAGCCATTTTTGTCCACTTAAAGGGCGCTTAAAATCTATTTCTGTACTCCTCCCCGACAATGAGATTAGCGCTGAAATCGGCATTGCTGGGTCAAATTTTGGATAGTGTAGACACAATTCGACGGTATTGGCCTTCGGGAGCTATCCCAGAGTGCTCCATTGTGACTGCTCTGGACAGCACTTTCAATTCAGATGCACTGGCCAGGTACACAGGAAAAGCCCCAGGAACTTTTGAATTTAATTTCCTGTTTGGTCAGCGTGGCAAACTCAGCAGCACAGGTGACCATGCAGATCTCATCAGCAGAGGTGACCATGGAGTCCCAGAATCGCAAAAGAGCTCCACCCTGGACCGAATGCGAGGTACTGGATCTGATCGCTGTATGGGGAGATGAATCTGTGCTATCCGAACTCCATTCCAAAAGACAAAATGCCAAAATATTTGAAAAAATCTCCTAGGGCATGAAGGACAGAGGCTATAACAGGGACGTGCAGCAGTGCTGCATGAAACTTAAGGAGCTGAGGCAAGCCAACCAAAAAACTAGAGAGGCAAATGGCTGCTCTGGGTCAGACCCCCAGCCTGCCGCTTCTATGATGACCTCCATGCAATTCTAAGGGGTGTCCCCACCACTACCCCACTCCTGTTCCTGGACTCCTGCAACGGGGGAGTCTCTGGGATGAGGATTTTGGGGACGAGGATGATATAAGGAGGAGAAGGTTGAAGATAGCACACAGCAAGCAAGCGGAGAAATCGTTCTCCCTGACGGCCAGGAACTGTTTATCACCCTGGAGCCAATACACTCCCAACCCTCCCAAGGCGGGCTCCTGGACCTTGAATGTGGAGAAGGGACTTCTGTGAGTGTACTTTTGTAAATATAATACATGATTTAAAAGCAAGCGTGTTTAATGATAAATTTGCCCTGAAGACTTAAAGAAATCAAAAGACTGTGGCTTACGATGGCTACCTGCAAGCCGAATTCTGTTGCCCGGCCCTGCATGTGTAATCTCACACACCAAACCGGCAGGCCCTCAATATAAGAGGCAAAATGCAACCTTGTACTCTAAAATGTGTCTTTTTAAACACTACTCTCCCTTTTTTTCCCCTACCACAGCACAAATGTTTCAACACTCCCCCTATCATCTCTGTCCCAAAGGCTAGCACAGATAAAAAGGTGAAAAAAAACCACACTCGCGATGAAATGTTCTCAAGCTCATGCAGTCCTCCCACACTGAAAGAGCCCAGCAAAATGCGTGGAGGCAGACAATGTCAGACTCCAGGAAAGCACAAAATGAACATGAGGACAGGAGGGACGCATGAGAGGAGAGATGGCTGGGGCAAGAGGAGAGGTGGCGGCAGCATGATGAGAGGAGGCAGGTGGCAATGCTGAGGCTACTGGAGGATCAAACTGATATACTCTGGCATATGGTTGAGCTGCAGGAAAGGCAGCAGGAACATAGACCGCTGCTTCAGCCCCTGTGTAACCGACCACCCTCCTCCCCAAGTACCAGAGCCTCCTCACCCATACGCCCAAGAACGTGGGGAGGAGGGGCTCTGGGCACTCAACCACTCCACCCCAGAAGATTGCCCAAGCAACAGAAGGCTGGCATTCAATAAGTTGTGAAGTGCAGTTTGGCCTTCCCTCCTCCCCCACCCCACCTGGGCTACCTTGGCAGTTCTCTCTTTATTTGTGTATCTAATTAATAAAGAATGCATGAATTTGAAACAACAATGACTTTATTGCCTCTGCAAGCGGTGATCAAAGGGGGGGGCAGTTGTTTTACAGGGAAGTAGAGCGAACCATGGGGGTGGGTTTTCATCAAGGAGAAACAAACAGAACTGTCACACCGTAGCCTGGCCAGTCATGAAACTGGTTTTCAAAGCTTCTCTGATGCGCAGCACGCCCTGCTGCGCTCTTCTAACCACCCTGGTGTCTGGCTGCTCGTAATTAGCGGCCAGGCAATTTGCCTCAACCTCCCACCCTGCTATAAACTTCTCTCCCTCAGTCTCACAGAAATTGTGGAGCACACAGCAAGCAGTAATAACAATGGGAATATTGGTTTTGCTGAGGTCTAACCAAGTCAGTAAACTGCGCCAGTGCACTTTTAAATGTCCAAATGCACATTCTACCACCATTCTGCGCTTGCTCAGCCTATAGTTGAACAGCTCCTGACTACTGTCCAGGCTGCCTGTGTATTGCTTCATGAGCCATGACATTAAGGGGCAGGCTGGGTCCCCAAGGATAACTATTGCATTTCAACATCTCCAATGGTTATTTTCTGGTCTGGAAAGTAAGTCCCTTCCTGCAGCCATTCAGACAGACCAGAGTTCCTGAAGATGTGAGCGTCATGTACCTTTCCTGGCCATCCCACATTGATGTTGTCCCTTCTGATCCACGAGTGCTTGCAGCAGCATTGAAAAGTATCCCTTGCGGTTTATGTACTGGCTGTCTTGGTGCTCCGGTCCCAAGATAGGGATATGTGTTCCGTCTATCGCCCCTCCACAGTTAGGGAATCCCATTGCAGCAAAGCTATCCACTATAACCTGCACATTTCCCAGAGTCACTACCCTTGATAGCAGCAGCTCAGTGATTGTGTTGGCTACTTGGATCACAGCAGCCCCCACAGTAGATATGCCCGCTCCAAACTGATGCAACTCCAGACAGCTACCGGTCAGTCGGAAAAGCTTCCACAGAGCTATCACCGCTCGCTTCTCAACTGTGAGGGCTACTTTCATCTTGGTATTCTTGCTCTTCAGGGCAGGGGAAAGCAAGTCACAAAGTTCCATGAGAGTGCCCTTACGCATGCAAAAGTTTCGCTGCCACTGAGCGTGGTCCCACCAGTCTGTGCTTGTTTCCTGGGCCCAGAATTGGCGTTCCACAGCATGAACCTGCCCCATTAGCATCATGATGTCCACATTGCCAGGACCTGTGCTTTGAGAGAAGTCTGTGTCCATGTCCTCATCACTCTCATCACTGCGCTGCTGTCGCCTCCTCGCCTGCTTCTGCAGGTTCTGGTTCTGCATATGCTGCAGGATAATGCACGAGATGTTTACAACAGTGATAACCGCCGTGGTGATCTGAGCAGGCTCCATGCTTGCCGTGGTATGGTGTCTGCAGCAGAGCAGAGTTCCAGCGGAAGCGGCGGATGACGGAATAGATATTTATAGAGAGATGCCACAAGAATAGATATTTGTAAAGAATTGCAGTGGAAACGGGAGCCCATGGCAGCCAACATGGAGAAATTTGCTATCGATCGAGACAGGAGAGCAGAATAGCAGCGGAAGCAGAGGATGACGGAAAAGATGGTTACTCACCTTTGTAACTGTTGTTCTTCGAAATGTGTTGCTCATACCCATTCCAATAGGTGTGTGTGCGCCGCGTGCACATTTGTCGAAAGATTTTTACCCCAGAAACACTCGGTGGGCTGGGTCGCCGCCGGGAGTGGCGCCATTATGGCGCCAGATATATACCCCTGCCGACCCAACGGCCCTTCAGTTCCTTCTTGCCGGCTACTCTGACAGAGGGAAAGGAGGGTGGGTTTCGAATGGATATAAGCAACACATCTCAAAGAACAACAGTTACAAAGGTGAGTAACCGTCTTTTCTTCTTCAAGCACTTCTCATATCGATTCCAATAGGTGATTCCCAAGCCTTACCTAGGTGGTGGGGTCGGAGTGAGATGCTGCAGAATGCAAAACTGCTGAGCCAAAGCCTGCATCATCTCTTGACTGTTGAACCAGAGCATAATGGGAGGCAAAGGTGTGGACCGAGGACCAGGTAGCTGCGCGACATATTTCCTGGATTGGTACATGAGCCAGGAAGGCAGCAGATAAGCCTGAGCACTGGTAGAATGTGCGGTGAGATGGCTTGAGCACTGGTAGAATATGAGCCAAGTCATAACTAGTGCGGATGCACGCCATCACCCAAGAGGAGATCCTCTGGGAGGAGACAGGTAGGCCCTTCATTTGGTCTGCCACTGCGACGAAGAGTTGGGGCGATTTACGAAAGGGCTTTGTCCATTCGATATAAAATGCGAGCGTCCTACAGACATCTAGGGAGTGCAATTGTTGCTCCTGTCGCAATGTGTGTGGCTTCGGGAAGAAGACCGGAAGGAAGATGTCCTCATTGATATGGAAGGCGGATACCACTTTAGGGAGGAACGCTGGGTGTGGTCGCAACTGCACCTTGTCCTTGTGAAACACAGTATATGGAGGGTCCATCGGGGGCGCCCGAAGCTTGGAGACTCGTCTGGCCAATGTAATGGCTATGAGGAAAACTGTCTTCCAGGACAAGTATAGCAGCGAGTAAGTTGCTAACGGCTCGAATGGTGGAGATATAAGTCTGGTTAAGACCAGGTTGAGGTCCCAGGTAGGGGCAAGGCGGCGTACTTGGGGGTATAGGCGCTCCAACCCCTTGAGGAACCTGGAAACAATAGGATGTGAAAACATGGAGCGGCCACTCTCCCCTAGGTGAAAGGTAGAAATGGCCGCAAAGTGCACCCTCGATGATACCGCTAGACCCTGCTGTTTGAGAGACCAAAGGTAGTCCAGGATGGTGGGGATCGAGATCTCAGTGGGGAGTAACATTTTGCGTTTCGCACCAGCAGGAGAAACGCTTCCACTTGGCCAGATACGTAGACCGAGTGGAAGGTTTCCTGCTATCCAGGAGTATTTGTTGTACTGAGGCAGAGCAGCGTAACTCTGACTGGCTCAACCACGCAGCAGCCATGCCATGAGGTGAAGGGACTGCAGGTTTGGGTCGTAAGTCTGTCGTGGTCCTGAGTTATGAGGTCTGGGTGAAGAGGCAGGGTAATTGGGCTGGCTATCGACAGGTCGAGCAACATGGTGTACCAGTGCTGCCTGGGCCACGCTGGGGTGATCATGATCAAGCGAGCTCCGTCCCTGTGGAGCTTTAGCAGGACGCTGTGAACCAGCGGGAACGGTGGAAAGGCGTAAAGCAGTTGGCTCGCCCACGGTATCAGAAAAGCATCCGAGATGGAGCCCAGGGAGAGACCTTGGAAGGAGAAGAACATCTGGCATTTCCTGTTCTCGCGGGAAGCAAAGAGGTCTATGCGGGAAAATCCCCACTTCCGGAAAACAGAATGAATAATGTCCAGACGGATCGACCACTCGTTAGAGCAGAAGGATCTGCTGAGTTGATCCGCCAGAGTGTTCCGAACCCCTGGGAGAATGGACGCTACCAGGTCGATTGAGTGGGCTATACAAAAGTCCCAGAGTTGAATGGCTTCCTGACAAAGGGGGGAGGACCGTGCCCCTCCCTGTTTGTTTATGTAATACATGGCCATTGTGTTGTCTGTGAACACTGAGACACAACGGCCTTGCAGATGCTGTTGAAATGCCTGGCACGCAAGACGGACTGCTCTCAACTCTCGGACATCGATGTGCAAGGTCAGCTTCTGAGATGACCAAAGGCCTTGAGTGTGAAGATGTCCAAGGTGAACACCCCAGCCGAGAGATGACGCATCCGTCATCAGGGCCATAGAAGGCTGGGGCGGATGGAACGGCATCCCTGCACACACCAGGGAGGGCGTCAACCACCAGTCGAAGGAGCCTAGGAGTCTCGGGGGAACCGTGAGGATCCTGTCTATATTGTGTCTCCCCAGGTGGTATACTGAGGAGAGCCAAGTTTGAAGGGGACGTAGGCATAGCCTGGCATGCTTGGTCACGAACGTGCAGGCAGCCATGTGACCCAGAGGCCGAGACAAGTTCGAGCCAAAGTGGTTGGGAATTTTTGTAGGTCTTGTATAATAGATATTATTGCGTGAAACCGCGGCTGTGGTAAGCATCTCCTGGTGAGATTGGAGTCCAGAATGGCCCCAATGAACTCTATTCTTTGCGTGGGAACCACACAAGAGTTCTCTAGGTTGATCATCAGGCCTAGCTGGATGAATAGGTCCTTGACGATGCCCACGTGCCGCGTTACTTGGGTCTCGGAAGCCCCGCGTATGAGCCAATCATCGAGATACAGGAAGACGTGTATGCGTCGACAACAGAGGGAGGCAGCGACTACGGCCATACACTTTGTGAACACTCTTGGGGCTGTGGAGAGGCCAAACGGAAGGACCATAAATTGGAAATGTTGACGGTTGATCACAAACCTGAGGTACCGTCTGTGCGGAGGATAAATGGCAATGTGAAAATACGAGTCCTTCATATCGAGGGCGGCATATCAGCCTCCAAGATCCAAGGATGGGATGATGGTCCCCAGGGATATCATGCGGAACTTCAACTTTATCAAGAACTTGTTGAGTCCCTGCAGGTTTCGAATTGGTCTGAGACCTCCCTTCGCCTTGGGGATTAGGAAATAATGGGAGTAGAACCCCTTACCCCTCAATTCCTCCGGTACCTCCTCTATAGATCCCATGGGAAGGAGGGACCGTACCTCCTGCAAGAGGATTTGCTCGTGAGAGGGGTCCCTGAAGAGGGATGAGGATGGGGGATGGGAGCGAAATAAACTGAAGGCGGTATCCAAATTCTACCGTGCGTAGGACCCAACGATCTGAAGTTAGTTGGGTCCACGCAGGGAGGAAAGAGGAGAGGCGGTTGCAAAAGGGAGGGAAATGATCCTGTTGAACAACTGGTATGTCGTCCTCGGGCACACCTTCAAAAGTTTGATTTAGGTCCCACAGGAGGTTTGGCGGGGCCGTGATTCTGACCCCGTTGGGGTCCGGACTGCCATCTATGATTGCCTCAGCCACGCCTCCTGCCGAAGTCCTACCGCTGTCTAGGCGGGGGGTAAGGGCGCTGAGGCTGGAGCTGGAAGGGTCTGCGCTGAGTCTCTGGTGTGTGTGTGTGTGTATATCCCAAGCGAGCGCATGATCACCCTATTGTCCTTCAGACTCTGCAGCCTGGCGTCAGTCTTTTCCGAAAATAGGCCCTGACCTTCAAAGGGCAAGTCCTGTATCGTATGCTGCAATTCAGGTGGAAGCCCTGACACCTGAAGCCATGATATTCACCTCACGGCAATTCCTGAAGCCAGAGTTCTGGCTGCAGAGTCAGCTGCGTCTAACGAGACTTGGAGAGAAGTTCTCGCCACCTTCTTTCCTTCCTCCAAAAGGGCCACAAATTCTTGACGTGAGTCTTGGAGGACTAGCTCTGTGAATTTCTCAACCGCTGCCCAGGTGTTATAGTTATAGCGGCTAAGCAGGGCTTGTCGGTTTGCCACCCTGAGTTGGAGGCCCCCCGCAGAGTAGATTTTACGGCCCAATAAATACATGCGCCTAGCCTCCTTTGCTTTTGGGGCATGGGCTTGCTGGCCATGGCGCTTCCTTTCGTTAACCGATTGGACGACGAGGGAGCAGGGAAGAGGGTGTACGTACAGGTACTCGTACCCCTTAGATGGCACCATGTACTTCCTCTCAACTTCCCTAGCAGTGGGCGGAATAGATGCTGGAGACTGCCAGATGGTATCAGCTTTCGCTTGGATCATCCGAATGAACGGTAAGGCCACCCTTGTGGGAGTGTCAGCCGACAAAATATCTACCACTGGGTCCTCTATCTCTGGAACCTCCTCCACCTTTCATATTCAGAGCCACACGTCTCAGGAAGTCTTGATGTGACCTTAGGTCAATTGGTGGAGGGCCTGAGGAGGATGTCTCTGCCACCGCTTCATCTGGAGAAGAGGAAGAGCAAGAGGAAAGGCCAGGGATCATCGGGTCCTCCATTGTCTCGTGGACTTGGGTGACGTCCGGCCCCGATGGGTCCTGAGGGTCTGGTGCCTGAATGGGAGCGTCCTCTGTACCCGCAGGAAGGGGGCGGCTAACAGTAGCCTCCGGCACCCGGTGCTTCGACGGTATGGAGTGTGATGGCACTGGAGGTCCACCTTGGGCTTGGTGATATGCCCAAGGCATCCAGAAGGACCACTGATGAGGTCCTTGGTCTTGAGCCTGGGTCTTTTGGAAGACACAGCTGGGTACATCTAAGTCACGGTCCTGTGCATAGGAAGCACTGTCTGCATGGGATGACATAGATGCATGTCAAGACAGCCAAGGAGGAGCTGAAAATCCCTGAGAATGGTCTCCATTCCTGGGTAGTCTGTCTGTACACTGCACCAGAGAGCGGTACCGGGCGCGAGACCAGGACCTGCGACCGGAACCGGTGCTGGGAGGTAGACCGGGACCTTGAAGCTCGACACCGGGAGCGGCTGCAAGAGGTGCAGTGCCGGGAGCTTGATTGGTACAGAGAGTACAGGGCCGGCGAACGGAGTCTTGAACGGTGCCGCGAGTGCGACTGGTACCGAGATGGAGAACAGTACCAGGACTGCGAGCGGCGTCGGGACTGGGATCGGCTTGTGACAGGCCGAGCACGGTTTGAAACCCAGTGAACCCGGCATGGGCCTCGGCACCGGGTGAGGGGAAGGGGCTAATCCCCGAACCCCTCTTTACTATATACGCTAACTATGTTAAAGAAAATAATAAACTAACTACAAGTATAGAAATTTGAACTATATACACAATAATAACGAGATAACTATGAGTAGCTAGGGAGGTGGAAATCAGCTAAGTCGTGCTCCACTGTTCCAACGACCGACATGGGCGGTAAGAAGGAACTGAAGGGCCGTTGGGTCGGCAGGGGTATATATCCAGTGCCATAATGGCACCACTCCAGGGGGCGACCCAGCCAACCCACCGAGTGTTGCTAGGGTAAAAATCTTCCAACGAACGTGCACGCAGCGCGCGCACACCTATTGGAATTGATATGAGCAAGCACTCGAAGAAGAATAAATATTTATAGAGAGATGCCACAAGAATAGGTATTTATAGAGAACAACGAGCGTACCTGCGAGATGGATTCATGAGAGCAGGAGAGCAGAGTTGCAGCAGAAGCGGGAGCACATGACAGCCAACATGGACAAATTCGCTATCGATCGATACAGGAAAGCAGAGTAGCAGCAGAAGCAGTGGTTGGAATGCCAGTTTTTTCGACCTATTGCACCATCTGCGGCCAGAGCAGGAGAGCAGAGTGGCAGTGGTGGTTCGAATGCCAGTTTTTCTGAACTATTGCACCGTTTGTAGCCAGAGCTGGAGAGCAGAGTGGCAGCAGCAGCAGTGGCTGGAATGCCAGTTTTTCTGACCTACTGCACCATCTGCGGCCAGAGCAGGAGAGCAGAGCGGCAGCAGAAGTGGTTGTTCGATGATGACGGTTAGCATCCTACTACACCATCTGCTGAAAGTAATATAGCGCACGCACAGAAAAAAGGTGCAAAATGATTGTCTGCCATTGCTTTAATGGGGGGGGAAGAGGGCAGGCTGACAACATGCACCCAAAACCACCTGCGACAATATTTTTGCCCCATCGGCATTGCAAGCTCAACCCAGAATTCCAATGTGCAGCGGAGACTACGGGAACTGTGGGATAGGTACCCACCATGCAACACTTCGGAAGTCGACGCTAGCCTCGGTACTGTGGACGCACACCACCGACTTAATGTGTTTAGTAGGGACACACACAATCGACTGGCCTGCTGAGTGACCATGGAGAAGTCACTTTCCCCTCCCCCTCACTTCAATTTCCCCTTTCGTAAAATAGAGATAGTGATACTGACCTCCTTTGTAAAGAGCTTTGAGATTTAAAGATGAAAAGCGCCATCTAAAAGTTAATTAAATTAATTATTATTAATGATGATGATCTAAATTCTTAGCACTTGCATAGTGCTTTACATAATGACTGGAGAACACTCTGAGTAACTAATTAATTTTCAAGGCACCTCTCTCAAATAGGTTGCTAAGTAACTATCACCATTCTACAGATGGGAGAACAGAAGCAAGGAAGTTACTTATCTTGCTCATGACTACATTCTGAATCTGGCAAGGATTAGAATGAAGGAGGTCCTGGCCATCAGCCCAGTGCTCAGTCCACTGGATTGTGTTGCCTCTCTTATATTCATACAATACATCCTTTAAAAGGCCTGCTGTAGCTGAAAACTGGAAAGTTGCTAATATGGTATCTGTCTTTTAAAAAAAGGCAAGGGAGATCATGAGAATACCGTTGGATTACAGACAGAAGAATGGAACACTTAAATAAGTAGTATAGCCTGACAGGGTCAAATCATCATCCCTGTTGTATGATAAAACGCCTGCTTTTATCTGTGGGAAAAAAAAAATTTCAGTGATCTAGTCACAACTATTTACTTGAATTTTCAAAATATTCAAAATATTTTATAAAGTCCCTCCATAAGAAGACAAAGGGAAAAACTACAGTGGATTAAAAAAAATTAAAAACAAAGACTCAATGAACTTCTGACTACTCAGTGCAGACTGAGGTTAAGAGCAAGGGTAACCTAATGGTTGTTACAGAAGCCACCACTGTTTAATATACTCAATTAGACACAAACAACCCTAAGTGAAAAGAACACTATTAGGGTTGTGAAGTCAAGCACTCAAAAGTTAGAAAATGCCAGAGTTAGGGTCATCTCTTCATCCTTAATTCAGGTTCCTTGTGCCTATGTATTATTATAATGTTCTAATTAATAATCATGTATTATTTTTCCATAGATCCCCTGCCTCATGCATTGCACAGGATGGGCAGTATTCAATTGAAGAGTAGCTATTCAATATTTTGGTTTATCCTAATTTTTCATGTGTGGCCTTTAAATCTTATTTACTACATACTACGCTCAGAAGACAGAATTAACTTCCTCATGAGCTTTTTTATGGCATTCTTCACTTAGTAACAGGGTACCTCTATAGAGAAAACAATAAAACCCTGATTCCATGCATCTGAAGAAGTGAGGTTTTTTACCCACAAAAGCTTATGCCCAATTAAATCTGTTAATCTTTAAGTCCTTGTTGTTTTAATAAAACCCTGCGACAGCAGTCAGTCTCAGAGCCCTGGTCAGCTGACTCAAGCTCCCTGGGCTCATGCTGCGGGGCTTAAAATAGCAATATACATATTTGGGCTCAATTTGGAGTCTAAGCTCCAAGATGCTCCTTCCCCACTGAGTTTCAGAGCCCCGCCTCCAGCCTGGGCCCAAAAAAACTACACTGCTTTTTTTTTTTTTTTAGCTCCAAGGTGTGAGGCCTGAGACAGTAGAACCAGGCTCTGAGACTCACTACTGTGGATTTATTTGGGTTTTTTATTTTGCTGTGTAGATGTATTCACAACACGCCCGTCAGGAGTGTATTATAGATGGGGAACTGTCTCAGGCCGAAAGCATCCAGTAATTGTTGGCGTCCAAACAGACTTCTAGGACCTGATTTTTCAGAGTACTTAGCATTAGATAGTACCTTATTTGGCCAAATCAGTGGGAGCTATGCTTTCAGCTACAGCTGTGAGTGCTCAGCATTTCTGAAAATCAGACCCCAGGTCTCAAGCTGGGAACCCAGAAAATGAGGATGACACAGTTAGTGACCACATGTGAAAAGTTTAGTTTAAGTCATCTGACTAGCATTGCACCAAGAACTCTGAGGCAGAGGCAGGGATAAAATCCAATTATTAGGGGCAGCATTGACTTGCCAGGGCCTTAACCATGAGACCATCTTTTCTCTTCCTGCAACTCCTTGCCTCGTTCACTACATACCTTCGAATTTCTGAAACAAATAAGGCAGAAGGCCTAAAATCAACACTCTCCTTCACTGAGGGATAGCTCAGTGGTTCGAGCATTAGCCTGCTAAACCCAGGGTTGAGAGTTCAATCCTTGAAGGGGTCTTTTAGGGAACTGGGGTAAAAATCTGTCTGGAGATTAGTCCAGCTTTGTGCAGGGGGTTGGACTAGATGACCTCCTAAGGTCCCTTCCAACCCTGATATTCTATGGTACTCTAGGACTCATCCCTAGAGCACGATCTGTCCTCGGCATTGAATGAGTCAAAAAATAGTACACTAGAACCTCAGCGTTACGAACAATCTCCATTCCTGACATGTCTGTAAGTCTGAACAAAACATTATGGTTGTTCTTTCAAAAGTTTACAACTGAACATTGACTTAATACAGTTTGAAACTTTACTATGCAGAAGAAAAATGTGGCTTTTAACCATCTTAATTTAAATGAAATAAGCACAGAAAAAGATGGTTACTCACCTTTGTAACTGTTGTTCTTTGAAATGTGTTGCTCATATCCATTCCAATTAGGTGTGCGCGTGCCGCATGCACGTTCGTCAGAAGATTTTTACCCTAGCAACACTTGGTGGGTCGACAGGGTCGGCCCCTGGTGTGCCGTCATTATGGCGCTGGACATATACCCCTGCCAACCCAACGGCCTTTCAGTTCCTTCTTGCTGGCTACTCTGACACTGGGAAAGGAGGCCGGGTTTGGAATGGATATGAGCAACACATCTCGAAGAACAACAGTTACAAAGGTGAGTTACCGTCTTTTCTTCTTCGAGTGCTTGCTCATATCAATTCCAATTAGGTAACGCCCAAGCCCTATCTAGGCGGTGGAGTCGGAGTGAGATGTTGCAGAATGCAAAACTGCTGAGCCAAAGGCTGCATCATCTCTGGACTGTTGAACCAATGCGTAATGTGAGGCAAAGGTGTGAATCGATGACCAGGTAGCTGCCCGACATATTTCCTGGATGGGAACATGGGCCAGGAAGGCGGCAGATGAAACGTGAGCCCTAGTAGAATGTGCGGTGAGGTGGCTCATCAGAACATGAGCCAAGTCCTAGCAGGTGCGGATGTACGCCGTCACCCAAGATGAAATCGTCTGGGAGGAAACAGGTATGCCTTTCATACAATCTGCCACTGCGATGAAGAGTTGGGGTGTTTTACGAAAGGGCTTTGTTCGCTCGATATAAAACGCGAGAGCCCTACGGACGTCTAGGGAATGCAGTTGCTGCTCTTGGTGTGATAAGTGTGGCTTCGGGAAGAAGACCAGAAGGAAGATATCTTGATTGATATGGAAGGCCGATACCACTTTAGGGAGGAAGGCCGGATGTGGTCGCATCTGTACCTTGTCCTTGTGAAACACTGTATACGGAGGGTCCACCATAAGAGCCCAAAGCTTGGAGACTCGTCTTGCCAATGTAATGGCTATGAGGAACGCTGTCTTCCAGGACAGGTACAGCAGCGAGCAGGTTGCCAGCGGCTCAAAGGGAGCAGCCATAAGTTTGGCTAGAACTAGGTTGAGGTCCCAGGTTGGGGTGGGGCGCTGCACCTGTAGGTATAAACATTCCAAGCCCTTGAGGAACCTCGAAACCACGGGATGAGAGAAGACCGAGCGGCCGTTCTCTCCTGGGTGGAAGGCAGAGACAGACGCCAAGTGCACCTTTAGTGATGAAACCGCTAGTTTGTGTTGTTTTAGGGACCAGAGGTAGTCCAGGATGGTATGAACTAGTACCTCAGTGGGAACAGCATTACATTGGCCGCACCAGCAGGAGAAACACTTCCACTTGGCCAGATATGTTAACCTAGTGGAAGGCTTCCCACTACCCAAGAGTACTTGTTGTACCGAGGCAGAGGAACGTAACTCGGACTGGCTTAACCACGCAGCAACCATGCTGTGAGGTGAAGAGACTGCAGGTCTGGGTGGTGAAGTCTGCCGTGGTCCTGAGTTATGAGATCCGGACAAAGAGGTAGGGGGATTGGGTTGGTCACCGACAGGTCGAGCAACATGGTGTACCAGTGTGGCCTCGGCCACGCTGGAGCGATCATGATCAGGTGGGCTCCGTCTCTGCGGAGCTTGAGCAGGACCCAGTGAACCAGCGGGAACAGTGGAAAGGCATAAAGTAGATGGCTCATCCACTGCATCAGAAATGCATCTGAGATAGAGCCCAGGGAGAGACCTTGGAAGGAGCAGAACTCCTGGCATTTCCTGTTCTCGCGGGAGGCGAAGAGGTCTATGCGGGAAGAACCCCACTTCTGGAAAACAGAATGGATAACATCCGGACGAATCAACCACTCGTGAGACAGGAAGGATCTGCTGAGGTGATCCGCCAGAGTGTTCTGAACCCCTGGGAGAAAAGACACTACCAGGTCGATCGAGTGCGCTATGCAAAAGTCCCAGAGTTGAATAGCTTTCTGACAAAGGAGGGGTGAACATGCTCCTCTCTGCTTGTTTATCTAAAACATGACCGTTGTATTGTCTGTGAGCACTGAGACACAACGGCCTGGTATATGCTGTCGAAATGCCTGGCACGCAAGGCGGACTGCTCTCAGCTCCCAAACATTGATGTGCAAGGTCAGTTCCTGAGCTGACCAAAGGCCTTGAGTGCGGAGATTCCCTAGGTGGGCTCCCCAACCCAGGGATGATGCATCCGTTGCCAGGGCCATTGAAGGTTGAGGGGGGTGGAAAGGCATCCTTGCACAGACCAGGTTGGGCGTCAGCCACCAGGCCAGGGAGCCTAGGATGCTCGGCGGGATTGTGAGGATCATGTCTATGCTGTGTCTGCCCGGCTGGTATACCAAGGTGAGCCAAGTCTGAAGGGGACGGAGACGTAGTCTGGCGTATTTGGTCACGAATGTGCATGCAGCCATGTGACCCAGCAGTCTGAGACAAGTGCAAACCAAAGTCATTGGGAAGGTTAGTAGGCTTTGGATAATTGAACCCATTGCCTGAAACCGAGGCTGTGGTAAGCAGGCTCTGATGAGATTGGAGTCCAGGATGGCACCAATGAAGTCTATTCTCTGTGTGGGAACCACAGTGGACTTCTGTATATTGATCATCAGGCCTAATCACCTGAATAGGTTCTTGATGATGCTCACATGACACGTGACTTGGGCCTTGGAGGTCCCTCGAATGAGCCAGTCATCGAGATATGGGAAGATGTGTATCCGATGACAACGGAGGGAGGCAGCGACTACAGCCATGAATTTTGTGAATACTCGTGGGGCTGTAGAAAGGCCAGACGGAAGGACCATAAATTGAAAATGTTGATGGTTGACCACAAAACGGAGATACCACCTGTGAGAGGGGTAAATAGCGATGTGAAAATACGAGTCCTTCATATCGAGGGCAGCATATCAGTCTCCGGGATCTAAGGACAGGATGATGGTCCCCAGGGATACCATGTGGAATTTCAACTTTATCATGAATTTGTTGAGTCCTCGCAGGTCTAGGATAGGTCTTAGACCTCCCTTTGCCTTGGGGATTAGGAAATAGCGGGAATAAAATCCCCTGCCCCTCGAGTCTTTCGGTACCTCCTCTATAGTGTCCATGGCAAGGAGCGTCCGTACCTCTTGCAAGAGGAATTGCTCGTGAGAGGGATCCCTGAAGAGAGATGGGGATGGGGGTGGGAATAAACTGGAGGTGGTATCTCAATTCGACCATGCGAAGTACCCAACAATCCAAAGTTAGTTGGGTCCACACAGGGAGGAAATAGGAGAGGTGGTTGCAAAAAGGAGGAAGAGGATCCTGGGAAACAACTGGTACGCCGTCCTCAGGCGTCCCTTCAAAAGTTTGGTTTGGGTCCCGTGGGGGGACCCTGATTTTCACCCCCTTGGGGTCCAGACTGCCTTCTGCGATTGCCTCAGCCGTGCCTTCTGCTGAAGTCCTGTCGCGGTCTAGGCAGGGGGTAAGGGCGGTGAGGCTGGGAACGGAAGGACCTGCACTGAGTCATCGGTGTGTGCATTCCGAGCGAGCGCATGATCACCCTGTTGTCCTTTAGACTTTGCAGCCTAGGATCAGTCTTTTAAGAAAATAGGACTTGGCTTCGAAGGGCAAGTCCTGTATAGTTTGTTGTAATTCTGGTGGAAGGCCTGACACCTGAAGCCATGATATTCTCCGCATGGCAACTCCTGAAGCCAGAGTCCTGGCTGTGGAGTCAGCTGCATCCAGTGAGGCTTGGCGATAGGTTCTTGCCACCTTCTTTCCTTCCTCCAAAAGGGCAGCAAACTCCTGGCGGGAGTCTTGGGGAACTATCTCCATTAATTTTCCAAACGCCACCCAGGTGTTATAGTCGGAACGACTAAGCAGGGCTTGCTGGTTTGCCACCCTGAGTTGGAGGCCCCCGCAGAATATACTTTACGGCCCAATAAGTCCATGCGCCTAGCCTCCTTTGACTTTGGAGCAGGAGCTTGCTGGCCAGGGCGCTCCCTTTCATTGACTGATTGCACGACAAGGGAGCAGGGAGGAGGGTGCACGTACAGGTACTCATACTCCTTAGAGGGTACCATGTACTTCCGCTCAACTCCCCTGGCCGTGGGCGGAATAGAGGCTGGAGACTGCCAGATGGTATCGGCATTTGTCTGTATCGTGCGAAGGAATGGCAAGGCCACTCTTGTGGGGGTGTCAGCTGACAAAATATCCAGCACAGGGTCCTCTATCTCCGGGACCTCCTCCACCTGAACATTCATATTCAGGGCTACACGTCTCAGGAGGTCCTGATGTGCCCTCAGGTCAATTGGAGGGCCCCAAGGAGGATGTCCCCGCCACTGCTTCATCTGAAGAGGAGGAAGAGGAAAGGCCAGGGACAAGATGGTCCTGCGTGGGCTCTTGTTCTTGGGTGATGTCAGGCTCAGGTGGAACCTGAGGGTCTGTTCAGTGCATGGGAGCTTCCTCCGTACCTGCAGGCAGCGGGCGGCTGACAGTCGCCTCCGGCACCCGGTGTTCCGATGATAAGGAGCATGATGGCACTGGAGGCACACCTTGGGTTTGGTGATATGCCCAAGGTGTCCAGAATGACCACTGATGAGGTCCTTGTCCTTGGGCCTGGGTCTCTTGGAAGACTCGGCTGGGCACATCTGAGTCATGGTCCTGTGCATAGGAAGCACTGTCCGCATGAGATAACACAGATTTGTGTTGAGACGGCACGAAGGAGCTGAAAAGCCCTGGGAAGGGTCTCCATCTCTAGAGGATCTCTCTCTGTGCGGTACTGGAGAGCGATACTGGGCACCATACCGGTACCGGGAACGAGACTGGGACCTGCGATCAGAGCGGTGCCAGGAGGTCGACTGGGATCTTGAAGATCGACATCTAGAGCGGCTGCGAGAGGTGCGGTGCCGGGAACGGTGCCAGGAGCTAGATCGGTGCCGAGAATACTGGGCCGGCGAATGGGACGCTGAACAGTGCCGCGAGTGCGACCGGTACCAAGATGGAGAGTGGTGCCGGGACCGCGGTGGTGTCAGGACCGAGAGCGCCAGTGGGACCGCGACCATGATCGGTGCCAACAGATGATGGTCTCAGCAGGGCAGGCTTGCCGATCGATTGTATAACCCGCACCGGGGGTATCAGGGGTTGAGGCAGCGCAGACTCCGTCAGCACGATCAGCTCCCTCGCCATAGAAAAAGTCTCCGGCGTGGAGGGAACAGTGAGCTCAACCATGGCATGCGCCAGGGAGCTTTCAGGCACCGGAATCGATGATGCCGAGGCTGGCGGTGCCATGGCAGGTGTCGATGCCAGGTGGTCCGACTTAGGCGGGTGCTCCGACTGTGGTGCAGGCAGCATGGAAGCAGCAGGAGTCTTATATTTCTTAACACGCGGGAAGAGGGAACAGTGCCGAGCAGACATATGTGCCGGCGACGGTTGGTGCTGAGAGGCCTTAGTGGTACCGGCGTGATCCGGTGCCGAAGAGATGCTTCTGCCTAATGCGGACTGTCCGGCGCTCGGTGCCAAGGACGGAGGAGTAAGAATTGCCTCCATCAGGAGCTGTTTGAGACGAAAGTCCTGCTCATTCTTCGTCCTGGGCTGGAAGGCCTTACAGATCCAGCACTTATCCGAGAGATGAGATTCCCCGAGGCACTTAAGACAGGATTCATGGGGACCTCCCGTTGGCAACAGCTTGTGGCAGGCCGAGCACGGTTTGAAGCCCGGTGATCCGGGCATGAGCCCCGGTACCGGGAGCGGTGAAGGGGCTAATATCCGAACCCCTCACAACTATATACACTAACTATATTAGAAAATGACTAAACTTAACTACAACTGTAGAAATTATAACTATATACACAACTATTAGTAAGAAACTCCAAGTAGGCTAGGGAAGCGGAGATCAGCTAAGCCACGCTTCACTGTTCCAGCGACCGACACGGGCAGCAAGAAGGAACTGAAGGGCCACTGGGTCGGCAGGGGTATATATCCGGTGCTATAATGGCACCACTCCAGGGGGCGACCCTGCCGACCCACCGAGTGTTACTAGGGTAAAAATCTGCTGACGAACGTGCATGCAGCGCGCGCACACCTAATTGGAATCGATATGAGCAAGCACTCGAAGAAGTTTCCTTACCTTGTCAAATCTTTTTTTACTAGTTTATGTGTAACACAGTAGTGTATTAGCCTTGTTTTGTCTCTGCTGCTGTCTGATTGCATACTTCTGGTTCAAATGAGGCATGCGGTTGACCAGTCAGTTCATAAATTCTAATGTTCTACTGTATGTGATCATGTAATTAAAGACTGTATCATAATACATATGCACAAATAGGCCAAATTAAGATAGCAAAGGCAACCTTAAATCTGGCATTTCGTTTGTTTGCTGGACTTTGTAATCTTAATAACGTTCTTTTACCATAGCTCTGTGTGTGTAATGTGCTAGGTTTCTAAAAAGCAAGTTGGAAAAAACGACAAAAACCCCAGAAATTTCATCATGTGGCATCATACTGACACCCACGATTCATGAGCAGGGCTGGAATCTTTAGATTCTCCACACAGACTTCTGCTACTCGAGCCAGCTGATAACAATAGTAGATTATCATTCTCTGTGTGGACCAACACTAGAGACAGATGAAATGTACACTTTCCCAGTGGGTTTCACAGATATTTGCTGACAGCAGAGAAATGGGGAGACTGAGGAATCTTAGGTACCATTCTACACTCAGGAGGAAAGTGGGTTCTAGTGGACTCAGGCTCATTTCCCCCAATCTTCAGACTTTCTGCCCAGTTCCCTCTAGTCCTGTTTTTTCCCCACTCCTGGCTCTCTGTCACGGTCACAAACTCCCTGTCTACTGTGAAAGTAGAATGAATTATATTGTGAAAATACAAAGGATTAAAGAAATGCTGTCTGTACCTTTAGCCAAAACTGTTGGAATGCTGCAATCCAGGTGTCAGGAATACAGACATTCACATAGAACAATTGCACCATTTAAGGGCAATTGGTGAAGTATTAGCCTTAAATCGATAAGAGTTAGTAAGGAAATAGGAAATGCATGTTATGCCCCTGGTGAATTTTACTGTTTTGCTTTCTTTGTCCCTTTGTCTAATTCCCTCTCTTTTGTCTGTATAAATAAAACTGTCTTGCATGGCCACTCACATTATCTGGGTGTTACTGGCGGAGAGCTGCGCTCATAAAACAGAGTGGTCTGACAAATTGTGAGTCCTGATTCTAACTTTGACAATTTGGAGGTTCCACCGAGATGGCAACCGTCTTCACTAGGGCTGTGTGATTCCTGACCGTTTTTGTAGGATGACCGTGGTAGCTGGCACCTGGGCATTTGGCCCGAGCGGTCCTCCACTACAGCGGAAAGGCGCACAGCCACAGTGAGGTCTACGCCATCGAACCTGTTGGTTCCCACTCTGTTCTGGTTGGGATCCCGGGATCTGACATCAGGAACCTGGTCGGGTAATTATTTCTGTGTTTTGTTCAGACTGAGGACTGTCCTGTCTCTGTGTCTATCCGTCCTCTTGTGGAGTGTTTGAGTCTGGGTGCCGTCTCCGTCCGGGGATAGGCCGACCAAGGGGTTCCTGTCCCCGCGGTCTGAGTGAGTGGAATCTGCACAATCGCAACCGCACCGCACTTTGGGTAAAACCCCTGGTGTGAAAGCAAGGGCGATTGAGGCAGTAGCCTGTGGGCTCGTTTTGTGTGTTGCACTGGGCATTGCTCTGACGAACCCGAATTTCCTTCTTGTGTGATTGGTGTGTGAAGTCCTCCTGTATTAGTAACCAGACGTCTACGTCGAGACCGTGCCCTAAATGAACGCCGGCTCATTTTATGTATTTAGGATGGGTCCGGACTCCTGTAAATTTCTGGAAAAATGGTCTAGGCTAACTCAGGGGGATCCCAAAACTCAGTGGCCACTGTTAAAATCTTGAAACAAAGACTGAGTGGACGTCTTAAAGGACAAACTCAGCCAACCTAAAACTAAACTGGCTAAAGGAGAGGTTAATTGTTTCATGCAGTGGTGGCAAGAGGCAAATCATAGGTGGACAAAATCAAAACTCGCCTCTCTCAAATATTCAAATAATAAGTTAAAAGCTTTATTAAAAGCCTCCTGTCCCACCACCAGACTGAGCACTCCCCTTTACCCCGTTCTCCAAACCCCGGATCGATCCAACCCCCTTCATACTCCCATCTCACTGTAAAAAGGACAAAAAGCCCCTTATTCTGTTCCCCTTTGTTGTCTGCCTCAAAAACTGATTCTTTAGTGTTCCACTACCAATTCAGCAAGGAGGGTGGGCTCCTCAACTAGCCCCCACCCTTCCTGGTCCCTTTCCTTGAACATTTCTTTCAAAATTGTGAAATGACCACAATATCACTCACAAACAGTTCATTGAAGAAAAAAAAAGCAGGATCGGGCCCAGACAAGCAGGCAAGCAACAGATAAACTGAAAAACAGGCTGAACGCCCTAAGGGAATATTGTCAGGAGTAAGAAAAACAGTAAGTGCAGGCATGAACCCCTGGAACAATACTTAAAATGGTGAAATCTGAGGTGATAAAGGTGTCATTTTGGGACATAAACAAGTGATTTAAGAAAAGAGAGTGATAAGTTAACTCTACAGAGGCTGAAGAGAATTAAGCAGTTAAACTTTGTGGAAAATGTTAAAAAGGACCATGTTAAAGAGAAAGAATTCTTGGTTTCTTTGCAGCCATTCTGAAGGGAAAATGGGCCCTTTTTCCAGAAGAATGCCTGTAAATAATCCATATATATACAGCTATGTAAAAACAAAGCAGTGTAAAGAAATGTTAAGGAAAAGAAAATGTGTATGTATCTATTTGTCTGTGAAAATATGTAATATTCTAAGAATCTAAACCAACACATCTGGTTTGTAAAACTCCTGTTTTCTAGGTGTGAGATAAATTGGTTTTGTTTTTGTTTTTAATGCCACTAAAAATTCATTTGACTCTAATTCGAAGTTGCAAAACTGACAGACCTTTTTGCAAGACCCAGGTAATTAGTGCTGTTTGGCTTTGGGATTTAGCATTTAACCCTTAAGGGGTATCTTGATTCTTTACAAAAATTTAAATGTTTTTAAATAAAGACCAAGTCATGGCTGCAATAGGGCAGTCAAAATCAGGAGAATAGGGAAAGATTCTGAAGTCTTTTTGTTTGGGTGGTGTTTTTTTTGGTAAGAATAGCAGATAAAAGCTGTTAATGAAAGAATAAGAAATTAACAGTGACCCTCTGAAGCAACAGCAGAGGCCAGGTGCACAAAACAAAAAGAAGCAATGTTAAAAACACTGAGCCTTAAAATAGCTCTGTGTAATCAGACTGTCACTTTGATAAGGGTACATGAAAACTCTATAAGAACAAAACAAACAGTTACACCTTATGTAAAAATTAATATGGCTAATGTTTTAAAAAGTTATAGTATAGAAATAATGTGCATTTTCCCTAGGACATGTGCAGTGTATATTGTAGAAAGGGGTAAAAAAAAAAAGGAAATGAAATGTGCTGCTGAATTAAAATCCTATTAGGGCTCCAAAAAGAGCTGCAATAGGCTGTGTTTTCTTTTTCAGATCCCTGTGTGTTAAGACAGAGCCATGGCTAAACTAGAGAGTTGCAGCGCTGGTGAGGGGGTTACATCGCTGCAACTTAGAATGTGGCCACACTTGCAAAGCACGGCCAGCGCTGCAACTCCCTGGTTGCAGCGCTGGCTGTACACCCGGTCGAGCCTCGGGTGTAGCGATTCCAGCGCTGTCAGCAAGAGTGGACCCCACCAGCGCTTTTATTGACCTCCGGGGTATAAGGAGGTATCCCAGAATTCCTGTCCACAACAAACCGGAAGAAAGGGAGAGCTCGGAGTTCAGCCAAACTGCTTATTTAAAAAACAAACACAGCTCCTGTTTGCTGAGCGAGCGGAGGCAGGCAGGGGAATTACTTTGGAATGTTCACAGCTGTTTGCTTGAAGAGAGAAACAGCGCGCTCACAGGGCAGAGGGGGAGGGGGAAGTCCGTGTTGAGCAGATGCTTATCTGGTCTGACGGCTATTTAGGAGTACATAATTTGCATTTACTGAATGAGAGGGGGTGGGGGAAGGGGGTCAGAACTTTTAAAATGATTGAAGGTAGGCACTGTGTGTCTTCCAGTCCTTAGAATTTGCAAGGCAGGGAGCTGAGAACAGTGTCAACTCCAAAAATTCATTCTCTCTGTCTCCTCCATGCTCCCTGTCACATTCCACCCCACCCCCCTCTTTTGAAAAGAACATTGCAGCCACTTGAATGCTGGGATAGCTGCTCACAATACACCACTCCCAACAGCGCTGCAAATGCTGCAAATGTGGCCACACTGCAGCGCTGGCAGCTGTCAGTGTGGCCACACTGCAGCGCTGGTCCTACACAGCTGTACGAACACAGCTGTAACTAACAGCGCTGCAGAACTGTAAGTGTAGCCATGGCCAGAGTCTCTGAGCTCTGCTGATGGCTTTGAATCCAAAAGCCAAGCCTGTGTTGATGCAAATTACCTAACTGATAAAGAAAGGTGAGAACTGCCAGCACAAAAGAAGCTGCAAATAAAGAACATACCTGGTCAGCAAACAAATTGCCTACATAAAAGGCATGGTATAACACGATACCTTTAATAGATTTGATGCTAATGTTATTGTTAATATTAAACATTAAAATAAATGTGATGTTAGTAAGTACCCCTGTAACAACTTATAGTGTGTATGATTTTTGGAAAAATCCTTTAAAGTAATATGGTAATGATGCTTCTCAGCAATTACCTGTGAATAAACTTAAAGCTTAACACAGCAGGACAAACATTACAAACTTGGTCTGCTATATAAGAGGAAAAACTTGAGGTACACCACCTCATTAATTTAATAACTAAACAGTGGAATAATTTCCGCATAACCCTTAAAAAGTAGAAGCCATTAAAACCTGGCCTGCCTATAAAACAAACAAACAAACAAAAATATGGGGGTAATTCCTCTGTTTTGCCTGCAATCAGCCCGGGGTATTTGTAAAAGAAAGGAATCTTTTAAGTAATAATCAATGCAACCTCAAAAAGGGTAGAAAAATGTTATTTTTGTCTTTCAGATAATCCGAAGTACTGTATAATGGGCTACGTGTATGTGTTAATTCTTGGAGAAAAGTGTTTAAAAAGTGTTAGCAACCCACCAGAAGACAAATGTAAATGTAATATAAGTACTGTGTTTACCAATAATCACATTTACTATTTGCCACAACAACAACAACAAAAGAGTCTCAGCTTACTGTAAGCACTGATTTCACTCAGTTCTCTATCAAGCTTGGCATTGAATGGCAGACAGTTACCAATCATCTGTTAAAAGGTAAAAAGGTAATGTGGAAAACTGGACCATTCATATTATACACACAAATGGGGACATGTTAAGAATTGCCACTACAGAAAAACATAACAGCTTACCATTGGTATAACATATTTTCTGGATGGTCTCCCACAACTACTGGCATACTAATGTTACTACTCCTAATTGTGTTTTTGGTTTTAAATTGTATGTGTTTAATGAAAATGTTTAAAATGTGCTCATGGATAAAACAAATGTGTGCAAAGCTAAAGTCACAGGCCCAAATCACCTCCCAGTATTTTCTATTACGTGAACTAAATAAAAAGTGACATTGGCGATTAATAATCTTAGTGTCAAAAGGGGGATATGTAGGAGCAGGATTTTATAATGTCCCATAAGAATTAAAGTATGATTTGATTTCATCCTGCTAGCCACTTTTTTAAATAGCAGAAAGAAATGACCCCCTGGGACTATAAGATTCTGTTTTCCCATATGCATTACAAATTGGGCCCTCTCTTAACTCTTTAAGATTTAGTTAGTAAGAGACAGGATTCTCTATTGTGTCTATGTTAAGTAAATTAGAGAAACATTAAAGGCCTGGGTCTCAATGTAAATTGTCTTGGTTATCAATTGTAAAGCTTAGCAAGGTTTAGTTTGCAATGCCTTTTTTTTTGCTCGATATAAAATACTACTGTTTGTATTCTCAATCTATTTGTGTGAATGAGGAATGTATGCATCAGGAAAAGATAAGGTGTGAAGGCCATTGTTATAGCCAGAGTCAAGGAAGAAGTAGTAAAGAGACTTAAAGAACAACAAAGAATCACCAGGCACTGCTTACTACCCCAATGGCTGTTAAACTGTCTGGCATCTCAGAGTGGATACATGCTTCGCAGTGTAAGAATGCACCACCCCCAGTGAACCAATCATCACCTCAGGACCACGCAGAGTCAATTTTGACTCCAGAAGAAGACGTAGAGGAACAGCCTGCAATACCTCACAATCTACGCTCTCGTAAGGGTTGCCGGAAGCAGATGACTACATAAAGCAAGGCCCAAGAAGCAGTAGTGAGCCTAGCGCCTGCTGGACATAAAACTGTGACTGCAGTTCCCTCAGTTGAGGTTGTCAGAACCAGAAGGACCCTGCCTCCAACATGCACCTCTGGTGGTGCCTGTTCCTTGGCTGTTGGTGTCTTAAGGTCTGGGGAGTCCACAATGACAATTCTTTTATCCAGCAGCAAGTGTGGATAGCTCAGACCCGTATTATTTCTAAATGCTAGGTCTGTAGCCACATCCCAGCCCACTTTCAAACTGGTGTTCCTGTCCTGGCTCACTGGAGGACCTTGTCCGTTTAACACAATATGGAACAGTAATGACACCTAGGCAGAGGTTATTGGCAGTTCCTTTATCCCACTTGGAGAAGTAATACACCAGGCAAAAAGGCTCCTGAGGTTACAAGCAGTAGTTGAAATAATGGCAAATGAAACCAGAGAAAGTTTAAAAACCCTGGCCAAAGAAACAGGGGCGATCCGACAGGTGGCCTTCCAAAACCGTCAGGCGTTAGACACAGTGCTGACGGCCAAAGGAGGGACCTGTACTCTCATTGGAAAAGAATGCTGTGTGTTTATACCTGACAATACCAATGAGGTAATAGATCGCGCTAGCCACTTAGAACAAATCACATATCTTCCCCATGAAGAGTTGAGTTCTTTATGGAAGTGGCTAAGTAACCTGTTCAATTTCTCTGGCATAGGAAATTGGTTGTTTCAGGGAGCCCTAACTATCCTGTTTGGAATCTTAGTGATTTTTGTATGCTTTCAGTTAATCTCCTGTTGTATCCAGAATTGTGTCACCTAGATGACTGCCCCAAAACAGAGTGCTAATGTGATGATTTTGAATATCACTGATGAACAAAGAGATAAGGAACGGTTAATTTGTGGAACCCAGTAATTGTTGGTATTGGCATGCGCTTGACCAAAAGGAGGGATTGTGGCCATGGCTACACTGGCGCTTTACAGCGCTGCAAATTTCGCGCTCAGGGGTGTGAAAAAACACCCCGAGCGCTGCAAGATACAGCGCTGTAAAGCCTCAGTGTAATCAGTGTCGCAGCGCTGGGAGCGCGGTTCCCAGCACTGCAAGCTACACCCGTAAGGGATGTGGTTTACGTGCAGCGCTGGGAGAGCTCTCTCCCAGCGCTGGCGCTCCGACCACACTCACACTTCAAAGCGCTGCTGTGGCAGTGCTCCCGCAGCACTGCCGCGGCAGTGCTTTGAAATGTCAAGTGTAGCCATACCCTATGAAAGTAGAATGAATTATATTGTGAAAATAGAAAGGATTAAAGAAATGCTGTCTGTACCTTTAAGCAAAACTGTTGGAATGCTGCAATCCAGGTGTCAGGAATACAGACATTCACATAGAACAATTGCACCATTTAAGGGCAATTGGTGAAGTATTAGCCTTAAATCGATAAGAGTTAGTAAGGAAATAGGAAATGCATGCTATGCCCCTGGTGAATTTTACTGTTTTGCTTTCTTTGTCCCTTTGTCTAATTCCCGCTCTTTTATCTGTATAAATAAGACTGTTTGGGTCTTGCATGGCCACTCACATTATCTGGGTGTTATTGGCGGAGTGCTGCGCTAATAAAACAGAGTGGTCTGACAAATTGTGAGTCCTGATTCTAACTTTGACACTACCCACTTCCACTCTTCAGGCTTCTCATCCCAGTCTCCTCCCCAAGCCAATCCTAGTCTCCTCCTCTGGGTTCTCTGTCTGAGTCCTCGTCTTCCCTCACAACTCTCAGTCCCAATCACCAGCTACCAGCTCTTTGCCTGAACCACCTCTTCCCCACCCCAATGGCTCCTAACTAGTCTCCCTCACTGGGTTCCTCATCCAACCTCATTCACCTCATCCCCTCCTTGTATCAGTCTCTTTGCCTGGCCAATGCCAGTTCTCCCCACCACACCACACCCCCCAGGTCCTTGTCAGATCTGTCTCTTTTCTCCCCCTACTCCTGCTCCCCCTCACTGGTTCCTCCTCCAGCCAGTCCCAATCTCCTCCCCTCACCCCAGCTCCTCATCCAATCTCAGTGCTATCCCCATCATGCCATCAGATATCCATTTCCCCCCATCCATTTAGTCTTACTGGCACCCAGTCCTAGTCTTCCCTGCTCAACTCCAGCCCAGACCCTGTGAGAGAAGCCATTACAGAGAAAGTCTCTCTCCGACTCTATAGCTTTGGGCTAAAGCACACTTAGTTGCTGTCGTTGCTATGAATGTGCAGTCCAGTCACACGTAGCCGTGAGGGAATGGAGCATGCTCAGATGCACTATGAGGGTGATGCATAGGCAGTCTGGTCAGTTCTAGAAGCTAAGCAGCTTGAACATGCGCAATGAGAACAAAACCTTCAGAGATTTTTTCTGTTAAACTCTAGCGAGTCTCTACTGAGTGTTTGAGCTAAATTTTCCAAAGGCTTATAACTTAGCCAAATTTGAGCTTGTTTTTACAGCAAAAGACATGTTCCTCACAGAAAGGCAGCCCCTTCCAAATTTCAAGCCCCTGCTATACTGCATGCTACTTGATCATTTTAAAGAAAAGTCCTTACAAAATTTTTAATAGGGGCAAAACAATGTATTTTTCCCTTCTTTTATTCTTGGAAACAGCTGACTCATTTTGTCTGAAATTTTCCCAAAAAATTCAGCGCGAGACACCTTACATGGAAAATGCTGGTTAAAGTTTGGCTAAGCAACTGAAAACACGATCTTATAATACAATGTGTCTGGAAACCTTAACAACAGGCAGTAAAACCAGCCTATAATGATTTGGAGGCAGAACTGGCCAATGAATGAGTAAAGTCCGCTGCTGGCACTGTGGGGGGTTCACTGTAGCAAACCTACAGAGAAATGTAAAATCCAAGTGGACTTTAAAATCCAAGTGGCAACTGATGGCAGACAAAATTTACCTTCCATAAATGTAGAGCAATTAAAAAAAAAACAAAATGAACTTTGAACTTGCATTAAGTTGGAGGAAAGAATTATTGGATTTATCATGAATAATGCAGAGTGCAGCAGCAGTCAAATAAGATGCCTATGTAACATGCTTATATACTCAAATAAGCAGCAGAATATTTTGGGTTCTTTTCCTTTAGTTGGAGAAGGGATGAAATGTTTAAATCAGATGGTTCTATGGGAGCTGGAAGCAGCAGCTGGCATTAGGAGTGGCACTGGGCAGCAGAGATCAAGAGTAGCAGCTGGAATTTAGGCAGTTGGGAGCAGGGGCGGATCTAGCTTTTTTGCCACCTCAAGCACGGCAGGCAGGCTGCCTTCGGCGGTTTGCCTGAGGGAGGTCCGCTGGTCCCACGGCTTTGGCGTACCCACCGTTAAATTGCCACCAAATCCACGGGACTGGCAGACCTCCCGCAGGCAAGCCGCCGAAGGCTGCCTGACTGCTGCCCTCGCAGGGACCAGCAGGGCGCCCCTCATGGCTTGCCGCCCCAGACACGCGCTTGGAGCGCTGGTGCCTGGAGCAGCTGCTGGTTGGGGGCAACCGTGTTAGTTAGGAAATGGACATTAGGGAATGGGAGTGGCAATTGGGTTATAAGCACCTAGGAAATCAGCAGCTAGAAACGTGGCTGGAGGGAGGTAGGCAGTTGAGAACTGGACAAATGGGAATGACAGCTGGCAAAGAGGCAGTTGGGAATGGGAAGGTCAGTTGAGAAATGGGAAACTGGAATTTGGCATCTACAGTTGCCATAGGGAGGTTAGACAAAGATAATTGAAAAAAAGGGTAATGACAATAGCAGGAGCCCCACAGAGAGAGGGGAAACAAGGCAGTCTCTGAAGAGAAGCTAACAAGTAAAATTTGTAATAACAGCAATGTCGGGGAAGGAAAAGTGAGCTGATGAGAGCAAGAGGAAACTAAAAGACTAAAGAAAAACTGAGGGCAGAAGGGGTAAAAAGCCTGATAAAATCAACTTGGAAAGGTAGGTGAGCTGCTATATTCTCTGTCCTTGTAAACAGTATTGTGAAGGGTCTAGAATAATAATTATTAATTTTATTTATAACACACCTGTGGTGCCGTACAATAATTTAATATATTTTAAAAAATCTTATGAAAACAGGACTATAAAACTACAACCAGAATGATAAAAGACACATAGCCCTATAACACAGAACAGAACTAAAGAAACAATACCGGCTTTCATTGATGAGGCTTGTGAAACTGAGAGCCTATGATTGACAAAATTGCAGATCACTGTAAAGGGTCACTTCATGTATTTTAGAACACTGAGACATAGATCCTCTAAAGTATTCAGTTTCCTAACTTGCCTAAATACCTTTGAGGAGCTGTCCCTGTCAAAAATATTTTGGCTTTGTCTAGACTAGCATGTTCAGTCATGTTGTAACACTTCTATACAGCTTCTCACTCAATTGCAAACAGTAAAGCAGACACTTAACAAATGTTTATTCCAGGGCACAACTCATTTTGTGAAGTAAATGCTAAAATAGACACATATGGTTAACATGTTGGTTACAAGTTAATTGGCAATTAACATGCATTAGTGATGGCCTTTTGCCACTCATTTATGGTTTTATGATAAGTATGAGCGAGGGTGGCAAGTTTGCATGTTGTTGATTTGTGCAGATAGCAAGTAATATGTGTAGGCTGCAGCGAGGGGCTGCGTGTGGTGGTTGCACTGATTTGTGTCTGGGTAGTAGTGCTGGGGGATTGTGTGTTGATTTGTGTGGGTGGAGAATGAGTGATACATGCTGCAGTGAGGGGCTGGGTGTTTTGGGGATTATTGTGTAAGCTGTTTGTGTTGTGCTTTGAGGTTTGTGCTGGCAGCATGTGGAATGGCAGTTTGACCAAGGAATCCACCACAGGCGCAGTCTCCCTCATGCAACCTGGTGGGTGCAAATTAGCTGCAGAGTAAGGATAGTGATGGGCTGAATTACTTCTGCTATTATTACAATGGTCTAGAACTCTTGGCATGACATATGTAGCTGCAAACCACACAGGTGTAACGCGTAAAATTAAAATGACTAAGAATTTAAAAATTGGATGGTGACAGACTGTCAGTCTTTAACTCTATGTTCACCTCTTTTTCAAGACTATGATAAATTTTATACAATCTCTGCCTTGTAAGGTATCACTTGAAAACTCTGAATTTGCTAATCATGATTGTCCAGGCAAAATGTGTGGCAACACAGTATGTAAAGTTACAAGATTCTACTGTATGATGTTACTAAGGATTTGTCTACACTAGCACTTTACTGTGCTGTAACTTTCTCACTCAGGGGTGTGAAAAAACACCCACCTGAGCGCTACAAGTTTCAGCACTGTACTGTGGCAGTAGGGTGACCAGATGGCCCAATTTTATAGGGACAGTCCTGATTTTGGGGTCTTTTTCTTATATAGGCTCCTATTACCCGCCACCCCGTCACGATTTTTCACATTTGCTGTCTAGTCACCCTACGTGGCGCTGTAGACAGTACTATAGCGCTGGCAGCCACACTCCCAGCACTGGTAGCTACTCCCCTCACACAGGTGGTTTTTTCAGTGACATTACCTCACAGCCACGTTAAAGCACTGCCACCATGGCTCGTGAAGATGTGCCCTAAGACATATTTCAAATCTGTGGAAGCAACCACAAACCAGTTCCTCAAAGACAAAAAAATCCTCAGCCAGGTGTCAACAAAATCCATCATCTTGTTAAGTGGCCATTCTTTGGCAGGGAAAGGGGTGAATGAGAACTTTATATCTTGGCAAGGAAACAGCAGGAGGTTCTCATCCCCCCAGACTTTCTGTCTCCTGAACTCCAGCTGGAGATGATTTTCAAAGAGGAGGTAAGTATAAGGCCTTGGCTACACTCACACTTTACAGCGCTGCAACTGGGGTGTGAAAAAACACCCCCCTGAGCGCTGCAAGATACAGCGCTGTAAAGCGTCCGTGTAATCAGGGCAGCAGCGCAGGGAGCGTGGCTCCCAGCGCCGCACGCTACACCCGGAAGGGATGTGGTTTACATGCAGCGCTGGGAAAGCTCTCTCCCAGCGCTGCCGCTCTGACTACACTCACACTTCAAAGCGTTGCCGCGGCAGCGCTCCCGCAGCGCTGCCGGGGCAGCGCTTTGAAATTCCAAATGTAGCCATACCCTTACCAAGACCTCAAGTTATTCCACCCTTTCTCTCTACCCGTGGCAGTCACAACACCTGAGGAACGGATCCTGTCTGAAAGGAAGTCAGCCAGTGAGGCTGCTGAAGCATGTAGTGAGAGAGACCTTTTGCTTTGAATTCACTTAAGCTTGTTAAATTAGGTATTAGTTGTGTTTTACCTTTTATTTCTTTGTAACCAAATTCTGATTGTTAATAAAACTTGTTTTATCATTTTATCTAAACAATGTGATTGGACTGAAGTGTTTAGGAAACTCTATTTGAGATAACAGTATTTGTACACATTTTCTATTAATAAAATAACAGACTTTATATGAGCTTGTGTTATCCAGGAGAGGGCTAGGCAGTACAAGATTCACATTTCCGGGGGAAAAGTTTGGGACTGGGAATTTGCTGGTGTTTCTCTGTAGTGTAATTCAAGAATGGCTGGCCATAGCACTTATACAGTATAACTGGAAGTAATTTACATGGTGGAGGCTGTGCATGAGCAGACCAGGAGCAGTTGCTCTCACAATGAACCAATGTAAAAGGCACCCCAGGCTGAAGAATTGAGGGGATATAGCTGTTCAACAGTCTAGACTGTACCCTTAGTAATGTCACACAGACAGCAAAACCCAGTTATGTTTTAATTTGGTGATATTCTGAATAAAAGGAGCCCTCAAACAGGCTTGCAGCAGTTTCCATTGCTTCACACTGACTCTACAGACATAAAATAGGCTTTAGAGTGACACACAAAAGTGCTAATCCTGAAATCGTACTATACTCATAGGTCAGAAGGGACCAATATGATCATCTAGTCTGACCTCCTGCACAAGGCAGGCCACAGAACCCTACCCATCCACTTTTATAACAACCCCTAACCCAGGACTGAGTTATTGAAATCCTCAAAATTGGTTTGAAGACCTCAAGCTGCAGAGAACCCACCAGCAAGGGGGAAGGCGAAAAACCTCCAGGGCCCCTGCCAATCTGCCCTGGAGGAAAATTCCTTCCCGACCCCAAATATGGCGATCAGCTAAACCCTGAGCATGTGGGCAAGACTCACCAGCCAGCACCCAAGAAGGAATTCTCTGCAGTAACTCAGTTCCCATCCCATCCAACATCTCCCCGCAGACCACTGAGCAGACTTATCTGGTGATAATCCAAGATCATTTGCCCAAATTAAACTATCCTATCATAACATCCCCTCCATATACTTATCAAGCTTAGTCTTAAAGCCAGATAAGTCTTTTGCCCCCACTACTTCCCTCGGAAGGCTGTTCCAGAACTTCACTCCCCTAATGGTTAAAAACCTTCGTCTAATTTCAAGTCTAAACTTCCTAATATCCAGTTTGTACCCATTCGTCCTCGTCCCTAGATTAGTACTAAACTTAAATAATTCCTCTCCCTCCCTAACGTTAACCCCCCTGATATATTTATATAGAGCAAGCATATCCCCCCACAGCCTTCTTTTGGCCAGGCTAAACAAGCCAAGCTCTTTGAGTCTCCTTTCATAAGGCAGGTTTTCCATTCCTCGGATCATCCTAGTAGCCCGTCTCTGGACCTGTTCCAGTTTGAATTCATCCTTCTTGAACATGGGACACCAGAACTGCACAAAATATTCCAGATGGGGTCATACAGATCATAAAACTCCAGACCTTAATGCAGAAGGTCAGGACTGACAATTGCTTGGAGAATTCAATGACAGCTAAGAGTCTAGAATAGAAGCTGCCTGAACACAAGTTATAAATTATATATAATATGTCAAAACAGTATTATAGTTAGCCATTGAAAAATTAAGAAATGCTAGTATTAAGGTTGTCTGTGCGATTTTATTTCAGTTCCCTGGTCTATGTATATATTATGATAGCCTTGGCTAACACTGCATAGAAAGTCTGGAGGAGCAAGAAACAGAATCCAGCTCTCACAGGTCCCAATCTAGTGCTCTGAACACAAGGAAATATTCCTTCTCTTCTTGCAACTCTTTGCTTCATTAGATGTCTAACCTGTGCACTAAATGTGGCATGGGTCCTGTGAAACAGACAGAATATGATTATGTAAAGACTATATAGTGCATATGCACAGTGAAGACAAAATAAGTTTGCACACACATCCTTAATTCTGGTAGTTCCACATTTCTGAGTCCTTGAATTTGCAAACAGAAGTTATCACATGGAATCAGACTGATCCTTTGCATGGATCATTAATAGGATTGTAATGCATAATTTTCAAATCCACAGCACAAACCTCCACCAGTTGAGCTAAAGGAGAAACTGGTAGCAGTACCTGGCTGTTAACCTCTATGTAGACCAGCAGTCAGAGGGAGGGGAGACATGCATTTTGAAAAGTATCTTACACAACTATTTGCTAGACAGCAAAGGAATGTTGGGAATCAAGAATCATGGGTATCTACTTCTGGCTCTGGAGGTCACTATGATTTCAGACAATACTGCCATGCATACAGGTATGGTACATTCATTCAGAAAGTCAATGTAGCTAAGTGGATGAGAGTTGGCTCTCCCATGTCAGAGACTCTGGCCAAATTCTAGATCACATTTTGGTCTTTGTACTGTACTTCAGCTTTTTTGCACAAGAAGCTGAGGCTTGTTAGTTATAACAAAGTTCTTCTCTGGGGTAATACAATGCTGCTAGTTTTGAGATTCCCCTGCAAATAAGATATAAGTACAAGACCAAAGTTATCATTGCCATAGGCGGTTGCACCTTTAACTTCAGTGTAGTTAGACCTGCTTATGAGAGCAGTGATAATGACTCATAACCCTTTGTGCTTTCTTACCATGCTAGCAGTCGTACTTTTTCTCTCAAACACAAGTGGAGAAAAACATGGCCATTTTACATGTTCAGTTTAATGTTTAAATCATCTTTAATAATGAACATATGAGCAGTCAATCCTTGCATTCTACACAAAAGAATCTTATTAACCAGTTTGGTTACACAACAATTGACATTTTAAAAGTTTTATTTTCCCTGATATTATTGTTATAGATTGTAAACTGTATAAGCACAAACTATCTTTCTGTCCTGGGTTTGTACATCTAGCACCGTGTGGTTCTGATCCAGGGTGCTACAGCAGTACAAATAATAATACATCCTAGTAAAATTTTGCACTGTGATGGTGCACTTTAGAGTGTGTGACATTTAAAATAGATTGCGGGAAGGTTAGAAAATAATGCTGATAAAGTGCATAAGATTCAGGATGATCCAGGTTAAGTTAGCCTACTCAGCACTATTCCTGAATATGTGCACTTAACTTAGCAAAGGATGGTTAACGACCTAAGTGAAATTATTTTGGTGGTCTTGACACAGTTCAAAATGATTAAGCTGTACATCACAAAAAAAACATCTTAACTGGCATCAACTGGCAACCTTGTTAGCAGAAAATTATACTGTTGGTAACTGAATGAGTAGGACAGCACTGAAGAATCAAAAATGCAGCACGTTCACAGGAGCAGTGCCGTTCAGTCAGTTAGCACAACAACCATATTTGTGCTGATACTCCACCATTACAGATGCACGGTTTCTGGATAACTGATCCCAAAATAGCTTCCTGAAGCAGTGGCTTCTGGAAGATTTTGAAAGGCTTTCTAAAGTCAGATTTCAAAAACTTCCTGGGGAAACATGTTGAGGTCCCTGGAGGGTGTGGCTTCAAGCATCCTTGACCCCTGTGCTGTAGAGTTAAGAAGGTATAGTAGGCACTTAAGTACTGGACTGTGGGATAATAGGAAGACCATTTTCATGGTTAAGATAATTATGCCAGAGATCCTATACAAACTGCATTACACTGGTGGATTTGGCATGAGAACCACTTCTTGGTCAACCCACCTCAAAGCTAGTCTAATTCAAAAGGTGGAGCAAGCATCTGTGCACTACTGGGAATGCATTTGCAAATACAAGATATGTTACAGGCATATTAGCGGAGAATAGTACGATGAATTTCTCCAGCATTGACAAGGCCAACAAGCACAGTGAATCATTCCTTGACTCAGAGGGACCACCTCTAGAGTTAAAAGGCAGAGAGAGATTAGTGGGATGGGATGGGATGGGAAACTTACATTGCCATAGCATGGTGCACCTGTCCTGGGACGAGGATTGTTTCCGGAGCTGTCAGCTGGCCAATAAATTCACAGATTTTTTTTAAACATAATTAATAAGTCAGTAGAGAAAATATTGGGAGAAAGGCCGTTGTAAATCTTTTATGAAGACCAGAAATAAGGGTGAATGGGTTGCAGCTCCGGTAGTAATTGGCTATGGCATTATTTGCTGGGCACGAAAGTTGTGAATTTGAGGGTTCTTTGTCAGCCCCTACCTGCTCATGCTGAAGCATGCCAGAATGAAACGGTTTTCCCTAGGTCTGGGAATACGGAGAAGCTGAGCTGAAGGAAGAAATGAGAGAAACTGAATAAGAAGACTGGTACTAGCTTGGTAGAAAGAATGGAACTGGCAGCTAGGGAGAAAAGACTGAAAGTAGCTAGACAGAGAGATTAGACTGGAAGGGGAGAGACTGGGAGCAAGAGGTAGACTGAGACCACATGCCAGCAGGGAGGGGAAGGGACTATGAGCAGCTGAAGAGAGAGGCTGGGACTGGCTGGACAAGAGAAACTGGGAGCCAATGATAACACTGAGCAAGCCACCCAAAACCAAACTTTTCACAAGTGGTCACTAATTATATGTTCCTCTTTGTTTGGGTGTCCAGTCTGAAACCTTTGAGTCTGATGTGCAGAAGTGATGAACACCCACAACTATAAGTCAATAAGGGAATGTCTAGAGTGCAATTAAACATGTGTGGTTGGCACATAGCAGCTGACTTAGACTTACGGGGCTCACACTAAGGGTCTGCTTAAGTGCAATGTCGATGTTTGGACTTGGGCAGGAGCATAGACATACCCAGAGAGCAGTACTTTGTCCAAAGAAAGAGCTATGTAATGCTGAGTACTTTCAAAAATCAGGTCTGAGACATCTCAATTTGGACACCCAAAATTAGTGAATGCTTTTGACCTTAATCTCTCTGAGCCTCAGTTCATCTATAAAACAGATATATTACCGCTTTACCTCACCAGGGTATTATGAAAACAAATTAATGTTTATGAAGTATTCAGATTCTACAGATATACACATGCACACTAAATCGAACGTGAGTAGACCCAATGAAACATACATGATTATTCATGTGATAAAGCCTCAATTCAGTGAACACTTAAGCATGTGTATTAGTTTATAAACTAAACCAGAATAATAATTCTTTAGCTAGTACATTAAGAGTAAAATGTTATTCCACAACTATCAGAAAGGCAACTTATGTGGACTGCAATAAAACTCTGGGGATAGTGCTCATCAATAAAATAAACTAAGTAAAACATTCAAATTATCTACATGGTATCCTTTAATTAACATGAATTTATAGTATTTCACTGTATCATCTTAAGCAAATAGTTTTATTTTCTTTACTAATTAAGTTGAAAAACTCTGCTGTGAAAATAATACTCATTCTTATTGCTCTAGAAAATGTGAAAGTCTTGGAGGATTAAGCCCTCACAGAATTAAATGATTAAAATGAAATCTAAAAAGCTAAGCCTTTAAAGCATGCTTGTTTTATTGTACCTTAGAAATGCTAAAAATATATCTTGATAACCAGAGGCTCATTTTATGCAGATACACCAAATGCATATTCCTGTACTCCAGGAAGACAAACTATTTAAGATAAATAAATTTAACTTTCTATTATGTACCTGAAACAACATGACATGTTATTTCTAGTACAGAAAAAACTCCTCTGATTCAATGGGAGATTTATAACACTGGAACCAAAATTTTGAGAAATATCCTAGAAAAAGAATTTTATTTACAATTTTTAAAACGAAACCAAATTTCTATAAAAGGAATCATTTGAGAATTATGTCACACTTCACAAGTTACTAAAGATTTAAAATTTGCAATATCTTAAAATTTAAGCCACAATAGATTTTGTATAACATCGGTAACTGCCAGGTTTTCTAAAAAAGCCTTAATTTTTACAAGATGACTCATTTTAACAAAATCCTAAAATAGCTTAATTGTGAAAATATATTGTAATCTATTGTATAAGTAATGTTTTTTCTATAGTTGGATCTTCTAACTGTATATGATACTACAAATTCTAGACAGAAGAAAGTGCTAAGAAGAGAGAAGTAATGCTATTTTAAAAACATAGCTTTATGGTATTTTTATGAGCAGAGAAAGTCTATTTTGCTTTATCTGACACAATGCAGGGACCTCATTTTGTGTTAGTGAAGCAGAACGTGTGCTTATGACACTATAAATACTACTGCTAGAAAAGCAATTTTCCCCACCAAGGAGCTGCTTCCCAACTCTCTCCAATGCGTGAGACCCCTTCATGGGGGAGATTCCGTTTAATGCTCTTTTGTAAATCTTTCCCTCTTAAGCATGTAGTACTGTTTGTGTCATTGACAGATTTAATAACTCCCTTCTTCACTGTCACTGCAGCAAACTTCCTAAAAGCGACTTAAAGCTTCTAAATTGGCTCCAGATGCAAGTCATTTTTAAGAAAGGGCAACTGAAGCAAGCTAGATAACTCTCCTTTACCTGTGGTAGCAATTAACATACACCCCCCCCCCACACACACACACACCAAATACCTGCAAAATTTTATTTCCAGAGGATAACTTTTGCAAAAGGCAATTAAAAGTCCCGGGGACTAGGGAGACTCCGTCCCTTAGACACGGCAACACTAAAACAGAAACAAGCAAACAAGGTGTTTGCAACAAGCCCTTTTTGCATGACCATCACTACCAGGCCTGCGACGCAATACAAACAAACTCTGCGGCGTGTGCGATGGGCGCCTCCTCTGCCCCCACATCTGCGGCTAGAGACGGCGCTGGCAGGACGCCTGCCCGCGAGGCAGAGCAGGGGGCAAGGCAAGGCAGCTGCTGCAGCGTGCGCGGGGGAGCCGACACCAGCCAGGACCCAGCGCCGGACTGGGGAGCGACCCCGATCCCTGAGGGACGCAGCACGCCAGAGGCGCCTTCCCCCCGAGGCGGGGGCCAGGGCAACCCCCGGGGAGTGGCGGCGCTCAGCCCGTCCCAGCCACTGGCGTGCCCCCGCCGCGTGTTTGTCATGGAACTCGGCGGCGGCGGCGGCGCCAGCGGGGAGGAAGCTGGCGCAGCTGAGGCGGCGGCTGTGGAAAACAGGATGGGGGAGGGGAGGAAAACGTACAAGGCGGGCGGGCGGCAGAACCGCGGCTTTATTAATGTCACTCGGCGCTGCCTCGCTGCCCCCGCTCGCTGGCTACCCCGCTCCGCTTCCCCGCGCGCGGCGCAGAGAGGCCGGGCCCGGCAGATCTGCGAGGCGGCCCCAGCCGGAGATGGCGGTGGGTAGAATAAGGCACACTGGGTAAAAACACATTTATATACTAACCTCGCCGAGAAATTTTCCAACAATTCCTCCGTCCGACCACCATGCACCAGGACAGGAAACGGCCGCCTCAGCGCCCGCCCGCTCCAGCACCGCCCAGAGCCTTGCGGGCGGGCCCCGCAACCAGCATTCGCCGAGCCGCCATTGGACAGCCGGCACCACAAATCGCCGCCCACACACTCCATTGGTCGCCGGAGGCCCAGCGCCAACCCCGATTGGCTACGCTCCGCGGGCCCTGTTCTCCGTGCCACGGACTCTCAGCTATGCTGGGTTCGGGGCCGCCACCGACGCCATTTTGTATCACGGCCAGCTAGGCGCCTGTGCGTCAGAGAGGGAGTTGGGCGCCATTTCCCCGCACAGTCCGGAGAGGCAGATGGTAGTTAGCACCGCTTCAGGGGCTTCCAGCGCTTGGCTCCCTCCGGGGCGCTATGGCAGCCGGAAGCCTGCGGCTTCTCTTAGTCATCCAGCCGGGGCCGACGCGCTCGCAGAGAGGAGGCTAGTAGTTTTCCTGCCATCCCCATGGGCAACCCGGTACTACGGGGGGGCACAAGGCTGCTCTCTGTCCAGGAGCCGATCCCTGCCGCGTGCACCGTAGAGTATCAGCCTGTTGCTCCAGACACACCGGGGAGAGCCCTAGGCGACCACACGCACACACCGCCTCAGCCTAGCTCCACTCACAGCCACAGCACCCTGGCCCCCGGGCCGCGCACCTCCGGGGAGAGCCCCACTTTAGCTTCCCCTCCCCCACGCACCTGGAGATTTTGGAGAACCCTAGCTTGGCCCCTCCTACGCATGGTCGCAGCAGCCTCACCCACAGGGGAGAGTCCCCAGGCTAGCTCCCCATCCACTGGGCTCAGCCCCCGACTTCCACATGGGGGAACCCCCAGCCTGGCTTCTCTCAGCTGCAATTCTTTGGGCCACGGCCTTTTCATACCAGCCCAGTAAGGGGTCCTGACCACCCCGTTATTGTGATATAGCCCCTAGCTGCTCAGGGACTCCAGCTTGGCTGGTCCTCCTGTACCCGCTGATAGAAGCCAGGTCCAGATAGGGGAGATGAGCTCTATAGCAAGAGCTGCTCTGCAAAGGGACCTTGTCTGTTCTGTCCCCATTTTGGGTGCTGGCACTTGTGGGTTCAGTTGTAGTGTTCGACTAGGACAGGTTTTCAGGTGAAAACTGACTAACTTAATGAAAGGGAAAGAAGAAAAGGAAAGTCCTTCCCACCTACTCTGTTTCTTCACAATGTCTCCTACCTTAACTGTATTTTCTTTACCTTTTCTTGTCACAGGTTTTAGAAATTCAGAGAATAGGATCCCATTTTCACTGTCAACCTATAGCTCTTAACTTTAACTTGAGGTGGTAATAAATATGCTAGCAATTATTAGTTTATTAGGTTTTTACCAACTCTTTTAGGCACGCACTGTGTTGTCTTCAGTTATGTATGTACAGCTATTTTAAATAAGCTTTTCAAATTTGAAAAGATTGAAGGATCCAAAAATGAGATTTTTCAAACAAATGAGAGAAAGGAACTAATTTTTAAATAGTTATAGTTTCAAAGCCATTTATAAGTTACTTGATTAGGGAAAATAGCCATGTTAACACACCACTAAGATTGTGAGATAGAAAATTTTCCCCTACTAATAAACCTTTGCTATCAAAGAGATTATAAAATCTGTAATACATCATGAATATTAAACATTTGGACTGCTTTCCATAACCCCATGCTGAAAAGCTATAGCTAAAATAAGCTGCTTAAAAATCCTCAGGGGTTTTCTACACATAGTGATATTCTGGCACAGTTGTTCCTGAATAACTGCACTCTCAGAAAAGTCCTGACTGTGTATATGACAATTGAATAAAATGGATCTACATGTTTACTTTTCCATTAGGAAGAGATTTGTCCTTTTTCGTTTCTTAGTTGGAAAAATGACACTTGATTCTAGATTAATAAACTTCTGTGTTTTGTTATACACAGACATTAATTAGTAGTAAATGTAGAGTCTTATTCCTGGGCAACTTTGTGTCTCTCACAAATTCATGTGGCCAAAAAATAAGTCAGATAGGGGTCGTTCACCTAGAGCTCTATCAAAGCCTATAGCCTGGTCATCTTTGCATTTGTTTGGGATAGTTGTTCCAGTCTCTCCTCACTCTTCTTTCATTAATTTTTCTAGAGCCAAGGTGGGTGAGGTAATGCCTTTTATAGGACCAACTTCTGTTTGTGAAAGAGATAAGCTTTTGGGGTACACAGCTCTTCATTGGGTCTTGATATTGCCTTACCCACTTGATCTCAGATCCTGGGACCAACATAGGTAAAAACACTGCAAACATTAATTTTCCTCTCCTTCCCCACCACATGTAGTTGTGTTAAAAAAAAGACCAAAAACCCACCTTCATTTTCAACCTGAGTTAAGCTAAACCTGCTAGTTGCTGCACTCTGCAAGTCAAAATCCAGACCAAGGTTTTTTGGTTCCGGGTGGTTTTGTTTTGTTTTGTTTTTTTTAATTTTCCCATTCTACACCACCCTTTTTATAGTTTGGTTTAATGCTTTTATATAATGTTAAGTTACATAAAGCATTCATCTTGAAAAATCCCAGAGTATCAACAATTGATATATGTGCACAGAAGTAGAGAAGATCATCCACTTTGGAGTGAAAATTGATATCTAGCTGACACGTATCACAACAAGAGGAAGGGGGGAAGTGAAAATTGATATCTAGCTGACACGTATCACAACAAGAGGAAGGGGGGAAATTTTGCCTTAGATCAACCAAATGCCTAAGGCCAAACCAAAAGCCTCATCTCTGTACTTTGTGACCCTTAACATCCACACAGAACTGGCAGACCCTGATTAAGACCTCATCCAAAACAAATTTTATCCAAATTGCAGTATCAAATCCTTTTTTAAAGTACTTCCAGACTGTGTCAAACAAACATAATTAACTGGGTTGAGAATTACTTAGACAAGTTAGATGTCTTTGGTCAGTAGGGCCTGATGAAATACATCCTAGAATACTTAAGGAACTGGCTGAAGAGACCTCTGAGCCATTAGCAATTGTTTTTGAGAACTCGTAGAGACAGGAGAGATCCCAGAGGACTGGAAAAGGGCAAATACTGGACCTATATATAAAAAGGCCAATAAAGAACCCAGGGAACTGTAGACAAGTCACCTTACCTTTAGTACCCGGAAAGATAATGGAGCAAATAAACAATTTGTAAGCACCTAGTAGATAATAAGGTGATAACATAGTCAACATAATTTGTTAAGAACAAATTTCAAATCAACCTTCTACCCTTGACGGGGTAACATGCCTTGTGGATAAGGGAGAAGTAGTAGATGTGATATATGTTGACTTTAGTAACTTACGGTTTTTTAAACTGTCTTTTGTGACCCCCTCATAAGCAAACTAGAGAAATACAGTCTAGATTAAATCTACTATAAAGTGAGTGCACAACTGATTGGAAAGCTGTACTCACAGAGTAGTTATCAATAGTTCACAGTCAAGTGGGAAGAGCATATTGAGTGGGATCCTGCAGAGATCTATCCTGGGTCCTCTTCTCTATTTTAATAAATGATTTAGATAAAGGCATAGAGAATACACATATAAGCTTTGTGGATGATACCAATTTCTGAGAGGTTGTAAGCACTTTTAAGGACAGGATGAGAATTCAAAATTATCTTGACAAACTGGAGAAATGGTCTTAAGTAAATTGGATGAAATTCAGTAAGGACAAATGCAAAGTACTACACTTAGGAAGGAAAATGATCAGTTGCAAAAATACAAAACGGGACATGATTGCATAGGAAGGAGTACTGGAGACAAGAACTTGGGGACTAAATATGAGTCAACAATGTAATACTGTTGCAAAAAAGTGAACATAATTCTGGGACATATTAGCAGGAGCATTTAAAGCAAGACACATGAAGTAATTATCTACGATTCAGCACTGGTAAGGCCTCAACTGGAGTATTGTGTCCAGATCTGAGCACCACACTTTGGGAAAGATGTGGACAAATTGCAGAAAGTCCAGAGGAGAGCAACAAAAATTATTAAAGGTCTAGACAACATGACCTATGAGGAAAGATTGATAAATTGGATTCACTTAGTATGGAGAAGAGAAGGATGAGAGGACATGGTAGCAGTCTTCAAGTATGTAAAAGGTTGTTACAAAGAGGGTGATAAATTGTTCTTACCCACTGAGGACAGGACAAGAAAGGGGGGGAGGGAGAGCTCAGTGGTTTGAGTATTGGCCTGCTAAAACCAGGGTTGAGAGTTCATTCCTCAAGGGGTCTACTTAGGGATCTGGGGCAAAATCAGTACTTGGTCCTGCACTAGTGAAGGCAGGGGGCTGGACTCAATGACCTTTCAGGGTCCCTTCCAGTTCTATAAGATGGGTATATCTCCATATAATATTAATGGGCTTAAATTGCAGCAAGGGAGATTTAGGTTAGATATTAGTAAAACCTTCCTAACTCTAAGAGTAGTTAAACACTGGAACAAATTACCTAGGTTGTGGAATCTCTATCATGGAAATTTTTAAGAACAGGTTAGACACACCTATCAGCAACTTAACCCTGCTTGAATGCAGGGGACTGGACAAGACAAGCTATTGAGGTCCTGCATATCTGAGATTCTATGAGATGGGAAGAACAAGAGTATGAAATTTAATACCACACAAATAGCATGCTATTTGCATTTTGATAAAGCAATAGAAAATGAATACATCCTCCCTAAATAGTTGTCCATAAGTAATTCCATCAAGACAGTGTGGTGATAAATAAAAACATGAATAATTTGTGAATGTCAAGATCTAATTTGTAATGGAAGACATGCATGGTGGCATTTTATAGGAAGGCTTCAACTACACACAATAGTTGCACCAGTCTAAAATTGGTTTTAGTTGGTGTAAATCCTGCATGCGGTACTCAAATCAATTTGTAACTGTCTTATCTTGATTTAGAAATTGGATCTTATCAGTTGTTCCCTTTGGGGGTCTTGAGCCCCAGCTTTTATGGTCTAACATACAATTAGAGAAGAAGTGTAAGGGAACATTGAGAGTCCAAAGCATTTTATGGGGAAGATGCATCAGAAAAGATGCAGATTTTCCTGTCATCATTTACCTAACCAAGAATCTGGCATGTGGGATGCTGCAGTTTTCCCTTTAGAGTACTGGGGAGTTTTGCACTTAGGGTGACAATGTTGAGCTTTTAAGTGTCCTGCTGCCTAACGAAATCCTCAGTGCTCTAGGTCCCTCTATACATGCATAGGGGGGAGTAGGCATCTAAGAAACAGATTCACAGAAACCACCAAACTGAGAGGAAAACCACTTAAACTAGCCAGTAGGAAATACCAAGGAGAGGGTGGGTAGCCTAAGCTTCGGGGTATTCTGGGACACAGCCATCCATCCAGATTCCTGATCTGGCTGCCCCCAGATAGGTTTTGGGCAGGTTCGGTATGCCCTGAGCATAGCTACCAGATGAGACACCACAAGAAAGACAGGTCAGGGAGCACCTAGTATGAGACTCCTGCCAGGGCTTAGATGTGAGCTAAGGCACCAGGCAGTTCATCAGCATTGGGATTTAAGTGGTTTTATGTATGCCCACTAGCAGAAACGTAAGCATGTACAGGTTAGGTGTCAGCTAACTGGAGGTTTGAAGGAGTTAAGTGGCACCTAAATATTGGCATCTAGAGTGGCAGGCCCCTATGCAGGACCAGCTTTAGGCCAATTCTCCCAATTCCCTGGAATCGGGCCCTGTGCCTTAGGCACCTTTTTAATATATATATATATATATATATTTTTTAAACTTACCCGGTGGCGGTCCAAGGCTTTGGCAGTATTTCGGCAGCAGGGGGTCCAGCCGCATTTCAGCGGTGTGGGGTACACTCCGGGGGTCTTCGGCGGCATTTCTGCGGTGGGAAGGTCCTTTGGTGACATGGAAGACCCAGAGCGGACCCCCTGCCGCCACAGTGCTGCCAAAACCCCGGACCACTGCTGGGTATTCAGATTGGGCCCTACCCTTCATAAAGCCAGCCCTGCCACTGTGTCACTTTGTGCATCTAGCCCTTAGCCCAGGGATTCTCAAACTGGGGGTTGGGACCTTCAGGGGGTCTCGAGGTTATTACCTGGGGGGTCACGAGCTGTTAGCCTCCACCCCAAACCCCACTTCATCTCCAACATTTATAATGGTGTTAAATATATTAAAAACACCTTTTTATCTATAAGGGGGTGGTTGCACTCAGAGGCTTGCTGTCTGAAAGGGGTCACCAGTACAAAAGTCTGAGAACCACTGCGTTAGCCCCTGAAAAGGCCTTGACTAGTGAGGATCAGAAAATTTGTTACTGCTAATTTCCTTTCTGATAGCGTTTCCCATCATTTAGGACATCTGGGCTGCTCTTCTCCCTCTAGCTCCCAGAGGTAGATCAGTATTTTGGAGCCACATGGTTTGGCCATATCACTTCTGTTCCTGCTGGCTACCAGGCGCATTTTCCCCCAAGTTTTGTAAAACTTGCTGTTATACTGGCAGACCAGCCAACCTGTGTATGACCCATAAGAACTTGACAAGAGGCATTACAACTGTAATCAAAACAATTCACTTATTTATGAATCAAAGAAATGGGGATTGCTAGCGTAATTAGCAACTAATTCATGTATAGTAATAGAAATCAAGGGCAGATGCTAAATGGTTTTGTCTGTTTACCTATATCCTGTTAGAAGTTTAACAATGCAACCTTATGTAAATTAGCTTGTAGATGTTAATTCCCTTTCATATCTTAATTGCTTTACAATATATATGTGACGGTGTCCAGTTAACCTTAAGATCAAAGATGTGAGATACTGCAGAAAACTAATAGTATTATCTACATAGTTAAGACAAAGACAATCTGTTGTAATGAATGACTGGCTGTTGTCTTATAGTGTAACTAGATTACCTGTGTATGCATAGGAAATAGAAGATTAATTCAAAGCACTGGTCCATTGCCTATTCTTCCTTGGAGGAAAGCCCTGCTCTGACAATTGCTATGAGGAGGCTTGTCAGCCTGCTAGAGAGCTGTAAATAAGAAGCCTTAGGCCTGATCCTGTCATCTTTATGATGCTTAAACTTTGAACAGGGAAAGTGTAAGCCGTACCACTAAGATCTTCCAAATTGTTATTTGGAATACCCTGGAAAATGCATGGAATGACTGTATATCTAAGCTGCATTTGGATTCAGACTTTTTTTTGATTCCAGAGACTTTTACAAATCAGTAGCCTTGCCATCTCTTTTATGAAACTGACCTTTACACTCAGTTGTATGTATATTGATCTTTAAACCATTTATAAAATCTTTTTCCTTTTATTAATAAACCCTAAATTTAGTTATTAAGCATTGGCTGTAAACATGTATTTAGATAAGATCTGAGATTCATATTACCTTAAGGATAAGTGTCTGATCCTCTGGGAGTGGTAGAACTTTATGTATGGTGTATAGGGTTTTCAATAACCCCTAACTATATTAGACTTGGTTGTCCAGATGGAAGCCAAGAGCTGGAATACCTAAAGGGAACTGTGTTTGGCTTCTTGTTAATCAGTGTAGTACTACAGAAGCTCTTTTGTTACTGCCTTGGTGAATCTAATTATAGAATAAACCACCAGTTCTGGGAAGCGTTTGCCCTATTTCTTGCAGTCTGCCCTGAGTGTTGCATTCTCAGTGTAGTCATTCCCTAGTCACACTTGTATAATAGCATTAACAAATATTCCAGAGATAAAATAATTACATTCATTACATTTAGAAGATGGTCACATGATAACAATTGCACTTAATATCTGACCCTTGATTTATGAGCCATCTGGGATGGGTAGAATCTGCTAGCAGAAAGGAAGTTCTTCGAGTGATTGCTCATATCAATTCAAGGTAGGTGTGTGAGCACGCTGCGTGCATGGAAGTTGGAAACTTTTCCCTAGCAGCTACTTGTTGGGTCGCCTCTAGAGCCCCCCAGAGTGGTGCAGATATGACAATCTATATAAGACACTGCTGACCCGACCCCCCCTTCAGTTTCTTCTTACCGCCCGTGACGGTTGTTGGAACAGTGGTTCTAGTGCTCCACTAATCCCTAGCTTATCTTAATCGTTGTTAGTTAATAGTTAGTGTTAAGTGTTTTTCACTGTAGTGTTAAGCTAGTTTAATAGTTAAGGGCAGTTTTTCATGCATCAGCTGCCCTGTGGGGCTTCAAGACTTGCAAGTCTTGCAACAAGCCCATGCCTATGGGTGATCCCCACGACTCCTGCCTTAGGTGTCTTGGGGAGGGCCATCAGGCTGACAAGTGTAAAATCTGTAAGGCTTTTTAAGCCACAGACAAGAAAAGAGGGAAATTCGACTCAAGCAACTCCTCAGAGTCTGCATTGCAGCCCTCTCAAGACATGGGCTGAGCACCTCAGTGCGCAGTGCTCCCCCAGTGGTGCCGATTCTGGCACTACAGAAGATCACACACGCACGCCAGCACCAACAATCTCCTGGGCCCCCAAAATGCTCGCCTTGGCACTGTTCCCATTTCCTAGAAGCAAGCCTTGGGAGGGCCCCTCATTAAGTCGAAGCAGTTGTTCTGGCCCCGACCGAGCAACACGCCAGCCCAGCACAGGGTACCGTTCAAGTGGAGGAGATTACATTGCCTTCCACTCCGGCTACCTTCCAGGCCACTAGAGATCTTATTGAAATAACAGCCCTGGTACCCCCAGCCCCAGCACTGGCCCCGGCCTGAGTTCTGGTACCATCCAAGGGCAAGCTGGCGATGTTCAGACTGTCAGCCCCTAGACCAGCATCTCCATGCCGCTTGTAGTCCCGGCGTTGTTCCGAGTCCTGGCACTGTCCCAGGTACCGGTCTGACTCACAGCACCAGTTAGACTCGCAGCCCTGGTCTTGCAGCCCTGACCCTTGGAGCCGTTCCTGCTTGAGGTTGCGGTCGTCTGCTGGAACATGGTCCCACTCGAGGTCCAGGTCTTGCTCAGCGACCTCGCAGCATCGTTAGGACCGCCGCGGCACGGAACACCGATCCCAGAGTCGACTGTCGCCGTGGCACCAGTCCGCAGCCTGCTACCACTCCCCACTGTGGCACCAGTCCGCAGCCTGCTACCACTCCCCACTGTGGCACCAGTCCGCAGCCCGCTACCACTCCCCATTGTGGCACCAGTAAACTGAGCAGCACCATTCCCCAACATGACACCACTATACAACTCGGCACCGCTCTTCATCGCTGCACCGCTCTCAATTGTGATTAGCCTCACGGCGCTGATCACCACATGACCCTCAGCTACCAAGGGGCTCGGTGCCCCCTTTACTCCACTCATGCACCGCCCCTCCTTGGCCATCGCGGACCTAATCCCTCTCTGGCAGGTCGGGGAGAGCTTCAGGGGCTTCGGACATTCCTCGGTCAGGCCCGGGAATCGTTGAACAAGACGCTCCAGTGCCCAATTGACAGCCTCAGTGGCAATTCTAGAGCCCCTGGGCATATCATCAGGCCCAAGGCGCTCCCTCAGGGGCCCGACCATTGTCACGCTCGGACACCCATCCTACCTAGGTGACCCTCAGCCGCCCTCCTCCAGACCAGGACCAACCCGCAGAGTCAGCACCCGTGTTAGGGACTATCCCAGGGGCCCAAGAAGAGATAGCCTCTTGGTCAGCCGCAGGTATCGCCACCCGGGCTCTCCTGGTGGAGTCGTCTTCGTCCTCCCCTAATGAGGCGGTGGCTGGCACATCTATGTCTGTCCATCACCAATGGACTTTAGGGTCCTCCAAGAACTGCTTCAGCGTATGGCACTTAATGTGAACCTCCAAGTTGAGGAGGAGAACCCTATGGTGGACATTTTAGGCCATGAAGGACCTTCCAAGGTGGCCCTCCCCATGAATAAGACTATTCAAAGTAATGCCAAGTCTCTCTGGCAAATCCCGGCCTCTATCCCTGCCACAGCCAAGAGGGTAGAAAGAAAATACTTTGTTCCCACCAGGGGCTACGAGTATCTTTTCATTCACCCTGCCCCATGCTCACTTGTGGTGGATGCGGTAAATGCCAGAGAAAGACAGAGGCAGCAAGGGCCTGAGCCCAGATCAAAGGACGCTCAACGGCTGGACCTTTTCGGGAGAAAGGTTTATTCTACTGGGGGGTCTCTCACTTAGGATCACTAACCAGTTGGCAATCCTCAGTAGATACAACTTTAACTCTTGGTCTTTGGTCCTTAAATTCCAAGATCTTCTCCCAGTGGAGGCTCATACGGAACTCGGGGCCGTTGCTGAGGAAGGTAAGCTGGTGGCCCGGACCTCCCTCCAGGGTTCCCTCAATGTTGCGGACGCGACTGTGTGAATTCTGGCTTCTGGCGTTGCTATGCAGCGGAATGCCTGGCTACAATCCTCGGGTCTCCCGCCTGAGGTCCAAAGCACCATCCAAGATCTCCCCTTTGATTGTCAGGGCCTGTTTGTGGAGCAAACCAATTCTCGCTTGCATACCTTAAAGGACATGAGAAACACTAACAAATCCTTAGGTATGCATACCCTGGCTAACCAACGAAAGCTATTTAAACCCCAGACCACCCAGCAGCGTGCCTTCCCACCTAGACCAAGGCAGGACTTTTCTCGTCGGAGAAACAGATACTTGCGATAGACGTTATGAAACTAGCATTCAGTGGGAAAGAAGTGTAACCCCCTTTTTTTTGAGCTCACTCAGAAATCTATTATTTCTGGGCTATTGCCTAGAGCATCTTCTTGCCAAAGGAAATCTCTGCAGAAGACAAAAGATCCATCTTATAGTGCTTAATGAAGGTATCAAAGATAGACCAAGTGGTGGCTTTGCAAATTTCTTAAGTGGACACACTTGTTCTATCCATGAGGTTGCAAAGGATCTTGCAGAGTGTGCCTTTATCCCTTTTGGGGCAAGAGCCTCTGACAATGTGTAGGCTTCCACACTGCATAGTCTAAAATCTAGCTAGCAATGAAGAACTTGAAAGCTCTAAGTCTCTGGCATTTTAGGTAGGATACAAGTAGGTGTAGATTCTATATACATGAGATACATTTTCAATGCTCTTCTGACATCTAAAGTGTGCTGCATCTTTTCAATTGGATATTATGGTTTTGGACAGAATAAAGGAAGCACAACCTCTTTGGAAATGTGGAAAGAGGAATTTACCTTTAGAATAAAGGATTATGGTATCCTGAACACACATTAAGGCTCCTGCATAGATAAGGCTACCAGCCTGGCACGCATGAGGGGTACTAAAACAAGTCTTAATGGATAAATAAAAGGCTGACTCTTAAACCAGAAACTTGAAGGGATGGCTCATCAGGGTGCTCAAAAGGTAATGGAAGATCCCATTTTGGCTGATCAGACTGCTTGTAGGAATCTGGCTACCTGTGGATTGTCTAGCAAGGACCCCAAGGATCCTGTAAATAGCATGCCATTAAGAGCAGACACCTGACACACAGTGCTACTGGGCTGAAGACCTCTATCCATACCTTCTTGGAGAAAGTCCAGAACGGGTGGAATTCCTGGATTTCTGGGATTTGCATTGTGGTCTTGGCACCAGTTGCTGAATCTGGACCAGATAGAGTATGCTTTTAGTGTCAGTACTCTCCTAGATGAAAGCAATGTCTTAATGATTATGGAGGATAGACGGAGTCCATTCCCCCTCAATAGCCAGGGTATTAGTTGAATCCATTTTCGTGTGGATGAAGAAAAGGGCCTTGGCAAGAGGCTATCTGGTCTCCTCAGATGCTGGAGTGGGGGATCTAGTGTCAGCTCTATCCCATCTGAGCCCCAGCCAAGGAGGATTTATCAGCATTATTGTCACCTTGTTTTCTTTTCTGAACTACTTTCCCCAGTAGCAGAAAAAGAGTGGAAATGCATCAAGTACGCTCTGTGGCTAACTGTGCTATTAAGCATCAGTTCCTATGGATCTGGTGTCTGCTTTCTTTGTGAATTTTTTGGGTCTCTTCATTCATATAATTCAAGAACATGTCAGTTGATGGGAGGCCAGACATCTAAACGATAAGCCTGAAAACATTCTGAATCGGGTAGCTTGGAATTGTTGATCCTGTGCCTGCTGAGCCAGTCTGCCTTTTGATTCAGGTCTTCTTTGATGTGGATCGCTCTGAAGGAAAGAAGGAATTCTTCTGCTTACCTCATTATTCAACTTCTTCTATGTGTAGTGCCAGACTCCTTGTTTCCCCTTGGTTGTTTCAATCTGTGACCGCAGTCATATTGTCTGATTGAACCAGAATATGGTTCCCCTTGTGGGTGGAACCTTTGCAGAGCTAAATTGACCCGTCAACTGTAGGTTTATGCTGTTAGGCTTTTCTCTCCCACTCCAGCCACCTTGAGCTGTTTAGGTCTCCAAGTGAGCTCCCCAGTCCTCCAGGGTAACATCAGCTGTGAGGAGTAAAGGATCTGGAAGGCAGATGGGCATACCTTTGCAGACATTGTCATGAGCTGACCACAGTTATAAGGAGCTGAACACCTGTATTGGAGCCTGTATTTGATCTTTTGTGTGTTCTGGGGAGTAGTCATACACCTTTAATATGAAGGCTTGAAAATTTCTGATGCCCATGGAGTGATCCCTATGCGTGGCCCCAGGAATCCTAACAGTTGGAGGCATAGTGCTTTGGCAGGCCTTCTACTGCTCTGGAGCAAGAAAATAAATTCCTGGTTGGAACCAGAGAACTTTTCTTGGCACTGATGATGGGCACCTAGAGGAGATTCAATATCCAAGATGTGGCCTTGAGTGCTACTGATTGCAATGGAACTCTGATCAGGTTGTGGTCCAGGAAGGAATACATGTTCCCTGCAACCTAAGTGTGGCTAGTGTCATTACTACCATCTTTGTAAAAACCACAGGGACCGAGAGCAGCCTGAATAGGAGTGTTTGGTACAGATAATGTTTTCTGCCATAAGTGAACCTCAGGAGTCTGGGAAGGCATGGATTGATGGGTATATGGAAATATGCATCTGCTAGATCCACTTCAAGACAGGGATGAGATCAGAGGTCAGAGTTTCCATCAGAAACTTTGTTTTTTTCCCCCATCCACTTGTTGAGCCTTCTGAGGTTCAGAATGGCTCTAATATTCCCGTGCACTTCTGTACAATTAAAAAGATGAAGTAGAACCTGGAGAACCTTTCTTCTGAGGGAACACACTCTGTCACTCCCATGTCCAGATGATATTTTGTTTGGGATCTGAATGTGTTTTACCGGGAGCTACTGGAGCTGGCAAGCCAGATGAACAGATAGGGTGGAGCCTGCAGCTTGAGAGAGTATTCCTGGCCCACTATTTCCCTGACCCACTTATCTGTGGGTAATGAAAAACCATTCCTTTAGGAAATGGGAAATCCTGCCCCCTAGCTTCACCTTTGACTGGAGGCCTATGCAATCTTTGTCATAAAGTGCATTGGGGTTGGGGCTGAGATCTCTCTGGAGTTTCCCTTAGGCACCTGGCTATTGAGCTTGAAAGGTATGGTTTGGGCTGAGAAGTTCATTGAATCCATTGGGGCATCAGCTATAAACACTGTTGCTAGGGAGACTTTAGTGAAACTAAAGTCAGAGTGATCTCTATCCTTAAAGGTTTTGATATCTTCAGCTAGGAAAAATATGCGCCTGCAATGCTGGTAGCTTCCAGGAAGTCAGAGGAGGCTTCAAAGTCTTTTTCAAGAGAAGAATCCATGTTTCTATCGGTGGGTTCCTTGGGCCTGGTCTATACTACGAGTTTAGGTTGAATTTAGCAGCATTAAATTGAATTAAACCCTGCAACCAGCCACACAACAAAGCCATTTACTTTGACATAAAGGGCTCTTAAAATCGATTTCTGTACTCCTCCCCGATGAGGGAATTAGCACTGAAATCGATATTGCCGGTTTGAATTAGGGTTAATGTGGATGCAATTCAATGATATTGGCCTCTGGGAGCAATCCCATAGTGCACCATTGTGACCGCTCTGGACAGCACTTTCAACTCAGATGCACTGGCCAAGTGTACAAGAAAAGCCTCGAGAACTTTTGAATCTCATTTCCCGTTTGCCTAGTCAAGTTAATCAGCACATGCAGTCCAAGAATCGAAAAAAAAGAGCTCCAGCATGGACCGTATGGGAGGTACTGGATCTGATTGCTATATGGGGAGACAATTCGATGCTATCTGAACTACGGTCCAAAAGATGAAAAGCCAATACATTTGAAAAAATCTGCAAGGGCATGATGGAGAGAGGCCACAACAGGAACTCAACACAGAGCCGTATGAAAGTTAAGGAGCTCAGACAAGTATACCAGAAAACCAAAGAATCAAACGGACGCTCCGGGGCAGAGTTGCAGACATGCCACTTCTATGCTGAGCTGCATGCAATTCTAGGGGGCTGCCACCGCTACCCCACCCCTGTCTGTGGATTCCGAGGAGGGGGGTACTCTCAGCCATGCCTGAGGATTTTGCGGATGGTGAAGATGATGAGGACAATGACCTTGAAGAGAGCACACAGCACACCATTCTCCCCAACAGCCAGGAGCTTTTTCTCACCTAGACTGAAATTCCCTCCCAAGGCGGTATCTCCGTCCTCCATCGTAGGACACTTTACCGTGCCATGCTAATAGCAAGTAATCTGGTATCATTGCATGACAAAGCCTGGCAGCGTATAGTCGCAGTGTTTGCTGGCATTCAAGCAACATCTGTTCTTTATCTCTCTGTGTTATCCTCAGGAGAGTGACATTGTTCATGGTAACCTGGTTGAAATACGGGAATTTAATTAAGGGGACATTCAGAGGTGGTTGTTCCTACTGGGCTGTTCGCCTGTGGCTGAAAAGAAATTCTCCCCAGTTTGCCAAGTGGGAGGGGGGGCATTGGCGCTGAGCTGTTCGCATTTGGATAGTAGGGATCTTCCCTGATACCAGCCACGCAGTGGGGGGAGGGGTAAAGTGATCATCCCAGAAAATTGGATGGTGGGGGTTAGTTTGGTTTCTGCTGCTGCACGTTAACACGAAAACCGCAGCACTCAACGGGCTTTGTTTGGTATGGAAAAGGAAGGTGCTGCTTTTATGAAAGTTGCAGAAGCCGAAAGCCTATGGCTTACCATGGCCGCCTGCAAGCCAAATTCCGTTGGCCGGCCTTGCATCCATGATCTCTAACACCAAAACTGCAGGCTCTCAATATAAAATGCAATCTTGTACCGAAATCACATGTGCTGTGTAATGTGAAGTGTTGTTCACCATCAAAGAGTATACCCATTGTTCTGTAAAATGTATCTTTTAAAATACTTCTCTCCCTTTTTTCCCCTCCCACAGCTGCAAATTTTCAAGCCTCCCTCCTCTATCCTGAAGGCTATCTCAGCTAAGGTGGCAAAAAAAAAAACGCATGTGCAATGAAATGTTCTCTGAGATCATGCAATGAAAGAGCTCATCTGAATGTGTGGAAGGACACATCATCACAGTAAAGGAAAGTGGCCAATGAACATGAGGACATAAGGAATGATCGAGATGAGAAGTGGCGGCAGGAATATCAGAGGAGGCAGGATGCAATGCTGGGGCTACTGCGGGATCAAAAGGACATGCTCCAGCATCTGGTGGAGCTTCAGGAATGGCAGCAGGATCACAGAGTTCCGCTACAGTCCTCGTTTAATCGCCCTCTCCCCTCACCAAGTTCCATAGCCTCCTCATCCAGACACCCAAGAATGCGAGGGGAGGAGGGGGGCTCCGTGCACCCTGCCACTCCACCCCAGTGGACAGCCCAAGCAACAGAAGACTGTCATTCAACAAGTTTTGAAGTGGCCTTTTCCTTCCCTCCTCCCACACCCCACCCTATTTTTACAATCAATTAATAAAGAATACATGATTTTTAAATGATAGTGATTTTATTTTCTTTGCAAGCAAGCTGTGATTGAAGGGGGGATGCTTACAGGGAATGAGTCAACCAAGGGGGCGGGTTTTCATCAAACAGAACTGTCACACCGTAGCCTGTCTGGTCATGAAACTGGTTTTCAAAGCTTCTCTGATGCGCAGCGCTTCCTGGTGTGCTCTTCTAATCGCTCTGGTGTCTGGCTGCGCATAATCAGCAGCCAGGCGATTTGCCTCAACCTCCCACCCCAATATAAACATCTCCCCCTCACTCTCACAGAGTGTGCAGCACACAGCAAGCAGCAATAACAATGGGAATACTGGTTTCGCTGAGGTCTGAGCGAGTCAGTAAAGTGTGCCAGCGACCCTTTAAACGTCCAAATGCACATTCTACTACCGTTCTGCACTTGCTCAGCCTATAGTTGAACAGCTCCTGACTACTGTCCAGGCTGCCTGTGTATGGCTTCATGAGCCATGGCATTAAGTGGTAGGCTGAGTCCCGAAGGATAAAAGATGGTTACTCACCTTTGTAATTGTTGTTCTTCGAGATGTGTTGCTCATATCCATTCCAGTTAGGTGTGCGCGCGCTGCGTGCATCTTCGTTGGAAGATTTTTACCCTAGCAACACTCGGTGGGTCGGCTGGGCGCCCCCTGGAGTGGCGCCACCATGGCGCCGGATATATAGCCCTGCTGACCCAACCGCCCCTCAGTTCCTTCTTGCCGGATACTCCAACAGTGGGGAAGGAGGGTGGGTTTGGAATAGATATGAGCAACACATCTCGAAGAACAACAGTTACAAAGGTGAGTAACCGTCTTTTATCCTTTGAGCGCTTGCTCATATCCATTCCAGTTAGGTGATTCCCAAGCCTTACCTAAGCGGTGGGGTCGAAGTGAGATGTGGCAGAATGCAAAACTGCTGAGCCAAAGGCTGCATCATCTCTTGACTGTTGAACCAGAGCATAATGCGAAGCAAAGGTGTGGACCGAGGACCAGGTAGCTGCGTGACATATTTCCTGGATTGGTATATGAGCCAGGAAGGCAGCAGAGGAAGCTTGAGCCCTGGTAGAATGTGTGGTGAGATGGCTCGAGGGAACATGAGCCAAGTCATAGCAGGTGCGGATGCACACTGTCACCCAAGAGGAGATCCTCTGGGAGGAGACAGGTAGACTCATAGACTTTAGGGTCAGAAGAGACAAATGTGATCATCTAGTCGGACCTCCTGCACAAAGCAGGCCACAGAACCCTACCCGTCCACTTTTATAACAAACCCCTAACCTATGTCCGAGTTATTGAAGTCTTCAAATTGTGGTTTGAAGACATCAAGCTAAAGAGAATGCACCAGCAGGTGATCCATGCCCCATGCTGCAGAGGAAGGCGAAAAACCTCCAGGGCCTCTGTCAATCTGCCCTGGAGGAAAATTCCTTCCCGACCCCAAATATGGCGATCAGCTAAACCCTGAGCATATGGGCAAGACTCACCAGCCAGCACTCAGGAAAGAATTCTCTGCAGTAACTCAGATCCCATCCCATCCAACATCCCATCACCGACCACTGGGCATACTTATCTGCTGATAATCAAAGATCAATTGCCAAAATTAAGCTATCCCATCATACCATCCCTTCCATAAATTTATCAAGCTTAGTCTTAAAGCCAGATATGTCTTTTGCCCCCACTACTCCCCTTGGAAGGTGTTCCAGAACTTCACTCCTCTAATGGTTAGAAACCTTTGTCTAATTTCAAGTCTAAACTTCCTAGTGTCCAGTTTATACCCATTTGTTCTTGTGTCCACATTGGTACTAAGCTTAAATAATTCCTCTCCCTCCCTAATATTAATCCCTCTGATATATTTATAAAGAGCAAGCATATCCCCCTCAGCCTTCTTTTGGCTAGACTAAACAAGCCAAGCTCTTTGAGTCTCCTTTCATATGACAGGTTTTCCATTCCTCAGATCATCCTAGTAGCCCATCTCTGAACCTGTTTCAGTTTGAATTCATCCTTCTTAAACATGGGAGACCAGAACTGCACACAGTATTCCAGATGAGGTATCACCAGTGCCTTATATAAACAGTACTAACACCTCCTTATCTTTGCTGGAAATACCTCGCCTGATGCATCCTAAAACCGCATTAGCTTTTTTAATGGCCATATCACATTGGCGGCTCATAGTCATCCTGTGATCAACCAATACTCCAAGGTCCTTCTCCTCCTCTGTTGCTTCCAAATGATGCGTCCCCAATGTATATCTAAAATTCTTATTATTAATCCCTAAGTGCATGACCTTGCACTTCTCACTATTAAATTTCATCCTATTGCTATTACTCCAGTTTACAAGGTCATCCAGATCTGCCTGTATGATATCCTGGTCCTTCTCCATGTTAGCAATACCTCCCAGCTTTGTGTCATCCGCAAACTTTATTAGCACATTCCCGCTTTTTGTGCCAAGGTCAGTAATAAAAAGGTTAAATAAGACTGGTCCCAAAACTGATCCTTGAGGAACTCCACTAGTAACCTCCTTCCAGCCTGACAGTTCACCCTTCAGTACGACCCGTTGTAGTCTCCCCTTTAACCAGTTCCTTACCCACCTTTCAAATTTTCATATTTATCCCCATCTTTTCCAATTTAACTAATAATTCCCCATGTGAAACCGTGTCAAATGCCTTACTGAAATCGAGGTAAATTAGGTTTACTACATTTCCTTTGTCTAAATAATCTGTCACCTTCTCAAAGAAGGAGATCAGGTTGGTTTGGCACAATCTACCCTTAGTAAAACCATGTTGTAATTTGTCCCAATTACCATTGACTTCAATGTCCTTAACTACTTTCTCCTTCAAAATTTTTTCCAAGACCTTAGATACTACAGATGTCAAACTAACAGGACTATAGTTACTCGGATCACTTTTTTTTCCCTTTCTTAAAGATAGGAACTACCTTAGCAATTCTCCAGTCGTACGGTACAACCCCCGAGTTTACCGATTCATTAAAAATTCTCGCTAATTGGCTTGCAATTTCATGCGCCAGTTCCTGTAATATTCTTGGATGAAGATTGTCTGGGCCCTCCGATTTTGTCCCATTAAGCTGTTCAAGTTTGGCTTCTACCTCAGATGTGGTAATATCCATCTCCATATCCTCATTCCCGTTTGTCATCCTTCCATTATCCCTAAGCTCCTCATTAGCCTTATTAAAGACTGAGACAAAGTACTTATTTAGATATTGGGCCATGCCTAGGTTATCCTTAACCTCCATTCCATCCTCAGTGTTTAGCGGTCCCACTTCTTCTCTCTTTGTTTTCTTCTTATTTATATGGCTATAGAACCTTTTACTATTGGTTTTAATTCCCTTTGCAAGGTCCAACTCTACTTGGCTTTTAGCCTCTCTCACTTTATCCCTACATGTTCTGACCTCACTAAGGTAGCTTTCCTTGCTAATCCCACCCTTCTTCCACTCCTTGTAGGCCTTCTGCTTTTTCTTAATCACCTCTCTGAGATGCTTGCTCATCCAGCTTGGTCTACAACTCCTGCCTATGTTTTTTTCCCCCTTTCTTGGGATGCAGGCTTCCGATAGTTTCTGCAGCTGCGACTTAAAGTAATTCCAGGCCTCCTCCACATTTAGATCCACAAGTTCTTCAGTCCAGTCCACTTCCCTAACTAATTTCCTTAATTCTTTAAAGTTAGCCCTTGAGAAGTCAAAAACCCTAGTCCCAGATCTATTTTTGTTTATCCTTCCATCTAATTTGAACTGAATTAGCTCATGATCACTCGAACCAAGGTTGTCCCCTACAACCATTTCTTCTATGAGGTCCTCACTACTCACCGAAACCAAATCTAAAATGGCATCCCCTCTTGTTGGTTCTTCAACTACTTGGTGAAGAAATCCATCTGCTATCACATCTAGAAAAATCTGAGCCCTATTATTCTTGCTAGCACTTGTCTTCCAGTCTATATCTGGGAAGTTAAAGTCTCCCATGATCACACATTTCCCATTAGTGTTTACTTCATTAAAAACATTAAAGAGGTCTCTATCCATATCCAAATCAGGCCCTTCATTCAGTCTGCCACTGCGACGAAGAGTTGGGGCGATTTATGAAAGGGCTTCGTCCGTTCGATATAAAATGCAAGTGCCCTACAGACATCTAGGGAGTGCAACTGTTGCTCCCGCCGTGATGAGTGCAGTTTCAGGAAGAAGACCAGAAGGAAGATGTCTTCATTGATATGGAAGGCGGATACCACTTTAGGGAGGAACCCTGGGTGTGGTCGCAACTGCACCTTGTCCTTGTGAAACACAGTATACGGTGGGTCCACCATGAGCGCCCGAAGCTCAGAGACTCGTCTGGCCGATGTAATGGCTACGTGGAAAACTGTCTTCCAGGACAGGTATAGCAGCGAGCAAGTTGCTAACGGCTCGAATGGTGGAGATATAAGTCTGGTTAAGACCAGGCTGAGGTCCCAGGTAGGGGCAAGGCGGCGTACTTGGGGGTATAGGTGCTCCAAGCCCTTGAGGAACCTGGAAACCATAGGGTGTGAAAACACGGAGCGGCCACTCTCCCCTGGGTAGAAGGTAGAAATGGCCGCTAAGTGCACCCTCAATGATGATACCGCTAGATCCTGCTGTTTGAGAGACCAGAGGTAGTCCAGGATGGTGGGGATCGAGACCTCGTTAGGGAGTAACATTTTGCGTTTCGCACCAGCAGGAGAAACGTTTCCACTTGGCCAGATACATAGACCGAGTGGAAGGTTTCCTGCTATCCAGGAGTATTTGTTGTACTGAGGCACAGCAGCATAACTGACTGGCTCAACCATGCAGGAGCCATGCCGTGAGGTGAAGGGACTGCAGGTCTGGGTGGTGAAGTCTGCCGTGGTCCTGAGTTATGAGGTCTGGGTGAAGAGGCAGGGTAATTGGGCTGGCTATTGACAGGTCAAGCAATGTGGTGTACCAGTACTGCCTGGGCCACACTGGGGCGATCATGATCAAGCGAGCTCCGTCCCTGTGGAGCTTTAGCAGGACCCTGTGAACCAGCGTAAACAGTGGAAAGGCATAAAGCAGTTGGCTTGTCCACGGTATCAGGAAAGCGTCTGAGATGGAGCCCAGGGAGAGACCTTGGAAGGAGCAGAACATCTGGCATTTCCTGTTCTCGCGGGAAGCAAAGAGGTCTATGCAGGGAAAACCCCACTTCCGGAAAACAGAATGAATAATGTCTGGACGGATCAACCACTCGTGAGAGCGGAAGGATCTGCTGAGTCAATCCGCCAGAGTGTTCCGAACCTCTGGGAGAAAGGACACTACCGGGTCTATCGAGTGGGCTATACTAAAGTCCCAGAGTTGAATGGCTTCCTGACAAAGGGGGGAGGACTGTGTCCCCGCCACCCCCCGTTTGTTTATGTAATACATGGCCGTTGTAAAAGCAGCAAAGAATCCTGTGGCACCTTATAGACTAACAGACGTTTTGGAGCATGAGCTTTCGTGGGTGAATACCCACTTCCTCAGATGCATGTCATGACATGTATTCACCCACGAAAGCTCATGCTCCAAAACGTCTGTTAGTCTATAAGGTGCCACAGGATTCTTTGCTGCTTTTACAGATCCAGACTAACACGGCTACCCTCTGATACATGGCCGTTGTGTTGTCTGTGAACACTGAGACACAACGGCCTTGCAGATGCAGTTGAAATGCCTGGCACGCAAGGCAGACTGCTCTCAACTCTCGGACATTGATGTGCAAGGCCAGCTCCTGAGAAGACCAAAGGCCTTGAGTGCGAAGATGTCCAAGGTGAGCACCCCAGCTGAGAGATGACGCATCCGTCATCAGGGCCATAGAAGGCTGGGGCGGATGGAATGGCATCCCTGCACACACCAGGGAGGGCGTCAACCACCAGGCAAGGGAGCCTAGGAGTCTCGGGGGAACCGTGAGGATCCTGTCTATATTGTCTCCCCCCAGGTGGTATACTGAGGAGAGCCAAGTTTGAAGGGGAAGTAGGCGTAGCCTGGCGTGCTTGGTCACGAACATGCAGGCAGACATGTGATCCAGGAGGCCGAGACAAGTTCAAGCCAAAGTGGTTGGGAATTTTTGTAGGCCTTGTATAATAGATATCACTGCGTGAAACCGCAGCTGTGGTAAGCAGGCCCTGGTGAGATTGGAGTCCAGAATGGCCCCAATGAACTTTGCGTGGGAACCAGAGTAAATTTCTCTAGGTTGATCATCAGGCCTAGTTGGATGAATAGGTCCTTGACGATGCCCACGTGCCGCGTTACTTGGGTCTCGGAGGCCCCGCGAATGAGCCAATCGTCGAGATATGGGAAGACGTGTATGCGTCAACGACGGAGGGTGGCGGCAACTACGGCCATACACTTTGTGAACACTCCTGGGGCTGTGGAGAGGCCAAACGAAAGGACCGTAAATTGGAAATGTTGACGGTTGACCACAAACCTGAGGTACCGTCTGTGCGGAGGATAAATGGCAATGTGAAAATACACGTCCTTCATATCGAGAGCGGCATACCAGTCTCCAGGATCGGATAATGGTCCCCAGGGATACCATGCGGAACTTCAACTTTATCAAGAACTTGTTGAGTCCCCGCAGGTCTCGAACTGGTCTGAGACCTCCCTTCGCCTTGGGGATTAGGAAATAGCAGGAGTAGAACCCCTTACCCCTCAGGTCCTCTGGTACCTCCTCTATAGATCCCATGGCAAGGAGGGACTGTATCTCCTGCAAGAGGATTTGCTTGTGAGAGGGGTCCCTGAAGAGGGACGAGGATGGGGGGTGGAAGGAGGGGGGCGAAATAAACTGAAGGCGGTATCCAAATTCTACTGCTAAGACCTAACGATCTGAAGTTAGTTGGGTCCACGCAAGGAGGAAAGAGGAGAGGCGGTTGCAAAAGGGAAGGAAAGGATCCTGTTGAACAACTGGTATGTCACCCTCGGGCGCGCCTTCAAAAGTTTGGTTTAGGTCCCGCGGGTGGTTTGGCAGGGCCGTGATTCTGACTCCCTTGGGGTCCAGACTGCCCTCTACGATTGCCTCGGCCACGCCTCCTGCCGAAGTCCTGCCGCTGTCTAGGTGGGGGTTAAGGGTGCTGAGGCTGGGGCCGAAAGGGTCTGCGCTGAGTCTGCGGTGTGTGCATCCCGAGCGAGAGCATGATCACCCTCTTTCAGATTCTGCAGCCTAGGATCAGTCTTTTCCGAAAATAGGCCCTGACCTTCAAAGGGCAAGTCCTGTATCGTATGCTGCAATTCAGGTGGAAGGCCTGACACCTGAAGCCACGATATTCACCTCACGGCAATTCCTGAAGCCAGAGTTCTGGCTGCGGAGTCGGCTGCGTCTAACGAGACCGGGAGAGAAGTTCTCGCCACCTTCTTTCCTTCCTCCAAAAGGGCCGCAAACTCTTGACGCGAGTCTTGGAGGACTAGCTCTGTGAATTTCTCAACCGCCGCCCAGGTGTTATAATTATAGTGGCTAAGCAGGGCTTCTTGGTTTGCCACCCTGAGTTGGAGGCCCCCCGCAGAGTAGATTTTACGGCCCAATAAATCCATGTGCCTAGCCTCCTTTGCTTTTGGGGCAGGGGCTTGCTGGCCATGACGCTCCCTTTCGTTAACTGATTTGACGAAGGAGCAGGGAGGAGAGTGTACGTACAGGTACTCGTACCCCTTAGAGGGTACCATGTACTTCTCAACTCCTCTAGCCGTAGGCGGAATAGATCCTGGAGACTGCCAGATGGTATCAGTTTTCGCTTGGATCGTCCGAATAAATGGTAAGGCACACCCTTGTGGGAGTGTCAGCCAACAAAATATCTACCACCGGGTCCTCTATCTCCACAATCTCCTCCACCTAGAGGTTCATATTCAGGGCCACCTGTTCCAGGAGGTCTTGATGTGACCTTAGATCAATTGGAGGAGGGCCCAAGGAGGATGTCCCCGCCACCGCTTCATCTGGAGAAGAGGAAGAGGAAAGGCCAGGGACAATCGGGTCCTCCGTTGTCTCGTGGACTTGGGCGACGTCCGGCTCTGGTGGGTCCTGAGGGTCTGGTATCTGAATAGGAGCGTGCTCCGTACCCGCAGGAGGGGGGCGGCTAACAGTAGCCTCCGGCACCCGGTGCTCTGACGGTACGGAGCGTGATGGCACTGGAGGTCCACCTTGGGCTTGGTGATATGCCCAAGGCGTCCAGAAGGACCACTGATGAGCTCCTTGGTCTTGAGCCTGGCTCTCTTGGAAGACACAGCTGGGGACATCTAAGTCACGGTCCTGTGCATAGGAAGCACTGTCTGCATGGGATGACATAGATGCATGTCGAGACAGCCAAGGAGCTGAAAACCCCTGAGAATGGTCTCCATCCCTGGGTAGTCTGTCTGTACGCTGCAGCAGAGAGCGGTACCGGGCGCTGTACCGGTCCTGGGAACGAGACTGGGACCTGTGAGCAGAACGCTGCCGGGAGGTCGACAGGGACCTTGAAGCTCGACGCTGGGAGCGGCTGCGAGAGGTGCGGTGCCGGGAGCTTGATCGGTACTGAGAGTACCGGGCCGGCGAACAGGGTCTTGAACAGTGCCGCGAGTGCGACCGGTACTTAGATGGAGAACGGTACCGGGACTGCGAGCGGTGTCGAGACCAGGATCAGCGATGGGACCGAGAATGCCGGCAGGACCGCGACTGTGATCGGTGCCTCTCAGCAGTGCCGACGGAGGATAGTCTCAGTAGGGCAGGCTTGCCTATGGACTGTATAACCCACACCGGCGGTGCTGGGGGTTTCAAGCAGCGCAGACTCCGTCAGTGCAATCAGTTCCCTTGCCGTAGAGAATGTCTCCGGCGTGGAGGGAATAGTAAGCTCAACCACAGCGCGTGCCAGGGAGCTGTCAGGCACCAGATTTGACAGCTCTTGCGGGACCGGAATCGACGGTGCTGAAGTTGTCGGTGCCACGGCAGTTGTCGGTGCTGGGCGGTCCGACTTAGGCGGGTGCTCCAACTGCGGCGTGGACACGGAAGCCGCAGGAGTCTTACGTTTTTTTGACCCGCAGGGAGAGGGATCAGTGCTGAGCAGATATCTGGGCCGGTGACGGTTGGTGCCGAGTGGCCTTAGCGGTACCGGTGCGCTCCGGTGCTGAAGATGCGTTTCTCCCCGGTGCGGACTGTCCGGCGCTCGGTGCCGAGGGTGGAGGAGTAAGAGCTGCCTCCATCAGGGGCTGTCTGAGACAAAAGTCCCGCTCCTTTTTGGTCAGCGGCTTGAAGGCCTTGCAAACGTGGCACTTATCTGTGAGGGGGGATTCCCCGAGGCACTTAAGGCAGGAGTCGTGAGGATCTCCTGTAGGCATTGGCTTGTGACAGGCCGAGCACGGTTTGAAACCCGGTGAACCGGGCATGGGCCTTGGCACTGGGTGAGGGGAAGGGGCTAATCCCCAAACCCCTCTTAACTATATACGCTAACTATGTTAAAGAAAATAATAAACTAACTGCAAGTATAGAAATTTGAACTATATACACAATTACAACGAGAAAACTATGAGTAGCTAGGGAGGTGGAAATCAGCTAAGCCGCGCTCCACTGTTCCAACGACCGACATGGGTGACAAGAAGGAACTGAGGGGCAGTTGGGTCAGCAAGGGTATACATCCGGCGCCATGGTGGTGCCACCACGGGGGCGCCCAGCCGACCCACCGAGTGTTGCTAGGGTAAAAATCTTCCGACAAACGTGCACGCTGCGCGCGCACACCTAACTGGAATGGATATGAGCAAGCACTCGAAGAACTATAGGCATGTCAACCGGAACCTCTCCCTGCTCTGCACTGGGGTTCCTGGTCCATTTTCCTCCCATTGGAGTCATGGGTGCCTTGGTGGGTAAGAGACCCCATCTGCCTGTCTGATTTGTAGCCCTGGATTAGTGCCTAATTAGATTGTAGCCTAATTAGAATTAGTGACAGAAGTCTGGGTACAATTTACCATCTACTGAATCTGGGAAGAATGCCTCACCTTTAAAGCGCCTCTTGGATTTGACCTGGTGCTTTCTTGGATGCTCTGCCATGCCTGTAAGGGACAGAGAAGCAAGATGTTGCAGCAGAGGCTCAGGAAGGGTTAAATCCCTAAGGGGTTAACCAACTCAGGGAGGAGGAACAATGGCGAGGAAGTAGAATACTGCTCTGCAGAGCCAAAAAGCTAGGCAGAAAAAATAGGAATGAAGGTGACTGCAAAAGAAACCACCATTACCTGCTGCTGCAGAGGCAGAGAATCGAGCAGTAAGCAGGAGCAGAGGGGACATGGCTGGACTGTGGAATGCCAAAACTCTGATCCACCTCTGTGACCTGTAGAGGAGAGCAACCCAGAGATCCAGATTTTGGGTTGCAGAATAGTCATTGTTGAGCCTCAAGAGCTGAAGAGAAATGACTAGTCCTTGTGGAGATGGAGATTTTGTATAAGGACTGAAAAAAGATTGATTATTTAGAGAGAGAACATAAGTAAATAAAAACGTAAGGAAGACAGTTTGGGCACTCCTACTTACCATGGGACAGTCAAAAGACAGCATTTTTTTTTTAAAGTTATATTAGCAGGATTCAAAAAGAGGTGGACATCTGCATCTAGAGAACATAAATTTGCACTTTGAATTTTTGTTTGTTGATAATATAAATACTCATGCTATAGGAGATAAATAGGTCTTATATTTTAGGAGTTTGTTAATTTCATTTTGGGATGTTTCATTTTAGCAATGTTTTAGAAAATTTCAACATTAGAAAAACCACTCAGGTTTTAAAGTTCCCCAACACGCTTAAAGAATCAAACAGAATGAGTGAAAGTTCCCACAAGAAAAGGGGTCAGTTCTGAATTGTACAAAGAGAATATCACTAAAAGTAAAAGATGAACATAACTTGTTAGGTAATCAAGCACATCACCTTGCCAATGCAAAATTGTTCCTTTGGACTGTATACTAATGTACCTGTTGAAGAGAAAAAGCAAATTCCCGTTCCACCCTGAAAAGTGATGTCCTTCCCACCACTTTTGAGACACACATGAAATCATCTGAAACAAGAGTGCATTATTTCACACAGATAGAGAAATTTTCCATTAACTTGAGAAATGTAACTATTCAAGCTCTAAATAACCATAAAAACTAGCTTCTCATTGGCTTTCCCTCAATTTCCTCTCCCCACACACACAAAATTTCCCTCCCCACAACCCAAATCCTGTCATGCTCACCTACCTAAAAACTAAGCTTTTTTTTTTTTTTTAAATACTTGGGAAGCATAAGTAGATAAATTATTGCCCCACAAGCAGAAGTTTAGAAATACAGTACTTTATTTTTTGCAACATGTTAAATTAGGGAAGCTTTCAAAGTTCAGGAATGGACAGGAAGGTAAATGCTGTAATAATGTCTTGTATCTCCTTGCCACAAAAGCAAAATCAAGTTTTGAGATTCCCACCTCAACAGTAGAACACATTTTGAGGCCTGCAATGAACACACATTTTCAGAAGTTTTATTTTAGATATGTACTTTGCCAGTCAACTTTTTAGGAATCAGCAAGTGATACTCTCATACCACATCTCTATATAGGATACCCAGGCTCAAGACTAACCGTAGGCTCTTCTTCACCAGATGCAATATCCATTCTTGCCTACTCCTTCATTCCACAAACTGCTTACACAGATCCCCTTAAAGTGTTCAGATAGGGAAACATTCCATCACAGCCTTGGACTACTCTTTCACGTTAGAACTGGTTTTTGTGCCCATAGAAAAAGATTTGTGTGAGAAAGGCAATCCAAAATGAAGGCAAGTGAAACGTCCATTATCCCTGCTCAGAACAGTTGTGTGATAAGCCAAAAAGTAGTCACTATTACTGATCAAACTCAAGGAAAAACCAACTTCTGGATACCTGTTGCTCTGTTGACTCAAAAAATAAACGCACCACACAAGCCAATTTTCTGAAGACTGCATTTTGAATATCATTGTGTGTGTGTGTGTGTGTGTGCGCGCGCGCGCGCGCATTTCAGTTTCATTTTTTACAGGTATCAGCTCAGTTCATTTGAACCTGCATTTAAGTTTTGGAGGCTTACATTTAAATTAAGGTAGCTTGTTTATTATCAGTTGTAACAGTAGGTGACATATAAAAACAGCCAAAAGAATGAACGTTAATTTAGATTTTCAGAGAAGAAAAAGGGGGCAATAAACCAGCCCATTCACAGCATCTTACTGCTGGTTTCTCAATAGAGTGGTTTTGACAGTGGTCCCAGAGGGAACTTTATTTTGCCTTTCTAGCTAAAATACGAGGTACTATAACAGCTGGAGATGAAGGGGGAAATTATGGCTTCAAAAGTGAAAGCTTGGTGAAACCTCAAACATCCCATCTGGATCAGGCAAACAAGAGCACATGTTAATGCTGGGAGTGCAAAAAGAGGGAAGGAAATGTAGTGGTTAAAGCCACTACCAGTTGCTAGAAACAAACAGGATGAATTATTTTGCAAAATTAGGAATAAACTGCAATCATATATCAAGCCCAAGGTAGCCGAATTAATTTTTTAATAGATTGCATATATAGATGTTTCATCCACACACTTCAATAAACTCTTTAAGAGCAGAATTTCATGTCCAATTTACATGCTTCAGAGAAGATAATGTTTCTCAGTGCTTACATTAAGATTTTGTCTCCAAATTTCCACTTGTACATTGAGAGCTTTAAGAAAAACAAAGGACACAGAGGGTGTTGCCTTTTTTTTTTCTTTTTTTTTTTTTTTTAGCAGCAATGAAATATCACTAACCCCTTTTTACATAACCGAATTCAAGTCACAACCAGAGGTGACTGCACCACAAAGTCACCAGGTACAAAACTGCTAGTTAATTTTAAATTAAAACTTGAAATTATTTTCCCCATTACATCCTTTTTTTTTTTTTTTATAAACAGCAAACATTTTGCTATTTTTGTACATAGGCTAGCAGGCTTGTTTCAATATGAAAGTGCTAATTCATTTACAGATTTACCAGTTATGTAGTGCTACGATAAGTGTCCAATATTCTACATATGAACAATCTTGATAAATGGAAATGATGACGATTAAGTAAGGCTATACGATTACCTTATCTTATTTACATGAAAAGAATAAACACCCAATAGAGAAGATGGACAGGGAAGGAAATTGGGCAAATACTCAGACTGCCACAAGTGTAAAAATTAAATCAGCCTTCTAGCTTGTACTGTAAATGAGACATTTTAAATAGTCCTGCAGCCCATGCCTATTTTTTCCTCAGAAAAAGAAAAGTTGCCTTCATGACGTCCCCTCTTGATTTCAGATTTCCACAGTTGTGTCATTTGAAGCTTTAAAGTCAGGTTCTTCCTATCTTCAAAAAGCCTCTGGTTTGCTTTCCAGTATTAGGTTGCATGATCAGGTCCCACTTCCTGGGTTTTGTTTTTTCTGTCCAATCTATTTATCAATTCGTTTAGAGTGAGTTGTAGATAACATGAACCAGTTCTGGAACCACTATTGGGAGGAACACAAGCTCTTCACTACAATCACACAGTAGCAGGAAAAATGATAATTCAATTCATTCCTGAGGCCGGGCCTCCAAAATTGAAGGAACTTGGCACAACTGGAGCATTGAATTTGTATCCTCCATGCTTTTCAATCATTTTGGACTCTGAAAGACAAAAATATTTTAGTAAAATGTAAGATATCAAAAAATGTAAGTATCACAATCTGTCTGTGAGTGAGTAGCATTTGTGAATGCCTCAAATTTTGGGGGCTTGACACCCAAAAATGCACCTGCTGAGTAACCCTCTAAAATCAAATTCCTTTAAGGTGTCTACATTGGGCACCCAAAAATTGCTAGTCACTTTTGAAAATCTTGGCAATAGATTTTACTATAATTAAAAATATATACTGAAAATACTAATCCTAAAAATTCAAAAAAAAATTACATTTTATAAATGAAGAACTTCCTGTGTGAGGGTGTTCTTTAAAGAGGAGTCAAACACAGCTGAAAGTCCAGCCACTGGACTGCTACTGAACTTCTAGTGCTTTCTGTTTAACAAGAGATACTCCAGGGACCAGTCAGTCAAGTCATTAAAAAATAAATAAATAAATAAATAAAATAAAATAAACTTGTACTAAATAAGCACCATTTGAATGTCAATGAAAAATTCACTGGTCCTGCCAAAATTCAACAGTAGGAGGGGAAATATAAACGGAACAACGAGGAGGGGAAATTGTTCTCTGTGCACACAAAAAAAACCTCTCCCCTTCCAGTTAAGGCTGTTACACTGCATAGGTTGGTGCAAACTATAAAAAACAAAAAGCACTTGAATTATTCAACATTCCCTCTACATTCCACTTATCCAGTTCTAATTCTCAGTCTCAGCTACCTTTCTCTCTATCCTCATCTTGAAGGGACCAATGTTACATCTGAACTCTGATCACGCTGACTGGTCCTATAGTTTCCATGTGTTTTAAAAAATTACACAGGTTTGGTGTGTCTTTTCACAAGTTACAATGCACACACAAATCAAGGCCTGGTATAGATCAAAGGCACAACACAGAGTAGTTGTCTGATTATTTCCTCTCTGAGACACTCTCCCCCAATCAGACACATTTGAATGGTGCCTCTCTTCCTGCAAATACCAAGGGCAGTTCAGATTTCTTTGTGCTGCTTCTGCACTCGGACCAGACAAATACTTCTTCCAGGGCAGCAAGGAAACACTGAGAACCAGAACTTTGCACATGCCATGAGCCTTGTGCACTGCTCCAGTGCTGTAAAGGGGCTGAAGAGCTGTTCAGTTAGGGAAATTCCTGCACGGCACAGAGTCAGCAACAGTGACTACATTCTAACCCTCTCTAACATAGGGCATGTCAGAAGTATGCTCAGTGGCAGAGGGCCCAGCTGGAGGATCCTGTGCTATGGGCAATCCCTGGCTAACATAAGCATGTAAACATTACCAGCTGATGTAAATTACATGAGCCTCAAAGTTGCTTTAATTTGTGCTAAGAATCAACAGCTGAATATTTAAAAATCATCCTTTTCATAACATGCATAGTTAGCATACGGAGCCCACTCCACCAAGGTATAATTAAGGCCAAGAGTTTAGCAGGAATCAAAGCAGGTCTGGACATTTATATGGATAAAGACATTCAGAGTTCCAATAGTAGACATTTGAAAATCCAAGTGTTTGAAAATGTGTTTGAGCATAAACTAACTTCTGATAATGATTAGGAAGAAACTTTCCCTATGGGTAATTATTCTATAGCTCCTTATTGTGTTTCTTGCACCTTTCCTCTCAAGCAACTGGTACTGGCTGCTGACAGGCAGGATTCTGGAACTAGCCATACCACTGGTCTGATTCAGTATGTTACTTTTCAAGCCTATTTAATTACATACATGGACTCAGAAGGTATATCTGAAGAACTTCTGAAGGCAAGGCAGAATGGAGGAAGTCAGTCCAAGAAAAGAACAGATTTTTCAGTCTGGATCTTGACCTATCCCCAATCAGACATACTAGAGAGGAAGTAGTAAGAAACAGAAGGAAAATATTCTCCCTTTTCTAATCTTAAAACCTTTAATCTATTATGCTTGCGTTGAAGAATGATGGTTAATAGTGTAGTATTTTATAAACCTGTTAATGATCACGTGACCACTTTAGAGATATCCTCTGGTAGCTGATGCCCTTTCTGCCCAGGCTGCCATGTGCTAGAGTCCACTGAGTATGGTCCTTGATCCATCTAGCTATAGATGGTCTTGATGCTTTCAGGCCCAGGCATTTAGGAAGAAGCTTTCCAGACTGTCAGCTCTACTAAGTTATTTGCACCACTGCTCACCTTTACAATGTGCCAGACTGTTTATGTTATGTGTTGAGATTTTATATTAGCTAAAGGAAGACTGCTAGCTTGTGAGGCACTGGAGATGCAGGGAGCAGGGTGGAAAAGGTAAACCTTGGTTACAAGACTGTGGAGTACAAAATACAAAGTCCTCATGGATGATACAGTAAGTTACATGTTCTTCAAGAGCAGAGATTTTGGAGAGTCTTCTTACCAACATGATTGCAGCTAGGATGCATGTCAAGGATACTCAGGAGGATGCTAGATTTCTTGCCAAGTGACTTGATTATCCACCTTGGAATGAACCTGCAATGGGACATCCTTTTCCTTAAGTGGACTGGAGGCTTGGAGTTTTGGACTTCCCCCTAAAGAGTCCTTGATCACAGAGATGGTATTCCACCTTGCTGAGTCCCAAGAGATGAAGAGGACTGACCCATACTTGCAGAGGTGACTCTAAAAAAGAGAGTCTCTGATTTATGAGGGAGGAGTAGCATCCACAGACCCAAACAAACAAGGCCTGTCACCCAGCAGAGTGAGATTTCACTAGCAGAGAGCAACTGTGCTAGAGCTTTGCTCCTCCAGCTCTTGAGAGGTCTCCTTGTATTTTGAGCACCTTGTGGTCTTCAGCTTGTCCTATTTGCCGGCTCCATTGTGATGGGGGAGGAGAGAACAAACAAAACATAGGAGCTTGGCAGGAGGTCCCCGTTTGGAGAGCAAAGCCATGGAAGTTCTGCTTATTGCTGCCTATTCTCCTCATCAGCTTTAGAAGTTAAGACTACAATGGTGGGAACAGAAACATTACTTTGTTTGCATCACTGGAGACACAGAAACAGGCAGAAGTACAGAAGGGCCGAGAGTCTTGTGGGCAAGTCTGAACTACCTCCAATATGTTTTGAGAGAGATCACTATTCAGTAAACAATTTTAAGCAAAAATACTGACTGTTACATTATCAAAAGCTAAAATATTAAGCTGTAAGTTAATGCTGAACTATTCAAAACACACTAATTATCCTCTCCCCTTTGGGCTTCCCAGTGCAACCCACACACTCCGTTTAATGTCTTGTTAACATGTAAGCTTTTTTGAGTAGGGTCTGTCTGTACTACATGTCTTGTGAAGCGCCGAGCATATCAATATTTAAATAGTAAAAAGTAATAAATGCTATAAAGTATGAATGGGAAGGTACCGTGGGCTGCCCGCCTTTGATCTGCTAAAGTTGCTATGTCCTGTAACTGTTTTCTTTGTTCTTCATTAAGACCATGTGTCAAAGCTTGGTACCAAACGGGGTTACGATTCTGAATTGCTACAAAGAAAAAAGGACAATTTATCTCATTAGAATATTCCATCATTCAAAACTTGTTCTCACTGCCACCTTAATCAGAAACCAGCCTGTATTTTGACTTGGTGTCCCCCTAAGAAGAGGCAATACTAAGAATACAAGAAATCTTAAAATTGGTATTTCAGAAACAGATACAAGTGTTCTAAAAAGCAATGAAAATGTCTCAAAAAATGTTAATCTCTTTAAATACTTTCAACCTTCCCTTCTCCCACCCTGGAAGCCACATTGACTTCTCTCTCTATGGAGGGAACTAAATTAATAATTTGTCACCAAATGACAATCCATTATGTACTTAATTTTCCAAAAACAAATTAAAATTGAATTAAAAATATGTAATTGTCAGCTAGCAGATGAAATACAGTTCTTACTCTGAAAAATTGCTTTAAATATCTGATATTCATCAACAGGGTTGTCTTCATCATCAATAATTGTTGAATAGCCCTCCAGAGCAGTCTCTTCTGCATCATCTTCTTCCCAGTCCTCATCGTCTCCATCTTCTCCTGCCTGTTTTGCCAGAATCTCTAGGTATTCTTGTCCATCTTCATCAATATCATCTTCATCACTCCCCAATTCCTCTGTAAGGCGAATGTCACAGAAGAGGACTCTTTTACATATAAAGCAATGAGATTTTTATCTTCAGAATCAAATTATCTTCTTCATATAGGATTTTGGTTATACTGATCAGTGATGGAATAAAAAAAAATGTTTTCACACAAAAAGGGCCCACTCCTCTCCATCTCTACCAGCGCCACACTTTCCTTTGTGGCCCCTTTCCTTATCTTCTGAGCAGTAGAAAAGGAACATGTTGCTGCCACAAGAAACTAGTTATTAATAAAAACACTTATGTGGCAAATTTTGCATGGCACTTCAGAAATTTAAGCAAGACATGGTCCCTAACCCAAATGAATTTAGCATCTAAAACGTTCAGGCAGGAGCATGGGGAGAGGTGGGAAGAGGTGGAGATTATAGATGCGGACACAGGCAAAAGTTGTGCAGAAGTTTGAACTTAATGCAAAAAGACAAATAAGAGATCTGAAGAGGAGGAAGACTGATCAGAGAGATTGGAAAGGGCGATTATTTTTGGATAGACTGGAGACAGCCGATGAGGTAGGTTATTTATGCTAGAACAGGCAGGAAGAAGGTGCTGTTTCAGATATAGATTCAAAGCACCAAAACATGGGACACCCTGTAGCACAGCTGGAGTGCGGAGGAACAAGAGGTCCACCTGCAGCTCTCTTTCTGTGCCCTTCACTCGTGGTTCAAATAGATGCAAGGGGGAATGGTCTGTCCCAGCAATAACCCCCTGGGAAGCAGGGGATGTCTATAAAAAGAGCTGGTCCAAGACAACCCTGGAGAGAAGCAGCCCAGGAATCTCAGCTGTTTAAAAAAAAAAAAAAAAAAAAAAAAAAGTTTACTTCTGCTCCAGTTAGGAAAATTGCCAAATAGGTCCGTAAAAGGGTTAAAAAGAAGCTCCAAAGCCCCAGCATTAGCTGTATCTGTGGAGGCAGAGGACTCTGGAGTATTACAAGTAGTGGCTGGCTGTCTCCATGTGCTAGAGTCTGTCAGACATGGAGGGGACACGAGACATTGAAATTTAGCAGTACTGTTTCAGTTTCCTTACCAGTTTCCTCATCTTCTTCAGCATCATCATCATCATCACTGTCATTTTCATGCTCTGCATGGCAAGCGTATGCTCTTTTCAATCCATTAAATAAAAGAATAAAAGCTGGCAGGATCTGTCCTGAAACTTGATTTAAAACCTGTGGTATTTGCTCCAGATCAATAAGAGCACACAAGCCCAGCACACACATCTTTCTATCATGAAGTCTAAAATAAAAAACAACAACAACAACAACATTTTATAATCTACTTATTTCCAATTTCTAAAAATAGAAAATAAGTGGTAGACTACACTTGGCAGTCTTCAAACTGAGAGCAGCTTACCCCAAGAAACAGTCTACATCATTAAGCCACTGTGTGATGAAGTGATTAGTGACAGGTTCCACATTATTGGGGAAACGAAGATTTTCCAAGGTATTTAATAACAGATGAGGGTTGTAATACAAAGCAGCTATGGCAACCTGGAGGCACATCGTTCGCAGTTCACTTGTTTTCACCTCTCTGGTCAATCTCTCTAATGCAGCTTCCACAAATAAAGGTATACACTGGAAGAGATAGAACCATTATAAACTCAGTATTTTAATGGATAAACACCACCTTGCCCCCCAGAAACAAAAGTTAATTATATACCGTCAAACAGATAAGTAAGAGTTAATAGAACAGGAGTACTTCATCTCTTTTGCCTGTAAAGGGTTAACAAGATCAGTGAGCCTGGCTGTCACCTGACCAGAGGACCAATCAGGGGACAGGATACTTTCAAATCTTGAGGGAGAGAAGTTTTTGTGTGTGCTGTTAGATTTTGGTTGTTGTTCACTCTGGGGGTTCAGAGGGACCACATGTGCAACCAGGTTTCTCTCCAATCTCTCCGATACAGGCTCTTATAAGTTCAGAATAGTTAAGTATTAGGTAGATAAGGTGTGCTAGGCTTATGTTTGTTTTCTTTATTTGCAAATGTGTATTTGGCTGGAAGGAGTTCAAGTTTGTATTTTGCTGAAAGGATTTTAATTTGTACTTGTATACTTAGGCTGGGAGGGTATTCCCAGTGTCTATAGCTGAAAGACCCTGTAACATATTCCATCTTAAATTTACAAAGATAATTTTTACTGTTTTTTCTTTCTTTAATTAAAAGCTTTTCTTGTTTAAGAACCTGATTCTTTTTTATTCTGGTGAGACCCCAAGGGACTGGGTCTGGATCCACCAGGGAATTGGTGGGAAGAAAGGAGGGAAGGGGGAGAGAGAGGTTAATTTTCTCTCAGTATTAGGATTACTTTCTCTCTCAGGGAGAGTCTCGGAGGGGGAGAGAGAAGGAGGAGGGAAGGTGAATTTTCCTCTTTGTTTTAAGATTCAAGGAGTCTGAATCACAGTGATCTTCCAGGGTAACCCAGGGAGGGGAAGTCTGGGAGAGGCAACGGTGAGGGAAAGGGTTTGCTTTCCTTGTGTTAAGATCCAAAGGGACTGGGTCTTGGGGGTCCCCAGGCAAGGTTTTGGGGGGGGACCGGAGTATACCAGGCCCTGGAATTCCTGGTTGGTGGCAGCGCTACAAGTACTAAGCTGGTAATTGAGCTTAGAGGAATTCATGCTGGTATCCCAATCTTTTGGACGCTAAGGTTCAGAGTGGGGGAATTATACCATGACATATACATACATACATACATACATACATACATACATACATACATACACACACCTAATTATTCCATGTTATATCATTTTAACAACTGTATTTCATAGGTACAGTTGCAGAATGGCACTTAATACTGAATAAGCAGTCTGGTGCACAAAATATACCTGAGGGTATACACATAGATGAAATTTAAAAAACAAAGTACAGTGAAACCCCGCTATAACGCAATGTTTGGGATCCAAAAACTTCCATCGCGCTAAATGTGGGGTCACGGTATAGCGGGGTTTCAAGCCAGTCAGTTTGTCAGTGGTCCCCAATGCGGCGCATTGATGTGTGCTGCCTAGGGCCCCAAGTGCCTAATAGGGGAGAGGAGCCATGGCTCCCCACCTGCCGGGGACAGAAAACTCCGGGGCTGCGGGCACCAGTGCTCTCTGTCCCCAGCAGGTGCAGGGCCGCGGCTTCTCCCTGGCTTCAAGACGAGCCGCGGATCCCTGCCTGTCGAGAACAGAAAACTCCGGGGCTAAGGGTGCCGCTGCTCTCTGTCCCCGCAGGCGCGGGGCCGCGGCTCCTCTTGAAGCTGGAGAGAAGCCGCGGCCCCGCACCTGCTGGGGACAGAGAGTACTGGCACCCGGAGCCCCGGAGAGAAGCTGCGGCCCCGCGCCTGCTGAGGACAGAGAGCACTGGTGCTCGCAGCCTCGGAGTTCTCTGTCCCCGGCAAGCTGCAGCCCCGCGCCTCTCTCCCTTGCCATGATGTTGAGGACCACTAGTACAGTACTGTATTATGCCTTAAAGGGGAGCCAACCTATGATCACGTTATATGCTATTTCGCGTTATGGCAGGGCGTGTTATGTGAGGTTTGACTGTAATGCAAGGATATCAACACTTCAGTGTTGAATTGGTGGTAGAAGTCAAGCCAACATAAATGCAATACATCATTAACCGTGAGTAAACCTATATGTAGTACTTTGGTTTGTAATATTACTCATGATAGCTATACTAAATATGTTTAAGTGTATGTTTAATTCTCCAATAATTCTGTAATCTTGTTTCTTTTTTAAAAAAAAACTAGCTGGTGTAAATAGAATATGAACATCAGTAACTCCAGAAAACAGATTTAGTCACTTCCCATGTTAAAAAAAAACATGACACCTTTGACTTTTTACTACAGTAATGTCAGTTATTAATATGGAGAACAGCATTATAGGATGTAACTCAAGATATCTAGCAGAAGGGGGAGAGTAGTTTCCCTGCTTACCTCAGCAGAAGGTTAGCAGTATTATTTCAACACGGATTAAATTTACCTTCAGACAAATTAAGAACTAGAATCTTCAGGAAAAATCTCTACAAACATTACATTGGTCTTGTACCTTTACTTCCTAGCAGCCATATGTTTGTCAAGTATATATGAGGGAGGAATGATTTCTCTCACTGATTCCAGTAAGAGACAATCTCAAGAAATTCTTGCCTCCCTACAGATGGTGCTTTTTTGCCAGTACAAGTAGGGATGCTATGGGCTTCACCCTCTTTCTTCATTCTGGGCTGCCATGTGGCTCATCTTTAAATCTTTCCCTTGCGTATGCACTACAGTGTATTACAGAATTGAATCCAACAGCTAAAAGAGGTAGTTTGCTCTTAAACCGTACTCCCTAATGCATGGAAGTGTTTTAGATTGTCAAATGCACTCTACCTCTGGAGTATATCTCACCAGATTCTGTTAGTTTCACTAAAGCATGGTGGATTTTGTAACATGATTTTAAGATTGCAAGCAGATGTTACTAACCTGATCAATGCCACGCCCTTTGCACTGTAAAATGATGACTTCCAACAGCTTTGCTGCATGACATTCTGCATCTTCTCCTGCAACACCAGTAAGGACCTGAAAAACAGACTACTGTTGGTTTTCTGCTTATGGGTAAAAGCTGTTTTTGATATTCTGTTTTAATCTGAGAAGTCAATCTACAATTAAGAGCTCTATTAAAATACTAGTGTCATATAAAAACTAGAGTGCCATTTCCAGCTTTCATCAGTGAAGAAGAGAAATAAAAGGGAATAAACTACAACAAAGGTTCTGGATCATAACTGGAGATATACAAGTCGAGCAAAAAAATAGTTGAAGCTAACAACTATCTACTCGTTCTGCAAAATTGTTGAATATATTAGTATGGATACAAAGTTTATAGGAGTACTTGTATAAGAAGTGCTCTTAGCCATTTTGAAAACATTTATCTGCACAAAAGATTCACTGAATAGTTATCTGAACAATTCACATAGAGTTTTACAAAGCTTGTTTATAACATTTGTATTGTCCAACCAGGGACCAGAAAATACTATACAAATCTAGGACTAGCCACATGGCACTAATAGAAAACAACAAGTAGTAAAAACTGACAAAGACCAGGTCACAAATAATTAAGATGAAGTGTGTTGGAAAAAACTACTCAATTACAAAATAAACAAATGAAAAATCAACCTGTCTGCAGCTAATTCACAAACACAGAAAGGGCTGTAACTCTTCACATAAAGGTTATTCACAATAAAATTCAAACACTTCCAATCACAGAATCAACCAAAGGAAATAACGTGAGCACTTAAATCTAAAGAGCAAGCTTGGCGCAGAGTACAGACAACAAAACGTACATATATAATACACAAGTCTGGAAGAGAAAACTAACTGCAGTTGAGAAGGTTTTCATTCCCCTAGACTAACTAGAGCTAAGGTTCCAAAGAACGCTCTATACCCCCACATGCTGATAGGATTAAAATGCCAACCAGTTGGCATCTAACTATACTGACAAAACTGAAGTGAGAATGCAAAGGATGGAAAATGTTGAGAGGCAGCGTAGTGCAGCGGAAAAGATGGTGAATCAGGAGTCATGAGAACAAGGTTCTATCCCCAGTTCTACCACAAATCTGCTGCGTGGTCCAGGGCAAGTAATTTCATCTCTCTATGCCTGTTTCCCTTCCCATGTTATTTATCTTGTCTATTTAGATTTAATCTGTTTGGGGCACTATCTCCAACTACATGTCTGCATAATAAAGTTCCAATTTCAGATGGGACTCTAGGCATTGTTGTAATACAAATAATACAATAAAAAGACAACTGACTCGAGCCCTGCTTGTGCATATTTCTAATATTCTTATGTCATACACAACTCATTTGGAGGGCAGGGGGGCTTATTTTAACTAAACCCCTGATAATGACTTGGTAATTTCCTTTTTTCAGCTGCTGTTCCTTGCAGAGTCACAGCAAATATCGAACATCATATATCAGAAGGGTACAATTTAAAAATCTCCAGTTTCAAAGACTATTGCTATAAAAGAAAGTACATTTGTACAAAATATTTTTTTTTTCCATTTTGTACACAAGCCAGTAAGTTTTAGACAGAAGGAGTCTACCTACCTTTTTGCACATACTGTAGATCATTTCAAGATATTTTGTGTCAGACAGAAGTGTGTCTGTATCGACAGTTACATAATTATGCAAGAGAGGCATCATATCTATTAAACAAGAATAATCAATTAGCCGTTCTGTTTTTTTTTTTTTACAACACTAGTTGTTAATATACAGCTTTCAGGCTTATTGTAAGCTAGTTAAACATGGTGTTGGCTACTGTAGTAGGATGTCACTTGACAAACCTGGTTATAAAGATGGCTTAAGCAAAACTATTTTGGTCAAAATAATGTACAGCAAATATAACTCTGTTTTGAATATTCGTTAAATTGCAATTAAGATTTCATTTATGCCCCAAAACAAATATATCAAACCCACTAATCTTAGGACATAATTTTTTATTAGGATTTCTTACCTGTAAAGTAATCAAAGCCATCCTGCTGAAAAACTTCAAAAACAAGAGGCAAAAGCTGCCACATTTGTGCAGAGACTTGCTGACATGTCAGACTGTGAGCCAAGGAAAAGATCTCTTCATAGAATTCTAAAATGGAAGTAGCACTTTATTAAATTTAATGCTAATGACAGACAAATAATTAACACAAACAAGGAGACACATACCTAAAACATGCTGCTGTAAAACTGTTCCAATAACTTGCAAACAAATCCCTTCCAACTGTTGGGTAATCTGAAAGAGAAAGTTTAAATGAGTTTCAGGCACATGTAAAAACTGGTTTTAAGTAAGTTTTAAAATAAAATTCTCTGAAGTACCTTTACTAGAGTGTCACCTAACGAACAATACAAAAGTTACACATCTCTTGAACACCACATGTATTATAACTGCACCATTATAGCTAACAATCCGTCAGGCTCTCTTTAACGCAATCTTTTTCTTGGAACGCCATTCTTCTTTAGATCTTGAAGGAATCTCATTTAGGGATGTCTTTGCTTATACTTACTCTTATTTTAATTTAGTTTTTGAGTAACATTTTTAGTCCCCATAAAAACATAATAAATGAATATACATAGCACAACAGTAAACTAGTTAAGAAACCAGAACGTCCCTTGGTTTGTTATTTGGCAGCATCATGTTATGAGCTTTGTACCTTAAGACTTCTGTGTCATCTACACTGCAATTAGACACTTGTGGCGACCTGTGGCAGCTGACTTAGCTTAGATTAAGGGGCTTTTTAACTGCAGCGTAGAGGTTCGGGTTCAGGCTGCAGCCTGAGCTCTGGGACCTTCCCATGATCCAAACTCCAGTCCAAGCACGAACATCTACAGCACCATTAAACACCCTCTCACCCTGAACCCAAGTCAGCTGGCATGGACCAGCTGTGAGTTTTTAATTGCAATATAGGCATACCTTTAGTATATTTTCCTAAGACCGCTGGAACTTTAAAACATATTTATTACCAAGCTGTTTAGGCACCATGGAACTAAAACATTTATCAGAAATCAGCAGCTGTAGTAGCATAACACTCAGTAATGTAGCTTCATCAATCTTTGCTGGAGTATTTTACAACACAGATTAAGGCTGTGTGTACACTACAGAGCCTATGCTGGCATAGTTATGCTAGCAGAGCCTCCTAGTGTAGTTGCAGGGTATGTCTATGCTACACCAGGGTGGAACAGATGCAGTTGCACCACTGTGGTTCTTCAGGGTATGCCTACACTTAAAATGGTACAGCGGTACAGTAGCACAACTGCAGTGCTCCAGTGCACACTAATGATGCAGACAGGATGGCTTCTCCCCTCGGTGTAGGTAATCCACCTCCTCAAGAGGCAGTAATTAGGTCAGCCCTGTCTATAATGGGAATTAGGTTGGCAGAGCTATGTCTTTCAGGAGTGAACATTTTTCATACCCTTGACCGACAGATATGCCGGTGTAAGTTTTAAGCGCCAACCATGGCAAAGCTGATAAAGAAAACCCCCTACACTAGAGTTTGGCCTTATACCGATTTCCCAATACCTTGCTGTATGGCAGACAGCAAACTGATACATCAGCAGCAAATGGTCTCAATATTGTATGTTTATTACTGACGCATCTGTTTTCCTCCAAGGGTAGATGGCATTAAGTCAGACATTTCTCAGTACAGCTGACAAGACTGTTACACTTGCTACAGACAAACTGAGCAAGTGACATCACTCAATTTTAGCGGTTACTGCCTCCATCTGCTGGTACACAAGAATTATGTCCAAGTATCTGGACTGCTACACACATCTGTAAGATGTCCAAGATCTTAAATATTTATGCTCCTAGGTTGTACATGCAACAGTTATGATTTTGTGTGTGCGCGCAGGTGTAAATAAGCTTAACAAGGTTTTAACTAAAAGGATTTTAAAACATTGGCAGAAAGCATATTGTTGGATTTTTATTTAGTGCACAATAACTATTTTCCAGCATCTTAAAGGCATTTAATTGCTTTGAAAGAGTTTTTCCTTACCTCCTTGTGATCTTCAACTACACTCAGGAGTGTATCAATGGTATTCAAAATTCCCATTGCTGTCACTGCTTTGTCATCACTGCCTTCTTCATCTGGCCCAGTCTGAATGACCTGATTAAATGTCATTGCCTGAACAGTAACAGTAAAATCCCAGATAAGTGTCACTCATGTAGTTAATTAAAAAGGGTATGTGTGAGGATAGACTATTGTACAAGTTTGAGACTCTGTACGCTGAACTTTTGAGATACTGTGTGTTAAAAAAAAATCAGTACAGGTGAACACCAATTATTTGAAATATCCCTCAAGCTCAGAATTTTGTTTTTCCAAACTTCCCATTTTCCAAAATCTCAAATTTCTTAATTCTGAAACTGTCTAAAGTCATTTGAATAATCAGGGTTTATCTGTATATGAATAAAGTAGATTTGCAATTATATATAAAGGAGTATCATTTACAATACAGACCTTAGGGCATAACTCAACAGTTTACAAAAACAGAGACTGACCGATTCTAAAATTGAATAGAATTAGTAGTTATGTACCACGTAGTAAAGTGGATTATTGTACATGTATCATTAATTTAGAAGAAACAGAAAAGTGAAGTTCATTATAGACCATAAAACCTAAACACTAAGGGCCTGATTTTGAGATCAGCACCAGCCTGGCCTCTGTACTTATGAAACTACAGGTACAACGTATGATATGTGGATGTCCCAAGAACACAACAGGTATTTTCAGATGCAACTAATTTAGCCTAAAACATCTAACTACTGGCACCCACAATTTGCTACCAAGAAATACTTCTAAATTTCTGTTTTAATAACTTTAGTAATGAGGTCAGTAAGACTTTTTACTCTAATCAGATTCTGAAGTGTGCTGTGAAGGGTTATCACAGCTAAAATCAGGATTACTATTTTTCTATGGAAGACATTTGCTTATTGTGTTAAGAACACAGCAGCTTCTCAACACACGGCATGCAAAACATTGGCATTAATGTTTAAATGGCCTAGTCTAAAATCAGCTGGCAAATGACAAACCATCTTGAATATAAGGAACAAAATCCCTCATGTTTAACTAACTTTTCAAGTGCAAAGTAACCAGGCTTACCAAATGCTGGGTCATTTCTACTGCAATGGGAGTAACCTCTTCACTATATTCACAGATCATTTTCTGAATCACATTAGTAAGATCATCATTTTCAGTCTCTCTTATAATATGAAGCAGAGCTTGCATTACAGGTCTAATAAATGGTGTAATATATTCCTTAGCTGCAAAGTAAGTGGAAATAAAACACCAATTATATTGATTCTTACATTATTTTTATAAAAATTATTGTTATCAGTCTAAGAAAACCAGAAATTCACACTTTACTACTACTGAAATATTTGACACATAATAATCTAAATATATTTTTCATACAACTAAGCCAACAGAGACAAAGTGTATCAACAAAGCACTATGATAACATGAAACACTTCATATTAAATTAAATGTATACAACAAAAACTGTTAACAGCACATAACTATTACAAGACTCTGAACAGTCGCTGGGAACTCAGCAACAGAGCAATTATATATTACAAGTTATGTTTCTTTCTAAGGGTACGTCTATACTACTCACTGGATGGGCGGGTAGAGTTCAATGTATCGGGGATCGATTTATCACATCTCGTCTGGACGCGATAAATTGATCCACTAATCAACGCCTATACTCCACCTTGGCAAGAGGAGTAAGTGGAGTCAATGAGGGAGCCGCGGCAGCTGACTCACCGCCGTGAGGACAGCCAGGTAAGTCGAACTAAGTTACTACGACTTCAGCTACACTTTGCGTAGCTGAAGTTCCGTATCTTAGTTTGAAACCCCCTGCTAGTGTAGCCCAGGCCTAAGCTTGCTGAGCCACAACAGAAGTTTCCTTGTCCAAAAATTACTTATGTCAAGCATTCCACTTGTTTTAACCACAGCTGGCAAATTACTATCAATGGACGATAAAACAAATCTCCCAGAAGGTAACTCCAATACTAGTATATTGGTGCTTAGCCCATGAAAATAGTGCATTATATCTTTTCTGCTTAAATTATGTCCTCTTTAGAAATGTTACAGAGATATTTTCTCTAACTTTAACAAAAAAGAGTGTACCTTTCTCTTGATTACTGATCAAAACCTGAAGTGCTATGGCAGCTTCCACTTTCACAGGCATTTCCCTATCATCAATCAGACATCGTCTTGTGAGTTCTAGGGCTGTCTGGAGGTTCTGGTCACTCTTAAATTTAACTTCACAGAAATAATGAAGGACCCAGCAAGCCTGTGAAAAAATGCATCTAACAACTTCAGAAAGTGGTCATTTTAACGACACTTGTGGACTGTCAGTTCTCCAAGAAAATAACGAATAATTAATTAGTACTACATAAGCTATTTATTAACTAAAATACTAAGAACTTTTAAAAATAAAGATGTTTGAGAGTTTGGAGGCTGGCCAGTGGTAGGTTTGTCTTTTAGACATCACTATACCAGTACTATGATCTCAAGTTCATCTTTGGCCACAGGTTTTGCGTGAGCAGCATGGTCTAAATGCAAAACACAAATGGACCATACCACTAGACACAGAGGAAAAACTATGCACACAGTACTGCAGCCATTTTAAAATTATATAGAGTCATAGACTTTAAGGTCAGAAGGGACCATTATGATCATCTAGTCTGACCTCCTGCACAAAGCAGGCCACAGAATCCTACCCATCCACTTCAATATGTTGCTACATCTTAAGAAACTAATACTTTTATGATTAAAACTTGAATGTACTTTATTATAGGAGGGATGCAAACAGTTTGTCAATTTAGAGCATGATACAAATCAGTAAAAACTGAAAGCTATTCAATTGTAGATCAGCAAGTGAACAAAGTAATCCTTATACATTCTTACCCGTGCTCTCATATAGCCCAGCTCATTGCTGAAGAGAGGGAACACATGATTCTGCAACATGTACTCCATCTGATCTTTGTATATCTTCTTCTGCGAGAATATTAAGGCAATTACATCAGTTGGTATTTTTAAATAAAAGCCAGAAGTGGGAGAAAAAAATTGAGTTATTGTTAATCTTATTTTATACATAAAAGTGTAAATAAACAGACAGTGTGATGTCTTAACATACCAAAAAAGAAAACCATGCCACAAAGTGACAGATAGCCTATCTATTCACTATCACAACCAACAAACTACGAGGATTCTATATGTTCAAGACTGATTAAAACCAATGCTTTATGGTGCAAAAAAAATTTTTTTTTAATTATCTCTTATCTTTGGATAACTAAGGCTTCTCTATTTTGCAAGTTTCTCTCTCTATTTTAACCAAAGACAAACTACTTATGACAAGGAAGAAAGGGCAACCACCTCAAAATGTGGTTGTAACTGATCCATCTTAAGAGAAATCAGCTTCTTCCAAGTCATCCTCTGTTAGCGTAAGCAAAGAAGGTTGCTAAACCTGCTACACAACTAGTTTTCTACAAGAAAATGAAATACCTAAATCAGCAGGCTCTCTCTGATCAAATAAATTTTCTGATATGAACAACCAGGAATTTCATTATCAAATGGAACTGAAGAACCTATGTAGCAATTTACTGTTTATCAAAAGGCAGCATGGCAGTTCCAAGAAACTAAAATAAAAAATTTATAATGAACGTTGTCAGAAAATCAACTTTCAGTTATCCACATTCCTTTGTTGTCAACACATCAGAACTATATGTGCACGTTTTTGAAGTCTAGCTTCTTGCAAGAGATGGAAGAGCAAGATTTGTATAATGAAGTCTGCAACTGTACAGGAGAAAAATAATTAAGCTCCACCATAGAAGAGTTGTATCATGACATCTAAACCAAAACTTTCAAATTCAGGGAGCTAATCTCAATTATTCTAAATACTGGGTTAGGTGTGGAGGGGATGGGTAGAAAAGGAGAAGGAAACAGAACCAAAAGACCCACTAGAAATCAGTACACTTACTTTTAGGAGAATTTCAGCCAAAGAACCAATCATATGTAGAGCACCATCTTTCTTACGAGGATCAGCATTTGGCTCTGTGAGGATCTGATAACAAAAGCCCATAGTCTTCTGCAGGACCTAGTTTGATAAGGGCTTTGTGTTAGTAAAAATACTTCAGCCAGTCTTCTAAAGTACTACTGTCAGTTCTCTAAAATGCTCACATTTGAAGAAAAAATGGAATATATTTTAACGAAGACTGGGTTTAGGCAGTGCTTCATGCCATCGCTAAAACACCATGCTGATTTTATAACTCCTGGGTGCATTAGCAAATATGGCTATCCAGCCTCAAGGAGTAAACTCATACCAACAGGTGAGTACAAAAAAAAACCTTCTAGAAAATAATGGGATTATTATGAACATTATAGTTCCTATGTATTAAGCAAGAAGATTTACAACTACCTTAATAATAGATTCTTATCTTTTGTTTCAAATATCTCAGCAAGTTGCACAGAAAATATCAAATAAGACTATTTGGTTTGTTTAGTCCAAAGCTAATCCTTAAATCGCTTACCTCTTTTCTTTTACTACATGCTGTAAACAACAATGTCTGAGCAGCAGTTGTAGGAGAAATGAAGTCTTCAAACACATCTATTAAATAAATTTCATAGGCTATAAATTTTTATCCTTGAATACAGTTCACAATGTTAAAATAAATTAGATCTAATGTAAAATAAGAGCAACAGTATTCAGATATGTCACCCAGCTGTGCCTTGATATTACAAGCATTTCAATGCAGATCTCATAAGAAAAATTAAACTATGAAATGACAAGACAAGACATGTCTTGAGTTTTCTGGCACAGAAACATTCCACCCTTTTGTTAGCATTATGACAAATGTCTGATTATAAGATTCCCGGGGCCAGGACCTTCTTTTATATCTGCACAAGGTCTATCACACTAATTACACTGGGAAAATATTTTTTAGTTGTAATAAGTAGGCAAAACTGGGCAAGTTGAAAAAAAACTAGATCTTTAATTCTCTTCTTGTTCAACCTTCTTCAGAGGCTTTTAGAACCCTTGTCAACACCCTTATGGTTTGCATTTTGGGGTTTAGCCCCTTCAGGCAAAGAATATCCCATCGGGATCCTAAGCAGCTTAAAGCCTTAAGTGTACCTTCAGGAAGGTCCAATTCCTTCACTTTCACACCCCACTTGAACAGGCTATAAAGACTTTTGGAACACTTCAAAAGACACAATGAAGAGCCAATGGAAATGAACATAAAAATGAACAGAACATCCAAAACTTCCATGGCTACTTTAGTCTCTATATAGATATATCTATCCTGAATTTATGCCTTAGTTTGAATTACTTGACCTTGTAATGAGAAATTTTGGAACATGGTAAAGATCAGCATCTGAAAAGTAGCTACTGCATGTAAGCCATGCATGATTTTAACGATTAAGTTTAAATGCATTTTTAAAGAAAAACAAAAAACAGCAATTTGAAAAGTTAGCTCTTTCACAGCTATGAAACAGTTATTGCACTGCCATATAAAACATCTTGAGTTCTCTCTCTCTCTCTCTCTCTCACACACACACACACTTTGGTCACCTACACTGAGAACCAAGATAGCTGAATTTAAGGTATCTGGAGCCATGTTGACAAGCACTGATCTATTACCTCACTTAAGAAAAATGCACAGCACTTAAAAAAATATCTAGTCATCTTTATTTTCACAATGCGCTTTTAAAAATACTGGCTTTGTTTGGCATTATTTTTTTTTAATGTGTATGTAAATATTAAAATTCTCACCAAATTTCATACGTATGTATTCATATGGGTCTTCTTGCCACAACTCCTCATCAGCATCTGTATAGCACATCAATGGAAATATAACATCTTGGATAATTCCCTGCAATTAATGAGTGACAAAGAAAAAGGATTTAACCTATTAAATCAATCATCGTTTGCTCTCTTCTCTTTAAAACAATTTAAATTTTTCTCTTACATCAATTTTAGATATGGGATGGAAACCTTTTAAAATTACATTGTCATAACAGAGAAAAGCCAATTGCTTCAAATTAAAGGACGACCTGCAATGCAATGCAAGCTATTGTGTTTGCTTTGGGCAATGGAGTATTAAGCTAGTGAAGTGGCATAAATTTTGTTGCTGACATTAACTCTGAATTTGTGCGGTGTTACATTATATGTACAATTCTTGATCAAGAAATACAACAGTTTAACTATGGGCTCAGTGTGCTAAAGGGCTGCTGATGAAACTACATGATTGTTTTGGGATCTTATTTATATTGTAAGGGCTTATTTAGTTTCCATTTGGATGTCTCAGTTCACACCATTGTATTAAGTCATTATGATACTAATAAAAATGTATTCTATGTTTTACATTTTAAAAGAGCATCCCAGTCCACAATAAGGAGCATCAACCAATCTGGGTTTTAGCCTTTAGTGGTGCTGCAATCCTGCAAAGAGACATGCTTGAAATTAATGGGACTACTCACAAGCCTCAAGTAGAAGTCTTTGCAGAACTGGGGCCTAAATATTGCAAATGTTTTTGTTTCATCCAGAGAAAATGAATATTTCAACTATGCTAATGTAACAAGATGTGCTTCTCCAGAGCAGATCTGAACTCTCAATAAACAATTTATAATACAAACTCATACATCTTAAGTTCTAGTAGGCACAGAGAGTTTATAAACAAACTGATTTATACATAGTAATTTGGTCATTTAGAGACTATTCCCAGAAAATGTTTTACTTGAATATGGGGCTTCAGATTCTTCCAGGTCACAGCATGTGACACTCCTTGATTGATGTAGTTCAGTGTTTGCTGAAGAACTCTAGGAGCCAGGTACTGCTTTTCCTTGTACTGATACAGCACCTTCAGCAACACCTGTGAAAAATCAAGTCTCATTAATAGCTTATAGAAATCTGCGTATTTTGCCAGCAATCAAGAAGCCATTTAATCTGCAGGACCGCCCGCACAAAGCCCCTCATAGGCTTGCAAATGTAAACAGATTTTTACTACATTAAAATAGTGTTGACTAGTCTGAGTTAACATGTGGTGGGTTCCTCTGGTCTGTGGCACGTTCAATTCTCCAACATAAGTTTAGTTAATTTGCTCAAGTAATATTTAGTGTTCATGAGAGATGGTGGATTAACAGCCCTGGAGATTGAAGTCCTCTATTTAACCAAACAAGTATGTCTCATGCAGTAGTAGTGCAAGTTCTCTATACTCCACTATCAGCAAATGCCTCCTGGGAAAGGAGAGAAGATGGGCCTCAGAATTGTTTGGGTAACAGTGACTCATGCTAACTCTACCTACCACCCAGCACAGGATGATGGGCCCTTTCTCCCCTCTGATAAGGAAGTTAATAAGCACCACTGACATTTCATCTTGCAATTCTTTTTGCGACCCATCTGCTGCATTGCTTGGCCTGCCAAACTGCTTGCCCTCTTTGGCTGGTGCCCTCCAGCTGTTTGTTGCTTTGTGTTTGAATTTAGTATGGCATTATGGAGGCGTCTCAGTCACCCCATAGAATATACATAGGTATAATAAAACTCTTCATTCAAAACACAACATCCAACAGAGAGGGTAAAGGAGGGCTGGCTCAGTTTTCTTTCTCCTGTGCCTTCTGGTCCTACTCTTCTAAAGGGATGGAGCTCCTCCAGATAAGTCTAGCAATTTAAATTGTCAAGCCAGGGGCTAACTGCAAGCCAGAACTTGGATCCATTGCATTAATGATTGGTATTTAATCTCCAAGTGATTGGAAGAGCCTGGGGGCCAACATCCTGCAAAATTTCCTTGCAACTCAGCCAACCCTGTAATATCATAATTGTTCTAAAAGAAGCAACTGGTGGGACTAAAGGGAGAGGTCAAGTTCAGTCTCTGCTTATTTGATCTTTTGTCTCCGCTAAGACTGAAAATGGCGTAAACTGATTAAAAGAAAGTATCCACTGGGAAAATGTCATTCACATCTACCAATCCTCCGAGATCTTACCAGCAGTGAAATATTGATGAAGTTGAGATCCAAATATTTTGAGAAATAATTCAGTTTTTTAAAAATCTATATACGAGATTACAAAGTTGCCGTAGACCGTCACAGGAGTTTAACTAGGGATCTAGCCACATATCCACCATGGACATCACTGCTTTATGAATTGTTTCATGATTTTTGCCTACGTATTAGCCTTCACTGAAATTAACTGGGCTCTGATCTATTAAGGTGTTTGAAAGCCCATTCGTTATCTTCGCAGACCTTGGAGATGCAGGATTTTACCTATCGCTCTATAGATGGCTTATATATTGCCTTAGACAGTAGAGTGGCGTAGCACAAAGACTTTAAATGCTCTAGGTTTATAATAGCATACATGGGATGTCAGAAAAGCAATCCTCATTTGTATCAGAATTGCTCCTTACCCTCTAGTAAGCTAAATGAAGAGAAATAGGATATGAAATTGAGTCTTGAGACTCACAGAAGATGAAGTTTGTTTTACGGATGCAACTTTGGTCTGTCCACAACATCATTTTCTTGAAAAGTGTTGAAATTCAATTGTTATAACTTAAATGTTTGTTGAAAAAGTTATAGTCATTAAGATGACTACACTGAGGTTACAAAAATATTCCAGGAAAAAAAAAACCTAACATTTCTGCATCAAGACTGAGAAATGAAGTATTTAAGAATCAGTTTCTCTAAGCTCTGTTATTATGCCTTAAAATATGGTCTTTCTACTAAATAATCTAACAAACAATACAGAGCTGGAATGTCTTATACAGCCTTATATATACAAAGTAAGTTACAATACATTCAGAATTGGCTTAATTTTTAAGGCCTAATGTAAAAGCTACAAAACAAGCCAAGTTTAGGGGAGGAGGAGGAAATCACTTCAATAGTTAAAGATAATATTTTATGCTTAGTGATATTTAACCTATGAATGTGAAATAGAATGACTTTGACCATGGGAGCCTACCTGTGTAGTATTCTAAAATATATTTCAAGCTACAGACTTTGAGCACAACTAAGACTAAACAACGTAAATAAATTGTTGAGATATAAGCCAAGTCAAGAGTGCATATCCTATAATGTTATTTCCTGCATGTAAAGTTGTATCAGAAATTCCAGTTTGTATTCTATATTGTATTTGACAATGACTAGATGTCAAGAGGCCATACTATAGAAGGCAAAGCATAAGGGACCAGTGTTAAAATTGGAGTTTCAACCTTCTGCATTTCCTGATTCAGAGAGCTATTTTTTTTTTTTAAGTGTTAGTGATGCACTAATTATACAGTTTTACATTGAATTTCCTTAAAGGTTATCAGTACTGCTAGTAAGTTCCTTTATCTGGCTACTAAATTATGTCATGTCTAACTAAGGACCCTCATACACAGCTTTTTCAAAAATTTAAATTGATCAAAAAAAACCTTATCAAGTACTAAACATATAAAGTTTCCCACTTTAAATACTTAAACTACTGAATCACAATTTCTTTACACTTGATTTTAACTTGTGGTTTGTTTTGTAGATATTTAAATCTAAGGAATAAGAAGTCAATTCAGCCATTTGAGTTATGAGTACACAACATATGGAGAAAAGGTTTTTAAAATAAACCACATAATTCAAACACACATGCAGACTTCAGAAGCAGCTGAATACATTTTACTCAAACTCTCCACAAAACTTCACCTTCGGTCCGAGATCAAGTGTGCACATTTTTTGTTCAAATTAAATTTAAATTACCAGCAACCGAAATAGTGGAATAAAATCAAAATTGGAATTCCATCATAATTATACTGTGTGCTATGCATAGGCACATATATGCATAAAGATATGGCTGCAATGATTAGAATATAAGATGATTTCATGTTAAACCGGTTTAAATTCTGTATTGGATAAATATCTCTGAGGATTCCATGAAGCTGCTACATATAGATAAGAAATCAGCTGTCCCTGGGTGCTCTTATCAAATGAGCAATAGCTAAAACCTGGACTCCAAGAGTGGTTTATTTTTTTTAAATTGAGGGAAAGGCCATCTGGTACAATTCTTGGATATGATTTAGTTTCACATCTTATTAGTAATTCCTTTGTTATTCCCTCAACGTTTGAATTTGAACAATAAAAAACAATAAGCTGTGAAGGATTTTCTAGCAGCCAGAATATGGTGCAAATACTCTCGATCACTTCTTTCCTCACCCTATTAACAGTAAGTAATACTTATTTGAGTATTATCATAGGACTCACCCCTAATTTATCAGCAAAGCTGTCTGTTTTTGTGAAGTCCAAGATTCACAGGTGTCTCAGACAGACAGTGAAGATAATTCCAAGTTATTGATTCTGTCCCTCCAAATGTTCTAGATTAATTTTGTTAGAAGTGGGAATGGGCATAATGGTGTGTATAAACGGCTTTTTTGGCCAGGTTTAAGAAAGTTCATCCAGAGCTACTTCTGAAAAAGATTATTTGTCTTCTTTTTCTGGGATGTCAACATCTATAACCAAGTTCCTGAATTTCCTTGTTACAGGAGCTCCACTTCCACACTCTATTTCAGCATAACATTATCAGTTGGCTCTGGTGTTCATTTGTTCTTTGATACCAAGTGTGGTGGGATAAAGGTTTTGTTCTGCTCTGCCCATTTGAATACAGATTGTTCCATCTCGACAGCTCAAATGACACCAATGCTATTATTAAAAACCTGTTTGCTTTTGACATTACCTATCATACTCTCCAAAGCTAATCAAATTGGTCTCCGCAGCAGCCAGCTGATAAAACTCATTAGACCACTTGTCCTGTGCTATCTGGGTTCTGGAGTGTACTTCCCAGGTAAGTGAACTCTTTCAATTCTTCCCAGTTCAGCATTTTCTGAAAGAAGTTATATTTTGTTGCCCATCATCCTGGTGGTACGATGACCTCTTACCACTTGCTGTACATTCACTGTGTTGTTTAAGCTGTTTAGCAGAAGAGTGCAGAAACTTTATTTCTGCATGAAACTAGTACAACGAATAGCTTCACCAAACAGTCAGAATGACATGAGGTGTCCAAAAATTCAGTGGTTGATAACCTTCAGTTACTATTCAAATAAAATCCTGGGTCTAAGATCACATCCAGAGCTAAATGACTCTTCCCATTTATCATTTGTTTTGTGAGATGCCTTCTTTCTTCTGGGAAACCCATCAGGAGATAGTGAACAGAGGGGCAGACATGTACTCCACTCCTTTCAAGTAGTAATTAGGACCCTTCTGAAAACTCATGGAGATATGACCGAGAGCCTCATATTGGCAATCACTGATATTTTGTTACCCAAACAGAGGGAAGGAGGAGGAGCAGGCCTACAGTCACCAATAACACCTTCAATGAGTTTCTGCCAAATCTGCACTTTAACAATTTGTAAACCCACAGTGCATATTTACTTCCCATTTCTCTTTGATAAAATCAGAAAATTCATGACAGTGTCAGTGGAACTTGTGAGCCTGTCCACAAGTGTCAGAAATTGCTTTTTATTTTCTTGTGTTTCAGAAGGTCTCTTGATTTTGCAATTAAATAAATGTTTTAAGAATTGTTTCCAATGTGTAGTTGAGGGATCAATTCCCTTGCGCACATGCCTTAGGCTGACTTCCACTGCTGCGCAAAAAGTCAGAGTTTTGAATAGCGTGGACTCCGTGTCATGTGTTGGGTTTGATTTTTGCAAACAGTCTGTTGGAATAGTATATTCTGGACTTTACTATTTTTATGTATATACACACACACACACACACACAAACACACACGTGCACGCATGCACCATCTTCCAAAATTTGTGTCCTTCCCGAAAATCTGATCAAAATAACTCCCTGTTTCTATGTAACTTCATGTTGTTGAGACAGGAGAAGTTTTTATGGGTTCAAAAATCCTGCCCCTCAAGAATTTCCCTGTCTTGAACCACAGCTGTCTCCTGGATAACATGATAACAGACAGAGAACAAACTGTCTAAGAGGCAAGTCTAAGAAGTACACCTGAAAAATCTTCTCTATCAAGCAGTATCAATTTGTAATTTTTGAAGACATTTTTCCATGCAATCATTTGCCCAGACTAAAATTATCTCAGGCTTCATAACTCCTTCTTAGAGTGGACAATCTTGGTACTTGACTCCTTAAGTCCTATTCACCTTCAGACAACTTATTAGCACCTCTAAAAGGAGTTACTGCCAAATCCACTGTAGAGAGAGAATTAAAGCTTGCCTTTCTAAACTGCACTGAATATTGAGAGACAAGGTGGGTGAGGTAATATCTTTTATAGGACCAACCTTTGTTGATGTGGGACTCATTTTGAGCCACGCAGAGCTCTTTTTCAGTTCTGGGAAAGGTACTTGCTGGATCATAGCAATAAGCAAGGTACAACAGCCTGTTTAGCATAAATAGTTAACACATACTGTACGGGACCATTGAAGGTTATGGACCGCTAACACCTCTGCAGAGGGTGTTAATGGGTTACATATTGTTGTAATAAGCCATAAATCCAGTGCACCTGCTCAATCCTGGGAGCCCAGGCTCTAGGACTCTGTCAGCTGGGAGGATCCCAGAGCCTGAACCTGAACATCTTCACTAAAATTAAACATCCCTTTAGCCTAAGCCCAAATCACTGTTACAGGCCTAACTGCGGTATAGACATACCAATAGTGTACTTCAACAGATTACACAAGCAACAAACAATATTTCTTAAGAAGTGAACACTGGATTGTTTCAGTTGATAACTAAGCATAAGTATTTCCTGCATAGTCCCTGATAGCATCAGGTTAATGCAAAATATTTTGAAAGGAGCCATATCCTTCAAAAAGATGAGGGAAGGAAGAAATTATTTTTAAATGTCACATTTACTCTAATACCCCAGGTTCAAGCATTTCTTACCTGTTGGACACCAACAGCAAATGCCTTCAGGAACACTTCAGCAAATTCATTGTACTCCTTGGAAACATTACCAGGGCTTCCATACCTAGAATTAAAAGTGAAAAATTCAAGTATGCAGAAATATTTTGCTGAATTTCATATTAGAAGTTAGGTTTTTTCAATTTGACGGCATGGGAAGAACAGCTACCTCTCAAAAAGTCTAGCCAAGATGTGCAAAGCCCATTTCTTGGATTTCCACCAAGGCAATTCTGGTCTATCATCTTCATCAACTTGAAGAGTTTCCTTTAGGAAGAAAGATTAAATTTGTTGAATATTGCTGAAATGTCCAATCTAAAAAAAAAAATTTGCTTCTCTTTTAGCACTGCTTGTACAGCTAATACTCTTCCAGCTCTACAGAAATATCAGATATAAAAATATGAGTTAAAAAAAGAATGCCCACAATAAAAAGGTAATGTATAACTGTTCAAATACAACTTTCCTTTGTAAAAAGCCAACATGAGTTACAATACAATTTGCAAGTTTTTGTTTTGTTTATAAAGAAGAGGTAATATTTTAAACTTTCTCCATTTAGTCTCTGTTTAAACCACCATATTAACCTTACAATATCTTATTTGTCCTGCCACACATTTAGAAGACATCTTGTAGAAAGAATAAAGAAAACAATACTGTTAACATTTTTAATCAACTTTTAAATACAGGAAATTGAATTCAGAAGCCAATTTGCAAGCCCAAAGAGAAATACACACATTAAAAAAAAAAAAAAAATAGTACTTACAGCAGGTACATCTCTGTCCACAACTGTTTTTAGAATTTCTATCCATTCTGTCAGGTTTTGCTGGTTTATCAGCTCCAGAGGTAATGTATACTATTTAAAAAGCATAAAATAGGTTCAGTATAAAGCCATTTAAAACAACCTGATCAACTGCTTGAATTATGTATGTTTGAATGCTCATCAAAATCTTACTGAACATCTGCTATACACTTGGATATACTATGAGCAGTGAGCAAAGTAGCGAGCGCGATATTGGATGATATTAGACAGCGATCTTTTGCAGCCTATTCTATATCCTCAAAAACATTCTGCTTCCTTCCAATTCTGCCTTACTTGGAATTTTGCTAAAAGATGATTTCACAATATCTAAGTTATTCTATCTTTCTGAATCAGAAACAATTCTTTTCTTCACTTAAAGTACGATAGACGGATTGGTAAATCTGGTCTTAAATTTCATTGCAAGACCACCCAACCTCTCTAATATTAGAATATATGTTCTGAACAACATGTTCATCCAGTTTCCTTTTTGTAAGATAAGCTCAATATAGTAACACTCTACAAAAGTATGATAAATGGTTGTTTCTAGTGTTAGAAAATGCCCCTTGTTCTCTCATAACCATTCTCGTTTACTCAGGGGTAGCACTGGCAGGTTCCAGAGAGTTCAAAGATAGTAGGCTCAAAAAAAAAAAATTAACCCACTTTTAAACTAAAATAGATCTGTATTATTGGGGTTATGGTACACAGAATCATACCAAAAGCTTGTTACTCACACCATAGTTGAGCATTGGTGAAAAATGACTCAAATGAAATCTAACTGGTAATGTTGTTTCAAGTACATTAGTACCTAGCGTGTAATACATTTGGGGGGAGGGGGATGAACACAAAAAGACTAACTGTCAGGGACCGTACTTGGTCCTGCTAGTGAAGGCAGGGGACTGGACTCGATGACCTTTCAAGGTCCCTTCCAGTTCTATGAGATAGGTATAGCTACATACATATATTTTATTTTTATTTTAAACCTTCATATTAAACCTTTGCCCAAGAATACAGAAAAATTTGCTTCCACCTGAACAAGAGCATAGAAGATTTTGAAGATCTGTTTCTGGATGAGGACAGACTGATCAGATGGATCAGACAGAAGCTGAATGAAACGATCTTTCAGAACAGGCAGGAAGTGCTGCATTGCTGCTATCAAGGGACTCCGCTCCTCTGGTTTCTTGTACCTTTAGGCAAGAAGAAAATGCTTTACAAAAGATTTTACAACTAACTTACTAATATGAAAAGTAAGTTGAGCATGCACAGAAGAGAGGCACATAGGCCACTGTGGCTTCTGAGGATAGATTATTTAAAAAACCGAGTTATATCTTACTATGGCACTCATGGGGTTATATAAAAGTGCTATACTAGCATAGAGCCAAACTCAAAGTTAGAAAACAACTTAGCTTCCATTACTTTACTATCGTTCAACATTACCATAATGTTCTCCTGCTGACTCACCCACTTTGAATGCCACATCACACATATGCCACACAATTTTCTATGATAAAACAAGGTCACAGTAGCAAGAAAACAGCGAGCAAAATCCATAATTTTATAGCCAAGGAAGTTACAAGTAGAGCTGGTCAGAAAATATCCAACAAGACACTTTTTCATCAGAATTTGCCAAAACTGAAACATTCCGTGGACGCTGTTTGATTCTGACAGAACCAAGACAATGGAGGAAGTCATTTCCTATCATCTCGCCTACCCAACTCCACTGTGTTGTTGGAGGGCCTGGTGCGTCCATGGATCTAGGGCAGCCTGCCAGGAAGACTTATGTGGAGGCAGGGCTCTATTCCCTTTCATGGGGTATTTCAAATAGTTTTGCTTTTTGTTCCAGACGGAAACAAAACTAAAATTCAAAATATAAAAATTCTCCACTGTGATGGGGTGTACAAATACCACACTGGAGAGCAAGGGGTTAATGAGCAGTTCTGGGTCCAGACAGCTTCACCCAACCACACCTATGACACCTGAACAAGCTGCAAGCAGGGTAGCAGAGCAGCTCAGAGGCAGGCAATCAAAAGGGAGCAGACTGATGGCTCTCTACTCTGGGGGCAGTGTTGCCCACGAGCTTGTTGCCTGAGCACATGTACAAAGGAAAGGCAGGTGACTGACTGTGTAGGTCAGTGACTTTATTTGAGATTATTTGATTTACTCTGTGAGGAAAAGGAGGCTTGGTAGAAAGTGGTCCGGGGGCAGTTACTTAGAACCCCATGGTGCAAAGCATCACAGACTACTATTGGGCCCTGGACCAGAGCCTGCTGGAGAGGGTGGACCTGAGCCCCCCAACCCACTCCAAGTGGACAACAGGAGCCTTCATCTCAGAACATGATCCTAACCCCAAAGCCCCCATGCAGAAGGGAAGGACCAGAAACTAGGTCAGGGAGTGGGAGAAGCTGCTGAAAGACAGGACCGTATTTGCAATGGGGAGATGACCTGCCATATTCCCACCTCAACATTAGGCAACACGGTTGGAGTTTGTTCACCTTCTACATCCACAAAATGCTATTACCATTTTTCACCCAGTTCTAGTTATAATAAAGAAAAGATCCTATTAACTGAACAATTGTCAGATTAGAGTATTATCTGATACTACCAGTGTTGTTCTAAACTAAGGATTTAAGAATAAAGTTTTACACTACAATACTTCAGAATTCACAGCTTTACTTAAACAACACCTACATAATCTCATATTAAATATATGTCTTATAAAAATTGTATAATAAGTTAAACAGCAAGAGTCCAACCCAAAAATCATAAATATGGGTCCTACAGATAAGCTTTATGTTTCTGATTAAGTTAAAGAAAAAATGGAGAACGTAAAAATGTTCCTCAAGAAAAGTCCACTACCAACTTGCTTGAACACAATGATAAAGAATATGGTAACAACAGAACAGGAAAGATGAGATAAAATAAATCTGACCTATGTAAAGGCCTGCCAGCTGAAATACTGGCTGGGTTTGAAGCAACAATGCTGAAGGGCCTAAGCGATTCACTTTCCATCTGAAAAGTCAATTCAGCTCTTAAACAGGTCTAAACTTTGTTAATATTTTTAGATTAAGTTAAAGCTGATTGACCCACAGGCTGCAACAACATGCCTTAAGTCATTACACCATATAGTGAGGGACAGATTTTCAAAGTTAACACATGTAATTGCATGGACTGAATTTACACTTAGATGTACCTGGTTTATAGCCAAACATCAGATGTTCACAAACAAATTAAGCATTTAAGGCACTAGATTAGGGGCTAGAGAAGAGGATTTAATCTGTGGCTCTACTACAGCTACAGACTTCCTATGAGAGGATGAACAATGCATATGCAAAAGGGGCCCAAACTAAGATAGCACAGACAACCTTAATTCTGACATTTAATAACTTCTGAATTTTTCGACTTTGCAACCTTTATGTATTTTTTTACATGTAACACAATATCTAGATTACAAATCGTCTAGATGTCTAAATCGTCTCGATGTCTAATAAATGTTATTTCTCACCCTGTTTTTGACAAAGCCATGCTTTTGTCCCCTGGACACACTTTCCCCTATCACTAAGAGACTTGCGCTACCAGGCCCATCTTCAACTCTCAAAGTGACTGCTTTAAAGAAACCATAGTGTTCTGATCTCAAATCTCAATGTTTTAATATGAAGAAAAATTGTTGTGTTCTGTGTTTATGGAAATAGTTAGGAAAGACAACATGAGCTACTACTATCTCCAGATGGTGAAATATCATCAAGACTTGTTATTGAATTCAGAGGTTTATATTAATTACCTCCAATATCAGTGTTCAGTGCAATATGCAATTCAATATTTTATTCATTAACCTCCAGCTCATATTCAGCAATATTATATATTATACACACACACAAAAAAAAATATATTGCTACAAATGGATAGACTTTCTATATTTTTTGATTGGGGAAAACTCACTCATAGTTTTTCACGAGTTGATAAAGACAAAGGAGAATTCCAAGCCAGCAAGCACTGTTATCAGACTGAAGATAAAAACCAATTTTCTCCACAACTGCAGTCCAGCGGTTGGGGTAATCATGCTTGATAATATGGTGAATGCAAGTAGTAAGCTGTACTCTGGAAGTCGAACACACACATGGTTAAACAAATAACTACCTTCATTATTTCAAGAGGTTTTTTTTTTGTGATGATGAAATAGCTCATTTTTGGCTGAACAGATAAAACTCAACATGCATTCAGAAGTCTTGTTTACACACAGAGGAGTCTAATCTGATCTACTTCCCTTCTGCTTGGCATTTACTATCTTTTGACATTTTGTAAAAGGTTTATTATAATCTAGGAATCCATTCCTCTCCAAGTACAAAAGATGTTACACCAATAAATCACTTACATGTTGTACAATGTACAAATGAAGAATGAAAAGCCATTTTCTTTTACTGCATTAATTCTATGCTCTCCAATATATAAGAACATCAGAATGGCCCTACTGGGTCAGACCAAAGGTCCATCTATCCCAGAGGTTTTTAGACTTTTGTACTGGTGACCCCTTTCACACAGCAAGCCTCTGAGCGCGACCCACCCATATACATTAAAAACACTTTTTAATATATTTAACATGATTATAAATGCTGGAGGCAAAGAAGGGTTTGGGGTGAAGGCTGACAGCTCGCAAACCCTCCATGTAATAACCTCATGACCCCCTGAGGGGTCCTGACCTCTAGTCTGAGAACCCTTGATCTAGCCCAGTATCCTGCCTTCTGACAGTGACCAGTGCCAGGTGCCCCACAGGGAATGAACAGAACAGGTAATCATCAAGTGATCCATCCCCTGTCGCTTACTCCCAGCTTCCGGCAAACAGAGGCTAGGGACACCATTCCTGCCCATCCTGGCTATCCTCCATGAATTTATCTAGTTCTTTTCTGAACCCTGTTATGGTCTTGGCCTTCACAGCATCCTCTGGCAATCCACAGGTTGACTGTGCATTGTGTGAAGAAATACTTCCTTTTATTTGTTTTAAACCTACTGCCTATTAATTTCATTTGATGACCCCTAGTTCTTGTGTTATGAGAAGTAGTAAACAACCCTTCTTTATCTACTTTCTCTACATTAGTGATGATTTTATAGACCTCAATCATATTTCCCCTTAGCCGTCTATTTTCCAAGCTAAAAAGTCTGTTTTCTTAATCTCTCCTCATACAGAAGCCGTTCCATACCACTAATCATTTTTGTTGCCCTTTTCTGAAATCTGTGTTACAATCCAAGACACAATGAAATGTAGGATGCAAGTGGTATTAATTTTAAAAGAACAGTATCAAAACTATGACTACATTATAAGCAAATTAAAACTGTATACCTAATTAGTTCAGGAGAATGAATAATGGCTTCTACAATATTTTCACGAATACAATGTCTATCTTCTTCTGGGATGGAATAAGGTGGAATATCCCCTGGTGCAGTTTCACGATCAGGCCAATACTGAGTTATCATATTCTTCAAGTAGATAACACCTATCAGATAACAGCAAGACATCACTTGGTATCAATACAAAAGTCAGTGATTACGCAGATGTGTATTTTTACATTTAGAAAATGCACTCCATAAATGAACTCTGACTGAATGGACAACATTTAACATATCAGAGGGCCACAATATCTGCACTCACTAGCCACTAATCTCCCAATTTTCTACATGGAACAAAAATTTCCTCTTCTTCGGTTATCAAGTATGGCATCTGTAATATTTCTTAAGTCTGCTACTACCAACACTTTATCATCTTTTCAGACAATGTTTTTGAAAATAAGAGTATTGAAAGCCATATTTCCACTTGTTATGAAGAGTTGTAGTAATTTTTTATTAAAACACATCTCTGAAGAAGCTTCCTTTGTATGTATTTTGAGATTTTTTTTTATTTTTTATTTAAAAACAAGGCTAGTCAGCATTAAATCTCTAGAGTCAAATATTGCTTGTATTTCAAAAGTCTGATTTTGTTCTATAATGTGACTATATTTGGGCTACATGGTCTGCTTTACATTCAAGTGAATCCTGAAAGCAAATTAAGTTTCTCTGTACAAAGATTATAGGTTATCTGCTATAGAGAGTCACATTAGACTGCTGACATAGATGCATGTTTCCGCTAATTGACAAAAATTCAAACTACTTATGTGGCAGAATACAGATTACTATGCTTTATGAATCTCTTTTCTTTACAAGTGAAAAAGAAAGTCCAGATTTACAAATAGTTACAGCAAAATTAATATTAACTGAATTCTGACTACACTTGTATAATGTATGGTATAATGTACCACAAGTTCTCCGTTGGTTTTCAAGTAAATGTTTATATGGTTTGTATGGTGTCTAGCACCAGTATCAGAAAGGATTCAGAGAGAGCATGCCTTGTAAACCTGTTATTTTGAATGTGATAATGATGTAGTTCCTGATCCTGCCAGCTGATCCGTATGGGCACAAGAATCTGCCAGTATAAGTTTTAGTTCAGATTATTTCTGCTGTCCTTTTCCTTATTTTCTGTAACCGGAAGTTATACGACTTACTGCAAACAGGATACGAGCCATTCCCAAAGAAACAGAAAAGGATGGTGGGATAATTATTTCCATCACAGTCAGATATGACATAATGTAAAAATAAGTTCACAAGACCCAAGAACCTCCACAGTTTGCTTAACTTTTCCTTGGTTTACTATGAGATTGTAATATTCTCTTTAAAAAGCAGTAACACTTCATCTATCTTTTCATTTTCAAAATCTTTTAATATACGTCAAAGCTTGTAGCCTTTTGATTCTGAAATTCTAAGTTCTTCCCATGTAATAATACCCTGGCAGCAAACCCTGGCCACGTGCTCTGACCCTCAGTCCTGGCTGCTGACCCCAGGTGCTGACCTGTAATCCCAGCCACACGGAAGTGGGTGCTGGCTCCAGGCACTGATCCTCAGGCCTGGCTGCGTGGCAGCAGGCGCCAATCCCCGGCCATGCCCCGATCCCCAGGCGCACAGTAGCAGGTGCTGGCTTCGGCCTTGTGGCGGCAAGCACTGACCCCTGCATTTGGTCACGCAGCTGTGGGCTCCGGCCGCATTGTGGCTCTGGGCTCCAACTCCCTGCCCCAGCATGCAGCTCCTGCCCCCAGCTCCAGGCTCTAGCCGCAGGCACTGACCCCATGCAGCACAGCAGTAGGCACCAACCCCCGACTCCAGCCGCATAGCTGCGGGGCTCACCACCCACCCTCCCCTGCTGCCCCCACGGCCCATGTTTATCTCACCACATCTCCCACTGCCTCTGCCTCCAAACCCCCTCCCCCCAATCCAGGACTTAACTTGTCCTGGGACTTACTGAGAAAAGTGATATTAACAAATATGCAAGTATCACTTCTCACAGCCTTCCAGATAGTGTCCTGTGAAAAGTGATTGATATTAACCTACATTCAGTAATAAAAATATTACTGTGAAGTGGTATTTGTATCAGCAATAAATAAATTACAATGATGTGGATGTGTATATGTGCTATTTATTTTTTTCCCTAAACTTAATCAAGTACTTTAGGGAAAAAATGTCAGTTCAGCCACCAGCCAGAGAGGCCACAAAAAAACCTGTTAAGAGAACTCCTGCTTTAGAGTACAAGCCCCTACAAAATCTGGAATTCAATGCAAAATTCGAGAGTCTCAATCTTCCCTTGCTATCTAGCAGAAATCCATTGGCAAAGTGTGTCTGTCTCACCCACCTCTAGTGGCTGGTCCACATACTGCTACCAATTACTTCATTAGCTCACACGGTAGAGGTTTGGTGCAAGGATATAAAGGTTACTCCTTGGGAAATGCTGCGCCACTGCGCAATGCAGAACTTGCACAGATTTAATGTTCTGCACAGAATTTCTTTTTTTTTTTCCTGCAGAAATGGTGCTGCAGAGCTGCTGGACCAAGCAGAGCCCGGCTCCCTAGCTCACAGTGCACCTGTGCTGGAGGGCTTTGGTTTCCAAGTTTGCTGGCCCTGCTTAGTCACATGGTGCAGCTGGGCTCCCTTCCTGTACAACAGCTGCGCTCTATGAGGGCTGGTCCACACTACGGGGGGGAAATCGATCTTAGATACGCAACTTCAGCTACGTGAATAACGTAGCTGAAGTCGAATATCTAAGATCGGATTACTCACCCGTCCACACCGCGCGGGATCAATGTTTGCGGCTCTCCCTGTCGATTCCGGAACTCCGTTGGGGTTGATGGAGTTCTGGAATCGATATAAGCGCGCTCGGGGATCGATATATCGCGTCTAGATGAGATGCGATATATCGATCCCCGAGCAATCGATTTTAACCCGCCGATACGGCGAGTAGTCTGGACGTAGCCTCAGAAGAGACGAGCAATACCCGGGGTCTGCTGGGAGGGGGCGCTGCTTTCTGTGAGAACAGACAGAGTAAGCAGAAATAGGGACCTGCCGGGCCCGGGATGAGAGTGTAACTCGAGCTGTTCCAGGGGCAGCTGAATCTTCAAATTGTGTCCCCCTACACCCAATATCAGCAGGTACAGGTCATCGCTACCCAGCAGGACAGTAACCAAAGCTGAGCAGAGCCTGCAGCTGGGCTCTGGGGGTGAGGGTGTCTGGGCCAGGGGCACCATGCAGCCCCTCCAGCACCCCCAAATACCCATCCCAGTATACAATCCCCCCTCCTCCCTGAGCCTGGCATTTGGGAATTTGAAATATGGTAACCCTATGGGAGCAGGGCAAGAGACAAAAAAACTACTAAAAGACCGGCGAGGCATAGTTTTCCCTGCAAGATGTGCCCAGATGGCACATGTGACACATCCAGACCGAGGTGCCCAACAAAAGCATAACAGAGAAACAGGAACTGGATTGTTGTAGGGGTTTCTTTAACTCTCTACTCCTGGAACAATCTTTTTTTGTTGTCTTGATTATAGACATACTTGCTGACAGGTATTTTGAAAGAAATGACCAAAATAATTGAAACTGGGGTGATTATATTGTGTTATTTTGACAAATAAAATATGCAGAATTTGAAAATAATGTGTGCAGAATTTTTAATTTTTTGACACAAAATTCCCCCACGAGTAAAAAGTTCCAGCCCTGCTGAGGGACCATGAGGAGGTCAATATAGTTCCATATGATGGAATTTCTGTGCATTGTTTTGTATTTTAGTCTGCTAAAAAACAAAATAAACTTAGAAATTACTTCCAAACACTTCATTAGAAGAATGTTACTATTACAAAGGCAAGCATTCAAAAATTCAGAAAAACTAAAAAGTTATGGTTATGCTTGTCATCTTAATTTGGCCTCCATGTACGTATATGCACGACAGTACACAATTATACTGAATTGCATAATAAATTAAGATTATTTTTTCCATAGGACACTCATTCACTGCACAGAATGGACTGTGCTCACTAAACTGGTAGCTTATTCAATATTTCTTTTTATCCTCATCATTCAACATATGATTACAAGTCTCATTTACTATACAGGCAATCTTAATTCTGGCACTTTCTAGCTTTTGAACGCTTGCTTTGCAACCTTAATGTCATTTTCATTTTTTTGTATGTAATGTGTATACAGTGTGTAAACATTCTGAGTATAAAGAAAAAGAAAACTTGCCTGCCTGTCTCACTGGTAAATCCAGTTGCTCTGACATAGTGATTTGAAGCAGAGTTGAAACGAAGTTCACTGACTTGTGAGCCTGCAAAGCAGAAGACAAAACCAAATAAGTCAGATGTCAAAAAATAATATTGGAAACCAATCATGTCTTACAAATAAAACTTTGAAGCTTCCAGATACTCCAAGTAAATACACTTTCAAAACTGTCTGAGTACCATGTGATGCAAACATCATAACATCAGCAATTCAAACTATGTTGCAATATTAAATGACAAATGAAAGCTTTCAAACCCCTTGAGTCTGATGTATTCAAAAGATCACATGGTGGGGGGGAAATTCTTATTCTTTACTGAAGACTACATTCCCCGCCCCTCATGTCTGAAACAGATTTCTGTAATCAGATGTCTTTACCACAGAACAAATTATCCCGTGTAGGACAAATATATTACAGCATGACAACACAGCTATAACTACACTGTATAATTAAATAACTTGGCATTCTGAATTAAGACCACATGGAGTGGTGGTGGTAAGTCATTATTTGATCTTTTTAGCATTTGGAGATGCCAGGCTGTACATATTTTCTAACATCATAGTATTATCAGATTTCGTCCAACATTCATCATTCATTGATCTGCTACTGTGATCTGAGGCTATGAGTACACACAAATTTGAACCAGACTAAAACATATTTTTAAAGATGTGTTCATATTTAGACAGAGCCTCTGTTTATAGACTTATATTTAACCTAATTTGCTGCCATGTGTAAAGAAAGATTTGATTATCTAACATTATATAAAATCACCCTCCATTAAAAATGTTTTAAAACATGATATCCTAAATGTTTAGATAAAGTGTGTGAACATCTACAACTCAAATAGAGAACAATAAGACTTTAGTCTATTAATATCAGACTATGTGAGCTATAATTGCTCTCAGAAAAAAGGAAACTGATAAGTTAGCTCTTTCCTAAGTAAAGGAGATGATTAATATAATTTAAGATACACACAAGGAGAAATGAAGGCAATTTTCTTGTCTTATTGCATGTAAGTGCAGTTGGGCAAAGTCCACTTTGCTGTTAAAATTCATGGAACAATTTTTCCAACAAGTCCAAAGTTTTATCTTCTTAAGCAATGCTGACACTGGGCACTCGATGTCAAAAGATTTCCCTTTACATTGAGACATGAATGATTGATTCATCAAGGCATGAATTCATGATAGACTAATAATAGAGTTGCAAACTGCTCAGATTAAGCACTACATTCTCTTACCACAACTGACTGGTGATTCCCTTTTACCTCACTATCAATAAATATGGCCTTCTGTAACAAACGAATTGTATTCTCAACATCAGAGTACACTGCACAATGGCAAACTTACAGAACCTTGGCTTCTGCATGGAAACCTAAACAGAGTAACATCAGCAATGTAAAAAAATTGGCAGGATACGCACAATAAGTCTCCTCCAGCGAATAGTTTTCTTCACTACACTGATTAACTTTACCTACAAGAAAATGTTGTATGCATTCTCAATATTATTAGTCTAGTTTAAAAATATGACAGCAATCTATATGCCCCTAACCCCAGCACGAAAAACTGGAAAAGACTAAAAGAAGAAAATTCCCTGAGACAAAGTGACCTTGACTTAAACCTACACAATATATAAGGCTTTGTTTATAATACCCTGTTACAACTTGAAAACATTTCTTCCTTGATTTTGTCCTTTATCCGCTTGTGAAATGTTGCTTTCTTGCTTGTCTTTGCACAACGTAAGTCAATATAGTGGCTTTACCTGCTTTTCAGTACCCAAGTATCGATGATGTGCACCTGGGAACGAGCAACATAACACCTACATTTTTTAGGAAAATGTTTGTTATCTACACATTATGCATTTTGCTACGTCCTATATGAAGCAAACAAAATATGAACATCTTCAAGATCATTAAAAAGGTCATTATGTAGGACAGGGGTAGGCAACCTATGGCACGGATGCCAAACGCGGCACATAAGCTGATTTTCAGTGGCACTCACACTACCCGGGTCCTGGCCACCAGTCCAGGGGACTCTAAATTTTAATTTTATTTTAAATGAAGCTTCTTAAACATTTTAAAAACCTTATTTATTTTACATACAACAATAGTTTAGTTATATACTATAGACTTATAGAAAGACTTTCTAAAAACGTTAAAATTTATTACTGGCATGTGAAACCTTAAATTAGAGTGAATAAATGAAGATTCAGCACACCGCTTTTGAAAGGTTGCCAACTCCTGACCTAGGACATTACAAAATGTAAGAATTTATATTGTATTGTAACACGAGGCAATGATAAATTTTATCATATTTATCAATATATTCCAGCTCCTCTACAGAATAAACAAGCCATCAAGAAAAACAGACTTATCAGGACCAACTATTCTTTGTTCTTTGATCAAATAATCAGTAACAGCATGAACACTTCTTATAAGCATTTACAACATCAACAGATTGGTTTATCCAGTTGTGGTATTCTCTCCAGCCAAGTTTCATAAAGAAACATCTTCTAAATGCTCTAGATACAAATTCATTTACACCTGTTCTATATTTGAATATTCATGCAACTTGAATTCCTAGTCAATTCCATAAGTTTTTAATAGTTTGAGTTCTGATTTTTTTATTTATTTATTTTTAACTTTAAACATCTTCATTTTAAACAATAGTAAGAAGAAAACTGGAAGTTAACAAGGTTCTTTGTTGGAGATTTTAAAAAATAAACATTTATGCAAGCACATTCTAAGCACTGGTTCACAAAATCTACATGCGATATGCATCAGATTGTGGAAGTCTACAGAAAGAATGCCTCTACTACATACAGCTCAAGTGTCCATTTTTTCTTTTTCTTTTTAAGAAAAGTGCACTGGAATCATTATTCCTACAGATTCCAGGGGTTCAAGATACAGGAGCAGAGAAAAGACAAGACAGGAACAAGTAATTGGGAATAACAGACACTGCAGAGTTTAAGGGTCTATGGCCCTCTACCTCTCCATAGCTCAGTGTCCTAAAGATGTGGAGCTTGTCATCAAATGAAGCATATTGGTTTATATTCCAAAAAGGTTGTGTTTTGTTTAATCATCTGATTACATGAATTTCTACACCTGTTTAAGATTTCTCTAGTCACTGTACTTGTGGAAATGGATGGAATTGAAGTACTTTTCTTGTAATATGTTTCAATTGCAGGGACTCATGCATTAGGCAGCAATTCAGCAAGGTAATGCAGCACACGACTAACTTTAAAGTCAATGGACTACTTAAAGTTGGGCATATGATTAAGGATTTTGTTAACTGGGAGTTCAGTGAGAATATTTTTTTTATTTAAAAGCTAGCCTATGCACAAGATGATGCCATCTATGTAAAAGGTGACTTGAGTTACCCAAGTCACTTGCTATGGATACACCAATACAAAAAACAAAAAAACACAGAAATCTGAAATCATTTGTAATGTTCTTCAGAATTAGTCTGGAGGCAGAGGGTAACAAGTCCTGGGCACCCAAAGTCCTGGGTACCCCGAGAATCATCACAGTCTCTGAAAGTGATAAGGTGGCTATCAGGGGATAGGGACAACATTCCACAAATTAATCTGAACTAACTAAAGGCATGAATTTAATTCAGTTAAACTAAATTAAACCCGTGTGGACACTCTTATTCATAACTAAAGTGGCCTTAATTTTAATTTAATGTATTCCCTTTAGCAGAGTAGAGGCTCATTCTTGAAGTAGCTGCACTAGTAGCACAGTAGTGAGATAGGCTCTGCATGAAAGACGCAAGTTGTTCTCCTAATCTATGCAATTAATAAGCACTACATTCACACACAGATACACATCAATATTTACATTTTATATCAAATTTGGGCTCTCAAGATGTGCTTCACAATAACCCAATCTTTCCCATATTACTAAATTGAAGGTAGGTTCCAGTGTGAAAAATGTTGAGAATCATTGCATACTTATCATCAATACATATGCAGCTAAGCCTTAATCAGACTCATTTTGGTAGGTCCGAAGAAAATTTAGGCCTCAGAAGTCAAGTAAGTTTCCCCCTTGTTTTCCATTACTTTATTAAAGAAACAGCCTTCAAACAAGTACATTCAAACATTTAAGATGCTGATTGAACACCCACTGAAGTCTTTCCACTGTCTTCAACAAGAGCTGAGCCTGATGAAATTGACTACAAAGGGCATGGCTACACTGGAAACTTAAAAGCGCTGTCACAGGAACGCTCCCACAGCAGCACTTTGAACTGCAAGTATGGTCGCGCGCAAGCACTGGGAGAGAGCTCTCCCAGCGCTCCTGGTAATCCATCTCCGCGAGGGGATGCTCCCAGTGCTCAGAGTCTGTTTACACTAGTGCTTTAAAGTGCTCAGGGAGGTGATTTTTCAACTCCGAGCCAGCAAGTTAGAGTGCTATAGAATGTAAGAGTAGACAAGCCCAAAAAGTCAATGAGAAATTTGCGATGTCAACAGGGGCTGGATTTCACCTTCAGGTTTTGACTACATTGGGGTGAGATTCCCAGCTCAAGGAGATATACTCAGGCAGGCTCTCATTGAGCGAATGCACAAAAAATAGAATGTAGCCCTGGCAGCACAAGGGGCTAGCTACCCCAAGTACGTGCCCAGCTAAGATTCTAGGCAGGTACTTGGGGGTAGCTAGCCCATACCCACTGTTCAGGCTACACTCCTGTTTTTAGCATGTGAACTGAACAACAGCTAGCACAAGCATGTCTCCAACTTGAATTGCAGACATATCCTAATTGTCTGAGGCAAACCAACAAAACTAAACAAACTCATTAATTCTAATGGATCAATCTGTTGCACCTGAATTCTTCATTAATTTTCACACAAGTGGCCTTACATACTATAACTAAGAACCATATATTGGAGGTAGTCATTGTGATCACAGCATAAAAGTTTTTGGACAGACTTTCCTGTTGCAGCCATCTCTAAGCTCCTACCATATTTTTATTCTAACAAATGGCTGTGTCCCAGCATTCCAGGTCCCTGTTCACTGACACAAGAGCTAAAATAAAACCTCTGTTTTAAGCACTTGTTTTATACAGCCATTGACTTCTTTTGTTTTGAATGCCCAGGGTGAGCTGGAATATCTGAGAACATAAGAGGTAAGTTGGGAATGAGAACTTAAAATAACAAGAGGAAGTTCAGGTATAAATTATATCTGACTTCCAGAATATTTCACATTCAAACAGTAATAGCCTGAATGCACAAAAGTTTATTTCCCCTTATGGCAATTGTTTGAATTTAGAATATTTTGTTTCTATATATTTCCACTTATCACAGCCTTCAGAAATACCAGATATGGGTATAAAATATCCCACAAGTAGTTAACATCACCCAAGACAGGAATGGAAAACAACAGATTGCAGGCTTCCAAAAGTGTTTCAACTTAATGCTCAAATTTTAGAGAGAACAGGAGAAATAAGTCTAAGTCACTGGCATCAGCAAAATGTAGACAAATTAGTATCATCATGCTCTAATCTTCCTTGTTTACATACATTATTTTAATATGTACAAAATTTAATGAAGTTAGAATTACAATTATGTTTAATTGCAGCAGAATATCTGGTAATAAAAGCCCGTTCTTTTCTACCAAGTAATACAGCACTTAATAGCTAGGCTGACCTACTGCTCTTTCCCCACTCCAATATGCTGTGTCACTGATATGACTTTGTTGTCTCAGAGCCAAAGAATTCAGGGACTTTTCCCCTGAGCAATCTTTGCCATTCAGCCTTACTAGCTGAGGAATGTTTTCCATCAGACCACAGATGTTACCCCTCTGTTTGTTAGCATCAGTTTTCCAGAGCCTACACAGCTTCATGAACATTTCAGAAAGTTGATTCACTAGATATATGCTTGCCTACCTGATACAGTCATACGTTCAATTATATTACAAACAGAAAACTGTAACATGCTATATAATCTCCCCTATAAAATTCAGTCTGAAATGAACATGACAGAAAGAAAATCACTTCAGACAGGTAAGTAGTACAGAGAAAAGGATTATTTTCCCACAAGATCAATATAACTTTAATGGATATAGTTCATACCAAAATATATTTTATGAAAAACTGAATTTTAAATGATAATCCCCAACAACTTTATCTCATTTCTGCTAGACAGGTAAAAAACTTTCTTGTTCTCTCTTGGAGCATGAAAATTTTAGGCTTTCATAAAAACCATACTGCATACAGTATTTTTCCAAAATTATTACAGTCAAAGCAGCAAACCAAAGAACTGTTTTTAAAAATAAAATATTTATTATACTTTGCTAAACTGGAACCACAAGTTATGTAAACAAAAAAACAAATTCTTCCAGGGTAGCACACATTTTAATAAACATCAGATGAATAATTTACATAATAGGTCAAAATTAAATAAATATAAACTACTAAAAATGTGTTTATTTCATATCTATATGGTCTCTGCCACTAGCTGAGCAAGTAAACTATTTTACAATAGTTTACAAAGTATTCTAACACTGAATTCTTTATTTACCTTTTCCAAGAAAGACAAACATCACTGAACACTGATGTTTTTAAAAAATTAACAAAAATAAAATAAAAAAATTATCTTCACCAATCCAGAAATGGTAGTCTTTAACAGCAAGACATTATTACATTAGGGTGAAGAATTCAGTTGGCCATTAAAAAGATGCTGAAGCCATTCTGATTTCTTCTTTTCACAAGTTGGTCGTATCCATCTAGTCTCTCTTGTGAAGTTACTGTTTGCTACATACAAAAAGTGTAAGATATGCAACATTACTAGGCAGCAGTGTTGGGACACCAATTCAAGCATGAGGTAGGTGAGGTAATATCTTTTACTGGACCAACTTCTGTTGGTGAGAGAAGATGGTCCAATAAAAGATATTACCTCACCCACTTCGTTTCTCTAATATCCTAGGACGGATATAGCTACAGTAACACTGCATATTGTAAAGAGAGCATACATTCACATCAGATCTTGCCAAGCAAACCATTGCAACCCTAACTCATCAGAATAGTCTGCAGGTACAGAAGCCTGTTTTTAAGAAAAAAAGTACAGTCTAAAGCTATGTCTACACCACAAACCTTGCAGCAGCACAGCTGTACCACTACAACTGTACTGCTGTAAGTTCTCCCATGTAGCTGCTCTCCTGCTGGGATAATTAAACCACTCCCAATGACCAGTGTTAGCTATGTCAGCAGGGGAGGCTCTGTCCACACCAGCACTTTTGCCAGTGAAACTTATGTCAGTCAGAGGGGTGTTGTTTACCACACCCCTTAAAAGAGTGCTAGTGTAGACAAAGCCTTAACTAGAGTTAGCCAACTCCATTGTCTTTTACTCCACCTGATAACTCACATGGAAACTACAAGATGCCTTGTCTTCACAAGGATTTTACCTAGTATTAGTTAACTTGAAATAGCAAACTGAGGTTAAGACAACTATGCCCTGACCCCACACCCGAGTGAAGACAGCCTTCTGGCCCCCTCCTGTCCATAAAGGGATTTCAGGTGTTGACCCTGCCTGCAACAGTATTTTCAAACTTTCTTTTTCACAAGCTAATCTCTCCCATTCCTCCTCTTAGGCTAAATCTACACTACTAAGCCAATACCAGCACAGCCCCTTAGTGCAGATGTAGCATACATATTTTCCTCAGTCGGTGTAGGAACACCACATCTATGAAGCACTCTTCTATTAGCATAGCTTTGTCTACACTGGAAGTTTTGTTAGCATAGCTACGATGACCAGGGAAGTGTTTTGTTCACACCCCTGACTGACACAGCTGTGTTAATATAAGTTTTAAGTACAGAAAAATCTTAGACAAGAGTATAAATATTAGGATTTTTTCCCCTCTTAAAAATTGTACACCGAAATGTATACCAGGGAAGGAAGGCAAAGATGATAAAGTCCTTTTAGAAAGATGTTTTTTGAGTAGTGGGGAAATGTGATGGTTACTAAGAAGCAAGTGCACCTTATAATAGTAAGCCACTTGAGAAAGCATGATTTAGTGATTTTAAAATGGCACATAGCCAGGACTCCTTTGCTCTGTTCTTGGCTTTACCACTATTAGCTGCACGACAATGGTGGACAAATCACTTAAAACCATATTAGTTTACCCATCTGAAAAATGGGGACTACTACTACTTACCCTACTTTAGAATGCCAAAAAGCTTAATTAATGTTTGGGTTCAGCATTTGGAGATATTTGGATCAAAGGCAGGGCTGTCTGTGAAAATTATGCCTTGTACTCCAAACCTTTCACTAGCCGGTCTCGGTTTAAGAATTTTATTTAAACAATTATTTCAGCACCAAGGCATTTACGTGTGTGTCAAACAGGAGATTAATGCTACTCAACTGATTTACACTGATTTATTTTGTCAGGTTGAGGGTATGCTTTGGTGACCAGTCTTCAATATTGTACAGTATTCTACATATTATATTTCAGACCAAGGAGATGTCAGATTATGCCTGACTTTTGAAAGGAGTGGCTTCACTAGAGCAAGACAAAGAATAATAAAAATCTGAGTTTGTTGGGGAAACTGTTTTTTCATTTTGTTTTAAGGAAAACAAAAGGTTGCTGGGGTGAAGTAATGCTATGCAGCATTGCAATCAGTAATTTTTTGAAAGTTCTCATACAAAAAGGCTGTATGACTATTATTTGAATGGGTCATCTTAATTATAACACCTGCATTTGAGTTATTCTTGTGTCTTACCCAACAAGATTAGCTTGTAATGTTATGTCAGACAGAGTCAAGTAGTAAACCATCACCATTCTCCGGAATCACAATGAAGAACATGCCAGAGAACACCAGCTACCAAAATAGTGACTGTTCTGAGAAGGTAGGGACATATAACCGACTGTCTTCCCATAGTTGCTTTCTTACACCACCTTATTTTCATATGAATTTCTGAGGTACTGATCACTGTAGTATCTGAGCTCTTTTTATATACCATATTCAATGTACAAAATTGCCCCAGTTGGGAATATAGCACATCCTCCTCCTTTCTGATATGCTTACTTGAAGGGTAAGGTTCCAAGTAGAACCTAAGTGTCTCTGTAGAATGTAGTTACTCTGCTTCTTGGCTGGATGGGAGGTTGCTAAGATAAGTCTATCGGGACCCACCCAGGTTGCACACATCTTGATAACTTGGGACAGATGCCCTCTAATGAAGAAGTGATAAAAGACTACCAGTTGTTCTAAGCGTTTCCTCTCTTCTCTATCAACAAGCACTACCTCGGTTTTGCCCATACTGAACCTCAGACAGCTGGCTATGATCTAGGTTTCTACTTTGTTAAGATACTGAGATAAGAGTTAGCACTCAATGAGATGAAGAGCTGGGCGGGGAGGACAGGGGAACAGGTTACTGGCGGCATCATAGTCAATAGTTTATCTCCCCTAGAAGTGTCACAAATATTGACTAAGAAAGAGAAACAGATTAGAACCCTCAGAGTTCTCTGTATTTATAGAACATCTTTCAAACTCTGTAAAGTGCTTTGAGATCTGCAATCAGCCAATCCCTGACTCAAAAAAATAAAATAAAAATAAAAATCAATGAAGTAAGTAATATTAAAGTCAAGAGGAGATTAAATGATTTGTCCAAGGTCAAACATTCAGTAGCAAAGTGTGGAAGAATCCAGAAATTTGCATCTCAGTCCCCTACTCTGATGACATTCTCTCCTTCAGAAAGAAGTCTCAGAAAATGTTTGTTACATCATATTCAAATAATGTATTTGCCGGTTATGCAATTATGTATGTATACCTTCTTATATATTGCATATCAAGACCAGGATGAGCACTGGTAAAAACATTTGGCTCTCACAATAATTATGACTGTCAATTCATTCTTTATGCTCCTGCTGAAAACTGCTTCCCCTTGTCAGAAGGTAAAATCAGAAGTAGCCTCTTAAAAGGAAAGAGGAAGAGTAATTCTCAAGTTTTCTATAGAAAGAAAAAGTCTCATATCAGTCCATCAGAACCATTTCAGCCAAAGCAGAGTAAGAGAAATACGACAGCCAAGAGGAATTATTAAACTAAAAATCATGTGAGCTGCTGGCTACTTGTACTGTATCATTCAAGTGCTAGAAGCAGTTTAATCTTTACAGTAGAAAGGGAGGTCCATTATAGAGCAGAAAACATCAACTTGAGTAAAGGTTACAAATTAAGGCCCTAATCCTACAAACAGATGCATAATTGACTATTCAAATAAGAAAGAGACCATTCATATAAGTAAACTTATGCACATGTGTAAGTGCTTGTAGGATCAGGACTCAACATAATGACATTTAACTAGGAAAATTCTCTCAGTTGTCAATGATCCTGTTTATATGTTGGTTCAGTAATGACCGAGGATTTCAAAATAACTGGGATATTTGGATTTTACAGAGACGCTTGTATACGGTATGGTAGGCCATCATGCTTCAAAGTGAACAAAGTCAGTTAGTTGATGGTCAGCATGATTTCTCCATTAATAGTATTAGTCTGTTACCTGGAGTCCCCCACTACCAGAGGATCTAAAAGTTTCCTGAATGTTCAACAATTTGGACCCGGCAGCAAATATCAGTACAAGTAGATCTGAACTGAATTACTATATATGTTGATTTACATGTGTATAATATTGTATTAATTTTAGCCAATTTGTGTGTTTTTCTGTATTACTTATACTCAAAGATGAATTAAAAGAGTAAATCTGAACTGAGGATTAATACTCATCAAATACATTTTCTACAAGTATATAGAACGGAAGGCAGCCCAGTCCCTCAACAAGTCTACTCTGTGATACCACTATCTTCACATCAACCCTTAAAATGCAACTCTTCCAAAAGGTCTACAAGTCCTAGTCTCCATCCCTCTGGCACGGAAGTATGTTAGCAAGTTAGGTGGACTGAAACAAGTCACAAACTTTTTTAAAAAAACAGGCCATGAAAATAATGCATGCTATTTTCATTGCATCCCATCCTCCATCAGACATAGAGAGTGGAAGCTCCTAGAGCAGGAACCTTGTCTTCAGAAAAATGCCACCCCCCGGAATTCTGCCTAGGGCGCCAGAAACCCTGCCGCCACTCCTGTATACACTTGTGCTGAGGTTGAGACAGATGTGAGGGGCAGACCGGTTGAAAGATTCTGGGTAAAGATAAAAGGAGTAAAAGAAAGTGTGATGGTAGGGGTCTACTATAGACCACCAAACCAGGAAGAAGAGGTGGATGAGGCTTTTTTTTTACATAAACAAAAATCATCCAAAGCACAGGTCTTGGTGGTCATAGGGGACTTCAACTACCAGACACCTGTGGAGAAAGAAATCTGTGTCCTGCTATATTATCACAAGTTCTTGGACTGTGTTAAGAGCAGAGAGATAGCTCAGTGGTTGGAGCATTGGCCTGCTAAACCCAGGGTTGTGAGTTCAATCCTTGAGAGGGCCATTCAGGGAACCGGGGTAAAAATCTGTCTGGGGACTGGCCCTGCTTTGAGCAGGGGGGGGTTGGACTAGATGACCTTCTGAGGCCCCTTTCAACCCTAATCTTCTATGATGCTATTGAGCATATAAATTTACACTTATGTAAATAAGTTATATACTAACTGCATACAAAACAAAGCTGCATCTATTGAATGAGGGTCAAAAACAACTGATTAAATATTATTTAAAAGTTTCAAGCTACTAGAATTGTATCTGAAACTTTTTTTTTTTTAAATCAATGCTAGCGGTGGCATTTAAGTCACAAAGCAATGGAGTTTCACCTTTTAATTTTCCTTACTAGTTCTCAAATTTAGAGAGAGATGTCTTTAAACATTATAGATGGCCACAAACCAGATGCAGACCCTTGGAGCCATAAAGACCACCAACCTACACTGTCAAATTGTTTATTGGTGTTCAGAAAAGACAACAGGGAGAATTTGCTGCTGATATTAGAGGAACTGAGCATTTCTTGGCCTGCAGAATGGGGTGCTTTCTGCCACCAGCTGAACACATTTTGTGGCAATTTGTTACACCCCTTCCTCCCCCTCTCCCAAAACTTCAATTCAACATTATGCGGATTAACTACATCCGAAAGTGATATCAAAGATTATTTTAATTAGGAAACAATTCAGCGTGGTTTCCTTTCCCCAGACTCAGGACCGACACTTTACAGAAGCTCATGGAACCCGGACTTGTCCGAGTCATGGCTCCTAATGGGACAAGCAGCGAGCTGACCCGGGCACTCAGCCCAAGCGGCTGCGGAGACCCACGTCGGGGGCTGGCTGGCAGGTAGCTGAGGACAATGCTGACGGAACAGGAAGGCAGCACGACATCAAGCGAGGCATTGCACTGCCGGGGCCTTTCCCCAGCCCCTCCAGCACACAGACCTCTCCATGCCGCCGCCTCTCCCTCCACATGGCTTCTCCAGCAGGCCCCCCACGCCGCCGCTTCCCCCCGGCTACTCCGGCTGACGGCCGGAGACTCCCCTCCCCAGCCTCCGCGACCCCCACCCTGGCTGGGCTCTTCCCATCCCCGGGGATCCCGCCAGCACTCCCCGGCCGAGTCCTGCCCCGCTGCAGGCCCCTCAGGCCTCCCCGCTGCGGCCCCGGGAGCTGAGCTCCGCTTCCTCCTCCAGGCCAGGCCCCGCGCCTGTCCTGCCGGCGGCCGGGCTCCTGCTCCAGCCCAGGCCCCGTTGCGCCCTCACCTCATTAAGCTGCCTCTCGGCGGCTTCCCGCAGGGCCGGGTCCATGGTGCCCCGCAGGGCCTCGATGATGGTGTTGGGGTCCATGGCCTGGCCAGGGCGGGCGGCGCGCGGGGAGGCGGAGGGCAGGGCAGCGCCGCTTGATGCGCACATGGACCCGCCGCTCCACAGCGGCAGCCGGCGCGAAAGGAAGAGAAGCGCCAAGGCCCCGGATAGAGCAGCTACCCCCGCGCCGCGGCCAGCGGGACCCTTCCGCTCCGCCGCGGGGCACCACGGGAGCTGTAGTCCGGAGCAGCCGCCTCCTCCCCACAGGGCCGGGCCAAGCTGTGCGCTTGCAAACCGAGCACCCCCGCGCAGACCCACACCCAGGGGTGCCCTCCTACCCCGTCCTCGTGGGGGGAGCCTTCCTCACCCAGAACCCCCCGCAGCCCCGTCCATTTGCCCTTAGGTTATTTAACCTCTCCGTGTCTTAGTTCCTCCGCTGTAAAACGTGGAGAATATTTTTTTCTCTTTCACAGGACTGTTGAGAGGATAAATTAATATCTTGAAGGGCTACTATATTATAGAAATGGGGGACATGTAACTATCTGGACCCATATAAAGTCCTTCAGTCAGAACTGCTGTCTCCAAATATCCTAAGTCTTTATTTGGAGAGTAGGGAAAGACTTTCCTTATATCTCAAAGCCTCACACTCACTTAAGGGGAGGTATGTTTCTTCAGGTATATTTCTTTTGTTTTTTTTATCATACAGATGGAATAATGCTGTACAGCACCGGGGTGGTGCGTGTGCCCCCCTTTAGCCTGAGCACTGAGTCACCCCTACTGCTGCCCCATTGGCCTTCAACCGGAGGTGAAGCTGAGCCCCCTCCAGTTTGGGCACCAGTCCATTAGTAACTTAGAGGATGTTAGACCACATGTACTAGGGATAAATATTCTTTAATCAGCAGGCCCAGATAACTTGCATCAAGAGATTTAAAAATTGGCTGAGCAGACTGCTGGCCCACCTACGTTAATTTTTAATAAGGGGAATTCCACAAGATTGGAAGAGTGTTAATACTGTGCTAATATTCAAGAAAGGTTAACAAGAAGACCCGGATGACTAGCCCAGGGGTAGGCAACCTATGGTATGCGTGACGAAGGCGGCACGCGAGCTGATTTTCAGTGGCACTCACGCTGCCTGGATCCTGGCCACTGGTCTGGGGGACTCTGCATTTTAATTTAATTTTAAATGAAGTTTCTTAAACATTTTAAAAGCCTTATTTACTCTACATATAACAATAGTTTAGTTATATATTATAGACTTATAGAAAGAGATCTTCTAAAAATGTTAAAATGTATTACTGGCACGCGAAACCTTAAATTAGAGTGAATAAATGAAGACTCGGCACACCACTTCTGAAAGGTTGCTGACCCCTGGACTAGCCTGACATCAACCCCACACAAACTAAGGCAAAAGCTGATACAGGATTAATTTGATAAAGAATTGGAGGATAGCAATACAATTAATGCCAGTCAGTGTCATCATTAATTTATTAAAAGTAGGTCTTGTCAAACAATTGTGATTTCATTCTTTAATTTGATTATAAAGTTAATTGATAAAGGTAATTGTGTAGATGTAATAGACTTTTGACTTAGTACTGCACAACATTCTCATTAAAAAAAGAGCACTATACACTATCAATAGAGCACATGTTAAATAGATTAAGAACTGTCTGACCTCAAGATCTCAAACAGTTATCAGTGGGAAATTATCATCAAAGGGGAAGGGGTTCCTAGTTAGGTTCTACAAGGATCCGTACTAGGCCTGATGCTATTCAACATTTTCATCAATGATCTGGAAGTAAATATAAATAAAACTTGTGGATGACCCGCAGAGTAGTAAATAATGATGAGGACAAGGCAGTTGTACAGAGCCATCTGGATTACTGAATAACTTGGGGGCACTCAAACAAAATGTGTTAATAAAGCCCAGTGCAAAGTTATACATCTAGGATCAAGAAATACAAGCCATATGTACAGAATGGGGCACTGTATCCTGGAAAGGAATTACCGGTACTCTGAAAACAATTTAGGGGTCATAGTGGACAAGCAACTGAACCTGAGTGTGACAGTGTGCAAGAAGGGCTAATGGGATCCTTGGTTGTATAAATGGGAGTGGTGAGTAGGAGTAAGGTGGTGATGTGTACATCATTGATGAGTCTGTTACTGGAACATTGCATACAGTTCTGCGGTCCACATTTTTAAAAGAATGTTGAAACACTGGAGAGGTGGGTGTAGAAAAGAGCTGCAGAAATCATTCCAGGGCTGGAGAAAATCCTTTGCAGTGAGATAATTAGAGCACTTAGTCTGTTTAGCTTATCAAAAAGAAGATACAGGACTTGATTACAGTGTGTAAGTGCCTTCACAGGGAGAAAATATTGTGTACTAAAGGGCTCTTTAATCTGGTGGAGAAAAGTACAACAAGAATCTGCCATTGGAAGCTGAAGCCAGACAGATTTGAATTAGAAGTTAGGAACAAATTTTTAACAGAGAGTGTGATTAACCACTGGAACAAACTGACAAAGAAAGTAGTGGATTCTCCATCTCCTGATGTCTTCAAATCAAAACCAGAAACTGTGGTGTACATGCAGCAGACTAGATGAACTAATGGGTCCCTTCTGGTTTTAAACTCTATCAAATCATGATTTTTCTCCACTATGTTCTACAGGTGGTTGGCTCCACCTTGGATTGCATGGTACTGTCCAGGCAACACAGCTCAGAGCCTACGTCCCCCATTTGTGCCAGGGAATGAGGGGGGATTGAAGGTGGCTTTAGCAATTTATCTCCCTCGGTTGCTACACTGTTCTCCAGGCTGCCTAGCTCACAGACCTACACCGAGTTCTTCCCCTGGTTGTTGGCTGCAAGTTGAACTCCAGCTTTGACTCTCTGACACCCAGCTGCCTGGCTACATGGAACAGAGCAAGGACATGTGTTGTAACTCAGTTCACTTCTGTGTGAAGGGAAAACTGCTTCAGGCAGAATAGAGAAAAGATAAAATAAAATGTCAGGGGACTGGAAAAATAGTGAATTCAGTGACAAAACTGCAAAAAATTAATGACAACCTGAGAAAATGCCAAATTACAAAGCCACAGAATTGTGGAATTCACATGGCCCCAGCTGAGATGATTGGAACAAATCACATCTATCAGAGCCATTGTTTCAGGACTCTGCTGACACTGATAAGAGGACATGGCATCACTTTACACTTATTTCCTATTTTTCAGGTTATAACCACAAACATAGGAACTAGGAGTGTTTTTTTTTTTTTTTGTAATGAAAGGTCATACTCTAGAGCAGTTGTTCTCAAACTAGGGCTGCTGCTTGTTCAGGGAAAGCCCGACAAGCCAGGCCAGTTTGTTTACCTGCCGCATCTGCAGGTTCGGCCGATCACAGCTCCCACTAGGCCCGTGCCCCTTCCTGTAGCCTCCATTGGCCTGGAGTGGCGAACCATGGACAGTGGGAGCTGCGATCGGCCGAACTTGCGGACCCGACAGGTAAACAAACTGGCCCAGCCCGCCAGCAGCTTTCCCTGAACAAGCGGCAACCCTAGTTTGAGAACCACTGCTCTAGAGCACAGTACTGCAGCAAAGATGTAAGTTCTGCGGCCTCAGAACAATGAAATACCTTCAAATACTTTTCAGTTGTGTCCATTAGGAGCATGATTCCATATTCATTTTGCCAAAAAATAAAAAATAACAAAAAATCACACAATGAAGTCAAAGTCAGTGGGAGTCTTGTATTGTATTTTATTTTGTTTTTACCTCAATATGGAGTATTGAAGTGGACCCAATGTTTTACTGGTAGGACAAATTTGACCCAGAATTTAAATTCTGTAAAAACAAGCTTTTACAAAATTAATAACAACTGAAGTGTTTCTGTTATTTATTAAAGTTGTGATGGAAACGTTTTTAAAAAAATAAACATTTACTGAAGTTTTTACAACCAAGACATAAAAATATTATTCTAGTGCTGGCGTCGGCAACCTTTCAGAAGTGGTGTGCTGAGTCTTCATTTATTCACTCTGATATAAGGTTTTGCATGCCAGTAATACATTTTAAAGTTTTTAGGAGGTCTCTTTCTATGTCTATAATATATAACTAATGTTGCAAGTAAAGTAAATAAGGTTTTTAAAATGTTTAAGAAGCTTCATTTAAAATTAAATTAAAATGCAGAGCCTGGACTGCTGGCTAGGACCCGGGCAATGTGAATGCCACTGAAAAGCAGCTCGCGTGCCACCTTTGGCACGTGTGCCATAGGTTGCCTACCCGTTCTACTGCATTAGAACATAAAAGTGAAAAAATAAACTTAGACAAAATTTTTAAAGCTTCATAGGATTTTAGTCTTTCAGATGTAATAGTTTAAAATGCTAGTAATATTATAAAAATAATTAAATATATAATTTTAACCTGACATTTTACCTTTAATTCTAATAATTTAATATGACATTAATCAGTTAGAGAGGACAGTTTTTTTTCAGTTCAGAATAATTAAAGTCTTTAGATCCTTATTCTGCATGTATTGAAATCAATGTATTTAATGAATCAAGATTGGGTTTTTGTTTTATAAAAAAATATTAATAAGTATATAGCATTTATTAGATTATTTTCATCTGCAAAGAGTCCTCAACATTAATTTATAAATAAAATAATTTAGTAACAAAGTTTAGTCTATTAAACCATTCTGGTCTTTGAATTTCCAAACATTGAATGCATAATTCATGCAGAAACATTGATAGATTCTAGCTTCTCAGGAGATGTCATTGTTCAGTGAATGTTCCTTCCAATGGTTCAGTATGGTCAGTGGAACACCAAGAATGTGGTAAAATAGATTCTTAAGTTGCTGCATAACTTTCCACATTCTCACTCATCAATTAAAAATATAGGAACGCTGCTGTCAGTGCAATGCTCTTCCACAACATTAAAGCTTTGCTCCTCCCATCAGGGAAGTCATCAGTCAGATGTCTGGAGTAGGCAGGGCTTTTGCAAGTGGTGATGATGAGTCAGCACTGAAGTGCAGAAGTGCAATGCAAATATGGAGGAAGAAAGGAATGTAAGGAAAGAGAAAGAAAGACAATCAAAGGTGGAGTGGCGGGAAATAGCATAACAAGAAAGGGGAAAAGGTAGAAAGTAGAGATAAAGGAATGAGATTAATTACAAGAAAGGGAAAATGCATCTATTACAGTTAAAGATTTGAATTACACTGAATGGATGTGGTGACACCACAGCTCATGCAATCAAAACTTGTGTAGTTAGTTAATGTGACTGAAATTTAAAGATGATTTATAGTTTTGTATTCACAGTTTGGGGGTCTATATATATAATTTAAAAAAGGAACAATTTCTTGATTTTATTGCCATGTTTTATCCTACTCTCTTTCTGCTTCCCAATCCACCTTTCTTTCTTTCTGTTGTAAAATTTAAGAGACAAATGTGTACACACTATAGTTACACACTTTTAACTGGCATTTCCATTTAAAAAGCCTAAATCAAGAGTTCAAAACATTATGGATTTAACTTTCTTAGACAGCAAGTTCAAGCCAGAAGCTGCCTAGTCCTCAAATATATATGTTTATTTAAAAAATCACTGCATGATGGAACTTTCTGATTTAACATTTTAGTGTGGGCTGAGAGTCATGTTCTTTTTTCCCAGTTCAAGATTGTTATATATGTTTCACAAGACTAATAGGGGAGAGAGTAGAGGATTCTACAACCAGAAATATAATGTTATGCTGGGGGGTTGGGTGAAATCTCATCGAAGCTGGCAGACATAACTTGTTGTCTTCTATTCAGAGGAAGGTAAAAATGAGCAATTAAGCTCCTTTATGGAATAAATAGCTGAAACAATAGAAACCACCACCCAAAACACAGGTCAGATGCCAGAATGGTTAGTAATTTGAGCTATGTGGATAGAAGAATTTAAATAGGGGCTTGTAGCAAGGCGGTGTGGCTCCCTCCCCCTCAGGGAGGATCGAGCACTGCCGGACACCTAAGGGGCAGGGCTACAGAGCAGTGAGCCCACCCCTCAAAGGGTCAGGCGGCAACCCGGAAGTATAAAAGCCAGCCATCAGAGCTCAGTTGGAGCCCAGCTGCCGTCGGGAGCAGATCTGCTAGAGGGAGCTTGTGAGTGGGAAGCCACTGGGGCCCAGGGCAGTTGCCCTGACTGGCTGGAGCTTTGCCACACCCGTTACTGAGAGGAGCCACTGGAGCTTCCCCGACCCCATTACTGGGAGGAACCCCCGGAGCTTCCCCGCGCCCGCTACGAGGAGGAGCTGCCGGAGTCGGCCGGTCCCTGCTGTTACCCTGAGGAACCCCTGGAGCAAGCCTGGCTGGACTGCCCGGAAGAGCTGCTGGACCTACCGCCCAGCCCCGGCTAGGAGGAGCCCATGCTACTGGACTTCCCGGGAGCTGGCACCATGGACCAGGTAGGCCTGGAGGGGGAAACTGAAAGTAGCCCGGGGGCAGCTGACCCCAGTCAGGCTGCAGACGTACCTGAACTGATGTCAGTGTGTTGTGGTCAGGAACCCCACTGACCGTTAGCGGTGATAGCTGCTACTAGGGCCCCGGGCTGGAACGCAGTGGAGTGGGAGGGCCTGCGTTCCCCCTGCCACCCTCTCAAGGCCTGCGTTCCCCCCCCCCCCCCCCGGCCTGAGGAGGCAGCTCAGATTAGTCTGTGTTTGGTGCCCCACCTGAACCGAGGGCTGGGCCCCTTTAAACTGTGTTACTGCTCAGCCCTGCAGCAGAGGGCTTGAGCTCCTAACTGACTTGTATTGTGGCTCAGCCCTGCATTAGAGGGCCTGAGCTCCCCTGAACTTTGTGTTTGCTCAGCCCTGAGACAAAGGGCCTGAGCTCCTAACTGACTTGTATTGTTGCTCAGCCCTGCAGCAGAGGGCCTGAGCTCCTAACTGACTTGTATTATTGCTCCGCCTTGCAGCGGAGGGTCTGAGCCCTCGCTAACTCGGTGTGTCGGTGCTCCGCCTTGCAGCGGAGGGTCTGAGCCCTCACTAACTCGGTGTGTCGGTGCTCCGCCTTGCAGCAGAAGGCCGGAGCTCCCAAGCGACTGTGCAGTGTCACTCAGCCCTGAAGAATAGGGCAGGACCCGACTACGTGTAGCAGGCTGGTGTGGCTCCCCTCCACCCTCAGGGAGGGTCGAGCCCCGGCCGCACAAGGTTACGGGGCTGAAGACAAATGCAGCGGGATAGGTAGTGTTTGAGTATGAGAGAAGCAATGGAAGCAAACTGAGAAGGCAGCAAGGAAGCCCCAGAGACATCAAAGAAGCACTTGTAGCATTATCCTGAGAAAAATTAAGAGAAAGAGCTCTTGGGTAGAGTTCTGATTGGAAATATGCATGGATCTGTGACCAAAGAAACTGTCTTCTGTTTTATTCCTACTACATTAAAGGAAAAATGACTTTGTGTACATTCTTTGTGAATAAACAAGATTGCATAAAATAAATACCTATCAATTTATCTTCCAAATGGAAACACCTCACAAGATCTCAAATATTGGCTGTTTGGGTTAAGAAGTGTAATAAAATTATAATATGGCATATCTACCATATATAAATATACACACACTATTCACACACTATATAAGTACAACAAAAGGAAGTATCAAAACATTGGTATGCCAAAAAAAATTTAAATCACTTCTTCCATTATACATTTATATACTTCCAAAGACAAGAACAAATGTAATAACTTTTTGTTTGTTTTTCTTTCCATGTATTTGAGACATTATCTTTTCTAGAGTAACAATTTTAATTTATTTGGCTGATCTTCCTGGATTCTTTATTATTTAAGTTTGTGATATTTTTATTTATTACTCTTCAATAGTAATGTCCACACTGAACACTAAAGTCATATGTTAGTTTACTAGACTATATCAATTGCTTATGTTTTTAAACTTAACTGTTTGTTAGTTAATTAAATATCAAAGTGAACTGGCTTCTGGATTCATATAAATGGCTCAAAAACAAGAGCACATTAATGCTATTTATCATTGTTATTGTCCAGCAATGGCATCAGTGAAGGAGGACTATGGGGGGGGAGGGGGCATAGTCTCTCTCCTCCAAAGTTTTGCACTTGCTCCAAGTTCCATAGGCTGTGGAGCCAAGGGAGCCATGGCCCAACCACTTTTAAGCGGTGGTCCCATACTAAATCAGTATGGCTGCTACTAGAGCACTCCATGGGTGCATGGTTGCAATGCCACTGAAATTTGCCCTCGTCACCCCTCCATACATATTGAGGGTGCACCCAGTGTTTGGAACAGGAGTCAGTAGCCAGGAATAGGAGCCCAAGCCCAAAGCTGGAGTCAGAGACCACATGCCAGAGCTAAGGATCAGAGCCTGGTCACCTGGAGTGAGGCAAGGCAAGAGCAGGTACTATCAAGCCCTGAGAACTTTGAGCAACCACCGAAGTGTTGCTGCTGAGTCTTCACTAGTACGGCAGTGTAGTCAATCAGGCAGCCTACTACAGCTAGCTGCACTGGTTAGGTTGCCCAGAGACTGCCTCTGCTGCAGGCTGCCCCCATTCCTGAAAGGGTAGACAGCCCAAATTTCAGTAAGTGGTTTTGTGACTTGGTGTACGGGGTCACAACGCCAATCAAATTTGGCCCAGCTGCCCAGGCAGAGAGGTGGCAAGGCCAAACGGTGTTGCAACCTGGTGCATAGGAAGTCTGTTCCTGGATGTCACAGTACAAGTGAGTCCACGGAGAGCTTGACTCCTGGCAGCACTGTCTCATGCATAGCGTGGGTAAGAGAGAAGAGAGAATCTCTGGCCAAGGAAGATCCAGGGTCCTTGTGGAAGGGGCGAGCATGAGTGGAGACCAGAATTGGGTCCCTTCTGGGAGTTGGGAGAGCAGGGACCGGAATTTGCTTCCCCGCAGAATTATCTAAATTGGTGTCACTGTTGTCCAGCTTGAATTTTTACTGTGAATGCCTTACACATGTGAGCAGACAGACAACTTCCTCGACATTTACTTCTGCTAAGAGCAAAATTAATTTGTATGGGATAATAGGCAAATGTATAATTTCCATTGCCGCGACAATGAGATGAGAGCTATGTGCACAAACATGAGTACCACCCCACTGATATCTTGGTATCCTCAAATGCAGAATCCTCAAATGCAGAAGGAGTCAAAGTTAAGGTGAAAAAAAAATCTACCCTTCCCCTGTAATACCTATGCACACATGGTACGTATGTAGTCATAATACAAGGTTCCCTGACATGCATAGGTACACATGGTAGCCAGAATTTTTTCACAGCATAGGTTGCATGTTAACTTCTTCTTGCAGCTCTGCTACTGCACCTTTGTTCTGGCCTGCAGTGGTCCTGGTATTCCATTTTTGGGTCTTTGTTGAGCAGGGGATTCCTTACATGGTAATGAAATGTATTGGGTTGCAAGCCTGTGTTACATGACAAAATAATAATAATTACTGAGATTGAACCAAGCTGAAAAGTTACTAAAGTTTTTAAATGGAAATTATAGTGTCAGTAGAGCAAGCATTTCCATACAAATAAGGTATTGTTAATTCAATTACAATAATGATTTCTATAGAATAGTGCATATTGCATTTTTTCATATATTTTTAATAGTTTTGTACCTTTTCTTATCCTAGCCTAATCATAAATTATTATAAATGACAAATTATTATTAAATCTTTCACAAGACTATTTTTAGCCATTTCTTTTCTGAAATCAATAGTTTTAGTGTGGGAATTGTACTAAGAGCCATTCCTGCAATCTTTACGTAGGCAAAAGGGTGGAGTCCTGAGTATTGTGTTCAGCTGAAATATAGGTGTATTTCTACACCACAGATATTTGTGGATCTGCCTTCCACGCCCAGCTAAGCTATTCAATAAGAAACTTGTCCTGGCCATGGAACCAGTAATACAGACTGCTGCTTAAGGTGTAAACAGTGTAATTCTTATCTCATTTCTTCCATTCAGCCCTCCCCCATGGAAAACACTAATCCCGATTAACAGCTGATTCCATGATGCCCATTTATTATGACACTAAATGCTGTAAGTGACATTAAAGTTTCTTCAATTAACCTAATAATTTTCCATAAGGATTCAAGTATAATCATTTATTATCACTTTATTTTTGTATGAAACAGCTTTTCTAAAATATTTCCATTAAATATATTGTTGTCCCGTTGATATTGCCCTTATATTTTACTTATTTTATATTGTAGTTTAATGGTGGCCTTAATCTATTTTAAAAAATTGTGGGGTTATATGATTAATCTTCCAAATACCAAGGGAAAACTTATCATTTTCAGTACTTGGGTCTCTTCTCTGAAGAATTTACAGCTTAAGGGTCAGATCATAAGAGGTGCTGAGCACTCAAGTTGCAGATGCTCAATACCTCACAGGATTGATCAATCATTAAATAAATAAATGTAAAACTTTCTGTCCCTTTTTGTTGCAAAACTGGAGAAATACTTCACTATGTTTTAGTGCACTCTTGCCTTCTCCACCCACAATGTGAATTAATGCACATTGTCTCCAGTCTTGTGATTGCAACAATCAAGGTATCTTTCCCACCCAACCTTAAAGTCAACTTGAAATGACATTAACATGAAACTCTGGTTTGACAAGTTGTTCTCAAATTGTTTCAGAGTGCGAACCACATCGTAGTAGAAAGATAATCTGATGAACCCCATCATCTCCCAGTCTCATATGCAATCATGCAATATTTGGCAACTGCAGCAAATGTTTTACATGAAAATGTCATATTAGGAAAGAATTTATGTGGTTTGTTTTTCTTTAACTTCTTTGATTGTCATAATTGTTTTGCCCTTTTGGGGAAAAAAAATCTGTTTCTTCTTGCTCTTTATTTCATCTCTCCTCCCATCTGTTCTGTTTCTCTCTTCTGTTCATCTGCATGTGCTTCTCTGCTTCTTGGTCTTTGGCTTCCTCTGCATGTATTTTTGCCCCTTCTCTTCTGCATATATTTGCCAGGGACTTGGTTTCCTTCTCCCACAACACACTGCTTAAATGCCTAATCCTCTTTCTCTTGCACGTGCTGTCTAGCTCCGTTTTGCTGTACCTTCCCACTCTTTGTAGGTCACCACTTCTGATACTGGCTCTTGTACCTATTTTTTCCTCTTTCTCCTCTTATGTAGAAAAAAGCTAGAAATGCTGTCTACTCTTTCAATTCCATTCCAGCTCTGGTGGAGCTAGAAATGCTGTCTTCTCTTTCAATTCCATTCCAGCTCTTGAAGCCTCAGAATGCCTGCAGAATAGTTGGAAACAGGGGAAGGAACCAGAAATACATGACCTGCTGACTGTAGGCCACTGGCCACAGGCTGACTGCAAGTGCTCCATTGACCACAGTTGGGTAACTGCTGGTTTAGACTATATAAATGCTAAAAAATATTACTCACAACAATAAAGGAACATCTAATTGTAGAAAACCCACTTTAAAAAAGCTACACTTGGGCAGGATATGACTGTAGACTGGAAAAATCTACCCCGAAAATCCATCAGTTCTCTAGCTTGACCAATGGTTAACTTGCTTTGGGATAATCTCAGCCACTGATAGGGTCAGTGGGCCAACAAGTGAACAACCGATTGCTTTGGGAAAGGCCCATGCAAAGTCTAAACACAATCTACTGCTTCTGTCTGCCTCTATGACCATATAAACTGTATCCTGGGATGTACTTCTTTTGCTATCACAGCGTAATGTGGGCTAAAATAGCATAAGTAGATGGCCTACTGTTACAAGGAGGGGAAGTTTGGTTCAGAGGTTGCTATGGATGTACCATGTGTCCCCTTCCCACCACTCCTCAGCCTTGGTGGTTCACAGGACCTAGGTGAAAGCCTATGATCCTCTCCAGCATGCATTACAGCTCTCCCTGTGCACATCAGCCGTCACCCAACATGCAGCAGATCTTAGCAGGGAGGGGTTGTGGGAGAACTGGTTTAGTGTAAACTTTAAAAGGGTTGGTGCACAGAGCACTGTTCAGCCAAATACATGGGAGATAGGGCAATGCATTCCCCAGTAATGGAATGTCCTAGGATCAGGGGCGGCTCCAGGCAACAGCACACCAAGCGCGTGCCTGGGGCGGCAAGTCATGGGGGGCACTCTGCCGGTCTCGGCGAGGGCAGCAGGCAGGTTGCCTTCGGCGGCATGCCTGTGGAGGGTCCGCTGGTCCCACAGCTTCGGCGGACCTCCTGCAGGCGTGCCGCCGAATCCGCGGGACCGGGGACCTCCCACAGGCAAGCCACCGAAGGCAGCCTGCCTGCTGTGCTTGGGGCAGCAAAATACCTAGAGCTGCCCCTGCCTAGGATATTGCATTGTATTGGGACGTTATGGGCTGATTTTTCAATTCAAGCTGTGGTTGCTCAACACTTCTGAAAATCTGGCCCTTTGTTCTCAGAATTTTTCCAGTATTGGTAGTGCTTATTGCCATCTGGGTCACATCTCTTAAGAGGAAGAAAGTACAACTCTAGTGAGTCTGTGCTCCAGATAGTTAGCGAGTAGACATACTAGGCTTGCCAACCCTCCAGGATTGTCCTGGAGCCTCCAGGAATTAAAGATTAATCTTTAATTCAAGATTATGTCTTCTGATGAAACCTCTGGGAATATGTCCAACCAAAGTTGGTAACCCTAAGACATACATATCCTTTTGGTAGCAAATGTTAGTTGATTCTTTGTTTTATGTGAATTGCTATAAGAATTAAAAAGCATGTATGTATGTGCTAATTGTACTGCTGATTCCCTCTCCCTTTTCAGACCAAATGGTTTAACTAATTAGCACCAGAGAATCATCTGAGTTAGAATTTTATTCAGGGTAAAAAGTGAAAGATGGCAATGCTACTGTGTATTTAATCAACTGTCTTTGTAATAACTTTAGTTAACTGCAGCTCCTGCTGTTGACATATCCTGTCCGTGCATAACAAGGCAGTGCCAGTACTGTGGTTTATTTTCTATAAAGACTACATTACAAAACTACTGTTGAGTAAACGAGGAAATTAAATTGGTTTTTGTTTAGGTCTCATAACCAACAGACTCATTTTTTGTGCGTCTTTTATTACACTTTCTTTCTCTTCAGTACTTAAGACTAGAACTGTGCAAGTCATTTTTGGTAAATAGATTTCTCTCTCCAACTTCTTTCTTTATTTCTTTGGGACACTCCCAGGAACCCATCTTAAAGGTTAATTAAAATAATATGAAGCTGCTTGTGTGGAAATGTTGAGAAGAACATAGCCTGTTTTAATCCACTGGAGAGAAGAAAAATGCAGAGGGTAAATGCTTGTAGAAAATGAAACAGCTCCCTGATTGGTTTGTTATAGCTTGGAATCCTTGCAGTTTGTAAACCAGATCCTTCCTCAGCCCTGCTCAGTGCAGCTGACAGGACAGGGACAAAAGTGACTTCAAACCACTTGCTTGCATTTTCCGTGGCAGATTTAGAGTTAGTGGGGCCCTGTGCTCAGCTTCTTTTTTGGGTCCCCCCTTCGGGACTCAGCCAAGAAAAAGAACATTCTTTATCTCCCCATCCCTGTTTTTCATTTTTTTTCTCATCCTCTTCCTATATTATAAGTAATAGCAAGTAAATGAAAATAAAGTGAGGTACCTTGATTGTTTTTGTAGTCTAACTTTTTTTCACAGACCACTTGAAAATTGCTAAGGGTCTCGGCGGACCACTTAATCTTTCCAAATATTGTACCATTAGCTAACCATTGTAAAGTGCTTTGGATTAGAGCGCTTTATTAAAAAAACATAAAAAACCATGGGGATGCAGGGTCTAGCCAGGAGTTAGGATGTGGGAGGGGGCTCAGGGTGGGGGCATGGGGTCTGGGAGAGAGTTGGGTGGAGGAGCGGGTTGGGGTGCAGGGTCTGGCCAGGAGTTAGTGTGTGGAAGGGGGCTCAGGGCTGGGACAGAAGATTGGAGTGTGGAGCGCTTACCTGGGGCAGCTTCTGTTTGGTGAGGGGTGCAGGTGGGGATGGGGGGGTGCAGGAGCTCCCGTTTGGTGCTCAGGGCGGGGGTGAGGGGTGCAGGAGTCAGGGTAGCGGGTGTGGGTGGGGCTGTGTGTGTGTGGAATGTGCAGGACTGAGGGCAGGGGGCTGGAGAGTGTGGGGACCACCACAGCCCCCTGGCCTGAGCGGCTCAGGGCAGCGGGCTGGTGTGTGTGTGTGTAGGAGGCAGTGCGCGGGGATGGGGGTTCAGGTCTGGGGCAGTCCCAGTTGCGACCGTTGAGTTACCTTGCCTGGCTGGCTGGTGGGTGCGTCCCTGCCCTGCCGCTGCTCCTGTTTGCTGCCAAAGGGAGATGTGGCATCAGCAGCACGTGAGGGCTGAGACCTCCTGGCCTGCCGCTCCCTTCCCCATGCCTTTTTCCAGGGTCTGCCAGCAGCAGTGCATGCCAGCAACTGCACTTGCACTGCCTGGCGTCCAGAGGAGCAGGGCAGCAGGACAGACGCGGACGGATGCCCCACCATGGGACCATGCCCATAGCTGGCCCCTAACCTGCCTGCCTCACCTGGCTGCCAGCGCCAGCCAGCAGCAGGAGCCCATGGAGGCAACGGGAGCCCGGCTCACCGGCTGGCAGAACGCACCACACGCTGCGCCTCCAGCACACCTCTTAAACGGCTCCCTCTCTGCTCTCCCCCACAGCTTCTGCCCCCACAGGGAGTGCTGGACAGTCCTGGGGGGCATGGCCCTGGGGCCCCCTGTCATTGGGGGGCCCAATGCCAAGGCACTGTGCATTTCATTGTAAATCTGCCCTGTGCGTTCTGATGCTTTAATTCTGCCAGCTGCCACAGCCCATAAGGGTCTTCTCAGAGAAGCACCCCTGATACTCTTCATACAGTAGGGGCTGCAGGGTGTGGGGTACTAACCCAGCTCTATGCCACTTGGGGTTTCTCCATACTGGAGGAATCCACAACTTTCTAGACACAACAGCTTTACAAACCCTTTATGCTACCAGAGTGATGCAAAGGGACTATACTGGGACCAAGGACATGGCCATGTATCTTTTGGAAAAAGTGAGAGTTTAGATGATAGGTGTATTTGTTTCAATCAGGGTAGCTCAGCTGAATTAATTTAATTTGACTGAAAATGCCTTTGCAGACCCTGAATAGGCAGAGGTTGCTCAAGCAATCTGAAAGATATTAAACTGCATCCATAGGGAAGTTAAAGGGATGAGGTTTTAATCTAAATAAGCTAACTTCAATGAGCTAACTCAGTTGAAAACACACCGTTTTGCCTGTGAAGGCAGGACCTTAGAGACCTCACTGATGTGGGAGGGAAGAAACACCTGAAGAATGGGAAGGGAGATCATCTAATTCCTCCAAAGAGAGGACATGACTAAATTTGAATTTTGAGGTATGTTACTTTAAATAATTATCAGTTTAGCTATACACTAGATACAAACTTTGTGTGTGTGTTAGTCATGTTTAACCCTTGCCCAGAGTTAAACATGATTAGAGACAAATGTTTGTGTCCCGGAACAAATCTTTACGTAGTGTTTACCCTGGAATTTACAATCGTGATAGTTAATGTGAAGATTACTAAAATCTCAAGTATAGACAAGTCCCAGATGGCTGGAAACTCACCACAGTGATTGCTTTCAAAAAAGCAAGGACTTTTATCGTCTTGTGCCACTGCCACTCAGTATTTTCCTTTCATTTATTCTGAGAGGTGTGATTTGGCCTCTGTTTGGGCTATTTCATCCAAGTTTTATAAAGGGAAATTTCAGTTGTAGGGTGCCCTTGGGGCCTTTGGCTTTGGGGTGGCTAGTACCAGGTTAGTGTCAGCAGATGAGAATGAGGTGACAAAAGGACTTCACGGCATTTGGAAGATTTGTACTTTCATTTAATCAATGGCTACAGAATGGTTGGATGCTTTAAGCCTAGATAGTCTAGAATCCCTCCATTGTCTTTGGATCTGCTAAAGATTTTCTTCCTGCATTCATTCCCAGAACTTAGGTATTTGAGTCTGAATGGTGAGCTATGATGAGGTTATTTGCCCTTTGGCAGGGTGAGGTGGGTGGTTGCCTAGTGTTCCTTTAATTATTAGTAATTGTTGGTGTGTCCAGAGACCATTTGATGTTTCCTGGCCTGCAGTGGGAAATCCCCTCCTCTCCTGATGTTTTAAAGGAGAGAGCTGTATTTTAGGGGATTAAATTTTCTATTTTGGTAAAGGTTTTTGTGTCTGTAGTAAGGCCTGGGGGTGTGGGGGAAGGGGTTTGCACTGCTAGTAAAGTATGAAAGTGGGGACTTCAAAGAGGTTTGGTTAGAAAGGTAGAGGTTCGTTACTGGACACTTGTATCTTTTTCTGCTTGGCAACAGGACATAATGGCCCCAATCCTTCTTGCATTAAAACATAAGAAAGAGGAAGTCTAAGTAGAAAAGCTCCATGGCCAGTAGTAGCCTACACACCATGAGGGGTTTCCCCTCATGCAGATAGAAATTCTTAGCTGGCCAGGTAAGCAGCCTTCATGGTCCCTTTTGCACCAAAGTGCTAAAAAAAGGCTGTTTTATAGATGAGAATCTGGCCGCATATGTTTAGACATACTGTATTGTATGGCACATCAGAGCTACTGTATATTATCAGTTTGTACTCTGCTTCTGTTTGATTAAACAGTAATGAAAAGCAAGTTAAATACACCTCTACCTTGACATAACACTGTCCTCAGGAGCCAAAAAATCTTATCGTGTTATAGGTGAAACTGCATTATATTGAACTTGATTTGATCCACCAGAGTGCGCAGCCCCATCCCCCTGAGCGCTGCTTTACCACGTTATATCCGAATTCATGTTATATTGGGTGGCGTTATATCGGGGTAGAGGTGTAATGATATGGGTGCAAAGAAAAAAACTGCCTGCCCTAATTTGTTATAATGTATACTAGTGAGAAGAAAATATATTCCATAAACAAACTGCAAAGGGAAGAAATTCTGAGTGTCTGAATTTTGCAGTTCAGATTCAGCTGAATTTGATACGTGAACTCCTTAACCTCACTTACTGTTTAATCCCTATTTCTCCATTTTCTCCTTGAGCACTGACTTACTGGAATAAAAGCTCTCTTTTATCTTTGGATTTGGCTCCAAGACATTTTTAATCCTTTATTCACTACAAGCAGAGCTTTCCAACCACTAGAGAGGTGTTTATTGTGTTTATCTCCTTGATGGCACTTTTCTATTCATTTTTATCAGTGAATTCCACCCTGATTTCTCTTTTGTGTGGTTGCTGACTCACCAGTCTATATCCTGAAACTCTTTAGCATGATCTAATGTAAATAGAAGGGATGAGCTCATCAAAACACACAAATCCCATTCCTTGCAAATGCAAGTAGGGGATATCCCACATACAGTTTATTTGGGGTATTTTATAATTTGAATAAATTCAGTCATAAAAATGCCAGAGGTTTAATTTCTGACAGACATTTCTTATTGTTTACACAATGTTCTACATGTTTTAATTGCATTACAGACAAACTGGCAATTTAAGACACATGAGGATATGTGAGCCTCCTTAAAGAGTATTTTGCTATACTAAAGATCTAGCTACTGGCTCTGGAGAGACGGATTAACTACGCCCATTGTAAAAACTCTTCCACTGATGTAGAAAGTATCTATGTTATGGCACTGTGCCATAGCTCTGCTGCTGTTGTAGCTGTAGTGTAGACATGCCTAGAATGCTGACCTGGGTTACTGGTATAATAGTAGTGCTTTAAATTTACTCTTTGGGTTATACTGAAAAACCTTTATGTGTAGATAAGGCCTTAAACTACATCAAAGCAGGGCACTCTCAATCTGAAATAACTGTCTCAGTTAAGAAGGTTTCCACCAATTTAACTAAATCAGTTTCTAAAGCAATTAATTTAAATCTGTTCTCAAATGATATGTGTATAGATCAGCCCCTAGGGAATTTTCCCTCTAAAGAAATATGCTGTTATCAGAAGACTTTTCTATAGAAAAGCTGAATAGATGAATAAAGGTGACCTGAAAAGGAGTTTTTGTCCTTTTATGCTCATTTATTATGTACAAAATAAGCCTGCCTATTTTTTACTTTAGAAATATCAAGAACATCAAAGCTGGTCTTCACTGTTTTTCCTAGAAGTGGTCTCAGATACTTATTGTGAGTTTTCACACTTTAATTGAAGGGATGAAAAGTGTCCACTGAAACATTAACAGAAACATCCTTTCAACCAAGATCTTGTCTGGATGAGGGCTATGCATTGGCTGCAGAAAAGGTGCATTTTCACACTGCAATAACTATCTTGATATAAAATCCTAATGGAGATAGGGTACAGGTAGTTTTTACCTCAGTGTAGCTAGTCAAGGTCAACCCTCTGGTAATCTACCATCTAGGCTTTAACTCAAACAGTTTAGCATGTGGTAAAGGCTGTAGGGCAGATCGTCACCTGGTGTAGATTATCATAGATCCATTGAAATCAAATTTTTGTGCTGACAATTTACACAAGCTGAGGATCTGCCCAGCATACTTTGTCTAGAGTAGATCTTTCATGTTCATTAGTACCTCTTAGCTAAAACATGCTAACATCACACCTTTAAATCCTACTCTAGACAAGGCCCAAGCATTCATTATTAAGGCTAAGATGTTGTCACAGTTATTTTTAGCAAAAGTCATGAACAGACCACGGGCAATAAACAAAAATTAATGGAAGTCCATGACCTGCCCCTGACTTTTACTAAAAACAACGGTGACAAAATGGGGTCCCCCTTCCCTCCATGGCAGGTGGGAGCTCCAGCCCTACTGCCCCAGGGGCTGAAGAAGAAAATGTCAGGAGGTCTCTGGAAGTCATGGATCCTGTGACTCCCTTGACATAATCTTAGCTTTATTCATTATGCATTGGCATTAAATAGATGTTAACAAAAGTGAACAAAAACCACAGAGTTTTAAGCTGACTAAAAATCTCCTCAGATCTCCAGTGATCAGCTTTCAGCCTTTTGTGGTATCAACATTTTACTAAATTCCTCAGTCACCAAAGAGTGAACCTGGTTAGACAAGATCTGAGGCCTGGCCTACACCAGGTAACTAGGTCAGTTTAACTACATCTGTCAGTGGTCAGAAAAATCCACACTGCTACATAATTAAACTGACCTAAGTCCCTCAGTAGACAGTGCTAGGTTGACAGAAGAATTTTTCTGTTCTGGACCTAGCTACCACCTCTTGGAGTGGTTGATTATCTACACAGATGGGAGAATCCCTCCTGTTAGCATAGGTAATGTCTACACTGAAGTGCTACAGTGGTGCTGCTGTTGGGGCGCAGCTGTGCTGCTGTAGCGTTTTAAATGTAGACAAGCCCTGAATGTCTTAAAAAAATAAAACAAAATCCTTTTATGGCTTCTTTAGACATCAAAAAGAACCAAAAAAAGGGAGCAAGCCCATATTTTTTCCCTCTGGAGGTCACAAAGAAGCCATGACTAATTGATGGGAGTGGGAATAAAGGGCTCTGAAAATACAACTTGCCTCTACCTCTGAGGAAACAGTACCAACAAACAGCTGAGTATTGCTTCACATTTTGAAATTAACTCACATACGGTTAGCTAGAACCTTGAGGGATCAGGCCCTCTCTCTCCTTTTCCTGACAGTCAGGAAACAGAGCTTAGTCTGCAACAATGTCAATGGTTTGGCCATCCAACATATTCTCTACCTGCCTAAGAGAAGAAAAAAAACACATACATAAATTTGGTCAGGCGAAAGGTCCACTGAGGGAAGGCACAGTTTTTTTAATCTGATAAAAATAAAATGTTCCCACCAACTACCCTCAAAGAGAGTCCCATGTCTGACCATTTAGTCACCACCCTAGTAGTTGTTAAAATATTTTGTTTCTTTTCAGTGGTTCAGAGAAGCTTCCCCCACCTTTGAATAGACATATATAATTTGAGAAAACTCTCATATGTTCAGTTTAAAGCTAAGAACTTCTGGGGACGTGTACATATTATATATGTATGGCATCTGCCAATGCTGAAACAGCCAATGGGCAAACTTGAAGCTTGTGGCAGGGTTTTATATTAATTCTGAAGGAATTAGAAGCAGCAGCAGTAGGGTCAGAAAAGAAGTTGCATCTTGTGATTATATTAACAAACATATACTCATGACATGCTCCTTGCTCCAGCTAGTCTTTGCCAAGGCCAGCTCTACCATTATTGCTGCCCCAAGCCAAAAAAAAAAAAGCTGCTTGGACTGCCACTCAAACTGCCGCAACAAAACAAAACAACAACAAAAAACCAACGCCCGGACTGTGCCGCCCCAAGAATGGATGGAATGCCAACCCTTAGTATGTGCTGCCCCAGGCATATGCTTCCTCCACTGGTGCCAGGAGCCGGCCCTGGTCTCTGCATAATTGCAATGCAGCATGTGTTACATACCACATGGTACACTGAGCAAGACTTAGTAGACAGGAGAGGCTTTGTGTAGTAAAGAACACAATTTAATTCTATAATGCACTTTGAAGATATGCATGTGTATTATACTATGGGATAACAGTAAACAGTAACTGTTTTCAGTCCCTATTATTCCCAGTGGATTGTGGAGCAAAGCCATTCACAACATTGGCTACCTTAACCATCCTAGTCTAGAAAGTTGTCTTGGCCACTTACTGATTTATAATTAGCCATATTTTTCTCTCTCCTAACGTCATCAGAGACTACCAACTTTGATAGTATTGTTTCAATCGTTGTCCTCTTTACATTAAGTTTAATCAAATTTAATTAATGTCTTCATTTACTTTATTTATTATTTACAGTTTGAGCCTTCAGGAGCCTTCCTCAGGCAGATGTTCTGTTTTTGAATATTGCACAGAATTTCTGCCTACGGTGCTAGGAATGGGCATTCTGTTTGGCTAAACATATAAGTTATGACATCAAGTATATCTGAATCTCTACTGTCAATTTCTGTGTGTAGTACATAGCTAACAGATTTACCTCAGAAGTACCAAAAAGAGCATAAAATAGACAAGGTAGAGAGTGCTATTATTCACTAATTAAGACAATTAGCACTTATACAGTATTTTTCAACTTCAGAGTGATCTTCACAACACAATACTGAGGCAGATTGGTAAGTACTGTTATTCCCAGTACAGAGAGCCTTCCAAGAAGACAATATAATGTTCAATAGTTAACTTTTTTCATATTCCTTGGAATTCCAAGTGGGGAGGAATAGGCCATTAATTGGATTATTAACATTATAATTTATTTTTAGTTGTTTCAATGACCACTACTACTCTGAGGCAATGCCAAGTAGTTGATGGGCACAGCATCTGGGATCACAAATGGTCAACTTTATATCTGCATCACATCCTGGGGTGACATATACCCAGTCAATATGGAGATAGGTGAAATCCTCCATTATTATTGAGGTGTCTATTTTTAAAGCTTCTCTAATCTCTCTGCACATTTCACAATCATCATCACCATCCTGGTCAGGTGGTCGGTAGTATATTTCTACTGCTATATTCTTAATTATTCAAGCATAGAATTTCTATCCATAGAGATTCTGTGGTATAGTTTGAGTCATTTTAAGTTTTTTACTACACCTCTACCATGATATAATGCGACCCGATAGAACACAAATTCATATAGAGCCCGGTAAAGCAGCACTCCGGGGCGAGAAGGGGGTCTGCGCGCTCCGGTGGATCAAAGCAAGTTCAATATAAAGTGGTTTCCCCTATACCGCGGTAAGATTTTTTGGCTCCCAAGGACAGCGTTATATCCGGGGTAGAGGTGTATATCTGATTCTATGCTTTCTTTCACACGTAGTGCCACGCCCCCACCAGAGTGACCTACACTGTCATTTGTATATATTTTGTACCCTGGTATTACTGGGTCCTCTTGATTGACGTTATTCCACCAAATTTCTGTGATGCCTATTATATCAGTATCTTCATTTAATATCAGGTACTGAAGTTCACCCATCTTAGTATTTAGACTTGTAGCATTTGTATACAAGCACTTATAAAAATTGTCACTTTTTAGTTATCTGCCTTCATGTGACGTAATTGAATGGGACTCTTTTTCATTGACTGTTTCTCTTCAGTTCCTAACTGTACTTCATCAACTTCTATCCTCATCTCTTTACTAGGATACAGAGATTCCCTGATAATAGATCTTCCCCTCTGGGATGTCTCTGTTCAACCATGTGCTCCTCCTTACCTATCAAGCTTCCCTCAGCCCTTAATTTATAAACTCCTCTATGACCTTCTTAATTTTACATGCCAGTAGTCTAGCTCCATTTTGGTTTAGGTGGAGCCCATCCTTCCTGTATAGGCTGCTCCTTTCCCAAAAGGTTCACCAGTTCCTAATATACCTAAACCCCTTGTCATAAACAGATAAGAAAAGTTAATAGCACAGAAGTACTTTATATCTCTTTAACTGTAAAGGGTTAACAAGTTCAGTAAGCCTGGCTGTCACCTGACCAGAGGAACAATCAGAGGACAGGGTACTTTCAAATCTTGAAGGAGGGAAGTTTTTGTGCTGTGCTGTTAGTTTTGGTTGTTGTTCACTCTGGGGGCTCAGAGGGATCAGACGTGCAACCAGGTTTCTCTCCAATCTCTCCAATACAGGCTCTTATAAGTTCAGACTAGTGAGTGTGGCGTCTCAATGCGGAGCACAGAAAATTCTCACACAACACAGCTGCAAACAAGTCAGGAATCACTTTATTCTTTTCCACCACCTCCTTATATAGTTAAGTCTGGTTACATAAGAACCAATCATGTGGGCTAACATCATACATGCTAGCAATCTAATTGGACAAGAAGAAAAATCACGCGCTTACCATGCCTCTAATCACGCGATTGGCCAACCGCAACAACGCAATCCCCGACCATACAAAGAAGGATCTACAGCCTCCTCCCCTCTCCTCTCCTGAACCAATCGCTCCGTGTGGAACACAGAGAACAAGCGGCTCGGACCAGCCCCCCCAGCCACAGCCACAGGACTCCAGCTGAGGAGGCAACGGACACCCACGTGTGACAGCTGCCGCCCACCTCTGCCCGCGGAGCGCCTTGCACAGGGACCCACACCTACCCAAGATCAGAGCAGGAGCGGCGCCGAGCCCAGCCGCCTGGGCTCCCCGCGCTGCCCGGCCGGGGCCCCAGCAGCGCCCGGCGTCCGAGCGCATGAGAGGGAGCGAGGAGCGGGGGCCGCGGCCCGAGCCGCTCGCCTCCTCTCCCGGGCGGCGGCAGCAGAGAGACCGGCCCGGGGGGAAGCAAGGAGGCAGCGAGGAGGCGGCGGCTCTACGTGAAGAGCCCGGACACAACCCCGGTCCAGCGCCGCACCCGACCAGAGTAGGGAGGATAAGTCCCTACAGTGAGTACTAGGTAGATAAAGCGAGTTAGGCTTATGGTTGTTTTCTTTATTTGCAAATGTGTATTTGGTTGGAAGGAGTTCAAATGTGTATTTGGCTGAAAGGAGTTCAAATTGGTATTTTGCTGAAAAGATTTTAATTTGTACTTGTGTACTTAGGCTAGGAGAGTATTCCCAGTGTCTATAGCTGAAAACCCTGTACCTAATTCATCTTAAATTTACAAAGATAATTTTTACTGTTTTTCTTTCTTTAATTAAAAGCTTTTCTTGTTTAAGAACCTGATTGTTTTTTTATTCTGGTGAGACCCCAGGGGACTGGGTCTGGATTCACTAGGGAATTGGTAGGGAGAAAGGAGGGAAGGGGGAGAGAGAGGCTAAATTCTCTCTGTGTTAGGATTACTGTCTCTCTCAGGGAGAATCTGGGAGGGGAAGAGAGAAGGAGGGAGGAAGGTGAATTGTCCTCTCTGTTTAAAGATTCAAGGAGTTTGAATCACAGTGATCTTCCAGGATAACCCAGGGAGGGGAAGTTTGGGAGAGGCAACGGTGTGGGAAAGGGTTTACTTTCCTTGTGTTGAGATCCAGAGGGTCTGGGTCTTGGGGGTCCCCGGGCAAGGTTTTGTGGGGACTAGAGTATACCAGGCACTGGAATTCCTGGTTGGTGGCAGCGCTACAGGTTCTAAGCTGGTAATTGAGCTTAGAGGAATTCATGCTGGTACCCCATCTTTTGGACGCTAAGGTTCAGAGTGGGGAATTGTACCATGACACCCCTCCTCCCTACATCGACTCATCCAGGCACAGAGACTCTGCAACTTTGACTAACTTGGCCTTGCACGTGGAACTGGAAGCATTTGAGAGAAAGTACCATGGATGTTCTGGACTTGAATCTCTTCCTTGCAGGCTAAACTTGACCTCCAGGATCTCTCTCCTATCTTTCCCTATGTCACTGGTACCTACATGTGCCATGACCATCAGCTCCTCCCTGGCAATTGCACTTAATTCTGCCTAGATGTCTCGGAGGCAAAGGTTGTGAATGTCTCAACAGGCAGTTCACCATGAGGTTCTGCCAGTTATCACAGACCCAGCTATATTTCTAATGCTTGATTCCCCCCATGACGTATCTCTTCCCAATAACTGGGATTCCCTCCCCTAGAGAGATATCCTCAGTGTGAGAGGATGCCATGACATCATCTGGAGGGAAGGTCTCAACTGGAGGGTGACCAGACATTCTGATATTATTGGGACTGTCCCAGTATTTGGGGGCTTTGTCTTATACAGGCAACTATTACCCCTGCTCCCTGTATCTATTTTTCACAGTTGCTACCTGGTCTCCCTAATCCTAACTATGGGATTGATTTCCTCCTCTCCAGTTTGATGTTCTCCTTCCCCCAAGATTTTCATCATCCTCAACAGCACAGATGCTGTCAGACTGGGGGTGGACCAGCTCTACTGTGTCCCAGAAAGTCTCATCTATGTATCTCTCTGTCTGTCTTAGCTCCTCCAGTTCAGCCATTGTGGTCTCAAGAGCCCATACTTGGTCTCTGAGGGCTATGAATTCCCTGCACTGAATGCACACATACGCGACCTTCCCACAAGGTAGGTAATCATACATGCTGCACTCAGTGCAATAACTCTATGGTCACTCTTTCATAAGGGGAGTGGGTAGGGCAGGGGAAATTAATGAGCCCCTAGTAAAGATGGCTGACATTTTCTATTTCCAATGGAACTGAAACCACATGCTGCCCTCAGGGAACATGGCCATTCTAGAGCTATATCCCTAAAGTCTTCACACATATAAATTCTTCAAACCTGGCAATGTGTTATATAAGTAAGCAAAATAGGTGACAAATGACCAAAAAGTGGAACACTTGGCTAATGTGTGTCACACCATAATTAATAGAATATAATGTTTTCAACTATGAAATATGTTGTTAATGATGTTTTCTTATGTCAATTTAATAAACCAGATTTTTAAAAAAGGAAGAAAAAAGAAAAAGGGGAGAAACAGAAATTCCATCATACACAAGCTTATGGACCCCCTCCTCCATTGCTTTGAATTCTGGATTGTGTGTACTGCAGCAAAGGCATCTATCATTTGATCTAAAGGAATAACTGTTATTTGTCAGCCCTCCATGAGGATGTGACATTCCCTTTACCAGTGGTTTATACAACTATTTGCTCAAAAGCAGTGGAATGTTGGGGCTTCATATTTCTGGGTTTCAAGTATCAGAGGGTAGCCGTGTTAGTCTGGATCTGTAAAAGCAGCAAAGAATCCTGTGGCACCTTATAGACTAACAGACGTTTTGGAGCACGAGCTTTCGTGGGTGAATACCCACTTCCTCAGATGCATGTATTTCTGGGTTTTGCTCCTGGCTCTGAGATGGGAATGTGGATTACAATTAGAGGTACAAACAAATAGCTAAGGCCATAGATTTGGGATGTTCAAGCCTGAAAGGTAGTATGACAGAGATTTGGGTTTACCATAGTAGAAACCTGAGTTCTAGTCCCAAATCTGTTAGAAGCCATTTTGTGCAACTTCCCAATCAACTACTTGTAAAATGAAGGAACCATACTTGCTGCCTCCAGGTTTAGTTAGGCTATTAATGATTATGAAATACATAGAAAAATAGACAGTAATGCACAGAAGTGAGATTTTAAGTAATGGTTTCCTGACTCCCCATTCAGGGCATCTTCCCCTAGGCTAAAAGGTATTTGAATGGTGATCTACGTCTGCTATAGGTATGGGAGCAAGAAGTCCTACTTTTTCAGTGGGTGGTGTGAAGTGGCTAGTAGCACACTTGGAAAGGGCACTGTTCCTATCCAAAATGAGCAGGTTGAGATTGTGAGATTTAGGCTTTTGGTTTAAAGTCATAGGACAGCTTTCTGGCACAAAGATCCCTTGATGGACTAAACAGGATGTGGAGATAGATCCTTTTCAGAAGAGGACCTCCCAGAAGGGTGTGGACATAAATCCAAGGTACTAGGCCTGAGAAGTGCTATCCTCTTTTAGATTCCCTAGGGACTATGCTAGGGCCTACTTTGTTGTAACTGTTTAGTCAACAAATTTAGGGTATCTGCATTTTTTTCTACCAGTTAATTATCCTATTGTTTAAGTCACACATATAAGTGCTTTTTGGAACTCACCAGCTGTTAAGGGCTTAAAGTGCTGTCCCTCCAGTTATGGTACACTTAGCACTCCACCAAGTAACTATCCCACAGATTCTAAGGCCAGAAGGGACCACTGAGATCATCCACAGTACTCTGACCTCCTGTATAACTCAGGCCTGAACATATATTCAAAGTAATTCCTGACTGACCTAGAGCACAACTTTTAGACATCTAGATTTAAAAATTGCCAGTGAGGGAGAATCCACCACCATCTTTGGTAAGTTGTTCCACTGGTTAATTACTCACATTGTTAAAGGAGGCTCCGTATTCCCATATTTACTGACTTGATCTCTGCATTACTGTATTTACTGGGTTAAAACACAATGAGCTCTGGTTGAGTGCTTATTACCAAGTATAGCGATTAAACGTTCAACCTCAGCGGAGTATTACCATACTTAACTGCATGATCGTATTTATTGCGCTAGACACACAGCCCTGCCTTGCTGTTATATTCAATAGGCTAAACAGGCTACCATATATACTCAATAAAACACGCAATTCTAGTGGACATTACCGTATATATTGAAGTCTCATCCTGAGGTTTAACCATGTTTAATGGATTAATCAGGAAGACCGGGCTCAGTTTACCCTCAGTTTTAGATTATTTATTGGGTTAAACATTACACGCGCACTGATCTCAGCTTTACTGTTTTCATGTTGGGAAGCGGAAAACTGAAATCTGGATGTGCCTGCCGTATTTAATGGACTAAACTCACCCATAATTGGGCGTTAGCATAAGCCGAAACATGCAACTCACCCTGTTTTACAGCATATATTGAGTGGGCACCTAGACCCCCTGCGGATTACCGTATTTACATGGTTGAACACAGTCTTGATTTAGCGTTACCACAGTTAAGTGTTCGTCGTAAGTAACAGGTTAAAAACGCAAACTCTGCTTGGCGTTACCGTATTTACCAGTTACCTCCCTGCAGGCCCAAGCGAGCGCGGCGATTCGGGAGGGCGAGCATGCGCCGTGTGGGGCCTTGGTGGGGTGACTGAAGCGACGGGTCTCGCCTCCTCTCGCGGCTCTTGGTGCCGGGGAGGCCTGGGCTCGCCTGCCTGGGCCTGTGTCTCGTTGCCGGGCGTCCGGCTCCTGGCAGCGCGGGGCCATGGCGCAGCGGAGAGCGGCGGAGCGGGGCCCCGGCGAGCTGGCGAGCGCCCGGCCCCAGCAGCAGCGCATTGAAGGTGCCGCCCTGCCGCCTGCCTGGGGCCGGAGGGCGGTGTGAGCAGCGGGGCCGCTGCTGGGGGCAGGATAGGGTCAGTGTCCGGGGAGGGGGCAGGGAGAAGGGCTCTGTGGGGTTAGTGTCTGGGAGGGGGTCGGTTTGGTGGTAATACAGGCAGGGAGAAGGGCTCTGTGGGGTCAGTATCTGGGGAGAAGAGACGGAGCGGGGTCGGGTGGGGGGCAGGGAGAAGGGCTCTGGGGTCAGTGTCTGGGGAGAGCACACGGAGCGGGGCGGTTGGGGGGCAATGTAGGCATGGAGAAGGGCTCTGTGGGGTCAGTATCTCGGGGGAGGACACGGAGGGGGTCTCTTTAGGGGCAGTGGGGGGCAGGAAGAAGGGCTCTGTGGGGTCAATGTCTGGGGAGGGGGCAGTGTGGAGGGTATCAAGGGAGGGGCTCTGTCTGGTCAATGTGTGGGGTAAGGGCACTGAGATGGGGTAGGTTTGGGGCAAAGGGAGGGGCTCTGCAAGGTTGCTATTTGTGGAAGGACACTGAGGGTAGGTAGGTTTGGGAGTAGTGGGGGGTCTGTGGGGTCAGTGTTCAGGGACAGGGTATTGAGTAATGGGGGTAGGGGACACTGTAGGGTTAATCACTTTGGGGTAGGGGAATGGACTCTGGGGTCTGTCAGGGAAAGGGGCACTGAAGTGGGGTTGATTTGGTGAGGCTGGGGCAGTATGGGGAGATAGAGAGAGGGGCATTGTGTAGGGTCACCGTTCAGGGGCATGCAGGCAGTGAGGTGGCATTAATTTGGGGAGGCGGTGGGCAGTGTTGGCAGCCAGGCAGGTGTTGCAGTTAAGCAAACGGCTCCAAAAATACGCTAAGATGTTGTGGCTTATTCTGTGCTGAGGGGCATTTGTGCCCTTCTTCCAGAAGGGTAAGCAAGGGAGCAAGCCTCTCTCTGCCAGTTACCCCCTGGTGGCTCCCTCTTTGCCCCCCATTGTTTCCTTTGCAGTTGTCACTTCCCCATTGGTCAGGATCTGAGGCCTTGGCTACACTGGGGCTTTACAGCGCTGCAACTTTCTCACTCAGGGGTGTGAAAAAAACACCCCCCTGAGCGCTGCAAGATACAGCGCTGTAAAGCGCCCGTGTAAACAGTGCCCCAGCGCTGGGAGCACGGCTCCTAGCGCTGCAAGCCAATCCTCATGAGGAGGTGGGGTACGTGCAGTGCTGGGAGAGCTCTCTCCCAGCGCTGGCGCTGCAACCACACTCACACTTCAAAGCGCTGCCGTGGCAGTGCTTTGAAGTTTCGAGTGTAGCCAAGCCCTGAGTGTCTTAAAGCAGACATCTCACTTTGGTCAGCTGAGCCCCCCCTGTTATGTGCTAGTGAGGGGCACTGTACTGAACCATTTTTGGGTGAATGGCTCATACAGAAGGGTCTGCAACACCTATGAATTTTGAGTTGTCACTTGTTAGTTTGTCAGGGCTGGGCATTTTCAGGGAAACAATGTTAATAAAGGACTAAACTACACACAGTTGTATATAAGGCTGTTGTTGGCATTTGGTGACCTAACCTAGTGATAGGGCATTCAAAATGAAAGAGTATCCTTAGTTTTCAGTTCTGCAGTCTGTCATGAGCAACCCTGTGCTCACATGTAGCCTTGCATGGAGCAGCTTGTAAGACTGGGGCTTTAATTTGTGTGTACTTACTAGGTATGCAAAATAGTAGAATAATTTAATATCTGGTTGTAAATTGATAGAGTTGGAAAGGGGTTTTCTAAGTACATTATTGCCCTATCAGTCAGGTGCATTTGGGTAAGGCAACCAAATGTATTTGGTCTGACTAGGTATGGCAAGTGTTGTGATTATCTACTCTGGGTTGTAAAAAACATTTAACTATATTAGCATTGGTTGGAAATTGGCATGGTTTTACAGTGCAGTTTAAAATCTTTATCCACGTGTAATAAATTCTCTACTGTATATCTTGCCAACGGTTAGAACAAATTTGGGTGGGATGGATGAGAAATGGAGAACATACTAATGCCCCATACACATAATTAACTTTACTACAATTAGTTCCATCCAGTAGATTTCCCTTCCTCATATTGGATTATCATCTTGGAGAAGGTGGTAGTAAAAAAACAAACAAACCCCAAAATACGCGATTAAGTTTGTAGCTGCATGGCTCTAGCACTTCAGACAAAACAGAGGCAGTAGAATTAAGGGACTATGGTAAACATTTGCACTGACTTCAAGGCAAAATTAGCAGAGTAAGTAAACTTAAAAACAAGTGCTAGGACTAGTTTCATTATATATGTTTCATCATCCTTTTTCTGGTTTACAACATTGAAATGGTAATGCAATAGATTGCTGTGCATGTCACATAATGGCATCATAATCATGCCACCAGGAGCTGCAAATGAAACCAGCACCTTGGGATTTTTGTGTTGTGGAACCCCAGCAGAGAAACTAAGACCTAGTATACTCTTAAACATTTTGCTTTTTTATTTTTAACAAAATAGCTATGCTGGCAAAAGCCTTAGTGTAGATGCAGTTATACTGCTAAAAATGTGCCTTTGCTGGTATAGCTCATTTTGCTTGCTAAACCAGTATCAGCTATACCATCCAAAGCATTTCTTGTTGGTATAACTGCATATGCGGTTGGAGGGTTTTGCTGGTATAGCTGTGTTACACTCAAGGGCTGGGCTACAGCAAACTAAACCAACATTATTTGTAAAAAAGAGCATCCATGGGGGGGGGGTTAATGTGCATTATCTTCGCACTTAACTTTCCTGAATGTCTTTATGTAGGCAAACCCTCATACTGGAATAAGAGTTACTCCCAGTGGAATTCTGCGCCAAAAATTAAAAAATTCTGCATTCGCCCCCCCCCAAATATATTCTGTGCACAATATTTTAAAATTCTGCAAAATTCTGAATATTTTATGTCAAAATAACACAATATAATTATATTAGTTTCAATTATTTTTGGTCATTTATTTCAAAATACCTGTCAGCAAATATGTATGTAACAATACAGACAACAAAAAAGATTCAGGAAATTTTTTTTTTTTTTACAAATAGATTCCTTACTAGGCATATTAATACAGAGCTCTGAGTAATAATTCATTTAAACTACAATACAAAACCGTATTTCCCTCAGACTCAAAGCACAGGCTTGGGGGAGTCAGGGGTAACAGAGGAGCTGAGGGAGAAGGAAGTAATTGCTGGGAAGGAGCTGGGGTGTGAACTTGGAAGGCTGTTGGGTATGGGTGGGAAAAGTATGGAACAGGTGGTTGGTGGTTTAATTTTTATTTTTTTTTGCTGGGGTGGGGGGAAAGATTGTTAGGGAGCTTCCCCCATTCAGACCCTGGCTGACCCCTAGCTTCTCCCATTCAGTCAGGCACATCTGCCCCTGTCCCCATGTGTTCCTGTGCTCTCACCCAGCCACTTCCCTGTCCCTATGTAGCTCTGCACCTCCCTCCCCCCCTGTGGCCCTGTGCCTTCACTTGCATTCAGCCGCTGCCCCAGTTTGTCTTCCCCCACTAGCCCTTATGAGCACCTGGCAGAGCCCCCCAGCAGTCCCGTCTACTGACCTGGCCTGACAAGCAGCGTTGCGAAGGCAGTGCTCTCGCCCTCCCTGTCGGGAGCTGCAACTTTGTTCTATTGCCACAGCTCCTTCTGGTGGGCAAAAGGTGGAACTGCAGCAAGATTTTGGCAGACACTTTCTTCTGTGTGTTCCATTCTATGCATCCGAATAAGTGAGCTGTAGCCCACGAAAGCTTATGCTGAAATAAATTTGTTAATTTCTAAGGTGTCACAAGTACTCCTGTTGTTTTTGCAAATACAGACTAAGATTGCTGCTACTCTGAAACTTTTTTCTGTGTGAAAACTTAGAAATCTGCAGGACTTATTAAATATGCGTGCATGCAGTAGCACAGAACTCCCCCAGGAGTAAGGAGTATCTCCATTGGGTGGGGGAGGGGGTTATTTGTATTATTATATCAGTTTAATGTCACACCTTAGGTTATACTGAAAAAAACTTTCCTGTGTATACTAAGACTAAGTGAAAGCTATTTTTAAAAGTACCTTTTACTTAGGCCTTGTCTTCATTAGGAAAAGGTGTGTTTTTTTTAAACATATTATTAACATATTGTAGCTAAGTATGTGTTAAAATCCTAGCCTAGGAAAGGGAAGATGTTTTTGTAAATGTATCGCCTAGGATTAACCTTAATTAGTTAATGTGTTTAAAAATACCTTTTCTTGTAGTGTTGACATGGCTGGCCCGAGTTAGTGCAGCGCTAGAGCTTCCCTGAGCAGAGTTTAGACAGCATGGCCATCAGCATTTTGTTTACTGTAGCTAAACCAGTGGTGGGGAATTTTTGGCAAAAAATTTAGTGTACTTTACATGCATGTACTCATGTTACTTTGCTGTGGTTAATAAAAGTGTAAAGCAGGTTTTCTCCCTTAATGTATTAATTGAGGGCCAGCTCCAGTAAGTAGTCCTTATTTGGGTTTATGTCAATAGGAGCTTTGCTCAAATAAGGAATGCAAGATTTTGCCTGCAGCTTCTAGGGAATATAAGAGAGATGGCTCTTGGTGGGAAGATTTTATCCACAAAATACTTACCTTAAAAACTTTTGGAAGCATAACTTTAAACTCTGTCATATTTATTTTTGTTAACTATAATTTTGTTTAATTTTAGGAAAGGCCCATACAGAAGGTGGATCAGCACGAATGTCACTCCTCATATTAGTGTCCATCTTTCTATCTGCTGCTTCAATTATGTTTCTAGTATATAAATATTTTCCACAGCTTAGTGAGTAAGTATATTAAGAAGGATTAATTTGCTGGCTTTTCTTTGTAGTATCCTCTACAACTAAAGGTTTTAGGACGGGGTGACGAACCTGAGCCTGAGAAGGAGCCAGAATTTGCCAATGTACATTGCCAAAGAGCTACAGTAATACATCAGCAGTTCCCCATTAGCTCCCCCACCCTGTTCCCAGCGTCTCCCACCCACCGGCAGCCCCGCCAATCAGCACCTCCTGATCTGCTGTTTCGTGGCATGCAGGAGGCTCTGGGAGTGTGTGAGAGGAGCGAGGGCATGGCAGGCTCAGGGAAGGGGGCAGGAAGGACTGGAGTGGGGCGCAGGGCCTGTGGCAGAGCCGGAGGTTGAGCAGTGAGCACCCGCCGGCACACTGGAAAGTTCCAACCCTGGAATCGGTGCCCATACAAGGAGCCACATATTAACTTCTGAAGAGCTGCATGTGGCTCCGGAGCTGCAGGTTGACCACCCCTGTTTTAGGAGGTCCCCAAACTGACATACCTCAACATTTTCATAACCTGATAGAAATCTGAAAAAGGGGGTGGGGAGGGGTGGAAGGAAATTCATTAGACAACCCAGAAGTCAAAATATAAAACCTCAAAGTTGGAAATATCCAGAAGCAAGTGCTAGAGCCTGCCAGTCAGTGCTAGTCTAAAAGCAAAAGTTGTATCACTTTAACTATACTGCTATAATTAAATCAGTACAACTTTCCCCTCTTTGGTTATACTGGTATAAATGTGATTTATACTGGTGTTGTGTGTTCTCATATAGGTGAGGGAAATAAGCTATACCTGTATAAGGCACGTATATACTGATATTGTGTCCACAGCGAGGAGGTTGTATTGCTTTTAACTATAGTGGCAAAAAAATTTTTTTATCTCATGCCTAACTGAAATAAGGCATAACAGTACAAAAACTGAACTGCACACTTCAACTTAAAAAAGGCAAAAAAGAAAGTACGCACTCATAAGGCAAAATACCAGGAAAATGTTTCCTCTTGTGAAGAAGGATGTAACACTCCACCCCTCCCAAAAAATCTCAGTCAATGTTATTTTTTCTTCATCTGTATAATCTGAACAAGGAGAAATAATGTTGAAAACACCTAAAATTATCTGAGGGTTTGAGCTGCAGAATCCTATAGATTTGTATTCTCTGCCTAGGAAAGTTATCACACCAACAGTTAGACTAATTGTTTTGCTCGCCTTATAGCTCTTTGATTTATTATCTTATATTGGGGCAAATGAGTTTTAAAATTTTATTTACTGATTACTTAGCCTGGAATTCTTTTTTTTTTTTTTTCTTCAGCGAAGAGAGAGAATGTATAAAGATTCCCAGAGACATGGATGATGCTAAGGCCTTAGGAAAAGTCCTTTCCAAATACAAAGACACCTTCTACGTCCAAGTATTAGTGGCTTATTTTGCCACATACATTTTGTATCCTTTTCCTGGTGATATGAAAGTTGTTTAGTTGCAGTTAATGGTGTTTTTCTCTGAAAAATTTGAAGGAGGGATGTCAAAGAGGATGACGATTAAAAATGTAACTATTGAGTTGTCTTTAGGCCAGGTATTGAAGTGCACAAGAATATTGAACTCTAAAGTACTTAGTCATTTTCTTGTGTATTTCACTGCCTGCCTGCCTGCCTGCCTGTAAGAATGGACCAGACTGGCAGAATGAAAGTGCGGCATTAAGAAATGGTTCTTAATATGTAACTTAACATATAATCTATCTGGCTTTATAGAACATATTGGTTCAGTTGTTTCAGACCATTTATATGGATCTCGTGGAGATCTTAAAAGAAAATCAAAGTTAAGTACAGCCCCACATTCCTAAGATACTCAAACATTGCATCTATTACAGCTCCTATAAAAAGAATGAGAGCATTTGAATTTGTATCTGGGGCATTTCTCAGAAGTATTTCAAGGCACGCCTTAATTCCTCTCATGCCTATTTTACACTGAGAATTGCTGGATCTCTTTATGTGAAGTTAACAAGAACTAGATATTTGGAGTTAAAATACAGTCTGATTGTTACTCCAAGCAGCAGTTCTCTTTTTGTTGGTAGTGATGCAAGGTTCAGAATATATTATTTTTTATCTAAGCATTTTTAGTTACTAATGAACCTTCAATGGTTGTTCCACTTACAATTTTTAAAAAAGGATGGTGGAGAAGGTCTTCTCTATAACTCAATATGAGAGGTTTTAGTAACTCAAAACAGGGTTATTAAATGTCATTAAATCATTACTGAATTATCTTAAAGCTGCTTCTATTCCAAAAAGCAGTTGTTCACAAATAACATTTTAAATGGATCCTATACAAAAAGGGAAATGAGTTGAAATGACAAAGATGGATGTAAGGTAACAAATGTTTTTAAAAAAACAACAACAATCAGCTGTGTAATTAAATACCATGACATCTGCTGCTTTAATAGTTAAATGTTGCTCTTCTTAGATTAGTGACAGACTTTGGTCAACTAATGTGCATGCTGTGATGTGTTTATCTCAAACCCTTGAAATATGCTTACAAATCAAGTTTACACTTTGTTCATTTTCTGTAAGTTTGATACAGTTAATATCAGGATGGCACTTTAAAATATGATTAATGCTAATTTTTTTACAAGTTCTCTTACCAATGAATTAAGCACTTTGCCCCCATTGATCATACTAGGGAACAACATCATGTGTGTGCTGGAGCAGATCTCCCTCCCATGTCTTATGGAAGAGAAGATCTTGCTCTCTAGTGGCGTCATTAGCCAGACCTCCCTTGCTTGAGCCAGACATGGGCCTCTGTGAAAAGGCAGCACCAAAAGAGTCCCAGCAACCTCCCTTGTCACCAGATGGGGCACTAGCACTTGCACCTGACACCTTCAAGGCATTCTAGTACCCGCTGACCTGGTTCTCTGAGGCTCTGAGCATTGAAATCTCAGTGACCCAGGAAAAGGTCATTAAGTTCTTTGACATCCTGAACTCCTCAGCCTCAGCCAGGATTGCCCTATCAGTGAGGGCACACTTGAACTCGAGAGGGGCATAATCTTCACCTTTGGCAGACCCCAACCACTCTTCCTCCCTCATCTAAAAGGAGCAAAAAAGAGGAGCCACAAAAGAGCTTTGAAACTTTATATGTCTACTGTAACCTAGGGTGACTTGTGATATCAGCAGTACAGGAAAAATCTAGGTTTGCAATGGGCACCACAGAAAAGAGACCATAAAAAAGGGACCTTTGTTTGGTGTAAGACTGATTCCTTAGCATCACTACTAAGCTCTTGTGTTCCAAAGTAAAATATCAGGCTTTGTTCAAAATGTAATTTTGGGTGATAAGAGGAAGTCCACTTTCCTGACAATGCTTCCAAAGGATAACAAGAGAGAACTCTGAGAGCTTATGAAGGTGGGTCAAATGGTCTCAAAGATATCCTTACAAGTAGCCACGGTTGTATGGGACTCTGCCATCACCATGAGATGGGCTTTGGTTTCAAGCGTTCAGCATTTCCAAGAAGTGCAATACACCATAGAGGACCTGCCCTTTGAAGGGATGGAGCTGTTCAGAAGCCAAACAACTGAAATGTTCTACTCTCTTAAAGATTTTAGATTGTGATCCCTAGGGGAATGCACCCCAGTTCCCTATCGCAGTCGTGCATATATTGTCCCCAAATGCGAGAGGCCCGAGGAGAGACACTGGAGCCAAGTTAGAGCCTACCTTCACCTTCAGAAGCCATCTTGTTGTTTTCACCAGGTGTGGGTTGTGGTAACAGTTGACCAGTGAGTGCTAGGCATCATCAGCCCTGGCAACTCTAACCATTTCCGTGCCTTTCCCCCTACGTACTCCTCCTTCTCTGTCTCTTTAGACATCCTTCTCATGAAAACCTGCTCCAAACAGGAGTGGCCTCGTTGCTTTGTCTAGAAGTCATAGAAGAGGTACTGCAGGAGTACAGGGAAAGATTGTGCTAATTCCTTATTCTGAAGAAGAAAGGGGGCTTTTGTCCTATCCTAGAGCTGAGGAGATTGAATGAAAATGACACAGATTCAGGATGGTAACACTTGCCTCCATCATTCCATCACTTCAGACTCAATAGAGACTTGTAACTGTCGATTTACAGTACTCCGCATAGTTATCCACCCGTCCCACAGGAAGTACCTGAAATTCATAGTAGGGCCCAGCCATTACCAGTACAAAGCAGTGAGTCTTCCCAAAATGCTTAATAGTGGTGGCTGCAAACCAAAGAAGTATCAATGTCTACCTGATCCCAACAACAGATGGCAACAAGTCTGAAATGTGTGTTCAGCCCGTTTGCCTCAATGCACTTCTGTGTGAACTAAGAAGAATTGTCCTTCCCCCATCACTGTTGTTAGTGTTCATAGGAGCCATGATCAGCTCTGGTCAATGAGGGCTTTTCTGCCAGAGGAGAGAGTCTTATCATTGTAGTCATTTCTAAACAGAATAAAATCAAACCTGACTATGATGGTACAGACTTGCCTTGGACTCGTACATCACATTAGTGAGTGCTTGTGACAGTGCTTTCCAGACTTCCACTTGTGGCCCCTTCAACTTTGGCTCCAGTTAGCCTACTACTCAATAAGACATCAGATGAACAAGGTTGTAGTGCCACTTCATATCAGCATAGCTACATTGATGGCAAGACCCCAAGAACCTTTTTACTCTACTTCCAGGCAGCAACTCCCAGTTCCCATAGACTTTATTGCTACCACTTTCTCAATTTCATTTGCTAAAGTGGTCAACAATGATGTATTATACTTGAATTTGAATTGACACTTCAAGCAGATTAATACTGGACAAGGGAGTCCACCACTCTGAGTCACCGTTGCTTTCAGATTCATGCCTACATGGCATCAGTTACTCTAGGTTTGCATTTGGATGGCTTCCTTCACAACTGTGAGGACTAAAAATACATCTTTATACAAAAAACCAAACCAAACCTGAGTGGGCTTCTGTACAAGTTGAACATGTCTTGCTGACCACATAAATACTTTCACTTAATTTGGACTATATGTTTGACATTCCTTACCTAGTTTATGTAGTGAGAAGTATGCAGTCTTGAACATGGACCTCTAGAATGAAGAAGGTTTTAAAAGGGAAGAAATTTAGGGTAGGAAAGTGATATCATGTTTGTCTCATATTACTATTGGTTTGTGTGCAAACGTGTCACTTTTTAAAATTAAACACCTTTAAGGGGGTGTCCTATGCAATGGATTATTGTATTAGACTTGAACTTTTGAAGACTTGGTTTCAAATTCTAGCGTACGTCACAAGCAAATATGGGTTTGGTCTTATCCTAGTACCAACATTCATAAAACCTCCACTATATTTTGAATGTTTTTGGCAACTTCTGAAAAAAAAAATCTGCAGCTGAAACAAAAGTTAGAGGTTTGGGCAGGAATGACAAGATGAAAAGTCGATCGCCAGTGTTACATGGAAGGTGAGACTAGATTATTCTAGTGGTCCTTTCTGGCTTGAAAATATAAGAAAAGTGGTGTAAGACTGGAATGGTATGTGTATGCTGCAGGTGAAGAATGAGATTTTGTTACTGGTCATATAGTACCTTATCAAAGCTGTTTCAGTTGTCCTGTCACTCGAATGAACATTGAACCTAAAATCTGAAAGAAGAAAACAGTTTGCACTGACTTAACTAAAAGTGTCTTTGCAAAAAAGATTTTGTTAAATTGGTGCAAGTTTATGTGGGCAAGGCCTTAAAAACTAATATATTAATGCAGTGTTCCCAAATATCTCTTGTAAACTGCTTATGCCAACAGTAGTATTTTGAGGATATACATATTTCCAGTGTTCAGCTTGCAAGTTGGTAAATGCCATGATCACTTTTAAAATGAAGAATGTAAAAGATTTAAGTAACATGATGTTCTATCCTTAACTGAGAAGCACTCAGCTTGCAAACATTTGCTATACCTGGCTCTATATTTCTCAGTATCCTCTCCGGGTTTCTTTATCCGTTCCCATTAGCCTTATTTCTTGTCTGTCTGGTAAGTATGTATTTCTCCTTCCCCTCCCCCAATAAATTGGCATTTGGGATGACTGCTGTTGTGGTCAAGCAGGGTTTAGGAGCAACTTCAAAAGTTATTTTTCCTCCCTTGGTATCCTGCTGTTAATTGATTTTTATCTTATTAGACTGATCTAAAACTTGGTAAAGCAACCCCTATCCTTTCATGTATTTATACCTGTATTTTTCACTTCATGCATCCAATGAGGTGAGTTCTAGCCCACGAAAGCTTATGCCCAAATAAATTTGTTAGTCTCTAAGGTGCCACAAGGATTTTTCATTGTTTTTGCTGATCAAGTGGTTGGTGATGGGTATTTTAAATGAGTGTTTAGGACCCACTCTGTGCAAATGCAACAGAGCTTTGTAGAAACAGGCAAAGTTCTCCTGGTTTCACATTGTGTGTGTGTCACCAACTCAAAACTCCTAGTCGACTCATGGAGTTCTTACAAGCCCTGGAGCACATTAACACATGGTGTGGAGCTTGCAGACAGATCCCTGCTTCCAAGAGCTTGCAAATAAGGTCTTTATCCTACAAAACACCTAACAGCTCCCCCATCAAACCTAGTGCTGCTTGCTACTAAAGATTCAATAGGAGTATTCTGAAGTGTCAGAACTATATCACATGACAAAGATCTGGGCTTAATGGTTTCCACACCTCTTCCCAAATGTGATTTCCATTAATATTTTTAGCAGTAGTTTGAGGAGAGCTCTCTCTCCCCTAATGTGGCAGCCCTCAAGCTGGGCTGGGAAGGAGGTGGGGGGTCTCTCCCCCACCATGGAGCTGAGGCTGGGAAGGAGGGCTGTCTCTCCATGGCAGCTGTAGCCCTGGAGCTGGTGAAAGTCCCCTCTTTCTCTGGCCGCCACAGCCCTGCGTGTCCCAAATTCCCGCCACCCTCTCTTCTCACCCCCTTCAACCTACCCCATATTCCTCCTAAGGCCACCACATCACCTTACATGCGTGTCTTCTCCAGGGTCCAGGCGCCTAATTAGTAGAGCTGCACGTGCCTGCACCACTCCACTAATTAGGTGGGCAGCCCTTCATTTTCTCGTGTGCGGCTGCCCAGATGCACACCTTAGAGGGAACTATCTGTGGACCACCTGAATGGAACTCATGGACCACAGGTGGTCTGTGGACCACAGCTTGAGAACCTCTGGCCTAAGCAAAGCTTTATAGAAAAGATTTGAATGATTGGTGTTGTATGTGTATCTGTAGGAGTGGCTAACACAATTAAAAGGAGAACCCTGTAAAGCAGCCTAAATGGACAGCTGTATGGAGCCAGGCCCTTTACTGATAATGAAATCAGCAGGGAATAGAGACTGTTGTACAAATTGTAAAGAATTTCTTCTCACTTTCTTTTTCTTTTGCAGTGTTCTGGACTTGGAGCCTCTTTCTGTTATATGCTTTCATATTTAGTTGGACGGCCAGTTGTGTACAAATATTTAACAGAGAAAGCAGTGAAATGGTCAGAGCAGGTAAAGTTGCTTTTGGTAAACATTCATGCCGATTATATAAAATTCGAATTGAAGAAGATGGAAACATAAGGGTTTGGTGTTCACAGTAAATCTAATAAGAAATGTCTGATTCTGCCATCATTACAACTAGCACCTCACTCTAAGTGTATTCTCCTTAAAGCAAATGGTGCAACTCATCGAGAGTACAGTACTACTTGGTATCAATAAGCATGGCAGAATCTGGCCCAAAGCATATTTATGGAATGAGGTGGAAAGCAAATTTAGCATTAATTATGTTCAGCAAATACAATTAAATATATAGTCTTTCTAATGTGATATTTACTCTTTCATATAAGGAATCAGCTTAATTTTTAAAAAATTAAACTGTCCTCTTAAATTTGAGTTCACAGTTAATCTAACTGAAGTAATACTCTTATTTCAGATTTTTAAAAACATGATTTTTTAATGTTACAACAGTACACACCCTCTTAGATGAATTTCACTGGAAGAGATTTTCTTGATGAACAAAACCATGCTCTTTACTTTCTGTGCCCAATGTTCTGTTCTTAAACTTTAAAGCCAACTCCTCTGGCCATTGTGGATCAGGAAAACCAGTTTTACAAACCTTTGTTTTGGATGTATAGTTCCGTTAAAAAAAAAATAAAAATCTTTTAAACCTGTTTCTCCATAGCCAGGCAAACTGTACCTGATCTGTTCTGGAAGGAATCCCATTAAGCTGTTATCACTATTTGTGTGTATAGGGTCTCTAGTCCTAGTTACATGATTATTCAACTTTGGGTTTGGGGATGGGATTTGATTACAATGTAGTTGTCCCATTACTCTTTCAACACAACTAAAGATGGTGGTTCTGCAGTGCAGGTGAAACTAAGATCATTTTAAGAATTGTGCTAAGGCCTGGGATATCTTCCAATTAAGTGAAAACGTTAAGCACTTGCTATCTGGGACCTATCTCCACTAGTAAAGCTACACACGTGAACAGCCCAAAACCATGTTATAAGCATGTTGAGAATCTGTTTCTAAATCAGATAACACATCTTGGTTCAAGGCCCACAGGTAAGATCAAACAGTGTTATAGTTTAAGGCATTAATCCTCTTGTTTTTCACCAGGATAAAAAGTGTATTTTTAACATGGCGTTGACAAGGCAATTTGTAGTTATTAGTTTTAGTGTGTTAGCTGGTCAGAGTAAACTTTAGGCTCCCCTCGCTAATGCATGTTCAAATGCACCTCCTTCTTTCTTTAGACACATACTGTATCTAGCCCTGGTGTATAAACATAGTAAAACCTCAAGTCTGAATAAGGTTTTCAAATATCTGGTGTAAAAGGGCATCTGGATCTAAGTTTATACATTCTGCTTTTCTATCTGATATATCTGCACAAACAGACCAATAGTTGCTCTTTGATGAGCTACTTTTTTTTTTTTTTTTTTGGTTAGAGTGAGTTGATTTAGTTCACTGAGTAGATATAATATGATGTCTAACTCCCATCCCAAAAGTCAGAATTTCTAAGCTAACTTCAGCACTACATTTAACAAATGTTTTCCTGACCCTCCTCACAAGCTCCAGTTGGAACTTGTTTAAATATTTTGTCTATTTTTTTTTTGCCTTTGTTAATTTCTGCTAAAGAAAGGTATATAAACTTCTTAGCTAATAACCAGACTGCAGATGCACTATATCTGAATAAGAACAGCCTTATTTAATGGTACATGTGTTTTAAATTAAGATCATTGTATTTCCAAGACAGGGATTTTACTGAATTTTTTTTAATTTTGTGGCAGGTTGAACGACACAGAGAACACCTCATTAACTACATAATATTTTTGAGAATAACGCCTTTTCTTCCTAATTGGTTTATCAATATAACATCTCCTGTAATAAATGTACCACTGAAAGTATTTTTCATTGGTACTTTTCTAGGTAAGAATTTTGGTTAATAAATTAAAGCTTTTTAAGGACCCCGTTGTCGTCCCCCCCACCCCCGTTCAGATAATTATATAGTGTATATCACCATCTACTGGTCAATTGAATGATTACATGACTAAACTATTTCTTTTATGTTTTTCTGTGGAGCTGATCATCATATGTGAGGGTATCACATCTTACTCCAGTGTTGTTCCCATTTTACAGTTGGGGAAAATGAGACAGAAGTTCAGTTACTTGTCCAAGGTTACATGCCAAATCTATATGCGTCAGTGGTGTCCTTTGTTCCATTTTGTGATTTTGTTTTTGAAGTATAATGACTGTTTTGTATTGAAAATGAGAAACTCAGATTTATTTTATGTTCTTTTTGCAAAATTGTTTTGCCTCTCTCTCATGTTTTCACTTGAAGGGCTTGTTTTTCTCCAGTTTGTTCACATTGTCATTTTTTCTTGAATGGATAAACTTCCTAATGAAATTCAAAAAATGTTGTGTAGTCTTCAGTTTGCATTTTGTTACAAATATTTTTCACCTGGGCTATGAGCTATTCATGTACTATTAACAGTATAGGAAGCAGTATAGTCTAGTGGATGTGACATTGGATTAGCACTCAGGAGACCTTGGTTCAGTTCCTACCATTGGAGTGCTGGGTGACCTTGGGCAAATGAGTGCACCGATTTCCCCATCTGTAAAATGCAGATGATAATAGTGACATCCTTTGTAAAGTGCTTTGAGAGCTATATAAGAGCTAGGTATTACTATTATTATTATGTCTCAACTGAACCTAAAAGAAAGTGGTAACTAAATTAATCTTACAGGATGGGAATTGTCTCTATCTTGGTGAACAAGTGAATTATTTTCCCTTTTAAAAAAAAAAACAACCAAATAACAATCCTATGATGTCAAAATACATCTATTAATTGGTGTGTCTGCTAGATTAGGTGCTTCTAGATGTTTCGGAAACTCCTTTTTTTCCTTGTCACAAGAAAATTATATTTTTCCAATCTTCTAGTTTTATTGAGCTGCATAGCTAAACAAAAATACAAAGAAAGATTATCTACTTAGCACTTATTTTATTATTAACCACTAACTATGTAGGAAAAACAGTAATTTAACAAGATTGTACTATGGTGTTGAGACTTACATATAACAATCTGGTTGTAATAAAGCTTACAAGTAGTATGCTTTTTTGAAGGGCATTGTCTTTTAAAATTTAGTATGAATAGCAATAGTATGAATGGGAACTGTAAGGTGTCTTTAGTTTGGGCTTTTAGGATATAGTCTGCTGCGGTAATTTAGGAAGGCCCCATTCTTGTAAAGAAAAGGACTACTCGTGGTAATAAAGTTAACCATGTGCATAAATTATTAGCTATCCAAACTGAAATGTCAGTTTGTGTAAACTTGCTCAGTTTTCTCCCTGTGCTTCAATGGAACTACAGTTTATATTTCCCTCTTTATAAATGGTGACCCTTCACAAGTTGCTCTGACTTGCTGTGTAACAGCATACATTCTTATCTTTTTTTTATTATGGGTGGGTAGTTGTGTTTTTGTTTGGAAATAGTCTGTAGTATTTGATTTCATAATGGTTTTCTAACAAAAATCATGCAGAAATGTATCATTAGAAACAAAATTAGACATGGTAAACTGTTGTTTTTGGTCTAATCCCCATGTGCTATGTGTATATGCAAACTAAAAAGTTAGTACAACATACATAGTGGAAAAAGAATGTACATCTCTTTAGATTATAATATAAGGTCTAGGTGCTATAGAAAAATGGTGTATGTATGTTTTTCTGTATGATACTATACTTGTTATGAACTGTATTTTTTATTAAGTTCTGGACTTTGTTTTTTTAAACTGTTTCCAACAAAGTTCTAAAATAGAGAGCATTTTCTTGCCTAAAAAAATTGAAAAGTAACTTGTGCTTTTATTGTTTTAGTTCTCTTTAACTGATTCTTTGTTTTATCTCTCTGCACATAGGTGTTGCACCACCATCTTTTGTAGCAATTAAGGCAGGAACAACACTGTACCAGCTTACAACAGCAGGGGAAGCAGTTTCCTGGAACTCTGTGTTTGTTCTCATGATTCTAGCTCTTCTATCTATTCTGCCAGCTGTCTTCCAGAAGAAGCTTAAACAAAAGTTTGAATAAAGATCACATTGGATCTAAATTTCCCATAATTCATCTCAGGATCAGCATTTCTGATATTCGTATGTTTGTTTTTTTATCAGATCCTTAGCAGTGTGAAAAAGGGGAGACTTGTTATGGATAAGAACTTCCTTATTTCTCTAAAGGAGCTTATTTTACTGTCTGAAATTCAAGGAACTGTGTTCAGAAATACTCTGCGTATAGTTTTATAGCCCGAACCATCAGTGTTTTATTCTCTGAAGGCGAGAGGAGGGAACTCAAAACACAGAAGATTAGTTAACTTTTTTTGTTTTGCTTCATATATGGGGCAGAAGGGCAAAATTGGATAGTTTAAAATGCAACCTACAAATACTGGTTTCTGAAAGTTCAAATAACTTTTGATTGGTCAATGTAGTTTGTAGCACTCTACAGACTTTCATGTAACTTAATGGTTTAGTCCTGAATAATTTTCTCCTCATTCTAATTTTCCACTTTCATCTGCCTTTGTCCTTACTGCTCCCAGAATAATGTAAAGTACAATGGCATTCACTTGTGAAACATAAGGCTTCTCTCTTGGAGCAGTATGTTAAATTCCAGTGATGTAGAACTGCAGGAGGCTAAAATGCTTTCTTTCTCTTCATTAGTATTGTCTCAATTTAAATACTTGAACTGCTTTATTAACTGGATTAAAAAATTCAGTCAAATCATTTCCATACTGTAGATTTTATTTTTGGAGAGCAGGTCAGAATTTTATCTTGGCTTGTTGATTAATTTTGAAGTTTTTCATGCTTGTTTAGACTGATTTTTATTTGTCTAGTTTTGCTAGTATTTCAGATGCATAGACTTATCCTGCCAATTTAAGATAATTACCACATTTTGTTATACAATATATTTCAGTCCTTAAATGATTAAAGCAAATAGAGTAATTATAAGCAATTTACAATTCTTAGGATATATTACTAGAGAATTTGGGACAGAAGGGAGGGAATCTTGGTCCTGGCAATAGTAACCTGCTACCATTACAACTCATCTGGCTGAAAAGTTTTATCAGATATGCAAATTATTACACAGTTCTTTTGTTTATCTGAAATATTGCCATGTAAAGCTCAGTTCATCATGTAATAAAAATCTTACATTTTATACATAATCTAGAAGGCTGCATTCTGTGTTCTGATTGGTGGGTAACTGGTGGTGTTTTATCATCCACTAAGGTATGCAATACCTTCTCTTGAATGGTTATCACTACTGTTATCAGTTTGTTGCATTGTCAGTGGTCCCCTTAAAATATATGCTCCCAATTCAACACAATACTTAAGCATGTGCCTAAGTATGTGAGTAAGTAAGTCCCACTGAAGTTAGTGTTTGCATGCTTTAAAGTTAGGCACTGCCTAAGTATCTGTTTGAATTAGGTCCTGACACATTAGTACCTGCTTTACAATGCTCAAATATCTGAGGAATTACTGGGGTGAAATTTTGTACAGTGTCTTCTCATCCTGAAAACTCATCATGTCATGGAGCATTTTAGATATAAGAGAACAGTACTATAAATGTGACAATATGAAAGGTACTGGTACCTTTAACAGCTTTGTACTTTTGTAACAGAACATTATCATCGTATTATGTGTAAATACATAGGAAATATATTAATTGCCTACACTATTTTTGTCATCTGTTTTTCTTTTATGTAAACTGACTTTTCAATGCCTATTGATTTTTTCATTCAGATGTGGACTACACAATACACTGGTGGTTTTGTGTTGCTAGCGAAAACATCAATGTTTTATCACTTGTTTACAAGGTTCGTTGTAAAATATAGCTTTGGGTATGTATGGGTTTAGAATTTTTAGTCTAAAAATGTACTTTAGTTTTAAAGGTTGATAATATTCTATGACCTTGGATCCACCAGTCTGAACAGTGAGGTTTCTTCTTGCTGTAGTGTTAACCTCAGTCAGGAAAAAAGTCCCTCTTTAAAGATAGTTCAGCACCACTGCTAGTCCAGTGGCATCTCTAAACATTTGTGTGTCCTGCCTGACATAGGTCAGTATAGATTCTACTTTTAGGTTTCATCTACACTATCAAATTGCAGTTTGAGGGACTCTTGTCATAGATGGGTCTGAACTATGTTTCAAGTCCTTATGAATCATGCTAGAGCCTTGGATTTTACAGGGTAGGCACAATTCACTGTGTAGATGAGACTAAGCTATGTTGTGAAGTAAAGCTGCTCCAACCATGTTCTAATTGGCTTCTCAGCATAGTAGCTTTTTATATCATAGAAAGGACCTTACAGGTTTTTTTGTTTGTTTTTTTTTCTCCAAAAACTTAATTGGCTTCTAGTCAACTGTTCCATATGTATTTTCAATGGATGCCAAGAGAAATTCCTTGAACAGTCCTTCATCCCTGAGAACTACTTTGGTGTATCTGAATACTACAGGCATTGGAATGAAAAGAACAGAAAAGAATGTGGGGTAAGGCCCAGTTATGGAACACTTGCGATGCCTTCTTTTCATTGGAAGGAAATTCAGCAAGTGATTAAGAGGTACAGCTCTCTAACAGGAAAACAGCGTCTGTCATGAAGCAAGTGGGGAGGTAGGAAGAAGATAAATGTAGCTCCTTTGAAATATCAAGGCATTTTGAACTGTTAGGTAACCTGTTATCTTTGGAGTTGTATTACTCTAGTGAACAATATTTCCAAGACACCATTACTAAATGTCTTTTGCATTTGATAATAAAACAAAAGTATACAAACTTGTAATGACTTTTCTTTTGTGTGCACTATCTTCACCTTTTTTTTTAACATAAAGTAAATTTTTAGGTGAATCTATTTATAAGTAGTTGAAGTGTTCTGAAATAGTTTTTATAGGCACTTAGAATTACTAAGCAAACTTCAATGCACTGGATATTCTCTTTGTAGAATAGATTTGTTTGTAGTGTCAGAGCAAAGTAAGAAAACAACATCATGTTTTGCCATGTCTGAGGATTTTAATATTTTGCACAAACAATCCTAATGACTAATTGTGGAGTACTGACATTTTCATGCTGCTCAGACTAAGACAATTGCCATATCTAGGGATTTAGGATGATACAAATCAGACACTGATGATCAGATGAGATCATCTGTGCTGATCACTTATTTATTTTCAATGAATTATTGAAAGACCCAAAAGTTTTGAAAGTAAAACTTCACTCATAGTCTTCAAAGTTAATGATGGATCTATATGTCCAATCTACAGAATCCTGTCCTGTAGCAGTGGGATTGTTCTTACATATTAAAAGGACCTAATTAAGAGGCTTTTTATCATAAAATTACAATAGCAAATAAGGAAAGTGTTCTTCCTTTAAAATACCATTGAGTGGACTATCCTATTAAGCAGAATAAAATTTTTTTTTTTTTTTTTTGGTTAAGCTTTTCAAACTCAGTTCACAATCTGTTTTGGTTGGTCTGTGCTGGTAAATGGTATGTGAAATAGATGGGTATTCACTAGTGTGAAATAAACTAAAAGAGAATTCACTTTAGGAAATTTTGGAAATCTCTCACCCTATGGTTTGCAATGGGACCTACGTGTTCTCAGCCTGTCTGCCTTAATGATGCTCAGCCTTCTATTGGGAGGTAAGGCTGTAGCAGTTGGCAGATCTACTGGCAGCTGGGGGTGATATCAGCCCCATTCAGTGAATGGAAATATTGAAGAAGAGGTGGTCTTGATGCACCTTTGAAAATTATTTTTTAACATTAGTAAATAGTTTAAAAGCCACATGGAATATTATAATGCATGTTGTAAATGGTGCTATGTAAGAGTTAGGTTCTATTTTTAATGTCTTTGTAGCACTGTGATTATGCTGTGAAATACTAATAAGTAAAATTCTAGCACAGCTTCATGAGGGTGATATCTAAGATACATAGATATAGTGAGGCTCTCTAACATGGTCAAAAAACATTATGTACAGTTTACTAGGATTTAAAAAGGAAGCTCCTGGATATTTCTAACTCTTCTGGATCCACCAAAAGAGAATTGACCTGAAAAGTTGTAATCTGTAGGAGAAAGTTGTTCAGAGTTTGTCTAGATTTTAAACTCCTCTATATTGTAGCACTTATCTCCCCCATGCTCCTCCCCCCCAAAAAAATTCATTGCTTTAATTCTACCACCACTGTACTGATGTTACTGTGTTCCCTGTGCAGGCTCTGGTATTGTTTTCTACATACACATTCAGTACTTTGGCAAAGTGGTGAAATTCCCGCTTTACCTTTTTAGTGAAGTAGAATCTCCACTCTAAGAAGAACAAAATCAGAAAGATTTGCTTTTGATCTGTATATATGCAAGATTAACCTGATTTCATTCCAACAGCTGTCAGATTTAGTTGGGCCTCAGCCCATGTGGCACTTCTGCAAGTGACAGAACAAGCTGAAGAAGTTCACAGCTCTGGATATTCCTTTACTGCAGAGTCATTCCTGCCCCCCTCATTCATACATCAACCTCTCAAATTCAGTGGTGCATAGAAACTTGAGGGGTATCAACACTGCAAATTAAGGCAATTTGTAGTGCAGGTGTGCATACCTACAGTAGCTTTAATCTGAACATGACTAATAATAGCACTGAAGACACATGGCCCCTGACCATCACCCAAAGTATGTCCCTGGGGGGCTTGTACAGACTAGCTCACCCATGCTGCCATATCCTCACTATCACTTGCACCAGTTAGATTAAAGTTAATGGGGGTATGTCTATCAGTGCTGCAATTAAACATTAATCTATAGCATAGATGTGCCCTAAGGGTAGCTGAAGGTGTGGATTAGAGCCTAGGCTCCACTTTCACTCAGACTCATAACCTACCCACTTTACAGTGATGATGCAAGAGAAATTGCATTACATTTCACCTATACTTCAGACACTCAGTTGGAAGCCAGTTTTGCTGTGTATTGATCATAGAATCATAGGGTTAGAAGGGACTGTAAGGGTCATCTAGTTTAGCCCCCTGCCAAGATGCAAGATTTGTTACAGCTAAACCATCCAAGACAGATGGCTCTCAAGCCTTTTGAAAACCTCAAGTGAAGGAGCTTCCACAACCTGCCTAGGCAGCCTGTTCCATTGTCCTACTCCTCTTACCGTTAGGAAGTTTTTCCTGAGATTTAATCTAAATCTGCTATGTTGTAGTTTTGAACTCACTGCCTCTTGTCCTGCCCTCTGTGGCAAGACAGCACAACTTTTCTCCATCTTTTTTATTGCAGCCCTTCAAGTAATTGAAGACTGCTATCTCATCCCCTCTTACTCTCCTCCCTTACAAACTAAACATATCCAGTTCCTTACTTCATGTTGTATTTCAAGATTTGTGGGCAGGTGTTGTATAGGAAATTTATCTCTTTAAATGTACTAGATTTCTGGTCTGTGGTTTCCCTTTAATGTTGTTCATTACTTTCAATTCTACAGTTAAACAATTGAAAAAAGACAACGGAGAATACCTAAATTTCACTAAAATGTCCATACTGCTCTCTGGATAAGAGTGAGGGAACAGCTTATTAGTAGCTCAGAACAACAGCTTCTTTAGAGAGCTATCAAGTGTTCAGATGTTGGCAATTCTGAATGCAAAAGCCCAACATAAGCAGTTGGGTTCTGCTTCTGTTGGGGTATATCTACACTGCAATATAAACCCAGAGCCTAAGCCCCCTTCTGTTTACACACAAATCATGCTAATCAGGGTGTGGTCCCAGGATCTCCTGGGGTGGAGGGTCTGAGTCAAGCCAGGACCCAGGGTACTAGTTCCATTGCTTTGTAGCATAGACACAGTCACACTAGATGTGTTCTCTGACAGTTTGTCAAAAGTATCCCACAATCCTATGGTCTGACTTCCTTTATTCTCTGAATATTCAAGTTTTCCCATTCTGCACCATGAACAAAGGGCTAGGGCAGCCACATTTTGAGGCAGTGCTAAGAAGTCTGGGATATGGGATCTTGGATAATGCAATGTAGATGCTGGAGACCCAGGGTTTAACAATTCATAACCTAGGGTTACAAATGAGTTGAAAAAAATCAAGGCCTGCTAACTCTAGTTCTAGTGTAGATATACCCTTGGAGGCTGGTGATAGCAGAAACATCATTCTACTTCATTTTAAACAAGTTAAATTTGGTGGGGAAGGGGATTCCCTGGGAAAACATCTTGCTTGCTCTCCTGAAAAACACCAAAAGCAGACTCAGTATTTCCAAGTACTTCTTTAGACACTGTAATAATTAGTCTACTGTAGCCTTAACGTATGTGATAAGCCGCTGGGCCCATCAGACATTAAGACTATTCACTGAGCCAAGCTAAAGATTTATCAAAAGCATTGTTCAGTCTTGAAAACCTTTTCTGTGTGCTTGGGGGTTGAGGGGGGAATAAATATGCTTCTGATCTTGAATTATCAGACATTTTTCTTTCTCAAATCTTGATGACTGAATCCTTATCACTTGTGTGTGTGAAAAGCATGGTTAATTAAATGTCAATGTATGGATTACTTCTGATCCTTTCCCTCCCAAGTGAAACAATGTTAGGTTTCTAATCTATTAGATTTAATACATTTGAAAAGATATTAATTCAATATTAGGTGGCTAATATTTTTGTGCGCCTAGCTAAAATGTTTTAAAGTATACTTTGTATTTGATTAGTTTAAATTCTCAACTAATTGTCTTTACTATTTTGAGAAAAAATAAAGTAGTTTAGCTAATATGTGTTGCCAGTATGTGGGATGTCTTGAATGCTGAACATTTCACAAAGGTTTTGAGCACATTAATTAGTTTCAGGTGTACAGTGTAGACCAATAATTTTTAAAATAACCCTCCCAATTTTCCTGAACTCTCAATATGAATAAAAATGTTTTAATGGGAGGGAAAAATAAGGGGAAAATGGATAATTCCTGGGATATAAATACTTCCCTGCAGTGCTGAAAACCCAAAAGAGTTGTGGTAGAGTACAAGCTATCGAATGGAACTGACTAACTTTTTCACGCTGAGTGAAGTGTAAAACAGATAGCCTAAATGGTGAAATTAGTAAAGCAGATAGTTTTAAACTTCAGTTTTAATAATCTAAGGTATAAATAGAATTAAAACATTTTTGAATTACTTATCTCAATAACATCTCTTAAATCAGAGAACCTAAAATCAAATGCAAATATAATACTCTTATCTGCATCCTTGATGATGTGTACCAGATTTGCGTTGGGCTATGGTGAATAACTCTTAACATTTTAGGTTCTTCTTTTTAAACGGAGCCTTCCCCACACAAAAGAAATAAAGTTTTAAAAAATACATTGAAAGTGCTGACACAGCATCTTTGACCCAGAACATTGCGCCTCTTCTAAATCTCCTGCCTTCACTTACCATATAGGATTATAATTAAATAATGTGATAAACTAATGCATGCTATTTAGCAGTATAGGAAGTTTTTCTTTCCTTCTTTTGTATTATTAGTACTTACTTCATTCTAATGTATGGTAACAATTTTTATAAAATAAAAATAACTGTTTTAAAAAGGATTATGACGGAACTCTGGTGTGGAAAGTGGCTAGATGAAGGTGGCTACATTCCCCCTCCCTACACCCCCCCCAACTATTTGTGAATGGGGCAAGCCATTAAGAATGATTTTACTTGGTTGTATTTTCTTAATAGAATGCACACCAGAACTAATAATAGGCCTAATCCTGTAGTTCATTGCACACACCAAATTCCAGTTGACCATAGTGGGAATTATGTATACAAAAGGGCTATGGAATCTGGGTGTACAGAAAAGCAGCATCAATAAACTAGTGAGTTTATGGAGGGGAGGGGAATCAGTCAGGAATCAGATTTACATTTCAAGCTTCAAAGGGGATAGTATGCTGCAGATAAGTGAAAAAGTGGTGAAATACTTAGGGTAGTGCTAATGTTTTAATGTAAATTTTTGCATAAAATTTTATTTTCATGATAACATCTAAAGAAAATGTAAAATCAATTAATCCACTTTGCTTCATGGCACCTGCACACAAAAGGTGGCTTGGATGATGCACTGATATGCCACCCTGGTGCACTTCAGGAAGTACTCAAGCCATTCTGGTGAAATGGAGATGCCTGTAAACATGGAATACTAGAGACTGTAGTCCTGATGTGATGAAACATCATAATGGTTCATTTGGAGACATTACTGTGCATGTTTCAATGCTGTTACTGCCCATTAACAACTTAAGATTGGTTTTGCATATTATACTCAACATTCATTGACAGCCTATACTGAAACAGCACTGGAGGAATGTGAGCCATTCAAGGAATAATACAGTCTGATGAAATCAGCAGACTGTTATCATTAGAACCTGCCCTAAAGAAGCTTGTCTGTCTCACCAACAAAAGTTGGTCCAATAAAGGATATTATGTCATCCATCTTGTCTCCAACATGGTTAAAATAACACTACAAAGATCAATAGAACTGGAAGAATAACTAGAAAAGAGTATATACCAATATTTTTAATTTCATTAAGTTTATAGATGTTAAATTTCTCTTCTGGATCCCTAACCAGAGTAAACATGAAAAAAAATTGAAAATCTGTCTTACAAATGCAAAAAAAATCAAACTTGAGTGGTTGTAATAAAAAAGGCTCCATGAAATGCAACAGGTAATAGAAAGGTATACAATATGAATAGCTGTTCTTCTAGCTTTAACTTGGCTGTTTGAAAATTACACTGTGTAAAAAACCTGTTCTCCATGCTGTGAGCTGACTGTCAAAATTTTATTTGAACAAACAACACTTTATAGAGTTCAAGACAATGACCCCTCTGCGACAAGTGCTCCTACACTGGGATGCATGTGGTGAGGGATTGGGGCAATGTTTCATTTTCCAGTTTGAGCCATGAGACATAATACAAAGGTACAAATTCTAGACTCTTAACAATTTTTACTGAGTCTGTACTCAGGAAAAACTCCCAGTGATGCAATGAGAGTTTTTGCCTGAGTAAGTCCCTTATGATTTGGCCTTAAGTGTTTAGTTTTTCTGTCAATAATGAGTGAAGTTTTTTCTGTTCTTGCTGGTGCCTCAGTTATTTGAAAAAAACAACACGAAAAGTTATTCCAGCAGACACTTTAGGAGTGAAGGAGAGAGCAGCTTTCAGGTATTGCTTCCCAGTAATCCCCCACACAGAGTGGGGAATGATTTGAAAATGTTTTGTTTGAAGATTCATCCCAAGATGGTGACCTAAACAAATAATATTGAAACCAAAGAACCCAAATGACTTTCTAAAGCACCATGAAAGTGAAAGATGATTTGGTTTTCCTGATAACCAGCAAAGGGGAAGAACAGTGAACCCATAAGAAAGATGCCAAAGGACGTTAGAGGCAACATCCATGCCGGTCCATTATTTAATAAACGCAGCATCACTTGTTGAAGCAGAGATCTGTTATGAACTGTTATATCGATGGGAAATTATTTATGTTGGATTGCTATGGTATTTCTTGGCATAATCAAAAACCTGTACCTTCCTGAACTGGAAGCTAAGGTGAACAGGGAAGGGGTAGGACAGAAATTTTTATAAAATTGAAAAAGTTACTTGTATGCAAAATGTCAAGATTTCACAGCGTCCCTTGCCCTTCCCATCAGTTCACAAAGTGCAGGCTAAGAAATTAGATGAGTGTCACAGTGTGTCCAAGTAGATTTACAGCACTTGAAATGGAAAAAGACTTTGAGAGGTGCCTGAATGCACAAGAAAAATGCTGGGAAATTCTCTTAAGACCAGGAAAATGCAGCTACAGCTGCCCTTTGTTGCACTAATCTTTGCATTAGTGCAGAAGCCTATCTAGCCTCTTATACAAGTGTCTCCCATGCAACGTCATAACATGGATTGCATAATCGAAGTCAATATGAATTTCTACACTGATTTCAAGGAGAGCAGGATCAGAGCCAAAATGGACTGTCATATCCAGCACTTTGAACATTCATCTAACTCTTCTATAATTATGGAATGCTGTGGATGTGCTGTGTGCTATTTTAAACATCCCTACTAACCCCTTTCATACCTGTTATTCATAACCAAGCTTGTTCTTATATGGCAAAAGACACTATGCCTCATTCTGAAGGCATGGCAAGTCTTAAGTCTTTTTGTTTTAAAACCTGAAAATAACTTTTTAAACTTTGTACAATGCAATTTAACTTATTAAATCAGAATTCAGGATCTGAGTAAAATTTCCTTTGATCTGAAAACTTAGGCAAGAAGCCTTCTTTTTGTTCCTTCCTAGATAGCTCAAAAATTGCTGCACTGATTTTTAAGAAACTCCATTATCCCCCTTTTCCTCTCAAAAGACATAGAACAAAATACTCCTGGGCAGTAATCATGAGAAATTTTGGACTAAAATCTGAAAACTAGGAATTTTATGAATGACCGAGAATAGCGATTTAAAAAGGAAGTATCATACCAATTTGAATTTGCATACAGAACATCACAACTGATGATTATATATGTACATTATGGTTGAAAAAAATTGTCTCTGTGCAGAGGACCAGCGTATGCATTTAAGACCCAGGTAAGCCCAAAAAAACACAGCTTAAATGGAACTTGAATGATGCATAGGTCATTGTGCTGGCCCTCTGCACAAGAGAGAAATTCATCTTATCTCATACATCTCACTGGTATATACCATTGCAACAGAAATGTTTATAAATTTAAATTTAATAAACTGTATGCATTTATATTAATTGCCATTTGCTTAAAAAGTTAGTTTTTTCTTTCCTCTTTTCTTCCCATGATTAATTGCAACGTGTTAGCTTTGGGTTTGGGGAAGATACAGCTCTGTACCACATACCTTTCTCTACTCAAAATTAGGTTAGATATATCCAGCAAATCCTGTGATTGATGTGCCTGACCATTCCTTAATGCTCTGTCATAGTGGCAGAATGGTGAAGTTGAAGTAGAACTATACTGTAAATGTATGATGATCTACTTTTCATAATGTAGAGCAAGCACCTCTTTTGCAAGACCAGAAAATGCTTTGATTTCTATTTGCAAACAGAAGAAAGAGCACTTGTTGAATTACAGATAATTGCTCCTTCTATTAAAGAAACATTGTAAGGTTTGTGAACCATGTACTATAACGGAATGGTGTAAGGAGAAAAAAAGAAGCAGTTTTTATATGTGAGTGCAGCTCTGGGTGAGCTTTTCCATCTGTACTTAAAGAGAAATCAGTTGCTGTGATTATTACTATAATCAAGATATGTGTCTTCTAATATCAACATTTCCCCCTCTGATTCTCAGCTGATGGAGATTGAATTAACCCTGTCCAGTGTTATAGTGGAAGAAAGTAATGGCTTGCATGGTAGGGGTAATTAATGTTCAAGCACCCTGGGGTGAAACTCTCCATAGAAATTGTTGAAGATGCTGTATAGTGGCCATGCTCAGGGAGTCTTAAGCAGCACTGTGTGAATTATAGCTAAGCTTGGAAGGATTAGATTGTTATTGATAAATGTTGGTAAGTGGCAATTTTACCATACACACACAAAGCAAAGAAATATTTCCATCAATAACAACTGAAATTTACAAATAGGCAAAGTAAGAAAAATGCTATTTGAAAATTTATCAGAGTTTGAGTTAAGGATATAATTTTGACACACGGTTTTAACAATGTGTTTTAATTATTATAAAGCTTTAACTTTTTGAATCGCAATGTATACTGTAATTAAATAATTATTGTCTAACCCCCAACCCCATAATTTCCTGCAACTGTGAAAATTTAGAGTTGTATGACACCTTGAGGAAAGACAAAAATGCAAGATAACTGCTTCCAGGGGCGACTCTAGGCATTTTGCAGCCCCAAGCACGGGAGGCAGGCAGGCTGCCTTCGGCGGCTTGCCTGCAGAGGGTCTGCTGGTTCTGCGGTCCAAGGACCAGCGGACCTTCCACAGGCAAGCTGCCAAAGGCAGCCTGCCTGCTGCCCTTGCGGTGACCAGCAGAGCACCCCCAGTGGCTTGCTGCCCCAAGCACGCGCTTGGCGTGCTGATGCCTGGAGCCGCCCCTGGCTGCTTCTGTGGATAGGACCAGGGCCAGCTCTAGGTTTTTTGCCGCCCCAAACAAAAAAATTTTTGGCTGCCCCCTGTCCCAGCCCTGGGCTCCCCCCAGCACCTCCCTGCTGCCCCAGCCCTTGGCTCTCTCCCCCTAACCACACCCCCTGCTGCCCCAGTGCTGGGCTTCCCCCTCCCCCCTCCACCAATGCCCTCCCCCACCCCTGGGCTCCCCATTTCCCCCACCACCAGTGCCACCCACACAGTGCTGCCCCAGCCCTGGGCTCTTCCCACCCCCCACCTGCACCCTCCTTCCACTGCAGCCCTGGGTCACTGGTAACTCGCTCCCAGGGAGGGTCATTCAGCAGGAATTTTGGATGTGCACAAAACACAGACAGGATTGGTTCCCATATGGTAACAGAGCTGCAGTAGAGTGGAACAATTCTCAGCTTGTGTGATTGGAGGATATCTGGATGAATATTATAAGACTGTCCTCCATAAATGAGGAAAAGTTGAGGTGCCTTTATTATTCTTTTGTTCCACTCTTTCTTTCTATGGGGAATTTGCCAATGCAATATCACTATCTTCCTTTTAAACAAACAAACAAAAAAAGGCAATGGCTGTTGAAAATAGCAATTCCAGTCCTAATAACCACTGAGAAGCATTTCTTGCTCAATTTTATCCTACTTTTTCTACAGTAAGTTACAGTGGATCAGTATATTTGATTTGGGAGAAATGAAGTAAGAGCTGCCCAAACTGAGCTTAAGCACTCCTGAATTTTGAGGTGTTCAAATCTGGAAGGCAGGTGCTGGGTGTGTGTACGGGGGGGTGTCATAGTATAATTCCCAAATCTGGACCTTGGCATCCAGAATATGGGTACTAGCATAAAGTCCTCTAAGCTCAATTACCAGCTTAGATTCTGTAGCGCTGCCACCAATCAGGAATTTTTAGGGCCTGATACCCTCTGGTCCCCCCAAAACCTTCCCAGGGGACCCCAAGACCCAGATTCCTTGAGTCTCACAACAAAGGGAAATAAACCATTCCCTCCCACCTCTTTACCTCCTCCCAGATCTTTCCAGCCTGGGTACAATAGGAGATACCGTGATTCAATTCCTTGAAACACAACACAGAGAGCTCAAGTTTCTCTCTCCCCTTCTCCCAGAGGCAATACAGATTCAAGTTCCATGAATCTAACACAAAGAGGAAATTTACCTTTCCCTCCCTGCTTCCCCCTCACCCAGAGGCAATACAGATTCAAGCTGAGTGAATCTAACACAAAGAGGAAATTTATCCTTCCCTTCTCCCCACCAATTCCCTGGTATATACAGACTCAATTTCTTTGAGCCTTAATTAGGAGAGAAAAATCAACAGGTCTTAAAAGCAAAACTTTTAATAAAAAAGAGAGAAAAAAGTAAAAGGTTTATCTCTGCACTTTAGATGGTAAACAGTTACAGGGTCTTTCAACTTATAAACAATAGAAAGAAACTTTCTCCAGCAGAAACACAATTTAAGCTACTTCCAGCAAGTACACATATGCAAATGAAAAAAAAAACAAATTAAAAGACTATGACCACCTTTTCTTACTTCCAGTTCTGAATAGATAAGAGATTGTAGCAGGGAGATTGGCAGAAACCTGGTTGCACCTCTAGCCCCGTCCAGGACCCAGAGAGAAAAAACCAAACCCAAAACCCACAAACAAAGGCTTCCCTCCACACGAGATTTGAAAGTATCTTGTCTTCTAATTGGTCCTCTGGTCAGGTGTTTGGGTCCCTGTTTGTTAACCCTTTACAGATAAAAGAGACATTAACCCTTAACTATCTGTTAACTATGACAGGGGGGCTGTGGGCTCCGTGGGGGAGCACGGCAGCATATATACAGCAGCGTGTCTGGCGCTGCACAGAGCCAGACACGCTGGTCTGAGTGGCACGGTAAGGGGGCTGGGAGTTGGAGAAGGGGTAGGAGGTTCCGGGGGGCAGTCAAGGGACAGAGAGCAGGGGCATTGGATGGGGCGGAGGTTTGGAGGGGCAGTTGGGGCAGGGATAAGGGGGGGTTAGATGGGTCAGGTTTTGGGGGGGGCAGTCAGGGAACAGGCAGCGGTTGGATAGGCATGGAAGTCCCAGGGGTTTGTCAGGGGACAGGTAGGGGGTGAGGTCCTAGGGGGGAAGTTGGGAGCGGGTCTCAGGAGGGGGCAGTTGGAGACAAGGAGAAGGGAGGCTTAGATAGGGGCTGGGATCCCAAGGGGCAGTTAGGGGCAGGGGTCTTGGGAGGGGGCAATCAGGGGACAAGGAGCAGCGGTGCTTAGATAGAGGGTGGGGTCCTGGGGGGCAGTTGGGGCAGGGGTCCCAGGAGGGGGAAATCAGGGGACAAGGAGCAGCGGTGCTTAGATAGAGGGTGGGGTCCTGGGGGGCAGTTAGGGGCAGGGGTCCTGGGGGGAATGATCAGGGGACAGGGAGCGGGAGGGTGTTGGATGGGTTGGGGTTTCTGTGAGGGGCAGTCGCAGGGAGTGGATGGTGGGGCTTCCCTCCCCGTGGCGTGTCCTGTTTTTTTAATGTTAAAATATGGTATCCCTACCATTCACAGCACTCGCAGCAAGCTGCTGCATGAGATCCCCCTCCTTCCTTTCCAATTGGTAGTGGCCAAAGGAATGCTGGGAAATATAGTTCTTTCCCTGCTCCAGGGCTGGCTCTATAGGCAGGGAGCTAACCAAGGAACTACAGCTCCCAGAGCCCCCTGTTGGTTCTCAGCTCCCATGCTAGATCCCTGTCGCCCCTGCGAATGGGCTGCCCCAAGCAGGTGCTTGCTTTGCTGGTACCTAGAACCGCCCTTGGATGGGACAGAAATTCTCCATGAGAATTCTGCAAGAGGGTGACGCTATGTGTTGTTTATTCCCACCCCTGTTGGAGGAAACAAGAATTGTATACATTTTGTAAATAAACAAATTGCAGGGCATCACTGATTTCTGTTCCAAACAGGTGACTGACCTGAATTCTTCTACCACTCAGCAAAGCCACAACACTACATTAGAGCTGAGACACAGATGCGGTGTCAAGCTTACACTGCTGCTACCTATGTGTATGTCTACACTACGAAATTAGGTCGATTTAACAGAAGTCGATTTTTTAGATATCGATTTGATACAGTCGATTGCGAGTGTCCCCACTAAGCGCATTAAATTGGCAGTGTGCGTCCACAGAACCGAGGCTAGCGTCGACTTTCAGAATGTTGCACTGTGGTAGCTATCCCACAGTTCCCACAGTCTCCGCTGCCCATTGGAATTCTGGGTTGATCTCCCAATGCCTGATGGGGCAAAAACATTGTTGCAGGTGGTTCTGGGTACATGTCATCAGGCCTCCCTTCTGTGAAAGCAACGGCAAAAAATCATTTCCTGCCTTTTTTCCTGGATTACCCGTGCAGACGACATACCATGACAAGCATGGAGCCTGCTCATCTCACTGTCACCGTATCTCTTCTAGGTGCTGCTGGCAGACACGGTACTGCAGTACTACATAGCAGCATCCCCTTGCCTTGCCCTGCGGATGGCAGATGGTGCAATACGACTGCTAACTGTCATTGTCGTCGTCCCGTGGGTGCTCCTGGCTGACCTTGGTTAGGTTGGTCGGTGTTGTCTGGGCAGACATGGGTGCTCCTGGCCGGCCTAGGTGAGGTTGGTTGGGGACACCTGTACAAAAATGGGAATGACTCCAGGTCATTCTCTTCTTTAAGTTTCATCTAATGGAGATTCAGTCCAGCCTGGAATATCATGCCAGCTGGAGGCTTCTGTCTCAGGCTGCTCTCCCAGTCGGCAGCACCGTGTGGTCACACCTACCCCAGCCTACCCTTTGCTCCCATGGCTCATGAAGCCTGGATAGTAGTAAGGAGCTGTTCTATGGTGGTAGAATGTGCCTTTGGACGTTTAAAAGCTTGCTGGAGCAGTTTACTGACTCGGTTAGACCTCTGTGAAACCAATATTCCCATCATTATTACTGCTTCCCATGTGCTCCACCATATCTGTGAGAGTAAGGGAGAGACGTTTATAGTGGGGTGGGAGGTTGAGGCAAATCATCTGGCTGCTGATTACGTGCAGCCAGACACCAGGGCGGTTAGAAGAGCACAGCAGGGCACGCTGTGCATCAGAGAAGTTTTGAAAACCAGTTTAATGACTGGCCCGACTATGGTGTGAAAGTTCTGTTTCTCCTTGATGAAAATCCATCTCCTTGGTTCACTCTACTTCCCAGTAAGCCAACCGCCCTCCCCTCCCTCCTTTGATCTCTGCTTGCAGAGGCAATAAAGTTATTGTTGTTTCAAATGCATGCATTCTTTATTAATTCATCATACAAATGGGGGGATAACTGTCAAGGTAACGTGGGAGGGGTGGGGGAGGAGGGAAGCGGAGGGGTGGGGTAGTTGTAGAGGCACCCCCTAGAATGGCATGCAGCTCATCATAGAAGCGGCATGGCTGGGGCTCTGACCCAGAGCGGCCGTTTGCCTCTCTGGTTCCTTGGTAGGCTTGCCTCAGCTCTTTAAGTTTCACACGGCGCTGCTGCGGGTCCCTGTTATAACCTCTGTCCTTCATGCCCTTGGAGATTTTTTCAAATATTCCAGCATTTAATCTTTTGGAACGGAGGTTCGGATAGCACGGATTCATCTCCCCATATAGCGATCAGATGCAGAACCTCCAGTTCGGTCCACGCTGGAGCTAATTCAGATGTTCGCAGGGCTCTTCCTGTCTACCTGTCCAGTGCATCGGAGTTGAGAGTGCTGTCCAGAGCGGTCACAATGGAGCACTCTGGGATAGCTCCCAAAGGCCAATACCGTCGAATTGCCTCCACACTACCCTAAAATTTGACCCAGCAGGGTCAATTTCAGCACTAATCCTCTCATTGGGGAGGAGTACAGAAATTGATTTAAAGAGTTTAAGTTGACAAAAATGGCATCATTGTGTGGATGGGTGCAGGATTAAATCAATCTAACGCTGCTAAATTTGACCTAAACTCGTAGTGTAGACCAGGGCTATGTGTACCTGTCCAATGGAGAAACAGGACTTCAGTTTCTGAAGGTGTTTGTTCATTTGGTATTTTTCATTACCACAAGACTCAGACATAAACAAAACTAAAAAAGGATTTGTAAAAGTTATAATTAACTTAGAACTGTGAAAAGTAAAAGATCTGTCTAATAAAGCACTAGTCAAAGCCATGTGTGAATATTATTCCACATAAAAGCTAACCCCTCATCTATTACAGAGATGTCAGTAGTGACTCCATAGGTAAGTTACAATGAGATCTGCACTTAAGCAGAGCTAAAATCTCTCTTTCACACTTTAATGATTAAAAGTCTCCAAATGTGGCACAATAACTCTCAAGAACTGAATTTTCTAGGTAATTTTTTTTAGCAAAATGTTTACTAACTTTTATATTATACCATATTTACAACACTTTAAAATGCACCCTTTTTGAAAGCTATTTCCTAACACTGCTTTGTGCTCCTTCAGCTAAACCACCACAATCCCACAGATTCCAAATTTTACAAACACACACGTTCTGTTAATATCTCTGACAGGATTACAAACCACCCAAAGTTACACCAAGATTTACTGAGAGAATTGCTGAGTTCTATCAGCCACTTTCTTTTACCAGTGCTGTCAGCCTTCCTCTTTGACTCACCAGTTATTCTCAACAGTCTAAGGGTGTCTTCACTGCACTCTAACTTGAGTGCCTACTTGGATGCTTCCCCTAACTTTCCCCTGCCTCTCTATTCACACAGAAATCCCTCTCACCCAAGTTTAGTAGTGCCTTGAACTTGGGCTAACTGGCTCATCTAGGGCTGTTGGTTAAAACCCAAAAGGCTTTCACTAGAGCCAGTAAGCTGCCCCTTTGCAGTGAAGACACAGGTTAAATTGCTCAAGTGAAAAAAAATAACAGAGCATCTTACCTTACTGCAGCACAAAGCACTATGGGATATACCACCAGAAGTCCTAATGATACAGCAGCTCAGGGTTAGACTTAACAGTGTGGCTGCTTAGACCTGGGCTAGGCTAAGCTGGGTGCCCAAATCCAGGTGCCTATCACTTCAGTTAACTCTGCAGTGAAGATATACCCTTATGTACCCTCTTACCATAATACCATAATGTATTTATCCTCCTCATATAACTCTTGTGAGGTAGGAAAGGGCTACTATGCCTGGGGGGGTTGTGGAATCTGTGTCTTTGGAGCTTTTTAAGAGCACACAAACACCTATCAGGGATGGTTTTCTAGATCAGTGTTTTTTCAAACCATGGGTCGTGACCCAGTACAGGGTGGGCAGCATGTCAGGCACTGGGTCACCTTGCTTTGGTCAGCAACGCCTACCTTTCCTGACACCGCACTGCGCCCTGGAAGCAGCCAGCAGTAGGTCCAGCTTCTAGACAGGGGGCCACAGGGCTCCGCATGCTGACCCCACCCTGAGCACCGGCTCCACATTCCTGGCCAATGGGAGCTGGGGGGAGGGCGGGCCTGCAGGTGAGAGTCGCGCTAAGCCATTTGCGCACCTCCGCCTAGGAACCAGAACTGTTGCTGGCTGCTTCCGGGCCACAGCGTGGTCTGTGGTGCCAGGATAGGTAGGAAACCTGCCTCTGCACCTCGGCTGCGACGCTGACTGGGAGCTGCCGGAGGTAAGTCTGTACTCCAACCGCGTGCCCCAGCCCTGAGCCCCCCTAACCCAGAACCCCTTCCTGCACCCCAAACCCGCCATCCCCAGCCCCAGCCCAGAGCCCTGACCCCCTCTGCCACCCCAACCACCTGCTCCAGCCCAGAGCCCCATCCACATCCTAAACCCCTCATTCCTGGTCCCACCCCACAGCCCCCGCCCTAAGCCACTCCCACATCCCAAACCCCTGATCCCCATCTCCATTGCATTGCAGGCATCAACAATTTTCTTTAACTGGGTCCCCAGAAAAAGTCTGAAAACCACAGTTCTAGATAATATTTAGTCCTGTCATGAGATCAGGGTACTGGACTAAATGACCTCTCAAGGTCCCTTCCAGTCTTATAATTATTTCCATTTTACAGATGGGGAAGTGAGGCACAGAGAGACTAGGTGACTTACACAAATGGTCTGCAGCAGAAAAAGTAATTGAACCTGAGTCCCAGGCTTGTACTGTTGTGAAAGAACATGTGAAAGAACGTGCTTTGTCTCATCTAGGCTTTTACAATGGGATAGTTATCATGCATTAGTTACAGCACTGTAAAAAAATAGCAGAAACAGCTCTTAGACTGGAGTCTCTGTGAGGAAGGATGTTTTTTACAAGCCAGGCAGCTAGTACAGGCCGACACTATACCACTGTCTGTGAACAACCTTGCCAAGTCTACCTCACGAGAAAAATTAGGAAAATTTTACAGGTTTGAAGGGCAGAGAAAGGGGTATAATGAGGGGTCTGAAGGAGAGTCTCAGGCCCTGGCTACACTGGCGCTTTACAGCGCTGCAGTTTTCTCGCTCAGGGGTGTGAAAAAACACCCCGAGTGCAGCACGTTACAGCGCTGTAAAGCACCAGTGTAAACAGTGCCCCAGCGCTGGGAGCGTGGCTCCTAGTGCTGTAAAATAATCCCCTCGAGGAGGTGGAATACCTGCAGCGCTGGGAGAGCTCTTTCCCAGCTCTGGCGCTGCGACCACACTCACACTTCAAAGTGCTGCCGTGGGAGTGCTCCCGCAGCAGCGCTTTGGAGTTTCGAGTGTAGCCAAGCCCTCACGAAACTTGGAGGGTGTGTGGGGAGCAGTAGAAGGGTCTAGAGGTGACCTGATGAAATTAATAGACAACAGGTTTAAAACAGACAAAAGGAAATACTTCATACCATGCACAGTCCACCTGTGGAGCTCATCGCCAGCGGATGTTGTGAAGGCCAATAAATGTAACTAGGTTGGAAAAAGAACTAGGCAAGTTCATGGCATGTCAGTCCAGCAACGGCTAATAGCCAGGATGGGCAGGGATGCAACCCCATGTTCCCACCGTCCTTTAACCTCTGACTGCTGGATGCTGGCTCACCAGTTAAGCAATGGGGGTTGCCAACCCTCCGGGATTGGTCTGGAGTCTCCCAGAATCAAAGATGATCAGGGCCATCCTTAGGCATAGGCAGAATAGGCAGCCGCGTAGGGCCTCACTCTGCCTGAGGGCACCACTCTGCAGGCAGCCCAGACAGTGTAGAAGCAGGGCTGATGGGTCCTAGAGAGAGCCGAATGCAGCACAGTCTGAGGAATGGGATTGGCTGCTGGGGTCTCTGGGAAGGGGAGGGGGTGGGGGTTGGGGAAGGAGCTCACCTGTGAGTGTGACTCTTTCCCCCCGGCTGAGGTGAGGTGAGGCAGGCTCTGCGGCTCTGGAACCAGTATCCTTTGTTGTCCCCCATAACATCCATTCTTCTCCCCCCAGCCCCATGGAGCACCCCCTCCTTTCTCCCTCCTCCCCAGGAGCACCCCTCTCTCTCTTCTCCCTCCCCTCCATCAGGGCTGGGTTGGGTGAGGTGCTGGGGGAGGGGAGGCTGGCTGCTTGCTGAGGAATGAAAGTGAAAGTAACTCACTTCCTGGGCAGTGAGCCAGGATTGAAATGTCACACAGGGTTTGGCTGGGGTTAGCCAGATGTGTGAAAAATCAGGATAGGGGATTGGGGTACAGTGATCAGATATCCCTATTTTATAGGGACAGTCCCAATTTTGGGGTCTTTTTCTTATATAGGCTCCTTTTACCCCCCCCCCCCATCCCTGTCCTGATTTTTCACACTTTCTGTCTGGTCACTCTAGGTGGGAGTAATTGGTGCCTATATAATACAAAGCCCCAAATATCGGGACTGGCCCTATAAAATCAGGACATCTGGATCTGGCCACCCTAGCTGGGGAGCGCCTCTCCCCCGGGCTGGCAGCTGCCAGCGATCCATCTCATCCGGGGGGAGCTGCACAGGGCAGGATGAGCTGCTGTGGCTCCATGGGTGCCCCGTCCCTGAGATCAGATGCTGTGCTAACTTCACCATGGTCCGTAAGGCTGGTGGTGGTGCCCACTGGCGTGTAATTGGACCTGAGGGTTTGCTGCTGCTGTTGCCACTCTGCACCCCAAGAGGTGGATTTTGGGGTCCTGCAGTTTTCCACCTATCTCCTCCTCTACTGCAGCTGTTGGACCAGCAGGCTGGGGGGGGAGCCAAGCATGAAAGCAGTACTGCGTTGCCATTTAGATTGTCATTTAACAACTTTGTTTGCCAAAAATTCTTGCTAACAATCCTGAATCCAATTTCAATATATATATTTTTTAAATCAATATCTTAGCCAAAAACAGAAAATTAAGTTGTTGACAATTATTAGTGACAGGTTTGGTTTGAGGCAGGGAGTGGGCCAGTTTTCATCAGAGAAACAAAAAATGTTGACTGACTTTCCTATAGCCTGTTACTCCTGATAAGAGCCCTCCAACAACTGTAATATGCTCATCTCCTTACTAGGGTATAAAGCAGGGGTCGGCAACCTACGGCACACGTGTCAAAGGTGGCAGGTGAGCTGATTTTTGATGGTATGCAGCAGCAGGCTAAGCGGCTCAGCCCATCACTGCTCTGGGGTTTCGGCTGCTGTCCTATTGCCAGCTGGGATACCAGCCATTGGCCCCACTCAGCACCTGCTGCTGGCCTGGGGACCCCCAAGGAACCCCAGGCTGGCAGTAGACTGAGCAGGCCAGCTGAACCACTCAACCTGCTGTCAGCCTGGGGTTCCATTCACTCAGCTGGCAGTGGGCTGAGTGGGATGGTGGCAGGCTGAGCAGGGCCGGTGGGGGGGTTGAGTGGCTCAGTCTGCTGCCAGTCTGGGGTGCCAGCAGCACTCAGCCTACTGCTACTCCGGGGTTCCGGCTGCCGGCCCCTTGCCAGTCAGGAGCTCAGCCGCCAGCCCCACTCTGCCTCCTGCCAGCCTGGGTGAGCAGAATACCAGGCTGGTGGCGGGCTGAGGGGGGGTTAGCGGCCGGGATCCTGGCTGGCAGGAGTTGGTGGTCAGAACCCCAGACCAGCAGCGGGCTGAGCAGGGCCTGGGATCCTTGTCTAGGGTTTCAGCCACCAGCCCGCCGCTGGTTTGGGGTTTCATTTACTCAGCTGGCAGTGGCCTGAGCAGGACCAGTGGCCAAGACCTCAGATAATAACAATAGTTTATTTATATAATATAGACATAGAGAGAAACCGTCTACAAACATTAAAATGTATTACTGGCACGAGAAGCCTTAAATTACAGTGAACTTGGCACACCACTTCTGAAAGTTTGCCGACCCCTGGTATAGAGTGACCATATGTTGTACTAAGATTCTCCTGCTTTTTTTTTCCCTGTGAGTCAGTATAACTTTTGCCAGCCCAGAAGTTGGGCAGCCAATGTTTTATGTTTTCACAATGTTTTCTCCAACTTTCATAAAGTAAATACATAGTTAATATGAGTTATAAAGGCCAGGGACACTTTTTTGTGAAGAATCTGTACAGCAGATCATGCCCATAGACGATCCAGAAAAGAAATTTGAGGTTGAATTTTTTAGTGTTGTGATGGATAAAGCAGTATCTGCTGTTGATGAAAGGTTTAATACTTTGCAAGTACACCATGAACAGTTTGGATTTTTGTATAACATAACTACATTCAATGAAATAGGAAAACAAGAGCAACTAATGACAAAGTGCAAGAACCTAGAGAGCCTCCTGAAGCACGGTGATAGTTTTGATTTAACTGGACTTGAACTGTATGAAGAATTGAGTACACTGTCATCAGTGTTGCCACATGCAAAATCGGTGATGGACATTGTACAGTTTTTTCATACCCGCAAACTTGTTGACATATATCCTAACGTGTATATTGCCACTTGTATTCTACTGACAATTCCAGTAACAGTAGCATCAGGATAACGGAGTTTCTCAAAACTGAAGCTCATTAAAAACTATCTCCGCTCTACAATGAGTCAGAAACGCTTAACTAGTCTTGCTATTCTTGCAATCGAACAAGACACGACTTTGTCTTTGTCATACGATGACATTATTACTGATTTTGCAGCCAAAAAAGCCAGAAAGATTGCTTTTAATTGAAAACAAATCTTTATTTCAATACCGCTTCATATAAATTTCCAATAAAATTTTGATAAATTAAAAAAATATATTTGCATCATTGTCATATCAGAATTTTTTCTATAGTGCTGCTTCTTTAGTGCTAGTCCATCAGCATTACAGTGTGCTTCATTAAGTTAAACTGGTTTTAATAACGTGAACGTGGCAAGTTTTCCAATATCATAAGCTTATGCTTGTGTTGCTAAAAGCAGATCAGGCACAGGGGCACCAGTTTAATAATCTCGCCTAGGGCACCATAAATCCTGAGGCCAGCCCTGAAGATGATGTCATGTGATTCAATCTCCAGGAATACAGTCCAACCAAAATTGGTAACCTAGTAACAGCCCTGTTCATTCACAGTGAAGCACCAGACATGGGCCAGTGTGAGCAGAGAGGGCACCGGGCTGGACGTGCCACTGGCCTGACCCAGCACCGCCGGGCTCCTGAGGGAACAGGGACTCGGGGGCAGATGGAGCTGAGCCCCGTGCACCGGGACGGGGCGGAACGAGGAGCCGTGGGGCGGGAAGGGAGAGCCCTGGGGCCGGGCAGGCAACAGCGGGAGGGGGCTGGGTGGCGAGACCTGTGCCCACTGCCCCGCCCAGAGCCGTCCAGCCTCCCACAGGCAGCAACATGACGTCATCCCATCCGCTCAGAGCGCACGCGCAGCATTGCGGTTTCTCTCTCCCCCCCAAAGAACAGCTGGGGGCCGTACCCACAATGCCGTGCGGCGCTGCCCGCTCCGCTCCGTCATGGAGGCAGCGGCAGCCGCCGCAGCTGGCACAGCTGGAGCAGCCCCGGCGCTGGCCGCCTTCCCCCGGGCGCGCTGAGCCCTCCGCACCCCTCGGGCTCCAGCATGAGCGGAGGCGGCTCCTCCGCACCCGGCCGCTTCGCCGACTACTTCGTGATCTGCGGGCTGGACACCGAGACCGGGCTGGAGCCGGACGAGCTCTCGGGTGAGGGGCGCCGGGGGCTGCCTTTGTCCCCAGCGGTGCGCAGCCCCTGCGGGAGGGGTGGGTTGCAATTGCCCCCGCTCCCCGGAGAGGCAGCTTGCCGGGGGGGTGTTGCGGGTATTTGCGGTTGCCCTGGAGGATGCCCGGCTCCCGGTGGGGATGAAGCGAGAGTCTGGGGTGCGCTGCGAACAGTTCCCGTGGCTTGGTTCGTGCACATGCCGGATCGGGGCCATACGGAGTCAGTAAAAGGTCCCTGGGAGCTGCTTTGTTGTGGCAGCAACAGGGAGCCGTAAGACCCCGAGTTGCTGACGATGATCCTAGCAAAGGCCGCTGGTGGGGCTGAAATGCCCTGTGCTTTCTCTTGGTGTGAGATGAAGGGTGGAGGACGGAGGGGTGCTGGAGGCAGCTCTGAACAGCTGGAGGGGAGGGCCGCACAGAAACGCCTATCGTGGCCCTTCTCAGGATTAACGGCCTTCTGGCCGCACTTACGTTTGGCGAGGTGTTTTATTTCAGGCGATGTAGGCAGTTTAGTAACAACCCGTAAAAAGAGCTGGGCAGTGTAGAGGTATCTTTCTAAGAAGAAACAACAAATAAAGCCAGGAGGAGCTTTCAACTCTAATTGAAGTGTTACAAGTATCAGTTATCATAACTAGGGTGCTGGTGTGTGGAGGAGTGCAGTAATTAGGCATGTTGGGATGGTACAATATGTCCCAAACACATTCATAATGGTCAGTACTACATAATGGTCACTATACATATAAGATCACTCTTCTGGTTTGTGGCCAGGGAATTAACAGGCTCATTTAGGCATTGAAAATATTCCAGATAAGTACATTACTTTTAAAATTCTTCTGTACGTGGCTACACTTCTTGGAGCTTGTTATCTGTGCTTAAAACAAGGTTAATGCCCTTTTCAAAAGTGGGGTATGTGTGCTTGCGTGTGTGGTGGTGTTATAGCTCTGCTGCTTCCGTCAATTGATGTGAGATTCCTGGAAGCTTTTAAAATAACTTTTTTAAAAATAAATTATTAAAATATTTTTTAGAGTTAAAAATTATATATGCTGCCATTTTTGAGCAAGATTATTAAATTATATTCTGCATGTTTGTATTGAGTTACAATAAAAGTTAAGAACAATAAAAATGTTAAAAGACAATAGTTTTATTTCTAAGAGTTTATTTCCTTTAAGATACAACTGAATTCAGTAGTGTATCTGTCTTAGAAGCTGTGTCCTTATTATCTGACACATGCATTTTTTTTCTTTTGCTTCTGGTTAGGAGGTGTGTCTTACAATGTCATTACAATCCTCCTCTTCTTATATTAAGTGTACAGTGCCAGATTCTGATATCTTTCTCTCAGTTTTAGTAGTCCCATTGACTTCAGTTGAACTATTCACGGAGTAAGACCCTTTTTCCAGCCAAACACAGTATCAGAATCTGGCATAACATCACCTGAAGTCAGTGGAGTTATTCTGTATTTACACTAATGTAGCTGAGCTCAGAATGTGACCCACAGTTTGGGTTTTCTTGCTTCCTTAAATGTGTTTCATAATGTGCAGTGGGCGTTACTGTCTTAGTAATATTGACTGGAAATTTTTTTGACTTTTTTTTTAATGTTCATTGTAGACTGAAATTTGTATAGAGGAGTACTCATTCTGTTGACTAAATGTGCATCATTTTGTCTATGACTGAAACTTTTTCTTATTAATCGCATAGGACCAGATTCTTCCACCCTTACTCATGCGGAGTAGTAACTTACTGTATAATGAGCCCTTTTCAATTTCAATGGGAATAACTGAAAGTAGGATATCAGTCTGAGTGGGTGAGTAAGGGTGGCACAATCTGGTACTTAAAAGTACATTATAAAGTTTAGTTTTAAGGATATGAACGTTTAAATGTATTTGGGGTAAAAAGTTTGAGAAACTCTAAGGGTATAATGCTGCTTTAATAATAGCTAGAAGTAAACAAGACTTGTATGCTGAAAACAGTTGATGCTTCCTGGTGTTATATTTGTCGCTCCTATTGTTTTTTGCCTTGTTGAGTTCCACAAATTGCTGCATAATAGTTCTTCCCTCTGTTGCATGTGAATAGCTCCTCCTCCTCATAATAAATGTTACTTTGAGATAACTATCTAATATTTAGGAAACTGAAAGACTGTTGTATGATATTACCTTAATTTTATGTCTGAATTTGAAGAAATAAAGACTGGAGTATGCTGTTTTGTACGGCCTTTTCTTGCTAAAGGAAATTTGAGGAAATATAGGCCCCGATCCTCTCAACTGTTCCGTATGGGTGCCAGATCTGCCTGCGTGCAGTAACTTGCAGAATTGGGACCATATTTTGCTAGTGTGATATGCACTCTATTTAAAGAGATTCTGTATTCCTTGAGGAAAAAATGAGGATTGGCACACAGTGAAACAATTGAGAAGAAAAGCATTTGATATAACTTCACTGCATATAATTTAAGTGGATTTTCAGTACAGTTGGATGGGTTTAGTGTAAGAAACTAGTATTAGTCATGCATGATAGTGTGTTGGCAGATATTGCTTTTTAAATCTTAAGTAGACTACAGTATATGAACAAACTAAGCTAAGATCCTACTCCAGAGTCCATTGAAGTCAATGGAAATGGCTCTTAAATGTTTTGTGCTTCCTGGAAGATTCCTTTATTTGAATAAAAGGAGCCTTGTGTAGCTTTTCCGCTTACTTCTGTATTTAAAAAATCCATTCTGTATTCTTGAACTGTTGAAACAATTTGCTTAATAAGAGGCCATTGTTGGAACTAAGGCATTGGCACTACAGTTGCTGTGTGCGGTAGCAGGGGAAGCAGGATTCTTAAAATAAAGCAAAGCTTAAACACAAACGATCCCTTGATTGGAGCCCACTGAGATTCTCTTCAGGGCTTTTCTATATCGGGTCTGCCTTGAGCAAAGCCCCAAAATGATGTCATAGTAACTTAAACTTGCTACAGGAAATTGAGAATGGCTGTCAGAACCCCTAGGGATGCTGTAAACAGATTTTATTATAGCTAAGCTAATGAAATCTTATACTTCAGGTGTTTTACAATAATATTATCAAATAGCATTTTGTTTGAGTTTTGTAAATAAACTACAAACTCATGAACAGTTTGATTTTCTTTCTGATTATTTTTGCTTAAAAGATGGCTTCTGTTTCCACTTTCTTCTGTCTGCATAAAAAGTTTACTAAATGTCATACTCACAGTATTTTACAAAACTCCATGATTGGCATTTGCACTCAGAGTGGTTTAAGGACAATATATTCTCTACCTCCAAGTTACTTTTTTTGGTCCAGAAATTTATACAGCATGGTTATTTGGATTTCAATGAAGTAATGAAAACTGTTCTTGCTGGATGTCTTGGTGACAAGCAGCTAGAAAGTTTTTACTTGCTAGTATTTGATTGAGTCATACTGTCCTATCTTAAAAACTCTCCCTAAGGGTGGCAGGAGTGGGGGACAAGAGAGGAAATGAGATGTTTCCATGGGTTCTATAGAATCCCCAGAAGACAGTGGTAGAATTTTTGTGGTTTAGTAAGTCTGTATTACAAACATTTTTACTTAATAGATGAAATAATGAAGTGTATCTGTTACTAAGGGCTAGTCTACACTGGCAATGTTAAAACGCTGCCATGGCAGCACTTTTACGTGGCTTGTATATAGGGCCATCCCTAGCTATTTGGGGCCTTACGCAGTTCCCCAGTGGGGGACGGGGGCCCAGGCCTCCCTGGGGGTTGGGGGATGGCCTCAGGCTTCGGGGTGGGGGGACTGGCTTAGGAGGTGGGGGGAACCGCCCCCCCCCACTCTCTGGCGGTGTGGCAGGGGCTGGGTCGCTGCACTTCCTATCACCAGTGAGTGCAAGCCGAGCCCGGCCTGAGTGCAGTCCTCAGGGGAAGGAAGAGGCGGGGCTGGGGCGGAGCAGGGGTGGGAAGAGGCAGGGTTGGGGCAGTGAAGAGGTGGAGCAGGGTGGGGGCTTGGGTGGGGCAAGGGTCATGGGGAAGAGGCGGGGCAGGGGCTGGAGCAGCATGCATCTGTGCAGGACACCAGGAAATTTGGGGCATCAAATTTCCTGGTGCCCTATGCAGCTGTGTACTTTGCATATGGGTAAGGATGGCCCTATTTGTGTAGTAATGGCAGACCACTTGGAGAGAGCTCTCCCAGTGCTCTTTTAAAAAAAAAAAAAAAAAAAAAAAAGAGAGAAAATCTCCACTAGGGGCACAGCTACCAGCACTGGTGCACTGTCTACACTGGTGCTTCACAGTGCTGAAACTTGCTGCTCTCGGGTGTGTGTGTATGTTCACAGTGCCAGTGTAGACAAGCCCTAAGACAAATCTATATGTAGTGTCACTTACTGTTGCAGTATGGATAGGATTTAAGTCTCATGTCTGCATCTTGGAAATGTAATGAGAAGTGTGTAGTGCCTTTTATTTTTCAATCAGCTATAAGTGAGTTTTTCAAAAACAGTCTGAAAACTGGGACAAAAAAACCAAACTAGTTTTGTCATAAAATTATTTAGTTTATGTGGCAATAGTTTATTTTACATTCTTTTACACTAAAGATGTGTATTCTAATTCCTAACTCAGTTTTATTAACAAAAGCCTCTGGACAGCATTTGTTTACTATGTAGTTAAAAACAAAGAATGAATTAGTTTATTGTGTTGCTTAGGTGCAAGCTGAGTTGGGGAAATAAGAAACTCCTCACTATATAATGTGAAATTGCAGTTTCACAAATCTTATCATCAGTTGATAATCCAATATAGTCTCTTGCTCACAGAACTTGAGTGTACTTGGAAATAACTTCCATCTCATAGTGACAAATAGGTAATGAATGTTTTTCCAAAATTACAGTGTACAATGGGGAAATGCTTAAAGGAATACAAATGTCTAAAATTAACTTGTGCTGTGAAGTAAAGATCCTGATGATTTTACAATAGATCAATAAAAAACAATAGTTGCTCTTTACTATGGTCTGGTTAAACATTTAAACTTATGGCATATCTCAGGGATTGATCATGATAGTATTTAAATATTGCTCTGACCATATCACCCTCCTCTTTTAATCCTTCATCTGGGCTCCCCATTTTCCACTGTATCAAATTCAAGCTTCTTGTCCTCACCTTCCATGACTTTTAGCAACTCTGCCCCTCTCTACTTTATTTCCCCTTGTCTTATAGGGTCTGATCCGCAAATCACTGAAGTCAGTTGAAAGACTTCCGCTGACTCTGGATGGAGGTCCATATTGTGTTATCCCTTTGCTCTGTTAAACAAGCCAGGCTTGAACGTCTGCTGTTGGCTTTCTCTGCTAACACTTCTGTAGTTTCTTCCACGTTGCCCCATTATATGTGGAACGCTCTCCCTGAATGGATGTGTAAGACCTCCTTCCAAAGCTCCTAAGACCCACTTCTGCTGTGACCCCTGCAAGAAATCATCTAACCAAGGATGGCTAGGTTGTGCAGCAGTCAGGAATAGCTGACTACTGATTTTGGGTTAGAAAAAAACCACCTCAACTTTCAGATATATTGGAATCCTTTTCTTCTCCCTTCTCCACACTAATTTGTATCTTGTTTGTAATTGGAGTGTAAATTGTGTAGGACTGTGCCCACTCAGGTGTTTGTACAGCACCTAGCACAGCGAAGCCTGGATACTGATTAGGGCACCTTACCATACATAATAAATGCTTTAATAGTATTGATGCATGAAATCATCAAGGAAAATAACTAGAATTGGAACAAGTGAAATGACTCAATTGCTATCCTCCCCTGTGTGACACTGTATGTGTTAGCAAGGTAATGGGAAAATATTGGTATAAATTAATCCTAGTGAAACTCCATTGACTTCAGTGGAGCTACACCTGAATGAGTTTGGCTACTGTTTCTGGAGCCAGAAGTGTTTCTCTTGTGCAATAACATAGCAATATTGTTTCCCCTCTGTCTCTTTCCCTTTACATTTGGAGGCTCTATTCCTGGCTCCTTCAGTCTTCCAATACACCTGTACTTGTTGTTTCTCAGCATTAAGTTTAGAATAGATGATGATCTTCAAGTAGCCCCTGGTTTTAGGGTTCACCCCACCTACACATAACTTCCCTTTTCCATTTAAGAGCTTTTTAAGCATTATTCAGGTAAACTGAAGTACTTGAAGAATTTGTCTGTGTATCATATAGGTCAAGTGATAAATTGCTCATTGTATTAGAGCATCAGAAATATCATTTTCCTTCTCTTTGGTGGCTAATAGAATAATACTCTTGCCAGCAGTTGTTTGAATGACTTTGGGAATGACTTTTATACACTTGTAGCCTTTACCTTATTAAAAGTGTATGAGTAAGATTTTCTTTTAGTTTTAATTCTTCAACTAGAGGAAAACATTGTAATGCTTACCTTTGATTGATGCTTTCCCTCTTAACTACTGATGTTTTCCTTTTTGTTTTGTATTTTCTTGCTTTGTGGATGAAGGATGATCTTTTGATTAAGATATAGGATTGGGAGTCAGACCTGAGGTCTCTTCCTGTAATAGACTTCTGCAGCACACTGTTTACATTTACTCATTGAATAAATAAATGTTTCTTTATCTGTAAGGTGGGGCTAATATGTATCCCTTTTGGCAAAGATGAATGTGTTGGTGGGAGGTGCTGGCTTGACTTCCCTGGAGATTGAAGTAGTGTTGCCTTTTTTTGGGAATAACAGCAGTGCAGGCTTCCCACACTGCCCTGACAGTGTGCCTCTATCCTTACATGAGGGATTAATGCTAAAGATGAAAGGGTATTTTGGTCTCCTTGGCCTTGCTAACAAAGGTGCTGATTCTGTTATGGGGGATTGTCTAGCAGGATTTGCACTGAGGCTACTCACTGATTTCACACAGGCCACTCACTCTGAACAGGCATCAGATGATAACTTTAAGCTGCATTTGAACTGGCACCTGTGGAAAGCTCTAGGTCCCATTAGCAGTTCCTCTTCCTCCCCCCAGTTTTCCTTTCCCCAAGAAGCCTGAGTTGCTTTCTGTGTTTTAGAGTGCCAAAGAGATCTTTTGTCTCATTGGGAACTGAGGCAGACGTGCTGTGGTAGCTGATATGCAGAATAAAGAATGGGAAGGCTGATGTAAGGAAAAGCAGCTGTACTCCATTAATCACATTTGGAGCTACAATTTATTAAGCTGTTTCTATAATACCAAACTCTTGATTGTCATGTCTGTGCTGTAGGTAAAATTACCAGTTGTGTCTTCCAAAATTTCGATTATAGAAAATGAATGACCTTTTTTTCCCAGTACATTTTTAAAAATCCCTGTGTCTTGGGTATTCAACTTCTTTGTAAAGAAAGGAGTATGCTTTTCTATAACAAGGTGCTGGGTGCCAAGGTTTCTGGGTTCTCTTCTCAGTGCTGCAGTGGACTCACGAGGTTTTTTTTAACTAATATTTTAAAAGTCTAGTTTCTGGAGCCTACTTTAAATAGCATGTCATAGCATACTCCTCTCTTCTCTCTACCCCTGCTCCCCTCCCTGCTCCACCAATGAACGAAACATTGTGTAAGTGTGTTTCTGCTCCTTTGCTGATCTTTTTAAGGACTGGCCTTTCCTAAAAGCAAGCAACTACAGTGCTGTTATATGCACAAACTAAGAGCAAAGGTTATTCTCTTCTAAACTTTCAAACTATAACATTCTTGAGGGGAGTTATTTGTAATGGCCATAGGGACCACCTGTTTGGAAAACTATGGCTTTTCAAGTCTCTCTTCACTGCTCTTAGGGACTTCTCATTTTAGTGCCTTTGAGTTCTCTCACCCACAGGGTTCACATGGCAGCAATAATGCATATGAAGTGACATTGTCAGAAGCAGTTACTTATTTTTTAACAGTATACAAAAAGTATTTCTTTTGATACTTGTGACAAGAGCTTCCTGGATTTGTGGCTTGCAGTCAAGTTTACAGCTATCTAGAGTATGAAATGTTACCAAATAGAGAAAAACTGTCTAATGTTGATACAAATGGTCTCAGGGTGGGGAATTTGCTTGGAAAGCTGTCATGTCAGGCTTATTTCCTCCTCCTTCCAGGGAAAAGCTTTCCCCAGATGACTATTTCTTGGGTGATTGTCATTTTATGGGGGTTTGTTGTAGTGGCATAGCCAGATTCTAAGTGTAGGGGGAGGAAACATAAAAAAGGCGCTCTCCCTTTGCTCCTCCTCTGGCCACGCCCCCCTTGGCTCCTCCTGTTTAACCCCAGGGCCTGGCTCAGGACTCCTGTGGGCTTCTTGGGGCTGCAGATGCCCCTGTTTCCCCGCGGTCCTGGTAGAATCTCTCCTGCCCAGCGCACTCTGCAAGTGTACCCTGCCGGGCTGCACTGCCTGGCCCCACCCACTGGGTCCCATCCTGCTCCAGGCTCCTATGCTGTGCGAGGGCCCCCTGTCCAGACATAGTGTCACAGTGGCTCACAAGAGGGTGCTGTGTGCGGCCTGCGCCCCTGCCCTGCGGTCCCGGCCCCGGGGAGCCCCTCGCCCGACCCTCCAGTGCAAGGCACTGGAACTGCACCGCTCACCTTCCGTCCTGCGCTGCCGCCTGTCCCCAGGCAATCCAGGCCTCACGCCGTGGGCGGATCCTGGCTCTGGCTCGTGAGTCGCTGGCGGAGCCTCGCTTCATGGTGCTGCTGGGCTGGGCCAGGCTGGGCCCTGACCCTCCCATTGCTGTCCAGGGTAAACTGTAGCCCAGATCTACAAGCTTGCCCTGCTCACGGCGCTTGATGCGCTGCACGCGGAGCTCGCCAGCCAGGCGGCCTTAAAGGCGCAGGGGCCCTTTCACCTCCACCTCCCCCGCCTCCGCCTGCCCATCGCATTAGCAAGGGGCGGGGAGCTCTTGGCCACCGAGCCCTGAACCGCCACAGGAGATAGCTGCGGCAATGTTGGGGCCGCATTGACCATGGGGCGCAATGACCGAGGAGCTGGCCCCCTCGCTTCTCTGGCCGCGCCTGCTGCCTCCCCCCCAGGGCTCCTCCGGCCATGCTGCGCCCAGTGCCGGCTCAGCAGGCACCGCTTTTGGAAAATGTGCTGAGGGGAAGCGGCTGCTTCCCCTGAGCCCCACTAGCTACACTACTGGTTTGTGGCAGGGGTGGCCCACACAGCACCCTCTTGTGAACCACTGTGACACTATTTATCCAGCCTCATTTTCCCTCTTGGAGAAACTCTTGCAGCCAGTAGTGTCTCTTGGCACCATTCTGTGAAGTTCTGGTAACAAACTTAAACAATAGTCTGAAGTGGAATATAAATGAAAGGAGGTCTGAAAGTACTAGAGTGACTTAAGAGCTAAGTCTCCTGGGAAGTCTGTGGGTCTTGGATTCATGGCCTCAGTAACTTTAGAAAATAGAATGTAGGCTCCTAAGTCACTTTAAGTGTTTTAGAAAATGTGATCCTTTGTCTTCACATCTGTCTGTAAGGTGAGTGGTGGTGGGAAGTTAGGAGCTACAGAAAGCAAATTATTGTCAGTGTTCGCTACCATAGGGACTTCTGCCTAGCACTGCAGGGGAGGTGCCATGTAAGCCTGGTGTACACTGGTTAAATTTCTCCCAGAATTTGAAATGGATTTAAAACCAGTTCAGTTAAACAATTTTAAACCCATTTGGAACCATAGTATAAACCAGCTGCAGATGGCCTGAACTGGTTTCAAAGGCACCTTCAGTAGAGTTTGAAATGGCTCAGTTTGATGTTGGCCTGGGGTAGCATTATGGCTTCAACAAGTTTTAAAATTGGATAGGATTCTTGATGCAGCTCCCTTATGTCTGCATTACAAAATTAAGGTGACTTAACTTATGTCTGCATACAGCCACCACAGTAATTACATTGCTTGAGCATGTCTTCACTTTGCTCCTTGTTTTGGCAGTGCATGTCCTCACTAGGAACGCTTGCACCAATTGAACTGTCAGCGTGGGACATTGTGGGATAATTTCTGACAGTCAACAACAGTTGATTTAAGCAATACAGTGTCCTCACTGACACCACATTGTCATTGACTCTGTGCGTCTCGTGGAGGTGGATTTACTAAGTTGGTATAACAGGCGAGTTACGTCAGTGGGAGCGAAATTTTAGTGTAAATACGTAGGTTGGCATAAGATGTCTTGTCGACCTAACTCTGTACTGTAGCCCAGGCCTGAGTATCAATCATGCTGTAGAATGGTGTGGTCCTTTGGGGGTTAGAATAAAGAACCAATCTGTGCAGTGTTCACATGGATGGTTTCCCTTGGCTCCTTGCTATAGAGCTGCTGCCGTCCTAACCTCCACATGTCGTGAGTTATTTTTGCTGGGATTTTCTCTTACTCCCTTCCAAATTGCAGAGGAAAGGGGAACAGTTGAGCCATAATACTTACAACTTCCCCTCCATTTTCAGTTGGCGATGGTATTCTTCACTTTCTTTCCTAGAAACTCAGTGGTGGTTGCTGGCTTAGGATGGCTCCTATATTGCAACTCAATAGGTGGATGGCTGCTTTACGCACAGGGCCTAATCCTGGCAAAGGTGGAAGAGTTAGGACGTCAGCCCTTGGATAAGGAGCGAGCCAGACATTGAGTGATATTGCTTTCTTGTGAGAGAGTGTACGTAGGGGCCATCACCTCCCACTGAAGAGAACTTTTTTTTCATAATTCAGTTCATGAACCAGCCCCAAACTGACATGTAGTGGCTACAGTGTGCCTGCCTCTTGGTTATTGCAGAGGCACAGTGACCCCTGCACTCTTTTCCACCATGGAACTGTCCCTGACATCTACTGTTGTGCCCAATGATATGGTGTACCTTGTTCTCTGGTACAGCTGAAGGAGGGGTTTAGCTCATGGTCTGTTAGTTCTCTAGGAGGGTAACTGTCATGGCTCTTACCCAGAGGATGATAGGTTCTTATGGGAAACGTATTCAGACTTTCCTTTTGGTGATGGGGGAGGGAGAGAAAGAGCAGTGAAGTTTAATTATTAATATTTCTCTGGGTAATTCTATTAAGTATTTCATCCCTAAAAGCATTTTCCAAACTCTAATCCTTACAAACATCCCTTTGAGGGGGGAGAGATGCGTTAACTTCATTGCACTAGCAAGATAACTAAGCCTGAGATTAAGTGATTTGTCCAAGGCCACAGAGGGATGTCTGTGTCAGACATAGTATTGTATTAGAATTTGGCAGTTCCTGGCTCCCAATCCTATGCTTGGACCAAACCTCTTTAAGAGAGATACAGGACTAGAATGTCTGACTCACAGCTAAGCTCTTCTAGGATCTTCTAAAAATAAACACAGTTTTAAATGTTTTTTTTAAAAAAAAGTCAGGTAATTCAGTGAGTTTCCTGAGAAACGGTTATTTTGGGGCCTTACGTAACCTCATGACTGACTAAGGCAAAAGTACTGTTATCTTGGTCAAGAGTACTTCCACTTCCCTTTTTAAATACTGAAGTGAAATTGACCTGCTTTGGCTGTCTGCTGCATTGCAGGTGTGTAGGAGGGACTCAATTGCTGAAGCAATCTTATCTGTAACTTTTCTGTGTTGGGGGCTGGAGATGGGATATTGACATTTGAGGCTCTTGGTTGTAGAATTTGTTTCCATCATTGCTCCAAGTAAGCTGGAGTTTGTTGACCTACATGAAATGCTCCAAGGATTTTCCATTTGCTCAGGCTTTTCCTAGATAGTTAGAGTCTTTGTGTGTGCATATCTGGGAGGGTAGTCAGAGGATGTCACAGTTTGTGTTAACTGCACGTATAATCCCTCTCCTGGTCCCTTGAGGGCACCAGTTTAAGATTTCCATCTCTCAGACATCACCTCTCTTGGGTGGAGACATGGCTCTGTTCTTTCTGAATGGGGTTTTAAAGCTGGAGAGCTGCCTGCCTTACACTGTGATATCCCCAGTAAGTCTAACAGTCAGCACCTGTGCATTGCTTTCCTTCTGGGAACTATGAACAGTGTACTGCCAGCAGTTACAAGTTACTACGCAGCTCTTTCTAAGCAAGCAGGTAAAAGCATTACAGAGAGAACCTGTGTGTTTTTTTTTAAATAAATAAATAAAAAATAAAAGTTTCTATATGCCAACTAAGAAGCTTATTAGCTGTCCTGTGTGGCCCCAGTAGGTCAAAACTTTTCTAGCCCTTGCCCAAGGGTTGGTGCCCCCTTCCTTATACAGATGGGCCTGTCTGTTTGCCGGATCAGAAAGAAGGCCCTGAATCAGATTAAACCTAGCCATTTTGTAACAAAGGCCCTTTCTTTGTCTGATGGTCTTCGGAAAACCCAGTTTGAACCAGTATATTAAAGCCTCTGCAGGGGGTGGACCTGTCTTAAGGAGCGGTGATAACCCTCCCCGCTGGAATTTCATACAATTCCCAGCCCACAATGATACACAAACTTAATACAATATGGTCCCCAAAGATATTGCATGCTGTTGCAATATCTGTCACAGAGGGCATGGGGAGAGTTTCATACATGCTTAAAAGAATCGTGACACTTACTTTAGATGTGTATAGAAACCATCATTACCTCCAGGAAATGGAAAGCAAGTGGTTTCTGTTCTGAAGATGTTAACTCTTTTTAACATTGGCTGGTTTGGGGTTAGTTTGGAGACCTACCCTTTAGCTCAGTTCTACAATAGAAGTGCTGATATATTCTTACCCATAGTTAGAGCTCTACCAAATTCACAGCCATGAAAAATGTGTCACGGACTGTGAAATCTGGTTTTCCCCAGTGAAATCTGGTCTTTTGTGTGCTTTTACCCTATGTTATCTTGATTTCATGGGAGAGACCAGACTTTCTCAAATTGGGGGTCCTGACCCAAAAGGGAATTGCAGAGGGCTCGCAAGATTATTTTAGGGGAGATTGTGGTATTGCCACCCTTACGTCTGCGCTGCCTTCAGAGCTGAGTGGCTGGAGAGTGGCAGCTGCTGACTGAGGGCCCAGCTCTGCAGGCAACAGCATAGAAGTAAAGGTGGCAAAACCATATCATGCCATCCTTACTTCTGCACTGCTGCTGGCGGTGGTTCTTCCTTCAGAGCTGGCCAGCTGGAGAACAGCGGCTGCTGACCGGGAGCCCAGCTCTGAAGGCAGCACCGCCGTCTGCACAGGCACAGAAATAAGGGGAGCAGTATTGCAGCCCCCTCCTACAATAACCTTGTGACCCCCCCCAACTCCTTTTTGGGTCAGGACCCCTATAATTACAACACTGTGAAATTTCAGATTTAAATAGCTGAAATCATGACATTTGCTGTTTTCAAAATCATAGGACTGTGAAATTGACCGAAAGGGCTTGTGAATTTGGTAGGGCCCTACCCATAGTTGAGGAAAAAGGGTGCCAGTATAATCAGAATGTAGAAATAGTGACAGAAGCTGCATACAGTTCTCAGGATTCTTTTGTTTTAAACCCTTTGCCTTGGTAAAGACAGGTTCCAGTATCTCCATCTAAAGAACTCAATTTTTAAATCCCTCCCTAAAAATAAAAATTTCTACAAAACGTTTAGATTTTAATTTTTTCTTATTTTTTATTAAAGAGGCCCATTCACTGCTGTGGGTACTGTGCAAGCAATGGAAAACTGTTTCAGAACAACCTGCTATCCTCCAAAACACAGTTCTTCATCCAATCGCTCCAGAATCTAGTCAGCTTCTTCCTGGTTGCTGACTGGCTGCCCCACCGTTTCCTTGAAACTATACAGGAAAATGTATAAGTAAGCAGATGTGTATTCTAGTCTAGTCTTTTCTATGTAGATTCTTATACTGTGGGCTTCACTATAGTGTCAGCCTTCTAGTAATGCATTAAGCAACGTGAATAATGTCTGTCATGTTTGTTCTCTCATCCTTTCCCCAGGGGGAGAAAGTATGTGCAGGGGTGTGTCTTTTATTTAGGAGGTTTTTTAATACTGTACACATGTTGCTATGTTTGTTAGAGAAGACAAAGTCAAAGTAATGTGCCTAACACTTAAAGTGGAAGCTGGTGAGATTTGTGATGGTACTTAGTTCTTGGAGGAGTTCGTTCCGCAGTCATGGGCTGGATCCCGAGAAAGGTCTGTCTCCTATGAAAGGTTGGTCTCCCACACAAACTAACTTTATCCTTATTGTAGAGACTTCATTGTGGTTGACAACATCACTCCTCTGACACAAGGGATCATCTCTCATAAGGCCAGATTCTGATACCTTTACTTATTCTTCAAGTAATCCTATTGACTTCATTAGGAATACTTGCAGGATGAGTTGCTATGAACTGAGAGTCAGGGTATCAGAACAGCTTATATCTGTGCCAATTTTTCTGAAAAAGTTCCTTTCTCTAAAAGGATAAACTCTATCGATTAAGTACACAGGTAAAGTATACAAAATCAGTTAAAATGATTAATACTTAAAGCTTCAACTTTTCTATGACTCTTAATGTCTGAATTTATGTAACCTCCCTGCAACCACTGAGCCACAGGGGAAAGGAGCTAGCAGATGTGAATAGTGTGCACTACAGCAAGCATGCTCAGTGGACTAGAGTAAAGATTCCCTGGTAGTTGGCGGCAGGAGGAGCTGTCAGTCAGTTGGTTGAGATCTCCCAGAGCCCTGTCATCTTTGAGACCCTCGCAAAGACAGAGGACTAGTTTGGATATACGGGAAAGTATATTTCTGTTTTTTGTTTTTATGCTCTACTATGAAAATACAGAAACTTACAACAAACTTAGTTTTATTTAATTTTGTTATATAATTAATTAAAAAAAATTTATTCTTATTAATCTCAGAGGGTTTGGAAGGACTGGCTCCATACCTGTGGCAACAGCTAGTCCAGATATTTTCACCCAGTGAAGTTGTACTACATATCCTGCACCTCTATTGTGTTTGTTCTATGGGGGCTGCTATTTTCCTGCTTGTTAGGCAGGTGGGCAGGAAGAGACTGCAACAGGAAAATATTTATTGTGCATCAAAATCAATGGACATATAAATGATGATTTTTTTAAAGATGTGCAATATATGTCTTGCCATAGAGGAGGGAAAAAAATCTGTTACAAACAGATTAGGGGTGCTTAGCTGACAAAACCTTAACAAGGAAGTAGTGGGAAAAGGAAGAACCTTTCCCCACACCTAACTGCCTACATGCCACATTAGCTACTGTTCCTGTCACATTCCTAAAAGAAATGCATTGATTAGCTGTTGAGTTTGAAGTGATTTCTTTGGATCACACTATAGCTGAAAATCTTAACTATGACCTCAGAAATATAGACCAATATTTAGTCAGTTTCGTAGTTGGCAAGTATCTGTATACCAAATTAGTACCCTTGTTGGCTTCACACATAAGGACTACCTTTTAACTTCGGGCTGTTTGGTCAGGGTTAAGTGATAGTGAGGCACAGGATTACTGTTACAGTCACTAGCATGCAAAAATCCCCAGGTGTATTAAGTTACAAATATGAGACTCATATATTGCACGATGACAAAAAAACTGAGTTAAGAACCCTTCCTAAATGAAGGGTTCATTGACAGATTTACAGGTTCTTGGAGACCTACCAACAGAGTAGATGAGACCTTAATAATCAATAATAAAACAAGGCTGTTATAATAAAATGGGTACCTATAGTCCTTAAGAAAATATTTGAATATAAATAATATGTTGCTTTTCTTCTGAAGACTGAGGCTGGAGTTTTTCAGAGAGGCCTAAATCCCAGTCTCAGTATTTAACTAATTGATCTGATTTATTGTTACCAGTTCAATGTTTATTACACTTAATGATTTCTCAAGTGGAGTAACTGCAAGCATTGAATGTGAGCGTTCTAGGATAAAAATGGAAAGAATTAAGTTTTTTTTTAGCATGTCCAGGGTGAATGAGAGAGGAGGAGGAAAAAACTGTTGAATGAAAAATAGATGTGGTTCTGTTTGAGAAGAAAGGTTGGAAGGAAGGAAGGAAACGAGTCATAATTTGGAACCAGAGTTGTCCATCTCTGTAATGGCTGTTCATTTACAGATCTGGCAGCTGCAACTTTGGCTGAATCTTGTTTTTGTTCCAAGAATCCTTGTTTAACAGTTGCATTTCTTACTCCAGCTACTGCCAAGCCTTCGATGCTGTTTCCTGTTTTTATAGCTTTCATAATAACATTGCTAAAGAAATAAGCAAAGGATCTTGCTAGCCTTTCAGAAGCAGGTGTGAGCTTGGCTGTGTATCAGTAAAGGCTTCTCCTGACTATAATGCGGGATTGGGTTAAAACACAACCCTGAGGAGTCATTTTAACTAACCTGTTAAACTTGACTTTTTAGCCAGTGTAGGCAGGGACCAGTTATGTTTAACATTGTGCTAGCTGGTCATGGTAAACCTGTGCTACTGCTAATACGACTCCGTGAGGTAGTGTTTTAGCACAACCTAATTTACTAATGAAGATATACTTTAAATGACTTAAACCTTGCTACTGACTGTTTTTGATGTCTGCTTCCCCCCCACCCCCCCCAAAAGAAAAGGCTTTTCAAAGTGTTAGAATGTAACTTGCTGAGTGAATCAAACATACAGGCTGAAATGGTATGGACTTGAGCATCAGGTCTGAAATAATCATAAAGCCTGGAACCACAGGTTCAAATCCCATCAGAGTCTACTCTATTATTCTTCTGAGGTAGATGAACATGGTTTTGTTGTGTGGGACTTTGATGAGGCCTCCAACAACAGAGGTACTGTCTGCTCACTTATGAGAGAATGATATTTGTCCTGTTCTGGCCAGAATATCCCTTCTCCTTATGTAATGGGCTGTGCCCTTGGGCTCCACCAATTATTGGAAACCTTTTAAAACACTCCAAAGGGTGTTTGACAATATCTGTACTATGCATCTATGCTAATTCATAATTCTGGACAAGAACCTCTCAGCTTCTCTTTTCTCTGTATCTTCAGGGACTTCATCATAAAAAGAAGTTAAAATAGTGGAGAGAGTTCGGAGAACATAAGATGATTATATCTATATTTAAAAATTATTTTTCTAACGTGGGGCCTGGATCCTATAAAGATTTATGCACATGCTTAACCCTACATAAGTAAATCTTATTGAAGTCAGAGGGAGTACTCTGTTTAACATTGCATTTTTATGTAGTCCTGTTGACTTGACTGCATAAAATTAAGTCTGTACATAAGTGTTTTGCAGATTTGGGGCTTAGGTTCCTGTGACATGCCAAGGCACAATTAATCCAGTGGGGGTAGTGTCACCCCCACCCTGCAACCTCAAATACCTTACAATGCTCCCACCTGGGCTGCTCACAAACATGCAGGCTACACCCTGAGTGTCTGTGTGTAACTCTAGCCTGCCAGCTACGTCCTGGCTCTTACCAGCCTTGGTCATGCTGCAGGGTTACCCCAATACACCCCAAGTCCTGGATCGGTATGTGCTGTATTGCCCAGCCCTCTCCTGGACAGGACAAATATATTAAGTATGTTATTCCCTTAAGGGAATAATATGCCAGTTTATTACTTAAATGAAGTTATCGACAATTAAACACACTGGATTAGATAAAACAAGTTTATTTACTACAAAGAAAGATTTTAAGTGAATACAAGTAATGAGGCATAAAAGTCAGAAACAGGTACCAGAAAAATAAAGATAAAACACTTACTAGTGTTTAACTTAACAAACTATATCAGATTCAAGCAAAATTTCTTACCACATGGATATAGTAAGGTTATTGACCAAACTCTTCATGTCAGGACCCTGCCCGAAGTCCAATGGCTCTTTTCCTTTTTCTTAGGTGCAATGTCAGACATACACAGAGGGAGTGAGAGGGGGTGACTTGGAGTGTTTGCCCCTTCTTTTTCTAGTTTCAATCCCCCTCCTGAAAAATGTTTTCTGCTGGGAACTAGGAGACAGAGTCAGTGTGGAAGGATGTTCCCTGCTGTTTTTTCCCACCTATTTTGAGCTATCTTTGTTTTCCCTTCCTGGTTGATGACTCAGTTTAGTATTTAAATGTAAATTAAGAGAAACATACACTCTTTTGTTCAAGACAGGCCTGTTTGACCAGTTTGATGCTGCGTGAGTTTTGAACATGTACTCTTGACATCATACAGGGGAATCTTAAAACTTCACATTATTACAGTGTTGACACACACATTTTATCGGGACAGTACAGACCAGCAAATTATGAGTTTTCAGATGGAACCTCACACGGCATACCTTGTATAAAGATTATTACAGTAGCGTGTAGAGTGTGAATGCATAGATTTATTCAGTCACAGTTCTTAACTGTGCAGAAGTAATGAGTTGAACCTATACATGTTGATCAACAAAACTGAGCTAGAAGCAAAGTTAACTGGGTCTTTATTTCAAGAGAGTAACTAGGTGTGCTTCGTGCCCTCGGTTGAGTGTATCTTGTATGTGAGTGTCTTCTGGTTAGTTTAACACTCCTTGATAAATCTTCCCTTATAGGCATTCTGCTAGATTCAAACAGGCCTGATGCTTGCTTAGCAAAAGCTTGAAAATGAGATGTAGGATTTTAAGTATATTTTAATACTGGTTGTTCTTTTTGGGGGGATTAGAAGAAAACTTTCTGGGGCTGTCTTTGAAAACACCTGATAGCAAGCTGTAAATACACTTAACCAGTTAGCAAAGACAGGAGCTATCTTAGGCCTGGACTAAACTAGGAACTTAGGTCTGTATAACTCCATCTCTCAGGAGTGTGAAAAATCCCCACCTCTATACGGCACAGTTAAACCAACCTAACCTCTGGTGTAGACAGTGCTTGGTAGATGGGAGAATTCTCCCACCAACTTAGCCATCGCCTCTCGGGGAGGTGGAGTACCTACATCGACAGGAGAAGACCTCCTGTTGGCATAGGTATTGTCTTCACTGCAGTGTTTCAGGTGTAGAAAAGCCTTTAGGGTTTTGTACTGCTGCCTATCACTATAGTATCTGAGTGCCGTCTGAATAAAATCAATAGCAATTCTGAAGTTCCTAGTGGACTTCATGGAGCCTCTGGCAGTCTCCCTTTTGTAGTAAAAATTGAGTTTGGTAATAGGACTTTGTGTGTGTTTTAGATTATATTAAGTTCCTTTGACATGTTTGGGGGCGATTGTCGGGATTTTTTTTGAAGTAGAAGCAGGGTGGTGTCATTTTGGGAGGGCTTTCTTATAGTTGGGATAGGGCTCTTTGAAGAGGAACATACTACTAGAAAATCACGCACCTTTTACAAATTGCATTTCATCCCAAAGCTCTTCACAGACATATGCAGCACCTCTGAAATGTGGCCACTTCTGGAAGAAAACCAAATAGTACATCTTACAATAGATTTTTTTTTTTAAAGACCAGAATGGACCATTAGATCATCTAGTCTGATCAGCTGTATAATACAGGCCATAGAATGTTATCCAGTTTCTTCTGTATTGAGCCCAACCAAGTGTTTGACTAAAGCATATCGTCCAGAAAAGGTATCCCATTTTGGTGTGAAGACTTTAAGAGACAGAAAATGCACCGCTTTCCTTGGCAGTTTGTTCCAATGATTAACCAACCTTAGTGTTAAACATTTGTGCCTTATTTCTAACTGAACTTGTCTGGCTTTAACTTCCAGCAGTTGGTTCTTGTTATACCTTTCTCTGCAGGATTAAAGAGCCTTTTAGTACCTGGTATTTTCTCACCGTGAAGATACTTGTATACTGTACCCAGGGGTCTTAAACTCAAATGACCACAAGGGCCATATGAGGTCTAGTGCATTGGCCTGAGGGCCGCATCACTGACACCCCGACCCTCACTGCCCTCGGCCCTGCCCCCACTCCATCCCTTCCACGAGGCCCTGCCCCGCCTCTTCCCACCCCTTTCCTGCCCCTTCCCCAAAGTCCCCACCCCAATGCTGCCCCATCCCTGTCACCCGGGGAAGCAGGGTGTGGCAGGGGCTCAGGGCAGGGAGTTGAGGTGCAGGCTGCTCCTCCAGGTACCTCCCACAAAGCTCCCATTGGCCACAGTCCCCTGTTCCCGGCCTATGGGAGCTGCGGGGGGGGGTGGTACCTTGAAGCGAGGCAACGCAGGAGCCCTCTGCCTCCTGCCCCCTCCCCTCCGGCCTGATGGGATGTGCTGTCAGCTGCTTAAGGGAGCGACGCGGGGTTGCAGCGCCATGGTGGGCAATCCTGTGGGCCAGATTCGGCCCGCAGGCTGTAGTTTGCCCACCCCTGGCCTGGAGGTAGACAGAGGGGCGTGGGGAGCTTGGCGGGCTGCACAGAAGAGCTGGCCTGCGGGCTGCATGTTTGAGATCCCTGCTGTAGCCACTTCTTGATCTTTTTAATAAACTGTGACTGGGTGCCTGGAGGGGTCACACTGAAAATGCGACATTCAGGGAAGACTGCAAGAAATAGGGCAGACAATCCCCAAAGCTGGTGGTTTATTCTATAATTTGATTCACCAAGCCAGTAATAAAAGTGCTTCTGCAGTACCACATTGGCTAACCAGAAGCCAACCACAGTCCTCTTTAGGCATTCCAGTCGCTGGCTCCCATCTAGACAAACAGGTCTAATATAGCAATAAGTTACTGAGAACCCTATTCACCAGACTTAAAGCTCTGCCATTTCCAAAGGATCAGACACTTACTGTCAGGTCAATATATTTTTCAGGTCTTACCCAAATATCACAGTCGTACAATCCTTAGTAAACTCGCTAGAGATTTATTAAGAAAAGAGTTATTGAATGGTTAAGGAATCTTGTACAGACAAGTGATTTTCATTGTTCATAAATCAAGATCATAGCAGTAATGTTATATCTTCTGGCTTGTAAAAGTCTCTTTGGAATTATCCCAACAGGTCAGAATCCAAAGGCAGCTTAGATGTAAAGTCTGTTAGTCTTTCCATGCTTTTTCCAGGGTATTCCAAGTAATACTTGGAAGATCTCAATCCCACGGTTTAAACTTTCCCTGTTCAAAGCTCAGCAGATGAGAGATGACAGGATCATGCCCCAGGTCCAATATTTATAGCTCTCTAGCAGGCTGACAAGCCTCCTCAAAATAATTGTCACAGCAGGGCTTTTCTCCTAGGAAGAACAAGCAATGCAGATAGTTTGTGGATCTTTACTTTGAAGTTAATCTTCTATTTCCTATTCATATACAGGTAAACTAGTTACACTCATTTACATAAGGCAATTAGCCTGTCCTTTATAACAGAGATAGCTAAGCTGGAGACAGTCTAGATAATATTAGTTTCCTGCAGTATCTCACATCTTTGATTTTAAGATTAACTGAACACAGTGGCCAGGGCGGGCTCCAGGCTTTTTGCCACCTCAAGCAAAAAAAAAAAAAAAAAAAAATCTGGAGCACCGCCCCTTGAAAAGAGCTGCCCGCAAAGCGCCAAAGCACTGCCCCTTGAAAAGGGCTGCCCCAAGCACATGCTTGGAATGCTAGTGCCCAGAGCCGGCCCTGACAGTGGCATACATAATGTAAAGTAATTAAGACAGTAAAACGCTTTAGCATCTAAAAGCTAATTGGGTTACATTGGTAAACTTCTAACAAGATCAAGGTAAACACAGATAAATACATTTAGCAACTATTCTTTGATTCTTATCAATACAAAGTGAATGAGTTGGGGATTGCTAGCCTAATCAACATTTCTTTGATATTCATACATAAGTGGGTTGTCTTGATTGCAATTGCACTGCCTCTTGTTAAATTGTTATGGAGTCATTAATAAATCATTTAGCTGATTTGTCAGTGTCACATAAACTAAACAGAGTAAAAGTCCTTAAATCTTTCATTGTAAAGTGTTTTCTCCAGGCCTTGAATCATTTTTGTGATTCTTCTTTGCATCCCTTCCATTTTTTTCAACATCCTTTTAAAAATGTGGACACCAGGAATGGATGCAATATTCCAGTATCTGTCTTGCAAGCCAACTGTAACTATACTTGGTGTGTGGATTATAGGGCAGGAGCAGATTGTAGGTTTGTTACTTATAATAATCTTATGGGGTTGCAATTATTCTCCCTTTTATGGGAAAGATTTCTTAAATCTTTTTGTATATTCTGTGAATTCTGTTGTGGGTTGAATCAAGACTCCCACTATCATTCTTGCCTGAAGCTGAATTTAGAATAAGTACTTCATTCTTAACTGCCAGTCCCCCTTAGAATACATTATCTGCATTTTAGATGTAATTGTCAGATTCATACTTGATACCTGTATGTAATCCTGTTTGACTGTGCAACATGTTATTACATAATGCTGTTTCCACCCAAGAACAAGAATTAAGAAATCAAAAGGGAGTTATTTGCTGTTGACTTTCATTTAAATATGTCCATGTATATTGCACTGCAGTTTCTTGGAAGCAGGCTAGAATTAACATAGAACATACTATAAATTAGTGTATGTATTTGAAATTACCTTAACTTTTATGAGTAGTATTGTTTTATAAATCAGCTTTGAATTAATGTGTGCATTGCTGAGATGTGTTCTCTCTGTCTCTCAGACACTGAGGGCTAGATTGTGACAAAGATTGCATAGTGCCATGGGTAAGGAGGACTACCCCCCTACATTCCTCTACAGGTTCCCTGGCCTAGATTTTGAGTTTGGAAATGCAGAAGTAAGTGGGTGTGGAGAGATTGTGAGGGGAGTTGGAGACTTAGCTCTACTCCACCAGTGTGCTGGCTAGCACAGCTCAGCCAGCATTGGGAGTGTCAATTGCTGCTGCTGCAGACCACCAGCAAATCACTACATGTTCTTATTTAATTTGTTGCATTATATTTAGTCAAAGGTTAACAGCCTTTAAGATTTTTGAATATTTAATGTATTTTAATATCTGATGTCTTAATGAGGGGAGCATCGGTCTTTATACCACATAAGATTCATATAAGCATATGTAAAAATATAAATTTGATGTTGCTGTTACATCCAGTATGACTTATCATTAAAAAATGGAGTAATAATGTAAATGTACCTCAAGACTGAATGAGCTGGATCAGTAACATCCTGTGTCATGGCCATTTAACAAAAGGAAATGATGCTTGATTGAATCAAAATCAATAAACTTAGTTTCTTTGTAATTGTTTTGAGCAGCTCAGACTCTGTACTGGAGCCAATAAACAAATGAAGGTGGCACTGTTAATGATTCTTTAAGGTCCGTGTATCATGATCAATCAAATTTGCTTGTATTTTTACAGGCTTCTTTTGGTTAATAAAGGGCTTCTCTCCAAGTTTGCTGTTCCTGCAATAGGGAGTGACAGTGGAGCTTTACTATGCTTCCTCTCACATCGCCCTTCTGCGGTTGTTCTGTTTCTGTGCAGTTTTCACAGTCTTGCACAATTTAAGTTACAAGAATAGTAGCTCTGCAGTAAAAGGCTTATATAAATATCTCAAGGTGGAAATTGTTGACAAACAGGAGTTTGTTTGTGTGGTTCTTTTAAAGGCAGTTTTCCTGTTCACTTATGAACATTTTTAACATCTTTCATCCTCACCCTTTTCTGTTTAAGGACAAATGTGCTCTGTGAAAATCAACTATTTTATACTATCTAGTGTTGGAAAACAGGAGCAGAAATCTGCCACGGTAGCATGTGGGCTGCAAAAATTAAGTGATTGTGTTAAAACCAGGAAAGAATCCCCTTGCAAACATATTTTCATTTTTTTAAAAGAAAAAGAAATGGCTAGGAAAAAACAGATCCATAAAACTCTAAAGTTTTCCTTGGAAGGAATTGGCACCGGAAAAGGTACAGGTAATAATTCCTGTCCAGATAATATAACTGGACCCCATATAAGTTACCTGGGGGTTATAAGTTAGAGGCATTTAATATAATTAGCACGGTTCAGATCTACTATATACAATTTAGACTTTTCTGCATTATAATTAATTTTGTAACCATTTAGTCACAAGGTTGTCACAAATGAATTGTGTCCATGTACAAAGTAGTTAATATACTGTACAGTTAATAATAGTGGCTGCTAACCATGCATTGTCTTAGACAATGACTTCCTGTAAATAGGTGGTAACTGGAACTGCTGGAAAAATGAATTAGTGAAAAATGTTTGAAGTTCCCCTTTTTCAAAGTTTGAAATAGACTCATAGTCCATTAATGTGATTTAAAAATAAATAAATTTGTCACTTTTTAAAAAAAATATCCAGTTTTCGGTAAGAATATGGTTTTCAGTAAACTATTTTGACAACTACGTCAAATTAAGATTCATGAAACACTTCATGGGAATTTTGTCACATTGATCATTTTTCTACAAACTTTTTGTTTTAGAAGAGACAGTTTTTCTATGATGAAATGTGTGCAAAAGATTTCAATCCATTTTAGTTGTAACATTGTTCTTTTGGTGTATAGCTGGGGACCCTTTACCGTGCCTATCTCATTTACTTAGCTGGCATTCCTTCCTCCCAGCTTTTTGTGAAAATAGGACATCCTTTGTGGGATTGCTGATGTAGCCGCAACCTTATATTATTATGGACTTGAGACTTGATGATAAGCAGGCCAGGTGGGAGACAGGAAAAAGCCTTCCCCTACTGTATCCAGAGTAGTTCTTTGAGGGGTCATCAGAAAAGGATCTGAGAGAACCAGTTACTAAAGACTTGAGATCTTTTTCTTTAGGTTACAAGTCTTGGGAAGCCTAGTTGACAGGACTTTGCAAAGTACTCAAATGAGGTATCACATGCAGAACATTTTTTCAAATTGCCTTCTTAAGAAGATTACTGTTGTGTGGGTAATTTCATTTCCAAAGAAGACTCAAATCTTGCAACTCTGAGGAGAGTTGCTGAAGGGAAAGGAGTTTCTGGGGCCTAAACCTTGTTAAAGGTCTCAGTCAGACAGGACTTAGCTATAGGTGTCCTCTCCCGTTAAGGTGTACCACACAGAATTACTGTGGACAAACACAGAGGAGAATCCTAAACACCAGAGAGGAGATGTGGTTTGGCAGGGTGCAGGTGACACACATCATGACATGGTCTGCTTCCAGTTTTCAAAGGAAACCTGGTGGCTTGTTGTTTGTCAGATTAAATACAGTTGGTTGTTTGAGTATGGGATATTCTAAATACATGCAGCAGCAGTTGTACTGAATGTGCAGTGAGTAAATTCAAATAGACAGATGCACGGCTAAACCCATGATGCTATCTGAATTGAAGAGCAGTCATTTCATAGTCAGTATAAACAAGGTCGGGACTGATTGGCTAGTTCCTTGCCTTGTCTCAGGATTCCATGCAACACAAAGTATATCTTAGTTACTAGAGGAGTAGCATGAACTCTAATAAGGCTGTGAAAACAAGTTAATTTTATCAAAGTTATCCAATAGAAATCATGTTAAAGGGTTCTTGAAACCTGTTTAACTTTGTCCTAGAGTGGACAGGTTTTTAGTTTCCTTTACACGTGTAAGATCTGGTCTTCACTACAGACTCATATTGGTATGACTATGGTATGACTATTGCTCAGGGGGGTGAAAAATCCACACCCCTAAGCGATGATGTTATACTGACCTACCCCCTTGTGTAGACAGCTCTGTCAGTGGGAGAGCTTCTCCTGCCAATACAGCTATTTCCTCTCAGGGAGGTGGATTAACTATTCCAATGGGAGAGCTCTCTCTGTCATCTTAGACCATCTTTGTTAAAGTGCTACTGCAGCACCGATGCAGCATTTTAAGTGTGGACTTGGCCTAAGACAGCTCATCAGTTGAGCTTATTTAAAGCTCAACCAGAAGGGAGGTATTGAACAACATCTGTGAGCTGCATCCGTTTAATCAGCTCAGTATTGAACCTTGATGCTTCCTGACAGTGTTAATTGTGTATTTAATACTTTTCTGTGATATGCCTCACAGTCAGCATTACGGATGGAGGTGGGAATTGAAATCTTGGGATTCTGTCTGTGTCTGAAAAGGATCCTGGGGAGAGGAGGAGATGATAGTGACTTTCCATGTCAGGCAGGTCTTCCCCAAGAATTTGTAATCTAGTTTAAGAGAAGATGGAAGTACCTTTTAACGAACAAATAATAGTAAAGTGTCAGAGGATGGGAACTGTAATAAACACAAACTCCGCTTGTGTTCCTAACTATTCAATTTTATATCTTAACCTTATTCCTGCTTACATAATTTTCATTTAAACCCACCAATTTCTGTGGCTTCTTTTCCACTTTCTTGTTATTGTGGGGACTCTGGAAAAATGGGGAAAAGATAAGATAGAATGAAGAGAGAAGAGGAGGGTAGAGGTGAAAGTCTGGAAGTATAGTAAGTGTCATAATAACGAGAACAAGAAGCATAGTGAGGTAAAACAAGTAAACTTTTCCCTCCCTGGCTGCTGTGGGTCCCCCATCTGTGCTGGGACTCTCTGTGAGAGGAGGAGCTTTTAAGCTGTATCTTCAGAGCCTGTGTATGGGTTGAATAATTGATTGACAATAACTTTCCTTGAGTTAAAACTCCAGTGTACAAACCCTTTCTGTGTGATGGTTCAGTACCTTGCACAGTGGCTGCCCCAATCTCAGTAGGGATCTCCACATGCTGCTGTAATATGATTAGTAATGTTAGACTGTGAAATTGGCTCATCATTATATTGATGCGTGCACCAATATGTTCAGAAATGTGGTGGCCTGAAGTAAACTACTGGAAAACAGTGTTGCCAACCCCTAAGATTAAAAACATCATGAGATTATTATTATTATTATTATTATTTATATTTAACATTAACATGTTTTTGGGGTCTGTCTTTTGAGTTCTGAACTCCTCTCCCCTCCCGCTGTGTGTGTGCATGACGGTGTGTTGCCTACTCTCCCACATTTATAGGGTAAGATGAATTTTGGTTGCCTCCTGCAGCTGTTCTTTCCCCCAACCCCCAAATCAATCCTATTCCCTTTCCCCACATCATTTCAGCTCCCTCCCAGCCTCACTTCTACTCCTCCTGGGGTGGTTCATCCCTCCCCCACCCTGACCTGTGGGGGCTGCAGCAGGGCTCCAGATCGGGGGGGGGGTGTCATTTCCCTCTTCCCCTCGCCCTCCCTTTCCCAAGTGCCATCCCATTGCTCACAGGAGGTGCAGGGGAGCAGAGACACCCTGAGCTGCTGGGCTCTTCCTACAGCATCTTCCCTTGCCCCTCCTATGAGAATAACTGTGTCTCCTGAGAGGGAGCCGGGAAGAGCCATACCTGAGTCCTGCAGCAGCTGTTATTGGCTGCTCTACCCTAAGGGGCAGGCCAGTGGGGAAAGCAGTCTCTGATTTCACCTATATTGCAGAGCAACACTTTGTTTTCTTGGTGCAGGTCCTTAAATATATTTCAGACAGATTCTCTTGAGTGATATCACAATATTACTCTTTATTGCAGAGATAAAATGGTCTCAGTAAACATGTATTTTGAAATTGATCATCATAATGAAAGGTCCTGTTAAAAGAAGGTTCCTAACCCAGGGAATATTTGTGTTTAATTTCTTTTAAACGTCTGCTGATATTTGTGGTTTTGGGAACCTGGTGATTGAAACCACCTACCACAAAGGTGTAGGAGAGAAGTTGGCATGCAACTTTTGTCTGAAGTACCATGGAAGAAGAAAACAACAAACTAACTTAGTAACTGTCTGTCTTTTTCTGAACTGATTAAAGCTGATATTACGTCATTCTAGACTGACATAAATGTAGAAAACAGTAGATATTTTAAATCTCCTGACTTGTTTTTAAAAGCCTGTACTACAGAGATCTCTGGGGTTTTTCTTTAGCATCTGTGTGAAAGTTGAGAGATCTGGGGTTACTGGATGGAATGTCATTAATATTTTTTGCCCATTTTTGACAGAGTGGCAGCTTGCATCTAGGCCAGTGGTTTTCAAACTTTTTTTCTGGCGATCCAGTTGAAGAAAATTGTTGATGCCTGCGACCCAACGGAGCTGGGGATGAGGGGTTTGGAGTGTGGAAGGGGGTCAGGGCTCTAGGCTGGGAGTTCTGTGGTGGGGCTGGGGATGATGGGTTTGGGGTGTAGGAGGGGGCCCTGGGTTTGGGGGGGCTTGGAGCTGGAGTAGGGGATTGGGGTGCAGGAGGGGGTCAGGGCTGGGGTGCAGGCTCTGAGGTGGGGCTGATGATGAGGGGTTTGGGGTGTGTGGGGAGCTTAGGGATGGGGCAAGGGATTGGGGCGTAGGGATGGGGTGTGGTCTTACCTCCGGCGGCTTCCCACCTGTCCTGGCACTGCGGATCATGCTGCACCCTGGAAGCAGCCAGCGGCAGGTCTGTCTCCTAGGCGGAGGTGCGCAAGGAGCTCCACACGGCTCTCGGTCACAGGCATCGCGCCCCCCCCCCCCCGACCCAGCTCCAGTGCAGAGCCAGTGCTCGGGATGGGGGCATTACACAGATTCCTGTGGCCCCCCTGCCTAGGAGCTGTACCTGCTGTTGACCACTTCCAGGGTGCAGAATGGTGTCAGAGCAAGTAGGAACTAGCCTGCCATAGCCAGATAGCACAGCTGATGGGACTTTTAATGGCCCGGTCGGCGGTGCTGTTCAGAGCCACTGTGACCCAGTGCCTTACGTTCCACGACCCAGTACTGGGTCGCGACCCGCAGTTTGAAAACCACTGGTCTAGGCTGTTGGGTTCACTTTTCTTTTAGTTGTTTCATTTTAAACTCTTCCATAAATGTCATTGTTACTAAATAATCCTTTTCCTTGACTCTGACCCTCCAAATGATCTTGTTAGTTACATTTTAGAGGAGTTATATATGGGTCCTTATTTTTTTATACCCAGATGTTCCTATTAATAGTTTTCAAATTTTCCCAAATAGGCTCTTGCGCAGTAACTAGATATAGCTTCAGTACCATATAAAGATATACATAATTACAAAAGCAGCTGAAAAAGGCTGCACGGCAATCAATCTGCACATCCACCATTTTTTTTGGTAAATATATCAAACTAAACTCATGAAAGTGAAAATTGGGGGCTCTTTTTTAAATATGGGGGATTAAATATCTCAGGTCCTCTATTAGGTTCTGATTCGGGAAGAAAGTCGCTGTTCAGTACAGCATTTAAAGATGATTAACTTTGAAGTACACTCAACCCCAATATAACACCACCCGATATAACACAAATGTGGATAGAATGCGGTAAAGCAGTGCTCTGAGGGGGCGGGGCTGTGCACTCTGGTGGATCAAAGCAAGTTCGATATAACACCGTTTCACCTATAACACGGTAAGATATTTTGGCTTCCGAGGACAGCGTTATATCGAGGTAGAGGTATATGTGCTTAAGTGATTTCCTGAACTGGAGCCCTTGTTAGGGATTTTCACTTTAAGAACCACATTAAAAGAGTTAGTTGGTAGAGTTTGCTGCTGTGTCCCCTCAGAAAGCTGTATTTAGGAATGTGGGGGCATTTTGCAGAACCTAATGTTATATAGCATAAAGATTTTAAGTCATTTCAGTCAATACAGAAGTGTAATTTTAAATATTACTGTAGAAGAACAGAACAAACCCAACAACTTCAAAATCAACTGCCTTTGCTGCTTAATTATTATGTACAAGATAATAAATGAGGGGTTGAAATGTAGTGGGTTTTTTTGTGTGTGTATGTTTTTCCTTTTGCAGGTGGTGTTGAAGTCTCTGGATTTATTTAAAGCATGCAATTTCATGTAATTGTTACAGCAGCTGTCACCAACTGCATGCTTGCTAACCACATTCTAGTAAGAAGGCAAAGGTTATTTTGAGAGGCAAATTTTGTTTGCCTTGTATTTGTTTACTATTTAAAAAAGTATTAAAAATCACAGTTGATGAAGTGAGCTACAGCAGCAAGACCCATGATGGTTAAATTTTATTCTCTGGAAGTTAAATTCATCCCAGCACAGAGGCTCCAAATGAGGCTTTATGGGCCACTTAGGCCTCCCATTATTCTATGGGGAAAGCCAGCACCATGTCCACACAGCACTTAAATCTCACTTGAGCCCTATTTTGAAGGTTTACGTAGGTCTTAAGTGGGGATAGGCCTTGGACTGGGCCGTTGCATGGGGTGAATTTCATCATCTTCTCTTAAGGGAATTTTAGAATATAGCTTTTAAAGAAGGCATGTAGTTAATTACCACTGCAGTGTTGGCTTGGCCATAGAAAAGTGTTGCGCAAGAATTCCCGTCCTCTGAAGTGTATTTATTGTTGACATCTCTGATGGCTTATTAATGCTCCATTTTTATAGCTGTTAATATGCTTAAGAAGTATGTGTTAGGAAAATATGGCATCAAATCTATTGTGCGGGTTAATTCTGTATGAAATATTGTGCATTGGTCACTTCTTGCTATATAATTACTGAATAGTTCACATTATTCAATTGTAATGCAGTGTTGTTTTTATTTGTTATATAGCACTATGCCAGTATATACAGGCCTCTAAAACCCGAGATGGTGCCGGCTGTTTCATTGCAAGTGCAGTAGAAGGTAAAAGGAAAAAGAAAAGAAAAACAGCACAAACTTTCTAGCTCTTTCAATATCAATATCTTTTGTGCCCTTTGACCTCTTAACTTCCTAGATTCTCTCTTCACAGCTGACTTTTTTTTTTTTTTTATAGTAGGGGGTGGATTTCCAGACTGTCAGTCTCCAAGAAGAAAATTTGAGGAGATTTTTAAGTGTGTCTGTCTCAAGCTCTGTCTTAAGCTCTTTGCTTCATCTTTGCATCTCTTGTCTATTTGTGCTTTTCATGGGTAATACACAGCAGAACATAATCTGAATTGTATTCTATTGCTGTTCTCCAAACAGAATTTGAAATAACCCAAATGCAGCTTCTATAGTTGCTGCTAAGAAATAAAGATAAAACAATAACTGTAGACTGCCCCTAGCACATTCATATTTTAAGAAAAGCACAGATAAATAATTGTGTATAAATGTTACCAGTGCTAATACTTTTCAGTCTAATTACATGCTAACTATCTTGCATTTTCTGTTTCTGTTCAAGGGAATGTCTGTACTTAATTCACTTATCTTCACATTTGGCTACTGATATTTGCTTTCTGGCCTTATGTGAAAGAGCTTGGAAAGAGAATGAAATGATTGACTTGATATTTTTTCTTTCACTTTTTCAGGTGAAAATTTTGAACAGACTCCATTAAGACGCACGTTTAAGTCTAAAGTTCTTGCTCGTTATCCTGAGAATGTAGAATGGAATCCTTTTGACCAGGATGCAGTGGGAATGGTCAGTATGACATAATGTGCTCTTTGTTTCTGTTGGTTTTTAAGACTAGTGCTCCCTTTACTATAATGATTAAAAATAAATGCCCAGCTGGACTCTTTCCAGAAATTATCTTTTGATAATGGCAAAATAAAAAGCTGTTGTACAAAATGTTAAATACTAATTGACAAGTTGCTTTAAATTTTGCAGATTAGTTTGTACTTGGAGAATATAAAAAGAAGGCATTTGCCCTTAAAATAACTGATTATTTTCATATTATCATGCAATTTTCTGGCCAGAAGGGACCTCAAGAGGTCATCTAGTTCATCCCCCTGTGCTGAGACAGGACTCCTGATGAATAATTTTTTACCCTTATTCTGCAGTATGCCAGAGAGTAGGTTGTTGGAGCAGAAGTGAGGGAAAATTAGTCCTTTTGTGGTTAATGATTAGTTGTTCCATCTATATCTATTTTCCTTTTTTTCAGGGAATGGAATTTAACTTCTTACCTCACCTTATATTTTTACTGTGCTTTAGATAAAACCGATGTTCTTTTAAAAGCAAAATCACGATCAAAACATTTTTTTTCTTCCACTATTTTTGTATGGTGTAATTCTGTTTCTATTGGAGTCAGTGACAAAGTTCCTGTGAATTTCAGTGGAAATCGGATGTGGGCCTTACGCTGCATGCCTTTGTTCTGTGTAATAACTCTTAGTTTTTAATGTGTTTGTGTTTAAGACACTACCTAATGTAATGTCTTACAAAATCTGTTTAGAGAGAAATGAAATGTAATGTCAGTTCTCAGCATTCTCAAATGCTGTCCGTTATTGCCAAAAAATTTGAAAGAACAATCAAAATGTTATGTACTATTTATTTAACTTTTCCCACTTTTTGTTTTCTTTTATAGCTGTGTATGCCTAAAGGGCTTGCTTTCAAGACCCAAGCTGATTCCAGAGACCCTCAGTTCCATTCGTTTATAATCACCCGTGAAGATGGCTCACGGACATTTGGGTTTTCTCTCACATTTTATGAGGAAGTTACCAGCAAGCAAATCTGTAGTGCAATGCAGACATTATATCATATGCACAATGCTGAATATGACATTCTGCATATTCCACCCACAAATGACAAAGAAAGCTGTAGCAGCATAGAAGACTGTAATGGAACTTCTGTATCAAAGCTACAGCGTTTTAACTCGTATGATATTAGCAGAGACACACTGTATGTCTCTAAGTGCATTTGTCTGATTACCCCAATGTCTTTCATGAAGGCTTGTAAGAAAGTACTAGAGCAACTTCACCAAGCTGTAACTTCTCCTCAGCCACCACCGTTACCTTTGGAAAGTTATATCTACAATATTCTCTATGAGGTTCCTCTTCCTCCAGCAGGGAGATCCTTAAAATTTTCAGGTGTTTATGGACCAATTATCTGCCAGAGACCAAGCACCAGTGAACTGCCATTATTTGACTTTCCAGTTAAAGAAGTTTTTGAATTACTTGGAGTAGAAAATGTGGTTCAGCTCTTTACTTGTGCTCTTCTGGAATTTCAGATACTGCTTTATTCACAGCGTGAGTACTCCTGTCTTGTCCTGTGTAACTAATGGCATCATTTTTTTTAATAGAGATTCAAAAATAAATAACTGTAATAAACTCCTATTGGCATGTCACTGCTGTCAGTGTGTTGCTGCTGTCAGAGTGATTTAAATCAGACCTCACTGGAAACTCAAGGCCCTCAGCAACTCTGAAAATCATAGTACCTAACTTCAGGCACTTAAGTTTGAAAATATTGGCCTTATTTTAATATCTCGTGTCGATGTAATGACGTGAGACAGGACAGGGAAGCTGGCCTTCTGCTTTCTTTGCAAAATAACCATTAATTAGAGGAATAAATGAATGATTTCTCCCCAGCTTGCTGAATTCCTGCTCTGACTTCATTCAATGAGTGGCATCTTAGGTGTGGTCTAGACATAAATTAGGTCGACACAGCTATGGCACTTGGTCGTATAAAAAATTCACAGCCCTGAGCGCTGAAGTTGTGCTGACCTAATCTCTGGTATAGATGCAGCTAGGTCATGGAAGAATGCTTCTGTCAACCTTGCTGCCTTTCCTTGTGGATGTGTAATTCCTACACTGATGAAAAAGCGTTTCTGTCATTATAGGAAGTGTCCACCACTATAGTGCTACAGCAGCATAGTGACGGTGCTATAACTCTGTTACTGTACTACTTGTAGCATAGACATACACAGTTGTAAACAGGTTGGATAAAAATCAATGTCTTTTTTTTTTTTTTAAATTAAAAAATCAGTTTTTATTTAACTAGTTTTTTCCTCAAAACGCATTTTATCAAAAATCTGATCTAAAGAGAGTTTTTGAGGCTATAATGTAACTTAATAAGATATCTCATCTGGAATGGGGATTATAAATTCTAATTATATAGTATGAAACCAATATTCATGTAATGTTTAAGAAAAGTTTTGTAAATGTGTTCCAATAGTTCATAGATTAGGGACCCAATCTTATGGGGCTCCAGGGGCTTCTGTATAGATTATTTAGGTTAATCTTTCTATTTACCCACTGGGACTGAGTGCTCAGTCTAGAAGATACCATCAGAGATGCTTAGTTTTGCAGCTCTCAAACTGTGGAGTTGTCTCCAGAGATAACATGCTTGTTAACAGCAAAAAATGTTTTAAAATAAATAATATATAAAGGTGAGAAATAACAGACCTCAACTCTATTGTGTCTCTACAAATTTGTGTACACAGTCAATCCCTTACCTCTCTCTAAAAGTACAAAGTTTCAAAAAGTTCAATGAATACAAGATTGTTGGGGGCAGAATAGATTGGGACCCAGAGAAGAAGTCTGGAGATAAATGTGAGAAGGGAAGGACAGGCAGTAGAAACAAAAGTGAAACTGTTTGAGTAGCATATTCTGGACGTCTTAAGGTCTTTCAGCGTAGCCTTCATTGATTTGAGATCTACCATACCATTCTTGTATTAGAAGGGAAAACCTACAATGGCAGCAGGCTGTAAAAGAGACCCAGTTTGGGAATATTTTAATGAAGTTCTTCTACCTGTGGATAAGACAGGCATGCTTCCAAAATGCAAACAGTGCAACAAAGAAATGCAGGGCCTGGTTGCCCAAATGAAACATCATTATGAGAAGTGTTCCTTCCAACGAGGAAGCTGCGCTGAAGATGATGAAAGGAACGTGTCTGAACAAGCAGGATCTTCAGGTTGGTAAACTTTTTTTATTTCATACTTCTTTCTTAAGGACTGCCTGTCTTCCTTCTGGACTATTCTTGAATTCTCATGTTTGAGCCAATATAGTTGTTACTCTAAGGTACTATCATTTGAGATGCAGTTGTGATAAAAAATAAATAGCTGAAATAGGCAGATATTCCTTTTACAATTTCACCTTTAAAGTAGTACCGAGTGTCAGTGAATACAATGAGTAATACTAAATGAGCAGTATGGTAATAATAAATAAATAATTGCATTGACTTGCTTTGTTTAGGAGAATCCATCCTCAACATACAGGATTCTGAAGACTATCCACCTTCAAGATTATCATCATTTTCTATAGTTTCAGAGTTATCTGCCAATTATAGTGTTTCAGTCACATCATGTATGTCACGTAGCCAGAGTATATCACCTGTAGCAAAAAGAAAAAGACATTCTGCATCATCCAGAACAACTATGGATAAATTTGTGATAAGAACCATCAGACTACAAAAAGAGGTAATTGATTAAAAAAAAAATGTCCGATTTGTTTATGCAACAACCTCTCCTTTCCATGTGATTGAGAACCCACTCTTCATTAACATGGTTCAGTCATTAAGACCAGGATACAGTCCACCCAACAGAGCAGATGTTGCAGGCAAATTGCTAGATAAAGTGTACGATAGAGAAATTGAGCAGCGTGCAAAAGGTCTAGAGGGTGAAATTGTTAACCTGAGTCTTGATGAGTGGAGCAATGTCCACAATGATCCTGTTGTACGTGCTGGATCAACAAAAGAAGGGAATGTCTTCATTACAGAAACAATTGATACATCAAAAAATGAACATACAGCAGAATACTTACAAGAAGTCGCAGTAAAAGCTATAACAAACTGAAAAAAAAATTCAAATGTCTGGTACGCAGCTTGGTCACAGACAATGCTGCAAATGGATCCAAGATGAGAAGAAATTATTTAGAAGAGAGTGAAGAGAGTCGCAAGCTAATAACATACGGTTACAGTGCTCATTTGATGCACCTCCTAGCCAAAGACATCAGTGTTCCAGAAATAAAGCCTAATGTTGTTGAAATTGCAAAATACTTCCATAACAGCCACTTTGCAGCAACTGCTCTGAAAAAAGTGGGAGGAACCAAGCTAACTCTCCCACAAGATGTGTAATGGAACTCTGTAGTAGACTGCTTTGAGCACTATATCAAGAACTGGTCTAATCTGATGACCGTTTGTGAACAAATTTGTGAAAAAATAGATGGAACTGTTACAGCCAAAGTTCTCAACATTGCGTTTAAGAGAAATGTTGAACACATGCCGAGTACGCTGAAGCCTGTTTCTGTAGCCTTGAACAAAATGCAGGGAAATAGCTGTTTTATTGCTGAAGCTATTGACATTTGGAAGGAACTGAGTGAGATCTTTAAAAAGAGAAATATGCAATGACAGAGTTAAATAACAAGCATTAAAAAAATCAAATGAGACAAGTACTATTTCCAGCCTCTTTTCTTGCAAATATTCTCAATACTCGGAACCAGGATCACACCTTAACTGCGGAAGAAGAGGAGTTGGCTATAACGTGGACATCCAGCAATCATCCCTCCATAATGCCAATTATAATAAACTTCAGAGCTAAGGGTGAACCATTCAAGAAATATATGTTTGCAGCTGATGTTTTAAGGAAAGTCACACCAGTGAACTGGTGGAAGTCACTTAAGCACTTGGATTCAGAGACTGTTGAAGTGATTATTTCACTTTTAACACCGCTGGCTTCTTCTGCCAGTGTAGAAAGAATATTTTCTTCCTTTGGACTAATTTATTCCAAATTGAGAAATAGTTCAAGACCTGAAAAAGCAGGAAAACTTATTTTTCTTTTCCAGATTATGAGCAAACAGGAAAATGAAGGTGAAGACGACTGAGTTAGCTGCAGAAGACAATATTTTAAGTTTCTTATGTCGACCTGACTGACACAGTCAATTTTTAAAAAAAAAGTTTCATTTAACTATTTTAGTTAAAAACAATTTTAACAAAAACCAAACCTGATTTTAAAAAAACTTGAATGTTTAACTACATTCAAAATCATATGCTAGTTTTGTTAAAATAATGTGTTTGCTGTTGAAAAAAATTCACATATATAACGTTGTTGTTTAGTTAAATAAAACAGTTAAATGTCTGTCTGGTGATGTTCTCCTCCTCATACAATATGGAAAGAAAATCCTCCAAATATTAATGGTTAACCTGTTGAATTGGAGAGAGTTCACCTCCCAGTGACTTCATAAATATCTGCTTCAATTACCTTTGGTAAATGAAATAACCAAACAATCATTCATTTTCTGATATAGCTGTAAAACTAACCTGAAAAGTTTTTTCAAAATAAATCACTTTAAAGATATATAGTATGTGACTTCTAAAAATGAAACCTACTTCTATCTCTGAGTTGTGAAGAATTTGTGTTAAGGTTATAACAACCAACAAGAATGCACTTTTATGTAGAAATCCGTGATTAAATCGAGTTTTCCTGACTAGTGATTTAAGTCATGATTTAAATCAAATCCACCCTGGTTGTAAACATACAATGAACTGTGTGCCCCAGGTTGCATTTCAAAAAGCATACAGTTAATTGTATATGAGAACAAAAAAAAAAACCGCGCAACCAAATTTTATGGTTGGGACAAGTCATTTGAAAATCAAGTTTAAATCTCCATTTTCTGTCAGGCCCTGAGCCAACTCTCATTGAAGTCAAATAATATAAATTAAAATATAAAACATTTTTAGAAGGAGTGGCAAGTGCTAGATTAGATCAGCATTTGCTTTCACATGGTTTGTTTTGTTTTCTACATCACTTTTTATCTAACACCTTTGCAGAAGTCTTAAACACACCAATTTCAGTTGCTCCATTAAGCTTTTGTCAACCCTAGGCTTCTCTGTTGGTGTAATTCCGTTGCAGGAAGTGGAGTTATGCCCACAGAGAATTTTGACTTTTTTCTCTTATATTTCCAAGAGTTGTTGCCAGTTGTGCAGCCCCACCAGCCAGTAGCAATGGTGGAGTGCTAGTATAGACTGCATGTCCGCGGTCTAGCCACTGATGGCAAAGAAAGTCAAGGGCACAGTAAATCCCAAGGTAGCTTGTGTTAATTATGTCATCTGCTGGTTTCCAGTATGATTTTTTTCCCCTCTTGTCCCATATAGAATGATCTCTGAAATAAGTGGAATACAAATAAAATGTGTGTAAAATGACTAATGACGTATAAAATATGTCCTACCTCTTCAGCAATAACTTTTGCTGATCTACTGTACCCTGCACGTGCAATACAATATTCAGTTACACAAAGCAATGCGAATGCAAGGTGTTTGGAGAACTATCAGAACTATGTGTACATTAGGAGCTGAGATGTGTGTCAGTATAATTGGGATTGGACATGATTCAGGTATGGTCAAATAATCAGGCATCTTTCTATGTTGCAGTGAATCCGTATACTTGAGCATTGTATTGTGTGCTTTCTCACTAGTTAGCTACAAGAGAAAAGTAGTATAAAATGGGTTCATTTACTTTTTTAAATTCAAATATAGAATAAGTTATGACATCATGTAACGATCCCTTTGTGGATTTACAAAACAAACTACACTTCTACCACGGATATAAAGCAACCCAATGTAACACAAATTCTGATATAACACGGTAAGCAGCACTGCGGGAGCGTGGGCTGTGTGCTCCAGTAGATCAAAGCACGTTCGATATAATGTGGTTTCACCTATAACGCGGTAAGATTTTTTGGCTCCCGAGGACAGCGTTATATCGGCGTAGAGGCAGCAAAGAATCCTGTGGCACCTTATAGACTAACAGAGGTTTTGGAGCATGAGCTTTCATAGGTGAATACCTACTTCGTCAGATGCATGTAGTGTAAATTTCCAGGGGCAGGTATATATATGCAGGCAAGCTAGAGATAATGAGGTAGTTCAATCAGGGAGGATGAGGCCCTATTTTCTAGCAGTTGAGGTGTGAAAACCACGGGAGGAGAAACTGGTTTTGTAGTTGGCAAGCCATTCACAGTCTTTGTTTAATCCTGAGCTGATGGTGTCAAATTTGCAGATGAACTGAAGCTTAGCAGTTCATCTGCAAATTTGACACCATCAGCTCAGGATTAAACAATGACTGTGAATAGCTTGCCAAATACAAAGCCAGCCATTCACAGTCTTTGTTTAATCCTGAGCTGATGGTGTCAAATTTGCAGATGAACTGAAGCTCAGCAGTTTCTCTTTGAATTTGACACCATCAGCTCAGGATTAAACAAGACTGTGAATGGCTTGCCAATTACAGAATCAGTTTCTCCTCCCTTGGTTTTCACACCTCAACGCCTAGAACAGGCCTCATCCTCCCTGATTGAACTACCTCATATCTCTAGCTTGCCTGCTATATATACCTGCCCCTGGAAATTTCCACTACATGAATCTGATGAAGTAGGTATTCACCTACGAAAGCTCATGCTCCAAACCTCTGTTAGTCTATAAGGTGCCACAGGATTCTTTGCTGCTTTTACAGATCCAGACTAACATGGCTACCCTCTGATAATCGGTGTAGGAGGTGTAATTTCACATATAGTCACTTTTTTCTAATTTTGGGAGTCACTAGAATACACATCCAGTAGGCCAATTTCTCAGTCTCTCTTTGGTGGTTCAGTAATAGTTTTAGGGTTTTTTCTGTTTTGGCGGTTGCAACAGATGTTTCCCATAATATACTTCATAAAATGTAAATCTGTTATCCTTCTAATAATCTGGTTGACAAGAGAGAGTGTGATCAAACTGGCTTGTAGTCATCCTGGAGACATATCCAGTAACAGATTTGTGTACATGTAGATAGTCAAAAGGAATGAAGGCATGCATAAATAAATAAATAAATAAATAAATAATAGTACCATGGGTACTGTGTGAACCCCCTTTCATACCCTCCAAGCGTACCCCTCAGATGACAGGCTTCACTTCCTTCACCTCTTTCAAGGGTAGAACCCCATGGTTCAACCACAGTTAGCTCTGTGGGGTGCAGCCCCATTCCCGACAGTAATCCCAACTGTATTTGTTGCAAAGAACTTTCGTCTAAAATTTTGTGACCATGAACTAATTTAAAATGAATCCAAACAGCTTTTACAAACCAAACATATTTGTTCATCCAAAGATACATAACTATCTGACCATGACAACTGAACACACCTTCTCTAGAAGAAAAGGTTTTAATTATGTAGTATCACTTTGATCTCAGGCCCTCAGCCGTGTCATATTAGCTGTGTAACTTGGCCTGGTGCCTGGAAGAAGCATCTTCCCAATTAGTGGCCCATCCATTGTTACCTCTAGGTAAAGAACCTGAAGGGAATTAAGGTATCTTATGTCCTACCATTGTTTGGTTTCCTGCTTGCTCTTTGTATCAGCACCTTTTGATTTAATTCCCTTTAGCCAGTCTGAACAGTGTCAAGTAGGTAAACAGAGGTACACATAATATTCATAAAAACAACTCCTGTTCTTCACGTATAGGTATGTCTGTTCACTAACAAAAGAAGCTTTATATAGAAGCTTGTTAACTTCTTTGATTGTGGTTGTCCTGTAGTGTTTTAATTTGCCTTAAGTGGTCATACTCACTTGCTAACGTAAGTTACTACATGACTTTGCTAGAGTTGCCAATGGCCCAGGAGATTGCATTGGTTCCTTTCCATTTTATTAAAATGCTCCAGACACAACTGAACTTTCTTTGAGATTTGTCTTGAAATGGAACTGGTAAGTACTTTGAAGTGAGTGAAAGTTTGTTTTGTTATATCCTAGCCCCTGTGAGTGCTCCTGTATCCTTTGCTGAAATGCACTTTTTTTTTTTTTTAAATTTACTACAGCAAAACCTCTGGAAAAATAGCAACAGATATCCCTACTCTTTTTCTAGCATCAGTATTGTTAATTGTTTGTTTTTCCTCTTTCAGAAGAGGAAGAACACCACTGTAATAAAACTGTGGCCATTTATTTTGGTACTTACAATGACTCACTCAATCTAAAAATTGTCTGAAGTTTTTTTTTATATATCAGTGGTGTCACTGGGACTAGAGAAAAAAGTTTTGTTTTGTTTTCCAGTTTGTTTACTTTATAAACTTAACTATATTTTGTATATAATTTTCACTGTTTCCCATATATGATCAGTTTGATTTCCTGTTTTGTTTATTTGGGTTTTTTCAAACAGCAGGAAGGGAAAACACTTTTAAAACAGGGAAGTTTGATTTAAAAAAAACCTCAAAATTTGGCAGGGGAACTCAGAGGCAGGTAGAAAGTGAAATCATTTAAATTAATTTTTAACATGGTCTAGATTTTGTTGACAGTTGTGTCCGAGCATGGATTTAGGTGCTGAACTTTAAACACCCAAATTAGAAAATTTTGCTCTAAAAACTTCACTTTTTTTTTAAATCAGTCATGAAACCTGATTTTTTCCAATTACGTGACAATGTAATTGGTTAGAACAATTTCTGATATGCTCTTTGTGTCAGATCAGATCACTCTACATAGTTTAGTAGAGCTTGACTAACAAGCATACAGATCTGAAAATCTAAAAAGTTAAAATGCTTGTCTACACAGGATGCTATGTTGTATTAACTCCAGTTTGTTCACCTTAAAGAGCCTTGTGTCTAAACATGAACTTTTTAAAGTAAATTATTTGGAATCTTAAATTGCAGTAAGTAATCCTCCCTGGAAAAGGAGTAAGTTGACTTCCCAGTGAGTTTGTTCACTTTAAAGTTTGCATGGACTAATTAAGCACTTCTGACAGTCCTCTAACTAGTATCCCACACTGCATTTATTCACTCCTGGATTGACCTGTCTTTGTACCTGTGTGCCCTCTACTGCTCTGGGTCATCTTGATTGGATGTTATTTCTCCATTTAAATGCTGCTCCAGGCTTCCACATGGATCTCTTAAGAGATCCTGGACTTGATTGCCCTTTCTGGACAGCTGTGTGTCTAGCCCCATCTAGAGAAAAGTCATCAGAATGTAGACCTGCGAGAGCGAAGGAAGGTGAAGGGGTGCTGGCCAAGTCAAAGCGAAGGAGCTATAGCAGAACTTCCTGAAGGAAATCAAGGACACGTTAACGGATCTTGTGACTGCATCCCAAGAGAGGACTGCCAAGGCAGAAGTGTGGAGGGATGGTTTCCTGGATAACTCGCAGAGGCATGTAAGTGAGCGCATAGCCCTGGAGATGGACATAATGCAGACAGTACAAACAGCTGTGATAGAGCAGTTTTTGTTATGAAGATCCTGCATTGCATGCCAACCTTACAATATCCTGCAAACTATGGAGAACACACCATACTGGGACCATCATTTCCATCATCCTAATTACAGGCATTTCCCACAACAGTTGATTATATTGGAGATGGAGAACACTTTTGTGCACATGCATACAGGAGTTTGAACACGTCATAGTTTGGCCATGCCTTAGTTCCATTTAAACTAATAGAACTAAGGCATGGCCAAACTTGCACTACGTTCTTGGTTAACTTTGTTAATGCAATAAAAATCTTTGTTAAACTTGGCTGCAAAACTTCGTTGAGGTATAGCTCCACCTATACATTACATAACATTCCTCTCAGTGGTATCAGTTCCTAATCAAATAAATACACAAACACATCTCAGTCATTTCCTTGGTTACAGTACATTCGATACTCACGATTGTCTTCGGAGTAGGAGTACAATGCATCTCTGACCTGTCTTGTTGACTGCTGGGGTCATTTTTCAGAGGTGCCATCTCTGGCTGTCCATAATATTCAGAATTCTTCACCCGTTCCTCTCACCCACCCGCCATGTGCTCTCATTGCTCACAGATATTTTGCAAAATATCGTGGTACTTGTTACACAGGATACATACTGTTGAGAAACATCCAGCCTTGTCATGAAACACCATCCACCTTCGTTTCCTTCTTCCAAATGCACACTCCACTGTCATTCTGCAGCTAACCGGGATATAGTTAAACAGGTCTTTTCTCCTATCCAAGTGTCCAGCAAAAGGCTTCATAAGACAGGAAAACAGAGGGTAAGCTGGTCTCCCGGAATAACTCCATTAATGTCCAGAGTGGTATGGGGAACAAAAACTCCCTTGCTTGCTCCAGAAACAGGCCAGTGTTTCTAAAGATCCTGGCATCATGGACCTTTCCAGATCACACCACACTAGTGTTTGTGAACCTTCCTCAGTGATCAGCCAGGCCTTGCAGCACCATGGAGAAATACCCTTTCCTGTTCATAAAGTTTTGGACTTGGTGTGGAGGACAAAGAATAGGCATGTGAGTCCCATCAGTAGCTCCTGTACAGTTCAGGCACCTTATCCCTGCAAAACTGTCAATAATGTCTCTTGTACTGCAACACTTTGTGACCCAGCATAGCAGCATCCCCTGAATAGCATTACAAACTTCCATGACATCAGCACTGACAACTGATCTACCAGTACCAAACTGGTTAGCTACTGACTAGTAGCAATCAGGGGTGGCAAGCTTCCAGTTGGTGATGGCCTCTCACTTCTAGTCTAGATGAACCTACTACCAGAGTGCACAACTTGGTGGAAAACTGTACTCAGAGTAGTTATCAGTGGTTCACAGTCAAACTGGAAGGTCATATTGAATAGGGTCTGACAGGAATCTGTCCTGGGTCCGATTCTATTTGGTATCTTCATAGATGATTTGGATAATGGCATAGACAGTACACATATGAAGTCTGTGGACAATACCAAGCTGGGAGGGTTTGCAAGTGCTCTGAAGAATAGAATTAGAGTTCACAATTATCTTGCCAAACTGGAGAAATGGTTTGAATTAATTAGGATGAAATTCAGTAAGGACGGATGCAAATTACTACACTTAGGAAGGAATAATCAGTTGCACAAATACATAATAGGAAATAATTGTACTGCAGATAAAGATCTGGCAGTTGTACTGGATCACAAACTAAATGAGCCAACAATGTAATACTGTTGGGGAAAAAGGTGGCGGGGGGGATGTATTAGCAGGAGTGTTGTATTCAAGACACAAAATGTAATTCTTTCACTCTGTTTAGCACTGATAAGGCCTCAACTGGATTACTGTGTCCAGTTCTTGGCACTGTGCTTCAGGAAAGATGTAGACGAACTGGAGAGAGCCCAGAGGAGAGCAACAAAATTAATTAAAGATCTAGTAAACATGACCTAAGAGGAAAGATTGGAAAAAAAAAAAAGGGTTGGTTTAGTCTGGAGAAGGGAAGTAGAGGAGATGCATGATAGCAGTGTTCAAATATGTAAAAGGTTATAAAAAGGAGGGTGATAAATTGTTCTCCTTATCCACTGAGGAAAGGACAAGAGGTAATGGGATTAAGTTACAGTAAGGGAGATTTAGGTTAGATGTTAGGAAAAACTTCCTAACTGTAAGGGCAGTTAAACACGAACAAATTACCCAGGGCAGTCGTGGAATTTCCATCTTTGGAGGTTTTTAAGAGCAGGCTAGACAAACACCTGTCAGGGAAGGTCTAGATGATACTTACTTCTCCCTGACTGCAGGGGACTGGACTAGATGACCCAACACTGTTCCTTCAAGTCCTACATCTCTGTGATTTTCCATGCTGAGGGGAACTCATGTGGTGGTCTGCTGCTGCAGCTGCAGGGTGAGTTCTGCGCAGCTTTCTAGAAAAGTAGTCTGTCATCCCTCCAGTCTTCAGGAGTTGGCCGAGCCCAGAAGCAGCACTCCGCTGAGTAAAACTGCTTCAGATAAATGCTCTGCAGAAGTAGCTGTTCAATTTCCTCCTCCTCTTGTAGCCATATTTCTACAGCATCCAAATCCACCCAGCTGCATGACTGCCATGATGGTGGTGCTCAGCAGGCCCTCCCTGGTGCCACACAGCAGTTCAAAAGCAGCACCAACAGAATACAGATGTATTATGGGAAGCCACAAGAGGAATCTCATGAGTTTTAGACTCCACGTCCCAAAATTCCTCTTGGTTCCAGTATGCATCTCCGCCCAATGCACTGCAATAAAAAGTAGAGCACAAAGCTGAGTGGTGGAACATTGCACCATGACATCTTCCCAGAATGCTGTGTACTTGATTTGAAAAAGCTCAGAGCCATGTGGATGCTATGAGTAAAAGGAAACTACCTGCAAGTTGGCATTACAAAGCCATGTGGATGCACTTCTGTTTGATATAGTTAAATGGCTGCACATAGGGCAAACACACTAAACTGATTTAACATTCCCATGTAGACAAACCTTTAAAGTATAAAAACATTCAGTGTTCAAAAAATATAACAAGTTAGATTTAAGTCCGAATGCTTGCCTTTTCTGTTTGCCAGAAGCTGGGAATGGGCGATGGGATGGATCACTTGATGATTACCTGTTCTGTTCATTCCCTCTGGGGCACCTGGCATTGGCCACTGTCAGAAGACAGGATACTGGGCTAGATTGACCTTTGGTCTGACCCAATAGGGCCTTTCTTATGTTCTTAAATACAAAATAACAACACCCTTGTATTTATTGATAATTATTGCCTCAATTCATGTTTGTTAGAAGATATGTTTTCATTCAGTGACTGGAGCAATTATTTTCTCTTCAGAGATTGCCAGTAAATTCTTAGCTTGAGGCAAAAATAATCCGTAAATACTTAAAAAGGTTTGTCCAACACCACTGTTCAAATGAGGCCTAGAAATGACTTTTTAAAATAATGACAAGGTGGGTGAGTTAGTATCTTTTATTGGACCATCTTCTGTTAATGAGAGTGAATCTTTTGAGCTATGCAGAGCTCTTCAGATCTGGAAAAGGTATTCAGTGTGTCACAGCTAAATGCAGGGTGGAACAGATTGTTTAACATAGGTAGTTAACACATTCTAGGAGACCATGCAAGCTGAAGGGGCTTTTTAACGTGTCTGCAGTCATAGGACAAAAAAGAGGGATTAGTGGGTTACAGATTGTTGTAATAAGCCATACATTCCATGTCTTTGAGACCGATTTTTAGTGTCTAGCAAAGTTATGAATTTAAGCTCCCAGGCTCGCCTTTTGAAGGTGGTGTACAGGTTTTCTTTGAAGATGAGGACTGAGAGGTCAGGTATGGAGTGATTTTGTGAAGCGTTCACTCACAGGGGACATGGGATTTTTGTGTCTCATCATTTTTCTGTGAGAGATAGAGACTAGAGTCTGCCTTCACCCTGTGGTGGGTTTGTGGGAGATGAGGTTGTAAAGTTTCTCTTGGAGTTGCTTGGGGAAAGATTTGATGATATCGTTAAATTTCTGAGTAAATTGTGGTGGGTGGTCTTTAATTCTTTCTTAGGTGTAAGTTAGCTGGCCTTGTTGATGTAGTCATCATGGTTGAGAACTATGATAGCATCCCCTTTGTCTGCTGGTTCGATCGTTATCGGGTGGTTAGATATCAGAGACTATATAGATGTCCCCTCAGCAATGGAAAGATTGTGGTGGATGTGATGTTTAAGGATTTCAAGTCAATTTTTTTCTGAAGCAATCAATATAATAATCAAGGTGTCATCTGCTATGGAGTGTCCAGTCAGATAATATTTTTTTCTTATGCCTGTTGATGGGACATGGTAGTTGTGGGTGGTGTCTTGTTGTGAAATAATTATTTTGAAGCAGAGTTGGCAAAAAGTTCTCCCCATGATCTGTGGTGAGGCAGAAGTTCAGTCCCTTGTAGACTGCAGTTAATTCGGCTCCTGTTAGGGGTACTTTTGATAAATTGATAATGGAGTCTCTTGTGGTGCCATGCTTTGTCCTGGAGGTGAAGTTCTGTGGGTTGTGGAGTTATTGTAGTTCCACTTACAAGTGTCTACAGCAGCAAAGAAAAGGAAGTTGTTTTTTAATCATTGCAGTAAAATAGCTAGATTCCCATATACAGTGTGTACCAGATATTTCCGAGAGAAGTGTTGCTATTACTCTAAGGCATCATTTTCAAAAGTGTGGGAAATGTTCCACTGGCGGGCAGCATGAAAGGCTAGCTGAGGGATAGGGATAAATCTCTTAGTAGTTCTTCAGTCTTTTTTAAGGTCTCTAGTTGTTATGGTTGTATATAAGACTGTAAAAATACAAAGCAAGTGTAGCTGATGCAGAGGTGTCTATGTGAGTTTGCAGAGAGCCTGAAATAGTAGATCTGAGGTGTGAACTGCCTTATTCATGTCCATGAATATTAACTTAGATGCCAATGATATTTTAATGTCATCAGTAATTATTTCAGTGCTCATTTATGCCTGTAAGAAGGGAAATTAAGTATTGTATCAAGATGTAGGGAATGAAAAGGATGCATTTTAAAATAAAATTCTTAAACCATGGTAAGTCTTTTAACAACACATGGGGAGGTTGTGTGTGTGTGTGTGTGTGTGTGAGGGCAATGGTTTAATTTTCCTCAGGAAAGGGTTCAAGTTGTCAAAAATTTGGGAAATGTTGCTCTAATACCCTTTTATGTTGTGTTTTTCTGCCAGTGTTGCTGCACTAGTGCAATTCCCCAATGTAAAAGTGTTTCACTGGCATAATCACTGAGTTGTGCCAGCACAACTTACGTAAGTTTTGAAGTAAGGATAAGCTGAATTAGTGCCAATCACTTCTTTTTTACCCAATGCAGTGCATCTATGCTAGGGGTGTGCTATGCTCGTGCAATAAAAATATCAGTGTTGCAAGGCCTTGCCACAACTTTTTGTTTAGTTCTGTGAGTATGCTTGCTATTCAGTTTGATTTTCAGGATTTTTCTTTGTTTGGTGTGAGCTCTTCAGAAACTTTTCACCAAAAAATGGAGAAAGGTGGTGGGAAGTCATGCAAATGTCAAATACTTCCCTCCTCCACGAATGTCTTTTTTATGTATCTGGTTGAGTGAATTAATAAGCTGCATGCCACTTATGCAGAAAGAGTATCACATTCACGTTTATGAATCACTGCACATATGATGTGGAATATGGCAGAGATTCTCCCCCTCCAATTTTTTTAGACCAACTTTAGTCTATCTAAACCTCTTCTTTTTCATTTTTCTTCTGGCATAATTGATAAACAGTAATAATTAACAACAGTAAATGGGTTTTTGGTTACATGCAAGACCTATAAATAGTTTAGTCCACTAAACAGTAAATAAAGTAAAAACAATACAAAAGTAATACCTTTGAGTTAGGGCTTTTCCATAATGTGTCTGTCAGTCAGGCTATGGGAAAGCAGAGCCGATTGTGGACGATACACTAGCAGAGTTGGTTTAAACATCCTCATTAAATTCAGAGATCAAAGGGGAAAGATGTAAAAAATATGGAACAGATGTAGATTAGAGTTTCTGTTCTCTGGGAGCTCAATGTGGATTACTGTTTACAAGAATAATGTATCAGTTTCCAGACAAAAATATTTAAGACATGTAAAAATGGTCAGCTATTTACAGGATGAAAAGAGATGCAGAAGATTATGGCATTTGTTAAATGAATATGGTAGGCCAAATTCAGCCTTGCATAAGTGTATGCAGCTCCACTGAAGTCACTGAAGACTGAATTTCACCCTGGAAAGTCAGGAAATAACAGTCTTTTAAAAAGTGATACGTTCTGGAAATGTGAAAATATACAGTTGTATATTAGGAAATCAATGTTTTTAATTTGAGACTTGTTCTTTCAGATTAACATTCCTTCTCTGCGGCTGCTGGACTCTTCAGTATATATGTGCGTGGCTGCTTTTAAAAATTCCCTTTAAAATGAAAAACATTAAAAGGGAGAATGAAGTGGGTTGGTCTGTTTTGTTTTGTTTTGTTTTTCAAACCTTTTCCCTTCACGTCTCTTGGTCACAACTTATTTGTCACTCTCCCTTGCAGTCAGACTTTGATTAAGGTAATGATCTGCAAATAACTTTGGGCAGGCAGACATACCCCAGTATCCAGACATAAGTTGCAGAATCAGTATGTAAGATAGTAAAAAAATGAATTCCCCTGTAATCATGGAATTCACAGTTAAGTCAGCAACTTTGTCCTTAATGTACCTCACTAGTTTTGCTTAGGAATCACATTGGTCTTTAAGCAACATTATATTCTGCAGTCTGAACACTGAGTAGGGCTGACAAGGATGGAATTGCAGCCATAACTTTGAATTTATGGACACTCAGTATCTTTAAAACAAACAAACATTCTTGCACTCTCCCTTTGCCAGTTCCTCCCTCAACATAATGAGACTTGACAGCGTGTGTAGCAATTTTTGAAATTATAATGATGGGCTGTGCATTCAGATGCATATCAAAATTTATATTTACTAGGTTTTGTAAACAGGTTGAGAAGAAGAAAAACCTCTTCTCTGAGGTTGGGGGAAGAGAGAACTATTTTTTCCTCCTCTGCATTATTCATTTTTTTAAATGCAGCTTCTGGCTAGAATCAAACATTGCTGAGATGCTTTGAGGAAGACTGTTATTGTATTTCCAGCTTGACTGGAAGTGAGAATTATCTTAAGTCTTGAAACCTTGTTCGTGCGGTCTTTGCCAGCTCAGTTTACAGAGCAAGAGGTTTGGACACATCAGCTAAACCATCTGAACTTTCAGATGCTTATCTGCACTGAACTACTGGACCCTTTGAAATTCTTCCATTGCTAATACCTAATCAATTGTCTAAGGGTTTCAGAGCTATTAGGATTAAAATCTCTTCTGTAAAAAGTATTTGCTTTAGCATAGTTTTGTAGTATGAATGCTTAATAAGTATCTAGTAAAAAATCCTTTAGCAATAGCTGTAGACAGCAGCATATTGGACATGTGTGGTTAATCATCTTTTAAAAATCTCTCAGCCCTGAATTCTTAACTTAAACTTCTGGCAAAAACTAGCGCTGTATAATAATCAGTTGCAAATTCAAATGAAGCTGTTCCTGATCTCTTACTCAATTATTTGTTGACCACCAATGTTGTGCTTGTTGCTTTGCAAAATGGATTGCAGCAGTTTTTAATAAACACATTTTAAAAAACAAAGTTGTTTCAGAGATACCCAGTATGTTGGGTTTCAGCCTGGTGCTAGCTTTTGTAGTGAAGTTATAGACCCGTAGCAAGTGGGAATTCTACTGGAAATACTGGTATCTTATCTCACAGTCAGGGCCGGCTCTACCATTTTTGCCACCTCAGGGGAGGGGGAAAAAAAAAAGCCACCCGAAGTGCCGAAGCACGCCAAAAAAAAAAGAAGCTACCTGGGCTGTGTGGCCCAAGAATGGACGGAATGCCGCCCCTTAGCATGTGCCGCCTCACATGATATTAAATCACCATGAGATTATTTATTTATTAACCAACCTAAGTTACTAACTGACCAGGATGCTTTTACTATGTTATTAACCAATTGTAGAATACTGGTCAGTTATTTTGCTGTGAGAATTAATTATATATAATATATATATATATATATAAAAATTATATATAAAAAATACACATGTGTGTGCGTGCGCGCACACACTTTATACATAGAGAAGGAAAAAATGAATTTGACCCCTGAACCACTGAGGTCTGAGTATCCACTGGTGTAGATAATACATTGTGACTCTGTGTACACCTTTTAGACAAACTGTTACACTTGGACATTCTAATTCAAACTATATAGTATCCCATCAATTTATTGCCTTGAGTTTTAAGTGTATTTCTTTCACCAAACGTTCTTTCTTTCTTTAACTTTTAGATTACCAGAGATTGATGACTGTGGCAGAGACCATCACAGCACTAATGTTTCCATTCCAGTGGCAGCCGTATATGTTCCCATCCTGCCAGCCTCTCTCCTTCATTTCCTAGATGCTCCTGTCCCTTATTTGATGGCTTGCACTCCAATGGATGGATGACAGATCTAAGCTGGAATTGCCTCAAGAGGTGAGAGAAACTTGGCTGGATTGATAGATATTTTACAGGCTACTAGGTATTTGGGAGGAAGCGTGAGAGAGAAACTGAGTGAACAACAAATCTATAATAGGGAGTGTAAGGTGAAAATACACATTATGGGCATTCCTATTTGCATTGGCCTGATGGATTTCATTGGGGTTATCAGATAAAATCCATTCCAATGGAAGAGAGAAATAAAACTCACTGTTTTGGGAACTTTCTGCTGCAGTAAAGTTAAACCTTGTAATCTACCAGCTATAGTGTATTAATGCAGTAAAGGTACTTGAAGAAAAAATACATTTTGACCTACAGAGAAGTCAATGTTTATTTGTTGCCAGTTGACAGCAGTTGTGTGGTAGACACTATACAGACACAGAACAAAAAGATGATCCCTACCCAAAGGAGATGACAATCTTAATATGGATTTAGGGCAGCACAAATGGCTGCATTATATTTATTTTGTCCCCTTTACCCACACCACCAGCTTACAAGCTCAACAGGAAAGGTTGGTATGGCTTGCTGTGGAAATCAGGGTGTGCAGTTATAGGATGACCTTAAGCACTGTCTGAGACAGCATAGGGGAATGGCTGCAGAAGCAGGTAGCTGTCAGCCTGAGGCTTCTAAACCAAATAGGAGCAGAGTCCTGGTAGACTTGAAATTAACATACAGCAGCATCAGGCACCTTCCCAGTCTGTTCAACTCCAAAATCCTCAAGGGGGATCTCCACCTCAGAGTTGTGTGAGAGCACCTGGCTGGCCAAGGTCTGCTCCTGCTTGGGAGCTGTGTTGCATATTGGATCATATTGTAATCAATTAGTGCCATATAATTCATTCTCAAAAGTACTGGAGTTAGAACCCTTAAAACGACATGCAAGGAGGTGTCCAGAAAGTGTTTGGCCATCCATCCTGCTCTCATGTGGACTAATATATGGAAGCAATTTGGAAGTCTGAACCATACTGGCATGCAAGAGCACATTACAGTAAAACAGAGACTTTCCAGCATTAATAAAAGTGTCTTAATGTGTTCTTAAATCATCTTGGTTTGGATGAAACTGATTTTGGAAAAATGCCTAAATGCAGCTTTGATGCAAGAATATTGCATTGTTTTATTCAGACTATTTCTTTCTTTTTGCTAACAATGACCATCAATATTCTCTTGAGTGACATAGACATCTAGCCTTTTTCAGCAGACTGTTACTTTCAGACTATGCCAGACTGGGGAAGATGCTTAAGGAAATCAAGGCTCAGGTGATCTTCAGTGGGATTCTGCCGGTTCCTAGAGAAGGGCAACAAAGGTGTGACAAGATTATGGCAATCAACAGATGGCTCAGGCAGTGGTGCTATAAGGAGGGCTTTGGGATGTACGGCCATTGGGAAGCATTTACGGACAGAAGACTGTTCTCTCGGGATGGACTTCACTTGAGTAAGGAGGGAAATAGACTTCTAGGATGGTGGCTCGCCCAACTGATTAAGAGAGCTTTAAACTAGGAATTTGGGGGAGATGGTTGGGAGATGTCCAGGTGATCTCCACACCGGAATTTAACCTTGAGAGGGAAGAAAACAAAGTAAGAGGGGATACAGCCGTGGACAGAAGAATTGACATAAGGAGGAAGGGTAGTGTAGATACCACACTAACAGATGATGCTGGTGGTAGAATATCTGTGCCTAACAGGGTAAAGAATGTCAGTGAGCCAAACGGCAAAAATTAAGATGTCTGTACACTAATGCGAGGAACCTCGGTAACAAAATGGAGGAACTAGAGCTACTGGTGCAGGAAGTGAAACCGGATATTATAGGGATAACAGAAACATGGTGGAATAGTAGTCATGACTGGAGTAAAGGTATTGAAGGCTATGTGCTGTTTAGGAAAGACACAAATAAAGGCAAAGGTGGTGGAGTAGCATTGTACATCAATGAGGAGGTTAACTGTAAAGGAATAAAAAATGATGGAATGAACAAGACAGTCTGGGCAAAAATCACACTGGGAAAGAAAGCTACGAGAGCTTCCCCTGAGATAGTGCTTGGGGTGTGCTACAGACCGCTGGGATCTGATTTGGTTATGGATAGAGACCTCTTCAATGTTTTTAATGAAGTAAACACTAACAGGAAATGTGTGATCATGGGAGACTTTAACTTCCCAGATATAGACTGGAGGACAAGTGCTAGCAAGAATAGTAGGGCTCAGATTTTTCTGGATGTGATAGCAGATGGATTTCTTCCCCAAGTAGTTGAAGAACCAACAAGAGGGGATGCCATTTTAGATTTGGTTTTGGTGAGTAGTGAGGACCTCATAGAAGAAATGGTTGTAGGGGATAACCTTGGTTCGAGTGATCATGAGCTAATTCAGTTCAAACTAGATGGAAGGATAAACAAAAATAGATCTGGGACTAGGGTTTTTGACTTTTCAAGGGCTAACTTTAAATAATTAAGGAAATTAGTTAGGGAAGTGGATTGGACTGAAGAACGTGTGGATCTAAATGTGGAGGAGGCCTGGAATTACTTTAAGTCGCAGCTGCAGAAACTATCAGAAGCCTGCATCCCAAGAAAGGGGAAAAAAACCATAGGCAGGAGTTGTAGACCAAGCTGGATGAGCAAGCATCTCAGAGAGGTGATTAAGAAAAAGCAGAAAGCCTACAAGGAGTGGAAGAAGGGTGGGATTAGCAAGGAAAGCTACCTTAATGAGGTCAGAACGTGTAGGGATAAAGTGAGGAAGGCTAAAAGCCATGTAGAGTTGGACCTTGCAAAGGGAATTAAAACCAATAGTAAAAGGTTCTATAGCCATGTAAATAAGAAGAAAACAAAGAAAGAAGAAGTGGGACCGCTAAACACTGAGGATGGAATGGAGGTTAAGGATAACCTAGGCATGGCCCAATATCTAAATAAGTACTTTGCCTCAGTCTTTAATAAGGCTAATGAGGAGCTTAGGGATAATGGAAGGATGACAAATGGGAATGAGGATATAGAGGTGGATATTACCACATCTGAGGGAGAAGCCAAACTTGAACAGCTTAATGGGACAACAATCGGAGGGCCCAGATAATCTCATCCAAGAATATTAAAGGAACTGGCGCATGAAATTGCAAGCCCGTTAGCGAGAATTTTTAATGAATCGGTAAACTCGGGTTGTACCGTACGACTGGAGAATTGCTAACATAGCTCCTATCTTTAAGAAAGGGGAAAAAAGTGATCTGAGTAACTATAGTCCTGTTAGTTTGACATCTGTAGTATATAAGGTCTTGGAAAAAATTTTGAAGGAGAAAGTAGTTAAGGACATTGAGGTCAAGGGTAATTGGGACAAGTTATAACATGGTTTTACTAAAGGTAGATCGTGCCAAACCAACCTGATCTCCTTCTTTGAGAAGGTGACAGATTATTTAGACAAAGGAAATGCAGTAGATCTAATTTACCTCGATTTCAGTAAGGCATTTGACACGGTTCCACATGGGGAACTATTAGTTAAATTGGAAAAGATGGGGATAAATATGAAAATTGAAAGGTGGGTAAGGAACTGGTTAAAGGGGAGACTCCAACGGGTCGTACTGAAGGGTGAACTGTCAGGCTGGAAGGAGGTCACTAGTGGAGTTCCTCAAGGATCGGTTTTGGGACCAATCTTATTTAACCTTTTTATTACTGACCTTGGCACAAAAAGCGGGAATGTGCTAATAAAGTTTGTGGATGACACAAAGCTGGGGGGTTTTGCTAACACGGAGAAGGACTGGGATATCATACAGGAAGATCTGGATGACCTTGTAAACTGGAGTAATAGCAATAGGATGAAATTTAATAGTGAAAAGTGCAGGGTCATGCACTTAGGGATTAATAATAAGAATTTTAGATATACATTGGGGCTCATCAGTTGGAAGCAACAGAGGAGGAGAAGGACCTTGGAGTATTGGTTGATCACAGGATGACTGAGCCGCCAATGTGATATGACCGTTAAAACGTTTAATGCAGTTTTAGGATGCATCAGGCGAGGTATTTCCAGCAAAGATAAAGAGGTGTTAGTACTGTTATATAAGGCACTGGTGAGACCTCATCTGGAATACTGCGTGCAGTTCTGATCTCCCATGTTTAAGAAGGATGAACTCAAACTGGAACAGGTTCAGAGACGGGCTACTAGGATGATCCGAGGAATGGAAAACCTGCCTTATGAAAGGAGACTCAAAGAGCTTGGCTTGTTTAGCCTAGCCAAAAGAAGGCTGAGGGGGGATATGCTTGCTTTTTATAAATATATCAGAGGGATTAATATTAGGGAGGGAGAGGAATTATTTAAGCTTAGTGCCAATGTAGACACAAGAACAAATGGGTATAAACTGGACACTAGGAAGTTTAGACTTGAAATTAGACAAAGGTTTCTAACCATTAGAGGAGTGAAGTTCTGGAACAGCCTTCCAAGGGGAGTAGTGGGGGCAAAAGACATATCTGGCTTTAAGACTAAGCTTGATAAGTTTATGGAAGGGATGGTATGATGGGATAGCTTAATTTTGGCAATTGATCTTTGATTATCAGCAGATAAGTATGCCCAGTGGTCTGGGATGGGATCTGAGTTACTGCAGAGAATTCTTTCCTGAGTGCTGGCTGGTGAGTCTTGCCCATATGCTCAGGGTTTAGCTGATCGCCATATTTGGAGTCGGGAAGGAATTTTCCTCTGGGGCAGATTGGCAGAGGCCCTGGAGGTTTTTCGCCTTCCTCTGCAGTGTGGGGCATGGGTTATTTGCTGGTGCATTCTCTGCAGCTTGAAGTCTTCAAACCACAATTTGAAGACTTCAATAACTCGGACATAGGTTAGGGGTTTGTTATAGAAGTGGATGGGTAGGGTTCTGTGGCCTGCTTTGTGCAGGAGATCAGACTAGATGATCATATTGGTCCCTTCTGACCCTAAAGTCTCTGAATCTATGAGAATTAATACCTGTGAAGTGCAACTTGAACACTATGATTCAACTGGTGTTGAAATCAGTTTAAATGCTAGTGTAGGCAGGACAAATCCATCCTCAACACTGGCCGTGTAGGGAATAGGAAAATATGTGAAAACACTAGTTATGGAATCTAAATGAAGAACAACAAAGAAAAGGGCCATGAGTTTATGGACATATAGTTGCCTCTTTTTGTTTTCATTTTAACTTAGGTTTTTCAACACGATAGAAAAGAAACCAGCAAGAATTTGGCAGAAAAATACATGCTTTTCGTTATCCAGCAGTGCAGAAACACAGCTTGAGATAGAAAACTTCCTAAAAAGGCCTCTTGATATTCGAGTGGCGATTTATTCTGTAAACTCCGCTTTGGTCACCATGCCAACCCTTTGTTATTTGTATTCAAATCTATATGTCAACTAGTGTTTATAATAGTTTATATTCAGTTGTTGGTCTTAGGAACTGAAAAGTTAAATCTTTCCCTACAGATATTTTCACATTCTTTTTAATAAGCATTAAGTACTTCGTGTTTTTTTTTCTAATGCAGCTAAGCCTACATTAATCCATCTATTTTTGTTTATCTCCTTGTTTATGCACCAGCATCATTAATGACACCAGCAGGAACATGCAGAACTTTGAGAGAGGTCAATTACTTCAGCTTACTTCTGCTAGCAGATGTTCTTCTTGGTTTTGATGGGCCCAATTAATATAGCTAATATTGATTTTTTTCTTTTAGTATTTTTAGCTGCCAGCTGGAGTGAAATGAATGTGTGTGTCTGCATATGTGTATTAGTAATATATATTATTTATTAGCATATGGATTTTTTATTCATACTAGTAATCTAAAAGTCAATGGTCCATAACATATGAAAAAAGTATAGTCCCTTCCCAGTAGAGGGGGAGAGCTTGTCTTTAGATTCTGGAGAAAATTTCCCAACAACTTAACATTAATAATTATTTTCACATTTTGAATCTACACTGTTTGACAAGTAAATGGCTTTCTGAAGGGCTTTCTTAATATTCCTAGAAGACCTAAATAAGAATATATCGCTCCCTATATGCTCAAAGTAATCCCTCTAGCACAGGGGTGGACAAACTGCTGCCCCATGGGCCAGATCCGGCCCTTCAAGGCTTTGGATCCAACCCACGGGATGGCCCCACACCGCTCTCAGAAGTGGCCCCTGCGGCACCCGGGCATGGGCGCAGAGGGCTCCGTGCGTTGCCCTTGCCTCCAGGCACCATCCCTCGCAGGTCCCATTGGCCGGGAATGAGGAACCGCGGCCAATGGGAGCTTCGGGGGAGGTACCTGAAGATGCGGCAAGGGTAGCGCACGCAGAGCCTTCTGCCCCGCCCTCTCCAGGGGCTGCAGTGCTTCCTGGAGTGGCGCAGCATGGGGCCAGGGCAGGCATGCATGGAGCCTGCCCTGGCCTCTGTGCATGCCACTGCCACCCTGGAGCCACGTTAGGTAAGCGGTGCGGGGCCAGAGCCCGAACCCCTCCCAACCCCTGCCCTGTGCCCCCTCCCACAGTCTGCAGCGCTCCTGCACCCCAATCCCCTTCCCTGAGCCCCCTCCTCTGTCCCAATCCCTTGCTCTGAGCCCCTTCCTGCACGTTGCACCCCCTCCCACACTCTCTCCCGCACCCCTGCCCCAGCCCTGCATACTATTTCCCCACACAGATGTGGCCCTTGGCCCAAAAAGCTTGCCCACCTCTGCTCTGGCACCTACATTTGGGAAGTTTTGTTACAAATAACTGACACTGACACAGTGATACAGAATTAAAAGTTGGTTTTCTATAGCAGCTCGTAGATAAAACAGTCTTCTGAGGAAAATGTAGTGTTGAAAGGGTATTCCAGTATAATTAAACCAGAGTTTGGAATAGCCTGGACTAAAACTTGACTCCTCTGAAGCTTAAATGGTTAAATTTCTTGTTCAAAGAGCCAGATTGTATCACTCTTACACTCAATGAATATACAATATTTCATTCTGAGAAGTCCCACTGTGGAAGTACAGATAGACTAAATCTGAACTGAGTTTTATCACTTTGCCTTTAGTGCTTCACTAGTTAACATCCTTTCTGCTAAGAAAATATCAGCAATGCCTCAGTGGATGACTGGAACAAGCAAGTGTGGTCTTCAGATTCCAAAAATATTTTTTTCTAAATAAAGAAAAAAGGCAGTCAGTCCCAAAGTATGGCAGGTTTCCTCACCTCTTCTGTTTAGGGGTGACTGAGGCAGTACCATGTGGATGTTTATAGGATTTTTGATATTCAGGATCCATCTGAGCCTTTGGCTGTCTTTACAATTGTATTTTTAACTGCTGTGTCTGTAATCAAAATGGTCTTAGGTTTGAAAAAGGAAATAGATTTTTCTTGAAGGTAAACTGATGGCAAATAGAGGGGGAAGCTGAGGTCCAAAACACTTTTTACCCTTAAATATTTTTCCAATTTCCCTCCTCCGTGTTCTCCATTTCCCTCTCCCTCTCCCCCAGTGAACCATGAACTGGAGCCTCTTATTTTGTTCTCTGATGGTTTCCTCTGATTTTGGAAAAGCTTTGTTTCCATCAGTCCTGCTCTGTGGCCTTATTTTCAAGGTTTGTAACATGAGTGGCCACTCCTAGTAATAGATTGGAAATATTTTCTGCATTACTTTCAATATTATTGTGAGTTTTTTTACATCACATGTTTTTCTAATGTACCAGATCTGGTGCTCACCTCTAGTGATTGCACACTTTAGGTCTTACAGGGTTGCTCCCCATCTAGGATTGTCTGTGATGCTCCATGTATGGAGTCTAACTTCTGTAGTTTGCAAGAAGGCTTTTTATTTTGAGACATGTTTTGGAGCTTGTTTGAGTTTTTCCTGAATTACCAGGAGTATTCTAAAGGTACTGCTAACTTCTGTGGTACAAATATACAACAGATAATCTGAGCTGGTAAGTAAACCAAGCTATACTCAAGTGGGCCTGCAGAACACAATAACGTGCATCTGTGTCCTCTCCCACTCGTTATGGATGAACGGTACATACAAGCAAACCTTGGTCTTTGGTTACAGTGTACTTTTGATGTGCCCCAAACTGAGACTAGAGCTACCTATGTATGTGAGTGAATTTGGAGATCTGCTAAGGTAGATCTACAGTGCAGCCTTATTCTATCTGAATACATGTGCCTGCCCAAGAGGCGAAATAGAGAAGAAAAAGAGATCCATACTAAAGAAATCTTCATGCAGCTTAATGTGATCATTTATTTTGGAGTTTCTCGCCTATTTTGAAAATGTGTTGTCATTTTCTGTTTGGCATAGCAGGTGAGAGTTTTTTGCCGTGGATTCTATTAGTACAATCACAAAGATCAGTATCTGTTATCAGTAATATCAGCAGTCAGCTTTAATATATTTGGAAATGCAGCTGCAGGCTGATATCAAAACTGTGGATTACAGTAAACATATACTGTCCAATATCCTCAGTTTTAAAACAAATAAAATAAAAAAAACTTCTGCTGTTCAGTTCATGCAACAGTGGAAACATACAGCAACTAAAAAATGGCATCACACAGCAGTACATAAAGCCTTGTAAGGCCTAATAGTTGTATTGAGTCAAAAGCAAACTATTAAGATCAGTAACAAAAGAGCTTTACAGTGTGTAGCATCATCTGTTAGCTCAAAGTTTGGAACACTTTTCATATTGTACAGAGATCAGAATAATTACATATAGGAGCTTATTTCCAAATCCTGCCTTTCCTTGACTTCTGACAGTAGAAATCAAAAATTATCTTACACCATGTGTGAGTCAAGAGAAGTTTTACCCATTCATCAATTTATTGTTTTTTGAGTTGGTCAGGAAAAAACAGATTTTGACAGACAGTTTGTGGAATTACAAGACTGAGCCTTTTATCTCTAACTCTTTTACCCAAAGTAAGAGAGAATTCAGATGAGAAATATGAAGTACCTAATTTAGACAAATGGAAGAGAACTGAGTTTTAAGAACTAGCTAGTCAGTGGTTTTCAAATGGAGGACATTAAAGAATAGAATCTTGCAACTGTAAACACAGTAGGAATGTCTACACAAGTTTTAAACTCTAGATTTCAATTGTTTTCAACACTTCTGGGTCCAGGGTGGAACAAATGTTTGTGAAGTGTCCAGACTAGTGTTTACAAATATATTGGCTAACTCCAGTTAATTGGCAGTTGGCTTGAGTTAAGTCTACAGGAGACAGACCTTGAGGATTATACTGGTATAGTTAAAGCAGTATAGCCCCCAGTGTGTGGAAACAGTACTCTTTGCTATAGCTTTGTTCCAATATAGCTAGTCTCATATGGAGATGCCAGTATAAATGTGCCACTCTAGAGCTTGTACTGGTGTAACTTTTCAGTTAGAAAATCACAGTCCTAACTGTTGTAGTTTCAGTAGTACACAACTAGTGTGTAGACAAGGCCTTGGGTACATTGGAAAGTCATCTGCCGAGGGTGAAATTCATTCAACTTCAATAGGGCCTTGAAAGAGTCTGAATTCAGCAAAATCAAATAAAAGGAGTTAAGGCTTTGAGGCTGTGGATATAGGGTTTAGACCTGCGATGTGCCAATAGTGCTACTCACTTGCATAAAGTTGAGCATATGTGCTTAAATTTTTGCTGCATTAGAGACAGAATGCTCAGCATCTTGCAGGATTGTGCCCATGGTGGGGGTGTGGGGCTAGTGGCTGCATCACAGGCCTCTAAGGAAATCAGACAAGGAAAGGGGAGGGGCTGTACAGGAAGATGCTTCTGTAAAAATTGAAGTGGAGGGAAGGACAATCCAGTTTACCGTAAATAGTTTTAACGTTGGTGCTAAGTGTGTGGTTTATTTATCAGTAATGTAGATCACAGTGCTGATTATACAGGCTGTCATGCAAATCATAAAAACCTAGCAAGCAATAGCATCTGAATGTTTTCTGTATTTCTTTTAATTTATCTTTTTTAAAGTAATTTGCTTGCTCAGCTAAATTGTGAGAATAATGCAACAGTTTATCTGGGGCATTTCATAGTACAGGCTTTATTTGTGTATTTCATCTCTTTATGTGAGAAGAAATGCGGGGTGGAAAGCACAGTGGAAATTCAAATAGTAATCATTTTGAAATTTCAGATGAGATTAAGCAGTGTTGTTCAGTAAGTGCTGGGAGAGTCAAACACAAGCTAAAACACTTGTTTGGAATGATGTGGTCCTGTGATCTTAGGCAGATTTTTTTCTTTTCCAGTGAAGTCAGAATGTGGAAAAGATGACATTTTTCACATTTGAAGGTGAAGTTGTGCCTTGGGCCAAAGCTTGTCTCCATCAGCATTCTAATCCCAACCACTGCAAAGATCTCACTTCTCAGATTGGATCTTAACAAGGGCCTTGTTCTTTTTTTGGTTTGTTTGTTTTACTATTCCAAAACAAAGCCCTTTGTTTTTCTGAATTCCAACATATTAGATCATCTTGACCAAGAGAGTTACTTTGAATAATAATGGCTGCTTTGTGTGTTTCTCCTATTATTGGTAGAATGATTTGATTTCTTGAAGATGCTGCATATTCATTTTGGACCCTGAATAGGTTGTGATGACCAATTTTATGTCATTCCTACTGCTCAGCTTCAAGACAGCCATTTGCAGAGTTAATTTCTACAAGCTGCTGCCGCCAGTAATTCTCCCCAGCAAATTATGATTTGGCATGAAGAGCAGCAGCAATGTGAATCAGTGTAAATGGTCATCATGGATACTTGCAGGAATGGAAGAGAGACGTTCCTTGAAACATAGAACCCATAAAAATGTTTTCTAGGCATGACAGCCTTTATGGGGCCAAATTCTGCCCTCAGTCACACCATTGGAGTTAGCCTTTAAAAGCCTTCGCATGTGTTGTAAGCATATTCAGTCTCTCTCATGTCTATGCAGAGATGCGTAGGTGTAAGTGGTCTGATCTTGCATCTGCTATGAATGTGCTTAGTTCCATTGACTTATGTGCTTAGCCTTATGCACTTGAGTTTTTGCAGGATTGAGACCTTGGATACCAAGGTGAGAGGTGCTTTAAAAATGCTTGACTACTGCTTCTGAACATTCTTCATACTGTAACCTCATGTTACCACAGAAGCATTTTTTTTCGTGTGGACCTTCTTCCCATCTAACCACAATGGGAGAGGGCAAAGCAATCTCTGAATCCTGCTTGTGAGTCCACCCCCCTCTCCCGGTTGAGAACCTGTGCTAGACAGATCCCTGCTGTACACAGGCTTTGACTCTGTTTTATGCAGATACAGGAGAGGAGTTTGAGTAACATATGCACATTGTATGAAAAGTTCAAACTGAAGTATATTTTTCTACTTTCAGCATAATGACAGGGTGGGAACTTACTCATTGTTAAGTGAATGAACTATTTTCTCTGCCCTTTTAAGTGTCCTTTTGGGAAACATTGATGCATTTTCCTCCTCTGTTTTTAAATGGAACTTAAAGGAAAGATACAAGTTTGATGCAGGAATTACTGAGTGAGAATTTTGGATTGTATTCTATAGAACAGGGATCGGCAACCTTTCAGAAGTGATGTGCCAAATCTTCATTTATTCACTCTAATTTAAGGTTTTGCGTGCCAGTAAAACATTTTAACGTTTTTAGAAGGTCTCTTTCTATAAGTCTATAATATATAACTAAACTATTGTTGTAAAGTAAATAAGGCTTTTAAAATGTTTAAGAAGCTTCATTTAAAATTTCAATTAAAATTCAGAACCCCCCAGACTGATGTCCAGGACCGGGCAGTGTGAGTGCCACTGAAAATCAGCTCACATGCTGCCTTCGGCACCCATGCCATAGGTTGTCTACCCTCACTATAGAAGGACAGTGGTCCCTCCTGGTTTTAAAATGAGTTTTGCCATTTACTTCATGAAGCTAGGATGTCACCATATGAATCTATGAAAATTGATTTACCCATCACACTCATAAGATTGACAGACTTGAAGCCCTATTTATTTTGGTCCATAAAAGTTTGATTACACTGTAGGCAGGACTTTAAACTATAACATTCAAACCATATGACGTTTTAGTGCTTTGGAGCATAGTATGATTGATTACTGCAGGAGGCTGGGAAGAACCTTTTTGTTGCGCACTTGAGTGCAATGTTGGGTATAATGAAAAAAATCATGGCACTGAGTCTCAGAGCCTGGGTCAGCTGACTCATGCTCATAGGGCTTAGGCTTCAGGGCTAAAACTGCAGCGTAGACTTTTGGGTTTAGGCATGAGCCTGGGCTCTGAGATGCTCCTCCTTGTGAGACTAGAGTCTGGGCTCTGGGACCTGAGCCCAAATTACGCTGCCTTTGGAGCCAGCCATGGCCATGCCAGGGGTCTTTTTTATTGTATTGTAGACATGCAATAAGTGTGGTTTGTTTTTTTAACTGTCTTTTGAAGCATGAGGTAGTAGCTGAAGCTAGAGGCAGGATACTTGACAAAATAAACCAATAGTGTAGGCCTGTATGGCAAAGGAAATATGTTTGTGTGCTTAGTCTCTGAAACCAGAGACTAACTTTGTGATGCCCTGTCAGCAATTTTTCAAAGACCGGTAACATCTTTCCATTATTTAAACTGAACTTTTAAAGTTAGTTTTGACTTTTAGAAGTGTGTGTGTGTGTGTGTGTGTGTGTGTGTGCATAGCAAACCAAGAGAGAGCCCATGCATAAATTTCTGGAGGCTGGCATTGTTCACAAGCCAATCAGACTATGCTCCCATGAGTAAGTCATCAGAGTGCTTTGAGTGAATGGTGAAAACTTCTGTACACTTGAATTTTTCATTTTATGGAACATATTGATCCAACTCTGAATGCATGTATAATAAAAAAAAGGAAAAAATTAAGTAACTACAAATGGACGCAATGTCAATTAATGGACTCAATGCCTCTTCTCTCCCACACTCTTAAAAAATAAATTGAAAAATCAACACTTTCCCAGATATCCTGCAAATGCAGGAGTCTTGCAAAACAGGGCGGATTGATTTAAATAAAGGTAATTGAAGTCATGGAGTGAAAAGCCTTGATTTTAGTCACTGATTTTTAATCAGCGTTTCTATATGTACTTCTGTTACTTTTTAAAGGTGCATTCTCATTGGTTGATGTAAATCAGCATCTTTTAATGGTTATAACTAAATTTCAGGGGGGGGGAGAGAAGTGGGGCAATTTGCCCTGGGCCCCACAGGGCCCCCATGAGAATATAGTATTCTGCAGTATTGTAACTTTTTTTTTATGGAAGGGGCCCCCGAAATTGCTTTGCCCAGGCCCCCTGAATCCTCGGGGCGGCCCTGATTTACGCTAGATTTGGTACATCTTTTTGCTACTAGATTATATCTATATACATTTACTGAAGCCATTTTATAGTTTAATGTTTTCAGATTCTAATTGTACATTTTTAGTGTAAAGTATAAAGCTTGACCTCAAAGATTAGATGTTTTCTCCTGATTGTTTCTTTGTATGGAAAAGCAGCCTTTAACTGAAAAGATTTAAAAGAAGCTCATGAATTCAGCATATCTATTTTTTATTTAAATGGTTAAGCGATTCTAAGTCTAGGCCTTAGTGCATTTTTAAAAAGAATCTAAAGTATTGTTTAAATAACCATAAAAATCAGATTTAAATAAAAATTCAAATTTTTAACTTTGATTTTTGCCCACCCTATTGCAACATGACCTGAACATGGCTTGAGGGTGTTATACCTACTTTGATTCTGGCATATGGCAGTTTTTTCAATTTCTAGTTATTTTCTTTCTGCAGTGAAATGTAAGTCTAGAATCTTTAAAAGGCTTTTAAAATAGGGAAAACTGTCTTTCCTGTTTACTTTGGGGAATATGGCTCTGATTCTGGAAGTCATCCCTGTATAAGAAGGGCTCTTAACCAATTGTTTAACTTGAAGCCTGTGTTCAAGTCTCCTTGATTTCAATGACATGTAAGTGCTATCCTGAATGAGGCCCTAAATCACTATTACTTATTACTTGCATTACTGTTGCACCTAAAATCATTGTTCATTAACCAGGACCCCATTGTGCTAGAAGCTGTGGAGAAACAGAACAAAAATCGGAAGAAATATTTTTTTACCTTTGAATATAGTAATGCAAATATTATACAACACATGTTTAAGCATGAACAAGCAGAAGTACTAGTGGGATAAATATTAAATGCCATAGTAACAACTGGTTGTGTGATAACCAGCCATCTCTGTGGCTTGCAGTGTAGGCTGTGTGTATAGTATTCTGAAGAGACTAATTTCTACGCAGCAATTTGACTAGAAGAAGAAAATGTTTGCGAGATGAGCCAAACACTGGGCTTCCCCTATGAAGAAGACTTCACATCTGGTTTGGCTTTTCCTCTATTGGCAAGAGGTTTTATTTTTTGGATTATGCAGGCACTCTAGTCTCTCTCTGTAATTAGGATGAAGCTAGCTGTCCATTATAAACCAAATATTTGTCCAATTCTCCTCCAAATACCCCAAATAAATCTTTCCCATACTAAACCAAACCAATGTAAATGTCACATGGAGAATCTTTAACTAGGATGAAATATTGCTGAGAAGCTTAAGAAAATTGGACGAGGCTTTTGTGAAATGAGGGGTAAAAGAAAAACGTATTATTTTTTGGAAAAGTTTCTTAATGTGTAAGTGGCTTCTCACTTCTTAAACAACTTGACAGAAATTAAACATCTTTTGCCCTGAGCAATTACAAGTACAGTGGACTGGTTCTGAGACTTAATTATTCAGTACCCTATGTTGCAAATACTTGTACTCTGCTTGGTAGGTATTTGCAGGATTGGGCCTTTCGCTATTAAAGCCTCTGATGCATATATGAGGATCCCTGGGAAATTCCTAAATTCAGGGTCTTCTACTTAAAACACATGAGCTTCCTAAATCATGCACCTCTGCCATGCCACATGGTTTCAAAGAAGCACATGGAAGCTGCTCTGCTGTCTACCCCTTCCTGCGTAAACAACTACAGTTCGCATATGTCTTAAGGCTAGCACTTGAGGCTCTGTAGTGTGCACACCTAACATTTATTGTGTTAAAATTACATTGGTACTGAATGTAAGTCCAAACCAACACACATACCATTAAAAATCTGCTTTTAAGGGCTGGAAGATGAACCCACACTAAACTTCATGGTACTCCGTTTATTTACTGCAGAATAACTATTTTGAGTCCATTAAAACACAAAAATCTTTATTGTGCAATGAAAGTGAGGAGTACTGACCATTACCCTGTGCACCTCCCACTGAAGATGTGCAACCCTTAACAATTCAAGTGTTAGAAAACCAGGAAATGTGGAGTTAGGGGTTCTCCATTCTTTGTTTTATTATATGTTATATGTTAGGTAGGACCTAGGAACCAACTGACAATGGACTCCATTATGCTAAACTCTGTTAAAACCTAGGATAATACAGTTCTGTCCTCAAAGAGCTTACCTCTTAGAAGAAGGTTAGTGTTACAATATAAAAAACCCTACAAATGTTTAAAAAAATAAATAAAATAAAATAAAAAATATCCAGGAAATAAAAAAATAAGGTAACATTTTTTCATAACATAACCACACAAACTTAACTGTGCCCCATGGATGTCAAGAGGAACTGGGCCTATCATAGTATGGAAGGGACAGCATTAATTCAGGTGATTGGCATCAGTGTGTGAGAAGCCATGCTGCAAAGCTACACATGAGTTAGTGTCCTCACTGATGTGTCGCTAGGACTTCTCAGGGCATGTACCATGGCCTGAAAAGCTTGGGAAACCTTGCTTTGCAGTGTGCCCTTAAGGCCAACAGATTCAGGCTGGGTTAACCCAAGGAGTGTATGTGGAGTAGAAGTACATTTAAGAGTCCATGTACAATATGTAAAATGTATCTTTATAAAACATTTAAATTCCATGTTTGAAGCTTAATGTAATACTATCCTGACTTAATTTTGCAGGCTAACCTGTGCTTTGTGGATGTAGACAACCATTTCATTGAGCTTCCAGAGGATTTGCCCCAATTCCCGAATAAACTCGAATTCATTCAGGAAATCTCTGAGATCCTAATGGCATTTGGAATTCCACCTGAGGGAAACCTGCACTGTAATGAAAGCGCCTCAAAGATGAAAAACCTCCGAGCATGTGACATAGTTTCTGATAAAAGAAATGGGAACATAGCAGGATCACCTTTAAATTCATATGAACTGCTAAAGGAAAATGAGACCATAGCAAGGCTTCAAGCACTTGTTAAAAGAACAGGTGTGAGCCTAGAAAAGGTAAGTTACGGAATTGCCTGTAATCTCTTTTGGAGTTGTATTACAGAATTGCAGTAGCTACTGAGTGGGTGAAAGATATACAGAGTAATTGTCTGAATGCTTGGGCCTTACCTTCACTAGAAAAAAGTATATTTTTGATATATGTTAGCTAACCCATATTAACATCATAGTATAGACAAAGTCAAGTTGTTCTGGTTTGGTTGAGGTTAATCTCTTGGCTCTACCTAGAGTTTATTTTTCCCTGTTGACATGTTAAAAATACTTGGCTTGCCTACACTAGGGTCTTAACTCATGTTAGATAATCAGTGTTTTAAAAACATACTTTCATTTTTCTTATGTAGACATAGCCAGAAATTGGTATTTTGGCATCTTTCTGTCTCAGTTTCTCCACCTGTAGAATGTGGATAATAATGTGCCTGCCTCAGCGATGCTGTGAGGCTGTATTGGTTAATGTTTGTTGAAGGACATAAATCCACACTTTGTAGAGGTCAAGCATAGGAGTTTATTACATACAGCGCTGGCAAAGTGTCACCTTGCTTATTAGGCTCAGAGACCCTGTCAATCAATTGATTGCAATGGAATGTTTGGATTTTTCATGGGCAAGGGAAAGTGATGGGGTAGGCAGTTCCACACCCCAGGATAGGTTTTGCAGCAAGACAAGATGGCACAGTAGCCAATGGTTAACAAGTTACATAATGTCTCCGCCCACGGTCTCACGTTAGCAAGTTAACAGTTAATTAATATAAAATATATATGTTGAATTCTGATATGGAGTCTATAGGAATGGGTAGCTCCTCTGGTTGTCCAGCAGATACATTCCTAGCAGGGCCAGCTCTAGGCACTTTCCAAGGGGCGGCACTCCAGGTCCTTCTTTTTGCTTTGGGGCACAAAAAGCCAGGAGCCGGCCGTCAGAGGAGGTGAGCTGCAGAGGTGTGGGGAGGGCCGCAGGAAGTAACCCTTGGGGGAGAGGGGCTGCAGGAAGTAACCCTGGGAGTGGTTCCTCTGTCCCTCCCCCCCAGGGTTACTTCCTGCAGCTGCAGGAAGTAACCCTGGGGGGGGGGCAGAGGAACCGCTCCCCCCCCAACTCACCTCTGTTCCACTGCTGCCTGCTCCCCCAAGTGTGCCGCCTCTCTGCTTCTCCAACCTCCCTCCCAGGCTTGCCGCAAAACAGCTGATTCATGCAGCAAGCCTGGGGTAGGAAGGGAAATGTGGTGCGCTCAGGGGAGGAGGCAGGGTCAGGGATTTGGGGAAGGAGTTGGAATGGGGCAGGGAAGGGGCGGAGTTGGGGCGGGGGTGTGCAAAAATTTTTAGCTTGGGACAGCAAAAAACTTGGACCTGGCCCTAAAACAAAGGAACAGTGAAAGTATATGGCAATAAAGATTGTTTCCTTTGTGTTTTAAGGCAAGCATTGGTCCCTTGCTAGGGGAGGTGGGAGGATGCCATATCTTATACTGACATGTGCCAACTTTTCATAAACTCAGGGTTGGATCTGTGGAAAGAACATCTCCCTACAGAAGAAACTAACACAATAGGAACAGGAATCCGTTGTTCAATCTACAACTCTGAATAAGACACAATTATTTAGTTCTTAGCTCCAACACCTTGCAATTTGTTAGCCATACTTTAGCAAAACAAGATTATCTGTTTACCCCAGCTTTCTCTTAGCTGATCACTGTTTGCTAGGCCTCTGGTCTCTTGACCAAACTCTGGACTTTGGGTCTGGAAAAGAGCTGTCCCAGTCCATATACCAGGTTGTTATATAAAATGCACATGGATTTTAACTCTTCATTTGTAAAGTGTTTAGGGCCTGGTTTTCAGAGATACTGAGCACATATGGCTCTCATTGTTCTCAACTGGTGGGTTCTCAGCACCTCTGAAAATTGGGCCCTACCTGTGTAAGTGATGTTTTTGAAAGGTCTCCAAGATTTGTTTTATATTTCTGATATGGAGGGAAAATTCTCTCAAAAAGATTTGCTTGTTTGTCTTGGATGTTTATCTGTCTCGCATGTTTAAATTGCTTCCCACAGACCTCCCCTTTTGTAAGTCTGATTCTTGTTTGTGTTGCTGAGGTTAGTGCTACAAAAGGGGAAATTAAAAGAAGGAACTGACTTACTGCTGTAGAATTGCTCTGGGGAGTAGAGCTGCATTGGGGAAAGAAAACTGCATGAGGATAGTAAGAGTGAGCATTCAGTTACTGGATGTTAGATTCTCTGAAATCAACTGTTTCTTTTAGACTTTTTTCTTTTGCATTGTTTTCTTTCTCTTCAGGGGGAAATTGGGAAGAAGCTTTTCTTTGCTTATTGCATTGGAAGATAGTGGGGAGAAATACAGGTGTCTCTCTCCTGTGACTTTCTATGCACTCTGACCCCTCTGCATTCTCCTCCATTTTAGATTAGAAAAGAGTTTCCAGATCCCCCTTTATTAACTTTCTGTAAAAATGTCTGATTGTGGATGTGGACAGGGCATAACTTTTGTTAGGGTTTTTTTTTTTTTTTAACTGTTTGAGAAATGAAAACTGCTCCTGAAGTAGCTGTCCTGTAGTGCCTGGCTCTGACACTAGAAGTAATTTCAAAATTTGAAACACTGCCTGTCTAGGATAGAGTTGGAAAGAACTGTTGAATGTTGCAGCTGTTTGCACGGGAGAGAAGTCATTGTAGAATCCATGGGTACAGCTGGTCCTTGACTAAGGGCTTTGTACCAGGCATTGCAGCCAGCTAGTGTAACCAATGTGGTTTAAAATGCATTGGATAGCTGTTGTATGTGGGTGCAAGTCATATGTGGAAAGCTCCAGATATTCCATCCAATTACTTTTTTTAGTGGCATGTTCCATAATTGCAGCAGGAGATATGAATATGCACCGTTTCAGATATTTTACGTAGTTATTTATGGCTGAGATTTTCATAGATACCTAATGAACTGGACACCCGAACATCCGGATTCTCTGTGTAGCTTTGAAAACCTCCGCCCATGTCCTTTTTAAAATTACATTTTAAAGCATTGTGTTGGCTGTTTAGAGAATTGTGCTGTTTTTAAATAAAGCATGCCGCTTAAGACTTCTGATCTTGCAAAAATTACTACTTGTATAGCAACTTTTTTTTATTATGCACATCGATATTAATATGAAGGTCAATACATAATGACTTGGAACAGTAATAAATATGGATTTATGATACATCTGAGAGAAATGCATATTCACCTAGTATTCCTGAATAGTAAAGTCTCTTGTGACCTCATAAAAGTGTTTTTGGGTTTTTTTGGTTTGTTTTTGGTTTTTTTAAGGACCAAAGAAAGTAAAAGGTGTCTCTGTGTATTCTATATATTTTCTATCTTTTTAAAAATGTCTATTTTTAGTGTCCTGAACATTGGAAGTGAATATCAGTTTATTGTTGGAGCTATAATCTCTTATACTAACAGTCTTTTCAGCTGGGTTATTAAATGATGCTCTCCTTGATAGTGTTGTTTGGAATCTTCTGGGTTATAGGTTAGAATGTTGTTTGGAGGAATAGATAACAAATGGGACCTGAATGTGGGCTTGCATTCCTTATGTACCAACCTCCCATGAAGGAAGGGACACATTTGGTTCTTGTTTGTTCCCTTACTCTCTCAGCTGGAAGTGCGAGAGGAAACCAGTAGCAACAAGGATCTCAAAGTTCAATGCGGTGAAGAAGAGTTCCGGGTTTACCAGCTGAACATTCAAATCCGAGAAGTTTTTGCCAACCGTTTTACGCAGATGTTCGCAGACTATGAAGTATTTGTCATTCAGCCGAGTCAGGACAAGGAGTCTTGGTTTACCAATAGGGAGCAGATGCAGAACTTTGATAAAGTAAGTTTGAAAAGAAGTGCAAAACTGAGTCATGTTTGTTTAAATAATTACTAATCAAACCTGAAAGTACAAGTTATTAGAAGCGGTCAGAAAATGTGGGTGGGGTGGAGTGAAGAAGGAATGTTGTGAACATTTGAATTTCTTCACTGAAACCTTCCAATCAGTTGTAAAAGAGATGCACATTATACAAATGATGACATTTATGTTTGAAGATATTCTAGTGCTTGTGGTGGAGAACAAAATTATGTAGATGACAATAAGCTACCCCGCAGGCATCCCGTAAGGCTCAGATCCCGAGACCCCTCCATGCTGCAATGTCTGCACAGCTGTTTTTAGAGCAGTAGCATGAGCTTGTGTCTGTCGACCTGGGCTTGGAGGCTCGCTGCCATGGGCTGTGAAGACAGCTTCTGGGACAGATTCAAGCTTCTGGGATGGATCCAACCATAAGCGCTGACACTGTGTGTGCTCTGGGGCTGGAGCACCAGCAGGGAAAAATTGGTGGGTGCTCTGCACCCACTGGCAGCCAAGCTCCCCGCCCCGCCAGCTCCCCTCCACCTCCTCCCCTGAACGCACCACATCCCCGCTTCTCCTCTCAGTGCTTTCCACTGTGAAACAGCTGTTTCACAGGGGCACAAGCTGTGGGAGGGAATGGGAACGTGGTATACTCTGTGGAGGAGGTTGAGAAGAGGTAGGGCCGGGGTGGGGATTTGGGGAAGTAGTCCAATAGGGACAGGGAGGGGACAGAATTGGGGTGGGGACTTTGGGGAAGGGGTTAGAATGCGGGTGGGACAGAGGCGTGGCTGGAGGGGTCGAGCACCCACCGGCTCCAGGAGAAGTTGGTGTCTATGGATCCAACATCCAGTGAAGTCAGTGAAAAGACTCCAATTGACTTCAGTGGGCTTTGAATCAGACCACAAGTACATAATGTGTGTATTCAGTATTGGTTTTGCCACTGGGGGAGCTTAGCTGAGCTAAAATCTCAAAATGTTGGGTTTTTCTAAAGTCCTTTGTATTTTTTTGTTTATAAATGAAATGCTAAAAATAGATGACTTCCAGGCAAACTAAAAAAGTTTGCTTAGTATATTTTTCAAGATGGAGTCAGCATGCATAGTAAAATGGAACATTGTCTGCAAAAACCCTCCCAAACCCCTAAAACAGAAGGCTTTGGATCTCTCTAAAACTCTTCAGTATGTGCTTGGTTAGAAATACTTTCACTTTAACGATATACAGAACTATAACAAGGCATTGTATAGACTTTATATAGTCTCTTGTCTCTGTTTGTTCACTAGGCATCTTTCTTGTCAGACCAGCCTGAACCTTACTTGCCTTTTCTCTCAAGATTTCTGGAAACACAGATGTTTGCATCTTTTATTGACAATAAGATTATGTGCCATGACGAAGATGACAAAGACCCAGTTTTGAGAGTGTTCGATTCTAGAGTAGATAAAATTAGACTGTTAAATGTTAGGACACCAACTCTGCGCACATCTATGTATCAAAAGTGCACTACCATTGATGAGGCAGGTAAGAGTAACAAGAACATTTCTTTCAGATGTAAGGAGCTATAGCTGTTCTCACTAGCACTTCCAAAGTTAGACTACTTGTTCAAATAAGATATTTTACCAGCCATAACATGAATTGAAGTGTCTTAGTGTTTCAAAAATAAATGAGAAGAGCTGGAAATTGAGGCTCTGGTGGAGAAATAAATTCTATGCTGGAAAGGGCAATGCGAGAACCTGAGACAGTGAGCTAACTCTATGTGAGATATCTGTAAAGGGAAATTCAGTTCAGCTCTCCTCTTCACCTGCCTGAGAGTGGGATGTTCCAGATAAGATGAGCATCTCACTGCCATTGGTAGCAGTCCTTGGATACAGTATGGTCTCGTACATAAGCCTCCCTGTTCAGATATTGGTCAATATGGGGATTCCCCTATCCCCTTATATTACAGATTTGTTGGGGTTTTTTTTTTAGTATATATGGTAACGTAAAAAAGGAAGGTTATCTGCAATGCTTAGAGTGGTTTGAAAAAAGTGTGTGTATGGAGAGGTGTCTTTCGTAATCTGAGAGCAGCAGCTTTGGTAAGGCAGTGCTTACAGTGCACCTCTCAGTGTCCCAGCTTGATTAAAACTTCCCTTCTCACACACCACCCCAACACTTAGGACACTGGTTATCTGTGAAGTTACGTGCTTAAGAAATATCTCCTTCCTCTCTCTCTTTTTTTTTTTTTTTTAACTTTCAGAGAAAGCTATTGAATTAAGGCTTGTAAAAATAGATCACACTGCGGTCCACCCACACTTATTAGATATGAAGATTGGACAAGGGAAGTATGAACTTGGGTTTTTCCCCAAGCTTCAGTCTGACGTACTCTCCATAGGACCAGCAAGCAACAAGTGAGTATGCAAACATTATTGTGCATTATGAAGTGACATTGGATCTTGTTGAGATCTAAAGCATAAGACCAAATTTGAGATGTCAAAATGCATATTTAATCACTTTTAAATGAGAAATGCCTGAATAACACCTTAGAATGTGGTGGACTCTTAAGGATCCTTTTAGTAACAAAGTGAAGCAAGGAGGCCAATATTGCAATGGGGACAGAGTTAAGATTTTTGAGTGACTTTAATTGATACTGGTTAAAAGAGAGAGTCCTGTGCCAGAGGTCAGTTGAGAGCTAATGGCTTAAAATAAGGGACAATCTCATAAAAAGTGGGAGGAAAGAGGAAGAAGAGGTTAGTAGCTGCAGAGGTGACTAAGAAGCCTTAAAAGTGGAAACTAGAAACCAAGTGCACAAGATTGTGTTTTTGTTTTTTCCCTAAGAACATAATTCTTCCAGACAGATTTCATTTTCAAACCATTACAGGTTCGCTGCTTACAAAGAGATGCTAAACACAGTCTGTACTTGTGTGTGCTTGCAGTTAACCTGGGTTTGGCACTGGTTCTGGCACGTCTGTTGCCAGTGATTATTTTTTGTAATTTGGACAAGCCCTATTAACAATCCAAGATGGAAACCTTTGCTCCTGCTTTTCTCTCCTCTTCAGCTGACTCTTGATATCTAATGAATAATCTTGTTTGATCTGTAGATGGACAAAGAGAAACGCTCCTGCGCAGTGGAGGCGGAAAGACAGACAAAAACAACACACAGAGCACCTGCGTCTTGACAATGATCAGAGAGAGGTGAAAACTGTTCAGTTACTGTATAATATCATTTTTCATTATAGAAATCACACTATCTTCTCTACAGAATGTCAGATCAGTTATTCCACAGTAAACCTCCGCTGTTCCTTACTCTGACCTTTCAAAAATAAAGAGCAGATTCTCAGCCAGGGTAAAATGTCATAGCTCCATTGATGTTAAAGGAGCTATGCCAGTGAGGATCTGTCCCATGAGTATGAAACCAATGGTAAAAAATGGTGACTGGGCTACGTCTTCACTACCCACCATATCAGCGGGTAGCAATCTATTGCTCGGGGATCAATATATCACGTCTCATCTAGATGCAATATATCAATCCCCGAACGCTCTTATATCGATACTGGAACTCCACCAACCCGAATGGAGTTGCGGAGTTGACATGGGAAGCCGCGGACATCGATCCCGCGCCCTGAGGACGGTGAGTAATTCGATCTTAGATACTTTGACTTCAGCTACGTTATTCACGTAGCTGAAGTTGCGTATCTGAGATCAATTTCCCCCCGTAGTGTAGACCAGCCCTAAGTTGCAGTGTTTTAAATGTGGCAAAAGTCAGATACCAGTATGCTGTTAGACATGCACTGTCTGATTTGAGTATTGGGCTGCGTTTGAAGGCTGCATTGTTCAAAGTGCTGATTTTCGGCTATAAGCATACTATGGATGCTATCTGCTTTGTGAGGATTCAGAATAGTTGCCCTTTTGTAAAAAGTGGTGTTCCTTTGATAGGTACACTTCTGTGTTTTGAGGAGGGGGCCTAGCTAGAAAGGAAGAAACTCCAAGAATCCCTATGTGAACCTTTTTAAAATGACATTAGTTGGGTCCTATGATGCCAGCTACTTTGCAATTACTTAAGCAAGAACAAAATGTTAGTTCTCTGAACTTCCATTGTACAAAAAAGTGTAGTATGAGAACCATTTTTCTGATGTTCGGATTTCTTTTTAAAAAATTTGAATTGATATGTGCTTATATATAAACAAAAAATAAAGCTTTGGGATACATTATTTTATGTTTGGGTGAAGAATCTTTTAACTTTGTTCTTTTTAAAGTTTATACTAAGATGCTTGCAGGAAATGTTTTAAAAAATATATTTTCTTCATTCATTCCATTGTTATATGTGAACAATGATATAAAAGGTTAAACTGCATTTTCAGTTATAAACCCTATTTTCCAGGATTTTGTGACTTGGTTGTAAAAATTGGTTGTAGTCATCTCTTTTGTAATCATATTTAAAAAAGAAAAAGAGGTTTGTGCACTTTTAAATTCTACAAATAAGTAACATTTACTGCTTTCACATGCTCTTTATGGCGCTGTGTCTCAACAACATCTTCCATTTAGGAGAAGAAAGAGAAAGTGAGTAGTAGTTAGTCCATAATCTGACAGTCTTTTTGACAAATATGTTGATAGCAGATGTGAACCGTTGAGGTATCAAAGTGTAATTATACATGTAAAAAGTGACTTTCCATTTTCCAAGAAGTTTTTTTAACAAAAGCTGAATATACTTAGCAAATGGTTAATTATCGGAGAGCAGCTACCTTAGTATGTGAGGTAAATAATATATCTTATGAACCATATTGCAGAAATATGGAGCTATTCTGGTCTGTAGGGTTAACTCGTTTTAGATATTTATTTAGAGTGGTACCAAAATCTATTGGGAACATTATATCCATGGGGAACCCCATCCCCATAATTCAAGATTTTCCCCATTAGTCTGTAACAGTTGAAAGGGAGTAATTTTGAGTGTAGGAGTGAAAATCCTTGTGATTGGTAGGCAGGGATTGGTAAAAATAAAAATTAAATTGGTGGTCTGAGGCAATTGTCTAGAAAGAAACTTTGAAGTTGAGATTTGACAACTGTTAAAACTCTTGTGAAATTTTGTCACAAGTATGCAGTAAAGGACATAGTTCATTTTAATTCTTTTTTTAATCTCATCACAATTATAGTGTTAAAATGATTTTTTTTGCTCTTTCCTTTATTTAAACTTTCATTATTTACAGGTTTTATATTGTATATTTATTTATTGGTCTGAGCTGTAAATGGCATTGAGTTCTGTCTTAATTGTTATCTTTTCTGTTTTTGCATGCACGCTTTTATTCATATCTGCTTACCGTACTTTTGCTTAATATGGGCTGTCTGATTGTTTGCTACAAACCTCTCCTGCCAGCATCTGGATTTTTCCTTGCCAGAGCTTCATTTGCAATCATATTTAGACTGGGACCAGCATGATTGGCCTTTCAGACCCTCTATAAAATCTGTGTCAGAGCTTTACCTGGTATGTCATATGTACAGCATGACCTGTAGTCATGGCATCAAAGATGCATAGTTAAATGTATGTATTTCATAGTTGTTTAGACTGTTTCAGAAGGCTGATAAAGTGGGGGAGGGGTTGGTAAAAGGTGAACACTTCATTCATTATGATGTAGCAAGAGTAGGATTTCAGTCAATCACAATCCAGAACAATCAAATGCTGCCCTCTCAAGTGTCACTGAAATACATATTGATCCATCAGAATGCGGCAACAATAGTAGCACAGATCTTTCAAACCTTCATGAGTCAAGGAAATCATTTTCCTCTAAAATGTTGATTGTTCTTTTTTTAGATCTGTAATATTGGAGCCTATTCATAATAAACTGCTGCTTCAGTTATCACACTCCTTAGCTTAGCTTCTGTCTTTAATCAGCCGACAGAGCCATTTAGAGTATGCATATATTGCAATTAGACGCCTGCAGCTGGCCTGTGCTAGCTGGCTCGGGCTTGGGCTTGGGCTAATTAATTGCCATGTAGATGTTCAGGCTCAGGCAGGCTGTACTCTGGGACCTTCCCTCAGTGCAGCCCGAGGCCAAATGTCTATAGGTAAACAGCCCCTTAGCCCAAGCCAGCTGGCACGGGCCAGCTGCAGGTGTCTAATTGCAGTGTACATGTACCTTTAGTGTCACCCTTGCTGCTCCTCCACAAGCGTCATTACTTACCTGCAAAATAATCGCATTTGGAAGGACTGTTTCACTTTGACAGTAATATCAAGTATGTATAGCTATAATTACAAGACTTTTTTAGAGGAGAAAAAGGAAACACTCTCTGTAGTAGTGGAGGGAGAAATTAAAGCTATGCATCCAAACAGTTTTGTGTTGTGTTAATCAAAGGCCCAACTGCATCCTGATGCTAGCTGGACAGTTTATATGAGATCTTAACTCAGTTAACTAATGTAGTAAATGTCTTTATCCTTGATAAAGGAGCATTCTTTTGAAAGGTGGTGTGATCTTTTTCCCTCTGGGCATGGCGGCAGCAAAGACAGGTTGTTTGACACTGATTCATAGCTACTGTATACCATTTTGTCACTTTTGTTTTGGGGTTTGTTTGTTTTTTCTATCCTTGAACAGAAGTATATCCAAGAAGCCAGGAATCTGGGCAGCACCATTCGTCAGCCTAAGCTGTCTAACCTCTCTCCATCGGTAATTGCACAAACAAACTGGAAATTTGTTGAAGGCTTACTGAAGGAATGCCGAAATAAGGTAATGTAGAGAAAATGACTTCTCATTCCCACACGTTGCTGGGCTACAGTTAGTAAAATTAAACTCACCTTTTATATGTACACATACACATGCTCGCTCGCTCGCTCGCTCTCTCAGATGTATGCATAATCTGAAACTGGTCTACGCTGTCCCTTTTGGGGATTGTATGTCCCTTTAATAAATAAATGGATGTGTTTTTAGTTATCCTGAAAAGATTGGAGACTTTTCATATTAGGAGACCTACTATAAAAACATAAAATTATAGAAGTAAGAAAGATCAGATGCTCTGGTAGGTCTCTGTTTTCCTGCCAGTCTAGCATTGTTCCCAGCCATACATTTTCTAGTGTATTGTCCAGTCTAGTTTTGAATGCTTCATTGTGAGAATATTTTTGAAATGTCCTACAAGAGAGAAAGTGTGATCTGCAGTGAGAGATTAGGGGAAATGGATACATCCATAGAGAAAGATGGCAAAGGAAGCATGTGATAATGTCAGTGCTTAGGAGGTCATAACATAAAAAGGGTGAGGACTTTACAAAGGTGGTTAAGGACAGTGTATAAAGAAGCGATAGTTTGAAACTACAAATAGAAAATGTAATTTGATTTATTAGGAATTATTTCTAGCTGCTGTTGTGTTGATTATACGTGCCCTATGAATAACAGCAGTGAGGCCACTTAGACAATGGAATAATTTTGCACTGGGCATTACTGAGAGGATAACTTGGTAATACCAGGTCACTGAGGAACCATTATTGGAGAGGTTCAAAAGCAGACTATGGTAGATAAAACAGATTAATATAATGCACTGTTACATCAAATGGATTAGATACCTAGAGCTGAAAAGTGATGCCTATCTTCTAGGATGTGGCAGGATTATGGTAGTTCCCAAAGTCAGTCTGAAGCAGATAATGAAAATTAAAGATGGCTTTACTCTGCAGAGTGACTGTGTAAAAACGGCACTTCTTTTTTATTCACTAGTTCTGTCCCTTTCGAATATTTGGTCATCTATTGCTTTTTTTTTTTTAACTGCTTTTTAATTCACTAGCAGTGGAGAGGGATTGCACTGGACTCTATTTTATCTTTTGTATCATCAACATACTTGTTAATAAGAGCCAGATTGTGGACCCTTAGTCATGAATAAAAATTTAGTTAATTACTGTGCTCAGTTAGTCTGATCCACAGTCTGTTGAAATCCATGGAAAACCTCCCACTGATTTCAGTGGGTTTTGGATCAGGCCTATTCTTCCACTGACTGCAATGGAACTATTTATAGAATATGGTACTGCTCTTTGTGATAGACTGTCCCTAAATTCCGTTCATTTACACCTGTGTAAACCCTTGGAAGAAAATAGTTGCCTAAGTAACGCTGAAGACATAAGTCAAAGACCATGGAGTTGCCCGGGTGTAAATGAGGGCCTAATTTGGTTTGCAGAACGTGATTACTTGCAAAGGTGCATGAGCTAGAAAAGAAACTGCTGGAGTCTCAGATCTCTGAACAAGTTTTTCATAGGAGGTATTTTCAAAAGCACTTATTTGAATTGGAAGCATAAAACTCACTGACTTTTAAAGTGGGATTGTCAGTGTGATTAAGCGATTTATGTACTTTTGAAAATCCCACTCTCAATATTTTTATGATTGAACTGAGATTGATACATAAATCATTGAGAGGCAATAACTATGGATGCTTATATTTTATAACTGCATATAAAATACTTAGCCTTTACATAGACTTTATCATCTCTAACTCACTCAAAGCCCTGTCAAACATGGCTAAATTATTATGTCTTTATAGATAGGCAGATTGAGGAAGTGAGAAATTTAAGTGACTTTCCCACAGTTGCACACTAAATCTGTGACAGACCCAGAAGCAGAAACCAGGAGAGCTGGGTTCTAATGTTCTATCCACAAGGCTACACACTTGGCAGCTAGTACATATTCTAAAGTGCAACCTCTCGTATAATTCTGTTCTAGCCTATTGCAATGAATAAATTATCCATTGCAAGGATTACCTCATTATTTATGGCTGTCATAGAGCCCTCAGCACAATGGGGCCCTGATCCTGACTGGCGACTTTGGAAGCTACCGTAGTTCAAACATTTAATAATAAACCTATTTAAAAACCTGTTCATGAGGACAACTTCATACAGATATTGTTAGAATGGTTAAGCAAATCTGTTACAAGAATACATTTTTACTCTGATGTGGCTGCCACCTGGCTGGATGAATGTGAATCGTCTTCGTCTGCTGAAAATGCTCTGCTTGTGCCTCTATCTCTGCATCCACCAGCAGCAGGCTCATTCTGACCCCTCCCTACCACTGCTATAGCAGACAGAGCTGCCATTATTGGGCCATAGCAGGGGCAGGGTGGATGTGAACTGCACACCCTTACAGCAGCCACCTGCAGACTCCAGGGACAAGTAGGACAGATTCCATGTCCTCTTGGATATCCTGGAAATGGTTCCTCTTGGAAAAACATCATTCAGATGGAGGCTCACAGGAACAGCATGATGGCGGCAGGGTATTCCCAAGTGTCTCTCACCTTCACCCAGTGGAGACATAGCCTGGATAAACAGGACCATTCCTGTTTATCACAGAGAGTCCTTACACCTTCCTTCCTCAGTGAGAGGGCTCCCTGGCTACCTTCTCTATTTTAGGACCTTGCCACAGCTAGAGGGCAGGAAAAGCCTCATTCTTCACTGTTTCCATCTCAGATAGGGATCTTTCTGAAGAGAACAAGCTAGTATTGAATCTCGATTAGTTTGCTAGTCCCTGTCCCCCTTGCTACTGCTCAGGAATCCCCAGGAGGGACACTCCAGAGTAATAGGATTACTTAAAAAAAAAAAAAAAACTCTGGAAAAAAAAACTCTGGAAAAAACAGTCTTGGAGAATGAGGTAGGACTTTCCATGTCACTCCAAGGCACCTCCTTAGAACTGATTCTGCCTGTTGACACCTCTGGTAAGGAAGGGGTTAGACTTGGGATATACCTACCGTGCTCCTGAATCTCTTCAGATTCTGCAGGCCAGCCCTGACTTCCATGACGTCTGGCTGTTCCACTCAAAGGTATGCTCAGTGCTGATTACCCATTCTAAGCTCTTGGACCAGTCTCTGGAGGCCACATCTGTCCCTCTGCCTAACTCAACTAGATAAAAAGATGGAAGAGGTTATCAGGTGATCAGTACTGGTGATTCCACGTAATTGTGGACTATTGGTGAAATAAGAGAAATATCTTTCTGCACTAGCTGCCAAGGGTACAGTATAAACCTAATTGTATTATCACTCAGTTATTATTGTAAAGGAATTTAATACTGTGAAGGATCATAGCGGTTCCTGGTGAATAAGAATAACTTTCTTTTTGCCTTCTTCTTTTCAAGACCAAGAGGATGCTGGTTGAAAAAATGGGCCGAGAAGCTGTGGAACTAGGTCATGGTGAGGTGAACATCACAGGTGTAGAAGAGAATACTTTAATAGCCAGTCTTTGTGATCTCTTAGAAAGGATATGGAGTCATGGTTTACAGGTCAAACAGGTAAATAATGGTATTTCATAGAATTTACAACTTTAAAGCCATTTTTCCACTGTTTCTTTTTTAATTTATTTTTTTTCAATTCTATTCTATGCTCTTAAAATCCAACAATTTTGGCACTGAGCTAATCCCCCTGCTCAAAGTATAGTACACAATTATACTCTCAGGGATGACTTTCTGAATGCCTGCTTACTATTTTATTTGTCTGTTTTATAGAATGATAGTTTTATCTATTTCCATTTTTTATTTCTCTTATTGTAGCTGTGCAGATTTACGAGGTTGCAGTTTGTGGTGCTGTTAGTTGACTATCAAGTGTGGGGATTTGTCCTCAAGCAGGAAAACTAAACTCCCTTTGTCCTCTTGTTTTGCTGTTCTTACTAGGCATGGTACTTATTTAGAGATGGTCAATTGAAGTTTATAAGGCCTCTAGCTAGCCACTTTCCTTGAGCAGGGGGTTGGACTAGATGACCTCCTGAGGTCCCTTCCAACCCTGGTATTCTATGATTACAGAGCTCCAGCTGTTTGGGCTCTCCTGTGAGAGTAGACAGTGTGGGAGGTGTTGTTTCTTCCTCTTTTCCCCTGTGTGTGTGGGGAGGGAGAAAGGGACTTGGATGATGATTTGTTTAAGCATTTTGCAGAGTAAATACGTTTTAATCCAGGCATCTCTAATCCAATTGCTCTGTCCTCTGCATCCATGCCGCCATTGCCTAAATTGCTCTCATTCATACTAAACAGTAGTTTCTATGTGAAGGTATATCGTCTGCCTCATCCCTTCCCCTCTGTATACTACTTAGGATAGAAGCTGTACTACTTTCATCCTAGAAGACAGGCGATCAGTATACTCTGCTTCAACTCAGATTTGGGCATTTCAGACAACCAGGCGGCCAACCCCACATAAGGTTAATGTTTTGATTGATTGCAGATGTTGGCAAATAGTGCTGAACAGTCTGTTGTGGGTAGAATATAGAGGCCTGACGAAGGAAGTTACAGTGATCTAACACTGTGATCCAAAGTAAAAAGCACTACAACTCTGACATGCACTCTGGCCTCTATTAAAATTGTGAAAGTTTGCTATTTATAAATTGATTCGTCCAATAATGAGCCAATTCCTTCTCAGCAGACCATAGTAATGAAGATGGCTTCCCTCCCCCACCCCATGCTTTTGCTTGTTTCCTTGCTGATGGCATCAGTTTCATTCACATAGTTACCAACTGGTTTTTTTCATGTGCTGTTAAACGCTACCTCGTCAACTGACCAAAGCCCACCTCCTGCCTCAACTGATCCAGTATGATCATGCAATGTAGGATCTAGTGATCTTGTCAGTCTCGTCCAGCCTAAGTGTATGTGAAGACCTTGATTTTTTCCCCTCCTTCCCTTGTGCTGTCTCCTTCTCCTCTTTATACTTGTAACTTGCATCATCATTACTCTCTTTTAACTCTCCAAATAGTAATGTGCTGGTAAAAGAAACAGGCAGATACAAACAGTACAATTCTTCTCAGTGCTCACTGGTATTGCAGTTTCCGTAGTTTGTAGAGGCCTTTGCTTATTTGCCTTCTTCAGAGGTGTTCCAGCACTGAAAGCATATGCCGTCCTCGGCAGTGCTGTACTGAGCTGTACTGGTTTCCACAGTGGACCTTCCAGATTCACTACTGAGAAATCGGACTTCTGTGGGGGGCACTTTTTGTAATGTTCTCAGGAAACACATTTTTGAAAGAGGATTTCCTTGCATCGTCATAACTGAGACATATGCTGCTTTATATTTTAGAAACATACCACCATAATTTGTGTGGGAATAATACCTTGGAGTAAATCTCTTGTAGATCTGTATATTAGAGACACTAATTCTCCCTTGCAGAAGTGAACAAGTTGGGCTAGATTTTTAAAGCTGACTTCTTTTTCTTTTTACACCTGCAGAATTCACCCCTCAATTATTTGCACCCTGAACCAGCTGTTTAGATGTTTTAAATGACGTCAGTAGTGCCTGCTCACTGCAGGTGCAAATAAGTAACCCCCAATAAAGCCAAGATTTGACAGCCCTTACAAACCCCTCTTTTTGAACAACAACATCCTTATAAATATGCAAAAAACTTTCTAGTCTACTCATTAGCAGAAACATGTGATTCTCAATCCTTACTGGGATTCCCAATTAAGTGTTAGTTTCCTAAAGGAATCTGTTACAAATCATTTACTGAGGAAGTGATCCAATCATGTACTGGATAGTCCCTGTTCGGTTATTGGTGCCTTCTGTGACTTCAGTAGCATTTAATTATCATCACAAATAGCTTTAGGGTGAACCTGAGAATCTGTTTTGTGTGAGTCAGTGGTAATCTCACCATCTCACCTTTTAGGGTTTCCTGACCCTTTTTAGAAAGGCAGCATATGACTAAAGATATATATTTTCTCTTTGCTTACAATGTCCTAATACTGCATTCTGAATGCTGTCCTTTAAAGTTTCTTTACTATCTATAAAAACAGCTTCAAACTTTATTTGAAATTCTTTATTTTCCTGCATGTGGAGTGGGTTTTTTTTTTGTTTTTTTTTTTTAAACATTTTGTAATGAGGCCTTTTGCTCTCTTTGCTAGAGGAACTTGGAAAATCTTTTGGAGGACCTGAAAAAATAGCTCTCAAACCCATGCCATCAGCTTGGGTAGACTGTTGTAGACTCAGGGCTGGGCTACACTGAGAAGTTCCAGTGGCATAACTACATTTCTCAGGGATGTGAAAAATCTACACCCCTGCGAGACATATCTATGTCAACCTAGCCCTGGTGTAGAGCAGTAGGTTGATGAAATAATCTTCCTTTAACCTAGCTATTGTTTCTTGGGGCAGTTGGTTAACTACAGTGATGGAAGGGGTTCTCCCATTGCTATAGTGAGTGTGTACACTGAATCGCTATGGCAGTGCAACTGCAGCTGTGCCATTGCAGCGTTTTGAGTGTAGACATAGTTGAAGAGTCTGCTCTGTCTACCCTATCTGATTGGTCTCTTCCCCATTCAATGAGTGGACACCTACAAACTCAGGTTGCAGGGTCATGGGACATCAGTTTGTAGTACGCATCACTTTGTAGTATGTATTTTGATCACGTCTTGATAAACAATGAGAAGTGATGCTTAGCTGATTTTTTTAGGTACCAGAATCTGTAGGTCCCCAGCTAGTTTCTTACTTGAAAAAAAAATTTACACTAAGAGCAGATATGCAGGACAGTTTTACAAATCATTTACACTTTTCCTTTTGTTCTACTGTCCTTTTTTCAGCTGTTTACTCCTATCTCTTTTTTGTCTTGTTTTTTTTTTTTTAATAATGATATTGATAGGGAAAACAAAACATCTTTAGAACAAACTGTTGTTGTAAATGTTACTTTTAGTGTTTTTTAATTTTCAGTTTTTATTAAACTCAACAGACATTTATTTATTTGCATTGCTAAATACAATATGTTACCAATCAATTTTTTTTTTAATTTTAGGGAAAATCTGCTTTGTGGTCTCACTTATTACATTTCCAAGAAAATAGGCAGAGAAAGCCCACGTCAGGTAGCTTCAGTACCTCAGGTAACATTGATTTGTATTACAGAAAGGTTTTCAAGAGTACTAGCTGAACTCCTCTAAAAATGCTAAAAATGTCCAAATTACTAGGTTTTAGTCTCTTCAAACCAATTCCAAATTATGCATCAGCAGCAGAATACTGTAAATTCTCCACTGCTCCAGGTCTTAGAGGATGAGATTTACTATGATGATGATGTCACTTTCACATAACTGTTGAGACTGATTTGGTGACTGCAGTATTTACATGGAGTAGACTTGTTTTCCAATGTAATTCTGAAGACTTATTTTGAGTAGAATTTCTTGTTCAAGACTGGTATCCTGTTAACTGGTGCTTGGTGTCCTACCAATGCATGATGCTTCAGAGACAGTCCAAAAATAAACCTGTTTGATACACGTAGCCAATCATGCAGTGATGTACGTAAGGTGAAAGATCCCTTTTTAACCCATGAAATAGTCATCCTCTGCTGTGAAGCATGATTTTTCTTTACCCCTTCTTAAACATGCATAGATGCGTTACTGAGTATGAAATTATCCATCCTGTTTTAAAATCCAACCATAATGTAAATAGGGTTTCAGTAATATGCTGCATGAATAACTTTTACTGATGGTACCTAATAGGTAGTTAAATATAATTAACCATACTTATAGATAGGGAACACATTGGAAGCCTATAACTTCTTTCATATTAATAGAGTGGGGAACTACATATTTCTTCCTCTACAATATAAAATTCTCTTATGCAGTATAAATACTCTCTATTTAGTGTAAAATTTGTTTTCAGCAAACTGGTATCTTTTGAAAAAAAGAGAGAGTACAATAGTGCACTTAAGTCACTGTGTTACAAATGTAAATGCTCTTTAGTCCCCATTTTACAGAAGGAGAAACTGAGGCACAGACCGCTTTTAGGGCCAAATTCTTTGCCCAAATTCAGTAGCTTTCCAGAAGAGAATATGACCCTACCACATTCAGGTAGTCAGCGGCAGAGCGATGAATAGAACCTAGGTCTCCTGATTCTCATTCTGATGCCCTGTGCACATTGGTGTAATGTGCAGAGACCTGGGTTCGAAACTACTGCTGATCCTGTGCTCTCCAGCTTGAAACTGAGAGTAGGTGATTGCTCATAATATAGTGTTTAAGTATGATATAGAGATGGCATTGTTTGTTTAGCATTTACATTGCAGATTTTGGTTTCTTGTATTACCTATTTCTGTGGTTTAAGACTGTGATGCACTGGATATTTGTATGCATATCATTTAACACCGAATTGTCCAGTGTCTATAATGCCAACTTGTTTTAGCTCATTTGGGAAGGAAGTGAAGAACTCTTTTCAGAAAATAATACTTTAGTGATAATCTGTTTAGATCCCACTCTTTTTGGTCTCTCACCAATTCTGGATATGTCAAAGTTCATTAATGTGTCATAATGCTGAGCATATTATGAGTTGTCTGAACATCTTGGTGTGTAAACAGTCAATCAGGTCCGCCCAGGGGACGGGGGGGGGCAGTTTGCCCCGGGCCTGGGCCCCACAGGTGCTCCCACGAGAGTTTTTCGGAGCCCCTGGAGCAGGGTCCTTCACTCGCTCTGGGGGCCCCGGAAAACTCTCATGGGGCCTGGGCCCCCAGACCTTCTTCTGCTCTTGGTCTTCGGCAGCAATTTGGCGGCGGGGGGGGTCCTTCCACTCCAGGACCCGCCACCAAAGTGCCTTGAAGACCCACGATGGGGAGTCCTTTTGCCTGGGGACCCACTGCCGAAGTGCCAGGTCTTCAGCGGCAATTTGGCAGTGGGGGCCCCCCAGCTGAAGACCCCAGGCCCCCCGAATCCTCTAGGCGGCCCTGTAGTCAGTGTTTTTCCATGGATTTAATATGCTGCCGTAGTCAGCACTGATTTGTGCCATAATGTTTTCACAAAACCATGTGTCTCTGACAGAAAAGTATGCAGCATTTAATGTACCATTTCTGGATTCTGGGGAAAACCTTTTCTCTCAGAATGTTATCAAATACTTCCGTTGTGTTACTGGCACTAAGTGTTTAAATATTACTTTTAAATCTTTGAATTATTTTTCCATTGATTAAAAAAATATTTTTCCCACTTTAGGAGTACTTCTCGATTCAGAAAGGAGGAAGTCAGATGCCAGCCCAGCCATGTCGCCGCTGAGAATCTCTCTCATTCAGGATATGAGGTTAGTTTGGGGCAATAAAATAAATCCTTAAGATCTGTGTGTTTATTCCTATGCATGTAATTTGTGTAAAAGGTTTACTTCAGTAACACAAAGTATAATTCTGAATGGCTCATGTGAGTTTTGTATGGTAACTATCATTCTGGGTGAATCCGAGCTCTGCCACAAAATAGGTTAATTTAATGTAAATAATGAAAATCACCCTCTCTTATTGCCCTCCATAAAGTCTGTTATGAAGGAAAAGGGGAGGAAAGGACTTTCATCAATAACTCTTGGAAAAACTTAAGAATTTCATGATATGAAGAACTGTGGATTATAAAGGCCAGCTTGGAATATCAAGGGTGAAACTTGCTTGGCTCTAGTTCCTGGTTTTGCAATTGGTATGTTTTAACTGGAAGAGATGCTTGCTCAACTGGGAAAGCAATGTGCTTCAACTGGAAGAAATTGCAAAGCCATTTACCAGAGATTGTAGTGAAACCCTTTCACTGGCCTGAATGAAAACTTGCTTCACACTGAGGAAACCGTATACTTACAGTATCTCCACTGTAATACTCATTGGCTTATAACTATAGCCAGACACTTTATTTTTTTTAATCTTCTTCCTCGTCTGTCTTCTGATTTGTTTCCATGGTATCTTATCTCTCAGACTGGGGGACAGGGTCACATGTACACAATCACTATCGAACTGGTTGGGCAGTTCTGAACTCCTCTCTATTTCCCAATGAACCTCAACAACCTCTGAATCTTTGAGTGGATTGGCTGGGCATTGGCCATTGCATGTACTTAGAGTGTGAAAGCCTGTGCCCAAAAATATGGAACTCAAAACTAAAAGTATATCTTTCCTGTACTTGCCATTTTCTAGTAACAAACACCTTTTCAGACTTGAAGATGGATTAATTCTGAGGCCTGGTAGCTCTGCTATTAGTTTCCTCTGTGGCATTGGCAGATAACTTAGCTTCTCTATGTCTGTGTGCCCCTTTCTCTAAAATTGGTATGATCCCTACCATAGAGTTCTGGGAGTTATTTGTTTGATCTCTTCAGTTGAAAAGCATGATATAATGCAGATTTCCATAATTTCTTCTCTTTATCATGATTAGTTCAAAGTCTCCACTGCATTTGCATCTGATTCATAATTGAATATTTGCAGTTTAAATTTGTCAGTGTGCAATGCTAACGCATAGGGATTATTGAACAACTGAAATGTACCAAATATTTTGTAACAGAGTCTATAAAATATGGGAGATAATTTTACAATCAATTAATGTAGTGACAGGAGTCGTGTATTTAAGCAAATAAGGTTTTACATTTTTAATATAAATTTTATACTTCTCTCTGGACTGTTTTTTAAAAAAAAAGTTTAAAACCTGGATTGACCAGCAATCAGAAGATGCTCTTTAATAAAGCTGCATGGATTGGATGATTCGGTGAAATGCTGTTTGTCTGCAGCTCATGCTGTTTTTTTTTCTTTTTAAACTAAACAAAACTTTAGTTTATTCACTTTTAAAGGTTTTCCTTTCCTTGGAGTTTTTCCTAGCTAATCTTAACATTTTGGGGAGGGAGAAGTGAACTGAACTTATTCAAGGAACATGATCTTCCCTGTAATATATACGTAAAATATGGGCACACAGCTTTGTGACTGCAGTTTTAGAGGACAAGCTGAAACTTTCTTCACAGTTTAGCCTTAAGTTTTATTTTTTTTTGTGTTGTGATAGCACCTAGAGTCCCCTCTCAGGATCAAGGCTGCATTGTGCCAGGCTCTGTACATGAGGCATGGGTCACTTGCAAGTTTAAACTAGTGTAAATGGTGAATTCTCTCTGAAGTCTTTAAACCATGATTTGAGAATGGCAGTAACTCAGCCAGAGGTTATGGGTCTATTACAGGAGTGGGTGGGTGAGGTTCTGTGGCCTGCAATCTGCAGGAGGTCAGACTAGATGACCAAGATGGTCCCTTCTGACCTTAAAGTCTGAGTCTATAAAGGAGGGAGTGAACCTTAAAAAATTGTGAGGCAATGGGATGGTCTAGAATCCTGAAAATAAGCCACTGCAGTACAGATACTTCCTTTTTCTGTCTTGTATTCCTCTTTAACCAGATATACAGGGATGAAAGGGATTTAGACAGTGAATTATATTAATTTATGGTCCTCTCTTTTTTTCCCCAGTAGTTATCAAGATATAGAAATATTGTAAGGCAGAGTTCCTTCCTCAGCCCTGCTTGATGTGAAAAAGTTGAGATGATGATGATGTGGAGATATTCTTAATCAACATTTGATGATCATTTTTTCCTTTTTAGGCATATCCAGAATATTGGTGAGATCAAAACAGACGTTGGCAAGGCAAGGGCCTGGGTTCGACTGTCCATGGAAAAGAAGTTACTCTCCAGGCATCTAAAGCAGCTTCTTTCAGATCTTGAACTTACAAAGTAAGCCTACCTATCTTAAATAGAACTTTTAAAAATCAAACCTGTTTAATAATTGCTCAGCTTTAAAAACACAAACTTGCCCAGGCTCATATCTGTTTAACGGCGCAATCAGGAATTACAGTGGTAGCGCTAACAAGCCATTCATAGCACCAGATGTGCTTGAGAGGGAGAAAGGTCTGTGGCTAAGGCCCTGGACTTGAACTCAGGAGATCTGTGTGCAGTTCTCAGCTCTGCTACAGACCTGTGACCTTAGGCAGTCACTTAGGCCAAGTTCTCCAAATGTGACTAGTGATTTTGGGTGCCCAGCTTGAGACATCCTGAGTGGTTAAGTCAATTGGGACTCAAGTGTGTGCTTCAGTTTGTTAGTGCTTTGAATTAGGGCCTTTGTCTGTTGGGTCTTTGTGTCTCAGCCCCTCCATGTGTAAAACTGGAATATTTACTTTCTCCCCAAGGATTCTTGCTCTGTGTATGTACAGAGCCTGGCACAATGCAGCCTTGATCTTGACTGGAGACTCTAGTTGCTACCACAATACAAAAAATAAATAACTGAAGGCCAAACTGTGAAGAGAGTTTCAGCTTGTACTCTAAAACTGCAGTCTCAACGCTGCGTGCCCATGTTTTTCACATCCTAGTTATGCAGTTCAGTATGAGTCTTAGATTGGATAAACTGTTTGGACTTTGAAGGAAGATAAAAATGGTGGGTGGAAATTGGTACTGTGGGTTACAGTTTGTGCCTTGACACTACCTCTTTTCATAAAGAGCCAACATAGCTGCCACAGATAAGGGATGAGGGGGAAATAACACACATGCCACTAATTAAAGGAGAAACTAAGTATAGTATGTAAGTGTAACAGACACCAGGATTTCGTTAATCAGTGTCACTTATTTAGAGAAAATGAGTGCAGGTAAGTCCTTGCAATTGGGAGTCATGGTGCAATGGTAAGGGCCAGAGCTATATATATTAGTGCTTAATGTGTAGGCATGGCCTGATACCCTGGCATCAAGGTAATTAGTTAAACCTGGCAACATTTGTCCATGTAGAACACGTAACAGGATTTAAAAGGAGATGCTCAAAAGCACTTGCCTATGTGTTGCTTCTTCATAAAACACATACTCGTTTTCTAGATGTAGCTCAGAACGAGAGACACAAATATAAATATGTACTCAAAACGGAGAGTGACGGGCAGATGACTGCTTACATGTAAGCAGGCATCAATAGTAGTAATCCTGAGTGCCTGTTTGAACATTTTTAGATGCTCTAGTTAGAGAAGGAGTAGAGCATTGCAGTCAGCGCAGATTAGCAGTGTTAAACAAGGCCGTTTCAGCTCTTTAGATGGGGGGACTTCCATGCAAAGTGCTGCATTAAACATAACCATGCAATGTGTCTCATTCTCCAATGCATTTTCCATGGCAACTACAGCAGTTAGCAATATTAAGGGAATGGGTTTTGCTAGGGTTACCAGATAGCAACTGTGAAAAAATGGGACAGGGAGTGGGGGGTGATAGGCGCCTATATAAGAAAAAGTCCCCAAAAATGGGACTGTCCATTTAAAAATGGGACGGATGATCACCCTAGGTTTTGGCATATGTGGAAGACATACTGAGACATATATTCAGTCTGGAAAAGGAACGTAATGAGGATGGTGGGAAAGCCCCTGGCTACATTTCCTTACTGTCCTTGTAATAATGACTGCACACTAGTGGCAATTTTTATCTGCTGCTGCTTAACAAAAAATGAGGCCTAGAAAATGGAAACAGTCCTGGATCAGGAATTAGCCAGGTAGCTTAGGATCAGCCTAGTTGCTATTTATTGCAGTGGAAGGTCATGCAGAATGATTCAGATCTCTAAGGCCACTTTTTAAAATATGGAAGAAGCTTTATGTCAACATTAATCCAGAATGAAAAATCAGTGCCGGTCATTGTAGTAATTTCTACCAATTCCAGGAAATTCTGTGGGATCACTCTATTCACAAATCAGAGTGGTGGACAATGAAAGTAAGAGAATTCCAAAGACACTTGTGAGCCTAAATTTCAAACGTGCTTCTGGATTCTGATACCAGTGTGTTCCCATTTTACATGACTAAAGGCTGAAGTGTATATTCAAAGGTAGGAGCCGGAACTATGGAAGTACCTTACTTTTGAAAAATGGGCTCAGAGTTGTAAATCTTGAGTGTTGAGATAACTTAGTGATTGGAATAATACCTAATACAGTGAAAGTGGCTAATGTAATAGTATATGAAAACTAATAGGGAGCAAGAGCTGTGTTACCAATACTCTTAAAGCGATCGGGAAACTAAAGTGTGTCCATTCTGAGTAAATGAAGAAAAAAATGTTCAGAAGTTTGTTGAATTTTCAAAAGGTAAAATACAGACAGGCAGACATCCCCAATGACATTGAGCCTATTGGATAGGCTGTCTAAACACACAATTAAAGTTATACAACTGAAACATGGACTCATTGCCCCTTTAGGTGCTCATAGGTCTACTGCTCTTGTGGCTAAGAGCTTGTTCAGTTGATTTAAAACTGTGAAGATTTCTTTCTAGTGAAACATTTTCTGTGGTTTGGTGGTTATATAAATGAGGATGTTGTATATGTTAATTATTGATTTGTTTTGTAAATTTTTGGCCTGTGATCCACTTATCAGCTTTTCCTATGTATTCTCTGAGACTGAGGCAGATTGTCAGGAGGTCTGCCTGGAAGGAACAATCTGTCCGTAATACACTTGGTTGTGATAGAAATTTTATACTGATCTTACATATATTCTGTTTAAATATTCTTATGGCCTTAATTAGGTTGATGTATTTTTGCATGCTCCTCTTTTGTGGATATTTGTTAATGCTGATTTCTTTAGTTCCGATACTGTAAAAGAGAGCAGTTTTTTTGCTTAATTGCTCTTCATTTCTGGATGTCTCTTGTAATTGTATATTGTGTAGTCATCCATAAAAATAATATTTTAATCAGTAAATAGAAAGTGACCAAGTCTGTTCTGTGGCTTTTTTGCTGCAGCTGCATCAACCTAACAAAAATAATGATTACTTCTCTGTACTAGTGAATAATATCAGGCCATGGGTTTTTTCCAACCCAGATTTTGATTAATAAAGATAGAGATTGTAAGTTCTCCTTTAGGTCCTGTACAGTGTCCAGGCACAAGGTGGTGGTTAGCGAATAAATAATACTAATAACTATATACAATTGCTTTCCTTTGTCTACCTTTGATTCCTCTGTAGAGGGATTGGCTTCTCTAAACTACCAATCTTGGGATGCTTCAGAAACTACTTAAACAACTCTGGGGACCTGTGTACGGGTATGTCGAAACTGGAGCTGAAACAGATCATTTTCAGCTTGCGGAGACATTCTTGCTCTAGCTCTGATTGAGCTAGCATGCTAAAAATAGAAGTGTAACCGCAGTGGCATGAATGGCGGGAGGGGCTAGATGGGCTGAATACATACCTGGGGTCTTGAACAAGATTGTACTTGGGCAGCGAGCTCCTTGTGCCGCAGCAGCTACAGCGCTCTTTTAGTATGCCAGCTCAATCAAACCTAACGTGGGTGTGTCTCCTTGAGCTGGAAACAACACCTCCAGATCACAGTACAGATGTAGCCTCAATTACAGCAGCAGCCTCTCTGGGCCGCACGATAGCGGCCCAGAATCTCTGCAGTGCTGTGGCCCCATTGACAATGCTGCCTGCTCAAGGAACAATCTTAAAGCTGTCTTCTACTGGGTGTTCCCTAGCCTTTTTACACAGCATAAATGAGCCAGAGCAAGGGTGAGGATCTTACTCCAAAAGGTAAAATCCCCTTCTGCATATACACAGTGAGATATTTTATCCTAAGGAACCATATCCTAAATTAAGTTCAGAGGTGTGGTACTCTCTGAATTTTCTGCAGTTCTCTAAGCTGGCAAAAGGGGTTGAGAATAGCACAACAAACTGAAATGACACATTCCAGAACGTACAGACTTGCAGGATGCCTACGTGTCTTGGCTGATTTAAATGCTTTCAGCACCTATACTACTTGTCATTAGTAATTGCTTGCATATTCTTCACAGTTTACCTAATATAATAGAAAACATATGACTGATTTGTTACTGTCATAGATTATTTTTGTTTTGTCAGAAAACTTTACAAGCGTTATGCCTTTCTCCGCTGTGATGACGAGAAAGAACAGTTCCTCTATCATCTCCTGTCATTTAATGCTGTCGATTACTTTTGCTTTACCAATGTTTTCACAACAATCTGTAAGTACTCATTTTCCCTGCAGTGCTGTTTTCAGCTTTTAGTTGCTTCTCCTTATGCAAGTTTCTAAGCAGTTTTGATATGTTCTTTCACGGAGCTGCATTAATTTCCTGTTCACATCCAGATATGTACCACTATGTCTATGTCATTTTTAATATCATTCCTGATATTGATAAGGGGTTTGTTTTACTCTGTGTGTGAGCACTATGATCAATAGGAGTTGCCTGTGTGAAACATGAAACTAATAAAGCTATCAATAATGTTGCTTAATTCCCACTTTATAGTGTGAACTGAATGTCACTGTCCTATAAATGAAGAATTGCAGAGCAACCTCATTTCATCAAATCATTGGCTGAGGGACATAATTTGTTTGGTTTTAGATGAAAAAATGTGTCAGTACAACAGAACTTACTAAGGAGAAATAATGTCCAACACTAAGCCCTTGTTGTGGATACTGCTAAGCTATCGCTAATTCTGCAGCTAACAATACATCGAGGGGAGAAATGAAAAGGAGAAGAGTTTTAACAGTTTTAAAGGTCATGAGCACCAAGCTTTTAAAAATCCAGCACCAAATGCTTTCTTGAGGTCACTGTCAGATGATGTGATGTTGAGAGAGAGAGAGAGAGAGAGAAGTATATCAGTTGCTTCAGCTGAACAGCCTTCATGATAAGCCATTTATACATTACAAAACAATGTAGATTGCCAAAGAACACAGTGACCCTTCACATAAATGAATTCTGTGTAAAAGTAGTTTGGTAAATAGGGGGCCATGCATTAGAGTTCTACACCATGACATGAGGCAGTTGAGTAATACTTCAATTTTATCAGTGTTCTCGAGTCAGAGGAGCCATAACCCAGCTTCTCTGCTCATCATGAAATGCTAAGAAAATAAATGCTTGATGCCCAAACTTAGTGTCACACCAATTTTTAAAAAATCACTTCTATTAATAGTTTATTACTTGTTTCTTGAATTTTTTTCCACTTTTTACGTTCAGATTAATGCAATCTGTGGTACAGCCAGGTGTACGGTGCTATAGTACATATTATCTAGAATTGGACATCTACAGCATTTATCTTAAAATGTAATAGCTTTGTTGCAGTAAATATTGGCAACAAAGGAACCTAACAAGTTGAAGTTTCAGTGTGTGATTGAATATGTCGGCCTGAATTAGGGCACATAGCAAAGCCTGCTCTGAGTGCATGTGTTTATATAACAAAAATATAGGCACAGAGCTAGATAAAAGAACTGGCTTTTAATCCCAGTTCTCCTGCAGACTCCCTGCATAACCATCGGCAAGTCATTTAACCCGGGTTCCTTCGTTTTCTTGAATGTAAAATGGGGACAGTAACCATCTTAGTGACGTGATTTTTAAGATCTCCAGATGAAAAAAGACTAAATAAATGCAAAGACATTATTTGAAGTATATTTTTATTCTTTTTTTATGTTTGTCATCAATTCTACTTTTAATATACTGCAGCATTTATGTTGCATATTCCTGATCACTCAGTATGTACAAAAATTTTTGTGTGCTTCTAAAGTCTCCGTTCAATTCTTTGGCATTTGATGACAGATTAAATTAGTTTTAAACACACTGTCTTTTCCTCTTTATAACTTAAAAGGCTTAACTTACTATTTTACATGATTATTATTTTTGGAGGGTATTCTTTTAAGTGAGTTGCTTCTTATATTTGCAGTGATCCCATACCATATAATGATTGTTCCTAGCAAGAAACTTGGTGGCTCAATGTTCACTGCCAACCCTTGGATTTGTATCTCAGGAGAGTTGAGTGAAACAGGAGTCCTACAGATTCCCAGGAATATATTGGAGATGACATTTGAGGTTTGTATTATTGACACAAGGAAATATTTTTTTGGCAAAACGTTCTTTGTTCAATTTAAATTCATATTTTTTGTAATGTTTCATTAGTGTCATAATCACAAATACTGTCTATGCCTGTACCCATCATCCTACACCTGTATTTAAGCAGTATGCAGAGCAGAATGATTGGTAAAATAAGCTTAGGTGAGGAGGGTGAGACTTCTGGCTTTATATTAATTTTGTCATAAGACATTTACGTCACCACCTCACCCTACGTTGTAGCTTCTTTTTCATCTGTAGGGTAAGTTTCCTGGTGACTTTTCAGTTCTTTTTTCTTTTTTTTTAAATTAGTTCTCTGTGTTTAGTGAGCAAACCTTATTTCCTCCAAATATCAAGGTACAAAATATCCTGTCTGATTCTTAGTACCAAACATTTCTAAAAGGTTGTGGAGGTTGCAGGTTCCCACAATATTGTAAATAGGGAAGCTTTAAGAAAGTCATGTGAGTTTTTTCTGTTTTTTTTGTTTTTGTTTTGTTTTTGTCATGGTAGACTCCACAGCTTATAGGTGTTAACAGGGCATTATTCTTTGATATCGTTATCTTTAGTGCAATAGTACGTAGGAACCCCAACAGAGATCTCTGTACACTTGTACTAAATGCTGTACAAACACATTCATTGATAGTCCCTGCCCAAAGATCTTACGTTGAAATAGACAAGACAGATGAGAACCAGAGGCATGGGGAGTTAAAGGGATTTGCCCAGGGTCACATAGCAGGTCAATGGCAGAGCAGGGAATAGAATCCAGGTTTCCCGACTCCCCTCCCAGCACCCTCTCCTCTGGACTACACTGTCTCAGCATATGTCAATTTCTGTTTGTTTCACTATAACGGATAACTTGTTTAATTTGCAGTGCCAGAACCTGGGAAAGCTTACCACAGTACAAATAGGACATGATAATTCAGGCCTGTACGCCAAGTGGCTAGTGGAATATGTTATGGTCAGAAACGAAATAACAGGGCATACTTACAAGTAAGTATCATCCTGGCATTTTAAATTGGGTAAGCAGAATTTTTGCAGAGAGTTAGCCTAACAGACCTGTCTGTTCATCAATGCTCATCTTCTCAGACTCTGCATCTTCAGGTGCTGATGCCCAAGGGGTTGGAGGGTCACTTGATTCCTGTTATTGAGCAGGATTAAGATTTTTAGGAAAATAAACTGAGTTTCATTTACAGATGGTTCATATTTAGCCACCCAAACAACTAAGACAGGTGCAGACCTAGAGGGAGGAGGTAAGCATCTCAAAAGGAGACTGCCTTGAGACCAAACAAATAGCCAGTTAGAACTTGCTGCTTATCAAGTACAGATAATGTGCACCAATACATGCCAAGTCTGAAAAGCTCTATGAAATTATCGGAGGAACTCTGATTTTTGAGGACATGTCAGAATGAAAGTGGGTTTGAGCATTAAACCTTATATGTGCTGAGTGAGACGGGTAAGAGGAGTTTGATAATTCTAACTGCAGATATGATGTGTGTTGTTTGCAGTGTGATTTGGTGCCCTATCGCTTGCTTATATAAGCTATGACAGCCTTGTGTCAGTGAGAAGACAGCTATAAATCCTTTCTGTTCACAATGTCGGCTTGCTTGTCATGAAGCAAAGGGATAGGATCCTGTTTTTGCATACTGGTTTGCTTTCCTAATTGAGCTTCATGGCTTGAAACATAGAGCTTCCTGGTGTCTGGGCTACTGAATATCTGTGTGTCAGTGGATTGGTCAGTGATTTGGAAACTGGCATACAAAGATGTTTGTAGGTACCCTGCTGTGAAAGTATTCATAGATGCTTCAAAGAAGCCATGTGACCCTATAAGAGCTTAAGTGTTTAACATGTCAGGTTACATAAGCAATTGACCAGCAAATCAATGTGCTAACTTCTTTCTGACTATTGCATCCAAATTTAACAGAGGTGCTTCCAATGTTGGAAGTTAAAAGTATCACCTGATTGCTACCATGCTGATATGGGGTGTGGGGGGGAGAGAAGGAGGGAGAAACCCTCCCAGACCAAATATTCTGTGTATGGAGCAGAAGACAGGAAGGCTGCTGCTACTTTTACTTTGTGTATCTGCATCATCTGTTACCATGTACAGCACAAATCTGGAATAAGACTATTTAACTTGTGCTCCCTCTGTTGGCGGAAAGAGCCAGCAATAAATAGAATTGATTTGTATGCCACTGTGTCAGTAAGAAAGTAAAATAATTTTTGAAATCAGTCAGGATATCCAGAAGCCAGAGTATTTGCAGTCCCCAATTCTAAGCCTTCATGTCTTTAGGTTTCCATGTGGGAGGTGGCTTGGAAAGGGGATGGATGACGGCAGTTTAGAGAGGATCCTGGTGGGAGAGTTACTAACGTCACATACCGAGGCAGATGAAAGGCAGTGCAGAACCCCACCACTGCAGCAGTCACCAAGTATGATCAGAAGATTTGTCACAATATCGCCAAATAACAAACCAAGTAAGTCAGAAGGGACATGCTCCATTGCTTGTAATTATCTGTTGCCAGTAAAGCCCCCTCCCAAAAATAAATCTACTGCATTATTTTTGTGCCTTCTGTGTCCTTTTCTATTTCACTGTGGAATGGAGGCGATGATTGCGACACAGGGTATGTCTACACTGCAATTAGACACCTGTGGCTGACCTGTGACAGCTGACTCTGGGCTCGGGCTAAGTGGCTGTGTACTTATGGTGTAGATGCTTAGCTCTGGGACCTTCCCACCTCGCAGAGCCTTAGAGCCTGGGCTGCAGCGTGAGCCTGAACATCTACACCGTAGTTAAATAGCTCCTTAGCCCGAGTCAGCTGACACAGGCCAGCCATAGGTTTTTTATTGCAGTGTAGACATGCTCACAGAGATTTACCTTAAACACTCTCCTGGGTCTCCCATGAGTATAGACTGCAAATTATATCTGGTTACATGCAAAGATTTTCTGTTAAAGGATTTTTGGCTTGTCTTGTCTTGTCATGTCATTCCTGGCATACCTTCTTGTTTCACATTTCTTCTCAAGCTCACCCTGATTTATAGCAATACTACCCGTTTGAAAAACCTATATTTGGTGTGCACACACACCCATGCAGCCTGAAATACATTTTTTCTTTTGCTTCAAACACTAATCTGAAAATCTGCATAACTAAGTGTAAAGCTATGTCCATACTATTTTTGGATTGAAATGTCTCAGTCAGTTTAGGTCTACACCTTCAACTTTAAAAAGAAAAAAAAATTAAACTTTATATCAGTGTGAAAAAGTACTGGCAATCCAGCACCACAAACCCAAGGTACACCACAGATAATGACTGTTTCTCACATCCTGCCCTAGGAACGTGCCTCAGCCCTGATCTACAGGTACCACCTCAAACCTTTATGAAGTAAATGAACATGGTTTCTTATTTTTCACAGAGTTAAACACAGGTCAAATACAGGAAGCTATTGGTGAAGCAGTGAATGGCATTGTCAAGCATTTCCACAAACCGGAAAAGGAGGTGAGACTTTCTTTTGCTAGCTGCTCCTCTGTTGTTTTTCTGATGCTTATGAACCTATAACCTGGAATTGCACACCTCCAAGTACATTACTTTTGCTGCTAACTGTACTATTGTATGTTCTTGGTCCATGCTCATCATCCTGGTAGATGAACCCACAATAAGAGCCAAATTCTGTCTAGGATTCATCTGTTTGGCACTCAAGTGTCCTGTATGTTTCTTAATGTGGTTGTATAAATCTTCTCATGTCTTAGTTATTCGCTCTGAGACAAGAGTGAAGCATTTGATGAAGAGCCCCTATAAATGAGCCATCAGTTCCTTTATATTGTCCAAAATGGGGGTGGGAGTGGGGGACGGCTTAATAGTTCTCACTTATACAGTTTGGAGCATGTAGATAGGCATGTCAGCAGCACAGAATACTACACTCCTCTGACTTGTGCTGTAGCCCTTTTGTCTTCCCATCCCCTTTCATTTCCTAGAGATAACAAACTTATGAGTGTGTTCCCTCTTTCTTTATATCCCCACTTACGGAAATTATTAGAAGGTAGCTGAGTATCTGAACATCCCTTTTGACCTCACTCTTCTCATAGAAAGCTGCATGTTGGGATGTACTGAAGTATGTTTTTCAGCTATGTCTTTCATTTGTCCCATGATGGCCTTACAAGAGCAGCATGTGCTTTTGTATCTGTAACCCTTCTGCCCCTCTGAGTTGGCAGCAACAAGGGCCGGGTTCAGTATCCAGGGGTTCCGTTTCAGTAACACAATGCATAACCGGCTCGAGCCCCCACCCAGTGACCTGGGACACTCACATACCACACACCCCTGGGCGCCTCTAGGAGGCAATACTTCCCCTCTTGCAAGCACGGAATCTGAGTGTAGCAAAATCTTTTTAATAAAGGAAGGAATCAATGCGGCATCCCACTGGAGAAACACCACAAACAGGGTTATAACACAAACCATAAACAAAAACCCACCTCCAAGTACGTTTGGTACTGTCCTTTTTCCCCTTAGGGTTTTAAGTCCAATCACCCCAAAGTCCAACAACCCAAGATCTCTGGTCAATGCCACCCCAGAGTTCGAGAGTTTATCTGTAGAGGTCCCTCCCCCCAGCCTGGGTAGAAAGGGACACCTTACGTGGTCCAGGGCCAACTGCCCTGCCTCTCCGTGGGTTCTGCTTCCGCCTTCTCCACGAACTGCTCCGCTTTACCAGCCACTCCACTCTGCTCCTCCAGCCGTCCTCAGAAACTGCTCTGCTCCACCAGCTGCTCTGCTCCATGAGCTGCTCCAGTTCTCCCTGCAAACTGCTCAGCTCCGCTCGCTCTATGGGCCACTCCACCCGTCCCACAGCTACTCCGCTCTGCCAGCCACTCTGCTGCCACCAGCTGTCCCGTGATCTGCTCCAGCCGTCCCCACAACTGCTCCACTCCGCCAGCTGCTCTGTTCCACAGTATATCTTCAGGCTCCCCCACTAGTTAGCACAGTACTCAGTGCTCTCAGCTCAGTAATTTCAGCTCTTTAGTGATTTCAACTCTTAGTGATCTCAGCTCTTAGTAGGGGAGCCCCAGTGCTAGTGCACCATTAGCCCAAAGTGAGTTCAGCTCAGTAACCTGTATTTAGATTCTTGAGGGAATAAAAAAAATCAACTCTGACATTCCACAGTGGAGAGAGGAGTGGGTGGAACTGGTGCTTCTGGCTCCACAAGGAGACTGCACCACCAGGCACAGATACCTGTCCCCAGCCTCTCTCAATTCACTGGGTTTTGGAACCCATGTCCCTTGTCTAGCAAGTACCACTCAACTGAGGTTGTCATTTCTGTCACAAAGCAGTCCCACAGCTCGGCAGCATGGGATGGGGCAGGCGTGCCTATGCAAATACACTCTCTGAAATTCTTTCCACCAGATGTCAGAGTAGAGCTCATCCTGACTCTGCTTACATATCCATGAGGCTTGATTATTATGGTACTCAGAGCAGGGCATCTGCTTCCCTTATAGTTTGTTCTGAAGGAAGCAGCATGTTTGCTTACTTGTTGGAGTTTTGATTATTTTATTACGCCTACCCCAGCATTCCTTGCTTTGATAGCCTGCAACATGGGAAGTGTTGGGCAACTGAAATGCTTTGTCGTGTTAAGATCCACAGATCTGTTTCAGTGGTATCTCAGCCTGCTTGAAGCTTTGGGGCAGAACCAGACCTGCCAGTCACTGGCGGCAGGGGAATGCCCCACGTCCTGAAGTTCCTCCAGTTTTTTCTCCACAGGCTCCAGTGACTCAGCCAGCCTACCCTGCCTGCAGAGCTTTTCTGAGGGAAATTCCAGTTTTTATTCCAAAATTGTAGACTAAGATTAAGTATTAGACACATTATTAAAATGAAATCTTAACTCCCAGCTGTGTCCCAGGGCTGTGTTTGATTTTTAAGGAGATTGTCCCCTTAGCTCTGCTTTCCATTCTGAGGCATTTGCAGCAACAGGTGCTGCCACAGGCTTCAGGGAGCAAGCTAGGCTGAGAAAAGCCAGAGACCAAAGGAAGGGTCTCTGTCTCCTGCTAACCCCTTAGCAAGTGTGTCACTGGGGAGTTCAACCACTCCCTTTCACTGCCCCATCTGGGTGGGGTTACCTCGTAATTCCCTCTCCCCTGCTGCTGCCCCTACCCACAGCAGGAGAGAAGACAAGGTTTGAAGAGGCTGGCTCTGCTGGACCAGATGCAGCCCAGGCTGGGCAGGGTTATCTCAGCACCCCCCCATCCTGCCCTTCCCCTGGCAGGAAAGGAGGCAAGCCAGCCCTTCCTCCCCCATCTCCATGAGGGAAGTGAAGTCAAGAGTAGCGTGCCAGGTGGAAGGGAAGATCACATCTGAATTCCTTTAGCCTGCAGATCTCAGCTGTCTCGACTTCCCCATGGGTGATAGGTGAGAGGCTTTTTGGCCCAGCCTTATTCTCCTGCTGCCACGTGTGTAACAGTTCTTTCTTCCACCCACTAGGGATCCTTACTCACAACCCAGGCCAAGACCTCCAGGGGAAGTACAGGCCTGTATTCCCCATGCGAATCCCGTGCAGTAGAGAGGGGGTGGAGCCCTCCTTCTGATAAGCCTATCCTTCCTCAGAAGGTACTGAAAAGGACCCCTGTGGGGGAGGTGGGACAGATAAGCCCAACTTCTTTGAGGACAGAGGGATCGCAAGCAACCCGAAATATTTTTGGAGCAGTCTGAGCTCAATTTTGCTCTCCCCTCTGAATCAGCATTATGGCTACAAAATCCCAAAGGGGAAACAAGTGATGAAATAAAATTGGGGCTGGTTCCCCTACTCATCTTCAGAGCGCTGCATAGCAGATCAATGCAGAGAAGACCAGGCCACAGACACGCGGATTCCTTTAGGCGTGCAACCAGCCCACAAATGGAATTCTTCCTTTTGTTTAAAACAACCAGCCAAACCAAAAAACCTTCCAACACCTGAGGATAAACTTAGTGCAGAGCACCTTGCCTGCCAGAGTATTGTGAAACTGGGCTTTGAAGGTCTGCAGCAGTTCTCGACTAGCTTATAGCTATATAACCTCCTCATGCACTCTGGGGAAGGTGTAAGAAAGGGACAGGGACTTCCCTACTCTTTAGGTGTGGCAGAAAGTATTGGGCTGTTGTCACAAGAGGCCACTGCCGATCACTGTGCTTTAGTGTCCAGATTATTGTGCCCAGCTTCTGTTGCAGGTTGCCATGGCTCATCTCCATCCTCCTCCCAATAGGTAGTTATGGAATTATGAGAGGGCCAGCAGCCTGGATGAGGAAGAACTGGCAGGCAGGAGGGAGCCCATCACTTACTTCATTCTACCCTGGCCTCCATTTTATAAAGCTGGAAGGTTCCTCAGCGTGCACCAGTCAAAATGTGACTTGGTATCACTGCCAAACTTAAATGTGGCTGTCTTCATTGATGGTCAGGAGCTCAGCATTTCTAACTGAGGGAGACTTTTCTCTGACAGAGTGGCTTCCTTGCTATACAGATCCTTCGCAGGCAGGCAAAGTCCAGGCCAGCTTGGTCGCAGCCCCCTCCTTTGGGTATGAAAATTCCGCTGGCATCAGACCAACAAAAAATAAATCTGAACTGTCATGTGACACCCTAATAGCCCCTCCACACACATTCACAAGCAATACTAACCTGGGTGGACTGTATTGCAGGTATTATCCCTCTCAACCTAGAAATCACAGGGCCTAAGAGCTTTTCCCTGGAAAGCATGGGATTCAAACGTGTTTCATGCATAAATATATGGGGCTTTGGTTTTTGGAATCATATACTCAGACAGTTCAGTCCCAAGCTAGTTTAGTGATATAATGGGAAACTTTATGGAAAACTGAGGCTATTCAGAGGCATTGAAGAAGTCAGTCTGTAATCCTGATTCATTCCAGGCAGTATCAAGAGGAATAGAAGTCATTTGGCAAGATGAACTTCTTCAAGAAATACAAAAGGAGAAAATACGTCTTTGCAAGTGGTAGCTACAGCACGTGCAAGATCAGTATTTGTCATCTGTTGCCCCAGGGCTATCTGCAGGTCTCCCGAACAGCTCTATTTGGAGTTGAACCCTTGGTTGGTGTCAAGCTTTCTCAATTTGGGAGCAAAAAGGCTTCTAACAGTTTTGATCAAATGAGGTCACTGGACGTTGTTCAGAGAGGGTATCTTCTGGAGCTATGCAAGAATTTCAAGAACAGCTTTGTCCCAATCCCAGTGTCAGCAACCCATGGAAAGGCCCCTGTGTGAATGAAATCACCGAGGATCTACTTCAGCTCAGAGCATTGTAGCCTGCTCCCTGTCCTATTTCTAGCCTGAGACAAGCAGAGCATGGCTTTAATCATTACCACTGGTCTCACATGTGCTCTCAGGGTTTCTGTCCAGGACCGAGGCAACAATAATATTGGCTTTAGATAAGAAAATTCACTTATTTTCCCAGACAGTTTTTCTGATCCAGGGTCCTGTATGGAGAGAAAGCTGCAGCAAAAAGACAGAGAGGTACAGGTATCCGAAAGAGCGAGCACAGCATTTACCAACTGGAATACTGTGATTCAATTGACACCTCAGAGCACTGCTCCTTTCATGCTTAACAGACGTGTTCTGATCACAACAGTCAATCTGTCTTACAGGGTTTTTATAACAACTAGGAAGAATGTGATCAGCCCCATCCCAGATTGAAATTTTTCTGTCCTGGGTGGAACGAAGTTTCCAATCTCTATGTGCGCTGCCCATCAAGTGAGGAGGTCAATACCAGAAATTATGTGGCAGAAGCTGGTTTAGAAAAGTGTCTCATGCACCCAGAAATATATCATCCTAAATCAGTTTGGTGGACTTGTGATTGACTTCTTTTGTATCTTGAAACAGTAAATAAAGTGCCTAGTGGTCAGGACCCGGGATGCAAGGTTGTGAATGACATCCAGTAAAGCTGAACAAGAGCCCGTCTGTCTTTGCTCTGTTTCCACTGCTCCTGGGGCCAATACAAAAGATAGGAATGAAAGAAAGGCAGTTATACTGAAGAGACCATGACTCTCAGGCTTGATTTAACCTAACATTGGATCTTCAGGAGTCTCTGTCTCACTGAAGAATTCTGCCATTGCAAGAATTTAAAGTCAGTACTTGGATGAAATGATTATTGCTCTCATAGACCCCAAAAGTGAAATCAACAAATAGAATTTATTTTTCTGGCTGGTTTAAAGTCTATAGTTCAACTACAAAGTTAAACGAGTAAAGCATAGCCTTGAATTCCCCCAGGGAGGCTTTTATTGGGTGTAGTAGTGTCCAAGCAAAAGATCAAATCTCTGTACTACAATATTTTCAGCAGGTTCAAGAAAAATAAAGTTTTGTACAAATCCCTACATTAAATGCTTTCTTATAGCTTCAATCTTATTTCAACCCTGCAGGGTCAGAGAGAGTGACCTTGGAACCTCCATTCTGCTTCTTGCAGCACTATCTAGATTGAATCCCTGCAGGAGGTGGTGTATTTCCTGGTCATTAAAGTAGCCTATTGATGGCTGCTGTCCTCAATCAGATTCAAATTTTTTAAAATTTGAAATTGGGAACTTTTCTGAGACCAGTATTGCACTTATAATTCAGACGGTCTTCACCACTGTGATAGCATTAATTCCTTAAATAAATTCAAGAAATATTTCACCTTTGGTTAAGCATTGAAGTTTAGTCCTTAGGAGCACGGACAATTATGTCTCCTGTATAAAGATTTGCTAGTTGGCCATTTGTTCACCAAATTCTTCATATTGGTCATCCAATCTTAGCTAATTTAATTTTCTTTCTTTTTGCAGAAGTCGTCTCCATATCTTAGTGCCGAAGGGCAGATGCAGGAGATAATTTATGTATAACCTACCTCGTTTTGGGTGTCCATATTTAAATGGTATCCTGCTTTCCACACTGCAAGCGTGCTGCTATACAAATCCCATGTAATGGGTCTGTGGACCATAGCACAAAGAAGGATAGGAACATTTATCTGTACTTGCCTTGAAATGTCCTTTCTTTGAAAAATAAGATCTACAGGTCCATCCACGCTGGAGACAAATAGTTCATCCAGAACAGAGATGGAAAATTGATATCCAAAGATTTGAGTTTGTTGTCATTAGATAGACCATGCTCTGCAGTTGGAGGAGAAATTGTGCTTTTTACTCAAACTACATTTAACACAGTTTGTAATGTGGGAAAGTAGATTTGAATTATCCTGGCTGTGGCAGTTATCTCTAACTAGAGTGAGCTCCAGGAGACAGGGTATACCATGCTGCCAGTGACCGATAGGTCTGGTTTGGCCTCCACTGTGCAAGCAAGCTGGGCTACCCTTGTAATGAAGAAAGAAAATTCTCAGGTTAACAGAGAGAGATTTTGCTATACAGGGGTCACTAACAGCTCCTGCTGTAATAAAGAATTGGATTTTCACAGCCTAAACATTATAGGCCCTGACCACTTGAAAACTTCCTTTCTGAGCCTCATTTTGATGGGTGTCAAGGTGAAGGTATTAGAAGTCAGCAGGAGCTACTGGATTCTCATGACGTTGGGAAATCAAACTACATTTTTGGGGCCTATGTATGGGTTTAGGAGCCTAACTTTAGGCACCCATTTAAAAAAAATGTTGGCCATAATAACACACATTACTTTTCTGTATACAAACTGGAGAACTGAAAAGAGAATGTTTGTTTGTTTTCATATGTCCTTGGCAGAGAGGCAGTCTCACTCTGTTGCTGTGTGGAGAAAGTGGACTCGTTTCAGCTCTTGAGCAGGTGTTTCAGCATGGATTTAAATCACCCAGGCTCTTCAAAAACGTCTTTATTTGGGACTTTCTAGGTAGGTGTGAGGAAAACATACAGCAGAGTGTTGCTGTAAAGTACATATATCTGCCTTCTGTAGCGTCATCACCCATTTCGTATGCCAGATTCTCAGCTGGTGTGAATGGCGTACTTCCATTAAATTCACTGGAGCTCTACCGATTTATACCAGCTAAGGAGCTGATGCAACGCAGTGAGTGTTCCTTCTTCCCTGAAGGTGAAAAGAGAATGTATCTGTGTTCTTCGGATATTAACACTGGCATTATCGTATAATAAATGTATTGCACTCTAACGTTCTGGGGGGGAGGAGGGCAGGGTGGTGGTGGTGTTGAGCATTTTGAATATTTCCTAACTAAATGGTGTTAGAATGAGTTGGTAATGAGGAGGAGGAGTTTAATGTAGTTGGAAGCTTGGGTCCGGTCGCCATATGTTATTTTTAATAGAGCAGTGTGAAAGAGATAATACAAAGCAAAGTTCTGCTGAACCTTCTTAATACAAACCCTAGAAATGACACACAATGATGTCTGTACTCTCAAATTCGTAACGTCTTTTAAAAAGTGAGTCACTTAAATAGCACTTCATAGTTCTGTCTAGGTATTTACATAGCCCTCATCACCAAAGTATCTGATTGCCTCAGTCTTTAATGGATGTTAATCCTCTCTCCACTCCTGTGAGGTAGGAAAGTATTATCCCTGTTTTACAGACAGGGAACTGAGGCATAGGGTAGAATAAATAGTTTTTCCAAAATCACACAGGAGGCCTGTGGCTGGAAATTGAACGCAGGTATCCTGAGTCCTAATCCAGTGCCCCATCTACAAGACCATTCTTATATCTACTTACATAGTGCCTGTCAGCTGAGGGTCTTAAATTGCTTTACAAATGTTCATATAACTTCAGCATACACATTTGTTGTAGCTGTTATACTGAAGTATATTGAAGTTAAGTTTACTGTCTTGCAGGAATAGAACCTAGTAGTGCTACCTCCCTGATCTCCATTCTAACCACTATTGCATAGCACATTTATGGCTATTGGCATTTCCATTGATCAAACTCCACTATCACCCATCTTTCACTTTCTTTCAAGAAAAAGCACAAATACATTATGAGACCCTTGATCAGAATGAAATAGTCCCAGAGGAGAACTGGCAGACTAGAGCCAGGAGTTTTTGTCGCTTTGTCACTGCTATCAACAACACTCCTAGAAACATTGGAAAGGATGGCAAGTTTCAGATGCTGGTGTGCCTTGGAGCCAGGTATAGGGGAACATTTTGAATCATATACATAAGGTTTGAAGGGGATGAGATAAGGTCACAAGGCTGCTTGTGATGTGAAGATGGACTAATGTTTGCAAAGCTCTTTGAGATTTTCATATAGAAGGTGGTGGTTTAATAAAACTGGACACTGACATACAACAGAATTTCAATTAGCCTCAAGTCTCAGGGGAACCAGAAATTGGAAAGATCTGAGATTTTGGAAAATTGGTACAATGTGAAAAACTAAAACAATGAGCAGTCAAACCAGGAGAACAGGTTGGGAGCTTGGTTGGCTCTGCTTAAGCGTAGGGGAGTGCCTAGCAAGGGACTGTTCCCCTTTCCTACACAGCCACCCAGGAGAGTGGGTGTGTGGTGGGTGCGTTGGAGGGAAGCTGAGATCGAACAGCCAGTTAGGGCTCTCTGATCATCTGCGTCAGCACAGGTCAGAGCAGCAACTCCCTCTCCTCTGCCTGCTGGAACCATTGTGGGGAGGGAGGTGTAGGAGCCAGCCCTATGCCAACTGGGGAATCCCCAGCAGGTGACTTGAGTGGGTTGTGCTTCCTTTGCACTGTCTGTGTGATGCAAAGGAGTTGCTGCCAAGCGAATTGGTCCATAAGTATTGTGGCTTCTTACCCTTGAAATAATATGCTTGACCTTCAGGCTGAGAAGGTTGGACACTTCTGCCCTAGATTATAGTTGTACGAAGTGTCATGTACTATTCCTCCTTCCCCAGTTTATCTGGAAAAAGTGGTAGATTTCTTTAAAAGATTAAAAATATAATTTCATTAAAAAGAGACATTAACTTGGTTTTTGTTTTTGCTTTCAAATTCTGAAATCTGACTTTCTCAGAGACCACCTCTTACACCATTGGATCGCCTTGCTTGCAGATTGTCCAATCACAGCACAGATGTATGAGGATATAGCATTGATTAAGGATCATACCCTTGTTAATTCCTTGATTCGAGTGTTGCAGACCTTACAGGAGTTCAACATTACACTGGAGGCTTCCCTCGTCAAAGGAATAGACATATGATCTGTCTCATCGCAACAAGGAACAAATGTTATTAGTATGCAAAGGTTCTTTCTGCTAATACGTCATATTGCGAACTTGTTTGTGGCCACAAAACACAACTTTGACTTTTCTTGAAGAAAACTCAAAAAAACAGTGCAGAAAAATGGACAGAAGCTGTAAACTCAATGTTAAAAGGAGAAAAAAAAAGGAGGATTTTTGGTATAAATCTATTTTAGAGTTTATTTGCTGATTTGCTTTTTACACACTTTCATGTGAGAGAGAGAGAGATGACTATTTGTGCAGCTTATTTTAAAGCTGCAGTATTTCCTTGCCATAGATAGTGTGCAGTGAGCCTTTCAGCATTCTCTGAATTTGCCTTCAGATGTGCTGTATGTTGTAAGCCCTAATGTATACACTCCATTTCTGCAAAGAAGGTCATTCTAGAGTTTTTAAACTAATATTTTATATATTAACATTATTACCAATGTTTTATTTTTTTCTTTAAACTAAACTGGGTCACTGCTGTGCTGCAAGGGAAACGACAAATTCTGGTGTGAGCTTTTTTTAATAGCCTCAGAGCACTGATTTGTCAGCAAATCACTTTTCTTTATTTTTGTTGTCAGTATTACATTTAGTGGGTTTCAGGAGACAGAACCATGCAAATGGACAGAGATGGAAGTAATATTTTTCATATTGGTACATAATTGCACAGAAGAAACTGTAAGTGTGTTGTATTTTTAACTGATGTTTTTATTTATTTATCCTATCATTGTGTGTTTGTAAGATTTTGTTTTTTAAAAAACCTTATACAGTATAACTGGCTATATTATATTTGCAATTCAAAATTTACAGTTGAGTCCACTTAAATGAAAAGCCTGGATAAGAGTGTATCTGCTGGCAAAAATGTTTCAGTGTGCACCTGCCTTTCAAATTAGAATTTATCTTAGTGTGGAACACCCTTAAATTGTTAACAGCTAAAGAAATAACTCCCTAACCTCTGGCTTTGATTTATATTCTAATGCAAAGGGGACAGTAGCTAAGTAGAGGTCAGTGCCACAGTCAAGTAATGATCCCACTCATAAACCTAATTCCAAGTTTCCATTTCAAAACTTTCTGTGGTGATCTCACGTGACGAGCATAGACTGTACGTAGGATTTACTGTTGAAATACAAAGCTCTCTCATGTGCTAACTTTGCAAGCTGCTGGATTCTGGGATGCTTGTGTATCTTAAGTAAAAAGGCTTTAGCCCATGCTCATAAATTAAAACATTCAGACTGCTTGGATTTTGTTGAAATACAGAGCCTGGGATTTGGTGAGTGCATAGAGGCAACTCTGTTGATTTTAATTCTCTGATAAAATCCCTTTGAAATGCGGACCTGATTTGAGAGACAAACCTGGTCAGAATAATGACTTGCTGTTCAGTACTTCTGGGCTCTGTAATTAAGTGGTCTCCACTGTATAAACTTCCCAACAATATCTCCCTTACTATAAGGAACAGAAGATTGTTCTTGGTTGTCAATCCGTAGAATATTGTGACACCTTTTTCTTTATTCTCTTCATTTTAGTGACATCTTGTGATAGCTTTATTTCCTTAATTTAAAGGTATAGCACATGTATTAAATTTTTGACTATTTTTACTGTCCTATTTATTTCATTATTAAATGGAGACGTTTCTTTGTCACTTATATTTTCTTTTATCCGAACGAGGTCCTGCCGTGAATGCCTATTGACGTCGGAAAAATGAGTAGGCAGTGTCCAGACCACATGCGCAATCTCTTCACGCTGGATAGATGAATGTACTTCCACAGTTTGGAGTTCACATCATTGTTCATGGAGTGATTTTTCCCTGTTCATTTTGGAAGGAAAAGGATTAGAATGCAGTATATATGTGCTTAAAGAATAACTTATTCAACCTGAACAATGTAACAGAGAGAAGCCTTCTACACTCACCACTAAACCCCACATTTAATCAAATATCTTACTATTTTTCATTCAACAGTCTAGATTGCAGTAGGCTTGTATATTTGACAGTGGGTACGTCTACATTGGGAAAAGAGATTGGGGTTAATTAACATGCTTTAGCTGACCCTGACCTGACCTCAAACTCTTCTCTTGTATAGATTCAGGGTAATGCTGTTTACCTTGACTTAATTGGCCAAGATAGACCCCTAGGCAGAAAAAGTATTAGGTCAGTGTTAGCTAAAATGTGTTAGCTAACCTCAACTTCTTTTCCTGACATAGAATTAGACATTTGTTTTTTACTTCATTGTTCATGATAAATGGTTTGAGATGCCCACTTGCAGGTTGCAAGACACAAGTGAAGGGTCTCTGACCCCTGAGTGGCAGTTGCTTTGGATAACACATCAGGAGGATAAAGTTGTTTTTCTTTAGATCATGTTACTTCCCCATGAGCTAGTCACTGTTCAGACATGGAGGGAGATGGCAGAGCATAATCTAAATCCTGTTTTATCACCTACAGAACTATGTCATGATGAGCCATTCCTGTCACCTTTCACAGACAAGGAGCTCCATCTGGGTCCCACTGAAATCCAAGGCAGTTTTGCCACGGACTTCAGTAGACTAAATCCTTACAGGCCTGGAAGGGCCATAAGAGGCTTCCAGTGCAGCTGAACCAGTGTGGTTTTGTTGGACACAGAGGGAATGGTAGAGGACTGTGTTATGCATCTTTGCTCTGTGGCAGTCTTTGTAAGCAGGCCAACACATGAGGGATTAAGGAGTAGGGTTTGGTTAGAGGCTACAAAGGCAGTTGCCTTGATCAAAGCCTACTGGTAGGGGCCACAGTACTGCAACCGTAAGGCTGCAGTAGCAACCATGCTCATCACAACTCTTTGTGTAGTTCGTCTTGTAGTTCCTGTTTCACACAGTCTGCTTGATTGAACTATATAGATCAGGAGTCTGCACAAAGGAAACAGGAGTGGGCCCAAAGTTAACTGCTTCCATAGCAGTCACTTCTGACTGACAGAGTCAAATGCAACAGTTCCATGCAACTTCCTTCCATGAGTTACCTCTCTAACATTATAGGGAAAGAATCTTGGTAACTGAATCAGAGTATTCCATATGACATTAGAATGTGCAACCTAATGTGCCACTAGACTGAAAGGGCAGAATTATTTTACAAAATTCTAAGATGCTGTTCCAGAATGAGAGAAGTACTGATTTACTACAGCTACTGGGACAAGAATGCTGATTGCCAACCTGAGCACTGATTGGGTAATGCTGTTACTATAGCTTTGAAAAATTTATGGCCCAAAAAAGTGCCAGTTATAGTAAACTGAAGTTAAAAGTGATGTTTTCATGTTAGCACCTTCTTTGAGATATGAGAGAAAAAATGGACAAAATATCACCTCTTAAATTTCCTTTATGTATTAATCCCAGCATATTCAATACTATGAGACTGGTACATACTCACAGCAAATAGCCAAGGCTGTTTTTGTTGTTTCACATTTAATGTAATACTTTGGAGGTAATGGTTTGTTTTAGATTTTTGAGTTTAAAATTAATATATACAGGGATCTTCATCTTTTTATCATGTTTTGTAGCTGAAAGAATATTGTTCAAGAACTGAAAAACGTTCTTCTACCATTTCCATTGTGAAGAGTATTTTTAAATTTTAAGAATTGTTTGGGACCTAATAGTTAAAAGCTTCATATATTTTGGTGTGGTGTTGAATTTATGCCTATATAAAGACTTTGCTTTTGCAGTGAAGCTCTCCTCAAGAGTTAACTGTCATTCTGTATAATGACAAAAGATTTTTGTCACGATAGTGCAAAATACTGTAGGAGACTTGAAAATACTTGAAGTTATTGTACATGTACTTCTCATCTTTGTAGTTCTTTTCCTTTTATATCTAGAGACTGACTGTTACTCCATTAAGATGCAGCATCAGTTACAGTAAATTATATATTTTAATATGTGGAGAATTTACTGGCATTTTTTTAAGAGTGGGCATTGAAGTTTACATTATGATGACTGAGAGCAGGAAACCAAGGCACTGTACTCCTTTTTTGGAAACCTTGGGACAGTCAAGCATTACTGTAACTTGGAAGTATGAAACAGTTTTGCGGATGTAGCTTATTTGCTGAATTGCAATAAAACTACCTTCTAACATGAGGAACAACATTAATTTAGTGTGCCATTTTTGGCAGTTTCTTTATTCCAGTCAGGCTAATTATCATCCCCTTCATGTCCCAGAAACAGGTATGTATCTCTCCATTTTTCATGTCTCAGAGATAGAAGGCCACTGTTTCAACTTCATATGGAATTGATTAGAAGCATTAATTTCATTACATTCAGTGTACACTGCAAGGACTTAAACTATTGAAAATACCAAAGTTAACCTGTGTAAATGATTACGTTTCCACACATTTTCTTAGTGTTTTGAAAAAAATCTGTTTCCCTTTTAAACTTTTCATTGCAGCAGTCAAGCCTGAAAAGTATGTTGTAATGTGTTATCAGATTTGTCACTCACTAGCAAAATATTTACTGGAGATGGGCCTGAAGTTCAGACTTCTGATCCAGTTGTGATCTTCCTCTGTGTTTTGAGGATGTTTTGAATCTGGAGGTTTGATTTGACCCTGTCTCTGATATTCACCTAGTTTCCCTTCCCTGTCCTTCCCGCATATGACCCCTAGTTCTTCTTTTCCCAGCCCATAAAATGTCTGTAATTCACATCTTGATTCTGATTTCCTAGTGCCTGATGTACCTTCAGAAGCTTAATTTCAGCAGCTAAGTGGTTTGAGCATTGGCTTGCTAAACCCAGGGTTGTGAGTTCAGTCCTTGAGGGGGCTATTTTGGGACTGGTCCTACTTTGAGCAGGGGGTTGGACTAGATGATCTCCTGAGGTTGCTTCCGATTCTGTGATACTGTATCTGTGATCTAACCTCATGTGGTACAAGTAACTTCTCTGTCTTTTTATTAAATAATGTTCAAAGGCATGGAGAAGGAATAACCATATTCATAAATGGAGCATACAATTGGAAAAATGCAGTTGCAGTTGGGAGCAATACCGCAGCAAAGGAGCCAGGACAGTCAACTGGATGACAAATTGAATGTCGTCAAAATGACATTACCAAAAAAAAAAAAAAAGGCAAATGCAAACTGGTCTTTTACTGGGAGCATTCTGTTTACTATGAGCAAGATTCTTCTCTGATCTGCTTAGAACAGGCCACCATTTAGACTAGTGTCATCTCTGGGCAGCACATTTTAAAATGGTCCAGATTCTTTTTAAAGAATTCAGAGAAGAGCATGAAAAATGCTAAAATAAAACCTCTGAGGAAAAGCAAAACGAACTGGGCACGTCCATGCTGGAGAACAGACAAGGAAGGGCAGGGAGCTATGACCAGGAAAAGGGATGTTGTGAGGAAATCACTAATCAGTTCTGCTTGATCTCATCCAGTGGCCCATTCACGGGGACATCCTTTACTTCATGTCCCAAGGCAGGACCGAATCAGAGTGCTGAGACATCTCCCCCAGGTTTTATAGCCTTTTCCATCTCCTGGCAGCCCAATCTTGAGTCACATGGCTGTCTTGCAGATGCATCTTTCTCTGTTCACTGATCAAAATGATGGGGCTTTTTGCTGCTCCTCTCCTGCCTATCACCTCTAATCCTCCAAGTGTAGGTGGGGAGATTCACTCATCCTCCTAACCAGCACTGTTCTGTAAGGGACAATCCCCAGCTCTGATAAAAATGTGTGGTGACCAAGCAAATACAAGAGGCCTTTTTATTCCAATCTTGCTCATGCTGGTGTAAATAGGAGCAACTCCACTGAAATCAATGGAGTCATCCTGGTGTAAACCTAGTGTGAGATCAAAATCTGTTTATTAAGCCATAAAAACACAGGAAAGATGAAAATGATCAGAAGCATCTACTCAGTACGTGGAAATGTCCCAGGAACACTGTGGCTGGGGTATGTGTTATAGCATAATAAGCAATCGGGGTGGAAGAAAAGAGGATGATACAATGAAGGTGAACTTGGCGCAAACCCCTTCTCCCCTCCCCCCTAAGCACATAGAGGCTGGGGGAAGATGAGTGACTGCTTGTGCAGTAAAAGTAGGCCGTTTGTCTCTTAGGTCAGGTCTTTATGGGCTGACCCATTTGTACCAGGTGACTTATTACTTGTTTAGTGTGGCCAATCTGCTAAGCACTGAACAATACACAAAATGGTCCCTGCCTCAGATACATCAGAGGTGCAGGGACACTCAAAACCTGGAGGGTAACTTAGAGAACCTCTCTCCATAAGTGATATTACATTTTGTTTCTTAAGAACATCACAGAAGTGGATTTTCAGGCAGTATTTGAATGAGCTGGTGGTGAATGAGCAAACTGCACTCCATGCAGTGAGGGAAGAGTGCAGAAGGATGAGACAACATTGAGGGTATCAAGACTGGCAGTGTTGGTGGGACAGTGGGGAGAATAAGAAACAAGGGCTGAGACGGAGGCCAGACCAGAACTCTGCAGGGCTTCGAAGGTCAAGTTCAAATTTTATGTAATGTACAGGTGGGGAAGGTGCCATAGTTGGGTCAACAGGTGAGGAAGATCACTGCCCTGAGAGTCCTTGTTGCTGGCTATTGGACCAATCAGGACCTACAACCAAACCCCATTGCAACCATATGGGAGTGGGAGGAAGACTGGACCTTAGGCAGCTCCTCCATCTGTATGAAACAATGGCTTCCAAACTTCATTGGTTCATGTCTAGAAGACAATTGTCAAGTGAAAGGTTTGGGAACCTCTAGTAAATTCCTTAGTCACACAGCATCTAATTGCCTGGTTCACAAATAGTGTATGCAAAGCCATCATTCAGATCAACATTGATTGATATATTCTCTGTATCTGTCACATCTTTGCCTAGTTGTGGTCTGTATGAAGAATTTTGGTCATCTTCAAACACTGAAAAGATGTAACACCACAAACCCTTACCAAACCAGCCCTTGGGTAAAGGCAATTCAGTTATCTGCACCACTTGCATGAATTATTCACCTGTCTCACTGAGTTATCCCTCCACCCCTCGGGATGCCATAAAGCCAGATCCAAAGACCTCTAAAGTTCATGGAAGTCTTCAGTGGGCTCTGGAACAGGCTGTGCAATGCCCATTTTACTATGTGTGACCTCCTTTCATTGTGTTCCTCTCTGCTTTAGGTTTGGGCATATGTGGGCATGAAATGCAAAGATACCAAAACCAGTTATTTTGAAGGTAAAATACATGGTCGCAGATCCACCATCCCTGACTCCAAATTTCCCTCCACCTAGAGAGGCTGGAGAGCTGTGCTCTGCAGGACAGAGGTTTTATGGAATGCCTTATGCAAGCTCCATGGATCCTGTCCTGCTCTTCTCCCCTGAAGAGCAAAATTGCACCAGTTCTGCCATGTATAGAGCTGCCCTCCCTCACGGGAGCGAGGGCAGGATCGACTCCTATATCAGTTTAGTGATCTACTCATTTAAATATGTGCAACTGTATCTATGTCAATATACCTGTTTACAAATGTTGAAATATATGAGTCTGGGTCCACTTTCATTACTATCTCTACCTTTTTTTCTAAGAGATTAATTGGAAAGCTTGGTTTAACATTTGTGATATGTGCATTAATAAACTAATAGCAACAGGCTTCTGTATGACAGATGCAATACCTAATTCCTAGTGAGTGATGTGCATTATGAACAGATGAGTGGGCTTGTCCACGTTCAGATGGTTTTATCCCCAGCTTGGATTACTGGGTGGAGGAAATGGGAGAGAGGGCGCACATTGTAATGTTTATGTCATGGACTCATAGGTGGTGCCCACTCTTGGCTCCGTACGGTCCCTGGAGGAGACCCCCTTCAGTGTGACAGCTCTTCTCAGGAGTCCAGTCTCTCTCTCGGGGCTTGAGTCCCTCCACCTCCTGGAACTGCACCTCTCTGAGCCATGGCACACCTGTCTGTCACTGTGGCCCTCACAGGGAGTCTACTCACTCTGGACCCCTGGGGTCTCCACTCCCAGAGGGAATAATGCAACCCTGTTTTCCACACCAGAAGGACTCTCAGACAGCATAAAACAGGAGGGTTTATTGAGTGTCTGAACACTGCATAGGAAACTCTCAGGCCTGGCCTCCCTCAGCACAGTACATTTAAGTCTCTCCTGCATACAGGTGGGCTCTGCCTGCTATCTCTCTCCAGTGCTGAGGGGCCCTGTGCTTTCCCACTGGGCATCTGTTATCACCTCCCCCAAGCCCCGCCTCTGTCCATTGTCATCTTTCCAGGTAAACATGGTCACTTGTGCCTCCTCTCCTCTTAGCCATTCTTTGCACCCCTCTGGCTGGAATCGGCTGGTCAGGTCAGGTCCGGCTTTAGGCTGATTCGCCCGATTCCCAGGAATTGGGTCCCGCGCCTAAGAGGGCCCCGCACCTTACTATTTTTTTTTAACTTACCCTGGGTCCCTGGCAGCGATCTGCTCAGGGGTCTTCCGTGGTCCCACTCCCTTGTGCGAAGTGCATGCGGGAGCGTGGCAAGCCCCACGGCCCCAGCTGGAGTCCCGGCAGAGCGCGGCAAGCCCCAAGGCACTGCTCTCCTGGCTGGAGCTCCAGCCAGAGCGTGGCAAGCCCTGAGGCCCTGCTCTCCCGGCTGGAGCTCCGGGCCTTTAAATAGCCTCCAGAGCCCTGGGGTAGTGAGGGGCTCCTGGGGCTATTTAAAGGGTCAGGGCTCCAGCTGCCTGCCTCTGCCACTCCGGTCCTTTAAATAGCCGCCAGAGCCCCGCCACCCTCATGCATTCCCCAGGGCTCCCGCGGCTATTTAAAAGGTCCAGGGCAGGGTAGAAGCTGGGGAGCCCTGGGCCCTTTAAATAGCCTCCAAAGCCCTGGGATAGCAGGGAGCTTGGGGACTATTTAAAGGGCTGGGGCTCCAGCTGCCTCTGCTGCACCCTCTGCCTTGCCACACCAGCCCCGCTCCCCTGCCTGCAGCCAGCTCTGCACCCCATGCCCACAGCCAGTCCCTGTCAAACCCCCTGCTGTGTCTCCAGTCAACCCCTGCCACACACCCGTGGCCCTGCCCAAAGCCAGCCAGCCCCCCACACACACTGCTGCCTGCACCAGCCCTGTACACCCTGCCCTGTCTCCAGCCAACCTCTGCTGCACCCCCTCCCTGAAGCCAGCCAGTCTCTGCCTCTGTCTCCAGCCCTGCCAACCCCTGCTGCATCCCCCTGCAGCCCTGCCTGAAGCCAGCCCGCCCCACACACCCCCTATCTCCAACCAGCCCTGCACCTCTTGCCCTGCCTCCAGCCAGCCCCATGTCCACTGCTGCCCTGCAGATCCAGGACAGTAATCCTGCACACCTGCTTCAATGAGGTGGGCAGGGAGCAGCTGGGACCCAAACATGTGAAACAGCAGTCATTAATAACCAATCAACAGCATATATGATGCAATGTACATAATTTATAATTTTATTATTTATATAGTTATGGAAAGTAAATAATACATGAAAGAAATGGAAGGCTTTTTTTTTTCCACTTTTTTTTTTAAGTCATCCCTGCCAGGGCCCCGCCGAAAATGTTCGAATTGGGCCCCGCACTTCCTAAAGCCGGCCCTGGGTCAGGTCCTCAGGGTCCTCTCTCTGCAGCCCATTGTCCTCCCACTGGCCAGAACTGTGACTCCTGAGCTGGGCCTCCTGGTCACCAGTTGCTGGGGTATCATTCTCCGGGCCTTTGGCTGGAGTCCTCTGTAACAACAAACTCCCTCTCCCCATCACCTCGTTAAACCAGTAACACCCAGGGAAACTGCATCCCACCCCATCTGTGTGCAAACCATTGAAAAAAACAAGAAAACCCCTTATGATAATACCAAGAAAGAACAAGAAAACCCTCTATGATAAAACCAAACCAACACTTGTCATGTGTTACCCTGTCAGAACAAACCTCTGGGCAGTTGGTGGAATTCAGTTTCAAGTTTCCACAGTTACTATATATGGTGTTTTGGAAGGGGGAATATTTACAAATTAAGAAAAATATATTGACCAAAAGATGAAGATAAATGGCAATTTGATTATTAAATATGAATTCAATATTCATTATTTGGAAGGATTTCTGAGGGTTTTTTCCTGGATGAGGATTTTTAACAGCAGCAAAATAAAAACCTACTCTTCACTCTCCCTGGGCGCTGTTCTCCCCATTCCAGAGAACCTGCACCAAACTTAGCCTAGATAGGGTATTTCATGTGCATTCTCTGTGGCGGGGTGACTTTCACCCACTGTGTACAGGGAAATAATCCTAGTTTGTGAAATGCTTTAACTAGATGGCGCTGTTGACCTGAGACTCAGTGAGATTTTGGGGTTCTGAAAAACTGAAATATTGTATGTTTCACCATTTGTGCTATGGTTTATATATTAGAGACCAAAAATACCAAATCCTTTATTAACTGGGCCTCTAGTTTTCACCCTCTGAGTCTTCAAATGTTAAAACTGATCATCCCAGATTCCTTGTGGGATCCTAGTTTTTAGGATTCCAAGTTGGTTAGGTCAGTGGGCACTGGTTGGGTAGAAGGGTGTCAGAAAAGCTTCCTTTCTTTAATCTCTTTATGATGAGTCTAAATGCTATTTGCTGCTTCTGCAAGCAGATGGAGCAAAAAGAGCAGTAAGGACTGGGTGCAGGGATGTGGATGGAGGGACTGTTGGCTCCACAGCACTTCTCCTTTTACTTTACAGATGATATTTATGTAGGGGACAATGTCATTAACAAACTTGCGGGTCCTGTGTTGCTGAAGAGGTCCAACAATTCAGTCAGATTAATAATTCACTATAGAACTGCTTGGTACAGACATCGTGTGTCTTAAAATCTCATTAAATGCTCTGTTTATATTATTGCATTATAGCTTGTTGTTGGAGGTGGTGGGTTTAAATGCCACTAAAATGTCAGATGATTAAAAATGTCAAAGTGAAAGTTACACAAAGCAGATCATTGCCTAAAGCTAATATGAAAATAGCGTATTTACCCATGTTGAAAGGTACTCTCTGCCCTGGGAACCAGCTCATGAAGGAAGATTAAACTGAAGTAAATGAAATGGGGTGCCAAGTTCAGCTCTGATGTGAGCAGTTGTAATGCCCATTGACATCAGTGTCAGTGGAATTTATTCCAGAGCTAAATTTACTTCAGGGATCTGCCAACTTTTAAGAATAGCTAAGGGTCCGGATTCTCAGTTACAGTAAAGCCCCTTTATACCGCTCTGGCAGTGTAAATGGACTCATAGTAGGCAGTGCAGATTACACTTGGACTCACATAAGGCTTTTGACACTGCCAGTGTGCACAAGATTCTTTGAGAATTCAATCCTGCTCAAGAAGTGCCAGTGACTTCAGTGGAAGCAGGATCAATGTCCTTTAAATTACAAACTCAGCTCTTAGTACTGAATTTCAACCTTCTGGAAGTCCACTATGTGATCCCACTATGTCAATCTTAATAACCTGGGAGGTGATGAATACTATGATGAATCTTGATGCCAGTGCAAAATCCTTCAATAGATCAACTCAGATGATAACAGTAATCAAAGCCTGATAACCACAAACAGGTGAAAAGGTCTAAGATCATATGGGGATGATGGCCGTGTAAGTACCTATATAGCCAAGTGAAGCTTTGGGAAAATGACGTGTTAACTGAAGGGAATGTCTTTATCTTTTTTTTCCTCCTTGCCCCTCTGTCTTTCTACCTACAGATATCTTTTTTTTTTTGTTTTGTTTTTTGGTTTTTTTGGGTGTGGTAACCTCAATTTCCCTCATAAGCACTGTGTGTCTTCTTAGAGTCCAATTAAGCTCTGGCTACTGAATTAATAAAATGACCCCACTATCTCTGTCCCACAACAGATTCAGTTCTCACTGTTCACTTCTCTGAAGTTTACATTTATCCAGATTTCCTTAAAACATTTGGCTGTTACTAAACAAAGAAGACTACAAGGAATGTAGAGTGCAAAACAACTCAGACAACTCCCTTCAGCTCAGCCTAGAAGACTGGGTGACAAGTTCCAGGAGTAACATTTATATTTTGATACTCTAGTGTTGTCAACAGTTGTTTCTATGATTGCTTAGCCCATGTTAGATCTTAAGGAGAACTACAATGGTGGGGTTCTTTTTTTTTTTACTAGGCAGTACAAACTGCATTTAGTCAGGGAACTAGAGTCAGGGAGAACTTACATGATCTTGTCTATGTCCATCAGCCTCCTGAAAGAATCCCCTTTACCTTAATTACACAGGAACCCTACAGATACAAGGCACTTATATCCATATCAGCATGGTAGTCACAGGACTGTAGCTCACAGGTATAAACAGAGAAATTAACCATTCAGCTTCAGGATTAAAATAATCTTCATAATATTAACACATATCTAACAAAAAATTCAGCAATTGATTTTAGGATCAATATTAAAAAATTCAAGAAAGGAGTCTGGTCACATAGATCTGTTGTGCTGGTGTTATCAACTACTGGTTTGTAGGATTTTTTTTTGTCTTTCACAACTTCTTGCTTTCAGACCAACTTTTTAAAATACAACATTACTTTATGCCTCATTTTTGGAGTAGTTCAGTTTCCTCTCACTCCTCTCTCTTATAGTCCACGTTCATAAGGCTCTGAACGTCATCAGCTTTTGCCTAACCTGTCTTCCAATAGGAGTTCATCATGCCCAGTGCATGTTCTTTATGGCTCTGGGGCTTAGTCTCCCACTATGACACTGTTTTATACTTTAAAATAAAATCAGTTATGTCAAAGAAAATTAAAGAAACTGGCCTGAGTTGAGCTCCTTACTTCAAATTTGATTCAATTTGTGTCCATGAGTAAGGATGAGCCAAAGAGAACATGTGTAAAGGGAAACACTCTGGCATTGCTTCTTGATGATCACAATAGTATTATATATTTTTATTGCATTATACTTGCTCTTCTTTGTAAAGCACTGTGAGATCTATGGACAAAAAGTGCTATATACCACAAAAGTTGTTTTAGTATTTGTCTATTTTATTTTGTTTATATCTTTATTATACCTTAAAATTTGACTTGCTTAGGTATATGGGTTATATCTTTGTTCCCTGTGACTTTATGCTGTGTCAGTTTCTGCCTACCCCTCTACCTCACTGGAGTGATGTGAGACTTAATTCATTAACGTATATAAAGCACTTTGAAAACCTTGGAAGGAAGGTGCCACAGAAGTGCTTATTTTAAAATGAGATAGTTTATAGTGACGTGTTCCGATAGAAAAGGCCAGTTCTCTGACTTAAATTCATGGATGTAAAGCACTTTGAGATGTTTGGATGGAGGATGTTATAGAAGCATAAAGCTGTATTATAAATATTCTTTACTCACAAGCTCATGGAAACCAGCGCACCAACAGCCACCATGTCCTTTAATTTAATTTCCCACTATTGTCTATTTGGTAAAATAAGCTGGAGGGATCCCTCAAGTATTTAACTGCGTATGCATTTATAGATGGGTTTGACGCAGCTAAAAATGTCCATGACATACAATAGGTTGTTTCTAGCTGGATTTTGAAAAGAAAATACTTGATCATTTCAAAAGCATTGAAGCCTGATGCTCCAGTGAGAAGGAAGGCCGTAATTTATGACTACCATTAAGGAAACAAAGACAAAGACCGAGGGAAATTTCACTAAGTGAAGATTTACAAATGTGTATAAAACACCTTACAACTGACAAGCCTGGTATTTCTCCGCCGAACAAACAAAAGGGAAAGAGGTAAGAAGGGGAACAGCCTGCCCACCTGTCTTCACTGGGCCAACAACAATTCGGAGATTTTTTTAAATTTTTACCAACTAACATGGTCACTTTGTCTGCAGAGGAAACCCAGTCTGTGAAGAACAGTCACAGTAATATCTGGCTTAGGGAAAGGGTACGGATCTGTGGTACCTGGTAGGAGGTCGGTGATGACAGGGACTCTGCCTCTGTATATCCACAGGATGAGCGTAGTCGCACTTAAATAAGAACAATGAACAAAATAGTTGTGAGGTTATATATGTAGGGGATGGGGGTGTTCTGTAAGGTGCATTTCTGTAACAGCTTAATTGTATGTAATTAATACCGAGGTGTGCACTGCAACCACTGTCTGATGTGTGCATGGGCTGACTACATTAGAAAAGAATCACTTTTGGGGCCTCTCAGAAAATGAATGACAGTTCCTCTCTATCTACGTGTGCAGTTGAAACATTTTCAGGCCAGTTTAGCTTCTGCTATGCTTTGACACCCATTGTCCACCCTACACGTGGGGTGAGTGGGGTTTGTGTATGTCTGCAAGGAATGCCTGTGTGTGATGGGGTATTGTGCTGCTGTTTGAATGCACGTGCTGTGGGTGTGTATAATGTAGGGCCTGCGTAGGCTGCTGGTGTGTGGTTGACTGTGCATTGGCGGGTGTTTCTAGATGGTGGTGCTTATATGGTAATATTTGTAGATGCGCAGAGGTGTTTCTGAGGCAGACTATTTGTATGTGGGGAGGGCTTTTATCCATAGCTGTAGAGGGTGTGTAAGTGAGTGTTATTTGGCCTGCCTGTGTCTCTTTGCAGTGTTCCTGGGGTGGCCGGTACCTGTAGGGGGGGGCAGTTTTGTATCTGTAAGAGGGGTGTGTGTGAGAGAGAGCCCCACCCTCTAGGCAGAGCGCGGGAGGGAGGCAGTGCGGGCTCCAATCTCAGGGTGCCCATTAGAGCAATGGGGGGGAGACCCCGCGGCCAGGCCCCCTGCCCACGCCGCGCGGCAGCAGGAGCGGGGCGCGAGGCGGCTGTCAGCGCCAGGCAGGCTGGGCGCCCGCCGCCACCTCCCCCTCCTCCTCCGCCTCCCTCTCCGGCGGGACGCGCCAGGCCCCGGCGGCCGCGCGATCGATGGGTCCGGCCACCGCTGCTCCGCCGGGGCGGCGCTGCTGCTGCTGCTCCTCCAGGGACAGGTCCGCGCCGCCGGGCTGCTCCTGCCCGGTGAGTGACCCAGCCCCGGGTCCGGGTTAGTCCCGTGTGTTGCCGAACCCCGCTATTGCAGCCGGCTGCCCTGCGCCGGCCGCGGCGTCCCATGCTGCGAGCAGACGGTTCCCGCTACCTCCAGACCTGGACAGCGGCTTTCGCTCTTGCCTCGCTCCCCGGCCGGGCCTGAGTCTGCCAGCACTTGCGCGCCTGCTTAACTTTACTCCTCTGGGGGGTAAATGAGTGGGACTTACAGGGATGGGGGAAGTTAAGGCTCAGGCTCCCACACTGCCAGTGCTCAGCCCCTGGGAAGATCAGAGCACTATTGGAGGGGTTTGTTTCTTAATATTGGCTTTGATCCATTACTTTAAGCCTGTGTGGGGTAAGTGTCATTGACTTCAGTGAGGCTGCTCACATGGCTGAAGTTACACTTGCATGCAGTGCGGCTGTAGCCCACAAGTCCCAGGATACTGGAGAGACAAGGTGGGTGAAATACTATCTTTCATTGGACCAACTTCTGTTATTGCCCTTGGGCATTTAGTGCACTGGATTTGGTATACCAAATTGTGATGGCCATGTGTGGGATCCATAGATCCTGAAAGGTGTGTTGTGGGGTGGGAGTGTTGGTTCAATAAAAGATATTATCTCCTCACCCACCTTGTCTCTCTAAAGTGACACTTGCTCTTTCCCTGCTTTGCTGCTATTCTTTTTAGAAATGGGCTTGAACCCAACCTCCAGCTCTAAAACATCCGTGGAAGACGGGAAGCGTTCAGAAATGGAACTGAACTCGTAATTATTACTTTTAGCTGTATTGGTTTCAATTGGGAAAAACATAATTTTTGTTTTATTTTTGAAAAAATCTCTCGTTCTGAACAGGGTACTGGACAATACTAGATGAATACAGTATTACATAGCACCAGAGAGGTGGCTGGCATTTTTTCAAACATAGGAGATTATTAAATGAAAATAATTTATCTGAATTAAAGTGTGCAAACTTTGTGGACTGTTAGGTTGCTTTAATTGGTTTGTAATATGGGCAGTGGTAAATATTTTTGTGACTGAACTTTTATTATGATGGCGGTGATTATTTTAAAGTTTTGTTTCCCCACTAGGAATCCTTCAATACAATATTAGTATCAAAGAATAAAACAGATGTTTAGTGTTTTTAAAAAATCTAGAAGTACAAGGTTGACGTATCACAGTCTAACTGTGTTCTATTAAATGTGGAATAACCTAATAATTCTTCATGCATCTTCCTCCTCCGCAGCAGTTTCACTGCCAAGTTTAAGACTGCAGCATTTGCTCTTAGTTCCTTCCCTGGAGCCTCTCTTTCCAGCTTAGACTACCTTCGTAGGAGCAGAAAATCTCACCCAGTGTGTATAGTAACTTAAATCAACTTTCATTAATGTTATATACACTAATGCCTTTTTCACTCCTGTTCTCCATATGCATCCTGGAGATCAAAGGAATTAATATTAACAATAAAAAACCCTAAAACCTGAACCAGCGCAGTATCTGTTTGACATTTATGCATTTTAGTTTTAAGAGAAAAACACTCTTGAGTGTGTCCTCTCTGTGACAGTGCTTTCCATGGGACAGGTACAAATACAAATACCCTAATGTGCAGATAGGTACATAGACAAGGAGAGTGGGAATAGTACTTTGAGATAATGCATGAGCTTAATTTCTACACTTTAAGCAACAATGAGTCACGAAAGCTTATGCTCCAATACGTCTGTTAGTCTTTAAGGTGCCATAGGACTCATTGTTGCTTTTTACAGATCCAGACTAACATGGCTACCCCTCTGATACACTAGACATTTAAAGTTTGTTGACAGCTGATCTCCTTCATCCCATACCAGTTTCTGTCTCAGTGCTATACATCCATATCCTATTGAAGGTCTTCTAGTAATTCCTCTCCCTCCAGAACCTTCTTTGCTGACCACTCCCAAGACTCAAAAACTTATAATAGTTTTCCTTATCCTGTCCCAAGATCCCATCTTCTGCTAATCTCACCACCTCAGCATTGGTCTTCCCTCATTCCTGATTATCTTGATCCAGAGGTATTTGTAGGTTGTCTATCATGTTTGTAGGGTGTCCATCACTATTATCTAGACCAAAGATTTGCAGTCTGTGTTCAGTGGGCCACTGAGATTCAGCAGAGTATTTGATCATGATCTGTTGAGCCAGTTGGTCGTATGATGCTGGCCTATTGTCTTGTTCCCTGCTGCTAAACTGCTTTAAAAGAAGCTAAAACCATATTAATATTCTTCCTCATAAGCAATTACTCTAGTTATTAAGGGCTGTTAAGTGACATGTGGAAGGAGAAGGTGATGGGTGCGATTGACTCATGGAACATCTTCTCTTCCATTCATAATCTCTCTGTTACAATGTGGTCTACATTGGAGGGGAAGAGGAAGGCTTGGGCACTTATGATATAGCCACCAAATACTGTATTAAGACTCCAGGAGGACCTCCACTTCTGCTGATTTGTCTGTACTCGCAGATCCTTCCCGTCTACGACTTCCTTTCCTACAGAACTGCTTTTTCCGCTGATGTCCTTCCCCTGGACCATCCATGGGACCTTACTCTGTGCTGATTTGCATCTTTTTTCTGCTGCCCTAGAAACTCCTGTTCTGATGATGTCTTCCCCTCCCTGTCACTCTTCTTTGATGGCCACCTGCAACTCATTCATATCCAAGACTTCCTCTTTTGCTGATCTTTCTCCTTCCTCGCTCCTCCCCTGTGCTAAAGTTTCCAGCTGGATGTTTTAGCTATGTACACCATGTGCTTCTTGAAAGGTGACTGCCTGCTGTGTGTTTCAGCAGTGTTGCTCACCAGATGTGACTTTCACTTTTTATTTAAAAAAGCTAATTTGGGAGCAGTAAGAACACGTGAATAATCATCTGTTTAATGGTAAGTAAAAGTTTGACGTGTCCGGGGCTGTGATTTTGAAACTCTTGACTGAGTGAGTGTTCATTTTTTGTGAGACCTTTTTGTTAGTTTAAAGAATGTCATGCTTCCTAAGAGTGATGTCACAGGTTTGAAATATGATTTTTTTCAATAACTGGTTGTTTGGGGCTCTATAGATTAATTCTGTCTCTGTGTGTGTCTGATTTTTAGCTCCATACGGAGACAAAGGGCCATATTTTCTGCTGCTGTTAGTCAGTATAACTCCATGGAGTTACACCGTTTTACATCACTTGAAGATCTGGCCCATAATGTATAAAATGCTGATACTTGTGCAAATGTATACATATACATAATCATGCAAGTGTATGCTAACATGCACACATCCACACATACAACCATCATGCAAGCATATCTCGTGTGTCTCTTTCTTGCACATGCATGTGCGTGTGCACATAGACACGTGACCATTCACCAAACATTCTCATGTTGCTCCTTCTGACATCTCTCATGAGTCTGTTTTTTACAGATGTGGATGAGTGTGCCCAAGGGACTGATGACTGTCATCCAGATGCTATTTGTCAAAACATTCCAAAGCTGTACAAGTGCACATGCAAAGTGGGTTACAGCGGTGAAGGAAAACGTTGTGAAGGTAAATTGACTGCAGTAATACACACTCCTTTAGCCGTAGTGTGTGTGTGCCAGACACAGTCCTATTGCCATTTGCTGGTTAACTCATAGTTAAGACTGCAAAAGGAATTCATGGGAACATCCGTAACAAGCTGTTGACTCCTTATGTCATATATGTAGCCCAGGAATCTGATATATTTCAAACTTAATTATATATTTGTGTGTAGTTTTAAAAAACCACAATCTTAAAAAGACAACAAATGCAGCCACTACTTCTGTCCAGCTCCTTAGATTTACTTTAGATATAGATTTATGGTATGTATCCTTTTGAGAAGCCCTGGCTTGGAAGAGGAGAGAATGTGCCTTATTTCTACTGTGAATTTGTCTAGCTTCAACTTCTAGCTATTGAATCTTGTTGTACTTTTATCTGCTAGTGTGAAGAGCCCTCAATTTCAAAATTGCTGTTCTGCACATAGGTACTTACGTACTGTGATCAAGTCACACTTTAACCTTCTCTTTGTTAAACTGAATAGATTGAACTCCTTGAGTGCATCACTATAGACTCATAAGGCATATTTTTTATCCTTCAGTCATTCTCATGGCTCTTTTCTGAACCCTTTCTAATTTATCAACATCCTTCTGGACTTGTGGGCACAGTATTCCAATAGCAGTTGTAGCAGTGCCAAATACAGAGGTAATATAACCTTCCTACTTAGGGTGACTAGGTGTTTGGTTTTTGACTGGAAACACTCCGGTCGAAAAAGGATCCCAGTGGCTCCAGTCAGCACTGCTGACCAGGCCACTGACTGTCTGCTTGGGGCCTCCACGCAGTGGGGCTGGCAGGCTCCCTGCTAGCCTCCGTGGTGCGCGGCTCCTGGGAAGCAGCCGACATATTCCCCCTCCAGCTTCTACAGGTGAGGCATCCAGGGGGCTTCACACACTGTCCTCACCCCAGGCACCGCCCCCACAGTTCCCATTGGCCAGGAAGCATGGCCAGTGGAAGCTGTGGGTCAGTGCTCGCAGAAGAGTCAGCGCTTGCAGACAGGACAGTGCGCAGAGCCGCCTGGCAACATCTCTGCATAGGAGTCTGAGAACGGACATGCTGGCTGCTTCCAGGAGCCACTTGAGGTAAGCACTGCCTAGAGCCCATACCTCTGATCCCCTCCCAGGTACCAGCTCCCTGCCCCAGCCCTGATCTGCCTCCCACCCCCTGAACCTCTCAATCCCAGCCCAGAGCCCCCTTCCATACTCTGAACCTCTCATCCCAGGCCCCACCCCAGAGCCCTCACACTCCCCTGCAGCTTAACCACTTACCCCAATCCAGAGCCCCCTGCTGCACCCCAAATCCCTCATCCCTGCCACACACCCCCAGCCAGAGCCCACACCTCTTCTGAACTCCAACCCCCTGCCCCAGCCTGGAGCCCCCTCCCACACCCTGAACCCCTCATCCCTGGCCCCATCCCAGAACCCACGCCCCCAGCCCAGAGTCCATACCTCCTCCCACACACCAAACTCCTGCCTCAGCCCTGAGCCCACCCACCCCCATACTCGAAACCTCTCATCCCTGGCCCCATCACAGAGCCCACAGGCGCACCCCCAGCTGGAGCCCTCTCTCCCTCTCACACCTCCACTCCCTGAGCCAGCCAGGTGAAAATGAGTGAGTGAGGGTGGGGTGATCGAGTGACAGAGAGAGGGGGGTTGGAGTGAGTGAGGGTGGGGCTTCAGAGAAGGGGCAGGGTATGGGAGGGGCTTCAGGGGAGAGGTGGGGCAGGAGATGGGGCAGAGGTCTTCAGTTTTGTGCAAGTAGAAAGTTGGCAATCCTATTCCTACTTGAGATTTTCCTGATCATACATCCAAGGATTGAATTAACCCATTTACCACGGAGTCACACTGGGAGCTTGTATTCAGCTGATTAGCCACCCTGACCCCCAAAATACTTTTTTGGAGTTACTGCTTACCAAGATAGAGTCTCCCATTGTGTAAGCATGGTCTGCATTCTTTGTTCCTAGATGTATAAGTTCCACCCGGTAAGTTTCAAGGTGCTTACCCATAAAAGCAGGCTGGCCACTGACAGTATGTGGGAACAAATATAGCATTGATTCATTTAAAGGAAGTTTTAGTTTCTTGCAGTTAGGGCTGAAGGTTTGTGCCTCAGGCTGAGTTGAGGCTGGTTTCAGCAATGCATATGTAAGTTTGAAATGGGGGCAAAATCATGCTTGTATGAACAATACCACAGAGCTATTAAAATTCTCATAAAAAACAGGTTTGACCAAGTCTGGGCACAGTAGGAGCCTGATCCATCTCTGCTTAAGTCAGTATAACTCTTTCCATTTTCTTCTATGGTAGCTGGATTGGGTCCATAAAAAGCAGAAACTTTAGCACCTGCTGTATTTCTTAGCTGCTTCAGTTCTATTTATCATATTTCTATGATAAGTGATAAGAAGCCTAGCTTCAAAGCAGGGAGTCACTTACATTACAGTCATATGCATGAGGGCCTTAGAAACATAGGAACTGCCAAACTGGATGAAACCAGTGGTCCATTTAATCCAGTATCCTACTTCTGACAGTTGCCACATCAACTGCTTCAAGGGAAGGGGAAACCTTGCAACAGATAGTTATTTTTTGAATCCTGCTTGGTCTCAATTATGTATTGTGGCAAGGAGTTCCACAGGCCAACTGCATGTTGTATGAATATATATTTCTTTGTATTCATTTTGAATTTCATTGAGTATCCCCTTGCTCTTTTATTCTGAGACAGAGTGAATAGAATTTCGAAGACTATCTTTTCTATCCCAATTGTTATTTTATATACCTTTTATCATGTCACCTTGTATTCATCTCTTCTTTAAGTCAAACACAACCCAACTTTTCAATTTCTCTTTATATGTGGGTTTTTCCATATCCCTACTCATTCTTGTCATCTGGCTCTGAACTCACTCTGTTTCTGGTATAGCCCTTTTCAGATGGCGTGTCCAGAACTGACCACAGTATTCCAGGTGAAGGCATACTATTTATTTAGAGAATGTAATTATATAATATTTGCTCTGTTATTGTCTATCCTATTACCAGCCAGCAATATATTGGCAGCATAGCAATGATAACTAGGATGGATCACAAAATTTTAAAAAGTTACATGAAACATTTCAACATCATTTTCTGTTTCACATGTTTTTGACCATTTTCTATTTTCTGTTTTTGAAAAATTTCAGCACTTTTTATTTAAAATATTTATCAAAATATTATCAGAATGGTTAGTGAAATTTTGCATGTACCAGGTTTTTGATAAACAAAAAAATCTCTGACCATACTGATGGTTTTGATTAAAATTTTAATTAAAAATGTTGCAAAAAATATTGACTTTTTTGGGCCTTGCAATGGGTGAAATCCTGGCTTCCTTGAAGGCAACTGCAAAACTCCCATTGACATTAGTAGAGCCAGGATTGTTCACAACAGTTTTTGGGTTTTTTGGGGAAAAAAAGAACACACCCACCTACCCTGTCTCCATGACAAATTCATCCCAAAAGGGCACATGTGCCTACTGAGTTATTAAGGTATTTTTATAATGAGCAGCTTCTTTAAAACATAGTTAGGCAATGAAACACTAGGGGCTGAGTCTTCTGGGAGGCTGAGAAATCTTAACTCCCATTGACGTTCTTAGTGCCTCTCAGAAAGTACAGAATGTGTTTTAGGGTTGGGCTTTTGGACCCTAAAATGAAAAAAGCCAACCTAGGCCCCTCAGATGACACAAGATTGGCAGAGTGCACTTGCTATGGCTAAGGCCAATGTTTTCACCTAAAATTAGTCACCTATATTTATATTTGAGCATGTACTAATAAGTGTCCTGATTCCCAAAGACTTCAGTGAGCACTGTAGATGGTCAATGCCTTGAAAAATCAGGCTACTGATTTAGGTATGTAAATGTGGATTTAGGGGGCCTTTGTTAGGGATCCATGTTTGAAAAATTGTACCTTAATATTTTGGGGTAACTGCTACCATAGATGAAGCTCTAGTGGCTAGAGCGCAGAAGCTCTAGTGGCTGTGAGTCAGGAAACCTGGGTTCTGTCCTTGGATTTGCCACTAATTTACTGTCTGACCTTGGGCCGGGACGTATCTATACATTAAAGTTATACTATACCAGTATAGTTAAAGTGGTACAACCCCTTAGTGTAAACACAATTATACAGTATCAGCATAAAGGTGCTTTTTACTGGTATGGCTATTCCTTTACAGGGGTTGTATGGGTATAACTGTTATGATAAAAAAAACAACCAAACAAACAAAACAAATGAACACAAAACAAACCCCCTAACCCCCACCCCTCACCATAATAGGTGCACTGGTACAAAAACTGTATGAAGACCAGACCTAAATCATTTAGGAGCATGAGTGTTGTGGTCCAAAGTCAGTGCATTGCTTTTGAAAATCTCACCCTTAGAAATCCTTAGGTGAAAATAACTGTGTAAGCTCTCATAGTATTATTAACAGTGTAACAAGCATCATCAGATGTCTGGGAAAAGTAGAGATCGGTTGAAACCAAAAACCTGGATCCAACCTGCCAAACTTTCACGTTTGGGAGGATTTAGGAATTGAAGCCTGGATCTGAATTTAACTCCAACTCTTTCTCTTTACGTTGGGTCAGACCAGAACCCTAGCATTAAAGATACTGAACATTGGGGGATTCAGCATTTTTATCTGGATGTTGTGGCTTTGGCCTATCTTTAGTATAAAAGCTCTATTTGAAACTTTTGTCTGACTGTAAAGGGCTTTGGTTATTGTCCCTATCTCTTTCCCTTAGTGCCCTAACCATGCTGGTAAAATTCTGCCCTGTGCAAACAGATGGGCAGCAGAAGACATAGGTACTACCTCAGAGTGTAAGTGGGATTTTGAAGATGTGCAGAGGCAAATGTCATCATATGAGCTGAGTCCAGTCCTAGATGTACCAATGTTGTTTTGCTGTTGATTGAAATGGGAACAAGATCATTTGTTGGTTTCTTTGTGTCTTTTAAATCAAAGCTCCTGGTGTTTGATTAGTTTATTTTGCTTAAGGAGTTTTATGCTAGAAATTGTTTTCTAGTACAAACATGAGGAAGATCAAGTCCTACATATTCAATTTCTTTATTTAGAGAGGAAACAAAGTGTTGGTCATTTATCATTTCATTTGAAGTATCAAAAAGACAAAGATAATTTAGAACCAATGTTTATATTGGGTGCTAACAGATTTTAGAAAATATGCTAAATAGAAAGAATCGTATGAAAATGTTTTTTAAATGAAAGCTGTTTATTTGGATTTAAACATTTCCTTGCAGTATTTGCAACCCAAGCTTTGCAGTTTTATGCTAGTGCTTGAGAATCAGAAGCTAAATTGACTCATGCTTTTTAATAATCAAAACTGAGTCAAATGCAAAGTGAACAGACAACTTGAAATGGTAAATTAGATAGTTAAAATTCTTTCCATTCTAATAATAAGAGTATTGTGATGAATGCAGGTAAGGAAATTTGTCATTTTAAAAAAATATTTAGTTTGATTCTTCCCTCAAATTGATTCTATGTACATCAGCATATGAGAGGAGAATCAGATCCATGATTTTTAATCTAACATCATTTTTAATAAGCAGCTTTAGAAAGCTTAAAACTATACTATAACACTAGATGGAAATCCTAATGCATCTTGTCATCTTTCAAAAACATTGAACAAATAATGTGCTAAGTATAGTCTATTTGCAAGACAATGATGACTTACGAGAGCAATTACTGTTCACATTTATACAATCATGTCAGGACCTGTCTATGCCAAACCAGGTAGCATCCATCAGATTGACTTTTGCTTTATCCCTCAGACATTGATGAATGTGATAATGACTTCAATGGAGGCTGCGTACATGAATGTTTCAACATTCCAGGCAATTATCGCTGTACTTGTTATGATGGCTTCATATTGGCTCATGATGGCCATAATTGTCTCGGTAAGGAACATGCTTGCTAACATTGCAAATATTGATGCAAATATATCCCTTTTTAATTTGTGAAAGTAAAAAGCCTGTGATTTCTGAATGCTGTGTTAGATAGGATGTCTAGACAAGAATGATACATATTAGACAAAGGAATTCCAGGTTTCGACATTTCAGTCTCTATGTGACTGCTCTATGGCTCAGTTTCCCCATCTGTAAAATGGGGGATAATACTGACACATTTTTCTTAAGTGCTTTGAGTTCTTTGGATTAAAAATTGCAAAGCATCCTTCATTATTCTGTTAATGTGTTTCTTTAGGGAAACTTTAGTAAATTGACCTGTTTAAAACCAGGAACATTTCCTGTGTTTTTTTTGGAAATGTTAATTTATGGTTCAAGCCCAGCCATGTGTTGGGGTTGGGAGAGAGGAATCCTTTCTCCAGGTGATGGAGTAGCTATGCCTCATTCTCCCATTTATGTATCTTATATGGGCCACATTTCTGTACTGCCTGAGCAGCTCACAATCTCTAATGTATTTGTCCTCACAATACCTGTGTGAGGTAGGGCAGTCCTATTGACTCCATCTTACGTTGGGGAACCAAAGTACAGGAAAGATAAGTGACTTGCTCAAGGTTATCAGGGAAGTCTGTGGTGAAGCAGGGAATGAAGCCCAATTTTTCCTGAGTCCTAACCATTGCATCACCCTTCTGCTCTGCGGGTTTGGCAGTACCTCTGGCTCCTGCATGCTGCTACATCGTGGGTGATGATTGGTGGAACTGAGTAGTGAGTCTTCCTCACACTAATGTGTGGACCCCTGTGGATCCCCTACGAATGCTGCTCATCACTGCCTGAGCAGTGGGGCCATCATTGGGTATGTTACCGTAGGAGATTGCCACTCCTGTTGGGGAGGGGATTTGCCCCCTATTGCAGAATTTGAAGACTATTGTGAGCTATGCAAGAGTGATGAGATATTTCAGATTAGCATGCAGTATTTTAGTAATGGGACCAGGCCTCTATTAAATATTTAGAGCAAGAGCCTCACCTGGTGTAATTTAGCATAGCTGCTTTGACTTCATTGGAACTACATCAGTTTACATCAGCTGAGGGTCTGGCCCATAGACAAAGTTCTGTCTGTTGGTGCGTAAATGGGAGAGGGTGGGGAAGGCCCTATGTCCCAAGGGTTGCACTATCCTGTCAAAGCTGGATAGCCATATAGTCTGGCCAGAAGCAACTGAACTATTTATTGATGCTTTTTAATATTAGGAAGAGTGCCTTATCCACTCTCACACTTATTTAAACACACAAGTGGAGTTCCATGAGGTTCACATTAAGGACACTCAACTGAGTGAGCACCTGACCTCTTTAATAAGGCAATAAAGGGGTATATTTTCTCTCCATACAAAGAACTCATCTAGCACACAAATACATCTGGTCATATTCTGATCTCAGTAACTTCACTGGAGATACCTTGAATTTACACAGCTGTAACTGAGGCCAGAAACTGCCCCACTGTTGTGTTAATATAGGGTTTCTCATTATTGCTAGGCTGTCTTGAAAAGAACAACAGTATTGATATAATAGTTCTTGGGGTGGAGGGAGCATATAAAGGGTAAAATGGACTTTAAAACAATGAAGTTCCAATCACAGACCTCCTAATTTTGACTGCCCCTTTGAAGATATGATTTAAAATTAAAATAGATATTTTGACAGGCAGCAAATTTGGCTTAATTTTCTGATAAACTGTTTACTTACTTAGTTCATGCCACTTTTTTGTTAACCAAGCCACACCCATATTCCTGAAGATTTGATATATGTGCCTGGATTTTAGCTGAATAGACAATTACTTTTTGGAGAGAGAAACAATATTCCATTATTTCACCATGGTCCACGAAGCAGAAACATTTTCTGGAGTTTCAAATCTATAGTACTAGAGAATCTTGGTAGTTGTTTCCATACTGATTCCTTAGATTCAGATCACTGTTGAACTACTAAAATTAACTATTTCTATTAAGACTGACACATCTAGACCGCTTGGAACATAATTTTTATCTTTGTTCTTTTCTATGATCATGATGCTATGCTAAATCCATCTTGGTTTAGGTGCTCAGGTTGCCCCACTGGTTTCAAGGGAACTTAAATGTATCACAGTGTTTGATTTCACTTGTTGGTAAGAACACAATGGCTTCTTCCTGTTTTTAGGCACTATTTTATGCAAAAAATGTTAAATACTAGTTTCAAAATCTTAGCCCTGTAACAGTGAGCAGAGTGGAAAGCAAACATGGTGCACCAAATGCAGTGCAAATGAGAGCAGAATTTTGCCATGACACCTTTATGGCCTGTTTTCCTGGGTGTTGAGCATCCATAACTCCCACTGAAATCAGTGGGAGCTGTAGGTGCCCAGTCCTTCTGAAAATCAGGCCTGTAAGGTTTATACCATAGCAAGAGGCTACAGAAAGCTTAAATCAGTGATGGGCAAAATTCAAAAGGCTTGGAGATTGAGATGAGCACTTCAATGTTCAGGGACTTAGCTGGAGCTTTTCTACTCTTCGTTTCTCTTGGTTCTGCCAAACTAGATAGATATTTGCAAGAACAGATTTCTCCTGAGGTTCCCCATACTTCCTGCCTCTGATGAGGCCATAAATATTACAAGATCAGCATTCCTTAAACTATTTCGGTAACTTCTGCTTTTGTTCGTGGCCACAGGAAATACAAAAGCAGCCACAAAATAAGAGACAATGAGGAGGAATAGGGAGGTGGAGGATAATTAATCAGACATTCTCAAGCTTCAGAAAAGACCTAGCATTTGGCTTGCAGTTTGGGTGAAGGTTCGGTGTCTCGCTTGAACCTGAGCCTGAAGTTTTTTGATAATTTTCTCTTCCTCCATCTCTGCCTCAGAATTAAAATCTTCTTTAAATGCCCTGATCTATAGACCCATTGGGACTTTGGTAAAACAAACATTTATTTAATCTATACTAGCTGCACACTTTGAGATCAATCTCCGGGCATTGATTTATAGCAGTGACAGTAAATGCAACTGTACAGGTACAAACCCAGTCTCTTTATTTTTCAGATACAGATGAATGTATGTTCAACAACGGTGGTTGCCAGCACCTGTGTGTCAATACCATGGGGAGCTATGAGTGTCGTTGTAAGGCAGGGTTCTTCCTGAGTGACAACCAGCACACGTGCATTCACCATTCCGAAGGTACTGGTTCTTCCCTTCCAAACAATGAGCAGAAACTTCTTGTGGGAGCACATAGCAGACTCTCTTAAGCATTTTCACAATCATTTAGAGTTTTCTTCAACAAGAGAAGAGGTTCACTGTTTGTCTGCCCCTGAGGGTATGTCTACACTGCAACAAGACACCTGTGGCTGGCCCTGGTCAGCTGATGGGCTCACAGGGGTTGGACTGTGGGGCTATAAAATTGCAGTGTAGATGTTTGGGCTGGAGCCCGGGCTCTGGCCCCTCCTACCTTGCGGGAGCTCTTCTATCAACCTAGTTACCGCCTCTTGGGGAGGTGGATTACCTACACCAATGGGAGAACTGCTCCTGTCAGCATAAATAGTGTCTACACTGAAGCGCTACAGCGGCACAGCTGTGCTGCTGTAGCATTTTAATTGTAGACATACCCTGAATACTCTTGTCTTCAGGGGGGCTCTGCAGGCCGCCCTCATGCTGTTCATTGTAGGATCAGAGCCTGGAACACTTTTAAACGAGATGACTTTGCCGTGGTAGAGAGGGTCCCTTTTCCTTTCTATTTCCTCACCAAGATGAACATATATTTGGATACTATCTGATGATCAAAAGGCAAAATCAGTTGTTTAATCACATGTCTGTACCTGATCCCTGGTGGAGGCCTCTTCCCTCTTTCTCCATCTCTTCTTTAGTATGTCTTGAAAAGAACTCTGCCTTCCCCATTTGTCCTGTTCCAGCAGGAGTAACATGTCTTTTCCCCTCATTCTTCATTGTATCTTTTCCATTTCCTCCCGAAATTCTCTCCCAGGATCCATTGCCTTACTGCTCTTGTTCTCCTCTGTTTTGTTGTCTCTTTCCCCTTCACCTGCTGCCTCATTTTTGGTTAACGGATTCCCCATGTTGCATGACTCTAAAGCTGGTCAAACATTTGTTCTCAAAACATTTATGTTTTCCAAAAAAAGGCATTTTTGACCAAAATGTAATTTTTTTTCTGAAAATTTTCATTTTGGTTAACAGTTTCTACTTTTTCAGTGAAAAACTGGAAGTGAAAAACCAATACCTTTTCAGTAAAAAATTTCTTTTCAAGTCAAATTTTTCACTTTTGTGGAAACCAATGATGTTTTTACCAAAAACCTCATATTTTAACCTAAAATGCTTTGAGAATACCAAAAATTTTTCAGATTTCATTTTTTCATTGAAAACCCAAAAACTTTTAAACCACTTCTCCGTGGATGGAACCTCACCTCTCTCTTCTTCTGTACTTGTAATCTCTTCTGTGCCCATACTTCACTTTACCCCTGTACCCTATTTCTCTGGCCCTCCTGCCATTTCTCTTTCTCTTTCTTCCTCTTCTGACCTTTGTACCCACCTCCCTTAGCCTACTTCTATAATAAGAAAGACTAGTCAGATACAGGAGATTTGAGTTCATTTCCCTGCTTTGCCACAGATTTCCTATGTAGTTTTGGGGAAATCACTCAATCTCTCTGTACTTCAGTTCGGCATCTATAAGAGCACTTCCCTGCCTCCTAGTGTTTTGAAGATAAATCTGTTGATGTTTGTGGGCTCTCTGATTCTGAGGTAATGTGGTTCGTATAAGTAGCTTAACAGAGTAAGGAGGTTGTGGAGGTGGGGCAGGAGAAATATGGAGGCCTGGCCTGTGGATAGAGTGAGAAGGCAAAGGAGAGGCTGTTCTGTTCCTTCTACAGATTTGCATGGTGAGGTTGCCTTGGATTATCTGCTTCCTGGAATCCATCCTCCCTCATCTGCTGTGCTGCACATTGTCTGGCTCAGGACTGTTTGCTGGGACACTGCAGGAGTTTTTAGAGGAGAGGCAATAGTCAGGTGTGATGGTGACTTACTGTAGCGGGGTGGATCCAAAGCAGAGTGATGCTCCAGATGGTTCTCTGGCTCTGTTTAAGCCTTGTGTAGGTCAGCTGGGCTCATAACCTCCCAATGAGTTGTGCACAATCATAAGTTTTCCTTGACTACATGCCCCGGGTTTATTCCTCTTCAGCTGTAAGTGACAGAACAAATGCTTTGTGAGGACATTGCATCAATAATAGCAATAAATCACTTACCTACCAATGGCTTTTCTCTCTGTTGTTTAATTTACTTCATAATACTGAGTTAGCAAATTCCAGGAGAATGTCATGCACGTGGGGTTTTTACCATAGAAATAAGCATTGTGACAATGATGTGTCCTCTTACTACCATTTCTAGTGATGATCCGTCTCCGCTCAGGAATCCATCACTGTCCATCGCAGTGTGTCACACAAACTATGGTTATTTACTTCTTTTGGGCCAAAATCAATAGGCATGAATAAGAGCTGCAGGATTTGGCTCATTAGGGTTAGATTTAAAGCCATGCCACCTGAAGGCTGGTGTACAAAGGCACTGCACCATTAGTAGCTCCTAGAGACATTTTACCAGTGGAGACCTAGGCAGCCAGAATGTCTCTGGGAACGGGAAATGCTGCTCCCTTTAACAGGGTAAAGCATGCACACTGCACAGGACCAGCCCCATTCTCCAGTTGGTGGTAGGGGATGCAGCACTCTTGGGATGTCTAGCTGTGCTAATGGTGCTGACATTCCCCTAGCTTGTGCTCAAGCAGGGCCAGTACCAAGATTCTGGTTGCGCTTTGTGCAGAGACATCCTTTCCTCACACCTCCTTGTGCGCCTGCATAAGACTGTCCAGAATCTGAGCCTCAGTGTTGACAACAGAATGGCAATTATGGTGATGAATATGACCCAGCCTTGATACAGCACCTTCCCTCAGAGCTTAGCAGAGTTTGCTAACTGGGTGTACATGTGGCTGGACAAATACCATTCTGAGGTATTCCCCACACAGTTCCACTGATATGACTGCATAAGAATTGAATCACTTTGCTCATTCTCATATCAGGTACAGTTACATTGACTTTGATATAATATATATATTATGTAATATAGAATATTCATTGGAACTGATTTTTAAACTAACAGCCCCGATTTATAGTAAATAAAATGTTAAAACATTTGGATGCAATTCTTCATAAAATATCCCCTTTTTGGTGAACTAGATTTAAACTTTTTTGGTCAAAGAAATCACATTTAACTAGTCAGACCCTGGGTATTTTATTATTGAAATGTGGTTCATTTTGTAAGGTCCATTTTAACTTTTGGTGGAGAAGTGACCGAATTCCACATGCACAGAACTGAGCAATTCCCAATTCAGCATTTAAACCATTTGTTTGAGTTCAGTGAACTTTACCAAAGTACCTGCTTTAACAGTTTCTCCTTCAGGAGATTCATGCACCCAAAGAAATTACTTTGCTAACAGAAACTAATTCATTAATTCTCTTAATGCTTTCTTAACACCTTTTATCTTGCAGACAGATCGTATTGCATGTTTAAGCTTAAAAATGTCACAAAAACACTAGAGTTAATAAGGCTAATTTATTATCTTATGTGCTGCACAGATCCTTGATTGACACCATAATAGTGGATGATAGCTTTCATGTGGGGATCTTTGGGCTCTTTTGTATATTCTGTCGGATTTGAGGCATCATTGTCTTGTTAGGCTTCTACAGAATTCTCACTGTGGGAAAGGAATCAAAAAGCCAATAGAGCAGAATAATCTAAGCAATGTAGCATCCATTCCTTTGTTACTTAAAGCTTTCTTAATAGAGGACGAATATTGTAGCCTAAAACTGAGATGTCAAAAATATAATATGCAAAGTAATTGCCTGATTAAACTGTAACTGAATGTTTATGAAAGGTTGATGCCAGCTCCCATTACAAATATTTTTTCTTCATTAAATAATATTGCTTCAAAGAGAAGGTATTTTGAAAATGCATGGGTTAAGGAAACCTTTACCTATTTTCTTTTACACAGTGAGGCTTGTCTCTGATTTTTTTATTTTTTATTTTTATTATGGGCACAATCCTGCTTCCACTGAAGTTAATAGGAGTTATTTCAGCGGGTGCAGGATTGGACCCTCAATAGGATTAGCCAGCAAGCCTAAATAAACTGACCAGAGTCCTCTTGAAGTGCTTATATTATCTAAGAAGAAAACAGAAATGAATGGTAGTGCAACTCCTTTCCTTAAACAAACAAACAAACAAACCAACCCCACTGCCTCAGTGTAGATTATTGTAAAGCACACTCTCCTTGGGATGCACCGTCTGTTTTCCATTGAAGTAGCAATTAGTCTTTCTTTGGTGTTTCCCAAATTTTAGCAATACAGGAAGATTCAGTAAGGATCTAGAGTATTCTGCTCTACACTACTAAGCCATATGAGAGTTCATAGTTTAAACCCCAATATTTCTGTAATATGGAAATTTGTGTTTTGTTTTGCAGTCACATCAGTAAGGATCTAGAGTATTCTGCTCTACAGTACTAAGCCATATGAGAGTTCATAGTTTAAACCCCAATATTTCTGTAATTTGGAAATTTGTGTTTTGTTTTGCAGTCACATTCCAGCCAAAAGCCAGCCAAAAGTTGTACTGTTGCAAGAGTTGTCTCTGTGTGTGCATGTGTTTTGTATATATTATATGATGCTAGAACTTTTGCAGTGTTACGATATTTCTGTAAAGTGTGACACTCGTGATGGATTAGGCTGGAGACCCATAGTGATTTGTGGACATTTTGCAAGTCATGCCTAAAGATCTGTGAATGAGCTTCAGCCCTGATATCCAAGATTGCCATTTCAACAGGCAGCAGCTGCTTGTAGGGTGATCAGATGAGATGAAGAAAATATCGAGACATGTGTGGGGTGGGAGGAGTCTGCCGGCGGAGCAAAGAAAACAACAAAAAAACAAGTGCTGCTGTCGGAGTGAAATATCAGCACTTCACATAACAGCTTTGGAATGTGAACAAATGTCTTCAAGGAGCCAAGCCAGGCACTGAATTCCTTACAGATGATGCCTAAGTCACATTTCTGTCTGTCTATCTTAGGTGCTTAAAAAGTGTCCATTACCATAGTGTCTGAGCCCCTCACAAGTTTTAATGTCTTTATTCTTAGGGCATGTCTACACTTACCTCTGGAGTGAGTGATCCAGCGGGGGCCAATTTATCACGTCTAGCGAAGGCGTGATAAATCGACCGCTGAACGCTCTCCTGTCGACTCTGGTACTCCACCGGAATGAGAAGCATAGGCAGAGTCGATGGTGGAGCATCAGCAGTCGACCTACCATAGTGAAGACACTGCGACAAGTAGCTCTAAGTATGCTGACTTCAGCTACGCTATTTTCGTAGCTGAAGTTGCATAACTTAGACCGACTTAGCTTGTCCCCCCCCCCAGTGTAGACCAGGCCTCACAACACCCCCTGAGGTAGGACAGTGCTATTATCTCCATTTTACAGCTGTGGCACTGAGACCTGGAGAGACTTGACAAAGGTTACACAGGAAGTAGAACAGGAAAATTGAACCCAGGTCTCCCAAGTCCCAAGGAAATGCTCTAACCCATGCACTGTCCTCCTCCCTAACATTCAGACTCCTCAAGGAGAGTTTGGATTTACCAACCATGATGCCATTCTGTCTCTTTGATATATTGTTGCCTTTTTGGGAATACCTCGGTAATACTAGAAGAAGAGATGGTAATAGCACACTGTTGCTTGGGTGGTAAACTCCTTTTTATATTGTAAAATCCTTGGGATAAGGACCCTGGTGAATCCCCGTGCACCTCCCAACCCCCCTATTGCCCGGATGGTGCTGCAGTAGCTGTGGGAGCTACTTTATTGTATTGGCTGAGTTGCAGTGTTGAGTACATAGACTGCAGCACCAGCTATGGAGGAAGGTTCAATGGGCCTTCCAGGACCCAGTGACTCTGCCTTGTGCACAGCATTTGGCCCTTAGAAAACTAACAAGATTAAAGTCCCAACCCCAGAGTAAAGCCAGCGTAAACCTGGCCTAAATTCCCACAAGGAGGCTCCCTGAGAGTTCTCAAATCCTCCGGCTGTTTAGAGCTACCTGAGTGGCTCCCTTCCCAGATCGTGGCAAGCACAGCTCAGCCAGACCAGAGGATCTACCCATAATCTTTTAAGAGACCTTATTTTTGTAAGTAATTCTAAAGGAATGGAGAACAAAAGAACAGAGCGGTAGCGTGTTTTTACTGCTGGACTTTAGTGGTTAAGAAATCCCAGTGAGGGGACGAACCTTTGCATCAGAATGTCTGTGGGGCACAATGGAACCTTTGTGGCACATAGAGTTAAAATAAACTTTGGCTCCTTTAATGCTGGGAAGTAGGGTAAAGTCTTGCCAATGGCTGGGGCATGGATTTAGCTGAAACCCTGGGCAGAGGCAAAAGGTTTTATAATGCAGGGAACGTTTCCTTATTGTTTAATTGACTGCAGCCTCTCTCTGGCAGAGCCACATGAGTCACCACAGCAGCCTGCAGATTAAGTGCTAGAGTGTGAACAGCTCATAACTGTCAGAGACAAAACAACAAGATGTTTTTATGAGGGAAGGGAAAGAAGAAAGGGAAGAAAAAGTCAACTAATGTCACATTACTCTATTCATTTGGATCCAGACTGCATTTGCTTGTACTACATTCTATTCAGCTAGTGAGACACAGCACAGAGGTGCAGTTATATATAAAACATCATGATGACTTCCCAGAGGTGTTAAAATGTACTGGTTGAAATTAGAAAGAGGCCAGTAGATATCAGAAAAGGTTAAGATGCTCCCAAAACAGAAAATTCTTTGCTGCCCATGGGTACAAGTATGTGTGACTGCTGGATCCGCTGCTAACCACCAATGGAAATGTAGCTCTGTGAATCTATGGCTCAAGGCCAGTAATTTGAAAAGATGTGAGAAGCATTTGAATTTTGTATTTATCTGAATAAATTTGGACATTCCCTTGCCTCACAACATCTCATTTTGCTATTTTATGGGAAAAGTAAAGGGGAAATGACCAGCCTTAGTGCCTGGTCTTGCAAGGTATGGAGCAGCTCTCAATTACCATTAAAATATGTGGGAGGAAGAGGAGGAGTTATTATTACTAATAGACATTTATATTATGATAGCACCCAAAGGCCTAAATGAGGGTGGGGGTCTCATTGTGCTGGGTGCTGTACAACCAAAGAGACAGAAGGTCCCTGCCCCAGAGACCTTAAGACACAAAGAGACAATGGATTAGGTGCAGGGAAATCACCTTGCAGGCCATTTGCTTAGCCTTTAGCAGTATCAGGTTCTTTTTATTTCTTGTATATCAGCTGATACTTTTTTTCCCTTTTGTTCAGATATAGGAGAGTCTTTCAAGAGGTACAAGTTGTCTGCTGTTTACTTACAGTTGGGATAATGTTTGTATTTGAGCTGTTACCTGCATCTGAAGACACAGAGGATACCGATGATCTATGACATTTGTACTGTTTTGCAGATGGCATGAGCTGCATGAATAAAGAACATGGCTGTGCCCATATCTGTAGAGAAGCACCGAAAGGAGGAGTGGCATGTGAATGCAGACCTGGATTTGAACTGGCCAGGAACAAGATGGACTGCATTTGTATGCAACAAATTCATACTGATCCGTAAAGGGAACAAATAATAGAATTCTATTATTTCTGCAGCTGATCACTAATTTGGGCAATTGTATCTATGGATGTGCTAGGATGACATGTTATTTAGACTGCATGTTTTTGATGAAGTGAAATATCAAATTAAATCAGTGGGTTTTCAAAATGTCATTGTACAAATCCATCAATTAGTATTGAAAGCTCTAGTATGGGAGTCATGTTAACATTCACACACAAGAAGGGTAAATTCAGCCCTGTGCAGGGATCTGAAATTTAAGGCTCTGCTGTATGTTTTCTTTCCAGTGACGTGCAATCATGGGAATGGTGGGTGTCAGCATACGTGTGAGGATGCCGATGATGGGCCCATTTGTGGATGTCACCCAAAGTACACAGTGCACTCGGATGGGAAAACCTGCCTTGGTCAGTGAGCAGTGGATGAATTCTTTTCTGTTGATGACTAATATGTAAATGAGTTTCAGAATGTTACCATTTCTGCAGGAATAATACGTTCCAGTTCTATTGATGAAAAATTGCATAGAGGCCAAAACGACAAGCATAGGCCGGATCCATGGGTCTGGCCAACCCATGCTTGATGCAAGACCTGGATGTCAAGGAAAAGTGGTTCTAGGTCAAATTTCTGCCCCACCCCGCATCCTCCCCCCGAATTTGGATCCAGTTTGGCCACTGGCATAACTTAGAGAAACTTTAGGGCTGCTTTAAGTGATGCCTGCAGGAAATCTCTTATGGAGCATTCCACTCTCTGGGGAGCACCAGAGTGCTAGGAAAGGCCAGAAAGAGGTGGTGTAGAGCTGATTGTGTTGACTTTACATCCCAGGGAGGTTCCCCTATGTCAGTGGACTCTCCATCTGCTCCTTACAGGCTGCTTTCTGACTGTGTGAGAAGCACAGAAGAATTGGCCTAGAATGTTTAAGAAAAAAAAAATCTGTTTTTAAGTGTATTTTGTTGTGGTACCTGTGAAGCATTGCACATGTTATTAACCAGGGGACAATTTCTTTCCATTTTCTAAGTTTTCATAGATTCATAGAGTCCAGAAGGGACTAGTCTGACTTCCTGTATAACACAGGAATTTCAACAAGCAATTCCTGCATCAAACCCATAACGTCTGATTGAACTAAAAGATATCTGTTAGAAAGGCATCCATTCTTACGTAAAGAAGTGCTTGGTGGATGAACACAAATGCTTTGATGACCCGTCTCTGACCATTGATTAAAAACAAAAACCTAGCCATAGTCAGCCATCTCTTTCATTAGCCAATGGGCAGGGCTGGCTCCAGGGTTTCTGCCATCCAAAGGTGGGAAAAAAAAAAAGCTGATCGACGGCACTTTGGCGGCAGCTCAATCACACCGCTCCATTCTTCAGCGGCAGTTTGGCAGCAGGTCCTTCCCTCCCTCTCTTCCTCTTTGGCGGCACTTCAGTGGCAGCTCAAAGAGGAAGAGAGAGACTGAAGGACCCGCCGCTGAATTCTCGCGGGCCGCCCCAATAGCAGACGGAGTGCCGCCCCTTTGTATTGGCCGCCTCAAGCACCTGCTTCCTTAGCTGATGCCTGGAGCCAGCTCTGCCAATGGGTGATCAGGATGGCAGGACACTGGTTTGTAGCATCTATATCTCTGATTAACCCTTTTGTTGTTCTGTTCACCACACCTACAATGTTTTAAGGTTTCTGGGTCTTTGAAAAGCAAATTAAAACAAAACAACAAGAAAAGCTATCACATTTTTAATTGGGGAGTTTTAATGTTTTTGTTTTTAAGTGTTTATTTCTGACTGTTTCTGCTTATGATATTTGATTCAACTAATTGTAGAGTTTAGCTTTGTTTTAGAAATGAATTTCAAAAGGAGTGTCATACAAGATAGTTGGCTACTACATTAGATACCAACAGTCGCATCACCACTCACTGATTGATTTTTCCCCCCCCATGTACTTGCTTTACAGAAAGAGAGGAGGTTGTAGCTGAGATCTCTGAGAGCAATGCCACAGCAGGAGCGGATGTGGACAAGCGAGTAAAGCGACGGCTGATCATGGGTAAAAGTGCTTATCTTGTTTTGCTGTGGGGTTTCTTAAGTAGTCTTGCATAGTGAACCCTTACTGTCTTGGATATCTGTCATCGAACATAGCTATTGTGACTATGGGCTGAAGTCTGCCCTTGGAGAGGCATGCATTACCCATTGAACTCAGTGGATGCTCACTCACCTCTAAGGAAAGGCTATGTCCCTATAGTATATAAGTAATCATGCATAGTATTCGGGATGCTTAGAAGTATGAGCTGAACCAGAGCCAAGAAACCTGCTCTCTACCTACCCTGTAAAGACTAAGCCCTCCATGGCAGAGCCTGCCACCACAGCCGCGGTCCCGCCACCAGCCGCGGCGCCCCTCCCTGCTGTTCCCTCCACCAGCTCTGCGGGTGCCCCTCCCCTGGCCCCCAGGGCATACGCCCAGGTGGCTGTGGTCCCCCGGCCTGCCACTCTGTCATCTCCACCAACCGCCGCCTCCGCTGCCATCTACAGCGGCCAGGGCCCCTTCCCCACCTTTAAAAAAAAAACAAAACCTACTGAGTTCCCCGGTCTGACTATTCTGCTGTTCAGAGCTTGAATATAAAACTCAAACGCCTAGTCAGATGATTTCTTTTGGAGTCAGATTAAATTCAAAACCTTTAAACTTTTTGGTACTGGCCTTTTGATTGGGACAGAGGGATTTAAGGGACTGGCCCAAAGTCCCACTACAAGTTTGGAAACTGACCCTGGGTTTCGTGAGTCCTAGTTCAGTGCTTCAGCGAGACTATCCTTCCTATCTCTGAGACATGCACTGTGAACATCCAGCTCCTGGTGGAAAGCAGGGTTCTAGTCTCTTTAGATGCTTCCCAGAATGTTAACCGCTTTCATATAATTCTTCTTCTTCTTTACTCAGGCTCCCTGACCTTACAGATCTAGCTAAGTTAGGGGACTCAGTCACCATAGAGTAAAATTATAGTATGGACAGGACCTAGCTCTATCTCTGTATATGGGCTAAAATCTGCAACTGTCCAAGGTTTTAACTCAGCAATGGGAGCATGGTTAGGTCCTATCTATATTACAGTCTTTAACCACGTTGAAAGTAGGTCACTGGACCACCAGTTTTTTAACTGGTTCCCTGAGGTAGATAGTTACAACAGTATAAATCCAGTGTATCGAAAATGAGAATCAGGTGCAGTATCCTTTAAACTTGTTTTGTCCCTTTAACAATAAGGTGCATTATTCTCCCTGTGTGTGTCTCTTTGTACTGAAGGGTTAAATGGACTGTAAGGACAGGCTTATTTGGAGTTGGAGTTGACCCTTGATTTTGATAGGGAGTTGGGGAGGGTGGCAAATTCCCACAGTACAACAAGAAATTTCCAATGCTTCACTTTTTTTCCTCTCCTAGGGAAGTGCCACACATCGTCCCTCTCCTGAAATGTTTCAGTATGTACTAAATTTAGTTGTGTTCTATTTAATTCAAAGGTGTATCCAGGGGACTGTGGAACAAGTCCCTGTGATCTCAGTGAAGTTCCGAGTGAACAGATAACTGTGTTACAAAAACATCTCCGCAGCTGGCACTGATCATTTCCTATTCCTGCTGGCAGTCTCATGAAAGCTGTGGAAGCAGAGGCAAAAGCTTTCAAAAATCGGAGACTAAAGTTAGGCTTCAAAATCCATATTTAGGCACCTAAATAAGCAGCCTGATTTTTAAAAGTATTGAGCTCCCAACAGTCCCATTAAGATCAGTGGGAGATGAGAGAAGTTCATTCCCCACACCTATGCTGTGGAGATATCTAGCAGAGGAGAAGGGCAGTCTCCACTGTTCTGTGCTAGTGAGCTTATTATTATTATTTGTATTACCGGAGCACCTAGGAGCGAACCCCATTGTGATGTGTGCTACAAACCCAGAACAAAAAGATGTTCCCTGGCCCGAGAAATTACAATGTAAGTGTCAGACAAGAGGCAACAGATTGTTAGAGACAAACCAATGGTGGAATACAAGGAAACAATGAGATAATATGGCCAGTATGATTAGCAATGGTCTCAGCATAACTGTTGTCATGTGGTTTTTTTTGTTTTTTGTTTGTAGGCATCACAGCAAAGGAGAGTTTTGAGGAGGGTTTTGAAGGTTGATGATGAGGTAGCTTTGTAGATGTTTATGAGGAGCTCCTCCCAACTGTCAAGGGTAGTATGGGGGAAAGCACAGAGATGCTTGTTTGAAAATTCAAGTGGGCGATGGAGGCAGGAGTTCACTTTTCCATGCTGAATGAGAGATGAGGAGTAGAGTGGGGACAGGCTGTGATGGGCCTTGAAAGTGAGAATAAACAGCTTATGTTTGATATAATAGAGATGAGGGAATGATGTTTTAATAATTGGAGATACACCAATCTTCTAGAACTGGAAGGGACCTTGAAAGGTCATCGAGTCCAGTCCCCTGCCTTCACTAGCAGGACCAAGTACTGATTTTTGCCCCAGATCCCTAAATGGCCCTCTCAAGGATTGAACTCACAACCCTGGGTTAGCAGGCCAATGCTCAAACCACTGAGCTATCCCAATGTGGTAAAAGCAATGAGTTAGGAAGATTATCTTTGCAGCAGCATTTTGAATGGATGCAAGCAGGGCAAGATTGCATTTGACGTGGCCAGAGGAAGGATGTTGCAATAATTGAGACATGAGATAATGAGAGCTTGGAAGATAGTTTTAGCTGTGTGAATAGATAGGAAAGTCCATATCTTAGAGAGAGACTCATAGACTCTAGGATTGGAAGGGACCTTGAGAGGTCATCGAGTCCAGTCCCCTGCCCTCATGGCAGGACCAAATACTGTCTAGACCATCCCTAATAGACATTTATCTAACCTACTCTTAAATATCTCCAGAGATGGAGATTCCACAACTTCCCTAGGCAATCTATTCCAGTGTTTAACTACCCTGACAGTTAGGAACTTTTTCCTAATGTCCAACCTAAATCTCCCTTGCTGCAGTTTAAGCCCATTGCTTCTTGTTCTATCATTGGAGGCTAAGGTGAACAAGTTTTCTCCCTCCTCCTGATGACACCCTTTTAGATACCTGAAAACTGCTATCATGTCCCCTCTCAGTCTTCTCTTTTCCAAACTAAACAAACCCAATTCCTTCAGCCTTCCTTCATAGGTCATGTTCTCAAGACCTTTAATCATTCTCGTTGCTCTTCTCTGGACCCTCTCCAGTTTCTCCACATCTTTCTTGAAATGCGGTGCCCAGAACTGGACACAATACTCCAGTTGAGGCCTAACCAGTGCAGAGTAAAGCGGAAGAATGACTTCTCGTGTCTTGTTTACAACACACCTGTTAATGCATCCCAGAATCACATTTGCTTTTTTTGCAACAGTATCACACTGTTGACTCATATAACGCTTGTGGTCCACTATGATCCCTAGATATCTTTCTGCCATACTCCTTCCTAGACAGTCTCCTCCCATTCTGTATGTGTGAAACTGATTGTTCCTTCCTAAGTGGAGCACTTTGCATTTATCTTTATTGAACTTCATCCTGTTTACCTCAGACCATTTCTCCAATTTGTCCAGATCATTTTGAATTTTGACCCTGTCCTCCAAAGCAGTTGCAATCCCTCCCAGTTTGGTATCGTCCGCAAACTTAATAAGCGTACTTTCTATGCCAACATCTAAATCGTTGATGAAGATATTGAACAGAGCCGGTCCCAAAACAGACCCCTGCGGAACCCCACTTGTTATACCTTTCCAGCAGGATTGGGAGCCATTAATAACTACTCTCTGAGTACGGTTATCCAGCCAGTTATGCACCCACCTTATAGTAGCCCCATCTAAATTGTACTTTCCTAGTTTATCTATAAGAATATCATGTGAGACCGTATCAAATGCCTTACTAAAGTCTAGGTATATCACATCCACCACTTCTCCCTTATCCACAAGGGTCGTTATCCTATCAAAGAATGCTATCAGATTAGTTTGACATGATTTGTTCTTTACAAATCCATGCTGGCTATTCCCTATCACCTTACCACCTTCCAAGTGTTTGCAGATGATTTCTTTAATTATCTGCTCCATTATCTTCCCTGGCACAGAAGTTAAACTAACTGGTCTGTAGTTTCCTGGGTTGTTTTTATTTCCCTTTTTATAGATGGACACTATATTTGCCCCCTTCCAGTCTTCTGGAATCTCCCCCGTCTCCCATGATTTCCCAAAGATAATAGCTAGAGGCTCAGATACCTCCTCTATTAATTCCTTGAGTATTCTAGGATGCATTTCATCAGGCCTTGGTGACTTGCAGGCATCTAACTTTTCTAAGTGATTTTTTACTTGCTCTTTTTTTATTTTATCTTCTAAACCTACCCTCTTCCCATAAGCATTCACTATACTAGACATTCCTTCAGACTTCTCAGTGAAGACCGAAACAAAGAAGTCATTAAGCATCTCTGCCACTTCCAAATCTCCCGTTACTGTTTCCCCCTCCTCACTGAGCAGTGGGCCTATCCTGTCCTTGATCTTCCTTTTGCTTCTAATGTATTGATAAAAAGTCTTCTTGTTTCCCTTTATTCCCATAGCTAGTTTGAGCTCATTTTGTGCCTTTGCCTTTCTAATCTTGCCTCTGCATTCCTGTGTTATTTGCCTATATTCGTCCTTTGTAATCTGACCTAGTTTCCATTTTTTATATGACGCCTTTTTATTTTGTAGGTCACGCAAGATCTCATGGTTAAGCCAAGGAGGTCTTTTGCCACATTTTCTATCTTTCCTAACGATCGGAATAGCTTGCTTTTGGGCCCTTAATAGCGTCCCTTTGAAAAACTGCCAACTCTCCTCAGTTGTTTTTCCCCTCAGTCTTGATTCCCATGGGACCTTACCTATCAGCTCTCTGAGCTTACCAGAATCCGCCTTCCTGAAATCCATTGTCTCTATTTTGCTGTACTCCCTTCTACCCTTCCTTAGAATTGCAAACTCTATTATTTCATGATCACTTTCACCCAAGCTTCCTTCTACTTTCAAATTCTCAACGAGTTCTTCCCTATTTGTTAAAATCAAGTCTAGAACAGCTTCCCCCCCTAGTAGCTTTTTCAAATTTCTGAAATAAAAAGTTGTCTGCAATGCAGTCTAGGAACTTATTGGATAGTCTGTGCCTCGCGGTGTTATTTTCCCAACATATATCTGGATAGTTGAAGTCCCCCATCACCACCAAATCTTGGGCTTTGGATGATTTTGTTAGTTGTTTGAAAAAAGCCTCATCCACCTCTTCCACCTGATTAGGTGGCCTGTAGTAGACTCCCAGCACGACATCACCCGTGTTTTTTACCCCTTTTAGCCTAACCCAGAGACTCTCAACACTCCCATCTCCTATGTCCATCTCTACCTCAGTCCAAGTGTGTACATTTTTAATATATAAGGCAACACCTTCTCCCTTTTTCCCTGTCTATCCTTCCTGAGCAAACTATACCCATCCACACCAACATTCCAGTCGTGTGTATTATCCCACCAAGTTTCAGTAATGCCAACAATGTCATAGTTGTATTTATTTATTAGCACATCCAGTTCTTCCTGTTTATTACCCATACTTCTTGCATTTGTATATAGGCATCTAAGATACTGGTTTGATCTTGCCTCCCAGCTTTGCCCTGACCCTCCTTTCTCTCTGCCATTATAGCCCGTGCTCCCTCCTGTTTCCAACCGATCTCCCAGGTCTTGTTCCCCACTTACCTGTGGGCTTTGCTCACCTGTCCCCGTCGAACCTAGTTTAAAGCCCTCCTTCCTAGGTTAGCCAGTCTGTGCGCAAATAAGGCCTTTCCCCTCCTCGAAAGGTGAACACCATCTGTGCCTAGCAGTCCTTCCTCGAATAGCATCCCGTGGTTGAGGAAGCCAAAGCCCTCCTGGCGACACCATCTTCGCAGCCAGGCATTCACTTCCATGATGCAGGAAGAATTGGCAGGATTAAACATAGCCTGATGTCTTTGACTGGAACATAGGGGGTTATGCTTAGTGGTTGGAGTAGGTCTAATGGTCAGGAAAGGAGTCACTCCTAGTGGTTAAAACAGGAGTCAGTAGCCAGGAATTGGAGCCCAGGGTGAGAGCTGGAGCCAGGAGTTGGAGCTCAGGTGCCAGAATCAGGTGCCAGAGCCAAAAGGCAAATCCAAAGTCAGAGGTTAGGAATCAGAGCCAAGGATCAGAACTGAGTTACCTGGAGAGAGGCAAGGCTGCTCAGGAACTGGCTCTACTGCAGGTCCTGCTTCCAGACTGACTGTGCTGCAAGCCTTGATGCCTGACAGTGCTCCCTCCTTGCAGGTGCCTCACAGGGCCTTGGGGCCTGGTTTCTCCGTACTTCCGATGGAACTCTCATAATAGGTCCAGGGCATGGCTGTTCTTTGTTGCTTCCCAAGACTGCTTATCCGGAGCATACCCTTCCCCGTCCACCGAGTACTGGGGCTTTCCTCTCACTCGCTGAGAGTCAAGGATCCAGTGGGACAAGTACTTTCCTGTCTGTGGGCTTTTGTGGGTGCTGGATTGAAATGGTTTGGGTATGGTTTCTCGATATAGGGCTTTAAAAGTGAGATCTGAAAGACAGGATGGATCTTCAAGGACTTGGGCATCTATAATCCGAAGGCCACTGGCTTCACCCATTTTATAGTCTTGAAGGGGCTTGGGTATGGTAGTCTAGTTTGGCGGATGGACCACTTGATTTATGTTTCTGGTCAAGATCCACACTTTGTTGTCTATGACCAGATTGTGGGCAGCCTGATGATCTTGGTCTGCATGGTGTTTATGGGGTTCTGTGGCAGACTGCAGGTGTTCTTCAGCTCCCAGATGCCAGAGCCAACAGTCAGAGTTCAACTTGGGTCAGGAATGAGATCTGAGGGTCATAACATGGTTACCTGGAGTGAGGTGAGGCAGGAGCGGGGCTGGGAACCAGCAGGTACAGGAACTATTGCGACCACTGAACAGCCACTGATCTCCTGCTGGTCTTAAAAGTCAGTCTACTGACTCTTCCAATCAGTCAGGCCACATAGCCAATTGGGCAGCCTATTACAGGCCAGCTGTGCTCATTTTGTTGGGAGACTGGCTCTGCTGCAGGCCCTGGTTGCTGACACTTAGATTTGTGAAAGTAAAGCAGAGTCAAAGATGACACCCAGGTTATGGGCCAGACTGACAGGCAGGATGGTGGTGTTCTTTATGGGGATTGAGAAAGAAGGCAGAAGAGAGAGCTTTGGGGAGCAGGAATAGTAATTTTTTATCAGCCGTGTTGATTTGAGCTGATGGCATCCATGAGGAGATGTTGGAGAGACAGGCCAAGATTTTAATGGGGTCAGAAGGAGACAGGTTTGAAGCAGAGAAATTAAGCTACATCTCTATGCTATCTGTGTTTATGAATGAAATTTCCCAGAGATAAGATGTACAGGGAAAAGAGAAGGACAGAGCCTTGAGGAAGCCCGACAGAAAGTTGGAAGTGGCTTGAGGAGGGATGGTGGTTGCCTATCCCCAGCTAGACATCATGCTAAAACTGGTACATACATAAATTAGACAGATAGGAAAAGACACAAGGAATGTAGATATTTTCTTCCCTCTCTAAATATACAATATAGCTGAATAGAAATGGAGTGGGCCACTACTAGCACCATATGCTACCTTATTTCCCTTACAACATTTCTGTACACGTTAGCTTTATTTTTTCTGTGTTAGAAACATGCGCTGTAAATAATGGTGGCTGCGACCGCACTTGCAAAGACACCTCGACTGGAGTTCACTGCAGCTGTCCCATCGGATTTACGCTCCAGTTTGATGGAAAGACATGTAAAGGTAGATTTTGCACTTTTGGAAACATACCTGTATAAACACCTAGCTGCAAGTGCACTAATCTCAAAGGGAAACTAGTTGTAGCATTCCTGAGAAAAAGCCAATGTGTATCTATCTGGGCACTGGAGAGCACTAGGGAAGCATTGAGGCAGGGAATGATGCAAAATCTCCTTTCACATGGTCCCTGTTGCACCAGTCTTAGATATGGAGCATATGAGTGCAAAGTATCTCTGTTTTGCCGTTGACGCCCTTCCGATCTCCAGTGTGGCCTCTTTTTCTAACCAGGAGGTAGCAATGCACTGGTGGTACAATGGAGCCTGCTAGTCCACATGCCAAGGCATGCATGCAGGCTATTACAGGTGTATATCCCCATGGAGGAGCAGACCGTCAGCCTGATATTATAACAAGCATTTGAAGGGTCTAAACATGAAGATGGGTGTGGAATTATTTATGCTGTGCCAAGCAGATATAACAAGGAATAACATGTTGAAAACGAGCAAAGGAGAATGTAGGTCGCACATTAGAATAAAATTCCCAAGAGTGAGGTCTGTTAGACTTGTGCCAAGGAAAGTGATGGAGTCCCTTTTGTTTGGCTTATTTAGGATTAGACAAAGAACTCAACAATCTGACACTGGTGTGGGAAGGGTAAGGTGACCCTATAGGTCTCTTCTGTCTGTAATTTCTGAAATGCTTTGGCAAGGAGGAAGAGAGAGAGAATTTTTACAAAGTTAAGACCTTTAAAGAGAAAAGCTTAGTTTAAGGCCCTAAAGGCTTTCCTGAAGGACAAATGACTTTATCTTCTCTAATCAGATGAAATAAGAAGCCCCCTGTATATGTGTGCTCAAGCAAAAGTGAATTTGATAGCAGTATGTTAGATGAAAGGAAATAATATAGAAATGAGGCTGAACTGCAAAGATCATTTCTGAATCTGAATTTTCCCAAAGTTCGAGGTGATTTAGTTATTGAATCTTATTCAGGATTCTCCCTGCAGAGAACTTTCCAGTCAAGTCCAGCTGTTTCATCCATAGAACATGTATGTCTTTGGTATCTACCAACGAAAGGACACCAAACATCTTCCTTTTATTTGCTAATCACTTTTCTGTTACAGATATTGATGAATGCCAGGCCAGCAATGGAGGCTGTGATCATTTTTGTAAAAACACTGTTGGCAGTTTTGATTGCAGCTGCAAAAAAGGATTTAAATTATTGACAGATGAGAAGTCTTGTCAAGGTATGTGCATGGGGAGACAAAAAAGGTAAAATAAATAAGATTGACTTGGATACCTACTGAAGTAATGAGGTACTGGTAGACTCCAGAATGATTTCCATGATTTCGTCTTTCTAAAGTTGCTGTTAAAAATCGAAGCCTTTGGCATGATATCGGAGTGGGAGATTTGTTTGAAAGGGTGTTCACTGTACACTGAATCGTTATCTGAAAATAATAGAGAATGGCAGAAAATGGAACTGACTATCAGGAAAGAAACTTCACTCCAGTGTGGCTATTTCTAATCTTTTTTTAGATCAGACTTAACAGGACAAATATTTATGCAGTGCAAACTTGCCAGAGAAATGTAGGATTTCCAAGATTTCTGATGGAAGTTGTTCATGAATGTCTATTTTAATGATTTATATCTCCTTTTGTCTGTTTTTTCTGTCACTTCTAGAATCTTGTATACTTGATGTAGCTTGATTTGGTCCTGATCCCTTAAAGAGCAAATTTGGTGTAAGACTCCAGTTCTGTTCCCATTTATGTCAATGGGAGTTTTGCCACAGACTTCTGTGGGAACAGGATAACCCTCATCATGTTTGATATTTTGTTATAGCAGCATAGAGTTATTTTGAGGATAATATAATAAACATTTAGAGCCTCTGATCCTGCTGCCCATGGAATCCATGGGAGCTTTGTGGTTGACTTCAGTGGGAGCAGAATTGGGCCATTATCTAAAAAAGCAAATTCAGTGTAGGTTTACGATATACAAAATGATTAAAATGCCCAGGAAAAATTCAGGTGGATGAAGCAAAGACATTCTAGCCAGCATTAAACACAAAGGCTTAAGGCATATAAGCCTTAAGCCCGAGATGTGCAGTGTGATGAATCTGTGGCCTACTGATAACTGTATCCAGTGGTGTTGCACAAAGAGAAGAATAGACCCTGGTGGTGCTCCCTCCAGAACTGCACTGAGGCACTTTGCTCGGGCTGGGTGGAGGAAGCTTCTGCAGAAGCCCATGCTCTGTATAGCCAAGGAGAGCATTTGGGTTTCTAGGGGAAACACCCTGACGCCTTTCACCTGCACGAATTCCCAAAGCTTCCTGTCCTTTTTTCACCTTCGGGAGAAGTATTTCAGTCGGTAGGTGAGAGGCCTAGCACAGATCTAAAACAAGCACTGCACATGCAGGGGCGGCTCTAGCTTTTTTGTTGCCCCAAGCACGGCAGTCAGGCAGCCTTCAGCAGCTTGCCTGCGGGAGGTCCCCGATCCCGCGGATTCAGTGGCACCCCTGCGGTAGGTCTGCTGGTCCTGCAGCTTTGGCATACCAGCCGCTGAATTGTCGCCGAATCCATGCCACTGAAGGCTGGCTGACTGCCGCCCTTGCTGGCACTTGCAAGGTGCTCCCCACAGCTTGCTGCCTCAGGCACATGCTTGGAGTGCTGGTGCCTGGAGCCGCCACTGTGCACATGCACAGTTGAGGTAAAAATTTGGCCTCCCAGTTTTGTAAAAAGACAGATGGAAACGGAAAGTTACATTGAAAATATTTTTCCTGCTGGCTTCGTGTTGCCTTCCCTCGAAGAAGTATTTTTTTTCTGCCGACAGTCTTTTGCACTGAATAGAACTTTGCAGCAATTTATTTTAAACATTACTATTAAAAATATAACCTCAGTTTACTCACTTGCCAATAAATGTCTTACTTGGCAAACTAACTGCTCTCTTGAAAGTTGTTACTTCAATATATTACAGACTAATGGCTTTAAAAGAATTTGCTTAGGTCATATAAAGCCATCTGTTTCTATATCCAACTTTGCTAGCTCATAAATGCTTCCTTGACAAGCCAAGAGACGCTAACGTATCCTTTTAAAAATTACAGACATTGATGAATGTTCTTTTGAAAGGACATGTGACCATACGTGCATCAATCATCCAGGCTCTTTTGAGTGTAGTTGTAACAAAGGATACACTCTCTATGGCTTCACACATTGTGGAGGTGAGTATAAAAAGATACTAGTGTATATGTTTGTCAGAGTGCTGGAGCAATGCTCATTAAAGTCATTGCGACCCCTGTGTCTAAAACCCTGTACAGCAAATGTATCCTTTATCTTTTCCAGGCAGTTTTTCAAAAGGGGAGACAGTCCAAAAATGAAACGCAATCCTCCATGCTTGTCTTCTAGTTTAAATGATTTTAGAACAAACAGAGGCATTCCACATGTAGATACTAAAGCAACAGTGTTTCCACATGAAAAATTCCCATTGATTTCATGTGGCGTTCTGTACACTAATAGCAAACTTGTAAGAAAAGGCTTTAAATGAATTATGATGTTAGCTATTTTGAAGGCTTTCTTTAGAATAAATGCACATTACCAACAAGCCTGACGGCCAGATCCTCATCTGATCTAAACTGGTGTAGCCCCACAATAGTCATGGAGTTACACTGGTTTATACCAGCTAAGAATTTGGCCCTAAATTATTTACTTCTGTTTCCAAAGAAACCCTAAGTGAAAGAGACCAATATGTTGACATGGTCTGACATCTGAAGCAAGGAAACTTGCAGAACGTTCATATGAAGCAGCCTGAGTTATTTGACACTAAATGAAAACAAAGCTATTTTCATATGAAATATGAGCAAGATCTTCTATGACTATATATATATATTCAGTTCACTGATAGACATATGTGAATATGAGGCAGAATGGGCAGGCTTGATCTTGGGGACCATGATGCAAATACTTTGCTATTTTCACAATTCTCCTTTGCATCATATCGGGTGCTTGTAACCATGGGGATGAATTTAGGCTGGGATTGTCAGGGGAGCCTAAGGGAATTAGATAACCAGCACCCATTTCAATGAGATTTGGGCCTCTAACTCCCAAGGTCTCCTTTGAAAATCCCAACCTCATTGCTTATTAATGTGAGGGACTAATTGCAGCTGGCTTGAGTCTTGCCTAATGAAGGCAGATGCGGTGCAGACTTCCCCAAACAGTATTGCCATTTTCCCCTCCTGACCGCAACGTCTCTGCCATTCCAGTCCTGGACCTTGTTTAGGCAGAGACAGATAATCAGGTTTGTGGTAGTTTTGCCATGTGGCAAACAGGACCAAGTTCATTTCCCCTTTGTACTTAATGCAGTCTTATATGAACATCTTTCTATTAACATGGGGCCTGATTCTGTCACCCCTGTTCATACTGGCTGGTAGTAAAGTACCATGCACCCCTGACTCAGGGTAATGCAGTCACATCATTACCCTGGGGAGTGGGAACTGGGAACACAGGAGAATGGATGGACACTGCTGTTATGGAAACTCACAAAGATGCTGCTCCAGTGAGAGTGGAATCACTTCTAGGAAATAGCTTCACTTGGCCATTCACATAAAAACTCCTGTTTATGGGTTTGATCCTGTGCCATTCGAGTCAATGGAAGAAGAATGAAGGACTAAGAGAAACGTGTTTCATATGGTGTGGCATGTGATTCTGCAGTGTGTGTTACAGAGATCAGGTAGGAAGACCTGCGTTTGTGTTGGGCAGACAAAAAATATATATAGCACTGGGAATAATGTCAGTGAGAGTAGCCAGTAGGAGGTGAGACTGCCCACCTGACTTCCTAGGAGCTGCATGTTGCAAACATGCCAATTAAGACATGTTCATTTATCATCTTTGAGTGTGGTTATTCCAAACTCTACAGAGCCCAGCCAGAGAGAGACAAAAATATGATGACATTGCTGTCACAGTTCAGAGCAGTGCATTTCCCCTCTGTAGGTCCAGCCAAGGCACTCTCTCTCAAGCTTCCAACTCTGCAGCCATTGCCTCTCTTGAGTAGAGACCTGCATCTCTCTCCCTTCTGATGAGCCAAACAGTTCCCTGACTATACTGTGACCTCCCCAGCAAAAGACAGGCTACCTAAGCAGGCCTGCTTCACTTCTCTTCTCAGAGATGGGGTACAGTGTAATCCACACAGTTAAGTTACCACACAGCTCTTTCTAAACAAGCCTAGGTAACATCACAGAGAAAACATATTAAAACAGTGGAAGAATTTACATGGATGCTGATAAGCTCACCAGAGATCACCCCACACTCCAATAAGAGTTCTGGCTGATAATGAGTCCTCCCAATCCCAGATAGGGTTTTTTCCTTGTGGGCACAGGTTCATCACAGCTTCAGCTATAAACCATCATCCAAGTCTTATTGGGCCTAAGTGGGCTCAAGTCCTCCCAGCCCTTCCCTAAGGATTGGAGTCCCTCATTGGACCAAGGTCCTATCCATTTCCTGGATCAGAAAGAAGGGGCTGAGTTCGTTTTAATTCAGGCTATTTATCCAAAAATCCTTTTGTCTGCTGCTCTCTGGACAATCCAGTTTGAACCAGTAATATGAGTCTCTGGCCAGGTGGTGGTAGCTCTCTGACGTGTTTCAACCTTTATGAATTTGCCTGACCATTTCCCACTGTTTTTACTTCCTGGAGGGCTGTGGTTCCTTCCCCCCATGGAAATGCATACAGTCTCTCAATAGTATGTAATCATTGGCACTTTTAATAGAATAAACTCCTAAATTCAGTGAGTTTTGACTTAATTCAATAAAAAGTTTGTTCAGTATATTGCAGAATACTGTGCTGTGTCATATGCAGTGAAACCTATCTATGGACCCTTATGGCCACATGCCCTAATGGCCAGCAGAATATCAGTCCTCACAAAAGTTCTTCCATATTAACTGTACATCATTATATGACCACCCACTATAACAGAGAAAATTAGAAGTCCCTTCTGTTACTAAAAGGCTTCCCTGTAAATTATTGTTATGCTGGAAGGTGTTAATGGCTGCCATGAAGTGGGCCTTTGATCTACAGATAAGTCAGACCTTATTAAAGCTGGTGGATGTGCTAAGCACCTATCTTTCAGGCTAAGGAGCAGTTAAAAGGCCCTTTATGTGTTGATAACTAGAAAAATAGGTTTCAGAGCAGTACCTGTGTTAGTCTGTATCAGCAAAAACAATGAGGAGTCCTTGTGGCACCTTAGAGACTAACCCATTTATTTGGGCATAAGCTTTCATGGGCTAAAACCCACTTCATAAAATCCCTGACCCTGAGGGCTTGGCTACACTTGCAAGTTAGAGTGCATTAAAGCAGCCCTAGGCACCCTAACTCCTGAGGTGTCCACACTGGCAAGGTGCATAGAGCGCCTGGACTCTGCAGCTGGACTGCTCCCGGTAATCCACCTCCACAAGAAGCATAAAGCTTGCTGTGCCCCGACTGAAAGGCCTTGAAGTCAGTGCGAACGAGGTGTTGCATTACTGCACTGTGATTGGTCTCCGGAAACGTCCCATAATCCTCTGAAGTCAAGTGGCCACTCTTCTCATTGTTTTGAAATCGGCTGCAGGCATGCGGATATCCCCTTTCAAAGCTCTGTTTCTGACATCCAGCATGCTTATCTGCTCTGGGACAAAGCAAACCATTAGTGTGGAATGCTGCTGTTGTGAGAGTGTGTGAGGAGGAAGGAGACGGGGGGTCCGCTGCTGTCTGAACTTACAGGACAGCATGCTGACACGCTCTTAGCCCCTCAAAACACACTGTCTCTCCTTCCACACACACACAACACACTCCCAGTCACACTCCACCATCCCATTTAAAAAGTACGTTGCAGCCACTTGCACACTGGGATAGCTACCACAATGCACTGCTCTTTGTGGCATTGCAAGAGCTGCTAATGTGGCCATGCCAGTGCGCCTACAGCTGACAGCATAAACACAGGGCAGTGTTTTCCCTGCTGCAGTCTCCGAAGGCTGGTTTAACTCCCAGTGCTTTACATCTGCAAGTGTAGCCAAGCCCTAAAAGAGAGCAGAGACAGAGCTCCTTGGGACCTGGGTCACAGGACTGTTTGGGAATCATGAGTCAGGAAACTGCCTGCTGTTGCACCCAGTGTGTTAGGAACCAGCATGTAGGCGATCAGACCTTGTGGTCAGAGTGGAGCTGGAGTTGAGGGTTTATCCAAGGGTCAGAACCAGACTCAAAATCAGGAATCGAATTGGAGTTGGTAGCCAGAAGATGAGCTGGGGTTGGAACTGGGAACTGGTAGCCAATGGTCAGGAGTGAAACATGGGGGCAGAAGCCGAGATAAGGCAAGGATTAGGCATGGAGCAGGAGCAAGGCAGGAACGGCGGGCAGGGGCAGGAACAGGAGCAGAACAGAAACTGGGAGCGGGAGTTGGATATGGATCACAGGATGGAGACAGGCAACAGAAGGGTCTGAGGCAGCAGCAACAGAAAGAGACTGCATAGTACTCGGACAGGCCATACAGGTCACTTCCTGATTTCGGTAGTGGGTGTGAGCCAATCAGGCAACCACGTACCTTGGGCATTCTGATAGGACTTCCTGTGGAGCCTGATCTTTCAGGATTGGTGAGATATCTTCATCCATCTCCTTTGGTGATAACAAGGGAGTACTAGAGACTCAGAGCCCCTCTAGCTCTAGGTTCTAGATCCACTGAAACTGAGGTCCCAACACCCTCTTATTCTTACCCCCTATGTTCAGGAAAACAAGGCTTTGTGTATGTTCTTTATAATTAAACAGGATTGCACGCGCGCGCAAACACACACACAACTATCTGACTTGTATAACTGATTCCTCACCCTAATGGAAGCAACCTGGCAAGGCCCTGAATATTGGCTAAGAACTCAGCCAAAAGGGGTAACAATATGCGACAGAGTATTGCCTCTGTGTACTCATTAACAGTGAGATAAAATGTATCGCAACGTATTTATGCTTCTGAATGTTTAAGACAAATGGGCAATATGAATCTTGTATCCTATCGTCTGATTTTATTCCAAACTTAATAAATAACCATAAACAATGCTCTGTTAACTTTTGAAGCACGTTGCGGGCTGGAACGTTTGTAACATAGTCAATTTAGGGCATATTTAACACACAACTAAACCACTTTGATCAGCTAAAGGGTGGTAGGGAATGCAGAAGCATATACAGTCAGATTTTCAAAAGTTGCCCATAGAATCAGATCCAAATTATACAGAGCAGCATTTGTGTGCACAATTACCCAATTTTTATTTGTGTGAATTCAGCACTGAATGAAAATAATACTAGACCAATATTTTAAAAAGGCATTTTTCTCTCTCCTCTTTAGATATTAATGAATGTAGTATCAACAATGGAGGCTGCCAGAAGACCTGTGTGAACACACCGGGGGATTATGAATGTCAGTGTCATTCCAGCCACAAATTACACTGGAATAAAAAGGACTGTGTCGGTAAGGTGCATAGAAGATGTTTTTAAACTTTGGGTGTGCTTGAAGGCTATGCAGCTCAAGGCAATGCTGTAAATCTTGATCCATCCAACAAAGCAGCATGGATCATTATTTCCTTCATTAGATTTTTGCTTTACTTTTTAATCAGCCATGATGGCCATTGTTGAAGCAGGTGAAAAACAGGAGATACTTTGAGGGGTTTTGGTGCTTTCTTTTCTGTGCTTTTATCTAGGCTTATTCTTTCATTCTCTTTTGTGCTTTCCTGCATGAAAAAATATGCTGGGATAGTTTTATGTGAAAGGAAATTACACATGGTGTTTGATCCGGGTGTGATTTTTTTTTTTAGTTCCCTCCCACTTCTCTCTGTGCAGAATGTTAATTGCATGGATGCAGTTTGGTACCAGTTATGCGGCAGATGTAGCTGCAAGTCTGTCTTTCTGTGAATGCAGATGTTTTACTTCTCCCATGAGTGTTTGTGTTTTATCCTGTTTAGAGATAGAGGGGTCCATGCCTGATGATATATCACCCAAAGTATTGCTGTCCTGTATAAAGAGTGATGGGAGTGATAGGTGCATCTTAAACTGTCCCTCCGAGGTCCATTTGATTTCTGGTAAGTCCAAACAGAACAAAACATAAGGCTGTTCAATATGTGCTGCTATGTAGAGAATTTAGGAATAACAATACTTACTCTTGTGAAAGCCTGGAATAAGTAATGAAAAAAGAGAAACTTCTTCTGTTTATAGAGGGATTTTCAGGTCCCTGCCAGAGCCCTAGGAATCCCCCTTTTTCTAACTTGTATAACTACTTTACCCTCAGATACCCCAGATCATAACAGTTGTTCTCTTCGGTGAAGAGGATATGATAGAAATCCCAGTGCTGTCCGTGCCATTCCACAACTGGCCAAGGTTGTTCAGGGATGTGAAGCACTCCATCCTCTGCATCTGAGCATACTGCCTGCATGGCACTCCCAGCCCGTGTCCTGGGGAACAGGAAACAGGACCAGCCTTTGGTTAAGGACCACATACAGACAAGAGGGCAAAGCCACATTTGTATCTGACCCCTTTTAAAACATTGATTATTTTTAAAAATGCAGGTAGTTACCCCAAGCTCTGACTTTGGAGAAAAAGGGAATAAAGATCAGCAAACTACTAATGTCTTAAAACCCGTATGGATATCCCCAGTCTGTGCGTGTAACCTGCTTCCTGCCTTTAATGTCTACCTGTACAATCTGTCTGTTAGGAATGCAAGACGCCTACACTCTTACCTGTGGCAGCTCTTCTCAGCTTAAGAAAAAACAGCAAAATACAAATGAATCTACTTGCCTGGGTAATTACTAGACTTGCATGCTGTGTGACGTGGCTCATTTCTTTTAGTAGGGCAGTGTAAAACAAGAGTATATTATTCAGTTTTTGTGATGTTCTCTCCTTCAGTTTATTACCTTCATTTTTGCTTCCTCTTTACCCGAGTGTGCACAACACACACACAATGATCTTCCTCAAAGTCCAGGCGCTGCTTCACAAGCATATCCCACATTCCTGCACCCTGAAAATGAGAATACAGAAAAGGGTCACTAGCCAAGGTGAACAGCGGAGCCGAGGATTTAGGTGCCTCTTTTGGGGCACCCAGGTGGAAATATTTTGGCTATATATAACATATAGTTTGTTTAGCTGGATAGTAAAATGTATAAAGCATTTGGGAGCTAAGTGGATGAAAGGTGCTACTATAGATAAATGTAGGGAGACAGATCCTCAGCTGGTGTTAAATGACATATCTCTTTTGAGTTCAGTGAAGCTGAGGACCTGGCCCTATGATCGTTATTATTCCTGGTTTGTTAAATAAAGTATATCCCAACTTGTTACTCCAGTTTCAGTTACGAACTAACTTACCAGCTGAAGAAAACTGGTATCCAGCTCTGCACACACAAAAAGCAGCATGTTAGTGATGGATAGTTTTACAGGTTATAATGTCATTTTAGTGACCTGCTTGACATTGCCCTAGTATTTCCAGTCTTCTTCTCATTGAAAGTCACACTTCCTTGTTTCTCTCTGAAGATACCTCAACCATCAAGACAAGTGTAACCTTTAAGTTTAATGAAGGAAAATGTAGTTTGAAAAAGACTGAGATGTTTCGAGAAGGTCTGCAACAGATATTACCAGGTAAGGATGTATGCTGTAATTCAGGGATTCTGAAATATTTTCATGGCATGGGCTGCATCTTAATAGTCCGAGAACTTTGCAAACTGCCTCTCCTTGCCCTGTTGATCCTATGGACCATGCCTCTTCCCAGTCACATCTCCTGCCTCTTCTGTCTCCCTGGGCCCCGACCTGAATGATCATACTGTGTGTCCCTGATGCCACATTGAAGAAGCTCCTGGCTTTTCTCCTTCTGATGACTGTGGTCCCTAAGGTTGGCTCCTGGTTCTCTTCTCTTCCACGTATGCAGCAGTAGATCCTAAGGGAGACAGCGACTAGGCTGGCTCCTCCCTCTTGTTTCCAGCTTCTTTCTGGTGAAAGGATGAGCTGGAAGCCTGTAAAGGCAGCTGGAAACAAGGAGTGCCATGTGATCTGCCCACAGGGCACTGTTTGAGATGAGTCTGAATATTCTTTATAATGAAAACAAGATGCAGAATGAGGACTCAGCACATGGTCATATCATGGTGAATTTTGTACTTGATTGAATATGAAGAATCAAATCAGCATGTCAGTTTGTTTGGCTTTGAAAGAATAGGAGTGATCACCTGTACTACGCACTTAGCAAGAACATATATTTATCCCAAAGCCAAAATGTGCTCAGGATGTTTCCTTAAATTGAATTTGTTTCCTTAGGGAAACTTTAAACAATAGTCTCCGTAAGGCTTGTGCATACTGGGACCAGGCCCAGTTGTGTGGAAAAACTATGGTAAGCTACCATAGCTTTCACACACTCTCAGACCAGAGCAGGCAAGAGTTTTCCCTATAGTTTAACCTATTCTGTGCAGGGAAAACCTGAAAATGGTTCTAATATGTTTACACAAGCCAAAAAAGGTACACTAGGACTCTGCTAGCGGCAACTACTTTTAAGCCATCTGGTAGCTTTAGCAAGGTTCTAATCTCAGTGTGGACAGTACCTTCTGCGCAGCGAGACCAGATCCTCAGCTGGTGTAAGTTGCTATTGGTCCATTGAAGTCACTGAAGCTACAGCAAAGTACACTAGGCAAGGATGCAGCCCAGTCGCTTGCAGTTTATTAGCATCTAGAGTTAATCATTTAGTCCCCTAGCAGTCTTCATAACAAAATATTTACTGAGCTGTAGTGAATGTCCAGTAATGTAGTTGGCCAAGCTTTTGCTTCCTTTAATTTTGTTCATACAGATAATCATAACTCAGTAATGGAGAGCTTCTACTATGTAAACCTAAAATGCAGCTCTGGCAAGCAAGTTCTCGGAGCCATCAGCAGACCCACGACAACTAAAGAAATGTTTATCACAGTGGACTTTGAGCTTGAAACAAACCAAAAGGAGGTGACAGGTTGGTTGGAGAACAATCCAAAATGCAGTGGAAGGCTTCTTGCAGTTTAATTCTTAATTTCTTTCTTTCACTTTCATCTTTATGCAAAAAATAATAGTACAAAAAGTATCTCCTGTTTTGAAGCTTCATTTTACTGATTTGGAAAGTATGATATTTATGCCTAGTCCCTAAGATCATTAAAAATTGTCCGTTTGTTAATTTTCTTCTGGCCTGCTGGTGTTCTCCTTAAAGATTTCACCCATGTCACACAGTTTGCATTCTCAGTTGTTTGCATTGACCAGTGTTTTAAACCAAATATTCTCGCAACTGTCATTTATGCTGAAGTTCTCTGCTCCTAATTTTCATCCTTGTTACCTTGTAGACACATGTGATTTGAGCTGTGCTCGAAAAAGGACTGAGAAGAGACTCCGCAAAACAATTAGAACCTTGCGGAAGGCAATCAACAGGGAGCAATTCCATGTTTGTCTCTCTGGCATGGACCATGAAGTGGCTGAAAAGTCTCCCAAACTCTTGAATCTACAGGAGTTCTGTGGCATGGGACAAATGCGTGTGGATAACAGATGTGGTAAGCATAGTGTGTAACATACCTAACTTTGGGACAAACCCCTTTGCATCTGTTTCAGCATCTTGCTCAGGGCTGGTGAGCACTGAGGAATGGGGAGAGTGTGAGGGAGCTTCACCAGAATAAAAAAGGAAAACAGAATAAGGAGGTGTAAGATCTTGTGCACAGTGGGAATTTATGTTGGGCTCAGAGCATGTGTGATTGGGGTAACAAAGTAGAGCAAGTACTCTATTCTGCACTCCCTGGTAGATGACATATTGCCTATAAGGAGTTAGGAAATGGGGATAGTATTGATCTTTAATTGTCCTTGTAGTTTACTAAATATGTTTTTTAACTATGATGTTAATGAGTTTTGCTGTGAGTCTCACTTAGTGTCTGAATATGCAAAGATATCATCTTTGTCTAGTCCTCAACCCAAAGCAGATTTTAATGAAATCACATTCTCTTTGCTAGTTGAGGCCTTGTGTGACAAAGACGCTTTACAGCCAAGTTATAAACTCTCAGAAAGCCAGGTTTTTATAGGGGAACACCGAGCAAATCTTAATGATCTTGGCAGTAGCAGGTGCCACCATAACGAGGCCAGTGATGAATGCTTCCAAAAAACAAAGGTTTAGGGAGAAGGGTCAGATGTAATCTTAATAGGGGCCTAATGACCATGACGTCTAATTCAAGACGCACAGTGTATGCAATATGTAATTGCTGTTGCAAACCAATAAGCCTTTAAAATGCTCGTCAAACTAAATTTGATTTTTTTGTTAGTGCGTCTTCCAGCAGCAACCCTTTTCTGCTCTGGATGTGCAAACTCTGGAAAACTTGGAAGCATCTCTGAATTTCATATAAATTAAGAAAATGTAATTAATGGTTAAACATCTTTTTGCAAGGAGGCCAGGTCCAAGGGAACTGTATGTACACAGCACCCAAACTCCTCAGGAATGTCAGAAATGAGCTGGAAGTTTCATTTCATTCTTAGTAGCTTTGTAGTAAGTCTGGGCAAAGATTTGGGTGCGTCACTGACCGTGAATATAGAAAAGTTTTCCAGTCTTTTTAGTGGAGAAAGGAGGGGAAAGATAATAGTGCTTAGCTAATATGGCAATGAGCAAACTAGAAATACCAGAGGGTAGATTGATTGCACACAACAAATCAGAACTCATATGGCTAAACTATGTCCTGATTTTCTTGGCGACCATTTTCTGTCATCCAGACTTGTAGTGAGTTAGTTGTAAATAGGAACTGTGACATGCAGAGCGATGTGAGAGGATGTGTGTACTTATTTTCTTGTAATTTGCAGAACCATTCCTTACTCATTAAAACTCAGGAAACTTTCATTGCATTTCTGTGCTAAAATCTGGAGATAAGGAGGCTTCTGCAGAATGGCAAGAAAGATTGTTCTGGCTGTAGCTAGTCTCTGCCACATTAACTAAAACAGAGGATGGCCCTTTGAGCACAAACGTCAAGAGGAGAGGCTCAGATAAGCTGTTCAGTGGTTATTGGGAACTGAACTGATGCTCCATTTTCTCCAGTTACATTGCAAACAAAATACTCAGAGATCTTTGGGCTCCACTCTTTCTGTGCCTCTGCCCTGGGAGTCAGATTACTGCATTGTGATCTATTTTAAAATTCATCCATTTTGTCTCTTTAAAACATAGTTTTCTGAATCTTTCATAAGTTTAGCAGTGGATGAGTTTAGTTCATTAGTTCTGTCCTCCATAGTGCTGATCCTCTGCCCATCTGCAGTCAGCCTGCCCTTAGTCTTTGCCTATTATGTCAGAGAGGAACCTAAATGATCAATCTTTGCATTTACTTTATTTTTCGTTTAGAAGCTGGCTTGCAAAATGTCTGCACTGTGGGCCTGATCCTGCCTCACTGAAGTCAATGGAAGCTTCAGTGTGGGCAGGATAGGCCCTGAAGGGACAGGGCTAGCTAGAGTCCTCACTAAGGACTATGGCACCATTTCTCGCTGTGCACTGTAAAAATGGCACTGGGACCACTGCTACCTCCCACCACCAGCCAGAAGGAGCAAAGCTAAGGAGCAGCTGAAAAAAACAATAAGAAGGAATTTGCAGGACTGTAGCAAGCAAGAGGGGGTATCAGGAAAAAAAAATAGTTCAGGAGTGTAGGTAGATATGAGATTAAGTTGTTTGTTGTTTGTTTTGCAGTAGTTCCCAAATGTCCCAAGCTACTGTGCTGGGCACCTTAAAGACACACGGAAAAGGAAGCACTTTGAACATGAGGATGACTATGTAGCAAGAGATAGCAAGTCAGTGAATGGATTCAGGGACATAACAGGAGTAGGAGAGAACTTTGGCAACAGGATTTTGAATTGACGGGGGTGCAGGAGCAGGTAGACTCTTGGCATAGATGGGGCTTTGTGGTATTGCTATTGAGTAAAGGGCAGATTGCGGTTCAGAAATTTCAAATATCCTATTGAGAATAGAATAAATGTCTGGAATCTTAGGAGACTGCCTCTGAATGAAATTCACCTCAGTCCACGCAGCCTGCTTTATAGATTCACAGGGCTTTGTGCTGGCCCTCAGTTCTGGGATGAATTTATCACCTCTGAGTAGTGTCTGGACCACGGGTGGGCAAACTTTTTGGCCTGAGGGCCACATTGGGGTTCTGAAATTGTATGGAGGGCTGGGTAGGGAAGGCTGTGCCTCCCCAAACGGCCTGGCCCCTGCCCCCTGACAGGCCCCCCAGGATTCCCATGCCCATCCAACCCGCCCCGTTCCCTATCCCCTGACCTCCCCCCCCCAGAACCTCCTCCCCATCCAATCGCCCCCTGCTCCCTGTCCCCTGACTGCCCCCCGGGACCCTCTGCCCCTTATCCACCCCCCTCACCCCTTTATCATGCTGCTTAGAGCAGCATATCTGGCAGCCGCACTGCTCGGCTGGAGCCAGCCACGCCGCCGCACTGCCTGGCAGGAGTTCGCATCCCTGCTGCCCAGAGTGCTGGCGGCCCAGTGAGCTGAGGCTGCGGGGGTGAGGGGACAGCAGGGCGGGGTCGGGGACTAGCCTCCCCAGCTGGGAGCTCAAGGGCTGGGCAGGATGGTCCCGTCGGCTGGATGTGGCCCGCAGGCCGTAGTTTGCCCACCTCTGGTCCAGACTATAAAAGGTGTCAGTTATGTGGAAGGTAAAGGTGCAGCCTGTGCTGTAACAACTACTGTATTGGGTGCTCCAGTTAAAACTCTGGATTCTCTCATGTAGCTTAACCTAGAGTTGGTTTTGCAGTGTAGACAGATTTAACTTTGTTCCCGGACTGTACTGCAGCTTTGTGTTTTGCAGGGCATTTGCATAGTTTGGGAACGAGGCTAAAATATAGTTTGACCCTCTCTCCATTGCAAATGTTTTTACTCCACGAGAGACTGCCATGTTATAATCAGATCCCCAGAATGATAGCTGCTACAGTGTAGACTGGCCCTTACCTTCCACTTAGCAGAAAATTCCTGCAATCTGGACATTATTCACATTCCCAATAATTTCCTTTCAGTTTTTTCCCCTTCTGTTATAGCCTCTTTTGACTTACTTTTCTTTCTCCCTCAGTCTCAATTTTTCCTTTTCATTATTTTCCTCTTTTATATGCACTAGTTACTTTAGAATTAGTTTTTATTCCTTTATTCTGATTTACCCCTCCCAATTCAATATTTGTTCTCTTTTTCCATAAATGACTCAATCCCTTCTTCACTCAGTTGCTATTTTATCTCTTTTCCACTCTTATTTTTCTTTTTTTCCCCCCTAACGTCTCATCTTCCTCAGGATTTTGTTCTTTTTATTTATTGATTACTTCCTTTTCCACGTTGTCTTGTTATCCTTAATTTTTTATCTTCTTTCTTCAGGTGTTGCCCTTATTTCTGTTTTAAATGTCTCCCCATCATTCTTTCCCTATGCTTTTCTTCCCTCTTCACACTTTTTGCTGGTCTTTGGAGTGGGGGTTAGATAGTGGGTTGGTTTCTTCTCTACATGCTCAGATGATTTCCCCCCCCTTCTCTTTGATTGTTAGGCAGAAGTTGAAACCTAGCAATGATTAGGGAGGGATTCTGGGGGGAAATGCTTTAGCTTTATTTCAGATGGACCGATAAGTTGAACAAATATTACGTACAACAAGATAATAAGAGCAGCAATGAAAAAGAAATGGCAGAGATTCTACCTACTCCCACACAATTGAATCCAGTTACGTGGGCCCTGATTCAGCAAAGTACTTAAATATATGCTGATCTTCTACCATGAGCAGTCCCAGTGAAGTTAAAGGCTGAATTAGGGCTATAATCTCTACATACCAGTAACAATCTCTTATTTAGTTTGTCTCCTTTTCAGTGATGGTTTTATTAATTAATATATATTGTTGAAGGGGGTTCCAGTGAAAGCTCTCTTGTTATGTTGTCCGGCATTTCGTGTTAGGAATCATTTTTTGAAGAAAAGATTTTTTTTCCTCCCCCTTCCTCTTTTAACCTCCCAAGGTCCAAATTGGAGCACAATATAACATAAAATTCCTAGACTGGGGACATGACAGGCTATAGTAGAAAATTTATTACTAGTGCAGTCCACCTTCCTATAGTGCTGGATGTTTGCATATACATTCCTGGTAGATAGTTGTTGATGATAGAAGCAAGGCCATCACTGGTTCAAGAGCATGGAATCTTCCATCTAAAAGTTGTCAGTTCAAATCCAGTTCAAGTTGACTGAAAGTTGATTTTTCTGTTCAACAGCTGATGGCTGTTTTGAGGTCTAGGTGCAGTTGATTTTCACGGTCCCAGTCTCATAGTTCCATTTGTAGATTTTGTTAAAGTGTGCTCTGTTAAATAGATATCTAGACAGTTGTTAGAAAAAATTAATATGTAACATTGAGTTAGTAGATTCAATAAAACTTTGCAGCTCTGAGAATGTAGCTCCTAAAATTTACCCCCAAAAATAATAAAAATAAAAAAAAAATCTCCATAATTTCCCCTTTATTAGCAATCTTAGGACTTGAACAGGCATGGAGACTGAACTGCTTTCTTGTTTCTAGAGGTGATCCTCCCCCACATCAGGCTTACGTCTTTGTGCTGAAAAGGATGCGGGTTTGATGCTATAACTTCAAGATGGGGTCATTCATGGATACTGGAGATTCCAAATGATCTTTGAGGAGATAGCAATTCGTCCTGGAAGGTTTTTTGATGGTTTTATCTGCATCTCGAATATACGGCAGGGTACCTGGTTACAGCAAAGCTCTCCACTAATATGGTTACAAACATTGGTTCTGTAGTGCAGACTGGACTGTCACCATGTTTTGCTAAAGTCTTACTCTGACTAAGATCAAATGTCTAAACATTGACAGTTTCTTATCAGTGCCTAATTTACTTGGAATATTTGTATCTGAGAAGAAGGGGAGCAGTCGCTGATAAGACCTAGCAATGGCCCCCTCTCCTGCTGGGACATTTCCCAATAAGTTGACCAGATGTCCTGATTTTATAGGGACAGTCCTGATATTTGAACCTTTTTCTTGTATAGAAGCCTATTACCCCTCATCCTCTGTCTGAATTTTTCACACTTGCTGTCTGGTCACTCTATTTCCCAATGAGAGAGGGGAAGCAAGCTCTTGACACTTTTTCCATAGCTTTGACAACTGTGCTGCTGATGTACTTTGGCTCCGTCATTCCAGTAGAGCTGCCTCCCTTGTGACCAGTGTACATTCTGTGTTGGATGCGTGGTAGGTGGAGCACCCAGAACAGCCCAAGTGCTGTGAGCAAGGCAAAGGTGACGCAGCAGCTGGCACTGTTCCTTGAATTTCCCATAATGTATCAAGAGCATCAGCAAGCTCCTGCTGCAGTGCAGTAACACAGTGAAAAAGCATTCCCTCTGGGGGTATGTGTGTGTCAAAATTAACAACAGCCTCTTTAGTGGTCAGTAGGTGTGAATAGCTCTAGTATATGAGGGCCTAATTTGGGACCCCATCTTCCATGAAAGTTCATATTGTTGGTTGCTCAACACCATACAGGTTTGTGCCCTTACAGCAGGTCTAAACTACAGGGTTAAGTCGACCTAAATTATGCAACTCCAGTTACATGAATAACGTAACTGGAGTCACCGTACCTTAGGTTGACTTATTGCGGTGTCTACACCATGCTGGGCCATGGGAGTAACTCTCCTGTCGACTTACCTTATGCTTCTCGTTCCGGTGGAGTACTGGAGTCGATGAGAGAGCAATCGGCAGTCAACCTAAGACCTGCTAAATTGACCCTCATTGGATTGATCATTGCAGCATCGATCCACAGTAAGTGTAGACATGCTCTTAGTTTAGAGAGCAAATCCAAAGCAGTAAGAAATCACCATTGAAAACACAGCGGATTCCCATTGTTTGCGTATTGTATGACACTGGGATTCTAAAAGACAAAGTATGAAAAATATGTTTAAAGGGAAACACAAAGGCCTGCCTGCTTTTTCATTTGTTGCAATTAGTAAATGTATTTTCACATAGCTAAAATCCAACATATTGTAATTTTTTTTTCCACTGAAAATGGGACAGGAAATAAATTCTCAAATGAGAGAGGAAAGTGCAGTACTGCTAACCTGCTTGCTTTCACGATAATAGACATAAATTTCTAAACATAAAGTCTGTGAACTGTTAAAAATAATAACTTCAAGGACGCTGCTTAGGAATCAGTTTGCATCAGTTATTTGTGATTTTCCTTATAAAGTCAAGGCATGAATCTTAGGAAAATGGATGGAGGATAGATCATGACCTCTTTTATGAAGTTCACCTTAGCCACTGAGATACCATAGTATTTGTCAATAGGGTCAAATGCTCAAAGAGTAAAGTGCTGAAAAGAGGGGAAGAGTCTTTAAATGTCTTTGTAACTAGTAATCCTGGCTCCCAGTGGGAGCTCCTCCTCTTTTTTCCATCAGAAAAGCTTTCACATATTTTTTTTAAACAGCTGCATGAGATACAAGAATGGGATTTTAATGGGCATTGAAGACAAACAAAGACAGCGGGTACAAAAATGAAGTCTACTGGAGGCAATTGGTTCTTTTGTTCATTTGAAGAAAAACAAGCAGGTTGCTGGGGGGAGAGGAGGAAGCAAAGAAAGCCAGTGGAATTCTTGATTTTTCCTTGTTTGCAAATCTTTAAATCTTGTTTCAAACCGGGTGTTTCCCATGTGTCATTTGACACCTTCCATTTTGTGGTTTTGTGAGATGAAAATCAAACTTTAGCTTTATTTAAACAAACATTGGCACAAAAGAATTTGAGCTTAACATTTTTCTTAGGTTTCCTGCTTAGAGAATTAGCTGTATCATTCTTACCATACACATAGTGCCACTGATTTCTCTGGATGACTTCTGGAGTCAGGTACTACTTTCCATGAGAAAGGAATGAAGAAAGATCTGTGTCCTTTGGATAACAAATCTTTTTGTTTAGCTACATACTCAGTTTGTTGGGCAGCAGATAAGTGAACCACATTTAGCTCATCTGTAAACAGGAGATGGGGATAAGTATGGGTTATATCCTCTTAATGATCCATAGTGAATATCTATGTGACATTAAATGGTCTGATGATACATTGCACCATTTATCCACATGGAGTTATCTGGAATAAATACCCTTTGTGTACTCGAGAGGGCTGAGGAACTCTTGCCTTTTAAGCAAGGAGGCATAAATCTTTAGAACCTGTTGGTGCTTCTTTAATTCTAATATTTAGGTTTAATAATTAGCAGCTGTCAGATGCATGAAAATGTAATTTTTTGATCATCACTGTCAGCAGGAGCTGTTTCAGTCTTGCATCGTGTGGCAAGTCTCAGAGGAGACAGTGGATAGAAATACAGAAATGACGTTTTCTACAGACATCGTGAAAATGCTTTTTAGGACTTGATTTTCCCAGTCTGCGCTTTTTGGGTACCTTTCTACCATTATTGAAACTAACTCCAAGAGGTGTTGAGCACTTTCAGTTCCTAGAGAGTAGTGGATCCTCAGCATCAAGTACTTTGTTATCACAGTCTGTGCAAAGGGATTTGTTAGGTAGCCAGTTGTTTCTAATAACATCAGATATGAATAAGTGTGGAATCTTTGTCCCTGAATAAATGGACTTTGCACAGGGCCCAGTGCAGGAGTTGTGGAGGGAAGATGTGGGTGGTGTGTGATTGGGCTTCTTTAATATTGCAGTGATGGGTGCCAATGTAAGAACATAACCAGTTAAACAGCCACTACTCATAGACTCATAGACTCCAGGACTGGAAGGGACCTTGAGAGGTCATCGAGTCCAGTCCCCTGCCCTCATGGCAGGACCAAATACTGTCTAGACCATCCCTAACAGACATTTATCTAACCTGCTCTTAAATATCTCCAGAGATGGAGATTCCACAACCTCCCTAGGCAATTTATTCCAGTGTCCAACTACCCTGACAGTTAGGAACTTTTTCCTAATGTCCAACCTAAATCTCCCTTGCTGCAGTTTAAGCCCATTGCTTCTTGTTCTATCCTTGGAGGCTAAGGTGAACAAGTTTTCTCCCTCCTCCTGATGACACCCTTTTAGATACCTGAAAACTGCTATCATGTCCCCTCTCAGTCTTCTCTTTTCCAAACTAAACAAACCCAATTCCTTCAGCCTTCCTTCATAGGCCATGTTCTCAAGACCTTTAATCATTCTTGTTGCTCTTCTCTGGACCCTCTCCAATTTCTCCACATCTTTCTTGAAATGCAGTGCCCAGAACTGGACACAATACTCCAGCTGAGGCCTGACCAGCGCAGAGTAAAGCGGAAGAATGACTTCTTGTGTCTTGTTTACAACACACCTGTTAATGCATCCCAGAATCACGTTTGCTTTTTTTGCAACAGTATCACACTGTTGACTCATATTAAGCTTGTGGTCCACTATGACCCCTAGATCTCTTTCTGCCATACTCCTTCCTAGACAGTCTCTTCCCATTCTGTATGTGTGAAACTGATTGTTCCTTCCTAAGTGGAGCACTTTGCATTTATCTTTATTGAACTTCATCCTGTTTACCTCAGACCATTTCTCCAATTTGTCCAGATCATTTTGAATTTTGATCCTGTCCTCCAAAGCAGTTGCAATCCCTCCCAGTTTGGTATCGTCCGCAAACTTAATAAGCGTACTTTCTATGCCAACATCTAAATCGTTGATGAAGATATTGAACAGAGCCGGTCCCAAAACAGACCTCTGCGGAACCCCACTTGTTATACCTTTCCAGCAGGATTGGGAGCCATTAACAACTACTCTCTGAGTACGGTTATCCAGCCAATTATGCACCCACCTTATAGTAGCCCCATCTAAATTGTACTTTCCTAGTTTATCTATAAGAATATCATGTGAGACCGTATCAAATGCCTTACTAAAGTCTAGGTATATCACATCCACCGCTTCTCCCTTATCCACAAGGCTCGTTATCCTATCAAAGAACGCTATCAGATTAGTTTGACACGATTTGTTCTTTACAAATCCATGCTGGCTATTCCCTATCACCTTACCACCTTCCAAGTGTTTGCAAATTATTTCTTTAATTACCTGCTCCATTATCTTCCCTGGCACAGAAGTTAAACTAAGTGGTCTGTAGTTTCCTGGGTTGTTTTTATTTCCCTTTTTATAGATGGGCACTATATTTGCCCCCCTCCCAGTCTTCTGGAATCTCCCCCATCTCCCATGATTTCCCAGAGATAATAGCTAGAGGCTCAGATACCTCCTCTATTAACTCCTTGAGTATTCTAGGATGCATTTCATCAGGCCCTGGTGACTTGCAGGCATCTAACTTTTCTAAGTGATTTTTTACTTGCTCTTTTTTTATTTTGTCTTCTAAACCTACCCTCTTCCCGTAAGCATTCACTGTATTAGACAATCCTTCAGACTTCTCAGTGAAGACCGAAACAAAGAAGTCATTAAGCATCTCTGCCACTTCCAAATCTCCCGTTACTGTTTCCCCCTCCTTACTGAGCAGTGGGCCTACCCTGTCCTTGGTCTTCCTCTTGCTTCTAATGTATTGATAAAAAGTCTTCTTGTTTCCCTTTATTCCCATAGCTAGTTTGAGTTCATTTTGTGCCTTTGCCTTTCTAATCTTGCCTCTGCATTCCTGTGTTATTTGCCTATATTCATCCTTTGTAATCTGACCTAGTTTCCATTTTTTATATGACGCCTTTTTATTTTGTAGGTCACGCAAGATCTCATGGTTAAGCCAAGGTGGTCTTTTGCCACATTTTCTATCTTTCCTAACCATCGGAATAGCTTGCTTTTGGGCCCTTAATAGCGTCCCTTTGAAAAACTGCCAACTCTCCTCAGTTGTTTTTCCCCTCAGTCTTGATTCCCATGGGACCTTACCTATCAGCTCTCTGAGTTTACCAAAATCCGCCTTCCTGTAATCCATTGTCTCTATTTTGCTGTACTCCCTTCTACCCTTCCTTAGAATTCCAAACTCTATGATTTCATGATCACTTTCACCCAAGCTTCCTTCTACTTTCAAATTCTCAACAAGTTCCTCCCTATTTGTTAAAATCAAGTCTAGAACAGCTTCCCCCCTAGTAGCTTTTTCAACTTTCTGAAATAAAAAGTTGTCTGCAATGCAGTCCAGGAACTTATTGGATAGTCTATGCCTCGTGGTGTTATTTTCCCAACATATATCTGGATAGTTGAAGTCCCCCATCACCACCAAATCTTGGGCTTTGGATGATTTTGTTAGTTGTTTGAATAAAGCCTCATCCACCTCTTCCACCTGATTAGGTGGCCTGTAGTAGACTCCCAGCATGACATCATCCGTGTTTTTTACCCCTTTTAGCCTAACCCAGAGACTCTCAACACTTCCGTCTCCTATGTCCATCTCCACCTCAGTCCAAGTGTGTATATTTTTAACATATAAGGCAACACCTCCTCCCTTTTTCCCCTGTCTATCCTTCCTGAGCAAACTCTACCCATCCACACCAACATTCCAGTCGTGTGTATTATCCCACCAAGTTTCAGTAATGCCAACAATGTCATAGTTGTATTTATTTATTAGCACTTCCAGTTCTTCCTGCTTATTACCCATACTTCTTGCATTTGTATATAGGCATCTACAGGTTGTGAGCCCCCCAGAATGAAGTTTATAAGCAGATTTAGGCAGCTTACAGTTGCAGTGGCCATGCCCCAGGCACTCCTAGATGTGTCTACAATCTCCATGTGTCACTCAGCTCCCTGGTGGGCAGGGGTTGTGGAATCCCCAAGTACAGCTTCTGTATTTCCTGACCCTCTGGATGGCAGATCTACAATGATATGGCTGAGCATCAGGCCTATGCAGCCCTTCTGTGGCTGGAAGGGTTTCACCCCATGTCATTTGATTGATGAAAATCTTAAGGGATGATGGAGAGTTGAATGATGAGGTTTGTGGCTTGTTTTGTGAAATCTTTATCTCCCCTCCAAAAAGGGCTGAACATTTCATGTTTTCTCTTCGTTATATTTAGCAAAACAACTTCCAGAATGATCAAATTATGGATCGGGCAAGGGTTATTCACATAGATGCAAGCCTGATTTGAGGATGCCATTTTGAAATTAATGCCCCCAACAGGAATGAGTGCTCAGGAAATTACTTCACAGCCTAGATGGTGGGGGGCCAAACTTTGCTCTTGGTTGCACTCCTGCAGGGAGAAAACTGCAGGGATGTGACCAAAGCAGATTTTGGCTATTGGTGAGCTACTGCCTGACCTGTTGTTATTTTAGGGGGAAGGAGTGAATGTTGACAATGTTCCCCTTCTCTTTATGACATATACAGTTTAAAAAGCATGTTTGTTAGAGCTGGTCAGGAATTTTCTGTCAAAATGTTTTTTGATGGAAAATGTAGTTTCAGCAAAACTGAAGTTTTTTCCTGGGAAAAATGCTGACATTTTTTGATTTGCAGTTGGGAAATTCAAAACTAAATATTTTGTTTTGGGTTGGGTTGACCTGAAATGAAAGAATTTGATTTGTTGAACTGAATCAAAACATTTCATTTTGGATCAGTTTGACATTAATCTGAGTCTCGAATGCTTCTGCAGTTCCAGTTTGGGTGCCTTGTGCCCCCATTTTTTCTGTGAGGCAGACCCCCTTCCTGGACTACATCTCTTCTGACTCACCACAGTCTCCCATCTGGTTGAGTCAACACGGTACCTCATGGAAGTTATGTGATGATGCTGCATCCTGGGAGATGTAGTATGGCAATCCTAGCCCATAGAAGACAATAGCGACCTCATGAGGCACTTGAATTACAACTCCCATAAAGCACAGTAGCATTGGGGGGGGGACACATATTAACATAGAACTGAGTTGAAATTAAACTTTCTGATTCAGTTCAACAAACAGAAATAAAATATTTAAATTTATACTTTCTCCATTGTCAGCCCTTTGAAGCCTCTCCCCTGGTTTTAAACTGGCTCATGACCTTCTTCCTGATCCAGCACCGTTTCTGACAGTGGTATCCTTTGGGAGTTTTTTTGCCTGCTTTGTAAGAGGAGACTTAATGCACTTTGAGGGCCAGACATGCCCTTTCACTAATTGTTGTCACAGATAGCTACCCTCACTAGCTTTAGTATGCCAGCTGAGGTGAGATCTCAGGGTGTGTCACAGTGGTGCACACACAGCTGCTTGGAGCCACCAATGAGAACTGAGTCAGTTGCTAGGACCAACTGTGTGCAAACCACCCCCATGGGTGTGGCTGTCGGCTGTGCAGAGGTACTTCCTTCTGAACTCACCCTGTGCACCCCAGCGGGCATTGTCAGACATGGCATATTGGACTAGATGGACCATAAATCTGCCCCAATAGGGCAATTTCTATATTTCAATGTCCCATATCTGTTCTGAAAATCAAAAGAGTCTATACAGTCTGATGGAGTCTCTGTCGCTATGCACTATACTAGAGCAATTGGTTTTCTCTTCACAGGAAACATTTCACTCTATGCAAAATTCTAGAACATTCTCTCCCCATGCATTTTCATGGTTCTGTTCTAGTGGATTTGCCTTAGAGGTAGAAGGCATCAATTTGCAATCGATCATTCAGCAGCCTGGTACCTGACAATTTAACTTACTGGCTTTGAAGAAATAAATTGAATTTTGGTGACCAGATGTTTTTTCCTGTCGTTAGCTAGCTGCAGTGTTGGAACATACTATGATGGGGAACAGGAACTCTGTGTTTTATGCCCTAATGGAACATACCAAGACGAGGAAGGACAAATAACTTGTGAACCTTGCCCAAGTCCTCAGAACCCAGGAAACCAAAAATTTGCTGGTGCTCGCGATATATCTGAATGTGGAGGTAAGGCTGTTGCACGCTACAGAGCTAGCAAAGGCACAGAAATGATGCTGCCACTCCTTACTTCACTCACCTTGAAAGAACCATGTGTGCTATGTAAGATCACCCAACACTCAAAAGACCTCTGCAGTACAGAACAACGAGGTAAGTTAAAAATGGAGTGGCAGCTGTGATTCTTCCCTGCGTTTTGTATGTGATTCTGAAATATTGAATTCAACTCAGTTTCCTCCAGAGTGGGTTTTACAGCACATAGCTACAAACAAAAGTGATTTGTCAAGACAAGTAATGTGCAAATGGCAAAGCTGCTGAGAAAAAGAGATCCAGTGGAGTAGATTTCATTCAGATATACTGTGTGATCACATACATTGTGGGGTCTTAGGCAGCAGCGGCTCCAAGCACCAGCGCTCCAAGCATGTGCCTGGGGCTGCAAGCCATGGGGGGCGTCCTGCCAGTCCCTGTGAGGGCGGCAGTCAGGCTGCCTTCGGCAGCATGCCTGTGGGAGGTCTGCCAGTCCTGTGGATTTGGCAGCAATTCGGCAGTGGGTATGCCGAAGCTGCGGGACCGGCAGACCTCCCGCAGGCAAGCTGCTGACTCCGTGGGACTGGGGACCTCCTGCAGGCAAGCAGCCAAAGGCTGCCTGACTGCTGTGCTTGTGGCGGCAAAAAAGCTAGAGCTGCCGCTGGTCTCAGGGCATAGCTTCTGCCCTTGGATGGGTGCACAAGGCTTTGACTGAGCTCCCTGTGCGTATCTAAAGACTGTATTGGGCCATTACTTTGTTCCAGGGCTGCCCAGAGGAAGGAGCAAATGGGGCAATTTGCCCCGGGCCCTGCAGGGGCCCCATGAGCCACTCCGGGTTTTTGGTGGCACTTCAGTGGCAGCCCTTCACTCACTCCGAGTCTTCGGCGGCAGGTCCTTCATTGCAGCGGAAGATTCGGAGCGAGTGAAGGACCCGCCACTGAAGTCCTGCTGAAGACTTGGAGCGCCGCCCGGTGAGTACAAGCGCCTCTAGCGGCAGGGGGAAAAAAGTTGCGATCAGCAGCACTTAGGCTGCTCTACTGCTGCCGCTTCATTCTTCGGCAGCAATTTGGCGGCGGGTTCTTCCCTCCAAGAGGGACCTGCTACTGAATTGCCGCCGAAGGCCCAGCCCTGCTCTAGGCCCCCTGAATCCTCTGGGTGGCCCTGCTTTGTTTAGGGGGTGTATAATGTGAAGCTAGAGATCTAAGAAAAGTCTGGAAATAAAAAGTCACACCTGATTTAAAAAATGAAATCTAAACCAGTAAAATAACTTCAGTCAAAAAATAAATAAATAAATAAATAAAGGAGAAGCACTTAGGAGGAAAGACGTACTCACAGTTAGGTCACAAAACTGAGATACAGGAGATCAGGGTTCTGTTCCAGATGTCTCTGCCACAGACTTCCTGTGTGATCTTGGCAAGTGACTTAGCCTGACTTTCAAAAGTGGTCATTGATTCTGGGTGCCTAAATTGGCTAGCTGCTTTTCAAAATGAACCTTACTATCCTTAACTTCTTCTGTAGATCATTTTTCTTGTCACTAAAATGAAAGTAGTCTGTGTTTTTTTTTAAATCTCTTAGGGATGTTCTGAGGTTTAGTTCATTAATATTTGTGGGGCTCACAGACACTACAGAGATGTGTGCTACAGAAATACCTATAAAATAAAGAGAGACTTGAAAAGAGCCAGGAGCAAATGAATGGGTATCCACAAAATGCAGAAGGTTGGATAAAAGTGTTTTGTGTTGGAGAAATTAGAGTCAAGAATTAGGATGATATTTTTCACCATTCAATTTCAGTATAATGAGCCAGATAACATTACTTTACCTTCTGCCTATAATATGCTAAGGAGAAGCTCATTATTAAACTGAATTTGTTAGCCATAAACAAAATTCTTCATCATTGATCATGACCAGTAGTTAATGCCCTTTTTGTTGTTAGTCAAATATTTTGAAATGAAGCCAAGGCTAATTTAACTCCTTAACAAAACAGCCATTCATGGAATGATTTATTGGAGCTATAAACTAAAACTAACAACTGTTTATTATCGCAACAGCTCTTTAAAAGGACAAAATTTCTCAGCGTGGCTGAACAACTGCAGCACTTTCTGTGTCACCCAGAGCAGTGTAATTACTTACCACTGTCATTGAAATCAATTGCTTGCTAAAAGTTTTGAAGACAGATTTTATTTCAGAGATTTCCATAAAGGATCCAACAGAGTCTATAGAGAATCAGTTCCGTGAGGTAAATCCTACCTTCATATTGTAGCAGAGCAAAGCAATTCAAAGTGGAGACAATATCAAAGACCCAGAATCTGAGGGCAAGAGTATTTTGAGTCATGAACTGTGGTGCAGTATGTGTTTCTATGGAGTTAAGCACAATCTCTGATCTGGAGTGGGGTTTCAGGGCGATACAGTAATAAAGTGTTTGTTTCATTACTAATTATTATTAATAATCATCTTATAGAATAAAAATAAATTGTGAATTCTACAAAATCTGGGTTTCTGCTAGTTATAATTTCAGGGCTAGGTTAGTTCAGCTGCCTGTTTTATAGACTCTGAGCTCATTAACAAAATGACAGGAGAGTCTACATAATCTGCAGCTCTATGACTTAAAAATGTTATTAGTGGGCTAGTCCATGAGAGACTCTTTTATAATGGAATGTGAAACTCCTCAGACCAGGTTCACTGAAGAGTTCACCAGTGTTTGTGCACCGGTTAGTGTTCATTTTGATGTTACAATAGGCAACTTCTATGGGGCAGGTGCTGTCTCTTGCTTCCATTTGAATGAGAGAAGCCACAGGCAGCAGGGGAACAGAGCTGCACTGGAATTGCAATTATTGTCCCTAATTCCGGCTCCCTAAAATCTGTGGAGTTCCAGCTCAGCAGGCCTCTCCCTCCATGTAATAGTGGATCAAAGTGGGACTTTGTTTCGGAGTACCGCCTGTGGGTTGTACTGGCAGTCTCCCTTGCTTGATTACTTGTGTCACATGCCCAGAGAGTTGTGTGTAGTGCAGGCAATTAGGGCTGAAAGAAAATGGATGCAAAGTAATACTGCATTTTTCCTGCTTTCATTTGTGTCCATTTTGGGGACAGAAGGAAAAAGGGCTGGAATGTTGTCCTACAATTTTGAGGCAACGTGTAGCACAAACAGAACCAATTTTATTCCAAATATCATTGTATTAAAGCCTGTAAATGATTCCAGCCATGTACTTATTGAGATCTTATTTCAACCCATGATTTGTTGCATAAAATTGGTTTCAGACTTTCATACTTCATACTTATGACCAGATCTTCAAATGATTTGCACTAGCTGAGGAGCGGGTGCGTAATACTCTTTCAGCCATGATACAGCTTCCAGGGCCGGCTCCAGGCACCGGCCGAGCAAGCTTGTGCTTGGGGTGGCAGATTCCAAGGGGCGGCGCCCTTTTTTTTTTTTTCTTTTTGGTTTGCCGCTCTGGCTGCCCTGTAGAGGGCAGAGGTGGGGAATGCCCTGCAGCAAACTCAGCAGTGCAGCCGCGTCCTTCCCTCCCAGCCACCTGGAGCGGTGCAGAGCCCTCCTGGCTGGCGGCACGGCTGGAGGGGCCGCATGGTGAGCACCCCACTGAAGCCCTGGCTGCCCCCCTTCTCTCTGTTTGTTTGGGGGGTTTTTGCTTCGCCGTGCCGACCCCCCAGTTTTTTATTTTTTTTTTGCTTGGGGTGGCAAAAAAGCAAGAGCTGGCCCTGACAGCTTCCATGAAGTTCAGGTTTATGCTAATGTGTATTTACATCCTCTAGGTCAGTGCTCACTGGGTGAATATTCCTCTGATGGCTTCAAGCCCTGTCTGCCATGTCCCTTTGGAACGTACCAACCTGAACCTGGCAGGACATCCTGCTTTCCATGTGGAGGAGGTCTGACAACAAAATACAGCAGTGCATCGATGTTTCAGGACTGCGAGACGAAAGGTAAGATCAGGAAGAGATACAATGAAACTGCATGAACTCTAAAGTTTAAAGGGCGAAATACATCCCCTCTTTAAAGCTATTGTCTCCCAGAATTTTCACACGTTAGTGTCATTCCCCTGGCTCAAGTCATGTGGGAGCTCTCTTACATCTCAAGTTTTTTGGCATTTTGGGACTACTAGATAGTCTGGCAGATATCTTGAACCTGGTCAATGATTTGTCATGACGATCTGTGAAGACAGATAGGAAAGAACATAGGAAAAAACAGGTATTAATCTCAAGGACAAAGGAGGGCTGACTGTCTCTGTGTGATTGCTGGCAGCAAGATGGTCCCCTTAGTACCAGAATGGATGGATGCACAAGGGAGTCACACAATCATAGCAACACTAACCCTTTGGGATCACAGAGGCCAAAGTACCCAAACTGGCTAGAATGTTAATTATGTGCTGACTGGAAACCAGGGATATGGATAAAGGAACCTAGGGTCTGACTAAAGAGCAGTAGGTTCTGAGAGATGGATCCGCAACAGTCAGAACCATTGACTAGCTCCTGCAGAAAGAGAGTCCTTTATGACCAGGCTAAAAATGGAATTGGCCAGGATGCTCTGGAACATGATTAATGGGCAGCATGTGGGTCAGAAGCCCCTCTGAAAACTTGAGTTAAGGGAGGTTCCACATAATTGGCACTTGATCCCCAGATGAGAATCCTGTGGTGATGGTATTTTAATGACAAAGGAGTTTCTTGTTAATATTTGCATTAAAATCATAGGTTTATTGTAAGCAGCATTGTATATTTTTTTGCAAACAGTAATCAAAATTGGTTCTAGTGGAGACGCATGGATGTAAATCCAGTGCAGAATTTTGCCCCACATCCTTACAAAAGGTTAAGGGGACATATGTAACCAGGAGGCAGGGGTTATAATGCATGATTCTAATATAACTCACTGAGCATTGCATAAGACCTGCAAAAACAAATGTACAAATCGTGAAGGGCCAAATCCTTCTCCTCTTAATTACAGTGAGTAGTGTAGTCAATGAATTTCAGCAAGACTGTTCAGGCAGTATGGTACTTTAAGTGTGGCAGAATTGTTCAGTTGATATATGTATCATACATATGTGTATACAGTTAGTTTTACTCATAGCAAATCACCAGGGCTGGACCATTCAATGAAATGTTCTTCTACTCACTATCTGTTATTTACTCTCTCTCTCCCCCTCCCTGCCCCCGACAGACAGATACACATTCTTTCTCTTTCTCTCTTCTGTTTCTAACTTATAGACAGGAAATAGCATGTGGCACTGTGAGCTATATTTGTGGCCTCACAAAAAGAGCTATTATATTGGAAATGCAGTCAGGAGCCTAGTACACCTTCCTTTTATTGCTGTAGCTCCACGCAAGTATAACATTAGTTATTTACTTAGCTTATAATAAGCCCTATAAAAACATATATAAAACTACTTTCTAGTGTCATAATAGCACTTTTGTAACTGTACTACATGTTTACAAACCCCTACAGTTCAATGTTCACCTGGTCATTTTTATAATACTACAACTCACCGGTGTATTCGCTGCACAGTTGGGACCTACCAACCTGAATTTGGTCAAAATTATTGTATTTCATGTCCTGGAAACACCACTACTGATTTTGATGGATCAACAAACATAACCCAGTGTAAAAGTAAGTATCACACATGGATTTCTCAGCCAGTTAGAAATGAAAAAGGCCAGAGTCATTAGCATCCAAAATGAGGACTTTAGGGATCGAATTCAGCTTTGGTACAAGTGGGCATAACCACAGAGAAGTCACAGGAGTTGCACCTGTTTACACCACACATGAGTTACGTCCCCAGATAACTTATAGCGGCATCCAGCTCTGTGAATGAGGCATGTAGTATTATTGCGCTACCAGTAATTGAATTTTGCCAGTCCGCACATGAGAAAGATCAACCCTGGGAGTGTTGGGCCACGCTTGGGTACTGCTGGTAGATGTTGGCTTTGCCATGTAATGCAAGAGATTTGGTTGGGTTCTTAGTCGTCTTTTCTCTGTCCCTGGGCAAGTGTGAGGGAGGAATGTTGCTCAGGCAACTCGCTTTGCTCTCTGGGCTTCTTAACAATAACCTCTCCAGCTTATTACAAAACAGGTCCTCAAGGGAGTCCCAGTTGGGTTCTGAATAGTGGTGGCTGCAGTGTGGGAAGATGAGGGCATAAAGCAAGGAAAATGAGGGGAAGAGAAAATTCTCTGATGAAACCCTGATTATATATGTCTGCTTCTAGTAACTGCATCTCTTTATAAACGTAGGGCATGCCACAGCCTTAACAATATTATAAGGCAGCTAGTGCCTAGACCTGCCCAGGTGCACAAGAAGAGTGTTTAAAACATCCTGCACAGGGGCTAGTCAGAATCCCAGTTCTTCTGCATTTGTTTCTTCAAAAGAGGCAGGGAGGGGACTCAAGGTCATGGCCTTGCATCTCCTCGACAGCAGCCAGTGGAGCAGGTCTGGTTTATGGGGCATGCACACTGCATCCTCTGAATGTATGGGGCAGAAGTCACTCTGTTCTGAGCTGTTGCAGACATTGTGCACCATATATTTGAATTTCCAATACCTTACACCCTGTGTAGTTACTTACCCCTGTGCAAAGCTGAGAATAAAAAGGTTACCCTGGATGTGAGGGAGTGGAGAACTCTGACATCGTCATGTTTTACATCTCCTTTGCAAGTGACTGTGCCTCAGCCACCGTATGCCTCTGTGCTAATAGCTAGTTCTGCTCCTAATTTTATTTTTCAGACCTGATCTCATATTTAAAGAAACAGAGGCAAAAGCAGGGACCAGTTTGATGTGCAGCTGGCAGAGGAGTGCACCTGTTTCATATACAAACAGGAATGGGTTCATATGTCTGTTGCTCTTGCTGACAATGACTGTAGAGAGGGCTCTAGATATCCCTCTCCTCATGCCCCGGCACTGGGTGATATGTTCCTTTTTCAGATCGACACTGTGCAGGTGAACTTGGAGATTTTACTGGATACATTGAATCCCCAAACTATCCTGGGAATTACCCTGCGAACACTGAATGTACATGGATTATAAATCCACCTCCGAATCGCCGCATTCTGATTGTGGTTCCAGAAATATTTCTGCCAATAGAAGATGAATGCGGAGACTACCTGGTGATGCGAAAGAGTTGTAAGTCTGAAATATCTTCCAAACCATACAATGTCTGTCTTTTTCCGATGGACCTCAGTGTGAAGAACAGAATTCTCCTGCTTATTCCATGCCTGGTGCATAAACTAAAAGCCAGTCACCTAAAGCCTAGTTCTAAAGAGTAGAGAAATATAGGTTGCATTTGACAATGAATTTGGAAATCCTGATGAATCGAGGTCCTAAAGCTGAAATATGTCATTGATCTTTGTGAGAAACCTTCATATAGCATTTGTAAGGGCTGATGAATGCTAAAGAGTTATGGGTGCTTTTACCTCTAGGTGATCTCTGCCCAGGTTGGACCGATCAAATACTAATACCATCCGAATTGATGCCCATTCCACTTGTGCCAATCAACAAGATGGAATTCAATCAAGACAAGTGCAAAGTATTACACTTAAGAAGGAAAACTTAAATGCACAATTACAAAATGAGGAATAACTGGTGAGGTGGTAGTACTGCTGAAAAGAATCTGAGGATTATAGTGGATCAGAAACTGAACATGAGTCAACAATGTCATGCAGTTGAGGAAGAGACCAATATAATTCTGGGTGTGTTAACAGGATTATCGTATGTAAGACACAGGAGATAATTGTTCTGCTCGCCTCTGCACTGGTGAGGCTTCAGCTGGAGTGCTGTCCAGTTCTAGGTGCCGCACTTTCAGAAAGATGTGAATAAACTGGAGAGAGTCCAGAGGAGAGCAACAAAAATGATAAAAGGTTTAGAAAATCTGACCTGTGAGGAAAGGTTTGAAAAAACTGGGCCTGTATTGCCTTGAGTTAAAAAAGATCTGGGGAACCTGATAACAGTTTTCAAATATGTTAAAGGTTGTTATAAAGAGGGCGGTGATCAGTTGTTCTCCATGTCCACTAAAGGTGGGACAAGTAGTAATGGGCTTTATCAGCAGCAAGGGAGATTTAGAGTAGATATTAGGAAAAGCTTTTTCACTACAAGGGTAGTTACGCTCTTGAATAGGCTTCCAAGGGAGGTTATGATTTCCCATCATTGGAGGTTTTTAAGAACAGATTGGACAAACACCTGTCAGAGATGCTGGAGGCTTACTTGGTCCTGCCTCCGGACAGGGGCTGGACTTGTTGACCTCTCAAGGTCCCTTCCACCCCTCCTTTTCTGAGTCTGATTCTACATGTGCTGTGGAGACACCATTTCAGTTTCTGGCGCTGGCACATCTCACAAATAATATGTTTTAAAAAAGCTGAAAGAAAAGAAGAAAAAAATATTTTATGAAAATAATTATGGTGCCAAGTTATATGGTCAGGGTATGAGCAAGCCTCCAATTTGCTTCACAGAGATCAAGGTCGCAGAGGCCCTCTTACCAACTGCAGGTCACCTGGTAAAGAAAAAACAGAGCCTGCACTGACCAGTCACTCTGATGCCCCACCTCCACAAACCATTCATCGGGCTAGTGTAGAGCTATAGTAACACCTCTCAAGCTGCACAGCGCCTGTGGGGTAAAGACGCTTGAACTTAGAACTGAAATGATTCTGTTAAGGGATTGTGGAGATTGGATACAAGCACTCTGTCCACAGACAAGTCCTCAGTTTCTGCAGCTCTGGTTCCCCAGTGCCTGGACTCAGGATATGTCTACGCAGCAGAAGCTGACCTACCCTTGGCTGAATCCAGCTAGCGCAGGTAACAAGCAGTGAACACAGCATAGTACAGGCTTCTGAGAGAGCAAGCCACCAGAACACCTACCCAGGGTCTGTGCTGCGCTGTCTCCATTGCTTGTTACCTGCGCTGGTCCTGCCTCCGGGCAGGGGTCTGGACTTGATGACCTCTCAAGGTCCCTTCCACCCCTACATTTCTGAGTCTGATTCTACATGTGCTGTGGAGACACCATTCAAACGAGCTCAGGTAGGCTAGTCCATGCACAGCTTTTTGCTGTGTAGACATACCCTTGGGCAATGGGCTGGGCTGTCTCCTGATTCAGTCAGCCTGCCGCACTGCTAGATTACCTGTTGTCTGAGAGATTGCACCTCCCAGAGGCAAGATGAATTTTCTCTGCAAAGAGCTCTAAAGTATTTCAGCTAATAACTACAGTTGTCCTTTCCAATTAGACTCTTTGGGTGGAAGTTGGCCCAAGGCCACGTATAGAATTCAGGGGGCTTGGGGTCTTCTGTGATGGGGGGCCCCCGCTTCGGCAGTAATTCAGCGGCGGGGGGTCCTTTCACTCCGGGACCCGCTGCCGAAGCCCCCAAGACCCGCGGCGGGGGCGCCCCGTTAACGAATTACCACCAAAGACCCGGCACTTCGGCAGCAGGTCCCCCCTGCCACTGAAGACCTGGAGCGGCAGAAGCTCTGGGAGCCCGGGCCCCTGCGAGAGTTTTCTGGGGCCCCCAGAGTGAGTGAAGGACCCTGCTTCAGGGCCCCCGAAAAACTCTCATGGGGGCCCATGTGGGGTCTGAGGCAAATTGCCCCACTTGCCCCCCCTTCTGGGTGGCCCTGAGTTGGCCTCCTGTAGCTGAGAGCAGAATTTGGCTCTGGCTATTGCCCAAAACAGTTCAGACTAACAGCAAAATCTTGGCACACTAATGCTTGTAAAACAAGGGGGAAAACTGCACTTATTTAACTTGTTGTATTCTGGTTATTCTCTTACCATAAAAGCATTTTTGTCACAATAGGTTAATGTGTTTTTTAATCGCTAAGTAACTGAAGAGTTAAGAACATAAGAACGGCCCTACTTGGTCATACCAAAGGTCCATCTAGCCCAGTATCCTGTCTTCTGAAAGTGGCCAGTGCCAGGTTCCCCAGAGGGAATGAACAGAACAGGTAATCTGTCGCTCATTCCCAGCTTCTGGCAAACAGAGGCTAGAGACACCATTACTGCCCATGCTGGCTAATAGCCATTGATGGATCCAGCTCCATGAATTTATCTAGTTCTTTTTTGAACCCTGTTATTTTCTTGCCAGAGGATGGTGTGAAGGCCACCGTTGTGTGAAGAAATATTTCCTTTTATTTGTTTTAAACCTGCTGCCTATTAAGAGTTGTCTAACAGCTGCATATTGTCCATTTTCTTTGGAAGCTTCCTCCAATTCTGTGACCACATATGAAACCTGCCAAACCTACGAACGCCCTATAGCTTTCACGTCTAGGTCTAAGAAACTGTGGATCCAGTTCAAGTCGAATGAAGGGAATAGTGCCAAAGGATTCCAGGTGCCTTATGTAACATACGATGGTAAGTGGCTATTAACAGGTGATAAATACTGTAGAATATTACAGTGAGAGCATGAACCTTTCAATCCCTGGAGGATAGGTGGAGCACATTATAGAACAGATAGAACTCTTAAAAAATGGAACCCTTGGGGCATTGACACTTAGTCTATGTTTATTGCTGCTCTAACGTGGGCCATGAGAATGTTAGCATAGACTGTCCATTGGCATTTTTACCACTGTGTTGTCAAACTCTGCTCAGAGACAGTCTAGATGACTAGGTGGATTAAACACTTCTGGCTGGTGTATGCTAGTGCTTCCATTCATGCTCTGCTAGCACTGATGGAGCTGCAAAAATGTCAGTGTATACAAAATCCTAGGCTTGCTTTGCCCTGTTGTTTCACAAACTGCAAATTAACATTTTGGGAGAAGTTTTAGAGCATTTTTTTTGGTGCTAATTTCACAATATTGTAAATAATGTAAAAAAGAGACGCAAAAACATGCAAGGAAAAGATGCTCCTTTGCAATAGGTTATTACAGTAGTAACAGTGAATAGCCTTTGAATCTTTTGTTAGTTAACTTGGCACTCAAGTACAGGTCTCCTGGTAAGCAGGTGAAGTTGGACATGATTTGTTCCCTGAATACTTGTGCTCTTTGGGTCAGTATGGGATAAGTCTGTAGAAACTTGGAGCATCACAGAAGGAAGCAATACCCTGTCTCCATCTGAATTTATTGCCATTCCCAAGGCTTATACCTGCATGATTTGGGGAGTATTTCTTAAGATGTGTCAATTGAAGCATTGAGTTTGACTGACTTTACTTCTATTAGAGTCTGCTTTTATTTATTTTAATGCACTTTGCTTGCATCTAAGCACAGAAAGTTTTTGCATATTTATGCACTGTAAAATCAATGTGTTTCCAGTGACAAAAAATATGATGCTGTGCTTATCTGGCATTAAATTCACTTAGCCAAGTGGTTGAATGAACGGAGGACTTGACGTAATTGCACATAAACAACTCCCACCTCCGTACTGCAGATTATGACAGTCTGATTGTCAGCTTGTAAAATTTTCCAACAAGAACTTTCATACTTTCTTCTCTTATGCATGGAAACCTCTCCCTGTAAATATCCACAAAGCTACTTCAGTGTCCTTTAAATCCCTCCTTAAAACTGCACTGTGCCTGCTGCCTACAAAAACTCAACATTGGTTAGGCAGCTGGCATGCTCTGACCACTGCCTAGTCTGTTGACCAGTATTGTCTCTTAGTGTCCTTGTGCTCTCCCCCCGCCCCCCAATCTATATCTGCTTGTTGTCTGATTTTTTACTTCAGTTGTAAGCTCTTTGGGACACCAACTATCTCTTTGTTATATGTCTGTCAAGTCCTAGCACAAAAAGGACCTGGCCTGTAGGTGCTACCACAGTGGCTGTGAGAGGAGGTGGGGGAACTCTCTTCCTGCCAACAACCTCTCCTGTCAGCAGCATCTTTCCCTTGGCGGCAGGGATGCACATCCGATGAGCCTTAAGAAGCTGGTCAGGCTGTGCGAGGGACACACAGTAGTGCACACAGGGCCAGATTTACACTTTACACTCTCTAGGCACAGTATCTTTAGCGCGCCCCCCCCCCACAGCTGACCTTTGTGTTTTCTGTAAAAAATGGAACTGTTAATCCACATGTAACTTTTAGGCACCCCTAGAATGCCAGCACCCCTAGGTACATGCCTACTGTGCCTCATTGGACTCTGACTGCACACATTCATCTCCTTCACCCTTAACTCCAACCTCATGCTTACCCTTGAAACTTCCCAAAACTCAGCCCTTCACCTGGAATCCCAGGGGTGAAATCCTGGTTCCACTGAAGTCAATGGCAAAAAAACCACATTGACTTCAGTGGGGCCAGAGCTTCACCCCAGATGTCTCCTCTGCACCTGTGTCACTGTTGGTGAGGTTGGAGTTAAGGCTTTGTCAGACAGAGTGAGCGAGGTGTAACATTTCCCTGTACCCATTGGGAGCAGAAGGCCCTTCTCTGGTTGGCTGCAGTGTCTCACCGACAGTGGGTAATTCATTGGTTGGGGGAAGACCTCGCCCTTAGCTTGGACTTTCCTTCCTTTTAAGGCTTTTGTTGCCTGGGAGGGTTTTGCCCTGGATCAACTGTAACTGCTCTTTAAGAAAGTTTTTGATTATTATATGAAGAAGCCAGCAAAAGATTCAGAATATTTAAAGATGGATCTTGTGTGGATTTCTTTAGCAACATAATAAGTTTGAAGCATGCCACATGGTTACAGTACAGAGCTGTCCCAGGCTGCTGCTTTCTTTTGCCTTTGACAGATTGATGATGAATAGCTCAGCTTGTGTCCTCATAATAAATAGCACAGTGTATTTATAGAAGGTCATTTGAAATACCAAAGATTGCTAATTTGAGAGCCAGATGTTTGGTGTTAATGTGAACCTACAAGCCCACCACCCTTCCTGTTGCGTCCAGTCACCAGCAGCTCACTCGTGTGTTTAAAGGAGGAATTTGGCCCTTATTGATTATGCAGCTGAATCTAACAGGCGAATGCTTATATGTGTCCCCAACAGAGGATTACCAGGAGCTAATAGAAGACATAGTTCGGGATGGTAGACTCTATGCATCTGAAAATCATCAAGAGATACTTAAGGTAAATTTTCCTCTATTAAATCTTTGGTATGAGAATTAATGGAGAGATTAATACAGAATGGTAAATTACACTTTCTTGTGCTAGGGAAGCTACTTCCCTACATGGGATTCACCCCACTGAGGCCCTCTCTTGGGCTGTCTGCATGAGCAACTTTAATGCCTTCCAAGACCTCTATACTAGCTCTATAGGTCCAGCCACTTCAGGGAAGTGCTAAATCAGTGCATACCCCTTCCCAGGCCTCAGCATCAATGAAGCCTCCTGCCTAGGGGTGGATGGAGCAGCGGCACAAGGGTGCCTATGCATCTCTAAAGTGCCAGGAAAAGGATCTCCAGGCTGGCTTCACATAGGCCATCTTGGAAGGCTGCAATGGGACCAAGCTTGAGGAGGGGGACATAGGCTTATATCTACTTGGATCCCGTGCCCTGCACAACTGGCACGGAGAGACAAGGGCGGCTGTTCCAGCTCACAGAATAGCAGCCTTGAAGGAGGGAGTGAGGGCCCTGCAGTTATTAACCCTAGATTGGGGAGACTGATTTCACTTCTCTGACACACATCATACTCCACCTTATACAGAGCCCAGTACTCAGGCAAGTGGAGTGGATTTCACCCAAAAAGCACATTTCTCCTGTCAGACTTCAACTCAATATCCTGCTTTCTGTAAATGCTTGGATCTGCTAGTATTGAAATAAAAACCAGGGGCAAAAGCGTGACCCCCTTGAAGTCAGTGGCAAGATTTCACTCCAGCTGTGCAGATCTGAGAGCCCACATTAGTGATGGGAAAGTAAAAATTCGAGGCCATTGCTTCTATTAAAACAATTCCTTATGGAATCATTGGTGATTAAGTGTCGGTGACTCTGATTGTAATTTGACAGTAACAAATCTGCCTTACCCTTTTCAGGATAAGAAGCTGATAAAGGCATTGTTTGATGTCCTGGCACATCCGCAGAACTACTTCAAGTACACAGCACAAGAGTCTAGAGAGATGTTCCCACGATCCTTTATTCGACTGCTGCGCTCTAAAGTTTCCAGATTTTTGAGGCCTTACAAATAACTGGTCCTACATTTTAGACACTAAACAGCCCCTAACGATGGGGCAGAGCATTGCAGTGGGTGGGACTGTGTCTGAGTGTTTTGCACGCTGGCAGAGAGACCGTAGGGAAGCTCTCCAATTAGCTCGTTTGCAGAGTTTGGCTTTCACAGCTGATATAAATGGTTTGGCAAACAGAATTTTGATTCCTTTCCAGATGATCCCTTTCGGGTCACAAGATGCTCTCCGGGTTAAGTGTCTGTTGGATTAGAGACTGGGAATGTTTTCTGTAATCAAATGATGCCAGGCATGATATCTTCAGAGCTCTGCCCTGTTGCTGCATCAGTAACACAAAAGCTAATAAATGTGGACATGCTAAGTGCTGCCGTGTGGCTCTGGGCTGTAATTAAGGCTTGTCACCTCCAGAAAGCTGCACTCACATTCAGTCTGTTTGAAGGTGAAAACAAGTTTGATGTCCCTCTCAAACCTGCACTGCCAGGAAATTCAGAGCAGAGTTTGAAATGGTCTTAACCAAACCAGTAAATCCAAGTTTTGCACAAGATGTGAATTTCTCTCTGTGTGTCATACTAGGTACAGTACCTATGCATGGCAAAGTAAACTAAGGATGAAATTTCAGCCTAAACTCTATGGACCAGATTTACCACTGCATTGCTCCAGTTTCTGCTGATGTCTCTCTTTTGATTTCAGTGGCGTTATATTAGAGTAAAATGGGAGTACCGCAATGATGAATCAGACCTTGATCAAACTGATCCACCAGCCAATTTCCCTTGTGGGTATGGGTGCAACAGCTCCTGGAGCCCTGAGTTTGAAGAAGTGGCAGAGTGGCTTCTCTCTGCCAGATCCCTGTATATTTCCCCTTCCACACAGCCCTTATTCTTAGGTTATGTCCAGGAAAGAGGCTTTGGCTCTTTGAAAATGGAGTGTTATAAATGCTCATATATGGGCAATGGCATATTAATTCCCAAATCCCATTTTAAATATTCACTTCTACATTAACCTCTCACACATAGTAATGGGCACCTCACAACACCCCTGTGATGTAGGGAAGTACTATTATCCCCATTTTACAGATAGGGACAGAGAGACTAAGTGGCTTGCCCATGATCACACAGGAAATTTGGCAGAGCAGGGACTTAAACCTAGGTTTTCTGATTCCCAGGCCAACGTCCTAACCACTGCACCATCTTTCCTACATGCTAGGAAGTTATCCTGAAAGAATCCCTATGGAGAGTTACTCTTGTTGAACTGTTTGTGCTGGCTGACTGCAGGTCTGGGCAGAGTTTAAATTACATCATAATCTTGTGGTTGTTCACAATCTTCTCAGCAGAGATGCTTTTGCTGCTCTATGTAGGAGATTGTGTACAAATCCCTCCAGTCCAGAGATGGCCCCAGTATCTGTCTCTCTAGGGATTAGTCACTGGAAGTGCTGTGAGATGGAAATAGCAAGCATTTCTGATCCAAATGCTTTTACTGTGTGTTTCTTTTTGAAAGGTACAGGACTCTACAAGCTGAGGTCCTGTAGTATGATCGTAACTAATGCTATATTTACTAGAGCAGGGGTCGGCAACGTTTGGCATGCGGCCCATCAGGGTAATCCACTGGCGGGCCGCAAGACATTTGGTTTATGTTGACAGTCCGCAGGCACAGCCCCCTGCATCTCCCAATGGTTGTGGTTCACCGTTCCTGGCCACTAGGAGCTGCAGAAAGTGGCGACCAGCACATCCCTGCAGTGCGTGCCGCTTTCCGCAGCTCCCATTGCCTGGGAACGGCAAACCGCAGCCACTGGGAGCTGTGGGGGGCCATGCCTGTGGATGGTCAACGTAAACAAAATGTCTCACAGCCTGCCAGTGGATTACTCTGATGGGCTGCATGCCGAAGGTTGCTGACCCCTGTACTAGAGTTTGGAACCAAGGAATTGCTTGCAAAAACAGTAACACTCTTTTGGCTTCATTGCACTAGCGTGGGGTATATAACTATTATATGAGAATAATATCATGTTTACAGTGGAATGGATGAAACTAATGTACAAAGAGAAGACATTCAAAATCTCTTACTTGCCTTATAAGAGTAAATGAATGCCACTGAAAGGCTATGTACCTGAATCACAATGCAATAAGATTTCAGTGCTGTAGTTCTGCAGCATGCAAGACTTCAACTGGTTTCTGTGCACAAAATACATGTAGTATTAGATTTTAGTACTTTCCTTGGCTAGGATTCAAGGCCATGCCTCTGCCTCCAGGCCACACTACCGATGCCCATGCGAACTGACTTTTTTGTGGTTTGGATGTGCTGCTGGGGATATAAACCCAGTTCATACAACTGCTATAGACCTAAGCAGCTGAAACAATTCAACTTTATTTCCCAGCGAGACATCAACTAAAATGATTGATTTAAAAGAGGGACCAACAATAGAAAGTTCTGAAACATTCACATGTTGTATTTGTATGTTGGTGAATTTGGTGGGCCAATTCCAGTGTATGCTGGGACAATGAAAAGGTTCCTATTGACTTCACTGCTTCTCACGCTGTGTCTAAATTAATTTTTACTTCCATATTGTTTCCATATGGCAAATTGCTCCCCAAAAACCCACATGGTGGATATCAAGTCTGATTTTCCATTCTCCCAGGTTGTTGTGGAGATTTCCATTGTTGTCAGTGGATATTCCCAGTTCGTAGGGAAAGAATAGTATTAGAGGCAAGATCTATGTTGCTGAACTGAGTGGAGAATTCTGCCCTTTATAAAGAAGAATCATTTTTGCTCCATGGCAATGTTTGGTTTTGGCAAATGCTTAATAGCAATGTTTAGTTTTACTTTTAGCATGACCTTTGTGCTAAATAGTATGAGCAAAATTCCACTCTGATCCACACTGTAGATTTCACTATTGATTTGCAGTGTAAAATGACTAGGGGACTCTTATCCTGAGAAATCACTTTTGCCACCTAATTATAGAGAGAACTGATCACTATATCAAAATGAAATTGTGCTTGGAATTTTAACTCCATAGGGAGGCTAGTCATTGTAGATATAGTGCTGTAGACATTTAATTTGTGTTCTACATCGTGTTTGTAGACTGTGACTTTCTTTTCACAGCAAGAAAGAATTCAGAAAATGTGTAACCTTATAAAATAGGATTTAACTTAAAAAAATATTAGCACTAACTGGATGATTTACCATCTCTTGTATGAAGTGGATTCATGAGGATTGCTGTCATGACTGTAAATTATGTAAAAAGTTTCATATTGTTACATGATACTCTTAATAAGAGAAATAAATCAGTGACTTTTGAGTTGCATGAGAAAACCACTGGATAATGTTTTCAGTTTTCTTCTATTATCAAAACAGTATTTTGCTCAGACTAAAGGGTATATAGCAAGTTATCCCACAAGAGATAAACTTCATGTCCTGGTAACGTATGTTATATTTTATTATATATTCTCTGTAATTAGTTAGTTTTCCCAGTCATACAAAATTGTACATGTTTTTGAAGAACATAAAAACTGTGTTATCTTTGGATTATAATATTTAATACCATGAGGAAAATACAGAAAGGTTTATAATCTTGAAATTGACTAATATGTAGATATAAAAAAGAAGTGGGTAAACTACTGGCTGCATATTTCAAAGAATTAACTATATGTAACAGCTACAAAGCATTTTGTCAGTTTATGATATAAAATTACAATCACAATAATTACTATAATGAAGAACTAATCGGTTCGCACAGTAAATTTAAGGCTAAACCCTAGCTTCATTGAAATATCTGGGAATTTTACCAGTGATGTCAGTGCATCCAAAGAATCATTTAGATTAAAAAATAAAAATCCAAACCAGGTAATATTGTCTAGTTTTTAAAAATTTACAATGAAATTTCATTTAAATGACTACCCAAAGGGCCAGGATAAATGGTTCATGGTCTAATTTAACTAAAGTAAGGCCACACTTGTACTGGAAACGACTGTAATATTTTGAAGTGGTCACTTAAGACAGAAGTTGGATTGTTGAAGATGGTCTGCAGCATGTGTATTTTGTTCACACATACTTTTATACGATAGTCCATGGGAATTTTGTGTGCAGAAAAACTGCATGACTGGGTCCATACAAAGCGACCTTGCCTTGTACCCTGTGCATGGCTCTAAAATGGCAAAGGTGGTTGGAATACTGTCCTGACTGTGCTTTCTTCTGTGCGCTATGGTGGGAGGAAATATGCTGTGAACATAAAGCCTAGGACTAATCGATCAGAGTCGTGACTTTGTCTGGGAATCTGCATATGGAATTGAATAAAAAAGATGGAGAATATTGTGGGGCAAAGATTAGAGAGTGTATCTTTCATGAGGCTAAGATGGTGATGTGAGACTGCTATCACAGAAGCAGCCTGTAGAGATATAACTGTCATTCAGTTCAGGAGGGAAGAGACTGAAAACTCATTCAGGGCTAATAACCTTGGGATATTTAGAATATCTGAAAAGTCATGAAAAGCAGGGGAGAGCTTTATTTTGAAACAACTTGTTTCAAACTCACTATCTCAGGACACATCATGGCCATTGCCATAGCTCACATAGTACCACACAGAAGCTCCTCAGATCCTGTCCTGCCAAGAATGGGTGACATTAGCAGTATGTAAATCCCCCTAAAGGCAAAACACTTGATTTGGAAAAAATATTCCGTGTTTTCCAGAGGGTATACAATCGGGAAAAGCTGTGCTGATACCCAAATCAGGTTAGAGTTTGTAAAGCACTTTGAAGATGTAACATGCTACGTAAGTGCTAAGTATTATTATTTATTAGGATCCTTCAAATACATGCCAATATTGTTGCCAAAAGTAAGCTAGCAGTGTTTGTAATGCTAATAGTATAGTTTCTACAGTTTAATATTATGCATACTGAGGAGACACAGTTCATGAGACAGCATCAGTTGCAGCTACACAGTTGGATGTCAAACGTAGAGGCTTTATCTAACATATGACTATTGGCCCCACCCAGTAGTGATAAAGACAAATACGTACAGTACATGCAATTTATGCAGATCACACTCCACTTACATAAAATGTTTGCCATGTCTACAGCAAGTTGAGAGTAAAAGAAGATGGAGAACAAGATTTTACTTATATTTAACTACATGGCATAGGGTTTGAGTGATTTTTTTGTGTGTGTATGTGATGTTATTAGAGTGATTAAGCTGCACAAAAATACACAGGGCCAAATTCTGCCTCCACTTATGCCTGAGCAGCCCTCCCCAAAGCCAAGGGGAGCTGTGTATAGAAAGAACATAACTTGGCGGCAAAGGATTAAAGTTTCAGTGCTTGCTTATTATCGAGGCAATAGCCCAGATTCCCAGTGATGTTTGTTTCTGTGTAATCTACATAGTAACAGCTGTGTCCTTTCCCTAACTTGCCTCAAGTCAATCTTGTATGTCTTATCTTGGCCAATTGTGAGAACAGAGAGCTTTGGCCGAGAGAGGCATTGTAGGATGTTAAACTACACGAGAGCCAGGGAAGTATTGCAGTGGCAGGGCCTGAGATTGAATGGGAGACCTTTGAGGTGGTGTAGGATGTGATAGTGATGGAGCAGGAGGCACTCAGTCAGAATTGGAGCCACAGGCCAGGGATGCTATGCTGCTGGAGATGTTATATTTTGGATTAGAAGTAAAACTGCAATCCTGACCGCACTGATCATTGACAGCCTCCATGGAATGTCTGACTTGGGTCTGGCTGTGTTACCCTAATGTATTGGCCAAATTCTATATACTGTAATTCCACCCGGCCTCCTCCTGCACTGTCAATCAGATACATTATCCCTCTTCATTTCCTGTCCTAAAGCAGCTGCTGCCTTTCAGTCCAAAGGGGTGCACTGCAGTGCTGGGTCAAGCCTGTGAGGCCTGTGTAGGAAGGGAAACACGATCCTGCCACTCCCCTCTGAGTCCCCATGTTGGGAGGCAAGGCAACCAGTGCTGCTGTCTGCACTCCCCCGAGTGCTCAGCCGGCCCCTCTTAGCTCTGCCCTCAACTGTACAGGCAGTGCCCCTGTGGAATGGAAACCTGAGCAGAGAGCAAGTGGTGCTGGTGAATTGACTGCTGCTAAAGGTTCCCCTGTTGCACACACGTGGCAGGAGGTGAGGTGTTGCCCTGAGACAACACACCATGTCCCTTCAGTGGAAGAGGGGAGGGATGGGGCTGTCTTAGGATAGGGGCAGGGTGTGGGGTGTAGTGAGAGGCACATTGAGGCAGGCTCTGAGAGTGGCATGGCAGCAGGTTTCTAGGCTAGGAAGGAGAGTGGGGGTCTAAGGGCAGGGGATGGGGGACGAGTTAGGGGAATGGGGTGATTAAGCAGGGAGGAGGGCATGTTAGTGGAGCAGGGGACCCCTTAGGACAGGGAGAGTATGGAGCATGATAGGGAGAATGGGGTCTTGGGGGAGGGGGCTGAGGATAGGAGTCTCCAGGAGGACATGATAAGTAGGATTACCACCTTTGAAATACAACCACCCTGGCAGTCCTTCCCTCCCTACACCACACAAGGCAACAGACTGGTGCAGGTAGCTACCCCCCACTGCACATTCCTTGCCTCATTCACTTGTGTTGCTCTGATGTTAATGTTTTTTTATGTACTGGTACTGATTTCGGGGGGAAGTGATGGAAAAGCCAGGATGTTGCAAATCAATCTAAATATGATGACACGGATGTGGTTGGGTAGCCTGCCTGGCTCAAGCAGCAAAATTATTACACTTTCACTCGCATAGGTGCTAATTCTGTCAGCCAACTTACAAAAATAAAGTTGTGAAAAGGCTTTTATTCACAGTGAAAACAGTGGTTTCATTCAGCTTAATAACTAACCGGAATGCTAGTGACTGGACTAAAGACTAGAGTCTTTTTGCTATTTCTGTATAGTATTTAATAGAGATCGTGAGTCTGTGCGTCTGTGTCTGTAGCATTAGGATGACAGAAGGATGCTGCAATATGGAAAACAAAAATATTTACTGATCTCATACTTGGTATCATTTTAAAAATCTGTCTCTCTTTGACATTTGCAGCTGGGACAGATAATCAAGGCATAGTTTCTCACCTATTTGCTCCTGTGACTTCCCAACACAACCCAGCATCTAACATAAATCATCCATAGAACACACAAGGGTATGATCTGTGAGAATGTGGCCTTCCCTGACCTCTACTGTATTAGAACATGCAATACTACGGAAGTAAAACTTGGTGTTGACAACAGCATTAGTTAGGGATGGCTATGGCCTGTGTGCAGTCATCTGAACACCTTGATGTATCAGCTTAGACCCTTGTGTGTACTGTTATGAGCTCACAGAGACACCCCCCCACAATGCAATTGGGTGTGTGTCCATCTTCATGGACTGTACAGGGATCAGACACACGTGCTGTACAGACGTGTGTACTCTGTCATTCCTCCCTTATAGCAGGCACACATAGTGGTGTCCTCTCTTATGTAACTATCCTTGCAGGATATGCACAGTTGTGGCTCTCTGTGGTGGCCATGTTTGCCATTCCGTTGAGTGATGCTTTGCATGTGGGTCATGGGCCATACTAGTGTGCTCCTTAACACACAGTTGTTTCCTGGTGTTTAGCACAGATGGCGCGCTTACCACATGGTTTTCCACAAGAGGGCAGCATATGGCCCCTAGTGAAACAGCTATTAAAACAACACAGGATGCCAAGCAACCAGAGGTTTTGTTCTATGTCCGCTGTAGTAAGGGCTTCAGTCTAAAGGGGATGTTGAAACAGAGAGCTTCATTATGGACGGCTCATTTGTTTCCTGCTGCACAGATACATTACATGGTACTGATGAAAAATATCTTGTCACGCAGCCATAGTTTCTACTCTGTGTGGTGAAATCTGAATGAAGAAGCTGCTTCTCTCTGATCCAGGCAAGAAAGACTCTAGGTCTAAGCAGTGAAAGCAGTCAGATAAATAACGCAAACAAAATGGTTCATCCAGTTTTTACTGAAGGCACACTTACTAAAATAGCAGGATGATGAAAATGTAAAATCCTGTTACACCCTGGATAGCATTTGTAGCAGCAGCCATTACAGTCACTGTAACTTTGCTGAATAAACATAATGAGTTTGAACTGACTTTAAACAAACTCATACCTTACATTATTTCATATCCGCAAACTGATTTCAAATGACAGAAACAAAATCTGGAAACAGCTGTGAAGTGTGGAAAATACATTTTCCACCTCTTCAGTCGGCAGTGGAAAGAGACCTTTTTTCTGAACTAACCTCCACACTGCCTCCCATCAGGACTGTTGTCTCCGCTTTTGAATTCCCAGTGCAAAAGAATCCAGGCTGAAAGTTGTGGTTTGCACAGAGAAAACACCCTAGCGCACAATGGGAAAAGGTATCCTGGATAGGTAAGACTATGCACAATTACTATTGTTTGTGTATGAGCACCTTAAGTATTTTTGGCAACCTGTTTCAACATGAAAAGTCTCATCCTTAATGATATCCAGTTCTTATACTTGTCATTAATGACATCTGAAATTTTAACTCTGTATGTAGAACTAATACTTTTTTTTTTCATTTTGTTTATTTTTTCAGAAAACCACGCTCAAGTTGGATGACAGCTTGACCAATATCCAATGAGCAGGCTCTCTTGGAATAGTTGAGTTCCCAAAGTAGAGCAGAAACCTTTTGAATAAAAGGTACTCAATAACTCAGTATTTCTGATAATTTTCCTCAGTGCTCAACAGAACTAAGCCTGTAGACAGGCTAACATCCAGGCTTAGCGTAAGCTGAAGTACTCAGCAGTTCACTAGACAGGAAGGTGAAGATATTTAACTAAAACCACAACAAGGCAAACACACCCACTCAGTAAAATTACATTCCAGGCCATTTGTGTACTTGACACACGATTGGCAAATGTATGCATTTGCAAATATTAGCACTGAATATGCAGTAATGTCTCACTCAATCTTACTGATCATGCATGAGTTGCTACATTTTTGAATATGTTGTGTGGAGAGAGGGCGTGATATTAACTCGCTTGTATGGTACTACTTGGGAGTTCTGGATGTTTGGCCTCATAAAGTAAACATCACAGCGCCATGTAGGTGAGAGATCCTGTGTTTGATTAGCACTGTGGTGTCTGCTTCTTTTCTATTGCTAGGCTAGGTTACTGTCAAATAGCTCAGGCTCAGATTTTGATTTATCATAAAAATATCAGGCAAATTCAGGATTCAAAACTTGGGGGAGTTGTTTTTTTCTGCTGGGAAATTGAAACTGCCCCAAAAGTTTGCAAAGGACCTACACAAAAATGCTTTCTCTTCCTGCCCCCTTTCTGCCCTCTCTGAAGGAGGGATGCTGCTGTAGTAGTTACGGAGTCCATAAGAAGGAGAAAATATTTGCCAAATAACGTCCTCTCTAGTCTCAACTGGTCTTGAGAGGCAGAATATTTTCAAGTTTTGTTTATAAAAGATATAAATAGTAGTGTTATGGTTTGGAGAACCTACTGTCCTTATTTGGTGAGATAAACATCTAGCTGCAGGGTTTTAGCAAAGGACCTGGGAAGCTCCTAGGTTCTAATCCCATTGTGTAAACTCTGGCAACTGGATCAATGCACAAGAATGGCAAGCAAATCCACCCAGAAAACTGGCTTTAACCAGTAGGATCTCAGTAAAAATCATGAGCTGTATCAGAGCTGAGCTTTCCTAGCTATGTTTCGAAACTGAATTATTATTTTTCCATAGTTTTTAACTTTGTCACAATATTTTTGTTATGCAGGCTATAAAACGTTCTAAATCAGACCTGACAAAACAGCCCTTTCATTCCTATTCAGAAATCACGTAACAAACACTCAATAATGTTTGGAAAATGAAAATGACCTTGGCAGCTGATTTATACCTGGGTAGAAGAACATTTTTCATATTACAAATACCACACCAACCCCAAGCTGGAAGGTAACAAATGTTAAATGGAGTACAAGTTCATTGTGTGTGTAGAGTTCCTTAAAGGAGAGTCTTTCATATTGAGAGACATTTTCAAACATATTGGACTTCAGAATCAGAGCTGAGTGAATAACTGATTTTATGGGTTTGTTGGGCAAACTGAAAAATCTGGAAAAAATTGTTTTGCTTCGAACTGAATGCTTTGTTGGATCTGAAACAGTGTTTTTCTTCTTTTTTGTTTTGGGCATGTTACTTTTTTCTTTCTTTCTTTCTTTTTTTTAAATAAATCCAGCTAAATTTCAAAATGGAACATGATTTGGAAATGAAAAGTCAAAGCATTTCAACTCTTCAAAAATATGTTTTCATTATTCTTTATTGGCCGAAACTCTTCACTGATTTGGACCCAATTAATGAATCATTTCAATGGAGCTGAAACTGCATTTTTCAGCAAATAAATGATTTGTCTGAAAAATTTCACCCAGCTCAATTTAAAGTGGTAGGCCAAATTTAGGCCTGCTGTGAGCTCGTACAATGTTACTGAAGTCAATGGAGTTATAACTATTTGTACAGCAGACCTAAATTTGGCCACCTCACTCCACTTTGTCTTGCCTTGTATTTTCCCTGTAATGCTTCTGACTGTGTGTTCTTGTTTGCTAATGACCAATTCATGTGTAAACAGGGACTTCTCTCATCTCAGCTGAGCTTCTCCTTTCATATGATTCTGCAGTGAAGTTGTCACGTGGTATGTGACATGAAAGCGCAGCAAGTTACAGCGCTGTAAAGCGCCAGTGTAAACAGTGCCCCAGCGCTGGGAGCATGGCTCCTAGCGCTATAAGCTAATCCCCTCGGGGAGGTGGAGTACCTGCAGCGACCACACTCGCACTTCAAAGCGCTGCCGCGGGAGTGCTTCTGTGGCACTGCTTTGGAATTTCAAGTGTAGCCAAGCCCTCGGTCACTTCCATTCTTATGTCATAGATACAGAATTGACTTTACCACAGAGTCAAGCCCATAAAAAACCAGGGCTGTGAGGAACTTGCCCTACTGGTGAGACAAATATCTGTAATAATGGATATAGAAAATTGAGCACAAACAAAAGGAAATATTTCTTCATACAATGCACAGTCAACTTGTGGAACTCCTTGCCAGAGGATGTTGTAAAGGCCAAGATTATAACAAAACTATAAAAAAAAAACTAGATAAATTCATGGAGGATAAGTCCTTCAATGGCAATTAGCCAGGATGGGCAGGAATGGTGTCCCTAGCCTCTGTTTGCCAGAAGCTGGGAATGGGCGACAGGGGATAGATCACTTGATGGTTACCTGTTCTGTTCATTCCCTCTGGGGCACCTGGCATTGGCCACTGTCAGAAGACAGGATACTGGGCTAAATGGACCTTTGGTCTGACCCAGTATGGCTGTTCTTATGTCCACGCTTTGAGTTACAAGGGGAAAAGCGTTTGGTCATCTTATCATAGTCTATCGCAGGCATCTGTCTAGCAATAAAACTATTTTGACTGGAAGTCTTTGTGGGCCTCTTGCAAGTCACAGTTAAAGTGCAGTAACAGAGCTGTGTGGAGGAAGTGTGTATTGTATCTGCCCGCAGTGCTAGTGTGGCATTGCTATACCATATCAAACCAGTTGCTTTGTCATCCTACTTCTGGCGCTGCACTATATGTAATAGCTCATGCTTAGAGAGAGGTTAGAAACCCCTACAATACCAGTTGTGCAATGCTGTACTGGTGAGAGGGGGATTTCCTCCCACACAGAGAAGAAGTTTTTGTCCCGAAGCTTGATATTGGATTATTCTTATTTTACAGCGCTATAGTTGTAGAGCCAAAGCCTTCCTGTCTAGGCCTACTTAGGGCTTCATCTGGTGAACAGGGTATGGCTAAATACAATTTATACAACTTATTTTATTTAATGCAGTGTAGTTGTAACCGTCTCGGTCCCAGGACATTAGAGAGACAAGGTGGGGGAGGTAATGTAATTTATTGGAGCAACGTCTATTGGTGAGATGGACAGGCTTTTGAGCCCAACAGAGCTCTTGCTGTAAAATGCAAGGTGGAACAGATTGTTTAGCATAAGTAGTTAGCACATAATGTAAAGGACCCTTCAAGGTAGACCATCCATTTAACACCTCAGCAGTCATCGGACCAAAAGATGGAGTTAGTGAGTTACAGATTGTTGTAATCAGCCATAAATCCAGTTTGTCTGTTCAGTCCAGGATTATTAGTGTCTAGCAAAGTTATGAATTTAAGCTCCTAGGCTCATCTTTTGAAAGTGTTGTGCAGGTTTCCTTTGAGGATTGGTCAGATATAGAGTGATCGCTTTGTGAAAAAAGTGTTCACCCACAGGTGATTCGGAGTTTTTGGCTTCAGCTACCCTAGAGAGTTTACAGCCGCGGATCTGCAGTGATGCAGCTTCTAATTTAACTGCTCTCCCTTTGGCTTAACTATTCCAGCCGTCCCCCTTCCCCACCCCACCCCCCCCAGCATAGCACTGTCTACTGTGGTGTTTAGGTCAATGTAACTTACATCACTTAAGGGGCTTGCTTTTTCCTGAGCGACATAAGTTATACCTCAGTAAGTGCTAGTGTAGACATACTCTTTGTCTTTTCTCATTTTCCTGTATGAGTTCGAGAGTGTAGTGATTGTCTGGTTTCACCCACATAGTTGCTATTGGGTGTTTAGTGCACTGGACGATATATATCACATACACCATGTTGTGATAGGCAAGCGTAGGATCTTGAAAAGTGTGTTATAGGGGAGTGTTGATCATGGTAGCAGTGGAGATATATCTGCAGATTTTGCAAGTGATGTTCTGGCAGAGTCTGGTGCTGCTCTGAGTTGTTATGTCCTGGTCTGTGGGGAGCTTGCTTCTGATGCTGAGGTTGGAGAGGTTAGGGGGATTGTTTGAAGGTCAGAAGTGGGGATTAAGGATGGATTTATTTCAGGATGGGGTCCTCATCGAGTATGGGTTGTATTTGTTTGATGATACCCTGTATGAGTTCCAATGTAAAGTGGTAGATGACAACTAAGGGTGTGTAGTTGGAGTTGCATTGAAGCAGGTTCTCTTGGGGTATTTGAGTGGCCCATTCATGATGTGATCTACATCTCTGGTGGTGTGTCCTTGTTTGGTGATGATGGTTTTAGGTGTGTTAAGGTGTGTATCCTGGACTTTCTCCTCGGAGCATATTCTGTGGTATCTGAGTGTCTGGCTGTAAATAACAGATTTCTTGGTGTGTTTGGGTGGTTAAGAGATCTGTGAAGGTAGGTGTGGTGATCCATAGGTTTCTTGTACATGGTTGTCTGTCGTTTTCCATTGTTGAAGCTGATTGTGGTGTCTAGGAAGCTTATGCTAGTGTGGGAGCGTTCTAGAGAAAGTTTAATGGATGGTGGTTGTCGAAGGTGTGGTGGAAATCTATGAGGGAGTTTAAGCTGTTTGTCCAGAGGATGAAAATATAGCTGAGATACATCAATGGTATCACTGGTTTTGTGGTCTATTTATCCAGAAATTCTTCTTCCAGGTGGCTCTCAAAGAGATTGGCATACTGGGGAGCCATCCTAATACCCATGGCTATTGTTATGGTTTGGACAACATGTTTGTTGTTGAATGCAAAATTGTTATGGGTGATGATGAAATGGATGAGTTTGGCAGTGTGTTTGGGGCGGATATCTGAGGGTTATCACATCATGGAATGGACCACCCAAATACCCTGAGTGCTGTGTCTATTTTATTTGTCATAGTGTTTCTTTTCTAGCAGTGATTTTTCCACATGTTGATTAGCCTATGTAGATAAAGTAGCATTTTCTCTTATTCAAAATGTTCAGCTTCTTTGAGTGTCCACTTGTAATGAGACAAGTAAAGTGACACTTGATCAGCTCTGTATGCCACTCCCTCACAGTTTCATATACCTTCATTGTATCCCCTCTAGGGCCCAGAAGGCCTGCAAACACACTTATACCTGTTCCAATGATAAGAGTTAAGTGTGTGTGTGTTTACAGGATCAGGACCTAATTTTTCTTCTTCCTGATCTAAAAGAATCAGGATTATTTAATCTAATAAGTAAATTCCACATTGCCTGTAACCATCTTTATTGCCCTTCTTCTAGTTCTGTTCGATCTCCACCTTATTGTAAAATGATAACAAATTGGACCAAGTATTACGGTTTGTGGCCTGTTTGTTTGTCAATATTACACTGGGTAACTAACAGATGGACAGAGTTGTCATAACTTTAGTCCCAGATTTGGACCTTAGCGTCCAAAATATGGGGGTTAGCATGAAAACCTCCAAGCTCAGTTACCAGCTTGGACCTGGTACTTGCTGCCACCACCCAAAAAATTAGAGTGTTTTGGGGCACTCTGGTCCCCCTGAAAAACCTTCCCTGGGGACCCCAAGACCCAAATCCCTTGAGTCTCACAACAAAGGGAAATAATCCTTTTTCCCTTCCCCCCTCCAGGTGCTCCTGGAGAGATACACAGACACAAGCTCTGTGAATCCAAACAGAGTGACTCCCCCTCTCCGTTTCCAGTCCTGGAAACAAAAGCACTTTCCTCTTCGCCCAGAGGGAATGCAAAATCAGGCTAGCAAATCCAACACACACAGATCTCCCCCTGATTTCTTCCTCCCACCAATTCCCTGGTGAGTACAGACTCAATTTCCCTGAAATTTCCCAGAAAAGAAAACTCCAACAGGTCTCAAAAAGAAAGCTTTATATAAAAAGAAAGAAAATACATACAAATGGTCTCTCTGTATTAAGGTGACAAAATACAGGGTCAATTGCTTAGAAGAAATATTGAATAAACAGCCTTATTCAAAAAGAATACAAATCAAAGCACTCCAGCACTTATATTCATGCAAATACCAAAGAAAAGAAACCATATAACTTACTATCTGATCTCTTTGTCCTTACACTTAGAAACAGAAGACTAGAAAGCAGAAACTACTTCTCCAAAGCTCAGAGAAAGCAGGCAGACAGAAAAACAAAGACTCAGACACAAACTTCCCTCCACCCAGAGTTGAAAAAAATTCGGTTTCCTGATTGGTCCTCTGGTCAGGTGCTTCAGGTGAAAGAGACATTAACCCTTAGCTATCTGTTTATGACAAGAGTGTTCAGTAAAAGCTACATAATTGATTCAGTTTGTGGGGCAAATAGAAATAGTTTGTAGTCTTTAAAACATCAGTTTGGAATATTTTATTGTTTAAAATAATAATGTTATTGACCTGAAAAGACAATAAGAAGGAAGCTATAGCCTATGGTTATATGTTTACAGTAACCAATAGCTAAATATTTACAGCAATTTGCTGCCAATTAGATTGTTTAATCAATTATATCAGCTAACAAAAAGAACCATCAGAAACTGACATTCTGAGCCAAACGCATCCCTAGTTTAACACCAATGATGTTGCATCAAAGATAAATTTGGCTCTCTGGTTTATGACATAAATTAGTCATCTAGATCTAAGACCAAACACAATCTCTTCAATTTCCCTAGATTATGTATGCAGTGATCATTTAATATAAATGCCTTTGCTCCTGCCACACATACACTGCAAGTTTTGGTGTAAGCATGTTGCTTCAGACATAGGGACACATACTTGCCAAAATGGGAGGAGACTTTTGCACATAGCTCTTGTAGTCTATAATCCCAACTCAGCAAGACATTTAAGCATGTGCTTAAATCCACCACTGTTCAGCAAAGCTCTTAAGCATATGCTTAATCTTCAGCTGGTGCTTCAGTGCCTTGCTGGATAGATGTGGACTGATCAGGGCATTTAATAGGAGAACAGCCCCTGCAGTGTTAGAAACTGTTGAGATTTCTAGTTTGTAGACTAACATACAGCTCTCTAGTTATATATTTCCTAGAGCTTCATCCAACACAATCTTTGCATTCATGACAACTTTGCCCATCAGAAGTGTGAAAATTGCTCATTGGACAATTTAAGAGAAAAGGCAGAGAAATGGGGATCCATCATTACAGGAACAGACTATACATGCCCATTTTTTTTTTGTGAACGGCGTATTACTATCAATGGTCCTTAGTAGTTGGATTTCTTTCACCATCGTCACGTTAAATGGTTTCTTTTTTGTGGATGAGGATACCTGAAATGTCGAAGGTCCCCTCTCTTGTGTGACCTTTTCAGTGAAGAATGCTTATGGAATATCACAAGTACTCAAATAAACTGTACATGATAGGAATGGTTTAAAAGTACTCAACTGCTTTATAAGAAGATGGTTGCTCAATCCAGTTAAAATCCTATGAGGCCTGTCTAATGGCCCTGTGATATGCCTTAAGCCATGCAGGGATCCAGCTGTTTCTTTTCTAGATGCCCCAAGCTGGCTCTGTAAAGTGGCTTCTTGTTCTAGCCATTGCATGACATTTTTCCTCTGACTCTGGAATCAGCCCAGCTGAATCACTGACAACAAACGAGCTGCTGCACGCTGCAGCTTTGGAAATGAGAGCCCGGTTCTGGACCTCTTACTGTGGATGCTTTCCCCTCCCAGCTCTTCTGGGGCCCACGAGGAATAAAGAGGAGCCTCTGGGCAGCCAGCAAAGGGAACAGGTCTCAGCAGGTGTGGAAGCCTCCAGCGAGGCTGCTGCCATTCCTGTCTTCATTGGTGTTCCAGCTCAATCACACTGAGAATGAGTAAAGATGTTGCTTCAGTGCCGAAGAAAGTGACTGTCCCCTACCTTCACCCTTCCTCCTCTTTTTCCACAAAGACTGAGAGGCGGCCCAGCAAGTAGGCTGGCAGCAGGCTCCCATGATTCTGCTGTGGTTACCAGAGAGCAGAGCTTTCAAAAGGCCTGCCCACTCTTCTGGAATCCCGACCCACCTGCCACTTCCCCTGCACTGCTTCAGCCCCAGCAGAACTGAGGGAGCGGCAAAAGTCAGGTTGTCCTCCCATCTCTCCCTGCCTCACCAGCAGCAAGAGAGAGAGAGAATAGCACCAGGAACTAATAGTAAGGGGCTAGTTTCAGTGGGTTACTGAGTGCCCGGATTAAGACCACTGGGTGAGGTAGAGAGCACAATGTCAACTGTACTGGCCCCTCTCTAGCACTTGTTAATCCAGAAATCACAAAAATCTGCCTTGGGCTTCCCTCCACCCCCCACACTCCCTATTAGTGTAGATTAGTGTGGGGCTTCTGTACTGTTGCTGCAAGACTAGAACAGGGTACTGAAGCAGAAAGAGCGTGCAGTATGAAACAGTTGCAGAGCTTTAGCTTTAACATTTAACTGGGCCCCTCCAATATTTTTAATGCACTGAATGTAAATTTAAGGTGCAGAATGTCCCAAATATCAAGGCTGGAGGAAACATTCCGCATGCAAGCATATCTAAAATTAATCTTGATAGCCAAGGCCTAATGCTGCTTACACCTTCCTATAGTACAGTATTTTCCAACTCCATAGATTTTGTAGTTCTTGACATAAATAATCAACTTTCTTATTACTTGATTAAAAAAACAACTAAAATTTTAAGAACATTTGTAACAAACCCATATAGAAAATACATCCTTTCTAATCTTTGAATTATCTCAATTGTTGGAATGATTACACTGCATCTGACCCTTTTCTGTCTCAGACAGAATCATTTATTTCTCCACTCCAATTCATCTGGTTACACTTGGTGGAGTTTCCTAGTCTTTACTCTGTGCTCTATCTCTTTCTGTGAAATTTGTCTTCATTTCAGGAGTAAATTGCTCTTTCTGGGACTCCAGTCTACCTTCACTTCAGTTTCCAGCAGTATAAACTACTCTGTCCTTTTCTTTCCTGGATTCTTCTCTTTCCTGCAGCATTTTATCTTGACAAGAGTCACTTTAAGATGTGTCGGTTACTAATATGCTGTTTCTTAAAGGAGAGATGAAAAATCATACGAAGACCAAGCACCCTCTCTGTCCATTTTTACTCGCCACTGGGAGGGGAGATGAAAGGTTCTGAAAGCTCCCCAGCCTTTCTTCCCCGATGTGAGCTGTAAATCACAGGTGCAATCAAAAACAATATAAGCCAGCTTTAAACTGATGCACAGCATTGCACTGGTTTAACAAAATCGGTTTAACATCTCACATGGTGCAATGTCTGTGTTTAGACAAGCTCTGAGTGAAACTCACTCAGGCTACGTCTGCACTACCCGCCGTATTGGTGGGTAGCAATCGATTTCTCGGGGATTGATATATCGCGTCTCATCTAGACGCGATATATCGATCCCCGAACAAGCTCCTGTCGACTCCGGAACTCCATCAACGTGAACGGCGGTAGTGGAGTCAACAGGAGGAGCCACGGACGTCGATCCTGCGCCGTGAGGACGGTAGGTAACTCGATCTAAGATGCTTCGACTTCAGCTACGCTATTCATGTAGCTGAAGTTGCGTATCTTAAATCGATTTCTCCCCCTAGTGTAGACCAGCCCTCAGTCTGGTTTAAGTTCCCTTTTCAGCAAGGAATGCAAACAGGCAACTTGATTATCCACATACCCATCTAACCTCCTAATCTGGAAGAATTGGGGCAAATAATCTCAGGACATCAGAAGCATGACGGTGAAGTTGGCATTGAAAAGAAGAGAGCAGGGGTCCCTCGTGCTTTCCCCATGGGACTGGCTTGGGGACTGGGGGCAGATTTTGCCAATCTGGCCAATGCCTTGGGTGCGGGAGAGGAAACAGGTGCTTCTCCCCATTTCAGATTGCAGGCTGGTGATATTTGAAGCATCACCAGCGGCCTGCCTTTGTTCTCCAGCATATGCAGCCTGTCTATGTCTGCAGCTATGAAAATCCCAGATTTCCAGCCGAGTTTTAGATATAGGCTGTGATGTGAAATTACTTTTTCTTTGTTTTCTGACAGCTGCCATTGCTTGAGGAAAATCAAAGTATCAGCCTCCAATCTTCTGTTACTGTGTCCCTAGCAGCTTGTTTCAGAAACCCCCAGCAGAGAAAATGAGTCAGAAGAAAGACTGTTGTCAAACACTGGGCAAACTACACACATCAACAATCCATGCGCAAATGGAAGCACCTACTGCTGCAAGTGCTGGAGCTGGATTCACAGAGCTGTCGGGGGCACTTACATTCACATTTGCAAATGGCAAAAAATATTTCATTGGGAAGGCTGTAATCTAGCTGCAAGGATCCTTCCCTGTCCCCTCTAAAAATAGCCCATAATCAATGTTAGGGGGCTTGTCAACCGCCGCACCATACAAAGGCAAACGTTTTGGCTAGATTCTCTGGCAGCTTCAGGGAAGAGGGACGAATTCCTCCAAAATTAGAAGAGAACATGTTTGATAGCAGCCTAGTTCAAGTCTTCTGGTGATGGCAGCCTTGGTTTCATGCCACTTTGGAGTCAGGAAACAGGGAGAAAGATCTTGATGAACTTCGGGTATGTCTACACTGCAAAAAAAACCCAACCAACCAAAACAAAAACCAATCCCGCTTCAGCAAGTCACAGAGCCCAGGTCTACAGATGCGCTAAAAATAGTAGATCTTCCGGCTTGGGCTTTGAAGCCTGAGAAGGGACATCCAGCCTGAGCCAGAATAGCTATTTTTAGCACCATAGAGCAAGCCCAAGTTTGTAGATCCAGGCTGCTGTGGGGTTTTATTTTTGTTTGCAGTGTAGACGTACCCTTTGAGGCCTTACTCCCATAAAAGCTAGTTCTTCCATGGAAACACCTTTGTCCAGCAGAAAGAGACCTTTGCTAAAGTATTTTCTGATTTAAACATACCAACTTGGAGGAAGGAATACATTTGACTAATCTGAGTTGATTGTTTGTTTGTAACAAAAGCTAACCGGTGTGTTAAAAACACAGGGAAAAACTTACGTACTACTCTGGAGACAGCATATTTTGATTACATAGACGATTTGTTGCTTTTTTCCTCCTCTTTAACATCTAGGAAAGGGGGTCAATCCAAAGACCTTTTTTATCCTATAAATTGCCCTAAAGCACAAAGATTTAATCTTATTGGGTACATTTTCTGCTCGTCTGTTGGCGTAAGGTATATTTATAACATGTGGATGGTGTAAGTGAATTTGCGGGATTTGTTTGTTTGCCAGATTAATAAGTAAACTGTACCTTGGAGCTGTAGTAGAAGCTTTTATTTTAGTACTCCTAATAGCTCAGCTTTGATGCAGATGCTCTTCTTGCTGTGAGTCAGTGCTAACTGGGCATTTGCTAATACAGCTAGACACAGAAAGCTTCTGCAGTGTGGCTCTTTTTCTATAGAATTCACACACTGCTTTTAATATGAGCCTTTGTTTTATTGTACCCTCTCTTGCCTTAGGGGTGGCATAGAGATCATTAAACATCTTTATTTAATCAACTGGCTGAGTGCCAAATAGTACTTAAGGTGAAGAATAAGGTGCTTCTATCCTCACCCGTGTTCAAGCTGTTTTACCTGTTGGGGATGTTTTGGTCGTTATCTTTCAGCACAGACACAGAATTGCTGAATGCTCAGGTCAGTTCCCACTTCAATGGCCTTTTCAGTCAAGAATGGGGAAGAACCACCTTGCACGTCAGAGCATTCTGCATTCTATTTCCCCTTCTTCTGGAGCCAGGGGTCATGTTATAAAGTGACTTAGGTAGGATGACTGTGCAGTTGCACGCTGTACTAAATTGGTTACAGAGCTCAGAGGCCTGAGCTTATCCAAGGGGCTCCTCCTCCCGAGCATCAGCACAGAGCAGTGGTGTATGCTGACGTGAGCAGCATGCCTCCAGGAGACTCTCGACGTCAGTGTAACTCTTTGTCTTGGAAGAAGGGCGATGGCTTTGGAACCAGCGTATCTGTGCACTCTCTGAATCATATGGCTTATGGAATGTCAGTAGGGGTGATGTAAATGTGTGGATAATTTCTCACTCTATCATAAGTTACAGTTGGTCTTCCTGTCATCGACTGGGAGCTATCCTGAATGAACGGTCTCCTGTTAGCCTTCAGCACCTTACTAGCAGTGAAACTGTATTAAGGTTTAAATGTGTTAATATAAATTAATATGAGATTAATGCTGCATTCCTGCAACCAGACTGATTATATGAGGGGATGGGTGTAAGTGAGGAAGGATGGGTGACAGCTGCTCCCACTCTGGCTCACTGTGAGCCACATTCTGACCCCTCTTCCTCTCGTTATGTAGCACCTTTGTGCATTTACTGGTGGAGTGAGGTACTATTCAGCGGGAATCCCGGAACGAGAATCTGGCCCAATGTGATTTACAGCCAGTTTGCCTACCTGCCTTTTTTTCTTTTTTTTTAAAAATAATTTGCTCAGTTTCTTCAAGAGGCAATAAACTTGTCTTTCCCTGGTTGGTCAGGTTTTTTTTACTTCTTAACCCCATCTCCACTTATTTTTGGTCACTTTCTGGGGTATTTCTCCCAGCCTCCCGCATTCCTTTTTGCTGGTAAACCGTGACAGACAGAAACTTGTGAAACCCCTTTGAAGCCTACATAAAAATCTGAGTTAGGAGCTCTGTCCCGGGTGAGAGAATGAAGCCCTGTGTGTGACCCAAGGAAGTTAAGGCTTTGTTTAGGTGGAAGATGATGAAACAGTAAGAGCCTTGCCTACAATGTGTGGAACCCATGCAGACTGTTCTAAATATTGAGATGGGTGTCATAAGCATCAGCCCTGCCTCATGCTTTCTGTGCGTGCACAGGCATTATATTTATTACTGAGTAAAAAATGACATTTGGTCAAAACCATGCAAATCTCTCTCTTTTTCCTCCTTATATACAATCCAACCAGAAAACGTACTCATGTTTTCAAACACAAAATATTATTTTAAATTTAAAAATAATTCTGGTCTTCAGCTTCTGTTCTGTGCAATGTAAACTTCATGGCTGGCTAAACTGTACTGTTTAAATGTTCAGGCTCTTTTGATAATGATAAACATGTTGTTTTTCTTCAGCAAGCGAAATCTCATGTGAAACTCCTTGGATATACTGAAACAAATCCACATATAATGATGGTCCTTAAAATCTTCCCAGTTTCTCATAAGAGGAATGGATACAGATAAGCTGGCCTCAGTACCTGCAGTATTACCATGACACACGTCCAATGCTGCAGATACTTAGCATATCAGAATGCAGATAGTTAAGAGCCTGGGTCTAATGGCTGCACAGGGAGTAAGGCCAGGCCACACACCCCAGCATGGCCATGTGAAACCTACCCAGACCACAGCGCCAGGTACAGGTGAGGGAGCAGGGGATTGTGTGCCCATATTTCCCCTTCAACCCTCCCACCACCTGGGCAAGTGTGGGAGGGCTCTTCCCCACATGGTGTCAATCAGCAGTCACCTGTAAGGGGCTGTAGCAGATTCCTCCGTTCACTCAGTACAGAAGGGAGTGGTTATGCCTCAGGGGGTGTCACTGAATCACAATGTCTCCTAGGGCTACTTCTAGGTAGTGCAGTTTGCACATGACCCCTTGCACAGTGCAGTATCTAAAGGCACAATGCGGCCCTTGGTTATCGAAGGCACCTGGCAAGCCTTCAAGAGCCACCCCTATATTGCTTGTTACATACATCTCTGCTTTATTTTTGTTTAAAGACACACATTTGTTTTATTAGAAAACAAACTGGTTCCACTTGCAAACTCTCATTTTGTGAAATGTTTCTTTGGGTTTTTTTTAACAACCCACGCCGAGTCTCCTAGCAGTGTATAGTGTGAAAGGCAGGTAGCCTATGGCTAATGTTCCTTTGTCATTCCAGATCTCCCTTGCAGAGGAGCCAATGAGGAGTAAGCATTGTGATTATTCCTCTAGACTGAGTCTGAACTAACCTATGTTGTTTGTGCAGCATATTGCAATGTGCCTAACCCCTCCTTTACTACATTGCACTGGCTGGAGTACCTGCTGGTCTCCAAACGTCATGAGGCTTCAGTTATAAGCGGAGATAATAGATCATTTCACTGCTCGTTTTTATACAGTAGTGTAACGTCCTCAGAGAGTGAGAGGCACACAGACTGAAATATGTTCTATTCAGGTATCCTCACCGAGCCTAGTCGGAAGGAAGTGGAGATGAGGGAAGCTGCATCTCTCCGACAACAGAGGAGAATGAAGCAGGCAGTGCAGTTTATTCACAAGGATTCAGCTGATCTGCTACCTCTGGATGGACTGAAGAAACTGGGGACTTCCAAAGACACTGTAAGATTTTTTTTTTAATTAATAAGGAAAAATTATATTTAAGAGGCTGGCATGCATTGCTTTCCTCCCTGCCATGCTTAGATATGTTTTTATGTTAAGGGGATAATGAACTTGGTTGCCTGTGGAAGCAGAGGCATTAGTATGACTATGAGGCTCTTGTATATAGAAAAAGGAAGTGGAAATATGATTTTAGTTGCTCCTGGTGAGGTTGTTAGTCTTTTCACTACTAACTTCCTTTACAGGTCTGTATCTCAGACCTAAAAACAATTTTAACAAAATAGATACAAATTTACCAGTATGGAATGCTTTCTTTATATTGGATTACATAAAAATGGCTTCACATTTATATATATATAAATTTGGTAAAACATAGAATCGCTTTGGTATTTAAAAATTATAAAATTGTTAAGATTAAACTTTGCTCAATGTTTTCTGTCTAGACAGTTTAATTTCCTTTCATTGAGATTTCATATTCAGGCTGTAAATACATATTTGTAATAATCTATGTTATTGGGTAAATGGTGTACAGTATAGAACATCACCTCCCATTTCCAGAAGAATTGGCTTCCTTCTAAAAGCTAAGAAATAAAAACTTCCTTGCTTTCTTTGAATAGGAATAAAGATAAAATAGAACCTTTAAAGTTCTGGTGTAAATGAACAAAACTCCCCACATGTAATGTAAAAGCTGAATGTCACTTCCTCATTGAGTCTAGATCTTGGCGTATATAACATACAGTATGTCTGAGTGCTGCAATATCTCACACTAGGTAAACTGAAGAAGCTGAACTTCCTTATTATTTTGGCAAATTAATTTTGTTCTAACCTAGTCTTTCTGCTTGGAAACTTTGCCTTAGATCTATACATAGGTGACCAAAAGAATAGGTTTGGTGTTCTCTGCATTCTGCACAATGCAGAGATTTGTTTAACATCATAGAATTCACACTTGGACACAATTTAGAAATTCCTGCCTAAGGGGGCCATCTGCATCCAGACTTGGAAAGTGCTTTTCAAGTCAACATTGAATTGTGCTATTATTTATTTTAGACATTTATAAAGAGCCTAACAGTGTGGTATTATTAGTAGTAGTACAATAGAGTCTAGAAACCCCTGTATTGGTAGGCACTGAGACAAAGTTCCTGCCCTGAAGAGTTTACAGTCTAAACAGATTACAGAAACAAAGGGTGGGACTCGAGATGGAGCCACTGAGAGATTTACTATGCCTCTTAATGAGGTTAGCAGCAGAGCCAAGGATCGAACCCAGGTGTGCTGACTTCTTTGTCTAGTGCCATGTCTATCAGTGCCTGTCAATGTTTGAAATGTGTAACCCGTGAAAGATTCAGGCTTTTTAGAGGCATTTGAGGTAAAGCTTTTTGATACATACAATAGCAATTGTTGTAACTTGATGTATAAAAGAAGGAAAAATATTACTCTTTGGAAGTATTCTTGTCTAGTGATGACAAGTCATTGTTGTCAGGGCTGGATTAGCAGCATCCAGCGAGTGGGAATGAACTCCCCTAGACATAGAGAAATTCCATCCCTTATTCCAAACCATCGCTATATCTGGCTCCAGCAGGGGCTTTCGCTCCTTCTCTTCAGCGAGCACTAACAATTCACCCACAGCCATCTACCTCCTACTGATGTAAATGGTGACTGAATGGCAAGCAATAAATACGTAGGTTAGATGACCTAATAAATCATAACAATACAGATTGTATGTTTGTGATGTCACCAGAGCCTTAAGTTACATGTGCAGGACTAACAAGCTGAGTTGTCCTCATCAGGTGAGAGAGAGTGGGAGCAACTATCTATGCTAGTTTCTCGTCAATCAGCAATGGAAGCATCTAGGAGTCCAAAACCTTTTCAGAGGCTGAAAAAGAGGCACAGTGCTACCGTCATCTGTCCCCCTCCCCTACTACCCTTGAGAATGGCTGAGCTCCAGCCTGGGATGGAAAACGAGAGAGCTGGAGTAGTAAGGGACACCATGCTCCAGAACCACCTCATCCTCAAGCCAGAGCTAGGAAAGACTCGCTCAAGATGCACACGGCTGCCCGGATCTGACTTTGTGTATGGACTAACCCTTCGTGGGACCGATGGGGGAGTTCCTGAAGCAATAGGCCACTGGAACTCAGTGAAACCCATTAGCAAGGCCACAAAGGAGCTGCCGCGTGATTTTGTTGCCATGAACCGTGGAGCAGTCGTAGCTGGTCTTGTCACAACAAAGGAACACTACCGGTACCGCCAAATCCATGACATCCGCCGTCCGGAAGATGATGAGCGTCACTTTAAAAGGGACCCGCTGCGTCTCCCTGATGCCATGACCTATGGAATGCCACCTCGCCCGTCCACCTCTATCATAGATGTTTTTCAGCACAAGTACAAGGAGCTTTGGATGGAGGGACAACGAGCAGCAGCCGAAGCTCGTCATAAGGCAAAACAGAAAATTAGACAGCGGGGGAAAGTATACGAAACATATTCCACTGTGCTGAAGAAATACAAACAGCCCATGCAGCCAGACCCACTTTGGCATTTGCCCCACTTTGAGAAAGTGGGTCGTCATCTTGATACCTTCCCAAGCCAAGGAGATCGGGAGAAGTCTTTCAAAGTCCATCAGTCAGAAGCTGGAGTACGATGTGGAATATTTGCCCAGGGCATTTATACAAGCAGCTGAAAACTTGATAGGTTAAATTATTATAAATTATGTAATAAAATAAATATTCTCATTTCAGGTCTGAAAGAGAACAGTGGCAGTGATCAAACATATAGAAATACTTCATAGCTTTTCAGGTAACTGGCTGGCCATATTAATACCCAATTGTCTGTAAGAGCTTTTCGGTAGCCTTGGTAACAAAAACCAAGGGGTAAACTACAACCCAAAAGAAAAGAGGGTGATTGAAGGTGGAGTGGTGCTAGATGTTATCCACTCTCGTTATTACAAACTGGTGAACATTTTTAATGACGACTCAGAATTTTTCCCACAATAGTCAGATCAAATCAGATCAAATCTTCCTCTGATAATATTATAGTGCAGTTCTCCACTCTAGATTTGATATTGTACAGCCTGATTTTCAGAGGTGCTGAGCACGTGAAAATCAGGTCAATAGTGCCTTGCCATCTTAATTTTGACTGCTGTCAGAAAGCTTTTCCAGCCATGTTTATTACATAACACAGTTTTGCAATACTTCCACTGACAATGCAGCAGCCTCTTTCTTCCTTGGAGTTTGATATGCACAAATAATAACTGGTTTAATTCTTTATATTCTTCCTCAAACATTTTTCAGTATATTCTTTTGTTTGAATTAACTGCTTTTGGCCCAAGTTACTTCTTCTAGCTCTGTGAAACCGTTCCATGGGCAATGTTTATTAGTGTATTTAAAAAATTACTAGCACCCTGAAGTATTGAAAACCTGTAAATCTTTCAAGCTGCTTTTGCCTTCTTATGGTGCCTTAAGAACAGCAACACCTGTAACGTGCATGAACTCAGAATGGGCCTGCTTCTAACAGATGATAATGTAACGTACAGGAAATCGCTGAATAATAGGTGGCAGTGATTTTAATCTGACATCTGCAAGTGTGTTAGAAGAATATGGATTTCTTTTCTGTATTTTTCCTTTTCCATACAATCAAACCTCATTTATCTGGACCTTTCATTATTCTATTGCAGGTATCAAATACAGTGAAAAATGTCCATTTACTGGCACCTGCTAGCCAGTGAATCCACATTATTTTTGTATCCTCCATTTCATTTGTATAACAGAAGGTTGACTGTATCTTAGCACATATTGGATTTTGGCAGATACTTATAACACTACATTTAAATATATTAGTTTATTTGCCACTAATACATTGTCATCATCGCTTTGATTGAAAGCCTGAAGATTGACAGGAAACCTTCATGAATTGGGTGGTTTTCTTCCGAAACAGCTGAATTGTGACTCACAATCCAAAAGTTATTGTCCACCGCTGTTCAGTTTTATCCCTCTGACTTCTCTCCTTCTCTAGACAACCATAGAGCAAGAATCCTTGCTAGCACCAAAAGTCCATCTGTGAAAGCTGACCAACAGACTGGTGTCTTGACCACACATACACCTGACCATACAACCCTGAGAACAGCGTGTGGAGCAGAGCAGTCTTTCACTAAACTGACCAAGCAGCTTAATTTGTCTTTTTTTGTGACCCACTATTACCTATATGGCCCCTCCACCACCTCGCTCCTAATCCTGCCTGGTGCAGATGGAAGGCTGCAGTAGCTGGAGAACGAGCTCATCCTAAACCCACCTTGCAGCAGTGGCTCCTTGCTCCAAGCATCGTGACCTTGTGAGGGGGGAACACAGCACCACTCAGGTTTGGCCCATTGTCCCCTCTGCCATGAAGGAGGGGCCGCTGGGCCAAACCTGAATGGCGCTGCGGCCAGTGTTCCCTCTAATTTTTTATGTCCATATACAGAATGAATTTTGTTATGTGCAGCAATATGGAGGTGATGTGTGGTGGGGGTGTGGCTGAGGGGTTTGGAGTGTGGGATGGGGCTTAGGGCTGGGGCAGAGGGTTGGGGTGGGGATGAGGGCTCTAGCTGGGGGTGTGGGCTCTGGAGTGGGGCTGGTGATGAGGGGTTCAGGGTGAGGGAGGGGGCTCAGGGCTGGGGCATAGGATTGAGTGTGGGGGAATGAGGGCTCCAGCTGGGGGTATGGGCTCTAGGGTTGAGTCAGGGATGAAGAGTTTGAGGTGTAGGCTGCCCCTGGACTGCGGCAGGGAAAGTGGACTCCTCTCAGCCTTCTCTCACTGGAGCAGCTTGGGGCCAGGTGAGAGGCGCGTCTCCCCAGCCGCAGCAGCTCTGGCTGGGCTGGGCTGGGGAAGAGGCACCTGTTGAGTAATTTGGACCCTGCTGGGTAAATAAGATGCTGGGCAAGGGTGGAAATTTCTATAATTAAGTTCCCTAGCTTTTCCCTTCTCTAGTTGCTGGGATAGAACAGCACTAAAAATACTTCCCTGATCCTTATTGTTATTTGTCAAGTTCTTCAGTATGCTAAACCCTGTGAAAAGATACAAAGCAACACAGGCCTTGCCTCCAAGAGAGTACAGTCTAGCTCAATCACGGGTAAAACAGTTTAGATTGAGATGATACGCTAGCTGATGGTACAGGCTTGCGGTGGTGAAGAAAGCATGGAGTCTTGCAGATGCTGTCCTTGAAAGACCACGAGGGAGAAGAGCATTTGAAAAAGAGAGGACAGAGTTTGATGCAGAAAAAAGGTACTTGAGTCCAAGTGGAAGGGGGGAAGGTGTGAAGATGACCATGCAAGAAGAACACAAAGGGGCTGTCTAAGGGGAGACACAGGTGGAGGAGGAGGAGGAATTGGAGGCAAAGCGAGCACAAATGTACATTTGGGAGGGGCCTCATTTAGTTCCAAAAACATATTCAAGCAGCATTCAACAATAGTGGGCTTCCATGTATGGAAGGGGATTGGTGAAGGGAGACCTGCATTATGGCATCAAAAGAGAATAGATTCAGTAGCTGTTCCCAAGGGGATTGATTCTGTGAGGGGCCACATATAGAAGTGAGAGGGCTATAAAGGGCAGTTAGAAGCCAAATACAGCTGGGGAAATTGGGAGGAGAAAAGTGAAGAAATCAAAAAGTACATTGATTCCTTTGGCACCTCATTAGAGCTAAGGACTGGGCCATATTCCTTCCAGCAGGCCTTTCTCTGCATAGGGGGCAGTGCACTCTGGAGATTTTGTTTTGCAGAGTTACCTCTCAATTGTTTCACTAGGGATAGGATTTGCCCCATCCCCAGAAACAGGGTGTTCAGCTTTATGCATCAGTAGCCAAGGCTATCTGCATACAGATCCAAAGCTTCCCATGACGTCCTGTCCCCCATGGGAGCATGATTCCCTCCAGAACTGTACTCTGAGACTTCTGATCTGTTGCCCCCAAGCCACAGCACTTGTGTGTGTGTCTTGATTTTCCTGTAATATAGCTATTCTACCTTTCCTCCCTGGCTGGTCCCTTTGCAATCCACAGAGCCCAGTCCCTGCTGTGCTCCCCACCCCAGGATTACAGTGAATGGAGATTGTGCTGTTGAACTAGCTTTCTGCATTGCCCCCAGGCCCAATGTGATGAGAGGACAACTGGGTCTTTTGATTGGTAGAACTGCTTGATTGGATGCCCCCTGGAGATCAAGATGTGAAAGGCAGGCCAGAAATGTGAGCGGGGATATTTGTGGTGCATAAAATACTATAGGGGCTGAAATGTCACAATTAGAGCCTTGTGTGTAATTTTCCTACTATTTGCTTTTTATGAATGCTTGGATCCAAGGGTTGAGGTTTTTGGTTTCTTTGTTTATTTCTCAGTTCTGTTCTGTTGCAGCCTTGCCTACCTGACTAAAGGTGACATTTAGCAAATTCATTTTATAGTTATTTGGTCATTTTTATTTTCTTGTTCTTCAATAAACTTTCCTTCAGCTACATAGACACTCAGTCGCTCTTTGGCTGCCTGACTGATACTTTGAACAAGTAGAAACAATGGTTCTCAGGCTTGTACAGTGTCAGAACTATAAATGACAGAGCTTTATCTGTTCTGCTTAATGGTTAATAGTCAGACAATGTATGTACACTGGAGGCTGTCTGTGACTTGTTAGCAAATCCTCAGGAGGGAGGAGAAAGATGACCTACTTTCTGATATTTCCAAGAAAGGCTGGCTTACGAAGTAGCTTCATCTGATCACATATTTTACAGTAGTGTCTAGGCCCCAGCTAGGTCTCATTGTGCTACACACTGCATGTACCCTAGAGGTTTACATTCTAAAGGGACAAGACAGACTCAGGAAGTGCTATTATCTCCATTTGACAGAAGAAGAACTGAGACATTAAATGCCTTGGTCACACAGGCATCTGTGGCAAAGCCACAAATTGAACCCAGCTGTTCAGTCATCCCCATCTTGTGCTGTAATCACAAGACCATCCTTCCTCTCCATTGAGGATCTAATTCTGAGAAATATTGAGCACTTGCTGGTATGTTTCTCTTTGGCTTAGTTGGAGGGTTGTAGTGGCCAGTGACCTCTCAAGATTGGGCCCAGAAAAACCTCTCCAGTGAAACACCCTGTATAATGAAAGGTAAATATTTTTTAGAGAGAAAACAATCAAAATGCCATAGAATTGATGTGGAATAATTTGTAATGACATGCTGGAGGTACATGTTAATTTAACGAAATCGCTAGGCAGAATGCTAAGCATGTTAACTCTGAAATGAAGGGAGCCTTGTCCCAAAGTTTCTAGATTGTCGCCATATTGTCTTAAGGTGGTAAACACCCCTTCCTGCACTCCCTCCTGTCACAACTCTTGAAGGAGTTGGCCCTGCAGTTGGGGACACATCTCTATGTTACATTACAACATGCGATGCAAGAAAATCAGCTGCTCTTGGTGTAGCTAGGAAGGGGAGTGGCCTCTTGTCTTGGCTTCAAAATGCACAGTTCAGTGTCTCTCCTGCACTTAGCTCCCTCTGTCCCTGGAGCTGAATCCTTCTTTCCCTTAGCTCCTTGGAGCTTTTCAGTGAGCGCTAGCCCTGTGGGAAGAGAAGCTCAAGCCAGTGCCCTGAGGAAGAGAGCAAACGAGCCTAAAACACAAATAGAAACTGATTGTCTCTCCTCCCGCCCCTGGAGAAGGAGTCCCAGTGACTGCAGTGCAGCTGCTGGTAGTTCACTGCAGCTGCTGGTAGGTCACAAAATTACTTTTGAGCTCCATTTTGTAGGAGCTCAGTGCCTTTCTGGCCTGAATTGGAAAAAGGGGACTGGCCTTGGCCATGGAGGGAGAGCATGGGGAGTAAGGAAGAGCAGCCAGCTCAGGGAATCACTCTGTGTGTGTGTGTGTGTGTGTGCGCGCGTGCATGGCTGCATGGGGGGCTCTGGAGAGAAGACCTATTCTATACAGTTTCTTATACTGCCCTCTTCACAGAAGTATCTGAGCACGCAGATGAGGAGGGTGAGATGATATCTTTTATTGGACCAAATTCTGTTGGTGAAAGAAACAAGCTTTCGAGCTTCACAGAGCTCTTCTTCAGGACCTGAAGATGTTGATCCAATACAATATATTGCCTCACTCACCTTGTCTCTCTCATATCCTGGGACCAGCATGACTACAACACTGCAAATGACTAACATCTGTGTAAGCAATGTCAGGATGAGCTCTACCCTGACATCTGGTGGTGAATTGTGGTGAGTTGTGGAAAAGAACTTCAGGGGCTGGTCTTGTTTGCTTAGGCACACCCACCTGACCTAGCATGAGCCCACAGCCGCCCAAATGGTCACTTTGGCTGCTGTGGGATCCCCAGTTTCTCTGTTATTGGACCAGGAAGAATAAAGTGTTGTTACCCTGATTATGTGAATCAAGGCCAGTGGAACTATTTTATGACAGAGGGACTCACCATCAACTAAGTAGCACTCGCTAGACAAGGGATGTGGGTTCCAAAATCCAGTGAATTGAGAGAGGCAGGAGGCAGATATATGTGCCTGATAGTATGGGTCTCCTTTGAGGACCTGAAACACCAGCTGCACTGCCTCCTCTCTCCATTGTTCAATAGTAGAGCTAATTTTGATTCCATTAAGAGTCTAGTTACAGGCTGCTATGCTGAATGCACTTTGGGCCAATGGTGCACCAGCACTGAGGCTCCCCTACTACAAGCTGAAATCACTAAACAACTAAAATTACTAAGAGCTGAGATCACTGAGTGCTGTGTTAACTAGTGGAGGAGCCTGAAGATATATTGCTAAGCGGCTGGCAGAGTGGAGCAGTTTGTGGGGTGGTTGGAGTGGCCCATGGGATGGCGAGTGAAACGGGATGGGGTGGGGTGGGCAGGGCAGAGTGGAGCAGTTTGTGGGTTGGCTGGAGTGGCTCATGGGACGGCTGGTGGAGTGGAGCGGCTTGTGGTGAAGGCTGCAGCAGAATCCCACAGAGAGGCAGGGCAATTGGCTTCAGACCACATAAGGTGCCCCTTAACACCCCTTTGCCCACCCCCATTTCCATCCAGGCTTGAGGGGATAAAACTCTGCAGATAAACTTTTGAACTCGGGGGCTGCACTGACCAGGGAAAGAGACTTTTGGGTTGTTGGACTTTTAGGACTTTGGGGTGATCTTTTGGGTTGTTGGACTTAAGACCCTGAGGATATTGCCAAACTTACTTGGGGGGTGGGTCTTTTGCTCATGGTTTGTGTTATAAATCCTGTTTGTGGTGTTTCCCCAACATAATGCTACATTGTTTCCCTCCTTTATTAAAAGGATTTTGCTACACTCAGACTCCGTGCTTGCGAGAGGGGAAGTATTGCCTCTTAGAGGCGTCCAGGAGGTGGTATGTAATTGTCCCAGGTCACTGGGTGGGGGCTCAAGCCGGTTTTGCATTGTTATTGAAATGGAACCCCTAGAGACTGGACCTGGCCCTTGTTGCTGCCAACTCAGATGGGCAGAAGGGTTACATCTGTCACATGTGGTTTGTCCTTCCTCTTTTCAGCATATACTGGAACCATCCAACTCTGAAAGGGACTGGGAGGAGCTCCCAAATTGGCACTTTGAGCATGATGTGCCTGAGGGGCTCCTTGGCCTTGTTTCTTTGCCAGCCATGAACTCCATGGTGAAGTATTTTTTTTGGCAGGAGCCTGGAACGTGATGGGAAGTAACAGGCCACCGTACCTAGGCTGAGGTATTTACAGATTTTCATACATTAGGCACAATTTGAATGGGAACTTGGAATCAAGCCAAACTTTACATGTTCATCATTTCATCACCCATGTAACATACCCACCCTGTTCCTGAGTAGCTTTTCCAGCCTCACCACACTGTATTCAATGCAATTTCAGCCCTTGTAATGGTCAAAATGGGGTCTCTCAAAGATGGCAGCAGGATGCTTCAGAGGCATGACAGATAATGGTCCTCATTAAAAACATCTAGAAAGCCATAATATCAGCTTCTCGTTTCTGTTACTGTGCTGTGACAGACTCTTTTCTGGTGTACATTGACATAGCTTCATTGACTTGAATTGAGCTACACCAGTTCACCTCAGCTGAGGATCTGGCCCAATGAATTTGGAAGACACTGGCTGTAGCAGACTATTTTGATTCATGTGCTAGCCTTACACAAATGCAGTCTTATTTTTATTCTGTACAAGCATTAGATATGCACTTATTTTTGAAATCAGAAAACATTTTTTTTGTTTTTGGCAGTGTAACTTGACAATAGGAGCATAGAACTTGCCACACTGGATCAGAGCTATGTTCTATCTAGTCCAGTTCACTCTCTGACAGTGGCTAGTACCAGCTGCTTCACAGGAAGATACAAGAAAGTACAAGAAGCTATGTTGTATGCCTCTATGGGATAGCCTACTCCCAAGGCCAGTTTCTTCCTAGTCCCCCATTAGTGAAGATGTTGGCTTAATGCCCTGAAGCATGAGGGTTTTCAGCCCTTCCAAAGCTCTTATTTTTTAAGCCTTACTATTATACTGCTCTGGATATTCTTGTTAGCTACATAAATGTCCATTGTTAGCACAAAAATACAGCTTGTGTGTTCTTGTTGTTTTTTGTCGGCTAGCTTGGTTGGCTGGGCATACTGGCCATACGTGGGGGCCAACTGTACTACTCAGCTATTGCTCAACATCCCAGGTGTGACATGCAACAGGATGTTTTTGAGATTAGAAAAATAAAAACAGCTTTTCTAATTGCTCTAGTAATTTTTGTTCTTATCCATTTCCATGGAGATGACGCTGTCTAATTGCCAGGGCAGCTAACTTGTTCCCAATGCCATCTAACTCTTTAAAGCTTTAAAAACAATAACAGTAACCAGTACCACAGTATCAAATTCTTTAGGCATGTACACTCAGGTTTCAAAGATGGCTAGAAAGAGGGATTCTGTATTATTATCCTACTACCTTAGGTGTGTTTCTGGCACCTTACAGAAAAACAAAAATACAAGATCTCTACTCCCCGGAGCCTACAATCAAAACCAGACAGATAACACAAGAAACAACAATGGACCATGAGGATGAGAGAAAGTGCAAGATAGGAGATAACAGAAAATGAAGAAAGGGAAAACCTATTCCTGCATGAACTCTATGAGAAATGAGTTTTGCTGAGTGGTTTGCTGGAAGTGAGAAGTTGCTTGCCACATAAGAACTCTGTCTAGCTCTCAGAAACCCTTTGCTGTAGTATGTAGGCACAATTGACATAAGTAGGACACAGCAAGTTCTATCTAGGAATAGGCAGACCTTAGACTCTCCATTGTGGTTCTCTTTTCAGCATTCTGAATTAAATTGGTTTGTGGGGTTGTAGATGGGTTCCGCCGGGGCTCGACCCTCCCTGAGGGGGAGGGGAGCCACACCGGCCTCGATGTCTTCCCTGCAATTACAGTCTGCTCTGGCCTGTTTGGCAGGTCAGAGCAGTGACAAAGTCAGAGGGGGCCCAGCCCTTGGTTCTGGCGGGCACCAAACACAGTTTCAACAGCCCTGGCCCTTTGGAGCAGGGCAGAGCAGTGGCAAAGTCAGAGGGGGCCCAGCCCTTGGCTTGGGCGGGGCACCAAACACAGTTTAAACAGTTACAGGCCTCTCTGACTGGGGAGAGGGGGAATCTGCCATCCGGTTACGGGTGGTAGGGGGAAAGCAGGCCCACCCACTCCTCTGCGTTCCAGCCCGGGGCCCTGGTAGCGGTTATCACTGCTACTGGTGGTCAGTGGGGTCCTGACCGCAACACATTGACATGGGCAACGGTAGCTCTGCAGCCTGACTGGAGTCAGCTGCCCCCGGGCTACTTCCTAATTCCCCCTCTATTCCTACCTGGTTCGGGGCCTCTGTTCCGGAGACGTCCAGGACCATCGGTTCCTCCCAATCCGGGCTGGTCGGCAGGTGCGGTAGGGTTTCGGGGAATTCGGGCCACGCCTGGTCTGGGGGCTCCTCGGGGCCGTAGTAGGGGCGAGGCAGTTCTGGCGGCCCCTCGTCGTAGTAGGGGCGAGGCAGCTCTGGCAGCTCCTGGTCTCGACCTCTGGCTTGGGCAGCCTCCTAGTCACGAGCGGCGGCGGGCACGTCTGCTCCTGCCGGTGGCTGAGCCGCAACTGAAGGCTGGGGCCCGGCTTTTATTCTTCCGGGTCACCGGCTGACCCTTTGAGGGGCGGGACTTCCGCCCAGCAGCCCCGCCCCCGTGGATGACTGACAGGGCTCAACCCTCCCTGAGGCAGAGGCGAGCCACACCGCCTCGCTACACCCCCCCCCCAAGTCCGGCCCCCGCTTGTCCGGGCCGGGCTGTCCCATCTCCTCGAGGCAGGACAGAAAATCCATGTTGGCATGATCCTTGCCTGCCCTATGCTGGATGGTGAACGCATAGGGCTGCAAGGCCAAATACCAGCGCATGATGCGGGCATTGTTGTCCTTCATTCTCATAAGCCATTGAAGGGGAGCGTGGTCCATAACGAGGAAGAACCGGAGGGTGTCGCAGGCCCACTTGACCGCGAGGGCCTCCTTCTCAATCGTGGCATAATTCCGCTCTCGGGGAAACAGTTTCCGACTGATATACAGCACGGGGTGATCACCTCTGTCTCCTTCTTGGGACAAGACGGCCCCCAGGCCAACGTCAGACGCATCCGTCTGGAGGACGAAGGGCTTGTCAAAGTCGGGGCTGTATAGAACTGGTTCTCGACACAAGCAGCTACGAAGCGTCCTGAAGGCTGCCTCACACTCGGGGTTCCATTGTACCGTCCGAGGGCTGCTCTTCTTTAGTAGCTCGGTCACGGGGGCTGCCGTGGACGCGAAATGTGGAATAAACCGCCGATAATACCCCACGAGCCCCAGAAAGCGCCGCACCTGCCGCTTTGTTGTTGGGGTGGGGCACTCCGCCAGGGCCTGCACTTTCCCCACGAGGGGCTTCACCTGTCCCTGTCCGATGGTATAGCTGAGGTACGTCGTTTCTTCCCAGGCTATCCGGCACTTTTTGGGGTTTGCGGTCAACCCCGCCTGTCGAAGGGTCCGGAGAACTGCTGTGACCCGGGTTAGGTGGTCATCCCAGCAGCGGCTGTAGATCACCATGTCATCCAGGTAGGCAGCGGCATACTCCTGGTGTGGCCACAAGAGGTGATCCATGAGCTGCTGAAAGGTCGCGGGGGCCCCATGGAGACTGAAAGGCATCCTAGTGAACTGGTACAGTCCGGACGGAGTGGCAAAGGTGGTCTTTTCTTTGGACGTCTCTTCCAGCAGGATTTGCCAGTACCCCTTGCTGAGGTCCAGCATGGTGATGTACCGGTCCTCCCCGAGGCGGCCGAGCAGCTCGTCGACTCGGGGCATCGGGTAGGCATCGAAACGGGATATGGCATTAACTTTCCGGAAATCTATACAGAAGTGTCGAGAGCCGTCAGGCTTGGGTACCAGGACCACCGGGCTGCGCCACTCGCTCCGGGACGGTTCAACGACCCCCAGGGCGAGCATGGCTTGAACCTCTTCCTCCACCGCCTGGCGCATTCAGTATGGTATCAGCCGGGCGGTCTCCCGCACGACCTTCCCTGGTTCGGTCTAGATCCTATGACAGGTGACAGTCATGCAGCCCGTTAGGGCCGTGAAGGTCTGTTGGAAGGCCCGCATGAGACATTTGGCCTGTCGCTGTTGCTCGACCATCAGGGCGCTCCCCAGTGCGGGTTCCATCACCTCCTCCATCTGGGCCACCTCTGGACCTAGTTCCAGCTCGGGCGGGCATGGGTCGATTAACAGGCCCTCTCGGTCACGCCACAGTTTCAGCAGATTAACATGGTATATTTGCTTCTCCCTCCGGCGACCGGGTTGGCAGATCTCATAGTTGATGAGCCCCACTTTCCTGAGTACCTTGTAGGGGCCCTGCCACCGGGCCAACAATTTCGATTCGCTGGAGGGCAGGAGCAGTAGGACTCGGTCTCTGGGGCCAAATTCCCGCGCGCGCGCGCGCCTTGATTATAGCTTCGCTCCTGCCTCTCCTGGGCTGCTTTTAGGTTTTCCCGCGCTAGGGACCCCGCTTGAGTTAGGCATTCCCGTAGCCGGAGGATGTACTGGAGGAGTCCCTGGGTCGGGGAGGCTGACTGCTCCCACGTCTCCTTCATCAGGTCCAGCAGGCCCCGAGGCCTCCGCCCGTATAGGAGCTCAAAGGGGGAGAATTTGGTCGACGCCTGGGGGACCTCTCAGACAGCCAGGAGCAGCGGCAGGAAGAGTTGGTCCCAATGGCGTAGCTCGTCTGGTGGGAACCTTCTCATCATGTCCTTGAGGGTCCGGTTGAACCGCTCTGCCAAGCCGTCGGTTTGGGGGTGGTAGACAGAGGTCCGCAGTTGTTTTACCCCCAGGAGTCGGCAGACTTGGTTTAGCAACCGGGATGTAAAATTAGTGCCATAGTCCGTCAGGATCTCCTTAGGCATAAGTCGACCAGGACCAGGACGTATTGAAAGTCGGCTGCGCTCCGGGGAAGCGGGCCGACCAAGTCCATTGCGAAGCGCTCAAACAGGGTGTCGATCAATGGCATGGGAACCAAGGGCGCTTTGGGTGTTCGGGCTGGTCCGCCCAGCTGACACTCCGGGCAGGAGTTGCAGTATTGTTTTACCTCTCCGTCCAGCCCCGGCCAGTAGAACCGAGCCCGAATTCGTGCCAAGGTCTTTTCATACCCTAGGTGGCCCGTGGCTGGTACATCATGGGCCAAGCTCATGACGGCCCGCCGATGGCATTGGGGCACGAGGAGTTGCGTCCACGGTTCTTGTGTGCGGGGGTCCCGCTCCATCCGATAAAGCCAGTCCTAGTGGAGCTCAAAGTGGGGCCACTGCGTAGCCCGGCCAGGGTCGATAATGGATCCATCAATTGCGGCCAGCTGTTTGTAGGCCCGTTGGAGAGTGGGGTCGGTCCGCTGATCCTGGCAGAAGTCTGTGTCAAAACGGGGTGCAGGGGGTGCTCCCTCATTTAACTCCTCGGCCTCTGGGGTTTCTAGTCCGGCCCCCTCAGCATCTGTCTCGGCTTCCTCTGGGGTTTCCGGGGACTCGGCCGCTAGGGCCAGTATAGACTGAAGGAGCCCATCAAAGGCAAGCCAGTCACATCCCAGGATGACAGGATAGGCCAGTCGAGGGGCCATGCCGACGATCAGTGACCAAGTGAGGCCGTTAACAGTCAGGTGGGCCTGAGCACTGGGATAGGACCGAACATCCCCATGGATACATTGTAGGTGAATGGGCCCCAGACTAGGATCGATCGGGGGCTCCAGAGCCTGACGGACCAGCGTTTGACCACAGCCTGAGTCGACCAAGGCCGTGGTGGCTTGGTCCCCCACGAGTACCGGGACTGTGAGCTTCGGGGGCTGAGGCCGCTGGGCCCGGCCCTCTCCTGAGCAGACCTGCCCGAAGTCACACTCCATCTCCGGGCAGTCCCGCTGTAAGTGGCCGGTCCTCCCGCATCTAAAGCAAGGTCCTACTTCGGAGTGTCCGCGCCAGGGACCGGTGGCCTGAGGGCTTCAGGGGCTTCGGCGGGGCTCCAACGGACCTGCAGGGAAGGTCCCCGAACCCGTGTGCGGGCCAGGCTCCGCGCGTTGGGTCCGTGGCGCCGGTTCAGGGCCCAGTCCATGGCTCAGCCGCCACTGTCCCGGCGGGCCAGATCCTCTCCTGCTTCCACGAGTTTGGTCGGGCCCCAGGGCAGGTGGCCGGAAGGCCAGCCCCACAGGAGCCTCCGCCATGAGGAAATCCTCCATCAAGGAGACTGCTGCCCCCAGGGTGGTAGGCCGGTGGCGGAGCACCCAGGCCCTTCCTCGAACCGGCAGGATATGTACGAATTGTTCGAGGACCACCTGCTCGGTCACTTCCTCCGCCGTCTGGGTTTCTGGCTGCAGGCAGCGGTGGCAGGCCTCTTTCAGGCCTTGTGCAATTAAGCGGGGGCCACGCACTCGAAGGTGACCAAGAAGGCCTCAGGGTCATCCCCCGGGCCCATCTTGGTCAGGCGCAGGGGCGCCAACGGCTGGAGTCCCGCGGGGTCCTCCCCCGTGGCCCCTTCGGGGACTCGGGCGGCGGGCCCGAGAAGCGTCTGTAGCTTGGCCCCGAGTTGCTGGATGAGTTGTTGCTGGTGCTCCAACTGAGCGGCATGTTGCTGTCGTTGCTGCTGGAGGTGGGCGGCATCTCGCCGTTGCTGCTGCTCGAGATGGGCGGCCTGCTGCTGTTGCTGCTGCAGCAGTTGCGCCGCCTGCTGCCACTCCTGGCTCTCCATCAGCAGCTGGACTAGCCGTTCGACATCCATGTTCCCTGCCCTGGGGACACCGGATGCGCTAGCGTCCTTCTACTAGCCCCTTCTCACAGGGGCACGGGTTCAGAAGGTCCCTGGTCAGGTGCCAGTTGTAGACGGGTTCCACCGGGGCTCGACCCTCCCTGAGGGTCCACCGGCCTTGATGTCTTCCCTGCAATTACAGTCTGCTCTGGCCTGTTTGGCAGGTCAGAGCAGTGACAAAGTCAGAGGGGGCCCAGCCCTTGGTTCGGGCGGGCACCAAACACAGTTTCAACAGCCCTGGCCCTTTGGAGCAGGGCAGAGCAGTGGCAAAGTCAAAGGGGGCCCAGCCCTTGGCTCGGGCGGGGCACCAAACACAGTTTAAACAGTTACAGGCCTCTCTGACTGGGGAGAGGGGGAATCTGCCACCCGGTTATGGTTGGCAGGGGGAACGCAGGCCCACCCACTCCACTGCGTTCCAGCCCTGGGCCCTGGTAGCGGTTGTCACTGCTACTGGTGGTCAGTGGGGTCCTGACCGCAACACACTGACATGGGCAACGGTAGCTCTGCAGCCTGACTGGAGTCAGCTGCCCCCGGGCTACTTCCTAATTCCCCCTCTATTCCTACCTGGTCCGGGGCCTCTGTTCCGGAGACATCCAGGACCATCGGTTCCTCCCAATCCGGGCTGGTCGGCAGGTAGGGTTTCGGGGAATTCGGGCCACGCCTGGTCTGGGGGCTCCTCGGGGCCGTAGTAGGGGCGAGGCAGCTCCGGCAGCTCCTTGTCGTAGTAGGGGCGAGGCAGCTCTGGCAGCTCGACCTCTGGCTTGGGCAGCCTCCCAGTCATGAGCGGCGGCGGGCACATCTGCTCCTGCCAGTGGCCGAGCCGCAACTGAAGGCTGGGGCCCGGCTTTTATTCTTCCGGGTCACCGCCTGACCCTTTGAGGGGCGGGATTTCCGCCCAGCAGCCCCGCCCCCATGGATGACTGACGGGGCTCGACCCTCCCTGAGGGGGAGGGGAGCCACACCGCCTCGCTACAGGGTTTTCCTGTCCTTTTAGAGCCAGAAGCCAAACAAGTGGAGAGGGCCTGTGAGAAATTCAGATGACTAAATTACACCTATTTTGTATATAAATTAGAGAAGGGCAAAACTGGAGCCAGTCTGAACTTTGGGAAATGAGTTAAAATAGGACCGAGATCTGCCCCATGTCTTGTTTTGGTTTCTTGTAGCTTTTTGTTGGTGTTGCAAAATAAAAAAGCTCTCTGACGATGCTTTAGGAAAATCACTACTCTCCTAGACCACACCAAAATAATAACATATTTGTTTCACTTACTGAATGCCGTGTAATGTTTCACTCTTCAGAGGAACTCTGTGTAGTTCAGTATGAGGGCTGGAGTGATGACACCTAAAACAGAATAAACTGCTTCTTTGTGTTCAAGTTAGGGTGACCAGACAGCAAGTGTGAAAAATCAGGACGGGGGTGTGGGGTAATAGGAGCCTATATAAGAAAAAGACCCAAAAATCGGGACTGTCCCTATAAAATCAGGACATCTGGTCACCCTAGTTCAATTGTTTTCAACGTTTTACTGGGTGCACAGCCAAGATGCAGTGAGGGGAGGACACCATTGACTATGATAACTCTGTTTCAAAAGATCTTTCCTCTTTTTCTTTCCTTAAGTGGTCTGGCTGCCATTTTTCAGCAGGATCTTTGCAACCGTTATTTGATTTTCAGTGTCTGTTTCCAGCATTTGACTCATCTCTCTAACTAATACTCCTCACTCTGTATTGCACATGAAAGTCAAGGAAAATCAAAGTTTAAACAAATTAATTAGTAATAGCCTTGGACAGAATGATGCTGAAGGGAGTCTTTTCAACTTATGCATTGGAACATACAAGCTATGCTTATCCTACTGAAGGTAGCATTTGCCTCAGATTTCAGAGGAACTAGCACTGATAAAAGATGTTTCCAGTTGCACTTATAACCCACATTACCATAGTGTAGGTCTTTGTCTCTTAAGTGGCTGATCCATATAAAGATTAATAAGAATGGTAGAGCTGCCAGCTGGGGAGCTTAGTTTTTTAGTTCAAGCAGTTAAAGTTTGTGCTTTTAGTATGAGAAATCCAAGGTCCACTGATGACCCATGGTGGAGCTTGTCACGTGTGCATTGAACTGTTACTCTGGAAATTTATGAGAGGTTCTCAGGCAAGGTGGCAGTGATATGCCTAGGCACAGCCCACCCTTGATTCTCTAATAACTTCTTTCACCGGGAATTGGTTGTGTGGTTTGGGAGCTGATGGTTTGGAAAAGTGTCCAGACTAACACTGAACTTTGAAGGTTTGGAAGCTCCTATTGTCCCTAGTCGCTGCTGACCTGGGCTGGATGTGAGCTGAGGGCCTACAGGTGAAACGTTCCCTATCCCAGGACCTGTAACATAAGCCATCTAATCCTCATCTTTGATGAATTTTAAGTGCAGATTCAGAGCTTGTAAAAATGCATACTTGTACTGGAGGAAACATTCAAGGATATGAGGGCATGCAACCTTCTCCAAAGCACCTGCCTCTCTGCCTGTAGGAAGTACTAACATAGCTGAGTTTTTCTGTTCATTCTATTTAGAGAATGGTGTATTGTGCAGCTGACTCTATTTTGAACGCTTTCATTGTGATCACAGTGCTGGTTCATGCCTAATGGTTCTGCTTTAAATGGGAAGACTCTTTTCTTAAGTGATTTCCTCATGCCACAGTGTGGGGTATCTATACAATTAAAAAAGTGGAACAAGTTTTCCCACCTATACTTACATTAATTAATACCCTGCTGTGAAATTATTTCCATTGATTTCACTGGGAATAACATAGTTCTCACCACAAATAAGGGTGGCAGAACTGGCCCCATGGCTTTTTTTGAAGATAATGTAGGCAGCATAATTAGAGTTCTAATCTTTCATTGTTACTGACTGCTGGGTGCAGAATCAAGTACGTTATCTCATTATACAGAACATGCCATTATGAGTGCCAGTCATACAAAACATCAGCCACAGATTAAGGAATTTTATTTTCCTTTCAATACAAAAAGATTTCCCCTTCCAAGAGGATAGCCAAGCTGAGGGCATGAAAAAAGAGAGATGACATGTTTCAATGACAGCAGGTATTTTACCATATCTACCTGATTCTTATCCATCTAATATAGTTTCACTTCTTCTGTAAATGTTATGCCCCCGCAACAGAACCTGAAATACTCTCCTATTTGTTTTAGGAGAGTGTTTTCATGTCATCTGACTTTCTGCAGGCCATGTTACATTAGTCTCTTGTAACCTTTATTATTTAAGATGCTTCACCGAACATGTTAAAACACCGGAACTTCACCGGAAAGAGTTTGCAAACTAATTCAAAAAAATACAGGCTGAGATTTTCAAAGGTGGCTAGGGGAGTTAGGCATCCAGATTGAAATGAAATTCCATTGGAGTTAGGTGCTTCACTGTCATATTCACCTTTGCAAATATACAATATGCAGGCAAATATATAGGCACAACCAACAGGCAAAAGTTCAGGTCTGAGAAGTGAATGTATCACTGGTGGTGAGATGAAGCTCATTAGAAAAATGTAGAGGGAGCAACCATCTAGTGGCAGGGGCGTGGACTAGATGACCTAACAGGTCAGTTTCATCTCTAAACTTCTGTGAGTATGTATCATCCCATGGCCAACATAGAAAGGCTTTGGGAAAGCAGTGTGCTATCAGGAAGGATTTAGGCAGGGGTGCTTGTTGCACAGGAAGTGGGAAGCTGTTTGAAGGATGTAAAGAAGTGAGGAACAGCATGAAGGATGACATGAAGAGTGAAGGGAAAAGAGCCATATGGCGTAAGGATTAGGTTGGACCAAACCATATATGAACATAGATAGTATTTGTGTAGTCATCTTTCAACAGTTGTGCCTTATCCAATTTCACCTTTCAGTGGCTGTATAGCACACCCAGATCAGCTGGTTGATTGATGTAAAACAATTTCAGAAGGCAGGTATTAGATTGAGACACACTCATTTAATAAGTGACCTACACTCGATTTGAGTTGAGATGAAAGGCCTCTGCATTCGCTCAATAGGTCACGTAGTCCTCTGCATATTAAAATAAGCACTTAGTCAAAGGCCAAATTATTATCAGTTAAACTTCCACATAACTGAAGAATAAAATATATCTTCTTCAGTCTTTCTTAAGTCTGTTCTGATTCCCATATGCCCTCAGCTTGGCTATCCTCTTGAAAGGGGAAATAATGCTTTCCAAATACTATTTTGATGTCATGGGGTTTTCCCTTGGCTAATACATTATACTTCTTTTGGTCTAGGAATTCCTGTTGAATGTAGCTGAAGTCAGGTAAGTTATTTAGCCTTTGCTCTCTATATAAAAGACTTGTTGAGACTCAAATCACTGACCAATGGAGCCCAACAGTAGTAGTATTTTATAATTGTATTAATATTTTTTGTTTTGTTTTAAAGCAACCACATAACATTCTGCAAAGACGTTTAATGGAGACAAATTTATCAAAATTACAAAACAACCGAGGGACATGGACTCCAAAGAACGACATCTCAGCACAGACCAATAAGCTGAATCAAACCAAGCCAGACAACCCAAAGAAAAAGGAGGAAGAAGACTTAATATTAGTGTGCTGTCAGGTAATGCTTCCTCCGATTCTTTACCAGCTTTTCCTAAATCCTTTTATCAGCAGTGCAGGAGGAATTGAACCCACCCATATAATAAAGGCACAACTAGGCTCCTTGTATTCCAGGTTTAGTGTTATGAAGCCCAATGTTTTTGCTGATGGGATATTATTTTTGACAGGTGTCTGTTTTCCTTCATACAAGGAAATGGACAATGTTGACAGCCCTGAAAAAATGCATTGTTGTTTTCCATCTAACTGTTCTCTCTCATATGACGGATATAATAGCAGTTCTGCAAAACAAAGGCCTCAGTAAAAACACAGCGGTTATGCTGGGTGACCGAAAGGTACGTCTCCTGGGGCTTTGGGGTTCCTGTGCTCCTGAGATGCCCAGTACATTAATCTTTCCATCATCATCACTAACTTCCCTTCAGAGAAGGCAACCTGAGTATGGTAGAGCTGTGTGTGTCAAACTCTAAAGCAGTGGTCCCCAATGTGGTGCCCGCCGGGGCATTTATGTGTGCCCGCCTAGTGCCCAGCAGGGGACCTCCCGGGGACAGAGAACTCAGGCTGCGGGCGTGGTGTTCTCTGTTCCCGGCAGGTGCTGGACGCACCTAGTGCCCAGCAGAGAAGAGAATCTGAGGCCCCACGTCCGCTGGGGACAGAGTACTCCAGGGCTGCGGGCACCGGTGTTCTCTGTCCTCGTGGTTTTTCTCCAGCTTCTCTCTTCTCTCTGGATTCATATATTATGTAATATTAATTTTTTTTGTACTATTTAATGTACAAATACAAAATAAGCCTTGAAAAGTTGTTGGTGCCTGCCACGCTCTTCTGAAAACATGAATGTGCTACTGGTCACAAAAAGGTTGGGTACCACTGCTCTAAAGCCTTTCTCTCTAGGCAGGCATGGGAATGCCCCAGGGAACATCCTGACTGCCATTCTTTCTGACATTGGAGCATATAGGTTAGCAGATCTGGGCCATGTTTATTTTAAAAGTTGGGATAATTTTGTTTTGTGATTAAACTCCCCTACCCTCAGCATCCCCTGTATCTTAGTCCCTTCAGCGTCCCATCTTTCTTCTCACAAGGCTCCTCTTTCCTGCCAATTCCTAATGTTGGATTTAGCAGAAGATGCTTATTTATAGAGAGTCAACAGGATGCCCAGTGCTGTATATATGGTCAGATCCTCAGATGCTGTAATGTGGCATAGCTCCACTGCTGTATGGTGACGTTGATTAGCATCAGCTGAGGAGCCAGGCCTGTAACGTTTGAAGGGGATAGGGAAGTTTTGATTGCCAGCATATGGCCTCCAGTCAGCACAGTGACTTTATCACTCTCCATTGAGAAGCTATGCCAGCCAAGGAATGGGCTCTGAGACCTTTGGGAAAAGGGCAATCCCAAAACACCACAAGGACTATTTTTTTAGATATCTGATTGGCCCAATAGCTACAGATAAAGATTCAATGGGATTGCAGGTGCTCAGCACCTCACAGGATCCAACCTTACATCTTCATTATTCTGTAGAGGAGTTTCATTTAAACATTAGTCTGAAATCCTCATGTGCACTGCAACACAATTGAGAGGCTGAGCGAAATAGAAAAGAAAGTGCTGAAACAGTGAAACCTCAATGGTGACATAGCAGGTGCTATTGGAGTCCTGTGTTCCATGTACATGGACCTTTGCACAGCTGCAATTAACACTGGATTTCTTTCTTACATTCTGTTGTTCCTTCCAAACACTCTTTTTTTTCTCCTTGCAGTGTGCTGGAAAGGACTTGAAAGCTGTGATTGACACCAGTTGTCAGTATAATCTCATATCGTCCGCATGTTTGGATAGACTGGGGTAAGCGGCCTGTTTAAACCTAACTCATGGTATAAAGCAGCATGTTGAGTACTCATACATGGTATCATTGCTGCTGTACAAATGAGGAACGCTTTCAGAATTTCCAAATTATTTCTGAAATGGTGTTTAGGGGCCTGTTCTTCTGCCCACTGACATCAGGGCAAAAATTTTCCTCATCAAAAAGAAAGGAAATATATTTAACAATATTGGAAGACTGACTTACAATAATGTATGGCAAAACTCCCATTGACTTTAATGGAGCTGGGTAAAGCCATCAGTGTTGATATTTCCCCCTAGCAACATGGAGATTTCAAGATCAGCTTACCATGATTATGCAAACAACTGTAATTGTTCCCTAAGCACCATTACACACGACTAGGTAAATAATGCCCATTTTCCGTAAAGTCTGTTGTTTGTTTGCACAATAGTCTTTAATGGCTGCAAAGCAGCTGCACCTGCTATGAACAAGGAAGTAAATCACATGCATCTGACACTGACAAGTGACAATGATGCATTTAGGGCTCAGTCCTGGAAGGTGCTGAGCACTCCTGAGAGGGGAGGAGAACTCCCCACTCCCAGTGAAGCCAATGGAAGTTGACAATGCTCAGCAGCATCCATGGTGAGCCTTTACACAACAGACTAGAATGGCTCCCGATGTGTCGGTTCTTCTCCATTTACATGTCAGACTTGATTCTTATACTATTTTCAGTCCCCTTAGAAAAAACAGTCCCAGCCATCAAAGAGAAAGTCTAACGAGCTGGCTTAGATCAATATATGGGCCAATTTCTGCTCTTACTGAAGTCAATGGGAAACTTCCTATTGGCTTTAGTGTCAAAATCCCTCCCTGTCAAAGAGAGAGGAAACACATTTAAATATTAAAGTACAGACTTACAGTGATGTATAGTATTGGGCCCTATATCAGGAAATTCAAAATTAAAGCAGTCACTGCCGCCGTATATTTATATGTACTACAGTAGCACCTCAAGGCACCAGCTGAGATCCAGACCCCACTGTGCCCGGTGCTGTACTGACACACACAGTAAGAAATGATCCCTCCCCTGAAGGAGTTAGTCTAAAAATAAATAAATAAAAGAACAGAGTATTATTAACCACATTTTACAGATGAGGACCTGAGGCACAAAGGTCTTCAGGTCACTCAGGAAACCTAAGGCAGAGCTGAAAGCTTGAACCTGGACCTGAGTATCTTGCTAGTGCTTTGACCAAAAGACCATTCTTTCTCTCAGCCAGCCGTTTGGGCCATTTCAGTTTTATGTTTGCAGTGACATGAGATATGGGGAGGTTGTCCTCCAGTGTGATTAATGCAATAGCTTTTGTTAGTTTAAATCGGACATCTAACCCATTCAGTTCTGGCATCCACTGATGCTCTTGTGCTGCAGCAGAATGCAGCAGCACAGTTTACTTCAAAATGACATAGATGATACATGGCTCAACACTGGAAAAATTAGGATGATTTAATATAGGCTTTTATATTTCATGCAGCCATTGAAATCAGAGATGGAAAATACCTATTAAGAGATCTCATCCATTTCTCTGCCAGTACAGGAAGGTGCTTATAGTACATTGTCTAGTATTACTTTGTGCAGTCTGGTGTTAAAGGCCCCAGGAAAGGACTCCACCCATTGGACTCCTTCACTACCTAAGAGATCTCACCATCAGAATGTTTTTGATATTCACACTGAATTATCCCTTTCTTTTTTCATCCTTTTAAACCTATGCCTTGTGCCACCCTAAATACTCTCTTTACATGTTAGGTAAGAGATCAATTTAATTAGTCTGATATGATCTTCTAACAAATCCTCCGTGCTTAGCAGTGAGAGATAGTAATGGGATCTCTCTGCAGAAAGGATAAGAAGGATCCCACTTCATCATCATTTAAATACCTCCTTTTGCTGGTTATGGATAGAGCCTTCCTACTTTTCAAGCTTGCTTTCAGGCTGATTTTCTGTCTGAGTGAACATTAATGAACACATTCATTACATGCCCTCAAGGAGCTATCACCATGCATCCATCTTGTACTAAGGTTCTGTCTGTGTGGCGAACTCCATCCACTGCTCTGCTTTTCTTAACTAAGTCTGGCTCTGACTTGCAACCAAAAGCAATTCAGAAACGGCAAAAATCCATGTGCCCTCCCCCAAGTAATTGTTCTCTCCTTTCCTGCAGGCCACATTCAGCCCTTGGTTACAAATGTGCATCTCCACTGAAGTCAATCTGGCCCTGACTAAGGGACAAAATAGGCCAGATCTTGCCTTCTCCTCAGTTTCCTGTGCACTGCTCTAGTGGCACAAAGGGGGCAGAAACCAGCTGCATCTCACCTGTAGATGTACATCCAGCATACCTGGCTCCTACAGACTTCCTTCCTTGCAGCCCTCAAAATAGGTGGTATTTAAGGAACAGGAAGGGGAATGGAGGGAGTGTGGCCAGAGTGCTGCCCTCCTGTCCTCTACTAGCAGACTGCTCCTTGGACATTCTTTCCAGTTCATAGAGTTTACAGCAGCACCCAGTCTGCTCTGAACATTTCCAGGGTCGACGTAAAGCCAGTCTGAAGATCAAGGAGAAACAAGTGGCTCCCTGATGCCTTTCCCCACCTGCTTTGCTGTTCCCATCAGAGACTGGGTGCACCAGAGGATCTAGGCTGGTGATTTTAGCTAAGATCACAGAGAGCCATGGAATCCCTGCCAAATCAACTGAGCTATTTTTTTCTATATAATGACCCTTAACATTGAATATTCAATAGCAAATTTCCATGTCCCCCTCTGGCTGTTACCTTCTTAGCGGGCAATGGAAGATAGGAGCGGCGCCTGGGTTTCGGGTGCCCTAGGCAGAATTTGGGGGGCAGCATTTTGTGCGCTCCCCACAGGGTGTGCGGGAGCTTCCAGTTCCACTCCCATCGTGCTGCCGAAGAAGGACCCTCCTCTGAAATGCCACAGGCGACAGTGGCAGTCATTGAGCTGCTCAATTGCCTGCCGCTGTTTTCCGCAGCACGTTGGCAGAAGGTCCTTCAGTGGCACGACGGAAGCGGAACTGGAAGCTCCCGTGTGCCCCGTGGGGAGTGCACAAAATGCCGCCCCCCGAATCCTGGCGCCCTAGGCAACCACCTAGGGTCGCCTAATGGAAGCGCTAGCCCTGATGGAACAGCTCAGAGAGCCTTCTGCATCTCATGGGTCAGATTTTCAGAACTGCTGGTTCCCCAGAACTCCAACTGAAGTCCATGGGAGCTGCATGTGCTCAGCTTCTATGAAAATCAGGCTCTTTGGTCCTGACCCTGCAAGATACCAATCTCCCCTCCACCCCAATTAAGTCAATGGGAGTTTAGGGTGCTTGGCATCTCTTGTGAGGCTCAGGCTGTATGATCTTTTTTTTGTATCATGGGACTATGACCCTGAATTCCTGTTCTTTTAGCTATATTACTCACCATCTGCTGGTGAATCATAACTCAGCCAGCAATGATGTCTACACACTGAGATAGCAGAGAAGAGACCCACTTGCCAGCTCCATAAAAAAGCTTTGCATCCCCAGCTGAGATATCTATTGACATCAGGGGCAAGACCCAATGCATCTCTTTGCCCTATATTTTACTATAAGCTCTGTCCGTCTATCTGTCTAGGCATTTACACTGCACTCAGTATACCTGAACACTTACACCTCCTATAAGACAGCCCAGACAGAAATAAATTGATAAATGCAGATTTAAATATGCCATATCATATCATAATTCATTATAGAAATTGGACAATAGCCTTCTTTGAAGAGAGTCCCTCCGTGGCTGAATTTGCCCCATTTTCTAATAATTCCTGGTGCAGCCAGGCAGAGTGCTGCTTAATATCATGCGACTGCTGGTGGAAAACAGGATTTCCTAATATTGTGATTATACTTCTCCTGAGTGGATTATCAATTTAGATGGTGAGGTCGTCACTTTGTGGTGCTTAGTCATGTGCATTTGGTAGAAATATTATTGGTAATCACCTGCTTCACTCTGAGCAATCACAATAATTAATCAGAATGTTAAATGGTAATGAAATCAGCTAAAGGAGTTTTGCCATTCTATTCAGTTTAGCTGTTGTAGAGGGAAAGTATTCCACTTCACTATCTTTAATGTGCCTGGCAAACCAGAACACATGGAAAGATCAAAAGAAATGGAAATCAACAGAATTATAAAATGGAAACTCTTTGGTCCTTCACTCGGCAAGACAGTTTTATGGGACAGGAAAATGGCTCTTTTAATGGAGCTCGCCTCAAAGTGCCTTGTTCAAAGCTGGTTCCTCTAGAGAGGACTGCTCTTGCAAAGCAGATTTGTAGGGGGAAAAATCCACCTTACAACAATTAAAAATGACTCTGGATTTATCAGGAATTATCGCTTTGTGTTTGAATGTCTACTTAATTTCAGTTCAACATAAAATGTGAAAAAATGTACCTAAATAATCCATACATGATATCAGAATAGTCTATGGAATGTAGTAATCTAGGGAAAATATTGTACTTGTTGAAATATAATACATCATTGATAAGCATTTCCTCTTCTTCTGGATATTTTATTTATATGTCACTACTTCCAGTGAAGTAACCTGTCATCATCTGCTAATGAACAAAAATCACATATGCTCTCCTAGCTGTAAGATACTCGGGAGAAGTTTTGGGCCAAATGATGATGTGGTGTTAGTGGTTCAACATGCCTTAAATTCAAAGCAGAGCAGCACATGCTTACACCCCCAGGGCTGAATTTGGAACTTTATAACTAGAAGACAGCTTCGGATTAACAGATTCTTCTGTCCTGGGGAAATGAGAGAGAACTCGAAGGAACAGACTCCTGCAGAAACAAGCTGTGAAATATAACCCAAAATAATTTCTTCATAAAGGGCTTGATCCCACCCCATTCAAATTAATGGGACTTTTGTCATTGACTTAAACTGGAGTAGGATCAGATCAGGATATGGTATCATCACAGATAGGTTACCAATAAAGCAGCTTCAGATGATAATCACTTAGTAGGAATGAACGGACAGCTCAAAGAATATAGTTTTACTGCCATTTCAGCTGAACACTCAATGTTAAATGCAGTTACTGGTTTCAATGTACAGGTTAAAGGAGCATATCAAAACATACAAGACTGAAGGTGCGAAGATTTCATTACCACGCGATATGAAAGTGATTGGCCAGATAGAACATTTAGCTGTTACTGTGGGAACTATCCACGTGGACTGTTCTGCAGTTGTCACAGGTAAGTGGTTGGGCAGAATCTTTCCAGTGCTGTAGATATGATATAAGCTGATCCCATATCTATTTCAGTGTGCTATGAAGTAGGTAGCACATTCATTTTTGCTCATCAACAGCAAATGTGAAGCTGTTTGACCATTTTAAAAATAGAGATCTTTAATATAAGAATGAAAGTGTGTTTTTTTCTCTTAGTGTTTTAAAGTGAATTTATTGCTGGATCAACAGTTCAAGTCTGTCTGTTTATCCACAGAGCAGGTATCATAAAGGCATCAGCATGTAAGATTCCCTGTACTTCCCTGCCAATAACATATCTTGTCCCTGACCTGGAAATAGGGTGACCAGATGTCCCAATTTTATAGGGACAGTCCCAATTTTGGGGTCTTTTTCTTATATAGGCTCCTTTTACCCCCGCCCCGCCCCCCATCCCAATTTTTCACATTTGCTGTCTGGTCACCCTACCTGGAAATAGTTTTGTCTCCATGGCGTATTCTATCCTTGGTGCCTCTATTGTGACTGCCAAAAAAGATGATTATTTTGTGTTGTGGAAATCTGATCACAAGGAATTGGATGGAAGTCACCAAACTCATTTCACACCAGGGCCTGATCAGGCAGTAACAACTTTCAGTCACTACCCTCTTTGAGTCACTGTCAGACACTGATCTAGAGGTGAAAAGCTCTGTAGTCTACTTCTGATCCCTCAAGGCTCATTCAATCTCTTTAGCAACTGACAGGGGCGGCTCTAGGGATTTTGCCACCCCAAGTATGGCAGGCAGGCTGCAGGCAGGCTGCGATTTGCCTGCAGAAGGTCCGCTGGTCCTGTGGCTTTGGCGGACCTCCTGCAGGCACGCCTGCGGGAGGTCCACCGTAGCCGTGGGACCAGCAGACTCTCCGCAGGAAGCCGCCGAGGGCAGCCTGCCTGCCGCCCTCGCAGTGCCAGCAGAGCGCCCCCTGCGGCTTGCCGTCCCAAGCATGCGCTTGGCATGCTGGGGCCTGGAGCCACCCCTGGCAACTGATCTGTATTTAGCTGAATGTCTTTTCCTACAAAGTGGAGCTATTTGCAAAGAATACAATAGATCAGTGTTTCCCAAACTTGGGACGCTGCTTGTTTAGGGAAAGCCCCTGGCAGGCCGGGCCGGTTTGTTTACCAGCTGTGTCTGTAGATGTGGCCGATCATGGCTCCCGCTGGCCACGGTTCGCTGCTCCAGGCCAATGGGAGCTGCTGGAAGCAGCAGCCAGTACATCCCTTGGCCCGTGCCACTTCCAGCAGCTCCCATTGGCCTGGAGCAGTGAACTGCGGCTAGTGGGAGCTGCGATTGGCCGGGCCTGTGGACGCAGCTGGTAAACAAACCAGCCTTACCCGCCAGAGGCTTTCCCTAAACAAGCAGCGTCCCAAGTCTGAGAAACACTGCAGTAGATCATGGTTAATTCAGATCTGATTTTTTTTTAACAGAAGAAAATGAGAAAAACTTCTCCCTTGGGCTCCAGACCTTGAAATCTCTGAAGGTAGGATTTATCTTGTGTGTACTCTCTTGTTCTTTTACTATTGCAGAGGGGATCACTATGGGTTTTTTATTTCCTCTCTTACATTAGTATTTATTATTATTTTAGTGTGTCATAAATATGGAAAAGCATCACCTTGTACTGGGGAAGACAGAGAGAGAAGAAATCCCATTTATTGATAATAACATCTCCACAAATGGAGAGAAGTAAGTGTGTTATTCTAAAGTTATTCTGGAATCTCATGTATATGATCTCCTTTTAGCCTGTAATGCAGATCTGGCTAAAGCAGTCATCAAACTGGACCTGATCCAAAGTCCATTGATAGAAAAGGAAATCTTTTCATCTACATCAAAGGGCTTTGAATCAGGCCACTGGATTGTTTTCGGCTGATTCTTGTCATGTTTTTGTAAGCTACCCTCAAACAATAGAGGGGTCATTTTCAAAGAGATACGCAGAGGGGTTTGACTTAGCCACTTAGCTCTTTTTGAGGTTAATGGGGGTCATTTGCCTGACTCCTGGCACTCTGCTTTGAGAATGTTCCCTGAGAAATATTTTTTCTGGAAAGGACTTTAAACACAAGGGAAATGAATACACACAAAGCTGTTACTAGCCCACAGTGCAGAAATGTTGTGAAGCACTTCAAGATAGTGTTTTTACCCCTCCCCCCCATCCCATCCTGACACCAATGGTGCCTCTCTGCTGAGCTAGCTGATGGCCCGAGGCTGCACAGAACAGCCTCCCAGTGGAGGAGAAATCAGTGACTCGGAGTCTGGGTATATTCTAAGAGTCACTTGCTTTATTTACACATACCAGTCCTAAACTGAGGCAGTCTAGGAGCATGCTGGACAATTCCTTCTTCCAAGAATAATAATACACCTTTAGCCCGATATAACGCTGTCCTCAGGAGCCAAAAAATCTTACTGCGTTATAGGTGAAACCATGTTATATTGAATTTGCTTTGATCCTCTGGAGTGCGCAACCCCTCCCCTCTGCCCCCCAGGAGCACTGCTTTACCATGTTATATCCGAATTCGTGTTATATCGGGTCGCGTTATATTGGGGTAGAGGTGTAATAACAACACCTAGCTCTTGCAAAGCTCTTCCCATCAAAGATCTCAAAGCACTTTACAAAGGAGTAGCATTACCCCTCTTTTCAGATGGGAAAATGAGACACAGAAAGATGAAGTTTCCTAAGGTAACCAGAGCTACAGCTAGAACCCAGATTTCCTGAATCCTAGTCTGGTGCCCTGTCCATTAGGCCACATTATATCTCTCTTTGAGTGTTACATCAACATCTGGTTACTAGAGAGCTACTCTACCTTAAATATGGACTCTAATCAGAGACCAAAGCAGAGACCAAACTCACCTGCAGCTCACACATTGGACTTTCTTTCTGGACCACTGCTCTTTACAACAAAAACTTACAGCAACACAGCATGTCTTCCCAAAGCTGAACATTTGCTCATTGCTAAGAAAAAGAACTGGGAAGACTATGTATAAGAGCACCACCTGCTGACCCAGGACATAACAGTATTCTAGGTTTACATAGTGTTGTTCAGGTATCTTTTAGCAGCCTGTTATTATCAATAATTATTTGTATTATAGTGATACCTACAGACTTCAACTAGTTCAAGGCCCTGTTATGCTAAAGATGACCCCAGTAAATACAGCCTAGTGGCAATGAGAAATAAATAGGACTTCAACTATTTCTATTTGCTTTCATACAGCAACATTCACAAAAAGTAGGCCCATGTACTAATAACTAGATTAGGGAGTCTGGGCATGTGTATATACAGTGGTTGCCATTAAAAGTCAATGTTTACCAACAGTTGACACACAACTGTCCGAAAGATACCACTGTTCTTTCCTATTCTAAGCAGAGGGAAATACTGACTGTGTGGTGCTTGTGGTCCAACGTTGACTTTTTAATGACAACATCTGTATGCAAGTCTCTGGCATTTCTGAGATTTCCTCCACTACCATCCTTTGCAAATCGTATATTTTATCATGATGATACCAGGCAGTGCTGCACCCCTGGCATACACAAAACTCCTGTTGACTCCCAACAAATTTACTATCCATGGGTTGACTGAGTGCAGAATGCTGGGTTAGGATTGAAATTTGGGATACTTTGCCCTTGGGAAATTTGGGATTAGGAATATCATTTAGATGACCCTTTCAACCTCCAAGGTAAAAAAGCGTGCTTTTCCCTTTTCCTTCAAGACATATGTGAATATGGCAGAAGCTAAGGTTGTGGTCTGCTAGAACTGGCACCAGTAAGAGGTGCTAATATTACTATCTCTTATTGCTGACTAGGGTCCAATCTTGCCAGTTTTACTCAGCTAAAATGTAACATACAGACTTCAGTGCACCCACCGTTTCCCAGTTCCTACAACTCCAGGCGAAAAGCACCTACCCTTACCCAGTTCCTAGGACTCAGGGCCACCCACGCCCACTTCCTAGGGCTTGGTGTAATCTGATTCATTTAAGTACCAACCCTTACCCTTCCACGGGCTCAAGGCATACTCTTCTACAGATTTGCAGGATCTTTTTACCAGTGAAAGACCCTTACACAGAAATATCCTTATCCTCTATTTATTAACAATTGCCAAGAAAAAAACATGTTAGGCTCCGTGGGTGCTCCGGGGCTGGAGCACCCCCTATCATCCCCCAGTGCCTCTCCCCCCACTGGTTGGCCGGCCGATCAGCACCTTCCCCTCCCTCCCAGTGCCTTCCTCTTGCTGCAATCAGCAGTTTTTTGGGGGGGAGAGGAGCAGATCAAGGATCTGGCATGCTTGGGGGTGGGACAGGGACAGAAAGAGGTGGAGTGGGGACTTGGGGAAGGGGTTGAGTGGGAGCGGGGGCTGGTGCAGAGCCGGGGGTTGAGCATCCCCTTTCCCCCCAGCACATTGGAAAGTTGGTGCCTGTGCTAAGCATACAATGCTATGCTTACCAGTCCTGATCACACAGTTAGACTTTCCCTATTAGCTATGCAAGGTCGGTAACGGCTGGGTTCTGGTTCCTTGCTGCACATCATGGTCATGCAGAGGATTCTTAGCAGCTCTGATTTTAAGCTGTGTCTTGTGGGGTGAGTTCTTCTTCTTCTTTCAGGTCTTTCCTTCTTATTCTTTTCCCCCTACAGGTCTCCTTCTTGGACCCCAGTTTATATAGTGAAATTTGAGTCCTTAGCTATACCTTAACCAATCATTTTACTAAAATATTACATAATAATACTTTGACCAATCCTAACATATTGCAAAATAATTCTTTAACCAATAATACCCCACCACCTTAGTTGATTTAAATCTTGCAAAATTAGTTATGCAACAGACAGAAACAATCAAAGAACCAGACAGAGATCATACAGACGAACAATAGAGAAGTATTCAGAGGGGTAGCCGTGTTAGTCTGTATCAGCAAAAACAACGAGGAGTCCTTGTGGCACCTTAGAGACTAAGAAATTTAATTGGGCATAAGCTTTCATGGGCTAGAACCCACTTCATCCGATGCAAAACAGTAGAAGTATAGATTTTACAATCACAACTGTTAAGTGATTCCTTGCCAGACAGAATGCCATCAAACAACATTTTCTTTAAACATCTTAAGAGATTCCCTTGCTTATCTGTGATGGTGGGTAATATTAGGAGGGGGGAGTCTTCCTAACAGCCCGATATTTCATTGTTCTGATATAATTTAGAAGGAATGTGAGGAATTGACTTTTTGCTTCTTGGCTCTTGGCTGCTGATCTCCTAATGTGGCTGCAGCAAATAGCCCCGGCCCTTACAAAAACTCCTATTGTATTACATTCTTTTTTTTCTTCCCATTTCAGCTCTTCTGAGGAATAAAGACAGAAACACTCACAAATGAGAAACCCTGACATCAAAGCAAAGCTGTGCAGCTGTTCCAGAGGAAATTGCAACATGTATCATTGATAACACCTATGCTAGGCTAGCGCTGTAAAGCTAAATTAAATCATATTCAGTAGCCAGTACCTTAGAAATGTTGTCTTGTTTTTGAGATAGAAACATATGCTTATTTTCTAGATTCTAATATAGTGCACCACTGATTATGAATGGTCTGGCAAACCTGATGAGTTTACTCTAATGATGCAAAAAGTACTTTTTATAGCAGCCTCAAATGAAGCAACTGTGTTTATCTGTGATTAGAAGCTACCAGAATTAGATTTTTACTAATGATTTTTTCAATAGCTACTATTTATATACACTAAATTGACATCACCAGGTTCAAATAGCCATAGAAGGAAGCCACTCATATTAAAATATCAACATAAATATCACATATTGGTAAAAAAAAATCATTCTAATAGCTATAACATTGTTACCGTGTTATTAAGAATGTGACTGTGGAGTCTATGAGAGGAACAATCATATGATTATTCACTGATCAAATTTGTCTTCAGGACTTCTATTTACCAGAAGACTATTACCAGGACTAATCATAGTTCAATAACAGCAATTCCGGAAAATTCTCCATCCTGCTAGATTTGCATGTTGTGCCATAAAGAAAGAAACAAGCACAAAGTTTTACTGTTTAAAAAGCAGCCGTGATGCTGATAGACAATTTGGCCTACTAGATTCAGTTGTGAACCAAGCCTTAGTGGTGTCGGATATTGTGATCCAAATTCACTTTGAGCGCCTTCACTTTTTTCCCCACCCAAGTGCTACTCCCTGAGCCTATGCCAACACAACAGCTCTAGACTGAGCTTGAAACTACCCTTGGAGCACCAGCAGTTAGATAGCTAGGTTGGCTTTAAACTCCTGTACTTCAGTATCATTATCTTTAATGCACTATTTTTATATCTATCTGCAAATTCCCCAAGTAGTCTTAAAATGCAAGACCAAACCTGATCCCCCTGACGGAAACTGGGAGTTTTCTTTGAGACCAGCATTTAGCCCTTTTTGCTATCTTATTTTAATGATGATTCTACTACTTCACATAAAGCTTACCTGTATAACAAAAGAAATCTATTGCACCACTTGAAAGCATCTGGCCTTTTACAGTAATCCTCTACATATTTGTAAAGGCTAATAGGTATTATTTACTATCACCAGCTGAGAGGCTTCTTTCAAAGCTAAGAACTTTGCTAGACAATCAAGTCAACTAATATCCTTCCTTATGTTATTGAGTCAGAGTGTTTGGCATAATGTGTTAACACAGCTAGATTTTCAAGGAGGCTCTTTGTACTGCTTCTTATGCTGTGTAACTATGGGGCTGAATCCTGCAGCCATTACTAAGCCTACACGCAGGTACCAAAAGCACTTAGGTACCAATTCAGCAAGGTACTTAAGCATGTACTTAATTTAAGCATGTGTTAGTCCTACTGACTATGAGACTTAACTCAAGTACTTAAAAATATACGTGCTTATTACGTTCTTTGCTTGATCAGGGCATCAACTGGTAAAATCCTGCTAGGCCTAATTTCTGCAGCACCCACTGAACTCATTGGGACTCAACACCAGTTAGGAATTGGCCTAGTGGGAATTTTGTCTGAATAAGGACAAAGGGGCTCTCTTTGACTTCATTGGGAACCAGATCAGGCCCAGAGCATGGCCTGCAGAGTTTGATCCATGGTATAGGTTTGTCCTGAGTTTAGCTGATCTGTTCACAATAACATTGATCATTGTACACTGCAATCCTATGACTACAATAGCAGGTCTAACTTTACCACATGGGTGCCTGTATTTTACCAACTTAAAGCTTGGTCTCTTGCAGTGGATTTGAAACTATCCATTTTTAGTCTTGGGTATTTATATTGCTATCAGATTTGGATTATTAGTGTTTTGGGCTATTTTCTATTTCAGTGATATGGTGCAGTACTCTCCTGTACATACAGTATTTTATATAAGACAGCTCTATGTATAAGAGAGGTGGACTGCACTGTATAATCCTGCCAATGTGTTGTATAAAGCTCTTTCACTAAATAGGGAATATATTTAATGAAATGTATATGCCATGAGTTTTGTATTTTGGTACTTTATTCTTTCTGTGTTTGTTACCAGTACTGAATGTCAAATTAAAGTCTAAATAAAGTTTAGCTGCTATTACAGTTTATTTGTTTGTGCCTTGAATACGCCAGTGATCTGTTTTTACAAGACTTAAACTTGCAGCCATTGAAAATACATAACAGGTCTCTGGCCTAAAAAGTAGTTCTGTAATTCTGCAGTAGTGACATTAGTCATTTTCCCTGTTATCAGGACATGAGTCTCTTCGTGATCACCTGCTTCCAAACATGCTAAATAGCATGTAGCATATTGTTGTAAAGTAACAATGTTGGAACTTATCTTATTTCGCTGTATATCAGACTGCAATATGATGTCTGAAATGAATTTTGCTTGTTTCCAATTTTACTTTTTAAAGAAGAGCTGTTTACACTCACAATAGGTTTCCCACCTCCTTGAGACAAATATAGGAAGGTTTAGAATAATATCAAGGAGACTTTGTGAATTTCAGAGACTCCTATAATCATACTCCTAGAAACCCGGAAAGCAAAATAATTAGATGAAAAAGATAGAAAGATCGTTAGTGGGTAGTTTAGTGGATATATTGTCTGCAACATATCGACAATAAAATAGCAGAAACCTGGGAGTTAAGCCTTCCCCAAGCTTTTAATTTTTATTTGAATAGTTTGTAGCATTGAGGCCTAAGAGTGCACTATACAAAGCACTTTGTTTCTGAAGATATTTAGTAGGAGATGTTGCTGGCCTCCTTATAATTTACAGGGTTTACTGTCACACTATCCAACATGCATATAATTATTGCTTCTCTAATCTAATGTCCTGCTGAGCTGAGATTCCTCACTTAGTTTAGAAATTCCTTTTGATCCTTCGCTTAGTCCTTCATATATAAACTCTCCCTTTTGTCACATCGCCAAATCTTCTTTCTTTCTTTCTTTCTTTCTTTCTTTCTTTCTTTCTTTCTTTCTTTCTTTCTTTCTTTCTTAAATAATACAATTTGCAAATGTTCTTTTAGGGTCCAATCCTGCACCACTAGCGTCAATGGGAGCTTTGCAATTGACTTCGATGGGCTAGGATCAGCACTTTAGTTTATATGTGTATATACTAGACTAGCTCATCCCAAGGTTTGGGCACTCACTCTGAAAACTTAAAAATCACTAATATTTAAAAAAAAAATGAATTAGATCATGTAGATTGCTAGGGTCCCCACTATCATAATTTAAATCTGGCCCCAAACAATTCTTCCAACTACTAAACAACTCTGGCCAACCCTCTTCCCATTTCCTCTCCAAATGCCTATGGGGGGTGATTTTTCAGCATGTATAGAAAGGAAATAAATCTAGGCCCTGATCCAGTAAGGCACTTGAGCATGTGCTTAACTTTAGTGGAACTACTCACATGCTTAAATGTTTTGCCCAGTTGGGATCCTGTGCTCTAATGACCCATGTCCCAGAGTTGAGGGGTACGTATGGACAATATCCTGCCAGCAGTTCCCTCTATGATCAAATCAGCTATAATCAAAGCAGCTCCATATCAAGCCCCTCTGTGACAGCATTTGTGGCAATCCAGCACAGTGGCAGAAGCTGTTTCTTGGTAACCCAGACCCAAATCACTTTAGTCTTTAAAAGTCAAAAATGACCACTTGAATTCCAGCTGGTAGCTACAGACAGCCAGTGCAGCTCACAGAGCACTGGTGTCATGTGCTTCCTAGGAACAGTGTTAGTTAATAAGCAGCTTGTGCATTCCAGGCTTGCTACAGCTTCTGAATGGGCTCAAGGTGTAGCCTTACAGCAACCTAATCCTGGCAGGATCGTCACAACCAAGCACACCTAGGTCCATATCTGAAACAAAGAGTTGCATTCAGTGGCAAGAAAAATTGACACAAACATCCCGGGAAGGCTGCTGGAAAATGGACAAAATCAGTTTTATTTCTCACTAAATACAAATTTTCTTTAAATCGCTTCCCACAAAAATTTTCACATTTGTGATCTTTTGTCCTAGTTTGGACAAAATTGTTTTCAAAAACACTCACCCACCCCCCCCAAACCCCAGGAAAGGATTCCCATTTTCCAACCAGTTCTAAATAAGAGCTCTCTGTTTGTAAAGGTGATTCGCAAATAACAATTGAACATCTTTGACTAGAGGGGCTGATATAATTCTAGCCAATTCTTTCAGTTGCTTCCCCCTAACTACTAGTAATATCTTTGCCTTGTCTGGATTGAGCCTGCATCAGCTAGAGTTTATCCAAGTCCAAACCCAAATCTCCTGTAGATCCTGGGTCATCCATTCTATTACAGGAGCGACACCAGCTGCAATGGAGATATACACCCAGGTATCATCCTTGTGCTGCACACACCATAGCCCAGATCTCCTTGTCACTCTTTCTAGCGTTGACACACTGACTAAAACAGATGATTATTCTGTGCTTAATCCACTAGCCCATTGTCTCTCATCTTATTTCTCACTCATTCTGATATGACGCTCTCATATGCTGGCCCTGTTAAACTTGTATTATTCTGTCCTTGGACCACTGCTTTTCTTCACTAGCCCACATGGCTTGTGGGGGAGGAAGGGTAAATTGGGGCCCTAGTGATCTCAAATGGGAGGTCTCTGTTTTTTGGGTTGAGGGAGCCAGGAAGGAAGGGGCAGTGGAGCCCTGCTTAGGAACAGGTTAAAAACCCTCAAAGTACAATCTCTAATACTGATCCCTTTTACATAGTTGTGTGGCAGGAGGATTTCAGTCAGTACATAACATTTCAGAGCCTGTGTGAAGATGGAGGGCCAGACCCATGAGCTATGCCTGCCAATTTGTGCCAGCTGCTGATGTGCCCCAAACAGTCGAGTGCTGTGCTGTGCTTAACATGCTCAGACTGCTCTCTCAAGAGCTACTTCTCAATTGTTGCTGGGAATATGTTTATTTTCCTCCAGTTTATGGTGCCACAGTTACAAACAAATTGAATTTTTTCATGATTCAATAATCCCACAACCTGCAGCTTTCAGCTTTGTTTGTCAACAGGGTGGATGTTATGATGTTCTCTCCCAGATTATAAAAAGGCCACAGGAATCAGATTTCAGCAAAGACACAGCACAAGAGGAAGATAAATTAGTTGTCATCCTTCCACAAGGTGTTACAATTTTCAAGATGCTCAGAGCTCCTGAAGCAAGAAACGAAAGGAAAACCTACACACAGCCACTCGCAGACCGTGGAAAACCCAAAGCTCCACGCCAGACACTCCTAATGGGAGCCTCTCCATTGACTTCAATGGGCTTTGGATCAGGCCCAAAGCCCATTTCACGGTAAGACTAGGAAATCTACCACAAGAATAAAATATTGGCTATCCCAAGCTCAAATAGCAATTCCGTAGCCAAACCTCAGAACGACTATTATCTAGAGACCAGAAAGTCTTTTACCAACTATAACAGTGTGTGCTGCATACTCATTAAGGGTATACCCCTCTAGCCCAGCCTATAAGGAATGTATTTCTGAGGAAGGCCACATAGGTTATATGTTACAGGGATCACGCAGTAGCAAACCACTGTATCTATCACAGATATTAAGAAGGCCCTTATTACCATAATATCTGATTGCCTCATAATCCTTAATGTATTTATAGTCCTGTGAGGTAGGGAAGTGCTATTATCCCCATTTTACAGATGGGGAACTGAGGTATAGAGAGGGTGAGGTGCAGATTCTGAAAGCTATTTAGGCTTCTAACTGGAAATCATTACCATATCACTATCATAACACTGAAATCCATGGAAGCTAGGAGCCTAAACACCTTTGAGGAGCTGGTTAAGCAATTTGCCCAAGGTCACACAGGACGTGTGTGAAGGAAGGAACTGAACACAGCTCTTTTGAATTCTAAACTAGCACCTTAACCAACCTTCCTCTCTTTATAAGAAAAGCTTGAGAGAGACCTGCAAGGAGCAGCAGCTGAGATCTGGAAAGATCAGGGGGAGAAGCACTCACCATGAGAAAGGGAGGCAGAAAAAAAGTCTAGAAAGGGGGATTCAGGTGATGGTAGAGAAAACCCTTGGGGAGAGGGGTAGGAACCAGGAAAAATCTTTATAGGAAGAGGTCCTGTGACTAGAGAGGGCAGTGTTGAGTCTGAGAGTGAACAGCTCATGCAATCAGATCCTAGTGCCAGCTTCTAGTAGTAGAGGGAGGGCCTGGGTCCTCCCTATGGTGATAACTATATCAGCAAGATGAAGGCTGAGCGGACAAAAAGAGAAAGCCATAGCCCACTGAGGGTGAAGGACTGGTCTAGGCATGGAAGCCATACGAAGGCAGTAAGGTGTTGTTTTGAATGTCATAGCCTCTAAGGTGGTATTTTGAACCTCAGCCAGAGGGCTGTTACCTCAGCACAACAAAACCAACACAGGGGACCATCAGTTAGGAAGGAAGCAAACTGAGGCAGACTGGTGAGTGGAGCAGTCAGAACCTACTTACACCAACTATTAAGAATGTCTTAGAAAAGTCTCAAGGCCTGATTCTGGGCTCTGCTGTGGCCCTCCTTTTGAGTGGCTTAGTCATTTTAATAGGGTTGCACAACCAACTTTACTGTCTCTCAGAGACTACCCTGAGTGCAGAGTAGTGCAGGGCCAGTGTAGGAGACCCTATGGTGCACCCCCCTCTCCCGAACTCTTTAGCTTAGGAGCATGCCGGGGTGAGTTGGGGTGAGGGCAGGAGAGGGAATGCTGAGCTGCAGTTAGTTTGCACTGTGGTCAGCTGCCATAAGTCAAAGTAGTTCGCTGGAGAAGGCTGGCCTCCCAAAAAGCAAGGCCAGTATTGTGATTCCCTGCCTTTCCAAAAAGGAACTGAACAGGCAATCTCTGCAGACCAGAAATGACCATTCACGTCATTACACTAACCAGTGTTAATATCAGTGTCAGGACTCATCAGATGTTATGACATTTCGCCATAGCTCCCTTAGCATTTTTACACTATGTCTCACTAAGTGTGTTGCCAAGAAATTCATTCCCTCAGGCAGGGAGGATTTCACAGCGGAAGGAAATCTGAAGGAGTTTAAATCCTCTTAATTCCAGAGAAAACTGGGTATTAAGCTGAGTCAAAAATTCCAATTCTGGCAAATCAGTTTCAAAAGAAGATACCAAATTAGTTAAGATTATTGCCAGCAAATATCATATTTCCAGCAAAGAACATAATCAATGTTTTAAACAGTCTAAAAGAGGGAGAGATCATTGTTTGTTTTCTTAAAACTATCATCAGTGCGAAATCTGAAGCATCCTTCTACAGAGCTTTAAATCTCCCAAGACAAACAACCTGAAAGCTGTAACAGTTGTTGAGCTTCAGGGAGAGCTACCAATAATGGAACATTGTGAAATATTTTCTATATGTGGTTGGGCTAGTTAATAAGAGGGAAGGATTTTCTGTTTATCTACAGCTCTCAGAACATGCAAAGTATAAACATTTTGTTTTTCATATTCTAGATTTAAGGCTTCTTATACAATAGTATGGTATCATGCCAGGTCACACGAATAGCTCTCCTTCCATTTCAACAGCACACACCAACTAGATCATGTTGTTAATTTTTAAGCAGAATGTCACATTGACGTCAATGCAGAGTTCAGTTTAAAAGCTTATGGTATGATATGACCCATCCATTTACAGACCTGAACCACAAAGACTTAAGTGCTTGCTTAACTATAACTACATAGTGGTCCCATTGAGTACTTTAAGTTAAGCACATACAGAACTCTTTGCAGCCAGCCCTACACTCCCTGCCCTGCCCGCAGCCAGTCCCATACCCCCGTCTTCAGCCAACCCCACACCCCCTGCCCTGCTCACAGCCAACCCCTCACCTCCTGGCTCCAGCCAACCTCACACCCCCTGCCAGGGCTGGCGCTACCATTTAGACAGCCTAGGCAATCGCCTAGGGCGCCAGAATAATTGCTGGGCGCCGTTTTGCCGGAGGGGGCGGCAGGCAGCTCTGGTGGAGCTGCCACAGTGGTGCCTGCGGAGGGTCCGCTGGTTCGCGGCTCCGGTGGAGCTGCCGCAGTGCTGCCTGTGGACGGTCGGCTGCTCGCACGGCTCCGGTGGACCTCCCGCAGGCACCACTGTGGCAGCTCCACCGGAGCCGCGGACCAGCGGACCCTCCACAGGCACCACTGCGGCAGCTCCACCGGAGCCGCAGGACCAGCGCGCGGGGCAGCGAAATTGCCATCCACCTAGGGCGCTCAAACCCCTAGCGCCGGTCCTGCCCCCTGCCCTGCTCGCAGCCAGCCCCACACCCCCTGTCTCCAGCCAACCCCTGCACATCCCCCTGCCCTGCCTGCAGCCAGCTCCACACCCCTGTCTCCAGCCAACCCCACACCCCCTGCCCTGCCCGCAGCCAGCCCGCACCCCCTGTCTCCAGCCATCCCCTGCCACACACCCCTGCCCTGCCCGCAGCCAGCCCCGCACTCCCTGTCTCCAGCCAGCCCCTCCTGCACCCCCTACCCTGCCTCCAGCCCTGCACCCCCTGCCCTGCCTCCAGCCCTTCACCTCCTGTCTGTAGCCAACCCCTGCTGCACTCCCCTTCCCAAAGCCAGCCAGCCCCACACTCTGTCAGGTTATTCATTTATTTTCATTAAATATGTAGACTAAATAATGAAATGAATACATTGGCAAGCTGAACATGCATTAATTCTAATGAACAATGTCATAATAATAATTGGAGATACACCAGTCTCCTAGAACGGGAAGGGACCTTGAAAGGTCATCAAGTCCAGCCCCCTGCCTTCACTAGCAAGACCAAGTACTATTGATTTTTCTGAGTTCCAGGCTACTGCTAGGCCATCCTATCTCCCATAGTATTAAAATGGCATTGCTTGCACTGAGCTCTCCTGCAGATTTGTTTTCCTTTTAAATTAACTTTGAACTCTCTACTTGATCCAAAACTATGGAAAGTAACGTCTGGCAAAACACATACCATAGTCCTGTGGTTCTCAGACTTTTGTACTGGTGTCCCCTTTCATACAGCAAGCCTCTAAGTGCGACCCCCCCCCCAATAAGTTAAAAACACTTTTTTAAAATATATTTAACACCATTATAAATGCTGGAGGCAAAGCAGGGTTTGGGGTGGAGGCTGACAGTTTGCGACCCCACCCCCAGTTTGAGAACTCCTTCCGTAGCCCATGAAGCGTCAAATGCCTTCCTCTGATTTCAGTTGGCGTAGAGTGGGCTCAGACCGTTACAAGATTAGCCCCACACCAGGATTACTTCTGAGTGTTTTACATATGATTTCATTTTATGCCCCCAAGTTTCTATATCTTTTGTCAGCGGAGCAGCTACTTAGACTGAGACCTTCTAGGGCAGGGGTGGGCAAACATTTTGGCCTGAGGGCCACATCTGGGTGGGGAAACTGTATGCAGGGCCATGCAGGTAGGGCTGGGGCAGGGGGTTGGGGTGTGGGAGGGGGGTGTGGTGTGCAGGAAGGGGGTCAGGGCAAGGGGTTGGGATGCAGAAGGGGTACGGTATGTGGTGGGGGCTCAGGACAGGGGGTTGGAGTGCAGGAGGGGTACAGGATGTGGCGGGAGGCTCAGGGTAGGGGGTTAGGGTACAGGAGGGGTACAGGGTGTGGCAGGAGGCTCAGGGTAGCGGGTACGGGCTCAGAGCAGGTGATTGGGGTGTGGGAGGGGGTGCAGCAGGGGTTGGGGTGCAGGAGGGGTTCACGTGCGGGCTCTGGCCCGGCACTGTTTACCTCGAGTGGCTCCAGGGTGGCAGCAGTGCACAGGGGAGCTAAGGCAGGCTCCCTGCCTGCCCTGCCCCACGCCGCTCCTGGAAGTGGCCAGCATGTCCAGCAATGGCTCCCAGGAATGAGGTGGGGCAGGCGGCTCCACCGTGTGCTGCCCTCACCTGAGGGTACAACCCCCAAATCTCCCATTGACCGAGGTTCCCCATTCTCGGCCAATGGGAGCTGCGGGGGGCAGTTTACGGAGGCCTCTGCCCTCCCACCCCAGGGAAGAAGGAACGTGGTGCCAGCTGCTTCTGGGAGCCGCGTGGGGCCAGAGCAGGCAGGGATCCTGCTTTAGCCCTGCTGTGCCACGGGGCTGGGAATCCATGGGCCAGATTGAAAGACCTGATGGGCTGGATCCAGCCCGCAGGCCATAGTTTGCCCTCTCCTGCTCTAGGGCCTTAACTAGGGCTCTGTCTTGGGTACTCTATTATCTAATCTGTTCCATGACATTCAGAAGTGAATAACTGGATGCCTTATTTTAAACTATAGTATGATAAAAGCAAAATGTCTTCGGGATTTTTATTTCATTTTAGTTTTGACAAACATTTGCTGAGTTTTATGTCCATTTATCACATTGCCATTTAAGAGATGGATGCAGTCGTACTTGCCTCTCGTCAGATGAAAATCTAGTTGTCATTATAGACTCTGAGCAGGGATACGTCACATATGCTTTCAAATGTTCTTTTCTATCACCTTCAATACATTGCCAATGTGCACCCTTGCACCCCATTGGGAGAGGGACAGCTTAGTTTGTGCCTTTATTGTATCTAGGCTCAATTACTACAGCCTCCTTTTTGCTGCACTTCTGGCAACATTTGTAGGAAGATCTACAGCTCATATAAAACACAGTTGGAGGCTCTTGAATGACAGGTCAGTTATTACTAAGGAACAGCTAAAGACAAAGAACCGAATCTTGTTCCCCTTGAAGTTAGTGCCAGTTCTGCTATTGACTTCAGTGAGACCAGAATTTGGGCCAAGACTTTCAACTCTTATTAATTTCTAATCCCATCATGACAACACACATATTTTCAGTATATAGGGTTTTTTTCATTTTGCTATGCTGTCATCCTACTCTTCAAAACTATGACTCCTGGTTTGTTTTTTGTTATTAGAAATATAAAGCATGAACTAAACACTGCTTTTTGGGTTTGTTGTCATGCAACCCAGACCTTTGACCTTTCTTAACTACATTTTCCATACACTTACGTTTTAATTCTCTTTCCACCTAGAGCACATAACCGTAGACAGCTCATGACTTTAGAAATTACACTGTAGGTGTCAGTAGTTTTTCAATAGAAATAGATTAGCCAAAAAGCCAGGTAATATAATGAAGCCATTACCTGGATCTGACTGTCATTATCAGCGTGGGTGTCAAAGCAACATACGTCAGTTAGCAATCAAAAATATGCAGTAAAAATACCAGGAATGTAGCAATACTAGGAAGTTAGGAATATAGGGTTCTTTTTATGTGACAGAATACACATTTGTGCATTGTGATTAAAATAACCACACACAGTGGCTTACACAGCAGTGGTAAACACTTTAACTGTCCAGAAAGGCATCGTGTTGTTTTTGAAGAAGTTTCCATTTATCTTTATTAAGATGTAAATGTTAAAAGCTGCAAAATATTTCTGTAAAAGCTTCTTTGATAAAGATCCTAATGAGATTTCACCTCCTCCTCCTGTTTTGCCTTGTTTATATGTATATCACTGGTCTCTATACAGTGGAATATGTCAGACCTACTGATGTGTTCATCTGCTTTCAATTATCTGGACTCTAGTGGTTGGAGGACTGGAAAGCAGGGCCGGCTCTCAGCACCAGGGCAGCAAGCAGGTGTTTGAGGCAGCCAAGGGGAAGGGGCGGCACATCCGGCTCTTCGACAGCATTTAGGCAGCGGGTCCCTCTTGGAGGGAAGGACCTGCTGCCGAAGTGCCGCTGAAGAAGAAAGTGGCACGGTAGAGTTGATCGCGGCTTTTTTTTTCCCCCCTGCAGCTTGGGGTGGCAAAAACCCTGGAGCTGGCCCTGCTGGAAAGAGCTACTGTTTTACTACAGAGAGCTGTTTACTACAGACTGTGAGGCTACCTCTGCTGACAGCAAATTGAGCTTTTCCTTTTCCTCATGTGGTGAAGGCCTCTGGTTTGTTTGTTTGTTTGCTTGTTTTTGTTTGTTTTTTTTTTGAGAGAGAGAGAGAGAGAGAGAGAGAGAGAACCTCTAAATCCTATTCCTCATGACAGCAGTTAACTACAGTTAACTAATGTCCATTATATCTGTGTATTATTATGGCTTTGGATCGTAGTCTCTTTATTTAGCAAAAAGGCGAGGTGCAATATGTCTTAATATGTGAACAAGGAAGTTTCGAGAGGATGTGTGAAAGGCTTTCCTTCCAGGTTCAGCACTACATGTGATATCAAGATAGCTAATGATGGAACAGTGATGACCTGCAACAGATGTGTCATGTTCTCTTTCCTGCCTAAAGACAGAAGGGATTTCCTGTGCATGAAGTGCAAGTTGGCAGCTATGCTGATGGAAAAAATTATTGGATGGTAGAAGCAAGTAAGGATGCTACTGAGAATCAGAGAAGCTGAGGAGTTCCTTGATAGACATGTTCGGGGGACACAGTACCCCAGATTAAAGGAAGAATGGAGCTGGCCACCAGAGAGAAGAGGCCTGGCAGTATGTAACTGCTAGAGGCCATGGTGGCATTCTACATGGCTGGAGACAGGTGAGGGATGAGCAGGCTGTATCCACCAGAGAGAAGAGAACCAGGAGGAATTCCTCACTGCTAGAAGGCTGAAACAGATACCAGGTCCTCAAGGTGGAAACTTTGGAAGATACCTCTCAAGATCCAGCAGGTTCAAGGGAATGGTGTGGGTGGCAGATTGGCCCGACCCATAAGATTATCAAGATTGGTCACAAAGAGTCTTCACTCATCCAAGGACAATTTACCAAGGGTCATGGTGGAGTCTCCCTCACTGACAAGTTTTTAAAATCAAGATTAGATGTTTTTCTAACACTACAGGAGTTATTTTGGGGCAGTCCTATGACCTTGTTATACAGGAGGTCATACTAGATGATCACAATGATTCCTTCTGGCCTTGGAATCTATGAACATTATAAAACCTACTGCTCCAAATACAATTTCTTTCCACCCAATTACTGTGTGGAAATCTCATATATAAAGTGCCTCTTCGTAGCAAATGTAACAAACTGCTGTCACAGGTTGTCAATAGGCCCTTCTGTATCAAAATCAGACACGTTCTCCCACGTGAAGGAAAGGAGTGTATTATTAGTTATCTGTAAATAGAGGGCTCTTATAATTCCTAGGCAAGGACTAGCTAGAGACACAGACTAAGCCAATGTATTGCACACTCCCTCCCAAGTTCAATACCTATCTGAAGTGTCATTTTTAACCAAGCAAGGATACTAACAGACATGCACAATGAGCATCAATGCTGATTTTCAGCAAGGAACCATTTCTATCACTTGAGCAGGAGGTCAACCCCCTTCATTGCAAGTAAGCAGCAGGCTGCTGTGGCTAGTCATTACAGGAAGATATGATTGTGTGACCTTAGCTGCATCATTATATAAATATCCTCAGGTTGGGTACGTTCTTTAAAGGGATTTTTCATGAACTCAGCTAAAAATAATATTTAAAATGCACCATTTATCTTAACCTTAAATAACTCTGTCAAAGTGCTATATTCTCTATCAAAGGGGGAATATATATATAATCCCCTGCTCCCCCCACCAAAAAAATGATTATAAGCAATGAAGAATATTTTCAGGCTCTCAAACTTGAATCATACTGAATCACTGAGAACAAATGAAAGCTCAATGGCAGTTTAATCTATTTGACAAACTTCATTACAACCACCTTGTCTGGCTATCAGTTTAAAAAGAAGGGAAATATTTTAGGGTAAATCATTTGTCTTTCCCAGACTCCTGAATTCAGAAAGCATTTCATTAGAGCCTCTGTGCTGAACATGGACTTGATTATGACCACACTGTAGCTTAGCAACCAGACTTTCTATTGACAACATTAGAGATTTGGACCTTTTGAAAAATGATCAGAATTACTTTAACATTACTTAACTGGTATTGATGCTGAGAAGGAGTAGGCCTTAAAGGAGGTGAAATCTGATTCAGTGCTGGTCTACTGAGAAGTAGGTGCTTAAAGGATCAGAATTACAGATAATTCTGTATGTTGATTGTGATGCTAGTAATGCTTTATGGAAGATCAGTAGCCTTTCTGACTCAGCAGACTTGCAGAGAAAACCTGTGGATTCTAAGAGCTCTCTACTCACTACCAACTTCTTCACTGTAGCCAACATGTCCTTTATCAATTTCAGTTTAAATGCAATATTTTAGAGTTGGGTTGTTTTTTTTTTAAGTGGGGGAAAGCTACTTTGTTCTCAGGCTGGAGATAGTTTATTTTTAAAACCAAATTCTACCTGAGGACTAATTAATTTGGCACTTACAGCAAATGATTAACTTCATAAATGAATGTCCTCGTACAGAGATCACATTTCTGTTGCAGAGGAACCCCCTCCATAGTCTCTGCCTGCCCGCTGCTCTGTATGCTGTGATATGAAGGTCATGAGCCACTTCCCTGTGTCCTTCCAATTAAGTTAAATAACAAACTGAAGATTGCTTGTGTCATTTAGCTATGAGACCCCGATGAAAGCCTTGCATCTCTCAGCATGACTTCATATGGCACAGGTTAACATTTTAAGAGCTAGAGAGAACCTGCGGAGAGATACAGGAGTCAATGCTCCCAGGAGAGTCAGCCACAGAGATGTGATTTGCAGAGGCAGATGCTCGTGCTTCTGCTTCAGTTTAGTGGAGAAGTTCTGAAAATGTAGAACAATCAAACAAATGAAGAAAAGTGTAATGGGGTGTCTAACAACTCAGGTGGGGAAAGGGTTAATGTGGGCCTGAGAGGCCAATTAACCCACCTGATTGCTAACATGCTGTCAAATTATGTGACATTCTGATGGCTGAACTAATGAGGCTAATGTTGGCACTAATCTGGATAAGAAAAGGCTGGTCATAGCTTTTTATTATAATGAGAGTGCTGCACCTAAAGGCAAAGAAGAGGGCTCTAGGGAAGGAATTCTGCAGCATTGCTCTTGGTACGACAGCATAGAGAGACTGGTAGGGTCAAAGAGTAAACTGAAGGAAAGAGTGAGACCTGGGATCCTCTACTGAGTTTTCAAAAGTCACCTCTGATTTTCGGGTGCTGAAGCTGGGCACCCAAAAACTGATGCAACCAAAATTACAAACTACTTTTGAAAATTTGACCCTTAAATTCTCACCCAAAAAAATTACCAGCATAAAACACTGATGTAATGAATCTTATTAACTCCCCTTCCTAGACATGAACAGGCTGTTCTCATTTAAGAACCATTGGAGAATGTGGTGATTTCAACCAAAAGTGAGTCTCTATCAATTGCTCTCCTTTGACTATTACATTTGCAAACTTAATTTGATACAAACAGCTCCTCCTAAGAGCAGATGCCATCACAGCAATGAATAACTAATGGCAGACAGGCAAGACAGAAAAAGTTTACAAACATAAGGACAGCGCCTTGTCTGATGTAAACTGGCATAGCTCTTTTGGAGTCAATGGAACTATGCCCATGGACAGCACTGGAGCATCTGGCCCACAGTGTTGAGAGAGAAGACTCTCAGTGCTCTGTTTGCTAGAAGACAGGACCAATCTGTACTAACAATAAGATTGCTGAACTATGGAAGTCTTCAGTTGCTTTGATTAAATTGCAAGGTGAAATCCTGAATTTCTCTGATCCACCTTTGATTTTTAAACCCTAATTTACACCTTTTGAATTGTATATATGCTGTCCACTTGCTTCCCACAAGTCAGATTTGTACATCATTTGTATGTCAGATGATAAACGTAATGTGAAAAGAAGTCTATAAAATGGATAATGATATAGATCTATTGTAGTAGGGCCCCCTAGCATTAGACACTGTACAAACAAATAACACACAGACAGTTCCTGCAGCAGAGAGCTCACAAGCCAAGATTCAGACAATGTGACAGGTGCAAAAAGGACAAGCAGGAGGGGAGAGGAAACAAGGTTCATAGTAGACACATATGTGTGCAGAAATTAATCGTAACAGTGGTCTTAGTGACTAGCAGCCAATGATACTCTGTTGGGCAGGACATGCTGCACATTTGAGAAACCAACATAACTATATAAAGGGGAGATCTAGAAAAAAAATCACACACGTGCTACTGCCCAAAGCGAACTGCATCCACTCTCCCATTTTAAAGAAGCAAGGCAACTGGAAACATTCAGCTGTGTACTTATTAGAGCAGACTGTATGCACCTATTACCTGAAATTGTAGGTGCTGAGGACCTCTGAAAATCAGGCCCGAAATTTACGCCCCAAAATAAGAATCCACAGTCTTCAAATACAGTGTCTTTCTTTCAATTCTAACAGCTTCCTTTCCACCTTATGAATTTAAAGAAGTGGCTGCTCTTATTGGTTATAGGTAAGGCTGCTAGTCTTTCACAGAGGTCACACAAGTCACGGATTCAGTGATTTTCTGGGACCTCCGTGACTTCTGCTGTGGCCAGTGTGGCTGACTCCATGGCCACCCAAGCTGCTTGAGCGACTCCGGGGCCAGCCACACTCACCACTGCTCGCACGGCCCCAGGCAGCTGGTCCTGCATGTTGGGGGGAGGGGCCCAGGACCGCCTCCTGCCTGGAGTGGCAGTGGCAGTAGGGCCCTGGGCTGCTTCCTGCCTGGAACCTGCCCCCCAACCCCCCAGGAGCAGCAGCAGCAGCATCCACTGGAGCACTCCCTAGATCAGCAGCACACCCCCTCCCCGCCAGAGCACTTCCCCCTTCCCCAACACCTAAGATTTAGTTGGGGTAATTTTAGTAAAAGTCATGGACAGGCCATGACTTTTTGTTTATTGCCCATGACCTAGAATAGAATCATAGAATATCAGGGTTGGAAGGGACCTCAGGAGGTCATCTAATCCAACCTCCTGCTCAAAGCAGGACCAATTCCCAACTAAATCATCCCAGCCAGGGGTCTGGGCGGCAGGGCCCTGGGCTGCTTCCTGCCTGGAACCTCCTCCCCCACCCAGGAGCAGCAGCAGCTTCCGCTGGAGCACCCCCTCCAGATCAGCAGCACTTCCCCCTTCCCCAGCACCTAAGATTTAGTTGGGGTATTTTTAGTAAAAGTCATGGACGGGCCATGACTTTTTGTTTATTGCCCGTGACCTAGAATAAAATCATAGAATATCAGGGTTGGAAGAGACATCAGGAGGTCATCTAGGGAGATGATTTAGTTGGGGATTGGTCCTCAAAGCAGGACCAATCCCCAACTAAATCATCCCAGCCAGGGGTTTGTCAAGCCTGACCTTAAAAACCTCTAAGGAAGGAAATTCCACCACCTCCCTAGATAACCCATTTCAGTGTTTCATCACCGTCCTAGTGAAAAAGTTTTTCCTAGTATCCAACCTAAACCTCCCCCACTGCAACTTGAGACCATTACTCCTTGTTCTGTCATCTGGTACCACTGAGAACAGTCTAGATCCATCCTCTCTGGAATCCCCTTTGAGGTAGTTGAAGGCTGCTATCAAATCCCCCCTCATTCTTCTCTTCTGCAGACTAAAGAATCCCAGTTCCCTCAGCCTCTCCTCATAAGTCATGTGCTCCAGTCTCCTAGTCATTTTTGTTGCCCTCCGCTGGCCTCTTTCCAATTTTTCCAAATCCTTCTTGCAGTATGGGGCCCAAAACTAGACACAGTACTCCAGATGAGGCCTCACCAATGCCAAATAGAGGGGAATGATCACGTCTCTCGATCTGTGACTATGACCTGTTCTTGACCTGTCCATGACTTTTACTAAAAATGCCCGTGACTAAATCATAGCCTTAGGGCTGGTCTACACTACGGGGGAAAATCGATCTTAGATACGCAACTTCAGCTACGTGAAGGGAGGGATTGCAACTGCTTTGGAGGACAGGGTCAAAATTCAAAATGATCTGGACAAATTGGAGAAATGGTCTGAGGTAAACAGGATGAAGTTCAATAAAGATAAATGCAAAGTGCTCCACTTAGGAAGGAACAATCAGTTTCACACATACAGAATGGGAAGAGACTGTCTAGGAAGGAGTATGGCAGAAAGAGATCTAGGGGTCATAGTAGACCATAAGCTTAATAGGAGTCAACAGTGTGATACTGTTGCAAAAAAAGCAAACATGATTCTGGGATGCATTAACAGGTGTGTTGTAAACAAGACACGAAAAGTCATTCTTCCACTTTACTCTGCGCTGGTCAGGCCTCAGCTGGAGTATTGTGTCTAGTTCTGGGCACCGCATTTCAAGAAAGATGTGGAGAAATTGGAGATGGTCCAGAGAAGAGCAACAAGGATGATTAAAGGTCTTGAGAACATGACCTGTGAAGGAAGGCTGAAGGAATTGGGTTTGTTTAGTTTGGAAAAGAGAAGACTGAGAGGGGACATGATAGCAGCTGTCAGGTATCTAAAAGGGTGTCATCAGGAGGAGGGAGAAAACTTGTTCACCTTAGCCTCCAATGATAGAACAAGAAGCAATGGGCTTAAACTGCAGCAAGGGAGATTTAGGTTGGACATTAGGAAAAAGTTCCTAACTGTCAGGGTAGTTAAACACTGGAATAGATTGCCTAGGGAAGCTGTGGAATCTCCATCTCTGGAGATATTTAAGAGTAGGTTAGATAAATGTCTATTAGGGATGGTCTAGACAATATTTGGTCCTGCCATGAGGGCAGGGGACTGGACTCGATGACCTCTCAAGGTCCCTTCCAGTCCTGGAGTCTATGAGTCTATAACGTAGCTGAAGTCGAAGTATCTAAGATCGAATTACTCACCGTCCTCACGGCGCGGGATCGATGTCCGCGGCTCCCCCTGTCGATTCCGCAACGCCATTCGGGTTGGTGGAGTTATGGAATCGATATAAGCGCGTTCGGGGATTGATACATCGCGTCTAGATGAGACACGATATATCGATCCCCGAGCAATCGATTGGTACCCACCGATACGGCGGGTAGTGAAGACGTACCCTTAGTTATAGGATCACCAGAAGCCTATTGCTGCTTGCACCGAATGTGGTATGGGGAGTACTTGTAATGCCTCTAATAATGTTTAACATATTTAGCTGCAGTTTTCTTTCATTAGTAATCTGTGGGTTGTCTTTGGGCTCTTTTCACTTTTATCTCATTTAGAATTGTCTCTCTCCTTATTAATTTAAAGTGGACTTCCTATCGATAGTGATCAAATAGTACCTGCTTGAAGCGATCAGAATAAGAGTTGGAAACTGTGTAATCTGCATGATTCAGTTCTAGAGGCTCATCTCAAATAAAATGGAGAAGTAAATGATCAATGATTGAATTATGTGCAAAGCAGCGTACTGGCTAACATTGAGATTGCAGCATCATTTGGGATGAGAGATGCAGACTAATCTAACATATCAAAATACATGTGTTGCAGAGAGGGAGCAGCAGAAGTAATAATTTATAAATTAATCCCTTGTTTAAATACACTGAAGCTAATGGACTTACACCATTTCATTCATATATATATTTATTTCTACTAGCTAAACATTGCCCAGATGTAACATGAAATCATTAATATCATCAAGTGCAGTTACATTTTTTAAAAACACTTCATTAATAATAGCATGTGTGAAGCACATAACAGCTTTAACAAGCACACTGTGCTCAGCAACAATAAAAACAAATATAGTCCTGGGAGCAAAAAAAAACAGACCTAATTTCAAACACGACCAGTCAACTACATTTGATGGCCATGGAGAACAGAAAATGAGACTCTCTGTCCTAACAATATTTGGATTGGGGTGTGTTTGATATCTATGTTCTGCAAACTAAAAACATAATTATTTCAATTGTTTCTTTCATATAACATTTTTTGTTAATTGGAAGAAGATGAAGGGGGTGAGTCTTATTAGGAGTACAGTTGTCAGATGTAATGAAGCAGTCAGAAGGAAATTCAGAGGGAACTGTTTTGCAGATTGTTGTCATGGGAACATAGAACATCTAGGGCATCGGTGGTATTATCACCTTCTTCTGCATGAACTCTGGCAGTGTGATGACATAAAATCAATACTGTATAGCAATATTAGAGCAGTCAGCTATTAGGGATCTTTTATCAGAGATTTAGTTTGGACTAAAATCCAAGAGCCAGAAACACAGCTGGAGTTAAATTGATGTAGTTCTATTGATTTCAAGTTTTAGAGGCAATGGCTTCAGTATAAAATATCTAGTAAAACAAAGTATCAGAGGGGTAGCCGTGGTAGTCTGGATCTGTAAAAGCAGCAAAGAGTCCTGTGGCACCTTATAGACTAACAGGCGTTTTGGAACATGAGCTTTCATGGGTGAATACCCACTTCATCAGACAACAATGTATCATGAGTTAAGCCATCCTCTGTCTCCATTTATTTGTTTTTTTTTAATGTTTATTAGTTTGTATATATGCATATTACTTTAGAAACATACACTGGGCACACCATAATATTAATATCTTACTGCAGCACACAAGCTAAGAATAGGAAATACTGCAGTAAAGTCAATACCGTGGTCATCCAGAGTTCAATACCGTGGTCACCTAGTTCGCTTTGCATTATGCAGAATTTGGTGTCCTATATATGTAGTCTACATTCTCCCTGCAGATACATGTGCAGTTTTTTTTTACTTTTTTGTGAGACCCCTGCATGCTTTTCAGGATAGAATTTGACTGTTATAGTAAAAATTACTTGGTAGTGTAATTGCTGAGGCAAATATGAGCAGCTAGAAGAATAGCTCCCCAGATAAAGACAAATGTAAAGAGGTCCTACTGCGGCAGTTATAAAATAAAGAATAGTGTAGCTCAGAGGTAGGCAATCTTTCAGAAGTAGTGCACCGAGTCTTCATTTATTCACTGTAATTTCAGGTTTTATGTGCCGGTAATATATTTTAACGTTTTTAGAAGGTCTCTTTCTATAAGTCTATAATATATAACTAAACTATTGTTGAATGTAAAGTAAATAAGGTTTTTAAAATGTTTAAGAAGCTCCATTTAAAATTAAATTAAAATGCAGAGCCTTCTGAACCGGTGGTCAGGACCTGGGAAGTGTAAGTGCCACTGAAAATCAGCTTGCCTTCCACCTTTGGCATGCGTGCCATAGGTTGCCTACCTCTGGTGTAGCTTGAAACAATGTGTAATTCCACCAAAGAACTTTCATTTTACCACAAATGATACCCAAAGAAATCAAAATGTAGTTGAGAAGTCAGAAGTTGGGAAAGGTTGGAAAATGATGGGTCTTGGATTTGGTTAAGGGCAAAACTCAATGAACAGCCTGTGTAAGTGTTCATCCTGGATTGCCATCTGTCAATGGAAGTAAATTCTTCCTCATTTAGGCTGCCATCTGGAGTGCAACCATGTTTTTGCTGAAGACTCAATCCTGCTAGGTGCTGAGCATGTTTTCATCTCTCAGTGAAGTTGCCTGGGAGATGAGGGTGCTCAGATTCTTGCAACAGGCACTTAATATGTACCTTGGAAGAACAGGTCTTTAGCCGGCATATAAGAAAATGGAGTCTACACAGAGAAAGGAATTCTCATTCAAGGTGAGATCATTGATTAAAGCTACTCTCCTTGGAGGAGGCAACAAGCTTGAAAATATTGATGCTGAAATTTACTGCAAAAACAAATGTGTATTGCAATTTCAGCTTTGTTGCTTTTACTATAATGTTTTATTGTTTTTATGAATGTTATGGCATAGAGTTGAATAAAATAAATATTATTAACCAAGGCTAGCACTGGTTAGAACAGATTCATAGTGCTTTCAGCCCAAACTCTGACTGAAATATCCAACAGAAATAATGAATTTCCAGGAAGGATGTGAAGATAGCAGGGAGAAAAGATTCACTAGAATAATTCTGGTGGCCCTGTGAAATGAAGCATGAGATGATGAGAAAACTATTGTCAGAAGAAGCAGTTCATTATGCTGCAGGGAGTGAGATTAGAATCCTAGATTTACAGGCTAGAATGTGCTAGCTGAAGACATCCTTTCACCTGCATCTGTAGTTCCATGTACTTACAGCACGGTTGGTTACTTATTGAAGGAAAGGGCATACAGTAGTAATTGTGCAGTTAAGTGAATCACATAGGTCACTAATAAATTTCGTATCTTGTCCACTGTATCACTCACTAGCGTGTGAAATTTTGGGCCAGTTGGTGGTAATGATGTGCTTTATCATGAGAGGATACAGAATTACCTTGGAATAACAGAGCGAGACCATGGACTTCATCAGATAAGATAGGGAACAGCTGATATATACAGCCCTGCGCAGATACAAAATCTGTATCTGCATCCAATCTGCAAACATGGTCTACGGATATAAAGTGGATAGCTGCAGATTTGCAGGGCTCTATTCATACTTTTGAACTGAGGAGTATGCTGGATATAAAGCTCTCTCAGCACCTCATGCCATCTGATTCGTGTAATAAATAAAATAATACACACAAATGCAGATGCACCGTTTGTCTGTCTAGTTCCATGCCCTTTCCGTGTATATATGTTCATTGTGGTGAAAGGCACATCATATATATAGAATTTCCGTTATCATTGTCATCACTGAACTCATCATTTCTATTTCATTTGCTGTATATTAAAAAAGGTGAGGTGGATACATTAGGCCAGAATAACAGCTCACCCTGTCCTGAACCAGTGGGATCTATGCCAGTGACTAGAGTTCAAGGGGTGAAACTGCACAACCAATCTCTAATAGGGCATAAGTAACAGAATGTATTCAAATGAATGCTGCTAACAAATTTGCTGAAATGCATTTCTTGTAATCCTGGAACAATTCATATGTGTAGCTAACTGCTACCCCCATATCTTTCCTAATTCAAACCTGCTGTACTGAGAAGGATGTACAATTCTGTTGACTTTACTTTTTAACTGCATAAAGATGACTCTTTCCACAATGTATTTTTTTCCTGTGAAAATGCCAATTGTTCTTGTATTGGCAAGCACAACAAACATGTTATGTTTCATTATATTTGCTCGTGTCAAGTATCAGAGGGGTAGCCGTGTTAGTCTGGATCTGTAAAAGCAGCAAAGAATCCTGTGGCACCTTATAGACTAACAGACGTTTTGGAGCATGAGCTTTCGTGGGCATGCATCTGACAAAGTGGGTATTCACCCACGAAAGCTCATGCTTCAAAACATCTGTTAGTCTATAAGGTGCCATAGGATTCTTTGCTGCTTTTATATTTGCTTGCTTATTCCTAGCTGACTCTTTTATTATGAATACTTACACAAAAGAGATTTTCAGCATAGAAAAGGGATGGTGGCTGGCAACCTTTGAAAGTATTTTGGTGAAATTGACGTAAAAAGGTGACAGTGTACAGCAACAGGAAAGCATCATAATGTAACTGATTAAAATCAGGGTAGACACTATCTATCCTGACTGTCCTGAAGTGTAGCCACTGAAACAGAGTACTTGCGTTCAATGGTGGAATGTGAGTCATATACCATAATAATGCCTGATAAAGACTAACAGACATGATTATTACTGCAGGTATTTTACAGGTACAGAAGTTTAAAAATACTGTTGATCAAATCTGGTCCAGTCCAGCACAACAGGAGGGAATAGAGGCACTTCCAGGTGCATTGTTTGCTACAGGAGTCATGTGTACCTAGGAAGGATTCTCTTGGCAGGTGAAAGGGAGAACGTTAGAGTGCTCTACTATTCTTATTCAGGGACTTGATCCAAAGCCCAGTGAAGTAAGTAAGAATCCTTTCATTGATGACAATGGGATTTGGATCAGGTCCCTGAACAGAAGCAGTCTGCATTTCTGACTAGTTCTTCAGTCAGCTGCAAGTATGTACAGTGCTCTGAAAATGTAAGCTCTATATAAATGTGAAGTATCACATTATGTATTTCTTGGCTGAGGTGATAGGAATATTCCCCTAAACTATAGATTCTTTTGGGATGTGGTATGTGGGCCACGTTAGCCTGCCTTTTTCCTTGTGCTCTCTTGAGTGCTATGGTGAGATTCTGCCATCTATTGCACAGGGAGAGAGGCTCCCTCCTCCACTTCTCTTGTGCGCCAATGAAGTAAAGGGTAGGATTTAGCCCTGTATCAGAGCTCTGAGATGGAACCTATGAATTTACAATTTTTTTTGGAAAATTTAAAGGGAGTCATTATTCAATCTATACTGAAATTACTCAGAGTGATCACATGTCTAGGTGCTGAAAAGGGAATTTAATATGACAGGAGTTATGTAAATATGAAATGACTATACAAAATTCACCATATACATTGATTACAAAAATTGATTTCAAATTGAGAGATTGACAAGTAACGCTAACCTTAATAAATAATTTTATTCAAGTTTGCATGTTATATGCTGTCCAGTAAAGCAAATGAAGATAGAATTCTCTATCCCATTGACTTAAAAGAGGAGTTTACCTGAGTAAAGACTGAACAGGATTTGGCCCTAGATTTGCAAAAACTCCTGAAATACACATGCAGCATACTAAGGTTATATTCTACAGTTACATCTTTTAGGAATCTATACAGATACTATCTTCAACCTTTCTGGAACATTAGGTACATGAACGTTAGCAGCAAATGGGGCTGTACTGGCCAGAGCAATATTTTCTTTGTCTTACCGTTTGGTGCAATATTGCTACTACGTTCCCTACAGGCTAGTATATGCATAGAGTTTTTTTATACTGATTTAACTAAACTGGTTTAGAATCTGATGTAGTGGGACGAACAAATTTGTAGATCAGATCTAACAAATATTTTTGGAGAAAAAATTGTTTTATTTTTAACGTACAAGAACTAACTGCTGTGCTTCCTGCTGTTTTTCTGCTTATTAACTAACTTCCTTCTGTGGATGGTACAATCCAAACAAAGAAAATATAAATAGCTAACAAGTTGTATAATATTTTCAGAAAAGAATTAACTATTCTAAATGTCAGGAACTCCATTTCATGTATCAGTAGCTTCTTGCTAACAACCTCCACTTTCCTCAGTAGATATCACTAGATTCCAAGGTTTTTCCAAGATGAGGCTAGAGGGCACAGAAGAATGTTCACTAGAACTGTGCAAAATTTTTCAGACACCTTTTTTTTGCTGAAAAAATGAAGTTTTGGGTCACATTAAACATTTCATTGATCTGTTTTCAATTTGCCAAAACACTTTTGGTAAAAAAAAACAGCAACCAAAGTCTAAACATTTGTCCATGTTTTTTTTTGTTTTGTTTTGTTTTGTTTTGTTTTGTTATCCTTATTTCCTGCCCCAACCCTGGAGCCCCTTCCTGCACTCTGAACCCCTCATTCCTGGGCCCACCCCAGAGCCTGCAGCCCTCACCCTCTCCCGCACTTCAATCCCCTCCCCCAGTCTGGTGAAAGTGAGGGTGGGGGAGAGAGAGAGAGCAAGCAACAGAGGGAGGGGGATGGAGTGAGCAAGGGTGGGCCTCAGTGCAGGGCAAGGGTGTTCAGGTTTTGTGTGATTAGAAAGTTGTCAACCTTATAGACTGCAGAGCAACCTTACAACCCGAGCCCCTGCGATGCCTGGCAAGCTAGCAGTGTGTAAGTACTGTTTTAAAATGAAGGGTATAACACATTGCTTTGAAACAAAAACCACTCTCTATACCAAGGATCACTTTAGTCACTATGTTATTGGAATCAACTCTAGGGGAGAACGTGGCATCTATTTAACAGTCTATGCCAATACTATACAACTGTTTAGGACAGGAAGTGAAGGAGGAAATAGGTAGTCGAAGCTGTGCTCTTACTGTGGGGGGATGGCTTAGACCCAGGTTTCTCAAACGGGGTCAGGACCCCTCAGGGGTCATGAGGTTATTATGGGGGGGGTCACAAGTTGTCAGCCTCCATCCCAACCCCTGCTTTGCCTGCAGCATTTACAATGGTGTTAAATATATAAACAAGTGTTTTTAATTTATAAGGGGCGGGTCACACTCAGAGGCTTGCTGTGTGAAGGGGTCACCATCAGTACATTAGTTTGAGAAACACTGCCTCTAGGCCCATCAGGGGTCTGGGTATCTCTGGCTGACTGGGATGCAGGGGACCTCTGACAGGCAGGCTCGCCAATTCCTCCCTCTTCGTTCCGCCCGGAACGTTTCCGTGAGTGCACCGAGCCACCCCTCAGGAACCCTGGGATGGCGCTGCAGCTCCCCGGGGGCGCATTAGCACGCGGACTCGGTGTCACGAGACGCCAGCCCGTAGCGGAAGTAGGAAGTGATGGTAGCGAAGCTCCGAGCTGGGTCTCAGGGGCTGCTCTAGCGTAAGAAGCCAGGTCCGGAGCCGGACATGGCGGCGCGTGCGCGGCTCTGCTCGATGCTGGCCCTGGCCGCGCTCGTGCGGCAGGTGACGGGGGTCAAGGTGAGCGGAGAGGGGCTCTCCAGCCCGGCCGGGATCCCCCACAGATGGTCCGCGGTTGCCGGCGGATTCCCCCTCGGAGCCGGGGCCAGCCTCGCCCCCGTTGCTGGCATCAGAGCGGCCCCGGCCCTGCCCCCTTATCCTGCTGACCCTCCTCAATAGACTCCCCCGCCCGCCTGGGGCTCTCCGAGCTGCCCCTGCCCCTGTCCCGCGGTGTCTGGGGGCCGCGGGGGAGGCGCGGACTGTGCGAGGTGGTGGCAGGGGTGAAGTTCTCAGCCTGGTGCGAGCGCGGGCCCGGGGAATAAAGGCGCGGGGTTGGTGTCTAGTTCAGGCTCTTGCTGCCTCGGAGGGCTGGAGACAGGCTCAGGGGCGAAGAGGTGAGCCCTGCCCTGAAGAACTAGGCTCGGGGTTTCGAAAGCAGGGGCCGAAATACCCGGCTTGATGTTCAAGAGTTACTTGGCTCTCAGCCTTGCTGAAGATCGGGCCACTTACTTAGCAGACTAACTTTAGGCTCCTATTTTTTAAAATCAAGGCCTTGGCTTGTCATACGAAGTAATTGGGGGGGGGGAACCAAAATCTTGAGTTAGGATGTTATTTGGGAAGGTGACATCTTACTTCAAGTATGTAAAAATATCTGCACGGGGATGAGTTTATGGACAGTTGGGGTTTATTGGATTGAATGTTTTAAGGCATCCATGAATAGGCATGGTTCACTCCATTGTTAATAAGTTTTGATATAAGAAACCAAATGAATCCCCTTTTCTTACTACCCCCCTCAAGATTCTTGATTTTTACATTTTGTGTGGATTTTCCTCAATCGCCCTTAAGGTCCAACTCTTTATTTGTGCCCTCTTATTATTGAACTACTCAATTTCTCATTGAAGTTTTTGGCACTCATCTCCTTCACTATCCCTCAGAAGTTTTCCTTAGTTTACCTAACCTATCAGTATTCCTCAGGTCCCACATCATCTGAACTGTTTTTGTATGGTTAAGTAAATAATGCACTCAAAAACCTGGATAAATTTGAAGCTTAATTTTTATTAAACCAACATAACATGCTCAAGGGACTGAAGGGTGGGTCAGTGTAAAGAAAAGCTTTCTTTGGTAGAGGACCACCACCTACTAATTGATGTAAGAGAGGGATTTCAGTAATCCATGTTCTCTGGTTGGTAACTGAACATGTACATGCTTAGACAAACAGAAACATGAGTCTCATTACCAGAGTAAGTGCTTATATTTGTTTTCCTAGTTGAAGGATCTTGGCTAAGCCTGAACTAGGCTATGAGGAATTTGTTGTGCACATCATATCGGATTTAGGAGGCAGCTTTAGCTTATTCAACCCCAAGAAATTTAAACTTGTGGTCTTTCAGCTGGTAGACAAGCTGATTCTTCATTACTGTCTGTATACGAGATTGGTAAAATGATGAATGATTTTAGCTTTTTAAATGAAGCTTTCTATAGTCTGGTTTACTAACAAGAAAAATCAGTTAGACATAAATAATAGACTAATATCTGCATTTTGTTTATTCTTGTTTACCAGTTGTAAAATTTAAGCTTGTGTTAATCTTGCAAATAAATATTGTATTTAGTAAATTACTTGGTTCTGACATTCTGTACTGAGGCGCTGTCAAAGTGAATCTGTCAAAAATAAGAGGACAAGTGGTTGACACTCATCAAAGAGCCCCTTTCTTGAGACAAGGCTTCTGTATTGTGTGTATAGTCAGAATATTTATTGATGCCCAGTTGTATAAAGGTATATGTAGGGCCTGTCACATGTACATCTTATTTCAATATTTGTTTGAATCTTGGTGAACTAGTTTTGTGCAATATTCCAAGTGTAAGCTTTCTAGTCCTCTCTAAGGCTCCATTGTGATCTCTTCCAGTTTGTGCTCTTTCATTGATCTAGATTATCTTGATTTTTCTTTTATCTCATTTATGTTTCTTTAGGTGTTCCACTGTTGACTAGTATCTTGTTGTAGGTGAACATTTATGACATCAATCTCTTTGCCCTTTTTGTCTAGCTGTGAATACTCTTTTCATGAGCTAATTGCCAGCTAAGGGCTCCCATTTTATCCAGATATCTTATATTTCCTTTTTAGTATTAGTTACCCCTCCAGCTGCCATGTAACAAGATGTAAATACGTGACATTACTTGTTGTCTTCTGCAGGTGGCTGGTGTACAGTGTGAACAAGATTGGCTATAACATCCTTTATGCCTTCCTAATCAATCAAGCTACATTCATGTACCATTACTCTGAGCTCATTGACCAAACCAGGATTTTATTCAGTGTACATGTTTATTGTCAAGTCTTTTTTAGCTAGTAGTCTCTTCTGCAGTACTTTGTTGAAATTCAAGTCAGCTTTCAAGCAGGCGGTTCGTTTTTGCTTTTGCTGGCATGCTGTCCCTTTCCCAAATAAATTCATCTGATTTATGTCTAAGCATGCCATCATTTATAAATCCATGCTGACCATCTCTGGCCCATTACGAAATCTGTCATATGTATGGATTTGAGGAAAGGGAAGAGATTTCTCCTTCCTATGTATATTTGCAAATGGGAAGTAAGTTATTGGAGGCTTTTTGCTGCCAGTCCAATAATAACCTAAAATATGAAAACCTCAATTACAACTTCTCCATACCATAGTAAGCTGTTAATTTTACTCTTGTGTTTCCTTGGGTTTTATTACTATTTTCTCCCCTTTTGTTTGTTTTTCCAAGCATTATGTCCTCATTTTCCAGTTTTCCCTCTCTTTATTTGGGGACTGGGATGTTTTCTAGGATTCCCCTTTTCCATCTTCCACTTTGACCTCTCTTTTACTGTCGCTCTCATCCACCTAAAACAAGGGCACTCTGCGTTCTGGTAACCCTTCTAACAATTTCCCTTACAAGCCTTTCTCTTTCAAGTAAGATTTGTCCACAAGGGTCTGTCTTTACCAGTCTTCATTCAAGATGAGTATTTCCTCCCTCATTCTTCTTTAACTGTTCTCTAGCTACACATTTGTATCTTCATTATACAGCTACTATCACAAATTGATTAATTCAGGTACACCTCGTTAAGTAAAGTATATTTTACAAATTCTGTTTTTCCAAAGCAAAATAGGGAAGGCAAGCTACTGTTGCAGTCCAAAGTAATACAATTGCTTTTGGAATCGGTCCATTTTCTAGAAATTGGCTTCTGTCCTCAAAACTGCTAATAGTTCTTACATTTAAGAAAAATTGGTGATTAAGACAGGTTGCAATGGACATTTGTTTGTAGTATAGTACACTTCTACCCCGATATAACACGAATTCGAATATAATGCAGTAAAGCAGTGCTCCGGAGGGGTGAGGCTGCGCACTCCTGCAAATCAAAGCAAGTTCAATATAATGTGGTTTCACCTATAATGCAGTAAGATTTTTTTGGCTCCTGAAAACAGCGTTATATGGGGTAGAGGTGTATATAATATGTATTCATCAACTATATGTCTTTTATAGAAGACTTTTTGATGGTTGATAACAATTTGTTCTAAGCATGTGTTTTCTTTACAGAATTTTGAGGATGTCCGATGTAAATGCATATGTCCTCCTTACAAAGATCAGCCTGGCCATATTTTCAACAAAAATGTTTCACAGAAAGACTGGTGAGTTTATGGAGTTCAGAAATTAGAAGGTGCATTCTCATTAGGGTTATATTGCACTTCAGTGGGTCATCCTTCATTAATGATTATATAGGGGATAGTTATTTATTTTGTTGTGGCGTGGGGAGAAATTTTATCCCATATATTAGTAGTTGATGCTGTCCCTCTTCAGAGTGTTCTCCTCAAACTCTTTCTTCCTAGTCTGTATTTTTTTTTGGGGGGGGGGGCATAATTTAATTTGGCTTCTTGGAATTGTTTTTAGAATGTGAATAAAAAGCATGGTCATAGGGCTGGGAGTTGGGAGATTGGATTTCTGTTCTATTCTGAATTTGTTGAGTCACCTGGGCTCTACATGCCTGAACCTTCTCATGTGAGCCATGAAGGAAAAGTAAAAACCAAAAGTCTTTTGAGGCCTAATTCATTTCTGTAAAGTGCTTCGTAATCTGTGGATGGACTATCCTGTAGAAGTGCAAAGTATTCACTAGTGACATATTGGCCTTACCTTTTATCTATTTTTAAGAGACCTAGAAACCTCTGAACATGATAGGAAGCCACAAATTAATAGCTCAATCCTGCAAATGCTTTCACATCTTAGGTTCCATTGATTTCAATAAACTTCTATCATCGGAGCAGAGTTATTAATGTACTTGTCTGCAGGATTGGAGTTTAATTTATTAAATCACTCACTTTCATTAGATGAACAAAAAAAAAGGTTTGAGAGAACCTACATGTTGTAGATTTGAAGCTAAATTAATGCCATGAACATTATTTGAGTATGAAGTGTTTTGTCTAGGTATGGCCATTATTTTATTCCAAATTATTACATTTGTCACGGTAGAAATAATGTAATGGTGCAGTGATGAAACAGATTGAGATTATCTCAATTGCAGCATGCTTACAAAACTGTTTGCTACAAGCATTGGTGCTAATTTTTGTACTGCCCATTATTTCACTTTTCTGTAACTAAAAATTACTTTCTCAGTGGCTTGTTCAATCTAGGATCTAGCAGAAGCCTGCTGCTCCTATTTCATTAGGTAGACATTTTCCCTGAATTCAACTGGAGCAGAGTTGAATCTAAGATTTCTTAGGATTGTCATTAACTGAAGGAAAAATCAGCTTTGAAGACTTGAACAATAAATTATATGTGGAGAAAAACTGGTATATAAAGGGTCTTGAATAACCTACTCTCCTGCTTTTAAATGTCCTCCTGTAATCATGCTTGAGATGGACCATTTGAGTACAGTTTATGGATTTGTGGGCTTCTTTTGAAATCTCGTGATGCTATTTCAAATTCCTGATTTACTTTTTCGGAGGAGTATGATGGTTGGAGAGTGCATTCATGTGTAATAAAGCTGGGAACTTTAGTGCTGGACAGCTGGCATCTTCTCCATCTGCATGAGTTAGTTTTATTGCTGAATAGGACAGTGATATATACTGCATTCGCTTGATATTTAGCTCAGTTACATTGTACTAAAGAACCAGGTCAATTTTTAATTTGCCTGTATAAGTTTGTCAAGGTTTTTTTCCCCCCACTTTGAACTTTAGAGTACAAGAAGTGGGGACCTGCATGAACACTTCTAAGCTTAATTACCAGCTTAGGTCTGGTACGCTGCCGCCAACCAGAATTTAGTGTCTGGCACACTTTCTGTTCCCCAAAAACCTTCCCTGGGGAACCCAGACCCCTTGGGTCTTAAAACAAGGAGGAATTAACCATCCCCCCTTTTTTCCCCCCACCAATCCCTGGTGAGTTCAGACTCAATCCCTTGGATTTTAAAACAAGGAAAAATCAATCAGGTTCTTAAAAAGAAAACTTTTACTTAGCTTTTAATTAAAGAAAAAAAAATCTCTGTAAAATCAGGATGGAAAATGCTTTACAGGGTACTCAGATTCGTATAGACCAGAGGGGGACCCCTCCCCCGCCTTAGATTCAAAGTTACAGCAAACAGAGGTAAAAATCCTTCCAGCAAAAAGACACATTTACAAGTTGAGAAAACAAACATAAGACTAATCCGCCTTGCGTGGCTACTACTTACAATTTTGAAACATGAAAGACTGATTCAGAAAGATTTGGAGAACCTGGAATGATGTCCCGTCCCTCTCAGTCCCAAGAGCGAACAACGAACCAAACAAAAAGCACAAACAAAGACTTCCCTCTACCAAGATTTGAAAGTATCTTGTCCCCCTATTGGTCCTCTGGTCAGGTGTCAGCCAGGTTTACTGAGCTTCTTAACCCTTTAAAGCTAAGAGACATTAACCCTTAACCATCTGTTTATGACAAAGTTATTCACCATATAGTGTCCGCTTACAATTGGATTATCCAGACATTAAGTTAGATTTTATATCCAGTGTGGTCTCTGTAATGTGGTGATAATGAACTTACCATTAGGGGGTCTTATCAGGGCTTTTAGTCACACTATTTTTCCAGGTTCAGACTTTCGACATGATCCTGCAAAGTGCTGATGTCATTATGAGTTGAGGATATCTTCAACTCACCAAAAGTGCTCACTGCTTTGTGGGGTCAGACCCACAACTACTGTAGACCGTTAAACCCTGATGACTAATGAACTAGGCTGGCATAAGGGATGTTTTAATCTAATAATTGAATACACTATGCTCTTGGATATCAGTAAAATGTTAACCCTTTTGAAGGAAGTATGTTTGAACGGGTTTTCGTGCCCAAGAGACTGACCAAAGTGGTATAGCCATGGATTGGCATTTAGAAGGGAGACGGAGATGAGACACACAATACTCTTCTGGCCTAATGAGTAAGGCTATGATTTTTTCACAGAGGCCGTGGAAGTCACAGAATCTGTGACTTCCAGTGACCTCCATGACTTCAGCCCCAGCAGCCAGGAGCTGCACGTTCCCCCTGCTGCCCAGGGATTGGTCACATAGATCTCTAGCATTTTAATCTGGCCCAGCTCTGTGCTAAATCTTAACTGAGCTGTCCTGGTAAGCAGATATTTTAAAGTTTGATAACCTACTATTGACTTGTCCTATTGCTGTGAGTTATGGGCACAAAGGCAGAAGATGGTTCCAGCACCAAATAAGTGTCATGCACCAAAAAAGTGTCTGGGATGAGAACTCTGGGCAAGCAAAGAGTGACTAAATGAAAGGCCTGGAATTACACAATGCATTGGCAGAGAGCAGTTGTTTTGTGACAGTTGGCATCCAGTGCTGTAATTTATAATGACTGGATTATATGCCAAAAGTTTGGTCACCGCAAAGATCTTGCCTTATGTTTTGTTCAGTTTTTAACCAAATAATGCGTGGGGTTGACGCTTCACTTTTTTTTCTACTGAATATGTTCCTAAATGTTCAGCTTTATGTCAGTTTAAATAAAAGGCCAACTTTATTCTTTCTCTGATGCATGTGTGTAACTCACATTGGCAAAAGTGAGAGTTCTGCTCACGTATCAAAGAGAGACTAAACTCTGTTTTTCTTCGGACAACATCTTTTTGCACTACTTAGTTCTAAACTTTTCTAAATCGTGCCAAAAATGTGTTGGGTGCTTTACAGATCAGTAAGAAGATATGGTCTCTGCTCAAAATGGGGCTTAAATCTGAACAGATGACATAGATGGGTAAAGAAATTAAAAAGTCTCTATTTGATAAACACGAGGAAGGGAGAAATGGACAGTAGCTGGTAGTCATTCCTCCCTTGCCATGATGTCTGTCAAAGTACACCTTGTCTGTCCCTAAAGTTCTGAGATTGCTTTTGTAAGAAAGAAAAAGTAAATTCAACCCTTATAATTTCCTTCTTTGATTCTATTGAGTGTTGAATACCCTGCTCTTGAACTTTCCTTGTGTATTGTTTAAGGCTAAAAATCAATGAAGCAAATGTCCTGTGCTCCATTCTTGTTTTTGAGATGTGGAGAAAACGAATGGAAATGCTAACCTGTGCAGGAAGTGAGGTCTGTTGCACTATTAACTGTGGCATGTTAATGTCTATTTCTCAATGTTTGAATAGACCAGTGTCCAACCTTATTACACAGGAGGGCCACATAAACCTAAGCACAACTTTGTGTGGATCAGATAGATTCTACATATTTTAATAAGATTGAAAGTCACCTGTATTTAATTATATTTTAAGTTCATATGTATTTAGATAGGTTGTTTCTATGTACAGTCTTGTCTGTTTACAAACTTGTGTAAACTAAAGTAATGTAAACATGACAAAACGCTAATGAATTGAACATTAGTATATTGTGTTGAAGCAGGCTGTGGGCCTTCTGAAGTGCTCTAGTGGGCAGTAGATTGGGCACCTTTGGAATAGATTGACTATATTAGTTTTAATAAAACTTTCTAGCTGGCTAACTAAGCTTGAGCAGCTAAGTTACTATGTAATTTATCTCATTCAAGTAAATTCATTGTTGAAAAGTTAAAATCTGAAAAAGTTAAATCTTGAACTTTTCTAGGTAGTAATTTCTAACTCTTAATCAAAGATTAGTTTCTCTTGCCCCTTGCTGTGGAATCGGCATGCATTCAGAGCAGAGAAAATTGCCTAAGTAGTGGAGTAAAATCAACCAAACTGACTCTTAGTTATTTTTTTTCCTCCAGTGATTGTCTTCATGTGGTTGAGTCTATGCCCGTCTCTGGACCTGATGTGGAGGCATACTGCTTACGTTGTGAATGCAAATACGAAGAGAGAAGCTCTGTCACAATTAAAGTAAACATGTCATTCCACTGCTGTATATTAAACATTTCAGCCTGCTAATAAATGCACTACCTTTTATAAGTGTATCCTTAAAAACAAAACATTCTGAATGCTCTAAAGGCATTATAATAATTAAATTACATAATCTCACTTAAACTCAGAATAGCAGTAGCACTAATAGTTAAGGCTGAATCATCAGGCTCAAAGGGACACTATTAAGTACCTTAATCTCAAAATTTGCCATCCCTGACATTTGCTAAGTGGGATTCATGTTTTTCTAAGAATTCTAGATGTTTTTTATCAGTTTATGGTTTAGTATCTTTCTCACCCTTCCCCCCACCTTCCCCCCAGTCCCTTGTTACAAAGATGCATATTTTGCTAGCTTGGCAGACACAGTTGGCTAACTATTCTCAGCTCAGGGTGATGCTGTGCCCACAAAAACCAAATCAGCCATGTTAGCTTTAATGGGTGAATTTAATAAAAATGAGCTCAAGTTTGGGCAGACAACCAACCTTTGGGACGTTCTCCAACCAGATCTCTGTCTGCCATCTTCGTCCCTTCATTGCTCTGTCTTTCCTGTACCTGTTTTTGGCCATCTTGGGAGATCAGCTTGTGGAGAAAGTTTTAAAGTGGATTTTGAAGCATAGATTTTGAATGTTATGCATTGAAACGAAGTCCCTACCCCCATTGACATCCAGTTAATAATCACTGTGGATTTCTTGTCCAAACCTAAGACAACTGAATGGAGACAAACAAGCCTGAATGCAAAGGGAACCCCCTGAAGCACCAGCCCACAACCGACGCTGCATGTTAGTCTTATTATTGGAGGTTTTTCTCCCCAATCTTTTTTGCAGAGAAGGAGCTTGAGATCTCAAGAAAGACTAGTTAAGAGGAAATTTTGTCTTAAACTGTGAACTTCCTTTTTCTTTATCATTCACTCCAAACACATTAATATTATTTGGATCTGTGTGTCTGTGGCTTAATTTCTTGAGGTTGTTTGTTTAATTTAGAGACATTGTCAAGGTTAATGGACATACAGCAGACTTACTGACTGATTTACAGGCATTTTGTGTGTCGTCTTGTTCCTTTGCTCTGGCTGTCTGCCCTGTTCTTGAAAGTATTATGTGGAGTAAGTTCTCCGCAATAGTGAAAATTGTGCTTACGTTTTACTGCATGCAGGTTACAGTCATAATCTATTTATCCATCTTGGGCCTCCTGCTGCTGTACATGGTGTACCTTACATTGGCAGAACCTATACTGAAGAGACGTCTCTTTGGACATTCACAGCTAATTCAAAGTGATGAAGACATTGGGGTAAGTTCACTTGAATGAATGCAATTGAATGCTTCCTTATGAAGTTTTTTCAATGGCGAAATAGCCCTCTTTTTCGAGGCACTGGTAGTAATCTTTACTGTTTGTAGAAAGTTGTGTGGTCTCTCCAAGACCATTCCTTCACTTCCAATATGTCCACCCTATAAACAGGTGGATAGCGAGTTCAGGAGCCAAGGATTACCCTTTCTCCCCCAAAACTAGATTATGGAGTAGTCCCCCTTTCTCAGAGCAGTCTAGGGAGGGAAAGAATAGGAAGTAAAATTTTCCTTACAGGGTTAAATGCTGCATTCTACCTCATAAGGGTTGCTATATTTTAGGTGGATGCAATGGTAAGGGGAAAATCTAAATAATAGATATCTGAAGAGGTGTAGTCCTCCCGTGCTACTTCAACTTATGTTGGTTAAGACTATTAAAAAAAAAAAAAAGTTCCAGCAGTGAAATATTGTCATGAGGGGACATTTTATTTCAGTTAAGTCTTATTCTTATAATTAGTTTCCTGCACGTGATGAGAATAGGTTCCCTAAAATCCAGAACAAACTGATTCAAGAGATCTACTTGCACTATGGAAATGGACCGTTGGTAAGTAGTATGATGGCCCATGTTTGGCCCAGTTTGTTTATTGTTAATGTAGACAAGACAAAATTGTCTTCAGCACAATAGTGGGAAGGGTATTTAAGACCTGAAACATGGTGCTGAAAATAATGGGGGATTTTGTCCTCGCTACATTAGCAAATAAACAGTTGATACCAGTTGAGTGGGATAAGGGAGGACTATGTTACAGACAGGCATTGCTGACTTGGGTCATTTTTTATGTTGTAGAGAGACTTACAGAATACACCTCTACCTCGATATAACGCTGTCCTTGGGAGCCAAAAAATCTTACTGCGTTATAGGTGAAACCGCATTATATCAAACTTGCTTTGATTCGCCGGAGTGCGCAGCCCCACCCCCCCAGAGCACTGCTTTACCGCGTTGTATCCGAATTCACGCTATATTGGGTCACATTATATTTGGGGTAGAGGTATATCTGTTGAAACAGAGAGATGACAGTGCATTACAACTAATCAGCTTTACAAAGCTGATGGTCTGTTGTTTGCTACATAGAGCTGTCTGAAAAGTAATGTAGATATGCTTGTCTAGGGTGATGTTGCTGTGAAGCCATTATAGTCACCTGTTACCTTGACTGACTTATTACATTGATAGTGAAGCACTTCACAAAGTATAAGCCAAACTCTATCAGGGGAAGTTTGCTGAAACAATTTTAAAAATCAAGAACTATGTCTGCAGGCTAAGAGGTATTAAGTATGTAAGGTTCCTAATCCATGCTTACATGTAACTGCTAAATATACAAAACAGTTTATCAAGTCTAGAAAATACACTGGTGTATTTAGCATATTGCATAACCAAGCAACATTAGCAGTAGAGTTAAAGCTCATTTTGAGCATAGTGTAACTTTAGTAGACCTTAAAGGAGGAAAAAAAACATAAACAAGTGGATTTCAGTTAGCCTTATCTAAGTTTGCCAGCAGCTGTGACCACTTAATGTCCAGTTTAGTGTGGTGGTGGTGGTGGTGTTTTGTTTTTGTTTTTAATAAATTAAGGAACAGAATAAAGAGATTAAAAGTGCTTGTTATGCCATTAAAACACGACCCTTAAGAATATTGTCATTATTGCTTCAAAGTAAATAGTAAGTGAACAATGCAGCAACACTAAAAGGTGTCACACAATCTTAGGGAACTCATAGCCGTTTTGTTTACAGTGAAACAAAATGATGATATCTTTATTTACAAAGTCTATTTTAAAACCCAGTAGTATTGTGTGGCTGTCACTTTAATAGCTTTAAATCCAAACTTGGACAGTAGTCAAACCCTAATGGATCAGACTTGGTTTATGTTCATGCTTTGTATTTTTATTTGCATAGTGTGTTTAAAAACTTGCTTCCATCATATTTAGTATGGTGATTTGAACAATTTTTAATATGGAAAGAATTTTTATCATCCTGTGTAAACTGAGAAGTAGATCGCTTAGAATTTTGTCATCTTAGCCTACTACCAGTGGCCATCAGCCATTTTGATGAAAAGTAATCTTATTCTTAAAAGATGTAAACAATTATAAATATTTCCCTTCTGAAAATATAACTACAGTATCCAACATTAAACACTTACATTCACCTGATATTTAATCATGAGAACAATTAAATACTTCACAAGTCATATTAAAATCTTTAAATTATTTTCTCTAAATCATAAGGGAATCTGTAAGAGTGCTGGAGCTGATCCTAAGACCAGAAGGGACCATTGTGATCATCTAGTTTGACATTCTGTGCACAAGAATGTCTTGCTGTGAGTTTGGGATGGTCATTATGTGTGATGTAGCAGTGTAAATTTTAACGCAAGGCAGTAAAAACACACATCACACGAACACATTTATACATCATCTGTCCCTGTATTTTCCCTTTCTTTTTGAAGCAACATTTAATATGAAAAAATCCTTTGTATGAGCCTTGTGGCATACCTAATTGTAGCATAAAACTGTCTGGTAACTTATGCCATGATTTATGAAAATATGAAACTTTCACAACTGTGTATGTGGGGTTTCAAATATGCTTGACTACCTAGGTTAACTACTAAAGCTATTTAGTATTTGTTTATTGCAGTTTGACTGTTCTAATGTAATGCAGAATTTAAGGCCTTGATTCTGCATGGCCCTTTATGTGGTCAGACTCCATTGAAGTCAGCAGAGTTTTGGATGGACCAAGGAGTCCATCTATGCAGACATCATGGCAAGTCTGGGATAGAAAAGAATATTTTCTTTAAGGGAGGGATTTTCAGAAGTGCTCACCATAAATCTACATCTACTCCCATTAAAGTCAGTGGTAAGAGTTAAGGCACCACTGAGTGCCTTTGCAAGCAGCACTCTGAAGCAGGATCATATTTCAGGAGTTTTAAAAATGCAAAATTGGCCACAGGTAATAAGACGTTTTCTGCACCATAATTCCTGTAGACAACACCTCTCTGTCTAAGATCTGTAACCTGGGTGTCATCTTCAGCTAGGTCCCAATGTAGATTTCTGTCAGAATCTTGCTGATTCTTCCTGAATAACAACTCTAAAATCTGGCTTACTTCTCCATCCACATAGCTAAAACCCTTGTCCAAGCTTTCACCTCCCATCTTGACTACTGCAATGTCATCTTCTTTGGCCTTGACAAATGGTCCTGCTTATGTCCATTCAGAATGCTGCCAAGATAATTTTCCTCATTCCTGGCTTTGACCACGTTGCCCCTTTCTTCCCATCCCTCCACTGACTCCCCCTTCTCTGTCACATCAAACATAAACTACTTGGCTTAACTTTCAAGGCCCTTTGCAGTCTATCCTCCACTATACCTATCATCTCCTCTCTATCTAGTGTCAACTCTTGCCTTCAGTCGGTCAGTCTTCATCTCCATCTTGCTAAACTTTCAAACAAGCACCTTTGTGCTTTCTCCCCTGCTGCCCCTCATGGATGGGAGGTGCTCCCAGGGAACGTCTACAAAGCCACCTCCACTTTCCTCCTTGGAATTCCTCCATAAAACTCTCCTTTGCTATGTTTACAAAAAAGTTAAGTTAGCCAGCTGCTGTGGTGAGACCCTCTATCATATCTAACCAGTATTTTCTAATTTTCCTTGTGCTCCCCCATTGGCCCATCTGTATCCACCTATTGTCTCTTGTCTAATACTTAAACTCTTTGGGGAAGGGAATGTCTTTTTGGTCTGTGTTAGTACAGTGCCTGGCACAATGGTGTCTTGGTCTATGAGGTGCTACCTCAGTATAAATAATCCATTTCAGGGTGAGGTGTATTGCTGATCACTGAGTTGCTGTACTCAACATCATGTCACAAATAAAATAACCACTTCTGAAAACTTTTTTTGCAATAAAACAAGGCAAGGTATAGAAATACACAGGCTTCAAAACTGAGTCTCCTTTGCTGTGTTAGCACAGTGCATAGTTTATAATGGTGGTTTTTCATTTGAAACGCATCATATCCATGACCTTTTCCAATGTAGTTTTTAAAACATAATTTTCTTTGTCCAAAACATTTGGGGAGCCAAATAAAAGGTTCTGTTCCAAATGTCTTTGTTTATGACTTGGGATTTTTTTTCCAGTAAATAAATCCAGCTTTGCAGATACTGTTAGAAAAGGGACAGCGTAAATGCTAAACAAACACTCAGTTGCTCAGCTCTTTGTCACTTAAACAGCTGTATTTACATGTAGCTGTGGGTTTGGTTTAGTGACAGTAAACATCAGTGTTTTGGTATTTATAGAGCATCTTTGTGTGACTATCCAAAATTACTTTACGGTAACAGGTTAAAATCTGGTAGTGAGCTGGCTAAGCAAAGACGCGGGATCCTCAGTTCAATTTTAAATTGAAGTACCAGCATGAAAACAAATGGGAGCGTCCGAGTGCCTTGGTCAACAATTTCGGGCTTCATGTTCAAACAGGTGCTAATGTATGTAAAGCTGCGTGCATGTTACTTTTAAGTATGTGGTAGTGGTGGTGCTCTTGCCTACAAAGTCAGCATGGGCCTGCTCCCATTGAATTCAGTGGCTAAATTCCCATTGACTTCACTGATGTAGGATCAGATTCCATATGACCATTACTTTGAGAGACTGACCATATGAAATGTACTGCGGAACATAACACTGAATGGATTTATATAGGAAATCCACAAATTATTTTCTATAAAATGTTGAAATATACAGTCTATATCCAGTTAAAGCTTGTTTTGCACACAAAGCTGCCTGGCAAGCTTGCATAACTTTATTTTATCCAGACAATATTGTAATTAACAGTAGTTATGCAGTGAAATTGCTGAACTATAAATATTACTTTCTGCAATTGCAGGATCACCAACCTTTTGCAAATGCTCACGATGTGCTGGCTCGTTCCCGGAGTCGTGCCAATGTGTTGAACAAAGTGGAGTATGCCCAGCAACGTTGGAAGCTACAGGTCCAAGAGCAACGCAAATCTGTCTTTGACCGTCATGTTGTGCTCAGTTAATTGATGTCTAATTCAGTGATGACCAGAAGAAAGTAAAAAGGACTAAAGGAAAGAGCTGACTTGTGTCTTCCTGATTCTACCACTTTTGAATGGTTTGTTACTGGCAGCAAAAAAGTGTTAACTTTGTAAGAATGTTCTGGAGTGGAAACTATCAAAAATAAACAAAGTTAATTAGCCAAAAGCTGATAACTCTTTACATTTTTTTAAATGGCATTTACTAATAAAACTAAACAAACAACTTACTTTAAGGTATCTTTGGATATAACTGTGGTACCTTATTTATTATGACTAAGATGTTTTTAAATGTAACTTACATGGTTTAAAAAGCACCAGACAGCATACTCTGTAACAAAAGATCAGTTACAACACGCTAATCACTTTACTCAGTGAACTTTTGTAAATATACTCCTCACTGTTTAATACTGTGTACTGGAAATCTAAATCTTGCCGTGTAGTTTTCCTATCTGACATTGGCAAGTTGCGTTCATCATTTGGTTTCTTGCACTGTTACTTTGAAGATGTTTGTATAGCAGCTGACCATTGCAAACTTAAGGCAAAACTTAAATGGACAATGATTGTTGATGATAAGCTGCACACTTAAGGTACTGTGATGTAGATAAACTAATGCAGTGCATATTAAGACAGCGCTTTACTGTTTTGCTTTGATCACTTGGTATATTGTATGTGCTACCTACAGATCTCTTCCCTGTCTCTTCATGGATAAAGTCTCAGGAGTTAGTGTATGATAAAGTATATATTTAAAAAATAAACTCTGGTATTTGTCTGGGTTGATGGTATAAGGCATATACTCTCCAGCATCTTCTGTCATCTTGGGAGTTAGGTGTATTTTTTAACTGTGATGCTGTACTCATCCCTCTGAGGTATACAGCTACTGAATAACTAACTTTCATTTGTCCTCTTTGGAATGGAACAATTAAAGATGATCATGATTTTTGAAAAACCTATTTGCAGTATCTGTATGTCATCATTTCTCTCCCTTATCACACTGCATGTAAATTTCATCTTTAAAATTTTGCCAAATGTGCCTAAGATTACAAATGATGTGCATTGTTTATAAATGTTCAGTGCTTGGGTGACTGAAAGAATGGCTCAGAAAACCTGTTAATATACAGAGTGCTTCTAACCTCTGATTCAAATCCAGGTCCGGGCAGTAGTGGCTGCAAGTTACCACCCATCGGAGGGCTCTGTGCTGTGTAAAATGAGCTGGCCTCAGTCCAATTTCTGGTGAAAATTCACATAAAATCACCAGTTATTACTGCCTGGCACTCTTCTTGGCATTTTAAACAGCAAGGTGGAGGACTAAATGGGCATAGAAACTTAAATTGGCTGTTGCACCTAGAGCTAGTCCATCCATATTAGCATTTGAGACACTAAGAGGGCCATATAAAGACACTTCCACTGTCCTTACCCTTCACCGATAAACAGAGCACTGCAGTCTTTTGTTATTTCAGCACTTTTCACGAGGACTAACTTCACAAAAGCAGAAACTCTTCAATACTAGCAAAATCATAATGAGTATTTAAAAAAAAAAACCAACCCAAATCCCAGCAACATGTTGTAGCCACTAATCAATGAAAGGTTAACACCAGTGGCCTGACAGTACAAGTAATCAAAGGGCTAGTCTACACTCGGGGGGAGGGGAGGTCATTGTAAGATACATCAACTTCAGCTATGCTATTCTTGTAGCTGAAGTTGCGTATCTTATTTCGAATGACCTCCCGACTTCATGGCACAGGATCGACGGCCGCAGCTTCCCTGTCAACTCCACTTTCACCTCTCGCCCTGGTGGAGTTCCAAAGTCAAAGGGGAGCACGGCGGGGATCGATTTATCGTGTCTAGATGAGACGTGATAAATCGATTCCCTGATTGATCACTACCCACCGATCCAGTGGGTAGTGTGGACATACTCAAAGTTCAGGAACTACTGTTTCTGCCCCCCACACACTATCCAAACTGGTGACAATGATGCACTTGACATCCGTAGAGAAGAAACAGTTGCAGTTCCTTGTTGCAAGGGTGCCTATTGCCTACCACTTCATATAGCAGCAGTGGCAGAAGCACTGCTCCTTGCTTGTCTGCCTGCCTGCCTTCCCTCACAAGCCGTCAGCAGGTGAAGTGAATTTTTAGGGAGATAAATGGAGGTCCCTACTATGAAGGCGTGAGGATATTTTGAATCCCAAAGACTAATCTTTGTTCAGAGGCAAAGACGGCTTCAAGCAGACTCGATTCTCTTAAGGCTTGAACGGGCCTTACCAGGAAAGAAGAGTGTGTATGCACTTGTCTCTGAGTAGTGAATTAGCTGTCACTAATTTTACTGTGTATTTCAAATGTTCAAGATAAGACTCTGCAGTACTATGATCTATAGAAGGTCTGATTAGTAAAAAGTCCTAATACTAGACTGGAATTGAGGCTTTCAAAATGAGTGAATTTACACATACTGAATTCTAGTTAGAATTTGTCTGTAATACTTGGTATAAGTTATATAAACTCATTTGGCACAATTAATAGGGAGTAGTTGCACTTGCTGGTAAAGATGCTAAAAAACTGTTAGGGTTCCCTGGTTCTTGCCTCAGCTCCACGCTGCCCCTAGTCTAGGAATTGTTCACAAATTAGGGATAGCCAGTGAGTGTGCAACACACACACCATCTGTATGGCTACTGGGAATCCTCCAGAGAGGATATCCAGTCAGTTTCTATTCCTCAAGTAATGGAAAGGAGTGGAGAAGGGTTGAGAATCTGGCCCAATGTTGAGATTTTGGGATTAACATACCAAAGTAGCAATTTAAAGATTAGTATCTTGTGACACTACCATAAAAACAATCTAGTTGCAGATACCAACATCATATATCCTCTTGTTCAAATATATTGAGATTTCTGTATTTAACAATGCAAATATAACTGAAGTGCTAACTAGTTTTTTATTCTGTTAAATATTTGGGTGTAAAATTCAATTAATTGAAAAGGGCATTCATTATAGCAACTTGCTATAGCATATGGATCCAAGGGCTATAAATAAAATATGTTGCTGATTACTTTCTAAAATAGCTCAATTGTATCTAATACATTTAAACATTGTATCCCATAATTCTAATATTTGTTGCCATTATAGCTACAGTGTGGGTGGAAAAAGCTAAACCAGAAAAGAGCAGATCTAAGTGTAAGCTACTTTGCATATTGTCAATTGACTATAAATTACGCCAGTCTTTGACTCAACAAAACAGCACTGGAACTACATAGTTCAGGTAAGAGATTGTCAAAGAAAGCAATATGTATTGGCAAATATATAACATTATGGCTTGAATAAATATCTATCAAAATTGAGGTAAATAACTTCAGTACTTCAAATAGTCTATTTTTAATGTGTATTTAGAATGACCCATTGTTTGATAAAATAAGTTGCACTGCCAGGTAAGAATTGAAAATGTTAACTTTAAAACTTTTAATTTTCAGTGCAAAATTCTGATATTTTACAGACAGTTTGAGCAACCTGAAAATTCTGTTTCCTTGGATTACTTGAGAATTTTCTCCATCTCAAAACAGGTGAGTCTATAGCAATGAAATGATTTTCAAGCACTTTGATTTTGCATTTGTCTTGGACGTTCGGATGGCAGATAAGTGTTTTGTGTAATCCTGTTGTGTAGCAAAAGTGTTAGTGCCATCCAGCCAATGCTATGAATTTCTGATATTTTATTTTTTTGCTATTCAGTGCACATGTAGATTTTATCTTAAGGTAACATTTAACATTCACATGTCAGTAGAATATAATTAAAGAAAATAATTAATTTTCTTCCTATATTTACAAAAGGAACAATAACCATTTGCTGGTTTGAATTCATCTATAATAGCTATATGTTCACCTCAGATTTTCCCTCATGTATAGCAATTTAATTTAGCTTCTGTCACTGAACATGAATTTTTATGTTCAGTGCATGTTTCTGCTAGCAGCTAGCCTATGAAAGCATCTGTTCTAGAACATATTTGATTTTCTCTTTTGGAGAGCTTTTGGTGAATATAGATTCTCAAGTCAGTGAAAGTTTTAGTAAAATCAAAACTGAATTAAAGCAGTAGTTGTGATTGGATACAGAAATATTTTGATTGAACATGACTTTACATGTGGGAATAATGTGAACTTGGGATCTGAGGATAGGCCAAACTTTGATCACACAATTCCCTCCCTTTTGAGTATGGAGGATATGAAAGTATCAGAAAATCTGCTAAAATAGCCCCAATTAATTGTGTAGGAGTTAACTCAATGGTGGCGTTCCCTCTGTCAGGTAGCAGACATCCCTCTATGTAAACACTGAACACCTAGTGCTTGGCAATTTTTTTTTAATGAGTGATGGAAGAAGGGCATTTCCTGTAATGATTTTTAGTTCTCCTGCCTCTTTTTTTCTCTTAGAGGGCATGATGGAACCTGACTACTTTAGATGGTGACATCTTGATGACGTGAGGGTGGAAGGTAGCAAAAGGAAAACAGGCTGGTCTCTATACAAGCAAGGATTGCATACAGTCACTGAAAATGAATAGTGGTCTTATGAATTTTCAGCTAAATTTTTTTAAAGAGTAGCTTTGTTAGAAAAACTACTGGAGGGCTGAGGTTAAACTACTCTTCCAGTGCTTTGACAATCCCATAGAAGTACAACATAACTTCGTATTAGAGAGACAATTTTACTGTCTCTCTCAAACTTCCAAGTGTGATTTAAATGGTTAAATACAAATCCTGAACAATTAATTCTGTCATATCTGCTGTCAGGCAGATGTAGAGAGAATATGTGTCCTCTAATGGGCCATCGAGAATTAAAGGGAGTGTGGCTCTGAGCAGTACTCCAAAGGGAAGTTCATTCACTTACCGTGTAGAAACCCCTCTCCCTAATAAAACTAACAAATAAACAAAATGTTTTTACAGCTGGAATTTAATCTGAACAACTTTCATTAGCATTGTTTAATACTGGCTATAAAGATGATCTTCTAATAATCCTGTATTGGGGGAGCGGGGGACGATGCCGATTCTGCAAAACAGTCCTGGGTACAGGAATCCATCAGGAATCCTCTTCAGAGGAGACATGGAACCAGTGTGTCACTTTACAGACATAAAAATAAGATCGAGGTCCCTGCACAAAGGAGTTTTCAACCTAATTGCAACATTATACAGTGAGTGAAAACATCAAACATGTAGGTGAAAAGACAAAAGAAGGGAAGAGTTTAAAACTCTTTGATGAATGTTTTGTTTGGCTCAGTGAAGGTTACGGGCACTCGAGTGGCAATGTTTTTTGGGGGAATGATGGGATGGAGAGGTTGTTTACTTTGCCAGTGCGTGATGGGTGTATGGGAGTGCCTGTGTCTCTCTGAGTGGCAGAGTGCTAACTGAAAGTGGTGAGGGTTGAAGAGGGAATTGAAGGAGATTGAAGTCACTAGAAGCACAGGAGGAAGGAACAAGAATTCAGCCAGTTATAGTTTATATAATGCCAGCAATAAGTACTTTTTGTCAATTTCAGACTGAGCTGGACTATGTTTGGAAATGAAGAGGATCTGATGTTACAAATGCCAAGTAAATTAGCTTAACTGTGGTTTCCTTTAGGAGGCTGAAGGGATTACTTTATCTTTAGCCAGTGCTTAGTAAGTTTCTATAGCATATGCTGGTGATTATGCATTTCCATGTGTATGTGAAGGATGCTATTCAAATAGGACCAGGGCCACCCAGAGGATTCAGAGGGCCTGGGGTCTTCGGCGGCGGGAGACAAGATCCAGCACTTCAGCAGTGGGTCCCAGGGCGGAAGGACCCCCCACCACAGGTCTTCGGGGCACTTCGGTGGTGGGTCCCGGAGCGGAAGGACCCCTGCCACCAAATTGCCGCCGAAGACCCGGAGCGAGTGAAGGACCCCGCTCCAGGGTCCCCAAAAAACTCTTGGGGGCTCCTGCGAGGGCCAGGACCTGGGGCAAATTGCCCCACTTGTCCGCCCCACCCCCCAGGCAGCCCTGAATAGGGCATCATTACACACCATGTGGTAACCTCCCACACCATTCGATAATATCATAAATGCATTAAAATCCTTTCTTCTGAAAAATTATTATTTATAATTTGTATTAGTGTAGCACCCATGAGCTAGTCATGGACCAGGACCCCATTGTGTTAGGTGCTGTACAAACACAGAACAAAAAGACAATCCCTGCCCCAAATAGTTTACTGTCTATGCCAGTAATAGAACCTAACCCATGTAAGTAGTTGTGGTGTATGAATCATTCAATTAATATGCAAATATACTTTTCTAGGTTAAACACAAAACACAATGGATAGTAAAAGCTACTGTAACTTCATGGACAGGTTGTCCATCTACGACTCACAACATGTGACTAGGCCTTTCGGTGGGGACCCTATTGTCACGTTTCATGTGTACCCTGAGACACCTACCCAGTTCACTTGCTCTGAGGATTTGCCACTTCTTCCTTTTACATCTGAGGAGTTGATCACAGAGAACTTCTATACTGATCCTTGCAACTTTCCTTACCAAGTGGCCCAGGCTAATTATGGCAGAGGTGACTATTCCTATGGACCAGCTTTCATCAGAAAGAGGAATGAAAGGGAAAGGCAGAGGGTTAAGTGTGTCAACGAAGGATACGCCAAACTCCGACGTCACCTGCCTGAGGAATACTTAGAGAAACGGCTCAGCAAAGTAGAAACACTTCGAGCTGCAATAAAATACATTCACTATCTACAATCTGTTCTGTACAGTAATTCTGCAGTGACAGAGAAGAATAACCTGGAACTGGGCCATACTTCCAAGGCAATTACCAGAGAGATCCAGTTTTGATGAGTAGCTGAACTGCTCCAGGGAAGAAAAATAATCACAGCTGAGGCTAATAACAATCACATTATTGGTGACACAAATATTTCTGTGAAACACATTTTATGAACTGTACAAGGCACACATTTCTAGCTGTCTACTGGGGAAAGAGTTTAAATTAATCTACAGGGAATTACACGGAGATGAGAAATCTACAGGAAAATTAAATGTAAACTCTTTTTTAGTTAATTCTTGGAAATTAGAAAAAAATCCTTTAACTTAGTTAGAAACCAAAAGTACGACTATATATCATTTTTCAGAAAGGAGCAAATGTATATGCCATCTCAGTCTGCTCATTTTAAATAAAGTGTAACCTTCTCATGGATGGGGCTCAGCTTCTGTTCATTTTCAGGAATGTTTCATTTTCTGTTCATTTTCACACCTCTCCAAAGAATCTCTGCCCTAATTGCCGCTCTCTTCCTCAAAATACGAAGGACAATTTTTTTCCCCCCAAGTTGCTTGTGTATTGGCCTAGTGGATATAGCCCAGTTCTGCCACAGGCCCGCTGGGTGAACTTAGCAGGTCGGTGCCCCCCTCTGTGCCTCAGTTTCTTCAACTGTAAAATGAGAATACTGACCTTTTAAAACACTCAGATCTACTCATGTAAAGCATTATAAAAGTGAAGTAGTGGTAGTATTATTTTATTATTAAAAAGGGGTAAAAACACTTTCTAAAGTATAGTTACCTGAATGTGGAAAAATGCAGCATTTTTGGAAATGCAGCTCTATCCTTTTGTTAACCAATTATTTTTCGTACTTGAAACTTGGAACTCTTATTTTGGTTGTAAACCCCTTTTTTCCTGGCCAAATTCCAGTCTGTGAGCCAGATTCCATCACCCATACTGTCAGTGAGCTTATTTCATGAGTTGTCTTGTTGAAAATCACTGAATATGGATTTACTTACTGACATAGTAAGATACTACTCCAAGGAGGGATGACAGAATCTGGCCCCGGGGAATGACATCCTGCAAACCTATATGCCTCCGCACTTTCCCTATAATGTTTTCTTCACTTGTTGTCCTAAATTGTTGCTCTGCACTCTTAAATAACTGACAGTTTCACCCTATAGCTAGCTGCATTTCAGCAAATTTTTCTAGTTAGGGCCTACTCACATGAGAGTGATGGGGAAGATTTAGCCCATGGTTTGCAAAGATCTTTGACATCCCTTGGGTTGAAAGGTGCTATATTATTTATAGTCCTATTTTATTGATATTCAATAAAAAGGCTCTCCATGTCCCATAATAAGAGCAACTGCAATGTGGGTGCAGCAAAGTACTGAGGAAAAAGGCCTTAGCATCTGATAATCTAAACCAGATGTTGCTTTTCCTTTAGGCCCAGCAGTCATGTGTACGCTACTGGGTTTATGGAAGCAAAAAGCTATTTTTACCATGACACAGAAAAGGAACTTTAGTCTACTAATCACTATTTGCAGTACTATACCTTTAAGCGTGGGGCAGGTCTCTAGCGCACACATGCACATGTATGTCTCTCCATTCTAGTTGAAGTCTTGAAATCTCCACCATTGTTTTTGAAGGCTTAAAAGCTTTGTTGCTGCTACAGCCCATATTGAACCTGGTCAGGACCAAGTTGTCTTTTCTCTTTTCTGAGTGAAAACAAAGCTTTAAGGCCAAGAGTTTCAAAAATAGGATCTTCAAGTTCAGCTCCTAAATCCACATTCAGGTTCCTGAGTAAGTGGCCTGATTTTCAAAACACTGGAGCACCAGCATGCCCCAGTGACTTCATGCCTGCGTTCCTCAGGAGGAGTAAGACAGCATGACTATTTTCCAAGCTTTTGGACAATAGGATTGTAAGGTCAGAGGTAATTCTGCTAGTCATTCAGTTGTTTTAAATTAAATTAATTAAAGACTATGAAATAAGACTCTGATGAAACAGCTGGGAAATAGAATTTTTTTACATTCATAATTCATGCAGCAAACCTGGAGGTGTCAGGGCTGTGAACTGCCAAGCCTAGAGGTGCCGGGGATCAGCCCTGGCAAGCCCTGGCACTAATTAAGTACTGGATTTCGTATGTGTAGTGGATGAACGTAAAAAACTCCAGCAGAGGAGCAATGAAATGCCCTTGTAACAATTCATTAAAGCTATGGAAGAGGAGACAGATCTAGAGGTCAGAGCAGGGATCAACAATCAGGAAGATTCCTAGATATTATTCCAGGTTAAGAAATCTCTCTTTACTCACCTGAAAATGGGAGAGGCAGTATTGTTCAGTGAATGGCCCCCTGACTGGAACTCAAGAAATCAGGGTTATGTTCCAGGTTCTGCCATTGACCCATGTTCAAGAAGGATGAATTCAAACTGGAACAGGTTCAGAGACGGGCTACGAGGATGATCCGAGGAATGGAAAAACTGCCTTATGAAAGGAGACTCAAAGAGCTTGGCTTGTTTAGCCTGGCCAAAAGAAGGCTGTGGGGGGATATGCTTACTCTATATAAATATATCAGGGGGGTTAACGTTAGGGAGGGAGAGGAATTATTTAAGTTTAGTACTAATGTAGGCACGAGGACGAATGGGTATAAACTGGATATTAGGAAGTTTAGACTTGAAATTAGACGAAGGTTTCTAACCATTAGGGGAGTGAAGTTCTGGAACAGCCTTCCGAGGGAAGTAGTGGGGGCAAAAGACTTTCCTGGCTTTAAGACAAAGCTTGATAAGTATATGGAGGGGATGTTATGATAGGATTATAATTTGGGCAATTGATCTTGGATTACCACCAGATAGGTCTGCTCAATGATCTGCGGGGAGTTGTTGGATGGCATGGGAACTGAGTTACTGCAGAGAATTCCTTCTTGGGTGCTGGCTGGTGAGTCTTGCCCACATGCTCAGGGTTTAGCTGATCGCCATATTTGGGGTCGGGAAGGAATTTTCCTCCAGGGCAAATTGGCAGTGGCCCTGGAGGTTTTTCGCCTTCCCCTGCAGCGTGGGGCACGGGTCACTTGCTGGTGGTTTCTCTGCAGCTTGAGGTCTTCAAACCAATTTTGAAGATTTCAATAACTCTATCCTGGGATAGGGGTTGTTATAAAATTGGATGGGTGGGGTTCTGTGGCCTGCCTTGTGCAGGAGGTCAGACTAGATGATCAGATTGGTCCCTTCTGACCTATGAGTCTATGAGTCTATGAGTCTATGAGACCTGCTGAGTGACCTGCGAACCGGAAGCTCTGGGGGGCAGTGGCTGTCTCTGTTTTTGTACACTGCCTAGCACAATGAGGCTGGGGTCTCTAGCTGCTACTATAATACAAATAAAAATAAATCACTTCACCTATCTGTGTCTCCTATGACCCTTTATCTGTCTAGTCTAGGCTGTGAGCTCTTAGGGGTAGGAACTCCCTCCCACTGTTTATATAGTGCCTCGCACAATGGGGACCTGATCTTCTTTGGGGCTTTGAGGTGCCACTGTAATACACAGCATATTGTACTTCTATCTACCAAATAGATGGATGTGAGATTTAATGACTTCATGTTTGTGAAGTCATGTGACACCAGCTCAACCACTTCCCTTTTGCCCTAACTGCATAGCAGCACTTTTGTTACCTCATATGGGGGCTTTTTATTTTAATCCCGCAGATTCATGTGATCCTGTCTTGGTCAATAAAATTGTGTTTGATCATTCAAGGGTGCGAAATAGACTGTATATGCACAATGCATTCCTACACTCTGACCCCACCACGGTAACTGATACTTTGATCGAACGGATTATATCTGTCACATTTAAAATCAAATGGATATGTGTTAGACAGATGATCATCTATGGGCGTATCGTTCCTTTGGCTGTTAGCTGAAACACTCACGTATGTGCATGTGTGGCTTTCTTCAACACAGTCACTTCCTGTTGGTAATGAATCTATGGCAACCAGCTTAGTAACTGGAAACACTAGCAACAAATGACTTTTCACACCAAACAGGCAAAAGGGCAGGATTTCTGAAGTCAGGCCAGGTGTGGGATGACAAGATTGGGCACTCTCAATATCTGGTAAGTTCAATATATTCAGTTTCTAGAACCACTGTATCGAAGTAATTGAAGCTACTCAGTAAATGTAATATAATTTATACAAGTCACCTTTGTCTTTTCTTTCCTCTGCCCATGCTGTATCTGTTCTGTGAATAAGAAGGGCTTTTGCTCTTCAGGGCTGTCTGGCCAATATCTTTCCCAAGCACTAAATTCACTGCAACAAAAATTTTTAAATGTTAAATTAAAAGTAAAATTTGAAAACACAAAGTCTAACTTTACACGAATTATTTCATTAATCTGTGTGTGTAAGAATCAGTATGCTTGTAAAGTAATCAATATCCTTGACATTATTTGCTCATTTGCAGACAAAAGTTTTGCAGAGATTATTACGATAATTGTTGCAATCTGTGATCATGTTGCAATTTATGATCCTGTTGTGTGTTTATGTAAAACACCGGTTTGTTAAATAAGAATTTTCTGAAATCTGACCATATTTATCAAAAGAGTAGCCAGATGATAGTCTTTTATTCCAGAGAAGATGAGAGAGTAAAATCCGCAGGTAACATTTTTCAAATGCAGCTAACTATCATAGGAGCTTAAATTCCATTTGCAAATGTAATTTAGGAGCATAGCCCCATTAACTTTCAGTTTGAGAAATTGACCCCATGTATAAATATTTTAAAGTAAAATAAAAAAAATCTAGTTAGAATAGAAGTGTCCTGCTAAATTTGCCCAGGTTACAAGGTAGCTATAGCATTGTAAATCTTAATATGACAGCCACAGAAAAGAAATCTCTTCACTTGTCAAATGTGAGCATGATTTCCTTCTCTTGCTAAAAGGATAACCTGTCATAAAACATGACAGAACAGCTGCAAGATCAAATTATTTCCCCTTAAATACATCACTATAACACGAGTAACAGGCAACATCAATCTAGTGCTACATTCAAAAGCTGTCTTCAAGCTCATTCGGCTATATCAGCTCCAGCTGTGATTTTTGTCATAGCTCACAAAATATGTAGGATTGGGATGGGACAGGATGCAGATGGGAATCATTTTAGGAAGAATGAAGGTGCAGCAGGTGATTCCCCAGGCAGCATAAGCATGAGTCTCTCAGTAGTATTCGAGGGCACTGTCCTATGGAGGACTTGTTTTAAAACAGAAAATTCCCGAAGACTTTTCTAGTTTATTTAATGTTGCTAAGGTGCTGATCACCTTATGTAAAAGTCTGATTCAAAGTCTGTTGAAGTGAATGGAAAGGATCTTATTGACATCACTGGATTGTGGATAGTATAGGGGTGTTAACCACACTGACTTCAGGCCAAATTCAAGTCTGGTGAATTACATTCCACCCACTTAAATCCCCCCTGTAATTTCAACTGAATACCTTAATCTTTAACTCCTGTTGCTCTGCACTGTTAAACAGTTGTTATATTTCACACCAGAAATGGCTGCAGTTCAGTGGTAGGCAAAGTTTTGATTCATTTTTTTTATGTAAAACTCCATTAATAAATATTTTAAAGTCCTTTGGGATCCACTAGAAAATGTAAGTTGTCATTATCATCATTTAACTTGTATATTTGCTTAAAACCTGGTATGCTGTGTTTGTTCATCTCAAACACCAAATTACCACAATTCCATTTTGTAGGTAATTGCTTATGAGGGAATGGAGAATCCAGGAAGATCCTTGTGTACAGAGCACAAGTACTGCAGAGCAGTGACAGCACTAGATAAACTCTCATGCAGCAACTTTGTAACTAATACCGATCTCTTCTCTAGTGGCTCTTACATAGTGCATCCTGCTTGGGTTACCAGACCTCTCATCCCCCAAAGGTAACAAGTTCTTGCTTACGTCTGTCATTTGCTTTGCAAGACTGTTGACGATTGAAAACAAGCCAGGAAGTAAGCCCACTAACTAAAGGAATGCTCTGTGAGACAGGCCTATTGGTGCCAACTGTTCTTTACAAACAACTCCTTTCTCAGATCTGACAAACTCACTACACTTAATACATCCCTTTCCTGGTATTTTTCCATGAAAGGTAGCATGTAAGGTCTCTACTGAAAGCTTGTAACATATCAATACTCATAATCATCATTAGATGTGTGTAAAGGTAATATTTAAGGAATAATTTAACAATATTGAAAACTGTCTTATGGTCTTAAAGTCAGTCACCAGAGAATTGTATAACTGGGTAATAGTCCACTTGAGTGGGAGGGAGTTGTCATCCCTCCCTGGTAGACTGGTGATGTAATACAAGGTTCAATTGTCTAACCATGCCCTATCCTAGAACAGGCATTGGAAAACCATCAAAGCCAACTGCAAACAATCAAAACCACTTGGAAGTAAAAAGAATCAACAATAAAAACGAAAGACTGACTCAGTATAACACAGGATGGAAAAAGACTCCTTGTATCCATTCACTGAGGAGACATGTTGTTGAATGGGGGACAGGTTTCATGAAAAATTGGATCCTGGTTCCTGTGATGCCAGCCAGAGACTGAACTGGGGAGGGGGGAAGGGAACCTACTATATTAGCTAGGAAAAGTAACTATTAATAAAATGTAGGCCCTAGTTTGCATTTTATGATTTGTTTTGTATTTTAACTAGATCACTGTCTCTTGTTTCTAGTGGAGTCTCTCTTCTTTCTTATGATAAAACAAAAGAAGCTTTATTTAAGTGCAGTACATTATACAGAAGTGGTGATTTAGGGTAAAAGTGGTAAACTAGAGCACACTGCTCCTTTGAGGGCAAAGGAGCTGGGATTTCTGAGAGTAGCCAGTACAGGGTCTGGATATCACAGTGGAATGCTTCAAGAGGACTCAGGACACCTCTTGTTAACTTGATCTTAAGGGCAACTAGAGGCTAGTTTCACTTCCAGCATAAGTTAGAGCAACTACTGTTGTAGGTTATCCCAAACCAGGATCACAGTGTGATCCTACCACAACCACCAAACACCCTCCCCCACAGTGGTGTGAGGCGCTGAGGAGCTGTTGGAGTCATGCAAGCAAGGGATTCTCCTACACAGGCAAATCCTCAGCCAGCTCCTTCTGCCTGCTTTGCACCATAGGGATGGAACAAAACAGGTCCAGTAGGACCCTGGATCTGGCCCTTGAAGGTTAATAGAGTGTCTTAATTTGACTCAATGAAGCTGTTTGCTCTCACCACTAACCCTTTTCTTTTTATTCAAGGTGCTCATGGATTGGCCACTGTCCCCATTTTCCTGACACACCATGTAAGGGACTTAAGGTGTGGGAAAAATCAGTGGACATTGCTCATGTTCCTGTTCTAGCAAGAAGGGAATCTGATGGGTTTTATTATCTTGGTACAATAAAGCAGGAGATAGAGGCAAGTGATTATTGGCTCACCTATCTTGTGTAGATATTTTTAATTTACTGTGTCTCCATTACAGTGAGATCTGTTCATTGTAGGAAGTCACCTGGATCACACAGTGGACTCCCTCAGAAGAGATTCACAAAGGGTCAAATTCATGGATTGCAGAATGCCCTCCAGCAGCACCTCTCTGCCACTTGAACCCCTGCTGTGCGTGGAATTGGGTTGAGGGTGGTGGGGGTGCAAAGGTAGATCAGCTGTGCACTGGAGTCCGTGCATCATACAGGGTTTCTATCAGTTCTGATGTAGGCTATTGCATGAAGTCAGGAGGCAAGTCACAAACAGAGCATCTGCATTTGTGATTATACTGTTCCAGTGGATTAAAGACCATATATAGGGGCAGTAGTGTCCAGTGGTCCTGCCCATCCTACTGTACCTATTGAGTAATGGCATACTGTATGAGTCTGCTCAGGATAACAAAGGTATGGGCTGAAATGACACCTGTATGCAGCCTCTATAGCTCACATTCAGCAGCCTCTATGCCTCCTTTGCTGTGCCTTCTCTTCCTGATGTCAGACTTTCTGGTAGCTATTCTAGTCTGCAAGAGGGACTGTTGGCTTGTGGAAAGCGGTGCATGCCCCTTATTCAGAAATCAAGGCAGCTGCTTGTGAGATAAGGACTACCAGCTTGATCTCTTTAGGGAAGCGCTCATTGTAACACTTTGCCTTCCCATTCTTCCACCAGCGCTTATGTTTTTTTGGAACTTCGTTTTGCCCCAGTTGGATCCATCCTGCAAGGTTGCAAGAAGTCTTGGCTCCTTCTGCGAGTCAGGGCTCTCAGCATCTTGCAGGGACAGGCTCTTTGTTTCTGAGCCAGTCATGCTGGGCACTGAGCCATGTTTAGATGAATTTTGTGGTGTTATGGCCAGGGCCCCACCTACTGTTGTGAATAGACAGATAAACATCGATACTGCTGGAAAACTGTTAGTGTGTTATGTATACACTTACGGCTTTATTCCTCTGCAAATCAAGGCACAGCATGTCTTTTCAGAGACACTAGTGAATGATTTAATTCATTAAGTTGTTAACACTTAAAACTTCAAAGAAAAAAGGGCCTATTCTTTTTGAAGAGCAGGGGAGTGGCTTGCTTCACTTGCTGATGCAAAGCTCCTTAACTGTTTTCTAAAAGATAAAATGCCTGGTTACCCAGTATGTAATAGGAAAGTGTCTTTTGCAGTGGAGAAAATACAGGTCCTAGTTGTAGTGGATATGGGGGCGTATTTTACCAAGGCTGCTGAACACAAACATCCCCCTGTAGTTCTTTCCAGCTCTCTAGATGAGAGACTAACATAGCATGTACTGCTTACTGTCACCATTCCTGCTGTCCTAGAGTTCAGGTCTAGTCTAAGATGCCATGGAAGGGACTGCTGACTGCAGTACAAGGTCTTATATTATGTATTACATGGGGAGCTTCCTCATAATTATGTTTTGTTCCTGGTAACAGGGCGAGAGAGGAACTTTCCTGGTAGAGTTCGACAAACCACTTGCATCAGGTGACAAGTATTCAGTATGTGTGCAAAAAACAGCCAGGGATGACATCCTTGAATATGTCAATGGAATGAGGCACTCTATACTCCCTGGAGACAAAGTGCTGGCACCCTGGGAACCAGACCTGGTCAGATATGGCCCTGGAACCATCCTACTGGGCATTGAAACACGGGATCCCCTGAGAGGTAAGAACGGATCCCCTGAAGTGGTAAGAATGAACACTATTTTTGGTATTGCTACTGTAGCAGAAGCATCAGTGAAACTTGCAATGTTTATTTAAAAAATGTATACAGGTTGCAAGGTATGCAGTGGGAACTAGTAACGGATCCTAGAAAGTGCTCCTTAGCAATACCTTGAGCATGAGAGTTAACTTCTAGATTGATCTACCTTCTATTAAGAAAACTGACTTTTTAAATTTGCACCTTCACTATCCACTACATCTAGTCTTTTAGCAGTTATTCAATTTAACTTCCTACTGAAACAAGGGCACCAGCTGTAGGGGAAAGGATAACATGTTCAGTTCCTGAGACTTGATGCACAGGGAAACTGTTTTCAAATGGGGTAGTGTTAAGATTACTCATATCAGAATGCTCAGACGGGCACTGGGTTATTTATACATCCAAGAGCTGATCTGAGCACCCACATGTGGAATTTAGACAGCATAATAATCCACTCATGTTTGACAATTTGGCCCTGTTTGCTTATCAAAATACTGGTAAAATGTTATTAGATTATCATTGCCAAATGTGGCCACAATACCAAAAGTTACCCAGACAATTACCATTTGCGTCTACTTCATGTGGGGACAAATTTTCAAGAAAACGTCTGTGATAGGAAAACAGGTCTGTGACAACAATGGCAAATTCAATAGCTGCTTCCATATCGTACAGTATATGAGGAGGAGGTGTTAGGGTGTTCCTGCTCTCTGACAAAGGTAGAAAACATGTATTAAATTGCTAAGACAAGTCAAGATGCTAGTATTTCCCAACCAGAGCGGTACTGTCTAATGGTATCTTACCTTTTTCTTTTCAATAGCCTCAGAGGATGAAGAAATCATGGTCTGTTTTTGGAATGACAAGAAAGTGAAAGTACCACTAGGTGTAGCCTTATGGATTCCACCAGACACATGGGAAAGGATAGTAGAGATGATTCACATGCCCTTCACCAGTCGATTAAAGCTTACGAACCCCCTCACCACCACTAGCTCTTACACTTCTACTTGCAGACTTCTAAAAGCCCCCATCCATTCATGTGCTTTAGACGATGGGCTAAGTAAGTACAGGTGGCCATGGCCATGGCTATGGCCATTTATCTGCCCCCCTTTCCATGGTCATTGTCACAGTATATGCTGTTCACCAGTCCATGTGGGATGCATCTGCTGCTCCCATCCCAAATTCAGTGCCTGGCGGCCTCTACTATCCACATCTTTGCTCCCTCAAAGAAGCACTAAACAGCAAGAGTCCAATAACAAGCCCACTGCACAACTTCTAGAATTGGAAAGTCCAAAGGAAAATGAACCAGCAGCAGCTGCTACTATTGCTTCTTCCTCCTCCTCCTCCTCCTCCTCCTCCTCTGATTTAGGAAGTGAGGAAGAGATGGGCCTAACGAAGAGCACGGTGGTGGATAGTGCTGTTAATACAGATTCCAGCCTTTTCAAAAAACCCAAACTGAAAGATGCTGCAAGACCTGAGTGGAAATACTGGAAGAGAAACCACGCCAAGTCACATCCTAGGAATCCAGGTATATTTCATCTCTTTCCTTGGTTACTTGTCAACAGGTGCTTCTTCACTGAAAGCATTCTATAACCCTCTTCAGTCTGGCACTGTATCTCATTCAGTGTTAGACTTGAATGCAGGCCTATATTTCTTGCTAGCAGTGACACAGATATACTTGTAAATGTCTAACTTACCTTATTTCAGCATTGGTAGACAAAGTGTGTATGATGCACAGAAAACAGAAAACAAATCTGACAATATGTCATTAATCCTTTAAATACTACCTAGAATTTAAAATAGATTAAATAAATTCATAAATCTTAAATTCATAAAAATGTTATTTTGTAACCCTACTCCCCTTTATAAAAAACAAAGCAAAACTTTGTACTGGGACCTAAACCAGGCATCAGTTAAAAATCTCTTTAATTAATTTCTATAAATGCAAGATCTACACCAAGTTTTGCCCTCTTCATCACATGTAAGGGCTCCTCTTTCATACTTTATCCAGTGGAAAACCACGCAAAAATGGATCAGATTCAGGCATGCGCACACACACATATATATGCACAATGCTAAATTCCTGATCTTCCCCCCAACCCTGCCACATTTTTCATGGTCCATCCACACAATTAACTTTACTTAAGCAACAGATATCCAGAACCAGAAATCGTGCACCTACAAGAGTTCCTTTTAGGTTTAAATTGCACTTTCCTTTCCAAATGACTACAATTTTTTTTCTTTAATGTAAAAGTAAGATTATGTACATTAAATATAGTATCTATATCCCCAGGAATCAGCATTCCCAGCAGCAAGTGTACAAAGGGGAAAGCAGAATCCAGAACCATTTTCTCCTTGGACATGCACCCTGTGGCATCAACCGACCACAGTGCAATGTTTGAAACTATTGAACAGTCTCCGAGAAGACATCTCACACTGAAAGATGTCTTAATCCACCATGATTTCAAGCCATCATTGGGGGTAAGTAATCTATGGTGAAACAGTATTACAGTTAGGTGCCTTGGTTCTTTAAATTGAAGATGTAGTTCTGGATATCAGCTGAAGAAGCAAATGGCCCTGAAGTTACCCTGTTACCTGCTAAACATCTCCCCCCCCCACAGCCCAGCAGCATATCTGTGTTGGGGAGAGAGCTCCTCTTCCAATTCAAGACACAGTTGGGCAGGATCTGAATCCATCTTACAGTTCAAAAAACTAAAACTTGGCATGTAACTAGATGGTGATTCAATGGAGCTTGTAACCTTGGAGACTGAGCCAATGCCCACTGAAGTCATGGGAGCTGGATTAGGGCCAGCAACTCCTACAGGATACTTGATCCTGGGAATGGATGGCTCTGAAATTCAGGACTAATAGAATCCAAACAAGGAGCTCTCCTCCCTTCTACTTCTCCCAGTGCAGCTCTGCACCAGGCTCACTCCATGGAGGGCATTTTATACTGCCCCAAAGCCTGATGCTTGTGGGTAATTTTCTAGAAATCAGTCCTGTAGATCAAATTCTGAAAGAATTTTTTTCCTCCAAAAATAGCAGACAATTTAGAGAGAATGCTGCTCTAGAGTTCAGCTAGAGCAGGGGTCTGCAACTGGTGGCACACAAGCCGATTTTGCCTGGCATGCGGCTGCCAGCTGGGGTCTTAGCCACCGGCCCTGCTCAGCATGCTGCTGGCTGAGTGAACGGAACCCCAGGCTGGCAGGAGGCTGAACGGGGCTGGTGGCCGGGACCCCAGACCAGCGGCAGGCATGCCCCCCGGCTGCCCCCTCACTGCGCTCAGTTTCTACGGCCCCTGAGAGTGAGAGCTGCCGGGGCACGGGGCCCTGACCCTGCTGCGGGAGAGGCGGTGGCTCACACTCCTGGGAACCGCAGAACCTGAGCATGGTGTGGGGGGAGCCAGGGGGCACACAGGGACCGCGTCCCACATGCATCTGCTGCAGGATTCCCCGCGAGGGGAACCACTGGACTACAGCCTGGGCAGGCGTGCCCCTCAGCAGGCGTGCCCCTTGGCTCCCACCTCACCGCACTCGGGTTCTGCGGCTCCTGGAAGTGTGAGCTGCTGCTGCCCCTCCTGCTGCCCCTCCTGCAGCCCCACTCTGCGGGGGAGGGGCTGTGCACGCAGCAGCTCGGCAGCGTGTGCTGCCATCACATACAGCCAGCATCTGACGGGCATGGTAAGGGGAGTCCTGGGGAGGGCAGTCAGGGAGCAGGGGTAGGATTGGAGGGGTTGGGAGTTCTGAGGGCCCTGTCAGGGGGCGGGGAGTGGTTGGATGGGGCATGGGAGTCCCGGGGGTCTGGGGGCAGGAGTGTGGATAAGGGTTGGGGCAGTCAGGGGATAGGTAGGGGGTAGGGTCCTAGGGGGGCAGTTAAGGTGGGGGGTCTCAGGAGGGGCCAGTCAGGGGACAAGGAGCAAGGATGCTTAGAGAGGTGGGTGGGGTTCTGGGGGGCAGTTAGGGGACAAGGAGCGGGGGGGGTTTCTGCCTGGGGCAATCAGGGCGGGGCTAGGGCAGGGCTCTCTCCTCTTTTTTGATTGTTTGAAATACGGTAACCCTAGGTGAGGGGAGAGCCGGGGGACGCACGGGGACTGCCGCCCGCATACATCCACTGTAGCCTGCAGAAGCCCCCGGGGGGCCACCGGGCCACGGCAGGAGGGGTGGGGGGGGCACAGCTACTCCCTGCTAGCAGCACTGCCACCTTTGCAAGGCTGCTGTCCCCCTGCACTGTGCTGGCTCCTCCAGGGTGAGGGCTCGCTGCTGCTGCAAGCGGGATGCTTTGGCTCTCTGGTGCCTCCGGAAGGTGGCTCCTCCCTGCTGAGCTGCCCAAGCCTGGCAAAGTGAGTGGACTCAGGGCAGGGGCCACCTGGGTGGGGTAGAGAGGGGAGGGCTTGCAGGGGGGCTGTGCACCCTCCAGGGGAGTTCAGGGGGCAGGAAGGGGGGAACCTGGTCTGGGTAGTAGCCCCTGGGGTCTATAAAGGCTCATTGGGATCTGCCCCTCAATGAACTGGTGTGCAGGGGGAATTGGGGGGCACAAGGTAGAAGTTTTGCCTAAAGTGCAAAATATCCTTGCACCGGCCCTGCCCCAGGCGTGCGTGCACCCCAGGTTAAACAGTAAAGCACTAAATTGATAAGATCAGCATTTTAATTTAATTTTAAATGAAGCTTCTTAAACATTTTAAAAAACGTGTTTACTTTACATACAACAATAGTTTATAGACTTATAGAGACCTTCTAAAAACGTTAAAATGTATTACTGGCACGCAAAACCTTAAATTAGAGTGAACAAATGAAGACTCGGCACACTACTTAAAGGTTGCCAAACCATGAGCTAGAGGATACAAAATGCATAAACTGAGTCAAGAAGAAAGAAGACTAAAGTCCTAGTTTTCATGCTTCATTTCTCCCAGCCACAGGCCACTCCTTTTTTAGAGAACCTTGGAGAAAATCAAATAGAATGTGAACGCCAGAGAAGAGCCTGCATGGAACAAAAAAGAAAGAAAAAAATCCAGCAGCAGCAGTGGGAGTGTGAAAGAGAACAGCAGGCTGAAGAGAAGTACTACACTGCACAGGAACACCGGAGGTACATCACACAGGTCAAGTATTAGCTACTCTGCATCTTCCCTCTTTTGGTTCTATGGACTTTGACTACAGAGTAAAGCATTGTGCACACTAAACTTAGATGATTTCTATTTTCAAAGGACAAAGCTCTTTCTACTGGTATGTATTCCTTAGAACTGAAACTGAAACATCTTGGAATAGCTGTTCTACACACACACTAGTGTTTTAATTCCAGTGAAGAACTCCTAATGGAAAATATGCACAGTAATTTCAGCTGTTTGAGCAGAATGAGTGTCTAGTTTAAATTAGCAATAAATATCCACAGTGTGCTCTGTTGTAACTGATTTATACCTTTCTTAGGAAACCTCTGTTCATAGGCTTCTCTGAAACAAGTACAAAACTTGAGGCATACTGTACATTAATGGTTAATGGGTAGGTCATGTCAGGTACCCGTTTCTACCAATTTTGAAATAAGGGACTAAAAAAATCATATCCTGCTGGACAGGGCTTGAACACAACCCCCTGCGTCACACACAATTTTTACTGAAGTCAATAGTTTTGCATGTGGGAGGACTGCAGGGTTAGGCCCTGTATTTTTGTAAAGACTATACAGAAACTAATTGAAGAGACTGAGTTGCATCTGTGGCTGGCCATCCTGTTCCCTGTAGTACTGGTGGCAGTAACAGAAGAGATATTCCTTCTCTGATTCACTAAAGATTTAAAGGGTTGACTCAATAGGACATTCCCCAAAAGACACAGGCCCAATTTAACGTCAAACTAATGTTGTGAGATCAAGTTACAATGTGACTGTCCCTAAACACAGTCAAAGCACAGTTCTATCTTGTACTCTAGATGGAGCCTTAAACTACTTGACCATATTCGTTATAAACATACAACTGTAAGTGTCAACTAAAACTTCAGGGTGCGTTTTCAGAAGTGCTCGGCTTTGGCCTAACTTTACTCCCATGGACGTGAATAGTGAAAGTCCCACTGAGTGCTTCTGAAACTCTAGCCTAAGGTTTATTATTTTTAAAACATTTATATTCCAGTGAAGAGTTTATACACATGTAAAACTGCTTCCACTGGGAAAGCTACACCAGGCACGTCTATTTATTTTGAGGATAGGAGAAGAGCAGACAAAAACATTGATTCTTTTCAGAACAATGCTCAACTCACTGGGTTTTTCTTCTCCAGCAACAAGAAACTGCAGCATTTCGAGAATAAAGAGAAGAAGGTAAAAGAACAAGACAGAAAGCAGAATCAGACAATGAAAACAAAGCAACTCGCACAGCAGAGGACAAACCTGAAGATGCAGACCATGGCAGAGGAGGACAGGCAGAAAGGACAGCAAAGACTAGCTCATCTGCAACGAGTCAGGGAGACACATGATGAGAGGGAATTTAATAAGTGTATAGCTGAAGAAATTAAAGAGAAACAATCTCAGGTAAACTACCCATCTATATAGGGTTATTTTTATACAGTGAATAAAGTGTGCCCTCATCATAAAGCTCTCTGCTCTAATGACCTTCACCTCTCCTTTAACCAAACAAAATCTGTAGGTAGCGAGAATAGCTTTATGGATAGTAGTACCACTTTAACCAACTGAAATAAATTCCATTTAGATGGAAATGAGGTAAGTACCTTCACTCTCCTGTCCAGGGGAAGTGTGTCTTTCCATATTAAGTTCCCACTGTGCTGGACTAGAAGCCAACACTCTTGGGGAGAGAGGAACAACAAGTAATCGTACAGAAAACCTGAAAAATTGGAAATTGAGAGAGCAAGCCTCCAGTTTGTTCTCATGGTTTCAAAAAGTCTGTGAACAGGATTTCAGCATGATGATTTCTCTCTTGTAGGAAGCCCGAAGGAGAAGAGTGGAGACCCAGTACAAATTAATGGCAGAAAAGCTCTCTCAAGATGAAAAACAGAAGAGAAAGTAACCAGATAGCACAGAACAAAGGAGATACAAACAACAAATATTTATGTAGAATCCCAACCGCTGTTATGGCTACCATACTTAAAGCTTCCCCCAAATAAAATCTACTGGAACCTTATTAGAATAAGCCAAGTAAAAGTTTGTATATGCATACTAAAACACGTGACATTCATTTTATTCATAGGTGCCCATTCAGCAAGCTACCTGAAGCCTATGAGAAGTCCCACTGACTTCAGTGGGATTACTCGTATTCTTAAATTAAGCACATGTTGAAATGTCTTGCTGAATCAGGGCCACTGAAGTGGGAGTTAATCATGTGTGTACATGTTTTGCTCAAGTGGGATTTAGCTTAATGAAAGTGAAAACTAACAGTACTGGCGAAACTTACTTTTATGTAGCAATAATTGGGCTTAACTTTTTTTTTAAACTGCAACCATGTGCATGTTTTAGCTTGAATTACAGCTCCAGTTTCTTCATTCATACCAGTATGACCAGTTATCAACTACAGTAGTCTACATGGCACACTGTAGCCAGATCCTCAGCTGCTGTAAATTGGCATGAATTTCAAAGGAATTACATTGATTTACACCAGTTGAGGATCGGGCTTTTTACATTCCAGCAATTATAAATAACTTGCATGACTTTAGTCCCTAATTTAAAAAAAAGTAAAAATAATTCTCATCTCAAAGATTAATTTTTATCCTTTATTCCACTGATTGCTTGACTTAAAAATAACCCCAAACTCTGGGTGATATGTCACATAATTGAAATTAAGGCATATTTATACAAACATTCATAATGTCCATGTACACAATGGGCTATAATAGCACTGAGTGTACAATAAGTAGACAAAGTGAGCAAAATAGAAAAGGCCCAGAGAAAGGAAGTTGTTAAAGTGCTAAAGAGAAACAGATATGCATAGCTTGTTATATTAATTCATTAGGAGACCGTAGTACTGTTTTATTCCTTTGATTGAGAGAGAGTGATCATCATATACCGAAAGTTAAATCAATACTTTGTCCTGCATTAACATCCACCACATATGTCTGTTTCACCATATCCTCCGAGGCTGCTGTGACAGAATAGGTGCCGGGGGAAACTTCAATGTAGAGATCCTTGGAAGCCTTTCTAGCCTGAAAGGGGACAAAATAAACGGTAAGTAATACTGTTTAGTTGTCTTACCTAGACAGAAATGGAATTTTTTAGTTTACATAGTTACATTTCAACTAATATATTGACATATTAACATTTTTCAAAATATACTGGCAGGACAGATGTTAGTGGTAGCAAAATGTTTCTGTCCAATACAAAAATTAACAAGCAGTGATTGTAAAAAATTGCCAAATTCAAATCCTTTCATCTTTTTTTTTTTTAGTATACTTAGGTAGAAATTAGCTATCCTCTGTAACACTGGGAAAAATAGGGTTGTCAAAAATAAATATAACTTAAATATGGGAAACACAAATTTAGTAGAAAAAAAATCTTGTTTGGGGTTCTGATGAAGATTCCATATTTTTCAATTTCTGTGGCCAGAAGCCATAGCAATTTGTTCCTAAAACTGCTTCAGCAAATTAGCCTTTGGAAAATGTAAAGTATTCCTCTTCTTCCCACTGACCATTAAGCCTACTGCGTCAGAATTTTGTACCTCTCCACCAACTCAGTGCAATGACTGACACCCACAACCAAAATTAACTTTCCACGGTTGCAGCAGATAGTGTGTTCAGTAGTTAGCATCTTTAAAGAGAATTCTGAAACACCACATGACCTCCTCCCACAGTGGAATTTTCTAGGCCAGAACCTTGACTGCGATATAGTCCCACTGCACCACAGCAGGCTCAAAGTTACGCCTGCCTGGCTTTGCTCCAGTACAGGAAAGGTGCCAGAAGTACACCAAGGTGTGGCTGAAGGACTGCTTGACTGTTACTGCTGGTATAAGTTAGAGAATGCCTAAAACAATTTAATCATCCACTCACAATTCCTCACAAATTTTGCATCCATCCAAAATCCAAACATGGGTCACCTTCAATAGGCATGTGCCAAAATTTCACAGTCTGGCTTCCATTTTGTGTGTGCACAAACACCTGCGTTTGTGTGTGTTCATTCTAGCACTCAGACCTATATGCAGTGGTGGTAGATTTTGCACATGTACATTCTATCATATGTGAAGGCAGGTAAGAGGGCAAAATATTTTTTGCATTATCCTTAAAACTTTTCACTTGACTATAAATAGAAGGAGCTAGAATTTTTATTCATTGATTAGATTAAGTAACTCCAAATACTAACAAGTTGCTTGAGGGTTTCAGCTGGATTTGACACTGGAGAGGTTTCATTTTTCTGGAAAAGAAGAGGAAAGCTGCTAGTCATTAAATTCCTTAACCTGTCAGTTTTGGATTTTCTTTAGTGTCTCACTTTGGGATCTCTTTCATCATCAGTTAGTGTTTAGCTTATGCCCTAAAGCATATTTTTCCAAATAAGTATCTTGTTATACTGGGTCAGAAAGACTGCAGGGGAATTTTGATATAATTGGATTAAAAAAAAATCATGGAAACATGATGTTTGGCAAAACCTAAATTTGGCTAAATGTGTATTTTGGTCCAAAATGTACCTGGTGAAGTTCCTGTAAGCAGCCTTTCCAATAAGGGAGGGCACGAGAAAGATGGCGTAGTCTTGTGTCAAAATGCAGAAAGTTCTAAAACTCTAAATTTATGCTATACAGCACCTAAAACATTAAAACTGGATCTTGAGAAAAACTCAGATCACTTTAGTCCTTCATTGGAGTCCTAACTGTATTAAAATAATAAAAAAAATGATCCCAATATGAATCTCACAATCTGCTGTAGCAAGGGGGTAAATTAAGCCAGTCTGGCAAGCTGAATCACTGAATGTTGTTGGTTCCACTGTTCAGTTTACCCCTACAACATGACACATTATTATGGAGTGTGCTGCAAGGACCTAGGGTAGGAAAATTATATAAATGGCAGGAAAGATTAGTGGTAAAAATATGAAAACAAAAGTAGGTGAGACATCTTTGATCATTGGTAAAACTAAGAATGCTTGTTAATAACACTCTGGGTGAGAAATGGAAGCTCTGAGTACACTGACAAAGTCTGAATTATAGTCTTTATTCAAAAATCAGTTTTAGACCTTTCACTCTTCTGACAGTCAAACAGTCATGCTTTGGCAGCTGCGCCCCTTTCTGGTGCTGTTGTCCCCACGGAATTAGTCTCCTTCAGCCAAAATAGCTAATAAATTCTGTGTCACTGTATTATTACTATTGTTATTAGAAATGCAGGATAGGACTGCTGCAATGTGAGGACAATAGGGTGAAAGTGCCTTGGAAGTTGAATGTGTCTTACACTGCAGTGTGCCATACGGCCATGCAGAAACCTGCATTTAGAATCCTGTTCCTTTGGTATGCAAGGATTGGGAATACAACACAAACAACACACACAGCCCTGGAAAGGGAGCACTTGAAGGAGTGACTACCTTCTTCTTACTACCAGGCATTTGGAGTGACACTGCATGTGTCTCTTCCCACCCCCTCAGTTAGAGGGAAAGATCATCTCTCTCTAGATTCTTATATTGGCACCACTGGCACTCATCACTGTAGTATCTGAGCACTTGAACTGAAACTCAGATTAGTGTGACAAAGGGCCTGGAGAGGCGGCAGGCACAGGGGATCCCTGAGAACATTATGCAGACATTTCCATGTCTTGGATGAGGAAAAGAATGAAATTAAACATGAGCACCTCTTGTTCCAATGTCTGTAACAAGTTTTCTGCTGCTTGTCTGCTGTGATATCTGCAGATGTGTTTAATTTCATTCTCTTGGCATCTACTTGCTGGCACATAGCTATAATATTTCTGGAAAACAGTTAAAGCAAAGAGGATTACATAGCCAAACATCACAACCACACCTAAGAAATCCCTACTTTCACAGTGAAAACTAAAGAGCGGAAATGCACTGTTGACCTTTTGAATTAAATCAGCTGATCTGTTCCCATGTTAGAAATGGAACTATACCCTGAAGCATCAAGTGACTAGAAACCAACCCCTTCAAACAAAGTACTTGAGAATGACTCTACTGCCATCTGTTGTTCCCACTCAAACAAAACACATGAAACTTGTAGATTTGCTCTTTTGGGTTCCTAGATGGCGAAAGTAAAAAGTTCAATTTTGCTTATTTCTCTATCTGATCAGACACGTGGCCAGTATACATTTTTGTTTCCAATTCCACTATCTTGCTTTACTCCTTTAGGTTACAAATGGAAGCAGTTTACATTTGGCAATTGGTTAGTCTAATTGTTTTGTTTATATTGCACACGTGCCCAAAATTACATAAAAATAGAAGAAGAGCTACACTGACATAATGGATAATATGTCACATATTGCATCATAAAAGTCAGGGTGGATCTTGCTGTAGTTAAGTTTGGGAGAAAAACTTTTGACATTAGGTAAAATTTTCCAAAAAGTGCTTACATGACTTAACAGCCTAAGCCCCATTTTCAAAAAAGTGACTTAGTCACTTAGGAACCCAAGTTCCACTGATTTTCAACTACACTTATAGACTTTGAAAATCTGACCCTAGAATTCATGGGTAAGAGAATCCCCCCTCCCAAAATTATGATCTTGGAGAGCACATAGGACAGCACAGTCTAGTAGACTGAGCATGAAGAATGGAAGCCAATGACTCTCATTCCCATCCCAACTCTGCTACTGAGTCCATTGAGATGCAGCAAGATTTAGGGTCTTGCCCAATTTCCTCTCTTGTAACATAGAGATGATAACTTCCTGTCCTGACTGATGGTTGACTAGTGTTGACACGATGCTTTGAAATTATAAAAGGTACTGTCCAAAACAAAACTACTTTAGTGGCCTGAATGTCTGTATACCATTGGAAGCAATTGTGTCTTTAGCAAGGGCACTTTACAAGGGTAAATAGTGGTTAACAAGATTTATCTAGCACAGGTAAGATTTATGCAGTGGATGGCTCCTCCATTTGAAGTTTCGCTTTCTGCCCATAACTACCCCATAATCAAACTTTTCTTCCAGCTGAGAGGAAGAAATGGGCAGCCGCCTTAGGCCGTGACTCCATTACAATTCCATCGATGCTCGTAACAGTGGGAATGCTAGTACAGGCCAGGTGGTGGTAGTGTACATATTATCTAACTCAACTCAGAGCAGGTTTAAAAGACAGTGGTAAAAATGCATCAGTCTAAACTTGCTCTCACACAGATACCATGCTGAGGGCGGGAGATGTTCCCAGATTTCTTGTTTTAGACAAGGCCCCAGAAGCCACTACCAAAGCTCTTACTGATCAACTTGTGAGGTTGCTCTGAATCTCTAATTCATTTCTAGTTTTCCTAACAGCAATGGAACTGAGCCATTAACAGCCACAACATTGGGATATTTCCCTCCATCCCTCCCAACATAAAATTTACCTCACACTCCTTTGTGGTTCGACTCATGAACTCCACTACTGAAGCAAATGCTGCATTGAGACGTTCAGAATCTTCTTCCTGTGATTAGACACATTTGTATAGGTCATTATGTCATTTTATTTGGTTCAAAGCAAAAACCCGATGAGGTTCCTCTGCAGCTTATGCCTTGTTTATTTAATTCATAAAAATCAGTCCAGTTGGACATTACTGCAGTGATGCTAGCAGCTTAAACAACAAAATCTTGATTAGTTCTGATGGTTTTCTCCACAGTGAAACTGAACCATCTGTAGGCTACGAGAGTATGTCTACACTACGAGATTATTCCGATTTTACATGAACCGATTTTGTAAAACAGATTGTATAAAGTCAAATGCATGCTGCCACACAAAGCACAATAATTCGGTGGTGTGCGTCCATGTACCGAGGCTAGTGTCGATTTCTGGAGCGTTGCACTCTGGGTAGCTATCCCGTAGCTATTACATAGTTCCCCCAGTCTCCCTCGCCCATTGGAATTCTGGGTTGAGATCCCAATGCATGATGGTGCAAAAACAGTGTCGCGGGTGATTCTGGGTAAATGTTGTCACTCATTCCTTCCTCCGTGAAAGCAATGGCAGACAATCATTTCACGCCCTTTTTCCCTGGATTGCCCTGAGCTGCATGCCATTCACAGAGGGTGCCCCTGCAACAACCCCACTCATTGCTTCCCTCCTCCCCCAACCCTCCTGGGCTACCATGGCAGTGTCCCCCCCCATTTGTGTGATGAAGTAATAAAGAATGCAGGAATAAGAAACACTGAGTTTTTAGTAAGATAAAATGAGGGGGAGGCAGCCTCCAGCTGCTATGATAGTCCAGGCAGTACAGAATCTTTTCTTTAGACATTAAAGGGGGGTGGGAGGCTGATGGAACTCAGCCCCCAGTTGCTATGATGAGGATGGTTACCAGCCGTTCTGTACCATCTACCGGGAATGACCGGGAGTCATTCCTATTTTTACCCATGCACCCCCAACCAACCTCACCTGAGGCCAGCCAGAAGCACTCACGGATTGATGACAAGGACGACTATCAGTCCTTTTGTATGGTACCATCTGCCACTGGGGAGGGAAGAAGATGCTGCTATTCAGTGCCGCAGCACCCTGTCTACCAGCAGCAGCAGTCAAGAAATGATTTTTTTCCCTTTTCTTTCATGGGGCGGGGGAAGGGGGGTAAATTGACGACATATACCCTGAAACACCCCGGACAATGTGTTTGACCCTACAGGAACTGGGAGCTCAGCCAAGAATGCAAATACTTTTCGGGGGCTGTGGGATAGCTGGAGTCCTCAGCACCCCCTTCCTCCCTCCATGAGTGTCCATTTGATTCTTTGGCTTTCCGTTATGCTCATCACACAGCACTGTGCTGTGGCCTTTGTCTATCATAGCCTGGAGATTTTTTTCAAATGCTTTGTCATTTCGTCTTCTGTAACGGAGCTGTGATAGAACAAATTTGTCTCCCCATACAGCGATCAGATCCAGTATCTCCCGTACGGTCCATGCTGGAGCTCTTTTTGGATTTGGGACTGCATCGCCACCCGTGCTGATCAAAGCGCCACGCTGGGCAAACAGAAATGAAATTCAAAATTTTGGGAGTCTTTTCCTGTATACCTGTCTTCCTGTCCAGTGCACCCGAGTTCAGATTGCTGTCCATAGTGGTCACAATGGTGCACTATGGGATACCGCCTGGAGGCCAATACCATCGATTTGCGGCCACACTAAGCCTAATCTGATATGGCAATACTGATATCAGCGCTACTCCTCTCGTCGGGGAGGAATACAGAAACTGGTTTAAAAAGCCCTTTATATCGATATAAAGGGCCTCGTTGTGTGGACGGCTGCAGCGTTAAATCAGTTTAACGCTGATAAATTCGGTTTAAACGCATAGTGTAGACCAGGCCTTACTATGTGTTACATAGCCAATTAAAAACTATGCCACACCGGCTTTACTCTATCCTTGATAACACATCAGAGGCAATAAAGACTTTTACTGTATGATTCCATTCAGTCAACCCACTGCTTCACTATGTGAAACAATTACCTGACTTCAGTCTCTCTCAAAGCACTGAGTTAGATACTAATTTATTTGTTAAATAGCCTTGAAGATTTCATGCTGGCTTTGGACTGTTTACCAAGCTTGACTTTGCACTAAGGGATATTAAAGCATCCTCATGTGTTATAGCTAATTAAAATGTAAACACTACATGTCTAAGTCCTACACATATGGGACATGGGATACAGTCCATCATTAAGGATATGACTATAATTAAAACACTGCAGCAGTACCGCTGCAGTGCTTCAGCATAGACACTCACAATAACGGGAGGGGTTCTCCCATCTCTGTAGTTAACCCTCCCCCCAAAGAGACGGGAGCTAGGTCAATGGAAAGGTAGGGTTGATGGAAGAATTCTGTCTACTCCCAGAGCTAGGTCAGCATTGCTATGTCTTTCAGGTGGATTTTTCACATCCCTGAGAGATGCAGCTATACCAATGTAAGTTTTCAGTATAGACCAGCCTTAGGCCTCGTCCAGACTAGGGGAGGAAAATCGATCTTAGATACGCAACTTCAGCTACGTGAATAACGTAGCTGAAGTCGAATATCTAAGATTGAATTACTCACCCGTCCAGACGGCACGGGATCGATGTCCGCGGCTCTCCGTGTCGATTCCGGAACTCCGTTCGGGTTGATGGAGTTCCGGAATCGATGTAAGCGCGCTCGGGGATCGATATATCGCGTCTAGACTAGACGCGATATATCGATCCCCGAGCAATCGATTTTAAGCCGCCGATACGGCGGGTTAGTCTGGACGTGGGCTTAGATATAAAATTTCTTTGAAACTGGGTTTCACCAGTATTAGTTTATATTCACTGGTATTTTCAATCCTACAACTTTCTCAAAATAAATCTTTTTCATTACATTCAATTTGCCTCCATTTCAAAGGGTCTACAATATCTGAACAATTGCAGTCAACATGTCACCTTCAAAGCTCAAGGTTAGCAGTGTCCTGATGTGGGGCAATACTCAGTCAGCAAGTCAGGCTGCGATGCTTTTGCAGTCCTCTCTGTCTTATATTGATTTCACAACTTATACAGCAGCCTGACAACTCCACATGGTAGAAAAACTAGGGGAGTCAACTCACTGTGACCATGTTGAATGAGTTTCAGTAGAGTATGATCACTCCCTGCATGAGCAATAGAGAAAATATCACCTTGTTCCAATTTAAGTGTCTGCAGATATATACAGAAAATCTATTTAAGTTATTCAGGGAAGGGCTCAGTCTCCTTACCTGTCTGTAAGGTGTTATATGATTCTCTATCACTATAAATTCAACACAACCACCACCAGTAAGTGCTTAGTTTGAGAACATTGGTTAAAGTATTTTTCATATTTAAAAAAATTAAAACCATAGTTAATAAGCTGAAGTACAAATTACTGTAATATATTAGCATCAATTCATCCATTACTAAAATACAGATACCTGCAGGGCTAGATGTGACAGATGTTTAATGGCACACAATTTCAGGCAGGAACGAAATACTACCTTACACAATTGAAATTTCAGGGGGATTTTTAGGGAGCTAACACCATTGTGTAAGACTGGGATTTGGCTACTTAAAGCATTATTGCGCTGTAGGCAAGTTAGCCTGCATTACTCTGGAGGGAGTTTATGGTGACGGAGTAAAACATGATTTGCATGTGCTGAGCAAGTCATCCAGATACCCAAAGGATTATAGAGAGAGGTTTTAAAGAGACTTGTGCTCTCAAGTCACTTAGGTGCTTTTGAAAATCCTAGCCATAGTTAACATGCACTGACTCCTTACAATATTTATTCTTAAAAGCTATGGGCATAGGACCAAAATTCAAAGGGTGCCCTTACTTAAATCTCAGTATATCACTTAACAGTGGACCTTTTTCCTCAACAAAGGCTCAACTGCTCACTTTATTTTTCAAATCATCTTGGTCATATTAAGCAATTTGCAGGTGTGTTACATTGTCATATACAATAACTGCATATTTTAGATCCCTAAAGTGCTTTGAAGATAAAAAGAAAATTGTATGTGCCAAGTGTCTATACATTATATTAAATTTAGCTATTAATACAGAAAGACTACAGAACTATTAAGCAAAAATGCTATTCAACAGATGTGCAAACACAAGGGACTAGAGGTGGGATCTATGTTGAACCCAGGGCCAGCTCTGTTTTGCAAGAGCTGTCTGCCAAGACTTTATGGGGCTTCCCAACTTCCTCTGACCTGTAACTTAGGGCTTATCTACACTTACATTTTATAGCACTCTAATTGCTGACTGGGGGGGGCAGGCGGGGTGACAAAAATCACCGTCTGAGCACAAGTCTACACTCGTGCTTTAAAAAGCAGTAGAGTCCTGTGGCACCTTATAGACTAACAGATGTATTGGAGCATGAGCTTTTGTGGGTGAATACCCACTTCGTCAGACGCAACATTCACCCACAAAAGCTTATGCTCCAATACGTCTACAAGGTGCCACAGGACTTCGCTGCTTTTTACAGATCCAGACTAACACAGCTACCCCTCTAATAGTGCTTTAAAGTGCTCAAACAGGCTCCGAGCACTGCGAGCCACAGACCGGGAGGAATTGTGGTTTTCAGACACTGACCACAGGCTCCGGCCAGCTCACTTTGCGCCGCTTGGCCCGTTCCAGGACTTCTTGAGCCAGCCCTGCTGTGCACTGAGCGATGCCACAGGTCCACCTAGCTGGCCGGCTGCTTGCCATTCCTCGGGCCCTGGCTGGAGAGACACAGGCAGACTCATCAGAATAGCCCCCTAGCTGGCTCAGGGGGAGCCAGAGCCCGGCGGTGGGAAGTGGGGGCCAGCTCCCCTGAGGCTGTCTGTGCTGTAGGCTCAGTGGGGCAGGGCATGGGCCTTGCCAGGCAGCCATCAACCAACAGCCCCAGAGGCAGGCAGGGCTGGGACGCTCCCTGGGGCTAGTGCCGAGGGGCCGCTGCACACACTGCCCCACAGGGCGGTGGGGGTGGGCACAGCCTCGGGCCGCCCAGCAGCGGGCGGCGTCACTCACCGTGTCTCGGGGCAGCAGGGCGGCTGGCTGCACAGCTCCAGGCGGGCAAGGAGCAGCGCCTCCCTCCCCGCGCTTATCAAGGCTCCGCTAGCTGCAGAGGCTGGTACCGACCGCAGGCTGGGGCGCCGCGGCTGCAGCTGCTGCTTCCCTCGCTCCACGCGGGCCGCGCCTGCGGCTGGAACACGGACAGTGCATCACAATGCGCGTGCGCTGAATGGCCGCCGCGCGCTGCTTGCACGGGGCTGCTTCTGCCTCTCGGCTGTCTAGGGGCAGCTCTCCCGGTTCTATAGCACGGGCTGTGCCTAGGGGACAGCGCTCCCCGGGCCCCGCAGCGGGGCTTGGCCAACCCCGTGCGGCTCCCGGGGCGATGCACCCTCCCCTGCAGCGGGAGGGAGGGGTCCCCCCTTAGGGTCAGGAGTACAAGAGTGGCTGAACTTCAGTTTCTTAGCCCGCTCCCCCCCCGCATATTAACGTTATGAACGTCCCCAAGGCAACCCCAAGCAGATTATAACCCCTGCTAGGTAAAGTTCCTTGAAATTGCTTTAATCCTCTTTGTCAAGTGCAGGTCTCCTCCTATTGGCTCTAAATCAGTGGTTCTGAACCAGGGCCGGCTCCAGGCACCAGCCCAGCAAGCAGGTACTTGGGGTGGCCAAGGGGAAGGGGTGGCACGTCTGGCTCTTCGGTGGCAATCTGGCGGCAGGTCTCTTCCTCCATCTTGGAGCGAAGGACCTGCTGCCGAATTGCCGCTGACTGAAGTGCTGGCGGTAGAGCTGATTGCGATGACGGCTTTTTTTTGTTTGTTTTTTTGCTGCTTGGGGCGGCAAAAACCCAGGAGCCGGCCCTATTCTCAATCAGGGGTACATGTACCCTGGGGGACCCAGAGGTCTTCTGGAGGGTACATCAACTCATCTAGAGATTTGCCTAGTTTTACACCAGGCTACATAAAAGGCATTAGTGAAGTGAGTACAAACTAAAATTTCATACAGAGACTTGTTTATGCTTTTCTATATGCTATACACTGAAATCTAAGTACAATATTTACATTTCAGTTGATTTATTTTATAATTATATGGTAAAAATGAGACTGTAAACCATTTTTCAGTAATAGTGTGCTGTTACACTGTTGTATTTCTATGTCTGATTTTGTAAGCCCGTATTTTTAAGTGAGATGAAACTTAGGGTATGCAAGACAAATCCGACTCCTGAAAGGGGTACAGTAGTCTGGAAAAGTTGCTCTAAGTGACTCCAGATGAAATGTGTCCTGTTTACAAATAAAATGATTCTTTTAGTTTGTCAGATCTGGGCTCCAAGAGCCAAGCAGGGCTCCTTCCATCTCCTACATCATCCACAATTTTGTAGACAAGCCTGTATTTGAAGATACACAAGCTGGAACAGAATCTACAGCTCAATCAGTAATAGCAGCATTGAGTCTGCAAGGTGAACAGTAGTTAGAAAAGCAGTAAAAAAGTTAGTTTTGTCATTAAAATTAGGTGAGACAGTACACATAAGGCTAGATCTGTTGCATGACAAGGGGCCAGTTTTATGTAGTCATCTTTGAGAGTACCATACAACTGATCTTTAGTCATTAACAACAGCAAGGCTGGATTTAGGACAGGTGACCCAGATGCTCTGGGTACTGGACTTGAGGGGTGCCATTTTTGTTGATAATGACAAAAGGGAAAATAGAATGTTCGAAGTAAAATGTTTCAGGTATGCTGTATGTGGATTCATTTTTCACTAACCTCCTAGAATGTTCTGGACCTTTGTAGAATCTCATAGAATCTTCCAGACTTTCTGAGAACTACATTTTCCTCAAACCTCCTAAAATGTTGCCTCATGGGTATATAAGGGCGGGATGTTATAAGCGAATCAGTGAGATATTAGAATGAACTGAAGTGAGAGCTCAGCTGCGATATTTTGAATCTTGTTTTATTCTGTAATTGTGAAAGTGTACTTGTGTTGTAAGACTTGAAGAGTGTAGCGCCTAATTAAGGACATATCTCTGGCATATCAGTAAATATATCAAACCCCTCTCTACACAACACTATAAAAGAAATACTATTACTTCTTTGCCATGCTTGACACGGCACATAGACTTTTACTCTCCCTAATACTGTCTGTTTTCCCCTGTAGAAAATAAAAGATGTCCCAAAGAAGCCTTGGAGCTCAGTAAGCAAAAAGCTTAATTGCAATCTAGTTTGCAACAAGGGGCAACTTTGATGGGAAAATATCAGAAACAGAAAAGCATAGGGTTAACATTCTAAGGCTGTCACCTACTATAACACTATTTAATACTGGTCCAGCCAATGTTGGTGCAGTTCAATTTCTTGATGTTAGTACATTCCAGTTATTCTTAAAATTAAAAAGTTTCTATGAGCTTAGAGGAAATGAATTATGTTATTTGCGTATATATGGCATGAATAAAAATAGATTTACAGATCCCAGTGTGCAGATTTATCATCTTATATGACAGAGATAAATCATGCATGTGCAAATTGTGCATCAAAGTCATGAAATGGGCTACAAATGCAATAAAAATAAGGTATTTCAAAGTTTAACAAAAGTTTAACTAACTCAAAGCCCTCCCCATCTAGTTCCCCATCTCTGGCTTTCGGGGATTTTTGCTGCTAGCAATCGCAGATGGGCCACATGCCATTTTAGGCAATTTCATCATACCATCCCTCCTATAAACTTATCAAGCTCAGTCTTGAAACAAGTTAGGTTTTTTGCCTCCCCACTGCTCCCCTTGAAAGGCTATTTCAGAACTTCACTTTGTTGAGTGGAAACCTTGGTCTAATTTCAAGCCTAAACTTGTGGATGGCCAGTTTAAATCCATTTGTTCTTGTCTCAGCATTAGCACTTAACTTAAATAACTCCTCTCCCTCCCTGGTATTTATCCCTCCGATGTATTTATAGGGAGCAATCATATCTCCCCTCAGCCTTTGTTTGGTTAGGCTAAACAAGCCAGGCCCCTTGAGTTCTCTACATGTAAAAGGGCTTGTATCTCATTTAACCAGTATTATACACAGTGACTTAAAGCAATACTATACCTTGGAGGTATTACAATATTATATTTCATGACATTATATGCCAGAAAAAATCCTGAAATGATTTGTAAAGCAATGTGACATTTCATAGCTACAGCTACACTTCTCGCAAAATCACTTTTTGTGCAACCATTGCTCGTTGGTAGTATGTTTAAAATGATATGAAGAAAAATGACACACTTCATGCAGCTGTTGCTTGCTACATAATGACAGTGCTATAAAGTTGCACATCTACTTAAAGAGCACAGGGTCCTGGTCCAGTTTTGGAGCATTGCTGCCATTGTGTTCTCCTGACAATTTCAAGGTGGTGGATCAGCAAAAACATGTAACTATAATGTAAGTTGTCATTGCATTAAGTTGCCCTTTAAAATGAACAAGGCAGTAACACTTTCAAGGACATGTAACTAGTTACTTTTGCTGTGGCATATCAGAGTTTATGAGAATACAATATTACTACTATTCAATATCATATATATACATACATATATATATAAAATAATTCTCAGGACTGCATTGGAACCAGCAAAAGCACAGGAAAGCTAAAGTCTCATCTCATTCCAGGCATGCGGAGTTTTGGTTTGATGCTGATATATAAACCCCTCAAGTTTGTAGTTTATATGGCATTGCTGACAGACCTTTACTTAGAAAATTGAACCTTGTCCACATGCATTGTGGCATTGAAGGCACGGTTGCAAGTTACTGAAAGGCTGGTAACATACCCTTAGGCCTGATTGTCCATTCTACCCAGGCCTCTTTACACTGTTTTGATAACAAAAAAGATTGTAAAATAGGCATATCTGTCCATCAAAGAACATCCCCAGTGTAGTGGGACTCACACTGTCGCTACACCACTCCCTCGGGACCTACAGGGGCATGGTCACAGTGTTGCTGCACTCTGGCTATTATCAGCTGTCAGAAAGCCCCTTGGAAGCTGTTGCAGCTGAATGTATGTTTGAGCAGGTCTGAGGGTTTCTAACCTATGCCGGGTGGGAGAGGGGAATAGAGGGAGGAGCAAAGTGGGCATACAAACCTTCTTTACATTCAGTTGCTGTGCTCAGTGCAGCTTGGCTAGAGCCAACAATCAGGCATATTGCCCTGATTTTCATTATTCCTCCATCCCCCTGTTTTAGGCTTTGCCTGTGCTAGCTGTAATCTATCTAGAAAAGGACCCCCTCTTAACTTACATTTTATCAGCATCTCTCAATTACTTCATTAGAGCAGCAGCCAGCTGCTTGCCAGAGATTCACTCTGTAATAAACAAGCCTTTCCCAGCTGGCCTGAAAGGATAAATTTAAGCATATGCTTAAGTCTCCCTCTTCAGCACTTAAGCATGTGCTTAGGCCAGGGGTGGGTAAACTTTTTGGCCCAAGGGCCACATCTGGGTATGGAAATTGTATGGTGGGCCATGAATGCTCACAAAGTTGGGGTGAGGGAGGTGGTGAGGGCTCTGGCTGGGGGGGTGCAGGCTCTGGGGTGGGGCTGGGGATGAGGGTTTGGGGTATAGGAGGGTGCTCTGGGCTGAGATCAAGGGCTTCAGAAGGCAGGAGGGAGGCTGGGGCGGGGGTTGGGGCAGGAGAGGGAGTCAAGGGTGCAGGCTCCAGGTGGTGCTTACCTCAAGCAGCTCCCAGAAGCAGCGGCATGTCCCCCCTCTGGCTCCTATGTGGAGGTGCAGCCAGGCAGCTCTGCACGCTGTCCCGTCTGCAGACACTGCCCCTGCAGCTCCCATTGCCTATGATTCCTGTCCAATGGGAGCTATGGGGGTGGCAGTTGGGGCAGTGGCAGCATGCCAAGCCCCTTGGCTACCTCTATGTGTAGGAGCTGGAGGGTGGTCGTGCCGCTTCCGAGAGCCACGCAGAGCCACGGTACACAAGGAGCAGGCCAAGCTCCTGACCCCACTCCCCGACAAGTGCTGGAGCAGGGCAAGCCCCAGACCCTGCTCCCTGGCGGGAGCTTGAGGGTCAGATTAAAATGTCTGAAGGGCTGGATGCGGCTCCCGGGCTGTAGTTTGCCAACCCCTGGCTTAGGCACTCTGCTGAATGGAGCCTACACCAGCAACCAGGATGAAAAACAAATTGATTCAGGTGTTTTCAGTGTATCTGTTTCATTTGTTTTACATGATGGTGAGAACAGTCAAGAAAGATCTTCTCCATCCCACTCACCCCCTAGTTCCCAGAAGCCGGGCTTCTCTTTTTGGGCAGGATTTTCAATGTTCATTTTGGACAGCTACTGAGACTAGAGGCTTAGTCACCTGTATCTTGTTTTTTTTTTTTGGTTTGTTTTTTCTTCAAATGACAATGTAAGCACATTGCAAAATTACATATTTTTTTTAGCACTTTAAAGGAAATCTAAAAGGTGGGTGACATGGGTGGCTGCCCCAGGTTTTAACAGCTAAGGGTGTCCTTTGGATGTATCTATATAATAAAAATTCCAGGATTGTCACTCTGTGCATCGTTCTGTAGCCTAGAATGTCTGTTGAGTCTGTGTGAAGCCAAGAAAAGCAAGCAAGGCTGAGAGCTCTCTCTGTTTACAATATGGTTCAATCATCACTGGGATTTGTTGTCTGTTCCCATCCAATTTTAAATTTTCAGCCGTTTTTGGCTTTTTAGACTTTATTAATTATCCCCATATGACAACATGCGCTTTCACCTGGGAGGTGAATATTTATCTCTAGTTGCATGGACAACTTATTTTGGGACACCCAAATACATATAGGCTGTCTCTGGTTCAGAACAAACTTAGTACATACAAGGCCTTATTCTTGCCTCACATAAAAATAACAGAGACAAAGTGGGTGAGGTAATGTTTTCTATTGGACCAATTTCTGTTGAGGAGAGAGAGACACGCTACACTGCATATAAAAACAACAATCATTTTAATCTATAAATGATTAATAGGTTGCACTTATTTAGTGCCTTTTATCTGGGACTTCTCAAAGTGCTTTACAAATATTAAAGTCTTGCGAAGCCCTTATATCTCTTTTGTTGATGAGTAAACTGAGGCACATATGTTATGTGATGTAACCTAGATGACACAATGAGTCAGTGTTAGAGTAGGGGACTACTGAGTCTCATTCTGCTGGTCACTGTGTTACATCCATTTTCATCTTCAGGATGCTGAAATAGCCACTATTGCATGGGCATAATATGTGAAGATATGGGATGGAACTAATAAAAGCTTCTTCTATGTCTTTTCCTTGGTTAGAAAAGATAGATTTATTCATTTTTGTTCCTGCCATGATTTTTCATAATATTTTTAACAGCATCTTTTTAAACTAGTTCAGTTATTATCTGTATGTTGTAACTTAAACTCCCACCATTTTTGATGTACACAGTACACTTTTTGCAGTAAATACATCTGCTACAAGAAGGCTGACAGCTGAAGTGCTTTGAAACACATTTTAGCATTAGAAACCAGATGAGTGTTGCACTTATTTCCTTTATATTCTTTTTCTGAAATGTAAGTGGGTTTGTGAAATGCCAGACAGCTATATCATATTTCCTTGTCATGTGGGACTATACTGTTTTTAGATATCAATATTCATCACCAGTAACTTATTTGTATGTGTTCTGCGGAAGCGTTGAAAATCTCTTTCCCCTCTGTCTTGATTCAGGAAAGCATCCCTACTAGGAAAGCAGGTAAGCATGTGCCTAATTCTAACTATGATTAGGTCCCGTTGAAGTCAAGGTGATTTAAGCACATGCATAAAATTAAGCAAATGCCATAGGGCCAGAATTTTAAAGGTATTGAGGTACCCAATTCCCTTTGATTTATGTGCCCAATAACCTTTATAAAACTGGCCCTTGTGTTTTCCTGATTTGGTGCCTTTCTGATCTTTCCCCTTTGACTTAATACATTATGATGTGATTTATATCTGTATAAATATTTACCTCCGCAAGACTTTTGTGTTTTTCTCACTCCCCTATTAATTTCACAAATAAACCAGTTGGCTATTGCAGCTAATTGCTGGCAATGTGGTTCTTTTACAGGATGATCCATATTTATATCACATTAAACATTGTGGGCCAGGTTCTCAGTGGTGAATTTCAATACAGCTACCCACTGGTACTTTATAGCTGCATTGAAATCAATGCTAAGGATTTGGCCTATAAGGTGCTGGTGTGCTCTATGGGTATTTAACAGACATCTAGAAAAGTGGCACCAAGTTTTCTTTGCCAGGTACACCATTCCAATATTTTCATGTTCCCTTAAGTTTTGATGTGTCTCTGATCCCACAGCTGGATCAGTGCAGGCTCCATTTGGGTGCAGGATCAGGGCCTTACATTTATTTTGTCTCTTAGTGGTTATAGGGCTTATGACCCATAATTGGACAGTTTTGTTCCCATCCACTAGGGAGGAGTTCATTACGGTATTGTTATGAGTAAGGCTAGCTCTAGCAGACTGGAGTTGCACAACAGATACCATGAATGAAGTTCATACACATACTGTTTCCTCTTCCTAATCCTTTGGATATTTATACCGAGATTTTAATACTCTTTCATTGTGAATTTGGAGAACTTTTTAGATTTTTGTAACCGTCGGTTCTCTCACCCCAAGCTCTCACAGTTTCCATGCATACACTATCAGATCCACTTCTTCTCCTATGATTAAAACCATATGGTCTACATGAGGGTCTGTGTCTGTGTATGAAAATGACAGAGAGTTGCAGTTTGTCTTGCTCCTGACAGCACTGAAGAGTGGCTTCTCTAAGAGAAGAGGTTTTATTGTTTAATACAAATAATAAATAATACAAATAAAATACGAGTCCACTTAAAAATAAATCAGGGCAATAGTTCCCCTGTCTCACTCATTTCAGTCTGACCCCAAGGGCCATGCTGTATTGCCCTTTGCTGCGGCCTGAGGGGATTGGTCCCCTATGTGCCTGGCCAGGATCCACATGCTCCATGGGGCTGTCATTCTGCAGACAGTCCAGAGATTCCCACATCTCCCCGGGACTAGAAATCCGTTTGGGGGTTGCATGCTTGGGAGGGCAATGACTTCGCCTTTGTGAAGCCAGCCCTTTTTTGTGGTGGTGGCTGCAGCAGAAGCCAGGAAGGCTGTGATTAGAAAGCAGGTTCCTTTGTTGGCTGCTGGTTACTGGTTCCCATTAATCTCCCGCACTGGCCGCTGCCGTCTCCACTTCCTGTCTTTGCATATTTCTCTCTCTCTTCCTCCCTCCCCCTCTTCCCAGCTTTTCCAAAAAGCTGCCTGTGGCCGGACTAGGAGATCAGAACTGGAGGCGTCCAGCGAGCTGCAACAGCTGGAATCTGCATCTGCATTCTTTCGGCTCCGGGCAGCAGCCTAGGTAAGAACCTGAAATCGTGCTGGCGTGTGTGGGAGATTGATTAGGTCTCCTTTCTGCAGGGGAGATGGAGGCAGAAATCTGGTAGGTGACTCTTGCTAAGATTCATTATCTCTGTGCCCTAAGCTCCTTCCTCCTCTCTGCTCTGTACAGGAGGGGACAGGGAGCCTGTGGGTGTTTCAATGAGCTCCTGGCTTTGTGTGGCTGTGCAGAACAATAGATATTAACAGTTAGCTGGTAAGGGGGCTGCAGAGGGTCGGGAAAGTGTGGAAGGAGATTCATGATGAGCGATCTTCACAGTCCCACACTCAACGGTGTCTTTGTGTCTCCCCGGACACTGGGAACTCTTTGTGTTTTAAGCTATATCCCTCTGTCACTACTTCGAATGGCTTTTGAGAGGGACTTTGGTAAGAAAGTCTCTCTTCCCCTGGATTTGCTTGTAGAGCGCTGTGCATTGGACAGGGGGCGCTTGTGCACCACTTTGATTGTGTATATTTCATACTGTGCTTCAGCACTAAAGCTATTTTTTCTAGTGTATTGTTCTCCTCAGATATCGACTCGTTATGTCACCAAACCCAGCTCTCAGGCTTCTTCTTTTTTTAAAGAAAGTAAAGGATATTTTAAGGTTGTCTTTTGGGGAAAAAAGAAAAGGAAGTGTTTACTATAAGTTATAACTATATTTGCACAAGGATGGAGTGTTGTGTGGTATGGGCACTTAGAAGTAGCATGGAGTTTTATTCTTCTCTGATTGGGAGACTAGGTCCTCAGCTGATGTAAACTGCCCTAGTCTCTTCAGTGTGGAGGTGCTAATTTATGCTAGTTGAGGATGTGTCCTATAGTTTTAGAATCTAACACTGTTGCTTCTCAGCCTTGATCCACAGAAGTAAAGACAGCTGTAACAATTCATCTTTTCTCCTCTGTGCTCATGCACACAGCCTATCCAGCTGACTTTAATATTTGCATGCATATTATAAAGAGTAGATGAGCCACCTGGACTTGAATGGAAAAGTTTGTGATCCCAAGATAGCCTGAACTGGAGAGCTAAAGGAACTGTTTCACCAGTTCACTTGGTGGGAAAATCAGATGTACTTCTCCTGGATTGTTGCCAGGTGCTTGCCTCACTAAGGAGCAGTAGGTCATTGCAACCAAAAGAGTAGCTGCAAAATATTACAGGGCTTTCTCATTGTGAATCCAGTCATATTACTGAAATGCACTTTTGATCTTGTTATCCAGTCTAAATGTACCAGGTTGAAAAGCACAGCTTGTACAGAACATGTCAATAATGAAGTTGGAATAACACAATGTTTAGCTGTAGTCCTCTTTTATTATCACATGGGCTTTTGGGGGATCGTTCTCCTTATGTCTAGTTCAGAACAGTCTCTTGTTATTTAAGTGTGTATAACCAATGATTAAATTAGCCAATAATATCTACCTAGAGTGGTCAAATCTGATGGAAAATAGTGTGTTTTGATTTTTCAATATTAACATATAGTCAGGGTGTGGAGATATTCCTAACCTAGACTAGGAATGGCAGGATCTCAGATTTAAGAATAGTATTGAGCTGGTGATGTATGTAATTTAGGTGTCCTCATTTGTTTTACATGCTGATTATCAGGCTACACATCAGATCAGAATTTTCTATGAATTGGCAGGTTGAATAGTGGGAATGACTTTAATCACATTAATTATTAAAATGCCTTTAGTTTTGAGACTTCAGGACATTATTGCCGTTATTTAAAGAAAAACTGCAATTCATTAAAATATGATAATCTCTTTGTCTAGTTAACAAAACATGTATGTTGACTGATTTTTAAATGGTAAACTTCATATATTACTAGGAATGACTAAAGTAGAAGGAAGCTGCCATACTTGCTTGAATGCTGACATAGGGCCCAGTTCTGTCATCTGGAAATTGCACTGTGTTAGCTGCCTTTAGCTGTCTGTTATTTACTTAGCTATGTATGGGATCAATTGTGCCTTTAGGGCTGGCGGCATGTTAAAGCCATCTCTCTTCAGTGGGTGTTCCAGGAGACATTGTCTCCCAGGTGCACAGGGGAGCATGGATGCTGCTTCACATCTTAAAGTTGTACAGCATGCAGTCCACTCCTCTGCTCTCCAGCTGCTGTGCAGAGGTGGGGAAGGATCATGGCCTTATTTTCTCCCCATTTCTTTTAGGGTGGATAGTACCATTAGCCATGAGCTTGGCTTAGCATAGTCATTGCAATCATAGCTAGGATGGGACACAAGGAGAGAGGCTCCCTTTATCCATCTCTGCTTTTGTGTATGTTCAGAGTCCATCCTCAGTCTGTTCTTAGGAAATTAGAACTAATCACTGCAATTTTCCTTTAAATGAATGACTTTTAAAATGTATAGTATCTTTTTTTAAAGGACCCCTTATTAGTGGTGATCCTGTAAACCATTGTGTAACTGTGGACTGTAAAGTGCCGTGCCAATTTATCCTGGGTTACCAAGGCCTTGATGGAATAGCTGGATTTTATTGTTTTCATTGTAGTCCATGTACATCTAAGACCCACTGGGATGAATCATTGGGGCGGCTGGGCCTCCTTTTTTAATTGCTGATTAAATAAATGTTGCCAGGTTTATTTTTTTTTTGTTTGTTTTTTTTAAAGTTGCATAGGATCTGCTAGTGATGGGAACTGCTGAAGTATGTTTTGCAAGTCAAGCTATTTTTAGGGTTGGGGTATCTGAAGAAATGAGGCTAACCCCTTGTAAAGAGGTCAGCTTTCTGTGCATTGAAGAGTTTGCTTTTTAACTGTAAAGCATAGCTGAATTTCCTGCAGTTGTGTAAAGCAAAAGAGCTTGCATTGTATTTTTTCACTTGATTGGGGAGAAGGGATGGGATTTTAGTTAATTCACATGGGTGGGAGTAAAGGGACCTGAGTTCTATTTCTGGATGCTGCTGTACTGAAGATTTTCTGTGTGGCTTCTGTAAGAAGAATCTTGGTGGGCCTAATTCACCCCTGGAGGAAAGAGCATGACTCCACTGAAGCCCTCAAAAGAATGTATGGTAGTAGGGGCTTGGTACTTTAAGATACTGAACGTATTCTGTGAGGTACTGAGCACCTTTCAGTTGAGAATGAACCCTGCTTCCAGGGAAGTGTGGCTGTCCTATACTGGTTTAATGTGTGTGATTATGTCCTTCTGTAGTGCATGGCACCAATTACTATAACACCCTCCAACTTATTCACAGCTAACTAAAGAAGCAAGGATAAAATTTTCATAAGTTCCTAAGTGACTTAGGTGCCCAAATCCCATTTTCAGAAGTGACATAGGCACTTAGAGCCTAGATCCTCAAAGGGTTATTTAGGTTTATTTTATTTAGGTGTTTAACTCCCATTGATTTCAAGTGAAGGTAGGTGCCTAAATACCTCTGGAGGATCTGGGCTTTAGAAGCCTAAGTCTAATTGAAAATCAGTAGGATGTAGGCTCTAAAGTGCCTCAGTCACTTTTGAAAATGTGTGACTAGGGTACCATGGTCACTTAGGAGCTTTTGACAATTTTACCTTTGCTACTAAATTCCATGGCAGAAGCACTTGCTTTTGCTGGTAAAGCTCATGGATTTGCTCTCTGCTGATGACTGTGGTGTCTCTGTGTATGTCATTATGGTTCATTACACTCAGCATCTTGTGGGGTTAGGTTTTCATGTGTGTTTTTTGAAGGGCAGAAGGGGGGCAAAACTCCTTGGTCTTCCTATGCTGTGATCACTGAGCCAAATCAGGTTTCAAACCAAGCTTCTTCAGTAAATCTTGTCCAATGCAAGCAAAACCAAATTCATTTTACTTTACACATTACCATGCTTCATTTTCTCATGCCAAATGCCGTGTGTGTTAGTTTTGTCTCTTGGTTGTACAGTGTATGTAATTATTGCTTTTCATTTGTTTTGGTCCACAGTTGGGGTTTAGTTGGCAGTGCAGATACTGACAAGTTTGGGGAACTGAAACAAATATTTACATTCTCAGTTTGGCCCTGTTCTTGAGCTTGTAAATGCTCCCAGTCATATTAAACTTCAGAAAGGTTATGGGAGACCTTGCCAATCTCTTCAGAACAACCCCCCCCTCCTGCCCTCTCTGATCTGAACTTTCCTGTTTGGGAAGGATTTTGGATGCGCTTTTTGGACACAGATACCTGCTGAGACTTGACGCTCAGCATGCTCACCCTGATTTGATTGTCAGCAGTTCTTTTCACATATCTTGTTCCTTGTTCCCTTTACCCATGGCATTTTTGAAAGCTGCTAAAGCTTGCCGAATTGATCTCCATCGTGACTGAAATCCTGCTCATAGACAAAGTAAAATGCATAGGTTCTAGGAATGGAAGCCTCTTTGTATTGCCTTATGCCTCAATCCTAACCCACGGGGCCACCTCTAGCTTAGTTCAGTTTCAATTTGAATTCAATCCTTGGCTTCTCTTTGAAGACTTCAAACAAGAAACAATAGGTACCAACTGTGATGGTTGGTTTTTTTTGGTCTTAATGTTTAACTTGATTATTATTTGGTTGATGTCAGGGGTAATTCCCCACTCTGGCACTTCAAATGCAGAAGGTGGGAGCCCGCAAGGATTTTAAAAATTAATACTGGCCACTCCAGGCTTGTATTAAACTCTCAAGGTTACAGCTTTTCTCTCACCTTGGATTGGTAGATACTGCCACCACCCAAGTGCAGAACTCCTTTGAGAGCTCAGGAAGGTGCACTGGAGGGTACCCCACAGGAAGGAATTCCCAAGTCCTTTCACCCCTCCCCCCATCTAGGAAAGAGCTGAGAAAGAAGGAGGGGGGAAAGAGGGGAAATTAGCTGTTGCCATCAGCTAATTATACAGGTGCACAAACCTCGTAAGGTACACAAATCCAATTCTGTCCTTTATTTTTTAAAATTTATTTAAAAAAAAATATTGCTAGATTTTTAAAAAAAGAATAACTACAAGGATTAAGCACCAATAATAGCTTTCTTGGGGTCCCGCTTAAAGGTTACAAGCAAAACAAAAGCACCTGGGATTAGCACAGAGGAGTCCACAAGCTATAAACAAATAAAAACAAATAAACCTAACTGCATCTTCCTAGGCATTTCCTGATCTACTTACATATCTGGGGTTTCAAATGAGTAGTTTCCAGGTATGATACTGAGAATTTTTCATACCTGGCCCCAAGCTTCTTGCAGCATAACTGCTACCCTGTCCGCCTCTCCCTGAGAGAACAACAGACAGAGAAAAGGGGAGTAATTTCAATTTTAAAAAGTTCTAGGCTTCCCATTGGCTCTTTTGGCCAGGTGCCCCTTCAATTCCTTTTACTTGTGCATAGCAGTGAGACTTTTTAACCCTTTACAGATAAAGCAATTAGAGAACAGCTATAAGGTATTTTATAGCTGCTGGGTGTCCATAAAAGGGAGCTACCTACCCCCCCCTTCATTTATCGGTGTGTTTTTTGAGCCCCTCCCAAGATCTACTGAATGCTTCACAAACACAAAGACCTGGCCTTACGCAGTTTAAATTGAACAGGAGGTCATGGGCAGTTGGTGAACTGTCTGTTGAGGGAGGCTAGTCCCCAGCTCCTCTACTGCTGCTAAAGGCCCTGCCCCTCCCTCTCTCTCTTTCTGTCCCCAGTCCCCTGCAAGATCCCAGAGCACCCCCACCCCAACCCCAAGTTGACCAAGATCCCCCAGCCCTGCAGTGCCAGGCATCTGGGTGGTGTGGGCGCATAGTGCCCAGTGCTGGGCAGGTAGTGTGGCCTCTGTCCCAGCCACCTGGGCCATGGAAGTGCAGAAGAGGGTCTGGGGGTGGAGCGTGTGCGGGGCCACACCAGCAGGAGAGGTGCCAGGGTTTTTGGTGCCCTAGGCAGGGGTCCTTCCGCGCTCCTGGTTGTTGGAGGCAATTCTGCGGTGGGGGGTCCTTCTGCGCTCCTGGTCTTCAGGGCACTTCGGCGGCGGGTCCCGGAGCGAGTGAAGGACCCGCCACAGAATTGCAGACGACGACCCAGAGCGCGGAAGGACCCCCCGCCGCTGAATTGCCACCAAAGGCAGCAAAATGCCGCCCTCCCAAATCCTGGTGGTCGCCTAAATGGAAGCGCCGGCCCTGCACACCAGGCTGTTTAGGGAGGCTCGGCCTGTGATATTCATTGCCTGTACATGAGATCATAAATAGTGTATCTGTGGTCAGGAAGGGGAGTAGGGTTGCCAACTCTCCAGGATTATCCAGAAGTCTCCAGGAATTAAAGCTTAATCTTTAATTAAAGATTCTCATGTGGGAATACATCCAACCAAAATTGGCAACCCTAATAGGGGAGAGGAAACACAAGAATGACAGCAATTGGATTACATTGTTGTTCATTACTGTATATGCTGAGCTTGAGGGTTCTGTTCCCTTGTTTGTTACATTCTCCCAATCCTTTGCTGCTTGTAGGTGAGGGGGCAGAAATTAAGTTTGGGGAGGGATTTGAATGAGGTAGATACTTGTTCTTGAAGAACTGAATCTAAGCCATCAATTCATTTCAAGTAGGATACCAAACACCACTTGGATTCTGGTAGCAACTCTATATCATTACAAAAAACAATGTGAGCCATAAAGTGTGGATCTTCATTTATGTTTGTAATTTCCCAAACTTTAGAGGTTTTTGGATTTGGTACATCATTTATAGAAATGGACTCAGGTATGAGCTTGCCAAACTAACTTATGTCACAGATTGATTCAGGCCCATCTCTAGCAATTGCTGATCAGGGCTGGATTTGAACTGATAGCTTAAAGACAAAAGGCTTGAGATTTTGGGGCATATATTACTTCAGTTGAGGTACATGCATCTGTCCCAAGCCAGGAGAAATGGTGAAAAAATGAAGACATGCTTGTGTGAGTGAATACCACTTCAGAAAGCCCATAAATTACAGCCATGCAGCTGAGACTTAAATGGATTATGTGCAAACAGGAATGTTCTTCCTGACAGATGGAGGGCACAGTAATTTTTTGTTAGAACTGCAGCCGCCCACAAAAGAAATGGGATGTTGTTTAAGTTCAAATGCATGTCACTTACATTTATTTAAAGCTGAGATTTAAAAATGCCTGATGTGTGGACATTTAATGCTAATGCTGGTGCCAACACAGGAAACTGGGTCTTTGAGTTTAAGCGTTTAGCATTATTCCCTAACTCCCATGGTATTAAAAATACCCATTGTGTAACATTTTGTTATTGTTGTTCATTTCAGTATTTTGACAGGGTCACCACACTGAATTAATAGTTCACATTTTTTTCCCCTAAAAAAGGATTAGTTGTCTTCATGGAACATCACAGTCACAGAAGGAGACAGATGCAAACTGACTAGTATCATACAAAATTCCCCATTCTGGCATTCTAAGTGATTTAGCACAAAGTTCTAAATACACCTCTACCTCGATATAATGCTGTCTTTGGGAGCCAAAAAAATCTTACTGTGTTATAGGTGAAACCACATTATATCAAACTTGCTTCGATCCACTGGAGTGGGCAGCCCCCTCCCCCCCCCCGAGCACTGCTTTACCGCCTTTTATCCGAATTCATGTTGTATTGTGTCTTGTTATATCAAGGTAGAGGTGTACTTGATACAGGTTGCCAGGGAAGATCACTTCTTACTCTCTTACACTCTTCTTATGATCAACACACATTTAAGGGGAGAATTTTGTGAAGTCCTGTAGGCAAATTTTCCAGATGATTACTCTCTGCATTGTTCTGAAAAATGCTTCATGTCAAGAGATGTAACTGGCAAAATGTCTCTTGACATTTTTTTGATACCACATTGTTATGTCTTTTGAGGGAGTGAAAATGGTTCTTACAAGACAGGGTAAAATGAATGAAAAGTTCCAATGATTTTGAACTTTTGTTCTGGTGGAAGCGCTTAGCATCGAGGTCACTTTAAAAATAACAGTAGCTGATCCAATGCTGTGGTTTTTCCACATGCTGTAGAGAAAAGTGGGTTGTTCAGAGTCTCTGTGTGTGGGAATGCTCATTTGGGGTTATGAAACTAAATGTTGGGGGGGATTTCTGGTGTCTCATCTCATTATTCTGCTCTAGGTCTAAAAGCTGCTGTCAGTTGCTATCATTCCATTGATCAAGAATAGTTCTTTCAAGTTGTATCAGGTCAGCTGAGGCTTGAAGTGCTGGGACAATGAAGTTGCTTCCCAAATCTCCTGTGTGACAGTAGAAATCATTGTCTCTTGAATTGTCAGACATGGTGATTTCCACTGCCAGGGAGCAGATTTAGGAGCAATTTCACTGCAGCGTGTACTTACCACATAAAGATCTAGTGTATTACATGTGTTGACCTTGGTTTGTGGACAGCGAGTGTGGGTGGGATGGGAAACAATGCCTGTGTAAGAAATGCACAATTCAGAAAAGAGGTGAGAGCCAACTGAAAAGGGGCATTGGTAGGGCAAAAAGGAAATTCTAGGAAAAAGACTTAAAAATGGCTGTCAAAAAATCACAAATTACCCAGGTTTTACGTGACTGTTTACTTAACTAATAGAATCCTTACAACCACTACCATGGCATCTGCTGCCTGCAAATATACCGTTTGAACCTGCAGGTTTGTACGCTTATTTCTTTTTCAGTATATTACAGATTTGCCCATCACCCCATCTCCAGAAGAACTGGGTGAATAATATTCATTAATTATTTCATTTCTCTTTCTAATATCTTTCTCACAAATGATTCCACAAATATTTTTTTCACTGTTTGCTAGCTCTGGCCTCTGGCTAATGGACAAGTCCAAATCAGACCGAACAGAATGCAATAAAAACGAACAAAACAGACTGTTCTCCTGACACCCCAAGCCACCCTAAATAGACAGATGGACTTTACGCTGTGCCTGAGGGTTAGCAAACAAGGGCTTTGGTGGACCAATAAAAGAAATGAATTCTAGAGCCAAGGGACCTCTGGTGAAAATGCTGAAGCCCCAGACCCTTCCATTTAAACATGTCTTTGCACTAGCTGAACTCAAGTGTTGTGTGCTCCACGGGGAGGAAAAAAGGTCTAGATCTCGGTCAGGTAGCTAGGTCCCAAAACACAGAGGGTGTAAGAACACTAACAATACCCTGAATTGCTCTTAGAAGCATATATGAAACCAGGACAGTCTCTGGAGCACTCCTATGTTGTCTCCTGCAAATCTCACTCAGAGATTGGGCTGCCATGTCGTGTACCATTTGATGCTTCCAACAGGTTTTCTAAGGGTAACCCCCTCTGGAGTGTATCACAGTAATCCTGCCCCATGTTGTGTTGAACAAGATAGTTGTCTCTTGAGCTGCTACATTTTTCCTGAGAGAGAGGGTGTAAAGAATTTTTTAAAAAATTTCCCTTTTAAAAAAATAAAAATAAATTCAGGATTGTGCCTGGCATAAGGAGAAAGTTATGGTTGACAATGAAAAATAGTCAGTGTACAGTATTTTCCATACACTTATTATCTGTTGCTGCTCTGAGAGTAGAGCAAAATTGTTTCCACTAGCGTTGATGGTTTAGTATATTCTCAGACTGTGAGTGACCCATATGACCTCTAAGGTCTTGGATATATATCAGGTGGGTTATAGAAATTACTTTCCTCTCCATTTTCCTGCCTTTACTCTTCCTACCAGGTACCTCATGATGATCTCAACTGGCAGATTTTTGCTGTCTTCCTGTAAAGTGAAGGGTTTGTTTGGAAGATCCTGCTGCTCAGGAGCAGGCATGGTCACAATATCTGAGGGATTTCCTTTGTCCCTTCTCAGTCCAACTCAGGGCACAGTTGCTGTTACTGGATAGTTCATCAGTGTACAAACTGAGGAATTGTCAGAGTCCAGGATAATGCCTGTGCAGGTGGCTTGCCATTGGGCGAAATCTGATGCATTCCCAAGTCAAGTGTTGCTCTTCAGAATCTCTCTTTGAGCCAGGGATAAAGGCAGGAGTGATTCCACAGAAGTGGTTTAAAGCTAAACAAGCCCCAGGTCCAACAAAACATTAGGGCTCTCTGTAGAGGCTCTTCTTTTTAGCCTTTCTGCGTGGCCTCTTGTCTCCCTCCTTCCTTTCAGTCCTTGATCTTCCTCTCACAACTCCACACCCAGACTGCAGGCTTTAATAAACTTTGTCTCGCTGCCTCCTGCTGTGCTGCCTTTGGATCTGGAGCTGCTGCACATGTGGGCGCTGGGTTCCAGGTATCCAACTTAAACTTATCCTTGTTTAACAGTATCCAAGAGGGGGATAAATGGAACCAGAAGCGGGGAAATTGCCCCACCCACCTATGAACACTGAATTGAGTAATCCTTGATTTACACACTCTGGTTCCAGGTATTTGGATAGGCCAGCAACGTAGTACACCCCTGTTCAATTATTTGTAGTGAGAAAATTAGCACTGGTAGCATATCCTTCTGCTCCCACTTAGTGTACTGTAAAGCATGAATGAACTGTTGCTTAACAAATTAAACATGGTAGTTACTGTGGGCTTTCAGTGGTTATAGGATACTTAAGAGAGGGAGAGCTGTAAGTAAGGTCACAACCACATGGCCATTTTTCTAGTGTTCAGAATCCCGCTTGGCGCTTCATGCTTACTGGAAGGCCAGGAGAAATATCAGATTGTAAATTGAAGCCAGTGTCACAGGAGAGTCAGTCAGGGCTCAGCATGAAGCCTGGCTTTGCTTGCCAATGAGTTCCCTCACAGATACTCAACTTGCTGAGTCAGATGGAGCTAGCAGAGAAACTGATGAATGTGGAATTAAGACATCATCTCCCAAATGAAACTGAGAGAGCCAGGAAATCTGAAGACACTGTGCTCTGGAGCCATCTGAACCTTGATGAGGGGGGAAATAACATTGAGTGAAGGGAGAAATATTGAGAGAAATGCTTGTCCATCCCTAAGCCTCCAAGAGAGAATACACCCTAGAAAGGACATGGGTATGTGGTTGAGGGGCAGGGGGAGAAGGGAAAACATTGCAGGATGATTGTACGCAGTAATAAGTCTGGCAATAGAAACATTGCTCCTCTAGTGTGGTCTCTAATTATTGCAATCTATAAGAGAGCCTGGAGAATTTACTTTTTTCACTAAGGGGGAAATGAAATGAATTCTTTTCTGAAGTTTAACTGTTAACAAATTTTAATCCCTTTAAGCAGTGTACATAATAATGCACATATAGCATGGATGGGCTGGGCAATCTGTGCACAGAGATGCTGGAGCGGATTCTGATTTCCGTCACGCTAATGTAAATCTTGAGTAACTCTGAGTTGCTGCAGCTTCTCAGAGATATAACTGAGAACAGAAGCTGCCTTGCTATTTGTTGGAAGTATTTACTCCTATGTAGAGCTCTCTGCACCTGAGTTCCTGGGCTGGAGCTTATTAGGAAAGTATCCTGCTCACAGAACAAAAAGTGCAGTGACATACACGTAAGATTAAATTCTGCATTAAGTTTTGGGGAATCAGCCTGTGTATAATGACAAAACGCCAGGATTCTAGAGGTGGGCAGCCAGTATCTACTGCCTCTTGGACTAGTAGCTCTGTTTCCCTCTCCTGTATGCTGTAGAGAAATAAGTTGGCAGCTCCTGCTGCTGGCCCAACCTAGATAAACATATAAGCTGGAGGGCACCTGGGGAAAGACCACACAAGGTCAGCATGATTTGGACCATGTAATTATCACAGAATACAGATGGTGGCTACCCAGCTACTGCCTAGGACTCAGCACTTAATTAACTTCATTATGTACAGTTTCTTTTCAGATTGTTTTTAGCATACTCTTTTTCCATTTAGCAAAAGAGTAAAAGGAGAGTATCTTTCTAGATATTTGCAAGAGAGATTTTTATGGAGGCCTAGTATGCCCTTGAATAGTCTTTAGATGCTCAGTTTGAGACTGATCCAAAGCCCTTTGATGTCAGTGGGAGTCATTTTGCTGGATCAGGCCCTTTAAGAATAACAAAGGGATTTACTTCCACAGGTAAATCTCAAACACTGAGAAGCTGTAGGTCCTACCAATCCCACTGGACATGATAGTCCTACTCTAACAGGTGGGACCTAGGTCCAAAAGAGAGACATTATTTTCATCTCTGGACGTATCATTTTAATTTTATAACCCTTACATTTAGGGTCTCTGAGATAGGTTAGATGGGAGTAGGGTAAATGATAGAGCCAATGAAATAGAAATAATATGTTGCCAATTATAGTGTTTTACATCAAAGCACTTTACAAAACATTAATTAAAGCATCACAACACCTCTGTGCAGGGAGGTATCATTATCTGAACTCTCTACATAGCTTTAACCTGGTTAGGTCCCATTTACCTAGGAGACCACCTCTCAGTGTCTGAGTTATCATATAATCCATAGACATCTGGAATGCTGCAACCAATAGTGAGATTTTTCAAAGCTACCTAGGAGACTTGGATACTCAGCTCCAATTAAAGAAATCGTGAATTGGGTGTCTAAACTGGCTGGATAAACCAAGATTTTTAAATCAAAATGAAACTTGCCCATGGAGCTCCTTGCAGTAAGCTGGGCTCCTCTTTTCAGGAGGAAGGTTCATTAGAGTATTAAAAGCAAAAGTCATGACTTCAACCTAATCCCCATCTCTTCATGTAGCATTGTACTAAATTATTTGTTCAGTAACTTATTGTTCTGATGGTACTTTGCAGTAAAAATGTTTACTTCCCTGTAAAAATCTGTGCTGAAGCAGAAACTTGCATATTGCTTCAAATAGCTTTAGCCTAAAGAAGCTTCTTCCTTGCTATAAGTATTTATCCCCAAACCCAAATTTCAAACAGAAGAAAACAGCTTTGTTTTGTGTTTCAGTGTATTCATTCTCTAATCCATCTGATTTCCCTGCGGTGTGAATGCTCACCCAGAATGAACAGTTAACTTCTGCTTTTAGGAAATAGGTTCCTTTGGCTGTAGGGATAAATTATCTATTGTATTGTCCTTAAAAAGATGCAAACCGTGGGAAGTGAAAATTAGGAAGTGACTTAAATTTAATTCAGGATGTATTTATACTATGATTTAGACTAATTTCAATGTCTTTGTATCAAGGGGCAAAGATAACGTATTTTTGTTAAGCTCTGTATTTCCCCCCACCAAAAAAGAGAAATCTTACCCCATGTTTGTTAAACTAACAAAGGAAATGCAGTAGGAAGGTCACTAGACTGGGAATTTCCTGGGTTCTGTTCCCTGCTCTACCATTGACTCACTGCGAGGCTTTTAACTTCCCTGTGCCTCAGTTTCACTCCTGTAAAATGGGGACAGGAGTGCTTAGCCTCTTCTGTAAAATCGTTTTGAGATCTATAATAAAGCACTGTGGAAGGAGGTAAGTATTTTTGATAAGTAGTGTGGGTTCATTCTGATGTATGCTTCCATGGTTTGCTCTCACTTTCTGAAACTGGCAAGGACTTCCTCAAACCGCGCCAGTGAAGTTAATGGGAGTTTTGCCATTGTATTAAATGAGCTCTAGGGGTGCAGTTGAGGCGGGGAGCTCAGCAGTGATCTGTGTGGGCCAAGCAACGAGAGGCATTGATATCCAAAGGAAGGGCAGCACCCTTTTCAGTTGAAGGTCTCTGTGATGTGGAGCCCTGAGGGAGGGGTGGTGGTGATGTGATATGTGGGATCTTCCAATGAGTACCCAATAGAGCCTACCCCAAGTGGCTGAAACAGTTTGTTTCCCAAGGTACCTGATAATTCATCTAGGACCAATTTTTGCACCCACATTAAAAGCTCTGAAACAGGCCTTTATGTTGGGAATGCTGACTGGCCTGTTAGTGTAGAGCAGTGGGAAGGGTGCCAGTATAATAATTTGTGGAGCATCAAGAGTTACGGATTTTCTTCGTTGCTCACTGGACACTCTCATGGACAGGTTAATTGTACCTGCTCACTTTTTACATGGCTAAATTTTAATTTCCCATATATAGAGTGAGAGGGCCTCATGGATCCTGTCTGAATATTGATTTCACTTCTTTATTAAAGATATTAATCTGCATGGTGACCTCCTGGTAGGAAACTGTACATCAGTTAGAAAGTTTCGCTTTCAGCCTCATTTGCGTTTCTAGATGTAAAGTTCTTTTCAAGGCCCATTGAATCACTTCATTGTTTCCCGGGTTCTGTAGGAGTCATTTGTTTTGTTGTTTTTGTACTTCTACTACTGTGCTCAACTTGCTGCAATGACTTCATTCCCATGTTGTAGGAGTAGCTAAAACCTTACCAAGCTATGTTTTCACACTGTGGAAACACATCTTGTTCAGGGTCAACTTGCCGATCAGCCTGGATAAAACAGAGATAAAAAGAAGAGAACGAAGAGCAAGCTAAGATAATTGTATCAAGCCCCATAGACATTCTCTGTTTTTGTTTGTTTTGCTTTTTGTTTTAAGAAGTCTTTTTACTAAGTAACTGAGCACTCTGGGGCAGATCATCCCTCTCCACTCTGCTGGTGAAGGCACTGAAAACCTGGCAGATGTGGGCTGGGATGGAAAGGGCAGGAAAGCAGGCAGCACTGTGTGGATTCTCCCTCCCCCCCCCCCCCGGTCATCTTCTTGACTCTCTGGAAGCTTCTCCATCAGTGTTCTCCAGAGATCTGATCTGTAAGTGAGAGATGGGGAAGGTGGAGCTGGGGCAGAAGATTGCCTGCAAAGTTCATCCTACCTACTAAACTGCTGTTCAGGGCCAGCACAGAATTTTGTTACACTAAGCAGACCTTCCCATTCCCCCTTGACACTGTCCTAGTTTATGGTGGGAGATTGGCTAGGCTCGAGCCACGCTGGTGCAGCAGTTCTCAAAGAGCCCATACCTCTTCTGGTGAAGAAGGAATATTCTTAAAGGGGCAGAAACCCTTGAAAGCTGTCCTAGTTTGTGGAAAGGGTGATTGGCAGGAGCTATGTTGGCACAGTGGCTCCTGACCTGGCTTTAGTTCCTGATTAGGGTTGGAGGAGGCCTGACAGCGTCATCACTGAAAATTCTCTGCATCCTAGGCTGCAGTCTATAAGACCTATCACTAGCACTGACTCACTCCTAGGGCCACTTTGACCAGATCGATGCAGACCAAGCCAAATGCCAACTGTATAGTGCTAAAAAACCTTCCATCCTCTGAGTCAAAAAAGCATTGCAGAGAGTTTGACTTTCCGTTGTATTTTGTAATGGATGGTGTTTAAATTTGAATTATCCTAGCAAAATGCCAGTGCCCCGAAATGGATACAAACACCATGACAATATGTTTCTAAGAAGGGCTGGAGAAACAGCCAAATAAAACAAGGTTAAAGGCCTTGGGAAAACAAAGCTAGGTCTTCCCAGTATTTCTGGTTTTCCCATTGAGAAACTTGAGCCATTGATAGCAGGATATGTGGTAGCAACCTGTGACATGAAATGTAAGGGTGAGGGTTTTTTCCACATTTAATACTTTCCCTTAGTCTGGCTTTAGATCCTGCTGTTTATCCTTCCCTAAGTGAGAAAGAAGTCCCCTCAGCACTGTTCACATGAGAGTGCAGCTGTACAAAAGCTAATGCTCTGTTTCTGCTCCTTATACTCTTGGGGGAATTTTGTGCCCCAAAATTAAAAGTTCTGTGCACAATATTCTGTATATATTTGTCAAAATAATGCACTATCATGCACTATCTGGTTTCAATTATTTTGGTAATTTATTTGAAGTACAATACAATGGATGGAGAATGGGAGTAGGGAGCATTGGAGGAAATCCCTAACCCCCTTGCTTAACAGTAATGTAGCTAGGTTTGACCCTTTATTTCCAGTTATCAGTCAATAAATATATGCATCCATATGCTCAGTCATAGGCAACTGAAGAGCAAGTGAGGGCAGGGGACTTAAACTCACAATTTATATTGGCTACTGACCATCTCCGGAAACGGTTCATGGAGCATATTTTGATAGGAAATGTTTTCAGTCCAAAAATGTAGACCAGTTTTACTCACTAAAGCACCATAAGCATTTATAAGATCATACTGTCCTTTACATCACTCTGGCAATGTAAAGGAGCCTTAAAACTTTCACACCTGTTTTATACTTCTGGGGGAATTCACAAAGACAATGGGAACAATTCACCAGGCAGGCTGCTGCATTCTGCTCTGCCTGAGGGAACAGAGCCTGCCCCACACCTACCTCCTCAAAAACACCCCAAAACCCTGCCCCTCCATGCCAAGCTTGCTGCAATAGTGTGTGAGAGGAACAGTCTCTCTCTCTCTCTCTCTCCATGCACAACTGTCCATCCCTGCTCCCATTCCAGTGGTGATTTATGTCTCTATTGGCTGCTCCAGGCGCTCAAACCAACCTGTCTGCGCTGCTGGGGACGGGTGCTTGACCACTCTTGCCGCTTCCCTTTGCTTCCCCATCAGAAGTCATTTTTCTGTGGGGGAACATGAATTCTGCACATGCACAGTTATGCAGAATTCCCTCAGGAGTAATAAAATTTCCCAAGGAAGTTGTTCCTTGTTGGGAGTAGCTTCAGTATAGAAAAAGGTGCTGCTGGATGGGGGCTTGTCTGTACCTACAGCACTGCACCAGTGCAGCTGCACCACTGTAGTGCTTAGTGAAGATGCTACATACAGTGACAGAAGAGTTTCTCCTGTCGGTGTAAGTATTGCATGTCTCTGAGAGGTGGTAGCTAGGTTGACAGAAGAAGCCCTCCCATCAGCGTAGCACTGTCTACATCAAGGGCTAGGCTGGTATAACTGCGTTGCTGTGAGGTGTGGATTTTCCATCCCCTGAGCGATGGAGTTATACTAACATAATTTGTAGCGCTGGCTAGCGAAAAATGTGTAAATGACTGTGTACAGTGCTCTTACCTAACAAATAGCCACATCCACAGTCTGTAGGATGTGATTTCAATGAGAGTTTAGCCTTTATAAGCACTGATGGCCCAGTTCACCACTCCTCTGAGTCTTGTACAGTTATTTACCACAGTGAGTGCCAAGAGGTGTAAAATGCTACCATTATGCATTGATGTAAATGTCTGCAGTGCGGAATCCAGCCATGAGTAAGGACAGCCCATACCTAGGCCAAAGACTTGACCTAGAGTGGACAGCAGATGATGTGTGTTGTGTGAGAAGCTGTGGACTATTTTGTGCATGATCCTGTAAACCTGTCTTGAGCTAAGCAGGATTGGGAGGGTTCACTATATGGACAGGAGACCTCCAAGGCACATGGAGGTGCTGAAGGAAGTGGTGCTGGTGATTCTGAGGCTGTGTCTACTCTACACAGCTTTTGGCGACATGGATATGTCGCTACAGCCATGCTGCTAAAAATTGTGCCGTGTAGCTCCTGTTTGTTGGCTTTCCTGATGACAAAAAAGTCTATCCCCAACAAGCGGTGTTTGCGTTGCCTCCTGCTGACAATGCGCTGTTCACACTGGCACTGGTTAAAGCAAAACTTTTCTCTTTTTGGGAGGGAGATGGGGGAATTTAACACCTCTCAAAGACAAAAGTTTTATTGTTCAGTTGCCAGTGTAGACAGCCTGAGTCAGGGCTAAGCTCGTAGCTCATCATGGAGCTAAGGGCACTGTTCTGTTGGGGAGACAGTCATTCAAATGAGATGTAAAACAGGGACTGGCCATTCACAGTGATTAGAGTCCTAGCTGCACTTTTATTCTCAATATTTGTAATTCTTTTAGATTTAAACAGTAATTAATGAAGTCCCAGGCACCCTGACAATTATTGGAATTAAATAATGATTGCCCAGAAGCATTCAAACATCATCTGTGGATAACAGACTCAGCCTGCCAACAGCATTAAACATTCATAAACATTCACCAATTAACTTAGCTAGTGAATCAAACAGAGATGCACCTTTCCACTCTGACTAGCTCCTGCCAAATCTTGTCAAACTAAAGCCCTTTGAAGCATGCCCAAAAAGTTATTAGATTTAAGGTATTTTGAACTGACAGTCTGTGAAGCTTAGTGTGCTATCCAAATTCTGCTTTGGTTAATTACACTTTTACCTTTGCAAACTTCCTGTTTCTTCCAGCAGTACAGTAACATCCTTCATTCTAAGCCCTCTCCAGTTCTCTAGCATTGCTGTGTACTGTTAAATGGCTGCTGTGCTTCACCCCAGAGAAGGCTGTATTTCAGCAGTGGTTGAAGTGTTCTGTATACGTGCAATACTTACTTCATAAGGGTATTGTAGGGCGTAGTTAATAATTTGTAAAATGCTTTGAGATCCTTGCTTGCAAGGTGTGATATGACTGCCAAGTATTCTTAACCAAATTATGAAATAACACAAAGGATACATTCATTTTGAGTTCTTACTGCACATCAATATAAGTAATAATCATCATAGAATATCAGGGTTGGAAGGGACCTCAGAAGGTCATCTAGTCTAACCCCCAGTTCAAAGCAGGACCAATCCCCAGCCTGAGTTTTGCCCCAGATCCCTAAATGGCCCCCTCAAGGATTGAACTCACAAGCCTGTGTTTAGCAGGCCGATGCTCAAACCACTGAGCTATCCTATCTTTGCCCCCTGTCCCCCACCCCCAGCTCTGATATAGCACATTTCAACAGTAGGCCTCAAAGAGCTTTACAAAGGAGGGTAGTATCATTAGTGGGTTGGAATATTCAGCTAAATTAAGTGTTGTTGACATATGTTATTTTGCAGAGATGTATTGGTTTTGACACAGTTTTTGTCAGGATGGGGTTTTGAAGTGCAGGGTTCTATGGCCACTTCTGGTGAGAAAGTAAGAGAGAGGGACCTGAATCAAAAAGCTCATGTTTTGATCTGAAAGTGACGATTTAGACACTATTCAATTTCACACACATGTTTGGGAGGTTTTGATTTCATTTCAATTTAAAACAAAAAAATACTGACACATGAAAAGTTGCTACATATCAGACTTGCCATCGTCCAGTCAGGTCTAATCATTATCTTCATTTTATAGATGAAGAAACAAAGGCACAGAGAGGAGAAATAACTCGCCCAAGGTCACCCAGTGGGCCAGTAGCAGAGCCAGATTCCCAGGCTTCCTGAGTCCCAGTTCAGTGCTCTATCTATTGGGCCACTCTGCCTCCCAGTTTAGTAGAACATTAACACAGTTTCCCAAGTAGCTGATTTCACCACTTCTACATTGACCCTGTCAGTTTCTTCAGAATTCAGAGGTGCCAACTCTCTAATGTGTGTGGGGTGCTCCGCTCCAGTCCCTGCCCCCACTCCACCCTTCCCCCAAGGCTCTGCCCCCACCCTGCCTCATCCTGACTCTTCCTGCCCCTGTTCCAGCCCCTTCCTGAAGCGTGCCCCACCCTCGCTCCTCCCACCTCCCTTGCAGTGTTTCCTTTATGCCATGGAACAGCTGATCGTGGCGGGTGGGAGGGGAGTGAGAGGTGCTGATCAGTGGGGCACTTGTGGGTGGGAGGGGGGGCTTAAGGGTGGGGGAGGAGCTGATTGGGGGGGAATGCTGGTGGGTGCTTTGCACCCACCATGTTTTTCCCCCCGTGGGAGCTCCAGCCTTGAAGCACCTATGGAGTTAGTGCCTATGCCAGAATTTAACCTTTGATTAAAAACAAATGTGTCTAACTTTTCTGGCTATGAAAAAACTTTAAGTGCGGCGCCGTCCAAGGCTGATTTACTTGAGTGTGCAGACAAACAATAGCTGTGAATTTTGCCCATTCAAAGAAAAGGTGTGGTAAGGGTGTAGTCTAATGCTAACAGTTTCAGTGGCAATATTGTTAGCTTTTCATTGCTGATCATTGTGCAGAATCACCCAGCTATTGTAGCATTTTGGGAGCAGTTTGGGATTGTGGATATATACTATGGGGAATGTAGTACCACTAGACTTTTGGTTTAAATAAATAAATAAATAATGGCTATTTCTTTGGCAATCCACGGAAAAACTAAATCACTGTATTTGTTATGACATATGCCTACAGCTGTATAGATTTCGTTTTGCAGTTTCTGAGAACAGTGGGCTAGCCAAGTAGTTTTGTGCTGCCCTATTCTGTTATCTTTCCTTAGATGATTCTGGAAGATGACGTTTCCTCTGTAAGTCTCTGCTGTTTATGAAGTGAAAACATATTATTCCCTTCAATTCAAACAGGGCCTCCCTCTAACAAACAACAGAGATTCAGTGCCCCATTTATTGACTTGACATTTTGTTTTATCGTTCCTGTTTATGGTGTAGTCTCTGGAGGTTTGCAAAGTATGCATGAGTAAGAGAGAGAAATGTGCTCCTATTTTTTTTTTTTTGGTTGGGAATGTAGGGGATTTCTGCTTGGAAGCAAACATGGCTGTCCATCTAGATCAATCTTCCTCATTTCAATTTGCCAGGGCAGCTTTGGTGTCCCACAATACTTTTCTCCCCAAGTACACATTGTCACATCACACCCATATTCTTCATAGAAATATGCTTATGATATGGCATAACTAAGTTGTATTTGATGCAAGTGTGACATTGCACTCTATATGCTCTCATGGAAATATGGTTATGAGTGTAAATATAATATAACTGGAATATGCTTCATGAAAAAGGTCTCTTGTAAGGTATCATTGCAAAGCTTATAATCTACTGAGTGTGGTCATCCTATTTGTATAAATGTATCATTCTTCTATCTGAAACTAGAAATATGAAATATAACTCTGAGGTCCTATTGTAATTATGCAAAGTGTGGGCCATCAATGGTGGTTTGCAATCTTGATGACTCCCATTAACCAGGACAATTGTCTGTAGATGGCTCTGTTTTACCTGTGAGTCTTCCTGTATATGTGTGTTCTGGCAAGTGGGCAATGAAGTCTTACAGTGACATGTGATCATGTCACCTGGACTGGAATCCATCTCTAACCTGGTGCTTTTCCATTTAGAAGGGGTTGGGGGATAGGGACCCAGAGAGACAAAAGATTCCTGCCTTTTGCCAAAGCTATATAAATGGGTGGAACAGAACAAAGAGGGCGGCAGTCATGAGAAATCCCCTAGCTTCCACCTGAACTGGAACAAAGACTGTACTAGGCGAAAGGATTGTGCCCAGACTAGGAAGGCACCCAGCCTGTGATAGAAGCTTATTGAAACTTCTCGGAGGGTGAGGTTTTATCTGTATTTAGTTTTATTACTGTATTAGGTTTAGAGTTGCGTGTTTTATTTTATTTTGCTTGGTAATTCACTTTGTTCTGTCTGTTACTACTTGGAACCACTTAAATCCTACCTTCTTATTTAGTACAATCACTTTTTACTTATTAACCCAGAGTATGTATTAATATTTGGGCAGGGAGGGGGAGAGAACAGCTGTGCATCTCTCTATCAGTGGTACAGAGGGTGAACAATTTATGAGTTTACCCTGTATAACCTTTCTACAGGGTAAAATGGATTTATTTGGGGTTTGGACGCCACTGGGAGTTGGGCATCTGAATGTTAGACAGGAACACTTCTTAAGTTGCTTTCAGTTAAGTCTGCAGCTTTGGGGCACATGGTTCAGACCCTGGGTCTGTGTTGGAGCAGACGGGCGTGTCTGGCTCAGCAAGACAGGGTGCTGGAGTCCCAAGCTGGCAGGGAAAGCATAGGCAGAAGTAGTCTTGGCACATCAGTTGACAGCCCCAAGGGGATTGCTATGATCCAACCTATCACAGCAAGATGAGTCTTGTGAGATATCATTGGAAAGGTTATGATTTACTGAATATGTTTATTCTATTTCTATGCATGTATCATTGCAATTGATAGCTTATATTCCTAATTTCAAATAAAGCAAAGTGCTTGCATCTGGGAATGCCTACTGTCTGGTGGGCGATCAGCCTGAATGGACTGTTAGGCAGAAGAACAAGACTTTGAAGATACTAATCTCCCACCTTCCTGACAAGCTTCCTGTGATGCTGCTTTGACACTACTGGATCAGGTGATCGTATCACCTGGTACTAGACCCCCCTCGGGCTTTCAGTGTTTTTCCATTAAGAGGGGATGTGGGGTCAGACTGGGAAACAAAAGATTCCCGCCATATGTAAATTCTATTTAAGGCTGGAGAGTGAGTTAATCATGGTTGCCAGTTCTTCAAAGAATCACTGGCCAGGATGACTGCTGGAAATGCCTGAAACTAATCTGGGGAGAAGGTTCAGCCTGTGAAGGGTATAGTTGGAGATTTAAGCTGCAAGCAGTGCAATTTACCTTCAAGAAACTCTGCAACCTGCATAAAACCACATTAAGGGTGAGAAATTACTATTTGTAGCCAATTTCTTTAACGTATTAAGCCTAGTTTGTGTGTGTTTTATTTGCTCAGTAATCTGCTTTGATCTGCTTGCTATCCATTTATAATCACTTAAAATCTGTCTTTTGTAGTTAATAAACTTGTTTTTTTTCTATAAACCAGTTTGTACAATTCATATCAGATTGGGGGGGGAGATGGGAAAGCTGTGCATATCTCCCTCCACATTGAGGGAGGGGGTGATTTTTATGAGCTTGTGCTGTACAGATGTCTCTGTACAGTGTAAGACAATATTATTTTGGGTTTACACCCCAAAGGAAGTATGTACGCGAGTGCTGGGTAAATCCCTGAGCTGTATCCTCCCACACAGAGCTGATTTCTATCAGTGTCAGCAGCTGGGTGTGGCCTTACCTGTGTGTGTGCTAGGGAAGGCTTGAGGGTCTGGCACAGCAAGGACAGGATGAGGAAGCCCAGGCTGATGGAACAGGCAGGCTCAGTGGGACCCTGTATATCAGGTGGCATCCTGGATTGGGGGTGGGGGGTCCAACCCATCACACGCATCATATTCCTTCAGTAGTTTATATCTATACCAAGCTTTAGAAGTTTACTCCATATTGTTATGTTCTTGTTTGCTTACAATGCCATTTACAAAGCAGATTTCTTTACCAACTGACCTATAGCTGCTGCTTATTTTATTACTCTTAATTATTTGTATTGCAAGGGTGCCTACAGCTGTGGTTTCAATCTGTGGTCTGCAGATCGGATCTGCAGACTATGTCTAAGATTTCTGCAGACCATGTCTAAGATTTCTAAAGGGGTCTGACCTCCATTTACAATTTTTCAGGGGTCACCAAACAAAAAAAGTTTGAAATCATTGGTCTAGAGGTCCCATTGTGCTAGGCACTGTATGTGCATACTAAAATGGTCATTGCCCTAAAGAGCTTACAAACTAAGAATGAGATGAGAAAAACCAGGTGGATTAAACAAGCAGACTGGGGAAGCCCAAGGTAACACTGTCTGTGTACGCTGCAATCTGACGTATGATAGTGCAGGTAGCATGGCTAAAATAGCAGTGCAGATGCAGCAGTTAGGGCTTCAGTGTTGTCAAGCCAAATATATTGGGAACCTGGGGTATCTACTTGTGTATTTGAAACCTGCACTGCTGCATCTACACGGCTATTTTTAGACATGCTAGTGCAGGTAGAGCTAGCACGAGTACATCTACCCAAGCAGAAGTCATGCCTTGGATTGCAGTGTAGACATACTCTCTGAGACAGTTTAAGTCATGTACTAAGCAGTGGTCACAGCCAGGGCCAGCTCCATGTTTTTTGCCACGCCAAGTGTTTTTTTTTTTTTTTTTTTAAAGCCGGAGTGCTGCCATCAAAGCAAAAAAAAAAAAAAAAAAAGGAGGGGTGGGTGGGTCGAAGTGCCGCCCATTGAAAAGTGCCTAAAGCCGGCCCTGGTCACAGCACATCAGCTGCCTGGTTATTCTCCAGTGCTTAGTAAGCATCACAGCATGTGTGGCCTTTAAGGAAGATAGCGTAGTGTTGGCTCTGCAGATGCACATAGGAGACACGTTACATTCATACCCCCACACTATAAATGTGACACTAATTCCAATGCCTGTTAGTGTGGAAATTCTTGGTTCCCTTCAGTTTTGCATAGTTGAGTACTCTCTCACCTTAATTTTCTCATACCCAAAGAATACAGACTAATGACTAGAGAGGGTTAGTCTCTATACCATTGTATTCACAGCACTCACTGACCAGAAGACCATGTGCTAGAACCATGTCAGCAACAACTGTGTGTTTTAAAGTAAGTGGTTTCAACTGTCATGTGAACAGTGGAGAGCCCAGGTGTTCCTGGCCCTGCATGGCTGTGAAAGGGGAGGGAGGCATACAGAAAAGGGCACAAAGAGCCCCTCATCCTTACCCATGTATCCAAGGACTGTGCACAATCACAGTCCATGTGCTTACCTGAATGCAAGGAGTGATCCCAGCTAATACTGCTGCCCAGAAGTGGCAAGGAGTGGGTGGCTAGTGGACCATCAGGAGCACATGCTAGGTCTGCTCCAAGAGGGTGGTTTGGCCATCATGCTCCCTATGTTCCTGGAGGCATTGTGTTTACCTCCAAGCCTGTATGCGCCAGAATCTTCAGTCAGTTGTATTGTGCTGACGAAAGGGCCAACAATTGAGAGTGTCCACCCCTTCAGCATGTTTAGGGTTGCATATGTGTCCATAGCAGGACTGCCCTACACCAGTTACAATGTGGAATGTCATCTCGAGGGATGCAGAAGAAGATAGGAGAGCATGGGGTGTGTGTGTGCAGGGGGATGCAATGTGAGGAGCTGAAAGGGGGCATGGCAGGAAGCAGAGAGGGGGAATGGCTCTGAGCTGTGGAACTGAGGACGTTCATGAGCTGAGGGAGCTATCAAAGACAACACCTGAATGTGCCAGTGTATTGCATCCAAGCTGTCTCACAGTTGATTCTGACACAGTCTTTTCCACCTACGATTTCAGGGGTAACTCTGCATTGTTTTTTTCCAATTCCCCTTCCCCCAAAATCAACTGAAGTATTTTTGTGTGTGGATGGAAGTCTAGTGAGGGGAGAACAATCAGCGTAAGTTGGCAGTACAGGTAAAGCCACAGGCATGTTTTCACTGAGGGGGAGCACCTCTTTTGTGGCCCTGGCAGCATAACTGAGCCCTGACAGAGTTGACCTTGGAAAGGCTGTGCGTGACACAGACTGGAAACCTTGTCTGGGCAGCATCATGGGAACCCCTGGAAAGTTAATATTTCATAAATAGGTACCAAGATCCAAAGCTGAAATCTTGACTTGTGTCCAACAAATTAGGCAAAAGCTTCTGAGGAAGTAACAGGGAATTAATGCTTTAGAAATCTGGGAAATCACCTAGAATGGGGCAGGCTGCTGATGGATTAGTGAATATAATCAAATATTGTAGAATGACTGAGAAAAGAGAAGAGTAGCTTGACCGAGTTAAATACAGCTGCTGCTCCCACAATGTCAAGATTGGGCCACATTCCTAGGCTTGCTTCACACACAGGACTTCTGCTTCCTTTCGGTTTTCACTGATCTTTGCCGAATAGTCTCTGCTTTTATACCTCATTTGGTTCTGCTTCCAAGTCATGTTTTAGGTATGAGTCCCTCCCTGGGGCCTGCTGCTTTTCCCATTGAAGTAGATGGCAAAATGCCCGTTGGTTTCAATAGGAGCAGTACTGGGTCCTTAATATCTGTTTCTATTTTTTTTATCTTGCTGCATGTATTTGTGAATAGAAACTGCCCTGACTGACCTACTTGCTCTGTGAAATCTTAGCCCTATTCTCACATTTTCTCTTAGCAAACTTCCTTTTATTTACATGGGCCTCACACTCTGCTGAAAAATATTTTGTCCTCCCTATCCATTCTTTTTGGGAACCTTTCTTCTTGGCTTCTGTATGTTTTCCCCATGTATCTACCACTCTGTTTCTTCCTGTGCCTTAAGATTTTTTTTTAAATCTTTTATCCAGGAAATATTTAGAGCATATTTTTTTCATTATAAAAGGTGACAAAGCACGTTATTTTCTGTGAGTGTGGAAGGTGGAATGCACTGGTAGTGTTTAAACTGTTGCTCTCAGAGGTGGCTCTGCCATTGGGATGGCTGCGACACTGCCACACTGAAGGAACTGAGAACATCCTGTGTGTGCCATTCACCGCTGCTGGTTAACAGGGAGCAGTGCTTCCATCTATCTTCAAGATGAAGGATCTGTGTGGACAACTAATCCACTATCCCCAGACTGGGCAGTAGCTGCATTCGTTCAGATAATCGTTTCTCCTCAACATTTTTGTTTATTTGTTCCAGTTTCACCTAAGTGGATGCCGAGAAGTATTTGGGAGCCTTTCGGGAAAGCCTAATCTTGTGATGGTTTCAGCTGAATTAAACTTCTGGGTTGTGCTGTGAATGAAACCCAAATTCCCCATCTATGTGAGGTCATCCCATCATTGCTGGGTATTCATGGAATTACTTTTTATTGACAGGCAGACTAAAAACCTTTGAATATGATCTCCGTATGTGTGGCTGTCTGGAGACTTGTATATCGTTAAGGGGGATTGAGTTTGGCACTCGGTCCCTTTTGAACAAGGTTAATCCTGACAGTGAGCAAAGAAGACAAAGTTCAGACCCTCCTAGTGAGTCACAGTCCTCAGTCTGAATGCTGAGAACATATACAAGCTGTATTTACCTTCCAGGAGGAAAAGCTGAACAACCATTGGGGAGCCCATTAGGAATGGTGTAATCTGCTATTCCTTTGGGGCCCGTTTCTGCCCCCATCTCTCCCACTGGCTTCAGTCAGAATACAACTGGGTCTGTTGTAAGTGTGTATATTTAAATGCTGGTGGAAAGGCGATAAATTGACAGCTTCGGAGAGTGAAGTCCTGTGTTTGGCCTCCAAACAAGTATAACACAAGCAGCATCACTGCACGCTGCATGCTATTCTTAGGCAAGTAAAACCAACTTACTCCAATTTACCAAACAATGATGAAGCAGGTTGGTGCCCAGGAACCCATCTACTGTCGCTTTAGATTTAGGGGACAGTCTGTGATCACAAGGTTTGAGCCAAAGCTCATTGAAGTCAATGGGGGCAGGGAAGTCTTTCAGTTGACTTCAGTGAATAAACTTTGGGTTAGCAAACAGGGCTGCAGCCTGCCTGGTGCATCACTGCCCTCAGATGAACTCATTTTAAAGGCAGTTTCCTTTACTGACTAAGCAAGCGGAACTATGTTAGCTCACTAGGTAGATGCTGGTATTGTTGCAGGACTGAAATTGTTAATGTGCGTTAATGCTTTTAGCACATGGAAAAACTCTGGAGAGTTGTAGGGGGAGAGGAGCGGTGGCAGGAATATATGTTGTACTGGATTTTGTGCGTGTGCACCACTGCCATCTACTGGAAATGTAGAGAGATCAGCTCATATGTATTTTATCCTTCTAGTAGAAGGGCATCTTATGCATTTGGGGTTTAATCATGAGAACCACTTGAGGAAATATCTCCCAGTTTGCACAATAAAGTCTACCATAGTGCCCAGCATGAGCTATCTATTTTCAAGGCAATTGGCATATACATTCTGAAACACTCTGGAAAAGTTAAAGCAGGTTAGTTTTGGGGGGAGGCTGTACTGAGGAAACTCCCTGATGAAATGATCTTAAATTTACACCACAAATTGTTCCACGCACTCAGCTGACATACCAAATGTGAAACCAATATGTGCATGTGAATTTTAGATCACTTTGAAGAAAGGAGTTGAAACTGACATGCTCTTTTTCTATTCTGGTTACTTAAGAGATTTCTGGTTTGCATCAGCCATGCACACCACTTTACAGAATGAGAACCAAATAACTCTGAAATATCACATTGTGTAGCTGGGTCTTGATGACATTCATTAGATAAAATCAGGGTAGTTCCACTGAGATCAGTTTTTCATGTGCACCCTGCCTATATTTTTTCCTGCTATCTGTGAGCAAAGACCAAGGAAAGTTATAAGTACCACAAATTTTAAAATTAGGTCATTGGGGCAGCAGGCGGGAGAAGGGAAGGCAGGGCTTTATCTCAAAAAACCTGATTAAATGACCCTAATTATACACCACTAAGCCTGCCCTGTGCCCTCAACTAGCATAGCAATGTTTAGGATAATCCAAGTGTGCATGTGAATTTTAGAGCACTTTGAGCAGCACTTTCCATTTAGAGGTGATTTTTCAATCTTAACCGTACTGCCTCATGATACTTCACTCAGTAGAGACTATTTGGAAAATTAACTTAAAATATGTAAAGGTTTGTATTTATATTGCTCAACACAGGTAGTTGTTATCCCTCAACTCCTTTGTAAATAGCAAATAATACATTCTTGTGATACAGTATCTCTGTTCAAGAGAGTGCTTCTAGCTTGAAACCGCTTGCATTTCCTGTTCACTGTCTCCGCTGCAGCTTTGTGTAAACTCAAGATGTTTCAGGCCCTCCAACTGAGCCTGAGGAGCATCCCCTGTTAGAATTTAAGCCACAAGAAAGTCAGCGACCAGTTTTCAAAAGCTTCTCAGGTGCCAGCATAGGTGCTCCTCCTTCACTGCCTCCACACCCTAACTAGGAGCCATTGAAAAATCTAAAGGAGCTCATCTTGCGATGTAGAAATATGGATGCTCCCCCAACCCCAAATCTAACATTTACTGCACTCCTCCTGGGGATCCTCGCGGCTCCTCACTTTTAGCTGGGGTCAAGCTGAGGAAGATGATCAGCTGATGGCAGCAAAGCCCATCACATAGTGCAGTGGTTTTTAACCTTTATTCATTTGTGGATCCCTACAAAATTTCAAGTGGAGGTGCTGACCTCTTTGGAAATCTTAGACACAGTCTGCAGACCTGCAGGGGAGTCCACAGACCACAGGTTGAAAACCACTGATGTAGTGGGTTTGTTAAGCATTCAGAGCCAGATTCCGAGTCCCACTGAAGTGTGAATAAGGGTATCAGAACTTGCCCTTCAGTGAATAGCAAGTGGGATTCTTTTTTGGAGGCCAAATTTATGGACTAAATTGTGACTGTGCAACAAACCCAGAGCAAAGGGCAGCACATTGTGGTGCTGCCTGAGGAGCAGACCTGGAGGCAGATTGACTTTCATCTTGCTCAAGGGAAAAGCATCCTGCAACCTGGTGCAGTGCACTTCCCCCAGTTCAGCTATCCTGGACAACATGTTGTGGGGTGAAGCCATCATTCCATCCACTCCTTGTGTGTTAGAGAAGTAGCAGCAGCTCCGCAACAGGCTATGCTTGCCTCTCTGCTTCTCCCTGTGATGTTGGTAACTGGCACAGGGAAATAAGGATGTGCTGTATGCTCCCTTGCTCCCTGGCACAACTGTGCAAACCGGGCCACAGCTGCACCCGATTCTAACACTTTGCATGTACAGAGCGCCATTGATGAGAGGTTGCCCGCTGGAGTCATGGAGGCTACTCCTGTATATAACTGCTCACTGGTGTAACCTGTTCACAGTTGGACCCACAGCACCTTTAATCCAAAAATTTCCATAGATGGTGTTTTCCTGTGTATCTCTGCTGTGTTTTGGTAAAAAGAAGACTTCCATTGGCACATTTGTGACAGTTTGCTGCTCTGTAACCCTTTGTGGAATGATTCCCTATAGCCCTTATGGGGCAGCTCTGTGACCCTTGTGGTTTGGTATAAGTGCACTTTCCAGTTAATGTTAAGAGAACTGTGTAAAGCAGAAAACATGACCCTGTGTTGGTATTTTAGGGATTTGACAGTTCTATCATTCCCATGCTGGTTGTTTTGATCCTTTGTCAAAAGTCTCATGCATACCACTGGGGATGGGAGGATTTTGGTTTGTATAAAGAATTTCTGTGAGTATAAGGCATGGAGGGTGGGGGAGGACCGTTTGTCTCAAAGTTGTTTTTCTTTAGGACTAGTTAGAGCTTGGTCTGTGCACTAAAGAAGCATAAAAATAAATCCTTTGAATATTGAACATAGTTTCTGGAAAAAGTCCAGGTGTGGAATCCATGTGCAAGGCGAGTTGCGAGCGAGAGAGAGAGAGGCATGACTTAGTGACAGCCTTGGAGCCTGCCACCCCTGAGTTCAAATGCCGGCTCCACCACTGACTTCTACTGTGGTCTTGGACAAATCGCTTAGGGCCTGATTTTTCAGAGGTGTTGAGCACCACAGCATTCAGGCACCTCTAAAAATAACATTCCTCTGCCCCAGTCTCCCCTCACAGGGGTTTGTGAGACTCTGTGCTTGTAAATTGCTTTAGCGAGAAGTTCTACGTAATGCTTGTTGCTAACACAGCAAAATGGACTCAGGTTGATATGTGATCGTTTCCAAAGATTGCTATCATTATTTATTATTACCTGTAGTGCCTAGGAGTCCTAGTCATGGGCCACTTAGAATAAAATAAATGAAACCACAGAACAGAGTAAGTGGGATCTTTCAGATCCCCCTGATGTCTGTGCCTCATGAAATTCTGGAAAGAAAGAGCTTGCTTGTCAGATTACTTTTCCCCAGTCTCTCAGCTGTAAACTCTTCAGTGAACAAATTGGATGTGATTTTTATTTTCTTGAACCTAAAGGTTGATGGGTCTGACCAAACCTCCCTGGAGTCCATGAAAAGACTCCCTTTGTTGACTTCAATGGGCAAGGCTTGAGTCAGGCTGGCACCTCCCACATTCAGTACAGTAAGTGCACATGTGTGCAAAATGCATGTCAGGCTAGTGCAGTTGTGTGAAAGTTCAAAAGAAGCTATGCATTCAATAAGGAATATTTATGGATTTGTGCTCCTACACCTCAAAGTTCTCCACATACGCCATCTCCAGTGCTGAGCCTCTTCAGAGAAGAGGCTATCAGTCGTGCCAGATTCTCTGATGGTTTTATGATGTGCACAAATATCTACAGGGGGTTACAGTGTTGCCAACTCTTATGATTTTTGTCATGAGACTCATGATAATTATTGTTGTCCTCAAAGCCCCAGCTCCTGGAGTCAAGTGGCTATGTGATGATTTCAGCCTTCATTCTTAAAGAAAAAGTAAGTTTCTACCCTCGCGGTTGTGGAGAAAAAGCTTCAAAATGTGATCCAGTGCACCCTAAAGGCTCAAGAAGCAGAAGACAAATAAAAAGAACACCCAATCTATTGTTCTTAGACAATCTCATGAGTTATGGTGAGTCTAATTTTTTTTAACATTTGGGGTTGTCAATAGTAGGGTTAGGATGCGGACACTGAATTGATTTTTGGATGTGTCCTAATCAGATGATGAACCCAACTGCAACTATTTGAATAAAGGAATTTCAGCCTAAAAGCACAGAGCAGTTCAACCAGTTTGATGGGACTGCATGAGAGGAAGTTACAGAATAGGCACCTCTTTGTTAGCATGCACTTCTGCAATGAAATGGGATTTTTTTTCTCTTTTTTTTTTAATGAAGATGATGTGGTTTTGTATGCATTGCATAAACGATTTACATCCTGTGAAACAAAGTCACAGGAACAGTTGTGGAAGGAGACGGGAGCTACTGAATGGGAACAAGATATCTTGGAATATCCCATCCATCAAGGAAGGTGGCTGCCTGTCCTGGTGAGGACCATGTCAACCTTTTGCTGTAAGGGGATGCTGTGCATAAGCCTCGAAGAGTTACTATGATGTGAGACCTCACACGTTGTATTGGCTGAGCAATTAGTGTTGAAGCCTCTGTTAGACTGGATTTATATTTGAGCTGCAGCCATAACACTATGGGATGTGGTTTCATCTTGTTTCTCAAACTAAGCTGGGTTGGGCCTGGTCAGTACTGTGTCTGTATTAAATCAGTGCCTTGGCATGGTGTCAGGGGCACTGTGCTGCTGGGATTGCCTGTCCACTTTCATATAAGAGGATAAAACTCAGATCTGAACCACTTGTCATCCAAGATCTCATGGCCGGCACTTTTCACAAGACTATGTGTGTGTTAGCCCTGGTATTCCAGTATCTAAACTCCAATCTGGTGAATTCCTTTCCACTGTTTATAGTGTCTTCTTCCTTCAGTACCATAATTGCTGTGTGCTCTTGAAGAGCTGCCATGTTGTGTTCCACATGTGGTTGCATTTCACTGGCAAATGAAGTAATTCGTGCATGCTACACTTATCAGGCCAATCCCAAGTGTTCAAACAGCATGTCAATCACCCCCCACCCACAAGAGCTTAAAAATCATAAGGTTTTATAAAATAATAAATGTTGTATCTTTCTATTTGGAGCTTTTAGGGTTTATATTTTCTAGCCATTATCTGCAACAGCTAAGTAAATAAAAGCGTAACTTTTTAAAATGAAAGCTGAGATTCTTATGTCAAGGCATGATCTTTACATGAGTGCACAATTCGGGAGTGGAGATGATGCAAGAGGACTTCCCTTAATCAGGCTCATCAGCTCTAGCAATGTTATTGTGGATCTTGTGATATTTGATGGTTTTCTTAAAGCCCCAGGTCTTGGAGTCCTGCGATTGTGCAAGAATCTCAGCTTTTATTTACTCGCCCATAAGTTTCAGGCCTCCATGTCTGCACAGAGAAGTTTGAAAACATGCTTAAAAAACAGACAGCAAATGAAAAGAACCTAATATTATTTTCAAAATCTTATGATTTTTCAGCCAACCTCACAATTTTGTGAGTCCTTGACTTATTACATTGGAATGTCTGAAACATGGTGACACTGCATGGGAGTCAGGCACGTTTGGGCTCCCTCTCTTGAACACAGGGACTGCTGACTGCTAGTGTCTCACTTCAGAAAGAGCAGGGAACATGGCCACGGCCCAGGTTCCTCTCCACACTATCCAGAAAAGCTGGCTGGTTATAATGAGGAGTGCAAATTGCAACCCTGAGAGTAGTGTACAGAGCTCTGGGAAGTACACTGCCCTCCTGAACCATGGTGTGAGGCAGCTCTGCACCATTCCCAACATGGACCAGTGCTTGCAAAGAACAATCTGGTTCCTAGCAATAACTAACAGTTATTATTTACGGCATTTCTAGTCATTTTTTTTCCAGCTGATGTCACTGGAAATATACTGTACATTGTTACTGCCTCCCCATGTGGCCAAAGCCTTTTTTCAGGGGTGAGTCTGCTAGTGAAGCATTCCAACTCTGACTCCACGTAAATAAACAAATGTCTCAGGACGTCCTCCAAGACCTGAGGTTGGGGGTCTTGTGGACTTGGCAGCAGGAAGAAAACCATCAAGAATGGATTTTTGTTTTGTTTTGGGGTAGATTTGAATAACATGAGTTTCCAAGCAGGAAGATAGTTCATATCTAACTGGATTTGTCTGAGTAATAGTCTTCTTATTAAAAGGGAAAGGAATTTCTTTTCAGTTTTATTATCATTTCTTACCAATTTATTCTTCGAGTGAACTTGAGGCTCTAACTACCAAGTAAAGGAAACAAACTCTTGTCTCCGAGATCAAAGCTTTTCCCCAGCTCAGTAATGCAATTGCATGGTCACATTCTTCACTTCATTACATGACTGCAACTGCTCTGAAGCCAATGGTGTAACTGACTAAAGAATTTGTCCCACACTGTTCACATTTCAAGCCCATCTGTAGTACGAAGGATGATCCAGATCAGGACTTTGCATAGGCCAAGGGAGTCTGGATCCAGTATTTAATTGCAGAGATGGGTCCAGCCGCGATTTGTGTCTGGACCTGAATTTCCCCAAAGCGAAGCCTTTTAGACTTGAGGTTTCAGTCTTTGCATGAGGATTTGGCAACCAATAGATTCCTATCAGTACCAGTCCAGCACCATACAATTTTATTCTGTAGAATGTCTTTCATTAAAATGGTATCCCAAGATGTTTTATGGAGTCAAATAGAAAGAAAGGAAAAAGAGAGAGAAATGACAGGAAATAAAATATCCTTTCCTGTGAGAATGAATGTCTGGTAGAAATTTACAAAGGTTGCTCCACATGGAAACACTGATGCAAGGGTCTTCTCTCCTGCTTGCATTAACCAGATTATATGGAAGGACTGCAAGAAAGGCCCATGCCAGATAAACAGACAGATCTTGTAGGTGGGGTTGAGGGAGACAAGGGGCCAAATTCTGCTCTTGATTACACTAGCATAAATCCAATGTCACTCTTCTGACTTCAGTGAAGTAACTCTAGATTTACACTGGTGTCACTGAGATCAGATTTCAGTAGCCTGGAGCAGTATTTGGTGAGTTTTAAAATTGTGGTGCCACATTATTAACTGTATAACCTCATTGTCTTGACTGGAGTTCCACCGTGCATTTTCCCTAAGGAATAGGATTTTGAATTGGATCCTGAGATGAACTGAGAGCCACTGGTGATGCTGAAAGGTGCAGGTGATGTGGCCAGCCTTCATTTTGTTCCTGATGTTTTATAGAACGAGTACTGGATGAAACTAATATGCTAAAGGCAAGAAATAATGTCACTGCTGGTCCTTGAAGTAAAAAAATGCTGAATAGCTTCTGCTGCTGCCAACCTCCTTCTCCTTAATGCTGACTTCTGAGGGTGAGAAAGCCCATCTCCCTAGCCAGGTAGCTGGTGGAGATTAGACACCAGGGAGAAGTGAAGCAGAATGAATTCTTCAGTTCAGGAGAGAAGAACAGAATGGGAAGAGCTAGAATCACTAGTGCTGAGTGTTGTAGCTGGTGTGGTGGTGATGTATGGACTTCATGCGGCCTATTATTTGACTACTTGGTTACTTTGCTTTTAAATTAGATATATTACTAGTACGGGGTCATGTTTACATCAGTTAATGTTGTATGGGTGAAATTTTCAGATAGAATGTAAGTCACTTAGATATTAATGTACCTGATTTGCAGGTACAAACCGGTACTCAGGCATTATAGAGATATACAGTGATCCCCAAATAATTGCAGGCACGAATTCTGGATCCAAAAGCAGAGGCCAGGTTTTGAAAGTCTGGCCCCATTTAACTAGATATACTGTTCCTGGTAGCTGCAGTGTACTCTGGGAGATGCAGTGGGGAATAAGTGTTAAAATGATGATACTTGGCCTTTAAATCGCACTTTTAATTTTCAAAGTGCTTTACAAACGTCGGTCCAGATTTCCTTTGGGTTTGAATCAGCAGAGCTCTATTGACTTCAGTGGCGCTCTCCTGATTTACACTAGTTGTGGAGCTGGCCCATTTACTAATGTGTCTTCATGACACCCTGTGAATTAGATACATTCTGTGCTCACACCACTCCATAGCACTTTTTAAACTAAAGACTGCTTCATCTTCTTTCCCCACTCCCCTTTGACATTGCTCACTGACATTCAGGAACAGACACTTATCAGGTACCAGATCAGGACAGTTAAAACAAGCTAAATATAAAACTGTCTGGAAAAAGAATGGCTTCATTTTGCAACAGAAAAGTCATGCTTCACGTGTGAATGATCCCTGTCTGACTTAAGCTTAAATCATGGTTTTGGGGAACAACATTTAGAAGCCTGGTTAGGTTTAAATTCCCTGTGCAAACAACAGAGGATAGTCTTAAAGAGAAACCAAAGATCCTCATTTCTCAGCAATCATAAAGAATATCAATTTCTCCTGTGTTTTCTGTTGCTGGGTTTTCCCCTCAAAGCATACAATTCATGGGGATTCAGAAATCTGTTCAATCAGTGTAAACCATTTCCTATTGTGGCTGGCTGCTGCTTGCCCAACTTTTCCAGACATAGGTCACAGCAGAGCTCCTTAAAAACCGATCTGCTAAGAAAAGCAGATGAGTCTGTCTGAGGTTCTGGTTAATGGAGCATGCTCCCACCATAAATTAGTACATTATTGTACCTCTGGAATACTTAGCCTTTGTTATGGGAAATGAAAGTCATAGGAGTTCTAGGAATAAAAACAAGACATGTCTGGAGGCAGCCATTGAGTGGGATTTGGCTTTCTGTTCCTGATTATGGCTTCAGTTCATCAAAGCACTTAAACACATTCATGAAACATCATTAAAGTCAATGGGACTTAAGCCCGTGCTTAAAGTTAAGCAGATACAAGCCTTGTGGATAGGGGGGAAGCAGCAGACGTGGTATATCTTGACTTTAGTAAAGCTTTGGATACTGTCCCTCATGATCTTCTCATAAACAAACTAGGGAAATGCAACCTAGATGGACCTACTGTAAGGTGGGTGCAAAACTCATTGGAAAACCGTTCCCAGAGAGTAGTTATCAGTGGTTTACAGTCATGCTGGAAGGGCATAAAGAGTGGATCAGTTCCGGGTCCAGTTCTGTTCAATATCTTCATCAGTGATTTAGATAATGGCATAGAGAGTACACTTATAAAGTTTGCGGATGATACTTAGTTGGGAAGGGTTGCAAGTGCTTTTGAGCATAGGTTAGAATTCAAAATGATCTGGACAAACTGGAGAAATGGTCTGAAGTAAATAGGATGAAATTCAGTAAGGACCAATGCAAAGTACTCCACCTAGGAAGGAAAAATCAGTTGCACACATACAAAATGGGAAATGACTGCCTAGGAGGGAGTACTGCAGAACGGGATCTGGGGGTTATAGTGGACCACAAGTTAAATATGAGTCAACAGTGTAACGCTGTTGTAAAAAAAAAAAAGCAAACATCATTCTGGGATGTATTAGCAGGAATGTTGTAAGCAAGACACGAGAAGTAATTCTTCTGCTCTACTCCACTCTGATTAGGGCTCAACTGGAGTATTGTATCCAGTTCTGGGTGCCACATTTCAGGAAGGATGTGGACAAATTGGAGAAAGTCCAGAGAAGAGCAACAAAAATGATTAAAGGTCTAGAAAACTTGATCTATGAGGGAAGATTGAAAAAATTATGTTTGTTTAGTCTGGAGAAGAGAAGACGGAAAGGGGACATACGTTTTCAAATACATAAAAGGTTGTTACAAAGAGGAGGGAGAGGAATTTTTTTCATAAACTCTGAGGATCGGACAAGAAGCAATGGGCTTAAATTGCAGCAAGGGAGGTTTAGGTTGGACATTAGGAAAAACGTCCTAACTGTTAGGATGGTTAAGCACTGGAATAAATTGTCCTGGGAGGTTGTGGAATCTCCATCATGGGAAATTTCTAAGAGCAGGTTAAACAAATACCTGTCAGGGATGGTCTAGAGTAGGGGTGGGCAAACTACAGTCTGTGGGCTGAATACAGCCTGTTAGGGCTTTGGATCCGGCCTGTGGGATTGCCACCCCAATGGTGCCGTGGGCCCTGCGCTGATCCTGGAAGCGGCCGGCACCATGTCCCTGCAGCCCCTGGCACGGGGGTCAAAGGGCTCTGCGCACTGCCCTTGCCTGCAGGCACCACTCCCCGCAGCTCCCATTGGCCAGGAATGGAAAACTGCAGCCAATGGGAGCTTCGGGGGAGGTACCCACAAGCAGCCCCTGGGGGGGAGAGGTACCCTCTGCTCACCCCCAGGGGCTGCAGGGATGTGGTGCTGGCCACTTCTGAGAGCAGCACGGGGCCAGGGCAGGCAGGCAGCCTGACTGAGCCCCTCTGCACACCACTGCCACCCTGCAGCCACTCCAGGTAAGCAGCGCCAGGCTAGAGCCCACACTCCGAACTCCTCCTGCACCCCAACCACCTGCCCTGAGCCCCTGCCGCACCCCGCACCTCTCCTGCACCCCAACCCCCTGCCCTGAGCCCCTTCCTGCACACTGCACCCCTCCCACACCGTGCACTCCCTCCCTCCCGCACCTCAACCCCCTATCCCAGCCCTACATTCATGGCCCTGCATGCAGTTTCCCCAACCTGATGTGGCCCTTGGGCCAAAAAATTTGCCCACCGCTGGTCTAGATAATACTTAGTCCTGCCATGAGTGCAGGGACTGGACTAGATGACCTCTCAAGGTCCCTTCCAGTACTATGATTCTATGTGCTTAATTGCTTTGCTGAATAGGGATGATTTGCTGAATCATCTATGTTACCACTAGGAATCAGCACTATGTTAGCACTGGAAAACAACAGGATTTCTAATAAAGAGGAAAAATAATTACTATTGTTTCCTTCTTCTAGGAGAAGGAAAAGCTAGAGCACTAGCTCTGCAGTGGCTGCTACACTCACACACCTCTTGTGTTTGTGATACATGGAACTATCCACGTCTCGTTTGTGTTTGACCCAGTTGTACTTGTGTTAGAAAAATTATTGTCACTTTGGGCCAGTTCAAAGCTTGATTCCCACCCTGTAGCATCCTAGCAACAGGATGCAGAGCAGGAATGATTTGGCTCAGATTCATCTCTGTTTCAGTGCCCTGGATTTTGGGTTGTGCATTAGTGTGGCTTTCATTTCTTTGATGTGCACCTGGAGAGTACTGTTGAATTGAAAGGGAGCGTGCTAGAGAGGCTATTAGTGTGTTGGCATGTGAGGGTTGTGGTTATTATATGTATTACAGTACAGCCTAGAGACCTCTACTGAGATCTGTCCCCTCTGGACTAGGGGCTGTGCGCACGCGCACACTCACACACACACACGACAGCTCCTGTCCTAAAGAGTTTACCATCTAAATAGACCAAGGGTCGCAGAAGAGAAGTAACGTTGTAGTTCCCATTTTACAGCTGGGGAACCAAGGCACAGTCAGACTTGAGGGGTTAGGTGCCTAAGGCTCAATGCCTTAGGCACCTAACTCCCATTGACTTTAATGGAAGTTAGGCACCTAAGTGCCACTTATACCTCTGAGTGCCTTGCCCAAGGTGTGGCAGAGGTGGGAATTGAAATCAGGTCTCTTAACTCCCCAGCGCCTAAACTGATAGATCATCCTTCCTAATGAGCTAATGTTGGGATAGTGATATAGTGGATCTGACTGTGCCTTTAATTAATGACTCCTTTGCTTTTTAGGTGTTTGATTTTTTAGGAGGAGATATCACCCTTAACTTTGTTACCACATTTCCACCAGTAGACGGCTCTTTTATCACAGTAAAAGATGGCTTTCTACCTGAATTTACGACTATCCTGTCAGTTACTTTTTTTGCTTTGAGCAAAAATATTTGTACAAGCATCTCATGGAGTGACGTGGTGAATAGTTCCCTAAGTTGCACAGCTCTGCTTTTGTGTTTCTAGATCACAGATGATTTTCTGCTCATTCTGGTTTGGAGCAGTCAGCTGTGCTCATTCAATGGCACTTACAATATCCTGTTGTGTTTGTAGCAAATTGATATAACAAGGCTTGAGTGCGAAAGCATGAGACAAATGTGTTTGATGGAACCCCATCACCCATCAAGTTTTTATTGGCAAAGTTCGATGCAGCTGCACTTGAGGGGCAGATAGAAACCCTTCTAATGCTTAACTTCAGCTGCACCATATGGGCACTGGGCATCTGGAGCTTAGGGGGATAAAGCAGATCCAAGAGCAGAATTATGGATCTTCACTCCATTATTCTATTCTTGCCCAGCCTTTCTGCTGACTTGCTCATTCAGACATTGCCTTCTGTCGTGTTTCATTTCATGGGCTGCACACGATTTCAGCAGCATAGCTAGCAGCAACAAATGCAATGTGCTTACCCTTGAACTAGTATATGAATGTATGCAAGTCTGTCTGGCTCTTAACGTATTTTTGCCCCTCTTTCATTGGCCAGCTCTATATTCTAGCATCAAGTCTGAGGTAGCTGTGAGCACTCCTGGAAATCTGCATTGTGGAGTGTCTGTAAGTAGAAGTGGCCAGTCTGGTATTAGGGATGACCTGAGTGTGGGGGTTTTTTTGTTTGTTTTTTTAAAAGAGATTACTTTAAAATGTGTGAAATTTCCCTGACTCCTGGGAGTTCAGAGCATTCAGACCAGATGTGCCCCTGCTAATAGCTCCTATTTGATAAAATTGTTGTGCATTATACTTAGCGATTTTAAGAGATGTCTGGCTCAGGGGCTGACCTATGGGCTGTGCCCAAGGGTGAGGGAAAGAAAAAGCAAGATTGTGACACGGGGAGTGGCAGGGGAAGGACGAAGATGAGTCTCTGTTTATCAGCAGAACAAACCTTATGCCACCTGGGTAAGAGAATAAAGAAACTCTAGCGAGTTTAAGATGGCAGAATAGCTATGTCATCTTTAGCAGGGATGGAGTCAAATTACACAAAACCTAAAAATAATGGATTTCCCCCATAAAAGCCACTTCATATGCACACTCCTACCAGCAACTGAACAGCCGGCAGTGTGTGCAATCCATGGAGTCATATGATTTCAAAACCACTGCATTTCCCCTTCTCTTGGGTCACATTTTAATATGTCCTAAAGGGTGAGGGTCTAGGGTTCATGGTCCTTCTCTTCCCCTGCTACTGCACCAGCACCATTTGGCTAACAATGCTTAGCAGGCTGATGCATTGTCTGCTGCTCACGGCTGCACTTCGTGGTCCAAGATGGTTCCATTCCACCATGAATCCAACAAACAGGAGGTTTGGCTCTGTCTCTCTGATATCCAAGAATCCTGCCTTAATCCTTTGTCTTTAATAGGCATCTCCCTGAAGTCAGTTTCTAGTCCTTTTCTGTGTAGAAAACACCTGTCACTCAAAGCCCCATCTGGCTTTAAGTAATGTGATAGACCCAGGCCAGTTGGGAACAGCAGAGTAGTTCTATTGGCATCCAGCGGGGGTGGGTGAGTGATGCCCGCCCACTTCTAAAGGGCCTCCCCCCAGCCTAAGGGGAGGACCAACAGGACTAGGACACCAAGTAATTATGGGGGAACAGCAGAGTAGTCCTATTGGCATCCAGCGGGGGTGGGCGGGCGATGCCCCCCCACTTCTAAAGGGTCTCCCCCCAGCCTAAGGGGAGGACCAACAGGACTGGGACACCAAGTAATTATGGGGGAACAGCAGAGTAGTGGAAGGGAGATGTACTGTAAGCAGTTTTCTGTTCCCTAAGTGACCAGAGCAGGGTCTGCTCCAGGCTAATGAGAACACCTGACTCTAATTAACCTGCTAAGACTCAGGTGAGGCTGTTAAGCACCTGACTCTAATTAAGGTCCCTCTGATGCTATAAAAGGGCTCACTCCAGTCAGGCCAAAGGGAGCCAGAGGAGAGGAAGTATGTGTGTGAGGAACTGGGAGCAAGAGGCATGCAAGAAGCTGAGAGTGAGTGCTGCTGGAGGACTGAGGAGTACAAGTGTTAGCAGACATCAAGAGGAAGGTCCGTTGGTGAGGATAAAGAAGGTGTTGGGAGGAGGCCATGGGGAAGTAGCCCAGGGAGTTGTAGCTGTCACGCAACTGTACCAGGAGGCACTCTGGACAGCTGCAGTCCACAAGGCCCTGGGCTGGAACCCGGAGTAGAGGGTGGGCCTGGGTTCCCCTCCACCCCCAAACCTCCCAACTCCTGATCAAACACAGGAGGAATTGACCTGGACTGTGGCTTCTACCAGAGGGGAAGGTCTCTGGGCTGTTTCCTGACCCACAGGGTGAATCTGTGAGGTGAGCAAATCTGCCAATAAGCGCAGGACCCACCAAGGTAGAGGAGAAACTTTGTCACAGTAAAGAACAGGTGGAACAGTGATGCCAGAAGAGCAGCTCATCTTACCACAGACTGATCCCTCGGTTTAGCAGATTTCAACTGATCTGAACAAAATGTCCCCTTCATGGAAAATTTGATTCATAATAAAAAGAAAACTAAATATTTTGAACAGATCACCCAGCCCTGTATAAAGACCTCTGTTTTGTGTTAATGGTGAATAGATGTATTCTAGCAGAGGTAAATGCTAGTGACACATACAGTTTCTTTTGTTTTTTAATGGGAACTGATGATTTAATAAGCAGCTATAAATCTTTGGAATGTACAGAGATAGTCAAACACACTCCTGCCAATTTTTCACTGACTGGACTTAAAACCTATGAGTCATAATGGCCTGTTCCATTCTCCACCTCAAATGCCTTTTTTGTTTTTGTTGGTAGAAGTGCTTTGTGCTACAGATTGCAGGTGCTATCAGCTGCTTGCATTAATGAACTTTCTCTTTCATCCAATAGATAACATTAAAATTGTTGACTTTCGTTATCTCTGTTTGCACATGTGAAATCTTTTTCATTCCATAGAATGCTAAAAATCACACAAGGAAAACATTCCGGGGTGGTCCCATTACTGCAGCCTCATAAATAGGGTTTGCAGTGGGAGTTCTGACAGCCTAAAGAGGCACTGTCAGCCTACTCAGCTGGCAGTATAATACTTTGCCTCCTGTGATCTCAAAGTACTTTACAAACTTTAATTCATTCATTCTAACACCCCCCACCCCCATTAGGCTTTATTTATGGCCCTGGGATTTTTTGGTGGGGGGAGGACTGAGTATGAGAGAAGTTAGGAGCCATATTCTAAAACCCTTACTCATGCTAGATAGTATCTTAAGGTATCATTTTCAAAAGCGCCTAAGTAACTTAGTTCACTGAGTCCTATTTTCAAAAAGGATTTAGGTCCAGATCATCAAAGACATTTAGGTGCTTAACTCCCATTCATTGACTTTCCATGAGACTTGGGTTCCTAAGTGCCTGTGTCAATTTTGAATATGGGACTTTGGCTCTCAAGTCACTTAGGCACTGTTAAAAAATGTTATTTTTAGTCCACCAGTGATCACAGTGAAATCAGTGGGGCCACTTGTGGAGCAGGGTGGTGTTCATTATGATAAAAGGTATCAGAATCTGACCCTGCGTGATTTTCCCAAGGTCCATGCTAATGAATCAAAGGCAAAATGGGTGATAGACACCCTGCCCCGATTATTTAGAAACATCTTAACACTGGTAAGTTGGGGGCAGATGGAGTTGTGTGTGGGGAGGAGGGAGGCATCTGTGTGAGTAGCGCAAGAAGTTTACAAAGTTGAAAATAGCCCTGATGGGGACTGATTGGGGGCAGAATGCAAGTGAGGTAGTCAGAGGTGCATAGTACATGCAATGCATCCTGTGACTCTGCAGTTGATTACTTGGTAGTTATCAGTCTGCAGTTATCAGATCTGGATTTCAAAAAGCTTTGCAGTGCTGGGTAAGCATTATCCTCATGGTACAGATGAAGAAACTGAGGCAAGCTAATTGCTCAAGGTCACACAGCAGGTCAGCATCAGAACTAGGAACAGAACTCAGTTCTCCTAACTCCTACTTTGATGCCCTCTTCACTGACCTCACACTGATTCTTTTGTAAAAGGGATTTCACCACGTTATGGCCAAAAATTCCCTTCTTGGATCTGCATGGTGAACTGTGACTGTTTTGCATTTTTGACAAGCACAGAGCTCCCACTGAAACTGATGGGAATTTCACATATGTTGGGAAATTATAAAATTGGAGTCAAGCTCTGACATGCAGATGGTGAAAGAGGAATTTTTCCCTAAGCAGACCAAGATGCGTGCTCTTAATGATCTGAATCGTATGGTTCAGATTTTCCATAAGCAGCTCCCTGTACTGTGGGCACCAATCTATGCTCACAACTAAATATGGAGACAAAACTGCCATCACAGTGGCACTCATTTGGAAGTTTAAATGTGGGCACAATTTGCGTGGTGCTGAGTGCCCTCATCTCTTGGATGGTTCTGGGAGTTGAGTGCCCAGAGCTTCATGGGATTTTCTTGGCAGTTAGTGCAGTTGTAGGGACAACTTCAATGCCCACAATATTTCAGAGCAGGTTATTGTTCTGTTAAAAGTCTGGGTCTATTCCCAGTAGATATTATTAATTAGACCTTATTAGCACTTCCATTGTGGTGGCAGGATCCTGACAAACCCGAAAGCCGGTGTGAGCCGTTTGCTGGGCTTGAGATAGCTGTATGTGCTCTTTCTGAACCAAGTGGCTTATGTTTGACCTAAGATGTAGAATTCTGCCATTTTCACAGTGCTACTAGCAAGCAGCAGTTCTAGAGAGTTAAGTGTCACAAGGTATGTCTACATCTACAATTTTGTAGCGCTGGTTGTTACAGCTGTATTAGTACAGCTGTATAAGGCCAGCGCTGCAGAGTGGCCACACTTACAGCAACCAGCGCTGCAAGTGGTGTTAGATGTGGCCACACTGCAGCGCTGTTGGGCGGCTTCAAGGGGGGTTCGGGGAACGCGAGAGCAAACCGCGGGAAAGCAGGTCTCCTTCCCCGGTTTTGCTCCAGTGTTCCCCGAACCCCCGAGCAAGCAGGTCTCCTTCCGCGCGGTTTGCTCTCGCGTTCCCCGAACCCCCTTGCAAACGGCGGGGAAGGAGACCTGCTTGCTCGGGGGTGCGGGGAAGGAGACCTGCTTGCACGGGGGTTCGGGGAATGCGAGAGCAAACCGGAGAAGGAGACCTGCTTCCCCGAGGTTTGCTCTCGCGTTCCCCGAACCCCCAAGCAAGTAGATCTCCTTCCCCGCGGTTTGCTCTTGCGTTCCCCGAACCCCCGAGCAAGCAGATCTCCTTCCCCGCGGTTTGCTCTCATGTTCCCCGAACCCCCCTGCAAACGGCAGGGAAGGAGACCTGCTTGCTCGGGGGTGCGCGGAAGGAGACCTACTTGCACGGGGGTTCGGGGAACACAAGAGCAAACCGCGGGGAAGGAGACCTGCTTCCCCGCGGTTTGCTCTCGCGTTCCCCGAACCTCCCTGCAAACCGCTGGGAAGGAGACCCGCTTGGGGGGGGATTCGGAGAACACCGGAGCAAACCGCGGGGAAGGATACCTGCTTGATTACCAGAGAGGCTTCCTCAGGTATGCTGGGATACCTGCTTATTCCACGGAGGTCAAGAAAAGCGCTGGTAAGTGTCTACACTTGATTACCAGCGCTGGATCACCAGCGCTGGATCCTCTACACCCGAGACAAAATGGGAGTACAGCCAGCGCTGCAAACAGGGAGTTGCAGCGCTGGTGATGCCCTGCAGATGTGTACACCTCCTAAGTTGCAGCGCTGTAACCCCCTCACCAGCGCTGCAACTTTGTGATGTAGACAAGCCCTCAGTAAAGTAACATGCAGAGCAATAGAGCACATCACGTGAGTGCATGGATGTTTTCCAGCATTTTCAAGGAAGAGTAGCTGTAAAAGCTATAATAACATAGATACTCTGTACAGTTCTCCCAGACTTGGAAGAAAAATAATGGTACTTTCCTAAGCTCCATCCTTTTCAGTTTCAGGGTTTTGGTTTGTAAAAAAGCTGATTCTCAGTATCTTTTTTTGGTCCCTTTTTTCAAAATGACATGAGGCAAGCTGATGATTTACCTCTGATCCATCTACTGTAATGAGAATAAAATAGGGAGTGACCGCTTCTTTCTTTTTAAATAGCAATTGACACGGATACTAGTCTGGCCTACCTAGCCTTTTCTGAGTAATGCACAGAATTAGGGGAGGAAGGATGAACTTGTTTTTAAGGCATTAAATTAGAACTCAGGAACTTTGGGTTAAGTTCCCAGCTCTGACACAGACTTCCTGTGTCATCTTGAGCAAATCACTTAGGGCCAGATTTTGAAAGGTATTCAGGCACTGAAGAGTTAGGCACCTAAATATCTTTAAAATCTGGTCTTTAATCTCTGGGTGCCTCAGTTTCACACTTGTAAATTATGAGTGTTATTTCCCTACCTCACATATATGTTGATAAGTTAATTAAAGGCTGTCTATCTTAGTTACTAATATAGATCTAACTGCTATATTATATGGGCGCCTCATTATTTTTATGTATTTATTTCATACATTATTTTATGTATGTATTGCACTCCTGTGAGGTGAGGAAGTGCTGTTATCCCCATTATACAGATTGGTATCTGACAAAGAGAGAATAAGTGACTTGCCCATCTTCCTAGACTCAGATGTTGAGATAAATTTTGCATTTTATACATAATGCGCTAAACTTACTGATAGGTACAATGTTAAACCAGACTGAGTTTTGTAAGGGTGGTAGTAGTTATTATGAAAGATGTAAAGTATTATTTTATTTGATTCCGCTATTAGCCACACTGCAGAGAAGAAAAATAACTTACAACAAGATCCCAGCATTAGATGCAGAACTGTGTGTAGATTATGTTGGGTTTTTGAATTGCATATAAAATATATACCCAAACTTGTGCATTAACATCATGGCCAAGGATTGAAAGTGGGGGCCCAGGGAAAGAGGACACATTCCAAACTCCATCCACAAATAAAACTCCACCCACTTGAATCTAACACAAGAAATCACTTGCAATAGATTGTGCTGATCAGAAAATGAATGTCCTCCTTTCTTATGTTCTTTGATCAGTTGTGAAATAGGTGTTCACATTTATATTAGCCTTCAGAATTAATGAATGGGAGCAATTAATTCATTCCTCAGCACCATTATTTCAGTCTCTGCATACTTGGGCAGGCATTGCTTTGTGTCTGGTTCCTGTTTTGAAGGGTGTTTTTTTTCACAGTCACAAGGACTGGACGCTTAATTTTTTTTTTAAATTAAAGCTTAGCTCTTGGAGCTCAAGATGGCAGCCTCCAGAATAAAGTACTGATTCACTGAGCTGTTGCAAGCCAGCCTAATTTGACCCCTGAATATGGCAATGTGTTGGACATCTAGGGCCAGATGGTCAGCTGATGTAAATCAATATTGCTGTATTGTGGGATCTGGCCCCTAAAACAATGTTGCAAAATGGGAAGTATTTTAGCTTATTTCAAACTCTTAGTCCTTCAAAAAAGTGTTAACTGACAACAATTACTTTTAATGTGATTGTTTCTCATTGGTCTTTTCTTTTTACTAAACTTTTCACATATTTGAGCAAAAGTACTTATGATGATGTGTGAAGACAGTAGCAATAAAAGCATAGTCTTTCTTGTGCTATTTTGGTGCTTGCTCTTCCAGTCTTGGCTGGAACCAGAAAGTGCTGGAGGGACACACAAACCAAAATATAAAACGAATCAAATGTTTTTGAACTTCCTGAAAAAATTTGTTTTGAACTTGTTTCCAGTTTTACAGGAGCTTTTGTTATTTCTTATTTTTATATGAACTCATTCTTCCATTCCCATTACTTCGTAATCTTCCTTTTTTCCCCCCAGGGCATAGGAACCAGCTAAAAGGGAAGCTTAATTTATTCCATTTCCCAGGCCTAGCTGATTGTTCTATAGGGGGAGAGGAGCCTTAATGTATATAGGATGTCAAACTGACCCTGAGTGCCATCCAGTTTTGACATACAATCTCATGGGAGATAACACGGTTTGGTTAGAATGTGGAACCAGGTTCTATTTCTGACTCTGCTGCTGGCCACTACAATATGGCTTCAGGCAAAGTTGACTGATTCTTTTGTGCCTCCTCTTCCCTATCGGTAAATAGGGGCTAATGCTCTGAGATCCATGAATGAAAGGTGCCATGTATGCACAAAACATTTTTTTGTTTATTTCCACTATTCAAAACCAAGAAGAGAAGTTGCCTACAGCTGGAAAACTTCCCTGCTGTTACGATTGTGTTCCCTGGTTGACAATATGCAAGACAAACTCTTAGTATGCCTAAGAAAATACATGATGTTTTATTGTTCCAAATGCTGAATAGTGTAGGTGGCTTGAACAGTCAATCTGAGTTGCTGTGTAAGATACCGTTCCTTTCTGATGATGTGAGGCAGAGTCCCATGAGAGCCCTTCTGCACGTTGCTTCCAGTTCACATGATCACACAGGTCAGCTCTGTGACTCAAGGCATGTCAAAAATAACTCCAGTGCTTTATTTCCTTTATCCCGCACACAAGTGATCACTTGGCGAAAAAATTTTTAAAAAATGGTAACATCAGGCTGACCTTTTACCTCCAATGTCTATTTCCTAAAAGACTTTTGAAGATAGCATCTGCCTAGTCATCAGAGGTTGTGTAAACTTCCCAGTGCACTTTTATAACTATCAAAACAAACCACAAAATGTACTGCAGTTGTTTTTTGCTTTTTCAGTTCAAAGAGAGCATAGTGCTTTTGCATGAGATCATCCTGTGTAAACATGGTGATATTTACTGGACAGCCAACCTCAGAGTCTCTGACATTTATATTTTGTGTGTAGAAGAGGAAGTTGTATGGAAAAAAAACACCTGTACTACTTGGAAAAATGGTCCCACCTTACTCAGTCAGCCCATTCCCTGTGTTCATTGCTGTGCTGACTAAAATAAACTCTTACTCATGTTAGCTCTACAGAGTCAACACAGTTACAGCTGTGGTCCTACAACCTTCTTCATCTTTTGGCCCAGAACCCAAGTGAACATCCTTTCTTAGGTGCTCCTTCCTTTGCAAAACCCTCGTCCTCCATGGCTTGGTTCTTACAATGCTTCATTCATTCTGTGCTCCCCAGAGAGGGCTCCATGGACCTCAATTTGAGAATGTGTATTCAGTGTAGCACTTGATTTAGAAAACCTATCCCATCCAAGTACATCCTTAGCGGCAGATTCTGCTACTCTCACTCCTATTGGACTAGACTGTCACAGCACTTGCTCAGCTGGGCAGGGCAGTAAGGTCCTCCCTTTTCTTACACCCTTGCTTAGCCCTGCTCAAATTGTGACTCCAGCTGTGGGAGGCAGGGCAGAACAGTGGTGATTTTCCCAATACTTCCTGCTACCCCTGTGATCAAGTGTGTGGAGGGAGGTGGGGCGAGGGAAGAGTCCTGGCTCCACCCAACTTAGGGGCCAGCCAAAGTTGCATGCCAAGTACACAGAAAGGAGGAGTAAGATGCTCCATGAAAGGGTCTGAGTTAACGTCCTTCCCCCTCCCCACATCAAATGCCTCTTTGAGTCACAGTTCATTCTCTAGAGTTGTGAGGTGATGTAGCCTTTCACAGTCCCCTTCTCAAGGCAGATATTTAAATTACTCTCTAGCCCCCCAAGTAGTAGATCCCATTGCAGGTAGTCCCTTGTGAATCAAGGTGACACAATGTTGCACTTCAGGGCCATTTCATTAAAAGAATTGCAGCCCTCTTGATCTTTACAACCTCTGGTGCCATTTGTGACAGCCTAAGATACTGTGTATGTCAGTATTTAATGAATCAGACTGTTGGGTTAGTCCCAAAGAACAGGGCATTTAAGTTAATCTTCCTTATTGCCCAGGTTTTATTAACCTAAATAATGGGATTATTCCATTCTTTGCTCAGCAGTTTATTTTCAATTTCATTACCATATTTAAAATGAAGAATATGCCCTGTTATCTCACCAAATACTATTTTAAAGCCAAATAAGAGCCATTTTCTTCTCTTTTTTAAACATACTACAACAAAACATTTACACACATGTTTAACTTGGAATATGTACTTAAGTACAATTGAAGTTAATAGGACTTAATCATGTGCTTAAAGTTAAGCATGTGCTTAAGTGTTATGCTGAATCAGGCCTAAATGACTAACAGTCCAGTCCTGCAGTGTGCGTAGAGTTTACTACAAGGGCTGTTTCTCTTGAAGTTTGGGGAATGTGGTAGTAAGCACTGTGGATAAAACTTTCAAAAGTTCCGAAGTGATTTAAGAGTCCAACTCTCATTTTCAAAAAACAATTTAGACACTTCGTAGCCCAAATATCATTGAAAATTAATAGGTTCCACAGGTTTCTACATCACTTGGGAACTTTTGAAATTTTTGCCCTGCGCCCAGTAATAAGGCTGACCCGGCAAATACCTATGTGCCAGGCTTTCAGCTGCAAAATGAGATCAAACTGGAATGAAATGTGAAACCATAATATGACTGGCAGAATATCAAAAAGTCCACAGCAAAGATTAGTCATTTCCTATGTGCTTGCTGAGATAGTGAAATCTCTGCGGTAATCCAAACATAGTCCTTGGTGGGCTATAAAAAAGATGTTATGATTATCTTTAACTATACTGTTAAAAAGAATGAGTTATTGTGAAAATATTAAGGATAATAAATTGACACTGTAATGGGGAGGAACTTTAAGTTCAGAGAGTTCTATGACCCCCATCCCACACCTATGTAGTGCCATTGAATCTAATGGCACTCTACATGAGTAGAGTCAGTCCTATGCTTAAGTGTTTGAAGGATCAGGTTATGTTTTTGTAATACTTAAAGAAATTGTATTGCAATGCAACAATCATGCCAGAGGAGGAGGAGGAGTTTATTTATATTACTGTAGTGCCTGGGAGCCCTAGTCACAGACCAGGACTCCAGTGTGCTAGGTACTGCACATATACAAGACTATGTGCTTCATGTACATAAGAAATGCAAAGTCATTGTCCCACTGGCACTAAGTATATGCTATATGTACCTTTTGATACATCACTTCCTGCAATACTCCTGCACAGTAGTGCTATAAATAAGTTCCTGATCCTGCAAACACTGCATTCACATGAGAAGTGTCACCGATGTCAGTGACACTCATGTGACTAGGGGTTTGCTGCATTGGACCCTGAAACTGCAAGCCTTCTCCACACCGACCCCATACTTGGTAAGGCAACTCCCATCTTTTCATGTGCTGTATATTTATATCTGCCTACTGTATGTATCTTTCACTCCATGCATTTGATGAAGTGGGTTCTAGCCCATGAAAGCTTATGCCCAAATAAATTTGTTAATCTCTCAGATGCTACAAGTTTGCACAGCCATTAATCGCACCCTGCTAAGAAGAACTGTGACTCTGGGGAATGTGCAGGACATTGTGGATGGCTTTGCACAAATGGGTTTCCCTAACTGTGGATGCGCAATAGATGGGACGCATATTCCTTTTCTGTCCCCACCCCACCTGGCATGAGAGTACATTAATCGCAAGGGGTATTTCTCCGTGGTTCTGCAAGCGCTTGTGGATCACCGTGGGCGTTTCACTGACATTTACTCAGGATGGCCTGGAAAGGTGCATGATGCACGCATCTTTCGGAACAGTGCCCTGTTCAGGAGGGTGAGGGCCGGGACTTTTTTCCCAGACCGCAAGATCACAGTAGGGGACGTCGAAATGCCCACTGTGATCCTTGGAGACCCTGCTTACCCCTTAATGCCATGGCTCATGAAACCGTATACAGGGAAGCTTGACAGGAGCAAGGACTGGTTCAACTACAGGCTGAGCCGGTGCAGAATGACTGTGGAGTGTGCTTTTGGTTGTTTGAAAGGGCGCTGGAGGTGTCTTTATGGGAAGCTAGATTTGGGGGAAAGCAACATCTCCGCTATTATATCCGCGTGCTGTACCCTCCATAATATTTGTGAAGGGAAAGGTGAAAGATTCAGTGAGGAATGAATCTCCGAGGTTCGACGCCTAGGGGATGAATTTGCACAGCCAGAGAGCAGGGCTACTAGAGGGGCCCAGGAAAGGGCTTCAAGGATTAGGGATGCCTTAAGGGAGCAATTTGATGCTGAGAGCCAACAGTAATGTTTGGTGCCTTTGCTGTGCTCCTTTCTACCTTGGGGTACAATATTTACCACTTCCTGCAATAATAAAACGTATTGTAAAAGCCATAAAATCCTTTATTCAAAGTACAGTACATAAAAGGCCACGAGGGTTAGGGTGGTGGACTGTACATTCAGAGGTTTGAATATGTCCTGTTTGGATTACTGTTCAATGTCTGCTGCACTTCAGGATTACTATGCTGCAGAGTAATGGGGGTGGAGTGCACAGGGTAAGAATTGTAGTTATCAGGGCTGGTAGGTGATCGTACAGGTGTTGGGGGCAGCTGGGGGTAATAAGAAACTGGCTGCTGGAGAAAGGTGTTTTGTGCAAATACTGGGGAACAAGAAAGAGAGCTTTGAGAGAGGTGTGGGTTACCACGGTACAGATCTGCCTGCATGGCTACGAGAGACTCGAAAGAGTCAGTTTGGCGAGCCAGGAGGCTTATCAGGTGCTTTGAGGTTTTTTTGGTAGCCAATTCCTTTCTCCTGCTTTCTGTTTGCCTCCACTCATACATTTTCTCTCTCCATTCCTGCGTCTTCCTACTTTCTCTGTTGTAGTGAATCATAACTGCTTTGATCAATTCTTCTTTTGATTTTCGCGGATTTTTTCTCAAGTTCTGCAAGCGACGTGAGGCCGGTGATCCGGCTGCATTAGTCAAGGTCACTAAAAAAACATAGAAACATGTAATACACAGAGGCTACATTGTTTGTTATCACACAGTGAAGGAGTTTTTAGACTTTTTGTAGCATCCTTCCCACATACCTAACATAACACAGAGAGGCCAGGGAAGCGAAGGCATGGCGAGCAATGGGGTGAGTGTTTCTGTCCCGACTGCACCTGGGAGGGGGAATTGACCGATGGGTCACTGGGGTTTATCTGCACTGGGTACAGGAGGTAGCTGGTGTCCTGCACAGGGGACAGCAGTGAACAGGAAGGTGGCGAGCTGCTGGCGGGGTGGGGGGCGGTCCGCGTAACTGCCGGCCTGCTGGTGAGGGGGGGGTAGGGAACGCACAGCTGGGCTGGCTTCCTGCTGGAAAGGGGGGGGAGAGACCGGAGCGCACCGCGGGGCTGGCTGCCTGCTGGAAAGGGGGGGGAGAGACCAGAGCGCACCGCGGGGCTGGCTGCCTGCTGGGAAGGGTGGGGGAGAGACCGGAGCGCACCGCGGGGCTGGCTGCCTGCTGGAAAGGGGGGAGAGAGACCGGAGCGCACCGCGGGGCTGGCTACGTGCTGGAAGGGGGTGGGGAGACCGGAACGCACCGCGGGGCTGGGGGGGGACCGTGAACCTGGCGCCCTGCACTCAAGTATCCCTAAATTCTCAACAGGATTTCCTACTGCCAGATATATCACTGCTGCGTGTTACCTGGGAAGAGAGGGAGGGTCTTCTACAGCAATGTGGATTCCGCCCTGGCCCCTATGCAGCTTGCCTGTGTGCAGCCATGGTCCCCCCACCCCTCGCTGCACAGTGGATCGGATGAGTCAGCCTGACCGGGACAGGGACCACGGTGGCTCTCCCTATAAACTTGCGAAAGCACATTGCCCACGCTCTGACTGCAACTTTTCAAGAGATTACCGAGGCAGATTACAGAGACGTGATAGAGCAAATCAATGGGCTATTCCACGTTTAGGCATGCATGCAGGCAGCCATAACCCCAACCGTCCTCTCCCAAAACATAAAAATCTGCTTACCCCGAGCACGCTCCTCAGCCTCTTCCTCACCAGCAACTTCCAGCTGCTGCGACTGGCTAGCCTCCTCCTGGCTTGAGAAAAGCTCCTGGCTGCATGCCTCCTGGGACTCCGGGGTGTCTCCCTCCATGCCAGTAGCCTCACTCTCGGCTTCCTGTACACCCTCCCCCACTTCTCCCTGCTCTGAACTCTCCATCATGCTCCTAGGATTGGCAGTGGGGTCACACCCAAGTATGGCATCCAGCTTCTTGTAAAAACGGCAGGTTGTGGGGGCAGCTCCTGAGCGGCGATTTCCCTCACGGGCTTTGCAGTAAGCACTCCTCTGCTCTTTTATTTTGACCCTGCAGTGCAACGCGTCCCGTTCATGGCCCCTTCTCAGCGAGGACTGTGATATCTCCCATAGGTATCATAATTTCTCCGGTTGGAGTGCAGCTGTGCTTGCACAGCTTCCTCACCCCAAACACTGATGAGGTCCTGCAGCTCGGAATTGTTCCATGCTGTGGCTCGTCTGGGGCATGGAGGCATGGTCGCTGATTGATTGAATGATTGATTGCACTCCACACCTGGCTGAGCAAACAGAAAGGGGATTTTTAAAATTCCCGGGGCATTTAAAGATGGGGTCAGCTGAGCCCAGGGCAGTGGAGTGTGCATGATTACCAGAGAGGCTTCTAAGGTATGCTGGGATACCTCCTTATACCCCGGAGGTCAATAAAAGTGCTGGTGGGCGTCCACACTTGCTGACCAGCGCTGGATCACCAGCGCTGGAATCCCTACACCCGAGGCTCGACTGTACAGCCAGCACTGCAACCAGGGAGTTGCAGCGCTGGCCGTGCTTTGCAAGTGTGGCCACATCCTAAGTTGCAGCGCTGTAACCCCCTCACCAGCGCTGCAACTCTCCAGTGTAGCCATGGCCAGAGACATTTCTCTGTAAAACACAGCTCCTCAGGAGAAATCAGCATAATAATTTATGGATAGTAGACAAGCTCCTCAACTGGTGTGAATTGGTGTCGTTCTATTGAAGTCCATATTGCTGTGCCAGTTCACACCAGAGTTGCTGTAAATTAACCAGCTATGTCAATTTAGCTGTATTTAAACATTTTTATGTGGAATTTCATTTCCTTTGAAAGAAAAACATCATCAGGCTGTCTTAGAGTTGATGTGATAGGTGAGCTGGGTGTTTCCATAGATAAAGACTGCTCATGCCACTGTGATTAGGTTTGCCTGCAGCCCTGTTTTGTTTCTATACTTTAGAGCCCAAAGTTAGTGTCACAGGTTCCCACCTAGCTGAAACAATAAGATTTAATGAATCATTTAAGAGCACATTTGACTTCTGTGGCATCTTCTGCTTCTGATTGTTTTGTTTTTTAATTTTTTTTTAATTTAAAAAACAGTCAGCAAAGAAACGCAGCCCATCATGCTCACTGGAAAAGCAGATCACATTTCAATTTTCGCTCTCCTTGGCATGGACTCCAGATGCGTACTGCTGAGGAGTCACTCGGTGTGCTCTGATTCTTTGTGATGTATGCAGTACTTGCTTCAACATGCACTCCTCCGGTGTCTGCATCCTACACTATGCACTTGGAACCACAGACCATATCATGAGGCCTATTCAACCAGTCAGAATGGGATGTGTGTCAGAAATAAGCAGAACGCACATATAATCTCCCTCTCTCCGTAAGTGGATTGCTTGTCTAGTTCTAGTGTTCTGAGTGCTCATGCACACAATATACCAAGAAACTATGGTCCTTCTTGATTACAGCCTAGCCTAATGTCATTTACTAATGTAACACACACATCTCCTGGTTGTGGTGCTCTGTCCCTCTTGCAACACTGACAGACCCCGGTAGTCGGCAGGCAGGATCAAACCTGGGACCTCTGAAGCTTAGTGTATGAGCGTCTACTGCATGAGCTAAAAGCCACCTGCCTCTGAGCTAAGCCTATAGCAGACTCATTAATCTCTAATCGATGCCACTAGATGGGACAGAGCACCACATCCAGGAGCTGTGTGGGTTACACTAGCACCTTGTAGAACTACTTTACTGTATTTCTGTTGTTCATTCTAGTTTCCTGTCACTACAGGCTCAGATTCTGGCTTGGGCGGTGCATATCTACTCACACCCAAAAAGCCATGACCAAGTGGTGAACTTTAGGATGGAAATTGTCCTGATTCTGGCTTTCCTGCAGAGTCACAGAGAGGCCAGCAGACATGTTGTCAGTGGCTAAGCCATGAAGAAATGTTCTGGGATCAGGCTTAGAAATCAGGGGACGCGATCCATGTTTTAGTGCATGCTTACTCTGTCAGCCCCAACTCCACTCCCCTCTGAACTTGAGCAGATTTCTGCTATTGGCTAGAGTTATGTTGGAGGACTCTGCATGGGGCTTATGGTAGCCTGAGTACTTTCATTAATGTGTGCCTGTTTGAGGGTCATTTATGGTGGTTTCATGCTGGGGGCCAGAATTCGTCCCACAATGTTTGTTCTCTAGTGTACGTAAATGTTTGGCTATGCATGGTGTACTTTAACTACTGCATTTGTTCTGTAACTGTTGACTTTGTACATCAGTATAATGTTTAGAAAATTTTCAGAGCAGTATAAATGCTAACACATGCACACACGCACCCTTTATACAGAAGTTATCTCCATGTGATACATTGCAAAGCCATGTGATAAAATATAGTGTGCATGATGCATTTATTTATCGTGTGCTCATATACTATGCTGATGGGAGTCCTAGAAATAAATACTCACTTAGATAAAATGAGATTTGACCTCCACACCTGCCCACTAATCTGTCTCCCCAAGGTTTATTATAGTTTCCTAAGCCCTTGAGCAGCTTCATTCAGCTTCATTTTTTTAAAGAGAGAATCCCTCCCCCAGTCCCCATCCAAGATTATCCAATAATGGGTATAATTCAGTGTTGGACCAGTGGTAGCTTTTCTAGACCTAAAAATGTCATGACTCCATAGCCCAATATTCTTGCCACCTTGTAGGGCACTGTGCCATTGAGATGGGTAGGCTTTCTGCTTCCCAGTGAAGACCGGCACTCCCTCTTTACTCTGCAATGGTCTGAGATATTGGATCTTTTTAAAGTTTTGACATTTTTATGACACAAAAAAAGCTACTTAGGTCATTTTTAGAAGGTTTTCATGGCTCCCTCTGAATGCTATATCATAGGACTCATGGCTAACTAAAGTAGCTGGCTTCGTGGGTGGGAGATACAAAAACTATCCCAATACAATTTTTAAAAACTTCCCTAAAATATTTCTAAAATACATTTTTCTGCAATATTTATGAAATATAAAGAATGCAGAATGGTGCAACGTTATTTAAATGTGTTATTGGCACTTGTTTAGGACAACCTATGACAGGGTAGTCAATACGCAGACCAAATCTAGACCAGACACTTTTGAATGGATCTCAAAATCTTTTTATTTACTTAGTCTTCATCATCATCATCATGACGTTCCTATTACGCCCCTGGTGTTTAGGGCAGTGACGAAGCTCCTCCACTCCTGTCTGTTTCTAGCAAGTCTTTCAGTGGTTCCCAAGCTGTGCCCCAGGTTTTTCAGTTCGGCTTCCACAGCTCTTCACCATGTTGTTTTTGGGCGGCCTTGTTTACGCCTGCCTTCAGGTGTCCATCTTATTGCTACTCTGGAGATGGAATCAATTTCCATCCGAAGCACATGACCAATCCATCTCCAATGTCTCCTGGCAACGATGGTGCTCAGATCCTCTTGGCTGCACTGTGTCAATGGATCTTGGTTTGAGATTGTTCTGGGCCAAAAGATACAGAGGACTTTTCTGAGGCAGGTTGTATGGAATAAAGACAGTTTGGACATGTCATACTTTCTCATTCCCCAGCATTCTGCACTATATATATTTTTATATAAAAACTATATATGTTTTTAAATTATTTTCTCTGGATTCTGGACCTTGACTATACCTTGACCAAGAAAGCTGGACCGTGACACAAAATAACTGACTACCCCAATCTAGGATAACTAGTGGCTTTGCTGTTCATGAAAGATATGGACTTCCCAAACTTAGGTCCATGAAACCTTTATACCGCAACTTTCTGTTTATCTCATCCATAAGGCATTTAAACCACACCATACCATTGTGTATTCTTTGTATGCCACATATATTACAGAAAAATAATTTTAACAAGTATTTTATAGAGTTTGTAAAACAAAACTAAACACACACATACTTATGTATTGACATTTTTTTATATCCACCCATGTATAAAGCTAGCTGCCTTGGTTACCATGGTCTGGCAACTGTCTATAACAATTTTCTTGTAGGGCATTTGCTGGATAAGATAAGAATGGTCACAAATGTCTATACTGTTTTAAGTTGTTGATTGGAATAGTCTGGTTCATGGGCCCTGAAAATTGTTTCAGGATCCTAAAATGTCTCCTCATGCACTAAGTATGGAAGATCATAACATCGGATGGATATGATGATGGGGAAAAATGGATTAAGTGTTGTACTTACTTCATGCTCCCTTGCTGAATGTTTCAGCTTCACAGTTTATGTCCTCTAGGGGGAGTGTTACCTATATTGCATGGACTGCGCAAACTGGAATCACACAGCCTCTAAAATGCTTTTTATGAAGCTTTTAAAACTTTCAGCGACTGTCTCCAATTAAATCCTCAAAAGAGAATGTCTCCAAGCCACAATGCAAAGTTTGAAAATCCCAATCCAGTGAGTTTCAATGACAGCAGGATCAGCTACCTTTGTTTTTACTGACTAGAAGCTTAAAAAAACCTCCCAAGAGTACTTTTGTCTTGATCACAACCAAGATTGTCACTGTGAGTACTAAGTGAAACTGCCAGACATTTAAAGGGACATTTCTCTAGCTGTGTTTTGTCATGGAAAAAAATTGGCGTGTTTTTATTTATGCTTGAAATCAGTTTTATTTTACAGCCATGGTGGCAGCAAAGACGTTTTATTTAGTAGTTCTACTGAGTTCTCTCTCTCCCTCTCTCTCTCTCTCTGATATGATTGCTGTGAAATAGAGCTCTGGTTTCACTGGGTGACAGTGGATTTTGGGTAAAACCTGTTTAATTATGTATTGGCTATAAGAAAAATTCCGTGAAAGGTAGCAACAAAAGGTCCTGTTTCAGAACTGTGATATTACCAGAAGGCTGGATTTCAAGGCTGTGAAATAGGTCTTTGAGAGAAAGGTTAAAATCTCTCTCTCTTTCAGGTTAACTGAAAATATGAATTAATGCTGAGGTATGCAGTTAAATCTTTTGTATGTGATTTCTGTGTAAGTGGGTGCTGTGAATACTTTGCAGTCTTTGGTTTTAAGAAAGGAAAAGTCTTCATGTAAAGTAATAGGTGTTTGATTCTGAAGCTGACTTTCAGATTTTAATTTTTTTTTTTTTATTATTGGTCAGTGGGAAGAGGGGGGAAGAGAATGTGTCTACACATCCACAGACATTGACACTGATGTGCATGTGCAAAAGTATCAATTAAGTTGTAACCAACATAATGCTGACTGTTAGTAACCCTCTCATTCTGGCAAGGTCCTAAATGGGAAAGGCAATGTGTGACAAACACCCAAAATGGGGAACTCCAATTCATGCAGGACACAATAAAAGTGAGGGTTGGGCAGTACTATCTTTGTGAAAGGTAGGTAATCTTGGCAGTTAGTTACAGTGATGGCTCTGGAAATGAGGGTCTTTTGAGAGGTAAAGATCGTCTCTTCTATTTCATAACCTTTGTACATTCCTGATCCACAGATTTTTCTTCTTCATTACAGAAACATGAAAGAATACAGGAAATCCTGTCTTGGCCACCATGAATACCTGCACTAATTAAGCCGCTGACAAGGTACTGGGAAAACAGTAAGGTAAACTGGCAATCTGTGCCAAGAGCTTTCCATGTAATCTGCATGATTGTATTTTCACAAAGCCTCAGCACTGCAAATATCAAATTTATTGTAAACTGAACAAACACAAATAATGTCCCAGGTTAGAATACAGCAAATTTTGTTTTTGTTTCGAGACTTTTGCAACCAAACTATTATTCCCAGGGAATAAGTCCACAAAGCACTGTGTTGTTTTTGAAAAAACAATATCTTTATAACTGCAACAATCAATTCCCAAACAAAACTCAACTCCTCAGATTGACTCAAGGAGAAGTTGGGAGGAGGGGTGGAATGCCTGAAAAACTCCGTTGATGAAAAGGCATGCTGTTTCATGGGTGCCTCCCAGAATCGTGACTCTGTGTGTGTATGTCTGTGTGTGAGTAAGAGAGAGATCTCCATGACAACTGATTCGGCCAGTCTGTGTTCCTTGCAATCATTTTGGCTGGAATCAGTGCTGTGAAAGGTCATATGAAGGAGTTGTGGGAAGCACAGCAGGTATTAGACCTGAAACCACTGGTTTTTCAGTGCCCCAGCTAATAGGACAAAGTTTTGTCTGGGAAATACAAAACCAAGAATGGAGTGGAAAGGGAAGTGCTGCAAGTTTCAGGTAATAAAAACTCCCTTTTATTTATTTTTTTAAATTTTCTTTGAATGCTTTTCCATGATGTTTACTTCAAGCTGAATGACTGTGTTAGTTTGAAATCTCTGGCTCTAGGGAACGATGTCACGTTCCAACAGTTGGATTCTATTAGGCAAAGAGGGGGGAAAACATTGTACTTTTTCTGAATAAAGAACCTTTTTGATCCTTTATTGAATTGAGCGTAAGGGACTGCAAATGTGCTTTTTTTTAAAAAAAAGTTCTAATGAAGGGACTTTACTCCAGGAAAATGCAATTTTATGGGAGGACTTATAGATAAAAAAATTTAAAAACCACAGCAACTTTCATGATTATATCCAAGATCATTATTCGAGCATTGAAGTCATAGGCTTCAGCAAACTGTTTTTCTTTCTTTTGGGATGTTACCATGTCACTCTCATGTAATGAGAAAATAAACAGATTACAGAGCAAATTAAGCATAATATTTGGAACCTACCCACTTTTGTGGTCTTTGCATCGTTTGAAGACTGGATTGTTCTAGAGTTCTTCTGGGTAGTTCGTGTATCTCAGATTTCTGCACACGAATATATAGTGCATCCTTTATGCTGGCAGTCTGGTTTGAAACAAGATTTTCGAACAGAAATTGTATTTTGTTTCTGATCTTAGTCTTTTTTTTTAAAATGGTGAACATTTTAAAATGAATAGTAGTGCTTTAAACCCAGCAGTAGGAACCTTTTTCTTTTGTTAGCCGCACCTCGGTAGATACTGTAAATAGGATCAACATTATGCTAGTGTGAATAGTATCTTTAGTGGAAAATGCCTGCAGATTAATTTAAAATCCTATGTCTAATGGAGTAACCTGACCTAGGAAAATTTATGAAACTTCTTGTTTCTCAGACTTAACAAAAATATACTGCACTGATGACCACGACCTGAAGATTAGATTGGCCACTACGTTGCTTAAAACTCCCCTCTACTTCTCACTACTTTTTGTTTATAGCTACTTCATTTTGTGCATTTGTGACTTGATCCAAAGTTCATTGAAGTCAATGAGAGCATTCACATTGGCTTCAAAGGACATTGGATCTGGCCCTTTTTGAAACCATCTTAGCCTCTTTTTCAATCTTTGGGACCAGGCCATAAGGTCTGAGTTTTCTTTCTTGAACTTTCCAAACAGAGGGTCCTTTGTGTTCCATGAAACAATGAAATACACTTCTGATTGGCTTAAGAGTGTCTGCTAGCACAAATCAGAGATAATGATAATGATGCTTGTTTCCGCTTTCAGTTAGTGATTGTAGGGGGGAAAACATGGAATGAATGGAAATCAGATCTCTCCCCTCAGCTTCCTCCCCTCCAAAAGATCATGTTTTTAAATGTCCCTCTATCAAAAGGCGTTATCAGTTGCACTTCAAGGATGAATTTCAGAAAAGCTTTAGCAAGCAAACACTGACATCACTCTGAGATGTCAACAACAAACTTCAGAGAGAGACAGAAACTCATGCTGCATGTAATCTTGCTATAACGCATACACAGTAGTTGATAATTGCCTGTCTGTCAGTTAAGTACCAATTCACATTATGTAACATTTCAGAGTAGCAGCCTTGTTAGTCTGCGTCCACAAGGAGTACTTGTGGCACCTTAGAGACTAACATTTATTTCAGCATAAGCTTTCATGGGCTATGGCTCATGTAACATTGTTTCTTGCCCACCAGATTTAATCCATTTTGTATTTTATTAATAAAATACTCCTTTCAATAATTTAATATCTAGCCATCAATAACCTAATTAATTAATTTATTGAAACCACTATATAATCATACGTTTGCTGATTGGTTGGGGGTAGGTGGATATAAAGGCATATTACTTTAAGAGGGAGGAGGACCAGTATGTTCCTTATCATGTTTAATCAGAAACCTGTGCTTTGAACATGACACCTATACCACTTGTAAGCCGCACACTGAAGAGTGGTTTACACAAGCAGGCGTAAGCCAATTAAGTATGCAAAAAGAAAATCTCCTGCTTGTGCTGGCAGAAGTAAGATCTGTAATGAGCCATTAAAGAGCAGTAACCGCAGAAAGGCCCTAGATCTCAGTTTTCAGCCGAGTTTTCATCAGAGTGGGTTTTTGTGCATGTAAACAGATGTGCCACCATGTGTAGAGGCCTGATAAAAATTTGGGTTGTCATTCAAAATTAGGGTAATAAATATTATGTTGATCTGGAGGTGCTTTTAAAATGGCAAAGTTTACTTTGCTGTGGTATTTACCTTTCCAAGTACTGCCATAACTTTTAACTCTCGCAACTGGTAAGCACCAAGATTTTAATGGTGTCCTGTGCAGTGCAGGATTGGTTCAATGCAAATAGCACTGAACACACTTACTAACCTTTCAAATTCTACCAAATGATGCTTAGGGATCTAACCACATGACTTCCCATGATTTTAATGGAAGATACGAGACTAAATTACCAGTGATCCTTTTAAAAACATAGGAGTCCTCTTTTCCCCCACCTCTGTGACTGGTTTGGTTTTTGCTTTCTTTTTCAAAGGCTTCTCTTAATTTAAGAATCAGAAATCATTCAAGGAGGAAGGGATGCTATATATGCTCTTTGATTAATCCCCAAAGCCAAGGAACTGGCAGGAGAATTGAAAGGCAATGTGGTTTCATGTGGCATTGGAGAGAAATTCAGGAAACCTGTGTTCCATTCCTGGGTCTGCCACTGACCTTGAGCAAGTCACTTCACCAACCTAGGCACCATTTTGTCTATAATATTGTAAGTTCTTTGGGGCTTGGACTGTCTCGTACTGTGTTTGTACAATGCTTAACACAAAGGGGCCTCCGTCTTGGTTAGGGCCCCTAAGCACTACTGTAATATTAATAATAGTAAGATGGCAAGCCATAGTTGTGCATCAAGAGGAATAACCAGCATGGTTACAAAGACCCTGCTAATTTGTTTCTAAGAGGTATGCAACTTCATGATTCCCAAATTTGGAACACAAAATAGCAATATTAAGCACTTCCCTAAAAGTCATTAGCCATATCTCTGTGAAGGGGGACAATCAGATTTACGTTCTACATTAGTGGAGCAATTATATGTTTATCCAGTCAAAGGGTAGAGAAACTAGCGCAACACTTGCGCTTCAGAGCCCTTCCTGAATGGAACCGACATTGGTCTCATTTTGGCTGGTGAGAGTCTCTCAGTGGCAGGTTGGGTTGTGGGGTTGCTGTTTAAAGGGACTGAATCTCTTTTAGCCTGAAATTTAAATTATTTACCCCGCGCCCCCATTTAAAACATGTTTATATGAATATCTGGTCCTTCAAAAGATTGAGCCGTTGATTCTGAGGTCAGAAGGGACCATTGTGATTATCTAGCCTGACCTCCTGTATGACACAGGCCATGGAACTTCATCCAGCCATTCATGCATTGTGCCCAGTGAACATGCCAACTGAACATGCTGCCTGACAACCCAGGAGATCCAAGGCTTTTATTCCAGGAACCTGTAAAGCGAGCACAAGCAGCAGCAGCTCAGGATTCCAGCCACAGCCCTGCCAGTGTGACTCAGCCCTGACTGTTTGTATGCCTACCTTGCAGTCACATGTATGACTGCAGCTCGGGTAGACATACCTGGGCAAGTTTTTAATCTTAGGGACAGTGAAGCTGTAGCAGCTCACGCTTCATCTTGGGCTGTACAAGCCCACCCAGAACCTGTGGTAATTACTCATGCAGCTAGCCTGTGTCTGTGTGTGTGTTGCTGAAGCTTCGCTGTTCAGGTACCTGAGCTAGCTAGGTTAAAGCTGGCTTGGATATGTCTACACAAGCTGCATTCACACCCTGCGATTCAAGTGTAGATATACCCTTAAAGAGAGCACTCGGGGAACGAAAGGGCAATTCATTACCCATGTCTCATGCAATTGGTGCTGAGACTGACAGCCTGGGTGCCAAATAGTGCTGACGGTGGTTTGTTTTTTGAGTTTGAGGCAAATGCTTGTCCACTGGCTTCTAGACTGAGATTACCAAGTTAATTTCAACCAGGCCACAAAACAGAGGCCATCAGATTGTAACAACTTTTGGTTTCTACTATTGGGGTGGATTTTAGCCACTGACTTGGATGAAGGGGACTCCTGCCATTATCCCCCACCCCATACACTCAGAAAATCAAAACAAAGGACTCAAGGGGTTCCTGTAGCAGAGCTTGTTATAGAGATCAAGTCTTCTGGAGAGCAAACAAGTGCATGGCTAGCCAGTGTGTTAACACCTACCGCACCGACACCTTGTGGTGAGGGCTGAACATAGAGAGCCCAAGAACTTATTTTGTAATGGAAGAGGTGTTGGGGCTCAAGCAATTTTTTTACATGTATAACTGGTGCAGCAAACCCAGAGGTGCCTGGGCTGTGAATTGCCAAGCCTACAGATGCCAGGGCTCAGCCCTGGCACACATTAAACACTGCCCTCTGGAGCTTGTCCTTTGTGAGTTGCTGTGAATCTTTGTAAAAGTCCAGTCAGTGAAGGAAAATCTTTTTTTCCAGAGCTGCCCAGGAAGGATGATGCTGTTCACTGTACAAATGATCCAGACATCTTATGCTTTTCAGAGATAGTGAAGTGAGATTGTACAACAGGCCCTTTTAGTGCTACAGCGACCGTTACTGTTTATGGAACCAGGCCTTGAGCACGCTGCATAGTGGGAGTGGGATTTTTGAAAGCACTGAGCTTTGGCCTACCTCTAGTCCCATTGAAGCTAGCAGCAAAACTCCCATTGACTTTAATGGGAGCAGAGTTAGGCCAAAACTCTCTCTCCTGAAAGCCAACCCGAAGTATTGTCGGGGGAAAAGATGTTTCCATTTCAGTCAGGTATAGCAGCCTCCCTTGTCACGTTTGCCTGGGGGATGGCACCTGAGAGGATAACAAAGGCGTTTTGTATAAAGGTTAAGTCCTGCTCGTGATGCTGCAGGTGTGTGAGGAGCAGGATGAGTGGACGTTGCTTAGATGTAAGGCACAAGCAGCATTGCGCACAGTGGCTGATATTCCCCCTGAGTTAAAAGACGTTGCACAGAGAAGTAGGAAGGGGATTTGGTAAATAGAATTCATGCCATTGGCTGCAGGCAGGGTAAGGAGCCACAAGCTCCATATAATTGGAGAAACTGATCATAGAATTTCTAGAATTGCGTACCTCTCTGCACACCCTCAGCAGCCCCCCGTATCAGCCCTGAAACAGAGCTCCGATCTATGATGCACAGTGGGCAAAGAGATCCTCCTTATGCAACTTCACCACTCTTTTCCCTGCCCTACCTTCCACCCCCACCTAACTTGGAAATGTAGGATGGAGTCATACCATTCAGCACTTTCCCCACAGTCACTGCAGTGGGGTCATGTTCTGGGTTATTTTTTCTTTACTCATGATTTTAGGTGAGCTGCAAAGTCTAAATATGTCGTCTTTTGTTTACGTGCGTGCTAGTTTCAGGTTTTATTTACACACTGTTGACCATACAGAGAATGTGTGCTGAAAGGTGCAGCTCAGGGTACGGCTTTGAGTAACATCACTGCTCAAGTCTTCCAGGTTTTGCTGTGGATCTCTCAGCAAAAGGCCAGAGGCTGTCTTTTTACGTCTCACAGATGAATAAAGGGAAAAGCATTTTGAGCAGGATCCTTGGCTGGTGTAAATCCAGTGTAGTGCCATTGATGCTAATAGAGTTATGCTGATATTCACCAGCTGAAGATCTGGTCCTTTTTAAAAAAGGTTTTTAGCTTTGCAGGTTATTCACATGTGTGTTTGATACAATTGGTTCTGCCCCATTCCTTTTTCTTGTTTTTAATGTATCTCCAAAAATATGACACACAACAAAGATTTAATGCAGATGTACAAAATATGGGTTAAAGTAGCAGGGCCACCATCTAGGTGTATGAGACATTTGAGAAAGTATCATTACATTACAGATTATAAGGCCAGAAGGGACCCTTGTAATCATCTAGTAGTCTGACCTCCTGTACAAGACAGGCCATAGGGCTGTCCTGAATTAATTCCTGTTTGAACTGAAGCATATTTTTAGAAAAACATCCAATCTTGATTTTAAAGATGCCAGTGATGGAGAATGCACCACAACCCTTGGTAAATTTTTGCCAGTGGCTAATTAAGCATACTGTTTAAATGTGCACCTTATTTCTAGTCTGAATCTGTCTAGCTTCAACTTCCAGCCTTTGGCTCTTGTGTTTTTGTCTGCCAGACTGAAGAGTCGTCAAATATCAAATTTCTGGTGCTCATATTGATATTTGGAGACTTTGATCAAGTAACCCTTTAACCTTCTCTTTGTTAAGCTAAACAGGTTGAGTTCCTTGAGCCTATCACTAAAAGGCAGGTTTTCTAATTTTTTAATTATTCTTGTGGTTCTTCTCTGAACCTTCTCCAATTTATCAACATCCTTCTTGAATTGTGGACACCAGAGCTGGACACTGTATTCCAGAGGTGATCACACCCATGCCAAATACAGAGGTAATATAACCTCCCTATTCCTACTCAAAATTCCTTTGTTTATGCATCCTGGGACTGCATTAGTCCTTTTGGCCACAGTGCTGTATGTGTGTAACCCTCTGTCAGGCCGAACTGATAGCAGCAAGGGCCGGGTTCAATACATAGGGGTCCCTTCCCTACAACGTAATGCAAAACCAGCTCGAGCCCCCATCCAGTGACCTGGGAAAATCTTACACACACCCCTGGGCGCCTCGAAGAGGCAATACTTTCTCTCTCGCAAGCACAGAGTCTCGGTGTAGCAGAAAAGGTTTAATTACATGAGATAAACAACAAGCATTAAATTGGGAAAACAGCTCAACTAGAGTTCATAGACAAAACCGTGAGCAAAGACTCACCCCAGGAAATTGGGCGTGTCCTTTTCCCTGGGCACTTGAGTCCAGCAACCCCCAAATCACCGCAAGACATCAAAGTCCAATACCCTAAATGTCCCTAGAGTCCTCAACCCAAAGATCACCCACAGTCCCAAAAGTCCCACAATCCCAAAGTCTCTGTCCCGGGTCAGTGCAGCCCCAAAGTTCGAGAGTCTATCTGCAGAGGTCCCTCCCCACCCAGCCTGAGTAGAAAGGGGCACCTTACGTGGTCCAGGGCCAATTGCCCTGCCCCTCCGTGGGGTTCTGCTTCCGCCTTCTCCACGAACTGCTCTGCTCTACCAGCCACTCCACTCTGCTCCTCCAGTCGTCCTCACAAACTGCTCCGCTTTGCTTTGCTCCGTTCCGCCAGCTGCTCTGCTCCACCAGCCATCCTGTGATCCGCTCCAGGCGTCCCCACAAACTGCTCGGCTCCACTCACTCCGTGGCTCCATAAACTGCTCCACTCCACTCTGTCAGCTGCTCTGCTCCGCAGTATAGCTTCAGGCTCCTCCACTAGTTAGCACAGTACTCAGTGCTCAGTGCTCTCAGCTCAGCAATTCCGGCTCTTAGTGATTTCAGCTCACAGAAGGGGAGCCCCTGTGCCAGTGCACCATTAGCCCAAAGTGAGTTCAGCTCAGTAACCTGTATCTAGATTCTTAAGGGAATCAAAAATCAACTCTGATATTCCACAGTGGAGTAGGTGAAACTGGTGCTTCTGGCTCACACAAAGAACCTACACCACCAGGTACAGATACCTGTCCCCAACCTCTCTATCACTCAATTCACTGGGTTTTGGAACCCATGTCCCTTGTCTAGCAAGTGCTATTTAGTTGATAGTGAAACCCTTTTTCATAAAACAGTTTCGTAGTTCCTCATTTACTTAATCAGGGTGACAACACTTTATTCCTCTTGCCCCAATAACAAAGAAATTGGGGATCCCATAGCTGTGAAAGTAACCATTTTAGGCTGCCGTGGGCTATACTAGGCGGAGTGGGTGTGCCTATGTAAACACAATCAGCCTCTGAAATTCTTTTCCACACTCGCCATAATTCGCCACCAGATGTCAGGGTAGAGCTCATCTTGACTCTGCTTACGTGTGCATCATAAGGCAGCGGGACTTCATGAAGCAGGTTGTTTACAAAGTGTAGGAGAGTCTTTTCAGCACTTGCTTTTGGCTAGTCCATAAGCAGTGTCTTTGGTGACAGTATGAAGTGAAGCATCTGAACAAGTACTGAAAATCCAGCACAGTGGTCAGGATCATTGTTTGTGAGTTCCCAATTTGCTGTTTGGAGAGCAGGCCACATACTTCTATGGCAGACTGGGGATGAGGCACGGCCTTCCGGAGCACAGAGCACAGTCTTAGGACAGACACACCATACCATTTGGTAGCAGAGTAGTGTGACGTTGCACTCCATGTACTTTATGAAAATATTCTTATGAATGTGAATATGATGTAACTGGAATATGCTTTATGCAAAAGGTCTCTTGAAAGGTATCATTACAAAGCTTATAATCTACTGAGTTGTTCATCCTATTTGTTTGCCTGTATTATTTTTATGTCTGGAGTTAGGAGAATAAGATATAAACTTGTATTATGGATGAAAAACATATTAAGTGGAAGCCATTAAGGGTGCTTCAGAATCAATGAACTGTAAATGGCTCTGTTTACTTGCAAACCTTCCTGTGTACATGTGGGCCAGCCCAGGAAGAATGGAGGCTGAGGTCTCACAGCACATGTGACCACATCACACGATACTGGAATCCGTCTTAAATTATTGGTACTCCTCCATTTAGAAGGAGGGGTGGGAACCCAGAGAGACAAAGATTCCCAGCTTGTGCCAAAGCTATAAAAGGGGATGGAGCAGGACAAAGGTGTCCCAGCCATGAGAAAACCCCTGCTTGCCACCTGAGATTTTCGTTCCAGCAGACAAGGACTGTACCAGGGGAAAGGATTGGGCCCAGACTAGGAAGGAGTCTAGTCTGTGAAAGAAGTTTATTGGAACATCGCTGAGGGTGAGATATTACCTGTAATCAGTTTCTTAATTTATTAGGCTTAGCCTTGCATGTTTTTGTTTTATTTTGCTTTGTGACTTACTTTGTTCTGTCAGTTATTACTTGAAACCACTTAAATCCTACTTTTTATACTCAATAAAATCACTTTTGTTTATTAATAAACCCAGAGTAAGTGATTAATACTTGGGGGGAGCAAACAGCTGTGCATAGCTCTCTATCAGTGTTATAGAGGGTGGACAATTTATGAATTTACCCTCTATATGCTTTATACAGAATAAAACTGATTTATTTGGGGTTTGGATCCCATTGGGAGCTGGGTGTCTGGGTGCTGGAGGCAGGTAACCTGTTAAGCTGTTTTCATTTAAAGCCTGCAGCTTTGGGGGCATGATCCAGACCCTGGGTCTGTGTTGCAGCAGGCTAGCATGTCTGGCTCAATGAGGCAGAGTTCTGGATTCCCAAGCTGGCAGAGAAAATGGGCTCAGAGGTAATTTCAGCACACCCAGGTGACAGTCCCAAGGGGGTCTCTGTGACCAAACCCATCACAAGTGGCACTACAGTTTAGCTTCAGGCCAGTAAGGTCTTTGCAGGTGGTTGTACAAAGCTGACTCCTTTATAGGTGGATATTTAACCTCCTGGTGTCTATACACATGCTGCACAGGGAGCTGCTGCACTTGCCCTTTATTACAAGTTAATGAGGTTTGTTTCAAATATCTTTTAGAATCTGAGCATGTGATTGTGGTCAGACTGTAGGGGACTAACCAACATGCAGCCTTTCCTGTGGGCATGGAAAAGGAGCACACCCTCAAAGCACAGTCACTGGCTCACACCATCATCCCCTGGGGATCAGGGAAATAGCTGTGGGGTAGGGGAATGGGGCTAGATCACAATTCCTGGTGTTGCCTGGAGATCTGTGGAAATTTCAAGTATCAGAGGGGTAGCTGTGTTAGTCTGGATCTGTAAAAGCAGCAAAGAATCCTGTGGCACCTTATAGACTAACAGACGTTTTGGAGCATGAGCTTTCGTGGGTGAATACCCACTTCGTCAGAAGCTAAACTGCATCTGATGAAGTGGGTATTCACCCACGAAAGCTCATGCTCCAAAACATCTGTTAGTCTATAAGGTGCCACAGGATTCTTTGCTGTGGAAATTTCAGTGAGCACCCCATGGATCCCAGGTTATATACAGGACTTCTGTGCAGTTTTATGTCATCCTGGCTGATGGGAGCACAGCTGACAGAGTTGCTATTATTACCTAACTCCCTCCCCATGGCCAGGCACACACCTCACCCCCATATGGATGTTGTGACTGTAGATGGGGGGGCTGGAGGTGACTCCGCTGGTGGTGGAGAAAGTTACCACATGCCCTTCAGTCCCATTTTCTGCAGATTATTCTTGAATTTGCTCCTACTCTGCACTACACAGAGGAGAGGGGTATGTGCTGCTTGGCTGACAAAATGAATTCTGTAGAAGTTTTGAGGTCTAGTGAGGTACGGGACCTCTCTCTTCAGGTGACACAAACCAGTCTTTACATCAAAACCTCATTTGGATGGTTTTATCTAAACTCCTCCTTGGGATGATTTAGGTTAATTATATTCAATCTACCTGAAATCCCCACCTATTTTCAATGGGATTGGAGCCGGAAGCAAGAAAAAATGCATCCTAATGTTGTGCAGAGGTCCTAGTGAGGCAAAGGGAACTTTAAGTATAAAAATGTCTTTATACAGTAGTTGAACAGAAGCCGAGGATCTGCGTTGCTTGGAGACTAATCTGAAATATCCTCTTCCTTTATTATGGGTTTATTCTCTGAATGGATTATCTAGCGGATAATGTCTAGAATGCAATGCCAGATTTTCAAGGAAGGAAAAGGACTGCCAAATCTAAGGGCTATTTGTAATGGGGAGAAAGAGCTATCAGCCCCAGATATTTCTGCAATATCTCAGGTTGGGCACCCAAAATCATTAGTCTGAAAATCTTGGCTAGAGCCCTTTTCTGGAGCTCCATGTGGTTGATTTTGAAGTAAAATCTAGTGAATTCTCCCCCAGTGAATCTGGCTGAATGGTATTTCCCATAATGTAACATTTTGTAGTTTTCACATTACCTATGAAAGTGATATAAGGCATAATTTCAATATGCCTGTGAAATAATTTCCATATGTCCTAACATTCTCTGTGGACATATGCCAAATGTAGTCTACATATGTTTATATACTGTGTATATATACTATATATACCTTACCAATGGGAAATAAAAAAAATTAGTAAATCATAACATTTTTACAACTATACTAATAATAAAAAGATACCTGATAACTGATCTGCAGGCACCCACTCTGGTCTGGTGTAAGTATAATAAGCAGCACATGAGCAGTGGCAGACTCTATATTTTCACTGGTTAGGGACTGATTAGAATTTCAGAGGGGTGGTTTATATAACCCTATTCACAAACTCAGGGTTACTCTACAAAGCAATAGGATAGATGCAATGACTGGGTAGGCCAACAAAAGTCAGTCCTACTGGATAATCACCATACTTAACTTTGGTCCACCATTCACAATCTGCTGGGGTCTTTGCTTTTTCCTGTCTCGTCTGTGTCCTGCATTCATTTGTGTCTCCTGAAAAATAAGAGGTTTACGATGTCCATGATGCTGTAGTCAGGGTGTCTGTTTTGCACTCATTTCCCCTCTATATTTAGATGTACCTATGGCTATCATAACCTAGTCCCAGATTTGGACCTTAGCGTCCAAAATATGGGAGTTAGCATGAAAACCTCCAAGCTTAGTTACCAGCTTGGACCTGGTAAAGCTGCCAGCACCCAAAAAATTAGAATGTTTTGGGGCACTCTGGTCCCCCCAGAAACCTTCCCTGGGGACCCCAAGACCCAAATCCCTTGAGTCTCACAACAAAGGGAAATAAACCTTTTCCCTTCCCCCCTCCAGGTGTTCCTGGAGAGATACACAGAAGCAAACTCCATGAATCTAAACAGAGGGATTCCAACCTCCCCGTTTCCAGCCTTGGAAAACAGAAGTACCGAGAGCTAATCTCTCTTCCCCCCTCACCCAGAGGGAATGCAAAGTCAGGCTAGTAAATCTAACACACACAGATTTCCCCCTGACTTCTTCCTCCCACCAATTCCCTGGTGAGCACAGACTCAATTCCCTGGAGTTCCCCACTAAAGAAAAACTCCAACAGGTCTTAAAAAGAAAGCTTTATGTAAAAAGAAAGAAAAATACATAAAAAATGGTCTCTCTGTATTAAGGTGACAAATACAGGGTCATTTGCTTAAAAGAAATATGAATAAACAGCCTTATTCAAAAAGAATACAATTCAAAACACTCCAACAACTATAGACATGTAAATACAAAAAAACATATAAATCACTATCTGATCTTTTGTACTTACAACTGGGAAACAGAAGATTAGAAAGGCAGGAGACAGAAAAAATCACTTCTCATAGCCGAGAGAGTACAGGCAGAAAACAAAGAACTCAGACACAAACTTCCCTCCACCCAGACCTGAAAAAGTCTGGTTTCCTGATTGGTCCTCTGGTCAGGTGTTTCAGATTACTTCTTTCCAGGTGAAAGAGACGTTAACCCTTAGCTATCTGTTTATGACACGCCCCCCAAATTGCAGACAGTGGGGAAGCTCACTGGTGGCGATTTCCTCCTAGGACTTTAAAATAAACAGATTAATACAACACATGCACCTTTACATATACCACTAAGTATATAACTAACAGACTTCTACATTTTAAGAACACTTTTTAACTACTGGATTCTGGGAAACTCTCACGGGAGAGTGCCTCAGCTACTTTGTTAGACACTCCAGAGATGTGCTGAATTTCAAAATCAAAATCTTGGAGAGCTAAACTCCAACGAAGAAGTTTCTTGTTGTTCCCCTTGGCAGTATGAAGCCACTGTAGTGCAGCATGGTCAGTTTGTAGCTGGAACCGCCGTCCCCAAACATATGGGCGTAGCTTTTCCAGGGCGTACACAATGGCGTAGCATTCCTTTTCACTGACTGACCAGTGACTTTCCCGCTCAGACAGTTTTTTGCTGAGAAACACGACAGGATGGAAGTTGTGATCCGTTGCTTCCTGCATGAGAACTGCTCCTATACCACGCTCAGATGCATCCGTGGTTACTAGGAATGGCTTGTCAAAGTCCGGGGTCCTGAGCACAGGGTCAGACATGAGCGTCGCCTTAAGCTGGGTAAAGGCCTTTTGACACTCATCAGTCCACTTAACTGCATTTGGCTGGGTCTTTTTGGTCAGGTCGGTCAGTGGGGCAGCGATTTGGCTGTAGTGTGGTACAAATCGCCTGTAGTACCCAGCCAAGCCTAAGAAGGATTTCACCTGTTTCTTTGACCTTGGGACAGGCCACTTTTGGATAGCATCCACCTTGGCCTGTAGTGGGTTTATGGTTCCTCGACCCACCTGGTGCCCCAGGTAAGTCACTCTATTTTGGTCTATTTGACACTTTTTGGCCTTAACAGTTAGTCCGGCCTGCCTGATGCACTCAAAGACCTTTTCCAGGTGTAGTAGGTGTTCGGGCCAGGAGTCTGAAAAAATGGCCACATCATCGAGGTAGGCAACTGCATATTCTCTCAGTCCTGCTAGTAGACCATCTACCAGCCTCTGGAAGGTGACGAGTGCATTTCGAAGGCTGAAAGGAAGGACATTAAATTCATACACCCCCGCATGGGTGACGAATGCTGACCTCTCCTTGGCAGGTTCATCTAGCGGTACTTGCCAGTACCCCTTGGTTAAGTCTATTGTAGAGATGAACTGGGCACGTCCCAACTTTTCCAATAGCTCATTGATGCGTGGCATTGGATAGTTGTCCGGACGAGTTACCGCATTTAGCTTACAGTAGTCCACGCAAAAGCGTATTTCCCCATCTGCTTTGGGTACCAGAACCACTGGAGATGCCCATGCACTGGTAGATGAGCGGATTATACCCATCTGTAGTATGTTATGGATCTCCCGTTCTATAGCAGCTTGGGCATGAGGAGACACCCGGTAGGGTGGGGTTCTGATTGGGTGACCATTACCTGTGTCAATGGAGTGGTATGCCCGTTTAGTCCGTCCTGGGGTGGCTGAGAACAATGGGGCGAAGCTAATGCACAGCTCCTTGATTTGTCGCCGCTGCAGACGTTCCAGAGTGGTTGAGAGGTTCACCTCTTCCACGCCACCGTCTTTTTTCGCTTCGTAGTAGACACCATCAGGCCACTCAGCATCATCTCCCTGGACTGTAAATTGACAAACTTGTAAGTCTCTGGAATAGAAAGGCTTGAGAGAATTAACATGGTACACTCTGGGCTTTAGTGAGGAATTGGGAAATGCTATGAGGTAGTTTACAGTTCCCAGGCGCTCTTGGACTGTGAACGGCCCTTCCCATGATGCTTCCATCTTATGGGCCTGTTGTGCCTTCAAGACCATAACCTGGTCTCCTACCTTGAAGGAACGTTCTTTGGCATGTTTGTCATACCAGGCCTTTTGCTCTTCCTGAGCATCCTTTAGGTTCTCTTTAGCAAGGGCTAAGGAGTGTCGGATGTTGCTTTGTAGGTTACTTACAAAGTCCAGAATGTTAGTTCCTGGAGAAGGCGTAAACCCCTCCCATTGCTGCTTTACCAACTGTAATGGCCCCTTAACCTCGTGACCATACACAAGTTCAAACGGTGAAAACCCTAAACTGGGATGTGGTACAGCCCTGTAGGCAAACAGCAACTGCTGCAACACTAGGTCCCAATTATTGGAGTATTCGTTGACGAATTTACGTATCATGGTCCCCAAAGTTCCATTAAACCTTTCCACCAGGCCATTGGTTTGATGGTGGTACGGGGTGGCAACCAAGTGGTTCACGCCATGCGTTTCCCACAGTTTTTGCATGGTCCCTGCCAGGAAATTAGATCCTGAATCAGTAAGGATGTCGGAGGGCCAACCTACCCTGGCAAAGATGTCTGTTAGGGCCAGGCACACAGTGTTAGCCCTGGTGTTGCCTAGAGCTACTGCTTCCGACCATCGGGTAGCAAAGTCCACGAACGTCAGTACGTACTGCTTTCCTCTCGGCGTCTTTTTTGGGAAAGGACCCAGAATATCTACAGCTACTCGCTGAAGTGGAACCTCAATTATGGGGAGTGGCTGGAGAGGGGCCTTGACCTGGTCTTGGGGTTTTCCCACTCTTTGGCATACCTCACAAGACCGGACATACTTGGCAACATCTTTGCCCATCCCCTCCCAGTGGAAGGACTTCCCCAACTGGTCCTTGGTTCTGTTCACCCCCGCATGGCCACTGGGATGATCATGGGCTAAGCTTAAGAGCTTCCCCCGGTACTTAGTTGGAACCACCAACTGTTTTTGCGGCTGCCATTCTTCCCGGTGTCCACCAGAAGGAATCTCCTTGTATAAAAGTCCTTGGTCTATAACAAACCGGGATTGATTAGAAGAGCTGAGAGGCGGTGGGGTGCTCCGTGCCACCGCCCAAGCTTTCTGAAGACTGTCATCTGCTTCCTGCTCAGTCTGGAACTGTTCCCTTGAGGCTGGGGTTACCAGTTCTTCCTCAGACTGTGGACTTGGGCTTGGTCCCTCTGGAAGCGATGTAGGTGATGGGGTTGTTTCCGTTGCTGGTGAACCGCTCTCCGCTGGTGCACCTGAGGGTATTTCAGGCTCTGGCTGAGCCTTTTGGGTATGGCTGTCTGCTGCTTCTGCCAGTTCTGGCTCGCTGGCGCCCTCTGGCGTTGAGTTTGAAGATGTGGTTGCACTTGCTGGTGCTGGTTGCTGTTCCAGTTCCGGGCCTGGGACTGGAGGTGCTGTGGCTGTTTCAGTGGTTGGCATGGAATCTGGGTCCACTACCTCTGTCTGGGTCTCTGGTAGCACAGACGGGGCATCTGTGGATGGCTCAGGAACAGGAATGGGTCTGGAAGCTTGCCTGATTTGGCTACGTGTAACCATTCGCACTCGCTTGGCCCGCTTCACCTAGTTGGCCAAGTCTTCCCCCAGTAGCATGGGGATAGAATAATTGTCATAGACTGCAAAAGTCCACATTCCTGACCAGCCTTTGTACTGGACAGGCAGTTCAGCTGTAGGCAAGTCTACAGCTTGTGACATGAAGGGGTAAATTGTCACTTGGGCCTTTGGGTTGATGAATTTGGGGTCAACGAAGGATTGGTGGATAGCTGACACTTGTGCCCCCGTGTCTCTCCACGCAGTAACCTTCTTTCCGCCCACTCTCAAATTTTCCCTTCGCTCCAAGGGTATTTGAGAGGCATCTGGGCCTGGGGATCTTTTGGGTGATGGTGGTGTAATGAACTGCACTCGGATGGCGTTCTTTGGACAGTTGGCCTTGATATGTCCCAGTTCATTACACTTAAAGCATCTTCCATCTGATGGGTCACTGGGTCGAGGTGAGTTACTGGAGACTGGTGAGGTGGAAGAATAGTGTGTCTTTGGTTTACTTGGGTTGTAAGTGGGGTTTTTGGCTGTCCTCGGTTGTAGGGTTTATGGTCGGTGTGCCCTCTGGGGTATTCGTTCCCCTTGACAATAGCTTTCTTGCTTTCTGCCACTTCCATCCATCTGGCTCCAATCTCCCCCGCCTCGGTGAGATTTTTGGGTTTTCCATCTTGTATGTACCGTGTTATGTCCTCAGGAACACCATCCAAGAACTGCTCCATTTGTATGAGGAGGTGCAGTTCTTCCAAGGATTTAACATTGTGTCCTGATATCCAGGCCTCATAATTTTTCCCAACGTAGTAGGCATGTTTGGGAAATGACACATCTGGTTTCCACTTTTGGGTTCTGAAATGCCGACGAGCATGATCCGGGGTTATCCCCATTCTGTATCTGGCCTTGGTTTGAAAAAGTTTATAGTCGTTCATGTTCTCCTTAGGCATTTCAGCTGCCCCCTCTGCTAAAGGTCCACTGAGCTGTGGCCTCAATTCTACCATGTACTGGTCTTCAGGGATGCTGTACCCAAGACAGGCTCTTTCAAAATTTTCCAAGAAGGCCTAGGTGTCATCACCTGCCTTGTAGGTGGGAAATTTCCTATGCTGTGGAACGATAATTGGCGAAGGGTTGTTAGGATTGGCTGGAGCAGGTTGCTTAGCCTTTTCTAATTCCATGGCCTGTCGGTGGGTCTCCCTCTGTTTTTCCAACTCTCGTTGGTGGGCTGCATTGTTGGCTTCTTCTTGTTTTTGTAGCCTTTCCCTCTCTTGTTTGTGAGTTGCCTCATCTCTGGCCATTTGTGTTCTTAGCAGTTCTATCTGTTTTTCCATTGCTTCCAGTTGTACTGCTTCTGGTTTTTGTGACATCCTGTTTTCTTGTGTTGGGGTGCCCTCCGGTGTTTATCTTCTGAACTGCAGGTTCTCTGTTGCTTCCTGGGGTCTGCCTAGCAACAGTGCCTTTTTCCCTTTTTTCCTCTAGCTAATCTTTTCAATGTAAAGTAAACCAGAAAAACCACTTTATTTGCATGTGTATAGTGCTGCTATTTGACTCCTAATGGGAGTGCTATTGTGTGACAAAAGACCCGTAATAGTTACTTAATGGTTGCTTGCTTAATATGCAAGCCAGAAACTGCAAGAGAGAGCAGAGAAAAAAAATTCTCTCTGGTTCCTTTTAAAACCAAACTGTTCCTCTCTGCTTAAAAGCCCCTAGCAGAGAAAAGAAAAATATAATATTCCTACTGGCTTCTGGATTCTATCTTTCCCACAAACGCTGCACACCATATCATAACCTAGTCCCAGATTTGGACCTTAGCGTCCAAAATATGGGGGTTAGCATGAAAACCTCCAAGCTTAGTTACCAGCTTGGACCTGGTAAAGCTGCCACCACCCTAAAAATTAGAGTGTTTTGGGGCACTCTGGTCCCCCCAAAAACCTTCCCTGGGGACCCCAGGACCCAAATCCCTTGAGTCTCACAACAAAGGGAAATAAACCTTTTCCCTTCTCCCCTCCAGGCGTTCCTGGAGAGGTACACAGAAGCAAACTCCGTGAATCTAAACAGAGGGATTCCACCCTCCCAGTTTCCAGCCTTGGAAAACAGAAGTACCGAGAGCTAATCTCTCTTCCCCCCTCACCCAGAGGGAATGCAAAGTCAGGCTAGTAAATCTAACACACACAGATTTCCCCTTGACTTCTTCCTCCCACCAATTCCCTGGTGAGCACAGACTCAATTCCCTGGAGTTCCCCACTAAAGAAAAACTCCAACAGGTCTTAAAAAGAAAGCTTTATGTAAAAAGAAAGAAAAATACATTAAAAATGGTCTCTCTGTATTAAGGTGACAAATACAGGGTCATTTGCTTAAAAGAAATATGAATAAACAGCCTTATTCAAAAAGAATACAATTCAAAACACTCCAGCAACTATAGACATGTAAATACAAAAAAAATATAAATCACTATCTGATCTTTTGTACTTACAACTGGGAAACAGAAGATTAGAAAGGCAGGAGACAGAAAAAATCACTTCTCATAGCCGAGAGAGTACAGGCAGAAAACAAAGAACTCAGACACAAACTTCCCTCCACCCAGACCTGAAAAAGTCTGGTTTCCTGATTGGTCCTCTGGTCAGGTGTTTCAGATTACTTCTTTCCAGGTGAAAGAGACGTTAACCCTTAGCTTTCTGTTTATGACAATGGCTATATCACTATATAGACATATGCACAGAGAAAGAATATGGACAGAACAATAGTTTCATCCTATGTGCAGAGTTATGTACATTCCATGTCTCTGAGATGCCATTGCCATACTCTTTCATGTAGCCCAGTATCCGGTCTCTGGTGATATCTAGTATCATCTACTTCAGAGAAAGGTGCAAGAACCTTGTAGTGGATGGCTAATGAGTAACGTGTCTGGAGTGGAAGTTTCTTCGGAAACTCAGTTAATGGTCACTTTATATCCTAAAGCATGAAGGTTTATATCCTTGGTATTAATCATATTTCATGGAACTGTGGATGTTCTGCTTATCTATATAGTGAATTTTACTATGCAGTTGACATCAGTGGTACTTTTGTTGCAATAAGTTCTCAGGTTAATTACGTATCAAGTCAAAAATGCATTTGCTCGTAATAGCTTTAAATGTGATGTCTTATTCTTTAATTATGAGGGAAGATAAATAGTAGTGCCTGATTTACCTCCTCTTTCCCAGTCATGGTTTGTATCCCATTAGCATGTTCTCTGTTGTTTGTCTCCTCTCTTAACAGAGTCCCAGACTTTTCAATCTGTCTTCACGTCGACAATCTAATCACTCGTCATCTTTGCATTTTCCTCTATTTCTGCAATATCCTTTGGAAAATAGGGTGATTAGAACAGAAAACAATATTCCAAATGAGGATGTACCATTGCATTATGAATGGTGTTATAATATATTCCCAATTCCTTATGCATTTTAGCACTTTGGTTGATTGGTTATACTCAGGCTGCATATTTAGGAGAGCTGCCCGCAATGACACCCACGTCTTTCCCCCAGTGGTTAGAGTTAATTTAGAACTCGGCAGTGTGAATGAGTAATTCAAATTATTCTTTTGCGTTTACTCCCTCCCATGTGCTCCTCTCTGATTTTGCTCATTCCATAGCCTTGCCTTAGAGCAGGCATTTGGTTGAATGTATAAAAGTTGGCAATGCAGCTGTATCTGTTCCAAGCAGTGCACACTGGGAGTGCGAGAGATGGATGTGTTACCTTTTAATTACAGGAAGAACCCTGCAATGATTGTGCTATCCTTCTGCATTGCCATGCAGGATGTCATTAGCTGTAATCAGTGATCTCTGTTCTGCCTCTGCATCTTTGACCTAGTTACTTTGCCGAACTTAACACAGTTGCTGTTGTGACAAAAAGCAGACTTCTGGCACAGACACCATCACAGAGTAGAGGGAAGTCTGGCAACTTTCACACAAATCTATTATAATTAAGGCTTCCGGTCTGGGGTTTCAACTTAATCTCACTGCTAAAAAGCCAGATGCATTTTTTAATCTTTCAGACTGAAAGTGAACCTAATGCCTATGAAAGCGAAGGCCTGGCTACAAGCTGGCCTGGGGCTAGCAGGTGCTCTCACGTCTCTCAGTGAGCTTTGATGATGCACCTCAATTCTGGCTCGCAGCCCTGGATAGTTTTTGGGTGGAAATGTCCAACTGATCCAGAGTGTGGTGGGACACTGACACAGTGCCATTAGTGAATGGCTGAGTGTGCCAAACTTGTCGTCACTTGAATTCCAGCCATACTCCTGAACTCAGCTCTCTGGGCTCCTGCTGGAGTGTTAACCCTCTCTACCACGTAATTACAAAACTGGTTCTAGTGATTGTGGGGCCCAGTTCCATGGCATTCCCATACCCCAGTGAGAAGTAGCACTCTTTCATCCCATCAAACCTTCCCACCCCACCCCCAGCACACCTCAATGACAAAAGAATGAAACCCCCTCCCTTCTCCCAGCTGCCAAACCTCCCATGCTCCCCATCAGTGGTAAGGGCACAATTTGGCCCTTCCAAACGCATCCCATTCCCCAAAAGGGGCAAACACCTATAACCCTATCCAAGCTACCAAACATCCCCACTCTCCTGGTCCTGCTCAGACTGTCAGGATGTGACTATAGCTTTACCCAGTACTGCTCAGACAGGCACACATGACAATTTAAAGGCACCGGTGAAACACACAACTAGGGTGACCAGACAGCAAGTGTGAAAAATTGGAACGGGGGTGGGGGGTAATAGGGGCCTATACAAGAAAAAGACCCAAAAATTGGGACTGTCCCTATAAAATTGGGACATCTGGTCACCCTCTACACAATTGCACAAAAAGATCGAGAGAAAAGAGGCCTGAGGACAATTGAGCCAATTCAGGGAGCTCCAAGTTCTGTTCAGAGGAGCACTGCCCCATGGGCCACCTGCAGGGAGCAAGCAGTGTTTACAACAATAGCTGCAACAATGTGGAGGCACATATGGGGGAGCAATTTGTATTCCAAACCTGAGGCCTGTGCACACCCTCTGTTATTAGCTTGACACTAAACTTATTAATTGGAGAGCAACATTTCAGAGCAAGCTGATTGTGTTCTTAAGCGCTGAAAACAGAGGAAGGGTTGCCGGGAGCTATGAAGACCATCATTGTGTAATGTACAGCACAGTCCTGCTTATTCAGAATATTCGGAGATGCCACATATGTTCTACTGTCGGTATGCCTCAGAGCTGAGCTGGAGTGTCTGCCTAGAGGAAACTCAGTCTCCCTGCCTGGTCACTTCTTGGCCTCTTTGCCGAGGGTGCTTGCACCAGTTACTGCTGGTGATTTTTATTATATGGATGCTCAGGGCTGTTCCAGAGAACACCAATTCACAGGTCCTGAAACAGTTTTCACTTTGATTGGAACTGATTTCAGGTGACACTGTTGTGTTGCCAGCCTCAGCTTTTGTAGATGAGGTAAAAGTGTTTTAAAAGGGTTATTGAAAAGTGTTTTAGGACATGGGAAATGGATAGTGTGGCTGGAGCCCTTCTAGCTCACGCTCTTGGACAGAGCCATTCACTTGCACAACGCAGGCCACTTGGGCACTGCTCTGAGCCCACCAAACTCATTATACATGGCTCCCTGAACAGGCAGCAGGCTGGGTTTTGAACAGCGGTGGCTCCAGGCACCAGCGCTCTAAGCGCGTGCCTGGGGTGGCAAGCCGCAGGGGGCACCCTACCGGTCCCTGTGAGGGCGGCAGTCAGGCTGCCTCTGGCGGCGTGCCTGCAGGAGGTCCACTGGTCCTGCGGATTCGGCGGTGGGTACACTGAATCTGCGGGATGGACCGGGGACCTCCCGCAGGTGCACCGCCAAAGGCTGGCTGACTGCTGTGCTTGGGGCAGCAAAAAAGCTAGAGCCGCCCCTGGTTTTGAAAATCGATATATTGGCAGTGAGAGGGGTGTTAAACACTGAAGTGCAAGATCTCATTTCTTAAAGTCTCCCTTTACCTGATTTTAGTCTTGAGAATGGTAATGCACAAAATGAACATCTGCATCTGAAGATGCAGTGGGGCTGAACAGTACCCCAAGAACTGTGCATTGAGGGGTTCATGTAAATCTCCCCTCTTGTGCAGAAGCCATCCTCTGCTCTAATAGTCCTGGGTTAGCTGCTTTCACAGCCCCATTCCCTCTATCCCTTCCTAGGACTCTGTGGAGGGCTCTCTGCAAGGCTGAGCTCCACATAGGAGATGGGGGAAAGGACTGCTCGAGTTGTGAGGAGGCGATGTTGTGCAGCCGCACTTTGCATGTGACCAGGAAGAAGCACATCAGCTTGGAACTGTAAATCCTTCTGTGTAAAGATCCCTCAAGGCGGATCCCCTGGGCAGCAATGGATGAAGATTGTCCTTGGGTGTGCAGCTCCACTCAGCCTGCTGCTGGTGCTTTGAGTGGAGAGCAGGGGCTGGACTTGGTGTGGGAGCACAGAGGAGGGAGTCCCCAGCTGCAAGTGGGCATGCTCTGTGAAGCAGGGGCTGGGATCCTCTCAGATCCCGGACTTTCTATTGCTGTTTCCAGCCTATGTTATAACCCTGGCAATCCAGTGGATGGAGGTGGGGGCAGCTGTGATGCTTTCCCACAATTTGTTCCCTTCTGTACAGGGGAGAATCTACGAGCTTCAGTTTTCACTCCAACAAACCTTCCATTGACAAAAGCTTTGTCTGAGTAAAGACTTAGGATTCTGACCCTGTCACATTTGGAAATGCTCGCTTCAGATCTTGCCAACTTCTGACGTACAGTGAAGGAAGAGATCAGGAAAAGGGGGCAGGGGGATGGCAGACACAGGCTAGCTGCACACAGGACCACCAGCAGCAGGTTCTAATCTCTAGATGCTTAAGACAGTGTAATATACTGCCAGATTTGACATTCATATCATGGTCTGCATTCCTCTGCTATTGAAATATTGTCCTGTCTTCCACTAAGCCATGCACCAAGAGCTAGGAACCCTGCTGCTTTTACTACTGGCTAACGTGGATGGACAGCAAAAAACAAGTGTAAATAATGAATCAGTGTTTTGTGTAAGCAATAACTATGGAGGCACAGGGCATTTGCTGGGGATTTATGGCTATCTGGGAAGAACTTATGGGCTAAGGTATGGCCCAGGGCCATCAACTCCAGCAAAGGGAACCTGGACAATTATGGGTGTTACAGGATGAAATATATTTTAAAAACATAAGGGCAGATCCTGAACTGGTGTAAATTGAAGTCCGTGGAGTTATGCTGACTTGATCCAGATGAGGATCCAACCCATAGTTTTGAGGTGTTCATGATTTTTGTTCTCTATTTGAAAATAGCAATTCATGCATGATGTCACTTGGGTCATAGGTGAGTGTGACTGTCCTGATAGCAGTGCTGCATGTGTAATGTCACTGACCTCCGCGGTATGTGTAATGTAAGTGGCATCACCAGTGTGATGTCACTGATATCTGCTAAGCATGGGTGACATTCGTGACATTAGTTATGTGCTGATGTGGGTCTGATTTCACTTCTGTCAGTGGTGCACACATGACATCAGATAGCCATGGTGCTCATGTGAATGGTATGTCTAAGTTCAGAAGAGTGCATCTATGGTTTTGCGGATGTCAGTGATGTTTGTAATGCCATTGATGTCAGTGATGTGTGTGACATCACTGATAGCTGCAATAGCACATGAGGTTATTAGCATCAGTGATGTGACGTCATATGTGTCCTCCAAGAGTTGCAAGTGAGGGAGCAAACTCTATGGAGACTGAATGCTTGCTATGAGAAAGACGAGTGGCCCTTGCTAATGCTGAATGATAAGGCTGCTGTTGAAAAACAATGCAGTCTTTGTTCCTCAGGTATTTCCGGGAGTATCCTTGTGTGGGGAGTGAGGCCCCTAGATGGCTAGTGAGGCCCACCTTATATAGCTTTACCATATGGCAGGAACCCTTTGTTCCAAACTTACTTTCCAGCCTTGTTTGTGGAAAAATACAGGTACCCAAAATGTAGTTTAGTATCATGCGGTCTGGTCACATGCCCTTGCTGAGTAATAGCAGCCATTACTTACAGGCTGACTGAGATGTTTACATGAAGGCTACGCTCTTCCATAGTCTATTGTCTTTGCTGATGGGCCATCAACACTGTCTAGCTTATTCATTTTTGTACCTGAAAGGCTATCTGTGGGTGTTATCCAGAGTAAGCACATTTGAATTACAGATACATAGTCAATATTCATAACTTCAGATATAGAAATGATACATGCATACAAATAGGATAATCATATTCAGCAAATCATAACTTTTCCAATGACACCTACAAGACAGATCTTGTACCAGATGCATTATAATTGTCATCATATCATAACCATACCACTATGATGAATATGGGGTGTAGTGTCACAAGAGGGCTTCCGTTGAAAAAATGCTTGGTGGTGAGGAAGGGAAAGGCAGGTTGTTTGTAAAGAGAAGGGAGAAAAAAAGTGACCTGATGCTTGCAGTTGAGGGAACAGCCAACTACTCTGAAGGCTAGGTGGAGAAAGGGAGAAGGGCCTACTGCTTGTTAGAGAGGAAATGGAGGAGGAAGCGGGAGAGGCCAGTTACTTGCTTGAGGAAAAAGAGAGAGAACCTTGCTGCTTTTAAAGGGGAGTAAGAGATTGAGTGGTCCACTATTTGCAAGCTGTTAGTGGAGAAAGGGGAGAAGGCCATAAAGCCATAAGGATGAGAGGGGAGAGATGGTAGCTGACTGATTCTCTTCTGTTTGCATGTGAACCAAACATTTAGTTAGGATCCATTCCATTCTGCCAGCAGCCGACTCAGGTCACATATTACAGACCAGGAAACAACATCTCATCTCATTTCTTGAGAAATTTCATCCATTGCTCCAGGAACTCTGAGGACTCTCCCAATGCACTCTTTCACATTGCAAGGCACCCACTGGGTAACGGACATGGAACATCAACAATGGCTGATAATTGCATTCAGCACTGTACAGACTTGGTAACATTGGATCAAATTGGCTGGCCCAGCTAGAGGATGCTGCATGTATGTGTGTGGCTTAGCTGATTGCCATGTTGTGTATCTTTGTATATGTGCATGTGTGTACACACATACGGAGCCACAAATTATTACACTCTGTCCAACCTGACTATATAAACGGAGTCCAAGTAATAAAAACATCACTGGGAATATTCTATTCCCCCATGTAAGGGGAATCATTTAATCAGGAGAGCCCAATTTTGCCCAAGAGAGGGCTATTAAACAACTTTTTCAAGAGACCAAAGGGCAACCTGCTTGAATCAAGACTACACCCTGGGACTTGTCCCTGCTGGCTGCATCTCTCTATTAAGGGAAGTGTGGACACAGTCAGTGTTGTGTAACTCCATGGGTTGTGTTTGCAAATGGCCACCTCTGAAATAAGCATTCATGGTGCTTCTATTACTCACCGGCATACTGACATCTGCAGTGATGTCATACTGGTGATGGAAAAGCTAACTGAATACACATAGGTGTAGACAGGCTTTTAAAAATGATTAATAGTTCTAATTATTATTATTTTTAATGTAATTAGAACTGTAATTCCACATAACACTTTTCAAGTGTAGATGAAAATCCTGGATACAGGTGCAGAATGAGGAATAGAAACTTTCTTTTTACAGCCTGTGTCTGTAGAGACAGAGTAGGAATCTGAATTAAAAAACAAACAAACAAAAAACAAGGATGTAAAGCAGAAGGGAGGAGCTTGTCTCACATTAATGGCAAAACGATTATGTTGTTCATCTGCTGTGTGAGCAATTGGCTCGGGGTGGGGGTGGATCAGCTTTTCTGTGATATATCAGGTCTAGTCACAGCAAAAGACAGAAGGGAAGGCAGGAGACGGAAATGTTTTCATTTTAAAGGAATGCCACGCTGTATCAGGGCTAGACTTCCACTGTGTCTTGTGGGAGATGTTAATGGCAGATGTGCTCTTTCTGTCAAAGCTTTTACACATTGGTGGTGCTGGACATTCTGTGAGATAAAGCTCTGAAAAAAGAGTTCATATCTCTAATGTCCGAGAGAATTAGGAGATAGAGTCAAAGGTGGAAGAGGAGACCAGAGTAATAAAGCATTTCTCTCTCTGGCCATGTCTACATCTAAAATTTTGCAGCGCTGGTTGTTACAGCTGTATTAGTACAGCTGTATAGGGCCAGCGCTGCAGAGTGGCCACACTTACAGCAACCAGCGCTGCAAGTGGTGTTAGATGTGGCCACACTGCAGCGCTGTTGGGCGGCTTCAAGGGGGGTTCCGGGACGAGAGAGCAAACCGGGAAAGGAAACCAGCTTCCCCGCGGTTTGCTCTCTCGGTCCCGGAGCCAGCCAGCAAACCGCAGGGAAGGAGACCTGCTTGCTCGGGGTTCCGGGACCGAGAGAGCAAACCGGGAACGCCGCGGTTTGCTCTCTCGGTCCCGGAGCCAGCCAGCAAACCGCAGGGAAGGAGACCTGCTTGCTCGGGGTTCCGGGACCGAGAGAGCAAACCGGGAACGCCGCGGTTTGCTCTCTCGGTCCCGGAGCCAGCCAGCAAACCGCAGGGAAGGAGACCTGCTTGCTCGGGGTTCCGGGACCGAGAGAGCAAACCGCGGCGAAGCTGGTTTCCTTTCCCGGTTTGCTCTCTCGGTCCCGGAACCCCGAGCAAGCAGGTCTCCTTCCCTGCGGTTTGCTGGGTGGCTCCGGGACCGAGAGAGCAAACCGCGGCGTTCCCGGTTTGCTCTCTCGGTCCCGGAACCCCGAGCAAGCAGGTCTCCTTCCCTGCGGTTTGCTGGGTGGCTCCGGGAACGCGAGAGCAAACCGCGGCGAAGCTGGTCTCCTTTCCCGGTTTGCTCTCTCGGTCCCGGAACCCCGAGCAAGCAGGTCTCCTTCCCTGCGGTTTGCTGGGTGGCTCCGGGACCGAGAGAGCAAACCGGGAAAGGAAACCAGCTTGATTACCAGAGGCTTCCTCCTTCCACGGAGGTCAAGAAAAGCGCTGGTAACTGTCTACATTGGATTACCAGCGCTGGATCACCAGCGCTGGATCCTCTACACCCGAGACAAAACGGGAGTACGGCCAGCGCTGCAAACAGGGAGTTGCAGCGCTGGTGGTGCCCTGCAGATGTGTACACCTTCAAAGTTGCAGCGCTGTAACTCCCTCACCAGCGCTGCAACTTTCTGATGTAGACAAGCCCTCTGACTGCGCATGCCTTTCATGTCTCTGATGTGGAAGCTGGGAACAGCCTCACAGCACTCAAGGACAACTGATCAGAAGTGTGTATCAAATATATATAGTGTCCTGCAAGACAGAGGCCAGATTCTGCCACCCTCCCTCACACTGAGTAGTATCTTATTTTGTGAGTAGTCCCATTTGATGTCTGTGTGACTACTTGCAGGGTATAAAGTACAGCTCAGCTGACTTCAGTGGGACTAGTCACTGAATAAGGGACTACTCTGCTTGAGTGAGGCCAGCAGAATCTGGCCCCCAGCATTGGGGTGCTCTGAATGCAGAGGCATTGAAAAACATACAACAATTAAAACTGACATTAGCGCTGCTTTTTTATGGGCAAGGGCAATGCCAAGTTAAAGCAAGTTAAAGCAAAGCAATCCTCACCATGGAGCCTGAGCTGTGAAATCAAAGGCAGCTGGTGGCAATGGTTGGAGGCATTACCAATCGTTTGAAGAATTAAGAGTTCACCCAGGAGGTTTGCTGTAAAGGATTTCACTTTGCTTACAACAAACAATGATACTGAGACGCCGGTCCTATCCCACCCCCGTTAGGAAACACGGGTGGTCGCTTGAACAACTCTGGTTTAAAAGTACCATTGTAAATCCATATTACTGTTTGTGCTGTACCTAGTACACCTCTACCCCGATATAATGCAACTCAATATAACATGAATTCGGATATAACGCGGTAAAGCAGTGCTCCGGGGGGGCAGCTGCATGCTCCGGAAGATCAAAGCAAATTCAGTATAACGCGGCTTCACCTATACTGCGGTAAGATTTTGGTTGGCTCCTGAGGACAGCATTATATTGGGGTAAAGGTATATAATGGGGTCCGGGATGGGGCTTCTCGGGCACTACCTCAATAATAATAGTGCTGATCTGGATTCTGCATTCTTACTTCAGGTGGAGTAGTCCTTAACACACAAGCAGTTGATTTCCAAATCTGGCCCTCTGTGTCCTGAGGTGTTTGTTTTTTTTTTAATTGTTCCTTTTGAAATGAAAGAGTCATTATCTTACTTTCTGATCAAAATGTCTCAATCATGAATCAATGGAAAAAAAAACAATCCACAACTGTGGCTAAAAGATACAATACAGTTCTCTGAGGAACATGATGGTGCCGAGAATTAATAGGAAAAGTCTCTTCATTTTGTAATTGAACTTGGTTTGCATTCCTGTCCTATTTCCATGCAAAGGGCCTTTCCTGCAAGCAGTGCAGGGAGGAGACGGAATTGCCACTTCAATAGATGTATTTAAAAAGACAGTTCTTGGAACCCTGAAGGCTCCCCTCCTTAGTTAGCGGTCCTCAGCCTTGTGTGGATTCTGATGCTGAAAACATTTATCAGAATAGCAAATTTGCATCCTGTAGTGGAGTGGTCCATCCCCTCTAAGGGCAGTAGAGGGTCAGCCAAGCCCTCTGCCTTGGCATGGCCCTTTAAGGGTTTGGGAGTGCTGATGGATACAAGGTCCTAGGAAGCAGATTTTGGTAGAGGGGAAGCAGCCCCAGGGAATAAGTAGTGTTTGGCCCCTTATGGTTCCTTTAAGGGCTTGGGACCAAGGGACTTGTGGTGCAGGATGGGATAAGGTGTCTTTCTCTCCTGGCCACCCAGAATGTGCTATGGGAAGGAACGCAGCACCTGTATTGCCTCCTTTTTCATAGAGAGGAGAAACTATTAAGAGGATGCCTGCCTGCACAGGGGTGAAAGGACTGAATAAGAAAAGGGACCAACTGGCAAGAAACTGGCTGAGGCCTGCAGCTGGCCTGAATTACAGCCCAGCTCCAGAAGGCGGTCTGGGGACTCCTGATCCAAGGAGAGTGAGACTGTGTGTGAATTGTAGCCCAGCTCCAGGAGGAGGGCTGGGGGCATCTGAACCTGGGAGAAGAAGCCTGCCTGAACTCTCAGGCAGCCAGGCTTGGAGTTGAGGCACTAAAGAAGAGGTGTTTGAACTCTGTAAAGAGTTAATGAATCAGACCCCCCACAAAAGGGGGTATCTGAAGTACTTGGGTCTGAGTAAATGACTGAAAGAACTGAGGGGGGCTGAGGGCAAAGAGGGGGTGTGCTCAGGAATGGTGCCAGGCAACACACCCCACAGAGACTAGACATAGTGTTCCCATCTAAATGCCTGATTTTTCCAGGTGGCAAAGTCAATGGGTGTTGCTGGTTTAGCACCCCCTGGTATTGGGCCCTAAATCATTATGAAGATCAGCTAGTTAAAAACTTGCTAGATTTGTATTTATGAAATCTGCTAATGTATTAATTCAGGAAGAGAGGGCTGGGTGTCGTTGTGCACAATCCAAAGAACACTTGTGGCTAATGAGCAGTAGAAGACAAGAAAACAAACAAAATATTAGGCTGCATAAGGAATGGGATGGAGAATAATACTAGAATTATTATAATGTCACTTCACCCTCGTCTGGAATACTGTGTCCAGTTCTAGTCACCCTAACTCCAAAAGGATCTAGCAAAAACAGATTGATTTCAGAGATGATGAGAATGATTAGCGGTTGTCGAAAGAATGTGTGATATGCAATTTTAGCATTATAGAAAAGCAAAGGGTTGAATTCTGCCCTCACCTCCACCCTGTGCCATCCCATTGAAGCCAACCGCACTGAAATCCATAGTAAAGAAAATAAAGGGCAGAATTTGGCCTGGAGTCCTGTGATATGCCTTTGTATAATTGTCAGTGCTAATGTTTTCTGTAAAGCCAAACTCTGTTTTCCCAGAAGGCCTTAAGATCTAAATTGTATAGGTCTGATGTTCGGCATAGCTTAGCACTGTAATGGGATAAAAATGAGATAGACAGGTACTTTGCAGAGAAACTAAATTGTTGTTAATAATGAGCAGCAGCCTTATGTAGTTAGTTTTGATTTCTGCTTGAAATTAAGCAGTAGGATAACTTCAATTCTGGCAGCTGGCTAAAGCTGGCCAGAGTCTGAGTGCCAGGCACTTGTCTGTTTTTGATACAACTTAATTTCTGAATCTGCAGTCTTTGCTCCAATGGAAGTTTGTCCAAGTAAGGTCTGCATAACTGTGCCCCAGCTAGTGAAGCAATACATACATTAGAGAGCCTGATTCAAAGCCCACTGAAGTTAACACAAAAGGCCATCGTTGACGTCAAAGAGCTTTGGATCAGACCCATAGTGGGCAGGTGCATGCAACTGCTAGGAATGAATATGCTTTTATCTTAATGTCATTCAGTCAGGATTTGTTGGGGTTAGTACCCAATATTTGCACAGGTAAAGTTAAGGACAGAATGTGGCTGGCTGATTTTTATAAACCAACATTGGACAAATGAGTCCAGCAGGACTGAGTGTTTGGCATGCTCAAGTGGTTTTCATTTTTACTTCAGTGATGCCAGAAAATTGTTTCAGAAAAGAAGTCTCATCCACTTCAACAAAGAGCAGGTTTCAATTGAACTAGGCAGGGTCACACGGCCTAAAATAATTTGGAACTACTGCTGTCCAAGCTGCTCAATAGGGGTTTTGTTTTAAATTTTTTGACTGTTTGGAACATAGCTTGAGCCTGTTCTAGAGAAGCCTGAGAAGAGGGTAAACAAAATGACAGCACATTTACAGCAAAAAATATCCCTTAAGGCTGTGTGAACTGCAGAACACATACATTAGAGGGATTAGTTTAAAGTCAGCATTACCCCGTGAATAAGCACAAGGAGTTAGATTTTCAAAGGTATTTAGGTGCGTAAAGATGCAGATAGTCACTTAATAGTATTTTCAAAAGCACATAAGTACCTAACTCCATTGAATTAAATGGGAGTTAGGTACCTAAAAATATCTGCATCTTTAAGCATCTAATGCCTTTGAAAACCTGACTGACTGAGTCTTAATGCACCCTGAGTAACACCTGTGATTGTGGGATTGCAGAAGTGCTAATAAGCTGCTGATACAGGACTTGATTAATAAATAATTGAAAGAGGGTAATTGAATTAATACCACTCAACAAGGGGTTGTGCAAGGTGTGTATGTGTGTGGGGGATTACTAAATTGCTTGGTAAACAGCAAGCAACAATATACATTTTAATATGGCCACATGTAAATGTGGACAAAATATGAAGGCCATGGTTACAGAATGGGAGAATCTATCCTGGGAATCAGTGCCTGAAAAAGACTTGAGGCTCATGGTGGATAATCAGCTGAACATGAGTTGCCAGTGCAACGCTGTGGCCAAAAGAGCAAAAGTGATACTGGATGCATAAACCGGAATCTTTGAGTAGGTGCAGAGAGGTTATATGTGGCACCAATGCGACCACTGCTGGAATACTGTGTCCAATTCTGCTTTCCATAAGTCTAGAACGGGGTGGCCAACCTGTGGCTCTTCAGAAGTTAATATGTGGCTCCTTGTATAGGCACCGACTCCGGGGCTGGAGCTACAGGTGCCAACTTTCCAGTATGCTGGGGGATGCTTCAGTGTGCTCTGCCACAGGTTCTGCCCCCACTCCACCCCTTTCTGCCCCCTCCCCTGAGCCTGCAGTGCCCTTGCTCCTCCCCGCTCCCACCCAGAGCCTCCTGCACACCACAAAACAGCTGATTGGGAGGTGTGAGGGCAGTGCAGACGTAAAGGTGGCAATACTCTTAACTCCCCTAAAATAACCTTGCAACCCCCTGCAACTCCCTTTTGGGTCAGGACCCCCAATTTGAGAAATGCTGGTCTCCCCCAGGAAATCTGTATAGTGACAGGTAAAAGCACACACAAGATGAGATTTCACAGGGGGAGATGAGAGTTCACAGTCTGACACGTTTTTCATGGCCATTAATTTGGTAGGGCCCTACCAATGATTAGACTGGGGTCAGCAACCTTTCAGAAGTGGTGTGCCGAGTCTTCATTTATTCACTCTAATTTAAGGTTTCGCGTGCCGGTAATAAATTTTAATGTTTTTAGAAGGTCTCTTTCTGTAAGTCTATAATATATAACTAAAATATTGTTGTATGTAAAGTAAATAAGGTTTTTAAAATGAAATTAAAATGCAGAGCCCCCCGGACCAATGGCCAGGACCCAGGGAGTGAGAGTGTCACTGAAAATCAGCTCACATGCCGCTCTTGGCACCCATGCCATCGGTTGCCTATGCCTGGGTTATCTGTCTTCAGCCTCTCTCTGGTCAATGCAGGGGCAGTGTTGACTAATGGGAAGGAAATCTCATTCAGTTCTCTTTAATTATAGAGTGGGCACAGAGACAAAAGGGCCTTGTAGGAAAGAGCTGTGTAGAGTTGGGGAGAAACAAATAAGAATAATAGGGATGAAAGTGGAACCTAGAAAGAAAAGAAAACAGTGTTTTTATTAGAGGGGTAGCCGTGTTAGTCTGGATCTGTAAAAGAAGCAAAGAATCCTGTGGCACCTTATAGACTAACAGACGTTTTGGAGCATGAGCTTTCGTGGGTGAATACCCACTTCCTCAGATGCATGTAGTGGAAATTTCCAGGGGCAGGCATACCCTGATTGAACTGACCTCGTTATCTCTAGCTTGCTTGCTAGCATACATATACCTGCCCCTGGAAATTTCCACTACATGCATCTGAGGAAGTGGGTATTCACCCACGAAAGCTCATGCTCCAAAACGTCTGTTAGTCTATAAGGTGCCACAGGATTCTTTAGTGTTTTTACTGAGTGATTAAACCTTCCTAAATGAATGCTTCACAGATCCTATCTCAGGTGTCTTTTGGCATAATCTCTAGAACAAGTGGCAATCAAGGAAGGTGTGTGAATCATGAATAAGAACACACTTTGGGCTGTAGCCGTTATGAAACGGAATGAGGTGAAGGTCTTTCTAGGTCGTTATTTCTGTTATGATTATATTTAATTATAAATGTAAAAATATTTCTTATGTCAGCCACAGAGAATACAAGTCCTCAGTGTTGAATTCAAATGTTGAAGCTACATATTTTGATTTTTCCAAATCAAATTTTTTCAGAATTTCCATTTTTAGTGACAATTTTTTTCAAAATATCAGCTATATGTCACAATCTGGGACAAAACCAATGGTTAAAAACTTGGAATTTCCTACAGGAAATTCTGCATTTTGCTCGCTCGGTTGAAGACATGATGGAATCTAGAGTAACTCACTGGGCAGGTTACTGGATGAAGCATAATGAATGAATAAAGGGCTCCTGTTAAGCAATGGAAGTGTTTTTGGTGGTTTTTCTCATAGCAGAATATATCAGGTGGCACGCTTTTACTTGCGTGGGGTTTTTGTATTGATTATTTTATCAAAGAAAAATAACATACTGTAAGGATGATCCTCATTTGGGGTAACTTCAGTAGAGTTAATGCTGGCTAAGGATCTAGCTCTACATTTCCATTTACCAAAGTGCTATTGAAATAGAATGCCCAGAAGCCATACTCTAGGGGGGTATTCCAGTCATTTGCGTGAGCAAAAAGCATACTGAGTTCTTTGGAAGATGTTAAGAATTAGAGAAGTGAGAAATGCATATTTAAAAAGGGAAGCAGCAATTGAATAGTAAGTCTGAGTTCATTATTCTAGATTTAATCCTATAACTGAAGAACCATGGTGATAAGCTGCAGTCCTAATATTTGTGTTCTAACACAAATTGATATCCCTAGTATGCTAGTCAAAAAGCTAACTGTTTTTTACACCTCTCTTAGCTTTCGTGTCATCACTTCACACCCTCCTGTCATCTTGCTCTGCAGATTGTGGTGTGTTGGAAATGCTGTCAGCTCTGATATAAGTGGGCACTGTTTGCTTGGCCTTGTCAGCATCAACAATGGAGCATTTTAAGATTTGTGGTAGAAAAATGGCGAGACTGAAAAATGAATTTTAAATCTATGGGCTGATATTTTCAAAGCCACATAAGGGATTGGATGCCCAGTTCCCCATTAATTTTAATGCCAGCTGGGTAGCCAGATATCCTGGATGGCTCTGAAAATCTAAGACATAATGTTTTAATAATATCTTGCATTTATATTACCTCTCAGCCATGGAATGCAAAATGCATTAACCCTTTATGTAAAGTAGGCAGGTAGTGTTTTACTGATATTACATATGGGGAAACAGAAGGTTAAGTGACTTGCCTACAGTCTCACAATGAGTTTGTGGCAAAGCCAGGAATACAGTTGAATCCTGACTCCCACTTCCATGCTCTAATCAATAGACCATGCTGCTTCCTTTCACGGTTTAAACTGCACCGGCTTGGAAGTATGTGTACTGGATTTTTTTCTTTGATAATGGAATACATACCAGAGTTTTATTTCATTGTGTCTACAGGCCATCAGGTTCTGCTCTATTTTTCTGTTCATGGACAATCCCAGATGAGAGGTCTGCTAATCTCATTGGATTTGACAGGCAAAAATATTAGGGATATAGTTTTGAAACTGAAAAGTACAGTGCTTTAATAAACTGTGGTTCCCTGGTCCAACACAAGGATAAAATTCATTCCAGACGTGTTCAAATGGAACAGATTATGAATGGAAGCATAGCTTTAGGATTGTATTTCAGCTTTAGTATGCAGTTTGGGATTGTGTTATTTCCAATGTATATAAGAATATATTTTATAAGCAATCACTCCCCTATTCCCTAAAATTGTTCAAATATAAAATCTATCACACTGCAGATAGTTTACAGATGTTTGATGGCACAGAAGGAAAACTGAATGTGCTACCGCAAGACACGTGTTACCATTTTGTATATATTTTAGATACTGAAAAGCTATGTATTTGACTGCTGGGAGGTATTGACCAGTGCTTAGAACAGATGTGTAGTGGGAGTCCTATCTCCCGACTTCCATTCTCTGTCTTGCTATGTGACATTGGGCAAGTTATTTAAATGTTCTGTGCCTTAGATTAGTCATCTGTAAAATGGTGATAATTCTATTTGACTACCTCACAGGGGTGTTTTGTGGCTTAATTAATATTAGCTGGTAAAAAAGCACTATGCAATGTTTAGATGAAAGGTACCATATGCAGTAAATGTAAAGTATTATTATTTACATGTTCTTTTGAATTAACTAAAGGGAATAACATCTGTGACAAAGTTCCTCCTCTATCTTGGTGGGTCCTGCACTTCTTGACGGATTTGTTCACCTCAGAGATTCACCATGTGGGTCAGGGAACAGCCAGAGACCTTCTCTTGTGGTAGAACCCACAGTCCAGGTCAATTCCTCCTGCGTCTGATCAGGAGTTGGGAGGTTTGGGGGGGAACCCAGTCCTGCCCTCTACTTCAGGTTCCAGCCCAGGGCCTTGTGGACTGCAGCTGTCTAGGGTGCTTCCTGGTACAGCTACGCAACATCTACATCTCCCTGGGCTACTTCCCACCTTTTTTATTCTCACCCCTGGACCTTTCTCCTGGTGTCTGATGCTTGTACTCTTCAATCCTCCAGCAATACACCTTCCCACTCTCAGCTCCTAGTGCCTCTTGCTCCCAGCTCCTCACATGCACACTACATACTGAAATGAGGTTCTTTTTTAAACTCAGGTGCCCTGATTAGCCAGCCTGTCCTAACTGATTCTAGCAGTTTCTTCTTAATTGGCTCCAGGTTTCCTAATTAGCGTGCCTGCCTTAATTGGTTCCAATAAGTTCCTGCTTGTTCTGGAACTGCCCCTGTTACCTTACCCATGGAAAAGGGATCTACTTAATCTGGGACTAATATATCTGCCTTCTAACACTCTCCTGTCACCATCTGGCCTGACCCGGTCACGCATCATATTTACCTACCAAACAAACAAAAATCTGTTTCAGCAGTATATATTTGGAAATGTGGGAGCTCTGTGCGGAAGTTTAGAAGCTTTTCTAGCCACTACTTAGAGAAGCAACAGCTGAGAAATATATGCTTAGAAGTAAAGAAAACCTGCTGTCAGTTAAACTTTTTGTGGTTTTATCCACTGCTGAAAACCCTTTGCTTTTAAATCTCTCAGATGGCTTACACTGTAACATTGACAAAGGAAAAGTATTAGATGCAATACTTAACATAAATAGAAAAGCTTATGCAGAAAAGTTTTATATGTGATTTTACAGCTGTTAGCCACAACCTTTAACCTGTTCTTTACTTTCTCATGCTTTATTTGGAGAGATGCTGCTATGTTCCTGTAAATTTTGCAGAGCAATGATAAATTATGTTCTAAGTTCGTACTTATCTGTCTCTCTTCCTACCATTTCTCCAGAGGTCAGTTTTCAAACACACAACTACCTGATTTCTTTTCTTTTCTTATTTAATAGATAATAAAAACAAAAAGTCACATTAATTTCTATGGGTCTCTCTCGAACTTCAGAGTGAAAGCAGAGACGTTAGAGGCCCCTATTTCAAAAGTAGATGCTGAATTGTGCATGATCAAATGTGGGATTTGTAGGTGCAATTTAGGCAGCTGATTTTGAAAAATTGGCCTACAGTACGTGCATATATTGGGCCAGATCTTCGACAGACGTAAATTGATGTGGCTCAGTCAAGCTCAATAGATCTATACCAATTTACATCAGCTGAGGATCTGGCCCACAGCTGTACAAAAGGGGGCCATGGAGGAAACTTCAGATAGAGTTTGTGAAGGGATATGGGTGTGGCAGCTAAATTTTGCCCAGTTGAAGATTATACTCATAACCTGGCAAGAACTCAAGGGCAGCATTTAATTTGCATTAAATGGAGCAGATTGTAGCTGTCCTTGTCTTTAATACAGAAGTTTGATTTATAGAGCTTTCAGGTCCCAACATGCGTCAAAATGGAGCATTGCATGCTGGTAGCTGTTGTCTCAGTGAGCTGCACCTCTCCATTAAATATGAAAGGGCCTTGGGCTGAACTACAGAACTCTGTGGACTGCATCTGGCCCATAGATTTATGTTGGCTGCTCCTGGATTTGTAGGATACAGTGGGAGTTTGAAAAGCAGTCCCTTCACAAATCGAAGGGCTGATATTGTCTTCGGGCTTGGCTACACTCAAAGCTCCAAATCGCTGCTGCGGGAGCGCTCCCGCGGCAGTGCTTTGAAGTGCGAGTGTGGTCGTGGCGCCAGCGCTGGGAGAGAGCTCTCCCAGCGCTGCAGGTACTCCAACCCCCCTGAGGGGATTAGCTTGCAGCGCTGGGAGCCGCGCTCCCAGCGCTGGGGCGCTGTTTACACTGGCGCTTTACAGCGCTGTAACTTGCTGCACTCAGGGGTGTGTGTTTTTTCACATTCCTGAGCGAGAAAGTTGCAGCGCTGTAAAGCGCCAGTGTAGCCAAGGCCTTCGTCATTGCTTGAATACAGTTTTCTTTGTTCCACCTTCTTCTGCATGGTGAGATTGACCATATATGTTCAGGAGTTCTAGTCATTTCAATGAATGTCGTGGAATATTGCTGCTGGGACACATGCATGTCCTGGCAGCTAATGGGGGAGGGGGGGTTAATTACCATACTCTCTAAGGCTGAGATACAAATCTGTGCTTTTAAGTGGGGAATGATCCTGCTGCATTTGCAGCACAATGCAAGACTTAATAGCTGTGCACAAGCTTTTTCTCAGCGATGATGGAGGGAGAAAAGTAGACCAGCTGCGTTTGGCCTGGAAATAGACAACCACCTAAAATGACCTCATTCAGGGCAATGGCAAAGATATAGGAGGGTGGGGAATGGAGTCGTTCCAGAACTCAAAGTGGTGCCATTATTAATTAATGTTGTATACAGTACCTAGAGATACTATATTGATGGGTACTTTGGAACAGCTGAGTTATATTAGATCCTAGATCAATGGTGAAGCTTGTTTCAGACACCATGAACAGGGCCGGCTCCAGGCACTGGCCCAGCAAGCAGGTGCTCAGGGCAGCCAACTGAGAGGGGCAGCACGTTTGTCTCTTCAACGGCAATTCGGCGGCGGATCCCTCACTCCTTCTTGGAGCAAAGGACCAGCCGCCAAATTGCTGCCAAAGACTGAAGCAGCGCCAGTAGAGTTGATCGAGATCGCAGCTTTTTTTTTTTTTTTTCTGCTTGAGGCAGCAAAAAACCTTGGAGCTGACCCTGACCATGAAGAATCTTTCCAACAAAGGTGATGCTAATAGTTTAGCTCAGTTACTTGTGCTGATGAGGTAGACTTTCATATTAGGGTACCTCACTTTTGTGAGTCCATCTAGCACGAACCTCTCCCAGGGGCTTGATACAGGCATTGCTTGTTGAAATGATATATGGCCTGTGTTATTTGGGAAGTTAGACTAAAAGTGTACCATGGTCTCTTCTGGCCTTAAAAGTTATGAATCTTGAACACACACATTCCTGTAAATACCTGTGGTCTTTATGGGATCCCTTCTGCTATCCAGTGTATAACACTGATTTTTGTCGTTACTTAGTGCAAAAGCATATGGAGTGCCTTTTTGTATTTGTGTATATTGACTCTTGTCTCAATAGGACATTGAACTATCCCCCATAAAATCCTACCAGACACATTAACAGTCTACCATAGATGCAGAAAAATGGGAAGCTCTTTACTCCCTCAACCACAAATATAAACTGAAGCCGAGTGCCAGTTTTTACTAGAAATCCTTATAGGGCATCTGGAGTTTAATACAGCAATGTTTGTTATCATTCCACTTGCTTTGCTGGTTTACATAGAACAATAGTGAGATTTCAAGAGCAAATTCCATGCCCGTGATGGATGATAGCCACTGTCCTGGAGAAATGAATTCAACACCAGTCCCAGTCAGATCCGTTTTTCCTTACTCCTAATGACTATAGCTGGACTTTCTCTTGGGCAGCAGGCAACGGAATTTCTTTGAACTCCATTGGCTTGCAGTATATAATTTCATTAGATCATTTTCTATCGCATAATTACACTGATTTTTGCATTAGATGCGTTTACATTTAACTTTTCATATACATTTTGTGACATTATTATCATTTAATATTTGTATTACATTATCACCCAGAGGCCCCAGTCAAGAATTGGGGGTTCCATTATAATAGTCACATATATAACAAAGTCCTTGCCACAAAGTGTTTATAATCTGTCTCACGTCATTGTCATCTCTGTTATCTGTGTCTGTTGTCCTTGATGTTAGGCAGAGGCAATGTGGTCTAGTGGACAGGGCGCTGGGCTGGGAGTCATGAGCCCTGGGTTCTATTCCTGCCCTGTTGCTGACCTACCATGTGAACTGGGGCAGGTTATTCCACCAATCAGTGTTTGTTTTTCTCCTCTTGCTTTTCTATTTAGATTATAAATTTTGGGGGGCAGAGACTTACTATGTGTATGTACAGTGCTTTGCACAATGGGAGCTTGATCTCAGCTGGCCTGCGCATAATTCTTCACACATAAAACATTTGTTTAGATTTCTTTTGATTGCTGTATTGATGTTGAGAAAAGCAAACCAATCTATTAGATAGTGTTGAGGGATTGCATGGGTCTTGTATTTCAAGTTAAAACTCAGGAATTCGTAAAGCCACATACGCTAATGATGGGTTTAACTTTCTCCATTGGAAGAAGTCATTCTACGTTACAGGTTGATTCTCTTTTAATCACGCATGTGTGACTTTTCTGATCCACAAATATTAATGCTGATGTTCAATGACAGCATTATTTCATGATAGTTTGAAATGCTAAGCAATATGGGAAGAGGGAATGAATGGTGCTAATTCATTGGCTGTTGCCATTATGTTATTTGCAAGAGGAGTGGCTTAGCATTGCATACAAAATAGTTAGCTATTCCTGTAAAAGGCTCCAAATCAACGGTCTGCATGTTAGAAATATAGGACTTGCAGCTCCTAATACAAAATTAATTAACTTTTTAAATTTCAAGCAGTGGTCTCAAATTACATGATTGATAATGTTTATCCAGCTGGAAAAATATGTTCTCCCATCTCCCGGGATTAAACTTGCATATAAGGTCTAGGCTCTCAGCTGGTGTAAATCAGTGTAGGTTCACTGAAGCCAGCTGAGAATCTAGCCAAGCTATGAGTAAAAATATCAAGTTTCTGGGGAAAAAAAGGAAAAATTCTTTAAATTGTTTTAAAAGATTTTGGGAATGCTGAACACAGGAATTACTATGTATCACAACAAGACCAATGTTTCAACTGTAGCCGTGACAGATGCTTCAGAGGAAGGCATAAACTCCCCTGTAATGCACTTAGCTGTAAATTGGAGGGGGGGAATTTCTTCTTGTTGATGATTTTATGCCTTGAATTAAGGGTGAAGGTCAACATCAGAGCAAAATTAAAGAGAGAAAACCACACAGAGCTGCAGTGTTGCACAATCATTTCATGGTCTAACCAAACTCATTTGAATCAGAATTCCCAGGTGTTAAGGAAGTAAGAGAAGCATTAGAATGTTGGAATAATGCAAAATCCATGCAGCTCACATGACTGATGGCCACGAATGTAATGACATTTGAATAAAGTAGCTGAAAATAATAATTTTTTTTTTTAAAAGAGAGCGATAAATGGGATACAGCATGTTCTATCTGTGTTTGGCTGGGGAACACATTGCACACACAACTCATAAGGGTAAATTTCACTTTGATTGTGGGAGTGAATGTAGCTGAGTGTAAATGTTTGGTAAGAATATGGATCTAGGCATCCCATTTTCTCCATGCAGTTCTCTATGAAGAAGAATACTGGTGCCAGGCTGAGTTTTCTTCCATTGTTCTGTAACAGTAACAAAAGTGAGATACCATACACAACAGCTAAATTACACACATGCCAGTTGGTCTTCACAGGGCCCACTGCCCCTTTGGCTTTTTACATAAATTCTGTACTAAGTATTGTGGTTCAGAAGTCTGCATTACACTGTGTTTCTTGTGGATCTTGCTCCGTAACTACTAGCAGATGATGAGGCATTTCCTGGGGTGTAGTGAATATGTACTTTTATCTTAGTGAGCAGCTGATTGTATGAATGCTTTAAAATAGCTGTTTCTTTTAATGTGTATGCAATGTGTGCCCCGAGGAGATACAGTTTAGGCAGAAACTCTCTCTTTTCTCTCTGGGATATTTATAAATCAGTCATTCTAAACCTAGGACAAAATTCTATGCCCAGATTCTCACTGTGGATTATCTGAGGGGCAAATAAGAAACCAGGATTCAACCAGTCCACAGCATGGAAGCCACAACAATATAACCGATCTGCAGAGTGGAACAGAGAGCAGAAATTTGCCTGGATCCCTCAGGATGTCACCAACCTGCAGCCTAGTATCTAATAGGATTTTGCCCAAATTCTGCTTTGTTTTACCAGTATAAATCCAAACTAATTCTACTGAGGTCAGCTGAATTACTCTGGATTTAGTCCAGTATGACTGAGAAAAGAGTTTGCCCAATTATGTTTTAGGTTATGCTGTTTCAGTGAGTACAAATTATGACACTGCTCAGTGGAATTTTGCAGAAAATGGCATTAATTATTCTCATTTCAGCTTTGCAGCATGCAAAAAGCTCACCTGCCTCTTCCAATTTCAGCTGGAGACTTTGGTCCATTGCCACCTTTAGCTCTGACTCCTTTGATAGAGCTCAAAATGGTAAAAACATGAGGAAATCTGTAGGAGGGAATATTGAAAGCCAAGTATTAAAGCATGTGGGATGTTTTTGAAGTAACCTAGCTTTGAAAGTTTATTATGTAATTCAGCTAAATTACAAAAATGAACAAGTTTATGAACTAATCCTTAATATGCTCATTTTAAAACACGGAGCAGTGATTAAATCTATTTGGTACAGTTTCCCTTTTAAAGATTTTCTAAATTCACATACTAAATAAATTTGTATTGCTAAGATAGTTAGTTTACATGGTTATTTGTCCAAACTATAAATCTTCAACTCAATTGCTTTTTCTGTCTTAACATATGAATGGGAAAGGTGGAAATCCACCAAAAGTACAGACTGTCTAAATGAATTTGAAAGCAAATCCCTTAGAAAAATGCTAGATATTAAATTAAACTAATTTATAACAAATGCTGAGATTAATCAGTGTGTAACAACCCTTTATTGGTAGTATCCAGAAAAAAGGATAGAAATATCTGGGATACCAGTTAATAATGAAGCCAGAGCATCTGCCTTGGCAGTCATGCCATTGGGCAGCTGGAGAAACACATAAAAGGGACTGACTGAAATAATCTCTCTGCCAAACACTAGCCAGAGAAGGAAAACTTGTGGGACTTACCAACACCGAGGGCACGCATAGAGCAGCCTAGGGTAGATAGTGATGTTGGAGCCTTGTTAGTGCCCTAAGCAATGTCTGATGGTGATGGGGGATTCACATTCCTTTTTGCTTGTTAGTGAATAATGGAACACAGTTTTTCTTCTTATGCCATTCCCAGCACACCGAGCTATTTTGGCTGGGAAGCCTTGCTGTCTAAATATACTTTTTGTTTAATAAGAGAAAATGGTACAGTAGATTCTTCTGGAGTACACGTGACTTGAAAGGCTCCGTTCATGTTTCTAGAGAGGAGAAGTGTGATTTTTTTTTGTTTGAATTCACAAAGAAAATAGAACATTGTAAGTAGCTCAAATGCGGTGATTGACCCACATTGTAGGGAAATATTAAAGGGATTTAGATTAGAGGGAAAGTGTGATGCAACCAAGTCTAAAAATGTTGATGAGCTTCTAAAGAGAACTGCACAGAATGTAAGAGCTTATTTTAGAAGCGGTCTGTAGAAAACGGTTTGTGGCACGTGCTTTGGAAGCTAGTCAGGCAGATCAACCAGGACTATCCGTCTGCTGTGCCCATAGGAAGTAGATGTGCTAGAGTTTCTACAGCCATGTATATGGTTCATTCTGAAAGCTACTTAGAGAAGACCTTATCTCACTTCCCTTACTTTCCCCCACCATGTTAGTATGGGATCTTCAGCAACCAGCCCTGAGCAAGGACAAATGTTAGAATAGCTCTCATCATTCTGAGGCAGAGATTTGGGTTACTGGGCCAATCTGAGCAAAGACTTTGTTCAGAATCAACTTTTAAATTTTCATCCCCACTTCCTGGCTTCTTCTTATGCTTGTAGAATTCACTGTTGTCATTAGGAACTGCTCTTCAAATTAGACTTTTCAAACTTATTTCCCAAATGTTGAATATTCTGAATCTATTGGAAAGAATTAATTACACAGGGCTCATGTTTTTGTTTGTATTTCCTTAATTTCTGTCTGTTTTAGCCTGGCCTCCAATACAGTAGCATCTGAGCACCTCAAAATCTTCAGTGTAGTTATTCTTACAACACCCTGTGAGATAGGACAGTGCTATTATTCTCATTATACTGATGGGGAACTGAGGCACAGAGACTAAGGGATTTGCCCCAGGTTACACAGGAAGTCGGTGGAGAGAACTGAACACTGATCTCCAAAATTCCAGGCTAGCAGCCTAATCACTGGATGATCCTTCCTCTAGTTTGCATCTTCCTTCTCCACTTTGAAAACTGTGGAGTTATGGAAAGTACATCATGATGTCGTCGTCATCATCTGAAGGTCCATCTTGTGATCCTTTTAAGGGACATTCTGCTCACCATGAAATATAAGCCTAAGAGAATCTGTCTTCCTTGACTGTTAGGGAATATGCAGAAAATGGACAGAAAAGGAGATGTTTATCAAATACTTATTGGGGGAAAATGTTTAATGTTGTCATATTAATATTTTATTTTCAATGAAAAATATACTATTAGCATTAACAAAAGCACTCAATAGACTCCCTAATTTCAAATCAGTTAAATGAATTATTAATAGTAACTCCAGATCTATAAATATTATTTCTAGGAAAAAATGCCCCCTACACTGGGATTAAAATACAAGGTACCATAAATTTACAATACCTGACAGGTGTCCTCTGTTTCCTTTTGCTGCTTGTGTGGTTTAATAGCCTGTGGTCCTGTCCTGAAATCCAGATGGCCAAACTCTCCTTGTTTTCAAGTGGAAGCTGTGTTGGGCCTTTTCATCCTTACTTCTTCAGACAAAACTCCAGTGATTTTAGGAAAAAGGGAACTTCAGGATTCAGACCAGTGGTATTAGCAATATGTTCCATGATAAAGTTCATGGAAAATAATGTACAGTCCCATTACTGGGAAAGAGTTTATTTAGGCATCATGCATCAAGAACCTTTACAACTATGAGCCATAATTTGCTGATGTGATAGAGGAAGCTGAGCACATTAAACTTGAAATTCACAAGGTGGAGAAGTGTAATGAAATGTTTGCACAGTTATGCCTGAGCTGAATGAGCTTTTGGGGTGACAAGTTTGTATGACTTTAAGTGATTTTGTAAATCAAAAGTCCTTTATTGTTGCTGCATCTATTGAGTTCTGAAATCTGATCCAGGATGCCTGAACTCAACGCTTCACTTGGAATGAAGGTGACCTCAGTAGGGTGTGTTTATAGATAGGGCCCTATCAAATTCACAGTCCATTTTGGTCAATTTTATGCTCAAAGGATTTTTAAAATCCTAAATTTCATGATTTCAGCTATTTAAATCTGAAATTTCATGGTGTTGTAACCGTAGGGTTCCTGACCCAAAAGGGAATTGTGTGAGTGTGGGACTTCAAGGTTAGAGTGTGTGTGTGTGTGGGGGGGGAGGCCTAGTATTGCCACCCTTACTTCTGTGTTGCTGCTGGCAGCAGCGCTGCCTTCAGAGCTTTTTGGCCGGAAAGTGGCAGCTGCTGGCTGGGAGCCCAGCTCTGAACACCAGCAGCAGCGCAGAAGTAAGGGTGACATGGTACTTTGCCTCAGTCTTTAATGAGGATCTTAGGGATAATGATCGGATGGCAAATGGGAACGAGGATATTTAGGTAGATATTACCACATCGGAGGTAGAAGCCAAATTCAAACAGTTTAATGGGACTAAATTGGGGGGCCCAGATAACCTTCATCCAAGAATATTAAAGGAACTGGCACATGAAATTGCAAGCCCATTAGCAAGAATTGTTAATGAATCTGTAAACTCAGGGGTTGTACCGTATGACTGGAGAATTGCTAACATACTTTCTATTTTTAAGAAAGGAAAAAAGAAGTGATCCGGGTAACTACAGGCCAGTTAGTTTGACATCTGCAGTATGCAAGATCTTGGAAAAAAATTTTGAAGGAGAAAGTAATTTACGGCATTGAGGTCAATGGTAATTGGGACAAAATACAAAATGGTTTTACAAAAAGTAGATTGTGCCAAACCAACCTGATCTCCTTCTTTGAGAAGGTAACAGGTTATTTTAGACAAAGGAAATGCAGTGGATCTAATTTACCTTGATTTCAGTAAGGCATTTGATATGGTTCCATATGGGGAATTATTAGCTAAATTGGAAAAGATAGTGATCAGTATGAAAATTGAAAGGTGGATAAGGAACTGGTTAAAGAGGAGACTACAGCGGGTCATACTGAAAGGTGAACTGTCAGGCTGGAAGGAGATTACTAGCAGAATTCCTCAGGGATCCGTTTTGGGACCAATCTTATTTAATCTTTTTATTACTGACCTTGGCACAAAAATGGGAATGTGCCAATAAAGTTTTCGGATGACACAAAGCTGGGCGGTATTGCCAATACAGAGAGGGACTGGGATATCCTACAGGAAGATCTGGATGGCCTTGTAAACTGGAGTAATAGTACAGTGAAACCCCGCTATAACACTATGATTGGGGTCAAAAAAATTCGATCGCAATAAATGCGGGGTCACGGTATAGCGAGGTTTACCATTTCAAGCCAGTCAGTTTCAAGGTGGTCAATTTCTCTTGGGCAGAAAATGACTTGCACTTGTGAACTGCCCATAACAGTAACTGAAAGGGTGCAGCTCCAACAGCGGGGGCTCTCAGCCATGCAGCGAGAGAGGGAAACACTTGGGGAGAGTAGGAGAGACGTGCAAGGGGCAGAGGAAGAGTGAGGAGTAGCTGGGGAGGAGAACGGCTCTTCTCGCCAAAAGAAGAAGCAGGGATAGGGGGGAAGAGGCAGTGGGGTAGGCACATTCCATTTCCCTCCCCCCTTCGGCGGCGCTTCAGCCTTTTTTTTTTTTCTTTTTTTTTTCTTGGGGCAGCCAGAGCCGCCTTATGATCGCCTTATATCCGAATTCGTGTTATTGCGTGGCGCGTTATAGCGGGGTTTCCCTAGAATAGGATGAAATGTTAATAGTGAAAAGTGCAAGGTCATGCATTTAGGGATTAATAACCGTTTTTGTTATAAACTGGAGATGCTTCACTTGGAAGTAACAGAGAAGGAGAAGGACCTCAGAGTATGGGTTGATCATAGGATCACTGTGAGCCGTCAATGTGATATGGCTGTGAAAAAAGCTAATGCTGTCTTGGGATGCATCAGGCGAGGTATTTCCAATAGAGATAAGGAGATGTTAGTACGGTTATACAAGGCAGTGGTGAGACCTCATCTGGAATATTGTGTGCAATTCTGGTCTCCCATGTTTAAGAAGGATGAATTCAAACTGGAACAGGTACAGAGAAGGGCTACTAGGATGACACGAGAAATGGAAAACCTGTCTTATGAAAGGAGATTCAAAGAGCTTGGCTTGTTTAGCCTAACCAAAAGAAGGTTGAGGGGACATATGATTGCTCTCTATAAATATATCAGAGGGATAAATACCAGGGAGGGAGAGGAATCATTTAAGCTCAGTACCAATGTGGACACAAGAACAAATGGATATAAACTGGCCATCAGGAAGTTTAGACTTTAAATTAGATGAAGGTTTCTAACCATCAGAGGAGTGAAATTCTGGAATAGCCTTCCAAGGGGAGTAGTGGAGGCAAAAGACATATCTGACTTTAAAACTAAGTTTGATAAGTTTATGGAGGGGATGGTATGATGAGAGACTCTAATTTTGGCAATTAATTGATCTTTAACTATTAGTGGTGAATATGTCCAGTGGCCTGTGATGGGACACTAGATAGGCTGTGATCTGAGTTACTACAGAGAATTCTTTCTTGGGTGTCTGGCTGGTGAGTCTTGTCCATATGCTCAGGTTTTAGCTGATAGCCATATTTGGGATTGGGAAGGAATTTTCCTCCAGGGCAGATTGGCAGAAGCCCTGGAGGGGTTTCGCCTTCCTCTGCAGTGTGGGGCAAGGGTCACTTGCTGGAGGATTCTCTGCACCTTGAAGTCTTTAAACCACAAGTTGAGGACTTCAGTAGCTCAGACATAGGTCAGGGGTTTGTTACAGGAGTGGGTGGGTGAGATTCTGTGGCCTGCGTTGTGCAGGAGGTCAGACTAGAAGATCATAATGGTCTCTTCTGACCTTAAAGTCTGAGTCTGTGTGCTCATATACTGAATGAATTATTACATGCTTAGACCATGAAGTGTTTCCTCTATACATACTGTGTTTATGGGGGGGGTAATCTTTTCAAAAGTGCTGAAGTGACTTAGACACTTAAAACTTGTTGAAAGTCAATGGGAGTTAAGCTCTTAAGTGCCTAAAGACATTTCTGAAAACAGTACTAAGGCTTCTAAATGACTTAGGTGCTTTTTTTTTTTTTAAATTACCCAGTATGTCTATGCATAGTAATATTCTTTGTCATTATTCACAACTGATATTTCGGGCTTGACTGTGATTCTCCTTACATGGCCACCCAAAGGAGTAAAGGAGCATATCAGGGCTTATCCTGATTGAGTCTGGTTACAGAGGGTGGGGGAGGAGCAGGGACTGTGTATCAGGGCAAGTGTTTGTGTAGTGGGGAGTAAGCAGAGCCATGGCTCCATTCTCCTTCTCACACATCTCCCCCATGTTACAGGTAGTGAATCTTGCAAGGGCAGGGGAGTATGCTGTGTCTGGTAATGATGCAACACAGGACATTTCCTCCCCACTACACTTAACAGGAGCTCTGGAGGAATTGTGACATCCAGGGGCGTGTCTGTTCCTTTCCAGAGCTGCTCTGGGGTTTGCACAGCTACATGCCATCTTTGCATGGGGCTGAGAGTAAACTCTCAATCTGTCTGTCAAATAGCACTGTGCTCGGTGATTCACAAAACATGGCACAAGCCCCTCTCTGCCCGGAAAAGCTTCTAGTCTAACACATGGAAAGGACTGATTTATTAGTTTAAGTTTGTACAGTACTTTAGATTTTCAAAGTGTTTGATATCATGAGTGTTAAATCTTATTAACTATAAGAATAAGTTTGCAAAGTGCAATGTTCTCATTTCAAAAGGGTGCTACCATAGCTAGTGTCTCAAAGAACACTCAATCAATGGCACTGTTCTGGCCCAGCTATGTTATTTATTGGATTTGTTCCTCCTTCCAGCTGTTTATTAAAGGCTGAAAGGCTTTGTTTCAGTTTATAAATCAGTATCTCTCCAGTGCTCATATCTGTTGCCACTTTCCAGGCCCAAATATTTATCTCCACCTGGAAAATAAAGCTTTAAAAAAAAACCTATAAATGGAATCAATTTTTTTATTTTTTAAGAGAATTTCTGTCACTCCCCTGAGAATCCGACTATATTGACTTCTTAGTAGGAAGACCATTCAAATGTTTAAGAAAACATAGCTCTCTGGAGCAGCAGAGATAATGCCCTGAAACTATGTACAGTAAAACTTAAGCCTCAAGATTTTTCTAAAATGATCCAATCACTCTGGTGATTCAGCTGAGCACCTAGCAATGTTTTTCACATCCTGTAGTTTTCTTTCCAGGATCAACAAAAAGATCTTTTGCATGATCCTTGCACTAAAATGGATACAGATAATCCTTGATTGAGCTGTATGGATGTCCTTCCTATGCTGAGTGCTCCCTTCGCGCTAAACAGCAAAGATTTACCCAAGGAGCACTGAGTAGGGAGAGTTAAGATTGTCATTGATATTCAACACAAAAGACAGACATGTTTCCAAAATAAAATTATGAGTAGTCTATAGGCGATATGACAGAGTCAGACCGGACAACTGTAAGAGAGCAGAAGGTGGCAGGTATATCAGCCCTAGAACAGTGAAGGCCCTTTACCCCATGAGCTGAAAAGGGGTTACCTTAGGTCAACTAGGGACACCTGAGTCCAATTAAGGGCTGCCCCCTGTGATCTTTAAAAATCCCTTTTCTGGTGAGATGGGGGAGGAGATATTGCAGACAAGCTGCAGCAGGCTAGTGGCCCTAGGGAGAAAAGGCTTCTCCTGGGTGGAAAGCTGCTCTCTTCCCTATAGGGGAAGCAACCATGCTAAGGGACTGTTTGGGGAAGGATTGACACCCAGAGGCCAGCATAACAAAGCAACTCCCCAGAGAAGGGACAGGGAAGAGGTATCCCTGACCTGTGTTAGGAACTTGTTTCTTTTTGTTTGGCTGAAAAATACTCCTGGGGCCTACCCTGAGGCCCACTTTGCGACTTTTGAAGGATAAAAACCTGAGCTAGGAATAAAATCTCCCCAGAGTGGGACTGATTTATTCCAGGTCCCCACCGCCAGAGGCAGAAACGTTGAACCTGGCAAAGTGAAGGAGTTGCCTTGCCAGAGAGACTGTGGATCCTAGTCCCTTGATGATTTATGCTCATAATTCCAATTAATATTAAGGAACATTACCAGCATGAGTGCTCCTCAATCAACAGTTGATTAGCTTACCACAAGAGATATTTAAAGTGTAATAATCATTTCATTGATTAGTGAATATAGTAACACAGAAGGTCCTGTATTTAGTACTAGAGGAACTGAAGGAACAACAAAAGCTGAAACAGGTCAAAATCGGTGTCGTTTTGAATATCCTTAACAAGACAAAACTAAAACACAATATTTTGTCTGTATAGCATGTGGCAAAATGGGACTCTGACCTGGTTGAAGCGTCTATGTGCACTGTACTGCTTCCAGTAATAATAAGTAGTAAGTGCAAGCCCAGCTTCACAGAAAGGTTAACTGAAGTGGACTGAGTTTTGAGTGAACTTGTGCCAGTTTATGGTGCTGACTCAGTAAGTCAGACCTGATATAAGACCAAACCGAGTAGCTTCAGTTCAGTTTTGCTTTCAGTTTTTGGATTTGTTAATTTATCAGACCTAGAAAAAAGGTTTGAATAAAACTGAAACTGCAGTTTTGACATGCTAATAACCTCATAATATAATTATGTACCTTTTTATGGCTTGTATTTATAATGCGACATGGACAGTTTTATTATGAAAGCATTATGTATATTATGGATGCAGAGAGCAGTCTAGCAAATTCACTTGTTTACAGATTCCAAGGCCAAAAGGGACCACAGTGATCATCTAGTCTAACATCCAGTGTAACACAGGCCGTAGAACCTCCCCAAAATAATTCCTAGAGCGTATGACATAGAAAAACAGCCAATCTTGATTTAAAAATGGTCAGTGATGGAGAATCCACCACAACCGTTGGTATGTAGTTCCAATGGTTAATTACTCTCATGATTAATTTTTTACACCTTATGTCCAAGTCTAGAATTTGGCTAGCTTAATCTTCCAGCCATTGAATCATGTTATACCTTTCTCTGTTAGCTTGAAGGGCCTATTATTAAATATTTGTTTCTCATATAGATATGTATACATTGCAATCAGATCACCCTTTAACCTTCTCTTTGTTCAGCTCTTTGAGTCTATTAACTCTAAGTCTAAGGCATGTTTTCTAATTGTTTAATTGTTCTTGTGGCTCTTTTCAGAACCCTTTCCAATTTATCAACATCCTTCTTGAATTGTGGGCTCCAGAACTGGACACGCTATTCCAGAAGGGGTCACACCAGTGTCAAACATAGAGCTAAAATAATTTCTGTAACTCTTTCTTGAGACTCCCATTTATGCATCCCAGGATCACATTAGCTCTTTTGGCCTCAGTTTCATATTGGCAGCTTACATTCAGGTGATTATCCACCATGACCCTTAAGTCTTTTTCAGTCACTGCTTCCCAGGATAGAATCCCCCATTGTGTAAGCATGGCCTATATTCTTTGTTTCTAGATGTATACATTTACATTTAGCCACATTAAAATCCATATTGTTTGCTTGCACCCATTTTACCAAGTGATCCAGACAACTCTGATCTGTCCTCTTCCCTATTTACCACGACCCCAATTTTTGTGTCATCTGCAAACTTTATCAGTGATGATTTTCTGTTTTTTTTCCAGGTCATCGATAACAATATTAAATAGTATTAGGCCAAGAACTGGTCCCTGCCAGACCCTGCCAGCTCGGTGATGTTTACAATTACATTTTGAGACCTAGATAATTTTAATCCATTTAATGTGCGCCTTGTTAATTTTATATCATTCTAGTTTTTTAATTAAAAAGTCAAGTCAAACGCCTTACAGAAGTCTTACCATATTACATCAATATTATTATCTTTATTCCTTGTTGAAGGATGTTTTTTATATGGGGTTTATTGATACTTACTTTAGATGGGATGTGTACACACACACCTGTACATATATGCCTAAACACTGCTTGTCATTCATCTGTGTGTGCAAATTCCTCCCCCTCCTCCTGCTGACACATTTGAGCCAATAGTACTGTAATATGCAATTGAATTGAAGAGAGAGACTGTTAAGGAGATGGAGGAAGAAGGAAGACTATGAGGATGTGATATATTCTGTGATATCAACCCACCACTCTGCAGTGCGCCATGTTGTTCATAGAGCAGAGGGAGAGGAGAAGAGAATATTTGTGTACTATTTTGAGAGTTTGGGATTTTACGGCTTAATACTGTATATCTGATAGCTCAGTGTCTGATTGTTGTTTGGGGTAGGGACAGCTTTTCTTATAAATGTTTGTACATTTTGTAGCCCTGGCACAATGGGGCCTCTTGGGTTCTACTATAACACAAATCAATAAAAAATAAATATTTTGATATTTTGATATTTATTTCCCATCAGTGACTTCCATGTCAGTCGTGTTCAGTTTACAAATCAGAACAAGGCTGGGGTAGCCACCACCCACTCAGGTACAATCCAATTTAATAAAATCAGGGTCTGGTCTTTGTGTTTCGTACACCAACCCCATCAAGGAGGTCTGGACTGTTGATGATGTGTGTAAAGCAGAATAGAATCCAGTTTTTGCTCTATAGCTATGTGGTCTCTGTAGCACTGAGAGTAATAAGGTCTTGTTTTGTCAGCTAAAGTGTGGATGAGACTCATAAAACATATTAGGAGTAGATGTATGCACTACTAAAGATATGGTTTAAAGCTTTCTGACCATAACCATGTTTTAAGAGAGCCAATAAAGATTATTTGTAGGGAACAGAACCAAATTAGATCTCCTCAGCATTAAACCTAAATCTGTAAGAATGCAAAGAGAAGCACTAATGATGCTTTCACTGGGAGGAATGTGTGAACCTAGCATTTGAAAGTCTGCTGGAGTGGGCATGTCCCATGAGATGGGGAAAGTCTGAGTCCAACTGTGTTGCAGGCCCGCTAAAGTTTGGAGCGGGAGTGCATACATGTTAGATAGTTTTTCACCCCAGTCTTGACTCGAAGAAGGTATTTCCATATGGCTGTTATACCAAATTTACTCCAGTGTTTATGGAATGTTCTTTACTTGGCAACAATCCACACTTTTTCCTTTTAAGGGAAAAGGGACTGAAATTTTATCTGATCTGAGTGTTAATCCTTACCCCATAGCCTTTCCTATGTTGCAAAAGCAGCAATGGATATGCTTTTTAAATGAGATCATTCCAAAATCAAATTCCTATTAAATTATATTTTACTCATGGCTTTGAATTGGATTAAACTAGGAACACTAGCTCTAAAACTTAGGGATAGTGTATTGGAGACTGGCATTCCAAGTGCTGCAGAAAAAAAGATTCTAATGTGTGTATATGTAAACACCTAAAAATGACATTTGGGTTACATGTTCTAGAATTGTTAAAATGTAATGGTATTCAGCATTACAACCAATCTGAAAACAATACAAGGGATCAGACGTTCTGCAGGGTTATTCCCTGATAGCATCAATTGACTAGACGGGGGGTTATCCAGTATTCTTGATTATGCTTTTGAGGATTGCATATCCTATTGTCTTCATTGGCTATGGAGCTGGTGTAGGTTTGCTGTGTGTGGAGAGGCAGGATCTTGAGGAGGTTGTACATCCTCATGCATGAAATTAAGCTCTGCGAGGGCATTCAGTATGGCTGTATGCTGGGGGTAGGGCCTAGGGCATCTGGCCTAGGGCAGTGCTGGGAGCAAGTCGGAATATCTAATACTATGTGGATCTGGATCCTCGTCCTATTGCCTGCCCAGGAAGCAGGAGGGTGTTAATTCCCCAGACACTACTCCAGTGCAGTGGATCTGTTCCTGTTCATCAGACTAGAAAGGAGGAAGCTCTCATTTGCTGGTACTGGGGAATTTGGCTAAAATATTCAGATTAGCTCTGGGGAGAGGATTCGTCCCTTAATCTCTGAAAGTCATAGCGTACAATCATAAGCCCTTTGGAGCAGGAACTTGTCTCCTTAGATGTCTATAATGTGGCACTATAGAAATCACATATTAAGAATGGTAAGGGTGGAACAGATCTAGCAAATCATCTAGCCCATCTCCTAGTCAGTGCAGGACAAAAGTGTATTTTGAATTTTTTTATTGTTGTTTATCTGATGTTTGGAATCCAATAGATGTGATTGTAAAATGAATGTGTCTCTCGCCAGTGTTTCAGCTCTCTTGCTCTGATGAGAACAGTGGTTGTTACAGGAAGTTGCACTTTGGAAGAATCCCTCCACTGGCAGCCGTTGCAATTCATAGTGGTTAGGTTATAACAAACTGGCTTGGGTGTATGGTGTGTCGCGTGGCCTTGTATTGCCTGGAATGTCAGAACTGCGCAAGTATTTGTGTCTGGCTCACCCTCTGGTGGCTGGAGGCTTGAAAAAGGATTTGTAATCCTTTAGACTGTTGGTAGCTTGTGGAGGTTTTCCTTTTGTTCAAGTGGCAAAGATCACTGCTTTGGGAGCTGCAGGTCCTGAGTTCTGTTGGTCAGTTATAGGTAGGGTGACCATATGTCCCGTGTTTAAAGGGACAGTCCTATTTTTTGAGACTTTTTCTTATATAGACACCTGTTTCCTTCCCCCCCGCTCCCGGTCCCTTTTTTCACAGTTGCTATCTGGTAACTCTAGTTATAGGCGGTTTACCATATGACTGTCAGGGCTATATGGATTGTTACAAAGTGATACTTGACCATGCATGCCCTTTGAAAGCTATCAGCTGGTGTGTGGTAAGGAGACAGGGAAGGTTATTAAAACGATAGTTATAATTCCAGGAGGTGTTATCAGTGACTATGGCACTATTTCTTTAGCAACAGACTCAGTGTCCCAATGTTTTAGCTTGTTAAAATAACCTGTTTCCTGGGAGAAATAGGAAAATCTGCAATTTCTTCTCTAGTGAATCTTATTGGTATTTTTGCAAATGTAGTTTTAAAGGGCAACTCTTGAAATTTTTGTTTCTTCTATTGGCTTTTCAGTGTTGATTCACACTTTCCCTTTTTGGTCTAGTATAGATGCGTAAAATTCCAGCAAGGCTGACTTAGTGAAAACTGAATTAGTGTTGATGTTTGAAGAGAAATGTAATTTGATCTTCTGTCTCCAGTGGTTGAATCAGGAGCAAAAATAATTGTTCTAAGAGCCTGGTAAAGTTGCCAGAAGAGAGTGGCACTTTTGCCAGATAGTTACCACAGAAGTGCTAGACATTCTTTGTGTGTGTGTGAGAGAGCGAGAGACTGATTGTAACAAAATGCTTTCTGTCTCATTGATGCTTTCTGAGATTGGTTGAATCCTGCTAGAGCTACTAAAATGCAAGGATTTGATGGGAATAAATTACATAGAACTCAAGCAAACGCTGCTGAGTCTCATTCTCACCCCTCCACTGTGCTAAATCAGTGGCATTAGTTGATGCACCAGAATAAGCTGGGAGATGCCGGGGTAGAGCTAACCGAAAGGGGATCGAAGGGTCTGTCATACAGCAATAGAAGCCAGCTTGTTCCCGGTGGAATTCTTAGTGCACTGAAAGAGAAGATGTCTGCCAACTACTAAGGCCAGCTGTACTGGTTAATGATTTCTTCTCTTAACTGAAATCATTGTGCAGTGTTATAGCTCTGCCCTGTGGGAGCTGCTGGTGCAATAAATCTTGATTTTTTCCGTATTAGAAAACCATGTTCTTTGGAGATTTAAAAATGACATTTTTTTTCTTTTGCTGTTGCTATAGCTCCTAAAATTCTTAACAAAGGGGCTACGAGGAGTTGGCTGCGTTTAGTTGACATTATTATGAGTCTTGCATTGTTGCCAACATTTACTTTTTTTCTTTCCAGAGACAATTCTCCAAAACAAATGGGAGCAATCTGGGAACTGCTAGACTCCTAGCCGTTGAAGGGCTGTGCATGCATTCAGTGTTCTTCAGTATGAATTAGGGTCTCAAAAGATTTGGAGTTTGGATGAGCAGCTGTCTGGAGTCTGCATACTTATCCACATTTATGGAGTCTCTCCCCCAGCTTGCAACTCCAAAAACGCTCCTCATAAAGACTCTCCTTATCTAGAGGGTCTTGGGAGGGAGGCACCCTCTGCTGTGTTCAGGGGAGTATGGCAGATCCATTCCTCTGAAGGGATCTTCAAGAGTATGACATAAAGGTTCTCCCCTGAGGTGTATAAGGCTTTTCTTGTAGGATGTAAGCAACACAAAGCAACTCCCCTTTCTCCTGAGGAGAGATGGGCTTTCTTCTCTTCCCTTGAGGGACAAATGGGGCTGCTCTCAAATGGAAACTATTTTTCTCTCCTTTCCTGGCGATTCTCCACTTTCCCCATTTCTCTTCTTACTGAAATTATTCACATCTCTTCTCTGTATTTCCCCCATTTGTGTCCCATCCCTTTGTTCTCCTTCCAGCCAGCTCCACTTCTACCATCAGTCTGTCTGCCTCCCTGATCCAGTCTTCCATCTTTCTGTCTCCCTGCCTTCCCCATCTCCTCCCAGTCCGTGCCCCAGTTGTCTGTTCCTCCTTCTCCCCAATTCTTCCTGGCATCTCTCTCTGCCTCCCTCCTGCATCATGGCAACGAGGGGAGCTGATTCGCCCGCCGCATTAGCCAGTGCTGACAACCTGCTGCTATCCAGACTCTCTCTTCTGTTTGTTCCACTGTCTGAAGACTGAGGTGGGGCTGAGCTGGGCAGGGAAGGGGAGCAGAAGCCGTCATGGGCCTCCTGGTCCTGATCCCCAACATCCCCTAATGGCAGAAAGCCAGTTTCATTAAAAAAAAAAAGTTATTTATTTTATAGAGCTCAGCCAGCTGCACAGGATGGTAGCAGGGACCACAGGGTCGGCTGCACCAAAGTTGCACATCTGGTAGCTCCTGTGCACTCTTGCCACTTGTCTGGATTGTTAACCAGTTTGGAATGTTGTCCTCTCACAAGAGCACCTCTGAGATGGGATCAGTTATTTACATTGTCGTCATTTTATTGTTTTTGTCAACTGTGGCAATATGCTTGTCACGGCATAAGTCGCACAGTACAGACAGTCCTTTCCCAAGGAACTTACAATCTAAACCGGTGGTTTTCAACCTGTGGCAGGTGTCCGCGGACTGTCTGAGATTTCCAAAGGGGTTCGCACCTTTTTTTAGGGGTCTGCAAATGAAAAAAGGTTGAAAACCACTGGCCTAAGCAAGCTAGACATGCGGGTTAGGCCCAACGGAGCTCTGAAGAGGGAATGGCTAGCATGTTTCTTGTTTTATTATTAATTATGGATTTATTCACTGTTCTTATGAGGTCGACCAAAAATCTATCCAGGTTCTCCTACAGCCCCCATCCTAACTGAGTGCCTTACATACACTAATGGATTTATCCTCGCAATGCCTCACTGAGATGAAGGAGTATTATTAGCTCCATTTTACAAAGGCACAGAAAAATTAAGACAAAGATTTTCAAAGATAGGTGGCTAAAGTTAGGCTCGACTACAACAGCAACTGCTGGGTACACAGCACTTTGAAAAAACAGGCCACATGCCCAGATGGGCTTGGGAGCATAATGTCTGGCACTAAATTTTGAAAATCTAGATTTAAGTGACTTACCCAAGGTCAACACAGAAAGTATGTGGCAGAGCTAGACCTGAATCCAGATCTCCTGAGTCATGCTCCTTAACCGCTAAAGCATCCTTCCCCTCAGAGGAGGAGTGATTCAAAGAGTGGGAAAGCATTGCATGCATAGGAGTGGTGCACAGGGAAGAATGCACAGAGGCAGTTGTGGGAGAGGTGGGCAAATGGGGTGTTGAGCTTGTCATCTGATTAAGAATTATTTGTTGAGTGCAGACTGTGCTCAGGGTTGTATAAGACAAACAAGGGCCTACAAAGAGCATGACGGTGAACTAAGCTCTGAACAGTCTGAAATGTGGGAGTTGGTATCACTGGAGATAAAAAGTGATTTGTGTCTTTTCTAGCTCTGTATATGTGAGGTGACATTGTCGAGGGATCTCAAGGCATCTGCTTGGGCTTACATGCCCCCTTTGTTGTCATAGACATAGGCTAAAGGGCATCCCAGAACTTCACAGAAAACACTCTGGCTCTTGAGCCATTCTGACTAGCCAGGCGCGTTATATAGGCTTTTTGTTTCCCCATCATTCCTGAGTGTCATTTTCCTCCTTCCTTGACTTTCCTCATAACTGTACAGCTGGATGATCCACACTTCCTCTGAAGCAGAGGGCTGCTTCGTAATGATATGGGCTTTGTGTTTATCCTCATGACAGAAAGCTCTTGCCACTGGCTTGGGTTGGGAGGATCTTGAGTTGCTGCTTCTAGGAAGTGTGAGTGTGGCTCCCACTGTTGGTACACTTGTGCCACAGGCACATGAGGCTGGATTTCTTTGAGTAGTGTGTTGACCTGGGCTGTGTGTGTGCCCTGTGCCACTTCATGCTCCCATACGAGGGCATAAGGGCTGAGCGGTTGCAACCCTCTCTCAGTTCCCATTTCCTGCCTGCGGCAGCAAGACAGTTTTGCCAAGTGTCTAATCTGCTGTTTTTCGCTGACCTTCAAACTCATCTTCTTCACTGGTTTTGTGAAGATAACATGTCTTCACTCCCCTGATCTTCAATAATTTCTTAATTTGGAAGATCCTTAAAACCCTCCCATCTATACACACAGGCAGAAAGAAGATGCCCTCCAATACAATGAGATGAGGCACCTCACACCAACCACCATGGTGGATTCTAAACCTGACCTGCAATGGATATATTCCCTTGGAAAATGGGCACAGATGACACCATTCCTGTCTTGGAAGATACTCATCTCTGATATGTGTTTTTGGTGCATAAGTCCTCCTTCCACTTGAGGATTCTCAAGTTGAAGGATGTGCAGCTAAATCTGCACCCTAAAGAGAGGAGAGGAGACGAGACATCGCTCCTCCAAGAACAGGGTGTTCGAGACCTCTGCTAAGGGAGTGATGCTAAATAAGACAGGACTGGCAACAACAAAGACACCAGAGCCAGCCATTGTGCCATTTACAAGAATTCCTCATGGAATCATCAAGTTCCCCTGCAGAGAAATCATCAGTACTGAGATCAAGACATTACCCCATGCCACTGCTGTTCACTAAGCATTACTGTTCTTCGCCTTCTCCCAGCATTGAACAAGGATGCCTCTCTTCTACTTTCTGAGAATGACCCAAGAGCCACTACCAGAGAACCCCCTTGCAAGGCTCCACTACAAAAGAGACATGAGTGGCACTGGGCTGACCAGATACAACTGTGCCAGTACCAATACACCATGCACCCTAACCGTATTGGCCTTACTGGGGACTGTCATCGCAGCTATTCTGCAGACACCCCTTCAGTAGGTCCAGTAAGAAAAGGAGATTGATATCTCTGGCTCTGGCTCTCCAGTGGGATCTCTGCCCAAACCACCACCACCACCAGAGTCCGATGTCGGCACCCAAGAGTTGGGAGCTATAGAAGATTAACCAAAAGAATCGTCCTTGTCACCTGATGAGGTAGTCACACCAGTCCCTACCTGGATGGCTGATTGCTTTACAGTGTTTCAGGATCTCCTGCCTTGTCTCACAGAGACCCTGGGGGTTTGTCTGCACAAACCATTAGTTTGTGGCAAGCCGGGGTGTGAATCTACCTCACAGACTAACCATCTGTGTGGATCCAGATATTGCGCATTAACTGTTCGTTTGATTTGATCTAGTCCTTTTTGAACTGCTAATGCACAGCAGCAGGGTCCACACAGATAGTGCATGGCAAGCTAGTGCAGGGTAGAGTCACACCTCAGCTTGCTGTGAACTAACTGTTCATATAGACAGGCCCAAGATATCAAAATGACAGTTATACAAGACAAATTACATAAACTCTCTCACATTTTGAACACATCAGCCCTAGCTGGAATTGCTTATCAGCCCCCGGAGTCCAGGGGCTGGCAGGCTCCCTGACACAGTGCATGATCCTGTCAACCCCTGGAGCTCTGTCTCTAGCCAGGACTCCAGGGGCTGGCAGGCTCCCTGCTGTAGACCTGAGCAGCCCCAAGAGTCTCAGCTCCACCTGCTGACACTGAGCCAGAGGACCTCAGTCTCCAGAGTTCTGACTCCAGCTCGGGCTCTGGCAGGCTCCCTTCTATGGTGGCGGGAGGTGCAAGCCCCAGAAGGCTTCCTGAACAGTGTGGACCCTGAAACATTGGCTGTCTGGCAGGCATGTCTACACTCGATCTGGGGGTGTAATTTCCAGCTCGGATGGACATACATGCTTTAGCTTTGATTGAGATAGCGTGCCAAAAATAGAAGGGCCGCCACGGCAGCATGGGCTGTGGGATGGGCCAGCTGCATGGGTAAATACCTAGGGTCCTTGGCAGGATGGTACTCAGGCAGCTGGCCTGTCCCGTCCTGCTAACCGTGCCATTGCCGCGGTGCTGGAGCTGGAAATGACATCTCCAGCTAGAGTGCAGATGTTCCTGGGTTTTAGAGAGAGTTTTGGCAAATCGGTGAAATGTTTCACTAAAACAAAGCAACATTTTTGAACAAAACCATGCTTTGTCAGACCCTTCTGAACAGGTCTATAAGCAAAATCCTCTCCACTACAGAAATACGCCAGGAGTAGGGGTCTGGCATGAGGCAATGTGGAGAAATGCACTGCCATTTGTAAAAATGCTGTGTCTTGGACTTAGAGGCTAGGTCAGATGCCAGGTTCAGCAGAGCGGGACTCTAATCACTGTCTGAGAGATGCAGCTGACACTCATTCCCTGAGAGAAGGCTGTTTGCTAGTCGCCTGCCAGGGGATCCACACTGATTACACCATTTTGAAGAACCACAGTTACTATGGGATAGGAAACCATTTCTTTTCCTTGCTTGCAGGGTCCTTTATGTGGCAGCAGGTTCACAGCCCATTGCTGCAGCTATAATGTGGAGTGATCTTTAATTGCTGAATTGAACCCTGGATGTTTTTGGAGACGTTATTGTATCTGGGGACTAAGTGTAATTCCCTCTCTGTGTTTGCCCAGTCCTGGGTCTTTCTTGAACAAAAATGTAATATGAATTGTACACAGAAAGCTTCATCTGTCATGACACCATTTTTGTCAGATTTTCTGAAAGGAAATGAAAGTGACAAATTAACTCCTGGTGTAATACTCTGATATAGATGGAGATACACCAGAAATGAGTTTGGCCCATAGCATTCAAAGTAAGTTGTGTTTGTCTTCCTCCCTGTCTGAAGGCTTGGAAAAACTCCATTAAGCTGCTTAGATTTTAAATTCTTCAGGGCAGGCACCAACGTTTTGTTCTGTGTCTGTCCAGTGCCTAGCACAATGTGTGCAGGTCTGTGACAACAGCTCCTAGCTACTATCACAGTACAAATAACAAATACAGTATATACTCATTCATAAGCTGAATATTTTTGGTAAAAAAGTGACGCATCAAAGAGCAGGGATCAGCTTATAAACGGGTCTACACCAAAATTTGTTGATTTTAAACTCTATGGAATCATTGAATTGAATGTCTAATACATTGTCGGTTTGTTTACCCATGGTGCCACTTCTGACACCTCCCATGGGAACGGCGAACCGTGGCTACAGGGAGCTGAGGGGCTCCATACCTGCAAATGCTCCAGGTAAACAAAACGTCCTGACCTGCCAGCAGCTTACCCTGACGGGCCGGGAGCCAAAGTCTGCAAACCCCTGAAATATAGGGTCAGCTTATGAAAGGGTCATACAGTTTTTGCTATTTTTACCTAACCATCTTGGGGCGTCAGCTTATAAACGAACGGGCTAATGAACGAGTATATACGGTAATAATAATTAAATCACAGATTAAACGTTGAAAGAAACAAGCTTTCTAGAAGCTGAAGTAATTTACTGTATCTTTCCTTTGTTTTTGTTTCCCCCTTCTGTTCTTTCCCTTTTACCAGCCACTTTTTCATCTGTAAACCAACATCTCATATTGTACGGTGTAGGGCCAAGCTACCTGGGCTATACATGGCCTAGACAACACTTCTGCTCCTTAGCATGGTGTCCTAACCAAGTTTTCTGATTGCTCTGGCAATACGAATCTGTGTTACAACACAACCGCTACAGAGAAATGGGTCCTGGCACAATTAGCTGTTGGATTAATTTTCTATATATTTTCACCCATTTGAAATCCTTGTTGGTTCTTTTTCTAAAAACTTCCTTCCCCTCTTTCTTCAACACATACAGATGCATAGTGATGAGCATGGTATAAATGGACTGAAAGATGACACGTTTCTTTATTGAGTTAGGCTCCTACTCCCCTAGGCTTTACCTTCATTCTCTCTCTCTCTCTCTAACCTCCCTCTCCCACAACTCCTCCTTTCTCCACCATCACCTTTTTCTCCCCTGCTCTGTGGCCCCCTGCCCGTCCTCTCTCCTCCCTCACTTCCCCTCCTTGGTCTTCCCTTCCCTGCTCTGGATCATTTTCCCTTTCTGTTGGTCACTACAGTGAGGAGGGGAGTCAGGAGAGAAGAGAAGTATCCATCTGTCACTCCACTCCTGCCACCACCTACATGGGGGGGTCAGTGCTAATGAGCCAATTCAATTAGCACTGATCCCCCACTTTGTAAGGCAACTCCCATCTCTTCATATGCTATGTATTTATACCTCCCTGCTGTATGTTCCACTCCATGCATCCAGTGAAGTCAGTTCTAGCCCACGAAAGCTTATGCCCAAATAAATTTGTTAGGCTCTAAAGTGCCACAAGGGGCTGGTCTACATTGCAGGGGGATCAATCCAAGCTATGCAACTTCAGCTACGCTGTTTGTATAGCTAAGTTGAAGTATCTTAGTTAGACTTACCTGGCCAGCCTCACGGCGGCACATTGACCTTGACCGCCACAGCTACCATATCAGCTCCGCTTACTCCTCCTGCTGAGGTGGAGTACGGGTGTCGATTCAGGGATCGATTTATCGTGTCTAGATGAGATGCGATAAATCGATCTCCGATAGATCGATTACTACCCACCAATCCAGCGGGTAGTGTAGATGTGGCCAAGGACTCCTCGTTGTTTTTACAATTTAAATAGACAAGAGAAATGAAGGAAGCATTAGTATCCCTGATTTACAGATAGGAAAGTGAGACATATGGAGATGAAGTGATTTGTCTAAGGTCTCACAGGAAGCCTGTGGCTGAGCTTGGAATTGAACCCAGAGTCCTAACTCAGTGCCTTGCCTACAAAATCATCCTTCCATCCATCATAGATCATAAAATCATTGTGTGCATCATAAAACTGCTGCTCCTTTTACAGATGTCCTGGATAGGAGTTGCATTGGGTCCGCCACATTGGAAGCGAAGTGCACTGGCAACCCTGGAGGGAGACGCTTGCACAGCACTTGGCTCCATTGCTGATTGTCTCCCACAGCGTGCAACCAGAATTTTCCTAAGGAGGGGGCCCAGAGCTCTCCTTCCACTGTCCTGCACCCACCCCACGCAGCCCCAAGCTGTCCAGAGTGCTCCCATGCTGTTTCTGCATCCAGCCATGCCCTCTTTTTCCCCTGCACCCAGCTCCACACGTACTGTCCTCCTGCTTCCCTCACCCAGCTCTGTGTTCTTCTTCCTTCCCCACTACATTGCCCTACATTCACCTCTGCAGTCTCTCTGCCCCACACGCAGCTCCAGGCTCTTCCTCCCATATTACCCCTCACTCAGCCCTGCAGTTTCCCTGGCCCACTCTCAATCCCAAGCTCTTACCCAGAGAGTTGATCAGGCTGAAAAGCAGCATACGAACTGGGGACAGGCAGTTCTGGGAACCCCAGACCCCATCCTGCTTCGGCATCTCTGCTTCCCCTGGAAGCACCAAAAGCCCAGATCTGATGCTCCCGCCCTCCTGAGGCCTGGAGGTTCCTGGTGCCCCCTGCTCTGCTTCTCCCCAGGCGTTGGGGGAATCTGGTGACCATGGGTACTGGAGAGACTGCAAAAGTGGAGGGAATTGAGGGTCAAGCAGGCACACAGAGTTGCAGTGCCACTTAAATTTGGCCCAGCCACCCCTTCATCATGTCAGTTCTGGTTGGAAATTAAAGAGGGGTCTGGGGCCCCTGGTTCACCTCATTGCACCCCTGCACTTACATGGCTCCTACATTTACTCACAGATTCAGAAAGTAGTTTATAAACTTTGAGGTGCTTCAACTGCCTTTTCTAAGCTTTGCAGTGGGGAGGGGGGATTGTATGGAGGGAGTTTCAGTTACAAATGCAGTGAGAGAGTTTTCAGAAGGTTAATTTGGGGAAATGCCCAGAGTCTCAGCTTAGCTTTATTCCCTTTGTGTCTGCTCTGCAGCATGTGCTCCTCAGCAGCCACAGAAGCAGCAGCATGTGATGAGGAATGAAGTGTGCTTTGAATTGTAAAGTGATATGTTTTTAAGAGTTGCTGAAACCCCATGGAAAACTTTGAAAAAACAGTCTGTTTTGAAACAAGTCGTCTTATGCATCATTTTTGTCCATTTCTCCCCTTTGTTCTTTATCACAGAGGAAATTTGCATGAAAAAAGGATCTCTGCTTCATAAAAGCTGATCTGCTCCTAGTGTTCATTCCTACTGAAGTCATAATCCTCCATTTGTGACATCACAAACAATTAGCTGTTGTGCAGATTATTCTGATATCACAAACAGAGGATTATAACTTCAATGGGGAATAAACAACCAGAGCAGGTGAGCTTTTAGAAAGCGAAGCGTGTGTTTTCATGCAAATATCCTTGGGGGTGGGGGAAGAAAGGACAAAGGAAGAAAAACAGAATTTGTGGTATATTAGTGACATCATTTATAAATAGACAGTGGTTCAAAGTTTTCATTCAAGCACCAGGTCCTTTTTGAAGCGATAGGTTTTCACTTGTAAGTGTTGCAAAGGCCAGACAGATGCATGTTTCTAACTACTTAGTGACAACTTTGTTCTTTTCTCATGTGATGATTTCCAATTGAGGGTTTTCTGCAATTTTTGTATGAGAGATATTGAGCTTGGACTCAGTTAAAGATCATAAAGTGGATCATGAAGCATACTGAGAGGGATTATAAGATTGTGAATTTACACTCAAATACAGCAGAGGGAAACAAGTACTTCTTACCTATGAAGGATTTGATCAGATGGTCCAGATCTGGGGATGCCCACATGTAGCTCTCATTGAAGTCATCTGAAAAGTTCATGGCAAAATTTATATGGCTCTTTTAATGCATCAAAAGTGGCATCTTTCATTGTGTAAGAGAAAGAATGGTTAAATGGGCATTTTTCATCTTTTTTTTTCTTTTGCTTCCATTTTTTTCAAAAAGAAGTACAAATAGTTGTTATAATTGCAGAATCCAAAATGTACATTATATACATTAGTGACATAAAATATATTTAGAGTACAATTCTACAGTAACATAGTTCTTTCTTAAAATGAAAGTATAAAGGCCCTCTTGAGGTTTCAGTGCCTTGTTGAATGTAGTATGCGCTCAATTTAGCACAGGGACAATTTCTTTGAATCAGATAGTCTCTGATCCAGCATCCTCTCTTCATTAGACCAGCAACTCAGCAGTTCATTCCTCTGAGTTCAGAAACTAGACCATGGGATCTAAGTGCTTTTCTAGACAAGGGAAAAGGTGCTTTTAGTTGAGTTAGTTAGCATTATTTGAAACACCACTTACCTCCTACACCTAGGGTAAAAAATGTTTTTTAAAAAATTAGCAAATGTTTTAAAACTCCGTTGTAGATAAGGAAACTTTTACAGGTGTTGCCTGGTTGAGATGAGCACTAAGCTCACATCCTGTCTTCAGCTGATTAACTAATATAGTTCAACATGTGTTGTCTACACTAAAGTTTCAGAAAATGTTAGACTGTGCCAGCTAACATAATCTAAGAAAGCAGTGATTTATCCTAGTCCAGACATGCCCTACTGTAGATGCACTTTAAGACTTTGTGTAAATGAGGATTTAAAGGTGTGATGATAACATGCATTAGCTAATGCACTCTAACATATCTGTTGGACAAGACAGACTGTCTTCAATAAGTGCAAACCTAGTCAAGCTAAAAGGGAAGAGCCTATGTAGTATGTGTTAAAGTACGTTTCCTTGTCTAGAACATGTTGGCACGTGTTATATATGCAAAAAACATACCTTTTTATCCTAACCTCTACATGGTATTTTACAGTTGCATTAGCTGGTGACACTGAAACTTAAGCTCCCTTAAAGATTTCAGTAAGATCAGCAAACATGATGATAAACAGCGTCAATGCTAGATGTTAAGGGGTGTTTCAAATCAAGTTAGCTAATGTGATTTTACGTATCTTTCCCCTCCCCCCAGCCTAGGAAGGGACTCTAACTGAATAATGACCAAGTACATTTTCTTAATGTTTCCTTCCTTCATTGTGGGAGCAGTCACTTCTAATAGTCCCATGGAACAGTTGGGTGCACAGTTTCAGATAGATCAGTAATGTGCAGTGAAGGTTATGGAGTGTGTAAAAGTTTATCTTCAGTGTAATGTATTTGCAGTACTGGACATGTTCATTTGTGAGTTAAATAATTAACACAAATGTATTAGTAAGTCTTTGCCACAATGAAGTTGCTTCTCTGCTTGTTTGACAATAGCTATACCTTATCAAAAAGGGAAATAACTCATAAACTAATGGCCAAATTAAGGAATAAGTGGTTTAACATAGTTTGCTTTAAACAAGGCACAAATCAATACATAGTTTTATCATTCCAGATTTATATAAATGTAAGTATGCAGGGTTTAGTTCTAATCCACCTTGCCTATAGACCTGATTTAAATATCCAAGACCAAGAATTAAAAAAAACAAACAAACAAACCTACTAATGCTATACTCTAATAAATGAATAAATAAATAAATCCAGAAACAGTGAAAAGCATAAAAGCCAAGCAGTATACTTAGCTAAATTCAGAACTCTGTAAAATACATATCACAATATGTTCCCCATAATTGCAACAACAAAAAAATCCATCTTAACAATATTGAAAATGTCCAGTAGATGACATGCAAATATAGGACATCAGTGCTGATCTTGTTTAGTTTTTATGTGGTTTTCTTTGTGTTTTATAGCTCTGATTGTCTTAGCAACGTTGGAGTTATGAGAATGATACAGTGCTTTAACATGACACTTTTAGCACAAATTTTGGACTGTAATACACTCTGAGTAGCAATGATGCAGCCTATGAATCTGTCTGTTCTATCTGCTGGAGGATTTATGGCATCAGCCGATAGGAGGCAGCATGACAGAAAGTAAAAAGCCAAAAGAAGATGAAGGAAATTTCTCATCATTAAGGATTTCTGGCACATGTCTACTGCTGATCAGGTCAAGATTTGACAAATGCAGATATTTAAGGAGTAGATTAGTGTGCAAAGAAACTTGGTTTGGGCTTCACGACATCTCTACACTCTCAACATCAGTGGGCAAGATCTGCAATATGGTCTTAGATGGGTGACGATGCCTCTCAGCCCATAAATAGAGGAAATGCCATTAGATAACTTTATTTTGAGTAAAATTTGTCCGAAATGTGTAAGTGATTTAGTAGCCTATGTCCCATTGAATAGGATTCACATTTGTAAGTCACTTAGGTTCCTAACTCCTTTATTATGTTTCTGGGGGGAGGAGTGCTTAATATTGAGTAAGGCTTCGACTCCACCAAAGCACTTGGTCATGTATTGAATGTAAGCATATGAGTAATTCCATTGTGGAAAGTTCAGCACATGCTTAAGTACTTTGCTGGATCAAGGCATAACTGTGGCAGTGAGTAGTTCATAATCAAAGGGCTTACTGAAGCCAATGGGGATTTTGTCTGAGTGAGGACTGCAAAATTCAGCCTGTACCAATGTGAATATTTAACTATCCCAAATTCATTAAAAGAGGACGGGTTAGTATCCTGTGTGCAGTGGCCACTTTTCACAGTAACATGGCAGTCAGACACTAGGGCTCAGAGATTCAGTTGCTACAGCCGGGGCTGAATTTTCAAATGAGCTCATCTCCCTTGTAGGCCCTTAAATGAAGTTCCCAAGTGAGTTCTGAGCTCTTGTGAAAATCTGGCTTCAGCTGTATATGCTGAGCCTTTCTGAACAGTCTGGCTTAGAGGTCTCTCCTGGGCACTCTGCGAGGAACTGAACTGAACTCTGTTCCAATGTGGAGTGGTTGTTTTTTATTTTCCCTGCTGTAAACATGCCCGTTTAAAAGTCACTCGTAGAGAGGAAGTTCCCTCCTTCTCTAGCTCAGAGTTCTCCAGTTCAGAGCTGTGCAGTCGTAGAGGATTGTCAGGAAATAGTTGAGAAAAGGAATGCAGCCTCCCTCCTGGCCGTTCATCATAGCTATGCAGCTCAGTCTGCTTGGAGCTTCTTTAATGGCTTCCCATAAAGAGCCAAGTGCTCTCAAATTATTTTCTTCACTAAACGGTGACATATTTCTGGATAGTGACTAATGTTATGCCAAGAAAGGGGCATTGGTGGAGAAACAAGGCTGTGCGAGTGGGTTACGCTAGCACGTTCTGTGCATTGTTACAATAGGTCCTCCTGGTGAAAGCAAGGCCTCCGCGGTGCTCTATGCCTGCTAAGTTCTGGGTGCTATAGAAGATGGCATAGCTAAAATCCATCCCTTTTCCCAACCACTTTGGAAAAGCCAGTGGCTGCAGTGGTGCTAGCTTTCCCAAACCTTATGGTTAGAGGAGTGCAAGGATCACATTGTACCCAGACTCTGCATTGAGACACAGGGGAGGGGGGAGCTACTTGTGCCCCCTTTTCCTCATCTTTGAGCACCTTTGTGCAGGGGTGAGTATGATGCATGAGAACATGGGTGAGCATTTGTTGCATTAAACGAAATATTCCCCGGCAGGCAAATTGCCGTATTTTCTAGTACTACACTACAGATATAAAATTATGCCTAACTATAATCAAGACGGAAAATCTACATTGAGGTGATCTGCAAATAATCCATTTTGGGCCCTGTGTGCAGGTCTCTGACTTCCCTCATAGGGGGAAGTCTGAACAATCATGAGGATGTGCTTGCTACAGTAACAAGAGCTGTAGAGCAACCAATCAGTTACACCATGATTGGCACCCACAACCTGGTGTGAGCTCCCAGCTTGATGATCGGCCCTTCAGAAATTCTGGCACCTCTCTACTGTGAAGGCCCAGGGAGTCCACTGTAATCCTGTGGCCATGCTTTGGCCCATATTGCATTTATAGATTTGTTGGAATCTAAGGGTCTTAACCTGTAAACCCTTTAAGTGTTGCCCAATCTTGCCATTTTCCTGAGAATCTCATGATGTTTCGTGTTTTTCTGACATCCCTGTCTCCTGGAATAACATGATCACATGAGAATCTCAGCTTTCATTTTAAAAAACCCAAAAATTTCTATCCCTAATGGTTAGAGAGGAGAGCTTGAAAGCATGACCCTCAAAGACTCCAACACTAGGAGGCAACTAAAAAAGAGCCACACATTTATTATTCTTAAAATCCCATGATATTTAAACCTCTCAGAATTGTGGTGGGTTTGTTTGTTTGTTTTTGTGTGTGTGCGGCCTTACCCATGAGTTTTGAATGTGTGGAATTGGTGACACTGTTTTGTTTGCTTGAGTGGTCCCACTGGGACTATTCACATTCTTAAGGGCTTGTAGGGTAGAGCCCTAAATTTATACCCTGAACACAGCTTCTTTATGGGACTGTCATGGTAAGCATTTTTCTGGAGTGGCACATGTGACCTGAGAGCAAAGCTGAGTATTCTGATACTCCTCCCTCTCTCCACACCTTGACATTAACCATCTTGAACTTCTAACTACTACTTTACTAAAACTTGGCTGTGGTGGGAAGACGCATATAGAAGGCTGCTATGATATAAAATTATCCAAAGCTAGGCGTGGTGTCCTTTCTTTGTTTTCTACTGTAGCTAATAGAGCCCCGTGGATAGGGAAGCTTGTCTCAAAAGTCAAGATGAGTCTCTCTTCTTCTGGACTTTTCCTCTCTTCTTCTGGCTTCATAGCTTTGTGTTGAGCTGCAATAAGAAAACAAACATGTCAAAGTTTGTGTCATGATTTAAAAAAGAGACATGTGCTTCTCTTCACAAGTTTTTAGTGAGCAAACAAAAGTTGTTTTTCGCTAGCCATGATTTTGGATGTTTGTTTGGATTTTAGCACTTCTTCTGACATCACACAAGAAAAGCCACACAAGGAGCTGCTTTCATGTCGGAATCCTCAAGATGGGATCAACCTAGAAGCTGCAGCTAAAACAGAGAATATCTGGGGGACAGTGTCCTATAAAAATGGCCTTTATGGTATCTGTGATGGGTTTGGGCTCTTAGGGGTGTCACCTGATGTGCTGGGGTTTAACTGAGCCTCCCCTGCTCAATCAGCCTGGGTTCCTTCTTACTGCTTTGCTGGATTAGGTTCTCCGGTCTCTTGCAGCACATACACAGGTAGGGCTACCCCCCGCTGCAGACACAGAGTGAAGTGAGCTCTGTGTGAGAGGGCTCCCCCAGAGCACACGTGCCCACTCTTTAAGGGGTACAAATCCAAAGGTTTTATGAAATTCTCCTTCTCCCTCAATGTGGGAGGAGATGTGCACAACTTCTTGCCTCCCAAGGTAGAAATTACATAAACTGCGTTATATTATAATCAAGAAATAAGTTTACTAACTGCAAAAAGGTGAATTTTAAGTAAATATAAGAGATAACGGACAGAACAAAGCAGATTACTGAGCAAATAAAGTATATCTCAATATACTTAAGAAACAGGTTACAAAATGTAATTTTTTTACCGTAAATGTTATTTTAGGCACGTTGCAAAGTTTTTGTGGTTCCGAGTTCCAGTTATATTCCTTTTCAGATTGGACCTCTGTCTCCGTCTGGACTTGGTCTGGAGAAGAGGAGACACATTTGCCTTCCTCCCCACTCTTAAATAGGATTTACATAAGGCGGGAATCCTTTGTTTCCCAAACTTGACCCTCCTTCCCTTCCAGTGGAAAGTTACAAGAAGTCCCAGGTAATGTTTAGTATCAGGTGACAAGACCACCTGACCTAGTAGTGTCACAGTTACATCTCCAGACACCTCCCAGGAGGGAGAGAGATTAATATCATCATGGTTTTGTTGTTCCTTCCTGATGGCTCATCAAATTTGACGGCCTGTCGTCTGGTGGGTGTCTTCCCAGTACACACCCAGTTGTAATTGTTACATAGTCCATATTTCTAACTAGAAACCATATTTCTATTTAACTTTAGATACATAAATGGTACAAGCATACAAATGGGATAATCACATTCAGTAAATCATAACCTTTCCGATGATACCTTACAAGACCCATCTTGCATAAAGTATATATCCATTATGTCATATTCATATCAAAAACATATTTTTATAAAGAATATGGAATGAAACGTCACCATATCTCTACAGATGCACACTAGAGACAAAAAATTTTAAACAGTCACTGGCTTACAAGGGTGGATTTTCCTTTTTTTAACCAAATAGGGCATTGGGGCTGTTGTGAGAGAACATACTAATATGTTTTACTGGAATGGAACAGGCAAACTGCCATCAAGCCAAGCTGTGTCACCAAAAGAGTTTAGCAGTGCAGCTGTTCTTGAAATGTAGGCAAGATATCCTTAAACAAAGCATTTAGAAAAAATGTTCTTGCTTTAGAACTAACCCCTAGATGCCTAGACACCAGGAACAGCTCCTTTTAACTGAATAAATAATCGGTCAATAATCTCACCATATTATTATTATTTTATTTATTTATTTGTTTCCAGGGATTTAGTCATAATACGGTGTAGGGAGCTTTTCAAAGCATGCACCAGGATTAGTAGCTTGCAATGCTTTACCTTCTCTATAAAGGCTTGTTTCCCATTAAGTCTCTGGCTCTCAAAAATGGCTCCTGATATTCCTTTAGGAGAGGGACTGTTCCTTCAGATCTGCAGCAATAAAATATCCTCATATTGTTTTGATCACCACAACTTGCAAGATGAAAATAATTTGCCTGGACTGGGGCTTTAGAAACACATGCAAGCCTTGGGTCTCAAGCAGTCAGCTATTCCCTGGTACATCGGTCACCCGTATATTTAATACGTAGCAGTATTCTTATCCAGGCAGCTCCGAACTCTTCATGAACGTTAATTAACTTTAATATAAGAGGACTGTTATCCCCTTACTAACATTCAGTGGGGGTGTTTTGGTTGCTAGCTCCCAGCACTAAAAGGGGAGAGATCAATGGCAAATCAGGACCCTGAGACTGACAGTCCCCAGGAACAATGGCGAGAGGCCAATGCTCCAGGTCAGCCTGATTGACAGGGTGGGCAGGCTAATCAAGGAGACGGAAGGGCAGAGTGGGTCCCGTCCTCCGTGTGAGCTGGAATTGCCTGGGTCAGATGGAGTAGGGGCCCAAGCTAAGCTGCTAGAAGCAGAGCTGCAGCCCAAAAAGCCAGAACACAGTCCAGAGAGAGCAGACCTGCCCTAGGAGGAGAGCTGCAGCAACCAGAGCCAGAGGGCTCAGACAAGCAGCCCAGGAAGCAGGTGAGAGTTCAAAGCAGAGTCACAGAAGCAGCCTGCAGAACAGACCTGCCCTGGGAGTGGAGCTGTAGCAACTGGAGCCAGAGAGGCCAGAGAAGCAGCCCAGGGAGCTAGAGGCAGAGCAGCAGCAGCAGTAGCCATGCTGAGGCAGTGTGGAGCTGGGGCTGGAGCAGTCCGGAGCTGGGTGCAGTGAGCAGCTGGAAACCCTGGGCAGTAGGCCCAGCACAGGGAGACGCCTCAGCCAAGAGGCTCTGGAGGCCAGACTTGGAGGTGGATCATAACCCTGAGAGAGTCAGGGTGACATTGGGGAGAAGGGTCCTGCCACCCAGAGCCTGAGAGTGTGTGGCCACCGCCAGAGCAAGTGTCCAACCCGCAGCATCCCTGCAGCACAGTCAGGGCCTGAGAAGGAGGCCTGGGACCTACAAGGAACAGACTGTGAAGTGCCCTGATGTCCAGAGACACTGTTTGTGATGGTCACTGCCACGGAGCGGGGTGATGTGTTTTCCTTTAACCTTTCCTGATTTTCCTTATCTTTTTTTAAAATTAATTGTTAATTAAATAACTTGTATTTGCTTTAAATTGTATGATGTGATCAGTGGGTCAGGGAGATGCGCAGTGCAAAGAGAGTACCCCGGAGTGGGGACACCTTAGCCCTTGTCCTGGGTGGGGGTTGACCCCCGGGAATCCTGGGCCCAGCCTTGTTGGGGTTACGAGGACTCTGCCAGACAGGAGAGCAGAAAGGGAGTCCTCAAGGGCAGGGAGGCCTCTGGGTAAAGGAAGTGGGAGTGAGGACTCAGATCCTTTCGCTAGCCCACTTCACCGGGGTAGTGCAGAAGCCAGGAAAGTTCCCCACAATAGCGGGACCATTCCCCCGCTTACATTTGCAACAATTAAAACAGGACACACTTTACCCATGATAAACTGAGGTACAGAATTTGAAGGGCCTTGCTCAACATTATACAGCAAGACTCTGTTGCAATAAAACTTGCATACATTCTGAACTTTTATGCGTGGTGAGTAGCCCCATTGAGATCAAAGATAAAGTCTTTGGAGAATTAGGGCCCAACTCAGTTGGTGACAAAGCCACATTAGCAGGGCCGGCGTTTCCATTGAGGCGAATTAGGCAATCGCCTAGGGCACCAGGATTTTCGGGGGGGCGGCATTTTGCGGGGGGGGGGCAGCAGGCGGCTCCGGTGGACCTGCCACAGTCATGCCTGTGGACGATCCGCTGGTCCGGCATGGCTCCGGTGGACCTCCTGCAGGCACGGCTGCGGCAGCTCCACCGGAGCCGCGGACCAACAGACCCTCCGCAGAAATGGCTGCAGCAGCTCCACCAGAGCCGTGGGAGCGGCGCATGGGGCGCCGAAATGGCCATGTGCCTAGGGTGCGAAAAACTCTAGCGCCTGTCCTGCACATTAGAACCCAGAAGTCCAGACTCACCACCCCCTATCCTAAAGCACTAGACAATACTACTTATTCCACTCCATCACCTTTCTACATTCCCCCAAAATTCCTCACACCTGATGCATTTGAGCAGGGCTAAGTGGGTCCCTTGCACCAGGGACTACATCGCAGGCTAGAACCCGGTAATTGTCGGAGCAAGAGGGTTAGGATCTTGGTGGTGATAAAAAGTTCTGGGTTTTTTGAGTTCAGAGCTCTTTGGTAAATAATGGAATCTGAACTCTTCATAAGCTGACAGATAAACAATGCTAATGTTTCTGACTTTAAGAGAGCTGGCTTTGAAGGATTGCAACATACTTTAAGGACTTTTAATTGGAATTGTATAATTACTGGAAAATATGCTTTAGACATGAGAGACGTTTTAAAAAAATCAGAGTATAATGAATCCTGTTTAAGTCTAAGTAGGAAAAAGTACCATATGGTTGGGGAGGGATTTTGAATAGGCTATAAAACGAAAACATATAAGTCTGCTAAGCTGGGGGAGTTTCAAATGAAGGGCCACCTTCTGCTCTTAGTTACACCAGTAAGTTGAAGTTAGAAAAATTCAAGATGCCGTTTTTTTTTCATTTACCGCCAAGTTGTGTGGTGAATGCATCATCTGGAGTCTTTATGTTGAGATTGGATGCCTTTTGAGAACTAGTGCAAGTATGACACCTTGATTTGGGAATCGTGCCCCAATCTTGAAATGTAGACATACCATAAGAGAGAGCCTCTAGATCAGCCACAAGTGACTGGGCTTGAGAGCATTCATTTTACACAATAGGAAAGAATAGGTTCCTGCAGTGCAGGAATTGCTGAGTAAATTCTATGGCCTGTTTTATGCAGGTCAGAACTGGTGACTGTAGTGACCAACCCACCCCCCTCGCTCCTTGGCCTTAAAATCTCTGTCCTGCATTCTCAGCTGGTGTAAATTGACATGGCTCCATTAACTTTAGCCAAGCTACATGTATTTACACCAGCTGAGGATCTGGCCCTATGAATCAGTGTAACTGCAGTTACTGGTATAAATGAGAGCAGAAGTTAGCTGGGAAAGGACTTGCATTCAAGTTAATGGAAAATAGTGATTCTAAATCCATAGGACACATCAGGAGATTCAGAGGCCTTAATGTCATAAGGGAAGCCTAGTTTTTACCTCAGCAGCGATCACACAGAGCATCTAGTTCAGTCCCCTGCACTCATGGCAGGACTGAACATTATCTAGACTATTCCCGACATGTGTTTGTCTAACCTGCTCTTAAAAATCTCCAATGACAGAGATTCAATAACCTCCCTAGGCAATTTATTCTCGTACTTAACCACTCTGACCATTTTTCCTCATGTCCTACCTAAACCAAGATCTAAAACCAATACCCGGGAGGCCCTTATCCAAAACCACCTCTTTGCTGATGACGCAGCAGTGACAATCCTTATGGACAGTTTTTCCAAAGCCTGTAAAGACTTTGGGCTTCACATAAGTTGAAAAAAGATGAAGATAATGTGCCAAGGAGCTGAGAAAGCACCCTCCATCAAGATCAACAACTATGAACTTGAAGTGGTGAACAAGTCCCTGGATTCCACTATCACAATCAATCTTTCACGTGAAACAGAACTCAACATCCACATTGGAAAAGCTGCCACGATGTCTAGATTGAGTAAGAGGGTCTGGCAAAACAACAAACTGACAGACCACACAAAGATCTGTGTGTATCGTGCATGTGTTATCAGCATGCTTTTGTATGGGAGCAAGAAATGGACCTTATACTCTCATCAGGAAAAGAGGCTTAACAGCCTTCATATACATTGCCTTTGTTGAATCTTTGGCATCTCCTGGAGAGATGGTGTCACCAACACTGAGGTGCTCAGGCAGGCCAGCACACCCAACATGCAGACACTGCTCAAACAGAGATGCCTCTGCTGGCTTGGGCTGTGTGTCACATCCCAAAGGACATTCTGTACAGTGAATTGGCATTTGGAAAAAGACCCAAAGGATGCCCAAAATTGTGTTTCAAGGATGCGTGTGAGCGAGACCTGAAAGAAATGGACAAAGATGTGGAAAACTGGGAAGATCACACTCAAGACCACAGCCTTTGGAAACAAGAGCTTAACAAAGGTCTCTAGGGGTTATGAGAGGAAGCCACCCAGCTTAGCAAAGGAGAAAAAAGCTCACAGAAGGCAGAGCCCAAAGGGTCGACACATCACCTTTAAATGTGACAAATGACAGCACAGATTGTATCTCTCGAGTGGGTCTCTTCAGCCACGTTCGCAGCTGCCATAAACCAACTGAGCAAATTCTTTACCTCTCAGGGGTGGATGTGCATGGTCTCTCAAGACTGAAGGGTGCCTACTACTACTACCTAAACCACCCTTAGTGCAATTTAAGCCCATTGCTGCTTGTCCTAGCTTCAGAAGTTAAGGGGAACAATTTTTGTCCTTCCTCTTTGTAACAACTTTTGATGTATTTAAACTGTTATCATGTCCCTTCTCAGTCTTCTCTTCTTCAGACTAAATTTTTTCAATCTTCCCTCACATGTCATGTTTTCTAAACCTTCAATCATTGCAGAAACCATTTGATGTTGTCCATCCATGAGTGTTTTGGATCTGTATTTTCCAATGTGTCACAATGCTGGAAATTTTGTTTTTTGTTTCTGTGTAAGTCAGTGGTGGGCAACCTGCGGCCCATGAGCCACGCTGGCTGCCACTTCCCGCAGCTCCCTTTGGCCGGGAACGGAGAACCACAGCCACTGGGAGCTGCGGGGGGCAGTGCCTGTGGACGGTCAATATCAGCAAAATGTCTTGCGGCCCACAATCAGATTACCCTGGTGGGCTGCAGGTTGCCCATCGCTGGTGTAAGTAGTTTATGAATATTGTGATGAAGAGTATTGTTATAGAGCCCCAGTGGATGTGATTATCAGTATATAATGTCTCACAGAACGTTATGGGGCTGTCGCATTCTTTTAAACTCCCTGAAATAAAACAGCAATACATGTATATTTGATTCTTTTATGTAGCTTTCTATCTGATCTATAAAACTTACTTCAGTTTCATCTATATTTTGATTTAAGATCAATGAAACTTCCTACATAACTAAATGTCACCAGTTGGTCTTCCAAGACAACCCAATGTGATGCCGTTAGTGGTAATAGTACTATTGATTGATTTGTATTTTGCATCCGTGACTATGGTATTTGGGTTCACTTTGTAGGCTGGGATGGTACCAAACATCACCACCCCCAAAATTTTGATATAGAACAAATATTAAAAGTAAAGACAAATTGTAAGGGAGGGTCATATCCTATCTCGCACTATCTAACTGTTGAAAGTGCTTCCAAGTCACTTCTCTGTGATGATATTATTCCTGTAGCACTGCTATTGCCTTATTTGCTTTTAAGCTTTCAGGATTCTCCTGCTGTTAATTATATATTGCATGTGTTAGCGGCAAATTCTACCCCCAGATGTGAGTGGGTGGCTGTCACTGAAGTTGTAATAGAATTTATTTACTTGCATCTTCATCTTTACTACAGTAGTTTCTAGGGGCCAATCAAGAACAAGGCTCAGTTGTGCTAGGCACTGTACAGACATAGAGTATTGAACAGTAAATATAAGAAATAATAAACCTCTCATGCTTCTGGACGTAAGCAAACCTCAAACTCTTGAGGGTTAGGAGGATCCTTTCCCTAGTCGGAAAGTTATACCACAACTGCCTGTTGCAGGCACCTCCTTTGAAGCACCTGCTACTGGGCACTGTTGGCGACAGGAAACTTGGCCCCCTTGTCTGATTCAGATAAGGAAGAAGGACCAGTAGTTAGGATGCTGGCCTGGAGACTTCCTGTGTGTCCTTGAGTAAGTCACTTTGCCTCTCTTCCTCCACTCACTGTCTATAAAATGGGGATGATGATAATACATCCCTATCTCACAGGTGTGTTTTGTGCATAAATACATTAAAAATTGGGAGATGCTCAGATACTGTTCTATTGGGGGCTGGTGATAGGGTATACAAATCGCACAGTAGCCTGGCAAGCGTTAACAAACTGCAATAGCATTGTTCACCTATCCACTACACCTGTAAGTAAAGGCTGAAAAGGGAAGAACTGGCTGGGAAGGAGAGCAGACTAATTGCTCTCCGCTGGGGAGAGAAGCTTGGCTGGAGCCTGGCCATACAGCTGAGCCACATAAGCCACAGTGGACTGAAAACCCTGTTGTGGAAACTGAGGCAGAGCAGCTGCAGCACCATGCCCTGCCATGAGGAGACACACAGGGGCCTTGATCTCCTACTGATGGGGCCATACAATACATATATAGAAAGATCCAGTATAATACTTCGATATTCTTGACTGTCAGAATGTAGACCTGGAGCGTAAGGCACTTGTCACGGGAGATCCAAAAGCAATTAGCGCAACATCAGAATTACAAGAGTAAAAATATTAGCTAGCAGTGACTACACAACACACACGTCTATGGAAGCCACACAATGTGCACCTAAGGAGCTAGAATCTGACTATGTTAACTAGGCTGTGTTGTACAATCTGAAAATGGATTCTACACTGCCACATTGGTAACCTTTCAGTAGGAGAATATCCTCATGTGACACAATCCGCTTTCCTCTGCGTATTTCTCCTGAGGGCTATTACGGTTACGTATATCTATCAGAGATTGAACTGCATGGGATTTAATGAAGTGCAGTTCTTGCCAAAATTCTCTTTAAAAATTAATTCTGTGTATTTAAAAATTTCTCTTCACCCCCTTCTATTTTTAGAACACTTGGTGGTGGTGGTGATCATTGTAACAAAATGGAATGGCAGATGTACTTTTTACTGTAATAGCATTAATCATGTCATATTAATACAAGAATATAGATGGGCTTCACTGGGCAGAGTCCTTTGGGAATTTCTACTTTTAGTCTGTCTTCCCTATTTTCCCACTCTTTTTTGGTCTCATTGTTGCTCATAGAGGCCCCAACCAAGATCAGGGCCCATTCTGCAGGCACTGTTGAAACACAGAGTGAGAGGCAGTCCTTGATTCAGCAAAGTTCTTGTGCATGTACTTCCATTCCGCAGAAGTCAATAGCAGTCAAGACTATATTTGAAGTTAAGCATATGCTTAAGTGCTTTGCTGAATTGCGACCTATCCTCTTTAGGACCGGGATTGCTTTACAAAGGAAACGAGACTCCTTTGGCTGTATTTCTCCTTAGTGTCGCCAGGGGCGGCTCCAGGCCCCAGCATGCCAAGTGCATGCTTGGGGCGGCAAGCCGCAGGGGGCATTGCCTCCGGTGGCTTGCCTGCAGAAGGTCCGCTGTCCCGCGGCTTCGGTGGACCTCCAGCAGGCGTGCCTGCGGAGGGTCCGCTGTTCCTGCGGCTTCGGTGGACCTCCCGCAGGCGTGCCTGCGGAGGGTCTGCTGGTCCCGTGGCTTTGGAGGACCTCTCGCAGGCATGCCAGCAGGAAGTCTGCCAAAGCCGTGGGACCAGCGGAGCCTCTGCAGGCTAACTGCCGGAGGCACCCTGCCTGCCATGCTTGGGGCGGCAAAATCCCTAGAGCCGCCCCTGAATGTCGCTCCAGTAGAGTTACCCCACAAATGGATTTCTCCCATTAAGTTAAAAAGTGCACTGAATATTTGAAATGCCCTGTCCTGGTGGTGGTCTCCTACCAACCTCAATGTGTGTAAGCCAGCTAGTGCTGGCTGGCTTTATGGTACCACTCCTGGGCTATCCATTTAGGTGGTCATGCTATTCAGAATGGGGATAGTTCCAAGGAGAGTTAGGGAAAAGAAAAAAAATTCTACAAATTTTTTCACAGCCAGACAAATTGTTTGCATCTTTGGGGGTGGTGATGGTGGTGGTGTTGCAAACTCAGAATTCTAGGCAAAAGCTCCTGGAGGCTCAGGCATTTTTCATTGCCCTGGGTTGTTTTGGAGTAGGGTGACCAGACAGCAAATGTGAAAAATCGGGACGGGGATGGGGGGTAATAGGAGCCTATATAAGAGAGACCCAAAAATCAGGACTGTCCCTATAAAATCGGGATATCTGGTCACCCTATTTTGAAGAGGCTGAGCCAATTGATTACTTTAAGTGGAAGCCAAAGAGAAATCTGCTGTTTCAGCTGGATTTTCCTTTTGGTTTTAGAATTTATCTGAACTTGTGCAATGAAAATACAGAAAAAGATTCATATAATACCCCTTGGTAGCCCCCAAACCTCCGAGTTTGGTGAAGCTCTTTGTCCCAAAGCTCTGAATAAAGCTGTGCAAATTATTCACAAGGAAATGTAGAACTGCTGGAAATCTTGCGTTGGATTTTGAACTCAAGATTTTGCCCCCAAATTTGCCATGTTTTATGAGTTTCTCAAAAACTGCTTCCTTTTCTACTGAAAAAGAGCCAGTTCTAAACAACAGTTAATCAGTTCAGAGAGCTCATGGTAGCTTTGAAATACAGGGTTTAAGTTATCACATATTTGATGTGAAAACAATGATATCAAGTTTCATAGTGCTGCAAAGATGCTCCAAACAGAAAATACTTTTTTATTAGGAGCGTGTGTATATCGTTCCTAAGTTTTACGCTACTCTGCAGCACCTCTAAAACAGATTTGCGTCCCAGGTGTCTTGAATCAATTTAGTCCATCTTGGTTTCTAACAGAAAAGTAAGTCTTCTAAAATGAATATAACATGTGTAAAGGTCATCATTTGACATTACGCTGTAGTTATTTCATTTATTTTCAGCATCTTGTATTAGTGATTCAGACAGTCTTCCCAGTAAAAGCACTGGTGAGTGGAAAGTACTATGAAGCTATTGGTTCGTTGTGGAATTCGCAATCCTAGAAAGCCTGGCTAGCTTCAGAGGTGTGGGGGGTTTTTTTGTTTTGTTTTTTTTACCCCAAAGAAGTCCTTTCCCAATTGTAGCAGGTGGTTCATTGCAGCTCTACTATCTGGTATGTATAATAACAATAATATTGAGACATTAGTGGAATTTGGGGAGCTTTAGTGCAGAAAAAATATCAGTGTCTGGAAAAAACTTTCATCTGATCTGGGAAAGCTGATACATGCAAGACAATCATAAAACTCTTGGAATCTTTAGTTTGTATTAAGTGATTCTACAGTTTGAGCTGCGTTCCACATGAATTTTCTGTGACCTTATTTGCAGTGGAATAAAACAGTTTAGAGAATGTCCTCTTCGCAGTGATGAGTCTGTTTGTACAAGGCTTTATGTGTTGTCAATACCCAGCTCATTTGTCAGCATCATGTTACAGTTTGCTTTTCAAGCAGCCTTGATTTATTATGGGTTTAGGTAAACAGCGTGTCTTGCAATACTTTTTATTTTTGCATTAACTATGCTATTAATGGGTTCCGTGGTTAGCAATTCTGGTCAGGGCTTAAGCAGCCCCTGGGTGGCAACTCAGCAACACAGCTTCAAGCTACTGAGAGCTCAAAAGCTATTGAGAGCTAGTGTCTGGGAGTGCCCAGCATCCTAAATAAAGGACCCACTTAGTGTTCACTGTACCTGAGTTTTGTCTTGTTTACCTCATGAGGGATGCTGTGTGGTATTTAAAGGTAGGGTTATTCCCCATTTGACAAAACATAACAGCTAAGGAATGCCCCTAAAGCAGCTGTAAGCAGAGCACTGCTCTATACCAGTGAAATGGGACTAATGCAGGCAATTCACAGAGCCAGAGGTCTAGTCTGAAGAGCTTTGTGATGCAGGAGTGTACCAGTCACACATCTGGGATTAGAATCTGGCCCATAGGCTCGAGATCTCTGCACAAGATTCTCACTGACATCAGTGGGATGCGGGCAGAATTAATCCCTCAGTAATGGATTGTTTCTTTGCCAGTATGTGGAGATGTTGCAAATGTCATCTCAGTCTGCGCAGTCCCCCTCTTTGAATCTTGGGAGCATGACTGAACAGTTCAGCTTTTCTCTGGCATTCCTTTCTCACATACTTGTGAGGCTTGCCGAACACAGAGTTACCAGTCACCATCTCTCCCTTGTTTACCACTGAGTTTTTTCCAGAATGTGTTTTTTTGCTCAGCAATTCCTGTGTTACACATCTATGCCCCTTTGCAGTTGAGGAGCAAGCTGATAGATGTATTTTTTGTTTGCATGTGTCTCATGAGGCTACATCAGCAAGGTCTTCTCCACACTGCCTGCCATCTCCACACTGACATTCTTACAGGATTCTGTTTATTCTTTGTGCCTCCTGGGTATAAAACAGAACAAACAAAATTTGTCTATTTTTAACAGCATTTGGAAGCTCTTTTACATCAGGCCAGCCATAAGGAATCTGTAAACTCAGGAATGTTAGATTTTGTTCGGATTGGAAATTCTAGAAATAATAATTGGATATGCATATTTTTCATTGTGATTAAAATTTAATTTATGGCTTTTGGTTTGTTCCCAGATCCCATCCCCCAATAGCGCTAGGCAGTAATTAGGAATTATTACCACCTTTCTGCAGAGCAGGAAGGCAGAATCAGTTTTTTTGCCTATCTCAGTATCTCAAGGTAGCTTTATTTAAATAATCCCATGATGCCAGGAGAGCTAGTCAGAACCATCCATCGATCTCTTCATGTAACCAACAAGTCTGAGCATGATTCCGTAATGTGCTTGTGGCTGTGTTCAAAAATGGTGTAGTGTGGACACAAACTGTGTTGAGTTTCTTAGATTTTTTTTTAGAATATCCAGAACTTTAGTTTCAGCTTTATCATTTGCCAGTGTTACTCTCTGCAACTACTGACTTCTGTGCAAGCACTGTTGGACAGAGAGCTAAAGCCAATTAGTGAAATTTTGCAAAACCAAGATCCAGTTCCGTGCTAATAGAGATGGGCCAAAATCAGAGCCATATATCCAACTCCTGCACACATATCACTTCAACTTTGGGACTGAAAAAATTGGATTCAGATCTGAACCTTTAATAAGACTAGTGAACCTTGGGATGATGGAGGGATGATAAACGGGAATGTGGATATGGAAGTGGATATTACCGCAACTGAGGTAGAGGCTGTACTTGAACAGCTCGATGGGACGAAGTCGGAGGGCCCGGACAATCTCCATCCGAGGATATTAAAGGAACTGGCACGTGAAATTGCGAGCCCGTTAGCGAAAATTTTTAAGCAATCGGTAAACTCGGGGGTTGTGCCGTATGATTGGAGGATTGCTAATGTAGTTCCTATTTTTAAGAAAGGGAATAAAAGTGATCCGGGTAATTATAGGCCTGTTAGCTTGACGTCTGTAGTATGCAAGGTCTTGGAAAAAATTTTAAGGGAAAAAGTAGTCAAGGACATAGAGGTCAATGGTAATTGGGACGAATTGCAACACGGATTTACTAAAGGTAGATCGTGCCAAACCAATCTGATCTCCTTCTTTGAGAAGGTGACGGATTACTTAGATAAAGGAAATGCGGTAGATATAATTTACCTAGATTTCAGTAAGGCGTTCGACACGGTTCCGCACGGGGAACTGTTAGTCAAATTGGAAAAGATGGGAATGAATATGAAAGTTGTAAGTTGGATAAGGAACTGGTTAAAGGGGAGACTCCAGAGGGTCGTATTGAAAGGTGAATTGTCAGGCTGGAAGGAGGTCACTAGTGGAGTCCCCCAAGGATCGGTTTTGGGACCGATCTTATTTAACCTTTTTATTACTGACCTTGGCACAAAGAGCGGGAATGTGCTAATAAAGTTTGCGGATGACACGAAGCTGGGGGGTATTGCTAACACGGAGAAGGACAGGGATACTATTCAGGAAGATCTGAACCACCTTGTAAACTGGAGTAATAGAAACAGGATGAAATACAATAGTGAAAAGTGCAAGGTTATGCATTTAGGAACTAATAATAAGAATTTTGGATATATGTTGGGGGCGCATCAGTTGGAAGCGACGGAGGAGGAGAAGGACCTTGGGGTGCTGGTTGATAGCAGGATGACTATGAGTCGCCAATGTGATACGGCTGTTAAAAAAGCAAATGCGATTTTGGGATGCATCAGGCGGGGTATTTCCTGCAAGGATAAGGAGGTGTTAGTACCGTTATACAAGGCGTTGGTGAGACCCCATCTGGAATACTGTGTGCAGTTCTGGTGTCCCATGTTCAAGAAGGATGAATTCAAACTGGAACAGGTTCAGAGACGGGCTACAAGGATGATCCGAGGAATGGAAAAACTGCCTTATGAAAGGAGACTCAAAGAGCTTGGCTTGTTTAGCCTGGCCAAAAGAAGGCTGCGGGGGGATATGCTTGCTCTATATAAATATATCAGGGGGGTTAACGTTAGGGAGGGAGAGGAATTATTTAAGTTTAGTACTAATGTAGGCACGAGGACGAATGGGTATAAACTGGATATTAGGAAGTTTAGACTTGAAATTAGACGAAGGTTTCTAACCATTAGGGGAGTGAAGTTCTGGAACAGCCTTCCGAGGGAAGTAGTCGGGGCAAAAGACTTTCCTGGCTTTAAGACAAAGCTTGATAAGTATATGGAGGGGATGTTATGATAGGATTGTTAATTTGGGCAATTGATCTTGGATTACCACCAGATAGGTCTGCTCAATGATCTGCGGGGAGATGTTGGATGGCATGGGAACTGAGTTACTGCAGAGAATTCCTTCTTGGGTGCTGGCTGGTGAGTCTTGCCCACATGCTCAGGGTTTAGCTGATCGCCATATTTGGGGTCGGGAAGGAATTTTCCTCCAGGGCGGATTGGCAGGGGCCCTGGAGGTTTTTCGCCTTCCCCTGCAGCGTGGGGCACGGGTCGCTTGCTGGTGGTTTCTCTGCAGTTTGAGGTCTTCAAACCAGTTTTGAAGATTTCAATAACTCGATCCTGGGATAGGGGTTGTTATAAAATTGGATGGGTGGGGTTCTGTGGCCTGCCTTGTGCAGGAGGTCAGACTAGATGATCAGATTGGTCTCTTCTGACCTATGAGTCTATGAGTCTATGAGGGGATCTGGTTTTGCAAAACCATTATCTGACTGACCAGATTTTTCAAAACGATAAGACGCTCTGTGTTTTGCCTGCTGCTGACATGGTATCTTGGGAATATTATCTCTAGCACTTTGGAAAGCTTAATCGTATGACTTGGTATCTTGCAGGTATCCAAATCCAGAGAGAGCAGAAATGACCATGACGGCTAACAAGAATGCTAGTGCCACCAACAGAGCTGGAGGAAGTAAAGTGCCTCAGGATACTTTGGATCGGTAAGTCCACTGCAGACTGTGAAATTTAAACTAAACATTTCTGTGGATCATTTTGTATGTCTCAATATTTTATCCCAAAAACTCTGGAAAAGGTTGATTTGGTTTTGGAATTAAGTCTCTTAATTTCCAAAACTAGGAGAGCAGAAGAATATGTGTTAGGCAAAGGATGGGCAAACTTTTTGGCTCAAGGACCACATCTGGATACAGAAATTGTATGGTGGGCCATGAATGCTCATGAAATTGGAGTTGGGGTGTGGAAGGGGGTTAGGGCTCTGGCTGGGGGTGCAGGCTCTGGGGTGGGGTGAGAAATGAGGCATTTAGGGTGCAGGAGGGGACTCTGGAATGGGGCAAGGAGGGGTGCAAGGGGGTGAGGGCTCTGGCTGGGGGTGCAGGCTCTGGGGTGGAGCTGGTGTAGGAGGGGTTTGGGGTGTAGGAGGCTGGGACCAAGGGGTTCGGAGGGTGGGAGGGTGATCATGGATGGAGCAGGTGGCTGGAGCATGGGGGGTGGCTCAGAGGTGCAGACTCCAGCCAGCACTTACCTCAAGTGGCTTCCAGAAGCAGCGGCATGTCCCGCACTCCGCCTCCTACACAGAGGTGTGGCCAGGTGGCTCTGCTGTGCGCTGCCCCATCTGCAGGCAACACAAGCTGAGGAGTGGAGCCAGCTACTGCACCCTTGCGATGATATTCTTTTTGCCTCTGTGTTTATAGCTAGCAGGTGCAACATCCAAAACTGATGTTTTCATTTATGCTTTAAAGACAGCAAAGTTGATTTGATGCTAGTCTCCTTTGAGAAGCGCTGCCAGGCGTATTGCTTTGTGATACAAATTGTTGTCAATCCTGTTCAGTTTAGATTGAGTCCCTTTATAGATCTTGTTTTGTTTTTTGTATTACAATAGCACTGTAAATGAGGGAGTGCCGGGGCTCGACCCTCTCCGGGAAGGAGGGGAGCCACGCTGGCCCACTCTGCTCCGGTTGGCCCGGGAAGTTAGCCCGGCAGTCCCTGTGGTACTTGTCTGCCTGATGGGCGAGGGGCTCAGGCCCTCCGGCAGGGCTGAGCCGTAACAACCGCTAGGCGCTGGTTCCTACTTCAGGGCAGATAGCAACACAGAATCAGTAAGCTCAGGCCTGAGTCAGGGCTGAGCAACAGTAATAGTTTAAGGCCCAACCCTTGGGCAGGGCAGGGCAGCAAACGCTGAGGCAGTAAGCTCAGGCCTTGGGGCAGGACTGAGCAGCAGTAACAGTTATCAGCCTCCTCAGGCCAGGAAGAAGGGGCAGTCTGCCACCCAGGAATAGGGTGGCAGGGGGGATGCAGGCCCTCCCACTCCACTGCGTCCCAGCCCAGGGCCCTAGCAGTGGCTGACGATCCGCTGCTTAGTCAGTAGGGATCCTGGCCGCAACACACTGACATAGGCTCCGGCAACTCCGCAGCCTGACTGGGGTCGGCTGCCCCCCGGGCTGCTTCCGTACTCCCCCTTGGGACCTACCTGGGTCCTAACGTCGGCCTCAGTGGGGTCCAGGAGCATACGCTCATCATGACCGGGGCTGGGTGGTAGGTCTGGGAGCTCCTCAGGATACTCAGGCCATGGTAGCACGGGCGGCTCCTCCGGTTAGCAGCAGGCGCGGGGAAGCTCCAGCGGTTCCTCCTGGTAGTGAGTGCGGGGAAGCTCAGGCAGCTCCTCCTGGTAGTGAGTGCGGGGAAGCTCCAGCCAGCCTGGGCAGCTCCCCTGGGTCGCTGGCATCTCCCGGTTTCGAGCTCCCGGAGGGATGTCTGCTCTCTCCGGCTGCTAAGGCCTGACTGAGCTCTGAGGGCCGGCTTTTATAGTTCCGGGTTGCTGTCTGACCCTTTGAGGGGCGGGCTCAGAGCTCCGTAGCTCTGCCCACTCTGGCCTCTGCCAGGGCTCAACCCTCTCCGGGGAGGAGGGGAGCCACGCTGGCCCACTACAAGCACCTTTGTACTAGACATAGTACAAAGAAATAAGAAGGATACTCTCAGTCCTAGAAAGATCTCAGGCTAGCACTTGAAGGCTTTAAATACATTTGTGTCCAAGGCTGCAGTAGAACTGGGGTGCTGGAGTGGATGTGAGCCTAAAAATAAATGTTCTGGTGAGGGAGGGTAGGGGAAGACCACTGCCATCTTGTCTACATTGTTTTTGGTTGTTTATATTGGGTTTGGGGTAAGGTTGCGTTATTGTAGGTACAGTGCTACAAACCCCTAGTGTAGATGTGCTACATCATTATAAGCCATGGCTTGCACTAGTGCATATCACCTGAAGGAAGCTGCAGTACAAATCACAGTTTATACTAGAGAAGTGTATTTATGCTTGATATTTGCAATGGTGTAATCAGTCTAGTGCCAACAGCCACCCCTTCCCCTCCCTCCCCAGTGTAAATAAGGTCTGATTTAGATGGATCAAGCCAACATAAATACAGAATGATTTATCCAAAGCAGAATGGGTCCTTAGAGGTGACCGTCGATAGCAGTGCATCTGCAGGCAGAGGTGGCTAATACTGAGGAATGATTTCAGAGAGATGGGGAATCGTGGGCTTTGGCTTTGATCCCAGCAGTGTGCTGTGTGTCAATTTGTAACTGATGTCCAGGCTTGGCATACCTGCTGTTTTATTCTGAACTATTCCAACCACAAGCAGAAAGGAAAAAATATAAATTAAGTTATGAAATTGTCAATGTGGAAACACTGGAATAAAAAACATGTACCGCTTTTTGCTTTAAAGGCAAAACTATTTCTAATGATGCCTTTGACTGTTTTAGTTTTCAAACTATCTGGGTTTGTTCTCAGTTTTGTTTATCTTTCTTAATTTGATGTATTTGTTTGTTTTGCTGGCTTCCTATTCAGCCTTCTGTGTCAAATCTTCTATTTCTCTATTTCAGCCATGTCCCACTCCTCTTCTCCTGGCTGTGCTGTTTGAGTCACACCAATTGCATAATTTTTTCTGCTTTGGGTTAAATGGCCTCATCCTAAATGGTTGAGAAGTAGTGCAGCGTGTGCAGCTCAGGATTAAGAATCTGAGGTGAAATCCTCACCCTGTTGAAGTAAGTGGGAGTTTTGCCATTGAGGTCAGTGGAGCTCCATCCCCATCTTTGTTGAGGACTTGCTTTATAGCCTTGGCAAGCCTTTTAAGGGCTCTGTATCTTCATTATCCAATCCATAAAATGGGGATAATTGCATTTACTCAAACATTTTAAAGAGTTTTTTAGTCTACAGATAAAACTATGATGTTATGAATCAAGTAATTTTATTTCTGCACCAGGTCTCTCATCTTGAGTTTTGTATTCTTTCCCGAGCCCTTCTTGATTTTTCACTGTACAGATTTACCTTTCCTCGTCTTCACATTGCTTCCCAATTATATTGGGCAACAGGCTAGTGGCATGTGTCACTTCATGTGGTGTATTGATGTCTTTCTGCTAGAGAGAGACTGTACATCCGTAGCTCAGTTAGGTTTCACCAGGAATGGACCTGAAGGTCTGGTCCGTTCCTGAATTTGCTAGTCCACAGCACAAGGCTCTCTTGGTATCTCTTTTTCACAATATAGCAAATGAGCACAAAATAATATTGTTGGGGGTGGGGGTGGTGGGAAAGAGATGGGCTTGAGTTTAGAGCCAGATTCGTACAGCCTCAAGATTAAGAGGTGTATATTAATGGTAATTATGATACTTGGCGCTTATATGGCAGTTATCCATCCGTTCATCTTATAGGCTGATTTGGTGTGTCAGTCTGAGGCCAATATAGAGACAGGCTGAGCTGGGAAGTTTGGAGCTAGACTTTACTGAACTTTGGATCTACAGTTCTGGTTCAAACCATTTCTAACCTTAATATTCTTTAGAAGTGTATGCGTGAGTTCTAAGTACATGTGACAGTAGGCGTTAAATGGCCTTTCTTTTCATAGTCTCATCATCATATGTTTTGATTAAGGTTAAGTAATGTAGAATTTGTAGGTGCAAGCATGGGCATAAATCTAGAGCTAATCCTGAATCATAGTAATATGCCAAGTGAGATGCTTAATAGCTTGATATGCTTAAATTCTGCATCCTTTACTTTGCCTTTCTGTAATCTGCCTGGATGACCTGACTTTGAGGTTGTGCAAGAGGATGCTATTTGAATCAACTGAGAAATTTCTTCCTTTTTAATGCGCTGCCATAATAAAAGTTTAGTTTAAGGCATGAGGTGATTTACTGTAAACATGCTAAATAACCCACTTAAATTGAGCAGTCATTGTTTCCATTTAATATAGGATTTGATTAGAGATTTGCAAGACCATAGTACAGTATATGGTTTCTATACAATTTGCAGGGGTAGCATTTCATAACGTGCTGATAATGGCATGACACAGGTGTAATTATCTCCCAGTAACCAATCATCTTCCTACTAGCCATAGGATTTGATGAAAACTATTAGTGAGTCTATCCCCTGTGATGGCAGAATATATCTTCTTGGACAGATCTCTCCTATCTATCAATCAGCTAGAGGTAGATCAATCAGATTTTGATCGATCAATGTAAAATGTTCTTTTCTTTTAGAGCCTGGTAAATAATAATTAAACTCATGCAACCAGACCAAACTGTGTTTTCAATAGTAATTGACTCAATGATTAGAAGTAGCAGAACAACAAAACCAGACAGTGGGAAAGAGACATATTAGCTAGCTACTCTTCCATGGCTTGCAAACCAGGGCTGCCCGGGGGGGGGGGGAATGGAGCAATTTGCCCCAGGTCCCGCAGGGGCCTCCATGAGAGTTTTTTGGGGCCCCTGGAGTGGAGTCCTTCACTCACTCTGGGTGCCTCAGAAAACTCTTGCGGGGCCCGGAACCCAGGAGCTTCTTCTGCTCTGGGTCTTTGGCAGTAATTCGGCGGCGGGGGGTCCTTCCGCTGCGGGACCCACTGCTGAAGTGCCCCAAAGACCTGTGGCGGGGGGTCCTTCCACCCCAGGACCCGCCGCTGAAGAGCTGGGTCTTCAGTGGTAATTTGGTGGTGGGGAGCCCCCTGCCGCGGGTCTTTGGGGCACTTTGGTGGCGGATCCTGAAGTGGAAGGACCCCCGCCGCCGAATTACTGCCGAAGCAGGGGCCCCCTGCCGCCAAGGACCGCAGGCCCCCTGAATCCTTTGGGCGACCCTGTTGCAAACATGTCCATACTTAGCTAGTCCATATCCAGAGATCTTGGTCTTAGTTATGTTTCTGTGATGAAGAAGCAAATATCAGAGCCAAATGACAAAAGCATTAAAAAAAAGTTCTCGATTAAGCTGAGACATCACTATTGTGTCTGAACATAAATAAAACAAGATATTGCATTTGGAGCAATCTCCAAAACTCAGTTCTTGTTAAGCCAAAATAATCTTCCTTCAAAATAGGCATATAGCATGTATCCCTCTTTCAGAAAGTAAGAGAACCCCCCTGTACATGTTAATGAGCCCAATAGAAATGCCTTAGTATTTTGAATAAAAGATTATACCATATGAGGCCCAGCCAGAGGAATGGAGATCTCTTTTCTCTAGGCATTGAGATCTCTAAAATAAAAGAATGTGCAAAGGTACAGAGTCTGAGCTAATGAGTGCACCAGCCACCTTGCTGTCTTGTGTCAAGGTGCCAGATACAGTAATTTAAACTTCTGTTATCCTGGAAAACTGTACTGATAAAGGGTTGTATCCCTAAGGTTATTTTGCTCCAGGAGCAAATCTGTCTGTATAAGAAGGGGAAAGTGCTGCTTCTGTTAAAGAAATTCTTGTGCAGTCATGTGCCTTGACATGGGTACATCCAAGGTTAGTCAAGCCATGGTCCATCTTTATCTTATGCCTAAGCTTTACTGTCAGGTAACTCATGCAGGTGACTTCCCATCTGCCTAGATTGGAGGTGGAATGGTTTTGTGGTCGAAGCAAAGGAAGTCTGGTTTTCTGTTTCAGGGTTGGCCATGGCTTAACTATGTCACTGTGGAAGAATTGCATGGGCTCTCACTGGTATATTAAGCACTTTGGGCCAGGATTGTATGTTTGTTATATGCTATGGTTATTAATAACCATAATAAAATGGGAATCAAGATATTTACTTACCTCGTGTCTGTTACGAGGTTGAATTTAAATTCAGTAACATTTATAAATGCCTTGAGATCCTTGCCTGGATGAAAGGTGCTTTATGACTGTAGTTAAGGCACTGGACTGGAATTCAGAAGATCTGGAGTCAACTCCTAGTTCTGCCATGACTCCTTGAGTGACTTTGGGCAAGTCACTGAGGGTTTGTCTACATGAACATCTAGTTTGTGGCAATCTGGGGTGTAAGTCTACCTGGCACTTGTGTGCCACACGCTAGGTGTTGGTTTTGGGACCCTGCTGCCTCACACTGAACCTTCCATCATGCGTTTTGATCTGCCCTGCTTTGAAACAGGAATGCACTGAAGCACGTCCTGGAACTCTTAGTGTATGGCAGCAGGGTCCACATGAACAGTTAGAATCATAGAACCTTTGGGTTAGAAGGGACTGCAAGGGTCATCTAGTTTAACCCCTGGCCAAGATGCAGGATTTGTTGTATCTAAACCGCTCAAGACAGGTGGCTATCCATCCTCTTTTTAAAAACCTCTGGTGAAGGAGCTTCCATGAATTCCCTAGGCAGTTTGTGTTAGTGTGCAGCAGGCTAGGGCAGGGTAGATTTACAATCCAGTTTGCTACAGAGTAAGTGCTCAGATAGACATGCTCTTAGTGTCTCTGTGTCCCAATACCCTATCTGATATGATTATGATAATAGTTCCTTTCTCCCAGCTGTGTCTGTATGGTCTACTTAGTTCGTAAGCTCTTCAAGGTATAGACTATCTCTTACTATGTGTCTGTGCCATGCCTAGGACAATGAGGTTTTGGTCTTGTTTGGTCTAGGCATTGGTGTAATACAAATATATATGTAATAGTTATTGCCACAGTGGTACAGTAGTTAACTTTCTCCTGTATTTGTGGTTGGCTTAAGTATTTGGATAGTATTGCTGGGCATAGTTTAAAAGCTGCTTCCTTCCATCTCAGAGGTGGCTGTATATTAAAGAGGGGTGAAATGATCTGCTGAGGGTAAGCAATTTATAGTTTGTAAAGTTTTTTGAATGATTTGGGATGGAAAGCTCTCCATAAAATTTTAGTTATTAATATTATGGTCAAGTAAAATGTTCTTTGAACATGTCTGGAAATCTCATTGCAGATACAATATGGATGCATACTTAATACAAGGCAAGATCCTTCCTGGGCTGTAAGCAAGCTAATCCAATGTACATTGGAGGGAGGATCTGACATATTTTGAATTGCTTGGAATGTAGCTATGTGCCAAAATAGCATACCAACATAGAATAAAGAACATTACAATTAAGATTTTGGATTTCTGTAGGTACAGTACATATAGGTATAGATATAGATATGTGCTGAGTGAATGCAGGAACTCATTGTGTGTGATGTTTTTGTCAGGCCACTGGGGAGCCTTACAAATGAGTAGCTAGCTTAACAGTTCCTGGACTCCTACACACACTGTTGTGTGAGTTGTGCTTTTCAGTGATCTTTGGTCCTGGTGCCTTGAGGTTTCAACTAGATGAGGTGAGTGAAAAGCTCAAGCTTGAGGCAAAGAGCTCAATCCTCTACAGCACTGAGTGTAAAGCCACCTTTCTCTACCCCCACTTTTGGGTGGCCAATGTCTAAACCAGCCGGGGGTGAAAGTAACTTGAGGGACTTACCAGTACGCAGAGCGACCGGGGTCCTGAGTGAGGTGACGGGGAGGGCTCAACTGGAAGGGGCGAGGCCTTGGGGGGAAGGGGCAGGGCCTGGGCCAGACTTCCCCAGCCAGCCCTTCAGCGTAGTCCGGGGCTCCCAGCTAGCACTACCCCGGGGCTCTGCCAGCAATTTAAAGGGCCCGTGCCCCAGGGCTTCATCAGTGATTTAAAGGGCTGGCTGCTGGCATGGTAGCAGCGGTGGCTGGGAGCCCCGGGTCCTTTAAATCGCCACCAGAGCTCCAGGGGTCCCGGCTGCTGCCAGTACGGTCGGCTGTGTACCGGCTCTTACTGGTATGCCATACCGGACCATCCCAGCTTTCTTTCACCTCTGAAACCAGCCTCCAATGCTCAGGCTTCTAAGTTATGCTGGCTGTAGTAGCCCCATTGGGACTGCTGCATCATGCCCGCTCCTGACATGCCCCTCCCACCCTGACATGCTTGCTACCTAGAAAAGAAGGAGCAGGTGGCATCTGTCTAGGATCATCAGCTTCCCCTCCCCTTTAAGACACTTTTCAGCTGCTTTGTGTAGTTGAGGCAGTGCCAAGCAATTGGATCTGGGACTGAGGAATGCGCCCAAGTGATCTGACAGGAGACTCTATCAGGCCAAAAATATTCACCTACTTCGTGGAATACCACTGAGAACCCTTAAGTTATTATCCATGAGTTTGTGATCCAAAGCCCATGGAAAGCATGTATCTCTTGCTTTGAGGCTAGGGCTGTTACATTTTGTCAAAGAAACTGAAAGTTGAATTCAGCTATACCCTTGGACAAATAGTGGTTTAATAAAAATCTGCTGAGAGTAAGCAATATGTCAAGTTATTGAAACCACCATGAGATTTGGCTCTTTTTTTAGGCACTGAGGTTTAGAAAACAGTATAAATAAGCTTCAGCCAAAATGTTATGGAAATTGAATAACTGACTTGAGAGCCATTAGTAAGTATTCTATGTCATTAAAAGCAGAGGCAATATGAACTATGCATCTGACAAGATTTCAGAAGGTTAGTTCCCAGCAATGCAAAGTTCCTTCAGATTCAGAAAAGCGTAGAGATCTCTGTTATTGCATGAAATGGAAGTTTACATTGGATTCGGGACCCCAGACTTTGCCACTCTGATTTGTAAAGCCCGGTGAGGATACAAAATTTGTATCTGTCATAAACAGATAGCTAAGGGTTAATGTCTCTTACACCTGGAAAGAGGTAACCTAAAGCACCTGACCAGAGGACCAATCAGGAAACCAGACTTTTTAAGGTCTGGGTGGAGGGAAGTTTGTGTCTGAGTTCTTTGTCTTGTGCCTATCTCCCTCTCGGCTATGGGAAGGATTTCTCTATTTCCTGCTTTCTAATCTTCTGTTTCCAAGTTGTGAGTACAAAGATAGGTGTTTTTTTTTTTGTATTTACATGTATGTAGTTGCTGGAGTGTTTTGAATTGTATTCTTTTTGAATAAGGCTGTTTATTCATATTCCTTTTAAGCAATTGACCCTGTATTTGTCACCTTAATACAAAGAGACCATTTTTATGTATTTTTCTTTCTTTTTACATAAAGCTTTCTTTTTAAGACCTGTTGGAGTTTTTCTTTAGGGGGGAACTCCAGGGAATTGAGTCTGTGCTCACCAGGGAATTGGTGGGAGGAAGAAGTCAGGGGAAAATCTGTGTGTGTTAGATTTACTAGCCTAACTTTGCATTCCCTCTGGGTGAGGGGGGAAGAGAGATTAGCTCTCAGTACTTCTGTTTTCCAAGGCTGGAAACGGGGAGGGTGGAATCCCTCTGTTTAGATTCACGGAGTTTGCTTCTGTTTATCTCTCCAGGAACCCAGGGAGGGAATACCTGGAAGGGAGAAGGGAAGGGAAATGGTTTATTCCCCTTTGTTGTGAGACTCAAGGAATTTGGGTCTTGGGGTCCCCAGGGAAGGTTTTGGGGGGGACCAGAGTGCCCCAAAACACTCTAATTTTTTGGGTGGTGGCAGCTTTACCAGGTCCAAGCTGGTAACTAAGCTTGGAGGTTTTCATGCTAACCCCCATATTTTGGACGCTAAGGTCCAAATCTGGGACTAGGTTATGATATGAGTGGCAGTGGTGAGATAGATAGAATCCAGAAGCCAGTAGGAATATTATATTTTTCTTTTCTCTGCTAGGGGCTTTTAAGCAGAGAGAAACAGTTTGATTTTAAAAGGAACCAGAGAGAATTTTTTTTTCTCTGCTCTCTCTTGCAGTTTTTGGCTTGCATATTAAGCAAGGAACCATTAAGGGACTATTACGGGTCTTTTGTCTACAATAGCACTCCCATTGTGAGACAAGTATCCAGCAATACACATGCAAATAAAGTGGTTTTTCTGGTTTACCTACACTGAAAAGATTAGCTAGAGGAAGAAAGGGAAAAAGGCACTGTTGCTAGGCAGACCCCAGGAGGCAACAGAGCCTGCAGTTCGGACAATAAACACCAGAGGGCAGCCCAACACAAGAAAACAGGAACCATGACTTCCAAGGAAAAAAGGGAGGCAGAAGAACAAATCAAAGAACCTGAACACAGGCGACAACTGGAGGTGAAAGAAAAGGAAGAAAGCATCAAACTGGCAGCCTACGAAAGAGAACAAGCAGCCAAAGAGGCAGCCCACAAAAGAAAACTAGAAGAAGAAGAGGTGGCCCACAGAAGGAAACAAGAAGAAGAAGACATGGCCCACTGCCGAGAAATGGAAAAACAACAAAAAGAAAGTGAAGAGAAGGAAAAACAGAGAAAACATGAACTAGACTTAGCGCAACCTGGGCTGCATGCGCCAGCCAATCCTAACAACCCTTCGCCAATTATGGTTCCACATCACAGGAAATTTCCCACCTACAGGGCAGGTGATGACACTGAGGCCTTCTTGGAAAATTTTGAAAGAGCCTGTCTTGGGTACAGCATCCCTGAAGACCCAGTACATGGTAGAATTGAGGCCACAGCTCAGTGGACCTTTAGCAGAGTTGGCAGGTGAAATGCCTAAGCAGCAAATGAACAACTATAAACTTTTTCAAACCAAGGCCAGATACAGAATGGGGATAACCCCAGATCATGCTCGTCGGCGTTTCAGAACCCAAAAGTGGAAACCAGATGTGTCATTTCCCAAACACGCCTACTACATTGGGAAAAATTATGAGGCCTGGATATCAGGACACAATGTTAAATCCTTGGAAGAACTGCACCTCCTCATACAAATGGAGCAGTTCTTGGATGGGGTTCCTGAGGACATAACACGGTACATACAAGATGGAAAACCCAAAAATCTCACTGAGGCGGGGGAGATTGGAGCCAGATGGATGGAAGTGGCAGAAAGCAAGAAAGCTACTGTCAAGGGGAACGAATACCCCAGGGGGCACACCGACCATAAACCCTACAACCAAGGGCAGCCAAAAACCCCACCTACAACCCAAGTAAAGCCCCAGACACACTATTCTTCCACCTCACCAGTCTCCAGTAACTCACCTCCACCCAGTGACCCATCAGATGGAAGATGCTTTAAGTGTAATGAACTGGGACATATCAAGGCCAACTGTCCAAAGAACGCCATCCGAGTGCAGTTCATTACACCACCATCACCCAAAAGATCCCCAGGCCCAGATGCCTCTCAAATACCCTTGGAGCAAAGGGAAAATTTAAAAGTGGGCAAAAAAAAGGTTACTGCGTAAAAAAAACACGGGGGCACAAGTGTCAGCTATCCACCAATCCTTCGTAGACCCCAAATTCATCAACCCAAAGGCCCAAGTGACAATTTACCCCTTCATGTCACAAGCTGTAGACTTGCCTACAGCTGAACTGCCTGTCCGGTACAAAGGCTGGTCAGAAATGTGGACTTTTGCAGTCTATGACAATTATCCTATCCCCATGCTACTGGGGAAAGACTTGGCCAACCAGGTGAAGCAGGCCAAGCGAGTGGAAATGGTTACACGTAGCCAAACCAGGCAAGCTTCCAGACCCATTCCTGTTCCTAAGCCGTCCACAGACACCCCGTCTGTGTTACCAGAGACCCAGATAGAGGTAGTGGACTCGGATACCATGCCAACCACTGAAACAGCCACAGCACCTCCAGTCCCAGGCCCGGAACTGGAACAGCAACCAGCACCAGCAATTGCAACCACATCTTCAAACTCAATGCCAGAGGGCGCCAGCGAGCCAGAATTGGCAGAAGCAGCAGACAGCCATACCCAAAAGTCTCAGCCAGAGCCTAAAATACCCTCAGGTGCACCTGCGAAGAGCGGCTCACCAGCAATGGAAACAACCCCATCAGCTACAGCGCTTCCAGAGGGACCAAGCCCAAGTCCCCAGTCTGAGGAAGAACTGGTAACCCCAACCTCAAGAAAACAGTTCCAGACTAAGCAGGAAGCAGATGACAGCCTTCAGAAAGCGTGGGCGGCGGCACGGAGCACCCCACCGCCTCTCAGCTCTTCTAATCGATCCCGGTTTGTTATAAACCAAGGACTTTTATACAAAAAAATTCTTTCTGGTAAACACCGGAAAAAATGGCAGCCACAAAAACAGTTGGTGGTTCCAACTAAGTACCGGAAAAAGCTCTTAAGCTTAGCCCATAATCTTCCCAGTGGCCATGCTGGGGTAAACAAAACCAAGGACCGGTTGGGGAAGTCCTTCCACTGGGAGGGAATGGGCAAGGACGTTGCCAAGTATGTCCAGTCTTGTGAGGTATGCCAAAGATTGGAAAAACCCCAAGACCAGGTCAAGGCCCCTCTCCAGCCACTCCCCATAATTGAGGTCCCATTTCAGCAAGTAGCTGTAAATATTCTGGGTCCTTTCCCAAAAAAGACACCCAGAGAAAAGCAGTACGTGCTAACTTTCGTGGACTTTGCTACCCAATGGCCAGAAGCAGTAGCTCTAGGCAACACCAGGGCTAACACTGTGTGCCTGGCCCTAACAGACATTTTTGCCAGGGTAGGTTGGTCCTTCAACATCCTTACTAATTCAGGATCTAATTTCCTGGCAGGGACCATGCAAAAACTGTGAAAAACTCATGGGGTAAACCACTTGGTTGCCACCCCGTACCACCATCAAACCAATGGCCTGGTGGAAAGATTTAATGAAACTTTGGGGGCCATTTTTTCAGACTCCTGGCCCAAACACCTACTACACCTGAAAAAGGTCTTTAAGCGCATCAGGCAGGCCGAACTAACTGTTAAGGCCAAAAAGTGTCAAATAGGCCAAAACAAAGTAACTTACCTGGGGCACCAGGCGGTCAAGAAACCATAAACCCCCTACAGGCCAAGGTGGATGCTATCCAAAAGTGGCCTGTCCCAAGGTCAAAGAAACAGGTCCAATCCTTCTTAGGCTTGGCCGGGTACTACAGGCGATTTGTACCACACTACAGCCAAATCGTTGTATTAATCTGTTTATTTTAAAGTTCTAGGAGGAAATCGCCGCCAGTGAGCTTCCCCACTGTCTGCAATTTGGGGGGCGTGTCATAAACAGATAGCTAAGGGTTAATGTCTCTTACACCTGGAAAGAGGTAACCTAAAGCACCTGACCAGAGGACCAATCAGGAAACCAGACTTTTTCAGGTCTGGGTGGAGGGAAGTTTGTGTCTGAGTTCTTTGTCTTGTGCCTATCTCCCTCTCGGCTATGGGAAGGATTTCTCTATTTCCTGCTTTCTAATCTTCTGTTTCCAAGTTGTGAGTACAAAAATAGGGTTTTTTTTTTTGTATTTACATGTATGTAGTTGCTGGAGTGTTTTGAATTGTATTCTTTTTGAATAGGGCTGTTTATTCATATTCCTTTTTAAGCAATTGGAAACCTGCTTAAAGAACCCTGTATTTGTCACCTTAATACAAAGAGACCATTTTTATGTATTTTTCTTTCTTTTTACATAAAGCTTTCTTTTTAAGACCTGTTGGAGTTTTTCTTTAGGGGGGAACTCCAGGGAATTGAGTCTGTGCTCACCAGGGAATTGGTGGGAGGAAGAAGTCAGGGGAAAATCTGTGTGTGTTAGATTTACTAGCCTAACTTTGCATTCCCTCTGGGTGAGGGGGGAAGAGAGATTAGCTCTCAGTACTTCTGTTTTCCAAGGCTGGAAACGGGGAGGGTGGAATCCCTCTGTTTAGATTCACGGAGTTTGCTTCTGTTTATCTCTCCAGGAACCCAGGGAGGGAATACCTGGAAGGGAGAAGGGAAAGGAAATGGTTTATTCCCCTTTGTTGTGAGACTCAAGGAATTTGGGTCTTGGGGTCCCCAGGGAAGGTTTTTGGGGGGACCAGAGTGCCCCAAAACACTCTAATTTTTTGGGTGGTGGCAGCTTTACCAGGTCCAAGCTGGTAACTAAGCTTGGAGGTTTTCATGCTAACCCCCATATTTTGGATGCTAAAGTCCAAATCTGGGACTAGGTTATGATAGTATCCACACCCAATTCATGATCTACAAACACGGTCCTCAGCTATAAAGTGTATATCTGCATATTTGCAAGGCTCTGCTGATTTGTGCTGTGGATGTTGACAGGGCAGAGTTTATGAAGTTGCCAAGGAATGGAAACATCACAACTCTGTTAGAGATGGGATTACATGAAAACACTAAATTTTGCCTCTGGACTTCGGGAAAGTTTGGGTCTGGATCTGAATGCCACAGCTGGCCCTCGTGGCTCTAATGCAGTGTGTCTCAATCTTTCCAGACTACTGTGCCCCCTTTCAGGAGTCTGATTTGTCTTGTGTACTCCTAAATTACAACTCACTTAAAAATTAATTGCTTACAAAATCAGACATAAAAATACAAAATGTCACAGCACATTATCATTGAAAAATTTCTAGCTTTCTCATTTTTACCATATAGTTATAAAACAAATCAATTGGAATATAAATATTGTACTTACATGTCAGTGTATAGTATGTAAAGCAGTATAAACAAGTCATTTGTATGAATTTTTTGTTTGTACTGTGCTAGTAGTTTTTATGAAGCCGGTTGTAAAACTAGCCAAATATCTAGATGAATTGATGTATCCTGTGGAAGACCTCTGCGTATCCCCAGTAGTACACATACCCCTAGTTGAGAACTACAGCTACAATGGGCCTTTGACAGGGTACTGGTTCCCAGTGAATGAGGGGTTAACTCTAGTTCAGCTCCGCTCTGCCCCTGTGCATGTGCTCAGAGAAAGGTGTGATTGCTTGGGAGGTATGGTGGTGTATGTGTGTGTGAGAGAGGGAGAGAAATACTCTTGGGAAGGCAGAATTTCTCACCCGGCTTGTGGTAGAAATCCCAAGATGAGGCATTTTGCTGTTTAGTTTCTGGCTATGGTAAATTATTTCACATTCTTGTTATAAATACTTGTCTCAGGAAAAGACCTAGCTGACTGTAAATCAAGTGTCGGCAACCTTTCAGAAGTGGTGTGCCGAGTCTTCATTTATTCACTGTAATTTAAGGTTTCACGTGCCAACAATACATTTAACGTTTTTAGAAGGTCTCTTTCTACAAGTTTAGAATATATAACTAGAAAACACTACTTACTAGAAAACAAAATTTACTTACATTGTTGTAGGTTAAGTAAATAAGGTTTTTAAAATGTTTAAGAAGCTTAATTTAAAATTAAATTAAAATGGAGGGCCCCCCGGACCGGTGGCCAGGACTCAGTCAGTGTGAGTGCCACTGAAAATCAGCTCATGTGCCACCTTTGGCTTGCGTGCTATAGGTTGCCTACCCTTGCTGTAATGAACTCTTTTTTCAGATAAATCTTCCATTGAAGTCAATAGGAGTTTTGTCACTGTTAGGAATTCAGGATTAATCCCGAGTATCTCATTTTTGAACACACACAGCTTTTTACGAATGAAATCAGAAAGGAGTTTTGATTGCATTTTGTTTCACATGGTTTATAAAGCAAGAGGTTTTCATTATTATTTTGCTCTCCAGCTAATGTGTGTGCGAATATATGCAAGCAAATTATTTCTCAGGCCATGGCTACACTAGAGAGTTGCAGCGCTGGTGAGGGGGTTACAGCGCTGCAACTTAGGATGTGGCCACACTTGCAAAGCACGGCCAGCGCTGCAACTCCCTGGTCGAGCCTCGGGTGTAGCGATTCCAGCGCTGGTCAGCAAGTGTGGACCCCACCAGCGCTTTTAGTGACCTCCGGGGTATAAGGAGATATCCCAGAATTCCTGTCCACAACAAACCGGAAGAAGGGGAGAGCTTGGAGTTCAGCCAAACTGCTTATTTAAAAAACAAACACTGCTCCTGTTTGCTGAGCGAGCGGAGGCAGGCAGGGGAATTACTTTGGAATGTTCACAGCTGTTTGCTTGAAGAGAGAAACAGCGCGCTCACACGGCAGAGGGGGAGGGGGAAGTCCATGTTGAGCAGATGCTTATCTGGTCTGACGGCTATTTAGGAGTACTTAATTTGCATTTAGTGAATGAGAGAGGGGTGGGGGAAGGGGGTCAGAACTTTTAAAATGATTGAAGGTAGGCACTGTGTGTCTTCCAGTCCTTAGAACTTGCAAGGCAGGGAGCTGAGAACAGTGTCAACTCCAAAAATCCATTCTGTCTCCTCCACGCTCCCTGTCACATTCCACCCCCCCCCCCCCGTTTTGAAAAGCACGTTGCAGCTACTTGAATGCTGGGATAGCTGCCCACAATGCACCACTCCCAACAGCGCTGCAAATGCTGCAAATGTGGCCACACTGCAGCGCTGGTAGCTGTCAGTGTGGCCAGACTGCAGCGCTGGCCCTACACAGCTGTACGAACACAGCTGTAACTACCAGTGCTGCAGAACTGTAAGTGTAGCCATGGCCTCAGTGTAGTCTAATTTCAGAGGCATTTGAATGCTTTTCAGAGCCTTTAGACACAGCAACTAGCAGGCCAGAATTAAAATAATCTCTTTTTTTTCTTTTTATATTTCTGCAGTACTGATGTTTGTTAAATTCACTGAAGAGATAATAATGAGGAAAAGAAACTGTGGATTAATAAAGCTGGATTGAGAGATTGTCATAGTGGATAGATTACACTTGGAGCGATGTTTGCCATGGAACTCACACTATGTCTCCAGAATAGAGATGGCTTAGAGCAGGGGTTCTGAAACTGCGTTGCACCATGATCCCCTTCTGACAACAAAAATTACTACTTGACCCCAGGAGTGGGGACTGAAGTCTGAGCCTGCCCAAGCCCCATTGTACTGGGAGAATGGGGGCAGGCAAAGCTAAAACCTGAGCCCCACCACCCTGTGCGGGGGAGAGGGCAAAGCTTTGGCTTCGGCCCTGTATGGTGGGGCTCAGGCTTCGGCCCTGGGCCCCAACCAATCTAACGCCGGCCCTGGTAATCCTGATTGCAACCCACTTTGGGGTCCCAAACCACAGTTTGAGAACCGCTGGCTTAGACTAGTATTGCACTACAATATTTACTGCATTGAATAATCATGTTTTATTATTGATGAAGATGATCTTTTTTTTGCATTATTGTTCCAAAAAAAGGATAGTGTTAAGGATTGAACTAATCTGCTATTTTTTCAATACCGTATTAGCTCAGTATGAATTTGGAAATTTCAGAACAAAATAGTCTGTCTAGACACTTGTGGAGAAAGAAATGAACTGGCTTGTGACTCTTAAGTTTCCTTCAGTGACTTTATCAGATGGACCATCAATAGCCATTTGGTATTAGCCATGTGTCCTGATTCACTCTCCATACAGAGTGACATCTCTGTGTTGGTGCTTGAAAAGCGTATTCCGTTGTTGAAGTAGCCATTAAGTAATTTTCTGCAGGAGGAAAACTGAAATGGGAGCTAATACAATACACATGTTGAGCAGTCCCCATTATTAACAGTGTGCTTGTGTAGTATTTTTTCCATAATTAGGTTAATCAATCCTACATACTCTGTCTAGGAGCAGTTTTTGCTCAAGAAAACATTTTGATGTGATATGCAGCATACCAATTACAGAGATACATCAGAGCGCAGAAAGGACACTAACAATATGTGTATCATCTTGAAATTATGTCTTTATTGACTCAAAGCCAAGGACTCGTGTTATGCGAAATTCAATATGTAGACTTTAAATATTTCTGGTCCATCCATCTTTTATCTGTTTGGAGCATACATTCTCAGCTTCTTCAAGGTCTCCAACATGACTCACATGTCAGCTGTTCATATCTTGGCTAACCCATGCACACTGTTTAGCTGTAGAACTACAACTGAAGCTGTGTCTTGAAATGAGATGTGTCAGTACCACTAATAAAGATAGTAAAGAGTAGCAGCTGTGTTAGTGTGTATCTGCAAAAAGAACAGGAGTACTTGTGGCACCTTAGAGACTTATGCTCAAATAAATTTGTTAGTCTCTAAGGTGCCACAAGAACTCTTGTTTTTTTTAAAGATAGTAAAGGCAATGGGCACTCAACACTTTGAAGAAGGTGCTGGCATCTTGCAGGATTGAGTCCTGTGCCAGCACTGATATCTCCAGTTGCTGTAAGAGGTACAAGAGTGCTGCCATTGAGAATTTGTTTGCTCGTTTATGGGAGTCCAAATTTGAAGATTTGGGTGCATAATGTTAGGCTCCTAAATCCACATGTAGGTTTCTGTAGTAAGTGGTCTGATTGTCAGAAGTCTTGAGAACATACAAATCTCACTGAAGTCAATAAGAGCTGCAGTGCTCAGCCCCACTTTGGAAAATCAGAACCCTTATTTTTTGAGCCTATCTAGTTTTAGGAGCCGGATTTTAGGCAGCCAGTTTTGAAAATCTTGTCCATAGTGCCCAAATTGTACTATATGCTGTAATAATACAAGCCTGAGGAAAGTTTCAGTTAGAATACAGGAATGATTTAGTTAAGTTAATGATGCTCTTAGTCTAATTTATTAACATTGGTATGATGTGATCCTTGAGCCATTTAAAAAAACATTTTGGCAGTGAAGTAAAAGCATTATTTAGTAAGGTTAATGTATTAATGGTGCTCTTTAACCAGAATTAATTTCTGGTGGTATAGAAGCTATAGAAAAAACTGGAATCAAGTTAAGAGGCATAATTACTTTTGTTCCCTCCTTCTTTTAAAAAAGGAAATAATGGAAATTGCAAGACATAACAACTTTGCTGATTCCACCCATCCACAAAACTGTGGCTGTATTATGAAAATACCTTTATGTTGAGCAGTGGACTAGAGCTAATGAGTAAACAGGGTAGTTCCAGTTTTGGATTTATAGAATGAGCTGTTTTATGTCAGACTTTCTAGGCACAACTGTGTGCAGCAGCCCTCACAAATGGTCTTTTCCATCTGCTAGGACATTTGGGAACATAATATAGACCTGAGCACTGCTTGTCCAAGGTGCCTCTTGGGAAAGACCTGCTAGACATTTCTGGGCCTGATCCTCTATGGCACGTGTCAGTATGCCTCAGCTGAAGCCCTTATAGTAAGGGCCCAGTGTAATGAAGTGGAAGATCAGGCCCTCCGTCTCCTAAGGCAGTATAATTGCATTCTAGATCTCTGTTTTTCTCACAAGGCAGTATCTAGTTTTGTATGAGGGAATAATAAAGCACAGATTGGGATTTATGTTAATAATGCAGTGTTTGAGTGTAAACCGATGGGGGTCTGGTTTTTTATATTTTTGTACTGTCATGTGCTTGAAGGTATCAATATATGAAAATGCAAACTTGATGGAGGCATTAAATCCGCTAAGGAATGCTGTGGTATTTGGTATATGTTGCTACTCCCGGCTTAAACCAGTTTCTTGTCCTATAAATCAGCTAAGTTTGCCCTGAGAAAGGGATGGTCCATAAACTGCGCCACCCCAGGCATAGCCCCAATAGGCATTGTGACTCAGAGACACCCCTCTGAGGCACGGTTTCTTTCCTTCTTGCTCCAGAGTTGGGAGTAGTAAATTTAGGCTGAACAATACCAGGCTGGTTTAGCTGCTCTAGCTGAGGAGTGGTGGTGGGGGTTCTTACTCTCCTGCACAGGTGGAATCCAAGCCACAATGTAGTGACAGGATACCAGTACAAAACTACTGATATGTTTCTTAGTCAGGAATTGACTAGAAGTCATTGAATAAGGTGTTCAGTTTGGGGGCAATGCCTTTTATACAGATACGTTTGCAGGTATTGGTTTAACAGCTGCATGTGCTAAAAAAAACAGCTTATGTAATAATCTTGTATCTCTCACTGAAATAATGGCATAAGCACTAGGAAAATTGCTCCTGTACATAATCATCTCTGTTCCACACTGCAGCAATTTCCCAGGTGCTGGCAGATGACTGGATTATTTCAGTAGCTGAGCAGGTTTAACCTTTTCTCTGGGCAATTTTGTGGATGTTTCCTTCCTGAAGACAAAATGCATTGACACTTTTCTACTAATGTTTTAGCTGCTAGAGGAAGGCATGTATCTTGGAATGTTGTTTTTTTGCTCATTGATGTAAAGTTGATGTGATGGGAAAGCAGAGTACTTAAATATTTAAGTAGGGGGAAAGTGAGGTCATTGGTTAATCCTCTTTTTCTATCACAGCCTGGAGATGCCAGGCTGACTCACCTGTTTTTCTGTATAAAGGGACCTTCCCAGGGAAGCAGCTGTTCCTCTGTGGGGAAAGTGGGGCAGTAGGGAGAGCTTAACTGATGCAGCAACTTTCAGACACAACATAGGAACAAGCTCACTCTCCATTTCAGAGAATTTGAAATTGCTGTCGCCTTGATTTGCTGCCAGTTTGGAAAACTGATGATGATAAAGGAAAACTAAAAGCCGACAGTGGTAAATTAGGCAGCTGGCAGACACACTGCATCGTTTCCAAGCACTTGGTGAAGATAAAAGCATTTTCTTGTGGATGCTTAACTGCTCAGGGAGTTGTCCTCTGTTTCTCTCTAGCCAGTACCTTCAGCCACGTGGATCTTAAGGAATATGTTCAGCCCAGTGATCTTGTCCAATACTGGAGTGTGTTGTCTAGTGGACTCAATACAGCTTTACTTTTCAGAAGCAAATCAGTGATTTTGTTGGCAATGGATAGTAAAGTTGCTTCACATCACGAAGTTCCAGGAAAGAATTTTAAACTGGTTGCTTCTGCCATACGACTTTGAAGAAGCAGACCACCTCCATGTCGAGGGTGATGGCTGGTAACTTTCAGATAACCTTATCTTTGCCACTGAATACACTGGAAGTCAATCTGTCAGATTCAATGGTAGGACGTTCTGTTTGTCTTGTTCCTGTTAATCATTAATGGCAAGTTCTTCCCTTTATACATACAAAGGGGACAGAGATTTGACAGACACAGATAGAGCATGTTCCATTTGTTGCTTGAGGAGTGGAGTAGTAGGATTCCATAAACAGCAGGATGCATCAATCCACGGGGGTGAAATCCCTGCTTGTTTTTATTTCTCATCCTTATGAGTTGATTGATTAGAACTTCCAACTAAGTTTTGAACCTGAGGGCAAAGTGCGTGACAGTGGCATTTAAGATGTGTGACAAAGATGTCAGATGAGGAAGAGAAATAGAATAGAACAGGGTAGGCAACCTCTGGCATGCATGCCAAAGGCAGCATGTGAGCTGATTTTCAGTGGCACTCACACTGCCCGGGTCCTGGCCACCAGTGCAGGGGGCTCTGCATTTTAATTTAATTTTAAATGAAGCTTCTTAAACATTTTAAAAACATTATTTACTTTACATGCAACAATAGTTTAGTTCTATATTATAGACTTACAGAAAGAGACCTTCTAAAAATGTTAAAATGTATTGCTGGCACGCGAAACCTTAAATTAGAGTGAATAAATGAAGACTCGGCACAGCACTTCTGAAAGGTTGCCGACCCCTGGAATAGAAGGAAAAGAAGCTTGAAATTCTGTAGGACCGATTTATTTAAATAGTGTTTTCTATAACCAGGGCTGTCCCTAGGGCAGTGCGGGGCCACAAATCAGCCTGTATGGACCCCCATTAACATTTTTTATACAGGCGAAATCTGGTGTGGGGAGAGGACACCAGTGCTGGGGGGCAAGAGACGATAGAGAGTCACAAGGTGGCACCTGTGCTAGAGGCAAGCAGCCCCCTGTGTTGGGGGGGGTCCCTGAAAAGGTGGGACCCAGGATGGAAGGGCAATGGATGAGGTCAGCCTGGCATTGGCATGTTCCGGTGGGCGAGCAAGAAAAAGAAATACAATGTGACTTCCCATTGGTGAGTGCAGGCCCAACCCCCACTGCCAACGCCAGGTCCCCTGTTAACCCCCGGAACGGCCTGGCCCCCCCAACCCCAACCCCCAGGTCGCCTTGGCCCTCCAGGCACTGCTAATCCCAACCTCCCTGGGCTGGCCTAGAACCCCCTGCACGACACATGCACACTGAAGCACAGGGCCTTCCAGAGCACGGGTCCCAGAGCGGTCGCCCCGATTTGCCACACTGTCTATAATCAGTTTCATCGTTCAGCCTGCCTGGTGTCTGTAACCTACACTAGTATGCCAGAAGATGATACCAGAGCTGAGCTGGTCAAAGGTACAGAGTGGAACAATAATTTTTAAAGTTGACATGCTGCTCATTATGTGCAATACATGGGATATGTGTGGGGCTACAACCCGCCAGAAACCTGTATGTAGGCATTTGTGGGTATTGTTCATAGCCTGAGAAAGCAAGGCCTGTTAGCAAAGACTTTTATCCCCTTCATACCCACAGCTGACCTCCAGAATTAAATGGGAGTATATACTCTCTACCAGTGTAAACCCTGCACTCCAGTATGCCCCTGGAGATATGATTCAGATCAAAAGGAATTATGTCATCTATGATTCTGTACAGCAGAGAGGTATGCTTTTGACTCATCTGAGCTAAATTCAGCTCTGGTGAAAGCAGGTGCTAATCCACTGCCTTAGAGAGGTGATGCATTCATGCTTGGGTGCTGTTTGGCTCAACAGTGACTTAGTTCTCTATTCTGGCTAACAGTGCTGCAATGGAAGCCAGGCGTTAAATACTCTGCTGCTTCCAAGCTTTTCTGTGCTGCGTTGGCTCTGGTGCCCATTTTTTTAAAGTGTTCTAAGAAATTCACATTCTGGGGTAGAAGATAGCTTGGATCTCTATCATTCAGATAGTCATTGAATGACTAGCAGGAGTTTCTGGGTCTGTGTTTAAATAGGCATTGATATCGTGATCCAAACTCTGTGAGGTTGTGAGAAGTGTAATTTAAAGCCAGAATTTGGCCTTGGATTTGTTGTTCCAAGTGTTTATTAGATGAGGTTCCATTTTTAGTCTGGTTAAATCAAACTTCTTGTTGTACTTCGTTTTGTTTTTAGAGAGCAAAGTTGAACGGTTTGATGCAAGCTTTTCATTGCTCTTCATCCCTACGTTCACTTGCTGCCACAATCTGATTTCTTTCAAATAATCTTCATGTTCTTGGCCTAGTCTGATGCTATCAATGTGTCTTCTTGTATGGGCATGTTCTGAATAAAAGGGTGTGTAATGGAAACATATTCCCTCTTCTTGCTGCGCTAGTGGGCTACATTCTTAAGTATTGTATATTGAAACATCATTCTCATTTATTTTTCCACCCTTTTGTTCTGTGACAATGGGCAATACAGTGTTTTCTTTCTCCAGATTGTTATAATGTGCAAATTTCCACAGAAAAATAAGACATACTGGCAAGATCATTACAAAACCTAATAGGCCAAAAGAAGAGTCTAAAAGTAAACCTACAGCTTTATAAGAAGCCAAAGCATCAGAGGAATGAAGCATTCATAAAGATGCCCTCAAATATCATCCAGCTTCCCGCATTGGCTTCAGATACCATTCCTCCTGGATATGTAAAGATGAGAATTGGCCTTGAAGGCTCATTTCAAAGTGGTGAGTTATGTGCATGTGTTCTCTATACCTATATCCTGTTAACATCTGCCTTACCAGTAGGATTTTCAAAAGTGGACGGGATTGGACCTAATTTTCCTCCCACTGATGTCAATGATAAAACTCCTGTTGACTTCAGTGGAAGCAGAGAGAGGCCAACGCTGAGTGCTTTTGAAAATCTATCCTCCCAGCCCATGTTATCCTGTAGTCTACATGGCACTCTATGAAATGGGGCTGCTTATTGCTACTGTTCTAAAATCCAAAATACTAGTTCCAAATTAGGAGCAGATCCAGCTTCCAGTGAAATCAGTGGAAAGAAGCCCATCAATTTCAGGGGGAGCTGGATTTGGGCTTGAGTGTACTCTTATGTAAAGAATTATGATAATGACTGGGCTAGAGAATAATTCACAACAAAATATTTGTTTAATGAATGTTGCTTTATTTTTTCTGTTAATGTTTTGTCTGGAAACAGATTGCAGAATTCTTTGATTTATTTATTATTGCCAAGTATTTGCAAGTTTCTTAGCAAATAACTTTTTTTTAAAGTGAATTTCATAAATTTCTTTAGTGAATAATCAATCTTGGCCTGCAGATTACTTGTGGTTTGTGAATATTCACTTACTGCATGGCACGTTTCCTTATTATCTGAAATATGTCACTAAACAACACAGAATGAAGAGCAAATTTTACAATCAACAATCATCCTACTTTAAATTTTATAATCATCCAAATTTAATTTTTGGTAAATATTCAAAAATTTGGGCAAAAATCACTTTTCATAAATGCAGCAAAGAATCCTGTGGCACCTTATAGACTAACAGATGTTTTGGAGCATGAGCTTTCGTGGGTGAATACCCACTTCTTCAGATGCAACCCCTCTGATACTTTTCATAAATGATCACTTAGTAAAAACTAAGGGCCTAATTCTTCTTTGATTTACACTGGCATAAAGTTATTATATCTCTAATGACTTCTATGGGCTTATGCCTGATTTACAACAGTATAAATCAGAGGAGAATAACACCCCCAAGTACTCAAATATTTGCAGAAAGTATAGAAAAAAAGGAGTCACGCATGAAGTGGAATAAAAATTGACTCTTAAATTCAAACAAATATTTGCAGACAGTTTTTTTCTATTTGTACAGCTCTGGACAACGTTAAATATAAATATGTTAAATATAACAAAGGGTTACATTTGTCAGTTTTAGCTGGAATTTATTCTGTATTCAACAAGAATTTGATTAAGATCATGGTCGTTAGAGACAGGACAGGTGTATTCAGTCAAGTCTATCCTCTTGTAAGGGCAGGATGCAGTCATGAAAGAGATGACCTCTTTTTATTTACTTCTGGGTATTTCTGTTGTACTCAACATAACACCTACAAAAATATATTATATACAGTGTCTGTGGTTTGTTGCATGTAACTGTATAAGTTTTAAATAAATCACAGTTCACAACATAGTACAATACACACATGAACTGTGATTTGTAACCTATAGACTTAGACATATCAGCCCTGTAGCTTGGCTGGGCCACAGCCTTTTGTGTCTGTCTATATAGCCGCTTTGTTGGAAGAAGTTGAACAGCTTTTCTCTTTGTCTCCTCACAGGTGGTATATGAAGTGGGATTGATTACCCTGCAGTGTGTTCCTGACCTTTGAAAAAATAGTTAAGTACACCTGTATTCATAACGTCTTCTCTTCCTCCTCCTCCTCTTCCTCCTCACCTTTTGGAACCTGCACTGTCCAGACACAGTTCTCTAATCAAATGCTTTATTTTTTCTGGTTTCAGGTGCTGAGAAAGATCCTACTCTGGGTTTTTGTTCTTTTGGTTGTTTATATAAAAGCCCTGTATCCCAGAGGATGATTGCTCTAGTTTCTCCTTTTGAAATACTGTTATCAATGTCAGCTATGTTCCATTAAAAAACATTAACAGTTACTACTGCTAGAAAATTGGCATTTGGTCATTTCTGGGAGCGGGGTTAGGGGGGGAGGGGGAATTGCACTGGATGAGTCACTTGAATTATTGGTAGCTCAGAGATGGTCAGTGTGAAACCCACTCTTCTGGCCTCTACCAAGGGCAAAGGAGTGAAGGTAAATGCTTCCAAACCAAGCCAGAGAGGAAAGACTATGTGTCTTTAGACACATTATTGTAATAAGTAAAGCAATACAATAATAAACAGAAAAGTCTATGCCAGGTTTATGTTGTTTCATTTTTAACCAGGCTTAATAAAAAGGCTTCTCTCTATATTGTGCAATTCTATTGCAGTCTCATGATATGAAGCATGTTTACTGCAGGCTGCTGGTTTAGAGTTTTGTTTACATAGAAGAAATCTCCACAAAGTTGACTGCACTGTGACTGATGTTTGCAGAAAGAGTGACATGAAACACAAGGCCAAATGATAAAATATGGGAATGGGGCCTCCGAGAGGTCTAGCCACAATAGGGACTAAGTTTAAAAATAGGATTGTGCGCGCTCTCCCTCTCTCTCTCTCTCATCCTCCCCCAACCACCTGATGCCATAGGTAGCAAATATATTGCCATCAGACAGGACCAATGTGTGACGTTCAAGTGCATTATGGTCACACTGGGTTGGTTCACAAACATTACATTCAGACAGGGCTGGTGTTTGAGGCGGAAATGCACTGAAATCCAACAGAGCTGGTGCTTCATGCTCTGTTGTACTGGAATTCATTTTTTGCCCATGTAGTGCAGGGACCCCAGAAGTGGCACAAATATATACAGTGCTAGTCTGTTGTGAAATTTTCTCAGCTGAGGTGTGACACAAGCAATTGAAATGTTTGACAGATGACTAAAATGTAGAACAGCCGTGTTTCATTGCATGTTGCGGCCCAAATAAAAGATGGTTAATGGTTTTTAACTGTGAAATGTGTTTTAAGGATGTTTTCTCACTATGTGAATTAACTAAACCAATTTATAAAAAGAAAACTGGAAAACAAATTAATTCATGCAGAATCACCACAGAAAGACACGTCATATGAATCATCAGCAGTGTTTGAACTATCGACCCTCAGATCTCCAACACTGACATCTGCCACATGACCTAAAGAAATAACTGTTATCCTCTATGTAGATCAGCCACTAAAGGGGACTTGACACATACTTTACCAGTGCATTATCCAATTATTTGCTGAACAGCAGTAGAGTGTTGGGAATTAGGATTCCTTGGCACTATTCCAGTCTCTGGAAGGAGTGTGTGATCTAGTAGTTAAAGTAGCAGTTATAGCTAGGCTAGCCAGGCAATAGATTTGGCACATTTATTTTGAAAGGCAGCATGCTTGAGTGGGTGAGGCTTGGAACTGCCATATTGGAGAGTGGGGTAAAATACTGGCTCCACTGAAATCAATGAAACACCTGCCACTGACTTCTGTGGAGCCAAGGTTTCACCCCTCGGTTCTAGTATCAGTTCTGTCTGACATGTCCATGCATTAGCTGTGAAGCCTCAACATTTTTAGGCTTTTTAACACAAAGTGTGTTCTTGTTGAACCAAACAGCATAATCATAAGGGTTTCTATTATGTACCACGCTTAATATGTTCAAGGGCTTTTTCAAAAGACCATGCACATTGTGTACATTTTTACAGTTCTTGGTATCAGCAACAAGTTAGTTACAATCATTAGCAATAACATTAACATCAGTTCTATCACACAGGTACATTTACAGTTATTTTTTTCATGCCAAGCCTTCGGTTTAGACAAATCATTCTTTAGATCAGCTTGTTTAATATCCCTTTTGAATTTTTGTAGCTTTTTCTTGACCTCAGAGTCTTCTTTGACATAGGCTTTTAGTTTATCCACTTCCTTGGAGTTTTAGTATTTAAGGGTTAACCTGTGGCTTTTATTTGCAAGGTTTAATCCTTCCCTTCCTCCCTGTCCAGTAGGGTCAAAATCTGAACTCTTTTTTGTAACAGAATCCATTGGCTGGCTGGGTGCGTCCTTTTTGCTAATGGCTATGGGCAAGTCTTTCTCCCCCCCAGTTAGTCAGGTTCCGTATATACTCGATCATAAACAGGTTTATTTATAAGCTGCCCCCCCTGCCCCCAAGATGGATAAGTAAAAATGGAAAAAATTTATAGCCTGTTCATAAGCCAACCCTATAATTCAGAAGTCAGCAGACTTTGGCTCCCGTGCCGCTGGTGGTCCGAGATGGTTTATCCGCAAGCACGGAGGTAAACCGAAGTAAACAAAGTGTCCCGGCGCGCCAGCTGCTTACCCTGATGGGCTGAGACAGCAACTGATGGGGAAATTTTTTTGGGGGGGAAAGCTGGGAGTCAGGGGAGTAACCCCTGTGACCACCCCCCACATGACCCCACACCTAGCCCAGGACCCCCCCACTCTCCCCATCCCATCCCATCCCATCCCACCTTACCTGGTGAGGGCCAGGGAAGGATGTCTCTGACCTGGCCGGCTGGGCCAGGTGCGGCTACAGCCTGCCAGCACCAGAGCTGCAGCTGCTTTGGAGGCTGTGGGGAGAGCAGCATGGCCAGAAGTGGAGAGACTCTGGCCCGCCTCTTCCTTTCTGTCTCTGCTGGCTGTGCTGCCTCTCCCGGCTTCCTCTGTTGTGGGGGAGGGGCTGTGCCCCACCTCTCCTTCCCTATACTCGTTCATAAGCCAACCCCCTTCTCTGGTTCTTCCCTTTTTTACTAAAAAAAAAAATCGGCTTATGAACGAGTATATATGGTAATTTGCATCAACACAGACACTAGCTTGTGTACTAGTTTTCAAATCCTCAACCTTTACCAGTTCCAAGGCTGGACTCTGTCTTAAAGAGATACCATCCATTTTCACTAGCATGTTAGACTCAAGGTTCTTTTGCCAACCTCTGCTTCCACATGGAATCAGATGTCAAGTCCACTAAGAGACTACAAGTCACATCCAAAATATCTAGAGATAAAAGTTTAGCTGCCATCCCCTGTATTTCTGAGAGATTAACTGCACAACTGTCCTCCTGCTCTGCAGATTCACCTGTCCAGTCTTCCCTCTGAACCAGAGATACAGACTGTTTACTCAAAGAATCAACATGGAGACAGTCCTGTCTCAACACCATTGTCTCCCTGACAAGCTGGTTAACCTTATAGGGCTGTTTAAACTCCGTAGCAATTTTTATTCCATCTGAAATCTACTCAAAGCTATCCACAGTAGATTTTTTCAAAACAAATTCAGTGGATTCATTTTCATTTGAAAGATTTTGGTCACTGGGAACCAGCACAGTTTCCTCAGAAAAGAAACTGTTTGCTATCAACAATGGCCTATTAAGAGTCAGTGGAAACAATTCTTTTTCACAGACTTCACCAAAATATTCCTTTCCTTCTGCAATATCATGCACTGCAACAGATTCTTTCTGAGCTTTATTTATGTCCAGAACCAACTTTGGCACAACAGACAAATCACCAAACTCCTTCTGAGTTTCACATACATCCAGAATCACCTCTGGTCCATCTGGAGGATTTTCACACAACCCCCTTTAAGGTAAACTGCTAGTCTTCATAGTCACAAGATTAAAAGCATTATCTTCCTTGTTACAAGTTTCCACACTGTCAGCAGGTAACATAGTCAAATTACCTTCATGGTTTCCTTGTGCCCTGGCTATGATATCACCCTGATCAGATAAGGTTGTCATATCTTTACTCAGCAACACACTAGCAACAGGCAACATAGAAGTACCAGAATCACTTGGGGTATGGCTACACTTGCAGCTGTACAGCGCTGCCACGGGAGCACTCCCGCAGCAGCGCTTTGAAGTGCGAATGTGGTCGCGGCGCTAGTGCTGGGAGAGAGCTCTCCCAGCGCTGCAGGTACTCCCACCTCCCTGTGGGGATTAGCTTGCAGCGCTGGGATCCGCACTCCCAGTGCTGGGGAACTGTTTACACTGGCGCTTTGCAGCACTGTAACTTGCTGCACTCAGGGGTGTATTTTTTCACACCCCTGAGCGAGAAAGATGCAGTGCTGTAAAGCGCCAGTGTAGCCAAGACCTTGGTCTTTGGGAGCTTTTATGATATTAACTGGATGCAGCCTAGTTACAATGTCATCATCCCTAGCAGACACAAATTCAGGACTACTTCCTTCGTTGGCTTTAGTTGTATCAAGAATCAGCTTTGGGTCAACTGATAAATTTTCAACCATCATAGGCTGACAGCTTCTTCTGTCTGCTTAACAGACAGAAAAGAGCTGGAGGAACATTCCCCTGTAACAGACAAACAGCGTGGGATATCCTTTCCTTTGTCCCAGCACACATGGCTGTTCATGGACAATTGCTTGGAGATGGGGTAGCGCCCTTCATGGGCAGGTCATTACCCCTAACAGACTCAGGAATATTTCCTTCACTGTTACAATTCTCCACACTGGTAACAGGTAAGGTATAGGGATACTCATCTTCCACTAACGTGGCCTTCCCAAACTGCTGATTAGACAAAGCTGTCAGCTCAGAAGGCTGCCTATGTTCATCTAAACTTTCTTTGCCTTTCCCTCCCTTAACAGATAAACTGCTGTTTCTTACAGATACATTACACTGAGCTGCTTTTAAACAAATCATTTCTACTGTTTTCAGGCTTACTTTCACAAACTTTACTTGCCAGCAATCCATCACTCACCAAGACTGTACCCTTTTCTTCCTCAGGTAGAGCTTTAACTTGATCACCAACTTTAATTTGCTCTAGAGAAACATCTTCCTGAGCCTTATCTAATGCCAGATTCACTTCTGAGAGACCAGACAGACACTCAGAAATTCCTTCCATATATTCACTGCTTCTTTGCACAGATAAATGACCATCTTCCTCATACAAACATTTGGAGAAACCCTCCATAGGCAAATCCTTGCCCCTAATAGACACAGGTTCAGGATTATTTCTTTCCTGTGACTACTTTATGTCATCAGCTTGACTGAACAAAGTTTTAATATCATCCCCAATGAAAAGATCCTTAGGCAGTAACTTCCTTACACTAGCTATAACTTCATGTTTAACGCCATTCCATTCAAGATGGATTCTGGCTAAAGGCACACTTACAGTAAACTCATAGACTATTATAATATTCACACTCTGATTTGGTAAATAAACTTTCTCTTTGACAAAATCTGTTATAACAAGAGTGATGTTAGAAGCTGTAATTTGCCCTAAACCACTTTTACCGTTGACTTTTACATTCTCTGCTCAAGTTATGGGGTTACCTTCACCTGGGCTCACAGTAAAAGTATTTATATAAAAGTGGCAGTGTTGGAGTAAATTTGGTTACACACAGACAACTGCTTAGAGTCAAACAACATACCAACATTGTTACAAACTGGATAGATTCTGTCTCCATCTTTATGGTTGAGAGGAACTGGTTTTTCAGTATGATTCAGTTCCTATTGTTGTTTATTCTCTTGAGTTGGAGCTTAAGTCTGTTCACTTTTGCCTTACCTTCTAGTTCTGCAATCGAATACATACCATTTTTTGTTCATATTCAAAACACAGGTGTTGTCTTTCAGGAGCTTCTTCCATATCAGCTATTTTTTGCTTTTGTTCAATTTCTAGCTGCTGGTTTCTCACTGCAAGCATTTTCGCTGGGTCTGCTTTCTTGTCACTGGCAATTTAACAGATTATTCAGTTCCTGCTCTGTGACTTTTTGCTTAAAATACAACCCTCTCTATAAGCACAATTCTTTCAGGCTTTTTCTGTCAGGATCTTGATCATGGGTCAATCGCTGTAACTGATTTTTAACCCTTAAGTTCTCCAGTAACAAAATTAAATTTTGACAAGCATATGGTTCTGATCCAAAAACCTAATTAACCTGTAGTAATGTGTATCCAAGCATGACTATGCCACTGTGACCGGGGTCCTAATGGGGGCCAGCTGTGGTCACTCAATTAAGATGAACTGCAAAGAATGGAGCAGACAGTCCCCGTAAAGCTCATGGATATTTCAATACTGAGATTCACCAAGCCAGAATAAAACAGCTTCTTTATTACCTTTCTGGTTACTCAGAAGTCCAAATAACACAGTTCCCTTAAAGTTGTCCAGCCTCAGGCCTTCATCCAGGTATCCACATCAAATATGATGAAAATTTCTGTAAATCTTATTTCATTACATAAAAGAAAAGGTTCTACCAATCCCGAAGGATCGGACACGTTACCTCCTAGGTTAATGACTGTTTCAGATCTTCCCCAAATACACGCTACAGCCAATTCTTATTAACTAAACTTTATTAAAAAGCAAAAGAGAAAGAGAGTATGGTTAAAAGATCAATATATATACAGACATGAGTTCAATTCATTGAGGTTCAGATTCCTAGCCAGGGCCGCCCAGAGGATTCCGGGGGTTTGAGGTCTTCGCTGGCAGGGGGCCCCTGCTTCAGCGGTAATTCGGCGGCGGGAGGTCCTTCTGCTCTGAGACCCGCCACTGAAGGGCCCTGAAGACTCGCAGCAAGGGCCACCCGCCGCTGAATTACCCGAAGCAGGACCCACTGCTGAAGTGCAGCCCTGTCTTCGGGGGTAATTTGGTGGCGGGGGGTTCCCGCCGCAGGTCTTCGGGGCCCTTTGGTGGCGGGTCCCGGAATGGAAGGACCCCCCGCTGCCGAATTACTGCCGAAGACCCGGACTGCACTTTGGCAGCGGGTCCCGCTTTGGCAGTAATTTGCCGGCAGGGGGTCCTTCTGCCCTGGAGCGGAAGGATCCCCCCGCCACCGAAGACCCGGAGCGGAAGAAGCTGCAGGGACCCAGGCCCCATGAGAGTTTTCCGGGGCCTCCAGAGTGAGTTAAGGACCCCGCTACAGGGGCCCCGAAAAACTCTCGTGGGGGCCCCTGCGGGGCCTAGGGCCTGTGTCAAATTGTCCCACTTCCCCCTACCTCCCAGGCGGCCCTGTTCCTAGCAGAGATGCAAAAAGAATGAGGAGTACTTGTGGCACCTTAGAGACTAACAAATTTATTTGAGCATAAGTTTTCATGAGCTAAAACCCACATCATTGGATACATGCAGTGGAAAATACAGTAGGGAGATGTATATACACAGAGAACATGAAAAAATGGGTGTTGCCATACCAACTGTAACGGGAGTAATCAAAATAGCCCACCTTAATTGATTACTCTCCTTACAGTTGGTATGGCAACATCCATTTTTTTTCATGTTCTATGTATATATATCTCCCTAATGTATTTTCCACTGAGTGCATCCGATAACATGGGTTTTAACCCACGAAAGCTTATGCTCAAATTAATTTTGTTAGTCTCTAAGGGCTTGGCTACACTGGAGAGTTGCAGCGCTGGTGAGGGGGTTACAGCGCTGCAACTCAGGATGTGGCCACACTTGCGAAGTACAGCCAGCGCTGCAACTCCCTGGTTGCAGCGCTGGCTGTACACCTGGTCTGCCTCGGGTGTAGCGATTCCAGTGCTGGTGATGCAGCGCTGGTCAGCAAGTGTGGACACCACCAGCGCTTTTATTGGCCTCCGGGGTATAAGGAGGTATCCCAGAATTCCTATCCACAACAAACCAGAAGAATGGCTGAACTCCGATCTCCCCGTAGCTACTTGCTAAAAAACAAACACAGCTGCTCTGTGCTCCAGCGAGTGAGCCAGCGAAGGCAGGAGAATTGCTTTGGAATGTTCAAAGCTGTTTGCTTGAGGAGAGAGGGGGGAGGGGTAATGTTGAGCAACTGTTTATGTGGTCTGATGGCTATTTAGGAGTGCATAATTAGCATTTAGTGAATAAGACAGGTAGGGGAAAGGTCAAAACTTTTAAAAAGATTGAAGGTAGGCACTGTGTATCTTCCAGTCCTTACAACTTGCAAGGCAGGGAGCTGAGAACAATGTCAGCTCCAAAAATCCACTCTCTCTGTCTCCCCCATGCTCCCTGTCACATTCCACCCCACCCCCCTCTTTTGAAAAGCACGTTGCAGCCACTTGAATGCTGGGATAGCTGCCCACAATGCATCACTCCCAACAGCGCTGCAAATGCTGCAAATGTGGCCACACTGCAGCGCTGGCCCTACACAGCTGTACGAACACAGCTGTAACTACCAGCGCTGCAGAACTGTAAGTGTAGCCATGGCCTAAGATGCCACAAGTACTCCTCTGTCTTTTTGCTGATACAGACTAACACTCTGAAATATAGCAGAGATGGTGAGCTTTGTAGTTGCAAAGAGTTCTTTTAGAATTCAGTCCATAGCTCACAGTTCAATGTCCAAGTCTCATATTCATTGCATACCAGTATAGCTGGGACCTTACTCTTGCGACTCAAACTTTCCCAATGAAGTCTAAGCAGATCTGAGATGACAGAATCAGGATCTGAGGATCTTTTATACAATTTCATGTCTTTTGACAGGTTTGGATTTCCTCCGGTAACAAAAGGTAAATAGGATGACTTTGAAGGAGGTTCATCAGTGGTACTTAGCTATACAAATTAACATAAGGCCATTTGTGTTTTCTTCCATCATTCACAGGACATTTCAAAGTGAGATGAATACCAAGATATCCCGTGTTTACAATTCATTTAAATGCTAGAAACTTCTTTTGACCTCTGAATTATCAGAATACAGTATAGACAGGGACTGTTGATTACATTGTGGACCCTACTCCTACATATGTAAAAATACAAACATTATCTCCACACGCGTGTCTTTTGAGGATTATTTATTTTGCAGGATGTTTAACCCTTTCAAGCCATGCGTCACAGCCTCCCTTTTAAATTTGATTCATATAACAGGGAGAGGGATAGCTCAATGGTCTGCTAAAACCCAGGGCTATGAGTTCAGTCCTTGAGGGGGCCATTTAGGAATCTGGGGCAAAAATCTGTCTGGGGATTGGTCCTGCTTTGAACAGGGGGTTGGACTAGATTACCTCTTAAGGTCCATTCCAATCCTGATATTCTATGAAATGTAGAAGATTTGCTTGATCTGATTGATTTTAATTGGTGCTGCAAAGCTCTAGCAGGATTCATCTCAAAGAGTTCATTCCCTTAACACCCTGGGGCAAATAAACAACCACACAGGAAAGTTGCCAATACTGTGAAAAGATGAAACCTGAGAGCAACCATGCACAGTAGGGCTCTGAACAAACCTGTTTTAGACATACTTCTTACAGAAACAACTTCCAAAGAACCATGAGTCTTAAGAAAAAAGTTGATAGCTTGTGGGTTCTGCCTCATTTGAAGAAAATATTCACCCATTTGCAGTGTTCGACCCACCTATAAAATTAAGAGTTAGTAGGAAAGAAAGACAAAAACCAAAGAAACTAGAAGAAGGATTTGATTCAGGTACTTTATTCAAAGCAGTTTCAAGAATGGTGTTCTTAAAGATAAGAAGTGGAGGGACAGCTGTAAGAAAATACATTGTATGAACCAATATTATTCAGAATAAACCTTAAGGAAAAGAGAAAGGACATAAAGCAACTAGAAAGTGGTGTTTCATTTTTAACATTGAATAACAGATTTATGTAGAAAGAACACTAGTCAGTACATAGTTCTTTAGGAAAAATGGGGAATTACTATGTTTTTGACATTTCATATAGCTGTGATTTTTTTCATATGGGAGCTCATCTTCTAAACACTGATGGAAAGCATCAGTTTGGTCCACCAAAATATTCTGAGCCTGATTATCTGTTGTCCTGTACCTTGTGTAGTCATTTACACCAGTGCAAAGTGGATGAAAACTTTTGATTCAGTAGTGTTTTGAAATTCACCTTGCATTGATCATGAAGACTATACAAGGTACAGGCCCTGCAATTCCACATAATTTCAGAATTCTCCATTCCCTGTTTCCTCACCTTAGAAATTAACTTGGTAAAATGTATTCAGAGTATGTCTAGCTAGAGCAGAACGGAGTGTTCCTGATTTTCATTCTTTGTGATTTGCCATTCACAAAATAGTACAAAATCTGTCATCTTTTATGTATAGAGTTTGATTTGCTTTTCTTGTATAGTCATTGCACGTTGTCAGACCCTAGATCTTTACTTTTGGAAGTCAACTTGATTAAAGCCCACAAGATCTGATTCACCAGCTCCCATCTTCTGCAGATTTTTACAATTGTAGAGTCTGATAGTTCTCCCTTGCTATTTACTCAGTGGAATAACTCCTGAAATGCATTGATGTGAGAGGAGAATCAAGGCACAGAATGATTGCAGTCAGCTGAGTTCTTATGGGTTTTCCTCTACAAAAATTATTATAAAGATTCAGCAAGTGTATCTGAAGGGCTTTGCATCAACAGGAATTCATCATGGAGTTTTAACAGGGCTTGATCCCACAGCCCTTACATGCACACCGCTCTAAGTGAAGGCGCTGGAACTTCTTTCAGTGCCAAGTAGAATTCTGCAGAATCCATGTAGCTTATGAGCTGGTTATGTTGTTTCAAAGCCTTAGTTAGTAGCCTGTTTATTTTGTTAATAGTTGTGATAAGGTTGAAGTTTTTACTTCAGTGGAGACTAACAAAATTTTCAGGACAGTTTTGATTTCAGGAGCACACACTGAGAATGGCCTTTGATTTTTTTTTAAAGCACTGCAGCCCTCACCCACTCTGATCAGTTGGCTCTTTTTTGCCTTTCCGTCTATAACTGCTGGGATTTTTTTCACCAGTACTGTGTAGTCTGTCTTCCCTATGTATGTTCCTGTGAATTGTTCTGTTCTAAGTAGCTGTCTTATTATGCAAAAGTACTTTTCACTTTGGAATTTCTTTTGTTTTCCTTTTGGCTCAAAGTCAGAGTCAGCCCTGGAAGAGGAAGTTATCCAAAGGGAGTGTTGTCAGGGAGTCTGATATATATGCCTGTTAAGCTCTGAAAAAAGCAACAATTGGCCTTTGGAGGAGGAAAATTGTTTTGCCACTTGCATCATTGCCATTTCAGAGAAACGGCAAGATAGGACAAGTTTTACCTTTCTGTTTCATGAACAAGTCAAAACAGCTTGAAAATAACCTTATGACACTAATCCCACCTTTGGGTGAGAAAAGTTCACATCCTCTACTCATAATACACTGTCTTATTTAGATTAAAGTTAATGAACTGTAGTACATATTAATCTGTTTGGGGTATTTATAGAATGGCAGTAGTCTATATTATCTGTCTGAACTTTGTGATATGGAAGTTTAGCTGTCAAACCAAATAGATATAAGGCCTGGTTCTCAGTTGCACTGAGGTTTGTGAACAATTACCCACATCCTCAGGTCCCTTTACACAGCCAGTGTAAGGAGTTTTAGTATAATTGAGGATTCAAGCCATCTTCTTTGATATGGTATAGAGGGGTTTGTGAATATAGCAGTCGTTTCAAATGTAGAAAGCCACGGGTATTTGTAAATAAACTGTACAGATTCAAAATATCTGCAACAAGTAGGTTCCTGCTGAGCATTACAAGGCACACAAATTACTTCTGTTATCAGAGGGGTAGCTGTGTTAGTCTGAATCTGTAAAAGCAGCAAAGAATCCTGTGGCACCTCACAGATTAACAGACGTTTTGGAGCATGAGCTTTCGTGGGTGAATAACCACTTCGTCGGATGCATGTAGTGGAAATTTCCAGGGGCAAGTATATATATGCAAGCAAGAAGCAAGCTAGAGATAACGAGGTTAGTTCAATCAGGGAGGATGAGGCCCTGTTCTAGCAGTTGAGGTGTGAAAACCAAGGGAGGAGAAACTGGCACTCACCACTGGTAACACCTGTTTGTGTTCTTTTAGGTCTTATTTTTATAACATTGTTCATTGGTATTGTAAGCTTTTACAGGCATGCGTTTGGCACTGACCCCTAGACTATTTTTCAGGAGGCATTCATTTGCTGGACAATTTCCTAGCCATGGTGTACATAGCAGAGGGAGACTATATCTGCAACATGACATCCCACTAAATGAGCTTTGGTTTAACTTCTTAGTATTTGCTCTTTTAACAAGTTCTTAGTTCTCTAACTATCAATACTAGCAGTGCTAGGTTTTAATCTGAAAGTTTAAATGCTTTGCCACTAAGCCTCTCTCTCCTGCCTGTGCTGTCAAATTCCATGGTAGTTGTAGAGAAATCAATGATACATCAAACTATTTAAATTCAGTATTCCATTGACAATAGTGGAACATCATAATATATGCGGTACATTGGCACCAGTAGCAGATTGACAATAATCTACAGTGTATTAATGTAAAATCTTGTGAAGGAGTTAACATTTTATCATAATGGGTCAGATTCTCACATCCTTATTCATGCTGAGTAGCACCTTATATCATAGGTAACCAATGGCAGAATCAGGTTTTGTAACCAATGGGGGGCAGGGCTGCGAAGGATTTTGGGGTCTGGGGCAAAATATGAAGCTAAGGCCCCCTCATCCTTCTAAAAAAATATTCCTGAGGGAAGGCATGGTGGGTGCGCTTCCAGAGCGAACTGTCATGCGATCCCACGTCCCAGGGGCCCAGCCCTGTGGGATAGGAGCCACCACCGCTGGGTGAGTGCAAGGTGGGCTCACTCTCCAATCTCATTTGAAAATTCATGACTTACACATCCTCTGAACTGGCGCCACCCATACATGTCAAAGCTGCTGGGGGGACAGTCACCCTCCGTGCCCCTATTAAGGTAAACACACTGAAATCAGAGAATCTACCCATGGACTAAAGTGCTACTCAACTGGATTAAGGGCTGGTTTAGACTGAAAACTTTTATTGGCCTTGAGAGATGTAGTTAGGCCAACCTAACCCCTAGTGTAGACAGCGCCAGGTACATGGAAGAATACTTCTGTTGACCTAGCTACTGCCTCTCAGGGAGGTGGATTGACTACAGCAATGGGAAAACCCCTCCCAAGAGAGTCTCCACTGCAGTGCTATATCGGCGCAGCTGCAGCTATATGCCACGTTAGCATTTTAAGTGAACATGTTTCAGCTGGACGCATTCTCTGCCTCTTTGTCTGTGAGGTTAGAAATTTACTGCAACATTTTTGGCTTTCCAAAATGGATTGTAAGTGCAAATCTGAATATTTGCTACATGATTTGAACTCATAATAAAGCCCAATTGTATTTCTAATGCAGGTGCAGTTCAGGTGCAGTTTTTTTGGTGACAGCTTATGCTTGCATGAGGGAAAATGCTCATCTGAAAATTTATCCCTAAGAAACTGATAAAATATATCCTTCACGATAAGAGGCTTATTTCACTTACCTTTCAACTGATTGGAGGCTTCCATTCGATAGATAAGACTCAGACCATAGATAAGCTTATCTAACCGCACACAATAGAAACCTAGAGATTTAGGTTTTTTCCACCCATCTGCTTGTCGAGATAACCTCATTGCACACCTCTTCATCCTGTAAATCTGTACACATCAGCCTTGTTTGCTCTGCTGCCAAACAGACTGACAAATGTAGTGCCAACAGAGGTGTGGACTTTCCCCCTTCACTGTAATGGAATGTTAATGTTGAATACGTGTTTTAACTTCTTACAGTCACGTTTTTAAGCAATCTCATGTAGAGCAGAAGTCCCCCCGCTTCGGGCAATGAAACTGAATTATTAAACAGGGAATATCATGAGACTGTTTTAAAACTTTTAATTAATTACCTGGACACTTTATCTGATAAATATCCATAATATTTATGAGGTGTATCTCCTCAATGGGTGTAAATCAGTGTAGCTTCAATGACTTCAGTGGAGCTATGCTGAGTTACACTAGTGGAGAATCTGGCCCCCATATTCTAAACCAAGGGTGGGCAAACTTTTTGGCCTGAGGGCCACATCTGGATGGGGAAATTGCATACAGGGCCATGAATGTAGGGCTGGGGCAGGGGGTTGGGGTGTGGGGTGTGGGAGGGGGTGCAGTGTGCAGGAAGGGGCTCTGGGCAAGGGGTTGGGGTCCAGGAGGGGATGTGGGGTGTATGAGGGGGCTCAGGGCAGGGGGTTGAGGTACAGGAGAGGTGAGGCTTGGGGCAGGGGGTTGGGATGTGGGGTGCTGGCTCCAGCCTTACCTTGAGTGGCTCCGGGGTAGCAGTGGGGCACAGTGAGGCTAAGTCAGGCTCCCTGCCTGCCCTGGCCCCATGCTGCTCCCTGGGAGAGGGAGGAAGAGGGCTCTTCCCTGCGGCCGCGTGGAGAGGGGGGGTGGGGACTCTGCGTGCTGCCATCGCTTACAGATACCTCCTCCAAAGCTTCCATTGGCCGTGGTTCCCCTTGGGGGGAGAGGGGGACTGTGGCTACAGGCTAGGGCAGCACACAGAGCCCCCTGCCCCCCACCCTCAGGGGCCGCAGTGACGTGGTGCCGGCCGTTTCTGGGAGCGATGCGGGCCAGGGCAGGCAGGGAGCCTGCCTTAGCCCCACAGCGCCACGGGCTGGATCCAAAGCCCTGATGGGCCGAATCCGGCCCATGGGCCGTCGTTTGTCCACCGCATTCTAAACAGTATAGTGTATGGATATACAGTCTTCAGATGTTTCTCTATTTGAACTCCTCCCCACACTGTGAATGCAGTGAAAGAGTTATTGTGAGGATTTGGGAGCCTTTTTTAAAATTCTATGCTCCACTGAATTTTGCAGCTTTGGGTAAAGTTGCTGAAGATTTTTGGTAGTATTTTCTACAGATCTCTGAAGATGCTGATTGGAACAATGATCTTTGTGGTAAGTCTCCATTCATCTGAACCAGGCCACGTGTGCTGAAATATGCTACTAGTCTGTTTAGGGTCCCAGCTGGTTCTGATTTTACTAGGGGTTGCTCTGGTTTAGGTTAGGTTGCCTTGATACAGATGGCAAAATGCTCAGAGGAAAAGCCGGGATCAGCACAAAATCCGAATAAAATACTCAGCAGCAACCAAGCAGACAGGAACTGATCTTGGGGGGAAAAAAATCCCCACAGAACTAATGTGAACCTTCTAATGTAAACATTAGGCTGAAAGAAAGGGATATTAACTACAGCAAACCACGGAGGGACCCTTGCACTTTCACCATGCCCTTTGTAGTAAATGCCTTGCCCAGGTGGTATACATGTTGAAAGGGGACATTTCCTGCATTATTGAGATCTAGAAACTGTCTCACATTTGGGAAAGATAAAGGTATTTCAGACAGCTTTTCCTGACATGTTGGGGCTCACCTTCTTCCATAGAATTTAATCTTTGGAGTAATTTATGAAACTTCAGGGGAGCTACAGTGAGGCCTTGAAGTTGGTACTGCTTAGTCCTGTGGTCAGAGCAGGGCACTGGGGATTAGGAATGCTGAGTTTTAGTCCCATCTTTGCCACTGACTCACCTTGTGTTCAGGGCAAGTCACTTAACCTCTGTGGTGGAATGTATTCACTCGTGTAGAATGTTTCCTAATAATAATGCTTATTTAATGTTTATAAAGCACTTGTAGATCCTTGGATGAAAACTGCTACCTAAGTGTAAATTATTATTGTTACCTGCCATAACTTCCTAATAAAACATAGGGACAGCTGCTTGGCTATCACAGTCTCTGCTTTGCATTGCAGAAAGCTGACCTGAAAAGGCAGCAAGTCATTGTAGAGCCACTATATCAGGCCCTGCATCAGCCACACCCACCCCCCAGTGTAGGAGATGTTCTGGGGTGGTCTGGAAGCAGAAGAGAACTGTGTTCCAAGCACAGCTTGGCTAAACGAAAGATCTGATTTTACTGATTTTAACGAGTCAGATTGACAATGGAGCTAACACCCTTATTCCGTGCTGTATTGGAATATTATAACCTGATATTCTTGGCTTGCTTAAAAAGTAATATTCTATAGTTTTTTGTGAGTGTGGCAAGAATAAATTAAAGTGCTTCTTTGGCAAAATGCTTTCAATAGCATCCATGCACTCATACCTCGATCCTACAAATATTGACCCAGGTGCTTAACTTTGCCACCATGAATAGTCACAATCCATGGTGGCTCATACTAGTAAAGGTAAGGAGGTACGTAAAAAGTTGCAGGATCAAGGCCTAAGCAAGCGGTCAGACTCTTACTGGATCCTTCATTATGCAGCACGAATACAATGGAGTAAAGGTGGGATATCTAATATCATCATCATTTTTAACAAATCTCTCTGTGTATGCCAGGCATCTATACATTTTATTCCATACCCTGGTCAAAAAATTGCTTTGAAGTTTACATTGTAGTTTTCTAAGTATGGTCTGGGCTTTCCTCAATTGCTTGTTAGTGGTTTAAATGCTTCTCAGCTAAGGCACAAGATTTTCAGATGGGAGAACATGGCAACTCATAGCAATTTGCTCTGTGAAATACTGTTATTTCCAGAACAATGAGCAGAATTCCTGAGCAGGAAAGAAATATTCTCTTATGATTCTGTTCGAGTTAACCTTTAAGAAATTCAAATTTGATTCCATAATGTTGCGTTATGCTGTTTATACTTATTATTTTGAGGGAATGTGTAATGATATATCTTGTAAGACACTGTATATATCATTCTGTATATAGATAACTTCAATAAAAATATTTTTGTCTTGAAACAAAGATTATAATAAAGTTTGTTTAATTATGTCTTTTTACAGTAATATCTATCTATCCTCCCATGGAAGTGGGTTTTTTGGGGAAGAGCATTTATTCTGTGTAGTTAAATTTTGGCAGTATAATTGTACAGTTCCTTGATTCTGGTGGTCTTAGTAAATCACATAGTGCAGTCTTTGTCAGAATGCCTGAATCCCCATGGCCAGGATTCTGCCTTTTATTCATGTTGAGTAGTACTGTTCGGTCTGAGTAAGTGTAGGGAAATCTGTTTGTGGGCCCTGCATCCTATGAGATGTGCTCTTTAGAAGAGGTCTTTGAATAACGAGACAGGAGCTCAGAGGCTTTGGTCACATTTTACTATCAGGATCTGTAGCAATTTGAAGACTCACTGGCGCGGTGCCTCCTGCTGGTCGTTCTGGGAATTAGCTCTTTCCAGCCTTCAGAGCACCCCCTGGCCGGCGGGTGTCTTGCCTGCCTCAGGCCCCATGTCCCTCCCAGATCCCAGTGCCTTTTCCTCAGGGTTCTGCCCCCAGCAGTACCTCCACACTCTGGGTATCCCCTCCCAGGGGAATCCCCAGCCCCTAAGCCCACCTTGCCTCAGTGGCTGCTGCCAATCTTCATCTAGCCCCCTTTCCCTGGGGCAGACTACAGTCTATAATGGCACTCATCCTTGGCCTTTGCCTATCCCTGGGCTGCCCCTCTGCAGCCCCAGTACCTTTTGGCCTTAAACAAGGCCGGCAGCCTGGGGGTTTGCCAGGCTGGAGCTCCCCAGCTCCCTTTGCCATTCCCCAGCATTGCTGCACTTCTGGTACCTTGCTCCCAGGCAGCTAGCCCTTCCCACTCCAGAGCTAGAGTGAGACTCTCTCAGCTCCTGCCTAGAGCCCTCTTATCAGGGCCAGCTGGGTTCTGACTGAGCTGGCCACACCTGTGGTCAGCTACTCCCTCGGCTGCTTTCCCTCCTTTTCCCAGCCGCAGCAGGGCTGCTTTTAACCCCCGCCTACTGGAGTGGGGCAGCCACCTCACTACAGGATCTTATCTGTAATCTGGGTAATAAGGAAGCTTTTATCTCACTGGTGGAGTTACAGGGCCAAATCCTAAGCTGGTTTAAATCAATATAGTTCTACTGAAGTCAATGGAGATGTGCTGATTTACACCAGCTGAGAGCTGGCCCTACTTTTTTAAATTGCAATGTTAGTTATATACTGATGTGTAAATCAGCCCCCCAGCTGATTCAGGCTATACAATACTTTGTGTGCCTAATTCTGCCCTCAGTGACATCCATTGGGCCTGGTTCGCCACTCACTGTCGCCACTCTATCTCCACACTAGTGTAACTCATTGATTTCCACAGAGTTATTCCTGATTTACAGCGATGGAAGTAAGACTGTGATTGGGCTTCATGTGTAAAGTATACTCCCTGGCTCTCCTTATAGTTTTGTGTTTTCGGTCAGCCATTCTTCAAGTCATCTCTGCTTTCCACCTTTGGTCTGCTTTGGGGAAGACTTGAGAATCTGCCATTCTGTTGTGTGATCTTCAGCCAGGAAGTGTGTTAACAGTGCCAGGATTGTTTTGTAATATTACAAATGCTTAGCCATATGCATTTCAAAAATAACTTTTATTCTAAAGGCCTGGTCTTGCACCACTAAAGTTAATGGGAGTTTTGCCATTGAACTCAATGGGTGCAAAAACAAACTCTAAGAGCAGATAATTTAAACAATAACTTTGCTATGGAGAAAAACCACTAGTACTTTTGTTTGTGGATTAATGTATTTTATGGAGAAAAACTTTGCAATGCATGCAGATCATGCAAATAAGGCCTTTTCTCCCTGCCGATTAAATAAACCTCTTCACAAGAGTGAAACAACTCAAAAGATGTTCCTGAGACTATAAACTGATCAGGGAACATTCCTAACAGTGACATATAAATATTATGAATGAAAACAGCAGTGTGTTCAATGCAGAACAAAATGTTAAAGCAGTGGTTTTCAGCCTGCGGTTCGTGGACTCCTGCGGTCTGCAGACGATGTCTAGTGGCTCTGTGAATGGAAAAAAAGTTTCAGATCCCAGAAAAGGCATTCCATTTTTCTAATCAATCAAAAGTATTTGAATATCCCCACTTACAGGTCAAAACCTGGAAGCCCACAGTTTAGTGCCCTTCTCACACTGTATCAATGATAGCTGAGCATGTGCAATGTTTATAGTTGAATTCTGTTCACTCCGTTTTCAGTCTGAGACAGGGTAGTCAATTATTTTTTGTCAAGGTCCAAATTTTTTTTCAAGGCATATTCATGGTCAAGAGAAAAAAAAATACAATAATGATAATAAGTAAATAAAAAGATTTTGGGGTCTGTTCAAAAGCGTCTGGCAGTCCAGATTTGGCCTGCGGGGTCTGCCTAATGATCTAAGACTTCTATGGTAGGGCTCTGTGGACCACAGGTTGAATTTCCAAAGGGACCATTTGAAATTTGTTAGGGATCCGCAAATGAAAAAAGGTTGAAAACCACTGTGTTAGAACGTTTTATTGCAGTTTCGGGTTAGCTATTGCAGTCAGAGGGCAGCACTCCACAAAAGCTCAGGAGAGCAATAAACCCCCTTCAGTTGTTACCTGTTCTCTTTATTTTTTTGTTCTTTGAACATTTGTTTTTATCCTGTATCTTTTTAATAAATAAAATAAAGATTAAAAATGCATTCACGTGAACAAAAAACCCAACCCTAGTATCCCAGGAAACACATATGTTGGCATATACAAACACTAATATCAAGCACTATATATCAAGGCACTATGATACAGTCAATGCCAGCCATTCGGAGAACTGTGGACTAGTAATTTGAGCATAGGACTGGGAACCAAGAACTCAAAATTCCAATTCTGGCATTCTCTGCTTGCAGCTTTAGGATCTCTGCCTCACTTTTCCCCATCTCTAAAATGGAGCTAATGTAATTTACGTACTTCAGAAGTGTTCTTATTTATGGTGGTAGAAATGTTAAATGATACATTTTATTATTTTCATATGGACTATAACAAGTGAAACCATTGAAATAGGAGGTTAATAAACTATCTCGTAAAAGAAAACCCAATGTACTATTAGTAACAACTTCCTAAAATTGACTCAAAGAATCTATATGCCGCTCTATTAGACTGTAAACTCTGTGGCTAGGGTTGCCATTTATTAAATGTTTGTATAGCACCTCACACAAAGGGACTTCGGTTTGGTTGATCTCTAAGCACTACCACAATACAAATGTTAAATAATAATAATCTTCATAATCAGGAAAATCATCTTCTATTTAAGCAGCAAGGGGGAGGCAGGGAAATCCTTTCATAAACAACACAGCGAAGGCAATGATTAAAATATTTTCCATTAAACAGAAAAGTCAAAGACAGGCAGAGGATTATCAGGATAATCTCACTAGCTCCAATATCTAACTGCTAATCTGACCTCAATTACTCTGCACTTTATTCCTGCTATTGTGAGTTTAATTTATCATTTGAGTTTAATGCTTTCATTTAACTGCAAAGTCCCCTCTTGATTTGTAACTCAGTGTTCCTACACTAGAGAAGAAGGATAATCTTGAGGAGGGAAGAAAATCTTAACCTGCCCTCCATGGGTCATAGACTCCAGATGGACATTTTGCAGCTGAATCCCAATTGGGGATCTGGCTAACACACATCTTAAATCAGCAGTGACACAGACTGTGGACATTAGGCATAAATGGCTCCATTTGGTCCAGGATGTTCTTGTTACGTTCAGACAAATGGCAGACTACCTCTGCAGCAGGGAAAATGGCCTTCTGGAGAACATCATTCCAAACCCCAACAAGATGAGTCAGCATTAAAGATGAAATGAATAACCTGACTTGGCACTATAAAACCAAAGAGGGGGGAAAATCAAGATTCAGAACCATGCATGTCCTTTGGAAGCCTGAGAAGACAGATTCAGGAAATGTCTTCAGGACCTACAATAGTTGAAAGGGCTGCTGGGTCAGGAGGATTCTATGGAACATACCATTATAAATTCAACTTTGAGACAAGCTGCCAAAAATACTAAACCTGCTACCACATGGTTGCTCCCGATCTTCTGGGATTTCATGTCTACAAAGAAACATGTTTTGTGAAGCTCTACAGAATAGCAGCAAATTTACTTTCTGTTCTAGGACTCAGAATTACATACTTATACCTGGTACTACCACTACTGTCATGAAGACAAAACTCAGCTGCACCTAACCAGCAACTGGTTAATGATTTGTCATTACTCTATGGGGCACAGCATGCAGTTCCTCATGGAGGACACATTTTTTTTTTGAAATGCGGAAGAAGAAAATAAAACTCATCTAGTCAAAGAGGTCTGCAACTTCTGTGCCAAAGAGATGTGATGCCGCACAGGACACTGAAAAAGAGTTAAGTTGCTTTTGGTGATACTTTGTTGTTCTTCTCTGACCTGAGCTTTTATTGTACTTCTGAGTTTTTGCTTGCAAGGCAGCATTAACTCTGGGAAACTGGGATGAGATCTAACAACTTGTAGTTGTTGTAGTTCTGATTCACTGGAATGTTTCTGAAGGAATAAGACTCTCATATCTCAAGCTAAGCTCTACAGTGCTGTGCAGTGATTGTTTCAGTACTCTGGATATTCTGATCAATGTGTAGGGCTTGATCGGGATCCACACTGTAAGTATGGGCTGCCCATTAACTGAGAAGCAGGAATCTTTCAAACTGTTTCTGCACTGGTAGTGTCTGGGTTGTACGGCTCACATGGTTCTTTACTTTTCTCTAAATAGATCTTCCATTTGGATTTTACGTATAGAGAGCGGGTTAAATTGAAACTGTCCACATTCTCCTTATAATACAAAATCAGCTTTAGATGTAAGGAGATACGTTTTTTCCCTTCCCTTTAATTACTGTTTAGAACTGAAAGGGTTTCTAAGGCTGACTGTTGAAGGAGTTGTGATTAATTTGGTGGTATATTTTATATGTGCATTTTTTGTGACAGGAAACTTACAACCCTGTTTTTGACATGGTTTTGGCTTAATTTTCCCATTGCTGCTATATTACTGATTTGTGAGTGTCTTACTGTTCTCTTCTGAAGCTCTTTGTAACAGTTTGCAAAAGTTTGATAAAATATAACTGGGTAGTAAAAATGGTGCATTCTGCAAGCCGTGACAAAAATGTGTCTTTAAAGGCCTTGATAATTTAGAAAAGGAATTGCTGAGAGATTTTTGAATATTTTTATACTTTTTAGAATTAACCTTTTATTTTCCTTCAGACATTAACACTTTTTTTGATAAAGAATTATTTGTTCTTCCTGATAAATAACACTAAATTTCATCTGTTGGCCTCTATCAGTCCAAAGACAAAACAGGTCTTTCTTTTGCCATTTTAATTCGATTTTGTATATAAATTTGTACTTGCTTAAAAATATTGTAATGGTATTATACTGTGGATATCATGAGATAAAAACCTACAGATTTTTAATTTATTTGCTTGATATTTCCAAAGTCTAAGCTATTTTCCTTACATAAGCTTCCCTGATTATTGCTTCAGTGGGAGTCTTCTTCGATGTAGCATTGTCTTCCTGCCAAGAGGCCGCTATCTCTCAGAGGCTAATAGATCTATGCTGATCTATAGCAGCTGAGGGTCTGCCCCACTGTCTCTGTGGTAGATGCTTTCAAGGCAATGGCTTGATAATGCATCTGACAGCTATACTCAGATGGAGCAAGCCTCAGTAAATCCTGGGCAAAAGGGTGGAAGGTTGGTTTTGGAAATGCCAGTTCTTTACAAATTGCTACTCCCTGTAATTTTGCAGTTGGACAGCATTTAGTTGCCCTCTGAGGATAATATTTGCTGTTGTGTGATTTGCATACGTAGTCCTGTTTACTTGTATAGTTTTCAAGGGAGCTGATCTTTATTTTCTTTTTGTTTCCAGGTGTCAGTCAGTCTCTCCGCCTCCTCTTTTGTCCCCACCCAGAAGCCCAGCCTATCCCCTCAGTGACAGTGAGGAGTCCTGCCGGTCCACCAGGTTCACCAAAGTTTCCAATTCGAGGCTGCTCCTCAAGGACTGGAGCAGACGGGGGTCTGCACTGAGAGGCACCTCCGGGCTCCCCTCAGACACAGACTCTCCAAACCACTCTCTAAAAGCTGTGAGCGTTGGCGCCTTGGATAAAAGGCTGTCTGTTTGCAAGGCTGAGGACCAAAAAGAGACCCCCAAGGAGACTCAGGATGGGGATGGAATAGGGAACTGTCAGCTCACGCGGAGCACTCTCACCTTGGGAACTGCAGCCAATTTACGGAACATCTCTCTCAGCAGGGCAAGCATCCACTCCCAGGCACTGGACATCAGGCAGAAGATTACAGAATGGGAGTGCCGCAAGCAGCTTTCTCCCAGGATGAGCATACGCGTGGACAAGAGGGACTTCGGGGACAGATCTGGCAGTGAGGGCTGCCCTAGCATATTGCCATCTCCTTGCAGTGAGAAGACTTTTGATTTTAAAGCATTCCGGAGAATGAGCAGAACATTTTCCGAGTGCTCCTACCCAGAAACAGAGGAAGAGGAGCTCCCAGACAGAGATTCCTGCCATAGGTTGGAAAAGAGACCAAGCAGGAGCGAGGCTCCTTCCAATGCTTTCTTCAAAGGGCATGCCAGAAAAGAGACTTCTGCCGTGCTAAACAGAATACAGAAGATTGAACAGGCATTAAAAGAACAGCCTGGCAGGGGTCTCCCTCAGTTGCCAAGTAGCTGCTATAGTGTTGACAGAGGGAGGAAAAAGTCCATTACTCTGGGTTCCGTGGAAGGTTTGAGTGAGAACGTGAGCGATAGCAAAGGAGGGACTGTTAGTGTTGAGAGGGATCCAGAAACACCTGCCGAGACTGAAAAAAGTAATAAAACGAAACAAGGGGCTACCACAGATTCTGGTAGCCCTAAGCTGCTCCCTGAGAGCCCAGCTAACACAGCAGTGAACCCTGTCCCCAAACCCAAACGCACCTTTGAATATGAAGCTGATAAGAACCACAAAAGTAAACCAAGCAATGGTCTACCTCCTTCTCCTACACCTGCTGCTCCTCCCCCTCTCCCATCCACCCCTGCTCCCCCTGTGACCAGGAGACAGAAGAAAGAGTCACGCTTTCACAGAAAGTCCCAAAATAGGTAAAATCTGGGGAAATGTATTGCACATGATATTAAAATAAATGTAGAGTGATTTTGTGAATAACAAGATTCTTCTCCCTCCTAATACAATGCTTTTGGCCCAAGAAAAGCAAAAAGCAAGATAGTGGCTTGAGCTCTAGCATCAGAATGCACTAACTGGATGGCAACCTGGTACATTACCTTTGTTTTATTACAGTTTTGAAGACAACTGGAATTCTACTAGGAAATATGGATCCACTAGGGGAGCCTTTGGGTATGGCTACACTTGGAGATGTGCAGCGCTGGGAGTTACAGCTGTGTTTGTACAGCTGTGTAGGGCCAGCGCTGCAGTGTGGCCACACTGACAGCTACCAGCGCTGCAGTGTGGCCACATTTGCAGCATTTGCAGCGCTGTTGGGAGTGGTGCATTGTGGGCAGCTATCCCAGCGTTCAAGTGGCTGCAACATGCTTTTCAAAAGAGGGGGATGGGATGGAGTGTGACAGTGTGGGGGAGACAGAGAGAGTGGATTTTTGGAGCTGACATTGTTCTCAGCTCCCTGCCTTGCAAGTTGTAAGGACTGGAAGATACACAGTGCCTACCTTCAATCATTTTAAAAGATTTGACCTTTCCCCCACCTGTCTCTTATTCACTAAATGCAAATTATGCACTCCTAAATAGTCTTTAGACCATACAAGCAGCTGCTCAACACTACCCCTCCCCTCTCTCCTCAAGCAAACAGCTGTGAACATTCCAAAGCAATTCCCCTGCCTCTGCTCACTCGCGCTCGCTGGAGCAAAGAGCAGCTGTGTTTGTTTTTTAGCAAGTAGCTACGAGGAGATCGGAGTTCAGCCATTCTTCCGGTTTGTTGTGGACAGGAATTCTGGGATACCTCCTAATACCCTGGAGGCCAATAACAGCGCTTTTGGTGGCTACACTTGATGACCAGCGCTGCATCACCAGCTCTGGAATCGCTATACCCGAGGCAGACCAGGTGTACAGCCAGCGCTGCAACCAGGGAGTTGCAGCCCTGGCCGTGCTTTGCAAGTGTGGACACAGAGTGAGTTGCAGCACTGTAACCCCATCACCAGCGCTGCAACTCTCCAGTGTAGCCATGCCCTTTGTGATTGCTCCACAACTGCTGAAGGTCATCTGTGTCAATCTGGCATAAACGCCTTACTCTAGATCTTTAATGAAGCATAATTTCATTATCTTCTTAACTCTTGTAATTCAACCATTATCATTCTGTCAGTGTCCTTGTTGTGTGAGTGTGTTAACCTCAAAGCACATCAATAGCGATGCATTTGCATCTAAAGGTTGCAGGCACAGTAAACATGCCAGTTAGGTGGGATGTTGTCTGTTTCGTTCCGTTCTTGGAATTGTCAGTCCTAAATGAGTAGCAGTTGATTAGTGAGGGTTTATTCTGAGAAAACCCTTACAGAGTGGGCTTTGTATGTATACAGTATACAAAACTGGAGATGAGTATGGTATTTTTAATCCTTACAGCTACATTTCCACAGTAGACTGTGTGATTTTTAACTGTGTGACTCCCTCTGACTTTTAATGGGAATGATATGGCTCAAAATCTGTTCGCTGCTTGGAAAATGTAGGGGTAAATTGTTCATAACCTTTCAAAGTACTAATATATGGACACCTTTGGATGCTGTGTGTGTATAACACACACACATTCAGTATTTGAGTTTTACAAGTAACTGCTATGTGCTATTTTGAATGTACCCTATAAATTCAGTATTTGGTACTAGATATTGGCTCAACTTCTTGCCAGCGTATGTCAGCACAACCTGACCTAAAATGCAATGGGGCAGGAGAAAGGGAGGGTTGGGCTTTCAGAGCTTGTTTCTGAATTGGATCAAATGACATTACTACTGCTGTTTCTCAAAGAAAGAGAGTGAGGAAGTGCAGAAAACCAAGATGTGGTTAGTATTGTGTATCTGTGAACCCTGGCTGAAATCTCAGTGAGCAAACCAAGCCTATGGGCTAATCAGAGTTCCCCCTGTAGCTGAATTTGAAAGAAAGCTGCACTCATTTTGCATAGTGCAGAACTGTGAATGTTCAGAACACCAGAAGTAATTTTTTGTGTGCTCATATGTAAGTAATGACACACATTTGAAAACTTAGGCAAGTGATATAGTGAGGAATGTGTACAGTGGCTAGAGCAGGGAATTCACTGCATGATCTGTTATTTATTATAATAATATGTAGCTCTTATATAGCACTTTTAATCAGTAGTTCTCAAAGCACTTTACAAAGGAGGCCAGTATCACAGTCTTCATTGTACACTTGCTAAGTGATGACAAATTGCATATTCTCCATCACACAGGCTTACACAGTCACCTGTGCACACAATTTTTTAGTTCAGTCGCCTGTGGTGATTAGGTTAGATAGTGAACTCACAGGGGCAAGGAATATGTCTTTGTACAGCACTCGGCACAGTGGGGCCCTAGGCCTGAATGGACCCTTTGGGGGTTAGCATTAAACTAATAATGATGATCATTAGGGTGTAAAATGTAGAGTTGAGAGGTCTGCCATCGCTACTTGATTTAGTTGGGGTTGGTCCTGCTTTGAGCAAGAGGTTAGACTAGATGACCTCCTGAGTTCTCTTCCAACCCTAATCTTCTATGATCCTACTTTATGCCTTGCACAAACCAGGTCAGCTTCTGCAGCCCGTTTCCCCACATTCCCCAGCTTTACTCCAGTGTCGCAGCAATGATTTCAGTAGAGTTACTGTTCATTTACACAGGGTAAGAAAGCAGTGAATCAGGCCCCTAAATTCTGTTCAAGTGATTGCAGTCAAATACTGCAGAAGCAAATTCGAAGCCTGGATTGATGTCCATTGTCGATTCTGGCTCTGAACATCTCTGTGACTCTAGTTTCTAGCTTTAAAATAATTCCCACATTTGTAAAGTGTTTTGTTTGTAAAGTGATCTTCTGATGCAAATCATTTAAGAGATGCCATGTTTTTATTATTATTACGTATTATTAAAATTGGCATCTCTGAGCTGCCACCTTACTGAAGGTAGATATATTATTTGATATTAGCCCTGCGTGTCAGAACAAACATCTGTGCTGCTTTGCACTCGGATATTGTGAGAACTTGGAACATTTCGTTTAAACTATTACTTCTCTTTGAGTGTTAATGTAGCATAAAACAGAATTGAAAAGTGGCTTACAATCTTTCATACTTGGTTGCCGGGGGACAGATTCAGACAGTATCCTTGGGATCTGGACCCAATAGTGTAGGGGAGCAGGAAAGCAGCAGTGGATGACAACGCTGGGGGATGTCTGACTTGGTTGGCCCCTGAGGAAAGAGCATGGAGAAAGGACCAATCTCTTCAGGACTGGCTGTGTGACTAGGCTTCCTGGGACATCTACAAGAGATGGAGACGTCTTTTGTGAAAGGCAGGGGGAACAATAGAGGAAAAGTATGCAAAGTGTCTGGGGGAAATTGTTAGGAAGGTTTTTCCTGGGGGGGGTGGGGGGAGGAGCAATCTGTCTACATGTTTGTTTTTAGAGAACCTCAAGGGGCTGATGGGTCCAGCATTTGTTTAGTCATAATCCATCCCCTGCAGAACAGATATTGTCCTAAATATTGTCACTTCTCAGAAAGATGGCGGACATTCTCAGAAAGCTCAAAGAAGCCAATAATAATGATAAAGTCAGCTTTCAAAGGCAGCGCAATGCTTTTCAGAAGATGGTTCCTATTTCTGGGATTTTTTTCAGTTTCATGAGTGCATGAGTTCCATTGACCCATGGGTCCAGAAATGACTTTTAGGAGTCTATTCACTGCCTTGATTTGTGATGTTGCATTGAAGTCAATGATTGTTAAATGCCTAGCCTGCTTAGAGGGATTTCAAAAATGTCTAGGTGCCTATCTGCATCTGTAGGACTCTAATTAGTTTTGAAAACGGTCCCTAAGCCTCTGCGTTGCTGTACTGATGGTTTCCATGAAAAATAGACCTGAACCAAAATCTCACGGTATACCCTACATTTTGGAGTGAGTTCAGATCTGGATCTGAAACTCAGGGTTGGCTCCTGTATCAGTAACATGGATCTGAACATCCTCAGTCTTTATGCAGATCATAGGCCGCTGATAATCACAGTGGGCCAGCAATCCATGAGGCTAAGTCCAGAGGAATGGGAAGTGCGTAGCTGCCACTTTGGGGAGGTATTGTGTATCTCAGAGAAAAAGACTGTGGACTTGCCACTCCTCACCCCAGGCTCCTGATGAACAAATTAGAGAGGGGGAAGCAGTGAGTGGAGCCTAGGTTTCACCTTACCAACACTCCAGACAGCAGCATGGAGTCGGCATGAATGGAAAAAGTAAGAGACACTGATATGAAGGCTTCAGTAAATTCTCTTCCCCTGGGAGCAGCAGGGAAGGAATTGCAATTCCTGGGGTAGCACAGCTGCCAGGCTACCAAGTGCCAGCCCTGTCGCACATTCCCACAGTCCAGCTAGGACTATTTATGCAACCAGCTATAGTGCAGGGATGGCCCTGAACTTGCATCTCCTAACTATTGTGATGCCAGGGTGGAAAGAAGGGAAGGGGCCCAATAGTGTGGCCACTTTCCCTTAGCAGACAGAGATCTCCATCCAGCTGTTCCCAGAGGGCCTTGAGTACCCATTCACCTCCAGACACACCCAAACAGCTTTCAGCACCCCACCAGATAGCAAACCCACCCCAAACAGCACCTCCAGATATCATCAGCCGCACCCACCCCTCCAACTACCTTCCAGCACTCACCTTCCTAGGCCACAGCCATCATGTTTTGTGCAGCTCTGTATCCCATCCTTGCCGCTGCCTGGAACAGGGTCTATGAGAGAAATCAGTGACACTTTTATCCATGAGAAACACTGCACATGCAGCTGCGCAAAACCTTGGCAGCCATGAGCTGCTCTTTATGAATGGCTGAGTCTAAAAGCTCAAACTAGCTCATATGTTTTTTCCATTTAAAACTCTGTTTCCATGTAAAACCAACATGGTGCCTCAGCTAAAACGGTAACAGATAACTATTAATGGCCAAGATTTTTTTCTAAAATAGAAACCTACATTTTTGTAGTCAGACATCCATAGCTAGGCACCTGATTTTCACAAGTGTCCAGCACCCAGCAGCTCCCATTTTTTCTTGGGTAATGTGTATGCCCCGTTGTCATAGAATCATAGAATATCAGAGTTGGAAGGGACTTCAGGAGGTCATCTAGTCCAACCCCCTGCTCAAAGCTCTGCTCAGATCCCCTCTGTGCTTCTGGTGGGATTATGTGTATTGAAAACTAAATTTAAGAGAGTAAACTGTTACTATGAGTTCCCAGGTCTCTAAATCTTTCCAGACTATTATACCCTTTTCAGGAGTCTGATTTGTCTTGCATACCCCCAAGTTTCACCTCACTTAAAAACTACTGGTCATAAAATCGGACATAAAAATTCAAAAGTGTCTCAGCCCACTATTACTGAAAAATTGCTTACTCTTATTTTTTAGCATATGATTACAAAATAAATCAATTGCAATATAAATATGGTACTTACATTTCAGTATATAGAGTAGTATAAACAAATCATATGAAATTTTAGTTTGCACTGACTTTGTTAGTGCTTTATATGTATCCTAGTGTAAGACTAGGCAAATATCTAGAGGAGTGGATGTCCTTCTGGAAGATCTCTGCACACCCCCAGGTGTATGTCTACCTCTGGTTGAGAACCACTCGCCTAGTGTATCTGGGGAAAGCATAACTTCAAGAGAGCATCTTTCTCCTGGGAAGAAAGGGCAGTGTATTCCAGTGGCTGAAGCACAGGAGAAGTTCTAACCCTAGCTCTGCTATTGACTCATTTACAGTCTAGTAAGTATTTACATGGGGAACAAATCTTTAATAAGGGGCTCTTCAGCCTTGCAGAGAAAGGTGTAACATAGTCCCACGGCTGGAAGTTGAACCTAGACAAATTCAGCCTGGAAATAAGGTGGACATTTTTGACAGTGAACATAATGAACCATTGGAACCATTTACCAAAGGTCCTGGTAGATTCTCCATCACGGGCAATTTTAAAATCAAGATTGGATGTTTCTCTATGCAGTATGCTCTAGGAATTATTTTGGAGATGTTCTATGGCCTGTTCTGTACAGGAGGTCAGACTGGGTGATCACAACGGTCCCTTCTGGCCTTGGAATCTCTGAGATCTATGAAGTGCTGAGCACAGCTATGCCTAAATGCCTTTAAAAATCTGGGCTTAGTCTCTCTCTGCCTCATTTCCCCATCTGTACAATGGGGGTAATAGCATTTCCCTACCTCCCAAGGTGGTTGCGAGGATAAAAACAGCAAAGACTGTGAGGCACCCAGTTACTGTAGGAATGGTGGGTTATGTAAGTGGTTACATAGATAGGACCTGTTCTTTTCATTATGCTGTTTCATCATAATTCCCATAGGGCTTGATGTTGCCCCCAGACTAATCGGCCATGTTCGGGTACATTGGAGAGTCAGAACCCCACTTGTGTCTGTGCATGGGCTACCCAATCTTCGGTTTGGGTGGAAAGGATGGGGAATGGAAAGAGCTTTTGGTCTACCTGCCAGCACAGTTGAACTGGCTTGTGAGGTACCATAATTTCCTGCTGGTACAGGCCAGCAGCAACATGGAGGAAACAGAGGGGTAATTTTTCTTCTTGGAGGCACAATTCCTTCCCTGCACTATTTCCTGGGCAACACAGCTATGTGCTACTCCCTACTCAGGGGTTGGCCACCCAAGCCCTTAAAGTACAGCTCAGACATTTTCAGTGATTTTGTCATCACTCGGAGAACAAATGAACAGCTGATTCTTTAGGTCATTATAAAACCTTGATACTAATTACTTCATTGCATTGTTTTAAACTCTAGAAAATCCTTTGAGTTTGAAGATGCTTCAAGCCTGCAGTCTTTGTACCCTCCCTCCCCAACTGAGAATGGTACAGAAAGCCAGCATAAGTTTGGATCCAAGAGCACTTTAGAGGAGAATGCCTATGAAGACATTGTAGGTAAGGACCTGTTACAGCACATGAAATAGCTACTTGATGTTGAGCAATTGTGGTTAGACAATCCATTGTTGAACAGATGCCCTGAACAAAAACGCTCAGCTGCTGCCAGTAAGAAGAAATGAAATGGGGAAGAGGGGATGTAAATGGGCTGATGCATCAGAGCAAACACATTATTCACAGTCTGCACGCAGGAGGTCTTGATTCCTTCAAACCTCATTGAATGGTCTTATTTGAAACAGATTGGTCAGCCACCCTTGTGCTTTTCATGGACTAACTCACTGTTTCCTAAGGTCTTGGCTTGAAGCCACAGTGGGTTTAAAATGTATGGGGGAGGGGAGGGAACAGTAGATGCAGAGTTTGCAGAACTATCAAGCAGCAGGGCTGTTCTTGGAGTTGTATGGTCAGCCTAAGCTCTGGAGGACTTCTGTGGGGACTGTCCCAGAGCAATTATTCTGTGATCTCCCCTCACGCCTAGTTGATCGGATTTGTTACAAAGAATTTCATCTTTCTGTGCTGTCAGGAATGCCAGACATTGTCTTGATTAAGCTACAGAAATAAAAATAATCTTCCTCAACCCAAGAAGAAAATGACTGGCCCTTCTTTATTGTATATGTTCTTTTAACATATGCCTGTCAAAAGAAATGTTATAATAATTGGTACTAGGGACTTGGACCACAGATTTTCCATATGGCCGAGGAGTGCCTGCATTTTTTTTTTTGAGAAGGGTGCCCAGCTGGCATCCCTGGACACTGAAGCCTTCTCATGTGTACACAGAGCAGTTGACAGTGGCGATGCAAGTTTTCTTCCCCGCCCTGTCTATCTTATCTAGCTGCAATACTAAAGCACCTGTCACTATTGCTGTGGTGTCTAGAGGTTGTGGAGAAAAATGGGACTCATTCCTGCAAGGGGCTGAGTACATTCAACTCCCATTGAAGCCAGTGGCAGTTGAGGATTCTCAGTATCTAGCAGAATTGTGCCCATGGTGGGATCTGCCCAGAAGGAACAGTCAGTCCTTCTTATTCCTTGGTTTAGCTGTCTGCTTTTATCTTCCTTTGGTTTATGCTTTGGCAAAGAGGTAAGTCTCAAAGCGGCGAACAGAGTTATTCTTCCCCTGTCTCTTTTGTGGCAGTGCCCATGAGGTGTGGGCCTGTTGTTGAGAAGGCTCTGCCTCTGGCTCCCTTGGGCTTACAGCTGGGCTCTGTTAGTTGAGATGCTGCTGAAGTGGCACATCCTGGCAGGAGATGCTGCCCTTGGACTAGCACGGGCCTATCCCACTAAGGGACTTGGCAGGTTAATGACAGAGCCTGGCAGCGTACTTCATCCCTCTCCTAGAGAGACCAGCACTAGAAGTGAGAGAGCAGTTGATTTTCCAGGCCCATTCAGCCTTTGTTTTGCCAATTAGTTGTGGTTTTCTGTAATGTGTGTGGTCCATCACTCCTGGTTGGGCTCAGATTACCTTACTAGGGAAATAAAAACCTGTTAAAATATTCCTCTCACTCTCTGTTTTAATTTTTTTAAAGTGCAGTGGAGAACCTGATAACTAATATGGATGGACAGACACAGCTGGCCTTATTGCTATAACAGTGTCTCTTTGTTCATCCTTCAAGCCAAATTCTGCCCTTGAGAGGGCAGCTCCCACTGACTTCAGTGTAAATCCGGCACGCACACAAACAGACACATCTGAAGGCAGAATTTTCCCTTCTCTTTTTTAAAACAGCTCAGCTATGCTTTTCCTTTCTCTCACTCAAAGAAGATGCTCTGAGAACTGCAGGGGTACTCCTGTCCCATCTGTGCACATAAACCTGCACCAGAGGCTGTGTAGGCAGAAGAATACACTTGGCATGAAGAGTTCTCACTAGTAATCGCAGAACTTCTACATAAGCTGACAGACCCCCTGGGTAGCTGACATGGGAAAACCATATTGCACGTTACATTACACATCACTGCTCAGGGACTGTCAACACGCTGCCAGATGTTAAATTTGTAACACTTGTTTTTCCCCTTTCCGTGTGTTTTTTACATTGTAAAATCAAAACAAAATGCTCAGCATTGGAAAGAATACGCCTTTTGGCTAAAAGGGACCCAGGGTCCAGTATAATAGAATAATAATTTACTCTTCTACCTTCTGAGAACTATAAACCTGCTCCTGAAAGATTATATCTTGGGTACATTGACAGGGCATTGGGGAGAGTCTGCAGTGTTTCTATCAGTGGATAAACAGAGAACTTCATTGTTTTCTACTTCTTTCTAACAGCCTCTTTTCCAAAGTGCTTCATTCAATACATGTTGTGAGGGAAGAATACCTAATGAATATAATTCTTTATAGAAGCCAACACACATTAATAGAGTAAAGCCAAAACAAAGCAGTTAGATCTCAGCCTTTAATGAAAATCTGCTAGTGTAGTCTACTTGATCATTTGTTATCTAACACATTGTATGTCATAATTAATACATAACTGGTAGTTTTAGGCCCAAATCTTTAAAGAGCAGTTTTTTATATGCCATTATAGATTGTGCTCATGCAAGCCAGATGCATGCAAGAGTATATTTTGTAGATTTGGGCTTAAGTCATGGAAAAAAATCACTTTCTGTCACTGCTAACTGGGTTTGCAGATGAATGCTTGACCTAGAGGTGAAGCTCTGTCTAGCCCATAACTGATTGCCTGAGTCATCTATTCACCTAAAGCCTCGCTGGTGACTAACTGACCAAGACTGTAGTAATACAGAAAGTTTTGCCAAAATAAATATGAATAATGCTGGTAACTGTAGGGAATCCCAGGCATTGCCATGGAGTTCCTTGCTCCTGGGACAAGGCTGCAGAATTTTTTGAGGCCTAAAGGTCAGTACTTTTCATCCACCTCAAACCTGCTTGCTTCTCATTCTGTCTAAACTCTGTCTTGATGGATGCAGAATTAAATCCATGGGAGCTGTATTATCTGCTGCTAGCATTTGTATTGTGAGCCATTGGTAGCAGAAATCTGTCCTTTCAGTGGAAAATGGATGGCAGTTGTGGATGCTTGTCTTCTTTGAGAAAGAATTATCTGCAAGGGAGGAGTGTCTCTGAAAAGCTTTTACAATATATGGGGCAGTGACATGAGTGCTATCTGATACTGAACTCTGTAATCAGAGCTAATATAGGGATCAAACTATTACCTTCAAGCATGCAAGGACCATTCAGATTCATTGTTCTTTGGTAGTAGTTCCTTACTCAATAAACCTTACATTATCCTAATGCATACTTACGCCATACTTTTGTCTTCCTTCCTCCATAGAATGTTTTCTTTTTCTTCAGGTTGGGGAGGGCAAGAAATAAGGTAGTGGTGGATTATTGTTGCTAATTTATTTTGTTTTTAATTTATATTAGTCAAAGAGCGGAATTGGTGTTTTACACAATATTTTTAAACTAACTGATAGAACTTGGAAGTCCATTAAAGTACCTACGGTAGCAAGACAGAAGCTTTGTTTAATTTTGTAACATTTTTGTAATTTTCACAGATTAAATGTAAATTCAAGCAAGAGACTGGAAAACAATGATTCCCTCTGCACTGAGTAGTAAAAGATTAGATAAAAGGGGAGCACATTCTGGATGTTATTCAGAGCTCAACTGAATGTGCGTGGAACCATGTGGGCTTCATTTGTCTTCCATACTGGAGCTTGGTGGAATGTGACAGTCATAGTAAACTTTACATAATTTTGCTTCTTGTGGTTTAGAATGAGCCTTTAATCAGACCCAAATTGCTGTGGCTTTATAAATTCAGTTGGGGAAACCTACCATGCTTGGCTTGGTATACATTTAGAAAACTATCACAGCAATATAACAGAGATGTCTGAAAACGTTGTTTCTGCTGCTCTTGTAGACAAGAGCATTTTCTGCCATATGTGTCATATGTTTTCAGTTTTCCAGACCCTTTCCCAATGATCAGTGAAATAATTTGAACGTTGTTATCTTATTAAGTCTAATCTCTGGTATTTCTAAAGCACCTCTCACCTTAGTGTCTAGCCTTTAGAAGAGAGCAAATGATGTCATTGCCACTGACGGTGAACTAAGACAGTGAGATGAAGACAATGCAAAGCACAGAGCAGTTATTCTCCACAGTTGTAAAACGTTGGTGAAAAATTGATAAAATGGTGAATAAAAAACAATCAAACAAGAAAATGGGCAACAATTCATATTAAAAAATAGATTGTTTAAAAAATCTAATTTTACAAGTACAGTAAGAGTTTATGCATGCCAAGAAACACTTCTTACCTTCTGAACCGTCAGAGTGCTAGCAGTTCAACAATATTGGTAGAGCTCATCTCCAACGTGAGACTTTATAGAAAACCCAGTGTTCAGTGGGGCTGCATGTGCTCACATTGTGTGTTGCATCTTAGCAAGGAACTGTTCATGATCTCTCTGGCACCTCTGCAGTTTCCCTATCCAAGAAGGATGCTACTCTTTTTGCTGAGAAATCTGCCTACACTGACTGTTGACAGAAAAAGTTTTCCTGAGAAGAGTGGGGCTGACTTGCATTCTTTTCCTCCTTGGAGCTGTATTAATAGTGATTATGTAATTAGAAGCTTTGTGGTTTCTTGTTTCTCTGCTACTTATGAAACCATGAAACCAGCCTTTGTATATGTGTCAGACTGTTCTTCTAACAGGTGTAGTCCTTTACTGGACTTTTGTTTGAGACAGGATTTATTGCAATCACATGCATTAGTGCAGAGATGTCTTGCTCCCATGATAGAGAAGGTTGTCAGTATAGCTTGCCAGGTCATACACAACAATTTGTTCATTTACTACATTTCTGTCTGTAGTGAGTATGGATCTAAACAGGCTACAGGTGATGATCTATCATAACTCTAAAAATTAGCAGGTAGATTTATCATTGCTGTTAGTCTTTCAACTGCGACTAGGTCCTAGTTAACCTCAAATTATTTGGCTCCATAGTGTTCACTTAAATAGTAGGGAAGAATAACTCCCCTCCACATTAGGAATTTCTAGGTAGAATTCGGTGACGTGTTATACAGGAGAGTCAGACTAGATAATCATCATGGTCTTTTCTGGCCTGAAAGCCTATTAAATTGCTGAGAAACAATGGAACTATGCTGATTTATGTCAACTGAGAATCTGACCCTTTGATTTTAAGCAGGCCTGGCTCAAGAAAAAAAATGTATAAGTACAGCACCTACAAAGAAATTCCCCTTGTTTTAAAAAAATAAATTAAACAAATTGACTTTGGGACACAGCTGTGTAATAACAATATGGAGAGGGAGCACTTTTCCTTGCACTATTGCACTCTCCCTTACACAATACACAAAGAGGACACTACATTATAGACTGAACTTGGAATGCTCCAAATGCTTTGTACACACAGGGCCAGATTCACTTTTTCTAGAGTGGAGAGTGGTAAGTTACATCTGGGGTGCGGCCTGCCAGTCTCTGTGAGGGCAGCAGGCAGGTAGCTTTCAGCAGCGCGCCTGCGGGAGGACCGCCGGCCCCGCGGCTTCAGCGGTAATTCGGTGGCGGGGACGCTGATGGTGTGACACCAGCGGACCTCTCGCAGGCATGCTGCCGAATCCACATGACCAGCAGACCGCCTACAGGCGCGCCACCGAAAGCCTCCTGCCTGCCTGCCGTGCTTGGGGCAGCAAAAAACATAGAGCCGCCCCTGGTTACATCCTGTCCCCAAGCCCCCAGAAGTGACAGATGTGCCACAGAAGAGGGCCAGTTGTCGTATTGCCACTGCCTTCCACCAGGCATTCCTTTTGGTTCGGGGCAGGTTTCAGTTTGTGGCCAGGACTCCATAGGCACACCACTGCTATTGGGACACACTGAACAAATGTGTATCCTGGCTAGTGTTGGTAACATGCCCTAGTTGTTTAATGCTGCACACTTTGAAGTTGTATTAGCCCTTCCTTCTAAACCCTTGGCAGGTTTTCTGACAGGGTCTTTCCCTCCAGCTGTACTCTTCTGTCAGAATAGCTCCAGGGCTGAATCTATCCTATTAGCTAATTGTCTTCCATACATCCACACTTCTGTCTGTCTGAAATACCATTAGCTACAGATATTTCAACCAGGGGCGGCTCCAGGCACCAGGACGCCAAGCACGTGCTTGGGGCAGCAAGCCACTTCGGTGGCTTGCCTGCGGAGGGTCCGCCTGTGGGAGGTCCACCGAAGCCGCAGAACCAGCGGACCCTCCACATGCCGCCGAAGGCAGCCTGCCTGCCGTGCTTGGGGCAGCAAAATGCCTAGAGCCGCCCCTGGTTTCAACTAACACCTAAGAAGACCAGAACCAGGGTAGATTAGAGGAACAAAATATTGCCTCTAGTCTTTCTGTTTGTTGTTATGCACGTTTCATTTTGTGGTTTGTCTAGCGTAGCTGGTCAGTTTCCCCTGCTGTGGGTCTGGGTCTTTCTCACAGCAAGAGGGGAAAGCAAAACATTGAAAAAATAAATGATTGTAAAACTACAAAATTGGCAGAGGTACAAAGGAGTGGGCAGAGTTTAACTTGTTTGTTTGTTTGTTTGTTAATTCACTAGATTTCAAGGTGACTCAGCCCTTGTAAATCTCATGCTTCATGGCCTTGACGGATCCTCACGCAGGCTAGTGAGAAAAATGTCTCTCCCTGACTTTCAGAGCACTGCAAAATAGACCAGGTGCAGGGTTTTCATTACTTTCTCCAAGTCTAGTGTTTCCCAAGGTCTAGGGTGCAACCCCCAAGAAAGTGTGGATGACTAGATGTTGTGGGTGGGGGTAGGCCAATCTCTCAGTTGCTCTCTAGAGTGAGCAGTTGGTTATGGGATAGAACCGAGGGAATTGTGGGCATTTGATTTCACCATCCCACACCAATTCCCATAATACACAGTGACATTTTCCCATAAGGTAGTGTTCCAGAAGGCAGAGCAGAGGCCACTGGGATGCCTTACCACTGTGTAATATGCTTTTGCTGATACAGCTTGAAGCTGCGTGGACTCAATGCGCTGTCACAAGTGTCTGAGAGGGAACTAACTACGTAAGTAGTATTGTTGGTGACAGAACTCTTACTGGTACTACTTTCTAGTGTGGAGAAAGTCCTACGCTTAAAAAAAAGAGTAGATTTCTAGCTGTTATGGTTGTGAAGGAACCTTCAAAACATGAAGTGACCCTAAATGACGCATAGACATTTGGCTGAGTTTTCAGAGAATCTGAATCAATAGCTTTAAGGTGTGAGCTGCCCCATCTATTCCAATGGATCTAATGACAATACTTGAAATGTCAAGATTGTTACCTATTTCACATCAAAGCCTGTAAGAAAGGAGTGGTGTGTGTTTGTGTGTGTGTGTGTGGTGGGGGGCGGGGGGAATGAGGTTGTGAAGTTCTACCCCAGCATGGCCAAAAGGAGGTGGCATAAACGAGGTGGGTGTGGGAGATGTGTAAACTGACAAGTGTTGACCTTTAACAACACATGGAAGGGCTGCTGGGTGGGGAGAGGGCTTGATTGGTTTGATTTTTTTCCCTTGAGGAAAGCTCGGCTTTCAATCATTTGGGAAACACTTCATTGATCCGTTCCAGTAGGACAATTCCTCTGTTTCCTCAACTAGTTAGCAGTTAAGCACTAGAACTTCCGTGAGCCATATCCCAGGACATTTAATAAATACATATGAAGAATTAGTTGCTTTACCAAGTCCTATTTTCCGCAAGTCAAGAGCTAATGAATCGATGATTGAGATCCAGTCGGAAAATACTCCTGCTTGATTTTCCTTTCAAGCTAGGACATGTGCAGAGCTTTTCCAGTAAACCTGGAAATGGCTCAATAGAGGGAGTGCTTGGGCTCTCGATGTTTCCAGCAGAATGCTGTCATTGCATATCGTATTATTATCATCCATCATACTATCATTTCACACCAAGACAGAGTGTCAACTCTGAGAGAGGTTAGAATTGCCCAATTCCCAGGAAACTGAAGCAGCCTGACTGTTTGAGAACTTACATCTTTGCCTTCAATGCCATGCGTGTATCTCCAGTGAAGCATGACACCTGTGACTTTAGATTAGCTGTCTGCTGAGCTCTATGTAAGCTTGAAAGCTCGCTCTCACGAACAGAAGTTGCTCCAATAAAAGATATTACCTCACCGACTTTGTCAATCAAAGACAGAACAGTGATTGGTACAGGATGATGAGGACCCAGATGGTGGTTGGGTCTGAAAGGGAAAGGTATTGCCCTGTCTTCCTTTAGCAGTCTGGAAAGCATAGCAGCTTATAGAGAATGTAATTGTGGCAGTGTTAATAGATGTTGTAAGGTAATGATAGCCAGAGCACATTAAACAGCATTCATATGTGCATGTCAAAGCAAGGTCAAAGAGCATTCTGGCTGTCCTGTCCTGTTGGTAATCAGACTGCTGATTTGTTGCTACAGTGAGATATTTGGGATTAAGTTATTTTAAAATGTTGTCCTGGGCCTTACATATATTCCCCAATATCCTTCATAGAGTCTGTCCTCACAATTACAGTTTCTACTATAATTTGTTTTAAAAGTCTCCTTTAGCCACATGACCAAGTGTTCTGGATTTATAGCAGTCAGCTCTACAGGTCAGGAAGATGCAAAGTAAGGGGGCCTGATTCTGATCTGACATAGCCTAGTCTAAATCCACATTGAAGCCACTGAAATAAATGGTTTTACACCAGAGTGTTAAACCAGCATCAGCAAGAGCAGAATATCAGGCACAGGGATGTTATACTGTGCTAATGTTTGGTCGCCACCTATATTTATTAAAGTGATTTTGGACTGTATCTGAGATGGATGACTGCTTTGCTGGCAAATATTTTTATTGGTCTATCAGCCGCAGTTGTTCATCTGTAACTAATACTGTTAGTATTGCAAATCTGAGCTCTTACAGTCCCCACAGAGAAAGTGGAAAGAGGAAATTCTCTGTGATACTCTTCTGGTTATCTTACTGCAAAGCTGGAAAATATTAGAAACTGCAGTTTATGAACCACAGCTGGGGACTAACATGCCTATGGACCAGGGCTCAAAGAACAGATCCCATCTAAGGCTTTTTTCCTTTGGAAACGTAGTACTCCATGCTACAGCCATTGATCCTTTTTCTCCTTTAAAAGCAGGCTTTAAGAATTATATACAGGTAAAAGTCTCTAACTTGGTTCTCAACTGCTGTAGCTGTGGAGCAGATATGCTGTGCTTTGCATGTACTTTGTTATATTAATTCATCCTTAAACACTAAACTCCTAGGGCCAGATTCTCAACTAGGGTAAATTGGTATAGCTGCATTGAAGCTGAGCTACACCAATCTATACCACTGGGAATCTTGTCCTCAGTACTATATGATAGTGCAGAGATTTTGTGGTTCTCATCCATGTGCTCTGAAAGTTCCTCCCAGAATACATGCAGACATCTGGTTTCTCCCCAGAAGATGGTGATATTGGTCTGTACTGGGGTAGGATGATGGTAAAATGCATGAGCTGGGCATACCCGGAATGCTGCTTTAGTGTGATTTCGGTGCAGGTGTCTGGCTAATTCGCTGCTGAGCTGCCCTTTTGACTTTTAGTGGGGTAGGTGTTCTGGGCTCTGAAGCCTAAGTAATACATGCAGTCTTCCCCACTCACTCACACCTACATCCCCCTGAATTGCCATCTGTGGTTCTCCAGATGCAGCAGAGAGAGAATTCCCTAATCACCCTCCGCAACTCCCTGCTTGGAAAACTGTACTTTGTCTCCATCTTCTGCAAATGGGGTTGGGCACCCGAAGCCCCTTAGCCTGATGGAGTATTGCTGCAGCCTAATGGCAGTCCTGAGCAGGATGCAGAAAAGGACTGGTTTGGGAATATATGGCTGGGGGGGAATATGTGATCAGAACTGGGGGAAGGAAGCTGGATGATGCCCCACATGCCTGACTTCACAGAGACACTGTAAAATCCAGAGGATGCCAAAGGTGGGTGCAGCCCAAAAGCAAGCACAAGAAGTTGGGGATGATAGCTGGGGTCCCGTAGAAACCTGTCTCCCAAAGAAAGGAAGTGTGTGTTGGTACCAGTACATACAAAATACTTCACTGATGTACCCATACGTTTCCTTTTAGCTCTTTCTCTGCCTTGTTTCCCCTGCCTCTGCCTCTTTCTGCCCCACTCCTACTCTTGTTTCCCCTAAGCTTCTATACATGGCTGCTGTTTTCCCTCCAATCTCCCCTTTAATGGCCACTGGAGCAATTTTCCCTACCAGCTGTAATTTGCCAATTCACTGTGATGTAACAATTATGAATTAACAGTTTGGTTTTTGTCCTGACCGTACTGTGGACATGCGATGCACATTGTGTTGTACAGTCAATGCCCCTGGCATTTACCAAGACTCAGTCGCTTGGTATATGTTACATTTGAGTCTTTTTGGTGCAAAGAAATGCAAGGGCAGTGATGAAAATGTATTCAGCGCTCCATGACTCACTCGTTTCCTTAGAATAATTCTTTCTCCCAAAGTAGGAAAGAAACTGATACACTCCGCTGCCCTGTGTAAATGGCAGAGGCATCTGTATGCAGTTTTTCTTTCCACCATCCCATTTTTCACTCTTTTCTCACTGTGAGGCTGGCTTGCTCAGTTTGACTCGGCTTCCCATCTGCTACGTCTGAGGGGCTGAACAGCAGAACATTCTGTGCTGCTTCCCAACTCTGTGGGGCTGCCTTACAGAGCATCGCAGAATGAAGAATTACAGCCACCAGCGGAAACTCATCAGTGCCTAAGCTCCAAGGCACCGCATTCCTCACAGCTTTCCAAAGAAGCTGATTATTTTACCATGACTTTTTACGGTGGACCAATCATTTTGTTGCCAGTGAGACCATTCTGTAGATTTACCATGTGTTAACTCAGCAATCCTGTACGTAAAGCTCAAGGAAATGGGAAACAAAAGAGGGCTTGTAAAGGAAGCTGATCTGCAAGCACGGACCAGGAGTAGTTTTTGCCAACAGTTTAACAGTTAACGTGACAGTATACAGTCACAGGGCCTGATCCAGCTCCCATTAGAGTCAATGGTAGTCTTCCCATTGCCAATAGTGGAAGTTGAATCAGCCACATATGGACAAAGGAAACGTCGTCTCTTTGGCTTCCAATAGAGGCCTTGTTAAAGGGCAGTCTTCCTCTCCTTCATGACAAATAGCAAAAGGAACAAATCAAAAGGACTCCACCCGGTAACAATCCAGAATGCCTGTGCGCTCCCCTCCTGCACAAAGTCCAGTTGTATGTAAAAATGCTACACTGCAGACTGACTATTCTCCATGGTTCATGGCTCCGGCAGGAGTGTGGCGTGGGATGGGGCTGAGGTCCAAAAAGCACTAGAGTTTGGGGAAATACAGAGACGGAGTTTATGAACCCATGGAACCAGCCCAACTGTATGGAGGATGGTCACCTCCAGGGCACCCCCTTGTGACACTAGGTGACCCAGTAAGAAGCCCCTTGCCTCAATTTCCCTTTTCCAGGCACTTCCATCATATGTGAGAAGGTTGCTCCTCTGCCCACCTGCAGCAGGCCATGGCACAACTGGTGATCTGCCTCAGTTTTCCCCTTCTGGAATCCCCGTAACTCTATACAAGCTTTCCACATATCACTAGTACTTTGTGGGATTCATGTATTACAAGAGCCCCCCAACCATAGTCCAGAATCCCCCCAACACAGCCCAAACAGTACAATCTCTCTTCCATGTCCCAGTAATTCTTCAACACACCCCACATAGCTCCAGCATTTCTCACAATGCTCCAGCTTGTCTCTGGAGGAATGGCTCTGGCCTCTCTCGCCACACCTCACCCCACCTTCTCCAGCTGAGGTGCTTCCCCACCCTGTTTCCTTCCCAGGGCAGGTTCTAGCTTTCATCAGCAGGCTCACCCTGCCATCATTCCCTAGCCCTCCCTGGCCTTCTGGCTTCAGCACTCCAGCTCAGAGAGCCAGCACACTCTCTCTGCTGCCCTCAGCCTTTAGCCCTCTCTGGCTCAGAATTTTACAGGTTACCCCCTGACTGCTTTTCTCTTTCTCCAGCCTGATCGGGCTTCACTGCTCAACCAGGGAACTCTCACTGCTCTCTCCTGCAGGGGCTCCCCTCCTGAAGCTCTCAGCCCAGCTTGGCTCTTCCTTTGGATTCTGGCTTCTCTGCTCTCCCTCTGTGGGCTCTGAACTCACCCTCGCTTTTGGGCTGTCTTTCATTTTTAACTCTGAGGGACAGCTCCACTCTTTTCATTACACTAAAGTAGGGCTCACCTGGACTGGGACAGGAGAGCTGGACCCAATTTCATTTAAGAGGCCAGCCACCCTATTACAGAGGGATTCTTCTTAGCTTGGCAGCAGCACTCCTATCCCACAGCCATAGCTGCACACCTGGACCAATAACTCTACTGTCACTGGCTGCCAGGTCCCACTTCCCTTGATTACCTTAAAGAGGGGAGTCACAAAATACACAGTCACCGTTAGGCTGCTTGAGGCAGCATTAATTGTCCACCAACATCTCTTTCAGCTTTCCTGCAATCTGGTAGTGAGGGGGGAGTGGTTTTCCTCCAGCCCTTTCTACCTATTTCTGACCCCATTCATTTCTTCTGCATGGTGCAGGGGAAGAAGGAGGGGCAAAGGTGACTATACAGAGCGGGCAGGGACCCACTTCTGCGTATAAATGGGCCCACTGGGGCTCTTTTTGCAAATTGGCTTCTTTCTGCACCATCCAGCAAAGAGAGCATATGGACTAAAAATGGTAATTATCCAAGGCTTGAAAAGTGAATTAGACCTGAGAAGATCAAATTCCTCCCAGAACTTCCCTGGATTACACTAAGGAGGAATTTGGCTCGAGTTCCTCTTTCAGTAGAGGACTCACATCAGAGGATCTTTCTCTGGTCTGTGTCACTTTGGTAACACTGTGCCCTCTTTTTTCCTCTCAAAATACTCCTGGCACCTATCTCTATCTTTCTTATTTCAGGTAAACATTGCACTGTCCTTTACTCCTTAGATTTAATTGGATTAGAACCATTCCATGTTACTTAAATTCATGAAAAAAGAAAAGGAATGTTTATCTATTGACGGATGGGCTCATTTCTGCTCTGGGCTTTGGATACTATACAAATGAATGCAATAACATTCATTTTGACAGGAAAGCGTATGTTTAACCACTGTCTAATGTATTTGGGTATTTTGAAGTCCATTAATCCATTCTGAAATGCTTCCTTGACCCCATACTTAACTCATTGGCTTACAAGGAATTTTAATGTAGTAGCTGCAGTCCAATTCACTGTGCGTAAGTAAAAAAGGCATTTTGTGAAGTTGACTCTTTATGATAACAATAACTAGAGCTACATGATATTAAAAATCTCAGCTTTACAGATAATGGCAATAGTTATTATTTTTCTTCCTGTGAAAGATACCGCATCAGTTTGACTGGAGATTCCCAGCTTCTTCTGTAGCATTTATAACTTTAGATTTATATTGTACAGCATATCTCACCCCAAAGCCTTTAACTCCGTCAACTGTCTTTCATTTGAATCTAAAGATGTCGACTTTATTTAGTCACTGGCTTCACTAATACAATATGTACAATTAGATTCCATGCTTATGAGACAATCATCTGTGGCTGCCAATTGAAACATTCTCTAGCAGCAGCAGCAGCAGCAACTATCCAATCTTTCTAATTAAAACAATACTAAAATATTCAGTCTCGTGTGTGTGTGTGTCTATCTATCTATCTATCTATCTATCTATCTATCTATCTATCTATCTATCTATCTATCTATCTATCTATGATTAATGGCACTGCCTAAAGTTTAAAGACTGTACTTCAGTATCTTCTATTATTGATGTAATACTTTTTTTCCATTCGCTTGATGCACATATATATGTGTGTGAGATATACGGCATGAAAAAATTAGTGCTAATGCAGTGTTAAAGTAAAAAAAAATTCAAGCACTCAACATTTAAAAATTTACAACTGAGGTTGAAAGCTCAACCTGAACTTTGTCCTCCTGTGCACAAGGAGACAGCATGATATAATGGTTAGACAATTGGACTGGGAGTCAGGTGGTGTGGGTTGTAATCCTGGTTGTGCTGTAGACGTGCTGTCGCTTAATTTCTCTGTGCCTCCGTTTCCCCATTGTAAAATAGGGATAACGATGCTTACGTTTAGTAAAATGCTTTTAAATATCTAGATGAAAAGTATTTTATTGGCACATATATTAATTATTAATATATTATTATAACTTTGCATAATTATACTGTAAATTGTCAACTAGTACAACGTATAATATAATACAAACTGAATTTCTTATGCACCCTTATGTGTAGTAAGTTGCATTACAGTATATACAGTGTAAATATCAGGCTTGATTTTCAAGTCTCAGTGGGGTCTACCAATCAAACCCAGTTTGAAGAAAATCAGTTCGAAAGTTTAAGGTTATGAACATCTAACACTGAATTTCGAGAGTTTGAGACAGTCTTGAAGTTTGATGATCGCCATTTTGGAATGATCCTTTGATAACCATGAGACTGGAATGATCCTGAGCAGGGATAACCCAAAGTTTGAAGCTACATCACTGATATACTGTTCTAAATAAATTATTGAAAACGGTTTCAAATTCCCCATTTTCAGAAGTACATGATAACTAAAATGACTTTATCCAGGTCCCTCAGGGAGAAGTGTATTCATCCTGAGTGTACCGAGAAGGTGGAGCTCCGCACCTCCTTAAAGAGTAATGGTTATCTTTTGTTATCAGAACATAAATCTAGACCACAAAATTTGTATCTGGATGTCTGCACTAAAGTTCACAAATGTTGGCCCATTTTTACTTCTAAGGGTTAGAATAATGCTTTCCCCATAAGTCGTGTTTAATAAATTAATTATTTGGACCTCTTTATACGTTACTGGCCAAATGTGTCCTCATGACCTATGGAGAATATTGATTTAGACAAAATTAAAAGAGAAAGAAGTATTTAATTGGGGAGTAGGAAGTATTTTTAGAGATGACTTTGAGAAGGCAATAGGAGTGGTGGAAAAAAATAGTGAACCGCACTCTTCTTGTTGCCTCATCGTTCACATATTTCTTTTGGCATTATTGGGTTTAGATGCTATTCCCTCTTCACCTTCTCTGGCAAGAGACCACAGAGGTAAGGTTGAAGGTTGAAATACTTTGGTTTAATGGTAGTGTGTTGAGAACTGTTCAGTGCTATTCATTTAACTCTGTGAGAGGCTGCTATGGATGCGTAAAACCCACCAATATGATTTAAAATAGGTATCTGCCTTTGATTTTAGACGTCAGTAAAATTTGCCCAGCTGTGGATGTTCAAAAGCAAGTCTTGTGAAATCTTTGCATTTTAATAAAAAAAAAAAAATGCCGACATCATAGCCAAGATCTACTCCAAATACTTCCAGCTGCAGTCGAAGGGATGACTCATGCTGAAAGCTGAGGAGCTTTGCTATGACTCTTTCACTTGGTTCACATGATTATTTTTTTTAACATTCCTGTCTGTTTTTCGTTTCTTTAAAAAAAAAAAATGAGAAGGAGATTCACCCAAGGAAAATCCATACGAGGATGTGGAGCTAAAAGGCCGTCACGCAGGCCGAAAATCCCAGCAGCTCTCTGAGAATTCCCTAGATTCTTTGCACAGGATGTGGACTCCGCACGACAGGAAGTACACATCACCTCCCCAGGTAATTCAAACTTCTTAGAGTATAAGCCTTCATTTCTTACTGTGATTTAAGTTATTTTTAACCTTTTACAAGAGAATCAACCCGGACATAGCAGGAACAATAATTGTATCCAAGTGAGAAAGGGCATAAAGAAAAACAGACAAATAGTTGCTGTAAACACTTTAATGGCCATAATCTAGATATTCTTCAGCATCAATTTAGGGTAAAGGTTTATTGTTACTCGGAACAATGCTGATATTATTGAATATATTAATTGTTACTATTTAGAAATGCCGATTCTGATCCAGGACCCTTTGCAGTCAATGGGAGTATTTCCACTGATTGTAATGGGAACTGAATCAGGCCCTAAACCCTTGTGATTACTGAGCCTTTCCCTACATCCATTCAAAATTCTCCAGTGGACTTTTAGAAAGGACGGAACAAAGAAGAAACGCTTTTTCATGTTGTGCAAGTGTTATGTGGGGCTCACTGAGCAGTGAGGTAACTTATGTTATGTTATATTGTAAAATAGCTGTTATTACCAAATTTTGAAAAAAACCAAACACAATATTAAATGCATAATGAAGAGGGAGAAAGACAAAGTATCACACTTTTTCCCCCCAAAGAACAAAATTAAAAAAAAAAAGAAAAGCCTGAATGCCTACATTCTGGATCTGACTTGGCTAGAACTGTGTGAACTGTTGACAGCACAGTGCAAAGACCTGGAAGTGGAGACGTCTGCATTTTGTGGAGAATTTCCCAGAGTAGTCCAATTTTGTGTGTAAGTTTTGAAACGATGTTGGGTTTTTGTTCAATATAGGAGAATTTTCATTCAAAAATGGTCCTAGTCTCAAGCACAATTGTAGATTTTAAAATACACCCCTACCACGATATAACGCTGTTCTTGGGAGCCAAAAAATCTTTCCACGTTATAAGTGAAACCGCATTATATCGAACTTGCTTTGATCTGCCAGAGTGCGCAGCCCTGCCCCCCCAGAGTGCTGCTTTACCGCGTTCTATCCGAAGTCGTGTTATATCGGGTCTCATTATATCGGGGTAGAGGTCTATATGTGTATATATAGTGTTAAAATAATATGCACGTATTACTTTGACATTCAAAATTTCATTTTGGTCAAGGTGTATTTTTGCATTGAATCAAGCAGACATTCACATCGATTTCATGAAAAGGTCACAAAAAGGCACATTTCCATCTTGAGAAATGGCCTCGAACCAAACTGGTACTATTTCATCACTAAATTAAATCTTTGGGATCTTTTTGGCACCATGGTCCATAAAACTTTCGTAGTGCCAGCGTTTACAGCTCACATGATGCTTCAATTATAAAACAGGAACACTGGCAAAAAAGGAGGACTAAATAAGGCCAGCAAAGGGTCACTGAAAAGGCAATGACAAATGTAGAATGAGTAAGAAGGCAGAGGAGAAAAAATTGTAGCCACAACAGAGATGAAAGAGTTACCACAGATGTTGATGATGATTTACTTGTATTATGTAGCACCTCGAGGCCCCAAATGAGATTTTCCCCACTGTGCTTGGCACTGGAACAGATACATAGTGAGACACAGTCCTTGCCCCCAGGAATGTGCAGCCTAAATAGACAAAACAGACAAAGGGTGGGAGAAAGGAAGGTTTATTCTCCCCATTTTACAGGTGGGAAGGTGAGGCAAAGATTGATTAAGTGACTTGCCCAAGGTCACACAGGAAGTCTTTAGTTGCAAAACCAGTAATTGAACTCAGATCCCCAGAGTCCTAGCCTAGTCATAGGCACAAGACTGTCCATCCACTGATAACTTCTTTCTGACATGGGACCAGAAATTTGAATTAAATTCTGTTATAGCTATGGTGTCATTTTGCCTAGATATAAAGCAAGTAGATGGCTACTGTAGCTCATCCATGAACCTGTAGGATTCTTCAGTGCAGGACCGCCCAGAGAGGGGGGCAAGTGGGGCAATTTGCCCCAGGCCCTGGGCCCCACAGGGGCCCCCAGAAGAGTTTTTCGGGGCCCCTGGAGCAGGGTCATTCACTCATTCTGAGGGCCCCGGAAAACTCTCGTGGGGCCCAAGCCCCCGGAGCTTCTTCCACTCTGGGTCTTCGGTGGCAATTCAGTGGCGGGGGGGAGGTCCTTCCACTCCGAGACCTGCCTCTGAAGTGTCCCAAAGACCTGCGGCGGGAGGTCCTTCTGCCCTTGGACCCGCTGCTGAAGACACTAGTCCCCCTGAATCCTCTGGGGGCCCCGCTTCAGTGATTCAAAATAGAAAAGTCACCGTCTCCTGATGAACTGTCACTTTAGCTACTTTTCATCACCCAGTTTTTCCAATGCTGTATTCCCTTAAAATCATGCATCATGATGAACAATATGGAAGAGATCAGGAGGTCAACAAGGTTTGGACAATCATCTCCCAGCTGAATTCCTGTCACTAAGCTGAACACTGTTGATGATTTTTCTGGCTTGAGAACTTGTGGTTACCAAAGACCTCAAATGCTGGTCTGCTGTCCTTCTGAACCCCACTGTGGTTTTGATCTTCTTTCCAATTTGTTTTTTAATATTTGAAGGATTCAAATTAAAAAAAGAAAATGTTTTATTGATGGCATTGTCTGTGACACAAATCCCATGTATACCTATCAGTAAAAAACCATGCTTAAGCATATAGAATATTTAGCTCCTGGAGCTCTTTAAAGAATAATGATTGCTGCAGGAATATGAGACCGTAAATCTAGACCCCAAAAGTGCTGGTTTGGGCTGTAGTTTGTTAATCTGTTTGTTGGAGCAAGTAGACTTCTTACTGTAGTATATTAGTAATTGGCAGTATTAATAGTAAGATTAATAAATACCACTTAATAACATCTTTCATCTGAGCATCTGATAGCATTCTAGAAACCTTGATTAGGCCTCTTAAAATATCTGAGTTAGGCACAGTAATTATCCTGATGCAGGTAGGTAAACTGAGGCATGGAGAGATTAAGAAAGTAGTGCTTGCCCACATTTAAACAGTGGCTGGGCTGGAAAAAGAACCCAGAAATCTTGGCTCCCAGTCCACTGCGTTAACCCCTGGGCAGCAGTACAGTACATTGCTGCCACACAATACCAAATACTGTTAGGAATCCTAGAATTGTTCTTGCCCATAGATTGCTTAATTGATGTAGTGAGACTCAGCCTTCCCACAGTGATCAGCTAAGCAGATTCATGTTTGAAGAAGTTTTCAGAAGATTCTTCGTGAACGTGAGACGGAGGAAAAACTAGGTTTCAAGTTCTTAAAATGATTGAGATAGTCTTTACTATATAGGGCAAGGCAATGTTATAGAAAAACAGAAGGCCTGATTTCCCCACACCAGTGACACACCACTGACATCAGCGGAGTTACTCCTGATTTACAGGAGTGTAAGGGAAGGGAGAATCAGACCCACTGTGTCAGTGCTCTGATGTCAGCCATACTTTTATATTGGGATACAATATTAACATGTACACTTTATTAAGTTATCTGACCTGCTCCCAACAACATTTGTGGACGTTTAGGGCCCTGATTCAAAATCCACAGGAGTCAATGTAAAATTTTCTGTTGCCCTCAGTGTGCTTTGTATCAGGTCCTAGACGCAGATCCAGATCTGATCATTTTGATTTGGACCCTGCTGTGCTTAAAACCATTGTACCTGTTGTAGAGAGGATGCTTGCCTGGCAAAAAAATGTTTGTATTTTTTTAACATGTTCGCAAAGGGCCTTTTCCAGCTCTCTTTGAAGTCAGTTGAGAGTCTTTTCACTGACTTTGGCGGGAGATAGAACAGACCCCAACACAGTTGGCTTTTGCTGCCATGGCTTCATGTCTGTGACAGATGCTTCTCCAACAAATAGGATGTCAAGTTGTTCATGTTTTTGCAGCTACCCTCAAAGCCCAGCAGCCAATCCCTGCGCATTGGGAACTGGTCCGAGAGGAAGAGCCATCGCTTACCACGACTACCCAAGCGACACAGCCATGATGACATGCTGCTTCTGGCTCAGCTTGGTATCCCCTCCTCCCCTTCCAGTCTGAATGAGGACAGTCTGAGCACCACAAGTGAGCTGCTGACCACACGCAGGGCCAGGAGGATCCCTAAGGTAATGGCCACTATAGTATTATCCAAATTATGTATCAGTCACAAGGGTTCAGCCTTGGTTTCACTTTCACTAAGGCAAGTGTATGTGAGTTGTCACAAGAACAGATCCTCAGCCCTGCTCTGGCCATGCAAAGCAGCCCTTTGGTTAGCTTAACTGGCCCCTTAAGGATTTCCTCTTGCATTGGGGAATGCTCTGATGATGTGGAGCCGCAGTAGTGGCTGGTATTCCACCCCACCTCCTGCCCTGGGCCTAAGGAACATGCCTGAGGAAAAGGAGATATGATTAAGGCATCCTTGCCCCATTGTGATCTCAGCTGCTGGAATGGCCTTTTGGGAACTAGGGGGCTGCTAGCTTAAGTTAGAACAGCCTGCGGTCGGATATGTTTTGAGTATCTGGGCAGGTGTAGATTGGCTCCAGGATCTGGGGGCAACAAAGATGGCTTAAATCTTCCCATGTCCCAGTAACCAGTTTCATGTTGTGCACAGCTCAGCCAGTCTGGAGGATCTTGCCCAGTATGTCTGTACAGTGTCTATCCATCAATTAAGTCTTTAGTTTTCCCTGTAGAAAGAAATGTTGTGTCCAGGTTTGAAACAGCCAGCAGAAGAGCTAGGAACTGTGGGGAGTAGAAGGAGATCTCAGTGTTCACACACATTTGCTGCATGCAGTGGAACTGGCATGAGAGATCCTCCCCTGGAGGTGGGGTGGCTCTGCATTGCTCCCAGCTGGGCCTGGGCCTTCAATGTGGCCCAAAATATTAAACACCCTTTTGCCAGCCTGACCTAGCTTGATGTTTTATTCAGCTTTTCCACTGTTTAAAACAATCACATGATTTTCTGAAAGCTCCATAAGGCCGAGCATTGTACTGTACCTCACTCGAGGAGTCTGAACTTGTAACTGTTGATCTATCACTATTTATAATGTTCAGTACGCAGCTTAGGATTTTTGCTTCTTTGTTTTGTTTTTTACAGCTGTTCCTAAGGCAATTTCTACTGACCTAACATGGGCCCTATGCTTGACACACAGCCTGTGCAGTCCAGATCAACTTGTCTTTACAGATACAAAATAAAAATGAATTAAATTTGAACTCTTTCGGCCAAATAAAAAGTTTCAGATGTCAAGTGGGAAATGAAATAATTGTCTGGTACAATAGCATCAAGGAGGAGAGAATAACCAACATGTTTATTTCTAGCCTGTGAACAATGCTAGTTTTTATTGTACATTTCACTCTTTCCTGTTCTATAAAGGAGTGTTTTTAAAATGATGTAGCTATAAATATTGTGTGGACAGAAGAGGAACATTTTTATATTTCTGAAATTCTGCCTAAGCAGGAAGCAAACTAAAATGAAGGCAACTAATTATATGCCCTTAAATAATTATATCAGGGCCAGATTTTGATACCCTTACTAACATTGAGTATAATACCTTACTGCAGGAGTAAGATGTTACTCATGGGACTTCAGTGGCTCTACCCTGGAGTAAGTTACTACTCAATGTTAGTAAAAGCGGCAAAATTTGGACCTTAATTTTGTACCTCTTTCTTCCATTTGTTTCTCTGATTTAAAGGAATAGTGTCATCTTGAAAATTACCATTGTTGCCAACTGTCACAATTGTATTGCAAGTCTCACAATATTTGATGTTTTCTTAAAGCCTCAGCTCCTGGCATCATGTGATTATGGGAGAACCTCAACTTTCATAAAAAGGAAAAATTAGTTTCTAGCCCTTGTGGAGAAAAGCTTGAAAATGTGACTCCCAAAGACACAGAAACTAAAAGGCAATACATTTATAAATTAATAAACAACTATCTTTTTAAAATGTCATGGTTTTTAAGTCAGTGTCATGGTTTTAGGGTGGCCTGACATAGGATGTTTGAAGAGGTGGGTTTGGCGATACTAGAGACTACTTGTGGAGTAAGGTACTACTCAACATGAGTAAAAGCCGCAGAATTTGTCCCTGTAATTTTGTACCTCTTTTTCCTCCTTTTTGTTTCTCCAGTGAAAGGGACTCTGTTAACTTGGAAATCATATTTCCATCTGAAAATTGTGTAACTCCTGTTATAACCACCCAAGCTGACCTGAACTGACTAAAATTGATCAGCGAGAAATTATTTATTCCTCTGCTTACTTTGTGCATTTGACAGTGCTTTGTGTGAAGTCAGTTTCACTGTGCTCTTGCTGGTCAATTGCACTGATTCTCAGAGCAACCTCGCTGGGCCTTAATGTAACTGAGAATCTGCCACCCAGTATGGTGATGTCACTCTGATACGCTGCTCTATGGGGAGTTCACATCCATGCTCTTCCCCAGGCATTGAAAAAGGGTCTTTGCTGACAACAGCAAAACTAAAACTGAACAGGTCACTGGCAGGCATATGCACAGAGAGGAAAGGGAAGGGAAAAGATGAGCGGGGCCCAAATGTGTTTGGTGTTGTTGCTCTCCTCTTGTGGCAATAGTCCTTTCTAAATATCAGCAAAGGAGCAGGCAGGACAAAGTCTTAGCTTTTGCAATTTTTTCATTTTCCTTGATTTTCTTTTGTTGTTCTTTTTTCAAAGAAAAAAAAAAAAGCTTCATGATTGTTTTTTTCCGAAACAATTAACAAGAACTCAGAATACAGTGTCCTGTTTAAAGGGTGCTTGGTCAGGAATTTGAATTTTTGGAAATTAGTCAATTTGAGGAATTTCATATTGACACCGTACCTTGGAGTGGTCTAACTCCTCTCTTGCTCTCCCCTCGCAACCCCTGTGCTAATTTAATAGAGTCTGAACCAGCAGAGCTAAGAGCTCAGGCTCCATTTAGGGAGAGAATATGTGCGTTCAGGTCCCACATCAGGCCTTTTGCTCAGATTCAGTGTTGATGCTGCTGTTAGAGGCATCACTGCTCAGAGGAGTCATTAAGCTGAAGTCCCCCATGCCAGCCTCCATTGCTTTGGCTTTAGAGGTAGAAGCTAAAGAACCCTTGAATAGACCGAGGGGAAACTGCAGGAGTTCTGATCACTACTCTCTCAGTAAAACAGCTTCTAATATCCAGAGTTGTGGGGCAGCTATAGCTCTGTGCAGGACAGCTGCTGCCTTTGTACACACAGTGCTTGGGCCTGCTGAAGTCAATGGGAATCTTTCTGTTGACTTCTGTGGGCTTTGGATCAGTCCCCTAGGCACTGCAGTCCCAATATTTAACTCCTTCGGAGAAAGTCCCTGGAACTACCTTTAGACTGGAAGGTGCTGTGTAAAGTGGGGAAGGGGAGTGATTAATCACAGCATGCCCACTCATTGCTGGCATCAGTAGCCTTGTTGAATAGCCTCCCTGGGATGTCTGTCTTGTATGTAGGTGAGATTTCCTGGAGCGGCTTCGGCCAATCAAGATTTCATCACTCTCATGCTGTTTGTAGCTGTACAGCTTCTAGGCCAGTAAAACCAGGAATGAGACCACAAGCAGAGCAGCTGCAAGTGGATTTCAGTTCATCATTACAAGCACAAATTGTAGATGGGTCAGTGAGCAGCAGTAAAGGGAAAGCACTGAATACCCATTTGTTAGGCAACAAGTAATGTCTTGCCTATAAACAATTGATTCTGGGCCAAATTCTGCTCACATTTATGCCTGTGTAAATGAGGTCAGTAGTGTCACCACATCAGAGTAGCTGAGATGGGAATCTGAACAATGATGAAAATAAAATTTGACATCAAAACTGGATACAAATCTTTCTTAAGTATTCATAACAAAGTTTAACAGCGTGATCTTGCTATCCGATTGAGTATAGGAGTTAGTGACTCCTGAGCTCCAGTCTGTGCTCTGTTACTGACTTTCTATGAGGCGTTGAACAAATTGCTTAATCTCACTATGCCTCCATTTCCTTTCCTGTAATATGGGAATAATACCTACCTTGTGTCAATCATGTTGAGATCCCACAATCCACATGCAACTTACATTGACTCACAGGGGTATTGTGAGAAGATTTCAAAGAGCTTTACAGACATTAAGCAATTAAATTACTGTTTAAGTGCTAATTCTTAATTATAACTTCTGTGTCAAAGTAACTGGGGAGACAAGGTGGGTGAGGTAATATCTTTTATTGGACCAACTTCTGTTGGTGAGAGAGACAAGCTTTTGAGCTTACACAGAGCTCTTCTTCAGGTCTGAGAAAGATACTCAGAATGTCACAGCTAAAAACAAGGTGGAACATGCATTGTTTAGCATAAGTTATTAATACATATTGTAAGAGACCATTTAGGGTGAAGTGGCCAGTTAACATCTCTGCATTCATAGAACAAAAAACAGGGCTTAGTGGGTTTCAGGTTGTTGTAATAAGCCATAAATCCAGTGTCTTTATTAAGTACATGATTTTTAGTGTCTAGCAAAGTTATGAATTTAAGTTCCCAGGCTCATCTTTTGAGGGTATTATGGAGATTTCCTTCGAGGATGAGGACTGAGAGGTCAGATATGGAGTGATCACTTTATGAAAAGTGTTAGCCCACAAGTGATATTTGTCATTCATCATTTTCCTGTGTGAGTTCATTTAGTGACTGTCTGGATCCACCCACATAGTTGTTATTAGGCAATTTAGTGCACTGGATGGAGTACACCACATGTTGTGATAGGCACGTGTAGGACCCATCAGTCTTGAATTGTGTGTTGTGGGGGATATTTGATCATTGTAGCAATGGAGGTATGCCTACAGGTTTGGCATCTGTTGTTCTGGTGGGGTCTGGTGCTGCTTTGAGTTGGTGTGTTGGGAGCTTACTTCTAATGATGAGCTTGTGAGGTTGTTTGATGCCCAGAAGTGAGGGGTTTGGGAAAGAGTTCTTTCAGGATGTAGTCCCCATCGAGTATGGGTTGTAATTGTTTAATGATACTCCATATGGGTTCCAATGTGGGATAATATGTAACAACAAGAGACATGTGGTCAAAGGGTTTTTATTCTGTATTGAAGCAGATGGCCCATTCTATGGTAGAATCATAGGGCTGGAAGGGACCTCAAGAGGTCAGCTAGTCCGATCCCTTGCATACATGGCAGGGCTTAATATTATCTATTATGATCTACTTCTCTGGTGGAGTGTCCTTGTTTGGTGAAGGTGGTTTTAAGTGTGTTAAAATATATATCCCTGACTTTCTCCTCAGAGCATGTTCTGTCGTTTCTGTCCCTCTGTTACTTGACTGTAGGTAACCATTTTTTTGGTGTGTTTGGGGAGACTATGAGATCTGTGAATGTAGGTGTGATGATCCCTGGGTTTCTTATATGTAGTTGTCTGTAGAGTTCCATTGCGGAAGCTGATTGTGGTGTTGAGGAAATAGATGCTGGTGTGGGAGTGTTCTAGAGAGAGTTTGATGGTAAGTGGGAACCATTTTGCTGAGTGGTTTGAGCTACTTAGTGAATGTTTTGCAGCCAGTCTGTGTCTCTTGTATTTTGAACAGACTGACTTCCTAACAAACAGTTCTTGTCAAGGTTAGCCTTGCTGAAGAAGAAGTCTTAAGTATGCTTTACTAAGGGTTAAATTCTGCTTTGGTTAGCAGTGGGAATTTGGAACCTGACTTTGAAAAGCTTTTACAGGTGAGGGTAGACTAGAGAAGGTAGTTACAGCACCACTGAAGGTCAATAAATAAACACAACTTTATGGCAGAACCCTATTGGCCAGATCCTCAGCTGGTGTAATTAGGCACTAAAATCAATGGAACTATGCTGATTTACACTAGCAAAGGATCTGGCCCTGTATTGCAAAATATTTCACAGAATTGGAGTCAAATTGTGTAGTCCTTAGTGGAGCAAACGGTGTCCCTGATTCAGGAAGGGGCTTTACCCCTAGATAAAGGAGAAAAGGTATGTTTTCAGCTGAGATTGGAAATAAGATGGAAAATCATTGTGGAGAAAAGAGACAGGAAGGCAGTTTCAGATGGCAGAGGCTGCAGAGGAGAAAGCTGTCATGCCAGTAGTGGCCAGATTATGTGAAGGGTCAAAAGGAAGTAAATGAAGATACATAAAAGATTTCTAAAGAGAAAATGTTTACACTTGCTGTTTTTGTTGTCTTGTGACAGTGTATTCTAATGTGTAACCCTCCTGGTTTCTTTTTTGCAGCTTGTACAAAGGATCAATTCTATCTATAGTGCAAAAAGAGGGAAAAAAAGATTGAAGAAGCTTTCAGTGTCCAATATTGAGACAGCATCACTGCGAGGTATAACACAAATCTCTTGGTCTAATGAGGCAATACGGTACTTTATCCATGTGAATATGATAGAAATTGAGTATCAGAGGGGTAGCTGTGTTACTCTGGATCTGTAAAAAGCAACAAGAGCCCTTTGGCACCATATAGACTAACAGATGTATTGGTCCATAAGCTTTCGTGGGTGAATACCTTGATGCATTGCAACCTCCTTTCAAAAAGCTGAGAACAAGTGGAAGCGCTCAAATCATTTTTCAAAATGATGCATCCACCCGTGAAGTTTTACACAGGGGGGGATTGAGAGAAACAGGCTTTGCTGTAAAGGGGTCTAGACCTTTGTACTTTCAGCTAAGCTGTGCCCTGCATCTCAAGCATAAGAATAATCCTGTTCCAATTAACAGTCTCCACAAAGGGATCCTTCCAACCACTGATTCTGTGCAGTCTGAAACTCCAGCACAGGGTGTGCTGATCGCATGGCTAAGCATTGAACCTTAGCCAAAAAATAAACCTCTAAAAATGTTGTCATTTTGCCTTTAACAGACACTTCTTTATCTCTTTTGCAGATGAGAACAGTGAGAGTGAAAGTGACTCAGATGACCGGTTTAAAGGTGAGGGGTCAGTCCACGTTAGCTTCCAGTCAGTCGCACTTGCAGTCCCCCTCAGAATAAATGCTTCTTTTATTGTATGATGTTCCTCTCCACGGGAGGGCGTGCAATTCGATTTCCTCTTTGAAACCTGCTATTCCTGACTCCAGTCACAAAGTTTGGAAATGCAGAATCATGAACATGATGTAAATATTGGAAATCAGGTGCACGGTGAACTGTGAGGGTCTAACTGATTTTAGGAGAAGGAGAAGCCATGAAACATGATGAGGAACCTGCTTTGATAATGCCTGGTATGCTGGCACTTTCTTTCTAAGATATACTTGCCTGTGTGTGTGCACAGATATGTCTGCAGACTCCAGATAGTAAAAACTACTTTAAGGTGTGCATCCAGGGCCGCCCAGAGGATTCAGGGGGCCTGGGGCAAAGCAGGGGAGCTGCAGCACTTGTACTCAGTCTGCAGCGGTCCAAGTCTTCGGCGGCGGAGGGCCCTTCAGTCACTACATGTCTTTGGCAGCACTGAAGGGCCCCTCCGCCGCCAAAATGCCACCGAAGACCCGGAGCGACTGAAGGGCCCCTCGCCGCCGAAATGCGGCCAAAGACCCGGACTGCTGCTGTGCCAGGGCTCGCGGGGCATTTTGGCGGTGGTGGTGGGGGCCTTCAGTCGCTCCACATCTTTGGCAGCACTGAAGGGCCCCCCGCTGCTGAAATGCGGCCGAAGACCCGGACTGCTGCTGGGCCAGGGCTGGCGGGGCATTTTGGCAGCAGGGAGGAAGGGGGCCCTCAGTCACTCCGCGTCATTGGCAGCACTGAAGGGCTCCCCGCTGCCGAAATGCCGCCGAAGACCTGGACTGCTGCCGGACCAGGGCTCGCAGGGCCCCTACAGGACCCGGGGCATAGGGCAAATTGCCCCACTTGTCCCCCACCCCCTGGCTGCCCTGTGTGCATCAGGGAGACTAACGTAGCATCTACATGCAGTACAGTTGGCTCAAGCCTGAGGAATTACTCTCTCGTTTTCAGGAGTACTGAAATTCAGACCAAACTATATAAAGGAAGGAAAGCAGCAGGGTTCTTCCTCTGCACCAGCAATTGTTTCTATTGATTTTCTTTTTATTGATTTAAAATACCCCACATTATTAATCATAGGGAAAAAGAAAACAGTAGTGCAGAATTGTGGCTCTGAGCTGGGAAGTGGAATGCACAGTTTTGTGTGTGCTTCTGTAGTGGTGCTGGAGCTATCTTAGGTGCTATCAGTGTCCCGTTCTCTTCGGGAGAATACAGCAGGCAGGTGGCTGGTAGGACACTCTGAGAAAAGAGCTTTCAATTCCGGGTGCTAGTGATGTGAATATGCGCTGTGTGGTCAAAGCCAGATATTTTCCTGTCACCCTGTTTAATTTTAGCCTGAAGTTTGGGTGCACTGTAACCTGCCTGCATGCCTAGAAGCCTCTGTGTAAAATGGAGACAGCATGTTAAACCTTACCAGTCACATTGCCAGTACAGAGCATGGGACACATTTCATAATGTGCCTGTATAATATCTTTCTAATTGAAGAAGAAGCGTCTCTGGATTGTAAATGGCTTGTGGAGCCATCCCCACTCTCTGAATTATGTCAGGCTGAGTCCTGGCCCAGTTCCCATGGCAGTAAGAGTCCCATGGAAATAGGCTGTACATGGGAGTGAATGGTGTGGGGAGAGAACCGCTCCTGTTCTCTGGGCAGCTGTCAGTGAATTATCGCTGCCCTGAACAGCCTGATGCAAATCCTAGTCCTGCCTCTCTCTGCAGCAGAAACCACAGGACATACTTGCACCCCAAGGCATGGCTGGAGGAGAGAGAGGAGTGTCAGGACTGGGCTCCTTCATTACTTGAGGGAGCATTGGTGCATCAAGGGAGAGTTGGGAGCTTCTTCCTCATCGTTGTGGGGGATCATCAGTCTGATGTGTCCATCTTAATAACTCATCACCATGGAGGCAGTTCTGCCTGTTGCGAAGACTGGGTTATGGGGTCACGGGGGCAGGTGAAGGAGAATGGACATAGCCATGTCTTTTTGCACATGTAGGGCCAAATTAGGTCACCCGTGTGCAGGATCCTGGGTTGGAGAGATGAGCATGAGGATGCAGAGAGCCCTATCCCACGTAGTGTCTGTGCACAGGAGGATGTAGTATGGCTGCTTGCATTGCCCAAGCAATTTGGGGGCTGCTGCTAACATGCTAATGAGAGCATGTTAGGATCAGAGTTGGGTGTGGCCATGACTTCATCTCTGCCCTGCACGTTAGATGGTGTCAGAAGGTCAGCCCTGTGGGGAACTCAAGCTACCCCTTTTCTAAATGCCTTGGGCCCCCAGGAGCTTGCTGCATTGTGCCTTACATATTAGAGAGCCATGGTGTGTTTGTTCAGCATCGTTAGGTGCCCAACATGCCACTCCTTACAGGCCAGCAGATGCATAATTTTGGTTCACGTTAAATTCCTCAATGATAATCATCAGCCATGGGATAAAAACTACAGAAAATGTTGCAAATATGCTGATGGGGATTGTAGCATCAAGGTGTAGTCATTAAAGATTGATAAGCTGTGTTACTGGCCTTTCCTGATCTAGCCCAGGTCTGAGTCTGATCTGTTACCCTCACCAAGCCCGTTGACATCAGTGCAGTTGCAGGCATATACACAAGAGCACAATTTAGCCTTATATGTGTAGAACAAACAGAACTTTGGCAAGGTTAAAGTTCTATGAGCTGCAAATGATTCCACTAGCTTAGTGTTACATCATTTCAATTCTTGCAGAAGGCTTTGATTTATGGGTGGAATTAGTAAGAGAGAGCACAGCATGAATGTCTGCTTTTAAAGGGGAACATGTTTGGACTAAGATCTTGACAAACATCAAATCCTTTGTGAATGTCTGTGGTTTACATGTCAGTTCCAGGTAACAATCTTTCTTTCTTTTTTGTAAATGCTAGCTCATACCCAGCGTCTTGTCCACATCCAGTCAATGCTGAAGAGAGCTCCTAGTTACCGCACCCTGGAATTGGAGCTGATTGAATGGCAGGAGCGTGAGCTGTTTGAGTATTTTGTGGTAGTGTCTCTGAAAAAGAAGCCTTCTAAAAATACTTATCTCCCAGAAGTGACATATCAATTTCCCAAGGTAAAGCAACAACCTACTTTGTCTGGGTTATCTATTTTCAATGCATTTAAGATGTTTTGGCTAACATCAATAAAAGGAGCAAGTAATAGGAATTGGCTTTTAAGCTGGTTCAATAGACCTGATTTCTGAATTTATCCAGAGCTTTCTGTTCTAAAATACTTCTCATATTGAGAGAGGGGAGAAAGAGGCTGGGCTCTTTCAGAAATGTTTTTCTTATTCTACAGCATATCCTTTCCCAGCACTGAAGAGTTTAGCCTAATTGTGAGCACTTAGTTGCTGAGTTTTAATTTGGTTTCCAAATATTTCATAGACATTTTAACCAGGTCTGGCTGCACAGCATTAGGTCTGGTCCAAAGTCCGTTGAAGTCAGTGGAAAGACTCTTAATGACCTCAGTGGGTTTTGGATCACACCCTAAGAGCAGATGCTGAGTTTGAGGTAGGTTTGCATTTTGAAGAGCTGAGGTGCACTGGTTTCACAAGAACATCAGGTGACTCTGGGACAAAATTGTTTCAGATGAATTTTTAAAAATGTTAGTCGTTATAATTAATTTTATTGTGGTAGCTCCTAGACGGATGATGGCCCTGTTCTGTTAGACACTGTACAAAAACAGAACAGGATGGTCCTTACCCCAGGGCTAATTAGGAAACCTATTGCTGAGACTGTTCATTACAAATGTCTGACTTGCTCAAGCTGGAATCAAGCGAATCTGATTTCATCCGCCACAGCTTGAAAGGCCCACCAAGCAAGTGCGTGAAGCAGAGGAGCGTCTCAAAGCCATTCCACAGTTCTGCTTTCCTGATGCCAAGGACTGGATCCCAGTATCAGAATACAACAGGTAAACCCTCCTGTATGTGTCTCTTGCTCAGTGTTGTTGGCGTGTACCTTTCAGAGTGACAGAAATGCCCTTGCCCATGTAAGGAAGTAGCAGTTTTGAGTCTTGGACATTTCACGCTCAGGAAGTGATATATATATATATATATATATAATTTTTTTTTTTTTTAAGTTCCATAGTATTTTTTCTCCTTGTTTTGTCTGATTCACAAACCTGTGTTGTGGGGGGAAGCAGTTGGAGGGTTTATCATAATGCCAAGTCCAAATGCAGAAACAGATCTGTGAAAAAGCTGAAAGACAGCGGCTGATTCTCCTCTGCCTGGCACCGTGTGTAATCATTTAGCCCTCAAAAAAGTGAGTGCCAGATGGATGTAAAACTCTGTGGGCCAGATCCTTAGCTGGCTGGAGTTGACATAGCTCCATGTGTTTCAGTGGAGCTTCACCAATACACATCCGCTGGGGCTCTGGCCCTACCATGCTGATTGCACAGAGGTAAATGGCTACATGAGAGGCAAGCCAGTGGAGAACCAAGCCCACCTTCTCCTTTTCTCACAACAGAAACCTCCAAAATGTGTCCATCTTATTTTCCTGCTTCACAGGTTTGCAGATGGATGGACAGAGATGACTCATCCAAAATATGATATGGATTTTTAATATATGTGAAATGAAATGTATGTCAGTAAAATAGGAGATTCTATACAGATAGTCTTATGTGTGCTTTTTGTTTGTGATGTCACGCCACATTAGCCTTGTGGCGGCACAACCTAAGTGAATTACCACAGCCAACAAGCAAGTGTGTAACATTTCACTGGCTTGCATGGCCCATGCCACATAAGGGTACAGTAACAGTAATGTGTTGGCTGTAGCGTGGCTATGTTACTCAGTGCTCGGCAGTATGCAGATTATGAGATATTAAAACCACTGAAGGAGCATTAGACCTCTGTATATTTTACTTGCTCCGGACAAGTGGGTAAGTAGAATTGTGCTATTCCCAGTTCAGACAGGGATATATGTATCCAGGATAAGAAAATTGCTAGAGTTCTTGTTGTGCTTTATGAAGTCAGAGCAAAGCACTTTGAATGAGGGGGGAAAAAAGCTTAAATGGTCAGGTATGGGCTAAAACCCTGGCCCCATTCTCATTTACACTGCCAGTGCAGTCTAAAGGGGCCTTTGTGTAAATCAGAATTAGATGCTATATGCTTTTGTAGTGGAATGGCCAGGTCCTCAAGTGCTGTGTGGACATTTTTGTGCTTCACTGCTGCTAGAATCCAGCCATAGTTCTGACATGTTTCAACCATGGAGGGTTGCCCCAGTGCAACAGAGATCTTCTGGTCATCTAGAGCTGGTGTAGAGGCTCAGTACCACTCCTCATCTTGGCTGCCAGCATCATGGATGCCAAAGGAAAGAGGATGTGGTCGGGATATCTCTAGAGTGCATGGATTCCCACATCTGGTTTCAGATCCTTGGGACCATTTGAAACCAGCATAAGTCAGAGCAACCATACTTGGTGCACACGGTAATCCCAGGATCAAGGAGTGTGAAGGTGAGCTTAACATTCCCCCTAGTCTCTTTGGCTGTAGGTGAGAAGCTAGCCCTGGTTCTGCAAACCTCTCCTATATAGGGTTCAAAAGGGAACAATGTGGTAGAAATCCTACCACCTGCATAGCACAAAAAACCCCTCCAGAATGACTAGTTTGAAAAAGAAGCAGCTTGTCTGTTGATGCTGTGTCCATTTTGAAATACTTATCTGTCATGGAAGCACCTCTAGGCACTTCATAATAATCTAGCCGCTAATTGAAAAGAAGGCAAAACAAAAGCTGTATTCAAAGGGTAGATTAACACCTCTTCCTAGGAACTCACTACAATCCTGCCACCGTAACAATAAAATCTGGGACAATCTTTATTACAGTGAGACCTTCTCTTTCATGCTGACTGGGGAAGATGGCAGCAGAAGGTTTGGTTATTGCAGAAGATTACTGGTAAGTACATCAACTTGAGTTCTTTCCAAGCACAAAATTCAATTGTCAGTCAACATTGCAGTACATAGTTGTGAGCATGTCTTTTGCGGGCCAAAAGGAAAGCCGAGAGTTGGAAAGATAACAAGGTCGATCGAATACAACAAGAATTGTCGGAAACCTTTGTCTGCATTAAAGACAACCCAAATATTTCAAGAGAGTCACAAAACATTTCCCCCCTTCTTGGCAACCCGGTTTCTGTTTCAACCAAAAGCAGAAATACCACACCACCGCAAAGTAGGCTATTCTTGTGGTATTTCGAACATGCCTAATTCTTTCACAGCCCTTTTCATTTCCTAGGTGCAACGCAAACATTAATTAATCCTCAGCACCCCTGTGAGGGTTGTCACCCATTTCAGAATCAGGAAAACTGCAGTAGAGGAGTTAAGTGACTTGCCCGTGGCCACACAACAAGCTAATGCAGTGCCATGACTAGAACTTGGGAAGCCCATGTTGTCAGCCTCCATTTCAGTCCTTTCACCTGAGTTCATCATATAGTAATAGATTTAGAACTGCAGAGGGGGAGTGGGGTTGTGGTATTTTATCTTGGGCCGATTCTATGCTGACATGAATCCAGCATACTTTAGAGCAGCCTAGCTCTCTTTTGAGAACTTCAGTGGAATTTTACTGGCGCATAGGCTGTTTGCTGGATCCCTGGACAAGGGTGAATTTCACTATCAGTGTTGCTGGGCTTATAAAAGGGTGCCTCCTACACAGGAATACTATAGAGGAAAGGGGCTTTCTGCACTGAGCCCCATCTCCCCTCCTAATGCACCCAAGCAGGGTAGGCATAATTTGGCTCTTAGTTAATAGAGACATTGGCTGATAGACATACTGCAATACATGTGTCTCTGATCCTGTTCTTGCTGAGGTCTGTGTCAAAGCTCCTGTTGGGAACAGAGTTGGGCCCTGTATTTGAAAAAGTTTCAGTAACATAAATACAAAAGCAATGCACTTGTCAGTTCTGTGGGTAATATTTTCCAAGGATGGCACCTATATATCTCGCCCATGGGGGAAGCACAATGAAATATAAATGAGAAGTGAAAAAGTTTATGTCTAATAAAGGGCATGAGCTACAGTGAAACTAGGACAGGTTAGTATGGGAGAGGATGGCTGGGGGAGTGAATCTGAGATTGAATAAATGGGACACCCAGAAGATATCTTTATGGGAACAAATAAATGAAATAAAGATGGAGGCCAGCAGGACAATTCAATTACTTTTCATATGTGCTACCACTTAAAAGTAAATATGTATAATTTCATAACTTTAGCAAAGCCTTCTCAGGAAAAGTTGGCTAAAATTAAATTGTGGAAACTATTCAGTCCACAAAATAAAGGTTGTTTAAAAGTATGACATTTCTGCAAGTATCAACAAATATATAATCTTGCACAAATCTCACTTTTGATTGTGGAAATCCAAGGCATTAGCTCCTGGATTAGTTTGGGATTTTATTGCCCAAAATGTGATATATTGAGGAAAACATAATTATCTTGCCAATAGACATTTAACCCAGTCATTTTACACACTTGTGCATTATGAGGAGAAATTTATAGACTTTACAAATCGATACGGCAAAAAATAAATATGAGATCTTGAACAATATGCCCTTTCACCTACTTGAGGAGAGAAATCAGCATATTGGGGAAATTGGCAGAATAATGAGATAAGCAGTCTGGAAGATATGTATGCTGACACTATGTTTAAAGTATTTGATCATCTGAAGGACAAATAAAAGCTGCACAAAAAGTACTTTAGTAAATATTTGCAGATGAGCCACTGTATAAAATCAGTCCTGAAAGATTCAGGCTTGGGTTTTTTCCCCAAGAGTAAGCATTTTGTAAACTCATTACTACAAACATAATTGATGCAGGAAATAAATATATAAGATTTAAACATACTTGAATGATCCAGAGAATTACCAGTGTAGATAATTGAAAAGCGTATGGGAAAGCACATTGTGGAAAGAATATTATGGTTATAACACTAAATGTCAGAGTGAGATATAAAGCTTAAAAAGATTCAAAGAGGTGTGCTTCAGACTGGTGACTAGGCTGCAGCACTCACCATAGAGTGTATAGGATGGAATAAAGTGATGTATTGCTGGAGATGTGCAAATATGACAGGTTGTTAAAGACACATGCTGGGGGATTGCTCATATGTTTAAAATATTGACATATTAAGGGATCATTCAGAATGAATAATTAAACAGATGATGCCAGTGGACTCTGGAGTGCTGATGTTAAATGACATGTCCAGATTGAAAAGACTGAAAACAAAAGATAAATGCCAGAGCCAGTAATATGGATTGGGTTTTTCAAAGTGCTCAGCACTGGCCTAAACCTGCTCCCTCTGATGTGAATGGTGGGAGCAGAGTTAGGCCAAAGCTAAGCACTTTTGAATATCTCACTCATACAAGCTAGAACAACATAAACAATATACACGGAATGACAAAGACTTTCAGTGGCCAAAATAATAATGTTAGACATTGGAAGGCCATTGAGCCACCAAGAGCAGAAGAGCATTAGCAGCTATTGCCATATCTGAATGAGCAGATCACACAGAACAGAGGATTGACTCATAGTCTCTAGGACTGGAAGGGACCTCAAGAGGTCATCGAGTCCAGTCCCCTGCCCTCATGGCAGGACCAAATACTGTCTAGACCATCCCTAATAGACATTTATCTAACCTACTCTTAAATATCTCCAGAGATGGAGATTCCACAACCTCCCTAGGCAATCTATTCCAATGTATAACTACCCTGACAGTTAGGAACTTTTTCCTAATGTCCAACCTAAATCTCCCTTGCTGCAGTTTAAGCCCATTGCTTTTTGTCCTGTCATTAGAGGCTAAGGTGAACAAGTTTTCTCCCTCCTCCTGATGACTCCCTTTTAGATACCTGAAAACTGCTATCATGTCCCCTCTCAGTCTTCTCTTTTCCAAACTAAACAAACCCAATTCCTTCAGCCTTCCTTCATAGGTCATGTTCTCAAGACCTTTAATCATTCTTGTTGCTCTTCTCTGGACCCACTCCCATTTCTCCACATCTTTCTTGAAATGCGGTGCCCAGAACTGGACACAATACTCCAGTTGAGGCCTAACCAGCACAGAGTAAAGCGGAAGAATGACTTCTCGTGTCTTGTTTACATGAGTTAGAATGTCAGGAGGCCATGTGGAAACCAGTCTTGGATCCGGTAAACAATAAGAAAGATTACTTTTGCTGATCAGACATTCTGAAATAATATAAGGAGAAGTGACTCGTGATGTACTGATGTATTCTAACCCAGCGCATGAGGAACAGCCTGCACAGGCGCCTGTGGTTTCTGTAGATCAGCAGCAGGCCAGCACCTGGCCCATAGGTTTTACAGGAAAGTTATGAAAAATTGATGGGCGTGTAGAAGATACACCTCTGTCCCAATATAATGCGACCCGATATAACACGAATTCGGATATAACACAGTAAAGCAGTGCATCGGGGGGGAAGGAGAGAAGCTGCGCACTCTGGTGGATCAAAGCAAGTTCGCTATAACGCGGTTTCACCTATAACGCGGTAAGATTTTTTGGCTCCCAAGGATAGCGTTATATCAGGATGGAGATATATAAGTAAAATGCTGTAGGCTAAAGCTTATTAATTCTTCAGGGAAGTAGCTGATCATTTTGGGGCAAATGCTGCACCATCTGCTGTGGGTGCAGAAAGCCTCTGTGGTTAAACTAGTGCCATCAGCTGTATATAGAGAGAGGGGATTTTAGTGGCTACATAGAAGGTCTGCAGAGCCTCCCAGGAGCAGCCCAGTGGATGCCTTGTGAGAAGGGGAAACAGATGTTGTTGAGGTGGTGCTAAAGGCTGTGGTCATTAAGGGAGAGTAGTCTTCACCCCACAGTTCCACTGCTGCTCTGTGGAGGATTTCTTTTCCTCCCCATTGCAAATCTCAGCACATTTGGGGGGGGTAGCGTTGCCTCAGGTCCACACACAGCCCAGAATGGTGCCTTTAAAGTCTGTGCTGCTCAGTTACATGCACAAGCAAATGTGGGATTTGTACATGTGACAAGGACCAAGCAAACTCTGCAGGTGCCATATATGTGCCAAGTTTTGGCTCTCTAGTCTAATTCCATTTCAGCGTTTGTTTACAAAACTTTCCAAGCAACTTTTGAAAGCAGGAGTTGAAGGGCTTGCTGCACAGAGGTTGCAGGTGTAGGGTCAGGCCCTAAATCCACTTCAGAACTGCAGAGTGTGTCAAATAATATAAGCACTATTTTTCTAAAACCCACAATATCTGGCTTATAATGTGTATGAGAGCACTGGGCTGTAATGTGCCTCATTCAACTATAAGAAACACTGGAAGTGTGCTTTAGGACATAAGGTAACCTCCCCAGAAGGGCTAAGGAGAAACTTCCCTCATGGGCAAGTTATTCCATAATTGTCAGTTATGGGTTTCTTGGACCTTTGGCTGAAGCATCTGGTAATAGTCGCTGTCAAAGACAGGCTGCCAAACTACCTGGACCACGGATCTGATCCAGCATGGTAGTTCCTATGATCCTATTTTTTGTGTCTTAGTTTCTGGGAGGTCTTTATTTGTGAGATAATTGTGTCTTTTATTACCAGGCATTTTTTCAGACTGTTTGTTTTATTTTGGGACATGGTCATATGAACTGCTCTATTTATTTTATTTTATTTTGCCTTAGATTTTTTCCAGGATTTTCTGATAAAAGCCTCCTGCAAAAGCACCTCAGGGGATACAGTAATGATTATATTTTGTTTGTACAACAAAGTCCTACAGTGTATCCATTTTACATATATTTATATTACATTGTTTCATTTAAAAACAGGATTAGAGTGGAATGTAACCTGTTGTATCATAACAAACAGCGTTCTAAATACAGTAAGACATTTTCCAATTAAAACCTGATACGTCTAAGACAACCATGGTAACAGTCTTCCTAGTGATCTGATATGAGAATTTCCATTTGAGGTAAAAGAAAGTGTCTTATTTATATCAGTCACATTACCCCTTACCAGTTTTAGTATGGTTAGTACATTATCCCCTGTAATAACCCAAGAGAGTGTCAGTTTCAATTTTGCGCTAATGATTAACTTTATGTCTCTCATAATTGGCTTTTGTCAAAACTATATTAAATAGCCGCCTGTTCACTGTACACAGTATTTTGTTTTTGTTTTTGCTTGGTTGGCTTTTTCGTTATCTTGCTGTAGTACCTAGAAAATGTACTGAATAAAAATGTGTGAATTTAGACCCTGTTTCTTGATGACCTATGTAGCTATTTATGCCTGGACAAAGTGCGTGTAACATGGATATGAAATGCTATCGCAGGTGTGAGTGAGTGGAGAGTTCCAAACTGGTAGATTTTGAAGCCACTTTCCACTGGTGCCAGGCAGTGGAGAATCAGTCCCTTAAAGTCTACGAGTGTGTCTACACTGCAGCTGGGAGCAAGCCTCCCAGTTCAAATACACAGACACTTGCTAGTTCAGCTCAAGCTAACACACTAAAAATGGCAGTGTGGCTGTTGTGGCACCAACAGAGGTTTGGGTTAGCCACCTAAACTCAGACCCACCCACCCAACCTCCCGAGTCTGAGCTTGCTTGGCTAGCTCAAGCCTCTGCCAGTAGCACAACATCCACACTGCTATTTTGAGTCCACTATCTTGAGCTGAGCTATTGCAAGTCAGCGAACCCAAGCTAGGAAGCTGCTTCCAGCTGCAGTGTAGATACACTCAAAGGGTCTCACTTTCTCCTGGCTTTCATCTCGGTTCTGCTGGCAGAATCCCCTAGTGGTGGAAAATTTGCCAAATCTTTGTTTTGAAGACCAGAAAGTGGGTAGAGCTAGCAGGACCATGTGCTGTGGGAGGTGGATTGAGTCAATGCATCTCCTAGGAAGCCTGTGCTTCACTCTTAGGGAATGCTGGCTGGACCTTTCAAGCTGCCCTTTCCCAGTGGCACTCCAAGGAAAGTCACAGCAGTAAACTATCCAAGAGAACACAGCATCTTAACTACAGTTCCATGTCATCTCCACAGACATCTCTGGCTGTGCTGCTGCAGAAGCTACTCCTTATGCTGAGGGGTTGTAGTTCTTCACAGGGCTGGGTTGTATTGAATTATATGATATCCCAGGACCATATTCATCCCAAAAACATAGTTTCAGCCAATCACTATATTTTTATGATTATTATTGATTGTCCTATTGTAACGCCTAGGAACCCCAGCTCTGGGCCAGGACCCCATTGTGCTAGACATACCTGCGTGTGGGTTCCTGTCCCATCTGACCTCCAGAAAAGTTGATTTCTTAAAATAAACCATAAGTCCTGATCTCCCTGAAGGGCAGCTTCATCCTTTTGAAAAGGAGAAAACAGTCCAATGGGTCAAAGTTTCTGTTTCTCCTTCACCTCTGAGGGAAAGCCACACTTCCAGGACTCCCCAGTTGAGGGCATGGGCTGAGACAACCACGCTGTAGAAATCAGGAAATGGAGCAAGGGGCCCCAACACAAAGTATTTACAATAAAATAAGAAAAATGGCCTATAGGTGAGCCTGGTTCATCTCGCCACCTGATGGGGCCACACAGGGGAGTTTACTGTGGTCCTGGAGTGACTCTTGTGGGCTGCAGGCTGAAGATGGATCCACAGAGAGTTCATTAGCAGGAACTTTCCTCCCCCAGCCTTCTTGACAGCTCTGCTGCCTGTGTGCTGGCTTTAAAAATCCATGTTGATCTTCTGTAGCAGGGATTCTTATTCAATGATTAGAGAAGAACGCAAGCAAAATCATTTGGACCCAGATCCCCAAGTCACACTCCATTCCACACTCCTTTCCCCCATTTTGGGAGGGTGTTTGTAGAAGGGGCGGGGTCTGTCATAAAATGTGGCTCTGAATCCAGATTCTAATTCTAAACTCTGAAGTTTGGTGCATTCTGCTCCTTGGCTTTGGTTGAGACCCCTCTCTAGTTCTGAACACATTGGCCTGCTGGAGGGGCCATAGCCTGTGCAGCTGGGGGGGCTATGAGAACACTGGGCTAGGCTCAAGAGAAACAACAAAAATCGGATCTGACGCACAAGCTGATGGCTGAGCTCTTTGCTGTGAGCCTGCTTCACATTCTGTTTTTCTAATGCTCTCAGCCTTTAAACCAAACCAGCAGCAGATCTGAGCAGACCTCCAAAGAAAGGGTCTCTGCTGTTAAAAAAGAAACTGTCAAACCTCATCTAATGTATGCAGCAGAATGATGGCAGGTGGATTCTCCATCCCTTTTGGCACCATCCTCCCTTCCACGCACCCTTCGTTTGGTTCATTCACACATGCAACTTGTATGCTGCTGTACATCAGAACCCAGCAGAGGAAACACATGGGGAGATTTCTCTGGAATATGTTTTTGAAAGTTTATATTGTCGATAGGACAGGGCCACCCTTCATTCCAGAGCCTCTCCCTCCCTCATCCTGACATCCTGTTTGAATTTTGGCTTGGGGATGCATCTCTTGATTGCTCCAGTTTCAAAACAGCCCCAAAGCCAGGTGGGATTAAAACAAAGTACAATTTCCGATCTGCTGCAAGAGTGAATGCGTACTGTGAACGCATATGACCTGACCTGCCGTTTACACTGCAGTGTTGTACCAAAGTCTGATCTGATGTCTCTTTTGCAGAATATCCCAGTGATACATTCCTGTAGTCAAAGATCTGTCATCATTTTAGTTAGAACTAATTGTGGCTAAAGCTCCAATGGCTTTGATTGGGCTCATTGGGAATCTGAAACGTCAGATACCAATCCAAAGCGAATCCATGTATTTGGCAGGTCCCAGGAAGCCATGCAACCCTCCTTCCCCACACAGCATCCCCTCTGCTTCATCTCCATGGTGTTCCCTTCTCACACAATCCATAGCAATCTTTCATTTCTCCCTCACAATCTCTTCTTACTAGCAATACCCACTGGCCTATTGGGGATCTTGAGGTGATGGCTAAAAGGTCGCTTTTTCTTCCTCTCTCCCATTTCAGGAGGTGTCTTTTTCCAGGAAGCCCTTTGCTCCATTCCTGCTTCTTTGAGCTTGGGTGTGGGGCCATGATGCACCCTTCCCTTTCCTACCCTACCAATTTGCTGGGCCTGTGCCACACCCCTATGGAGGAGCGGAGGAATGCAGAAACTCCCCATTAGTTCTGTTGCTTCAGGCCTTCTGAAGTGAAAGTGCTATGGAGCAACTGGCATTCCCCAGTATATTATGGGAGTCTGAAATTCTCAAAAAGGAGTCAGAGGACAAAGGGAGCTTCCTGCCCACTTTGGTGTCTTTACTAATCCAGACAACTAAATTATTAATTTGGACAGCTGGTCTCACTTTCTCCCAGTTTTTTATCTTACTTTTAAAGTAGGCGCATATGTGTGTGTGAAGGGCCAGGCAGTGAGATGGTAGATTAGACAAGAGACTATGAATAGCTCAGCTAGATTTCAAGCACCTGAGAAAGAAGGTCTTTTTTAAAACAAAAAGAACAAGGAGTACTTGTGGCACCTTAGAGACTAAAAAATTTATTTGGGCATAAGCTTTCGTGGGCTAAAACCCACTTCATCAGTGTATGCAGTGGAAAATACAGTAGGAAGATATATATACACAGAGAACATGAAAAAATGGGTGTTGCCATACCAACTCTAATGAGACTAATCAATTAAGGTGGGCTATTATCAGCAGGAGAAAAAAACTTTTGTAGTGATAATCAGGATGGCCCATTTCAAACAGTTGACAAGAAGGTGTGAGCAACAGTATGGGAAAAGGCTCCTTTTTAGCATAAAGAGTCACAGTTTCCCTTAGACTTAATCTCAAAATACACCTCTACTCCGATATAACGTGACCCAATATAGCACGAATTCGGCTAGAATGCGGTAAAGCAGTGTTCCAGGGGGGCGGGGCTGCGCGCTCTGGCAGAGCAAAGCAAGTTTGACATAATGCGGTTTCACCTATAACGCGGTAAGATTTTTTTGGCTCCCAAGGACAGCGTTATATTGGGGTAGAGGTGTAGAGACGAAAGCAGGGTTTGCATCAGCAAAGTCCAGGGTAAACACCGTGCAGCAAGGCTGCTTCAGTCTTTGTGCTGGCCATGAAACTAGCAGAATCCCCCTGGTGCTGATCCTCACCCTTCTGTTTCACAGCTCAATTCCTGATGATTTATTTTCATCCTCCTGGGAATCAGTGCCCTATTGTCTATGAGACTAATTAGAATTCCTGCAAGCAAGGCTGGAGGAAGACTAAGAATGTACTTGGCCCTACAAAAAAAAACTCCAAATGCTTCATTCCCCCTTTCCTCAAGGAAGTGGACAGTATATGCCCTGCATGCAAGCTGATTCCCAGCTGCCCCTTACCCAACAACCCATACTCAGAAAGAGGCTTGGATGTAGCAGTGGGGTATTAAGCAGCAGGCCGTGTTGTCAACAGTTTATACCTATCCACCGGTCTCCTGACGGTGATGTGGGGCCAGGAGAAGAATATAAGAATGGCCATACTTTTGGCCTTCACAACATGCCCTGGCAACGAGTTCCACAGATTGACTATGAAAGTGTCCCTTGCAAGCTCCTTAGGTCAGGTCATTTGATATTAGCCTTTATCTTGTTCTGACAGGATAAAGCAAAAATAGTCCTGGTAAATACACTGATGAAGGGGGTCTTTCCAGCTGGAGAAGAACTGGCGTAATATGTTGCCTCTATGTTGCTTCTATGAGGAGCTATGCGGTGGCACTCATACTATTCTCAGCTCCCCACAGTCCGTACGTAACACTTCCCGACCTCAGAGTGGGCATGGGCAGGCTGTCCAGATAGGTTGATTCAGCACATCCAGTGGCCAAGTTCCATGTGCAGGTTAAAGCTGCCATCCCCTCATGGGACCACTGAGGCTGGATAGTGGCACAAACACCATCTGTCTTTCCCAGGGTTGGACCTATCCCCAGGAGGCAGAAGCCACCATTGATGCAAAGTGAAAACCAAGCCCAGATGTGAATGGCCACGGAGGGTTAGGTGTAATACACATGCTCACAATATTTTCCTGGGGAATTAACAAAGTACAGTATGAGAAGCAAGTGCTGTTTCTCTTATGTGAAGCTGCAGCCAGAGGGACAGTTTCAGCCAGGGAGACCTGTTGATACAGGATCATGCAGGTTAATGCCTGGTTTTTACAAACTCCTGATTTTAGGAGTAAATCATTTCACTTCAGGATTCCAGCCCCTGAGAATCTCCCCAGGCTGAGACGTTTGCTCTTTTGCTCTTCGTGGTGATTTGCATGTACCGAGGAGGTTCTGCTATTGGCAAAGAGAAATCCCTAAAATACAAGGAAATCATGTATAATGAATATGAGCAGGAAAGATGCCTAGCACTCATAAACTCAGTGACATGTAACCTTTAAGATATTTGTAGGAAATAATATTTCATAGGGCAGGGTCTTTGAATAAACTGCCTGGTTATTGTTTCTGGTCTTATAGATGACCCAGGAATGTGATGTTTTTACTGGCACTCAGTAAGACAGCTCTTGGCTGGTAGCTGTCCAAGAGTCCTGGCATTACTTCAGCATTCCTGCAGATTTGACACAATGATTTTAACCAAAATCCCACATGCTTGATATAATCACTCAATGCCTTTAGAAAGGGTTTTATACCTAATATGGACAAAAAAGGATTTTGCTGTTTTCAAAGATGTGACGTGTGGTGAGCAAGTTTGGATTCAGAAATACACTCATCTGTGTTCACTTAAATGCAGCATTTTTTCATGGTCTTTATTATAACAGCACAAGCACCTGCTAACTGTCCCAGCGATTCTCAGATTTAAAAAACACAGCCAGATGTCCTCCAGCTTCTTCCGAATCAGCTCTGCATGGCATGTAAATGATAAGCCCACTTTGTGGAAACAACTTGCATAATCCTCATAGTCTAATGATGAGACACTGACACTAAATGCCACCAACTTATTATGGTAAAAGGAGAGAGATCATTATCCATTTTGATTAAATATAAAAGTAAGCAAAAGGAGACAGAAATTGTGACATAGGGCTCCTCTGTCTCATAGTATTAGGGCTGATTCTTTCACTGTTTTCCATCTTATACAGCTGGGCAAAGTGGGTGTAAAATGATACCAGCTCAGAGTGTCGGTGTGTTACACCTGCTTTTCATTCATTGTGCACAGGCAGAAAGACTCCACAAGGTGTGGGGCAACAGAGAACTAGACCCACTGTCTGAGATCCTACTCAGAATTCTTTAATGGCAAGGCAAAGTAGTTTGGTAGCATGTCTGCAGTGGGTTGGTGCAGGGTGTTTGCAGTTCCTAGACAAGGAGAGACAGGAATTCCTGCAGTAATGTCAGCTCTGGGGCAGTCTCTGTGTTTTATCTCAATAGCACGTCATGCCAACTGATCCATTGAAAGGGGACTTTTGTTAAGTTCAGAGACTTCCTTTTGGTCATGGTTCTGTGCTCAATGGAAAAAGGAGAATGGGCTAGTACACCTTTCAGAGGCATTTCCATCTGTGGACCTGCTGTCCCTCTGCAGGGCAGTAGCAAATACAGGTGACTGTGGATGACATTCTGGTAGTCTAGGACCTGATCCAATGCCCTTTGCAGTGGGAGTCTTCCCACTAACATCAGTGGATTTTGGATCAGGTCTCTGATTTCCCATGGGTGGTGATTCAGGAAAACTCTTAAACACATGCATAAGTGTTTTCCTGAATAGGGATACATAAGCACAGCCATACCAGGTCAAACCAATGGTCTACCTAGCCCAATATCCTGTCTTCTGACACTGACCAGTGCCAGACGCTTCAGAGGGAATGACTAGAACAGGGCAATTTCAAGTGATCCAGACCCTGTAGTCCAGTCCCAACTTCTGTCAGTTAGAGCTTAGGGACACCTGGAGCATGGAGTTGCATCCTGAGCATCTTGGCTAATAGCCATTGATTGGCCTATCCTCTAATAACTTATCAAATTCTTTTTTGAACTCAGTTATATTTTTGGCCTTCACAATATCCCCTGGCAATGAGTTCCACAGGTTGACTGTACATATTTGTTTTAAATCTTCTGCCTATTAATTTAAGTGGATAACCCATGTTTCTTTTGTTATATAAAGGGGTAAATAACTTCTCTATTCACTTACTCTACACTAACCATGATTTTATAGCCCTCTGTGATATTCCCCCTTAGTTATCTCTTTTCTAAGATGAACAGTGCCAACCTTTTTAATATCTCCTTGTATGGAAGCTGTTACGTACCCCTAATCATTTCTCCCCCCCACCCTCTTAGTGCCTTTTCCAGTTCTAATATATCTTTTTTGAGATGGGGTGACTGGAACTGCACTCAGTGTTCAAGATGTGGGCGTAACATGGATTAATATAGTGAGATTATATTTTCTGTCTTCTTATCTATCCCTTTCCTAATGGTTCCTAACATTCTATTAGCTTTTTTGCCTGCTGTTGGACACTATTTTCAGAGAACTATCTACAATAACACGAAGATCTCTTTGTTGAGCTGTAAAAGCCAGTTTAGACTCAATCATTTTGTATGTATAGTTGGGCTTATTTTTTCCGATGTGCATTACTTTAAACTAATTGACACTGAATTTCATCTGCCGTGTTGTAGCCCAGTCACCCAGTCTAGTAAGATCCTGTTCCTGAATCTGGACCATAAGTACTCAGTAGATCTGCCCAACATCCATTGTCCATGAAGAATGGTCCTCAACATTTTTCTGGGTGAAATTAAGGCTTCTGTGATTAGTACTATTTTATTGTTCAGTGACAACAAATTTAACTGGGGTGGGGGAGATACAAAGAAAAAAAGGGAAACTCCAGATTTCTTCTAATTTCTGCTGCCTTGTGTTTGTCCCTGAAATCAGCAAAATATCTCTGTGTTGGTTTAATTGCTCAACCTCAAACTAGATGATAGCAGAACTGGAATTCGGCATGTTAAAAATGTAATGGAAAGCCACTGCACATGCCCTGTACATTGCAGCTGTTTGTTATTTAAATATTGACAGCGTGCTTGGCACAGTCTGAGGGACAAAGGAAGACTTCGTCTCTGGGCTGGTCCAGACTGGGGGGGGGAAATCGATCTTAGATACGCAACTTCAGCTACGTGAATAACGTAGCTGAAGTCGAATATCTAAGATCGGATTACTCACCCTTCCAGACGGCGCGGGATCGATGTTCGCAGCTCTCCGTGTCGATTCCGGAACTCCGTTGGGGTTGATGGAGTTCCGGAATCGATATAAGCGCGCTCGGGGATCGATATATCGCGTCTAGATTAGACGCGATATATCAATCCCCAAGCAATCGATTTTAACCCACCGATACGGCGGGTAGTCTGGACGTGGCCTCAGTCCCAGGGAACTCACTCCCACTCAGATGGGATTTTCCAAAGTCCTCAGCACTAGCCAAACTCAGATTGGAGCCAGTGGTTTCAATGGGAGCAGAATTAGGCTAACTCCGAGCCCCGGCCATTGGCTTCAGTGGGAACAGAGTTAGCTCAATGCTGAGTACTTGAGAATAGCTCACCCCTAAGAGTTAGATTTTGCCCAACGAAAGATGCTTCTTTTTCTTCGCCTGTGCCATCAGACTGTTCCAGAGACAGTGCACCACTCTTAATATGACTCTTACCAATGCTCCCGCTGGGGTGGTTCTACATTGCCCCCAGTGCAGAGCTGTGGCTAAATGCCACAATTCAGCACCATATGTGGAGGATACGTTGTGTGCAGCTCAATGGAGCCAATGGCAATTTACACTATTGGAGGATGAGGCCTATTACGAATATATATCTAGTTGTCTTCAAGAGGGGAATGTGCATCAAATTCTCTAGGTAGCTTTTGTTGATTTGTTTTTGTGTGTCAAGCATAATTTTCACTTTTAACTGTTTAGATTATTCAGATTTTGCACGTTTTTTACATGTGCAAATAAGTAGCCCCCAACTAATGTGGAGGATTTAAATGACAACCCTATTGGATTTAGGTTGTGCACATCTTTGTTTAGCTCTCTGATCATACTAGTCTTGAGTTAAGAAGTCTTTGACCATCGTGGTGTGATTGGGGAACAAAAATGACCATTAAACCTTCCCCTAGCCTTCCCATTCTCATCCTTTCCTGCAAGTACCCAGCCCCTGTGCAGCCCCACTCTTCCTACTGGCTCTGGAATAAAGGGGAGCAATTGCTGAGACACGAGTTACAGCCATCTGTAACTGTACTGTATGGCTGCAAGTTGGAATGATATCGGGGAACAGCTCCGATGCATTGTGATTTCCAAAGTGGATAAGCATTCTTGATGCCTTTTAGTTTCCTGCCTTATGGAAGGAATATAATGCTTTTTCAAGAGTAACTATTTTGGTGAAGAAATGGATAGCAAAAGATTTAGCACAATAGCCAAGCTATTGTGCTATATAAGTGTATTTTCTTGTGGCTCAAAATTAAGAAGTAATTTCAGTCTCTCTTTCATTGTTATCAGCCAAGTGGAAAAGGTCCACGCCTACCTGAAGTATATTGTGTCATCAGCCGGCTGGGTTGCTTTGACTTATTTTCCAAGGTAAGTTTCCTTTTCCCTTCCCCCCAATATTTCACTTAATTTGACTACTCACTGAGAAATGTCTATATTAATGAACTTAACACAGAGAATTTTTTAATTTGATGGGCAGCAACAGTATTTTACATTTAGACATTTCATTGTTATTGGGTACATCAAAGAATGTCGTATTGCTTCTGTGTCTGAAGCAAATCTTGATTTGAAAAACATCTGGGTGTTCGTATGCATTGGTTGCCTAAGGCTTTTTTCCATTGTTTTCTAAAACTATTCTCTGCTGACCTGTAATTCTTGGCATGCATGTTTGAAATGATGGGCCAATACCACTTTTACGCCAGTACTCCCCCACTGGAGTAATGAGGTCAAAAATCAAGATTATTCCATAAGCGGATTCTGTTATAGTGGGATCCTTCTATCACAAGAAGTTGTGTTAACAATAATAATCTAATTAGAAGGAACAAATGTGACACCAAAGTTGCGTCATACTTTGATCTGGTTTACTTAAGGAATAAAGTTCCTAGTACAGAAGTTGCAAGACAATAAATAGCTTATTCAGGCTGATTAAACACTGAAGTAAGGCTGAGGCATTTGATAGTCAAAGCAGCTGACTCAGAGTGTGTTCCAGTACCATAAACATTCTTTTTACATTCAACAAAAGGATATTCAAATAAAACAAAGCAGTCACAAATATTTTTCTTCCTTGATTAGAGTTTGAAATGTCCAGGCTGCTGCCAACATAGTGCTTCTAACATCCAAGGGCACATCCTGTGCAACTAGTGAGCATTTAATTGTGATAGAGCCGTACCAAGCAGGACTTTAGTGTGATTTGTGAGAGGACAATGACATTTCTGACTTTGAGTGAATACCTTTCTTCCCCCTCTTATACGATCCCTGGTAGCATGTGACACAATTTAGACCTTTCAGCTCATATGTGAATACAGGGTTGAGTAAATGATATGTCTGTTTGCAAGGAACTTATCACTTTGGCAGTCAGACCCAAGGGAATTTTACAGAACTTAAGACCAAATATTTATTTCTTTCTTTTATTTACTGAATAAAATTGGCTAGTTTTTGGTTGTGAGGTTAGATTTTGGGTTTGATAAAATCATGACATTTTCTGTAATTCACATGATCAGATCATACAGAATGTTATCTTCCATATAAGCATGTTTTGAGCTTCTCAGGATAAAACTTTGATTAACATGAATCAAGCTTTAAAAAATCAGATAAAAGTAGTTAATACCAGTCCTACTTATGACGTCATATAAAAGGTCAAACCAAAGGGTTGTTCCAATAGCCTCTTGACATAACCAGTGTCTGTCTAAAGATGATTGCAGCTGATGCAGAAACACCATGCTGGAACATAGTGAATAGGGGTAACAAAAAGATTGTGGAAGCTAATGATACAGAGATGTCATGACACTCTTCCTTCTCTTTGATGTTGCTGTCTAACTTTGATGATGGCTTAGTTCTCTGAGGCTTTTTAAGGGGGAAAGATAAAGCAGATATTAAAAAATTGAACATTACAATACCTTGCTGCCAGCACACTAGCCAAATATATCAGTCAAGATGGAGACATGAAGTGTGCGCAAGTCCATGGAGTGGACAGTTTATGCCAGAAAATACCAGAGATGGGCCAGAATTGCAAAAATTCTGTTTGCACATTGGTGCCCAAACCTTGCATTTGCTCACGTAAATGAGCATTTGATACAAATTAGCTAGTCATGACATATGCAGATAATTTCATTTATATGAGCTTGCATATCATTTTAATGTGCTCACTTAGTGGCTGGCTGAAAAGTTTACTCCAAATGTCAGTTTCCTCCTTATCAGCCATATAGTTAAATTGTAGTAAAGGTCTGTTGTTTTTTTCTCACTTGTACTAGTTTTACACTGGTAGAGTTCCATTGGCTTCAATAGGAGTCAAGTATCAGAGGGGTAGCTGTGTTAGTCAGGATCTGTAAAAGCAGCAAAGAGTCCTGTGGCACCTTATAGACTAACAGACGTATTGGAGCATGAGCTCTCGTGGGTGAATACCCACTTTGTCGGATGCATGTCACCCACAAAAGCTCATGCTCCAATACGTCTGTTAGTCCGTAAGGTGCCACAGGACTCTTTGCTGCTTCAATAGGAGTGATTCCCAGGTGATCATGGAAAAGAAGAAGGTAAACACTGGTGACATTAGGGACAATTTGGCCTAATCCAGAAGTTCTTATTCCTGGTGTGGGGAGTTCTACTCCCATTGAATTTGTAGGCCGGGCCCACTGTTAGGAAAGAGCTGCTCACTTCTTCCTGCTAATGTGATCCCTGGGCCATTGTGTCTGGTTCACACAGAAATAACTAGATAGGCCTTGGCTACACTCACACTTTACAGCGCTGCAACTGGGGTGTGAAAAAACACCCCCCTGAGCGCTGCAAGATACAGCGCTGTAAAGCGTCAGTGTAATCAGGGCAGCAGCGCTGGGAGCACGGCTCCCAGCGCTGCACGCTGCACCCGTAAGGGATGTGGTTTACATGCAGCGCTGGGAGAGCTGTCTCCCAGCGCTGCCGCTCCGACTACACTCATACTTCAAAGCGCTGCCGTGGCAGCGCTTTGAAATTCCAAATGTAGCCATACCCTTAGCTGAAGATCACAGACTCAGCTCCCACTAATGTGAGTTCGAATTGAAGGTATTCAGCACCTGGCAAGACCGAGTACTACAGCCCTGAATCAGCTCTTATATGGGTGGGGGAGTCAGTTTGGAGTACCAGTATGTAGAACAGATTTGTTTCTGGTGCAGATTAAGATTCTTAAGAGACAGTGAGAACATCCTTTTTTCCTAGTTTGTAAAAGTGAAACCAACGTGCCCCAATTGGTAAAACTAATGGGAAGGAGGAAAGTTATCCTGATGGTACACTTAGCATAAGTAGACAAAACAGGAAACTGCAACCTTCATATAAAAACGTGATGGGAGAGACTACTGAGATATTAAATCTTGTACATTACGTAGCTGAGAAGCAGAAAAAGCCCTTTGCTTTTGATTATCTGCATTATTTTAATTCCCTTTGGATCCCACTTTGTGTACTGTGGCGATATCTATTTAAAGACAGATTTGAGAACCACAGATTTCCTCACTTCCAAACTCAGCCAGTGCATGCAGTCATGGTCTTGGCAGATGTTTTTGTCCATTTTTAGACTCATGAGATGTCTTTGTCCAAACTTTCTTCATTTTAAAAATATATTATTTGTATTGTGCTGACAGGGTCAGTGCCCCACCAGACTAGGCATTGTCCAAACCCATAACATGACACAGTCGCTCCTCCCACCAGCTTTCAATTGACTGTACCTAATTTAAAAGTATGTGATTCATTTAATTTATATTTAGCATATAATGCCAACAATGTAAAGAATCACTTAGCACCTACAGAAAAGGAGACCAGTGTTGGCAGCAGCACAAAGGCTTGCCTAGGAGATACTACAGCTGGGTCTACACTACAAAGTTAAGTTGACCCAGGAATGTTGTTCAGGGATGTGAAAAATCCATGCTTCTGAACAGTGTAGTTAAGGCAACCTAACCCCTAGTGTAGACAGTGCTAGGTCAGCAGATGAATTCTTCCGTCACCTTGTTACCATCTTTCAGGGAGGTGGATTAACTACAGCAATGGGAGAACATCTCCCATTGCTGTAGTGAGTGTCTACACAGGAGGTCTACAGCTGTGCCGCTCTAACGGTTTACGTGTAGATGTAGCCAAGGGAACAGAAGAAATAGTATTACATCAATACTACTTAGCCACTGGACTGGCCTTCAGTAAGGAGCTTCTCTAATCTGCTGTGAGCGGTTGTCACCCAAGCAAGTTACCTTCATAATGAAATTAATATAAACTTTTATGATCACCCTCCACTCTCATTGACTTCAATGGGAGCTGCAAGTACTCGGTACTTGTTAGATGCGCACCATTAGTGCTGCAGAGAGGGCTGGGAGCCAGTGCTCCAGTTAGTGCCTTTGTTGGCTTTTGGGGTCATTTAGCTATTATTGTAACTCTCCAGCTCATATTTAAGTATCGTTTCAGATGCTGTTTCAATGGAAAGCATTTCCAACAGCAACAACGGAAAGTGCCTGGCTTTGACAGACTAACTATTGCGTGGCCCATTGCTCATGAGTAGTGGTTAAAAGATCAGTCTTCAGGTCAAACCACTAACTGCTTTAAAGCTTGCTTTCCCCTCTTCTTTAGGTTTATCAGCATCATGTTCTATTTAATATGGGAAAACTTTGCTGTGGTCTAATTTATGTCGGCCTGTGTGAATAAAATGAGAAGAAGAAGAAGGAAAAAAACAATTCTCTGAATCTCCCCGAGTTCCATCTGTTCAGTATACAGCTAAATTGTCTATTCTGTGTCATGGCAAATGGAAAATGACATTTAGTGCAGATATCCAATGTAAAGAGTAGGGCATGCTTCACAAAACCCACTCGGGATCAGCTCTGTTTTGAGCATAGGGATTGTGACGTGATCACTGTCTCCTCATTTCAGAATCTGAAGCAGGAAACGCTGTATGTCACAGAATCCCATTTCACTTTTCCTAAGAGCAAAGATGTCAACCCTGATGTCCTAGCCAAAGTCCAGTTCTACTAATCACATTTTGCCTCTGTGAAGTCTCCCTGCAGTTACCAGTGGATAAGTTATTCCTTCCTTACTTTTCTAAAAACTGCTTTGAAGTGTGGCTGGCGCAGAATGCCTTCTATGCTCCATCCCAGAGGTGGCTGCATTTTATCAATAGATTAAATGATCTTGATCTCGATCTCTCTACATATTCAGCCTTCAGTTACACTCATGCAACCCCTGTGATTCTGCTGTGACATTAATGGTATTGAACACATGCACATCAGGGGAGAATTAGGCATGTAGTCTGGTACATGTTGGGGACAGAAGATGCTTTAGGGATGTATGTTGTTGTTGTTCTGATATGTTCTCTCTTTCACATTGGACTGTGATGGATCAGATCCTGGATGAGGTTGAAAGAAGAAGGGGGATCTCTGCTGCCCTGGTTTATCCATTTATGAGGAGTCTGATGGAGTCTCCTTTTCCTGCACCTGGAAAGACAATCAAAGTCAAGACTTTTCTGCCTGGAGCTGGAAATGAGGTAAAAGGCTACTGCAAACCTTAAATCCCAAACCTAACACCTCTACTCTACAAATACTAAAAAGAAGCCAAAGAAAGAAAGATGAAGATGAGGGAACCATGAAATTTCGTGGGAGGGTTCTGGAAAACAGCAGCATAATTACCATTAACAATAATTCCCTTTGATGATTATAAACTAGTTTTATGTTCATTAGTTCTCTGGAGGTTTGATAATAAAGTTCCAACATACTCCAAGTTCTTGTGTATTTACAGAAGAGCTATGATGTGGCTGAACTTTACTGCAGTATTAGCATGCTAGAAGCCTTCCATAAGGTATTTTCCATTATGACTGTATACCACCAGATCAGGAACTTAGAAGTTGTACGACTGTCGTTATTCAGAGATATGGAATTGGCTAAAGAATTTACTAGCAGCATTTGGTGACAATTTTAAATATCAGTGTTTTGAAATAAATAGTTATTTACCTGACCCCCAAAGCAATGGCCTATATTTGGAACAGCAGATTTTATAAAACATCTTATGGATTTTTAAAGAGAGAGAGAGTGTGTGTGTGTGTGTATTTGTTACAGAAATCCAGTTAAAAATGCAAGATGTAAAAGTCCAATAGAAACCTAGTATTGTAGATTATGTGGGCTACTAGAGAATATCAATGATAGTATGTTGGCTAAAAAGTCATTTTTAACTAGACCCATTTGGTGTGTCAAATTCTGCTGTGTACTCTTGGTGTATCCAGAATAACTCCACTCATTTATTTGGATGGACTAACTGTAGAATTATGGAGAATAGAATTTGTCTGAATGAATGGCATAGAAAAAAGAAGGTGATTTTCTTCTTAGAGTTCTATTTTACTGTCAAGTTCTCTGCCTATTTTTAAATCGGATCACATTTTCTAGTGACCTAAAGCCAGTAACTTCAGTGGTGTTACATTTTGCACCATAATATCTTTTGGGCTGAAATGAAAAGGGTAAGGCACATTTGAAGTCTTCAGTGCTCATGCTGTGGAAAGCATAAGGAATTCTGAGGGTCTGACTTTAGGAATAAAGGCAAGATTTCATAGTGCTTTCTAGATGCTAATGTATACGATAACTGATCTGTAGTCCTGCCCCATTTAACTCATGCGCCAGATCCCTTCCATGCAAAAATACTGATAATGCTAACCTTAATACATGGAAACAAACAAGTACAGTAAAGCAGGCAGCAGATCAAAAAGACTTTAATTAGGCTCAGCTTTGTTCTCAATTACACAAGTGTAGGTGATTAGAATTTTTTTAGATTTAGGTGAAATTGCACTGGCTTACTTGAGAACAGAATTTGGCCCTTCCACTGTAATGCTTCTGGCAGAGACGCAAACAGCAAGTAACTAGGAAACAAACCTTGTATTCTTGCATGAAGAGCAGATAGAAGCAGAAGACTTTGCAAAGCACAGAAAATGTCTGTGGTGTTTATAAAAACTGTTGTGACTTGCAGTGCATCCCACAGCAAGATTACAGTGTTGGAAACTAAGGGCTTGTCTACACTAGCACTTTTCAGCTCTGCAACTTTCTCACTCGGGGGTATGAAAAAACACACCTCTGAGTGCAGCAAGTTTCAGTGCTGTAAAGCGCCAGTGTAGACAGTGCACCCATGCTAGGAACCGTGCTCCCAGTGCTGGGAGCTACTCCCCTCAGAGAGGTGGTTTTTTTAGAGCGCTGGGAGTGCCGCGACTACACAAGCCACGGTAAAGCGCTGCTGCAGCAATGCTTTAACATTGCCAATGTAGACTAGCCCTTAGTAACTAGTCCCCAGTGATTTGGCACATTAACATTACTTAACAAGCCTTCAGTCACCATGCTGAGAAATGTTTTAACTCTTAGTACTGGTCACCTTTATGAAACTTAAAGCAATGGGAGCTAGCATTTACCCCACCGGTAGTATCAGTCAGGAAAACACAATCACTCAACAATGGTATGTTTGCTGATTTTTGCAGCAGTGGTAGGGTGGTGGATATGTGGTATTACAGTGGGAGAATATTTGTTTGCATATTTTGGGTTTCTTAAAAAAATCTAATCACAAAATGTGACTCTACACAATATGGATGCAACAGTGATTTTCTTCTGACTGTTCCTAGGGTGACCAGACAGCAAGTGTGAAAAATCGGGACAGAGTATGGGGGGTAATAGGAGCCTATATAAGAAAAAGCCCCAAAAATCGGGACTGTCCCTATAAAATCGGGACATCTAGTCACCATAACTGTTCCTGTCCTGTCCCTGAGCACAACGGCATCACAAAAGAACTGGTATCAGTCCATTTTGTTTCCACTCTCCTGCACTCTGCTGCTAACTGCAGTGTTGTTTTGGAGCAATTTCACAAGGGCTAATTCAGTTTTAAACGAATACTATAATGTTAATAGAATCTGGAACTGTAGGTATGAAAGCATAAAAATACTTTATACCAATACGTTGGCGGTGGCTTTAGGATACACAGGAGGATGGATAGTATAAGAGATGATTATGGTCCTGGGGATGTGTTCTCTGAGATTTCAACTAGGTCTTAATCTGACAAAAAATAATACGTATATTATGTAGAGTATAAGGAGTGGGGTCTTTTTTGGTAAAGTCTGGTCATATGCAGTATTTTGCAGCTGTCCACTTCCAATGAGTTTACCCTAGTTCCTCCAAATGTCAGTAGGTCATCAGCTGCTGCCCTGCCCTTCTATCTCTTTCTCTCCTTCCTTTGCACTCTTCTATGTGTTTTTACCCTTCTCTGTTTTTCTATCAACCATCTTTGAAGTCCCAGCCTAAACCTGGCTCACACAGGGCTGGATGTTAAAGGGATCATGCAATTCCACAGGTTAAAATCTTAGATGAAGAAATCAACCTAATAAATCTGAGGAAAGGGGCTCAGATGCGAGGGGATGGGTTCAGCATGGAAACGAGGACAGAGTGGAACTTGTCAGATGTTGCCATTCAAGCCATGATCCTCACTCCCCACAAACAGTTACAAGTTCCGGTTTTTGCTGTATGCTGCTGACACAGTCGAGCTGCCCATTTTCAAAGTGGATGTTTATAAAGCAGGACTATTTCATCCTAGCAAATGAGGGCTGATTTAATGCACAGAGTTTCTTTTTGGGAGGCAGATTAGATTTGCAAGCATAACCTGGTGAGGAGGTGTGCAACAGAATGCTGCTCTGGAGCATGCATCTCCTTTTAGTTTCTCTGCAAAGGAGAGAGTGAGAATGAAAGTCCCCTATCTCCTCAGCACAGGGAATGAGGCAGTTAGCGCCATGTGGCTTGTGCATGGGTGAAAGGCATCTGAAGAGCTAGTGAAGCCTGACCAGTTAAACTAACTTACATTTCTTTGAATGCATTCAGGTGATAGAGCTTCGGCGTCCGATGGACTCACGTCTGGAACACGTGGACTTTGAATGTTTATTCAAGTGTCTCAGTGTACGACAGATCATCAGGATCTTTGCTTCCCTTCTGCTGGAGCGACGTGTGATCTTCATAGCAGATAAGCTCAAGTAAGTGGCAAAGGAACTTTAACTATAACATATTGTTGGAGCCAGCATTGTCTGATGATACAAAGGGCATTCAGAGATGGAGAAGGGGATTGCTGGAAGTCAAGCTTCTCCCTCCACAGACATGAGATGAGCCACTAAAATAACTCTTGCTGATTCTAGTGGAAATTATTTGTAGCTTGCAGTTGGTGAATAGAACCAGCTCTGTTACTAGAAGCAAGACACTTAACATGTCTCTGTTTCAGTTTTTCCATTGGTAAAGTGGGGATAAAAACATTTACCTATCCATGAACAATCTCTGCAGTCGTAAGAGCACAGTCTTGCCCTTGTGCTTGGCTCAAGCAGTGGGGAAGGCCCTAATTAAACAACACTTTGCCCTCACATAATTATTTTTCATCCCTAGCTCTCCAAGCTCTTTACAAAGATTGGTAACATCATCGTTTTACAATGGAGAAACTGAGGCACAGTGTCAATTGAAGCTCAAATTTTCATGCATTCACTGAGTTTGAGTACCCAGCTTGAGACCTGTAAGGCCTGATTTCCAGATATAATGAGCACAGGCACCTGCAGTCAATGGGAGCTCTGAATATCAGGCCTTAGTAACCTTAAGAGGAGTTCCAGAAATTGAAGCACCCAAAATCAACAGACATTTGCCAAAAGTTACAGAATGAGTTAGAATAGAACCTAGGTCTCCCGTCTCCCAGTGTCCATGCATAGTCACTGGACCAGAAGTGAGCTCAGCTGTATATTCTGTCATGGCTAGGCATGCAGAACTTCCGTTAGTTTAGTGCTGCCACAGTTGGCTGTTTCTTAAAGATATCCTCTGACTCTCATACACTTAGGGATATATCAGACTGCCTTGCCAGTAGATTAACAAGTAGTTACAGTGACACCTGGATTTTTAACACCTGGGTTAGTTGAGGACTTTGCTGTGTTGGTCTAATTTAGTGGTATAAGCATAAACCTTAAATTACCTAGATTATTTGAAAACAAAGGTTCAAATTCCATTAAGATCAATGTATCTGTTCCTTCTTGTGTAAAGTGTCGCCCAGTTTACGGTCTCGAGACCTTTCAAAGGAGATTGTTAAAAACAAGGTCTTGTCATTTGGACATTAAAAATCTATGGCACTTATTTGTATGTGAAGAGGTTTGCCACAATCTCCTGAGCCAAAATTTTCCTTCTCTATGTTGTGCACTGGTAATCTGTTGGACTGCTACCCTCCACCCCAGAGGTGGGTGCATTTCAGCAATGATCTTTGCACATAATTTATGGAGTACCTCTGGAATGAAAGGATCTATAGAAATGTAAAAAAAAAAAAAATTAAAAAAATGTTGTATTACTTTGCTATATTTTACCCCACAGCAAGAATGTTTGTGTCATTCCCCTCCACACTGAAATTTAAGGAGCATAGTCACATAATAGCAAAGATGCTTAGATTAGAAAAACACCCTAGTATTGCTAAAACTTTAATAATAGTGACAATACTTTTCACTTAGCACCTTCAAAGCATTGTACAAACATTAGCTGAGTTTCATAAAAATGCAGTGAGGCAGATAAATATTGTTAGCCCCATTTTACAGAGGAGGGAAGTGAGGTCTGGAGAGATTGAATGACTTGTTCAAGGCCATAGAGAAAGTCTCTTGATAGCAGTAGGATTTGAACTCCAGTGTTCCTTGCTCCCAGACCATGCTGCCTCTTATACTGTCACTAAGTGCCCTATGTCTGTCTTTCTGTTGACTCAGGTACATGTACAGTTCATAGAACCAGAAGGTTAATATTGCCACTAGCATCTGGTTGAGATATTTTCCCCAGGTGACCTTACAAACTCTGAATCCATTTCCTTGCAGAGATTTTGCTTAAGATTCAACTGTACCATTTGGGCACAGTCCATGAGTGGTGCTCCCTGCTACACCTCTTCAGGGGCATATCTTGCACCTGTCCTACCTCCTCTCTGCCTCCTTTGGGGCATGCGCTCCCCTAAGGTGATAGGGAGGGAGCAGTCCTTGTGCTCCCCAAGCTCAGGGATGGCAATTGGGCATGGCTCTTACATAGGCCCTGCAAGACAGAGGGGATGTCTTGTACCTCCCTCCCCCATTGTCTCCCACTGGAATAAGACCCAATCCAGCCTTTCGTTAGATGCAAGTGTGATCAATGCCAACACATGTAAACACTTTGAGAGATATGTTCAGTCATAGCATGCTAAATAATAAACAATGGCAAATAAAAATAAAGACGTCCATTTATTACACTCAGGAACATCCAGAATCCCTTAAAAGGACCTAAAGGAATGTACGGGTGGTTGAAAAGACAGATGGATTTAGCCAAACAAACTCTGCTAAGTGCTTTATCAACCCTGTCCTTCTCTGAATGATCGCCAGGAATAATAGCTGCACTTAGTGGTCGCCAGCGTATATAATAGCAAAAATACTTTGCATAGTAAAAGCTTTACAACCTTTGGGGGATAATTTCTTAAAGCTGTGGACTCTTTTCAGGTTATAACATGCCTTCCTTAGCAGTATGTCTTGCTGTCTAAAACAACATGAAGATTTTATTAGATCACTCATCCCGTTGGTAACCCTTAGTCTGATTGACCATTCAGAATGATTTAATTTCATGTAAACCCATGGTGAAGATTGTTCCGCTAATCCAGGGTTTCTCCAGTCTTTTCAAAGGCTGTAAGTTGCATCATTGATATCAGTGTCAGGTGGCTTTCAAAATGTATTTTATGTTCCTTCTGGCTGTTTCTCTACAGTGTTATTAATTATATTGTTACTAAACAATTTTGTTTTGTTGGTTATATAACAATATTAGTGGACCCCATATGCACCACTGCATTCGTACTTCTCAGAATGACATGGCCCCATGGCTTCCTCTATTACATAATGCTGCGGGGGGGAGAACAATTTGCACAGAATAGTGCTGGAGCAAATAGAGGGTACAAGGTTCAGCGAAGAACTGTCATCATTCTGTAGCTCCCCAGGACCCCTATGCAAACCGCTGAGAACCCTCAACCCATTGACTTCAGGTGCACCTTGGAGGTTTGAGCACTAAATCCACAACAGGGAGGCATTTGATGGAGGCATGGCCTAATTCTGAGGGGTTGAGATTGTTCTTCTAAGCATATGCAAAAAATGCCTCACACAGCACATGACAAGGATTTATCACTGAATTTGATCCGCTGCTGGGATCATTAGCTTCCTCATCTTGGGCTGGGTACCGACGGGAGGGTGATGTGAATGCTGATCCACGCTGGGAAGCAGCCTTTCTGTGGCATGCTTTTTCCGGAAGACTGGCCTAACAAATGTGGCAAAATACCTTTGCATATTACCTAGGGGGAAAGACACATTGAAGTCTCCTCTGAGGGAGACAGTGGCAGCTTGGCATGGAAGACATCCATGCTGTCAGTGCTGGTGTAGCTAAGGACTGGGTGGAGCAGCCAGATTTTGCACAGATTGCAAGAGAGCTATGGGTTTAGTCGGGAGTTTCCAATGGAAGCTCAGCCTCCTTACGTGTTATGGCTGTTACATGAAGGCCCCCTCAGTCCCATCAGCCCCACAACACAGAGGGGAAAAGAGAGCCCTGCCTTACAGAGGTTTTCACTGGACAAAAAGCTGCTGTGTTTCCTTTTGGCATATTCAGGGGTGAAAGTGGACCGGTATCGGCCCTTATGCAGCCAACGTGAAAGCGCTGCCGCGGCAAAGGACCCTCCTCAAACATCACTGCCCCTTCCTCCCCACCCCCGTTGTCGGCCCTGCAGTGGCGGGGGAGGGGCAGCTGCCCCGGGCGCTGGTGATTTAAAAGGGCCCACCGCTACTGCGGCAGTGGCCAGAGCCCCGGGCCCTTTTAAATCACCGCCGGAGCCCTGGGTGGTGTGGGCCAAGCAGTGCAGCCTGAGGGAGGCTGACCTGGCCCTGCCCCTTCTGGAACCAGGCCCCTGTACCGGTAAGAATTTAATATTACTTTCTCCCCTGGGCATATTTCATGCAGAACCGGGAGGACATGGCCAAACAGAAATTAGAAATGAAAAAGACCATCTCAGTATTGTTTGGATTTATATTTACCTCTGTCACACACAAGCCTAGCAGTAACTCTGTCTATGTAAATTACTGGTCAAAATGCAATCTGTGCTCCCTGTTCTGTTATGGATTGTTGGTTTTGTTATATACCTTATTTTGGGTTTTTGGCATATATTAGAGTCATAGTGTTTAAGGCCAGATGGGACCACCAAGTTATCTAGACTGACCTCCTGTCCATTACAGCTCATTAAACATCACCTAGCACCTGCTCACTAAGCCAAAGTGTTACAGCCCTTTGGAAACTGAATTATTGTATGCCACAGGCAGAAAACAGAAGGGACCAAGGTGCACCAATGCCCAAGGGCCTTGCAATGACAGGCAATTTATTGAGTGACATATATCCAGATAACCCTAGCAAGCAGGGGCGGCTCCAGGCACCGCACAGCAAGCACGTGCCTGGAGCAGCAAGCCAGGTGTGTGTGGACGGGGGGGGGGGGTGTGCCGGTTGCCATAAGAGCGGCAGTCAGGCTGCCTTCGGCGTTGTGTCTGTGGGAAGGCCACCGGTCCCGCAGCTTCGGTGGCAACTCACTGGTGGGTACGCCGAAGGCACAGGACTGGCAGACTTCCCGCAGGCATGCCACCAAATCCACGTTACCAGCGGACCTCCCACAGGCATGCCACCAAAAGCCGCCTGACTGCCGTGCTTGGGGCAGCAAAACATAGAGCCGCCCCTGCTAGCAAGTGACTGGCTCCCCATGCTGCAGAGGAAGCCAAGTGTCACTCATCTGGACCATGAAGACCTAAGAATTTGGATGGCTGCCACATTAATGAGGATGGACAGATCCATTGACTGCTGTTGATTGCTGGGGGAATTGATGCCCTCACAGCTATGCCACTCCACCCATTACAAAGCAAAGATTTTCCCTGTTACTTCATTTTGTGCAACTTCTAAGTACTCAAAAAATGAGCCAGAGGTAGCATGGATAAGGCCTTGGACTGAGAGTCAGGGGACCTGCGTTTAATTCCTGGCTCTGCCACAAGCCTGCTCTGTGACCTTATTTGAGTAACGTCACCTCTCTGTTTTCCCTGCCACTCTGTGTCTGTCTTGTCTATTTAGATTGTAAGCTCTCTGGGGCAGGGACAGACTCTTACTAGCACAATGGGCTCTGGTGTCGCTTGGGTCCTCTAGGCTCTATGTATAAATAATAATAGAGACCTTCGACAAAGGCCTGGAGAGAGAGACAGTAAGAAGCGGATTTAAATCCAATACTTACTGAGATTTTCATGGCTTAAACTGGGATGAAGTCTAAGATGAAACACTCTGAGCTAATAACTGCATGGTTTGGACTGTAGTCTTGTCTGATGTGAGTTTTGTTTATGAGCACCACTGGTAAAGCTGAAAGAGGTTACCAGTAATGTGTTTAAAAAAAATAATAATAATAATTTGACACATCATATATATCTAGTCAGTAGGCCCAAGAACCAGAGCAGGAAATATAAGAGATTTTATAAGGGTTTGATTTCTTCATAAAGAAAAATCTAGGTTAAAAAAGAAAATAATGTTGAGGGTTCAGGCGTCAAACATTGAAGCCTTTTGTGGCTCGCTATTTAATTGTTCTCCAAACAGCAAGTGATTTTACACATTATACAAGTTGGAAAAGCCTGGTGTAATGAAAGGAACTCAATTGTTATTGACTATTTACAGAGTACCCCAAGTATATATGGTGCTTAGCAGACAAATAATACTCATCTCTGCCCTGAAGAGCTTACAATTTGCATCATAACAAGGGATGACATTAACAATGAAGAAAAGAGGGTGAGAATTTTAACAACATTAAGTGGTTGCCTTGGTTAGTTATGCATGTTAGCATTTAGGGTTTTTAAAAATAGGTTATTTGTTTATAAATTAAACTGTTTTGCTGCTTGCAGCTGAACAGATAGTGGAAATAAATTTCTGCAACAGTTTACTCATATTTGAAAATGAATTTCAATTTTTGGTGTTTGCATTCCACAGATATTCAAGTGGTCAGGCTTTACTAACACAAATACCTACAGAAAGGGAATCTAAGCTCCAGTTACTCAAATATCTGCTGAAAGCTACAATTAGATGGGCTATCTGATTGTACCATGTCCACCCTCACCGTTTTCCTTCAAATCAAAGTACTTCCCATCCCAGTGCCCTTAAAGTTGTGAGCGCCTGTTTGTGCTCCCAGAGCTCTGCGTAGCACTGGCCCTGACACACCCCAGATGGGGCTGAGTACTTCTCCCTCTGTAGCTGATAGGAGCAGGGCCGTCCTTAGGCATAGGCAACATAGGCAGCTGCGTAGGGCACCTGAAAATTTGGGGCACCACTGGATCTTAGTGTGCACCCTCTTGTTTTCCTATCCCTGTTCTGACCCTTCCTGCAGGCTCCCACAGATGGCTGCTCTAGCCTGGTGAGTCTTCCTTGGGAGGGAATCTAGTAGTTAAAGTGAAAAAACCTCCAGCCTGCCAGACCTATTAGCACAACATTGAAACTGTTAAAGAGACATTCAAGGGGTAATAAAGCCATTTAACAGGCATTTGCCAACCCCAAGGTATATACTGACAGGTTTCAGAGTGGTAGTCCTGTTAGTCTGTATCAGCAAAAACAAGGACGAGTCCTTGTGTCACCTCAAAGACTAACAAATTATTTGGGCATAAGCTTTTGTGGACTAGAACCCATTTCATCAGATGTCCACGAAAGCTTATGCCCAAATAAATTTTTATACTGTCAGTTTCTGACTTAACTGACAAAAACAGTTGTGCATTAATGTAATATTTACACAGAACATGTCAGTCTACAGGACCTTAGTTTAAAATTTGCTTTAAAAATATTTCATTAGTGAGCTGGTGAAGATTATAAAATCACATTTCTAAACAATGCTTGCATAGAGTTTTAGATGCACAATCATCTTTAGCCTTAAATGTGTGGATCTTCACACATAGTTTTTTAAATAAATCCTTCAAAAGACCTCCCTTATCTAAAATACACATTTTAATTACTATAGTTAAAAAAAAAAGTGCTTCCAAGTCTTCCTGTCCTTTCTGTCCATCCCTTCACCACCTCTCCCCCCACTCCCCACTGAAGAGAGCCCTTAAAGGGACAACAGTCCTTCCCTTCCAGATAGCTGGACAAAGAGTTCCCTTTCTTTACTTCTGACTATCCGACAAACTAGTTTTAAAAGAACCCTCCAGCAAAATCAGTACCTTAGTAAGACAAAATCCTTGTTATACCTAAAATCTTTGGAAACATATTTTTTTTAAAGTTGGTGAAATTTCATAACCATGTCTCTTGTTATGGAGATCACACAAAGTAAATTACTGTTCCCTTTTTCTAAAAGCAATGAACATTGTTATGAACACACTAAACCTCTCTGATTAATTTAAAAGAATGTCTTTGTTTCAGTAAGTTAAATATGTAGTAATCTGGAATGCTGGCTTAAGATTTGAGTACATTTAAAATATAAATTCAACTTAGAAATACTGAATAAGAAAATGTAAAACAGAGAAGAGCTGCATCATGTATTCCATTATATGTAATGTTGTATTCAGCAGGACAGCTGACTCACCCTTACTATGAAGTTTTTGCAAATAAATCTCTGACAAACTTCAGGGCATATCAAAAAACCTGTGACTGACATTTTTTATTCCCAAATTTTAGTGCTTTTAATTAGGTACTTTCTTCATATCCATTCTGCATGAGGGAGAGTGCATGGAAGTCTCTGCGGGGAACTCTGAGGGTATGTCTACATCTACAATTTTGCAGCGCTGGTTGTTACAGCTGTATTAGTACAGCTGTATAGGGCCAGCGCTGCAAAGTAGTCACACTTACAGCAACCAGCGCTGCAAGTGGTGTTAGATGTGGCCACACTGCAGCGCTGTTGGGCGGCTTCAAGGGGGGTTAGGGGAACGCGAGAGCAAACCGCGGAGAAGCAGGTCTCCTTCCCCACGGTTTGTTCTCGCGTTCCCCGAACCCCCGTGCAAGCAGGTCTCCTTCCCAGCGGTTTGCTCCGGTGTTCCCCGAACCCCCGTGCAAGCAGGTCTCCTTCCCAGCGGTTTGCTCCGGTGTTTTTTGAACCCCCGTGCAAGCAGATCTCCTTCCCCGCGGTGTGCTGTCGCGTTCCCCGAACCCCCGTGCAAGCAGGTCTCCTTCCCAGCGGTTTGCTCCGGTGTTTTTTGAACCCCCGTGCAAGCAGATCTCCTACCCCACGGTGTGCTGTCGCGTTCCCCGAACCCCCGTGCAAGCAGATCTCCTTCCCCGCGGTTTGCAGGGGGGTTCGGGGAACGCGACAGCACACCGCGGGGAAGGAGATCTGCTTGCACGGGGGTTCAAAAAACACCGGAGCAAACCGCTCGGAAGGAGACCTGCTTGCACGGGGGTTCGGGGAACACCGGAGCAAACCGCTGGGAAGGAGACCTGCTTGCACGGGGGTTCGGGGAACGCGACAGCACACCGCGGGGAAGGAGATCTGCTTGCACGGGGGTTCAAAAAACACCGGAGCAAACCGCTGGGAAGGAGACCTGCTTGCACGGGGGTTCGGGGAACGCGAGAACAAACCACGGGGAAGGAGACCTGCTTCCCCGCGGTTTGCTCTCGCGTTCCCCGAACCCCCCTGCAAACCGCGGGGAAGGAGACCTGCTTGATTACCAGAGAGGCTTCCTCTGGTTTGCTGGGATACCTGTTTATTCCACGGAGGTCAAGAAAAACGCTGGTGAGTGTTTACACCTGATGACCAGCGCTGGATCACCAGCGCTGGATCCTCTACACCCGAGTTTCAACGGGTGTACGGCCAGCGCTGCAAACAGGGAGTTGCAGCGCTGGTGATGCCCTGCAGATGTGTACACCTCCTAAGTTGCAGCGCTATAACTCCCTCACCAGCGCTGTAACTTTGTGGTGTAGACAAGGCCTGACTCTCCGCCACCATGAGGCAGGCTGGGCATCTCATTATCCTTTGCTGTCAAGTCCCTCCTCCCCTTCCCCCACCAGGCTGTGAGCTTGGGCTGCCATCCGGCATAGGGGCACCAGTTTAATAATACTGCCTAGGGCCCCATAAATCCTAAGGATGGCCCTGTGCAGCGGTGACATATCCAGGCTTTGGAGAAGAACCCTCCACACACCTTTTTTCTGAACCTTTGGAGGGAAGAAAGAAAGAAAACCTTTGCGTGTGTTAATGTCCCTTTGTTACTTTTCCAGTTTTATAAACTGATCATTCACCCCCTTATAATTGCTTATATCTTAAACTATCAGCTGCACAGATTGTTTCCATGTCATGTTGCACGAATCTGATCTAAAGTCCACTGAAGTCAAAGGCAGTCTTTCCGTTTATTTCAGTTGATGTTCTCTGCTCCTCCCTTAGATCTAAGGACTTGTCTACACAGTGCGTTATTGTGCGCCAGTTGTAAATTCTAGGGTGCACCAGCGTGTGGAGCACTAACTGGCCGGTTGAATCCTGCTGGTGTGCACTAGACCCATACTTTATATGCTTTCTAGATGGTCACCTGACAGGTGGCTCTGATCTTCCAAAAGAACACCATGTTTCAATGTCTGTTTTCCCTACCTCTCTCTCAAAGCACACCCACCTGCCACCCAGATGGTAGAGGAGAGGAAGCCTAATGCAATATTAATTTACACTGTATCACATGTATGTTGTAATCCTATTAAATCTTTTCTCTGCACTGTACACAAGTGCAAAACAGGCATATTTGTAGACAGGGGCTAGGCACCCAACCAATGGGATAATTCTGGGCAGTTCTGGAAGTAAACCTTTAGCACCCCTCACTGTATTTTGAATATATGGAAGGATTTTACATTCCAGAAAAATCCAGGGAAAGACTCATTTTGACCTTTTAATTACAGGCAGAGACACTTAATTACATGCACATGCACACACACACGTGTCACAAGACCCAGACAGGAACATGCTGAGGAGTGTAAATATGCAAATATTTCGGAAGGAAAATCCCACAGAAAGCTTTATGGGGCAATCGGGAATCACTGCGCACTCCTGTACGGAGGGCTAGGGCTCTCCAAACAAATACTGTAGAGTGGTGTGCTTTCTTCAGCCCCAGGATTTGCCTGCACTTGGTGCTGGGGATGTGATTCTCAGCTTGCATAGATGTGCTTGCGCTAGCTCTCATTGACTTAGCATGCTAAAAATAGTTCTGTAGCCAAAGTAGCATGGCAATGGCCCGCGGTGGCACAGGCTAGCTGTGCCAAGTACAAACCCTGCTGAACCCCATGGGTATGTACTTGGCAAGGCTAGCCTATGCCGCTGCACCCTGCTGCATATGCCACCCTGTCTGCACTAGTATTTTTAGTGTGTTAACTCAATGAGAGCTTGCACGAGTACGTCTTCCTGAACTGGGAATCACACTTCCGGCTCCAAGTCTAGACATACCTTCAGTGACATCTGGTTTACGTTCAGCCTTCTTACACTTGGAATGTTCAGAAAGTTTTTGTCATGGCTTAGGCTTAAGAACATAAGCACAGCCATACTGACTCAGACTCAGATCAATGGTTCATCTAGCCCAGCATCCAGTCTTCTAACAGTAGCCAGCGCCCGATGCTTCTGAGGGAATGAACAGAACAAAGTAATTTTGAGTGACTGAGCCCCTGTCATCCAGTCCCAGCTTCTGGCAGTTGGAGGTTTAGGGATACCAGGAACATAGAATTATGTCCCTGACCATCATGGCTAATAGCCATTGTTCGGCGTATCCTCCATGAATTTAGCTAATTTCTTTTTTAACCCTGCTATACTTTTGGCCTTCACAACATCCCCTGGCAATGAGTTCCACAGGTTGACGGATGACTGTTTTAAATCTGCTGCTTATTAATTTAGTTGAGTAACCCCCGGTTCTTGTGTTATGTGAAGGGGTAAATAACACTTACCTATTCCCTTTCTCCATACCATTCATGATTTTATAGACCTGTACTATATTCTCCCTTAGTCATCTCTTTTCTAAGCTGTACAGTCCCAGTCTTTTTAATCTCTCCTTCAAAGGGAGCTGTTTCATACCCCTAATAATTTTTGTGGCCTTTCTCGGTATCATTTTCAGCATTAATATATCTTTTTGAGATGGGGCAACCAGAACTGCATGCAGTATTCAAAATGTGGGTGTACCATGGATTGATTTAGTAGCATTATAATATTTTCTGTTTTATTATCTATTATTTTCCTGATGGCTCCTGACATTCTATTAATTTTTTGATGGCCACTGCACAGTGAGCAGTTGTTTTCAGAGAACTATCTATGATAACTCCAAGCCCAAGAAAGAAACCAACAGAATTCCACTGGCCATCACATATAGTCCCCAGCTAAAACCCCTCCAACACATCATCAGGGATCTACAACCCATCTTCGACAATGATCCCTCACTTTCACAGACCTAAGGTGGCAAGCCAGTCCTCGCCCACAGACAACCCACCAACCTGAAGCATATTCTCACCAGTAACTACACACCGCCCCATAGTAACTCTAACTCAGGAACCAATCCATGCAACAAACTTGGATGCCAACTCTGCCCACATATCTACACCAGTGAAACCATCACAGGACCTAACCAGATCAGCCACACCATCACCGGTTCGTTCACCTGCACGTCCACCAATGTAATATACGCCATCATGTGCCAGCAATGCCCCTCTGCTATGTACATCAGCCAAACTGGACAGTCCCTACATAAAAGGATAAATCGGCACAAATCAGATATTAGGAATGGCAATATACAAAAACCTGTAGGAGAACACTTCAACCGCCCTGGACACACAATAGCAGATTTAAAGGTAGCCATCCTGCAGCAAAAAAACTTCAGGACTAGACTTCAAGGAAAAACTGCTGAGCTTCAGTTCATCTGCAAATTTGACACCATCAGCTCAGGATTTAACAAAGACTGTGAATGGCTTGCCAACTACAAAAGCAGTTTCTCCTCCCTTGGTGTTCACACCTCAACTGCTAGAAGAGGGCCTCATCCTCCCTGATTGAATTAACCTTGTTATCTCCAGCCTGATTCTTGCTTGCATATATATATATCTGCCTCTGGAAATTTCCACTGCATGCATCCGACGAAGTGGGTATTCACCCATGAAAGCTCATGCTCCAATACGTCTGTTAGTCTATAAGGTGCCACAGGACTCTTTGCTGCTTTTATGATAACTCCAATATCTCTTTCTAGAGTGGTAACAGTTTGGGTGGTCAGACCAGGAGTCAGAGTCAGGAGCTGAACCAAAAGTGAGAGCTGGCTTTGGAGTCAGAGACCAGGAACAAGTCAGGAAGACAGGAATCAGATGAGAAGGCAGGGTCCAATGTAACAGCCAGCCAGGAATTTACCTAGTTGCATAGACAACTTCCTCTGCCTCCTTCTAGCTTAAATAGTGCAGCTGGATCAATCGATGTGGTTGGGCACTCCTCCAAACAGGAGATTCATGGGCAGTGCCTCTGGTGGGACCAGGGTTCCATTAGTCAGCTGACTAGTTACTAGCAAGCCGCCAGCTGGTGGCAAGGATGCAAATATTGCCTGTGGATCCTCACAGTCTTGATTTTTTCTTAGGCCTGGTCTACACTGGGCGGGACGGGGGAACAATCTAAATTATGCAACTTCAGCTGCATGAATAATGCGGGTAATGCAGACAAGCCCATAGTCTTTTCTCATGTCTGAATCCATTGGTATAGTAGCCATGATACCAAACTAGAAGATTCGTACTACAGAAAGCACCATGTTCAGAGGCAATCTTATCACAATCTACAAACACCTACCCAGGGAAAAGACATTACAGACATTTTAATCTAACAGACAAAAATCATAACATCCAGGTTGATATTAGAAAAAAATCAAATTGGAAATAAGATAATTTTTTTTAACAGTGTGGGTAATTTACAAATTACCAAGAGTGAGTGGTTAATTCACCATCATCTGAAGTCTGTCAGTTGAGACTGGTTGTCTTTCTAAAAAATATTCTCTATTTCAGCCACAAATTACTGGGCTTGATAGTGTTCACTTACCTAGTGTTCATTTACAATAGTCAGGTTGTATTTTCAGAGTGGATAAGGAGGTGTAAAAAAAACAACAAGTCAACCTGGCTGTTGCAGATAAACAATATTGTATGTGTCCCTTCTTCTGTTAGAACAAAGAGAGATGATGTGCAGTGTATTCACAGCAGGATCATTGGACAGCTTGGCCGCTGGCCAATACTGAACATCTCCTTTTACTTTCCCATTCTAATAAAAAATGATGAGGCAAGCATGACAATAGTTAATCTGACCATGGAAAAGCAAATGCATGCCAGAAACCTGCTTTCTAGGGTGCATTTGCTGTGGCTGATCACCAAGCATAGCTGAACATCATTTTGCACTTTCTCAGTTCAGAGAGCAGATTAAAGGAGACAGACTCAGAACACAAATAAATCCTCTCTTTGTATCTGTCAGGCTTGATCTGATATTAAGCCAGGAGTTGACCATTCTTACTGTCTTGGAGCAAATTTTCTCTTTCTTTCTTTCTTTCTTTCTTTCTTTCTTTCTTTCTTTCTTTCTTTCTTTCTTTCTTTCTTTCTTTCTTTCTTTCTTCTCAACTGCATTGAAGAGGAAGAGATTTAGAAACACCATACCCAATGTCCACCAGAAGAATGCATAATAATTCAAAGATTCTAAGGCCTGAAGAACCCACTGTGATCATGTAGTCTGATTTGCATAGCATAGTAAGGTCGCCAGTTCTGGTCGGATGTATTCCTGAAGGTTTCATTACATGACATAAACTTTAATTAAAGATTCGTCTTTAATTCCTGGAAAGTTGGCAACCCTAAGCATAGGCCTTAGGAGAACTTCACTCACTAATGCCTGCAGTGGAAGAAATTCTCTTTCCTACAAGACACATGGACGGAACATATTTCATGGCTGGAATGTCCAGCTCTCTTAAGTAATGAGTCTTTCCATTGACTACAGTGGGAGCTGTATAAGATCTCATATTGACAACTTGCTTAGAGCCCAAGGCTTACTGGTATTTTGCATAAAGTAGAGAAGTTTGCAGCTTTCCTCATCTTTAATATGGAGATGCATCCCCTAGAGTCTTCCCAGGTCTCTCTTACCTGTCCCACCCCCTCTCTAGTGTAATTTGCAAAAGATTTATGTTACAATTCTCTTTGCTTTGTGGAGTAGAGGTGAGTACAAATACATATACCAAACTGGTTTAAAGTGGTCTCAGAGCCATCTGATAATTACTTTCATATTATATGTAATTCTTTTCCCTTCTGTAGCTATAACTCACTGCATCCCCTTTCACTCTCTTCTACTTACCCCAGATGGTTAGTATCTTCTCACTTTATGCTATAAATATAGCTGCATTCCTCATTTGAGTTGTGTATATGGACACCACTGCTTTTTGCTGTAATGTGTCAAATGCATAGTTCCCTGTGTGTGCAGCTCAGTCCTGTGCTGGGGTTTTCAGCACTTTGTGAGATCAGCCCTTAAGTGAGCTAATAGAGCAGACATGCCAAACCTGCGGGGGGAGGGGGGGACGGACAGAAATTGGGCTTGGTTTTGGCTTAATTGGCTTGTGAGTAGCTTGTTGGCAAATTTTTGGCTTGTAGCTTGTTACCTTTTTTGGGGGGTGGGGGGGATTCGGCTCCTGGCAAGCAGGGAAAAGGTGGGGAGAGAGTCGAGTGCACAGTGGGTCCACCACAGTCCCAGACTGCACACCAAGGGGGATCTAGTCACATAGAGTGTTGGGGTTCTTAGGGATTGGTTTGTTTTAACCTTGTTTTGGAATGGGATTAGCTTGAGTTTTGGCTTATTGTGAAAGTCGGGAACTGTGTAATAGAGCTGCTCCTTTAGGTTTTGGAGTGAGAAATTGTGCACTTGAATTCCCATGCTACCTTATGATGCACTTATACTAGGTACATTTGGATTCTGACCCATCCACACTAGCACTCAGATACTTTGCTGATGGGTGCCTAGATAGACGAGTGCCTAGAACCTAGATAGCCAAATAGACATTGCAGTTAAATAGGCATTTCTCAGAACACGTATGTCAGGTACAAGAGACTTTAAGAAAAAACTGGGCTGTGTAAATTCCTTGCTTGTTTAGGATTCAACAGCAATCAGAGGAAAGCAAGCTGTTATTGACATTTTAATGCACATACAAATTTTGATGGCATAATTACAAAAAATAAACTACAAAGAGTTTAGTTTGTCGTTTTGTTTCTCTTTCCTGCCCCCCGTCCTGTTCCAGTGGATATTTAGTCATGTCGCTTATTGAGACTTTGGCGACAGCTCTGCAGTGGGAAAACCTCTTTATCTCATTTGTGATTTGTAAAACAAAATTCTTCCCCCTCTCTCATGAATGGGAAACAGATAGGAAGTGGGCCTGTTTTCTTTCGATGGTATTCTTTCAGTGAATTGGTTATTAGTGCAGTAATTGTGTGTTAAGTTACAGCATTTTTCCAGCTTGCTCACTAACCCCCCGTGACTTTTTGCAAAGATTCCATTTTCATCTTCAGAATGAGAACATTCCTTTTTTCTGCTTTGTTATTGATTCCCAGCTAGAGAAAAGAAACCCTTCCTCCAACTTTCCAGTAGTGATTCTTTAAAAGTGCAGTGATCACCAGCCGATCTGACAACATCAGTGTGTGTGTTAACAACAGTTATAGGGACTGAAAGCCCCAGTATGGAAGAGTGGTTTGTAGTTAACAACCCTTTGGGGTTATTATAGCCAAAACAGTACTGTTTTTGTTATGGATTTATGCTGGAAAACTGTCCTACAGAAAGAATCTGGATGACTCTGTGGAAGCTGGGGATAACTGTCCACTTATGAAATCTCTTTTTTAAAAAAAAAAAATCTAACAGAGCATGAGCAGGTGACCAATATCCAATGGACAATTTCATGCCAAAAATCCCATTTGCTTGAACTTTGTGCAAAGTACAGTTGGATGCCAGAGCCTTGAAGAGCCAAATCTCTATTTCTGAAGAACCATTTGAATGTCTTTCTCTCCAAAAGCATTTATGTATCTTTCTTACACTTTTTTTTATTACAGAAGCCTTGGTAAAACCACATTCCCCTTTAATGAAAACTTTTATCTGTTTAATTTTACATAGTTAAGTACTTTAAAACCACTCAGAGTGAGAGGTTTTCTGACATTTTCATATCTGTAGCTACCCATTCTTTATTCTGTGTGATGAAACAATAAGTTGTGTCCCCAGCTAGGAATGTGTTTATTGCTGGACGCCTCTAATGCTTACTGTGCCTGGGTGCCTGGAATGGGCCACACTGAGAATGCCACACACAGAGCAGACTCAAGAAATAGAGCAGACAAATCCCTAAAGCTGGTGGTTTATTCTATAATTAGATTCACCAAGCCAGTAACAGGAGCTTCTGTAATACCACACTGGTTAACCAGATGCTAAACACAGTCCCCTTTAGGCATTCCAGCCCTTGGTTCCCACCTGGACAACCAAATCTAATATAGTGAGAAGTTATTGAAAACCCTATACACCATATGTGAAGTTCTTACTAACCGCAAAGGATCTGACCCTTATCCCCAGATCAATATGTATCTCAGATCTTACCCAAATATCACACTGTCAGCCAATTCTTAGAAATTTCATATGGAGATGTACCATAGAACAGGAAGGGATCTTGAAAGGTCATTGAGTCCAGTCCCTTGCCTTCACTAGCAGGACCAAGTACTGTCCCTGACAGTTGTTTTTTTTCCCCTCCCAGATCCCTAAATGGCCCCCTCAAGGATTGAACTCTCAACCCTTGGTTTAGCAGACAATGCTCAAACCACTGAGTTATTAATGAAAGAAAATAAGAGAGTTATAAATGGTTAATAGATCATATACACACAAGTCATTGCAAAGTCCTTATGTCAGGTTTGTAGCAGTATTGAAATACACTGCTGGCTTGCAAAAGCCTCTCTGGTAACTTCCAAAAGATTGGAAGGTCTCAGTCTGTAGTTGAAGATACTCCTTTTAGTGGTAAATCTACAGTCCAGAGAATTTGGAGTAGGAAAGAGGCAAAATGGAGGTGTTTCAGGTGCCTTTTATATCCTCTGCCATATGCCTGGAAATTTACTGTCCCAAACAAAGCCCACAGCCAAGGTGCATGGACCTTTACTGGCCCAAGATGGAGTCCAGGGTTACATGTCCTTACATGTTTTGCTGAATCACAGCAGGTGGCCATTGGCTCCTTGGTGTCTGAGGTATTGGCAGGAAGACCTACTAGGCAGGATGAGATTCTTCAATAGCCCATTGTGAAAGTGGGGTGTCCTTAATGGGCCATCAACACATAGCTGTCTAGCCCTAATGTAAATCTATCTGGGGGCTGTCATCCAGGAATACAACACAGGTTTAAGATGAAACATGCATATGAACAAGATAAGAAAACTTAGCAAATCGTAACTTTTCCACTGATATCTTACATGACATACTTTGAACCAGATTTATGGAAACTGTGTAACAGAGATACAAACAGCCACCTTTCCTATACACAGCATCACACTTACTTTATCTGATCGCCTGTCTGCCGGTACAAGAGAAAGGAAAATTTGTAGATTTTAGGCTCTGGGTGTTAAGCTTTCAAGTTTTGGTTTGGCTTTCAGTTATCTTCAGGAGGAGAATGTGTACTATAAAGTCACAATAGTTTTTAAAATAGAAATACTGGAATTTTTTTCTTCAGTATTTGGATCAAAAAAGCAAAAGGAAAGTCTTGTGCATAGGTAAAATGAAAAGCGAATTTCTTTCTTTCTGGATGTTGTTTCCTAATGAGCTTTGTTGATTACAGAGTACCTGGTGCCTGAACTGCTTAAATTATCTAATAATTCCAGATGTTTTCAAGGAGGAATCTTTGAGAACACATCATACATTTCTATCATCTCCAGTTGGCTAGGAGACACCATCCCATCATGACAGACAATGATATGGCTCTGTTATGCACACCTTTGCCAACCTCCTGTTTGGACTACAGCAGTGCAGTATACCTGGGCATGAAGCCATCAACCCTTAGGAAACTCCAACTAGTTCAGCACACTGCATCCCATCTCCTTAGCAACACGAGCTACTCTGAGCACATCAGACCTGTCCTCTGCTCTCTCCACTGGCTTCCCATTGAATACTGAGTCAAGTTCAAGATCTCAGTCATTAATCTTCAAATGCTCAATGGCCAGGGCCCAGGATATCTAAAATATCACCTAAAGCTCAGGGATGGTAAACAGCTCCGCTTCTCAGGCCCAACAAAACTTTCTACCATAGGAGTAAAGTTCATCTGTACAGGAAAGACAGCACAGGGGGCAGACTGAGACTGTGAAATAAAGTCCCACATGAACTATGGATGATCAAAAACTTCACTACTTTCCACTCCAAGTATGAGGTAGATTTCTTAATGCACTCAGGTACTACAGATGAGTATGGGATAAAAACCTAGATAGAATAGAATTTTGTGAGCTTAAGCTAAATGAATGTGCTGAGAGCAGAGCTTACAAATGATGACATTAGACACTCAAGGCTCCACAAAATAATGTGAGGAGACACCAGCAATGGGGATTTCACATACACAGTGACATGGACCATTGAGCGGGTATGTTCCAAATGTGAAACTCATTGGCACAACTCTCTGGTGAAATACAGCTCCATGAATGCAAGTGGGTGAGAAAAGCCAGAAACTGGTTCATGAATGATCTCTTAATCAAACAATTGTTGGGATTCCCTCCAAGACCTCTACAATGACTGCTTCACAGAAGTCTTTGACAGCATGTAATACCTGGTGTCTGAGCTCTCTGTACAGCACCTTTAAGCACTTGTGGTCCAGTGGAAACCATCCCATGAATAAGCTGTGGCACAGCTAATAAGGACCCATTCCACTGCTGTAATTAGAAGGGTGAGACTATATTAGAGAGAACTGTATGATTATTTTACGATGGCTGCATGTCTCAACATGCATCATAGAAAACTTGATTTTGAAAGTTCTGCCTGCAGAACACCAACCAGATAAATTGTGAGTTGTGACTCATTTCCTTACAAAATGAGCTTTGTGTTAGCTTGTTTTCGTGGGAAAAATACTTTTTTGAGGGGTAAGTGGTATAGTTATGTTCTTTACATTGTAACCATAGTTAAAACAATTTTGTGTAAGGGATAGCTGATAATTGGGCTGATGTGATGTGGAAAATATGCATTTCCTCCTCAGTTTGTGCCCCACTGCCCAGCCTTATCACCAAGGCCTTGTTTGCGCTCTGTGATATGTCACAAAGCTTGCTTGCAGCGATCATGTCAGTGTTCAAATGAAGGGGGGCTACTTGGACTTGAGTCAAACTTTCACTCTTGGCAAGTACTTTACAATTCAGTCTTAGATTTTGCATAAAGGAGCTGCTGCCTAATGTATGGCAGATTAGTTTGGAAACAATGAACTGAGCCTCAGGTTGAAAGGCATGGCTAGCAAGTAGTGAGCAACCCAATGCTGTTGGTTTGTTTGAGAGAATTTCCCATCCTGGTAATATCAGACTCCTGAGTAATACTTCATCTTGAGGATGAAGGACTTTCACCAGCTTCTGGCATTTTTTTTGTAGTTAGTTTACATGTAAACAAAAGCCAGCCTAGCATCAGACATCTGATACAGCTGCATAGCTGTTAAACAAAGAGGGGGAGACCTTTCCTTTTAATTTCAAGGCTATATTTATCCTACTGCTTAGATCTGTCCTTCCACTAGCTCAGAGGGTGACTAAAGACAAAACGTTGAAAACTGGCTTCTGATTTTGGATGCTCAACTTGAGTTAGTTACAGCCTTATTTTCAGAAGTGCTGAGCATCAAGAGTCCCAGGGTCTTGTGTTTTTGTTTCTGTGATCATAGATTTCTTGCTGCATGTTTCACATTTGGAACTCGTACTTTAGTAAAACGTAGTGGACCAAATTCTCTGTGGGCAGAAAATCCCATTGACACCAGCAGAAAATTTGACCCAAAATAAGAGCAAACAGATTTGCACACCAGGCCAGAAAATACACATGGATAATCACATCTTGGTTACAGACTTCAGTCTAAATGGAGAAGCCCTCATCTCACAGCTCTTGGTTTATTAATATTCTTACCTATATGTTTGCTCTACAAATAAAATTCATAAGGTGAAACATCGCTGTGGAATGTTTCTGTGGGCTTCTGTGTCCAGAGAATATTTTTTGAACAAAGATCACTTATCCTTTTCCACAACACGCACATACACATCCCCTCTTCTCACTTTTCCCAACACCTTCACTGACTTTTCTAGAGAGAGGCAGTCAAACTTAGTAGAGGAACCTCTGAAGGTCTGAAGTTCCGCCTCAGGACAGTCAGGGATACAAAATTCATCCTAACCATATCTGATTCTGAACTGTTCAAACTTCCATGGATGTGGGGTTGTGGTACCATGATAGAAACTTATGGGGTACTTTGGCATTTGTACTTTTAAGTCTTGATGGGGAGACATGGAAAAAACAAACAATGCATTTAATAAAAAGTCATCCAAACTTTCTTGACATGCAAACAGGCCTTGGTTCTTATTGTATTCTAAGGGTATGTCTACACTGGGAAAAAACCCAACAACACGCGAGCAAGTCTCGGAGCCCAGGTCAACTGAATTGGGCTCATAGAGCTCAGGCTATGGGGCTAAAAATAGCAGTGTAGATGTTCCTGCTTGGGCCTAGAGCCTGGGCTCTAACCTGGAGTGGGGAGAGGTCTCAAAGTCCGGGCTTCAGCCTGAGTGGGACCGTCTACACTGCCTTTTTTTAGTCCCTTGGCATCAGTCCTGCTTATCCAAGTCAACTGCTCCAGGCTCTGAAAGTTGCTTCCAAGGGGAGTTTGTTACTGTGTAGTTATCCCCTCAGTGGGGCATTCGTCCCTGGCAGGAACACATTACAGAGATAGCTTTACATTAAAACTGAAATTAAGCCTGACAAGGGCAAAAGAAAATAAACTAGAGATTCTAAAAGAAGACAATGACTTCCAGAGCTACAGTCTTTATTAATGCAAACATTGCCTTGGCACCTGGCCTTTCAGTAACCCTAAGTTCCCCTGTGCTCTGAGTTGTCCTTGACAGCAGCCAAACTGGAAGCATGACTGCAACAATGGCAGCAACAGCATCATGTGAGGAGCGCACACTGCAAAGCCTTATGAACGCAGGGGAAAGCATTATTCTTTGTCTCTGTTGCTGTGGGTGAGGCTAGAGAGCAATGTTCTGTATCCCCCCTATGAGAACGAGGTTTACTCACATCCCCATTCCAACTGCCTTGGACCCTCTTCAACTCCACCTCTATAAGGGGTGGGCCTCGCGTGGAACACAGGTGATGCCTTCCTGCTACCATAGCTCTTCATCTCATTGATGGTAACAAAAAGTTGAAGCAGGCAACTTCCCAGCTTTTAGGAAACCCATAGACTTAGCTGTAGTAACAGGCCCCTCTCTTTACCTCTCCAGAAGCCAGGCCTGAGCCCTTCTTTAAAGGGAATCCTGCCACAGGTAAGTATGAATCTGGGAGGGAAATTGGAATGGTAAATACTCTGCTGGCAATTTTCAAACAGCCATTTACAGGGATGAGGACTTTAAAACCCATCAGAAACCTCTCTGGGCTGGGCTGTACGTTAGCTCAGTTAAGGAGTTAACAGCTTCCAGAAAAGCAAAGCACGTCCTCACAAACAATATTCAGTATCAAACTTCAGTGGCCCAACATGCCCTGCTCCAAAGCTGAGCCTAGCTTCACTGCCACTTCCTAAAGGGGCTGTTCCTGTGGTGTATTTCTGTTTCCATTTGGGGGCTGAGTCAGTGAAAAATGGGATGAAGGGGAGAAAAGGGACTTTAAGGCCTCAATTCAGTAAAACGCTTAAGCATGTGAGCAATCCTATCACTGTACTGCAAAGCACTTAAGCACATTGAAGTAAATGAGACTTAAACAGATGCATATGTACTTTGCTGAGTTAAAACCATGTTTTGCTTCTTCTGAAAGTCTCTCTCTCTCTGTCTCTCTCTTGCTTTCAGTTTTGTGGAAACCAGAAATGATTAGCTGTAATTCCTGCCATTCCTTTGTAGTCATTAGAAATAGCATTTTTGTTCATGGCTGAACAAGTTACCGCGTTAGGAATTTGTATTTTGATCAGACAACAACAAACAAGGTCCAAATTTAAATGTATAATTTGATCAGAATCCTCTTTCCCCCCACCTGAAACTTGTCTTTTTATATTGTAAATTCTTCCGGACAGCAAGTATGTTTTCTTTGTGTTTATACACCACCTCGTATGATGGGGGTCTAATTTTGAGTGGGGCAACTGTGAGCTATTGCAATATAACTAGCTTCTAGTATACTTGGTCCATATATCATTAAGAACTTGTATGGCATCAGGCATTAGCAGTAATTGATTCTGAAACCTCATAATGGTATCGCTTCAGCCCTGTGTAATCTGTAGCTTAACTTGCCAGTATTTCTCCTGCTTGCTAAAAATCAGTGTATGTTGATGAAAAAAGTAATGTGAAATGGCATGGGAAATAGTGCATAGAATATATATGCTCCTTGAAAGTATCCTTTGAAAATGTTACCTATACCTATCTATCTTGTAGAACTGGAAGGGACCCTGAAAGGTCATCGAGTCCAGCCCCCTGCCTTCACTTGCAGGACCGACCTTCCTTCTAATTTTGCATTCAAGGGAAAATACAATTTACCTGGCAATCTATATTATAAATTGCTGTATGTTACTCCTCTATTATAAAAAAACAACAACCAAGAACAAGGAGTCCTTGTGGCACCTTAGAAACTAACAAATGTATTTGAGCGTAAGCTTTCATGGGCTAAAACCCACTTCATCAGTTGCATGGAGTGAAAAATACAGTAAGCAATATATATACAGCACATGAAAAGATGGGAGTTGCCTTAGCAAGTAGGGGAGTTAGTGCTAATGAAGCCGATTCAATTAAGGTGGAAGTCGCCTCTTCTCAACAGTTGACAAGAAGGGGTGAATATCAACAGAGAGATACAGACTAACATGGCTACCATTCTGAAATCTGTCCTCCATTATACAAACCATATAACCTCTCCACCTATCCCTGTTCTGACAGCTCCCTGAGAGGTCAACAGTCGGGAGACTGCTACTCACTGTAGGGTGCACAATTTGTTATATTTATAATGGTTTAGTTGTGTGAACAAAATCATAAGATGCCTACATTTTGCTTCAGTAGCCATAGTGCTACCAAAGCATAGCCTGTGTAACACTCAAAGCATACATAAACCTCTGAGGGATAAAGCTAGTTGGCCCTCTGATCTTCTACTTCTGCACTGTATGTTATCCTGATCCCGGACAAATACATCTTTGGGCTGGGAGTTGGAATGTGTAACAAGAGAAGAGATACATTTAATTAAATCTGTCATTCATCACTGCCCTCAATTCACCCTCCCAGTACCACCCCATCTGCTCAGAACCCACCATCAATACAGCCCCATCAGCCCTCATCTTCCTCACTTCAGCCCCCTTTCAGCCCCAGTCTCACATCTGCTCCTTAGGGTTCTTCACTCTCCCCATGCATGAGGGGCTGTAGTGAGGTCCCCTCTCCCACTTCCCCCCCCCAGGGTGGCAGCTGGAGCCCTGGCCATGCCCAATTTCTAAGTAAAATCTTCCCCCCACTTGTTAGCTTGATAGCTTTGTCTGATATGTAAATGAATTCTCATTGTCTTTTAAAGTTCTTTGGAAGTAACTGCCAGGTGGAGAAACCACATTCCTTTGTTTAGGGTGGGGGTAACTCTTGTTTGACTGGAAACACATTTTAAGAAAGACCTGTGGCTGGCCGGAGGGAGGGGGGAGAGAATCCTGACATTTGAGAGTTCTAGTGTGAGATCATGCGAAATTGCCACTTTAGTGATCAATTTGAGAGAGTTGGCATGTCTGTAAGCAACAGAAAACAGGGTCTTGTAATGGGAAGTGTTGGGCAACCTTAATAATTGGCTGTGCTATCAGACCTGCCTGTAATTATAAGCCTTAAAACAGGTAGACGTGTCCAGGTACCAACATTGGTGTTAAATGCTATAGGCTTGATTCTCAAAAGTCATGGTGCTTGTAAGTTTCCCTTCAATATTTAATTGCCTGCATAAGCTATTTAATACCTCTTATACTCCGGTATTAGGAATGTTATCCTTTAAACATCCCTGGGCTTCTGAGTTTCCTGTAAACATCATGCAATCATCCTCTGTTGCTTTTCCTCCCTAATCTCTGTGACTTTGAATATAACTGTTGTTCCTGAATGCAGGCATTAGCACATTCTGTAACTTCAAGCCTTTTCTCACGGCCACAGTTATTCAATCAGCTTGCTCAATTTCCATGTTCTTTCTCTGTAGCAACAATGACTCACTATTTTATTTTGATATTTTCATGGGGATTCATCTTGTAAAAAAGCTGCAAAGCATGTAATTTCTCTGGTTTGAATCAAAAGGAAAAGGTTCCAGATTTCTCCCTTTGGCTACACCATAGCAATAGAATGAGAAGGTATCTATAATACTTTTGCACAGGTAAAAGTTGCCCATCATAATAAGAGTGATGACTTTATCTTGGCCAGAAGGCAACTCAGTGGGTTGGCCTAGTGGTAGAGTTCTGTCATGTGAAAGACCCAGGGCTGAATTCCTGTTTCTCCTTTCCTGGCCCATTGAGCTGTTAGCCCTGCAGTATCTGGGTTAAAGGGGAGTGCACCATCATGCAGCAACAGTCCCCCTAGTCAAGCAAGGGGGAACATTCATGATTTCCAAAGGGATAATGGTTGCAGTGCAATGTCTCCAGGCAATAGGGGGGCATGATGCAGGTGATCAGTGTTCACACAAGGTGAAGGAAAGAAAAGTGATGGCACTATCTGCTACTATCCACCAGTGCTGCAAATCATTTAAAGGTCTTTCAGATTCCCTCCTTAAAACTCACTTCTGCCATGGTGCCAGCAATACCTGACAATGGCTAGGCAGCTGGTTTGTGCTGAGACTGCTGCTCGTTATGCTAATATTTGTTTCACTGATAGCTTGTCCGCCTTGCCGTTTTTGTTGTGTCCACATGGTGCCCCTCTTCATATTCTAAGATTGTAAGCTCTTTGGGGCAAAGACTCTCTTTTTACAGTTGTGTACTGAGCCTGGCCCTTTCTGATGGACCGCAACCTCATCGTGGTGGAAAGGCTTGCGTGGGCTCAAGACCCTCAGAGCTATCTCATCCGGAGCTTTTATACTCCTGGTAGGGTCCCCCTTGGCGAGCAGATCTGAGGCGAGGCTCCTGACCAATGTCAAAAGACCCCAATGGTGGATCGGGCACATATAGAGGACCTTCTAGTACTCTATGGCTGTGAAGTCGGATGAGGGCTGCAGCAGGAGAGAGGCCCCTGGTTGTCTTGGATCTCCTTGCCACTGGATCAGGGTTTTCCTCCTGTCAATTTTTGTGTGGTTACCACCTGCGCACTGGTTTCCCCACGTTAAAAGATTTCACATGCAGGTGGTGACGGATGAGTGGCAGGGAAGACAGGAGCAGTGATCTCTGGGAGTCTTTAGTCACAAATCTGCATACACGTGGCAGCCATCTGAAGGTCGTTTTGTGCTTGGTTGAGATGGAAATGCATTTTGGCAGCAGCGGCTGTAACTGACCAGGCCTTTTCAGGATCCCCTCTGCTCACTCCAAATGGGAAGGGGGCTATAAAAGGTGCCCAGAATATAGGCTGTCTCATACTCTTCTGACTGGATGGTTGTAACCAGTGAGATAACTCCTCTGTGGCTGAAACAGGAGATGTAAGACAATGAATTTTGCCACCTGGAATGTCTGCACCCATATGAACTCCCAATGCAGTGAATGCCCAGAAAGAACTGCCATAATTGCCAGAGAACTGGCAAAACTCAACATTGACATTGAAGCTCTTAGTGAGACCCGCCAGGCCAATTAAAAAGGATGGAGGTGGCTATATCTTCTTTTGGTAAGGAAAGCCACCTGAAGAGAGACGCATTCACAGGACTGGCTTTGCCATCAAAAATAAGATCGCCAGTCAGCTTTTGGGGCTTCCCATGGGGATCAACAAACATCTCACGACTCTTCGGTTCAAGCTTAGCAGCAACCAATATGCCACAGTCACCAGCACATGTGACCAAACACTCGATAATAAGGAAGACAATAAGGAGCAGTTTTACAGAACTTTTGATGCAGTCCTCACAGCCACACGTAAGGCCGACAAACTCATCCTCCTGAGAGATTTTAATGCCAGAGTTGGACAGAATTCCCAACTCTGGAGGGGCACAATAGGCAAAGAAGGGGTGGGAAATGTAAACCTCAATGGCATTCTCCTCCTCAACAAATGTGCGGAGCATTATCTGCTCACCACAAATATCATCTTTAGGCAGACTAACAATTTTAAGGCCAGCTGGAAACATCCGCGGTCCAAACACTGGCACCTCCTCGACTATGTTATAGTCAGAGCCTGAGACTATACCGACGTCTGTATAACACAAGCTATGAGAGATACTGATCACTGTTGGACAGACCTTTGATTAGTAAGATCAGTCATGTACCTGCAACTTGCTCCACCACACCGCAAACACCCAAAGACTAAGTGAAAGCGGTACAATGTCAAAGCACTTCAAGACCAAACCAGCTGCAAGATGTTCCAGCAACATCTGTCTGAGAAACTCTCTAACCTGCCTGACAACATCATTGACATTCAAGAGGACTGGGATCAACTTAAAAACATCATTCAGAGTGCATGTGCTGAAACCATAGGATATTCCACTCATTGGCACCAAGATTGATTTGACGAAAACAATGAGGAAATCCTAGCATTAATTCAACAGAAGAGAAATGCATTTCGTAACTGGCAAAATGATTCCTCTAACAAACGAAAACATTAGGCGTATCATCTGCTTAAAGCCAAAGTCCAAAAGAGGTTATGTGACATCAAAAACAAGCGGTAGCAAGAGAGAGCCTCTGAGATCCAGTGGCTAACTCTGAAAACATGAGCCTAAATTACCTTTATGCACGTGAGGGGACCGTTCTCTTTTTCCCTCCCATGGCTTGGAACTAGTCCAGGAGCGAGGATGGCATTGCAGTATTTAGAAAAGAGCAAAGCTATGGGGTACACCAGAAATTTTGCAACAGAAGTGATCAATGATTCCCCTTTCCTCATGCTGTGTTTCCTTCCTTCTCATCCCTAATGGCACAACGGCAGGTGCCATCAAAGAAAAGTGCTATTGTGGGCTGAGGTTATACACATGGGTATGGAATACCTACCTAATTCAAGTACTGGGAGGGATAGAACTTCAGAACTCCAACAGAAATCCAGAGCAAGCTCTCCCAAGAGGAAGAGGGAGGATGTGAGGAAGGAAGGTAATTCGGTCATGGAGCAGTTGTGGGTTGGAGTGTGTATCTATTAAAAAAACAGATGAAAGAGTTCAGTAAATGTTGAGACAATGTCATAATTAAATCAGCAGGGAGAAATGAGAAACATGAAAAAGTTGTGGAAAAGTAAACACAGGCAATGGAAATACATATCTGTGAATTTACATTTTGGCTACATTTCTCCATCTAAGGAAACAGAGAAAACCAGATTTTGATAATTGGTGCCAGTTGAGCACATGATCTGGAGCATCTGCATAGCATGCACCCAGCATGAACCCATTGGGATAATGTAGCGCTGGTAGGATTTTGGCTCCCCATGCAAATAATTCCTCTCACTGAACAATCTCTCCCTGTGTTATGAGAATCACTATCCACTAGGAGAGGTGTGGAGTGAGGGAAGAGGGGATAACCTCGCCTTCCTCCGCTTTCACTGCAAATGCCAACACAGATAATTAAAATGCACTAAAAACAGCAGGTTACAGAGTTCAGAGGAATCTGCAAATGATTTTCCTGATTAGAAGGGCCGTCTTAGTTCTGGGAGAACGTCGTTAGGGAGGGAACTTTGGGAAATTATGGGCTACATGTGGCAATGATAAATAGGGAGGAGACAGGTCATCGTTAGATGCTCCGAACAATTCCAGAAACCCCCTTGGGTCTGTCACCTGATGTGCTGAGACTACCTCTGAGCCGATTTTCTCTGCTAGTTCGGGCCTCCAGAACCCTGCCTTGTTAAGCCAGACATTCCAGTCTGCTCCAACACAGACCCAGGGTCTCAACCATGCACCCCAAAGCTGCAGACTGAACTGAAAACAGCTTAAGAAGTGCTCCTGTCTCTAGCATTCAGCCAGCTCCCAATAGAATCCAAACCCCAGATGAATTTGTTTTACTCTGTATAAAGCTTATACAGGGTAAACTCATAAATTGTCCACCCTCTATAACACTGATAGAGAGATATGCCCAGCTGTTTGCTCCCCCAGGTACTAATTACTTACTCTGGGTTCAATAAAAGTGATTTTATTAAGTATAAAAAGTAGAATTTAAGTGGTTCCAGGTAATAACAGGCAGAACAAAGTAAATTACCAAGCAAAATGAAACAAAACACGCAAGTCTGAGCCTAATACATTAAGAAACTGCATACAGGTAAATCTCACCCTTAGAGATGTTCCAATAAGCTTCTTTCACAGACTGGACTCCTTCCTAGTCTGGGTCCAGCAATCACTTACACCCCCGTAGTTACTGTCCTTTGTTCAGTTTCTTTCAGGCATCTCTTGGGGGTGGAGAGGCAATCCCTTTAGCCAGCTGAGGACAAAATGGAGGGGTTTCCATGCCTTTTATATTCTCTCCCTTCTGGGCAGAAATCCCTTTGTTGTCCTGTGCAAGGTCGTAGCAACAAGATGGAGTTTGTAGCCACCTGGGCAAGTCACATGTCCATGAACGATTCAGCTTTTTGCAGGCCAATGCCATTGTTTACATGTTAGTTTGAATGTTCCCAGGGAAGCTCAGATGGGGATTGGCATCTCCCAAAGTCCATTGTCAGTTAAGTGTTTCTTGATTGGGCACTTACTGAGAATAGTCCTTTCTCAAGAAGCTGACCAAAAACTTCACTGAGGCTACTTAAAATCAAACACACTGAGATACAAATACATACCCAATATTCGTAACTTCAAATTCAAAAATGATACACATGTACAGATAGCATAATCATAACCAGCAAACGACAACCTTTCCATAGACACCCCACTTGACCTCCTCTGTACAAGACCTGGTGCAACCATAAGACCCTGGTTGCAACAATGATCTATTCTGTCACATGTCAATAACATCACAAGTGGGCTTTTATGAAGAGAAAGAGGCGGTTGTTTCCTACACTGATGGAATGTTTCCAGCTAAAGTAGGAGGCATATGCAAAAAGACTTCAGCGTTTTCTGGAGGCAGGAGACTTGCAGCACTGAAAGGGTTACTGTCTTTAAATACATGCATCTAAAACTAGCCTCAGCATTTCCAATTGTCAGTCAGCTTGGGACTAATTGTAAAGCCTGACCAGATCCCAGCTAGACCACAGCCAATCCAAGTCTGACCCAAACGTGAGTGTGCTGGGTTGTTTTCATACCCAACCTGACTCAAACCCAACACTTGTAGTTCGGACCTGTCAACTTCGGATTGGGTTGCAAGGGACTAGCCAAGACTAGCCCAGACTCCATTTTCTTTATTTTGTTTCTTCCATGGAGACATAGGAACTAATTACCCCTTAACCCCACTCCTAGTCCTGCAGCCTGATCTCCCACCCTGGCTTGCCTTTCGCTTCTACCCTAGTCCAGCACTGCACACCTGAAGGGCTGCTGATTTCCCTCAGCCTCCTGGGCAATTCCCCCGAACCTGTATCATTGCTGCCAGCTCACCCTTGGGGTTCAGCCTGGTGGGGGCTTCCCCCAACCCATGCCTCTGATCCATCTGTGGATGTTCCCTGTGGATGTCAGTGTGGCAGCGGCTGCTTGCCTTGGTCCTGCTGGCTGACACTTCCTTGTTGCGCTGTGTGTGCTGTGGAGTGAGAGGCTCTGCCAACATGCACACTGCTGTGAGTGGTGGCTGCTGGCAGGATTGAGGTAGGCCGCTGCTGCCAGGCCGACCTCCTAGGCAGAAAGAGGTGATCAGCGACCCAATCAGAGCCTGAGAATGTCAGGTTGTTTTGAGACATGACCCAAACCCAACACTTGTAGTCCAGTCCCATTGGATTCAGGTTGAGTTCAAGGCTCCAACACTATATAATGTGTTTATCTCCCAAGCACTGTTTAGTGGTGAGTAATGTGTGTTTCTGGGAATACAGTACTTGTCCTGAGATAAAGTACTGGATTTTAGCAGTTGACAAATAATCTACATGGTGTCATTTTTCATGGCCTGTATTTTGAGGTTAGATATTTTAGGGCTCGTCTACACTAGGGGGAGGGGGATGTCGATCTAAGATATGCATCTTCAGCTATGTGAATAGCACAGGTGAAGTCAAAGTAGCTTAGATCAATTTACCTTGGATCCTCACAGCGCGGGATCAATGTCCACAGCTCCCCCGTCGACTCCGCTACCGCCGCTCACTCCGGGAGATAGATTTTGATGATAGTTCAGTCTATATTAAAGAAACCGTAATCCTTTCAGTACTGCAAGCCTCCTATCCTAGTTTATATCAGTCTTTGCTGACAACTTTCCTGGCCAAAAAAAAAGTCTCTATATAACACGATAGGAAAATGATTTGAGTAGATAAATTACCCCAGAGAAATTGGCTTTGGTTTAGAAAAGTAACTATTGGTCTCTACTTATAGCATAGTAAAAGAAAATGTATTTGAGATGATTTTTGATGATACCTGACACTAACCATAGTAACCATAGTAGAAAATATGTATAGATTGAGTGGGAATGATGATTGGAGAAACTGAGTTGAAAACAGGGATTTTTATTCATATATGATGGACATGTCCCATTACTGAAGAGGAACAGCAGGAGAATCAACTAACAGGGAGACATAAGATAGTGTAAATTAAAGCAAACTAAAGGAGATTGGTGTCTCCCATACATTCATCACCTCTGAATTTTACCTCAGACATGTAATCATTTCATTTGCAGTCAAAAATGTCATGTAGGCCCCCTTCATAAATGTGATTGTTTATGCCTATTGTATGACCAGGGCAAAAAAAAGTAGCAACAAAGGCTTAATTCAGCACATACACACATATATCCCAATTAAAGTAGGGTTATAGGGTTATATCTCTGCATGGGAATAGGATTCTGGAGGCCTAAATTTAATGTCAAGTGTTTGGGGTTACTTTACCTGAGACATTTTAAAGGGGCCTAATTTTCAAATGATGAGTGCTGAGCACTTCTGAAAACATTTGCATGCACTGGCTTAAAATAGAAACACTGACACTCGCAATGACAGTGCTGAAACCTGCACCACATTAGCATACTATAGCTTAAAGAAGTCACTGTTGGGTGCAGTCACTGTCATGTCCACGTAAAACCTGCCACTGCATGGTACTAACTAGCTCTAGGTAAAAGTTCTGAAACAAAAATCTAGCACAACGTTCCAAAGCCGAAAGCCTCCCAAAGCATGGGAATAGCACACGAGAAAGGATGTTGGTGCTGATTTACGTCACAGCCTTGCATGCAAGAGGAAAAGTTACAAAAGGGCATTCTATAGAAAGAAAAGATTATGATGCACCCAGTGTTGGAGAAACATTTGTTTTCCTGCTTTTAGCTTAACGTGGCTCTTTTTTGGTAGTCATTCCTCCATTATGGCCCAATCAGTTGAAAATACCACAAAGGCATTAAAGGGAGATTGAGAATTGTGCTTGGGAGCCTGCATCATGCCCCACAGTTCCTTCTCTTGAAACACATGGTAGTGCTTGCTATGGCATATGCTGAAGAGTGCAAGATAAGAGTCAAGGGCAGCCCCATCACATGTTGTGGAACAATATTGGAAAAAACAGTATTTGATAAGAAACTTGTAGCAGTCTAGTGTAAGCAAGGTCATAAAAACATACCATAGTTGATATATCTAGAGTAAATACCAAGGAAAAAAATGATTATTTCCAGTAAAAGATGAACACATCCCTTTGTTTGTTTTTTTTAATTTTGTTCATTATTCAGGCAAATTCCAAAGTGTAATTTCTATAGCTATGCAAACAGATGACACATTCTTCTTAGTGTATGCGCAATGTGCCTCAGGTGGCATGTGACCAGGATTCATCACCAAATGTGGTTTGCTGGTTGGATCATTTGCTTCCCTGGCTTCGGCCAGGTACTGACAAGGAGCACGACGTAAATGCTGATCCATGTCCGCGGGTGATACATTTTCCCATGTGTGCAGAATCATCTATGTTTTTCTGCTCATAATGCTTGCAAGAATTATCTGAATGGAAGTCTGGTGCCACCTAGAGTCTAACAGAGGACTTGCAGTGAAGTCAGTTGGGACTCTTTGCCCAGAATTCTCAAGTGGTAATAGCACAACAGTTCTTAGGCCACATCCAGACTAGGGTATTAAAATCGATTTTAGATACGCAACTTCAGCTACAGGAATAACGTAGCTGAAGTCGAATTTTTAAAATCGAGGTACTCACCCGTCTGTACGGCGCGGCATCGATGTCCGCAGCTCTCCGTGTCGATTCCGGAACTCTGTTCGGGTTGATGGAGTTCCAGAATCGATGTAAGCGCGCTCGGGGATCGATACATCGCGTCCAGACTAGACGCGATATATCGATCCCCGAGCAATCGATTTTAACCCGCCGATGCCGCGGGTTAGTCTGGACGTGGGCTTAGTTATGTATAGTTCTTATAGTAGAAGTTTGCACTGAGAATTAGCTCAGTCAGACTGAGCTGGGTAAAAAGCTTCACAAATCAGGCCAAAGTCACAGCTCTGAAAATGAGGGTCCTTCTTTCTTTCTCTGTCATAAAAATCAATTTGATGATGATGATGTTTTATTGTTAATGTTCAAGAAGCGTTTGACTATAAAGTGAAATCCAGATATGTTCAGTAAGTAAAAGGACAATGTAAGCAAGGAATTTCCAGTGAAGGAGACCAATACTTAACTCTTATAGGACTTTTCATACATATTCCTCAAAGCACTTTACACAGGAGGGTCAATATTGCTATCCCTCTTTAACAGATGGGGAAAACTGAGGCACAGAAAGGCAAAGAGACTTAGCCAAGGTCACAAAGCAAGTCAGTGGCAGAGCCAAGAATAGAATCCAGGTCTCATGATTCCCAGTCTGGTGCTCTTTCCAAGTAAAGTCTGATCTTCCAGCTTCAACCATGAGTGAGGTGAAGAACATGGGCAGAGTGGGAATTAACAAAGCTACCGCACAGTTTAGTACAGAAGGGTACTGGGACTGGAACAGCAGGCAGGATACAGATTAGAACTGAGGTGAATTGACACAGCAGTATTAGGAAACTTATAAAGCCATCCTGTGAGAAGGGAGCGCCTGTATTCTCACTGTGCTGCTATTTCAGCAGCAGGTAAGCAGGCATTCCGGGCTAAGAACGAGCTGTAATGCCCATATTACTCTCTCCTCAGCACCCTCTCGAGCTGTTCTCATGCTGTGGTGGCTTTGCTGTACCCCTTCTCCTGGCAGCACACTTTCATTCCTGTTCTCCCGTCATCTATGATTGACATTGTCTGCTGCCCTACTCCGTTCCTGGTTGGATTGCTGTCCAGCTCTCTGCCCAAGCTGAAAGAGCTGCCTGTAGAAGAGGTAGGAATCAGCCCAGGACTTGGTTGTTACATGAATCAAAAAATGGTTTGTATGGAGTAAAACTGATATACAGCAGCTGAGTATGTAATATAAGCTGGCCTCTGATATAAGTTTTTACTTTTCTAGCCCTTAACTTACCCCTTTGTTTCTTCTCTTTCTAACTGTCATGCATAATTGCCTCTTGGAAAAAAACTAAAATATTGGGTTTAAAAATAGGTTTTAAGGATTCTAATCTTCCTTCAATGCCCCTGTGTATGGTGATTGACAGTGAAAAGTGAACATTAACCTTGCCACCACAAGGTCAATATTGGGATAAGGTATCATTTTCTTGTATATGAAATAACATAGTGAAGTGACATCAGCACAGTAAAAAACCATCCACTTCAGTGCCAGTCACTCTCACTAATTCTAATGGGAGTTACACTTACAGTCACACACTGAATAGAGAATAGAACCCCTATGGCAAAGAAGGTCCTTTCAAGGTCTCATTGGTGCTATATTGCAAATGAAATTAGCTCTATGTTTATACAGTCTATCCAAAATACTGCTGCCACAGTCCTTCCCCCTCACACAACTCTGATCATCGCTTCACTCTCCTCAGAGCCCTTCATGGGTTTCCTCTCCCCTTCCACAGCAAATTTCCTTTATTTGTGGTCACTTCAAGTGCTCTCCATGCATCTGCCCCTTCCTAAATCTGTGCTCTGTTTTCCTCCTACCCTTCCCAGACTGCCCTCCTACATACCTTTTTAGCATCCTCTCATCCTTGCATCTTCATTATTAATTATTTTCACTTCATCCATGCCACTCCCTAATGCTTGGAACCAGCCCTATTGCACTGAACAACACCTGGTTTCACCAAAACCCCTTTTGAAATACATTTCTTCTGCACAAATGACTCCCTTCATGGATAATCCACCAAAACAACAACAGCCATACATTTTTAAAGTATTTTAAAGCAAACTTTTCAGAAATCTGCCAACCATCTGAGGTATGAAATGTCTGAAGTGTTCTGTCTTACTTAGCCTCTGACCTTTACGGGGGCAGAGAGTCTGTCTTCCTGTTTTGTATAGAACTCTGCAAATGGTTTGATGCTGCAGACTTACAACAGAAGTCTGATTCTCATTCTAATTTCTGTTCAGGCTAAGTACCATTTAGATTCACCCTCTATCTGTAAAAGCAGACACCAGTAGAATGTCTTCAGTCACCAAGATAAATCTTTACCGTATCTTTCTTTTTTTAGGCTTTGATGGTTAACTTGGGATCCGATCGATTCATCAGACAGGTACAGTATGGCTTTAAATTAACTAAAATAGGTAGGCTTGGCAGAAAGCAAATTTTTTATTTTATAATTTTGATGTTTATTTTTAAGTATTTTATTTTTATCAATTTAAATTTCCACAGTTGCGGGAAAGTATGCGGAGGGGGGCAGATAATAATTATTCAATGACAATAGACATTGAGTTGCAAAAAGTTAAAGCTCTATAACCATTAAAACACAAATTGTCAACATCATATTGTGACGGGGTGCCACCTAGAACTAGGGTACCACAGAGCCCCCCGACTCACCAGCCTGGGCTCTCTCTTACACTGTACTGCTGTGACAAGCTGCAAAGCCCTCCAAGCTTCAGCCTGCACTTTCACCAGCATACATACAGGAAGGGACACACCCAGCTGCAGTTACATGCAGGCAGGTTCTTTGACCAGCCCCTGTATGGGAAGGCTTCAGTTAGGACACCTCACAACTCCTCCGGCACGCACCTCCTTTGGAGTATAAATCCAAAATTATACAGTATTGCGCTGCACAGGGAACTGTATAGCGTAAGCTTATAAAATTCACCGCCTCCCTCAATGTGGAGAGGAATATGCAACAGCTTTCTGCCCCTGAGTTATGATTTCCATGCACTGGTTTAGATAAAACAAAAACAATTTTAACTACAAGATAGACTTTAAGTGATTATTAGGGATAGCAAACAGATCAAAGCAGATTACCTTGCAACTAAACAAAAAATGCAGACTAAGCTTACTAAATAGATTGGATATGAATGGCAGATTCTCACCCTAAGTGATGATACAAGCAGGCTGCAGATTCTTAAGGGGCAAGTTGCACTTGCTTACAGCTTGGAATCCCCAGATGTTCCATTCACAGGCTAAAAATCCCTCGGGCCTGGGTCCAGCACGTCTCCCAGTTCAGCCTTTGTTTCTCAGGTGTTTCCAGGAGTCTTCCCAGGTGATGTCACTCCCAGCCTTATATGGCTTTTGCATAAGGCGGGAACCCTTTGTTTCAAAGCTTAGTTCCCAGCCCAGTCTCTGGAAAAACACTGACATTCCAAGATGGAGTCTACAGACATGTGGTCACTTCACGTGTCTTTGTAGAGTCATAGCACCCATTACTTTGAGGCTGTCTGTAGGGTCCTCAGGAAGACTTCCCACGTGGGAAATAAGCTTCTCCTAAGGCCTATTGTTCTTTCTAATGGCTCTTCTCCACCCATTATCTAGAATGAAAGCATCTTGTCTAGTGGGCATTTCCCAGGTGTAATTACCTTTGAAGTTCAGATACAAAAATGATACATGCATACAAATAGGATAATCATATTCAGCAAATCATACTCTTTCCAATGACATCTCACATGATGTGTCTTGCATAAAATACATTGATTATGTCATAATCATATAATAGCACTGTGAAGAATATGTCAAAACACACAAAGTTAATAGCTTTAAATCAAAGTCAAGTAAGTTTTCAAGCAGCATTTTTTTTACTTTGCATATCTGTACATTTCTGTTATTATCAATGGAAATATTTTTTCATTGGCTTGGGTGTGTATGGTCAAATTGATATTTATTTATATTTAAAAATCTAATTCTTCCAAGCCTAAAAATAGGCAACTTTGCAGCCCCTTTAATCAGGTGGTTTAAAGAAACATAATGGAGCTATGGGTTCACTGGAGAAGTTCCAACTGGAACTGTGAATTAACTAGATTAGAAAAGTCTGAATCTTTTCTGTTTCCTCTGGAAATAAATAGTATGCCTAGAAGATGCCAAGAGCGCTTACCTTTAGAGTTGCTGTACTTTTGCTTTCAAGTGGATCCAGCTTAGTAGCAGCCTCTCCGCAGAAAGCTGACATTATCCAGCAGTTGCCAAAAAGTGGAAGGCAGATCTGCAAGGCTGTAGTCAGGGAAGGAAGTGCTGGGACATGCCTTCTCTGGCTGCAGCCTTGCAAACTTGTCTTCAGGGGAGAGGAGGGCTGCAGCCCAGGTGCCAGGGACTTCCATTAGCAGAAGGGACACTGGAGGCCTGTAGGGCTACACAGTACCTCTGTCTGTGCTCTCCAGGTTTTACCCTGTACCAATGCTGGGGGCCTGTCTCAGCATGTCCTACCCAGCTTGCAGGCCCCCCAGTGTCAAAGCAGACACAGCCCCAAGAGCACAGGGAGAGAGACCCCTGCTCCCTGAGAAAAGCCCTGGAATCCTCCCCTGCTGCTGCCCTGCCCGCAGCCTCCCCTCCCACCTTACAGCTCTGGGACTCCTGCAGCGGATCCCTTATTGGGTAGGGATGCGGGAACCCCTGCTCATTGCCACACCATTCTGTGCAGGGGGTGGGGCCCCAGGCAAAGGCAGCTTTGCACAGCTGCAGCCAGGGAAGGCATGTGTCAGCATGTCCTTTGTTCCCACTATCCTGCCTGTTACCAGGGCCTTTCTTCCTGAAAAAGTTCTTAATAAGCATCATGCCATTGCCAATATCCGAATCCCTTTAACATTAAAGTCATTTGGCCGGGATTGGTTCCCAGCAAAACATTGCTATTAACTGGAAGTTGTTAATATCAGAACTGCTGTTAAGCAGAATCTGCTGTAATACAGAGACAATCCAGGCCCTAGAGAGACATCTTGATCTTTTCAACATCATTTTAGCAAGACAACAAGCACAAATGGTGATAAGATGAGGTGGGAGGGGAAGAAGTCTACAGGTGGAGAGGAGAAAATTGTGAATGATTTACTGAGTTGTGGAATAAGAGGGAACCTTGGAAAAAGAAAGATAAAGAATCACTATTTCCTGAAAGTAAGGTGGCACTAGATAATTTACAGATAAAAGAGAATGTGTTGAGTCAATTGGATGTACCCTTTAAAGTAAAAGTTGGGCAAACAGATAAGATTACTCTGAAGATTCCTTGCAACTCTAGAAGTCTTATATCAGCTCATTGTTTCTGGAGCAAATGTTAAATATGGTGTGGAGCATGAGCAAAAGTACTTGCAGGAAAATAAGCAAAAGAGGAACTATCAAGAATAGAAGCTTCCAGAACCGAGCCTGAGCCGCTGTGCCTATGTGTGGCTAGGCCTTCATCTTGTGTATATTCAGGAAACTCATCATGCCTGTCTGATGCCTTTATAATATGTTTGTTGTGTAACAAGCAGGTTAAGGGCCTATATGTATTTACCTTTCACTCCAATAGCATGTTATATTTCCCTACTTCAGTCTCATGAAAAACATTGTAAAGTTAAATTCAGAAATATATAACAGAGGAACATAAGGTTTCATTATTGTATTCATGTAGCCATTAAAGTAACAAACACAGAATATTTTATTTCTGAATTCTAGGCCCTGAAAAACCATTGACTGCAAATGAGCATATAGGGAAGAAAACAGTCTAAAGAATATATTTTTTTCTCCTTTAGATGGATGATGAAGACACGCTATTACCTAGGAAATTGCAAGCTGCCCTGGAGCAGGCTCTAGAGAGAAAAAGTGAACTGATAAATCAGGATTCAGATAGTGATTCAGATGATGGTAAAATATTCTGGAAACAAGTCTTGTCTACCTGTGTGGGTGGGTGATATTGTGTCCCTGGGATCAGGAGAAAGAAACATGGGCCTAATTTCAGAAAACTTATCATCTCACCCCACAGCTACATTTTACAACATCAGTTTGTTTCTGAATTGGAGTTGATGATTGAGGGCATGTAATATAATTTTCAAAGCACTGTAACATATTAACAGCCTGTTTAATATATCATTTAAATTCCACAGAGTACACACTCCCATAAATGTGTTTTAACCTTTTCTCAGAGGC